>NC_092821.1:22001260-24401260 GCF_023375885.2 Dermacentor andersoni
CCATTCTCTATCCTACGATTATCCAAAAGAGCCGGAGTTGTTGTGCATAGCACTTTGGAAAGAAGCCCCTCCCTGCATATATTAGGTAGCAATTATTCAGCCACCACATTTCTTTGATAACTGTGGCATACATTAGATCTGAATTGCACTTTGCAATTAGTCCATTCTATCACTTAGATTACAATTATGCCATGCTTTTCACAGGTACCTATTAACAAAGTTTCATGTTAGTAATCAGTTTCACAAGGCACATGTACATTTCTAATGCACCAGAAATCGCTGTTTTAAAAGTGCCATACAAAAGCACCTTACAAACCTGTATAACTAAGAATATGTATTGCTGTCATGAACATCTGCAAAGCAAGTAGAAAAGCCGAACAACTTACTCGTTGAAATTCCATGAGGCATGGATATTTCATCTTGACATCGAGCACAGTGCTCTTGGCAAGGTCACGAAGTCTTTGGTTTGCTGTTAGGGCCATTCTTTCTTGCATCGCCTTCTCATTTGGTAAAGACTTCTTGCTTTCTAAGATGAGCCATTCCTCGTGTTTGGTGATACTAGTCTCATCTTCTCCTGTGAGGTTTGGGAGGCCGATAGCCTGAATTGGCAAATAAAATTGCAAACCACTTATTCAATTGTTTCTGTAGTTTTCAAACACAGATGCTGCTTTCTGCTTGAATGACGCTGAACTGTCTTCACCATCTTAGGCTTCTTGCTGCGCTGGAGCTCCTTCGCGGCTGCCTCAGTTCGTCTTTGAGCACCAAATTTCTCTCGGTTTTGCAATGCACGATCATCTTGAAGTTTCCGTCTCTGGTTTTTGAATTTATTTCGAAGTGCTACTTTCCAGGAGTCCTACGAATACAGAATATTAAACTGGTTAGGATATCTGCTGATATATAAAGCGATGCTGTTTCCACGCATCTACAGGGTGCAATGCTTCTTTAAGAAACAGCACCAATTTACAATCTCTCTTGAAGCACTGCAAATTCACTGCCATTTGCTAATTTAACACTTATTAAAATATAGTGTTTTACTGTGGGCAAGGTACATTTGTCAAATACATTGAATGGCATTGCATCAAATACAAACCGAATATTTAAAGCGAGGAATTACTTTTTCAGGAATGTCTAGCACCGAGCATAAAAGCTTTAAAGGTTTCAGAATGATGTTCCAGAAAGATACATAAATGACCAAATGTGCGCTTTTCGTTATTCCGTTTTCGTAAGAATATTTGCTGATGCTCTCATAAAAACTATTGTGGATAAGTCAAGATGAATCCAATCATAGAGAACAGCATGCTAACTTTAATGAAAGCTTGCAGGACCTTTCATTAAAGTTATTCCACCCATCCAATGCTAAATTCAAATACTTCTAACCTGAGGATCTGGGTGTGAATACATTCCTTAATATTAGCTGAAATAATGAGCATGGGCCAGTTTCAAAAGTTATGTACTGAAATGTAAAATGAGTAGGGTTTTAAATATAAGGTAATGCACTTTAGGCGGCTAAATGTAGGTACAATACAGCACAAGGTAAGTTAAAAAGCTGAAGTAACATTAATTTTATGAACACGCGTAATGCTATGTGCTTTCAGTATAAGCGAAATTTGCATAGCTGGGGTTTGAGTACCTCCTTTGATGAAAATAATGACTCCCAAGTTTTATGGCAAAACTAATTTCGTGGATATGCAATATACAGGCAGTACAAAACAAATTACAGAAGGCCGCCTTTTCTGCGTACCAAAGTATGAAATCTACTCACGGATCCACTTCCAACAACGTCTCGCAGCTGTGGGTACTTGTCAAGGAGCAGAGACGTCACCTTGTTGTAGAACTGACGTGTTGGAAACCTGTAATATACGTGTGCATTACATTTTCAGTGGTACACATAAAAAAGGTATGGAAGGCAGAAAACTGAGATGCAAGCCAATATGCACTTACAATGTTGTGGATGCCATTGCACCAAACAAGATGTCGGTGATCTGTCTAAAAGAAGAAGACGTGAGTGCTTCGCCACTGATCACTTTTTCATGGAGGGCCCCAAGGCTGAGCATCACAAAGTTGACCCCGTCATCCTCTGAGCTGGATGGCCTACAAGAGATGACACTTTAAGTTACACATAAAAAAAGCTATTATAACGACGAGATTACTTTAATGGCAATTAAACTTACGATTGAGTTCACAAACCTAAAACCGAATTTTGCACTTAAGTCTTTTTTTATACAAAACGACAATCATTTTTGGCACACACATTCTATAAAACTGATAGTGCCAGATAGGTGCAAACTTCCATGTTTATGTGCTCTTCTCAACAAAATGTCAACCTCGTTTGCTTGTTTATTGATTTATGGTATTGTCCAGGCTTTGACAGCTAAGTGGGAGTAAAAGCGATATTAACAGTGTCATTTGAGTGCTGCGAGTGTGCTATGTTGCTGTAAAAAAGGTTCAAATTTATACGCCATCACACAAGTGGTTTGTACAATTTGGGAAGCTTTAACTGACGGGACTGAAAAATTCCTATATGTGACTGCAGATATCCTTCTGAATGAGTACACTTCGAGCTTCGTCAAGTGTAGCCTTGTATGTGCAGCTTTGACAGCACCGTAGCTTCCACAGTGCTCCAAGCTAGAAGTATGAATTTGTACTGGTGATAACTCTAGAAGTATGAGCTAATGATTCACTAAACATGCAATCATTGCAGTAAAAATTATCAGAAGTGCAATCACAACTGTACCTAAAAAATGCACTTACAGTTCAAGGTGATGAAGGGCTTCACTGGGTCTGCTCTGTTCACACGTTTCCAAAGTGACCTCTGATGTGCACTGAAAGCAGGAACAAGCCATAAACTTATTGTTTACTCCAGGTAGGCCACATACTCCTGCGACCATTGGCTATAAAATCATGCAGCTTTTGTGAACAGTGGGAGTATGTGCAAGCAAAGCTTTGGTGAGCTGGTAAGACGAAACCTGGAAACATGAACATATGTCACTCGAACGCATACACTCGCTCTCGCAACACTGGCGGGAAGAGCGCGAACCGAGCGGTGCAAATGTTTATGCTGCCTATTCCTTCAATGAGTCTCCAAAAACTCGAGGTTACTAGACCTCCAGCACTACGGGCGTATGAAGGCGTACTGCAGATAATAGCCGAGTAGGCGCACCAAGCTTTGTACCTACCGCAGAATTTCAAGATATGGTACGGGCGTGCTGCTGGTGTAGAAATGACGCGCGCTCACCTGGCCCTACAAAGCATGCACTTTATTACGTAACCTCCAATATTGGGCGCGCATCAACAATTTTTGGCTGACCTTCGCTCCCACAACCTACGGCGACAGAACTGCTTGTTGGCCTAGTTGATGCTTGATAAAAGACATGCTTTTTGCCGCAATTGAACAAACAATCTTTTTGCCGCCCGTGTTGCCTTTATGTGTCTTCCTTTTGTCTGTGTTCAATTGCGGCAAAAAACATGTCTTTTAACCTACGGCGAGCATTGCGCTAATGATCTTATGGCACAGAAGCAACAATGATAAAAATTCGCCTGTAGTTTCTATATAACTGCTACCACAATAACAGAGAAAGCGATGCGGCTAGCAGTGGCGGAACATAGCAGCCCTCTCTGCGAGTCAGCTGGTGCTGACGCTATGTTGCAGGTACCATAGTTAACAACAGTTTGAGCCCCTCCAACTTTCCATTGTCATTTTCGAGCTTACAAACGCTGTTTTATTTACTAATGACGAATTCGTTATTACACAAGCCGCATCTGCGAGCAACTAAAGCGACCATGGATATCACCGCACTAGAACAGGATCTCGATTCCATCGCAGTATGGTACGAGAAATTGTACATGCCGCTTAACCTTACTAAATGGAAAGCCTGTGCGATACTGAATGAATGTACGGAATAGCCACTACTCCTTTTTGCTCTATCATTCACCCGCAACCACAGCTTAACCAGTCGCACCTACACAATAAATTCTGCTCCTATCAATAATGCCCCGTTTACAAATATCTTGGCGTTCACATGACATCGACACTATCATAGTCCACTCGACGCCATCTGTGCTAAAGCTTCACGCATCTTTGGATATTTAAAACGCAACCTGAAAGCCGCATGACCAGAAATAAAAAAGCTAGCATATCTAACATTCGTACGTCCGCAGTTAGAATATGCGTCTATCTGGCACCCTTCCCAACCATATGTAACCTATGACATAGAAGCAACACAAAATCGCGCTGCTCGGTTTATAACTTCCAATTACTCTCGTGGTACCAGCATAACCGCACTAAAATGTACACTTGAACTACCATCACTTGCTTCCCGCCGCATCATCTCTCGTCTCTGCTTGCTTCACACCTTTTATTACCATCCACACTCCAGGCATTCCCTGTTAAATCCACCCTTACGTACATCCTCTCGCTTAGGCCACAGTCGTCCCCTAGCAAACATTAACACCCGATCATCTGCCATGAGCACTTCATTCTTCCCCGACGCAATAACCCACTGGAACCATCTCCCAGAAGATATCGTGTCATGCACTGACCGTAAAACGTTCTGCGAAATGTTAAATAACCAGATTGCTTAATTATCGATCCCACCTACCCTCACTCTAACACGATGTTCCCCTTTTTTTTCACAATTGTTCCTGGCTTGTATTTGTTTATTGTTGTTTCTTTACTGTTCTGTACATTTTTTCTAACATTATTACAAGGATTAAAGCCCTCCCTTATGTAATGCCACCGAGCCTTTAAGGTGATAATAAATGAAATGAAATGACGCGAAGGGATGCAGTAATGAATGATGAAATGACGCATAAAAGCGAATGGCTGCAGGGCGCTTCATTCATCACTCCTGCGATCTACAGTCGCAAGATAATGTAAAAGTACGATTGACGATGTTTTTGTCACGGTCGGTGAGAAGAGCTTCAACCTCCCTGACGCATATCATGGTTATAGAACTTAAAGATACCTCAGAAATGTCCACAACACAATCGAACACGGGAATGTCCTTCACGTATTACGCAATGATGCACCGCGGAACTTTGTGAAGACCACTCGCTTAACGTGCCTGAGGAACAGCCTCGATCGTCTTACTCCAGGTTGCAATTAATAGACCACAACCACAATAAAGTGCTCAGTGGCAACTCCTACCGCGGCGCTCTTGCGCAAGGTGAAGTGCCAGCCAGCACGGCAAGCAGACGAAAATAAAATGGCTTTATATTCGTGTCACTAACCCGAATATTAACGAGGCACTTTATATGACACTTAAAAAAGAAAGACGCCTCATATTCGCGCAAACACGGTAATCATTAAAACTAGCGCGAGCTCGCGATCGTGTGAAATATTTAAAAAAAATTAGTTAACTACAGTGACAACCTTCCGCTAAGAAATTTACCTGTGATGATGAACATTATGGTGCTCCTTCAGCGACACTTTCCTGTTGGGCGTCAACAATGATTTTGGCCATATCAGGTATGTTGTCATCGGCAGCGAGGTCAACATATTCGTTGAATGCCGGATCCAGCACCTGAAACCAACGTCCGTGTACAGTCACTCAACCGGCTAACTGCTTAGGAGATCGCATTAAGAGGAAGCTTTAGCTCGGGCCCAACTCCGACGCGGCCTATTCAAATACATGCATAAACGCAAAAACGTTTTTCTGAGATAACCCCTGAAACGATTTTAGCCCTTTGAGGGTCAATGACGCAAATATACGGCGCCGAAAACGAACTCCAAGATGGTCGATGTAGTATATTTACGGCACCGTCTGTATGTTTAAAAAGAGTGCCAATTTCCTAACTTTTCCTTTTCTGTCATGCGCTGCCACTATGTAGGAATACAGGGAAATTTTTACGTGTCACCCTCTCTCATTTTACGTTGCATGGTTTGTTTTAAAGCCCCTCCATCCACGCGCCACCATCGCTTTCTTAAGTAGCGACAACCGCCTTTTCCCCTCACACCAAATCCGGTTCCGGCATTTCCGCTTCCGGCATGTCCGGTTTTAAGATTTCCGGTTCCGGCGTTCACGCTTCCTGGAGTTCCGCTGCGAGAATTTCCACTGTGATTGCAGACGATGGTGAGACGCCCGTGCTTAGCAACCGGTGCTAATTTGAGTAGCTCGCTCTAGCCATTCCACCAAGCGTCATTCGCGTGCATCTACGTGCTTGTTTGCGTACGCTGCGCCCGCACGCTTTGCCTGTCGTCCCCTTTCTCTGACAAAGTGCGGAGAGCCATGGGCTGGGGCACAACACACGAACATAATTCGCCGTACACATCTGCTCGCGTCACAACACTAACAGAATTCGCCGTACACCTTTGCACGCACCAATTCACTGCACACCTCCACTCATATCGCACAAGAAAAGCACACTTGTTTTCACCATGTCACTGAATGCCCTCCACGCAAATTTGAACTTGTTATATTTCATAGCTTCACGTCATTGCAGTTCTTCACGCAGTGCACGCACTTGGGACGTTCGTTACCTTCGATCTGCCGTACGAGACAAGTTCAACCTCAGAATCAACAGCATAAACTCTATGCGTCTGCCGCACAAGTTGGCGTCGCGAACTCCTTCACTAAAGTCCTTCCATACGTGCTGGCTGGAGGGGATGTATGCTTCAAAACAAGAAGAATTCAAAGGGGACAAGCTGTTGTATTCCGCTGAAGTAGTAGTTCGCGGTCGCTGTTTTCCAAATGCACGAAAAACGGGAGCGGTCTCCAAGCACCCAGGCACTACATTCCACTGTACGTTGTCTCTCGTGGCACAACTTGTCGCAGGTTCGACGCGAAGATGCGAACACGACCAGATCGCCGATTACAGTAGGCGGTGGTTCTTGGATGGAATCGCATTAACAGTTTCAACCGCAGCTGGTGCAATTAAAGCCTCTCCGTAGACGCGAAAGTAAACAACGCTAAAAAAACATAGGGTCACTTCCACTCGGAACAGGAAGCTGAAGCTACGTAAGTTCCGCTTGACGCCGGAAGCTGAGGGGGTGAGTGGGAGAGGGGCGTGGTGGAAGAGGGCAGGTTGGCGGTACTTAACCTGGTCGGCGGTGACGCGTGGATGTAGGGGCTTTAGTTTGTTTTAGCGCTAGTTCGCTCCCGCGCGTCTATTAGTACCGCTCGCGCATTGGCGAGCGCGCGTGCTGGCGGCGGCTCGGGTTTTGTTCCGCAGGCGGTTTCGGCTTCTTGCACTTGCAAAACTGATGGCTATTTCGTTACTAATCGCTCAAAGGGCGACCGCCTGTCTCTCACTCGTTTAGTGCTCACAGGGGCGCGCATAGGAAGGATGCCGCCGAGCATGCGTTTCCGGTGCTTTTTTTTGTTTTGACACTCGCAAGAACTAATTGCCTCTAGTTAACGATAAGATGAAGATTAGCAAAAGTTTGTCATGCGTTTTGCTTTCTTGAGGGGCACACAACCACAGTTTTCTTGAGTGTGCTCACCTATGCAGTTCGACAACCCTATGGATGTACATATTAGTGTAAGAGCAGGAATATTGGAGTCTTGCGAAACATTCTCGTGAGCGCCTTTTCAAAGCCTTGAACTATATCAATGCATAAAAGCTTCAATTCTTATCTTTATTTCCTTTTTTATTGTTGTTATTCATGAATGAAGGGCACATATATACCAACGCAAAATATGTTTTTCTCACTTTACGGTCACCCTAAAAAATTACGGTAAGTTTTTGGAAATAACTCCCTAAGAAGAACTGGAACCTGCAATAAACACAATCGACCCTTTGCAGTCGCATCTGGCGAAAAAAATCTACCCTCAGAGAGTTAATGAAATTTGTTGCATTTGAGAGAGCAAGTTAAATTCTAGTGACTGTTGTCGCGGAATCTTTAGTTAGGTCCGGCATTTTGTTAAAAGGATTTTCAAAAATTTGAGAATTTGAAAAAAAAAATATAGAAGCACTAAGTTTACAGATTCATAGCTCTGCATAAAAAACAGGTATCTCGGTTCTGTAAACGGAATCCATTAGATCATTCAAAGCGGACAAATTTGATACGTCATTTTATATCTTACGTGAATTTTTACGTTTACAAGGGTTCTGTGAAAGCTATATTTCTATATTACTAAATGTTTGAGATTCATGTGTAACATATCAATTTTATCCGCTTTAGACGTACTATTAGATGCAATTCACAGAATTGTATTAACAATTTTAGTTGCTGAGTTACAGAGTTGTAAATTTGATAATTTCGTTGAAAATTTTCGATTTTTGCTAATCTTTAATAAAAAACTGGCAACTTAATCCGAAATCGACAGTCACCAGATTTTCAGTTTTTCTTTTAAATTCAACAAACCTTGTCAAATTTGGTTCAGTGGTTGCCGAGCAAAACGAATTCTCCTTCTACGTGTATTTAATTAGAGCACCCGAGCTCCAACTCCGACGCGGCCTATTCGAATACATGTAAAACGCAAAAACGTATTTCTGAGATAACCCCTAGACCGATTTTAATGAAATTTGTTGCAATTGGGAGAGAAAGTTGAATTCTAGTGGCTGTTGGAAGCGAAATTTAGATTTAGCGCTTGAATTGTCTTGAAAAGATTTTCAAATATTCGCCCGATTGAAAAAGAATAGAAGCACGACGTTTACAACTTCATAGCTCTGCATCAAGAACAGATATCGCGGGTCTGCAAACGGCACCCATTCGATCAATAAGAGCGGACAAAATCGGCATGTCATTTTAAATCTTACGTGAATTTGTTACGTTGGTTACAAGGGTTCTGCAAAAGCTGTATTTCCATATTACTAAACTTTTTTATATTCATATGTAACATATCATTTTTGTCCGCTTTAGATGTACTATTAGATGCAATTCGCAGAATTGTGACATTATTTTTCGTTGTTGAGTTACAGAGTTGTAAACTTGATAGTTTCGTTTCCTGAAAATTTTTATTTTTGCCAATTTTTAATAAAAGATTAACAAATTAACTCAATAATTCGAAACAAACAGTCGCTAGATTTTAAGTTTTTCTTTTCAATGCAACAAACCTCGTCAAATTTGGTGCAGTGGTTGCCGAGAAAAACGAATTCTCCCTTTACATGTACTTAGATAGGAGCACCCGAGCTAAAGCTTCCTCTAACATTTTTTTCGTCGTAGAATCACAACTCCGCATGTACTCGTATGAAAAACCAGGCAAAACATAAGGCAAAGTTCGGTCTGCTGTTGCAGAGGTAACGAAGCACTTCTATCGTCGCGATGATGGATACGATTTTTTTTAAAAGGCACATGTAACCGACAAACGGAGGCCTCGGGAAAACACCCGAAATTATAAGTGGATGGCGGAGGAATTCTAGGGCCCCCAACGCGCAGCGCGTAGATCACAGCTGGAACCAGAACGGTCTGCGTGTTCGAACGACCGAGGTCAGAGCGTGCCGAGGGTGCTCGCATACTGCGACATGCAGAAGTCTCGTCGAGCCCCGAACTATTGGGCCAGTCCTGGCTCCTGCTTTGGTGCCCCAGTTGCCCCTTTGATGCCCTAGAGGCGCCGTCAAGTATACTTAAATGGCAATTGTGAAAATAAACACGATTGGACAAAGAAAATCACGCCGGCCGCGCGGCACGGGCTTGCGCAGCCGCCAGCTTGTAAGTCGATGTCCCGCGCTAGCGCGCACCTCAACTTCGCGAACACCAGCTATAACCTTGTCAGATATAAATGCACGGAGTTATCCACGGCAAGCTCGAACATACTGCTCCATATATAAACAGAATTCTACACTTGTCATTCGAACAGTCCTGAAATCGCCGTCGTGGCATATTTCTAAGCGTTTGAATTCGGAACTATGCTGCGAACAGCTTTTAGAAAAAAAGTGTCTCGCCCGACGTTTCTGTCATACACGCAATTCGACGTAAGTCAAATACGTAAGTCGACAAACAAATGCAAAATCAACGTGCACTTACCTGAAATTTGCTTGATGACAGTGCCACCAGACTACCGAGAACTGGACAAGTGGCGACTGCTTGCTTGAGCGCTTCCAAGGACCCATCTTGTAGCGTGTACGACCGCTTCGCACGGAGGTGCGGCACAGTTAATAGGCAACGTACAGGCGGCATCTTCGTTGACACCGCGCACAAAACTAATCACAAATATAAATTTGTAGAGGGGAAAACGAACAAGCGCGAAGAGACGCCAGCGAACAGCGCAAGTGGCGCAGCTAACGAAACAATGCACGCACTGGTGCGCCCATAGAATAAAGAACAACTTTAGAGAAGGGAAACTGTACCTTCCGCAGTGGTTCGAAAATAAGCAGCGGCAGCGCATGGAACTTACCTAGGTGGACGCCAGATGACGTCGCTAAAACAGGAAGCGGAAATGCGAATTTTTTTTAGAGCATTATTCAATATGGCCGCTTGTATCCGCTCGTACGCGCCGTCCTCGCCTCGGCTGCCGCGTAGCCGGTGCGTTCTAATTGCCAGGAGACCAAAGAGCCTCTACTGACGCCCATACAAACAAGCCACAAGTGAGTGAACAGAACGTGCGACTTTATTGGCAGAAGACAAGCAGTGTATGTACATTCTCGTGCAATAGCAGAAATAAAATTTGTATGTCGAGATACACTGGAATCTTTGACGCGAGCTCGTAAACGGCTCACCGTCGTCGTCACACATGGCGGTCTAGTAACGAGCGACAACCAGCGGCTCATGCAGATTGGTCAGTGTCCCGCCTGTTTGCAGCGGCAGTCGCCGTTAAAGATGAGCAACTTGCACTGCGAAACAATCGGGTGAACCAGGCAACTGCTGCCGCAGCCAACACAGCGACATGGACTACCCGGCATTTTAGCCTTAACTCCTTTACAACCTGCACGTTACTTTTCTTTCGGAGGCCGCTAATGTGTGGCTCGCACTTGGTGTCCCACATTGTCTCAATATGGACAAGTCGCTTTCGTGGGCATCACCTTCATCAGCCACTTTTGCGGGCCTTTGCACCCAACTTCACACACGTCGGACCATGTAAGCACGTATGCCGGTCTCCGTTCGTGCTTAATCGCGGCCGAGAAAGGCAACAGGCACAATTTGCCCATGGCTGCAGCAGGAAAGGCTGAACGTGAACGGGGAGCACGAATCGCGGTGTGTAAATTGGGAGTCTATGTCGCTGTGCAGATTGCAGGAGCAAATGCTTACTTCGAGAAACTGCTTTCCAGTGCAACTGACCAGGCCGCCACATCCGATAAGCATAACACGGCGACCGTAACCAAGTGAGATAACAGTAAAAATAAACGGCAATCATTCACCACATAGTGTTCAGAGAATACGTTATACATTGGCTACAAACCATATGGCAACAGTGAGCATTCACATACACGGGTCTCTTAGGATACATTCAGCCGCCTACTTACAGGCATAATGCTTGCCTTCGTTGCATGTGGTGGTCTGGTAACGAGCGACAAACAGCAGTACAAACAGATTGGACAGAGCGTCGCACCTGTTTGAACCGACAGTTGCCGTTGAAGATGAGCAACTTCCATTGCGAAGAAATCAGGTGATGCAGGCATCTGCTGCCACAACCAACACAGCGAAATGGACTATCCGGCATTTTAGCGTTAACTCCTTTCCAACCTGCATGTTTCTTTTCTGTCGAGGGCCACTAATGTGTGGCTCACATTTGGCGTCCCACTTTGTCTCAATATGGACAAGTCGCTTTCGTGGGCATCACCTTCGGCAGCCATTTATGCGGGCCTTTCCACCCATGTGGCTATGAACTTCAAACACGTTGGACCATGTAAGCACGTATGCTTGTCTCCGTTCGTGCTTAATTGCGACTGAGAAAGGCCGCAGGCACAATTTGCACATGGCTGCAGCAGGAAAGGCTGAACGGGGAGCACGAATCTTGGTGTGTAAATTGGGAGTCTATGCCGCTGTGCGGACTGCAGGAGCAAATGCTTACCTCGAGAGACTGTTTTCCAATGCAACTGACCAGGCCCCCACATCCGATAAGCATAATACGGCGACCGTAACCAAGTGAGATAACAGCAAAAATAAACGGCAATCATTCACCACATAGTGTTCAGAGAATACGTTATACATTGGCTACAAACCATATGGCAACAGTGAGCATTCACATACACGGGTCTCTTAGGATACATTCAGCCGCCTACTTACAGGCATAATGCTTGCCTTCGTCGCATGTGGTGGTCTGGTAACGAGCGACAAACAGCAGTACAAACAGATTGGACAGAGCGTCGCACCTGTTTGAACCGACAGTTGCCGTTGAAGATGAGCAACTTCCATTGCGAAGAAATCAGGTGATGCAGGCATCTGCTGCCACAACCAACACAGCGAAATGGACTATCCGGCATTTTAGCGTTAACTCCTTTCCAACCTGCATGTTTCTTTTCTGTCGAGGGCCACTAATGTGTGGCTCACATTTGGCGTCCCACTTTGTCTCAATATGGACAAGTCGCTTTCGTGGGCATCACCTTCGGCAGCCATTTATGCGGGCCTTTCCACCCATGTGGCTGTGAACTTCAAACACGTTGGACCATGTAAGCACGTATGCTTGTCTCCGTTCGTGCTTAATTGCGACTGAGAAAGGCCGCAGGCACAATTTGCACATGGCTGCAGCAGGAAAGGCTGAACGGGGAGCACGAATCATGGTGTGTAAATTGGGAGTCTATGCCGCTGTGCGGACTGCAGGAGCAAATGCTTACCTCGAGAGACTGCTTACCAATGTAACTGAGCAGGCCCCCACATCCGAGAAATGTAACACGGCGACCACAACCAAGTGGGGCAGCAAAACCAGATTCTGCAATCTATCATTCAGTGTAGCTTGCGCAAAGACCCAGGCTATCGAGGAAGAAGAGCAACCATCAACGAGACTAGGAATGTGGAAAATGAGAAAGCTTGCATTCAAGAGAGAAGCCACCCTGCTCTGCAAGCACTGAAGGCCAAAAACATCAAGAAAAGTAAAATGGTGCATAGCAAACAGTGCGTAGGTTAATGCAAGAAACATGTCGATGTTGCATCAGCTATTTCAGGAGAGGAATTGTGCATGACAACATGCATTAAAAGGTACTGCTACAAGTATGTTATGCTACTAGACAGTGACTGGTATTAAGTATCAGCGAAGAATCGGTTGACCTTTATGTTTGGATGAGGATGAATGATCTCTAACAAGAATGGACAATGAAAAAGCTTGCATTTATAGAAGAAAAATTACACTTGGCACAAATGGAATTGACATGGCCAGGAAGCTGATTAAGGGCAAACTGATGGAACTCTTTTGGCCAGCGTCGTCCGTGCTTGATCAGAAGTTGCAGGCACATCTGGAGACGAATTTCCATACAGTCCTTTTTGAGTTACCTGGATGACTCAGCCAATTTGTCCGCGCTGGTAGAATGGTGGCTGAAGCTCTTTTCAGTCTTGACACAGTGCTCTGCAGACTTGATATCTCATGTAAATTCTTCTGCATGCGCTTCTTTGTTCGTGGTGTAAAAGCCTTGCAAATTCAGCTCCAGCCCCTTTCTGTTGGTGTGGATAGGAGCTCCTGTGATGACCAAGGTATGCTTGGCATGGACTCTGTTGGGGCAGAACGGTGACACATGAGATACAGCACAGATTAGCCAAACTCATGTGTGTTTTCTTTTATGTTCGAACCAATTATACTGAACCATAAACATGAGCAAACATTCATTTCTGCTGCAAAGAAATGACATGTATCTCAAGACTAGCAAGACAATACAGCATATATCAGGCATACTTATTTCTGAACCACATGTTGTTTACCTTGTAGTAGCAGCCAATGTCCACACAATGGCCTTGTTGTAGCAGGCAGCAGCTTCTGTTTAGTGTGTGGAGTGTGTTGCTTTATACTGGTGCCATCCTCATTACTGCATGTCTGGAACAGAAATTTTGACTGAATCAGAAATTGAAAAAAGCACAATTTTGCAATATGAAATGCAAAAAGGTGTGACATATATATTGTAATGGTTTGCGACTACAGAACACATGCAAATATACCCTGTCTGTTCTAGGGCACTTAAGCAGCATGTTAAATAAATATTGCTATTGTCCATAAATTTATGCCTGCCTAACTATACAATGCATGTAAACAGTTTAAGTATTATTAAGATCACAAATGAGAACATTTGTGCGTTCATTTATACACTGGAAGAGATCACACTGCTGGTTCCACAAGCAAATACATGAAAGTCATGAAGCTATTAGAACTGATGCATTATTTTTCTGCACGAACGTGATGCACTGCTGCACTACTGCAAAAATAAATGCCCTACGGTAAACCAAAGTGAACAGCAAGAACATTTGGAACCAACAAGTACGAAATATGAGTGAATTATCACGCTTGCAACTGTTTAATACATTAAATTCTGTACTTTCACATCATTTTACCAAAGGATTATTCGATTTTGTGGACGAAAAAAGTTGCCGGCGGACTCGAAAATAAGTTCTATATGTATATTGTTAAGGCTACCCAGTCACCTATGGCCACGGCTACAATAAGATTAAAAATGAGGCGCGCGTTCCGATATCGCTCTTTCTTTCCCGATTTGTGTGTGTATAACGACAGCCTCGCAAGTAACGGTTTACTTAGGAAACAGCAACGGAGGATCCCGGCTGCCATATGCTGTGCAGGATCTAGTTCGTTAACTTGTCTGCGCCTGTAAGTTAATGAGACGAATATTATATAACGATTCAAGCAGCGGTGTTAAAAAACTCACCGTTATTGCCGTTGTCAGCCGCACCAGAATCCAGCTCCCGTTTCGATGCAGACGTGTTCCGAATGGCTCACGACCGATACCCAACTTTCGGGCTTGCATGTCCGCTTGCAAACACGTGACTTCACCCCAGGTTAAATAACGCGTGACATCGAAGCGCAATAAACTAGTTTTAGCGAAAAAGAAGCAACCAGCCTGAGCGCACGAACGAATGAATCCGTGCCGCCATGCACTCGAAAATACCGGTAAAAATTTTAAATCCAGGCCAGAGGTCACGTGAAAGATCGATGATGCTGAACGCTATTTGCGTTTATAATGACAAAGAAACAATAAACTTACTTACAAAAAATACAATATCAAATTAGCAATGATAATTTCGCCCTCTTTTTCATGTAATAAACGTGCTTCGGTAATTGTAGGCGAAAGTTTGCAAAAAAAAAATTGCGCTTATTACGGCGCCTCCGGCGGAAAATGTTCAAACTAACGTAAGCATCCCGAAGTGATATTACTATGCTAGTTTTATTAGCAGCAGCGCGCGGTCGATTTTTTCGCCCTCTGTGGCCATTTGTTGAACTTGAGAGTGTGCGGGGCCTGGTGCGCCTGGCCTGTACACTAGTTTGAAGGAAAGGGGAGAGTGTGAGAGAGAGAGAGAGTGCTAAGAAAGTGCCCGAAGGTGTGCGGCAGCCATAGAGTTAGTAGAACAACTCTAGAGGAAAAGCTGGGCCGGAAAAGTGGGAACCTCTGGGGCGCCGCCCTGTTGCTACTGGCCAATGTGGCCAGCGCAATTACTATTGAAAGAGCTAAAAACAAGTACAGGTCACCTTATGCTTTGTCATCTAAAAACGCATACCTGATGGCTTTATGAAGGTGGTGCGTTAATATTAAGTTTACAGAAAGCGATCGCTAAGTCCGTGACTTATGTAAATCACGATGTACGCATTCATGCAATAGAGGATGACGTGAATTTCGGTTTCGAATCTGTTTTTTTTTTTTATGCGTAGTAGTTTCGTACAGTTTAGGTTTGACATGCGATCGCGCGTCGACATTGGACGCTATGGCACACTCGTGCCTTATGTGCCACCGAAGCCCCGAAGTGCTCTGGCATATACCTTCACATGTAAGTAAACGAATGTATCTCCTTGTTGAGAATATCACGCGAGTAGGCAGCTCTTGCGGTGCATCACAATCGTTTGAGCAGCGTCACAGTAGATCATTTTTCTACATGCGGAGCGCTGTTTTTATTTACAGGTTTCCCTTCAGTAGGAAATTGCTGGACAGGCGGACCAGCGCACCGGAATTGTACTGGCGAAGCCACAAGCAACTCAAAGAATCTGTTTAATTGTTGCACTTTGAACAATCATGCTTCTACAAAGGCCACAGCAGAAAAACAGCCTGATGCCGAGTATTTCTGCGCCACGAAGTAACAAGAGGCGAGTGCCCAATACGGACGAAATCGAGTGCATCGAGACTTAGAACGACAGAAAGCTGAGCTAGTTGGTAAGGATTCATTATGGAAAACAGAGATGAGGCGTGCAGACAGGACACAAGAGTAGAGAAGTGGGCGGCGCTCGTGTTGTTTGCTTGTAAATACTCTACTCTTGTGTCCTGTCTGCACGCCTCACCTCCGTTTTGCATAACGAGTGCATCAACCCACATATTATTAGCGTAGGCGTTTTATTAACTGTGCAATATTTTCAACACTTCCTTGCATGCCATTTCATGTGGCATATCTTTTCTCGTCACAAATTTGTGCAGCGAATCTATTTGCATGATTGACTCCGGGCCCGTGGGACCGTTCACTTGCACTTGATGCTGAGTCTTTTACATGTATGCACAAACTGCAGATATGCACATCAGATCCCTGCGAGCATTTTCAAAATTCAATTATTTTAGACAACAGGCACATATGCAATACTGACATAATCTCAAATACCACTAAGCAGCTGGGACACATTTTTGTTGACCATACTCACAGGTAAAATAAGTAGATCATGTGGACAGCTCCAGCTCATTTTCCTTCAATCAGTGTGTACAAGGGGTACGCAAAAATAATTTTTTTCTCGCGCACCGATTATTTTGCTGTATAAGCAAGAGAACCCACCACGTTAGTGTAACGTATCTTGTACATCACACTAATATGTGCTTTAATTTACCAAGTGAGATGAGTTACTTTTATGGCTCATTCAGTCATATCACACTGCAAGCTGCATTCATCAATCTTGAATTGGATTTTGTAAATGCTTAATGAAACATGTTTCCCTTTTATGCAGATATGCAATGGCAAGCCCTTCCGTGTGTTCCAAAGGTAAAATTTAAGCTCAAACTTAAAGAACACATTTCTAGTCAGAAACAAGCGAAAATGGTGAATGCAGAGTATCAGAAGCCCAGGGTACAGAAATAATGAAAAGTGTCGAACGATTTTAAGGAAAGAGTCGTATTTGAAAATGCAAGACTCTTTAGTGGAGGTCAAGCAAGTCAATACAGGTAGAATACTCTGCAAAGTTATGCGAGTGAGGGGATGTCAAACAATGGGTCAGGAAATGCATTGTTTTTCTGCAAAACAAAAGTTGATTGCGATTGCATAAGTCACTTTAGCATCATGAGACTGCTGCTTGATAAATTCAGAAATAAACCAAAAGACAAGACACGCAAAAATAAAAAGACGATTTATTGATGCTCTCTCCACACTGGGATAAATAAAAACAAACACATAACATCTAATGTGGACACATCAGATGCCTTGTGAAACACTAAAGGAAAAATTCAGTTTCGAGCTATGGCACTTGCCGCATAGATGTGGGGGGCCTTGCACTAATAGTGATAGTTACCACTGCATTTAGAAATTGAAACCATTCATGCAGACAAGGATTATTCTTTATATTTTTGGCTACCATTTCAAATGCCTCCGCCAAGTGTTACAATGCTGCACGCAGCCATACTAAGGATCTCGCAGCAACACCTGCAGGTAAAAAGCAGAAGCAGTTAAAGTGCTGGTGTGTACTGGACACTATGTTTGAAAACTTTTAGGCAAGAAGAGTGCAAGAAGCAGACATAACTGCATTTATTTCCATGATTCCCCATTTGAATGGCCTTTTCTTTTTGCTTAGACAATGCCTGCGCCTAGCCACAGCAGCTCCCTCATACAGACTCCGCAAGCCAAGAGGCCGTGGAGGCAAATACAGGTAAGAGGCAAGAAGCAATAGCACTGGTATCGACATTCATCTTTCTTTCTTTTTCTTTCGTTTAGGCAGCCAGCACACCTCGAACAGCCACCTTGACTGCGGGTGTGTCACGCTAGTCGCCAAGGAAACATTCGAGGCAAAGCGACAGGCAATGTGAACAGCCACTTCTCCATGTAAACGATACTCTTTCTCTCGGATGACTCCTACGCCTCGCCACGCCAGCACACTTGTGCACAAAGATGCCGCGGAGGCACGTACAGGTCAGAGGCAAGAAGCAGTGGCACTGATGTCGACATTCACCCATTTTCTTTTTCTTACACTGAGGCAGCCAGCACACCTCGAACAGCCACCTTGACTGCGGGTGTGTCAGTAGATTCCTGTTGTACATATGCTCATAATAAACTTCAGTAAACTTGAACTTGATAATAAACTTGAAGGCAAATGGGACATTGATGCATTGTTTTTTTGAACATTTATTGTACACATACAATATATGTTATACTTTGCAGTGCTACAGAGCGTATTTTGAAGCTTCCCCCTATATTTTGCACCTTTAATTACGTATGTGTTGTGTGTAACTCAATGCAGTTCATGTTGTAGCAGCTGCTTTGTCTGTGTATCGCACATTGGCTTAAGCTTGTGATATCCACATACTTCTCTCACATATACAAAATAAAGTTCTATGCAGTCCTCAGTGTTACAACAAAAAATGAAAGTAAACAATCCGATCGTGGAATTGTGTTTATTATAGTGATTCCTGACAGTTACTGACAAGTTGACAACTTGAACTGGTCAATCCGTCCATAGCCTCCTCTATTTTTCAAAAATAAAGGAGGCTATGATCCGTCATGGCAAGGAATTGTATGTATACATAAAAAAAGGGGGGTTATGTGTGTGTGTTTGTAGTGGGGGGTATAGGATTAGGGCGGTACGAAAAAATATACCAACACCGTCCTCTAGACCCATTCCGTTAAGGTACCGTAACAAAGCGTATTATGCATAAAGTTCATACAACCAACTCTGATACTACATACGCCAGGCGACGCGAGCTACATTTGCCATGACGCATTCGCGACTGCACCGGATGCCCTCCATATTATTCTCGTTAATCGTGCTCACTGCACCGAGGCAAAAGAAAGATCATGGGCGCAGGTGCCTTTAAAGTATCTCGACCTTGCGAGGCACTGCTGCGCGTGCCAGGGGAGCTGACCGTGCGAACACTCCCTGGCACACACCTGCCTCGGCGGCCCCAACCTACGTACCGTTCTGCTTCGAGCTTTGATCCCCCCCACTGTCCCTTGGGTGCCCTGGAGATCCTGCGCCGCCTGCTTTATTATAATCTCAGGTGCTCTCCTGAGACTTCCGTTTGTCGGTTACATGTGCCCTACAGCTGGATGAGTACTTATAATAATAAAAAAACCCGATCTACCGTCGCGACGATAGATCGCGAAAGCGGCTTTTGCAACATACCGCGCCCGTGCGAAGAGAATTACGGAACGCCAACGAGGAATCTGACCACAGCTTCGAGCTCGTAACCTCGTCGAGTGGCTCTCCTGCAACAGGCGTGACCGCTGAAAACCGCATACCGCCGGAAACTTCAACAGAATGATCCCTCGGTTGCATAACTGCCACCTGTACGGCCAACATGGACCACACCCACACCGTCCCGCAACATAGAATAAAGAACCAACTTATAAAGCCCAAACACACGGCTGCACGCACACATCACGACACTACAAGCGAGACGCCATGCTGCTACGCTGCTACGGTTGCCGGATTAAAACTGACTACTGTCACCAAGTCTAGCAAGCGTTTCAGGAGCTGGCAACCTCGGCGCGTAGCAACATGGCGGCGCTCTTGCGGTTCCCGATTTCAATGCATGGGCCCTATGGGTAGCTTGTCCTCTAGAGTCAGTATAGTAACTTTATGGCGGCAGCATGAAGGAAGGAGGAGGTGCGCGATGGAGACGGTTGCCAACAGACAGCTTGAGTCAGGAGATTTGGGATAGCATGGGGATAGCCGTCCGGAGTTCGCGAGTTGTCAGGAGCGTGAACAGACAACACAGTTAGGCGTTATTTATTTCTAGGCAGGGTGGATAATCTGAATAAATTGTGTGGTATAGATTTCGCGTTACTTCTTGCTTATACATCAGCAAAATAACAAAACAAGACATAATCATTTTGTTTTCCACAGCGAGGAATAAGAAGAAAGTCTATGATAAAAAAATTATGCAGATCCCACGGGAATCGGTGTAAGCGAAGCGTTCAGCGCTGGATGTATTGATTGACGATAATTAGCGGGGATGTTGATGGCTAGAGCCTAATTTCTTTAACGTTTAGTCTAACAGGAGAGTGGCGGGTTGATGTTAAACGTTACCTTACGGGCACCACTGCTGTTTGTCTGCGTAGTACACAGAACACGCAAAGAGAGATGTTTCCTTGAGGCGTTGTTGTGCCCTATATTTCACAGCCTCTGAGAGGGTCATTGCCTCACATGGCACATCGCATTGCGGCAGAAGTATTAAACTTGAATTGTATTATGGGGCTGTACGTTCCAAAACCACAATTGGATGATGAGGCATGCCGCAGTGGCGGACTATGCATTATTTCTGAAACCGTGGTGTTCTTTAACGTGTTCCTAAGTCTAAGTGCACGTGAGTTTTCGATTTCGTCCCCATCGAAATGCAGCTGCCGCGGTTGGAATCAAATCCACGGACTCTAACTATGCCATAGCCACAAAGCTAACGCGGCGGGAACAGAAGTGTTGATTTGACGGTCGACCGCTTCCGTAGTGTCGCGTGGACCGCGTGGTGCGCTTTAATTAATGCGGCTCTGCTTCTGCACGCCCTGCGTAGTTTGGCCGCTTGAATTATTTGCATGGTGTTTATTTTTCAGGAATAGCAACAACGTACTGTACGGTACCTTGAACTTAAACTTATCCAGTTTACCCGCAACCGCCGTCGTATAGTAATAGGGTTACCTCGCCTTCTCACGTCTTCCTCCCCCCTCTCTTTTTGGGAACTGACTTCTTCTCCTCCCTCTCCTTCTCCTCTCTACAGTGCTATCTGCGTCCCCTCTGGCCTCGTACGTTAGTAGAAAGGGAAGCACTGCAGTTTCTGCAATGCTTCTGAGGGGAGTCACCAGTAATTATAGCTGGCAAGCGGCTATATAATGTGGCGACGGCCAGGTAGCTCCAGATGGCATTGTGCACATTCGACGCGGTGGGGTGAAAACGTGTTTCCAGCGTCGCCTTTCCTCTGTGACTCGCTGCTGCCATGTAGGCACACGCTGTAACCCCTCCCCCCCCACCCCCTTGACGTGGTGTGCTTGACAGCATCAGCCACAGCGACAACAGCAGTGGAAAAGTCGAAGGAAGAGGCAAAGAAAGCTTCCCTTTAAAAAAAGCAATCAAGTGTCCATGCTCTGCTGTCGCACGGTCGGACCAATTGTCACGGTGGAGATTCTGCAACTATAAGTCCTAAACGTGTCCATACTCTGCTGCCGCACTGACGCATCGCTTGTCTCGCTGGAGAATCTGGAACTATAAGCCCTGTGTGAGCGCGCCATGCCTGGAACAGCTGTTTTATAATCAATCGTGTGTACCGCAGTCGAGAAGCTTGCGAAAGAGAGGCTCACGAAGGCGGCATTTAAGGTGCTCCCATCCTTTCTGCGACTCAGAGGTGAGTATATGTTATACACATGTTATATTTTAGCCGCGGTGCCATAATACGGGCAGGACAAGGCAAGCTTACACTGTACGGACACAAGGACAAGGAACACAACACAAACGCCGTCCTCTCGTTCTTACGCCCGTGTTTTGCAGGTCTACCTTTCTGTATCATGGATTCCTTACGCACTCGCTCACGAAGTTTTTTGCGGTGTGAGACCGGAAATAAACGGAGGCGACATACGAGCGCTTCGAGACGAAACAGGTGCGCTTGGGGTGCACAGGCCACAAGCGCAGGAGCGCGCTCAGTGCTGTTACAATTGATAAATTCACGGGCAAGTTATAAACCCAAGCAGAGCTGCACTAAACCAGTCTCCCTCCCTTCGGCACTGCTATGTGGCTACGTTATTTTACGACTTCTGCTTACCAGCCTATACTGTCAGGAAACTAAGCTTAGACACTGCATTATACTAAAATAGGCATGTTTTAATACATCACTTGTCATTGTAATTTTACGATGCAGAAAATTTCTAAAAGATTACTTTTTTTCAGATGCCGGGTATTCGGTACTTCCGATGCCCAAGATGCGGGTATCCAACGTTCTCACTTAAGGAACTCTTCAGACATCTCCGTATAGCACATGGGCATGAAGATAACTGGCTATGTGGCCTAGGAGGCTGCATGAAGACATTTAGACTGTTTCTTTCATACAAGAGGCATGTGTACCGGAATCACCCCGAACTGCTAACGGAAAGAACACAGCCCATCGCAAGTATGCCATTGGAAGTGGAGCAAACGAGCGTGTTTGAGCCGCATAGTGAAGAGCGTACAGAAGCCCAAGAAGTTTTAGGTGATCCTGAGCCATCTCAGTCAAGTCCCAGTTTAAGCAAGTACGTGAATCAGCTTGCAACGCTGCTTCTGAAGTGGAAGGAAGCAAGGCGTCTTCCTGAGTCCACCTTGAATGAAATAGCAAACGATGTTATTTCCTTCATTAATATAATGTTTGAGGATGCACAGCTTTGCACAAATATTGGTGCTGTCGTTCATGCAGAGCAAGAATGGAAGCAGCAGCTGAACCAGCTGCTCTCGAAGTCGGGTCGGCTTAGATATTGGAAGACACATTTTCCAAATTGTTGAGCCTCGTACTACAGTGCTGGGAACTGATGGCCATGGAAGATTTGACACCATGGAGTATGTGCCACTTTGTGATGTGCTGAAGTGTATCATGGAAAACACACACTTATCTGGTGACTTGAACAGCTACCCAAGAAAAGAAAACTACTTGTGTTCTGCTTTTGATGGTACTGAATTCCAAAATCATGCCTATTTTGCTGGGGACACTTCTAAATTATGCATTCAGCTTTATAGTGATGAATTCGAGGTGTGTAACCCGTTGGGTAGCAAAAGAGGGAAACATAAAATGACTGCCGTGTATTTTTCAGTGTTGAATTTTGCTACAAAATTCCGTTCAGCACTCTCAGGGATACATCTGGTTTTGCTTGTTAAAGACAAAAATGTGGCTACCTACGGCTTTTCAAAGGTCCTGGCTCCCCTAATTACAGATGTAAATGAATTAGAAGATGAAGGTATTGTCGTAAATGGAACTCTACTAAAAGGCTCAGTTTTTATTTTCACAGGTGATAATTTGTCCAGCCATAGAGTAGGAGGCTTTAAATGCTCATTCAGTCATGGGAGAATTTGCAGGTTTTGTATGGCATTGCACCATGAGCTCAATCACAAATTTCTGGAAAGTGATTTTCTGCTTCGCACACCCGAAGGCCATCAGCACCATTTAAACATGTTAATTGCTGGGCTTCCCACTGCATCATTGTATGGAGTTAGAGAAGCATGTGCCCTCACATTCAACGGGTTTAATCCAACACAGCATCTACCTCCAGATGTGATGCATGACATTCATGAAGGTGTATTGCCATTTGCGTTGCAGCATATCATTTCATCGTTGATCAAACAGAATTTCTTTTCCCTCACATACTTGAACAAGATGATATGTGAATGGAATTATGATGCTCATGATGTGCGCAACAAACCAGAGCCTCTATCAAAACAGTTTTTGAAAGGAAAAGCGGGTATGAAGGCCTCAGCAGCTCAAGTGTTCTGCTTGTTTCGTCATCTTACTTTTTTTGTTGGTGAATGTGTTCCAGCAGAAAATGATGTGTGGCAGCTTTACCTTCTTTTACGTGAAATTGTAGACATTATCATGAGCTACAGAATCCCTACTAAGTATATTGCCTACCTGCAGAGAAAAATTCACTTCTTCTGTATGGAATTCAAGTTATTGTTCCCATTTTCATCACTACCTTGCAAAGTGCACTATCTGATACATTATCCTTCACTCATCACAAAGTTTGGACCTCTAAGTGCACTCTGGGCAATGCGATTTGAAGCAAAACATCAATATTTTAAGGATATTTCACGCAAGATCCGCAATTGGAAGCATCTTTCGTATAGTTTGGCAGTCAGGCACCAGTTATTGCAAAGCTTTACATTTATAGCTCCTCATGAGAGCAGTGTTCACACGACTGGTTGTTGCCCTGTGCTCTTTGAGCACCTTCCTGAAAATGTACAGCAGTTCGTTTCTGAACACAGTCTTGAATGCTCAAATTCATTTACTGTAAGTTCTCTAACTGTGAATGGCAGGATGTACAAGGTAGGTTGTTGTCTTGTTGACAACATTTCACTTGATGATATGCCAAAGTTTGTTCATGTATGTGGGCTATACTATGTAAACAAGGTACTTTTGATTGCGGCAAATGTGCTTCGGTCTGTTTATTTTGATGAACATTTTCATGTTTATGTTGTGAGTATGACAGAAGAGTACAAAGTGCTGACATCAGTTTCAGAGTATGAGAACGAGCCATTGTACATGCGGCAGCACAAGGGACGCAGTGTGATAGGCACTCGTCACAGTTTAGCGTAAACCAGCTGCCTAATGTGGACGTGTGCATCTCAATTTTTGCCTGGTTGCTGTTTCTCTTGATGTAAAAATTTGTGGCTGAAGAGCCTGTACTTATGCCTTTCAATATTTACGTATATCTGTACAGTTTGGTTTGTAATCATGTGAGAAATTCAAGCTTCATTGAAATGATAAATAAAACTTGACTAAGTATGTTATACTTATCAGGCATGGCAAGAAACCCTTAGCTCTATTGTCTAGATGTGGCATCCCAAGTATATGTTTTCATGAATAATTCTGCAATATATTTGTAGTGCAGTAGCATAATACTCATAAAACAAGTGCCGGTGACTGTACACCTGGCAGCATAAGCATCACAAAAAAGATGGGATTTCTTATAGCAAGCTTTGGAATTCAAATGGGCACTGGCGATTTGTAATGTTCTCTTACAGAATGCAAACAGGCAAGAGTGCTAAATAGGCCTTTTTCAATGTTGGAAGTTATTTGTTTTTTCCCTGGTTGTCTAAGCGAGCTCTTAACGAAAGTATTGATAGTAATATTAAGTTTGAGTCAACATTAAAACATTACAATGATAAAACTGTATTTTCAATAAAACTTGTATGTGAATTGCCTGTGTGTTTCTATGTGCCCTTACTGTTTGTACTAGACACAGTTCTTTCTGGCTTTTGTGGAAAAGCTTTTAGGGGCATTTTAAGTTCTACCAAAATGTGCCTGTTGCTTTAACCTTGATATTCCACTTGTTTAGTTTTGTGTTAAGATGTATCACTGTTTTAAATGATGCTATATGAACGCATTTTTTATTAATCGACACGTGTACTTGTGGCCTGTCAGGATTGGGGGCTCAATCCCGTCGCTCGTGATCCGTTGTCAAGATTGGAGTCCGGCATGAATTAGAAGTTAGCTGGCCCATGCCGTCGTCCAACTTATCCACGCTGAGGACGTTGATGAAGGGCAGGACTGCTTCTCATCGAGAACGAGGAACATGGGTTTATTTACAATATTTATATCAGTCTAACATGACTGTTTGAGAAAGTACATCAGTCTAACATGAATGCTTGAGAGAAGTCAGTCCAACCTGACTGCTCGAGAGAAGTGTGTCGAGCATCCGCACAACAGCAGTTTTTAAACACTCGGTCCTCCGGCGATACAAGGCGGCGAACGTTCGTTTCGTCGGCGCAAACTAGCCGCCTCCCGCAGGACGGCCTACGCACACAAAGGCACACACGCTCGAATGTCCGGAGCCGACGTCAGAGGGGTCCCGTAGCACTCTGAGCCGTTCCGGGAAGCGCGTTGGGGAGTTTGGGAACAATAGTTGGCCCGCCGAGCTCATTCCGTCATGAAGTCGATTTAGTCACGCTGTGGCTAGAAGGAGGCGGCGAAGCTCCCGGTATGTTGGTCGTCATAGTCGTAAGCGGGTGGCAATCTTGCACTGCAGCTGGTCATTCTCAACAGCGTCGGGAGGTTGCCGTCATTGTCGTAAGTGGCTGGCAATCCTGCACGGCAGCTGGCCATTCTTAACAGGCCATACCATTTTCAAATACCCATCATATCAATCACATCGTTACCTTAAAAATAACAGTACACAAACGCATTGTGCAACCTACAATTATTAAAATTAATGTGTGTATATCAATGCAGAAATCTATTTAACACCCTTTACTTCATGCTTTAACATCCTTATTAATGGCAAATTCACACCGTATATGCGTCTGCACCCTTATTGCGGGGTGTTTTGAGCAGAAAGGGTGCTAAAAGGGTGTTACGCAGGGTGTAAACATCAAAAACACCCTTTTTCAACACCCTTAAAGGTGTAAAAATGTTTCATGTGTAATCTCCCTATATATAATGCAATCATCTGCAAACATGCGCATCGTTGATTTCATGTTATCTGCCATGTCATTGATATATAGTAAAAACATAATTGGTTCTAAGGCTGTTCCTTGTGGTACTTCGGATGACACCTATACCCAATCACATTGCTAACTTTCAATTTCTACGTACTGTTGTCGGCCTGCAAGATAAGCTTTTATCCAGATTATTATGCTGCCAGATCCGAGAATGTGTTGTAATTTGTCCAGGAGTTTAGGATGGGATACCCGGTCGAATGCCTTCGATAGATCTAAAAATATTATGTCAATCTGCCCGCGGTTATCAATTGTTAGAGCGAGATCATGCACAGTTTGTGTCAGTTGCGTAACAGTAGACAGTCCTTTTCTGAAATCATGTTGGTTGTTGCTAAGCAAGTTATTATCTTCCGCAAAGGTTACGATGTGTTTTAGTACGATGCGTTCGAGAATTTTGCAAGATGTGCAAGTTAGCGAGGTCGGCCTATAATTTGATGGGCTTGTTGCGTCACCTGATTTGAGAATCGGGACAATCTTTGCTATTTTCCGGTCTTTGGGCACGTCAGACGATTCTAAAGATTTTTTAAAGAAAAGTAAGAGGTATTTAAAGACCCATCCTGCGTATCTCTGGAGAAAAGTATTTGGAATCCCATCTTGGCCGCAAGATTTTTTAATGTCGATGTTAAGCAGCAGTGAAAGTATACCTGATTCCGTAATCTCTATATCACCAAGTATGTCGCCGATTCCCCTCGGCTGATGGTTTCAATCTGGTGAAGTTCCGTCGTCTTGTGTAAAAAGGGATTTAAGAAAGTTATTGAACTGATTTGCTCTTTGGAAAGCATCCTTAGGCGGCAAATTGCTTTGCTTATGCATGTTCGCGTTAAAATATCTCCAAAATTTTTGACGAGCTGTCTTGATGAAGTTGCTAAGTGTGACGTTCATGTACGTATATTTTGCTTCTTTTATCACTGCTCTCAACACTTGTGCCAATTCGCTAATTTTCTCAGAGTAGCAGGGATTTGATGTCTTCTTCTTAAGTTTCCTCAGCCTTGATATTTTACGTTTCATATGTATTATGTTCCTTGTGATCTAAGGGTTTCTTTTGTGCACGTTCTTTTTTTTATGGATACAAAGTTTGATAAGCATTGCTGTACATAGGTCTTAAATTTCACCCATAATTCATCTACTGCCACAGAATTATCATGGAAAAGACAAGAAAAATTGGGGTAGTGATAATCAAAAAGGTCAAGAATGCTGACATCATCTGCGTTTTTCCAATCGTATGTTCGTGTGATGAATTTTTCTGAGCGTGCTGACGACGGCAGTGATAGACAGCATTTAGGTTGAACCGAAATCCCGTCAATTATTTCCCATGATATGTTCTCTACAGGAATGTTTTCACTCACAAAAGTTAGATCAAAAATTGTGCTGCTCGACAGAGTGACACGTGTAGGTTGCTGAATGATTTGCTTTAAACCACTATTGAAGGCCATATCAAGTATCGCCTCAGCGCTGTCCTTATCGACAACACCACGATCGTACGAGTCCCATCCTATACCTGGTAGATTGTAATCCCCCGTAAGGACAATTTTTTTGTCCCCTTGAAGGTGACGCTGCATGTAGTCAGACAATATATTTAATGGCTCCGGGTCAGAATTCGGTGCTCTGTACATTGTACCAATATAAAGGGAATCTACGGCGATCGTGATCCTACAAAACAGTGCTTCTGCGCCGGTAATGTTAGGTAGGGGTGTGGTCTGAATGTCGTCTTTCACTAAAATCGCGACGCCACCGCCACGTGTACATTTATCCTGACGAAGAACTATATAACCTGGGGGAAATATATTGTTGGTCAAGATACATGATGACAGCCAAGTTTCACTAATGGTTATGATATCAGGTTCATGTTCAAGAGACAAGGCCTCAAGTTCTACCGTCTTATTAGCTATACTCCTGGCGTTGATATTTATAGTTAGTTTTTTCTTAACTTAGCAGGTTGCCGTTCGGCAATTCGAGGAGACACTTCTTTTATTGGTATTTTCTTGCCTAATTCTTCATCCCATGCAAAGAGTTCATCATTTACTTTGATCTTATCGTAAGCGAGTCTGACCTTTTCATGCTTTTCTCAATTAAGTTTGCAACTATCACAATTTTTTTTTCTTATATTGCGTATCACCAGAGAAAAATCTTCGCTGACAGGGATTTTGGCACCCTTCAGTCTAAAACAGTTCTTAAGTATCTTGACTTTGTCTCTGTAATCGAACAACTTGAAGATCACGGGGCGCGTTTTGTTAGCCTTCTTCCCTCCCAAGCGGTGAATTCGCTCGAAACCGGAAAGCGTTACACCAAGCACTTCTTTAATTAGTTTAGTGCTAACCTCGCGTTCTAGGCTTTCCGGTGTTCCATCCTCGAGTTCGCTTAGCCCGTAAATAATTAGATTCGACCGTCTGCTTCGGTTTTCTAGGTCGTCAATCTAATGCAAAAAATTATTTCACGGTCTTTTCCAGCTGCATGCACTTTTCCTCTATGGTTGACATACGACTTTCAAGCTGTCCTTAAAGATCTAGTTTGGAGTGAATACTTGCTAACGACCCATTTGAACCCTTATTTTCGTTTCTGATAGCGGTGATGTCGGCAGCCATTTTTCTCATTTCAGCAGCAAGTTCCTGCATGTTGGGACCAGGGTTGCTCTCTACATTCCCTCCCAGCAACAGCAGGTATCTTATAGACACTATGCAGTTTCGAAGCAAAGAACACATTTGCCTTGGGCACGGCACACGGCAGCACAAGAAGAATCAAGCAATTACTACGGTAACATTATTATTATTATTATTATTATTATTATTATTATTATTATTATTGCTGTTTGTTTGTTTCTTGCTTGTTTCATGCTTGTTTCTAAACACATGCAGTACGAAGCAGCTATCGCTTGACTTCAAAGCGACATAAAAAATGTGATCAACTGATTAAAAGAAACCGTATAAAAGTCAGTGCTCGGAAAACTCGATTAATATGTTTTAGAAGTCCGTTAAAGGCTCCTTTAACTAGTCAACATGTCTTCCTTCACGGTTCTGATTGCTTAGACTGTGTTTGTGCCCCAGTACAATATGCGGATAGAGTCAAGTAACTTGGAGTATACTTTGAGACTGACTTATCATGGAATATACAAATGACTCGAATTTGTGCGCGATTACGTAATGTTGCATGTGTCCTTTACAATATAAGGAGTTATGCACCTATCAAGATTAAAAAGTGATAGTGCATGCTTTAGGCTACTCGCATATAAGGTACGGCATCTCCTGTTTTTTTTTTTTTTCATTGCAGAGGATTTTGGAAACATAAAATTGACAGCCTATTAAAAAGCATACTAAAAAGTGTTGCGTACAACCAAACCACAGATAACTTATTCCAAGATTTAGAAATGCCCGATTTCGAGTCTTTGTGTCGTTCGACAATTGTGATGCGTTATTTCTGGAGCAATGCTTTCCGAGAACCTTTCCATAAAAGTGTTGCTTTGCTTAGTCATCCCAGATATGTAGTTGTTGTTGTTGTCCTGAGTGGGCGTGGCACATACCCATAGTGGGGCATTGGCCAAGAATCGGGTGGTTCAATTAGGTGCATAAAAATAATAATGATAACAAGGGAGTTAAAAATTTCCTCGGACAAGAAGTCGTGGAAAAGGACAAAGAAGGTACTATATCCCCCACCTGTTTAATAACCTTCCGAGCGCTGCACTGGATCATACAAATTTGTCGGGATTAATTGCCCTCAAGGCAATGATAGAATAGTTTTCACATGTATAAAGTATCTTTTGTTGTAGTGTGATCTTTACCAAAATGAATGTAAGACTGTTTCGGCTGTTTTCACGATTTCTTTTTCTTTTTTGTTCTCGATAGGTTGTAACTTTGTTTAGATATTGTGCCTTGTTTACTCAGTTTTAATGGTTATTGTGTGCTACGTGTTTTCATTTGAACATAGGGTGTTGTTTACTGGGCATGTTGACTTGAACAACCTGTGATACGTTTTTTTTAGTTTGACATTTAGTTTGTCTGTAATAAGGTACATTATGCTTTGCCCGGACTGCCAGGTTTCTGCCATACAAGCCCATAGAAGGCTTCGGCAGACCTAGCAAAATTATATGTACAAATTGATTATATGTAATAAAAATTATTATTATTGTTGTTATTATTATTATTATTATTATTATTATTATTTGTTGTTGTTGTTGTTGTTGTTGTATGTAACTCACCGACCCGGGTGTGGTGACACGCTGTCCACCGGACATAATTACCAAAAGAAGTTGCACATGTGCAGCTCCTGAGTGCATGCGCAGAAGCAGCTATGCGCGTTAAAGCTTCTAGTATTGTGTTAAGACATTAGCATCGCTCCCGCGCCCTAGACAGCCGCGACGGGGCTGTGCGTATATCTCGAAAAAGGCTTTACATTTCATCTTTACTGCGTTTTTCGTTTCGTATTCGTTTCGTTTCTCAAGCACTGGTGCGTTTTTCCTTTGCCATGTTACTTTCTTCATTCTTTGGTGTCCCTAATTATCTTCCTTCCAAATTATTTTCTTTCTGAATCACTGATCTCCCTCTATGGCTTTAAATTTAATGTCCATTTCTCTGAATTGAATAATCAATTACTCGGTATCCTCTTTTATTACTTTGATGTTTTTCTTCCTCTTCGTTTCACGACTACATTTATTATTATCATTATTACTATTATTATTGTTTTGTTTCATAAGACCACCTCCATCTTGACTCATCACACATTATGGGTAAATGTATCCAATTCATAATAACCATGTTCATCGCGATCATTCCAAAATTGACGCTTTACAACCTGCGGAGAACGTTGGGTTTGCCGCATGCGTTCTTCTTACACCAGCGCCCGAAGAAGACGGAGACGAAGTGAACGATGCGGCTCCGAAAGGTCCCTGCGAAGACATCCAGTGCTTCGGATGATAAAGGTGAAAGACACGTCCACGACCGCTCATCTGAGGAAAGCGAGAAAATCGCTGTTGGGCATGAGCCAGGTGTAAAGGAGGAACCAGGTCGAAAGGCAACGCCCTCCGAACCCGTGCCGTCGGGGAAACCAGAAGTGCCCCGACAGCGAGCCGCGAGGCGGGCCCGCTACGCTCGCCTCCCTACCGGTGGCAAAGCAGCTTCAGTGGGCGACGTCGAACCCGGGTCTGCAGTCGAGCACCCCGCGGAGCGACCCAATTTACTGGCGCGGAAGAAACAGACAGCGGATAACGACGAGCGGCGGTCCGAACACAGAGGCAGGTGCCACCGCGAGATGCCCCGTAGAAACGAGCCCCCTGGTAAACGAGCAGCGCCCGGCTTCCACCTTTCTGGCAGAGAGGCTGCCCTCGACGAGCCCGAACCCTTCGCAACGCCACTGAAGCACAAACGACTGCTCGCCCCTCGGCTGCAGGATCGAGAGGGGCAAAGTACCGAAACGGAACTGCTCAGCTACGCAACTGAGAAAGATAATTATTCTGGGCAGGTAAGCACATCGAATAGGATTGCGGCTGACCATAAAAAAGGAAAGGAAAATCCGTCTACCACGTTTTCTACTATATGCATTCGTTCTTAAACACTCAAAAATTACTGCAGCAATGCAGATGCTGTCTGCTGGTCTTTCAGGCTTGTAGTTTCTATCTTTACATTTCGCTATATGCACAGAATAGGTAAATTAACATTCTGGTTAAAGCGATATAATGAATGCAGAGATTTGAATGACGAAACTATCCATCCCGCACACCACATTCTATGACGTCACTCTCGCTTGCTTCGTCTCTTGACGGGACTTCGTTCGATTAACTGGTTAAACGTCACTCACAATCAAACCTGTGTTCAGTTGATTTATCAATCACTCGGCATGTTCCAGGGCAGAGCTGTGGACAAGATACATAAGTGCTCCTGAAGGACCTGTCTCATAGCTTTTTAGAAAATGGCCATGCTTAATGTTTTCAGTGCCTGCTGCCTACGCTACATTTGTTGACTTAATTCGTTGATCCGTCTACTCGTATTGTTGCGTTGTGGTGATGGATAAAACGCAAACATTGCTAAGAATATGAGTTACGAATCAACTCTTTAAGAAAAACAATACACGTGTGACAATATATTGATTCATTAGGTAAAAAATGTGCGTTTTGAACCTATTCTGTTTCGCAACTGTTGTGTACCACACTGCACAATTACTAATATGACAGTATTTACAGGAATGATAATCCCCATAGAAAGCACTTTAATGTCGCCATGAATGAAATCCTTGCGCCCAAGGTAATTTTGGCAAGCTTTACCGCGGGAAAGTGCTACGAAGGGGCACTGCAGATAAGTATGATGAAGATAGGTGACCACGCATTCGAACTCGGCATGTGCTGTTGGTGAATATTAGTCGTAACAATTGGTGCAACTATGTGCCAGCGTGCAATAAGGCTTCTACTGGGGCTGTTTAACATGACATTGTTCTGTTTACTGCGCTGTACTGTACACAAAGGGCAAAAAAAGGGATATTGGTACGTGTGTGCGCAAAGCTTCAACTTTTATTATTCGCTAGCCCACGTCAAGTACGTATATACCCCCCCCGATAGGGTGACCGAAAGTACGTAGAAAACATGAAATGAAAGACAAAACAAGCTAATCTATGCACAAATGGGGCCGTATTCTGAAACGTTCGCCTTCCGCGATAGTTTCGCCACCGCGCTAGCCACGTTCAATGTACCAAGTGACTGCTTACGCGTGACGTCAGCGTGCACTACCAACGCGCACTGTCGAACGCTTCAGATCGCATGAGAGCGCGCACCATGCGAGTGCAGAGCGGCTCGGTTGTGTTCTTTTGGAGTGTACCAGCCGCAGTACGGGCTCTGTGCACTGACTACGGTTGGCTACAGCCGCTTAAGGTAAAATAATGGAAAAAGGAAGTGAGAGAAGTTTTATTTTATATGAATTATCAAATATCGCCGCGAAACAACAGTTGTAAGACGCCATCAAAAAGACTTCCACTCCACTGCAGTGTACTATAAGGCATTGTAGTGGGCTCAGAGGAGGGCGTCAGGCTCAGAGGAGGGCGTGGCCTAATGTGCTGCATGTTGCCACCGAGAGGTGACGCGGCAAGGGTTTTTTTTTATTATTGTTTAACCTAGGTAGGTCATTAGGCAGTACAATAGCAAGAGCTTGGTGGCGCAACCCACCGCCTCGTTCCAAAGGAGACGCTCATAACATCCATCCATCCATTCATCCTGAAGCTTCGCTCCGGTAGCTCGGGGCACGGCGGCTGCCTAGCAGGTGGCGTTATTTCACTTCGAAGTAGACTACCGGTTTCTGCGCTGCCGACCGCGCAATTATTTGTTGAGTACCCTGACACTTTGGCAGGAATAAAAAATTGCGATTCTCCGCATCACTGAAGACGTCTCGGGGAAGATCGCACGTTGTTCGCGCGGTGATGTTGAATTTCTGCCCAGTTAGTCCTTACAATCATTACGCTTCCACGGGAAGTTTAATTTGCCTGTGCCAATGCCATAGTCTAATCATACGCTAAGGGTTGACCCGTTACCTTCGCCATGTCGTTTGCCCTAACCGCATCGAGTTTGATTCTTAAACTGCCGTGGTACATTACGCGGCTGCAGGAAAGTAAGCTTGCCATGCGCTCGCATAGGCTCGGAGGCCAATTTGTTCCGTAAATATGGAGGTGCAATCTCACATGACTTGTCTACGGCCCTGTGCATGCTCGCTTTTACAAGACCATGTCCTTACAATACAAAGCGTGACTAAATTCGCCGAAACAAAGCAGCATTTTTCAGAGCATGTATAAACACTTTATTTACAGTAACAAATACAACACATTGATCAGGCGCATCTGGCAAAAACGTAGCAAAACAGCTTGCAGAAGCCAAGCAACATCCCAAACGAATCTTGTATTGGTTCGCAAGTTTTGGTGGCGAAATGGTCACGCGAAAATCCAGATGCTCCCAGAGCAGAGCAGCTGAGGGAAAGGGTGGTTTGGTGAGTTGCCAGCTGCATAGGCGCGCGCTCACGCCACGCGCGCAACCAGTCAGAGCCGTTTCGCTTCCGGCAGGGAGGGAAAGGGCAGGAAAAGGTATCGCGCGCGCTCCGCCGGCTTCGTTTCCGTTCAGTTGAGTCTCGGAAAACGGATGGGAATGCCACGCGTTGTGCGTTCTCCCGAAGAACGGGCAGCGTTCGACAAGCGGCGGCGTGAACTCGGTCGTGAAAGGGCTCGCCGTCGACGCCCCGATCCAGCCGTTAGAGTCGCCAGAGCCCAGGCATTCCCAAAGCAACGAGAACATACCGAGCAATGAGGGGGCGGGAGGCCGAAGGGAGGCAACGGGCACCGCTACCTGTGGGTTACTTAACCGTGACGAAGGTCTCGTACATGCAGGACAAGCATTCCTTACTTTTATTTTCCGGTAGAAGAAGGGTTTGTCATCTTTACGTAAGCCTTTCATCTTTCAAGGAGCTGAAAAAACTTTCGCACCGTGCCTTCCACCAATCTCTCTGAGTCATGTCAAATTTCATGCGTATAAGGTATCGCCGTTACCTTGTTCTTGTGCTCGCCGTTCTTTGTGCTTTCTTTTTCTTACTTAAGGCTCTCAACGCTTTTTCGGCGATACACATTATAAATGTGATAGGATAACCACTGTCGCTATGCTTCGTGATCTTCCGCTGCATAATATCGTTGATCCTATGACCACGTGACTTTCTGGCTTGGTTAATGGTCGAGTTGGCAATCGCTCTTTTTATTAACTCATAATGACCTGGGTCGTAAAGGAGCAGACTTTTTTTCACGCCTCCTTTTGTACTCTGAACAACCGTGAGTTACACTGAATGTCAATTTTAAGTCTTAAGAATTGGAGGCAATGGCATGAGCCATTGCTTACGGGGGAAGAGCCATTACTGATAATGATATTGTTTGTACCACTCGACTAGACGCCTCGTTTTCTTTATCTTTATTGGGTGTGAGCCATTGCAACGAGTCACTTAAGGCTTTCATCTTAATAAGCATGATGGACCCCTCTACAGAAAAATAAAGGAAAACCTCACATAACCGCTGCTCCGTTATAATTCGCAGCACCCCTTGTATCCTGAATTCAAATGAATTTTTTAAGCCGTCCATGACAGATAGTGCCCTTGCGCTTTCTCAGACCGATATATATATATATAGTCGAGTGCAAAAGTCTAGAAACCACTGTGTATGCAGAAACTATAATTTATTCTAGCACAGCTGTGCCACGTGAAATTTTATGAAAGCATGGCGCTGGTAAAGCAGGTGCACGTGGGCATTACACTTGATTTCAGCCTTTATGGCTAGGCTGAGAAGACAAGAAATTTAGCAGCAACTCCGGTCCATGAACTTTTGCACCCGGCTCTACGCACAATACAATATGGCCGCTTGTGATACTTTTGATCGAGAGTGGCAGTATTCTTAACAAATAAATAAAGAATGACAAATACTCACTATTATTACCTTTTTTATTTATTCATTTTGGGGCACCTGTTGCAATCGCGAAATTTAGGCTGAACAGTAAGGAAGTCAGTATGCCTTTAGCAGGAATTCAAGACAAGCACCACTTTAGAGATATCGGTCCCTCTTGTAGTTCGCGCACCGATCTTAAGTGGAACGCCAACTGACGCATTCTTAAGCAGACTGTGCGTTTGACTAACATGAACATGGTGCTAGTCTAAGGAGTTTTCCTAAGCTAACGTCCCTTCACCACTGCTCGGGTTCGGTTTAGCAACTCTAAATCGTGCCAGTGGATATTAAAAACTTAATTGGTGTACCTTATTAATTAACCACCTAAATATTGCGACTCGTGCATGTAATGCCTTCATCTTCATTTGATCCACCCGAAGGCCTAGGTTGCTCTGTATTGTCCACGTGACTAAAAAAAACGTACACGTTAATGTTCGAAGAAAAAAAGAACGTAAACGCGTGCTTGTGCCGCTTTTTTTTTAAGTGATCGGAGACAAACTATTCAAACGCTCTATTTTACTGAAACATCCTCGGTTTTCCCATTTGAAAGTAACGTAACGGCATCGGCGAACTCAGGTCGTACTGCGCGAGGCTGTCGCGGAAGTGGAAAGTCCACCCGCCACCAAGGCTCCTCGGAGTGGGGCCGAGGCGTTGTCGGACGAAGGCGGCACCAGCATCTCGGCCGGTGCAGCTCGCAAGAGCGGCCGATGGACGGCGACCGCAGGCCTTAACAGCACGGACATGAACCGCGCCGTCCTCGTGGCCATCCTGTGCGCAGCATTCGCGGTCATCGTGGCAGTCCTTGCGCGGCACGTCGTGATGCATAGGTCGGATGGCGCCTGCTTCTCGGCTTCTCCCTGGCACAAGGTGCGCGACGACGTGTGCACAATGAATTACACGATGATTCCGCTGCAGCGTCAAGAAAAGCGAACAAAGTGCAAAGACCACAGTGCGAGATTTCCAGGCTTCAAATCCTGCTTGTTTTGCCCTTTGCTTTAGTATTGGCGGCCAGGACTTACGGAGTCGCCGTCTGTCGGAAGCGCCTCCCTTGCGTAGTATGAGGGATCACGCGGCGCGCTCCTCATAGCTTTCGCTTACGGCGCTCAATAAAAACACCGCGCGGCAGCCCCCCTGGACATTTATGTAGGTACTCCCAAAACGAGGGAAGTTTTTGACTGTCGATATAACAATCTAGGGGAAACTGAAAGCACAGAATAGTTTACAGACGCTATCTCTATATAGACGCACGCTAATACGTATACAGTGAACGCCACTGCGCGCGGTCGCCGCGATAGTTTCCCGAGCCGGCTTCTTGCTGGAAAGGTTGGCAAACGCTGAGAGTAGGCTATGCGAAATATGTTCTTATAGTGGGCTGTCTGTATAACCAAATGGGGCATTCCAGAATGAAGCCTCAATGCCGTGATCGCACGGGCTCGCAGCGACCGACTGCGCGTCTGCATGCATGTCCGCGCGCAATGTTTTGCTTTCGCTGTGAGCGCGCTTTCGCACCTTGCTGTGAGCTTCAGTCCGCAGCATATGCGCATGTGACAGTACACCAGAAACCATTCTTGCGTGGACGCTAACAGAGCTTTTCAAAACAATTTCTTTTAACAACGGACTTCGACGCATACCGCGACTGTGATGTGCCGTCGCGACGATTCAATATTTTTTTTCTTCTGAATTCTTGGACGTTTAAATAAATTTTCTCAATTGCGTCGCACTGTATGTTTACCGGTCTTCTCAGCGTGCGATTTCCCTCTGCTTCTTTTTGGTAATCCAGTGCATTAATTCATAACACAAACATGACCATATGCCATGCCTTCTTTTAATGTGCGTCTTGCCGCTCCCTTTCCGTTCCAGTGAACTTGCCAGTATTTATCATCAACAAGTTCATAGACCAAACCGCCATGACAGTAGCCGGGCAGCGGGCGCGGGCGAGCGTCTCAGTGCGCGTTTTCTGCTACTCACCGAACATCGCGCAGTCCCGGAGCCGTAGCAGAAATCTTCCTCGCGTCTGTGCTTGCTGCATACCCGAGTTGTAGCCCATGGCTGTCGGCTGGTTCTAAGTTTCGGCAGCCAAGCTTCACGCAGCTCCTTGCCCTGCAGTTACGTGCGAATAAGGCTGACATCGGGCTGTGTTGCGTACGTCTGGCACGGCGGCACCGAGCAGTCGCCTACCATGCTGCACGCCTCCAAAGGCAGCCACTACTTATAGAGTGATTTCAAATGTTGTCAAGCAGACACCCAAGGCGGTAAAGGCTCACCACTTAATCAGAACCGCAGTGCAGGTGGGACTTTAAACTTTCGTTTTCAGCTCGCTTCCGAAGCAGCCGACGCGGCCGCTCTGCCCGCGTGACGTCCACTCATGCCACGTCACGCCGATGGTGGCGCCAGCCTTTCCAGTGGTGGAGTTCGCCCCCAATATTATATACAGGGTGTTCCACATAACTTGAGCCAAGTATTCAAAAATGAAAGGTGCATCGGCAGCGAATTGAACCGAACGCATACTATTCGTAATAGCCTAAAGTAACGTAGACAGTTTTTGCTTTCCTGGTAACTCGCTAATTAAGCTCATTTAACCAAGTTTTCAATTATTGGCTGAGGACCCCAAGTATGATACGCAGATTCGTAGAGCACCTCGAGAAACCACCAATTGAGTTGTTTCCTTTACGATGCGTCTCACGTAGTCCTTTTTACCGGGTTGCAAAGAAAGCCCGCGAAATTTGAAAAAACGGAGCGCTTGCGCAGCGGTATCGTGTTGCTCTCAACGTGCGTTCGGTGAACAGCATCGGCTCCCGTCGGGTCACGGCGAAAATGCATGCTGCTGGCAGTGCGCTGCCAATGAGATAAAGAACGCCCTGCAGCTTCCTCGTTGCCAGTCACGATGCAGCTAACCTTGCTCACCGAACGCACGCTTGAGAGCAGCACAATACCACTGCGCAAGCGCTCCGTCACGTGGCTTTTTTCCTATTTCGCGGGCTTTCTTTGCAACAAAGAAAAAAGGATTACGTAAGACTTATCCTAAAGGAAACAACCCGATCGGTGGTTTCTAACGATGCTCTACAAATCTGCGTATCGTACTTGCGGTCCTCAGCGAATAATTAAAAAGTTGGGTAATTAAACGTAATTAATTAGTGAGTTAGGGGGAAAACGAAATAACTGTCTGAGTTACTTTAGGCTATTGCGAATAGTATGCGTTTGGTTCAATTCGCTTCCTACGCGCCTTTAATTTTTAAATTCATGGCTCAGGTTGTGTGGGGCATCCTGTACATACTGTGTACCTTTCTACAGGACTTGAAAGTTAGTTTTGTTCGGCACACAGACTGGCTAGAACGCATCCTTCTGAATTGGTCAAAGTCACCTGCGATACGTCTATTTTACTTACACTCCCTGAACTGGTTCACGATGTGCATGTCGCTTTTTTAATTCTTGACTGCAACTTGGTGGAATCAGCACGGTGCCAGTCATTTTACACGGTGCCGGCTTCGTACATAACGAGTTCGCAGCCTCCCCCGCAATCATCGCCTAGGGTTACCCTACGAATGCACGGTGGCTCTGGGACTGGCCCCCCGCAGTGGCTCAGTAGGGGCTACGAAGTTCTGCTTCGGAGCACGAGGTCCCTGATTCCATTCCCGGGTCCCACCGCGAACGGAATCACGTGGAACTGATATGCGGAGATACGTTTGTTAAACTTCGGGTGCACATAAGAAAAAAGCTATTTGGTTAAACTCAATCTGGGGATCCCTCCACGACGACGTCTCTCACGGCTTCTGTGTTGCGCTGAAGTGTTAAACATCGCGGATATTTCGGAGACTGTACCTACTGGATGCCGTGTAATGACGGCGATGTCGGGTTTGATTACTTGGATTCGTATCTTTGAGAACCCAGTTAGCTAAACGGCATCTCCCACAACTTCTGTTCAGGAAATGGACAAGCAGTGTAACTCTCTCGACTGCCTTACTGCCGCGAAGTTCATCGCCGCTGCCATGAACGTTTCGGCCGAGCCTTGCACCAACTGCTACGCGCTTTCGTGCGTTCGCTGGCGGTCCTCCGCGCCGGCCCCGAAGAACGAGCCAGACTGGACGTCGCCCGCCGACGGCAACGCCTCGTCCACGGCGTCCATGAGGAGTGACTGCGTGGCCGCCGCCAGCGAGAGCCGATTGCGCGCTGCGCAGGAATCGGCGACCTCTGACGTGCAAATCAGTCACGTGGGCAAAGTCTACGCACCGTGCCTGGCATCCTTCGTTGACAAGGTGAGTACAAGCACGGTGCAAGTTAGTTCCCCCGAGTCGCAACACTACACGCAGCCGAGCTTGTTTCGGTAAAGCGTCCGGAAGCCGAGCTCAGAGACGGTAGGCGCTTACTTGGCCACGGTAAGGGCAGCAAAATGCAAGCAGCTGTGGGTATGTTGCTGTTAAATCTTGAGAGCCCCCTTGTAATAAACTAAAATGTCAACAGGTTTCTTTCAAAGTGTCCTGTAGTATTCTCCGAGTGTACTGACGCTGGCGGGAAGGCTTTGCCAAACAGATACCTGAGCCTCAGAAGTGGAATCAACAGATAAATTTGCCGCACACACTTAGCCAGAGGGTGGCCCGGCGGGTCCCCCCCCCCCCTCCCGGAAAATTAGGCGGCATAACCCCCCTGCCCACGTCACCACTCCTCACAGACATTCCTCAAGCGCCGCCAAATCAAACTTGAGACTTAATAGCTATTCGGCGGTCAACATTTTGCTGCCTTTTTCACTCCTTTTGGATGGCGGTAGTTATCGGCATCCCCTGGGGTGTGAAAGCCAGTTATCTCATCGATTAGGTGCCCGCGCGAATAACTCGAGCTGCGTTCAGTTGTCACCATCTAATGCAACGGGCACGCGCATCACTGTTTCTTCGTTAGTCCAGCCTTCTTTAGACCGATCCAGGTACCAGGGTAAAGATTCAGTTCGTATTCAGCTGGTCTGTATGTTCGTGGAACAAGTTGCGGCTGGAGAAAACGTCACTTGCGTTTAACTTTTCATTTTGTTTCATTATTTCCTCGAGTGACGGCTGGCCGGGAAGCTGTCAGATCCTCGGAACCGTATACCCGCGATATGGGTAAGATAAGGTGGAAAATAAAATCATGCTCTACAATAACCAAATTCTGCAACAACCGTTAAAACCATAAGCAATATCGGTGTCACTCGTTAACTCATCTTGTTTTTCCCTAATTGTACAGCACTTTTCGCGCAAAGTGGACAACTGGAAACAACAGTCCCAAAGATTTGAAAAATTAAGCGATCTACTAGGGGAGGGAGCCGAGGCAACAGCCAAACAGGAAGGAAAAGCGAAAATTAACAAATTTAACTATTGTTTCTGAAAGTATTTATTCATCAACACCTGTTCATTTAAAAAGGAAGTAGACAAAGCGCCGCCGGAAGTGGAGAATGATTCCGTGTGCTTTTAATGACGCTTCTACAGTTATTAGTCGAGCCACCTGACGTAGCCACTTCGCTGCTGTGGTTATGCGGGTGTTTTTCTGAGCTTCCGCGGTGGACGCAGTACGTCTAGAACCGCAGCGTCCTGCACTTTACGCGGCTGTACGGCACTAGCTGGTGGCCACGCATCGTTACGCAACTAACAAAATAGCAGTACGAGTCGGTTCGGCACTTAACTTGGTAGAGCAGTAAACGAGGGATCCAAAAGAACTGTGATTGTTTCGGAAATACATATTTCGCAATAATTATTCCAGAGATAATTAAAAAGAACGCTACTAGAAATCTTTATTTAACAATTTAGCGTGTTTACTTCTTTTTGGCAGTGTTCCTCCAGCGTTTGTTTCTTGAGCGAGTCCATTTGATGTGGTTCCTTGTTTACCAAGTAAAGGAGGGGTGTATCTCACAGGCGTACCTGTGGGATAAAACTTATTTCATTTCTCTGTTGCGGGTTTACGCGTCTTTATGGCGAACGCTAGGCATTATTCACATTTGTACTAGTAAAGGTACCCATCCCCCCCCCCCCCTCTTTTGCATACAAAAGTCACCTTGCATTGGCCCACTCCCGAAAAAATATCCTGAGTACGTGCCTGATTTGCCGGCTGTTTATCCACTCGGTGGTTCGCGGATAAGTTAGTCGAGCATGACAGGATGCCTTGCTTTCTTTAATTAGCTTGTTAGTGTGCGCTAAGATTCAGTTTTGCGGGAGAAAGAGTTTACAATGCTGGTTCGCCAAGATCGTGCTTGGTCGGCTACCCCACATCGAGGGAGGTGAAAGCGGAAAAAAAGATAATGTGTAAATAAAGTGAATGACAACCTTAAACGCCCGAGAATACCCCCTAACCGGCGTAATGGCAGCCGCAGTGTCTAATTGTCGCTAGTTTCATTTCACCGCTGTCCCTAGAATTGCGTCTACTGAGATAATTTGAATTATTACTCTGAAGAAAAAAGCTATTTAGGCAGAAACTATCGACGACGATTGCCAGTGTAAGCGAACAGCACGAACAGCACGAACGAACGAACGAATGAACGAACGAACGAGCGAGTGAAAGAACGAACGAACAAACGAACGAACAAAAGAACCAGCCAGGGAGTGAACGAATAAACGTTTTCCTTGCCAAAGCTCACGCTCCACAAAGCTCACGCGCGAGACTCGTGACACTTACAAGGGACACTGCGGAGCGACAGCTGGTCCGTTAAGGCTAGTAATGAGCGTTGCCATTTTAGCGATGTTGTCGCTCGATGTAGCAAGCGTTTGTTATTTTAATCGTACCCACACATTTTTTTAGCGACTACCGAATTTTTTGTAGCGACACGACCGGACAATATCGCGACATTTTAGCGAGTTCGAAGTTAAAATGTTCATTTGAGAAATAATTTCTCGAGCTCACTGTTTAAATAACAGCTACAGCTAGGAGGCCGAAATTGGGATTACGGCGTGTACGCTCTCTGACCACAATGATTGAACAGCGGCTCCACTAACGGAGACCGTACGCTGGCGTACATTAATTTTCTTTGACCCACCAGATGTTACGACCACACTTAAGTTCCGCTGGACGATCGTATTTTCGCTTTTGTATTAAAACTTTACGGCGAGATCTGCTGTGGAGCTCTCGTGCACGTGATAGCCCGCTGGGCAGGGCGCCCAAACTGGAGTATGCTCAGAAATTCAGAGACAACTGGCTCGAGCACCCACTTTTATGCTCGACCCCCTTTTATACTCTTCAGCAAGACGACGAACAAACAAGCAAACCTTGCAGAATGTAAATATTGTGCATGTGAGCAAGCACACCGAACTAAAAACACTAGAGGCGCTTTTGTCCAGCGCTGAACCATCGAAATTATGGCTGAGTGGCAGCGTCTCCATCTCGCACTCCGGAGGCCTTGGTTCGATTCCCACCTAGCCCATCTTGGAAGTTGTTTCTATTTATGACGACACCGGCTTTTCTGCGACACGAGCTCCTTAACGCTGTCGCGTTAAAAAACACGCCTGAAGCAAGAAGCACCAAGATGCCGCAGCACCTAGCACGTCGAAGCACCGCAGAGGATGTTTCCAAAAGCCCGTACCGCTTCGTGTAATGTAGCTGAACGCGCTCTTTATCGCTGAAAGTTGCAGAATTGCTAGGGATGATCATCTATCGTATATGATAAAGGGATACTTTTACGACAGCCCTACATTGGAGACAATGCAGTGAAGCGCATGAAAACGCTGCAGCGCTGCGGTCTTGCTGAATGTACTCTTCCGTCATATTCAAGGGCATCTTGCTTAATATTTCGGACAGAGCAGGTTTAGTTTAATTACAGATGAGTCTGCTGACACTAGCGTGACAAAGCACTTGCTTGTGTACTTATTGATAACAGCGCAGTTAACGGGAAAATGGTGACGAGCATTCTTTTTGAGCGTTTGAGGCCTGCAATGCGGACGCAATCATTAAGAGAATTAAGAGCTATCACAAGGACTTTAACCATGAGCTGTGCAGTCTCGTAGGAATCAGAATGCACAATGCAAGTGTAACGACCGGAGATTGTCATTCATTACAGCTAGCTGTATCTGCAACTGCAGTGTGGCGGGTGATTTTCGTGGGCACCTTACGTACCTGATTTATTGCGCATATATAACTGGTTTTTGAGGTCACCTGCTCAACAGGTGGCTTACAAGAAGCTCTGTAACCCTCTGAACGAACGAGGGTCACTACTCACTGAAATATGTGCACGGTGGCTCTCAATAGAGAAAGTTATAACGAAAATTTTCGATCATTGGCTGGAACATAAAACGCACTTTGAACTTGTAAGGTCAGTTGACAGGTGCTACAAAGCGAATGTTCTATATGCAATGCATTCAAACGACGCAAACCAGGCGTACCTTCTTATACTGAAATCTCTGCTCGTGGATCTGCTAGCAGTGAAAAAGTAGTTTGGGGTGAAAGATGCTGATCGAACAAACTTGAAAATGAGGACGCAATGCGCACCCAGTGTGTACACTTACTGGCGTCCCTTTGCAACATATATGTTAATAGCTTCCTGACAATATTCAAATTTTGGGGAGTGTTGCTCTGTTAGTTGTTTTCGTAAACACAGTCTATGTTAAAGCCACCACTAATAGCTATACTTGAAACATATCGAAGAAACAGAAACTCAATGAGAGGTGACTACGTGCGTTAAATTGACAAACACGCACGCAACAAAAATATTTTTTCCTGAGGTGATGGCGTTCAAAAGTGTCGCCTGAACAGAACCCCATTAGTGTCTGGCGAATTTTGCGTTGATGCTGCTTGTGATGTCCCACTGAAATGTCGAAGTGGAACAATCATTCGGCGACCTCAAGCTGGTGAATACAAAGCTAAGGATAAAGCATATCCAGCTTTCCTGGATATCAGGGTTTAGTTCGCGGGAGGGCCACCACGCGGCGTATTGACTTTAAGCTTTTCGATCTTCCCATGTTAACGTAGTGATGACGTCAACGAAAGAAAAATTAGAATTAGAAGCTATCCCTGAACACAGAAGTTCACTACGAAGCCTGTCCTGCCGGCGTCATCAGTTTTCTTGATAAAGAGTTGCCACTACTCGGCTGGAAATGCCTTACAATGCTAAGAAACGAGAAGAAAGAAAGGGGGTTGTAACCGAGGTGTCGTATCTTTATTAGTCATATAAGAAACGAACAAACACTGACGCCAAGGACAACATAGGGGAAATTATTTGTGCTTAATAAATGAAATAAAGAAACTATAAATTATTGGAAATGAAAGTGGATGAAAAAAACAACTTGCCGCAGGTGGATAACGATCCGACAACCTTCGCATTTCTTACGATATTCTTATGCTATTACCATGCTGAGAGCTTTTAATCGCGACAAGGCAAACCTAGCGATTATTGATTCCAGGCTTCGCAGAGGCTTCCCAAGAGGCAGCCACGGTTATTATTTTTTTAATGCTTCAGAGTCAACGGGCTAGGATAATCGTGGGAAGCACTCTGCGACAGATTTTCTTCTGTCGCAACACATTCTTAGCGTCCAAACGTAGCACAGCGTCTACGAGAGACGCCGTCGTGCACGGCTTTTGATTTTGACCTATCGGTTTCATTAAGGCGCCCCCAGTTATTTCCCTAGCGATTTGGTTATCCGCACTCATTGGCTACCGCAGCAGCTGCAGATCGTGAAAACATGTGCTGAAGTATTAAGATGGACACGTGAACAAGCTGGTTTTGCACCTTGAGGCAAAAGGCACGACACAAAATTTGTCAAAGTCCCTCTGTGTCGTCGTCTGTTAGCATGTTACGGCCGAAGCTGCTCACAGTACCACATCATACTTAACGTACGCCGGGCCAGGTACACCTTTGGGTATGACATGTACAGTACTTGCAGTCAGTTATCGAAATATTGTCGTACATGTCCCTTCATGGTTATGCATGTGCGTGAAGGAAGACCGCTGTTTACGAATATTGTCCAGTAATACATGCAGAACTTGTCTGTTCTCCATATCGAATGCCAATATGGCTTCCCACATCTCAATAGCCTCGCGCACAATTCCTCACACTTATTGTATTCAAGAGTTGTGCGACTATCAAGGACATCATTAGGAATTTCGGCACTTTGAGTATGGTGACAGTCAGCAAATGAGATAAATTATGTGCATCCTTATTGCGCGAGAATCGGTATACAAGCCGTCGAGGAGTCACACTGTTGGGTGCATTGTATTTAATATGATGGAGTCCGCGCGTCTCAAATTTTGTGATGATAGGTAGCACGAAAACTTATGGGTACACTAAACAAGTAACCAAACACCACACGTGCTACCGGAAACACTTCGGAAAACATAAGCGCTACAGGAAACACTTCGGGAAACATGAATCGCAGGAACATCGGCTTGATCAATAAAATACTTTCTCACAGATACGGCCGCACTTGTCGTCTGCCTCCCAACAATGCCGGCGTATAATCGTTATCTCACCCATCCATCCCTGTTTTCAGCATGCTTCCAGTGAACGACCACAAGCTCACTGCAGATCGAAAAGTTCTGCTAAAAATTGTTCGAAGACGTTTCCCGCGTAACCCCTTCATGATTAGATAATCCGATCGGTGCGCTTTCCATTACAGTCAAGGAAAATGGGTACAATGAAAATTGGTTGTCAGTCCCTTTAAGCTAAACGTGGCCATGCTTTGTGTGATAAGGTGCACGATTGTTGTCTTGCCGCGATCAATCACCGCAGCCCGTCCGAACCTCAGGAACTGGTTTGTCACCGCGCTCTTCGTTCACTGCGTGTCCGCAACATGACGCCCTTCTTTCCTCCTCTTATCAAACTCTTCAGTGATGGTCCGTACACATCCCCCAATCACTATTTATATCTTCTTTATTTCTTTCGTGTGTGGAAATTATATAAAAGCAGATTCTTCTTTGCTATATTTTGTCCATATAAATGCCGGAATCTGACCGAACATCGACATAATCAACAATCTCATTAGAGGGAAGTATTGTCATCTACCCAAGAGTGGTTCATAGCCACAAAGGAAACCAAACGTGACTTTTCAGAATAAAGGCATCGCCATCAAAAAATTTGTTCTGGTCAGGTCACCAAACCCGGGACCGACGCCTTTCTGGCGCGTCCGCTTCGCCATATTAGAGATCCAGGAGTCCAGCAGGTCGTAGCGATATCAGATTTGCCTTATTCAGTGCCTACGCTTAGAGTTGTTCATTAATCCGACCTCGCGCTACGATGTGCTGGCTTCCTGGTTAGCTCAGATGGTAGAGCCGTTTGCGAGCTTCCTCAGAACTTATTTGCCATGATAAACAGCTGTTTTAAGAAACGCATTATCTTTGACTGAAATTTGAAATTACAAACTCTTCAAATAAAAAAGCGTAGTCAAGCTTATTTGCTTATACACCGTTTATTCAAGGGCGCCACCGCATTGCTACGCAGTGGTGCCATCTATGGGGAATCGGAGAGCTGGATTGGGCGAGCGCTCCGTTTTGCATGGCAAGTATACGCTCGGCGGCAGTTTTTGGCGTTTGTTTTCGCGCTCGTGCGGTCTGTTTAGTGTGACATGGCATCGTGTACATGCAAAACGGTTTTGTGAGACGTACTGAAGTGGTTTAAGTCGGTATGGCCGGACTTTCTGCTGGCGTTGAGGCGGACGGAGCACACAGCGCAATGTGTGCGAGCATGTTTGAGCCTGCAATCAGCCTCGGAGATCAATCGTGCATTTCTCATAGTTCCATTCACTAATGTGACCTTATTTCAGCATTATCCTCTAATTCCAAGCTGCGGTTTAGGAGCAATCAAACATATACGCGACGATCGTAACAGCCTGGGAGCCGTTCTGCTACGATAGTCCTGAGCTGTGCTGTCATACTTTGACAAGCGTTCAAACTGTTAGCAGCAGATTACATTGCGTGACTACTTGGTTCTGTGTATGAGGTTTCCACCCATGAATAAAATCGTTTTTGTTAGTAACAACAGCATACATTACAGTGTGAGCTATACTTGTCCAGCAAAGCGACCGTTTACGAACTGTGCGAGCATCCTAAGCAGTGGTAGGTGCTGGATTACTGATATCTTTGTTCTATATAGCGTATGTTCCAAGCATGCGGCATCAATGTTTATAGATCTATAAAGGCTTTACGGCGTGACTGTGCGAGCTCGTCCTGTGGAGTTAGCCTGTTTTTCTTTCTTTTTCGAGAAAGAGGATGATAACCAAATATTTTTTTCGGTTGTGATGGTTACGTTCTCTACGACGCATTCACTCGTATTACGGAAATTTCGTCCTCGAAAATAGCCATCGCTTTCTTATTATACGATCCCTCTCATATATTATGGCTTTACAGGGCGCAAAAAGGCAATGCCAACGCACATAGCTTATATATGTAGCATGCTGGTTCACCAACCGCAGTGATCGTTGTGTTGAGCAGAGCCATCGGCCTCCTGCAGGAAGGCTAGCGTAGACATATAGTGATTTCAAGCCTACTAGACTTGAAATGGGTGAGAACGATGCTGGTTTATCACAATTATTTGATAGCGCCTGCCGCTTAGATGTTTCGAGGTTGCCTTAGGCTGGCCGTACACGAGCATGTGCTCTTATGTTTTATGTTTTAGTCCCTACGCCGAGCGATCAGATGTGAGCAGAGTTATCATTTCGGGCTGGTAATACAGAGACACCTGTTCTTTTCGTTGAATTAAAACCGATATACGCAAAATAGTTCACAACATCGCATGTTTGTGCCCCCAAGAGATATTTCCGCTTACTGTAGTTACCGATGCACCGGAAGGCTTCCCTGACGACCTTATATGAACGGACATGGGTAAATTTCACAAAGTAAGATCTAAAACATCTACAAATCGTTCCACAGCACTCGACAGCAATACTTTCAAGCGACGCCACCCCAGATCGCACAAGCCAGAGAGAAGGAAAGGCTCGCCGCGCGCCCATTCCTCCTTGCCAGATGAAGAGGTCTATATATGATGCAACCAGAGAGATAGTGCTGAAGCATTGAGATGAAATTTCATTACGATGAAGATATTCTAAAAGCAAAGAGACCAAAAATGAGCCTGAATGATACATATACAATACAATATATTTTACTAACTCTCTCAAGGTTACATCAGCAACAAAGGAGAGAGGACGCAAGGCAAGCTGCGTTGTTGCAGCTTGAAAGCCACCCTGCGCCCTCTGCCGGGGTGTGTAGCCGAGCAGCTGATCACAACAGTGGAAGAGCGCACTCACATGCACAAAAGAAATACAGCCACAAGATATCTACATCTGACATCTGCATGAAGTTACGCCTCTACTATCACTGGACGTTATTTGACAAAAACAAGGCCACATATTCTATGCACAGGAAACTCATTTACAATCAGCCGGGATACACTGCAAGTAAAATGAATGTACCCGAAGATATATATATATATATATATATATATATATTCTAATCACGAACTATATACATTCAAACATAGGAATAAGTTCGACTAATTTATGCCGTGAAGTCTCTTCAAGTATGATGTTGTTATTTTGCATAATATTGCACGAACAAGAATATTTTGGACGTTCTCGTCGACAATGTTCCTGTGTGCGCGTTGATGGACACCGGGGCGCATGTGTCCATTATGAGTGCTGCTCTCGCCGTCGGCTCAAGAAAGTTCTGACGCCCGCCCCGGACCGAGTTGTACAAGTCGCCGACGGAGGGACCGTCGCTATTGTTGGCATGTGGTCTGCCCGCCTCACCATTGCTGAGAGACACACCGTCGTTCTCTTCACCGTCATCGAACATTGCCTTCACGAACTCATTCTCGGTCTGGATTTCCTTGCCAATCATTCTGCCCTCATTGACTGCTCGGCCGGCTCACTTCGCCTTGACTTGCCTCTTCTTGCCGACCATGTCGACCCGCCTCGAAGCCGTTTGAGCTGCATGGATTTTATTCGCCTATCGCCTCAATCTGTGACACACGTCGACTTGTTGTCCTCACCAGCTGTACCTGACGGTAATTACGTGGTCGCACCAATTCCGGCAGTTATACTTACACGTGGTGTTACCATTCCGCGCACTGTGCTGACAATTACTGGTAACCGCACCTGCCTTCCCCTTGTCAATTTCGCGTTAACCGCGCAAGTTCTGCCTCAGGGGATTTCATTGGCTATAATTAGCGCTTTGCAGAATGGCGAGATCGAGCCATTCACAGTGGAAGATCGTCACAGCTCAGCCCATACCGTGACGTCATCGCACGGTACTGACGTCGACATTAACATGCTTTCCTCTGGCCTTACACCTGTTCAAGCTGAAGCTCTTTGCCGCGTTCTTGAAGGCTATCGCGACATTTTTTACTTCGACAATCGACCCTTAGGTCAAATGTCCGTCGTGCCCCATCGCGTAAACACTGGCGATGCGAACCCTATTCACCGACGCCCATATCGTGTTTCTGCGTCCGAACGAGCTGTGATCCAACAGGAAGTCAAAAAGATGCTTCGAAAGGACATTATCGAGCCTTCTTGTAGTCCCTGGGCTTCTCCCGTCGTACTTGTCAAAACTAAGGATGGCACGTGGCGGTTTTGTGTAGATCGCCACCTGAACAAGATCACAAGAAAGGACGTGTACCCTCTGCCACGTATTGATGACGCTCTAGATTGCCTCTACGGTGTCACGTATTTTTCTTCTATCGACTTACGGTCCGGCTACTGGCAGATATCCGTCGACGACATGGACCGAGAGAAGACTGCATTTATTACGGCCTTTATCAGTTGAAGGTGATGCCTTTCGGTCTCTGTAACGCGCCCGCCACCTTCGAACGAATGATGGACTCTTTGCTTCAGGGGTTCAAGTGGTCCACCTGTTTGTGCTATCTGGACGACGTCATCGTTTATTCGCCCACATTTGACACGCATTGTTACGTTTCGCCTTCGACGTGCGGTATAGCCGGCGCGGACGCAACGGACGCCGGGGCTTCGTTCACAGCGGCGGACGTTTTGGCCAGTTCAGCGCTGTCCCAACGCCTCCTGCTATGCGCGTCCAGGCATATTTCAATGCCACGTGTCTTCGTGTGTGTGTGTGAGTGTGTGTGCATGTTCGTGCCCACGCTTGTCAAAGCGCGGCAGCCGGGGAGAGGAGCTCCCCCAACTGTGAAGCGAGGAGGTCTGACCGGCGCCGGCCCGGTGGATGCGTCACTTCTTGTCTCAACGTGTCTGTGCGCCGCCGTCACGGGCGCCTCTCCCAAGCCGTTCCTTCTTGCCCTCGACTCTGAGAGTATAAAAGCAGCTGCCCCCGGACGCCAAGAGAGACGCTTAGATTTCTTCCGTCGAGTAACGTGGTCTCCCGTCTCTCCACTTCGGTCGACCTGACCGGCCGCTCTTTTGCGATGCTATAATAAACAAGTTGTTCTGTTAGCAGTCGACTCATCCTTTGCCAGGACCTTCGGATGCTTCCAGCTGTGCCTCAGGCCTCCAGGCCAATGCTACCCTTGGGGTTTGCGACCCATTTGCAACAACTGGTTGTCAGCGGTGAGATCGCGACAACGAAGGACAGCAGCGAAGATATGCGGTCGACTGTATGCTGAGCAGCACAACGACCATCCGGGAGCAGTGAAACGAGCCCTGTGTGATGACTGGTTGCCTGTAGCGGAACGACTGCGCTGAATTCTTGGCTGCGAGGTTTGGTGAGTGCGGGACTTTCTTCTTCTGAGTTTTGCCAGGCTTTTGTTAGTGTCAGAAACAGAGCTGGTAATTGTGGCTGACGTTGCTGCCGGGTTAGTTTGCGGCAAGACAATAGTAGGCAGTAGAGAAAGCAGCATTCAGAGCAGCCATGGATCGGAAGTCGTTGCGCAAACCGAAATTGCCGGAGCTTGCAAGAGAGTTGGGTCTGGATGTCTCAGACAAACTCAGAAAACCAGAACTGCTAAGGGCTATTCTTGAGTTAGAAGCTGAGGATGACGAGCTGTCGGAATACCTTGAGACTATTGAGGAGAGGGAGACGGCAAACAGACAGGAGCGCGAAAGTAAAGAGCAAAAGAGAAAGACGAGCGCGAACGTAAAGAGCAAAAAGAGAAAGAAGAGCGCGACCGTCAACACGCTTTGGAAATGAAGCGTCTCGAGGTAGAGATGGAACGCGCTCGTAATGGAAGTGAGGGACACGGTGCAGGAGAACGAGTATCGTTCAAAATGACTGACCTGATGCGGCCGTTTAAGCTTGGAGAGGACATTGGTTTGTTCCTGGTTAACTTTGAGCGAACGTGCGAGAAGCAGGGGTTTTCTCGGGAAACGTGGCCACAGCGCTTGCACACTTTGTTACCTGGCGCGGCGGCCGACGTAGTCGCTCGCGTGAAGAGAGAGGAAGCAGAGAATTTCGACCAAGTGAAATCGAGTCTGCTAAAAAAGTACAGGCTGTCAGCGGAGGCGTTCCGTCGGAAGTTTCGGGAAAATGAGAAAGGCAGAAGTGAGTCATATACAGAGTTTGCCTACAGGCTTATGTCAAACATGCAGGAGTAGCTCAAAGAAGAGAAAGCGTTTGGTGACCACGAGTAAGTTCTGCAGTGTTTCGGGCTGGAACAGTTTTATAGTCGGTTACCTGAGAGCGTGCGGTACTGGGTCTTGGATAGGCCAGACGTTAGTACGGTGGCTAGAGCCGCTGAGCTAGCCGAAGAGTTTGTGACGCGTCGGGCTCGTGGAGCTAAGGATGGTCAAAAGGGTGAATTTGGCTCCAAGTTTGAGAGGCCGATGTTCACACCCATGAGAGCAAGGGGGGACACACGTAGTGCGGATGCGAGTGAAAGCAGTCCGACCGAACGTAAGGAGACGGCGGCAGCCGAAGCCGAACGCAGAAAGCGGTTCGAGACGAGGCAAGCGCGCGTGTGTTATGCGTGCCAAAAGCCGGGTCACTTTTCGGCGCAGTGTCCAGAAACAAAAACAAAAGTCGTGTTTTTGTCATTATGCAGCACTGACGAGAACATGAAGCTTCTCGAGCCTTACATGCGAGACCTCCGCCTTCGTGATTCCGCAGCTACAATGGATGTAGTTCACCCCTCTTACGCAGAACCCGATATGTTCACGGGCGAGTGCGCATGGATCAAGCAAGCCGTGGAAGCTCATAGCATGTGTCTGCCCGTAGCAAAAGTGCTTATTGAAGGACCTTTCGGAGCACTTGAGACCGAGGCCGCAGTGTGATCTATGCTGCCCCCCCCCCCCCCCCCCCCCAGTACCCGTACCTATTTTCGAACAGGTCCGATCACCTCCTGCGCGAGAAGGGGCTTTTCTTTGGTGAGGCTAGCGTTCAGGTCTTAACCAGATCGAGAGTTCGCGAACTCGCTCCAAAGGCGGTAGTTGCGGGGCCGATGTTGTCGGACAATGAGAAAGGGTCGGAGGCGCAGCAAGCTGATATTCAGAGCACGTCCTAACTGAATAAAATTGAGCCTGTAGCGTTGAAGGCACCAGTTACTGGAGAGGAAATGCCCGACACGGGAAAGTTAGAAGAGCTATCTCGCCTACGTCAGATGGACTTAATAGGTTGCTAAAAGTCAGCCGGTCGGCTTTGATAGCCGAGCAAAAAAAGGATGGCAGCTTGGAAAACATGCGCTGCAATGTCAAAGAAGGTATCGCCAAGAAAAATGCTCGTTTTGTGGAAAGAAGTGGGGTCCTGTACCGGAAGTATCCAGACCGCAGGGGAGTGGAGTTCGATCATCTGATCGTGCCTCAGTGCTCCCGTCAGGATCTGTTGCGCTTGTCGCATGGGGGTTCGTGGTCCGGACACCTAGGAGTTAAGAAGACTAAGGACCGTCTCTTGCAAGAGTACTATTCGCCAGGGTGTTTTCGTGACGCAGAACACTTTGTGAGGACATGTGACACTTGTCATCGGGTGGGCAAACCAGGGGACAAATCGAGGGCGCCGTTGAAGTTGGTACCTATCATTACGGAGCCTTTGAGACGGCTCGTTATTGATACAGTGGGACCTCTGCCGGTAACAACCACGGGGTACAGACACACTTTGACTGTGATCTGCCCAGCGCAAAGTTCCCTGAAGCAGTGCCGCTTGAAGAACTCAGCTCAGTTGAGATAGTCAATGCACTACTGTCCATATTTGCGCGAGTTGGTTTTCCTGCGGAAATCCAGTCAGATCAGGGTTTACTAGCGCTTTGACGACAGCCTTTCTCGAAAGGTGTGGGGTAAAGCTGTTACACAGCTCAGTGTACCACCCACAGTCGAATTTCGTTGAGAAGCTCCACTCCGTCATGAAGCGCGTGTTGAGAGCATTGTGTTTTGAACAACAAACTGACTGGGAGCTGTGTCTGCCGGGAGTGTTGTTTGCATTAAGGACCGCGCCGCATGCGGCTACAGGGTTTTCGCCAGCTGAGCTGGTGTACGGTCGCTCGCTGCGGTCTCCGCTTCGCATGCTTCCAGACTCGTGGGAAGGCAGGGGCGACGACCCAGTCGTGGTGGAGTACGTGCTTAGGCTCCTCGAACGCTTAAGAAGGGCACAGGAATTGTCAGGTGAAGCAATGGCAAAGGGCCAGCAAAGGGCCAAGGTTTATTATGATCGGACAGCCAGGGCCCATCGTTTTGAGGTGGGCGATGAGGTAATGATATTGCGCACATCGCTAAAAAACAAACTCGACGTGCAGTGGGAGGGCCCAGCACGGGTTGTTCAAAAACTGTCGGACGTTAACTACGTGGTGAGTCTGCCAGGAAAACGGAAAGCACAGCAAGTTTACCACTCTAATCTGCTCAAACCCTATAGACGACGGGACGCAGTGGTGTGTATGATGTAAACGTTCCCGAAGAGCTTCCGGTCGAGCTTCCGGGACTAGGCTCAGTGACGAACAGGGAAGACACCGATCAAGTCATTAGTGACTTAATCAGTAAAGCACCGCTGTCGCCTGAGCAGAAAACCGAACTACACCAGCTCTTACAAGAGTTTCAAGGTCAGTTCTCTGAGAGGACTGGTAGGACTTCTGTTCTTGCTCATGAAATAGAACTTACCTCCCCAGAGCCAGTACGATCCAAGGCGTACCGGGTGTCACCCCGCCAGCGCGATATTATGGAGGCTGAGGTAAAGAAAATGCTACAGCTCGGTGTTATTGAGGCGGGTGAGAGTGATTATACCTCCCCTTTGATTTTAGTTGAGGTACCGGGCAAGGAACCTCGTCCTTGCGTCGACTACCGCAGGCTTAATTCCATCACTAAGGATCAAATTTATCCGATCCCTAACGTCGAGGAGCGCCTTGAGAAAGTTAGTAGCGCTCAGTTTATTTCCACCCTAGAACTTGTCAGGGGTTATTAGCAGGTTCCACTTACAGAAGAGGCTAGTAGGTATGCGGCGTTCATTTCACCAACGGGAACATTCCGTCCTAAAGTTTCGAGTTTTGGTTTGAAGAATGCGCCATACTGCTTTTCAAGCCTCATAGACAAAGTGTTGCGGGGACAGGAAGAATTCGCTTTAGCGTATTTAGACGACGTAGCGATATTCTCCGCATCCTGGTCTGAGCATATGGCACACTTGCGAGCAGTGCTAACCCGCCTGCGCGAAGCGGGCTTGACAGTCAAGGCTCCCAAGTGCCAGTTAGCACAGGCCGAGGTTGTCTACCTCGGTCACGTGATTTGACGGGATCGTCGCCGCCCCTCTGAAATAAAGGTGGCCGCTGTGCGAGACTTCCCGCAACCGCGCACGAAGACCGATATTCGGTCGTTCTTAGGTGTCGCCAGCTACTATCAGTGGTACATCCCCAGGTACTCTGATATCGCGGCTCCCCTGACGGATGCTCTAAGAAAAACACAGCCCCAAACAGTCGTCTGGGACGAGACAAGGGAAAGAGCTTTTAGCGCCCTAAAGAGCGCCCTAACAAGCCAGCCTGTGCTACGATCGCCAGACTACACAAAAGGGTTCGTTGTTCAGTGCGATGCGATGCCAACGGGAAAATGGAGAAGTGGAACACCCCGTCCTGTATGCTAGTCGTAAGCTGACCAGTCGTGAGCAGGCGTACAGCGCCACCGAGAAAGAGTGTGCGTGTCTCGTGTGGGCCGTTCAGAAATTGTCATGCTACCTAGCCGGCTCGAGGCTTATCATTGAGACGGATCACTGCTCTCTCCAATGGCTGCAGACCATCTCTTCCAAAGATGGCCGCCTCCTGTGCTGGAGCCTCGCTTTGCAACAATATTCCTTTGACGTGCGTTACAAAAAGGGGAGTCTCAATGGTAACGCCGATGGCTTAACTCGAGGCCCCTAACGTAGGAATCAGCCTCAAAGTTGTTTGTTACTGATGTTTTTCTTCCTGAGGCAGGATTTTTAACATATTGCTCTTGTTTAATGTTTCAAAGTCATGACGTGCTTTCTAGTGCAATTTTCCAATTTGTGGACGCGTTCTGAGTGCTGCTAGACTACTGTAAGGAACTAGGCAGTAGTATAAAAGGGGAAAGAGCCTGGCATAGCTTATTGAGGGTTGTGTCGTGCTTGCTGACTGAGCGGTTGAGTTTCGGCGTAGTTCTAACGCTTGCTGGGAACGCGGAAAAAAAAATGGCAACTCTCCCGAAGTCACTTTGCAGTGTCCTGTGGCCTTCTCTGTGCGCTGCGCTCAAGAAACGCCGAGGGACGACCGACTTCGGTTATGAGCATCATCGAGAGACATCCCTCCGGACAGCGGATGCAGTCCCCTGACCATCGGGATCTCCTTCTCCCGGCGGGGCGGTCTGTTACGTTTCGCCTCCGACGTGCGGTATAGCCGGCGCGGATGCAACGGACGCCGGGGCTTCGTTCACAGGGCGGACATTTTGGCCAGTTCAGCGCTGTCCCAACGCCTCCTGACATGCGCGTCCAGGCATGTTTCAATGCCACGTGTCTTCGTGTGTGTGTGTGAGTGTGTGTGCATGTTGGTGTCCACGCTTGTCAAAGCGCGGCAGCCGGGGAGAGGAGATCCCCCAACTGTGAAGCGAGGAGGTCTGACCGGCGCCGGCCCGGTGGATGCGTCACTTCTTGTCTCAACGTGTCCGTGCGCCGCCATCACGGGCGCCTCTCCCAAGCCGTTCCTTCTTGCCCTCGACTCCGAGAGTATAAAAGCAGCTTCCCCCGGATGCCAAGAGAGAGGCTTCGATTTCTTCCGTCGAGTAACGTGGTCTCCCGTCTCTCCACTTCGGTCGACCTGACCGGCCGCTCTTTTGCGATGCTATAATAAACAAGTTGTTCTGTTAGCAGTCGACTCATCCTTTGCCAGGACCTTCGGATGCTTCCAGCTGTGCCCCAGGCCGCCAGGCCAACGCTACCCTTGGGGCTTGCGACCCATTTGCAACAGCATCTAGACCGTCTTTCAGCGATTCTTGACGTATTCCGCGGCGCCGGTCTCCAGTTGAACTCGGCAAAGTGTCACTTCGCTGGCCGCCAAATCACCGTCCTTGGACACCTCGTGGACGCCAGAGGCGTGCGACCTGATCCGGACAAAATTCGCGCCGTTACGAACTTTCCTGTTCCGAAGTCTACCAAGGACGTTCGTAGTTTCGTAGGGCTGTGCTCTTATTTCCGACGCTTTGTGAAGGATTTTGCGACCATCGCACGTCCCCTTGCCGACCTCTTGAAGAAAGACGCCCTATTTTCTTGGTGACCTAACCATGCCGCATCTTTTTCGCAGCTCACTATCCTTACCGCGCCTCCAATTCTGGCCCATTATGACCCGTCTGCCTCAACGGAAGTTCGAACTGATGCCAGTGGTCACGGTATAGGAGCAGTGTTAGCACAACGACAGCGTGGACATGACCGCGTTACAGCCTATGCCAGCCGCGAGTGCCTCGCTCTTGTGGGGGCTGTTGCCAAGTTTCGTCCATACTTGTACGGACGCCCCTTCTGTGTCATCACTAATCACCACGCGCTCTGCTGGCTATCGTCGCTCAAAGACCCTACGGGACGACTCGCTCGCTGGGCGTTACGCCTGCAAGAGTATACCTTCTCCGTGGTATATAAGACGGGACGCTTGCACCAGGATGCCAATTCTTTGTCCCGCTACCCCGTTGACGACCCGGCTGATGTGGACGCCATCGCTTGCGTTTTCTCTCTGTCCCAGTTGCTTGAAATCGGCAACGAGCAACGCCGCGATCCTTCATTACGAGCCCTCATCGACCATCTGGAGTGAACGTCTGGCGACGCCTCTCTCTGGATGTTTTTTCTTAAGGAGGGGACAGTATACCGCCGCAATTTAGATCCACACGGCCTTGACCTTCTGCTCGTAATTCCATCACACCTGCGTTCGACTGTCCTCTAACAACTTCACGACGCTCCCGTGTACGATCGACCGTGTACGCCGTCGATTCTTTTGGCCGGGTCTCGCCCGCTCCGTGCGGCGCTACGTTGCCGCTTGTGAGGCCTGTCAGCGCCGGAAGAAGCCCTCCACACCTCCAGCTGGATGTCTCCAGCCGATCGACATCCCACCGGAACCCTTTTCCCGTGTTGGTCTAGACCTTCTTGGACCGTTTCCTCTCTTGGGCTCCGGAAATAAATGGGTCGCCGTCGCTACTAATTATGCTACGTGGTACGCAATCACCAGAGCCCTCCCGACAGGTTGTGCTACTGACGTTGCTGACTTTCTGCTCTATGACATCATTTTAGTGCACGGTGCTCCGCGCCAATTACTCACTGACCGTGGCCGCAGCTTTCTGTCGGCAGTCGTCGAGGACATACTCCGCTCCTGCTCGACTAAGCAGAAGTTCAGCACGTCCTACCGCCCACAGACCAATGGCCTCACGGAGCGCCTCAACCGGACCACCACCGACATGCTATCCAAGTACGTTGCGACCGACCACCACGACTGGGATCTTCACTTACCATATGTGACGTTCGCGTATAATTCATCGCGTCACGACACCGCTGGCTATTCACCATTCTATCTCCTATATGGCCGAGAACCCGCGTTGCCCTTAGACAGTTTGTTGCCCTCGGCCACACGTCAGCCACTGAATACGCCCGCCACGCGATCGCACACGCCGACCACGCGCGCCAGCTCGCCCGCACCCGTCTCGAGGCCTCACAGGAGCATCAGAGACGCCTCTATGATTGCCACCATCGCGACGTGCACTTTACTCCGGCTTCTCTGGAGCTTCTCTGGTCCCCCATTCGACGTGTGGGCCTTTCCGAAAAGCTGCTTTCGCGTTACACTGGCCCATACCGTGTGGTGCAACAAGTGACCGATGTCACGTATGAAGTCATCCCCGCCAACCTCTCAGCGTCATCGTCGGCTGCAAGTGACATCGTTCACGTGGCGAGACTAAAGCCATACCACACACCTTTCACCGCGGATGTGTAGATTAAGCACCGGGACGGTGCTTCTACTGCCGGGTGTGCTGCTACGGAACAGCCGCCACAGTGTGGCTGCACTGAAGAAAAAGAAGGCGGCGTGGCCCCGCTTGATATAGCGTCGCCATCTTTGCCACCGTTGGTCTACGTGTAAATGGACTTGTACATCAGCTACACGTAACAATATTGAGATAATGTGATAAATGATATGTCGATGACTGCTTACCGTATGTTGTGCGCCAGAAAGGTACACACTATGACATTTTATTTCGTGTATTGTAGGATAGAATCAAACGAGTCAGGTTGAGACTTAATAAAAGGAACTCATTTTTAGTGGAAACAGCGTTTTTATACATAGAGATTAACTTGAATGGGAATAACTCTGATATTGTCATGATATTAAACCTTGAAAAGTAGGGACCCGTATGAGTACACCACGGTACATTAGCGATTAATCTAATTGCTCGTTCTTGAGAAATTAGAATTTTTATTTGGTTCTACTTGGTTGTTTTCCCCCAGACCATGAGACAATAAGTTATATGTGGCAATATGAATGCATTGTAAATTAATATTTTCACTTTAAGGGGAAGTGTGTGCCTCTGGCGACATAGGATGCCATGAATCCTGTTTATTTAACCGCAGATATTCTCAATGTGTTTATCCCAATTAAGAGACTCGGTCAAAACAACACCAAGACATTTCACAACTGGCATGACCTCAATTCTTTTTGTTTGCTAACCAAAAGTCGAGATTTGCACGCACCGTTTTGTTTTAAGCTCGGAATAATATTGCTTTCGTCTTGGTATTGTTTACTTTTAGGAAATTCTTAAAGGATTATTGACGCAAGAATTCTAAAAACTGGTTGCCGAGTGCTAGTAGGTCAGTTTCTGTATTACTTGAGGTAAGCATTGTGAGGTCGTCTGCATACGCTATTATGTGTACAGGACGGGGAGCAGAAAATATATCATTAATGTAGATATTAAATCATAGGGACCTCAGAATGCTGCCTTTGGGTACACCAGAGTTGTGAGTTTGATATAGCATGATTAAGGGAGACCATTCGTTTACGATATTTCAAATATGATTGTACTAAAGATAGGCGCGTTCCTCTAATGCCATAGTAATTTAGTTTATGTACCAGTAAATCATGATTAAGCAGGTGAAATCCTTTCGAAAAATAAAAAATATTCCGAATACAAGGAGCTTTTTCTCAAATGCATTTATTATTATCTCTTTTTGCTTAATTAGTGCCATTTCCGTGGACCTTTGTTTTCTGAAACCGAATTGACTGTCTGATAAAACTGAATGTTTAACTAGAAAATTATGAATTTTCACGTAAATAATTTTTTCCAGACCTTTGGATAATGTCGGAAGAATTGAAATTGGCCTGTAATTAGCCATATCCGAGGTAGCACCACCTTTGTGAATGACAGCCACTTTTGCTACCTGCATTTCGCTTGGAAAGACGCCAGATGCTAAAGCTAAGTTACAGATATGCATTAGCACTGGGGCTAGTATGTCAACTACAAACTTGAAGGGTTTGACCTGAAAGCCATCTTTATCTTCAGCTCTGCTATTTTTTAGATTTCTAAACACTGTCATGATTTCGTCTTCATGTGTAGGATACATGAACAGGGATTCTGGAATACATGGCGTGTTATGCACGTAACCCACAGTTGTGTCAGAGGGACAGCATAATATTTTGGTTATATTAACAAAGAAATTATTAAATTCATTACACAGTTCCTCCCCACTTATTGGTATATTATCTTTCATTATTGTCGTAATAGTTGTTTTTGAGGTGCGATTTAGTAATTTGTTCGATTGGTCCCACTGGTTGTGAACATTTCTTTTGGATCCCTCGGAAAACGCATTACTAAAATGCCTTAACTTGGCAGTTCTTAATTCTCTATTTAGCTGGTTTCTGTATTTTTTTATATTTCTCAAGCTTGGTAGGCTGGCGCGATATTATGAAATGCGCAAACATTTTCTCTTTTGTCTTTATTTTGCGCAGCAGTTCTTGCGTAACCCACGGCTGCTTAGGATTGCGTTTGCGCGGACGGACTTGCGGAAAACATTTGTCATAGACAGTTTTTATTTTGAACAAAAATGCATTATACGCCTCATTCACGTCTTTTAAAGATAGCACATCGTCCCAACTTGTTTCGTATAGCATCGAACAAAAACGGTCAAGTGTGGTGAAATCAGTGCGTCGAAAATGTGGAGAGGGTGCTGCGGGAACTCGATAAGGGCGTTCAGCTGGGACAAAAACAGGGAGATGGTCACTTATGTCGGACAGTAGAGTGCCAGCTTTTTTCTCGCATTTTTCTGCGTTCGTGCTTACAATATCAATGGAGGAAGATGTGGAACACATGATGCGTGTAGGTACTTCGATAAGATTGAAAAAGCCAGGCATCTAGTAAGCTTATGAATTCTCGTTGTGGCGCTGAAAGACATTGCTTATTATTATAGTGTCGTGGTTATATCGAAGCTCAAAGCTTACACTCTTAGACCCATGCACCCATTGGGGTGTATATCTGCCACACAACGATAATCGTCACCCGCCGCGGTTGCTCAGTGGCTATGGTGTTAGGCTGCTGAGCACGAGGTCGCGGGATCGAATCCCGGCCACGGCAGCCGCATTTCGATGGGGGCGAAAGCACCCGTGTACTTAGATTTAGGCGCAGGTTAAAGAACCCCAGGTGGTCAAAATTTCCGGAGTCCTCCACTACGGCGTGCCTCATAATCAGAATGTGGTTTTGGCACGTAAAACCCAACATTTTTTTTTTCTTGAAAACCCCGCGCCCACTACTTTCCTGTCGGTAATGCTATGTCATGCTGATAACGCGCATGCCGTTCGTTACTGGGAAGTACCGGGATCGTAGCGTCAAAGAAAGGAAATGCGGACAAGACAGATTACGTTTATTGTTGTGCGGCAAGATACAACCTAAAGGATGTAATATTGTTTTAGAGTAGTAGCGACGCGCTAAGAAGTTTCCCAGTTGGCAAAACTTGTTGACACCTCCCAAGAAAACGCGAAAACTTGGCACTCGTCGTCAACATCACGTTGACCATGCACACTCCAGTGCGATGCCACATATGAGCATGGCGCTCGACGATAGGCAGTGGAGCGATCGCAGAATGACGGCGCCCTCAAGAAATTTTTTTATTTATTTATTATAATACCTCCAGGGTCCATAGGGCGTTACAGAAGGGAGTGGTAACAATAAATAGAGAATAAAAAGCGCAAAGCAAATATTAGGTAACATATTCAAGCGCATTTTTGAAGGCACTGGGTTCCGTAATAGATACAATGGAGGCGGGCAAGTGGTTCCAGTCATTACAAATTCGAGGAATGAAAGAATGAAAGTGTTGGTTAGTGTGACAACGAGGAACAAATACTTTATAACGATGGTCAATACGAGATGATATGAATGAAGGGTGAGAAAGTAATTCTTCCTTAAGACGAGGGTTATGGTAGTAAATCTTATGAAATGAGGAGAGACGTGCTATTTTCCTCCGTAAGGAGAGAGACGGAAGCCGTAATGTCGTTTTCATAGATGAAACACTGGCCAGACGGGAGTAATTGGAAAAAAAAAATGAAGCGTGCGCTACGATTCTGTACAGCTTCAACTTGGCTAACATGACTTCAGTAAATGGATCCCACACAGCTGATGCATATTCTGGTTTGGAACAAACAAATGTTTTATAAAGAAGGAGTTTGAGGGAAGTAGGGGCCTTTGAATAATTACGACGCAGATATCCAAGCATGCGGTTAGTATTACTGACAATATAATTCATGTGTGGTTGCCAAGACAGGTTCGAATTAATGTGGACCGCTAAGTATATGTAAGTACTCACTTCTTCGAGAGGGGAACCATTTATGTTATACTTACAAGCGTTAGTGGATAGTTTAGGTAAATCTTCATTAGTTTGCACTTCGTCGCGTTGAGTTTCATTTTCCGTGTGTTACACTAATCAGAAATAGTATCAAGGTCAGTCTGTAGCAGTTATGTGTCGTTTTCAGAGGAAATCACGTGATATGCAACATAGTTATCTGCAAAAAGCCTAATAGAGTTAATAAAATCAGGTAAATCGTTCATGTAAATTAAAAAAGGGGGTGACCAAGGACAGAACCTTGGGGCACTCCTGATAGAACACGACTGAGAGGAGAATCGTAGCCATTAGCAGTTGAAAATTGCTGTCGGTTTAACAAAAAGTATTTTATCCAAGCAAGAACGTTAGGGTCAAGATTTAGTTTACCGAGCTTACGATTAAGTAATTCATGGCAGACAAGGTCAAAAGCTTTAGAGAAATTTAACGACTTACAATCAATATAAAATCCCTAGTCGAGCTACTAATAGTTCATTAGTAAATGAAATTAATTGCGTTTCACAGGAGAATGTCTTCCTGAAACCTTGTTGACGAGATGTGAAAAATAAATTAGCTTCAAGAAACTTAACCAGGTGAGAATAATGTTCAAAGATGTTACATATTCAGAGATCTTACGAGAGACGCTGCTCAATAATATTGGCCTATAATTTAGTGCAGAGTGAGTGTGACCAGATTTAAACAACGGCGCCACTTTGCCCACCTTCCAAACACAAGGCAGCACACCAGAATTTGAAGTCTGAGCGAAAATTTCATACAAAAGAATGGACGAGTTAGCAACCGTACTTCACAAAAAAATTGCGTTTACACTATCGACGCTTCTATGACCTTCGCTTGCGACGATGACCCGCAGAGGTATTATTTGCTTGTTAGAAAGTTGACTTTCTTTTTAGACATTGACCGGCCTTCCTCAACAGTACGCTCATAAAAGCTGGGCATGCAGCCTTTTGAGAAGGCTGCTAGTTCACTATTAATAACTGAAAAATCAGCTTTTTTATAATCTCTGATGGATTTTGGTTCACTGGTGGGACGTTTAATAGTTGATTTAATTGAAAAGTTAATAACACAGCGGTCCCTCAGTCCTGGTAAAAAAGAAAAAACAAGTGAATGCACGAGATCAGGAGCTGTTAGAATAAGATCAAGTACGTTAGTGCTGGACGAAGTAGTTCTCTTTGAAATAGTGACTAATCGAGTGAAGTTGAAATCACAGCATAACTTTCCGAAGGCGGCACTTTCATTTGAGCACTATTTAAAAACAGGAAAAGGACCAGACCGGACAATGTTAGGGAAATCAGTAACCTAAAATAAATATAGGTGAGTGAGGGAACCTAACGATAATAGCATTCAAAGCGTCATGTAAATCATAAGGAAACTTATGCCCACCGTTAGGTGGCCAATAGCCGATGCAAAAAGAATACATCGCAGTGGTTAATGCCCACGCATGCGCAAGCAATTTCTAAAGGTGGCTCGGTGGGAACATCATAAGAGGCAATGTGACCGGAAACAACTATTAGAACGCCTCCTTCTGATCTACAGCCACGATCAAAGCGGTAAAGCCTGAACACCTTTTTACACTCAAATATTTCGCTATCACACACTTTGGACGATAACCATGTCCCCCTAAGTACGACACCATCAGTACTAAACGTTTCAATTAGATCAGAAAGGTCAACACGCTTGTGAAAACACTGCGAACATTGGAAAAAAGAAAATTAACGTCGCTAGATGGATTATTTGGCCTAAACGAAGGCTACGACAAACGAGTGTTGCTTGAAACAGGTGTGAACACGTCATGGCTCTGCGCAACAGGTGAACCACTGTTCGAAGATATATCACACACGCTATCGGTTGACGCGACATACACATAGCAGTTGTTCTTCAGAAACAACCTGTTGTGGCGAACTGAACATGGTTTTCCGCTGTTTTTTTTTTTTTTTTTTTGCAAATTCCAGCAGCCTTTTGCGGGAAGTGCATGTAGCAAGGCAGAAATCCCCATTAACACTAATACCGGTTTGTTTCAATTTCTTGCGTGTTGAAAAAGTGGCCGCTCTGACCTTAGCGCTTAAAAATTTCACAATAATTGGGTGGCACTTATTTGGCACGTATTTACCCAACCTATGTGAACGAACAATTGATTCATCAGACGCTTCACAATTGCTTCATCAGTATGCTTATAGGGTGGACGATAAGAGCTCACGTACGCTTTCTTCTGCATCCGCCCATGACTCGGATCTATTTGTCAGGAAAACCGTGAAAAATCTGATTCTCGCGTCGTGTCCTGTCTTCAAAGTCATCTAACCGAGTAGAAAGGGTTGCTGTTTCAGTACGCACGATAGTGGATACAGTAGTGGCAAGGTCATCATCCGTAACGTCTGGAATTGACTCGATCTTTACTTCGACTGCTGTTAGTCAGCCATTTATATCATTCAATTCTTTCTGTAGATTTCTCTGATTTTTTTAACTTCAATAATTTGTGACATAACCTCAGCATGATTTTTGTCCATTTTTTCGGTTAGAGTTTTCGACAAAGACCACTGCGTCACTAATGCGTGTATTAAGATCAGACTTAAGGGGCCCGGCGTTCAATTTGACGGCACCACCTAATATTAAAAGTTTAAGTAAATGTACGCATTCACAGGCAATGCAAGCAAGCAGACTTGGGCATAGGGTAAGCAGCAAAGTGACATCGCTTGTGCGTTTGCAGTTCTAAGAGGGATGGGGACCAACCTACGTCAGAAGAACAAACAATTGGCACGTCCGCATGCTGGCCGCCTTTCCATGCCCACTGGCGAAGCACGTCGGGAGTTGCAGATTTAAAGGCTGGCGGAAGCTTGATGCTGCTGGCGATGGGTGGTCTGTACATTAGAACACGTCAGCAGGACTACCGACAACAGGGGTTCAATGAAAATCCTGCATTACTCTCTATTTCTTGTCTTTGTCTCTAGCTGCAGTGGTGTCTCTATTTGTAAGCACAAGTGAAGAACCAGTCCGTCTTTTCGAGCATTAGGATAAAACGGGTGCTGCACGCAAGCTTTGGTTCAGCGGCTGAAGAAATGATTGCTTGGAAGTGGATTTTGACTTCTGCCGAAATTCAGCCTCGGCCGCTCGGCGGAAGCACACGGCCGTGATTGAGCAGTGTGGTGCCTTTTGATCTATTACGTGCAAGTTTTACGCTTTCGGGGTGATGAGAAAATCAGTTGGGCCGAGAACAATCGTGTCGATTTTAAAACCTCGGCAGATTTTGACGCGTTTAATGGCGTAGAGCGTTCCTCAGAGAATCTAACCGCGTCATCTACGTACCGAAATCTTTTGGTTGTAATGTGCAAATCTAGTGGTATGCTACTTAAATCTTGCTGCCAGCGAACGGTCAGTGACCGTAGCTTCTATGAACTGGAGCTAGGGTGCTCTGGCGCCAAGAGGAGTCGCTTTGACACTTCTTCAAAAGCCAGCACCTGCTATCACTTGTCAGGGCTACGACTGGACATGGTATAGGAAAATAAATTGAATTCTGGGATTTTGCGTGCCAAAACCACGATTTGATTATGAGGCACGCTGTGGTGGAGGACGCCGGATTAATTTTACCACCAAGGGATCTTTACCATGCCCCCAATGCACGGGACATGGCATTCTTGTATTTCGCCCTCATCGAAATGCAGCCGCCGCTGTTAGGATCGGCCTGCAGGGGTACTGCTCTGCAAAGCTATTTCAGCCCGCTGCACGTGCTTCGCGTATCCAGCTTTTCTGGACATGAGGGTTTAGTTCGCGTTAGTGCCACCACGTGGCGTACTAACCTTAAACTTTTCAAACTTCCCGCGGTGACGCGTGATGACGTCACCCAAACAAAAAAATAATAATAATAAAAGCTATCCCTGCGCATTGAACTTCGCCACAATGCTTGTCCCACCGATGTTATCAGTGTTTTTGATCAAGCGTATTCGCTCGTCGCCTAGAAATTACTCGTCATCCTAAGAGCGTTTAGTCGCGACGAGCAATGGTTGATTCTGGGCTTCTGATGCGGTTCTTTTCTTTCTTGTTTTCTTTCCTTTTGTTTTTCTTTTTTTTTTCATTCTACGGAGTAAAGAAGCTAGCCTAATCGTCAGAAGTACTTCGCGGCAGCCTTTCTTCAGTCGGCACACATTGTTAACGCCCGAACATCGCACAGTGTCTACTAGAGACGCCGTCGTAGACGGATTTTGATTTTCCCCTATCGAATTCGTTAAGGTGCACACAATTATTTCACTAGCGACTTTGCAATGCGCACTCATGGGCTACCACCGCAGCTGCAAATCTAGATGTGCTTAAGTATTAAGACATATACATGGATAAATTGGTTTTTCACCTTGACACAAAAGTCACGATACAAGAGTTGAGCAAACTGTCCCTTTGTCGTCGCAGGGTGTGAGACCGGGCTAGTTGGCATTCCATGATAAAGAAACTAACGCAAGAGTGGACACGGGACACTAAAGAGGCGACACGGATAAGCGCAAATATCCAACTGGGCGCTTGTCCTTGTAGCGTCTTTAGTGTTCCCTGTCCACTCTTGCGTTAGGCACTTCAGTTTGTGTCGTCGTCCATTAGCATGCTATGGCCGAAGCTGCTCGCAATATTACGTCACATTTACGGGCCACCAGGCCAGGTAGGACATATACCCTTGGGTACGACATATACAGCACTTGCAGTTAGTTTCCAAAGTAGTCTCCTATGGCGCTTATCCACGTGCGTGAAGCAAGAACGATATTTAAAATTATTGTGCAGTAATATATGCGGGATTTGTATGTTCTCCACATTCTCTACCATGTTGCCGTTCCGCCTTTATTATATAGCCGCAATGTAGACTAGCAGCAATCGAACGCCATAAAGGCTATCCACATACTCAGAGACCTCGCGCAGAACTCCTGACACTTAGTTGTATTCAAGAGTTCTGCGACTGCACAGGACATCCTTAACGAATGTTACATAACACGTTATGAGGTTTTACTTGCCAAAACCACGATTTAATTATGATGCACGCCGTAGTGGAGGATTCGGGAATAATTTAGACCACTTGGGATTTTTTAACGCGCGCCTAAACCTAAGTACGCGGGTTTTCGCATTTCACACCCATTGAAATACGGCTGCCGTGGTTGGGATTCGATCCCAATACCTCGTGATTAGCAGCCGCACCCAATAAAAGCTAAGCAACTACGGAGGGGAAGGAATGTTGGCAGTAGGAGGAAGGTGACAGCCGGCACGTGAGACAATTTGTTCCCATCCTCATTGCGCGAGAATCGGTACTATCTGTCGAAGAATGACACCGTAGAATGCACTGTATTCAATGTGATGGAGTCCGCGTCCAATATTTCAGACCCGAATTGTACTGTAACTACTGACGACCAGGCATCTCGCTAACACGTGCAGTCGCTTGACAGCTGCCGAGCGCTGGCGTCGGCCACAGGACCTACTTGACCTTTGTTCAACACTTGCCGACATTCTCGCCTTATTTCGCACCATTGCGTTTCAACTGAACTGCTTCAACAGCCAATTTATTTGCGCCAAAATTTGGCCACCCTGTCAACGTTATGGTTTCTTATTTTTAAGTCATCTTCTATATTTAGGGTAATGCTGTCCTGAAATTTCTTGCTGTTTCACCTTTCCCGAAATTCCTGCGTTTTTGTCGGCCCTTGTACACATACCAATTACGGGGGCTGTTCCGCCATCGGCGACACGGACAACAGGCGTCGTGGCGGGCGTGATAATTTTCTTGAGCCGGTTACGAAGGTCAGCGCTCATTACGGACAAATGCGCCCCAGTGTCTATGAGAGCAGACACAGAAACACCGTCGACTTGCACGTCAAGAAGGTTCAGATGAGTGGGCAAAGTCAGTAGAGGATTTGGCGGCGTAGGGAGCAATGCAGCGTCACCTCGAGGCGCTGCATCGTCTAGTTTTCCGGCTGGGAGCGGCGTCCGAAGGGAGTCGGCGAATAGGCGCGACGGGGCTGGGGAGAGCGAGATTGTCGTCGTTGGGGCGAAGGCGAACGAGAATAGGGGCGGTTCGTTGCAGGAGAATCAGTGGCGGCATTATCGGAGCGTGCGGCATAGGGACGAGAAGGGCCACCTGAGGGGCGAGAGTAGGCAGTATAAGTAGGCCGGCTCGGGGAACTCCAGCGACTACGACAGTGCCGAGAAATGTGCCCGATTCGATGGCAGTGGAAACAAATAGGCTTGTCGTCAGCAGTGCGCCATTCAGATGGGTTGCGGAAACGTGGTGGGTAAGAAGATGCGGGACGGGGCGAAATCGAAGAAGCCGGGCGGGTATTAGGGCGATGGGCCGAGCAGATGGTGTGAAGACCCATGTTTTCAAACTCCTGGCGGACAACTGCCTGGATCAGTGAGACCGTGACTGCAGATGTGTTGGTGGGACTGGAGTCGAAGGCAGCCGGATAGGCGGCCTCGATCTCACGCCGGACGATCCTGGTAACATCGGCAGTGTTGTTGGGACGAGGAGCGTCGGCACAGGAAGATGTCGCTGGGGTGTTGGGCAGACGGGCAAACTGCTGGTCAATACGTCGGCTTTTGGCGAGTTCCAGGCGGCGGCACTCTCTTATAACAGCATCCACCGTCGCTACGTTGTTGCAAACGAGCAAGTTGAAGGCGTCATCGGCAATGCCTTTGAGGATGTGGGAAACCTTGTCTGACTCAGTCATGTGGGTGTCAACTTTGCGGCACAGAGCCAAGACGTCCTGAATGTACGTGACATAGGGCTCTGTTGACGTCTGCACACGGCCGGAAAGCGCCTTCTGCGCGGCAAGTTGTTGACCGTAGGGGTTGCCGAACAAGTCTCGAAGCTGTGTCTTAAGTGAATCCCAACTGGTGAGCTCATCGTGCGTGCGATACCAAACTCGAGGTGTGCAACCGAGGTAAAAGACTACGTTGGCGAGCATAATAGTAGGGTCCCACCGGTTATTGCGGCTGACGTGTTCATACAGGCTGATCCAGTCATCGACGTCTTCCCCATCTTGGCCCGAGAATACGCCAGGATCACGGGGAGCGGGGAGAGTGATGTAGGTCGTCGAAGTGGCAGCATGTGTCGGAGCCGGCGGAGTCGGGTTGTCGTCGCCGGGAGCCATGAAGGAAGGCTCGACGTACCGTCCACTGCGAAGCTCCGTGACGAGGTACAAGGAACGTCCACCTCCACCAGATATGTTACGTAGGAAGACGCAGACGAAAAGCTATGTACAAATATATTTACAAGGAAAATACGCTGCGCTTGGCCAAGAGGCAACAGCCCGCGCTACCTTCTAATCGTCGTCGTCGTCTTCACACTGCTGGCCTTTCGTGATCGCGCATATTGTGCCGTAGCACTATTTTGGAGGATTTTTAGTAGACGTGGAAACCATTGCGTGGCCCCCTGACCAAGCTGCTCAAAAAGTCATTTTATATCCCTGAGGTCTTGTGCAAGCTTCTGCCTTCTTGCCGTTCATCAACCTCCTGGTTTCCCTGTCAACTGTATCCCATTTTGACGACTCCAATCCCACGAAAGTTGGCAACGATATAATTTCCACCGGATTAAAGCCAGTTAAATCAATTCTACTGTGGATACGACAGCCGCTTTTGCTCACTGTGAATGGAAATATTGCGTTAATGAGCGCCATTCCTAAGCATTTAAATTGACAGTGAAAAAATTATGCGAATCCCATGTATGTGCGAATCGATGTAAGCAAAGCTTTCTGTGTTTGTTGTCATTGTCATACGTAATCTCCACAGAGTAGAGAGGCACTCTCTAATGAAATGCTGTTAATGTTTGCCTTATTACGCCTGCCATTGTGATGCAAATAAACGGGCCTTCAACTCTTTTTCTCAGAAATAAACGCTGAATGAAATGCTGGCGTGATTCTAAACAAGATCAACAAGCGCCATAGTGCTCGATCTTATGACGTCCATATTCGTAAGCTTATATTCGTGAATTGTTCTTTTTTTTTTTCGGGGGGGGGGGGGGGGGCGCGATGTGCTCTTGTACCTTAGAAATGTCCCTTGGACGTCTCTTATGTGCTCGTTTGTATTCTCGAGTACGCAATGAAAACTCTCATCGCTGCAACTTCATGATGTCCTGGTGGCAGGCCACCATGGCGTGTCGCGCAAGTATGACTACGCTGATTCATTTGGGTTGACATATACTATATTGTGCGTCATACTTCGCCACATTCATTTTTCAAACTATGCCAGAGCTCGAAAAGGGCGGCCAACTCACTAGGTCCCTTTCCTCTGTTTACTTCCGCAAAATGTGTGTTTATCGCTGTGGTTACCAAATACGCCCAGCAGTATGCTACGGCTCAAGTCTTTCTGGCGGCTGAGCAACTGAAGTCGCAGGCTTTATTCAACATGGCGGCGACGTTCAATATGGCTATCCTCAATTACTTTTCGCGGACTTCGCTCACCGCCTTCTCTCCAGTGTCATCTCTTACACTACTCGCTCCTGCTAGACACAACACAAACACGCAACGACCTTAATGAAGTATCAATTACACGCTAGTTGACACGCTGTCGATGTATATTTCCGCTGAGCACCGGGATTGGACCGTGGTCCTGTCTATGGTGACATTGTCCGTCTCCAGCCTCGCTCAACAACACCGCTCGTTACTCATCAAGGTTTTTTTTTTTTTGTCGGCAAGAGCATAGTGTATTTCCTCTGAATGTGCTTTCGGCTTTAGGCGTGACCTTGCACGCCCGCTTATTCTGTTACGTTGACGGCGACCGTTGTCGTCAGGCTGCCACCTCATTCTGAGCTTCGCAGTCACCAGAGAGCACAGAAAGCTGTCTTCACAAACAAGCCACCGGGATTCGAGCCCATTTCCCAAATGCTCCATCTTGTATTTGGAAAATGGGCACGCTAGCCATTACGCTACCACCTGCCTCCACCAATTTCTCTTTATCTATCTGCCTTCCCACTCCACGTTTTTGCCGCAGACGCAGGCAGAACGGATGCACAAACGAAAAAAAAAAGAAAGATTGCTTGAGCCGCCAACTGACACATGACCTTAACTTTGGCAGGTTATTCTCATTGGAGCGCATGTAGGCTTGCGGCTGCGTGCAGATTGTGGGTCGCCTTAGCTTTATTGTAAATTTGCTTTCACCGACTCTTCTCAGCTAGAACTCAAATGCCGGACAAAAATGATAGCTACCGTTGAACATTTCTTTCTTGTTTTCTTGGTTTCAACAAAAAACGCTCACTTACAAAAATAGTGATTTTTTTAAGAAATGGCATAAGGATACTATATTTCGAGGTCATGTCGTTGTGTCAATACGGGCCGGCACCACGTATCGACGAAAGGGCATCACAGTGCCGATGCACGCGGCAGGTTACTGAACAAAACAGGAAACGACTGTTTTTCAGTTCTCGCAACATATTGTACACAGAACACAAGGCACCCACCACCATTACATTTTATTTTTGACAACTGCGACACACAATGGCGGACTGATATACTTCCTAAAGGGGTTTCATTTTATTTTTTCATTGGAGAACCGCAAGCACAGGTTGCGTCGCGCCTATACCGCAGCCACGTACTATGGCCGCACTCCTTTTCCTCTAACAATGTGGCCCCCGGCGGCTTCTCGCGCTCCCGTAGGTGGTGGATTGGACTGTCACCCCAGTAGTTTAAATACACAACCTCTTTGCATAGAAACGACGGCATGATCGCTAACATATTGTTGGCTTGGATATGTTTGGCACGAGGCCCAAGGCCCTGTCTTCTAACACGTTCTTATGTTTGCGTTCGCGTCTCTGTCTTGAAGGGACGCGCACCGTAACATGCTACAATGGTGCTTGCATTGGGCGTATGTAAGGCGAAAAACGCGGTTCTAAAATGTCTGTTCACTAACTTGTGCAGTAAACCCATGCTTATAGTATTCGCGCAGTATAGTAGTAGTATAGTAAGTCACGAGTACGGCATCCGTAACCGCAAGCGTCACGTTATGGTCGTAACTTGTCGGGACAGCGTAGTTGTAATCCACAGACCCTGCCACTAAGGAATACGTGGCTAGCCATGGCTGATAAATAAGTAATTGCGAAGATTGGTTTTCAGTAAAGGTTTGTTACCAAGAACGACGGGAGCTTATACTGTCGCAAAGGACGGATGCTGGGCGGTGACTCCAATCATTTACTCGGCACATCACACATCTACCCTGGAATTCAACTGGTTTCGCCAACTCTTGCTTATATTGTCTCGCCTCTAAGCTGCGACTTCGCCTGCCACCCAGGCCCCAGCTTTTCCTCTTTGTCCCCCGCTTCTTTCCCAATCTGCTGAGATGTGCTTCCACTGATGCTTGCTCCTCCTTTTTCTCAATAAATGAAGGCATTCGTCCATGCATTTCTAAGTTGCTGCAGAAAATAGCGTGTCTTTATCTCCATAACCACACTGCCTCTCACCTGGACTCTCCCATCGCAAAACAAAGTTGCTGTGTTCCAAATGGCTGGGCGTCACATATACAATTTTCTAGGAATGGCCAGTAGCACGGCGGGCAATATTCGGTGGGTGACGATACAGTATATAGAACACTTTCTCTGCCATATCCACACTCAGTGCTCTGCTTCGTGAGCTACTATTAGCCGCTACGACGAAGTACGAAATGAAAGAAACCTAGATGGGTTGGACGCGGGCAGCTCTTTTTGGATTCGTGATGCGTCAATTTAAAATAATAATATTTCTTATCTAAGCCTAAATGACAGCTATATAGGCGAGGTGAGTTACGGTAGCTAGTTGGCTTGGACTAACGACGCTCTTCACGCAGCACTTTCGTCTTATGCGTGTTTGCGAACGGGAATGAAAGACAGGAGGGTAACACGCCTTCTTGAAATGAAACATTCGGAATAACCCTTTGTTTGGCGGTTGGACATATGCCGAGGGTCCCCGATACGAACAATCTACAAGTCTGTATCACCTTGTAAAGGGGAACTCAGATGAAACGTTGTCAAACGAATAGGCTTTTAATTATCCTAAGTATATCTTTATTGAAATTCCTTACCATGAGGTGAAAGCCGACTAATAAGCATTTACATTTTCTGTGTTATTAAAACATCCTGTTATTAAAAGGCTGCTGTGCTTTACAGCCCCCTAAATTAAAACGTAAGTTATGGAAAGTAATATAGTGGGGTAAATGTGCAAACGCAGACGCAAGAAAAGGCCTAGTCCATTTCACAGTATTCACGCAATGAAGATGGAGCATCTCTATACTCTCACGTTTTAGTAATGTCAAGAACAAAACACTTCCAAAAGAGTCAGTCACGAATGTTACTCATTATAAGATGAGCTTGCGCTGGAAAAGAAAATAACACTCAAAGATAACGATGGCTGCGCGCAAAGTGCTTCCTCTGATTCCGATCTACGGATCAAGGCGTCGGTTCGTCAGATTGGAATGCTCGTACATCGCAGCGCAATCTCGGGTCGGCAAATGTGATGGAGAATGTACGCCAGTATTCACTTCACGCGCGCAATCTGATAAGATAACGCTCTTTCGCTATTGAATCCGTGCCAACCTACTGGATATTAGAAACACATGCAGGCGCATCTTGAGCTAACTGATAACTTTGGAACTGAGGTTAGACGCTAAAAAAAAGCCCCCCCCCCCCTAAAAGAAAGAATACAGTTGCTTTCAATATCTACGGAAACATAGTCCAAAGGGCCCCCAACACTGCACAGCGGTGCCGATTGACATACAGGAAATTCAAGAGCGAACCACTTCACAATTACTGGTATTTATCAAACCAGCATATCGTGGTTCATTGTAGCCCTGTAGTCCAGGGGCCAGTTCCACCATGGGTACTGTGTCGGAGCTCATATTTCATGTCAGCGTTAATTGTCACAAAATCAAAACTTTTTTTTCTTTAGATCTTAACATTAGACAGCCAAAATACATGCAGCGAAACCCTCACCTTAATATTTCAGTACTTTTCGTTCTAACGTACATATCCGTGCTGATCCATATGTTACAAAGTGCTGAAAATGTACCCAATGCTTTCCTCCAGGAAGCTGTTTTTATTCCTTATGATGCGAGGAAACCGAGTCTGATGCCACCAACGCTCAGAAACCTAATCGGGAGCGCGCACAATGTTCTCGCATACCTTGTGGGATGTACCGTAGCGCTGAGGTGCCTCTTGTATAATGTATGACAATCGGTTGTAAAGACAGACGTGCAAGGTTGCGCCATGTGCTTAAGCTCATGAAGTTGATTTGTGCCAAGATAACCTGTCCAAGCATTCACACTTACTTTATAAGAAGTCTACAGCACCAGCAATATGCCGGCTGCTTTTAACTGCACCAAACAAAACTATTCGAACGATACAAACAATGTTAACTTCATTTTATCATTCAAGTGTTCAGATTGGTAACCTCTAGATGCGGAGTAAGTTGAGAAGTTGTTGGCGTAATTAACAAAGCTACGTTAATTAAATTTTCAGTAATCGTTCTTACGTGGTTAAAGAAAATGAGCAGTTTGGAGCCCGTCCTCGAGATTATGCAGCCAAGCGAACAAATTTCGACTAAACATGCTTCTGTAAGAGCCATGCGAACAAAAATTTTCCAAGTAAGCACTCTTGGAAGACGTAACTGACGCAGAAAAAGAACATCTGTAAAGTCACAGAAAGAACAGCACTTCACGACGGGACACAAAGGAGGAAGCACACACAAACTGCGCTAACTTTAAGCGCTGTTCTTTATGGGATAATGAAGCAACTATCCCGTCAGTCATTCCTTCCAAACCTGTAAAGTCAACCTGACCACATCTAGCCTTTTGTGATGCTGTCATCAATAGTATGGCCCCGTGAACATGTTCCCCATGGCCACATATTCGCGTTCCGTTTTTATTCATGCTGCTTTCTCGAAAGCAAGCATCTTAAAGTTTTAGTGTCAATACGGCAGTGAACGTGTGCCGGCGAAAGCTTGCTTGGTCGCGGAAGCGATGCATGACGGAATGATGGGGCAGATTTAGCGTGTCGCTGGCATCAAGACAATGCGCTGCCGCCGAGGGAAAGAAGATAACGAAAGTGAACAGCTTGGTAGCTGCGCACGGAGCCGTGCCGATGGTGGCGGTGCCATCATGACAAAATCTGAGGCGGTGATATTGACTGCTGAGGCGTTCTTTCTTTTAATCTTTTATTCCTTTTTTTTTACAACGAAGTCGTTAAGAGTATGCTTTAACTCGGGCCCAACTCCGACGCGGCCTATGCACATAGATGAAAAACGCCGAAACGATTTTCTGAGATAACCCCTGGGCCGATTTTAATGAATTTTGCTGGGTTCGGGAGAGAAAGGTAAATTCTAGTGACTATTGGAAGCGGAATTCCTATTTAGGGCTTGAATTCTGGTAAAAGATTTTCAAAAATTGGAAAGTGCGAAAAATACAGAAGCACGAAGTTTACAAATTAATAACTCCGCATCAAGAACTGATATCGCGGTTCTGTAAACAGCACCCTTTAGACAATTCAAAGCGGACAAATCCAATATGCCGATTTATATCTTACGTGAAGTCGTTAGGTTGTGAACAAGGTTTGTGGAAAAGCTGTATTTCCACATTACTATTTCTTTTAGATTTATGCGTAATATGTCAATTTTGTCCGCTTTAGATGTGCTGTTAGATGCAATGTACAGAATTGTGATATCAGTTTTCATTGCCGAAAGACAGAGTTGTAAACTTAATTTCGTTTTCTGAAAATTTGCAATTTTTGCCAATTTTGAATAAACAAATGATGACCTAAATCAAAAATTCTAATCCAACAGTCACTAAATTTTAAGTATTTCTTTTAAGTGCAACAAACCTTGTAAAATTTGATGCAGTGGTTGTGGAGAAAAACGAATTATCCTTTTACATGTATTTAGATGGGACCACCAGAGCTAAAGGTTCCTCTTAAGGGCTACTTTCCCCACTATCGCGTCCGCGTATAGAGCAAAATCCCGAAGATAGCGTAATACCGGCCTGACCCGCAGCAGAGGTGCAGCAAGCGTTCAGCGTTCCCCATACGTGGGCTGTTCCCGAATGTGACGCCATGCCAGGCCGACCAGCGGCGGAGGTGAAGCAGGCATTAAGCACTCCCCATACGTGGCCCGATCCCGAAGACAGTGCAATGCGGTGCCGACATACGGCGGAGGTGCAGTTCGCCATTAAGGGGCCCATATACACAGCTTTGCTGGTCAGCTTTCTTCACAGAGTGGGAGGGCACTGAGATTTTTTACTTATCAAACATCAGGTCATCGACGGCGAAACCAGGGACACCAAAGCCGTCCTCGGGCTCCACCTAGAAAGCACCTTCGACAAAGTGACGCACTCTGCCATCCTCGCACAGGTATCCCATCTAAACCTAGGCGAGATGTCGTACGAATATTTCAAAGGCTTCCTCACCAGCAGAACGGCGGAGCTCAGAGACGGCGACCTGAAGACGGACGAGAAGACATCAGGGAGCCAGGGCACTCCCCAAGGTTCCGTCATCTCACCCATGCTATTTAACCTTGTTATGATTCAAGTTGCCAAAAGACTATGCTAGCTTGAAGGACTGAAGCACACGATATACGCGGACGACATTACGCTGTGGGTCGACGGGGGCAGTGATGCCTGCATAGAATTCACACTGCAGACGGCCGTCGACACGATCGAAGAAAGCCTGGAAGGTACGGGACTGCGTTGCTCCCCAAGTAAGTCGGAGCTCCTGCTTTACCAACCGATAAAAACGCACAGAATCAAGACGCAACGGGAACAAGAAAAGATCAAGATCCGCACCAGGGATGGTAGCACAATACCGACGGTAAGCAAGATCCGAGTCCTGGGCATGACGATCGAATCGCTCGGCACGAACGGAGACATCGTCACCCGCATCACGGGAAAGACGGCCAACGCGACCAGACTGCTCAAGCGCGTTACCACCAACAAGGGAGGCATGAAGGAGGAAAACCTCATCAGACTTATACACTCCTTCGTACTCTGCCAGTGTACGTGGCAGCCTTCCACAAGTGGGTGAAAAGCGAAAAGAACAAGCTAGACATCCTAATCCGGAGGGCTTACAAGACACCCCTCGGTCTACCTGAAACTACCAACACGAAACTTCTCCTCCATCTGCGCATACACAACACGCTAGACGAGATCGCCGAAACGCAAAGAGCCGCTCAGTTGGAAAGATTGTCATCAACAAAGGCCGGCAGAAAGATCCTGTGCAGTCTAGGCATCGCTTATCACGAATAGCAGGGACCAAAATGCCCCGTCCCCGACCACGTACGATGGAACGTGCAGGTTGACCCCTTGCCGAAGAACATGCACCCGGAATTCAACGAAGGCAGAAGACGCGCTAGAGCCAAGGCACTGACGGGTCTGCACGCGGAAGACACCGATGCCAGATACGTGGATGCAGCCGAATATGCCAGCCGCAACTGCTTCGCGATCGCGGTGGTCAACTCCGGAGGCAACGTGCGGGCGACCGCTGTCGCACCTCAGGGCGATCCCTCCGTTAGCAACCAGTTTGTTGCAGCTGTAGGCGATCCCACTGCTAGCGACCTGTCTCTCAAAGCTCCACCGACATTACTTATTGGGTAGCGTGGCGCTGTCGGCGAGCTGCAGGCATCCGGTGAACCATAGCGACCGAGCAAGGGCGAGACGATTTGCTAGTGCGAAACTTGCACTGTTTAATCAAAGGTAGTTGAAAGAAAATAAAAAGAGAATAAAGTATGAAGTATGAAGTATATTTCGGAGCCCCTTAAATAGGCTCTCTACAATCGTGTGGGCGGGATCTTGCTTTCGTCGATGACACGTGACAGGCACAGAGAGAAGGCCCCTCCTCCTGCAATACCAAGCACGGGAAGGAGAAGTCGATCCTCTTTTCGACGAATCTGGGGGGAGCGTCGGGTGAGTGACCTCTCCGGTAGCGTGGGGATGAGGCAGCACCCACAGGCCCCGAGCAAGTTGAGAGGGGAAGGGGATGTCGATCCTCTTTTCGACGGATCCGGGGAGAGGGTCGGGTGAATGATCTCTCTTCGACGAAGCCGGGGAGTGCGTCGGGTGAGGGCGTCTCTCTTCGACGAATCCGGGGAGAGCGTCGGGTGAGTGACCTCTCCGGTAGCGTGGGGATGACGCAGCACCCACGGGCTCCGACCATGAGAGGGGAAGGGGATGACGTAGCACCCACGGGGCCCTTGGCGTCCGGCCATACCTAACACCGCCAGCACATCGAGCAAGCAAGTGGAGGAAGCAGAAGAAATAGCCATCGCCCTGGCCATCGTAGACCGAGAATGCCACATGATCCTAAGCGACTCCAGACAAGCGGTGAGGAACTACGCCAAAGGAAGAATTGCCCCAATGGCCTGACGCGTCCTGCTCCGACAGGCATACCGCGACAAGAGGACTCGAATCAAGTGGTTCCCGGCGCACGCAGGACAAGCGTCGGAGAAGCATGCCAATCGCAACGAAACGGTACACGCCAGAGCACGAGGATTAGCCGACCGCGCCCAAGGCAACGGCTTCTCGCTGTGTTTCAGCGCCAAAGACCGGATGACCACCTATAACGAACTGACCAAGGCTTTCGGCTGGCTCGCAGTCTTCTCCCGCCGCCCTGCCAAGGGCTGAGCAGGTCGCAGGCCGTGCTGTTCGCGCAACTACAAAGAGAACGCTTCCAAGCCCGGCGCTATTGCACAGGATGTACCCAGAATCGCCCCCCCCCCCCCCCCATGACAAGCGCAGAGCGTGCTGCAGGGAGAAGGCCACATTCGACACATGCTATAAGATTGCTCCAAACATCCAAGCCAAGCTAACTCAGGACGTATACCGCCGCAGCTTGAGGAAGCAACGTGGAGCGAAGATCAAGAAAAACAACTACAGGCTGTCCTGCAGGTCACCGAGGCGCTGGCTAGGCTGGAGCCTGGCGAGCCGGCAACGGCGAGCGGGGATCCTCGCAGAGCACCCGCCACGATGACGACGTAGGCCACGGCCGAAGCGCGCCTTCGCGCTTTACTGCAGGCTCAATAAACGTTTTCCCAATCCAATCCAATTACTTATCCGCGTTTGTCCTGCATGCGTGCGCGATAGAAACAAGAAGCAGGTATGCATAGAAAATCTAAGGTGGCGGCGGCAGGTCGTAGCGCAGAAGTTAGCATGCCCAGCCCCTCGACGTACTTACATCTGCATTGACATGGGTTCGTGGTAGTGATAGCGACCACAGCTCTACTTTTTCTGCGCGTGCTAGCCATTGTGAAACTAAGGATGGAGTTAGCATGCCCAGCCACTTACTGCAAACTGCAGCAGTTACGAGTGGTGGAACCCCGCTGGAGCTCATTGTGAAGAAAGCTTCCTTTCTCTGTCCACTCTCGCGATGGTGAAGCTAAAATGAGGAGGAAGCCTGACGGACACAACGTTGTTGGCCACCATAACAGAATGGATGGACAACCTGCGGAAAGGACGAAGCACACCAAGATTTTAGCACTTGGCCTAGAGTAAAGCGCTACAATGGCTAGTATGGCCTCATGGGGATGATATAGACCGAATTGCTTCTCACTGCTAACACTGGACTGATACTAATACTCCGTTCGCAGACACCACGCTACACTGAAATTAGCAAAACAATATCACTTTATAAACTGATAGTGTCAATTATCTGGTGTCCTTCTTGTGTGTGTGAAGGGCATAAAGGTCCTCGCAATGAAATGGTAGTATCTTTGTTTTTGCTGCAGTTGCACACAAACAAAATTTGTTGAAGTGATCGGACAGCGATCTACCAGCAGAGAAGACCAACCCGCAAATTAAAAATAATTGCTGGTTTCAGATGTTCCAATGTACTTTGCGCTCAGCTGCTATCTGTAATATTTTCTTTCTTTTTGTGCTCTTATGAAGAGGAAAACTCCACATTACTACAATATCAACAACAGTACACAAAATGGACTGGCTTTGAAGCTGTGACCACGAACCGCACTTTTGTACATTCAGCACATGTAGTATTGGGGCAACGCGTTTGAGCAAAATGATTAGGTTTTCAGTCAAAGCACTGTGACAGGCGGGAGGAAATCGTTGTCATGCCTGGTCGAAATAATACCATCTGAAATCTTATTTACCTATACATATTTTTTTGAAAAATCACTATAACCCTTTATACATTTCCTTCGTATGAGTTATATACTAGCTTGCCTCGTCAATCTCAATAATGCATTCTCTTTGTGGGAGAAGGCTTTCGTGAAAAACGACCCAACATAACAGTAAAACATCCAGCATGGTTCCTATCCAGATGATTGACGAAATTGTGCACTGAGAACGTGTCGACTAGCGGGCGATTGAAAGTTGAATTATGATCGTTGTAAGCTTGTGTTGCGTCTAGCACGAGCGAGTAGTGTTAGCGATGACATTGGTGTGAAAATGGTCAGCTTGGTCTGCGATAAGTTCTTGTGGATCTCCACTTTGAACGTCGCAGTCGTCACGATGAGAGCACTCCTGTGACATTATTAGCTCAGTGGGCTGGGAAGGCTCGAGTGGTAGCTCACTTTGAGGGGTATTGGCTAACAATTATTAATGTACGTACTTGGCGATGATGAAAAAGATGCAGAAACACCGCTGGTGTTGTCTAACTATTCGTAAATAGGCCCCCAAATTTCAATTGGCCCACCCCAAACATTAAGTAGGCTCACCCCCAAATTTCAAGTTGGCACACCCTCAAATTTAAATTGGCCCACCCCCCAAATTTATATTCGGCCACGCCCGATTTTCTTTTCGCCGAGCCCTAAACTCAAATCCCAATCCCAAATTTCAATTGGGCCACCCCTAATTTTCAAGTTGGTGCATGCACGCACGAATTTCCATAAATCGACGTCCAAATTTCGAGTCGGCGCACCCCAAAATTTAGGCTGGCCCACCCCCATATCGCCCCCAAATTCAGATTGGCCGACCCCGAGGTTGTCCCTACATTTAGGTAGGACCAACCCCATATCACCCCCGAATACAAATTGGGCTGCCTCCACAACACCACCAAATTTAGGTTGGCCCACTCCAATACCACCTGCAAATCGAGGTTGGCCCACCCCCATATCCGCCTCAAACTAGCGCTGGCCCACCCCTCGATCACCTCAAATTTAGGATGGCCCACCGCAAATCACACACCAATTAATGTTAGTCCACCCATATATCAACCCCCCACCAATTCAGCTTGGCGCAGCCACACATCACCCCCATGGTTAGGTTAGCCCGTCCCAATGTCACCCCAAATTTAGGTTGGCCCACCCCCATATCATCCCCAAATCCAGGTTGGCCCACTCCTATATCAGCCCCAAACTTAGCCTGGCCCACCCCTCTACCACCTCAAATTTAGGATGGCCCACCGCAAATCACTCCCACATTTAGGTTAGCCCATCCCCATTACACCCCCGATTCAGCTTCGCCCAGCCCCATGTAACCCCCATGGTTAGGGTGTCCCACTACCCATATCCCACCAAATTTAGGTTCTCCCACCCCCGTATCATCCCCAAATCCAGGCTGGCCCACCCCCCATATTCCCCCAAATCCAGGCTGGCCCACCCCCCATATTCCCCCAAACTTAGGCTTACCCACCCATATATCACCTCAAATTTAGGTTGGGCCACCCCCATATCAGGCTCAAATTCAGCTTGGCTTATTACCATTTCACCCCAAATTTAGGTTGGGCCACTCCCATATCACTACCAAATTCAGCTTGGCCCATCCCTGTATCACGCCCAAATTTACGCTGATGGCACTTCCAATTTCAAGTTGGCCACCCCAACCCTTTTTATGAAGACCTATGTATTCATATGGGAAATGCGTCAAGTTTTTTGGCGTTACAGACACGATTTTGCACGATTTTGCTACCAAATTGTTGGGGTACTCGCCAACGAATGCTGCGCAATAAAAGCAACTGCACCGAACGAGCGACGCCATGTGTTGATCCTAAATACTGACGGCTAGCCAAGCTAGCTTCTCTGTAGAGCGACCGGGGCAGCCACAGCACGGGACATTTATTCAAATGGATTTTTTACGGGCACACCTACAGATTCATACCACTTGGCTGTAAGGAACACATTAACAGTAGCTATTAATCCACACGCTGCACGTCTTCTCCTAGCTGGTGCATTTCTTATTTGGATGAATCTTTAGAAATAGTTAACATTCGGGCAGCGACTCAGCTTAGCAGACCCTTTGTTCCGCACGAATGTTGCATAGGAATAGCACTGGCCACCGGGTGGCATTGTGGCCCAGGTGGACCTGATTCGCTCGGAGTGTGTGCCATTAAGGACAGGCGAAAGTCGTGAAAACGGACCTTCCAGAAGAACGTAATAAGAATAGCCATTTTGTTCTCCCAGGTTCCACGCTACAAAGCACTAAAGTATTTCTTTTTTGCATAACACAAAGCTATGCGCAAGCTTCTAGTTATGATGTCCAATGAATAAAATATTCATAAATGCGATGACCTAACTAATGAACACGACACTGCTATGTTTTAGGAAGGAAAAATAGAAAACATAATATTTCAAGAGAACCACTGCAAAACTAGAACCGAAAGCAAATCATGAGTTTTGTGTTTCTGCCATCTGGTGGGAGACTGTAAAACTATGTCCTATGCGGCTTCTAAAAAAAAAAAAAAAAAACTGCGCCGCTGCAAAACCAGAACCAAAAGCAAATATTGGATTTTGTGTTTCTGCCATCTAGTGACAGACTGTAAAACTACGCCCTATACGGCTTAAAAAAAAATTGCGAAGCGGGAATCGATCCGCGGCAACCGCGACGGGAGACGAGAGGTGTGCGCGATTCTACTACTCCGCCACGGCTTCCGAGGCTTCGGTGAATGGTACGCTCATGTTTTTATAGATACCACGTGAATTTTCACGACAGTGTTACAAAAAACGCTTTTGGGAACAGTGTTGCGCCATGTGTGGAGAGTCGAGCTAGGCATCAATCGAAAGCTGAGTCTCCGGACTACATACGCTGCACTGCGTATTACGATAGACGTCGTAGGTTAATTACAGGCACCGTTCGTGCCTCGAAAATCGAGTACAAATTTTCGTCGTTTCCATAGGCTTCCATTGCTAAACCTTTAACCGCTGTGGGAACAAAATTCTTACGTGCCATAGCGTGATCACTGCATTTGGATCGTGTGGATTGTCTTCCAGAACACGTCTGTCGCCTGCGTTTTTCGATAATCGACCTGCAGCTTTTGTTATTCGCGAAAAACCCGCTCGTTCCATTGAAAACGCGCTAGCTTCGTGCCGGGGCCGCTTGGGGCGCTAGTTGGTACGTGTCCAGGAAAGCTGGATATGATCGACCCGCGGTGCTGGCGCCCTTCGGAGAGCCAGCGAGGACGACAGCGCTATTCCACCATGCGCCTCGTTCGGAGAATCGGTGACGATAGCAGGGCGGGCCACGTTTGGCACCCAACGTATTGTTGGTTGATTTGCCGGGTCGTCATGGTCTCTCTGCAGCAAGAAGAGCTTTCCCTAACAAAAGGGGGCTTTGCGGTACGGGGGCCCCAGCATTCGTCACAGTCTGCTGACACTCGCGGCGACTACAGGAGAAAGGCAGCTCTGGAATTTAGAGGCGCAAGACAATGGGCAACCGGCAGCCGCGCTGCGGGGGCCAGCTTGGGGAACCGACGCGCCTTTCAAGACTCAAGATAATGGACAGCCGGTGGGTCAACTTCGATGACTGGTCGAACGGTTCTCTCACTTAGGGAACTAGGGGCCAATGGAGTGTTTATAAGCAGCTGTTGTTGGCTGCTAGAGTGTGCTCGTCGTCGCGCTCTGTGCTCGTCAATGTACTCGTGAGCTGTGTGCTCGGATGCTGTATGCTTCGTTTTGCGTGCTCCATTCGGGGAGCCACGCTAGACTGTCAAATGTATCTCTTGCTTAAAATGTAAATACTGTAAATAAATCCTGCTCGCTTAAGTCCCGACGAAGAGTCCAGGTCCTCCCTACAGCTACGACCGCCAACTCTAATACCGCGGCCAGGATTTGATACCGTGACTTCGTGCTTAGCAACGCAACACTATGGCCGCTATAAGCAACCGTGTTGGGTATAGATAAACGTAAGTTAGCGGAGAAACGCTTAGGATATGTGAGAAAATGATTCGACTTGGTAGTTTTACATGCAAAACCACGATCTGGTTATGAGGCACGTTGCAGAGGGGAATTCCTGAAATTTTTACCACCTGAGTGGATATTTCACGTGCACCCAATGCACGGCACACGGGTGTATTTTTGCAGTTTGCCCCCATCAAAATGCGGCCGCCGCGGTTGGTATTATATCTCCTCGACCTCGTACTTAGTAGCGCTACGTCATAGCCAGTAAGCCACTACGATTGGTTATTTGTTTGAGAATATGTGCAGGTACGTAGCGCGATAACTAATCATTTTAAGTCCAATGGTGCAGACGGAATTTCAATTTATTTACGTTTCGTAGCATTCCTGTTCAAGTGCACACACTTCGACAGTATACAGTGAACGTGTACTTAGTACTTACAGCAGGTTATGCGCAAATCTAACGAGTGACGTGAAAATGTGTAATGTTATTGAGTCAGGGGCGAACCCATATTACCATGACCGTTGCTAATTAATAGGTCATTGACGGCTACCCGCTAAGTAACTACCTCTTGCAGACGCCACGCTGCAAGTGCGGAACTCTCACATGCCTGACCTTGATAGAGAGTAGCCATTCTCACGGAAGTCGTGCCATTTACACGACCACTGCAAACAACGCAATGTGCACGATTAAGACACCATCTGCTGTTTTCAAATTGAAGGTGTGGTATCGCTTATCAAACATGACCTCTTATTTCAATCGCAGCCACTGAATTTGACTGCTGCATGGCAAGCTGTCAACATCTACACCAACCTCTGGCTTGAGGCCAAGACGTTCCAGAAGTCGCTCCTCTTGGCCGTGACCCACCTACTACATCTTCGGCTAGGCTCAGTCCTCGATGCCACCCACGACGCCAAGGTTGTGCACACCTCACCGGGCACAGCCATACTGCGTCACCTCAAAGCAGGGTTTCGTCGCGCCATCTTCATGCGTGCCGTTGTCATGCGTGCCGTCAAGGCACTGCTCCCGAACGATAGCGTCCATCAACGCTCCGATGTGGTTGACGGCGTCATCAGCGACGTCCGAAGGGTTGACGCCATAGTGAAACTGGACGATGTCGTGTTCAACCAGACGGATACTTTGCCTCCAGTGAAAATCGCGCTCAGTGAGTTGGACTCGTCCAAGTGGAATTGGACAGAAGTGTTCACTGCGCAGTCTTCCCAACAACTGATGGCTTTGCCCATTAAGGCACGCGCCAAAAACATCGCCGGTGTGCGGACCATCTTGGATTCGCTGTCCAGTCAAGATGACGCAATAGCAACCAATATCTACCTGATGCTGGTGCCGTTCGCTGTCATCCACTGGAACGACACTGTCGTCTGCCCAGGGACTGTCCACTGTCGTCTGCCCAGGGAAGACATCAGAAACGAGCTCTGCGTTACGGCGGTGGATACAATGTTCCGAGGTCTCTACCAGCGCTGGATGACGGCCGAGTTGGCATGCTCAGACTCTGGCGCCGAATTGAGGCGAATGCTCTCCGGCGTGCTGAAGGCAACCGACAAGGTGCTAGGAGTGACCCGAGGTGCCGTCCTAGACTACGGCAAGGGGGTCGCGGTCGCCTACCCAGCGCGAAGTGAGTACTTTGTCTCTTTGCGAACATTGTCACCAAGACATTCCTCGACGCTATTGCACTAAAAATGCGTAGAAGAAAACGTAATGTGGCAGTGTGGGCAGCAATAATGAAAGGTTGGACGCGCGTGGAATGTCCTACGTTATAAATAGAAATGTTTTATAGACAAAGGCACATTATCTTTTTTCCTTTCTTTCTTCGCCTTTTTTAGCGGTGTGCTTATTACGCCTTCGCGCTTTGGAATACTGATCGGTAGAAAAATAAACGACTCCTTGCAAAGTAGACAAAATCGCGCTACAAGATTTATTCCCATAAATTATCGTGGCTATAACAGCACCACAGTGATGAAGGCTAATAGGCATGTGCCTTTGCTAAGCCACCGAACGCACTGCCTTCGTATAGAGTTTTTTCAACAATATCTACTACGAGCGCACTGGCACCAGCATCGAAAATGTCGTGTTTTTTTTTTTCTTTCCTTTTTTTAGCTTCACCAAAATATTAAAGGTTGCCTATGGCATATATCACAATTCTTACCCTTGATCTAAATAAGTTGATGAGGTAGCCTTTACTTCTGCAATAAATCAAAATGTTCTATTGAAAAATTAACTTAATTAAGCTAATTAACATTTAAATGATTCCTTTCCGCCACATACTTCAATCTACGAATTATATCTGCTGAGTTCACACAGTGTATCCACTTACAACAAATTCTCTGGACAGCACCAGTTTCGAGATATTAAAGAGATTGACGACCGATTTTTAAGAATCTAGTTTATTATGGAACGCAAAGCTGACCATCGGTAGTGTTTACATCTGCAGTGCTTATTTCCAAAAGCGCGTGGATATTTAGTAAGCAGAATTTTTCGATCTGAGGACCCTCTAAAGTAAGCTGCCCTCCTCTAGCAACACTGAGAAGTGAGAGCGATGTCGATAGCCCGCCTAGCAAATCGTGAAAGCCACCTATCGTACTGCTTTCACAGAAGTGAGTGTAACTGTGGTTAACCACCAACATTTTGACCTTTTCAACGACTTTTCAAAATTAAAAGCTAGTGCAATAAGTTCGCGTTGTTGCACAGACATTTCTTATATTTGCACCGCGTTTACCCCCAAGTACGCGCCTACGTCATGGCTGGCTGAGCCCCGTCGTCGTGGTTCTGTCAATAGACGAGCCAAGCCAACTCATCGAAAACAAAGGCGAAGGCAGCGCCACTTTTCTGCTCACTACGAACGAAGGCTTATTTGCAAATTGCCCCCCCCCCCCCAAGCCAGGAAAAACTTATAATAAAAAGTGTGCTCCATTTCAATACTAATAACAAGACCAGCAACCGTGTACACTAGTAGAAGGTCACGATGTGGACCTTTTATGCAGCTTCATGTTTTGGCCGCGTGAGGCACCAAAGGTTATTTTTCGCGACTTCTAGTCATGAACTAAAAATACAAAGCCACGTTTGTTGAGAAAAACATTACTCTTTTCAGCCACTACGGTAGGGAATCATTCAATCAGCTGCGTTATCTCAATTCATGTTCTAAGCGGTTGTCTGTCCCTTTAATTTTCAGTGTCATTCGAAATGCATTAGCGTTCCAGCTGTTTAGGAAACCGCTATTGTATGCATTGAAACACAAAAGTGACTGGAACACCAATGCATTTCGACGGACCCTTTGAAATTTAATATCTCGGAATTGGTGCTGTCCAGAGAATTCGTTCCAAGTGGATCACCGTGCGAACTTGGCCGCTATAATTCGTACATTGAAATGTGTAGTGCAAAGTAATTAATCAAACATTAATTAGCGTAATTACGTTAACTATTCAAATTAATATTTTGATTTCTCATAGAAGTAATGGCCGCCTCATCGAGTAATTTAGATCAAGGGCTCGAATTGCGCTCTCTACCAGAGGCAATCGCTAAATTTGGTGCAGCTAAAAAAAATCACCCTGCAGGTTGCCACCACAATACGTCTCTCAACGAAGAGACCATGGCTTGCAGCCTCGGGAAATAATGTCTAGAACCAATTTACTAAAATACTCTTTTTCTGCACTCGTTAGCTGAGTGGAACTTATTTTCTGAGGAGGTTGTAAGTATTGAATGTAATTCAGTGTTTCACAATCGGATCTCGCGTGTGTAAAGACAGAACTACACTGAACTTTTTTTTTTGGGGGGGGGGGGGGGGGTTCTTGTTTTGATGCAGTGGTATTACCATGTTTCACTATGCTGTGTTTTTGTAAGCAGTACTTTTGTTGTACTAAGTTTTTTATTTTCCTGTTTTAAAACAGCCATCTTTGCTTCGCGTGGCACCTTGTGCCCCGTTGTTGTTCTAAAGAACCATAAGCACAATCACATCCGCCGCCCCCCAAACGATGCAATCCTATTGAAAGGGCACCACACGTCACTACTAATCCCGGTGCGCTACTAATCCCGGTGGAGCGGGATCGACGCCCGGCCACGGCGGCTGCATTTCTATGGGCGTGAAATTCAAGAGCTCTCGTGTACCGTGAATTGGGTGCACGTTGGCTGCACCCAGGTGGCAAAATTAATTCGGAGGCCTCTCGCTACGGCGTTTCTCATAATGAAATCGTGGTTTTGGCACGTAAAACCCAACAATTTAATTTAACAACATCTTTAGGAATCTAGTACCTGTGCAGCAGTACCTACCGCGGCACGCTCAACCCTTAGCATGGTGATATGACCATCATTTGCTTAAGCCCGCACGCAAGAAAGAAGCTTAATGAGGCCAGCGTTCAGAATGCCTGTGGGTGACAGCGACGACAGACTTGCAATGTTTCTCATTTCTCTCCTTACAGTGTATCCTCTCGACCGCAACAAGACAAGAAAGGTGGAGGCCAACTACGGGTCGGACTTCGTGGCCAACGCTGCCCTCTTCGCGGCCAGCGGTGACCGTCCCGCAAGACCTTTGCTGGACTTTGGCGCGCAGTCGGCGGACTGGAGCAGGTCGACGCCTCCTCATACCCGACGTCTGCTGCGCGCATACGGCGCAGGTCGTGCTCAACTACGGCACCGTCGGCTACTACTTGGCCAGGCAAGCATTTGGGTCAGGCTCACCCTGGCACGGCGCTGGGAACGACAGGTAAATCCGAGCGCGCAAAGCGTCAGGCTGGACGTTAATCATCGAGTACGTGTTATAAGTAGGCTTCAGTGTTCTCGGTTTTTACTTTTCCGAAATTCGGCGTGCTTTGGTTTGGATGATTTGGCTTGATTCGGCGAATATATTTTGCCATATGAACATTCACCGGCCTTCTTTTCGGTGTATACTGTTTCGCTTCAAGCTTACCGTGTTTTTCTTTCTTTCTGTTAATATCTGGCGCACTGGTTTTGTGGACTCTGAAACGTGCTGCAAGACAGTAGTTTCCGCTCGTGAACGCCGTAGTTCCCGTCAGTGCATTGGATCACAAGGTTTTTATTTCCAGAACCAGTCTAGCAAGAGCACAGCCCCATGCGGCGGTGTGACTATACAGAAATAATAGAGCATCTCATATTCGTGCTAAAATATACTTAGACTTTATTTCTAGCATTACGCGGGTACATAGCTACAAATAATAAATTACTAAGTAGACACGGTCCCACCTTACCATTGTGAACTTGTCCGTCCTACAGTGGCCCCTGTGCGAAGACTAGAACGGCCCTGGCCAGGACTTCCCCGAACCCTCCTCATACAACACGACCCCCCCTCCCACCTGTTTCCACAGCTTCTATTCGTTGTCACACCAGCTGGGAAAATCCTTCCAAATAGGAAAAAAAAATAAAGACGCATAGGTGGATGGATGCTATGTGCGTCCCCTTTAGAACGGGGCGGTGGATTGCGCCACCAAGCTCATATTGCCTAATATCCTACCTATGCTAAAGAAGAAAAAAAAAAGGAAAAGGAAAAAAATACCCATGAAGAATTCTCATAACTAAACTTTCGGAACTCCTACTGGGGACTTTGTTTTTGTACGCCTCCGTTGTTTGTCGTTTCCATACTTTTATTCGTCCAATCTTCCAATCGCCTCTTACTAATCTCTATTGCGGAGATGTTTACTTCCCCCTGCTCTCGCTGAACCCAAGGGCTTCAAGGATGCCAGAGGTGCCTAAATCGACCGCTGGGCAGATATCTTCACATTCTAATCAAACATGCTCCATCGTTTCCCTAGCATATATTATCACAGCAAGCACATGATCCTTCTTCCTTCCTATATCTCGCTTTATAAGCGCGTGTTCTTTATAAGGCATCCTGATCTCGCGTCGAAAAGTAATGAGCTTCCCTTTGTGGTATCATAAATTGTTTCTTTCCTGATTTCGTTTTTTTTTTCTCTGAAGTAGTTGCTCATAGCAGGTTTCTGTTCCGTACGTTGCCGCCACACATGAGGTTATCTCAGCGTCTCTTACCTTCCGCTTGACGTTCTTTAATTGTTGCCATGTTACTTGCTGGTAAGCTTCCTAGTCCTTTTCCTTCACTGCGAATCAATGTTTATCCTGTACAGATACCTCCACACTCTCCCTGCCCATTACTTTCTTCCATATTCCTCAGCCGTTCTTCACACTCAATTTTACTGCGAGCTTCCCTCACTTCAAAACTAGTCCAGCCCATATCACCCCGCACAGCTTCATTTGTAGTCGTCCCGTGAGCGCCCAATGCGAGGCGTCCCACTGACCTTTGGTTCCCGTCGAGTCCTGATTGTCGCCCTGATTTGAAGGAGTACTGACACAAAAGTTTGAAGACGAGATAACTTGTGAGATTGATTTAGTTGGTCACACACGCACATCGTCTATAAAATATCAGTGGCGAATATCGCTTAGAACATACTTAAAATCAATTTTAATGCGCTTGCGCGCAGCCAACCGCAAAACAGAGCACCTCGCGACATTGACATCAACCGGGATTGTAAATAGCCAAGAAAACGCTACGTCATGTGGCTACGTCACGAATTTTCGTTGGCTGCTATGCGGCTTACATGTGCTCTTCTCCTCTGTCGTTGCTTGTTCTAGCTGTTGTATTTGCAGTGGGACGCTCTCCGTGTCGCTGCAACTGCAGTTTTTATCGTGTCCATCGGGATATTTCGCACACTATCAGCTTGAATGCGCTGCCACAACGTTCAACGCCGATTTTTTGTGTCTTACCATTGATTGTGGCCGATGCGAGGGTTTTGTTGAGGTTCGTCCTCGCCATCGCCGGCCGCAATATCTGAGTCGCTTATTGATCGGCCACGTCTAAAGCGCGAGACACATGGTGCGATTTCCCGTGCGATCTGTCGTACGGCGCGTCGTGTGCGACTTGCTGCATGCGGCGATTCGGGACACATGGTACGAATGAGCGAGCGACGGGTAGCTCTGCCCAGAACCGGCGCCCCTGCGTGGAAGTTCTGAATGCTGCGTAACTTCGAACAGAAAGTGAAAGCAACCGTATTCGCGCAGCTATATTGTTTCAAACAAACGATTACAATATAAACACGTCTATGCGAGCACTGCAGGCGTGTTTCCACAAGGCCGCGTTAGCAGTATCGGATCCGTTGATAGCCGCCGATGGCCAGGAGCCGGCAGGCATAGCTCGCTGGGCCTTCGAATCCGACACCGGTTGCGCTTGTGACACGATCGCTTGCAGCTCGTATAACGAAGCGCCTATGTTAGTCGGAACAACGTGTACACAGTTATGTCACGCTTAAATTGCAGCACATTTGATTTCATTGGCGCCGACGGAAGCGAACGAGCATGCCAGGCGAGCTTGCGATCGCTGGGAGACGATGTAGGCCTAGCTCGCCAGCCGTCTATCCGGGGCCGAGGGTCCTTGCGATGCGTCCGCAGCTCGTAATAAAGCGCCTAATTCGTCAGCACAATCAATGCCTGAACATTTATGTTTCTCTTAAGTGAAAATACGGTTAGTTTTCCCGGTGCCGTTAGTAGCGATGAGTAAACACGCCAGTCAGGCGAGCCGCTTCGTATACAGACGCTTGCTGGCGCGTCTGCGCTGACCACGTCCGAGTAGAAATCACGCCAACGATTTACTATTTCGCACAACGTTTTATAACTCGCACTCTTTCGAGGTCACTTTATTCTAGAAGTTATTTCGTGTCAGAAACAAATTGCAGCCGATTTATGTGCCGCCGTCAGCGGCGAAAGAGGCCCGCGTTTCGACCAGAAAGAGAAAAAAAAAAACAGGCATGATCAGAGCGGCGAGGCGCCCGCTCGCCGGCCCCGCCCCGCCGGGTCTAGCACGTCGCCATGAAGTTCACGCTACCGGCGCTGTCACATTGGCTGCGGTCGTCCGGCCTATGCGGCAGTCCCACGACAATATTCAGCAAGTTGGTCGCGCATGCTGGCTGCGCGTCAGAGCATACGTCATGACTTTTTGTGAACACGTGACAACTTTGTTTACATTCCCGTTTCTCCCGTCTCGTTGCTCTCTGGAACCGAAACTTCGACTGGTCGCTAGAAAAAAGACTGCAGATAATTACATGTCGCGCTCTGAAGTAAATGAGGTTTCGTGCTGTGATTACTGGGTCATTAACAACTTATTAAAGCAGAAAAAACCACGTGGATTTTTTTGTGTAAGTACTCCTTTAAAACAAGCAACCGCATTTTTAAATGTAAGTCTTGGAACCATTACACCTTTCCACATAACCCGGAGCACCTCGCACCCATCGTATCCCCATAGCGCTGTGTGCTTCATTATGGCTGCATTTACCGTTATTGTTTTTTCCTGTTTTTCCATATATACATTGCCTTCATTTATACATATGCTGAGGTATTTATGTTCTTTCACGCGAGGTATTTCCTGGCCCTGTATTGACACTGTCTTTTGACTGTTTTCATTCCATAGCATAACACCTGAGTTATTAACGCTAAATTTCATACCCACATTCTCGCCTTCCTGTTGAAGGATATTAGCCAGACATTGCATATCACTTTGTTTGTTAGTTAGCAGCACAATGTCGTCCGCCTAACACAAACCTGGAAGCTGCTGCTCTACTGCTGCGCCCGGCTGTTTGTATGAGAGAATAAACCCGATTTTACTTCCTCCTAGCACCCTCTCCATCCTCATTGTGTACGTCATAAACAGCAGCGGGGATAAGGGGCACCCCTGCCTCAGCCCCTTGTTGATATGAACTGTCTCCTCGCGCCTCATCCCTTACCATCCAGGTTTCACACTGACACCCGACGCCGATCTTGCGAGTGCCCTGACATCAAAACGCATGTAGGCTCGCAGCTTCGCGCCATCCGCCGTTTTGGCTGTCTGGTAAATTTGATTTCATTTACCTTTTTCGTTTAAAAGAGAATTCGGGAAAAAAAGAAGGAAAATAACATCGTAATGCTCTCTTTATTTATTTATTTATTTATTTATTTATTTATTTATTTATTTATTTTTGAAGACGAGGTCTTCTTCGTCACATCAGATCAATTTGAGATCCAGAATGATTGTGCTTTCTAGCCACTTTCGTCTGGTAAATTAGATAATTTGAGACTTTCACGTACGTACGACAACGAAAAAGGCGTCAAAATGAAGCTTGCTACGAAAAAGACGCACCATGTTAGCGTAAAGCTATGTACGCTTTAGTAATGATGCGTAATTAGCGCAAACAGGCCGAAATTAAACCTAGATGTTCCAGGTGGGCCGATCCTAAAAATTGTGCAGTCTAATGTGGGCCGATCCCGAAAGTTGCGCTACCTAAACAAGGCATATGGTACACTAATATGCCCAGATGACTTTGGCTTCGATGTCAACCGCCGTCGAGTCACTTTTGTTTTCCGTCCTTTTCCCTACTCCCCCTTTTTTTTTTTTTTTGCTTTAATGGGAAAGCTCTAAATCGTAGCTGTAGAATCCAGCCACTTCAATTGCCATTCCCAGGTTGTGTTGGCAGGTAGCGTACTATTACATTAGAAGATTTAAAACCCTTAAAGCAGCGCTTTGTGGGCAATTCTTCACTGTGGACTCTATGGTGCCGTCGATGGAACCGTCGCCCTCCTATCCGTCCTTACTGCATGCACGGTGCCCAGCCCATACAGGCCTTCGGAAATCAGTTGGACGACGTCAGGCTCGCACGTCACGGCTGCGCTTTTTCTTTGTCATTTTTTCCTACATGCTGACTATACACTGCCTGAACTAGTAAAGGCAATGCGCAAAAGACCAGGACTGAAGGGCGCAAACGACAGGACCGGCGCCTGTCCGTTTGTGTACTTCTTCAGTCCTGGTCTTTTGGGCCTTGCCTTTACTCGTCCAAGCATGAATCAACTAGCCCAAGCAGGAGTTTTACTTATACACTGCCATACGCAAGTGCTTCAATCGCAGTGTTGGCGCCGCCATTGTGAGCCTCGGCAGAAATAGTTAACGAGATAGTGCTTGCTTGGCTGACATAACTACAGTAGGGCAAGTCCTTGCGGCATTGTGGCGCCAACCGCGATGTAATTGGTAAGGGAAATAAAAAAAAGAAACAGAAAAAATGTAGCCTCCCAAGAAAGTGCTGCGGCTTTTATGCCTAGTTCGTTATGGCTACTTATAGCCGGTTGGAACTTAGAAAAAGGCGCTCCTCGGGCATTTGTGTCGTACACATGTGCGAGACAATCAACGTCGATCATCGGAGCTATCCTATCATCGTATGTCTTCGCATTCCCGAACTGTGCAACGATATGTGGACTGTTTGCATTTAGAAATTAAATATAAGTTCTGGAGTTTCACGTGCCAAAAACACGTTCTGATTATAGTTAATTTTGACCACCTAGGGTTCTTCAACATGCACCCAACGCACGGGCGTGCTTGCATTTCGCTCCCATCAAGATGCGAATGCCGCGGCCGAGTTTTGAAACCGCGACCTCTTTCTTGACAGCGAAACGCCAAAGCCATGTGCCCTAAACAACCACGTAGGGTGCTGTTCCAGTTTGAGATCGTTTATTTTGAACCGAAAACATATGCCTGTACGTGGCACGTGCTTAGCCGATGTGAGCATCAGCACACAGTCCATCACCACGCCATTGTCGTCCCTGCAATCCGCCTGCAATACGTCTCTCCTTTCTTTGCCGATCCCACGCTCGTGCTTCACGACTGCGTGTTTGCACGCCTGCTTATACTCGTATGCGCTACAAGCAGTAATGGCAATGAGAGGGGAAATGAGGCGATTCTGAAGTGCGCGACGCGTATGACTATGCTGTTGGGACTCGGGGTAGCGTTTAGGCAAGGAATCCTTCGGGCACAGGTACGTCCAGGAGTAGGAGTGAAAGGTAAGGAGTTTATTTTGCATTATTTACATATTGAAGTAAGTATTCAGATTCGAGTCAGAACGCACACAGACGTCGGGACACCTCTCACTGCACCAAACGTCTCTGTTTTTAAAACAGTCAACTTCCCTAGGGAACTAGACTAGGGAATCTGATGACTCTATCTCATCCAATCCCAATCGTCGAATCGATCACAATATCCCTCCCATGACGTTGCTCTGTTCTGGCGGACTCCACCTCCTATGTTGCACCTTCGCCGCCGGATATGGCGCAACTGCGTAGCAATCTGGGAAACCGAGGTCGACGTTTTTCTCGCGGTAGTCTTAAGGTTAGCCCATTTCATCAATTAGTTCAGCTTGTCAGGGTCGCGTTCAAGTAGAGGGGTGTTAGCGGTAGTCGCCGCTTTCACGTAGGACGGCGGTTGCTGTGTTCTCAAAATTAGCTCCTTTGTTTGCATGTCGCAGTTCACGTCGGGACCCGTTGCCTTGCGCTGACGGAAGGATTGCCTCGCGGCAGGCGTCCACGGAATCGCTGTTTTAACGCGACAGCGTTTAGGAGCTCGTGTCGCAGGAAAGCCGGTGTCGTCGGCGGCGTTGGCTGTGAGCGAAAAATCCCGGAAGGCAATTCATAAATAAAAACAACTTGGGTTGGGTGGGAATCGAACCAGGGTCTCCGGAGTGTGAGATGGAGACGCTACCACTCAACCATGAGTTCGATGGCTCAAAGCAGGACAAAAGCGCCTCTAGTGAATGCTATGTTGCCTTAGAAACGTGCCGTAGAAAGTTATACTGCGGCGTATATCGGTATGAGCATGTAAATTACAGAAGTCGTAGTTAAACGAGTAGCGAAGTACGTTTCCGCTACATTTCTTCTGCGTCTGGCGCACACGCACAAGCAAACACAGAAGACCCCCTCCTCGCAGTGTACGGCGCTGCCCCGCAGGTGGCGCGCCACTCGCCCGCTTCTCCCTTTCGTCTCGTTTGAGCGCATTGGGGCCGTGCGGGGACCGGTAAGATGATGCCCCCAATACCCTTTCGTTTAATAAGTTGTCTCGCCCTCTCCTCTTCCAAGTTCTAGCGTGCGTCACTCGCACCCTCTTCTTTAGGCGACGCGGCTCCTCTTTCCGCTCACAGCGCGATTCCTAGGTGCAGCGTCCGATGCGGGAGGCCTCTGACGTGTTCGCTGTGCCGTAGCGCGTCTGGTGGGAAAGCGTCCCCTGCGATGTGTGCCGTGCTGCTGGCGAGGAGTCATGCGTCTGCGTGGTGCTCCCAAGCGAGATAGAGAACGATCCCATCGAGGCGTTAGCCCCATGATCGCGTCCGCCTTCATGGCGCGTCGCGGCCCGGCTGTCCGTGCCGGTCACGATGTTTGGCTCGCGTAGATCGTTTGTCCCTCCGAGACACCGATTTCTTTGGTTCGTTCCGCTTGCTCAGGCGCACGTTTCGTCTTTGTGTGACTCAAGAGCATGCCGAGCGAATGAGTGGGCGGTGCGAACGGGGTGGGATAACGCTATCGCGTTCCACTCTTGAAGTCCAAGCTTAAGCGTCCTCCAATTTCTTAAAACTCTGGCGTGCACGCCACTTTCACGACACGAAAATCGCCACCGCACGAGAAATGTTTGAGCCTCACATGGGCTTCTTCACATGCCGCTACGATTATCAGCCTTGCGTGCTATACTCGCAGACAACATTCTGTGACAATGAAAGGAAAGCTACGGGCGCGTGACTGCTACACATTTGTTACGGCGCCAAGTAGTCTTCCAGCGTCTGACAGTGTTTTCGGTTGCTTGGAACAGACGCTGAATCGACGCAGCTTCACGTGCGACGGTTTAACGTTTGCCCAGACGCGGAAGGGAAAAGCCGCAATATAAGTAAGCTTTTACATTCAGTGGTGTGTTTTGTCCCGTTTAACTGCTGCTAATAAGGTGTTTAAGTTAACGCTTCCGCAGCTTAAACTAACGTGGATGAAAACGCGGGACTTTCGAGAAGCGCTCTCACTTGAGCGCGCTTTACCTCCGTAGCTTTGCCTTCATTGCCACAGAAAGTTGTGCGCGAGAGCGGCTCCATTTCCCGTTGTCGTCGTTTCCCGTAACGCGCGTCATCCGCATGCATTTGTGCTGTGTTTCCTTCCCATCGCCCGCACCGTCTCGTAAATGCGTGACCTGTATAGCAAAACGTTCTCTTTATGAGCAACACCGTTTCTTTAAAGCAAGCTGTGATATCTACATAGGTCCCTACCGTTCCTATAGGTAGGTTACATGACCAGAGGTACATTAGCAGCAAGAAACATTTGAACAGTAATCTGGCTGAATAAACAAAATATGCAAATTATTTGTGCAATTTCTAACTATACTACGCATGTTGCAATTGCGAAACTGAAGCCGAAGAGTAGTGAAGCCATGTGTGGCCATTAGAAATTCTATAACTAGCATCACTTTCGAGATACCCGTCCCAAGAATATTCTAAAAATGCCTCGGCATTTCAGTTAAGATCGCCTCGAACTGTTAGAGGCGCGCTTTTAGGAAGCTGCTAACTGGACTGCCAAATTATTTTGTAACACATTTTAAGGTCGCATATATCTGAACTGATGACACTATTAGGATTTCTGATAAGCAGACATCACTTTACCACGCAATTTCGGTATTTCATAAGTCCTCGTGTTAATAATGAAAAGCAAGTTAGCTAACTTTACCTTAGTATAGTATAATAATCGTCGAATTAATCCTTGCTGCTAATGTCCACCTAGCCGTGTAGCATATCAGTCTGCATAGCAGCAGACTAGATATGACAGTTATAAAAAAAAACAGTTTTCCGCATAAAACAAAACACTGCAATTTATGTTACCGGATGATAGCGTGAGCGTCCGCTTTGAAACGGGGCGGTGAGACATGTAATAGAGCTCGTTATTCTAACTTTTCTGGCGCATCAAAATCTTCAAAGATTTCTTGGCGCAAATTTACATATCGCACGCAATGGAACGCTCACTTCATTGCACTTCTTCCCTTCCTTTGCGCTGCTAATCTGCCAGGGGTATATTTTGTACCCTTTTCGGGTATACAAAATGCCACATAGCAAAATACAACGATGATCTTAGCGGAAGGCTGTAGCCGCGTTTCTACGTTCGCGATAGTGGTGCATCGCATTGCATTTGTGGCGCATCGCATCCATGAAAACCGCGGTAAACACAAAGCAAGGCGAATCGCATTAGCGCGGCAGGCGAGAATAGGGCTGTAGGATAGAGACAGGTAAACCGGCTCGCGCGGTGCATGCAGATGGTCGTGTATCACATTGAGGACAGAAATGAAGGGAGACGGTTGATGGCGTTCTTTCTTCGCACCGGGCAAATCGGCTCTCCGGAAAGAGGTTCCAGCTTGTTTCGTACGACCGGTAATGCGCCAGGTGTCAATGCTGGTGTAAATATGTAAACGTTCTGGACACTCTTACTAAATAAACTTACGCGGTCAAGGTAAGCCCCAAAGGGTGCAAACTTTTTTTAAGGTGTACTCCAGAGGCGAATGCCACGAGGCAGTGCAGAAGTGTGTAGAAATGTTTGACCGAAAATGGGGGCGCCCCGTGTAAAATTTACGCACAATTTGCGTTTTTCAGTTCGGGAACCACAACCCGCCTTCGTGCGACATCGTGCAGCCAGTCTTTCGCGTCCGTAACGACGTCCTTTCAACGCAGCCACGACAACTCCTCCGCGGCGTGGTACCTGACTGGGCACAACACGCGCTGCCTGGCGTCCTACGCGAAACACACCTCCGGCATCGAAACGTCCGGCGACGAGCCGTGGTGGCGAGACGCGGTCCAGGCCCGTTGGGCCACCGAGGTCTCGTTCGGGGCGGCCGCTTTCCGGGACGCCAAGATAGCGCAGGAGAGGTCGCTCTTCCTGCGCTTCGGCCGCACGTTCTGCGCAGTGCCTCGCCGCAGCCAGTGGCCAGCGGCAGCGACTTCGTGTCGCGTGGCCCCCGCGGCACTGCCCGCGTTCGGCCCGGGTGCCCCGTCACGGCGGGCATCGGGTGCTGTCCACTCGGCGACTGCGCGGTACAAGCAGTGCGGCTTCGCACTGCGCGTCAGCTTGTTTTAAGACGTGCCGAAAGTGTTTCGGATTGATTTTCCTCACTACGTATAGTGGTTGCTGATAGACATGTGCATCAAGGTGACGCGCGAGAGCTCATTTGCTGATAAAGTGACATATGTTCCATTAAAGAAAAAATTAAAGGACACTTTTTATTTTCGTCTTACACGCTTACAACTCTTAACCTCAGCGTTTGATGCGTAACAATAGCGTTACTCGAAAGAAAGAGAGAATTTCTATTGCTGTAGCAATTATATGGACACTCCAGGGGAATTCCTGCCTACGCGTTGCAGTCGCCATCATTTCTACGTGCGATAAAATTGCGCGCCGTATTATGTAAGGTGCGACTGAAAGCGCGCGAATGTGTGCCGAGAAGGATAGTGGCTTGATATCGCGTGCGCATGGGGGAAAGGCGGGGAGGAAGAATGCAGTCTTCCATCGTCCCCAAGGCAGCAGCAGGACGGGGGCCGGGCGTTCCATCTCGGCCGCGCGAGCCTTATCGTCAAATTAATTTGCGGTGGTTACTAAGGCTAGGCGCTGTGTTCTCGCCGCTTAGTTCGCGTTGAAGGGCAATTCGTTTGCTACTGCTGTCGCTCTTCCTCAGGCCAGCGCTCTGACACCGAGTGCCCGCGGTCATTGAGTTGATCGTGTCCATGCTAGCATGTGCACACGTAACACCATGCTTGTTAGCTTAGTTAATAAGCGAATGTTTACAAGTTTTTACGGACGATACGACTACTATCTTGATTTAAAATTTATTTGACCACTTCTGAAAATTCGACCGTACTAACCTGTACTTGCAATCGTTAGGTCATGTGTGCCTACCTGCGCTTCTAGAGAAACGGAGTTGGAGACGGAGAGACCTCGAGGCCTAGCCACAACCTTTTCCTGGCAAAGAGGCGGCTTCTCTTTCCCCCCTATTAGTGTTCCTTGTATTTCTGACGATAGTAATCTAGGTTTCACCTTATCAGCATCAAGCATATCATCATTTGTGTGCCAGCCCCAGGTCCATTTTAGTTTGCATCTCTCATTAAGCTCACTGAAAGAATCCGGACGCTAACGCTACTAGTGGGCCGATTTTGGGGCAACTATGATCAACGTTACTAGAAGTAATCTAGTAACGGTGACTATGATCCCTTTGGGAAGCATGCGTATCAAAATTCTGCTGGCAGTATATCACCCAGTGCTTCCTATTTTGATTGTTGCATTCATTTGTCCTTGCGGGTAGTTTTGCTCGCATTCGGCTTGGTCAATTCCTGTCACGAGTGTATGAACTATGTTTTGATGCCGAAATAAAAGCATTTTCGGCAGCACCCGCGCTCGTGGAAATCGCACGGCAGCGCCGGCGACAATTAACACTCGGCCGCTTACAAGCCATGCTCCTAATTAACACTTTTAAACTTAGATACTTTCAATGGTTTATGCTAAGCATTGAGGGTCTCCAGTTTCAGAAAATGTTGAGCCGTTTGTTTGCAGGAACTACTATAAAAAATGAATTCTCTATTGAAAGTTCTAAAGTCCTCGACGACATTTTAGAAAACGTGTACGGCATAACACTCAATTACAATAATTAAATTTCGCTAGCAGTTATCTTTTCTTAAAGCCAGCTCTCTTCCTACAAAGCTCCCCTTGGATAAATCTAGTTGTTCGCGAAGAGCAAACGTTTTGGTCACCGGGCAAGCATCGAAAAGCACCCAAGTTAAAACAAATTTTATAATACTTTATACATGAAAAGTATACACTGTAAAAAATATTTCCATAAAGAAACAAACTTTCTGGAAGCTGCCTTGCCGGACAATTTCTGTAAAGGTCTGTTTTCAATTTTTTTTAACTAGTTTTTTGTTTATATTAAAAGCAGCCCAACACCATACGCACTAAGCAAGCAACCGCGGTGGTTTCCATCGAAATGCGGCCACCGCTGCCAGTATTCGGCCTGCGATTTCAAGCTGAGCAGTCAAACCGTTACGAAGATACTGCACCGGATTCGGTCATGGCTTCCATTAACTCTCTTGAAAGCTGGCTCTTGCTACAAATAAAGTTAAAGTTATGGTAGTGACTTCAGTGACGGAGCCCGGTACTTTAACATGTGCACTACGTTGACGGGGCCCGGCACTTTAACAACAACATTGTAGCGACGAGGCCGTCACTATTCATGCCGGTATTGGGGGCGGGGGCGATGACTTACGGAGTCGCCATTTATCGGAAGCGCCTCACTTGCGTAGTCTGAGGGATAACGCGACGCGACCCGCATAGGTTTGGCTATCGGCGCTAAATAAAGATACTAATCGGGCGGCCTGCTGGACATGTTTCCAAGTGCTCTCGAAATGACAGAAGTATCTTTCCTTTAAAATTATAATCTTGGACAAACAAAGCACAGAATGGTTAACAGACGCTATCTGTTTACCTACTACGTACAGTAAGCTGGGACACTGCGCGCGGTCGCCGCGATCGATTCCCCGGATCCGGTTTCTTGCGTGAAAGGTAGGCAATCCCTGAGAGAAAACTATGCGAAATATATGTTCTTATAGTGGCTGTCTGTGTAACCAAATGGAGCATAACAGAATGAAGCTTCAATGCAACGAGCGTACGGGTTCGCGGTGAGCGACTGCGCGTCTGAATGCTTGTCCGTGCACAATATTTCGCTTTCGCTGCGAGTGCGTTTTCGCACCGTGCCATGAGCTTTAGTTAAAAAATTAAATTATGGGGTTTTACGTGCCAAAACCACTTTCTGATTACGAGGCACGCCATAGTGGAGGACTCCGGAAATTTCGACCACCTGTGGTTCTTTAACGTTCACATAAATCTAAGTGCCGCGGGTGTTTTCGCATTTCGCTCCCATCGAAATGCGGCCGCCGTTGCCTGGATCCGATCCCGCGACCTCGTGCTCAGCAGCCGAAAACCATAGCCACTGAGCAACCACGGCGGGTGCAGTGAGCTTTATGCCGCAGCACATGAGAATTTGACAGTACGCAAGCAACCGTTCTTGCATGAACACTATCAGAGCTGTTCAAAAATAACTTCCTTATTGCTAGGGGCTTCTACGCCTACGGCGACTTGTGTTGTGCTGTCGCGAAGATTCAGTCTTTCTTTCTTTTCTTCTAAGGTCTTGGAAGCTTCATGTCATTATTTCTCAAGTTGCATCGCACTGTATTTTATCGTTCTTCTAAGCGAGCAACTACTTGCTGCTTCTTTTTCTTAATCCAGTACAATATTCGTTGTCTGGTGCTACACAAGCATGAACATATTCCATGACTTTTTTAATATGATTTTTACCGTTCTCTTTCCATTCCGGTCAACTTTCTTTCTTTCTTTATTATCATCATCATATGTGTTGCAGTGCATACGCAAAGGACTGTTGGACCCAATAGCCGCAGGCTAGTGGATGGGCCAGGATACGAAATATAATAGACATTTGGTACAAGCATAGCAGGATCAATACAAAGGATGAATGCAACACATTAGCCATTAAAAAACAAAAAAAGCAATTTTTTTACAGCATGCATAAATATCACCAGTTACATAAATTATCAAACCGCCAAGAACAGAACGCCAAGCAAGAATACAGGCATCGAATCAGTTGCTTATAGCTAATAAATCTGATTTTAGTGCTCTGGAAAATTTTTTTTTCGGAGGGTATGTTGTTCCATGTCTCCAAAGGCTATCAGGGGACACAAGATTGGTGAAGATGAAATTGAAGTCGCCCCTGAGAAAGTTTCTTCAGCAGTTCTGGACGACAGTGTTGAGATAGGTGAAACCGGAACTATTTCACCGATAATGGGTGGGCTGCGCTCATTGCAACAATTACTCAAAAGCGTAATTATAGTCTCTGGACATGTAGTGCATGTCGGCACAGGGTCCATGATAACGCCAATGAGTGTCACGCGTGCCTGAAGTGTCTGCACTTTAAATGTGCGTCTGTTGCATCTACGACAAAAAGTAAGGGGTGGTGTTGTCGGAATTGTTATGCGTGAAATTTTTTTTTTTAAATATGCAAAGCTTTCTCTAATATGGGCGTGTTCAGATTACGGTAATCAAGATCTCGTGGCCATTTTTGTTTTCAATAAGATTTTTGTATATGATGGGAAAATATGTTGACACAAACTGATATCCCTTAGCTCGGCATGAAACACTCTAGTTTCCTTGAGAAAGATTTATTTATAACAATAGGTGGAGAATGCTATTCTTGCGATTTCGTAAAGTTCCAAGTCTGAGGACCTCCTGCATGCAAAATTAATTTTGTCGTGCTTGAGTATTTTCTCATGTAAGCCTAACAACTTGTACTGTTTCAAACACTAAGTAACATTTGCTTTCTTTTCTTCTTATTCTGGGGAAAAATCCTAAACTTTGCTCCACGAGCTACGCGCTACGAAGCTATTTTTCAGCCCAACCTTCACGCAAGATGTATACAGATTTGATAACTGATCGCTGAGAAAATACTCATGCACAACAGAATTGTATCGTGCATGCAGGAGAGCCCCAAACACGGAACTTAGCTAAATCACAAAAACGGTATTCTCCACCCTTTGTCATATACTATCATGGTCATGGGACCTCGATTACCGTTCTTATCTCAACATGTCCATATATACGTTCATATTTTTGGCATATGTCTCACTGCCATTTGTCATTGTGGTTAAAGAGCCGGGCCCCGTCACTGTAGTGTAGATGTTAAAATGCCGGGCCCCGTCACTGTAGTGCAGATGTTAAAGTACCGGGCCCCATCACTGTAGTCACTACCTAAAGTTGTCGCAGCTGCACTGTAGTTAAGTGGCGAGACAAGTGACCCACTGAAACCGATTGAATTCAAGCTGCGTGCCCGCACGTACATTACCTACTTAACTGGAGCGCGTGTCTGCGGATGCGTCTCTCTCGCTGCATTGAAAAGCGCAACTCAAAAGGAAACATACTTTTACTCAACCAGAATATGTGCTTACTTTCTGTCGGAAAAATTAAATCGCGGTGTTGATATGCTTGTTATTCACGCGATACGGGCGCATTTACAGACGAGTCCCACGCCACGTAGAAACGCACGACTACAGAAAAAATATTTTTTTTTCTTGGAGCAGAATATGTTTTGCCATGCCTAGCGAAGGTGTCACGCCAAGTACATTGGCGTAGCGCGTGATAGCCGGCGCACCAGTTTCACTGCGGTGTGGCCGCGGGATTTCGCTGGGAACAGACGCACCGATATGCATCTTGCCATTAGCAAAGGTCCTTTTAGTGGCTGCAGCATCTCCAGGACTTGGACCGGGTGCACCAGGCGATTGATGTGGAGCGTACGCGACGCGGTAGTATGCGCGGGCGTGGATTCCAAGAAGCCGTCGCTGAGAAGTAGCGGCCTCACTGGGTGTGAATTTGATGGGGCCCTCAGCGGGGCCCCATCAACTGCGCCCTCGTCGTGGAACGGACGAGGGCGCAGTTGTGTCGTCTCCCCTAGAATTACTGTATATGCAGCATATACAGTAACTCTAGTCTCCCCACCCAGGTGGGCGCACCCAGCCACCCCACTCCCCACCCACCTGGGTGGGCGCACCCAGGTGTAGGCGCAGCAAAAGATTTGCGAGCAGTGGCACAGCTCTCACCAGCCACCGATAGCGAAGACGACGACGTGGGTTGAGACTGTGGCATGCTGCGTAGTCGAGGAGCGACAGGTGCACCGAAGTCTTGGAAGAAGACGGTGTTCAGGCATTCACACATGTCCTCGTCCGGTTGCGGAAGGTCAAGACGAGAGAAGACGTCGGTGGGAAACTCTCGCTTGAGAATCGGGCACCTCCAGAGCTGCGACGACACGCCATTGGCGTACAGCTGGGCGTCTACCTGCGCGAACCACACGTAGGGCTGTGCGTACGGTAGGGCCACAGTTGCACACGCCAAGAGTTGTCGAACTTTGAGGAGCGCCTTTCTCAACTATAGTCCATGGCTGCACACAAGTGCTGAGCGGGTCTTTGTTGGTGCTCTGTTTAGGACGTCCATGGCTACCACTTATGTGGCGGCTGAGATGCGATGAGTGGCCACGAGGGAGCCGTCCTGTCCATGAATGCTGGTGCGTCGAGCACAGCCGAGGAATTGCGAAATATTACGGCCGTCTAGCTAGGCGCCCAGCGCGTTCTTGTTCCCTAGAGAGAGAAGGGAGGAACGAAAGACAGGGAGGGTTAACCAGACTAAGTCCACTTTGCTACCGTACACGTAGGAAGGTGGAGGGGGAGCGAACAAGAGAGAAAACATGAATCTACGTTGCACTTTCACACGCACTAAGGTACAGGATGTCTGTAGTCGGGTATTCAAGTCAGTTGCCTTCAGGTAGTGAAAAAGCGCTCTAAGTGCTTTCTGCGCTGATGAACTGTGAGGCCAGGCTCCCAAGATCTTCGCTTCTGTGAAAGGCCTATCATCCAGTCTGTTCAAGGCCCATCGGAGAGCCTGACATTGGTTATCAAAGCGGGAACAGTGGCACAGAAAATGACTGATGGTCTCTTTACACTTGCACTTAGCGCGTATCGGCGAGTCCGCCATTCCAATACGATAGCTACAGGAGTTAGTGAATGTTATACCAATCCACAGCCGACACAGCAGTGTTGCATCACGTCGTGAAAGGTTCGCTGGTAATTTCAGTTTCAGTGATGGGTCAAGGCTGTATAAACGACAGGTAGAGTTCTGTGGTGTATGCCAGTAATTCAACGTGATGGTACGAGCGAGACTGCGAATATCTTTTGCAGCGCCTACAATCGATAAAGGTACAAGGAGTGTCGGTGCTCCAGCCGGGGCACGTCGGGCAGCGTCATGTGCGAGGTGATTACCAACGATGCCCCAATGTCCCGGTAGCCACTGAAAGATTATATCATGTCCTAGTTCAGAAGTGCAATGGCAAATTTGGTTGATTTGGGACACCATCTGTTCGCAGTTACCACGTCGTAAACTTCGCAAGCTTTGAAGGGATGCTTTCGGATCACAAGATATTGCCCATTTGCTAGGCAGTTCTTTTCATGTATTCGACAGCAGCGCGAAGAGCGGGCAATTCGGAACCTGTAGATGTCGTTACGTGTGAAGTCTTAAACTTGATGAAGACCGATTGAGATGGTATAACAATGGCACCCGTCGAATTTTTCGAGACCGAACCATTCGTGTAAACATGGATTCGGTTAGCGTACCAACAATGCAAAAGTTCCAATGTGATCTGCTTGAGAGCCGCGGTGGTCTGGCTAGCCTTCTTCACAATTCCTGGAACAGCAAAGTACACAGGCTTTTTCAAGCAGCAAAAAGGGATGGACTTCTTGTTGTGGGCAAGTATCTCAATGCCAGATAGTGTTGGTTAGGCGCAACTGATCTGGAAAACGCTACCTTGGGTTTTTCTCAGGCAAGCGAGCGAGATGGTGGTCAAGGACTCTGGATATATAGCGAACATGCGCCCGGAGTGCGTCGACAGCTATACGTGACTGGGCGGCCTCTCGCGGTGCCAATTGTTGCAACGATTGAAGCACTTCGAGATAGCCCCAGACATGTCCGAAGGGACATGCCTTGAACACAGCCGACCTCAAGGCTGGGCCTTGAACGCTCTGTAAGGTATGGATGTTAGTTTTGTTAGCATTGTTCTGCCATGTCTAGCGAAGGTGTCACGCCAAGTACACTGGCGTAGCGGAGAGGTGCAGTGCGCGTGATAGCCGGCGCACCAGTTTACACACCATATAGCACACCATAGCCATGGTGTGCTATATCGCAAGTATCCTAGGGAGAGCGTCCTGTATAGTTGAAGCCGACGTTCTAACACATACAGTCAACCTTTTCATATATGCTGACGACATATTGTTACGAAGAGTTGCGAAGAGATGGTTTTATTTACAGGAGATGGACGATGGTCATAGCGTGATCGTAGCGTAGCCCGGCCTCTCAAACTCCTCGTTCTCTTCGTCTTCTCTCTTCTTGTCCACGCCTTTCGTATCCGTTAGATTTCCCCGCAAGCAGACGAAGCCCGTGGGGCGAGTCAAGATCGACAAGCAGGGTAGAAAGGCCGCAGGCCAGCAATATGAGTCAGCTGAGTTTTTCTTGATCGCCGACCATTGCACAGGAGGCGAGCTATGACGTAAGTAAGTTCGTTCAGGCGGTCCACGACTACAAATGGGCCTGAATATTGCGACAAGAACTTTTGGCACAATCCACGCTTGCGTTGCAGTGTCCAAAGAAGGACCAAGTCACCTTTTTCCAACGATACTTGTACGTGAAGGTCGCCGTATCGCTCTTTCGAACGACTTTGCGAGGCAAGAGTACGAAGACGAGCTATTCGACGGGCTTCTTCGGCGAGACACAAAGTCTTCGATACAGAATCGTCACTGTGCAGTACGAAGGGTAAGAAAGTGTCCAGAGGGCTTCGCGGTAACCTTGCATACAGGAGATGAAATGGGATATAGTTCGTGGTCTCAGGTTTCGCCGTGTTGTATGCGTAAGTGATGAATGGAAGCACGTAGTCCCAGTTCTTATGATTGGAGGAGACGTACATGGCAAGCATGTTGGTCAGCGTTCAGTTCGTCCTTTCAACGAGGCCTTTGGTCTGTGGATGATACGGCGTGGAATGACGGAACTGTGAAGCGCACAAACGAAGTAACTCTTCCATGGCATCAGCAGTGAACTGGCGACCACGGTCGCTGATGATGACACGTGGTGGGCCATGACGAAGGACCACGGAACACAGCAGGAAGACCGCCACGCAAGCAGTGGTGGAAGACGGTATGGCTGTAGTTTCTGCATACCGTGTAATATGGTCTACGCAGACAATTATCCAACGGTTCTTGTTGTTAGATAACGGGAATGAACCCAAACGGTGAATGCCTACTTGCTCGAACGGCGTACTGGGCAGTGTCAATGGCCGAAGGGGACCCGGCGCTGCGGTGGTCGGTCGCTTGTGACGTTGGCACATTTCATAACTAGCGACATAGCGCTTGGTTGTTTCGTATATCTTGGGCCAGTAAAAGCGCTCCTGCGTGCGGTGCAGCGTTCGTACGAAGCCGAAATGGCCGGATGTCACATCGTCATGCATGGCGCGTAGAACGTCGGAGCGGAGACTCTCGGGGACAACGAGCAGAAAACGCGCTCCATGCCCGGAGTAATTAGTTTTGTAGAACAATTTATCACGGACAGTAAAGCGAACGCTGCCTTTAGCATTACGGGCGGCGACAAAAAGCGGATCGAGGGTAACATCATTCCGTTGTTCTCGCTGAAAGTCTGCCGCGTCAGGGAACGTAGAAGTAACAGCAGCGAGACAGTCGTCAAAATTCTCAGCATCGCAGTCGGTAGTTGCAAGAGGAATCCGAGAGGCAGTCCGCGTCAGCGTGACGACGGCCACTCTTGTACGACACCACAAAGTCGTATTCCTGGAGGCGCAGCGCCCAACGTGCGAGGCGACCAGAGGGATCACGCAAACCGACCAGCCAGCATAAAGAATGATTGTCGGCGACAATCTTGAATGGTCTACCGTAAAGATAACACCGAAACTTTTGTATGGCGAAAACGGCTGCCAGGTATTCCTGTTCGTAACCGTATAATTGCGTTCAGATTTGCTCAGGCAACGGCTGGCATATGCGACAACATGTTCTGCGCCACTGTGACGTTGTACAAGCACCGCTCCTATCCCGATTCCACTAGCATCAGTGTGAACTTCAGTCGGGCAAGATGGATCGAAGTGACACAAGAGGGGTGCTGACGTTAGTATAAACTTCAGTTGAGAAAATGATGCGTCACACTCTGGTGTCCAATTGAAGGATGCATTTTGTCGCAAAATGCTTGTCAACGGGTAAACGATGTCGGCAAACCGGGGAAAAAAACGACGAAAATACGAACATAGGCCAATGAAAGAGCGGAGTTCTCGTGCTGACTGCGGTGGCTTGAAGGAGCCTACCTAAATGTCGAGAAGTAAGAAGCAGCGTGTAAGCAATCAATCACGTCATCGATTCGCGGTAGTGGATAGACATGCATCCTTCTTCGTCACTGCGTTTAGATGTCTGTAATCCACGCAGAACCTCCAGGAGCGATCTTTCTTTCGGACGAGGATTACTGGGGCTGCCCATGGACTAGACGACTCTTGAACGACACCTTTGTTCATCATCTCCTTGATTTGCTCAGCAATAACTTTGCGCTCGGAGGATGACACTCGGTAGGGCTTCTGGCGGATGGGGTGTGCTGAGCCGGTATATATTCTGTGACGAGCGCGGGACGACGGTAAATGAAGGGGTGCATCTCCATGTGTGAAGTCGAATGCAGCCTCGTGCCTGGCAAGGACCTGTACCAGTGCTTGCCGTTCCGATGTACCGAGAGCCTTGCTGATCTTGCCAAGCATTAGCTCTTCAGAATGGCGATTATCACAAGGAGAGCAAGCTGTAGATACGTCCGTAGCTAGTGCCACTATTGAGCTACCTGTGGCTTTATCGAAGAGAGCCATTTTCATACCCCGAGGAAGGACAACCGGCGTGGCGGAACAGTTCAGCGCCCACAATGTGGCGACTCCTTTCGTCATGCACACGACAGAGCACGGCACAAGTATAGATTTTTTAGCACAGTTTATGCGGAGACGCCTAACTACAAGGCCAACACAATCCGCATCAACAGTAGTTGCAGAAACACGAACGGGCGTCAGGCACCACGATGGTGCAATCACTTCCATCAAGAACACTGAGTGTGTCTGTGTCTCTGTCTTCACCGAGCTTTGTTCGGAATGTGCTGATATAAATAACTTGTTCAATGATATTTCGCCACAACTACAGTCCACGGAAGCGCCGCACTGTTCAAGAAAATCGGTACCAAGAATAACATCGTGCGAACAACGACAAAGAACAAGCAATTCCGACATAACCACTTTCCCAGCCAATAAAACACTCACAGCACAAACACCAAGGGGATGAAGCCACTCGCCGCCTACTCCACGAAAGGTAATACCGTTGTTCCAAGAAAACATAACTTTGTGGCCTAGACGGTTTTTGAAAGCGAGGCTCATCACACCCACAGTCACCCCAGTATCAACTAACGCCATGGTCGGTATTCCGTCAATCGAGACATTCACTTTGTTTTTGAACATCACAACAGGCAGAGGTATTTCTTGCAAAGACCGTCCGGCGACCACACCTCCATTGGCCGCGGATGTTAGTTACCCGGCGACGGTGAGGAAGAACGGCGCCGAGGGGACGGAGAGCGACGGGGACGGTTATTTGGTGGCGTCAAACTCCACTCAGATGCTGGCGAATCGCTGCGTCTGGTCTCGTGTGAGAAGTGGTCCACTGGAAGCAAATCGGTCGTCCGCAAGTCATATGAAGTACGGGTTCTGGGCGGCGAGAACATCGGTGGTGTCCTACGTGATTGACGGCCTTGGCAACAATACCGAGCCATATGGCCTGTGGAACCGCAGTTGTAGCACACGGGAGGGTCGCGGTTCACAGCGTCTTCCTCGAAACGAATAGTAGGCGGCTGTGGGCGGCGAGAAAGTTCGTTGTCAAGTGGATAACGTGCCTCTGCTGCTTGCTGAAATCCGTTATATCGTTCATAAGTCACGTCGTGGTAGTAGGGTCGGTGCTGTTCTTGTCGCGACCTGACAGAAGTCACAGGGCCTCGCGGGTAAAAACGCGGCTGCTCTCGTTGTGGCCGAGCGTCATAAGTAGGGCCTCTGTCGTAGGGACGTGGCTGCTGTCGGGGCGCGAGTTCATAATCCTCAGTGCCCCTTGCCGCAGGATACGGGTAGAAGGATGCCACGTTTGGCTCGAAATCTGGTGGTAGGTGGAAGCTATGAATGCCTGGATGAGTCACTTGCGCGTGCAGGCTGAGCTCTTCCCGAACTATTTGTCGGATCGTTGATGCAAGATCAAGGGGCTGGTTGCTGTCCACGCTTGCAACGGTCGTCACATTGGCTAGCCTGCCAAACTTCGGCGTGATGCGCCTCGTCTTTAGTTGCTCGAAAGCGCGACAGTGCCGAATGATGTCAGTGATGGAAGCCAGTTTGTCTTTTGCGATGAGGAAATTGTAAACATCCTCGGCAATTCCTTTTAGGACGTGCCCGACTTTGTCTTCCTCGGACGTTCCAGAGTCCACCATCCTACACAGTTTTATTACTGCCTCAATGTAGGTCGTGCAGGTTTCGCCTGGCACTTGCGCATGTTGCAGCAGCGTCTGTCCTGCCCTTTTTCGTTTCGTCGCGGAGTCGCCGAATCGCTCTTTGATTTCCGAAACAAATCTTCCCCATGTTGTGAACGTTTCCTCGTGATTGTCGAACCACAATAACGCCGTATCCGTTAGAAAGAAGACGACGTTCGAAAGCTGAGAAGCGCTGTTCCACTTGTTGGCGACACTCACCCGGTGATAATAGATGAGCCATTCCTCGACGTCTTCGTCCGATCTTCCGGCGAAGGGACGCGCATCTCTCAGTTGCAGAACAGAACTTGTCGGCGCAGCATTTGGAATGGGCCATTGTTCGTCTGCGCCGTGGGACATATTCAACTCCGGTGGATTCGGTGGGAGTCCAGCAAGGCGACGGCTTCGTCGAAGAACTTGTGGTTCAGCCTCCGTCTTCGGGTGTCGATTACCCCGCACCTTCCACCACAACTGTTACGAAGAGTTGCGAAGAAATGGTTTTATTTACAGGAGATGCACGATGATCATAGCGTGATCGTAGCGCAGCCCGGCCTCTCAAACTCCTCGTTCTCTTCGTCTTCTCTTCTCTCTTCTTGTCCGCGCCTTTCGTATCCGTTACAATACGTATATGGGTCCCAGCAGTTACTCGTGCCCAATTGCATGCACGGCTCCAAAAAGCAGTGACCCTCATCACACCTGCATTCTCAAGGCCTCGGCATTTCGACCGAGAAGTGCGCCTTAGTCGCTTTTACCCAAAAGCCCATGACCTGGTACCTCATTTCTATAGACTACCAAACAATTTCATACGCAAAATCTCACCGATTCCTAGGTGTTATTATCGATACAGACCTTTCATGGACCACCCACATCTCATACTTGAAGAAAAGGCTTACTTCTATCGCCCATATACCATAGAGAAAGAAATTCAACAAGAGGGGACATTCTTCAAAAACTGGCAACAGGAAGCACGTCACGCCTAGTTTCAACACCATCCGTTAGTTGACGCGAGCATCAGAAAAAAAGAATGTGAAATAAACTTCCAGACAACGTTTTTTTTTATTCCTTCCCACTAAAAGTGAAATGTTTTGCGTGCAAATGAACTTATACTTCACAACTTTTTGTTGCGTTGCCTAGCAACAAGCTAGCGGCACGCCAGACGCGCGTGCATACGTCATGCGCCAGACAAGCCGCAGGAGTGAGCGATGCCGGTCGTACGTGCGAAGCTCGCGTGCTCGGCGACCCGTCTGTTTTGGATATAGCCCATTTTTTGGGGCTCCCGGCCTTCTATATGCTTCTCTTGCGTATCGTCTGCATTTCGACACGGCACCACTGGACTACGGCAAGGTGAGAAATTGTGTTTGACAGTGTGCGGCGCATTTTAGGCACATTTAGGCTTAGTTCGAGTGGCGCAGTTAGCGAAAAACAGCTCGATCCGCCGTCCTGGCCAGTCCTGCCGCAGTTAAATTGAGTTAATGCCTCGTCCTGGGAGATGTTTGCGATGCTTTCTATGAGCCCCAACATTACTGTAACTTATTTCGGTAGTTTTTGGGCACGCTTGCCGCGCCCGGCTTATTGACGCAGTAAGCGAAAACCGGCTCGGCCGTGTGACGCATTTGCGCGTATGCATACATGCGTGTTCTACGTCGTAGCGCCTAGAACAGACAAGTTTTCGCGCATTCTGTGGCCCCCAACATTATTGTAACTAACGTCGTTATATTTGAGATAGTTTAGAAGCACGGTTGCCGCGTCCGGCTTATTGACGCAGTTAGCGAAAAGCAGCTCGGCTGTGTGCCGCAGTTAGTTTCGCGTGTACTGAATCTTACTGGTAGAAGTTCGTGACTCATTCTCTGACATGAAAAAGTATTGTAATTTATTTGGTAATTTTTTTTGATATATTGAGGCTTGCTCGCCGCGCCTGGGGTTGTGAAACTGTTAGCAAAAAAGCAAGCCGGCCATAGTGAGTTAGTTTTGCGTGTACTGAATTTTAGTGGGACAAGTTTGTGACGCATATTATAGCCCTGCAACAACATATACCTTATTTCGGTACTCGCGCTTCTCGAAAACGCGACGAGCGATTGCCGAGAGTGATAACACGAGAGTGTTGCATGCGCCGGCAGGACGCGTAAAAGATAACACGGAGGAGCTCAAGAACATGACATTTATGTATTCTCAGCGACTGAAAACAGGCTTTGCACCCACGAATCTGTCTCCAGTGCGACTAAAAGGCATTCTGCGAGCGTGTAACATGGTCTGGCTGAGCCTGTGTTGTAGCCACCTTTGTGTACTTGGCATACCATCGCGTCGACTGAGGCCAAGTTGTTTTGGAGACGCGCAGTCACCCGTGTATATGTGCACTTAAAGTGCAGGAAATAATGCCCGGGAAGAGAGGGGTGCTTGAAAATCGCATGTTTTGTTCAGATTTTATGGCATTGTTTTGGAGGAGTCTTTGCTGCGAAATGTACGTAAAAGTGAATTTATCTGTAATGCCGCTCATTCACCACTTACGCACGTTTCGCCTCTACACGCAATACTCCTGTTAGGTCAATATACTGAAATGATACATGCTTGTAATTTACTTTCTTGCAGCTGATGGCATCCGGTGGAGCTTCGTACGGCAACGACTGCTGCTTACTTGGTGCCACAACTTTGGATGAATGTAGAAGCGCGGAACGAGTACTTACATACAGCAAAATAAAGATTTCATAATTTCAGAAGACGTCTTGCGTTTTCTTTATGAAATTGTACCTGGCGGATTCGGTGGAGTCTTGTAAAGGTCGTTCGCGATCTTTTTTACTAAATAATGAAACGATTCCGCGCCCAGGCCAAGCTGGGTTCAGCAGAAGCGAAAAATAAATAAAAATAAATGCCGCGCCGAACAGCGTAGCCGGCGCGGCGTGTACCAACTGGTGTTCAAAACGCGCGCGCCCAAAACCGAAACCGGAAGGACTGAACACCATCAGCTTGGTGTGCTACAGTCAATTCGGCCGCTGGGCTCTGTGGGAGTGTCCGCTCTTGTTGACATTTCTTTCTCTACGCATATACTATGAGGTTTCTTGCCGGTAAAGCGTGCGGCGCATCTTGTTCCCTATAGTGAAATGGCGCAACCCAGTCTGGAGGATCGTCCATGAATAGCGCAGTGAAAGAACTGTTGTAAATTTTTTTTTTTAATTAGGTGAAATGAAACGAGTAATTTGCAAATGGAATTTAAATTGTCTACGCGTTCTCCTCTGCGTGCATCGAACTTCCTTTTCAACGCCACCGCATTAACGTTGGCGCTGCAAGCTTATTACTGCGTTAGCATTAGAAGTGTCAAAGTAGGAAAAAAATGTGTGCCGAGCCGGTCACGTGGCAGAGCCAGAGGGGATGGGAGCAACTAGCGGGCAACTTTCTGCGGCATTGAAGAGAATGCTATGGGCGCGTGGCTGCTGCACGTGTTTTACGGCGCCAAGTAGTCCGCCAGCGTTTGACAGTGCTTTTGGTTGCTGGGAAGAGAAGCTGAATCGACGCAGCTTCACGTGCGGCGGTGTTGCGTTTGCTCAGACGCGGAAAAGAAAAACGACAAAGCAAGTAAACATTCAGTGATGTGATTTATCTTATTTGAATGTTGCTAATAAGGTGTTTATATTTTCTCTTCCCCAGCTTAAACTAAGGTGGATGAAACACGGAAGCGCTCTCACTTGTGCGCGCTTTGCCTCCGTAGCTTTCCCTTCATTGTCACATTAAGTTGTCTGTTAGGACAGAACGCCGCGATGGCGCAAGCATAAACTTCCAGCGTGTTTCTATTTACGCCCGAGCCCGGATGGATGGATGGATGGATGGATGGACGGACGGACGTTATGAGCGTCCCCTTTGGAACGGGGTGGTGGGTTGCGCCACCAAGCTCTTGCTACTGCCTATAGTCCTGCCTGGGTTAAACAATAAAAAAAGAAACAGGAAACACTATGAACTCCTACAACCAAATATTCTGATCCCCTAATGCGAACTGTGCTTTTGTATGTCGCCGTTTTTTGTCGTTTCCCTACTTTTCTTCCACCAATCCTCCAATTCCCTCTTACTAATCCCTATTACGGACATCTTTACTTTTCCACTGTTCTTGCTGAACCCAAGGGCTTCAAGGAGGCCAGTCGTGCCTAAATCGACCGCTGGGTAGATGTCTTCACATTCTAACACATGCTCAATAGTGTCACGTGGCGGTGACGTTGAAGAACACAGTAGCAATATTGTGAAAGACAAAACTAACTTTTATTGGGCGAACCTGTGCCCACAAAAACAGGCTACTCTTATAGCACAACGATAGCGGCGAACACGGTCGGCGATCGTCGAAAATCTGATCAGCGGGTCAAGCGCGTCGGATTTTATACAGCAGTCGTCGAATGTTCCAGACTAATCGTTGGGACCCGCGTGCCATCCACAAAGTTCTACACCATTCGCGTCAGGCGATGAAATCAGATAACACAAGGTTCGGCGACAACAGACAGCGGATAGAAGCATCGATAACTTCCCAGAAATTTCGGATACATGCAGGCGCGTCCCGCGCTGTGCGATGAGTGGCCGCGGCAGCGGTGCTACTATGCAGACCAACCCGTTTCTATACCTTCGGCAGGTTTCGCTCAGTTTGCTGCTTGTGCCATCGGGACCGACAGCGAACATTTCTACGCTGGATATGCTGCCGCCTATCTTCGGATATACAACTGAGAGCCAGAATGATAAAGCCCTGCTTGACATCAGCATTGCGGTGCCATCAGGAGCCACGCTATCAACATCGGAAACGGAAAGCGGATCATCGTCGACGTCATACTGCCATGCTATAAATACAAGCTGCAACAGGCCGTCAACCAGTGGGCGCGTCAGCGGTGGTACTATGCAGACCAACCCATTTCTATACCTTCTGCAGGTAAGAAAACGCTATGGAAAAGTTTACTGTAGTAACAACGTCTGTCTGCTCCTGCTGCCGTGCCCACGGCCCTTGATCGATCTTGTGTACTCGATGCATGCTCTTTTTCAAACTCTTCTACTACTTTGCGGGGACGTTGAAACAAATCCGGGCCCAGATGATGTGACCATTGCAGAACAGCTGAAGTCTATTGCGAAAGATATCCAAGAAATAAAGAAAGGTAAAGCAGCGGCTAACCAAAAGCTTAATGCAATCGACAAAAAATTGGAAAAGATCGGAATGCTTGAGAAACAAGTTGCTGAGAGTAATGAAAAAATAGCTGCACTTGAAGAGAATGTGTCCTTTCTGGCAAGAAAGGTTGACGAACTGGAAAATAGAAGTCGTAGGTCGAACCTCATCATCTATGGGTTGGATGAAGAAGAGGGTGAATCCACTGAAAGTCTCCGTGGGTCTGTGACTAGAAACATCTTTCAGGATATACTACATATTGAAGTCGAAGGCATTGAAAGGATTCGTCGTCTGGGGCGAATGCGAGGTGACAGAACAACAAACAGGACGAAACATTTGGACTATCGTGATAAGGTGAAGATCTTCAAATGCTGCTCAATACTAAAAAATTCAGGATATTCTATCAGCGAAGACTTTTCACGTCCTCTCAGGGAAATCAGAAAGAAACTATGGGACACAACTAAAATAAACCGTGACAGAAAGGAGAAGGTCTTCTTAATGCACGACAAAGTAAGCATCAATGGCCAGCTTTTCAAATGGGATGAGGAAATAAACGACTTGGTCGAAATAAAAAAAAAAGTGAGAAGAAAATAGAAAAAAACGGAAATGCGAGCAATCCATCAAAAAGAACACTCAGCTCCCGATAACCCTATAAAATATAAACGCGCGCAGCCTTCTAAATAAGATTGACCACTTGGAAGCTACCCTTCTCGCCTTTAATCCAGATATTGTTGTGATCACTGAGACTTGGCTGCACTCTGGCGTTCAAGATCATGAAATCGTTCCCCCGGGCTATGTCATCATTCGCAAAGACAGGGAATCTAGGAGTGGGGGAGTGGCCTTGGTCTTAAAACGTGATCTACCCTTTACGCAAATGCCTGACATTCCTGGTGTAGAAGCCGTTTGGTGCAAAGTTCACTTGAAATGTAAATCTGTTAATGTGGGCGCGGTCTACAGGCCACCAAATGCTGAAACTGTGTATTTGGATCTTCTGTTTGATTACATGTATAAATATGTCTATGGCTCTATGATCATATTAGCTGGCGACTTTAATTGTCCGCTAGTTAACTGGAATACTTTAAGCTCAACTGATGCAACAAGTAATGCCATGTATCGTATCCTATTCACTTTAGAACTTGTACAAATTGTTAGAGAGCCTACTCGTGTGCAAGGATCATCCAATTCTATACTAGACTTGGTGTTTGTTAGTAACTACTTCAGAATAGATGATTGTAAAGTTGAAGTGTCAAAAGGAATTTCTGACCACGAAACGGTACTGTGTACGCTGTTCTTGCCAAACTTGGGTCGCCAGCGCGGTCCGACGAAATATGTGCGCGCATTTAACAGAGCGAACGACGCGGCTGTTATGACGTATCTTATTCATGAATTTAATGATTTTTATGATTTGTATGTTCAGAGTATCATAACTGTTGACGCCTTGTGGGTACAATTTAAAGAGCACGTCATGCCTTGCATCACAAATTTTATCCCTTTGAAAAAAAAGGCAACATGCAAGCACAATCCGTGGATTACTCGAGAAATAATCCACATGAAACGAAAAATTAATAGGTTAAGGCAACGAAATAGGCAACGACCAAACTTAGAACTAAAGGTAAACATAATTTCGCTAACAAAACAATTAACGAATAAAGTACTCGAAGCTAGGAAACGATTTTGTGGCACTACACTTAACAACTTCATTAAAAATTCGCCGGCCAAGTTCTGGAGGTATTTAAACAGAAAGAATGTTACTGCTAGTTCGCGCACGCGTGGAAAGCAGCAAGCTGACTCATTTAACAATTACTTCCAGTCGATATTCACCGCCGATAACGGTGTTTTAGGAACATAGCGTGCTATAGTAATGAGTCTACACAACTTTCTGGCGCTCCGGTCATAAGCGTACCTGGGATTCTTCTCTGTTGAACCTTGATGAAAGAAAGAGTTGTGGTCCTGACGGAATTCCAAACTGCTTTCTTAGGCGCTATGCCGAACCAATCAGTGAATATCTCTACCTCATATTTTCTAAGTCACTTCAGGACAGCTGTCTGCCCGCTGAATGGAAGGTAGCAAAAATTGTGCCCATTCACAAATCAGGCGACGTAACGTCCCCGTCCAATTACCGGCCTATATCCCTCACATGTACCTGTTGTAAAATTCTTGAGCACATCTTATTAAAATTTCTTAAAGAACATACTGAGACTAAAAACATCATTCACCAAAACCAGCATGGCTTCAGAGCAGGGTTGTCCACTGTTACCCAATTGGCAGAAATCTTTCATGACCTCGCAGAGGGAATCAATCATCAAAGTCAAACTGACATAATTTTCCTTGATTACTCAAAGGCTTTTGATCGCATGGCACATGCTAAACTGAATTTCAAGCTAAACAAAATACTTGGCGATGGTCCCGTTACGAGGTGGATAGCCAGCTACTTATCGGAACGCCGACAATATGTGCAATACAATGACTATGCTTCTGATATCGTTCCGGTCATTTCTGGCGTGCCGCAGGGCTCCGTGCTAGCGCCATTTTTGTTCATTTCATACATAGACGACATAACATACCACGTTGATGTGAAGGTGCGTCTCTTTGCGGATGACTGCGTGCTATACCAAAAAATAAACACTCATGCAGACCAAATAAGGTTAAACACAGCTTTGGGCAACGTCATAAAGTGGTGCAATACATGGCAAATGGCAATCAATATGGAAAAAACTGTAGTGATGTCTGTCACAAATAAGAAAACAAAACTTAATTTCCCTTACGGTACTGGCAACGGCGCTCTCAGAACAGTAACTGAAAAGAAATACCTTTGTGTGATTATCTCTGATAATCTCAGCTCTAAAACCCAAGTACAAAACATTACCAAAACAGCAATGAACAGTTTATACTTCCTTAAGCGCACCTTGCGCTTTGCGACTTCAGATACCAAGTTACTCGCATATAAAGTCCTTATTCGTCCAATCTTGGAATATGCAAACGTCGTCTGGTTTCCCTATATGCAAAAAGATGTACACATGCTCGAATCAGTTCAACGAAAAGCTGTTTGTTTTATCTACCATAGATACCGGCGCATTCATTCTCCCACAGAGCTGCTTTCCAACGCAAGCCTAGCCACCTTATCAAGCCGCGTCACGCTCCATAGACTCAAGTTTCTTTATCAATTAATTCATAACGCATTTAACATGGATCCTGCTACTTACATTAGTTTTAATCGTTCTAGAGAAACACGTCACAAGCATGACTTTACGATTAATGAATACTCTTGTGCTAACAACACATATTACTTTTCCTTCTTCCCTCGAGCCATAAGAGAATGGAACGCCCTAGATAAATCTATAACTGCGCAGGATTCCTTGAAAAAGTTCGCTGAGCTCGCAGCCTCGTCAGTTTTGTCAACAATCCAGACCTGATGATCATGTTCAGACTGTATTGATTTTGTGTTGTTGCCCACTCGGTGTGTAACTGGCGTATTACTGTACTGTACTGTATACTGTTTGTATTGTTTCCCGCTTGATGTGTAACTGGCGTATTACTGTACTGTACTGTATACTGTATTCCTGTATAACATTTGTCAGGCGGCGAAACGTGGTCGCCCGATAAAGATAAGTACACATGTCAATAGTTTCCCTAGCTTTACCGCATCAACCAATGCTCGACCGCTGCGCGACCATGCGCCGCTCGCGTGTACCCCATTTCTAGGTACTTTTTTCCCGAAGCGCCACGGCGAGCGCCCTAGATCCTTCTTGTTCCTTCGTGGGACTAGGGTGATGTTACGCCTGGGCGCACAATCTGCTCAGCCAGCTGTCACTAAGAGAAAATAGTCATATCATAAGAAGCCAACAAACACTGACACCAAGGACAACATAGAGGAAAGTAACTGTGCTTAAAAAATGAAATAAACAAACGATAAATTAATGGAAATGAAAGTGGTTCAAAAATTTGGCTGAAGGCTTAGCTTGGTTAAGCCTGGAAGATTGCGAAAGCAATACCCTTGGCTGCGCCTTGGTTCGGCGGATGGTGTGGACATGGTTGCCCTTTGTTAAACTTATGGCTATACATCATCCGACATAGCGCAAAGCAGCGCGCCGACCACTGCGAGGAGCCTAGCTGTAGCCCCATTTATCCTCCAAGCGTGACCTCACACCAGCGAGCGCCCTCTCTCGGTAGCGCCGCAGAAGCGGCGCGCAAGGCTTCGCCTCCACCATCGATGCCGCGAGCTGGGGCACGGCCGCTCGATCCAAAAGCACAAGGTGCGGCCAGCTGCGTCGCGCCTGAACGGCGTCTCGGGCCTAGTTCTCCGTGCGCCCGCTGCGGCGCCACCGCTCGGGGATGGCTGCTGATAGAGAGCGCCTTCACAGCTGCGTCGGCACGCGCGATCTCCGCTCCAGTCAAGGCGTAAATAATGCGTTTTATATTTGGAAATTGCAGAAAAAATCTTTTATGTCGTCATTGGAAGTGCTGATTACGCCACAAACGCCCACAGATTGTCACAGGGGTGGAAATCCGTTCTAGAATACGCCTGAACGCTATCTGTGACGGTTGCCCGTACGATGTACGACCGGTTGGTGTACTTCCATCGAGAGGTTCTGCTTGAAGCAATCTATCAGTACTTTTATTCAATTCTCGTGAACACGTACGCAAAGTAAAAACTTTACATAGGGAGAACTTGTACGTGTTTCCCAAGTAATTTAAACTAAGATGAAATAAAAACGCTTATCATTGCAAATAATCATCAGTAGATTGGTTCTCATGAAAACGAAGCATATTGAGTGATGCTAGAGGCTATCTAAGGAATGCGTCCCTCTTAACGAAGCTTCAAAAGGCCTCTCGTTCGAACATGCTCATACCCTTTATTTGAGCACGCTTTCCATAAAACACATTCCCGCAGTATCCTTTCATTGTAGGCAGGTTTCTTTTCCCTGAAGTGGCCACTTGGTTGCCGATAAAAACAGCAGCTTTGTCTCATTTTTCCGCTCTTTGTAATACCTGAACAAGAACTGAATTTCGTTGTTGTTTTCATAAAGTAAGAGGCGGTTTTTCATTTCGTCCCGTTCGGACTGCAATTTTTTCAACTCTTCTCCTTGACGGGCAACTTCTTTTTTTTTTTCAATCTCTTGACTGCTTGCTTTGACTGTTCTAGGACGTCCACAATATCTAATGTAGTTTGGTAGGCCTGGTCAACAGAAAAACTACGTTCAGAGCATGATTCTAAGGCAGTCTCTGGAACTAGAGCTTCCATCTCGTCGCTGAGAAACTGCAAGGCACTTTCGATGTCGGGGCTTTCTCCTGAGCTGCCGCAATTATCGCTTGCCTCAACTACTGTGTGATCAGTAAAGTTTCCTCGATGGCGTTTTTTGGGCTGCACATTCTCTTTTTGCAGGTACTGTGGATATTTGTAAAACACGGTCGGTACCGCATTCGGAAGCAGGAGCCTAAGTTCCGTGTTCGTTTTATAGTCACTTTCTGTAAAGTGCAGGGAACATACCAGAGATCTATCGCTCAGTTCCCACTTGCTTCCTTTTCCCGACACTCCTTGGCGAGGGATATTTTTCAGCCACGCTTCTCGACGCTCCAAGTCGCATGGGAACTCGTGATGTTTCACAGTCGGGTCCATTTTGGCATTTGTGTCGCAGAGTGGCACACAACAGTTGCGCGGCATCGCGCCACATGAACGAGGCTGACTACGGCACACACGCACACCGAAGAGCCTCAACAAAGCACAGCAAGCACAGGCAAACTTGCTCACACACACGCACGCGAGAAAGCACGAGATTAATGCATACCACACGAGGCAAACACGTCCTGACGCGAACAAACTTGCTCACACACACGCACGCGAAAAAGCACGAGATTAGTGCATAGAGCACGAGGCAAACACGTTCTGACGCGAGAAGCAACGCCCGCTTAGCCCCGGTGCGAAGTCGCGAAAGCATCCCCGAGCAGTGGCTCCCTCACCAAGAAAAGCGGTCGCAACTGTAAACTCGGCCGAGACGCGCCCGCCTATTGTCCGCGGCGCGACGTAGCTGGCCGCACCTTGCCTTGCATCGAGCGGCCGTGGCTGGGGCCCCGCCCCGTCTCTCGGTCTGGCGTGACGTCAAACGGTCACGTGACGCGCAGCTGTGTAAGGAGGCGCCACGACCACCGATGGGCCGAAAGTGCGAGCAGTATTGCTTTCGCAATGAAAAAAAAACTTGTCGCAGGTGGGGAACGATCTCACGACCTTCACATTACGCGTGCGATGCTCTACCAATTGAGCTACCACGGCGCCGTTTCCCCATCCACTTTCCTGGGTACTTTAGGTTTTCTAGTAGAACCCTGGGAGGGTTAGCCAGCGCCACCCCTCCCTCCATCGCCAAGGTTTGTGAGTGTTAGCGCTGGCTGACACTTCACATCACTATCTGTCTTCCAGCCGAAATAATAGCAAGGCGCAGGCGCCACACACGACGCACCCTAAACTATCTTGCGACATCTAGGAACAAAAACAAATAACGCTGGAATTCCTGTGGGAGTTAGACTAAGTATCCGCAAGTATTGTGCCACTTGCTCATCTCCACGCAGTCCGGTGTCATTAGCAGTGTTATGTATATTAATTAGGCCAGTACTAACGATAGCGCATGGCGACACGCACTGGTGCCGACGGCGGCGCAAGGAGCATTGATGGCGCAAGCAAAGTACTGCAGGTGGATGCGCCAGCTGCGCCGACGAGGTTCCGATCATTATAAGCCGTTATCGCTCTTAAGCGCCTTATCCATCCGCGTGGAACCATTATTGAGTCGTGGACGTGCTCAGGCGGCGGCTTCGTATGGCACTGCTGCGCGGGCCGCAGCTTGAAAGCGATCTTCGAGGCCCACAAAGAGTGCCGACTGCTCATATATCTTCGCGCGCTGTGTTCTCGCCGCTTACTTAGTGGAGGCGCGCGCGCCCGTAACTTGAAAGCCATCTTCGAAAGTGGCAGAGTGACTCGTTTGCTGGGAGCACCGTCAGCTCTGTGTTTTTGCCGCTTGGCGTTGAAGCGTGGGAGGCACCGCAAAGACAACTTCGCTCGCTGCTGCGGGCACTATCTCGAAAGCGGTCGTCTTATTACGGGACGGACGAAGGAAAGGTTTTCTCGTTGGGTAGGCATACAAATGCTTTTGCATTTAAAATTAAAGCTTGCTGAAACGTCACTCATATGGTCCGCTGACCATTACATCGGTAATACACAGGTTAGCAATGCATGCCAATTAAATTAAAGCTGCAAGTATGGGCAGATAATGATGGCATTTCGGGAGAACTTCAGAATGACTTCAGAATAGGTAGGTGTTTGGATGGTAACTAAGCTGTCTCTAGTCAGTGTATTGAAATATCCAGAGTAGAAAAGAGACCGTTATATGTGGCTTTTCTAGAGATTACAGGAGCCCATGACACCGTAGACCGCAACATTTTGTGGGATATTCTGGAAGGGAAAGGCTTAGGTGACGTTTATATACAGCTTTCGAGAGCAATTTACCTAGAAAATACCGTTTGCGTTTAATGGGAAGGGATGAGGAGCGAGGAGAAAGTTGATATCAACAAGGCACTGAAGCAGGGGTGCCCTTTATACCCAAGCAAGAAAATGAACTCGCCAGAAGTTCGGGCCGACGCCCATTGCAAGTTAAAATGTAGACGGCCCGATCTCGGCCATCTGGGTCGGGCCGAGCTTGGTTGTTGCACGGGGCCAGATATACGAAGTCGAGTCAAGAAGTCGAAGTCGAGATATTCGAGACATACGAAGTCAGTCAGCAAAATGAGTTGGTGTCCTGATTAATTCCCTCACGCATTGCATATATTCGCAGTGCAGCAAGAAAATACCTATGGCACCATGGTATTTTTGCCCTATACTTTGACGTATATCTTGAGACTGGTTGGTTCCAACTGAATAGGCCCCGCATGTTAACGGAATCATTTCCGCCATTGCAACATGTGCACTTAAGTTAATAATTAGAGAAAATAGGCACCATTTTGTTAATTAGGAACTTATGCACTACAACTCATTTAGATAGTATCAAGAAGCTGGTATCTGCAACAGGAATGAAAAAAAATTGTTTGACATAAGAAAAGACACCCTGTATAATTCGCTATTTTATTCATGCACGCGTATGTGTCTTAAAGCGCGCTACAGAAGGCGACGCTTTGTAGACAAATTATCACTGCAGTTCATTTTTTGTCGCATTTTATTGAATTATTCAGGTACAGTAACAGAATGGATAACCGGGCTAGTTGGTTTACTTGCATCTTTAAACTGTAAAAGCGCACAAGGACTTATACCCCTGTCACACGGGCATCCGCGAACTCCGTTGACATCAAACTCCCTAATGGAGATTGACGGCAATGGAGTTGTGGCCACGGATAATGTTCTTACACCGTGGTTGCGGCCGGCACCATGCGAGCTTTCGACGGGCGCCGCATGGGACAGAAACGGCGCTGCTGCGCTGTTTCTGATTCTCAACATGAAATCAGGAAAGAAACAATTTATGATAACTCAAAGGGAAGCTCATTACATTTCGAAGTGAATTCGGGATGCCTTAGAACACGCACCTCTAGAGCGAGATATAAGGAGGAAGACGAAGCATGTGCTTGCTGCGGTAAAGCTAGGGAGACTACGGAGCATTTTTTATTAGAATGTGAAGACGTCTAACCAGTGGTCGATTTAGGCACCACTGGCCTCCTTGAAGCCTTGGGTTCAGCGAGAGCAGTGGAAAAGTAAACATGTCCGCAATAGGCATTAGTAAGAGGCGATTGGAGGATTGGTGGAAGAAAAGTAGGGAAACGACAAAAAACGGAGACGAGCAAAAGCACAATTCGAAATAGGGGATCAGAAAATTTGGGTGGGGTAGTTCACAGTGTTTCTTTTTTTTTTATTCAACCTTGGTAGGACATTAGGCAGTATAATAGCAAGAGCTTGGTGGCGCAACCCACCGCCCCGTTCCAAAGGGGACGCTCATAACATCCATCCATCCATCCATTCATCCATCCATCCATCCGCTTACTTTCGCGTGCAACCGCTCACATATACAGTCGCCGTTAAATGTAGTTTTTTTTTTTTCTTTTTTTTAGCGCAGTATGCAATCTAACAAAATCACTACGAGGAAGTTTGTGGTACATCGACTTGTTTTCCAAGCATAGCGAAGTTGAAAGCGATGCTGGCCACACTGCGCTCTTGCTTTCGTGCGTGGGCAGCGTGGGTCACGTCGTTCGACCGATGCGCTTCGAGTTGTGATTCTGGGCCGTGTAATCGTGCGTGTGTTCGCGGTGAGCTCAGCTGCTTGCAAATGAGTGACGAAGCGGACAAACGAAAGAAATGGCGGAACGACATTTCCCCATGCGGCATTTCGGAGCATCGGTGTTGAGGGTGCAGGCGCTGAGCCCTTAAAAAACGGATTAAGAACTCCCGTTACGTGGCGTGTAAACCAAGGCAAAAAAAATAATGCTAAAATTTGTAAGTGAGCCAGTTACGAAGATTTTGTTAGCGTGATTTTTTATGCAGCTGCGCCTATCTGGGAACGAGATTACTCCATCCAGCCGTAATGGTCATTGCCGAACTCCCTTCGCCGAAATCTCCATTTAACTTCCTTGGCGCAAGCGAAACTGTGTGAGGTGGAGCGCAGCTCCCTTGACGTAAAGGCGACGGAGTTAAATGGAGTTCGTGGGTGCCCCTGTGACGGGGGTATTAGATACAAAGACAACAGAAATTTGAATACTTTTTTGTGAAATGCTGTAATAGAAAGTTAGTGTTTGTGCCAAAGACAAAATGTGAATGAGTCAATGTACTTGAAGATGTCCTTCATTGAATTGCATAAGTCCATTCCCCATAGGACTGTGTAGCCAGGTCACGATTGATTTTGCTATGGTGCCGTTCTGGTATTTGAAATACAGACATGTACTATGTAAGCTTCAGACGCTTTGTCTACTCTCAATTTGAAACTCTAAGCATTGTACTTAAGAACAGGTTCTGACAAATCCATGATTTTTCATGACAAACACTAAATACGCATTGCACATGCAAACGCAGTCTCGCGTTATTGAGCCTCAAAATAAGCGTCGCAAAAATCTTACGCCTGCGGGGCGAAATGCACTTTTCTTCAAATTATCTTACGCAGGTCACCACGACCGCAACGTACACTTACGTCATGCGCACCGCATGTACAGGGTGTCGCAGCTAACTTTAGCCAGCGTTCAAAAATATGTCGGTGGATCATGCGACCAAACTCATGTTGTTGACTATTGTATGGAGTAAGCCACACTATTTTTTGTATACTGCTTAATTGCATAATTAGTAATTATCGATTAATCAACTTATGAAACAACGAAGCGAAGCAAAAAAAATCGAATTAAATTGTAGAGCGCTTTGCATCACGTCCGATTAAACAGTTTCTAACTTTCTGTCTATTAGGTATTAGTGTTTTCCCGCTTATTGCAGATGCCCGATAAATACAAAAAAACCACGTGTTGCCCGCTTGCGCATAGTGATTGCAGTGCTCTCAAAAGTTTCTCGTACATCCAGCAGGGCGTGACGCCGCTTAAAGGCGACAGGACAGTGGCGCAGGCGTTGGCTGTGTGACTTAGGCCAGCGATTATACGAACTTAAAAAGTGCACTTATCAAGGGAGATATAAGAAGGAAGAAGAAGAATGTGCTTGCTGCGGTAAAGCACATGCTTCTAAATGTAACCATATATTCACATTTTATTAGAATGTAGAGACATCTGCCCAGCAGTCGATTTAGGCATCTCTGACCTCCTCGAAGCCATTGGATTCAGCGAGAGCAAGGGGAAAGTAAATATGTGCGCAATAGATATTACTAAGAGGCGATTGGAAGATTGGTGGAACTAGGAAAACGACAAACAACGGAGGCTACAATAACAAAGATCCCAATAGAGGTTGAGAAATTTTGGTTACTGGAATTCTTCGTGTTTTTTTTTTTTCCTTTCATTTGTTTTCTTCTTTAAGATAGGTAGGACAATAGGCAACGTAATAACAAGAGCTTGGCGGCGCAACGCACCACCCCGTTCCATAGAGGACGCTCACAGCATCTACTCATCCATCCAACCACGCTTCTCCGTGCGGCGGGAGACGGCGCTGACATACATTCATTAATACTGATAGCCTTTGTAGGCTATTATAGGAACGAGGTGGTGACGCAACCCACCACCCCATTCCAAAGGGGACACTCATAGAATCCATCCATCCATCCTAGACGCGCTAAAGCCCCTTGATAATTTGAAAGTAGCAACACTCTCCTTCCCGCGGCACTTTCCTCCTCGTTTCTTCTCGTGCTGCGCACCGCACGCCTTTTCTCCTTGGCTCCCGATGGAGGAATTCGATGGAGGCGCATGATTCGGGACCAAAGGGCGCGCCCCAGGGGTTAGAAAATTTTGAGAAATGGTGATAAAAGCGCAGAGGATGCTGAAGATAACGTTTATGAGGAAGTTCGTTTCTTCTTAAAGCCGCAATAATATGGCCTACTGATGTAAAAGGAGCTTTGAGGCGAGTTCTATACTCCAGACATTTTTTTTTTCTGCCACATGATAAAATGCTTTACTATGTGCATCTGATATAGCATTGCTTTTGGCCCACCCCTCTTTGTTTGGCTTTTTTTCCTTACCTGTGCGTGCATGTGCACCGCAGGTACTATATTCAGCGTGCCTGCTTTTAATGAATCAGTCGAGAGTGCCTCGTCCGTCCATGTGTTTGTCTTCTCAATGTGAAAGCAGCTTTTGCGCTATGGTCTCTGACATGAATAGGACGGTTGCGAAATTTCATTGCGAGCAAGCGTGCGCGATCATGCGGACATTCCCTGCACAATGCCTGTAGCCATGAGAAAAGTAAACAATAATCGTCAGCCTCTCATGCCTGCGTGACAGCGACATTCAAAGCCAATTCAAGAAGTGGAAAAACGTAATGCGGTCTAGCTAGCGCTCATCCCCTGCAATACCACGCGTATATTGCCGTTAATTTTTTTTTCAGGGCCTGCATTCATTATACCTAAGTGACTCACGCACACAACCAAGTAAGCTTGAAAGAAATCTCCTTCACAAGTCGCTGTTTCGATTTTCAGTAAAACAGGCAACGGACCCTAACAATCATGAAAGGTGCAAACTAGAAGCTGTGTCTTTGCACATAGTTGCTCACAGCGGAAAACGGAACCTATAGTGCTGCATTTCAGACTGAATAACAGTAGACGACGTGCGAATCGATTGCATCCCAGCAGAATATTCAGCATAATGACAGCCCCATTTTTATGCAACTTGCAAATTGTGCATCAAAAACGCTGATGAACAGGGCGGAAGAATAGAAAAATTATGCAGAAACTCCACTGGAGTTGTCTAAGTATGGGCAAGCATACCCGCAATTTCAGTTGGCTCATCCCCAAATTGAAGTTAGCCCAGCCCTAAATTTCAAGTTGGGCCATACCAGAATTTCAATTTGACCTACCCTCAAATTTGAAGTTGACCCAACCCCACATTTATTTATTTATATATACTGCAGCCAAACATTTGGCTATAGCGGGAGTAGGAAATGAACAATGGATTTCACAGATACATTACAACAATTAAAAAGCAGTAAGAAATTCATCTAAAGCGCATTTGCGTACTTTCCCGCGAAATGCATTCCAACACTGAATCGTACGAGGGAAAAAAACTACAAAAACAAGTCTGAACGAGAACTATGCGGAACAATATTTAGAGCATGATACTGACGAGTATTTAAGGGGCCTCCAAATGAAATATAATCCTGGGAAGAACAACGTGGTGAGTTTACATAAATGTGCAAGAACTTCAAACAATCAAAACGGCGACGTTTCTGGAGTGTGATTAAGTTTTGGGGGATGCGCGACTCTTCCGCGTCGCCTATGTTGTTTTTCCGCATAGCTCCCGTCTCCTGTAATCCGTCTTCGCCACGTGGCGTTACGGCCGCGGTCAGTATGCTTGCAGGGTAGTGCGAGAGATGGCGCGAGTGTTGCTGTGCTAACGCCACCTAACGGCGGGGTTACTTGGGTGCAAAGGAGAAGGTTCTTCCTCTTTTGCTCCGGATAGGCAAGCGGCGTGGACGTCGCGCGCGTGCGCCGATCTATGCTTTTGCGAGACCATCTCGCGAGGCCTATACTGGAGTGGACCAATACGATCGTTAGAACGCGCCACCATTCGCGTGACCGTACGCGCGAACGACCAGGCGGTGGTGCCCAGCATGGGGCGAACATATTCGCTCGCTATCCAGTCGCGGTGAGTCAGACTTCCTCGATTTGTCGCGCGCCCATCGGCATGTTTTGTGTATAGCAACTTGGCTAGCAGGCATTGGTATACAAAAGGTGCAATAAATGCCCTTGTGATTGTTTGCACTATTATGTTGCATTCCTTTGTCCCAAGAGCACCGGCGAAGGCCCCACATCTGGCTGCGCAACGTGGGCCTCTTGGGGCATCGGACAATACCTTTGAGCTTTGCTGCGTTCGAGACCTTTTTTTGAAACGAAGCGTAGGGATAGCGTGGATTTTGATCGCTAGCGTCGGTGGCGTGCTTTCTTGAGCAAGGCGACGGTTGTAGTGTTTGAACTTTTCAACATGCTAAGCTTTCGCAAGTGTTTTTTTTTTTTTTACATTCGTTGGTATGAGAGCCACGTGGTCTGCATCCTGGAAAAGCGAGGCTTAGCGCCCGCGGAACATTGGCAAGCCAGAAGCGAGCGAGTACGGAAGCCTCGTAGGTGGTCCGAATTTCTTATGTGAATAGCTTCTCTTTGGCTCTGATGAAGTCGCGAATCTGGGAGCCGGGTGCCGCTACGGGCTGACTGGTATTGCGGCTTGGCACCGGGCGCTCCGACACCGTCTGGGACGGTGGGCGCCGTCAACTCGGATGCTGTGTGCACCGAGCGGGATAGGACCACTTCACAAAGCTGACGTTTCCTCGCGGCTGCCTGCTTTTCGCCCATTTTGGGTGTTGTTTTTTTTTTGGGTGCGCGTTGTTGTAAGGGTAGCGACGCTTTGTGCCGAAGGCTTTACGAAGCTGCCTGTTGCACGTGGAGGGGCACAACCGTGTAGACCGTGGCGTTGTGTTGTTGCACTTTGCTTCCCTCATTCTAGTTAGCCTCGCACGAATTGAAATTACTCGTTCGACTCGAGAAAGCGGTTTGTTCACGTGAACTTAGCATTTGAGTAGCTAGCCGCCTGGTCTTTTGCTACCCGAGTTGAACATCGTACCACGTAGGCGATGCGCATGCACAATTCCTCTCCCTTGCACTACTTTAGTGTTTGCCGAGTGCGTTGAGTGTACGCGGCGTGAGTGGAGTCACCCCTGGTTTGCTGTCACCTGCACATCGTCTGTGCTGCTGCTCCGGACTACGATCGAGCTACCCTGGGCAACGGAGATGATGTGGCCAGTTCGGCGCAGCGACTTCGGCGGCCGCCTGTATCCAGATCGCAACCCTCGGCGGCAGAGAAAAGAGCCGGCAGTCACCAACAGCTACTGCGGCTCTCGCCAGCAGGGCGCGTCGGCGCGAGCGACGCTTTCTCGTACCGACTACTGCTTCGCCGTTTCCGCAGTCCTGGCCTGAAATCGTGCCGTCGAGTCTGCAGAAGTGCTGCTGTGACCAGAGGGCGCCAGCGGTGTACCCCAAGGACAATGTCGGCTCGCATGATATGGACAGCGTGTGGACATTTCCTCGGCGGGGCCACTTTTGCATGTACTACTTTGTTCGCGAAGCACACGTTGATGTCAGACCGTGTGACATGTTCCGTGGGAATATGTTGTGGTTTAATGTGGGGATGCGCGACTCTTACGCGTCCCCTGATATGTTGTTTTCCCACATAGCTTCTATCTCCTGTAATCCGGCTTCACTGTGTGGCGTTACGGCCGCGGTCGATATTCACACGTGTGCTTATCTTTATCGGCCGACCACGTTTCGCCGCTTAACAACTGTAATCGCACAGCGAGGGACGCGCCTGCATGTATCCGACGTTTCTGGAAAGTTATCGATGCTTCTACCCGGCTGTCTGTTGTCGCCGAACCTTGTGTTATCTGATTTCATCGCGTGACTCGAATGTTGTAGAACTTTGTGGAAGGCATGCGGGTCCCAACGATTAGTCTGGAACATTCGACGACTGGTGTATAAAAGCCGACGCGCTTCACCCGCTGATCAGATTTTCGACGATCGCCGAGCGTGTTCGCCGCTATCGTTGTGCTATAAGTGTAGCCTGATTTGTGGGTATGGTGTTGGGCTGCTGAGCACGAGGTCGCGGGATCGAATCCCGGTCACGGCGGCCGCATTTCGATGGAGGCGAAATGCGAAAACACCCGTGTACTTAGATTTAGGTGCACGTTAAAGAACCCCAGGTGGTCGAAATTTCCGGAGTCTTCCACTACGGCGTGCCTCATAATCAGAAAGTGGTTTTGGCACGTAAAACCCCATAATTTAATTTTTTTTTTATTTGTGGGCACAGGTTCGCCCAATAAAAGTTTGTTTTGTCGTTCACAGTATTGCTACTGTGTTATTCAACGTCACCACCACGTGACATCTGGTGGAGGTGCTTTTCGTTCATGTACCGGACGCCCCCGACAAGCCGTGATCCAAGCCCGGACCGCAAAGAGAACACCAACCTAGTCCCGGAGCATCGAGCAAGCCGCCGTCTTCAACAGCTGCCCCCGGAGCACGGACTTCTACCTGAGAAGACCAAGAAGATTGTGGACAAGGCAACCCCAATGGCAGCCCCAGCGTCCCCCATCGTGCTGCAGCAGCCCAGGGAACCTCCGACGTTCCGCGGATCAACATTCGAGGACCCGGAAACCTGGCTCGAAACGTATGAGAGGGTCGCTAAGTTTAACAGTTGGGACAGCGACGACAAGCTGCGGCATGTCTATTTCGCATTGGAAGACGCCGCCAGGACGTGGTTCGAGAATCGGGAAGCCACCTTAACGACGTGGGACCTTTTCCGAAGCGGCTTCTTGCACACGTTTACAAGCGTCGTGCGAAAAGAGCGAGCCCAAGCTCTACTAGAAACCAGAGTGCAGCTGCCAAACGAGACGATCGCGATCTTCACGGAGGAGATGGCCCGTCTTTTCCGGCACGCCGACCCGGAAATGTCGGAGGAGAAAAAAAGTTCGCTTCCTGATGCGCGGCGTCAAGCAAGACCTTTTCGCCGGACTTATTCGTAACCCTCCGAAGACTGTGGCTGAGTTTTCTGCAGAGGCATCGACGATCGAGAAAACTCTGGAGATGCGCACCCGGCAATATAACCGCCAGGGGCACACGCCGCAGTATGCCATCCAAGGACTGGGTTCGGACGACCTTCAAGAGACCATCAGGGCTATTGTGCGCGAAGAACTGCGCAAGGTCTTGCCATCGTCGCAGCCCCAAGTGGCCTCGATCGCCGACATCGTGAAAGAAGAGGTGCACCGATCGCTTGGTGTTGCTGAGGTGCAACCACAAGTACCGCAGCCCCAGCCAGAAGCGATGACTTACGCCGCCGTCGCCCGCCGTCAGGGTCCCCCTCCACGACCGCGCCAGGGCCCCGTAACGCCGCGATTCCGTCGACCACCACCGCCGCCGCCAGCACGCCCACCCGTCGGCCAGCGCAGCTACCCGAGGAAGACAGACGTTTGGCGCGCTCCTGACCACCGCCCTCTCTGCTACCACTGCGGAGAAGCGGGTCACGTCTACCGACGATGCCCATACCGGGAGATGGGACTGCGAGGTTTCGCCGTCAATGCTCCGCGCCCACAGCGAGGTGAACGCCCTCGCGATATCGCCGACTACCTCGCCGCTACTCAGTGGAGCTCTCGACGACCGTTGCGTTCGCCATCACCAGGCCGCTACCTGTCGCCGCAGCGCCGACCATACAATGGCCCAGCCCGGGGCCGGTCAGCGAGCCCATATCCGGAAAACTAAAAGCAGCAACCGATGGAGGTGCGGTTGCTGTTCGTCGAACTGACGAAGATCCTCCGCCGCCGACGAAGACGCCGAAGAAACCACCTCGACGACATAACGACACGCCGCCGTCCCGACGAAGTCTGGAAGCAAAGATAACGGCGACGAAAGACGACCTGACGACGCGACGTTCCAGCTTCAGTTCAACACGACGCAGCCGTGATCCGACGCCAAGACCTAACTGTAACGCAAGACAAAGAACCACCGACCTCGACGTGCTTCTCGACGGCCACGCAGTCACCGCCTTAGTAGACACAGGAGCCGATTACTCCGTCATGAGTGGACCCATCGCCGCCCAGTTGAGGAAAGTTAAGACGGCATGGGAAGGCCCTCAAATTCGCACCGCTGGAGGACACCTGATTACGCCGACTGGGATCTGCACGGCAAGAATTACCGTTCATGACCGGACTTACCCTGCCACCTTCGTTGTCCTCCAACAGTGTTCACGAGACGTCGTTCTCGGCATGGACTTCCTGAATCAACATGGCGCAGTCATCGACCTGAAGTCGAAATCGATAACGCTGCCACAAGATCAAGCGATACCACCGGAGAGCTGTCGTAGTCACCACGCCTTGAGTGTGCTCGAAGATCAAGTGAGCATCCCGACGCGCGCCAGCATTATTATTTCCGTCGGCACTGAAACACCCGCTGACGTAGAAGGCGTCATCGAGGGCGACCAACATCTACTGCTCGACCGTGAAATTTGCGTCGCAAGAGGGATCGCTCGACTCCACGGAGGGCAAGTGGAAGTTATGCTAACCAACTTCAGCCAAGAGTTCAAGCACATCAACAAGGGCACGACAATCGTATACATCGATGAAATTGTGGAAACCAGCAATGCCTTTGTCCTCTCGGATTCAGCCGCATCTACCCCGATGAGCATTGTCCCCGAACCAGACTTCGACGTGAATCCAAGTCTTCCTATGAGTAAGCAGCAACAGATCAGAAGTCTTCTCCGACGATACAAAGACTGCTTTTCGACGTCATCGAGGATTCGACAAACACCAGTTGCAAAGCATCGCATAATAACCGAAGAGAGCGCTCGACCACTCCGCCAGAGCCCTTACCGAGTTTCGACGCGAGAACGTGAAGCTATTAGGCAACAAGTCGACGAAATGCTGCGCGACGACATCATCCAGCCGTCGAAAAGCCCGTGGGCCTCTCCTGTAGTCCTGGTAAAGAAAAAGGACGGAACCCTACGCTTCTGCGTCGATTATCGTCGACTGAACAAGATCACGAAGAAGGATGTGTACCCCCTCCCACGGATAGACGACGCATTGGATCGGCTCTGCAACGCTAAATACTTCTCGTCGATGGACCTCAAGTCTGGCTACTAGCAAATAGAAGTCGACGAGAGAGATCGCGAAAAGACTGCCTTCATCACGCCAGACGGCCTCTACGAGTTCAAGGTCAAGCCATTCGGACTGTGCTCGGCGCCTGCAACGTTTCAGCGCGTCATGGACACGGTGTTAGCCGGACTGAAGTGGCAGACGTGCCTTGTTTACCTGGATGACGTCGTTGTCTTCGCCGGAAATTTCGACGATCACCTTAGGCGGCTTGCGACAGTGTTAGAAGCCATCAAGTCATCAGGGCTCACTCTGAAGCCGGAAAAGTGCCGCTTCGCTTACGATGAGCTTTTGTTCCTAGGCCACGTGATCAGCAAATCAGGAGTACGCCCCGACCCACAGAAGACAGCTGCCATCGCAAAGTTCCCGCAGCCAACCGACAAGAAGGCAGTGCGCAGATTCCTTGGCATGTGTGCCTACTATAGGCGCTTTGTCAAGGACTTCTCACGCATCGCGGAGCCGCTAACACATCTAACCAAATGTGATGTCGCGTTCAAGTGGTAAACGCCGCAGGCCAAGGCATTTCAAGAACTCAAACGACGCATGCAGTCGCCGCCGGTACTTGCACACTTCGACGAGGACGCCGATACCGAAATCCACACTGACGCCAGTAGCCTAGGCCTCGGTGCCGTCCTAGTCCGGAGGAAAGAAGGACTTGAAAGGGTGATATCGTATGCTAGCCGGTCGCTTTCAAAAGCGGAAAGCAACTATTCTACGACTGAAAAAGAATGCCTCGCCATCATTTGGGCTATAGCTAAATTCCGCCCTTACCTCTATGGCAGGCCATTCAAAGTCGTCAGTGACCATCACGCATTGTGTTGGCTAGCTAACTTAAAGGACCCTTCAGGACGGCTGGCGCGGTGGAGCCTCAGACTACAAGAATATGACGTCACGGTAACATACAAGTCCGGAAGAAAACACTCCGACGCCGACTGCTTATCGCGCGCCCCCATCGATCCCCCGCCGCAAGACGACGAGGACGACGACGCCTTCCTAGGGATAATAAGCGCGGAAGATTTCACTAAACAGCAACGAGCAGACCCGGAGCTAAAAGGCCTCGTCGAGTATTTGGAAGGAAACACCGACGTTGTCCCTAGGGCATTTAAGCGCGGGTTGTCGTCGTTCACGCTACAAAACAACCTGCTCGTGAAGAACTTCTCACCAGTCCGCGCCAGCTACCTTCTTGTTGTACCGTCAGCGCTGCGTCCAGAAATACTGCACGCCCTACACGACGATCCAACCGCTGGGCACCTCGGATTCTCCCGGACGCTGTCGAGAATACAGGAAAGGTATTACTGGCCGCGTCTGACCGCCGACGTCGCCCGTTACGTCAAGATATGCCGAGACTGTCAACGACGCAAGACACCACCGACAAGGCCAGCAGGATTACTACAGCCGATCGAACCTCCTCGCCGACCATTCCAGCAGATTGGGATGGATTTGTTGGGGCCGTTTCCGATATCAACATCCGGGAATAAGTGGATCGTCGTGGCGACGGACTATCTCACCCGCTTTGCTGAAACTAAAGCTCTACCAAAAGGCAGCGCAGCCGAAGTGGCGAAATTTTTCGTCGAGAACATCCTGCTGCGACATGGTGCCCCAGAAGTCCTCATCACCGACAGAGGAACGGCTTTTACAGCGGAGCTCACCCAAGCCATTCTGCAGTACAGCCAGACAAGCCACAGGAGGACAACTGCCTACCATCCGCAGACGAATGGTCTCACGGAGCGCCTGAACAAGACCCTCGTCGACATGCTAGCAATGTACGTTGACGTCGAACACAAGACGTGGGACGCGATCCTGCCGTACGTAACCTTTGCGTACAACACGGCGGTGCAAGAAACAACACAGATCGCGCCGTTTAAGCTGGTTTACGGCAGGAACCCGACGACGACGCTTGACGCCATGCTGCCGCACGTAACTGACGAAGAGAATGTTGACGTCGCTAGCTATCTCCAGCGCGCCGAAGAAGCCCGACAGCTCGCCCGCCTGCGAATCAAGAGCCAGCAGAGGACCGACAGCCGACACTACAACCTCCGACGACGCTTCGTCGTGTACCAGCCTGGCGACCGTGTTTGGGTCTGGACCCCGATACGCCGACGAGGACTCAGTGAGAAACTACTCCGACGCTATTTCGGACCCTACAAGGTCATCCGACGTAATGGCGCTCTGGACTATGAGGTCGTGCCAGACGGCATTTCGCATTCACAGCGGCGCCGCGCACGATCTGAAGTGGTCCACGTGGTGCGCCTTAAACCCTTTTACGGACGCTGACGAACTTCGTTATTTTTGTTCTTTTCTTTGCCACGAGTGCTTTCGTTTATTAACTTCGTTTGTTTGCAGCATCGGGTCGATGCTTTTTAAGAGGGGGGTATTGACACGTGTGCTTATCTTTACCGGCCGATCACGTTTCGCCGCTTAACAACTGTAATCGCACAGCGAGGGACGCGCCTGCATGTATCCGACGTTTCTGGAAAGTTATCGATGCTTCTACCCGGCTGTCTGTTGTCGCCGAACCTTGTGTTATCTGATTTCATCGCGTGACTCGAATGTTGTAGAACTTTGTGGAAGGCATGCGGGTCCCAACGATTAGTCTGGAACATTCGACGACTGTTGTATAAAAGCCGACGCGCTTGACCCGCTGATCAGATTTTCGACGATCGCCGAGCGTGTTCGCCGCTATCGTTGTGCTATAAGTGTAGCCTGATTTGTGGGCACAGGTTCGCCCAATAAAAGTTTGTTTTGTCGTTCACAGTATTGCTACTGTGTTATTCAACGTCACCACCACGTGACAATATACTTGCAGGGTAGTACGAGAGATGGTGAGAGTATTGCTCTGCTAACGCCACCTAACGGCGGGGTTACTTGGGCGCAAAAAGGAGAAGGCTCTTCCTCTTTGGCTCCGGATCGGCAAGCGGCGTGGACGTTCCGCGCGTGCGCCGAGAACTCCTGTGAGACCGTCAATGCTTCTACGAGACCGTCTTGCGAGGCCTATACCGGAATGGACGAAGACGATCGTTCGAACGCGCCACCGTTCGCGTGACCGTACGCGCGGACTTCCTCGATTTGTCGAGCGCCCATCGGCATGTTTTGTGGATAGCAACTCGGGTAGCAGGCATTGGCCTACGAAAGGTACAATAAATGCCCTTGTGATTGTTTGCACTACTGTGTTGTCGTTCCTTTGTCCCAAGAGCAAGTTAAGGTTAGAAGTTAAGTTAAGTGTCCCACAAGTTAAGGTTAGAAGTAATGGAAGAGAGTGAAAAATATCTATCATAACAACGACAGATAAGCCTGACAGCCTTTTTCTGTACTGATTCTAACAATTTGATGTCTATTTTATGATGGGGATTCCATGTGATAGAGGCGTACGTACTCCAATATTGGCCGTATTAGGGATATATAGGTTAACAGTGTAGTGTGTTTTGGTGCTGATCGGAGCGTGAGCAGCAAATAACCGAGGCGTCGAAGAGCCTTTTTGCATGTTAGTTCAACGTGCAAAGCCCAAGATATATCGCGTGAAAAAACAACTCTAAATTATTTATACTGGTTAACTCTCTATAAGGTTTGGCTGTTAAAGGAGTATGTAAAATCGGATATAGAACGACGCCTTGAAGATGTTAAAAGGACAGTTCTGCTGAAGTTGATGGTCATCTGCAACTGTTTGCATCAGCTGAAAAACCTTCCGAAACAAGTGTCAAGAGCGACGTGATTAGATGGACATTTGATGACTGTCACGAGCTGGAGTAGAAGAAGGAAAAGAATAGAGAAGAAGGAAGAAGGCTGAAGTGGCATGGAGAGAGATATATAACTTTATCATGTCCTTGATGGGGTTCAGGGGTGGCGGAGGTCGGGAGACTAACCCCAATCCCCCCCTTCCTCAGACGGCGGCCAGTCCTTGCTTTCTGGCGGCGTCTTCGGCCATCCGGACGGCCCAGAGCTGCTCCTATGGGTCCAAGCTGAGCAGCAAAGTCTCCCACTGCTCGGCCGTAGTTATGATGCGTGTGTTAGTGCGGTAGTTATTGGTTGGTGAGGCTTTGGGGCATTGCCAGATAATGTGATCGAGGTCAGCGCGGGCCTCGCACGCTTTGCAGAGTGGGGAGTATGCATCGGGGTAAATGCGGTTGTAAAGCACGGGGTTCGGGAAAGTTCACGTCTGAAGGAGTCGCCAAATGGTGGATAGATATTTATTCAGTGTTTTGTGTGCTGGGGGGTAGCGTAACCGCTCTCTGCGGTAGTGAAGGAGAATTTCTCTGGACGTGACCATTCGGTCCCGCGCGTGACCGCGATGCAGAACAGAGGGCTGGTCGGGATCGGAAGACACAGGATAAGGATGATGCGCCCGGTGTGCGAGAGCTCGGGCGGCATCGTGGGCGGCTTCGTTTCCTGCCAGACCCGAGTCACCAGGGGCCCAGGTGATCTGGATGCGGCGTTGCATAGAGGGAGAAGTGCCAGAGAGTATATCTTCTGCGCTTGGGGCGCTGTCAGTCCTCTTGTGTAGTTGCGAATGGCCGTTTTTGAGTCGCTGATGATGCAGCGTGCATTAGTAGCCGCGTAGGTCAAAGCGATGGCCGTTTCTTCTCCTTCTTCGGGTTGCGTGGTGAGCGTTGAGGCGGCCGCAGCGAGGCGGTACTGCGAGCCTGCGACTGCGGCTAACGCCATGGCGTTTTGGTTGGGGTGTCCCGCTGTGTCCACGTAGGCTACGTCAGCGGCTTCGTCGTAGCGCTTTTGTAGTTGTTTAGCTCTTTTTGCACGTCGCTCCGGATCGTGTTCAGGGTGCATATTGCGAGGTATAAGCGGGGTAACTAGCTGAGCGCGAATGCTTGGAGGGATGGGTACTTTTGGTCCGAATTGGGTGGTGTAGGTTATGCCTAGGGTGCCTAGAATGTGCCTGCCCGTGGTGTAATTGGCGAGTCATTCGTATTGGCTAATACGCTGCGCTTCATTAAGCTCGTCTATGGTGCTGTGAATGCCGAGGGCGTCCAGTTTCTCGTTAGAGGTGGAGATGGGAAGATGTAGGGCTTGTTTATAGGCTCTCTTGATCATGGTATTGAGTTTGAGCTTGTCAGTTGCATTCAGGCTGAGGTACGGGGCGACATAGGTGATCCTACTCAGGGCGTAGGTGGTTACCAGGCCTATAAGGTTGTTTTCTTTCATGCCGTGATGTCGATTTGCGATGCGTGCAATGAGGCGAGTGGTTTGGTGTACATGAGTATCTGATTGCTTGAGTATCTCTGTATTCCTGCCGTTTTGTTGGATGCGTAAGCCAAGGATACGGATACTATAGGTACAGTAGGTATGCGTTGCTGGTGCACGTGGAGTTCTATCTCGGGCGGGAGAGGGTCTGGACGTCTACCTCCCCAATTCGGCTTGTACAGAAGGAGCTCCAATTTCTGTGGGGAGCATGCTAGGCCTCGCGGTTCTACGTATGCAACTACCTCGATAATGGCTTGCTGCAGCATGTCCTGGATGTCCCCGTCGCTGCCCCCGGTGACCCACAGAGTGATATCGTCTGCGTAGAGGCTATGTTTGAGGTTGGGGATGCTAGCTAATGCAGGCGGTAGTCCGAGCAAGGCCACGTTAAACAGAAAAGGGGACAGAACCGATCCTTGCAGCGTGCCTTTGCTGCTGAATGGAATAATTGGCGACCGCAACCCTCCGATGGTAATGGTGGCCGTGCGACCTGTAAGAAAATTCTTCACGTAGTTATATGTTCGATGTCCAACCTGGAGTTGTGCCAGTTGGTTCAGTATGCCCTCATGCATGACGTTATCGAAGGCCTTGGTTAGGTCTAGCCCCAAGATGACTCTGGTGTCCAGCCTGGAGCTTTTATCGCCATCGATAATTTGGTGCTTGAGCTGAATCATAATATCTTGAGCAGAAAGTTTCGGGCGGAAGCCAACCATGGTATTGGGGAAGAGGTCGTTGTCGTTCATATGTCTGCGTAAGCGTGTGAGGATGACGTGTTCGAGGACCTTTCCGACACATGAAGTAAGGGAGATAGGGCGGAGGTTTTCGAGTAGGCGCTTCCCTGGTTTTGGAATCATAATTTTGGCTTCTTTCCATTGTGAGGGGAGGTTTCCAGTTTCCCAGTACGCGTTAAAATAAGCTGTGAGGGCTAGTATAGAATCATCATCTAGGTTGCGAAGCATTTTATTAGTAACACCATCAGGTCCCGGGGCTGAGTTAGGGCGGAGTGCTAGGATGGCTTCACGTACCTCTGCTGCTTGTATAGGCGCGTCCAGGTGGTCGTGAGCGGGGCCAGTGTATGCTGGAGCGGGTGTAGTAAGTTGAGGTCCTACGTATCGATCTATCAGCTCTTGAAGAACTTGTGCGTCCGTGCCCGGATGGGTGTGAATGATTTTTTGCAAGTTGTGCTGTTGTGTGTTCTTGCTTTTGGCCGAATCGAGGAGGCAACGGAGCATATTCCACGTTTTGGGCAGGTTTGGTTGCCGCTCCATGCTGTCGCATGTGCTGTGCCAATTTTGACGAGTAAGTTGTTGCGCATAGTTTTCGATGTCATGGGTGAGAGTGCTAATACGTTTCCTGGGCGTTTGGTTGAGCTTGTTGTTTTTGTATCTGCGTTGCAGACTGGCGAGGGCTTCCAACATATGCAGTAACTTGCTATCTGCCTCCTGCAGATTGGCTTTCTCAGGCACCAATTTAGTGGCTTCGCTCACGTCTTGCAGCAAAGATGCGACCCAATCTTCGAAAGGGGTTTCGGTACCGGAGAAAAAGGTGAGAGCTCTGTCTTGCCGGAAAGCGTCCCAGTTCGTTATGCGGAGTTCACGGCCCTTAGGCTTTGGCGGGCCCGTTCGAACTGTTGTTTGGATTAAATAGTGGTCGCTGCCCAAGTTTTCTTGCGTGTTGATCCAGTCTGCTTGTGGAATTCGTTTTGCGAATGCCAAGTCCGGAGTAGTGTCTCTGCTAACGCTGTTTCCCATACGAGTGGGACAAGTTGGATCCGTGACAAGAGTAAGACCTAGATTCTGTCCGTCAAGCCATAGTTGTCTTCCCTTTCGGCGGTCCACTGGGTATCCCCATGCCACCGCAGGAGCGTTTAGGTACCCTACAATGAGCAGGGGTGCTCCCCTGGCTACTTGATCCGCTTTGGTTAAAAGTCGTAGAAACCTATGTTGTTCTTTGGGGCTGCTGTACACATTGAGGATGAAGAGGCTCTGTTGCGTGTGCCTTGTAGACGGGATGATCTCCAGAAAAATGTGGGCTGCTGTATCAATGCCTGTGTGATGCTGTATAACCGGAATGTTTCGCTTAACTAGTGTGGTTACTTAGGGCCTGCGGTTATCATCGCAAACTGCGGTGTACGCCGCGTATCCCGACAACTTAGCCGGTTCTGCAGTCTCTTGTAATGCGATAACATCGGGGGAAGGATGTGGTGCGAGAGAGGCAATGTATTGCTCTAAGTGTGCTCGTTTGCGCCGGAAGCCCCGGCAGTTCCACTGCCAAATGCAGTAGGTAACACGTTCGGGATTACTCGCAGCCATCTTCGTCGGGACGCGAGTACGGCTTCTTTAGGGGACCTGCTCTGGGGCGGAGTAGGGTATAGGAGCGAGGTGGGAAATGGTAGAACACCACTAGAGGAGAAGGCAGAAGTCCGCTAGGTCGTCCAGTGGTATCTTTGAGGCAAGAAAACCAGCAAAGCGCATGGTTTCTTCCCTCAAAAAGCCTTAAACGTGCGCCCGAACAAGTATTGTCTAAACTTGCCGACAGCCCAAGCTAGTGCGAGGTACTCGCGCTCAGTGATCGAAAATTTGCACTCTGAAGAGGAAAGAAGGCGACTGGCATAGGCATGGACGCGGTCTCGTCCTTGTTGTTGCTGGACAAGAACAGCGGTGATGCGATGTCCACTGGCGTCGGTGCGGAGTTCAGTGGGGGATGACGGGTCAAAATGGGCCAAGATGGGTGGTGACGTAAGTAAAGTCGTGAGCGTGTGAAACGCGGTGACCCGCCGTGGTTGCTCAGTGGCTATGGTGTTGGGCTGCTGAGCACGAGGTCGCGGGATCGAATCCCGGCCACGGCGGCCGCATTTCGATGGGGGCAAATTGCGAAAACACCCGTGTGCTTAGATTTAGGTGCACGGTAAACAACCCCAGGTGGTCGAAATTTCCGGAGTTCTCCACTACAGCGTGCCTCATAATCAGAAAGTGGTTTTGGCACGTAAAACCCCGTATTTTTTTTTTTTGAAACGCAGTGGCCTGTTAGGACCCCACGAAAAAGACGTGTCCTTCTTCAAAAGTTGCGTGAGTGGACGGGCAACGTTGGCGAAGTTCTTGATAAAACGTCGAAAATAGGAGCGCAAGCCGACAAAGCTCCGTACGTCTTTAGTAGGACGTGGCATAGGGAAGTCTTTGACAAAGCGAATTTTTTCTGGATCAGCCTGCACGCCTTCAACCCTCACAAGGTGGCCAAGCACAGTGATTTCGCGACGGCCAAAATGGCATTTGGCACAGTTGGGCTAAAGGCCTGCTTGCCGGAAAATTTCGAGAACTGCCGACAAGCGGCTAAGGCGGCTTTCAAATGTTGGTGAGAAAACATCGCCAAGGTAACAGAGGCATGATGACCATTTCTATCCACGAAGGACGGAGTCCATCATTCTTTCAAATGTGGCAGGGGCATTACACAGTCCAAAGGGCATTACCTTAAACTGGTAAATCCCATCGGGCGTAACAAATGCGGCCTTTTCACAGTCTTATCATCGACGGATATCTGCCAGTATCCTGATCTATAGAAGTAGGCAGAGCCGTGTAGACAGTCGAGAGCGTCATCCATCCGCGGCAGATGGTAGACGTCCTTGCGCGTTACTTTGTTTAAGCGCGGCGGTAGTCCACGCAGAAGCGCCAGCTGCCATCTTTCATCTTGACTAGGACGACCGGTGATGCCCATGGACTGCATGAAGGTTAAATGATATCCTTGGTGAGCACCTTGTCGACTTCACGCTGTGTCACTTCTCGCTCGGCATAAGACACGCGATAAGGACGTCGTCTGATTGGGCTGGCGTCCCTAGTTATGATCTTATGAGTGACCACAGATGTCTGTGCCAAAGGACGGTCATTCAAGTCGAAGATGTCGCGGTAGGACTTCAATATGCGCCGCATATCGGCTGTCTGAGCAGCAAGGTCAGAGGTTATCATCTTGTCAATATCACCGTCGACGAGATTGTGCGAGAAAGGGGAAGGGGTAAAGGACAAAGAAGCGTGGCAGCACGGTAGGTCTAGCTGAAGCAAGCCGGTCCCACAGTCAATAAGGGCAGAATGGGCAGACAGAAAATCCATACCGAGGATGAGTTCATGGGAGCGTTTCTCGAGCATGGTAAGTAGTACGCTTGTGGATCGGTCAGCAACACTTATTCGAGCGGAGCACATCCCTAGCAAGGGAAACGTTCCGCCATCGGCGATGCGAATGAACGGTACTGTGGGTGATGTTAGGACCTTCTTAAGGCGGCGACGGAGCTCCGAATTCATCACTGAAATCTGAGCCCCAGTATCCACTAGAGCAACATTTGCGCCATCCAGTTTAACGTCTATCAGGTGTTTTCTGGTCTGCAGTGTGGTCAGAGGATTTGGCAGGCGAGTCGTCGACGCAGCATCATCTCTGGGAGCTGCGCCGTCTAGTTTTCCAGAGGGAGTCATTCAATCGACGACGTAGGGCGGCGGAATTGGGGCGAGCGAGATTATTGGCGACGAGACAACGGTGAATGGAACTGGTAACCACATGGGGATGGTGAACGACGATACGGCATTGAAGGAGTCATTGAGGCAGGGTTGCCATGTGTTATTAGCGTGTCAGTTAAGTTTGTCCATAAATGATAATTCTTCTCGGGGTCAAAATGTTCTTTCTTTATTAAAGGGACACTAAAGGTTACTATGAAGTCCAGTTAAAGTGATAAAGCAATGCTCTAGAACGTCTAAGGCGTCAATATAATCGCGAACAGAGCTTTAGTAACTGAGAAATTGAGGTAAATGCATGACACGATGACGAAGGCAGTCCTCATCATAAATTATGTCACTAGTAATCAACTACTCGTATTAGAAAGATCATTTCATTAGGTTATAAGACGGAATAAAATGCTACTTGTCGACTTCTCTTCATTTCTAAGAAAAAATAACATTTTGACGTTACCCTCGAGTAGTATGGGCAATCGAAAGGTTTCGTTTTCGCTCGACTCTGCGCCGTGCACGCTTTGAAGTTTCAGTTGTTTCGTTATCGCGTCGTGCTGCGCTAGTTCTGCTGGCTCGCGAAACTTGCATTTGGAACAAGCAGCGAGAATGCTACGTCCATGTGATGTCGTGGGATGCGCGAACGATCTGCGGAACTTGGTCAAGGGCAGTAGCAGCGGCGAATCCAACGTTACTTATCACTGTTTGCCAACGAGCGAACCTCTCCGTTCGAAGTGGTTAAGTGCCGTACCTTTGCCACAGCGCGTTGGCAAAGAGCCGAAAAATCGCATAGTGTGCTCGCTGCACTTTTCTCCAGAGGATTGCGAGTTCAACCCCGACTTACTGGAGTCGTGCGGAGTGCCTTTCAAAGCAATGCTTTCCCGTAGCGCTGTTCCGTCGGTCTTGCCTGCATTCTCCGAAGCGCAAGAACAACTGCTGGTCGAAGACGGGGCGGTGAGTGTGGTACTTGGTTTTCACGAAGGAAAAGCTACAAATTTACAGCCATGACATACAGTTGGCGTCGTAGTACTACACAACTACGCCGGCAGCGCGAGCCCTCAGCAGCAGGTCACGTTCATCAGTGCTTAAATCGCTGAAGTCGAGCTCAGCATTGCGAGCCAATGTGTCGTTGTCAGCAGGGTCGTCCATTGCAACGAGCGTCAAAGTTGGCGTCATAAAATAAAGAACGAGCTTATCGTCACGCGCTTGCCCTTCCGCTAGCCAGCATAGTTCCGCTTTCGCGCTGCTGTCGGCTCTGCATTGGCTCTGTTTCTGGCCGCACGTTGGCGTTTAGCGCAGAAAAGCCGTAGCGCCGTCTGCGGGCGCAGTTTTACTCACCGACGGCGCAACGTCACTACGAGGCCATGACGTCGCTACTCCTCAATAGGAGGGCGGGCGATTTCAACTGCGCTAGAGGTACGCGGATGCTTCAGAACGCATTTTCACTTAAAATAAGTCTTTTCTTCGCATAAAACAAGCATTTCGAGGTTTCTGGGATGGTATTTCAACAGTTCATGTTGACTTTATATTAACCTTTAGTGACCCTTTAAGTTTGGCAAGCATGTCCCGGATAATATGCCACAACAGTGCTAAATTACCGGAGCAGTGGCAGCATGTTATGCACTTCAAAGCAAGTGCGGGCAAGCCAATCAGATGCTCCACTTTGCACATGCTTTGAGGAGAAATCAGAGCCTGCAGAGAAAAGAAAGATGTTATAGTAGCACCAATTTGCAATGATTTGTGGAGGGCTAGAATCTGCCATTGCAAGCATTGAAATGCTATGTGCGACAGTGAGAAGGCAGACAAGAGACTACAGTCTAGCATTGCAAACGTTGGCACATCATGCACGATTGTGAAAATGCAGATGTATAAAACACTTGTTAAAAAGCAATATCAACGATAGAGCAGCCTCCGCACATCGTAAATGACACAAAGGCATTGTGAAGTGTTTGCATAGACATATTTATCTGACGAAACACAGTTTCCCCTGCGTTGTCTTCATCACAGCTCATTCACTTTTACTGAAGGAACTGTGCTGGGTCACTGGCCACCAGTTCCTCCTCACCAGGAAAGAAGAGGCGGCAGGTGTTGATGTGGACTTGTTTAGCCAGGGCATCAGGGTCTTCCCCACGGATACCTGCCAAGACTTCCAGCACTTGCCTGCACATGACATCATTTACCATTATTTTCCTACACATGCACCCACTGTTTTATAAATATGCTATGGCTTGGTGACTGTTGTGTGTTTTGTGTATCCTGTGTATACACAGGATACACAAATTTTTCACCATACCCACTTAGAATAGCATCCTACATGCTAGGCGTGCCACAGGGCAAACCTCTCCAGAATTTATTGGAGCCCTTTCTATGTATGTATGTAGATATGTACTGGTACCTGTACATATAAAACTGGCAGCTCTCTACTGTATACGTAGAAAACAGGAAAAATGCAAACATTATACTAATCCACAAAAAGGGCGACATTAAAAATTGAAAAATTATAGGCCCATTAGCTTACTTCTAGTATTATATAAAATATTCACCAAGATAATCTCCAATAGAATAAGGGCAACACTGGAGTTTAGTCAACCAAGGGAACAGGCTGGCTTCGGGAAGGGATACTCTACAATGGATTACATCCATGTCATTAATCAGGTAATTGAGAAATTCGCAGAATACAACCAGCCTCTCTATATGGCTTTCATAGATTACAAAAAGGCATTTGATTCAGTAGAGATACCAGCAGTAATACAGGCATTACGTAATCAAGCAGTACCGACCGCTGATGTAAATATCTTCAAAAATATCTACAGAGATTCCACAGCTACCTTAATTTGATGTAGTAGTTCTGCGGAAACCCGCAAGGTGGAGAGAAGTAATGAATAAAGGGAAAATCGGACATCCACCCGTTCGTAGCAATTGCTACAAAGGAAGCCCACACAGGTTCCTCGAAAGAAAAGCCTCAGAGTTGAAGAAAAATTCGTCCTGGTCCGGGACTCGAACCTGGGACCACCGCCTTTCCGGGGCAGCCGCTCTACCATCTGAGCTAACCAGGCAGCTAGCAGATGGCAGGGCGAAGTCGAATTTGTCGACAACACGAAGCAAAGGCAAGAGTTTGACGTAGTAGTTCTGCAGAAACCCGCAAGGTGGAGAGAAGTAATGAATAAAGGGAAAATCGGACATCCACCCGTTCGTAGCAATTGCTACAAAGGAAACCCATACGGGTTCCTCGAAAGAAAAGCCTCAGAGATGAATTCGCCCTGCCATCTGCTAGCCGCCTGGTTAGCTCAGATGGTAGAGTGGCTGCCCCGGAAAGGCGGTGGTCCTGGGTTCGAGTCCCGGACCAGGACGAATTTTTCTTCAACTCTGAGGCTTTTCTTTCGAGGAACCTGTATGGGCTTCCTTTGTAGCAATTGCTACGAACGGGTGGATGTCCGATTTTCCCTTTATTCAGCTACCTTAATTCTACACAAGAAAAGTAAGAAGATACTTATAAAGAAAGGGGTCAGACAAGGAGACACAATCTCTCCAATGCTATTCACTGCGTGCTTGGAAGAAGTCTTCAATCTATTAAACTGGGAAGGCTTAGGAGTAAGGATCGACGGCGAATATCTCAGCAACCTTCAGGTTGCCGAGGACATGGTTCTATTTAGCAACACTGCAGACAAGTCACAACAAATGATTGAGGACCTTAACAGAGAGAGTGTAAGAGTGGAGTTGAAGAATAATATGCAGAAGAGAAAGATAATGATGAATAGCCGGGCAAAAGAACAGGAGTTCAGTATCGCCAGTTAGCCTCTAGAGTCTGTGAAGGAGTACGTTCACCTAGGTCAATTAATCGCAGGTAACCCTGATCATGAGAAGGAAATTCATACAAGAATAAAAATTGGTTGGATCGCATACGGCTGCATACACTGTCAGCTCCTAACTAGAAGTTTACCATTATCATTGAAAAGGGAGGTGTACAATCAGCGCATTTTACTGGTGCTGAGATATGCATGGGACAGGAACTTGGACAAAGAAGCTAGAGAACAAGGACCACGTGAAGAGCAATGGAATGAAGAATGCTAGGCATAACGTTGAGACAGAAAGAGAGCGGTTTGGATCAGAAAGCAAACGGGTATAGACGATATTCTAATTGACATCAAGAGAAAAAGAATGGTTTTGGGCAGGTCATGTAATGCGCAGGGTAGATAACTGGTGGACCATTAGGGTTACAGAATGGATGCTGAGAGAACGGAAGTGCAGTCAAAACAAGGTGGGGCGATGAAATTAGGAAATTCGTGGGCGCTAGTTGGAATCGGTTGGCGCAGAATAGGGGTAATTCGAAATTGCATGTATGTATAAATACATACATACATACTTACATACATACATACGTATTCATATATGTTACGGCACAGTGACATTATCCTGAAACAACACTAAACACTAAATGGTTTGCTCATAAACCTGAAACCATAGCCTCAGTTTCACTTTATACTTCTCTTTCACATTGACCTATCTGCATCATTGCCTTTAGCCCACAATGTTATATATAAATACTTTAATACAGAAAGTTGGGCTAGTAGGTAACATAATTACAGTAGATGCAACAACACGAAAAGAGATGACTACTTGCCCACACAATGTACTAAAATCGCAAATGGCTAAACATAGTTGAAAATCCATGATGTCAGGCCGATGTGCCAGGCTGAAGTGCCAAAGCTGAGCGTCTGGCACAAAGTTAACATGCGAAATGAAAGTTAGCATTTCCATTTGGTACAAAAGTTTCTGTATTGTTGTTCCAACCATTGCTTGTCAAATGAACGAAAACGGAGCTTTTAAAGATTATGTTCCCATACTAAACTAATATGGTTGTACCCACATATAACAATACTCAAGTGCCACGAAAATTCCACTGTTATAATCGCGATAATTGTTATAACTGGGCTGCATGAAAAAATCAAAATAGGAGGACGGCGGAGCTGTTGTGAGAAAATTATATGGTGGTGCCCCTCCCCGCCACCTTCCTCTATCTGGCTGCCGATTGTGTTCACTCGTTTAACTGCTTCCTGGGCACTCCGATTGCATGTAACAAGCCACGGCTGTCGGCATTAAAGAATAACAACTGCAAAGAGGGGTCACAGGTGGCAAGCGATATACGAGCACTGCCAAGGCATCGCTTAAGTGGCCCCGAAAAGGGCCTTAAAGAATTGCGAGAAGGCTGCCGCGACAGCCTGTCAGCTTCAGAAATTCAGAAGAAACACTGAGGCGAGATCGCCACAAGCATCTCGCCACGTACTTCTCACTGGCTTGCACGAGAAAACCCCATGTCCGTCAGCCTTGCATGCTTTACGCGAAGCTTGCCTACATCCTTCTCCAAAGCACCCAGGTGCTCCACCTAGTGCAGTGGAAGGTGCCTCGCAAGAACTTCGGAGGGACTAAATCGTCTGCCGGCCCTCCTGTGAGGACAACGTTGAGGCAGCCTGCCCTACTGCGTCATCGCTGCCGTCGTCGCCGTCACTGACGCAAACATGTTCGCGACGATCGCCTCATCCATTAGAAGCACTTAGTTTCCAAATCTGTAGCCGTGCACTTTCTTTTCACCGGCAATGTCGTGCATTGCCGATAATCATCGGGCAGATCAGCCATCTTCCGTTTCGGCGGAAAGTCAAACGAGACTGAGAAACCACGTGGCCAGGAACGATTTCGAAGCAAAAAAGACGAACGCGAGCAATTGAGCTGCTGGCAGAACTGCGCTGAATGAGGAGCCAGTAAGCAACATGCGAGCAAGCTGGGAGCAGCGCAGTTGACGCGGTCCATTCGTGTTCGGAGGGGTGCAAGGGCGATGGGAGAGAGGCACATGGAGACGGCTGGAAAATGAGCACGCAGCGGCTGTTGGTGGTGGTGGTAAACTTGAGCAACGGCCCATCGTGCAGCAGCTCGAATTTCTCATTTTCTTTTTTTTATTTTCAAGGATTTCGCATTTCGCCACCTTTCGGCTTCGGACAACCAGCAGCCAGACTTCATCGTTATAACCAATAATGCGGCATCGAGGCATTATAGTAAGTGGGTTATTTCACCATAGAAAACATACAAAAGTTGACGGTGCAGCAGCTTCTCATTGCTATAACTGATATATTGTTAAAACCGGTATCATTATACGAAAGTGGGTTCGACTGTATATTTCATTCTCATTTACTGTGAAATACCAAGCATGGGCCCATGTCCCAATAAGTACCCACCCCACGCTTTTGGATCATTTCAAAAACAAGTCAGGGACACATCAAGCACCCGTCATACTATTTTAGGCAAAAAACAAACAAACAAAAAAAGAACATGCTAATGACACAACAGGCTCCCAATCACCGCGGGAAGTCAGTGCTTCCTCGAATGTGAAGCGACTGACACCAGCAGTGAGTCATAACGGCACAGTCGAAGGGCTGCAGTGTTAAATGGGTCACTAAAAAACAACGTATGAGGGGAAAGGAGCAAGAATGAAGATGCCTTGGAAAGGGGGATTTAGCGAATTGCAAGCCACACAGAGTGCTTCTTGTTTTGGTCAGTTCCGCATTATTTGCACTGTAGTGCTTCCATTTGCTTGGTCTGCTTGTCTGGACAATGCATTCGTACACAGTTGCTAAAAAGGTTGAGGTCGTGCAACAGCATCAGCGCCTTGGAAAGAATGCAAGTCGGACATCGCATGAATTTCATACTGTCAGTAGAAGAGTGCACGAGTGGAACTCAAAGTATGAACTCCTGTAAGAAGTAGTAGTAGTATACAAATTTTATTGAAGATTAGATCCAGGTTCAGTGAGTGGGTCCCATAGTCCAGGGTCCCACTGGTGATTGCAGCATGCCAGACTTTAACTATGGAAAATTGTGGCTGAAATGCAAGCTGAGTGATGGAGCACATGTCTTCAATGAAGAGGTCTATGGTGCCCTATTAAAATTCTTGGAAGGCAAACAGAGGGCTGGTCGTGTGGTCAGTACCGGCTTTTAGAAAAACAAGCACTGAACATTGCCGACGAATTGAACCTGGGGAATTCCAAAGAAGTGTCACAGTACCTAAAGTGGTGGAAGAAACGGTTTAGTGCGTCCATACAAATGTGTACAAATGTGAATGCCTGCCGTAGTGGAATTGTAGCTTTACACACTCGTAATGACCACACAGAATATAATGCATAGATTATGGAGCAGACTAGGGTTAGGATGGACAGTCTTGGAAGGGTATTTCTAACGATGCCATAAAGATATTTGCGTAATTTGGCGCCATCTTCGTTCCCATGGAGGTTCCCCTGATTTGCAGATAATGCTTGTCCTCGAACTCAAAGTGATTACATTTCAGTACTAAATTTAGAAGAGCCTCAACTGAATCTTTCACTAATTGCCTAGGTTGGCTGGAGCCAGCATAAGCTAAACTGTGGAGGCTATGCCCTCGGCGTGAGGTATGTTGGTGTACAAAGATGCGACATCCATAGTGACCAAGTAAACCCCCACCGGTACCGTCAGGTTTGATACCTCCCGAAGGAAGTCATTTCTGTCTTTCATGTACGAGGGGAATGAAGATGGAATGTGCTTAATGAGACTATCAATAAAGCCGGATATTTTCTCAGTCACTGTTCCATTACTGGAAACGATAGGCCGACCGGGATTGTTTATTTTGTGAATTTTGGGTAGTAAGTAGAATTGGCCGGGGCCAGAGTTTCTTAGTATCAACGCTTTGAACGTCTTACCGGTTATCTGCCCTGCCTTGTGCAGAGTGGTTAAGATGTCCCTTCGTTCGCTTTCAAATTTCTCAGTAGGATTGCTTGGGAGTTCTGTATAAAAGTTAGAGTTGCCCAGTTGACTGAAACCTTCGGCTAAGTAATCCAAGTATTTATCGCGTGCCTCGCCAGGTGTCCATAATTATTCGGAGAGTTCAGGTAGCTGATCACGACGCCCCTCTGTAGTTTTTCTATCATAAAAGTACAGTCGAACCCGACTATATCAAACCCGTTTACATCTAATTCTTCTATATATATCGAACAATTTCTGGACAAGGTACAGTTACCATGAGTATATACAGCAAAAATTCCGCTTACATCGAACAAAAATAGCAGCGACTCCCGATATATCGAACGTCAAGCGGCGGAAAAATGCCCCCAGATGTTGGCTTTCCCTCGCAGTGGCAGAGAAACCTGGCGGCATGGCTACATCCAACCACTCTCCCTACCGTGACCGCGCTGTGTTGAGCGAGCCGTCGACAACCCCCTGCAAAAAATTATCCTGGCCCACTCGCAGCGCTTGCTCAGACAGCCAATCAGAGGCTCTTGTGCCCTCGTCATGCAAGATCGCGAAAGTGCGAGTTGTCTTGCTGCTTTTCTGGTTCATTGTGTGTGCGTCTTGTGGGCCTTCTCCCACATTGTTGCCGTGATGAAGCGGCAGAATTCGCCTTTTGACATGAAGCTCGAAATCATAAATCGGGTTGAACACGGTGACAAGTCGGGCGTCCCCGCAGCGTGCAAGATTCCGAGGAGCACTCTCAGCACGATCTTGAAGAATAAGGGGGAGATTAGGGCTAGAGCGAAGAAACTCGCGACCCGGTGCCCGTGGCGCCCAACGTGTACGTATGGCCGTGTATGAGTGGTTCACTGGAAATTGCTTCAGCCGTGCCGGCTTGTGCGCGCTTGGTGATGACTGTAAATTCTGATGAATGCGACGAAGCCGTTGCCGGTGTTGCCGAAGTTTGGAGTGAGCTATCAGAATTCCCGGAAGCTGTTGACGGATCCACGGTGGACGAGTTTGTGAGTGCAAATGATGATGTCGCGACCATGGGAGAGCCCAAAAACGAAGACTGCATTGCCGATATCGTACCGAGCACAAGTGAAAGTGGGCACAATGAGGAAAGCAACGACGGTCCTTTGCCCACATCCTCCGAAGCGATTAGTGAGCCTGCACTAGCCCAGTGCTTCTGTGCGAATGCGTAAAGTTGCAGCCTCAGCGGCTCCGACTCCTTAGAGAATGTGGAGCAGTGCGTGCGTCGCAGGCAGCAAAATTGCCAGAGCAGAAGAAAATGCAGGAATATTTCATGCGAAACAGCTAGTTTCATGAATAAAGTGATTTTGTAAATGGTATGTGCTTTTATGACATCCAATTATTTAGCAGGCTTATATCGAATTATGCTCTATATCAAACTGATAGGCGTTTTATTGCGAGTTCGATATAGCCAGGTACGAATGTAGTCGAACGTTTTGATATTTGCACACCCCTAATCTTTTTCACGTTTCGGCGGTTCAGTTTCAGTAAAGGTTCTTGAAACTTCTTGAGTTCAGTTTCTGGCTTTATTAGAATAAATACGATGTAGTCCATTTTCAGCGATAAAAAGTTAACTAGGAACAAGCAGACAACATCAGATAACATCATGGCGAGCTGAACCAGAAATTACAAGGCGGCGTCGCCACCCATCTTTCATTTTTTATTTCTGTCTGGCTTGTCATGCCTTTTCTCTCAGTAAGAGTACTCTTGGTTTTTGTGGAAGGCTAATTTACTGGCACAGCTAAACTAATCTTTCTCCTTAGTGTTTCCATGGAATAGGCAAGACAGAATGCCAACAATGCAGAGGGGTCAAAGGGGTTAGACGTTCCAGCTTCCACACTTTGTTGCCTTGTTTGTAAACAAAGCCAAGATGTCTAACCCCTTTGGCTACTCCACATTGGAAGGTGGCATTTTACCTCGCCCATGATTAATATGAGCCTGTCTTGTCTTATCGGGCATTTCGTAACAATGGCATTCACTCTAAGCAGCACCCAACTGTCAACCCCATGGCTCACACAAGGTTTGCAGGTTCGTTGCGGCCTTTGACCATGAATCCAGCCTCAAATCGCTCCTTCTTTTTGGCCGGAAATGATGTTCGGATCAGCTTGGCTCCAGCATGTGTGGGACGGATCTCGCACCACGGGCAATCTGCATAGAGATGCACATCTATGTCAAGTACATGAAAAAAAAGAAGAAAAAAACTAAACCCTCTTTTACGGATACTTTACAGCCTCTTACTGTGACAGCATGTAGCAAAATGTCGATGCGCAGCACACAATAACTGCCATTTTTTTATTGGCGTTTTTACGAATCTTTACATACACCTCGTGCTCCTACTGATAAAGTGAAATCCTAATTCAATATGTCTTAATTCGAATCAACGGACAGCTTGAACTGCTTTGTTGGCCTTGGCAAATCCATACAAGCATTTGAATTTTAAAAAAGGTCCCCTGAACTTGAAGTCTGAAAATTATGTAGTCGTTATTTCAAGTAACATTTTTTCAGTCTCACGGAACGCCTTTCAAACACACTTGAGCCAGAAGCCAAGATTTGATGAATCTCTAGTCAGTGCAATGTCATATACTGTGTATTTTAGCTTTGAGTGATAAGTTAGCGGGGCACATTAAGCCCACAGTGTATGCACCGTAGAACCACAGTAGACATCCTGTGTGATCAACGTTTTAGCATACAGAAATAAATTCGAGTTTTATAGTACCAATGCGTGACAACGTTAAATACTGTGATTCCATCTGATAGGTGCATATCAAAACACTTTTCACCACTTCGTAGCCCTTCTGGCCTAACAGCAAACACTTAATCTCAATAACAACAAATCGCAGCTAATACTTTGTCTTCAACAGGAGATGAGACCAAGCAAAGGATGATTTTACCATTAATCTCATGCTGCCACAATAGAGTGGAAGTGGCAACGTTGAATTTAGATTGAAAGAGGCAGTATGGGCGCAGCCGTGTTGTTACACAATGATGATCACCAGAGGTAGCTGCTGCTGCAACTGTAGATGTCCTGCAATTAACGCTAGCCACGGGTCACCAGTCACAGTTCATAGAAGCAAACGGGTACACTTATCTATTTTTGAATTCCAAGACTGAATTATCAGCACTCTCTCCATAAACCGCGCTTCTGAGACACTGCTACGAAAATACAGTCAAACACATTGTTATAATAAAACTGCAAACAAAAGATATATTTGCTATATCTAACATTTATTATAAGAGCATATTCAATACACGTTGATATTGACCATAAACATTTTAACTTTACTTCATTACATCCAATAATTCGTTATATGTGTATTCACTAAATATCAACGTTCAACCATACGGTAAAAGCTTGGTAATTCAAATTTCACGGGGATGCTCACTGATTTCGAATAAATTAAGTTCTAACTAACAGAAGTGATAAGAGAAGGTTATAGCTAAAGATGAAAGGAGCGGGAACACCTCTTGAACCATCACCTTATATTTATGAGAGAAATCTGTGATTGTTTTCTGCTTCACTTTCCCCTTCAAGAGTTCAAATGTATTGGAAAGCATCTTCCTCTTCAAAACTGAATAAGCTAGCGTTATCAGCAAATTATGCGTCGCGTGCCGCTGCTCATGGTGTGTTTGATTAGGCACGTGGTGTGTAATCTTGCTTATAACCTGAGTGCCAGTAGAAGGCTTCGATGGTATCTCCAGCCATGCATTCGCAAGTTGTTAACAGACCTGAGGTCTGTACCTGAACAGGAATGCGATCGTTCTGCTCAGGTCCACCAGCCTCCGGTACTTGCCACGCAACGAATACATGGTGGCATGTGCGGTGTAGGTGTGGACGCCGTGGCAGAAACGTCCCAAAGCACACAACAAAGATGATAAAAAATGGCACAGCTTATCTCACTTGCTCGACCTTTGTGACTGGCAAGTTGCCCGACTGGCCAAATCAGTGGCATGTTCCACTGTCGATGCTGCTGCAACTGACCATTTGAAAAAATAAACGTAAGAACATGGTGGCCATGATGTGTTTCTGGCTCCTTTAATCATTTAAAGCACAGCCTTTGAGATCTGAGGGAGTTGTTGCTGGGGCGTGGATCGATGACGATGGTGATAAGCACATCGCGCCATCTGGGAAAGTGACAACCAGTGCGAGCCATGAGCCGGCCACGGTGGCACACAGTTTGAATTATCTGTGTGGCACGGTCAATTCTCATGCAAATTAATGAGCTCTTTAGTAGATGAAGTTCTACGGATCTCGGCAGGACAGTGCCAGTAAGCTTGAATTATCCAAAATTTCAAATGAATGAGGTGTGAATTAACGAGCTTTTACTGTGGTATGTAAGGCCGACACTAGCGCTCAGCGATACGTTTCTGTTAATGGTATTGCAGCTGTACCACAAGAAGACTAGGCATTTTCTTTAAAAGGGTGCTTTCTTTAGTTTGAACATGAGTTTATTTGATTAACTTTCTGGTTGAATTTCAATTACCAAGGTTCTAGCGCACAACATTCTGTACATACGGCCATAATTAAGTGGCATGTGGCTGTTTAAGCATGACAAAGACAACAGAAATGCATGGCAGCTAGTTCCTTTTATCGCGTTGCTGAAGTAAACCAAGGATGCCTTAACTGTACGAGAGAATTCATCGCAACAGAGTGCATCTCAAAGGCAGTCTGTAGTATGCAGGAAGAAGGGGCAGAGGTGATAGAAGAAGCAGTGACTGTGGAAAACACTTCAGAACGTGCATTCACATCCAGTGATCAGATAGAGTGTTAGCGAGTGACAAACGGTGCAAGTGGGGGAGAGTACAAATGGTAGTGAGTGCCGACAAGTTTGTGTCGACACAAATTACGAAGAGGCCGTGAGTAGCTTGGAGAACATAGCCAGTGGTCTATTTGTGTTACAGAATGGGTGCCAAGAGAAGGGAAGTGCAGTCAAGGAAGGCAGAGAATTAGGTGATGCAATGAAGTTACGAAATTTGCAGGCATTAAGATGCGGTCCACTGGTGCAAGACAGGAGCAGCTGGAGATGGTTGGAAGGTGCCTTCCTCCTGCAGTGGACTTTTATACGGTTAAACCTCGGTATAACGAAGTCGGTAAAATCGTCAATTGGCTTCATTATATAAAAATATTGCTACACTGAAATTTGACCTTGTCTGCAAATCAGTACGATCAACAATGGATTTTTGTTACACAGAAGGGGCCACTAAATTTTTTTAATTATTGGGCAACGGGAAAAAAGCACATTTGAACGAGAGAAAGATTACTTTTGTTAAATTGAATAGTCAGCAACAAGAGATACAGCTTTATGCAGTGTCAACAATCTCTTCACCTCATTGGTACAAAGTGAAGCCAGTAACGCTTTCATGTCCACTCCACCCCCACAGCTGACAGTGCTGCCCGCAGAGGGACGTCACTATCATAAAAAGCACCAGCAGCAGGGAGTGACTGCTTTGTCTGCCTCCCGCTTAAACGCGTCTCCGAAACCTGTGATTAAACAACCTCCAGTACTAAACGTGTGGGAAGACAGCGCACACGGAGCCACGCCATTCGGCACACCTACTCTTTGCAGACGTGGCAGATTACCTCTGAAACGGGGCGCAATGGCTGCGTATGTTCCCAGCCGCACTGGCAGCCATGGCCGCACTAGAAAAAAAGACGTGCGGCAGCCTGCCATCCGCCCTTACGTGCGCTTGATAGCATTACCCCAAGCTCGCCCCCTTCTTCCCCTTTCTCCTTGCTCGTGCAGAAAGACGGCGCTCATCAAGCAGCCATCCTTCTTGGCTCATGCTCAAGCGCTTTCGCTCACACCTAAAGCACACAGTGCGCAGAGAGCGATAGGACCTCCTCACACATGGATTTTATACGGAAGATGACGCCACCGTTTTGGCAGTTGCTCTTGGTTGTGCAGCATGCAATGTGAGAGGTGCATTCGCAAGCAGTCGCTTGTAGTTCAATTATTTAACCATCTTCATGTGGGGAAGTTTCCATTTATTGTCTTGGTATCCCTTCGTGGCAGAAGTGAAATTTCCTCAAACAGTTAAACCTTGATACAACGAACTTCAATATAACGAAATTCTCTATATAACAAAGTATTGACTTTTTTTTATAATTAATTGTCCACAGAACACCCTGTACTTTGAACCTCAATATAATGAAGTGTGTTTATATACCATTTCAATATAATAAAGTTTCACTGCCACTGCAAAGAAATCAGCAGGCAGTCAGCATGGCTCAGCACATACGCAGCAAGCGCCCTGTTTTAGAGGTAACCTGCCACGTGTGCAAAGACTGGGCGAGCTGAGATGGCGTGGCACTGTGTGCCTTCTTCCCACGTGTTTAGCGCCGCAAGTTGTGCAATCTGGAGTTTTGGAGACATGTTGAAATGAGAGGAAGGTGAAGCATAGCTCACCGCTGCCAACGTTTTTCATGATAGGGTCGTCCCACTGTCGGCGACACTGTTAGACGCGGGGTCGGAGTGGACACGAAAGTGTGGCTGGCTTCGCTTCGTACTGTTAATGTGAAGATATCTTCGAGATAGCATGAAGCCTTACCTTTCGTCTCAGACCCTTTAATTCAACAAAATGACTTTTTCCCTCAAACTTGCCGTTTTTGACTGCCCGATAATTCAGAAAATTTTGTGGCCCCTTCAGTGGAAGGAAAATCCATCGACGATTGTACTTATTTGTTTCAACGATTGAATTTCAGTGTGGTTGACTTACGTTAATTCGACCCTGACGGGACTGATGAAACTGGATAAAGTATTTAGCAGGTCGAATGAAACAAGTTGCAGAAAACCACCAACACACACCACTGATTCATCTGCCGGTATTTGCCCGATTCTAACATGCCCCCGAATCAGTTGGGTCGCCACTATTTATTTGTCCAAAGTAAAAAACTAACGTTGAATTGACATTAAAGCTCCTAAGCAAAGCAGAAATCTAACGCGCACCGGATTTTTCAGCAAGAATAATGTGTTGCACAATGGCAACCGGTTACCTAAAGACTGCTCTTCCGCAATACAGCCGTGTTATGCGGTAAAGCATACAAATGCCGTTAGGGCGATTTTGGTTTCTTGTACAATTGCACGACGCAGGCAGTTTTCAACCCAGTTCTCGTAAAAAAAGAAGAAATATGTGCATTGAATTAGGTAAATACCATAATAAGACATTGCGAGCTTCGGTTATTGCTTGAAAATATAAACTGTACGTCACGATGGCGGGCATTGTACTGACACTGCTGAGTGGTTTGCAAGGCCGTCAGTCGAGCACGGGCAAGCTGGCGTGCATGGTCAGCGAGGGCGATGGCGTCGCGCGCATACTCGGTTGTTGAGATCGCAGCAGGAGGAAGTCCCATGTCTAGGGGCAAGGTAGGTTCGCGACCGTGCAGTAGATAAAATGGAGAAAATACAGCAGTGTCGTGCCAGGAAGAATTGTGTGCAAATGTGACGTGAGGGAGTGCAATATCCCAGTCGTGACGGTCCTTTAAAACGTACTTGGACAGCATATCGGTAAGAGTACGGATTAACCGCTCTGTCAGGTTTGAGGATGGTATGAGGTAGTCAGCTTGTGTTGAATGGAGCAAGAACGTACAATGTCGGCGCTAACTTTCGAGAGGGAGTTTCGACCACGGTCAGTAAGCAGCTGTCGCGGGGCGCCATGAAGCAAGACAATGTCACACAAGAGAAAGTCCGCGACGTCAGTGGCGCAACTGGCAGGGAGAGCCCGCGTGATAGCGTATCGGGTGGCGTAATCAGTTGCGACGGCTACCCATTTGTTCCCAGAGGATGACGTGGGAAATGGACCGAGGAGGTCTAATCCAACACGAAAGAACGGTTGCACAGGGATGGTGATCGGCTGGAGATAACCGGAAGGTAGCACCTGAGGTGTTTTTCGACGCTTGCAGGGATCACAGGCAGCAACATAGCGTCGAACGGAGCGAGCGAGACCAGGCCAATAGAAGCAGTGGCAGACGCGGTCGTACGTGCGGGTTACCCCAAGATGTCCTGCAGCGGGTGCGTCATGCATCTCAAAGACCACAGTCTGTCGTAGCTTTTTTGGCCCGACAAGAAGAAGATCAGAGCCGTCAGGGAGGAAGTTCCTTCGATACAGAATGCCGCCCTGGAGGACATATCGGCAAACGGATGTGTCGGTAGGTGTAGAGCCCAGACGCTCGATAAGTGCTCGCAGCGATAGGTCTCGGTACTGCTCATCGGCGATGTTAGCGAAGGCAGACACAGAGAAAATGCCGTCGGCGGTACTACTGTTGGCGTCGTCAGGCTCGTCTACCGGGTAGCGAGACAGGCAGCCAGCGTGCTTGTGTAGTCGGCCAGATTTGTAAGTGACAGAGTACGAATATTCTTGGAGGCGTAAGGCCCAGCGACCAAGTCTTCCTGTAGGATCTTTCAGTGAGCATAACCAGCAAAGCACGTGATGGTCTGTGACAACGGAAAAGGGTCGGCCATATAAGTATGGGCAGAACTTCACAACCGCCCAAACTAGGGCCAGACACTCATGCTCAGTGATGGAATAATTGCGCTCCAAGGGTGAGAGGAGCCTGCTGGCATAAGCGATAACACGGTCGTTGCCGCGCTGGCGTTGTGCCAGTACTGCGCCACTTCCGTGACCGCTGGCATCAGTATGGACTTCAGAAGGCGCAGAAGGATCGAAATGGGCCAGAACGGGAGGCGTTGTGAGAAAGTCGATAGATGCGAGAATGCAGATCGCCCCACTGGAGAGGGGCGTCTTTCTTCAAAAGCTCGGTTAGTGGACGTGCTACGGCGGCAAAATTTTTCATGAAACGGCGGAAGTACGAGCAAAGGCCGATGAAGCTGCGCACATCCTTGACGCACTTTGGAACAGGGAAGTGCGTAACAGCATGGACCTTGCCTGGGTCCAGTTGCACTCCGTTCACGTCAACGAGATGTCCAAGGACGGTAATCTGGCGACAGCCGAATTGGCACTTTGATGCGTTGAGCTGCAGACCAGTTTGATGAAAAACATCCGGACTGCTGAGAGACGCTCGAGGTGCGTAGTGAACGTTGGGGAGAATACTATAATGTCGTCCGAGTAGCACAGGCATGTGGACCATTTGAAACCGTGAAGAAGGGAGTCCATCATGCGTTCAAAAGTTGCAGGAGGGTTACATAGACCGAACGGCATCACTTTGAATTGATAAAGACCGTCAGGTGTTACAAAAGCAGTCTTCTCGCAGTCGAGATCGTCCACGGCAATCTGCCACTAGCCGGAGCGAAGGTCAATAGAGGAGAAATAGCGAGCACCGTGGAGGCAGTCAAGGGCGTCATCAATCCGAGGTAGGGGATACACGTCCTTTTTGGTAACCCTGTTAAGGTGCCGATAATCCACGAAAAGCGCCATGAGCCATCCTTCTTTTTGACCAGTACAACAGGTGACGCCCATGGACTACATGACGGTTCAATAATGTTCTTGGCAAGCATTTTGCCAACTTCTGCATGAATAACTCGACGCTCAGCTGGTGACACTCGATACGGGCGGCGATGAATAGGAGGGGCATCGCCGGTATTAATGCGATGTTTGACAGCTGTAGTTTGGGCCAAAGGACGATCGTTAAAGTAAAAAATATCGTGGTAGGAAAACAGAACGCAGTAGAGTTCACGAGCGTGCTCGGACGGCAAGTCGGGCGCAATCATTTTCTGTAAGTCAGCGATGGTACAATTTGCCGACTGCGATGGTAGAGGAGCATCGGATGAAGTGTCGTCTACTGCAATGGATGCTACTGAGTGATCCGCGAATGAGCAAGGCTGGGCCAGAGACATCCCGCGTGGCAGCACTTGTGTCGTCAAGCCAAAGTTGACCACTGGCAGGCAGACGCAATTCGCCGTAATAGATAAAACTGTATGAGGTACTGTGATCCCGTGTGTAAGTAGCACGTCTTGCATAGGAGCCGCGATGTAGCGACTGTCGGGGACTGGTGGGGATGACACTAAGTCAACGTAAGTCAGTGCCGAAGGTGGCAAGCGAACGAAGTCGACGGAACTGAAGCGACTGGGGTGTGGTTCAGCGGGATCCAGAACAGGCAGGTCGAGGCGGAGAGTACTGGCGGAGCAATCGATGAGAGCAGAATGTGCGGAGAGGAAGTCTAAGCAGAGGATGATATCGTGGGGACAGTGAGCGATGACTGTGAATGGCACGATTGTTGAGCGATCGGCAAAGGAGATGCGGGCGGTACACATACCAATTACGGGGGCCGTTCCACCCTCGGCGGCACGAACAGGCGTCGTGGCGGGCGTGATAATTTTCTTGAGCCTGTTACGAAGGTCAGCGCTCATTACTGACAAATGCGCCCCAGCGTCTACAAGTGCAGACACAGAAACACCGTCGACTTGCACGTCCACAAGGTTCAGATGAGTGGGCAACGTCAGTAGAGGATTTGGCGGCGTAGGGAGCAATGCAGCATCACCTCGAGGCGCTGCATTGTCTAGTTTTCCGGCTGGGAGCGGCGTCCGAAGGGAGTCGGCGAATAGGAGCGACGGGGCTGGGGAGAGCGAGATTGTCGTCGTTGGGGCAAAGGCCAACGAGAATAGGGGCGGTTCGGTGCAGGAGAATCAGCGGCGGCATTATCGGAGCGTGTGGCATAGGGACGAGAAGGGCCACCTGGGGGGCTAGAGTAGGCAGTATAAGTAGACCGGGTCGGGGAACTCCAGTGACTGCGACAGTGAGAAATATGCCTGATTCGATGGTAGTGAAAACTAATGGGCTTGTCGTCAGCAGTGCGCCATTCAGATGGGTTGCGGAAACTTGGTGGGTAAGAAGATGCGGGACGGGGCGGAATCGAAGAAGCCGGGCGGGTATCAGGGCAATGGGCCGAGCAGATGGTGTGAAGACCCATGTTTGCGAATTCCTGGCGGACAACCGCCTGGATCAGCGAAATTGTGACTGCAGATGCGTTGGTGGGACTGGAGTCGAAGGCAGCCGGATAGGCGGCCTCGATCTCACGCCGGACGATCCTGGTAACATCGACAGTGTTGTTGGGACAAGGAGCGTTGGCACAGGAAGATGTCGCTGGGGTGTTGGGGAGACAGGCAAACTGCTGGTCAATACATCGGCTTTTAGCGAGTTCTCTTTTATAAGCGGCACTCTTTTATAACTGCATCCACCGTCACCTCGTTGTTGCAAACGAGCAAGTTGAAGGCGTCATCGGCAATGCCTTTGAGGATGTGGGAAACCTTGTCTGACTCAGTCATGTGTGAGTCAACTTTGCGGCCCAGAGCCAAGACGTCCTGAATGTACGCGACATAGGGCTGTGTTGACGTCTGCAAGCAGCCGGATAACGCCTTCTGCGCGGCAAGTTGGTGACCGTAGGGGTTGCCGAATAAGTCTTGAAGCTTTTGCTTAAGGCAATCCCAACTGGTGGGCTCATCTTCGTGCGTCCGAAACCAAACTCGAGGTGTGCCACCGAGGTAAAAGACTACGTTGGCGAGCATGATAGTATGGTCCCACCGGTTATTGCGGCTGACGTGTTCGTACAGGCTGATCCAGTCATCGACGTCTTCCCCATCTTTGCCCGAGAATACGCCAGCATCACGGGGAGCAGGGAGAGTGATGTAGGTCGTCGAAGTGGCAGCTGGTGTCGGAGCCGGCAGATTCGAGTTGTCGTCGCCGGGAGCCATGAAGGAAGGCTCGAAGTACTGTCCACTGCGAAGCTCCGTGACGAGGTACAGGGAGCGTCCACCTCCACTAGATATGTTACGTAGAAAGACGCAGATGAAAAGCTATATAGAAGCATATTTACAAGAAAATACGCCGCACTTTGCCAAGAGGCAACAGCCCACGCTAGCCTCTAATCGTCATCGTCGTCTTCACACTGCTCGCCTTTTCGTGATCGCAAATACTGTTCCATAGCAATATAAATAAACTTCGACATAAAGAAGCAAGGTGCAGATTTTACTTACTATGGTTGATTGAGGTTGAACTGCATTGACATCGTGTATAAACACACTTTGTTATAGTGTTGAGATTCCAAGTACATGGTGTTTTATGAACAAGTTAAATAAATTGTTGTATACTAGAGAGCCTTGTTATATCAAGGTACAAGTGTACAGGAAGATGATGATAATGATGAATATCAATAGGCGGGACTACAAATGAGGCACCGACAGTGATATTGAGTGGATGCGAGTACGAACGTGAGTGACTGTAGGTGAGTGAGTGCCAGGGAGTGGGAGTGAGTGCGAGTATAAACGTGGCTGGGTGCTGGTAAGTGTGAATGGAAGTGACTATGAACACTATGAGCAACCGCCGCCGAGTGTGATTGCACATGAGTGTGACCGAGTCTTTCAAGATATTGGTGAGTGAGCATGACTTACTCTGTCATCCTATGCTCACAGAGCACATGCACATTGCCCACCTGTCTCGATGAGAAGTCGTTCCCTGGGGATAGTGGCAGCCACCGCCAGGTTCTCAGCAGTCTTGAGGGAGCTGTCAAAAAGAAGGAGCTGTCACTCACATACAACCTGGTAAGCCAGTTGTCTTCACCTGGGGTGACTGGTCGAGCAAGTGGCTAGACTAAAGCCCTAGTCACACAGAAAACTGTAGTGAGCAACTTCGTTATTAACTTTAGCAAAGTTTAATGCATAATGTTTAGGAAACGCTGTTGCTGCCTCGACAAAGACAAGTTCCCCGGCCGAAATGTTGGCTCAGTCAACATTCCTTGCTTTGCCACTGTTCATCACTTTATGCCTCCATTTTCTTGCGAACCTCTCTCTTGTTTGGGAAGATTTAATGCCATTTGAATACAATGACATTTAAAAAAAAACAAGTCACATTAGGTTCCAGCAGTGCCATGTGGAAAAAACGTTAAGTAGTTCACAAAGATGGCATTCAAAGGTCAGAATGTATGCACAAAGCTTTCTAAATATAGCTGTCTTTTCATGAAATTCTTCTGTGACACGATATTACCGTATTTATTCGAGTATAAGGCGACATTTTTTTCCAAAGCCCTTAGCCCCCAAGTCCTCCCTTACATTTCAGGATAATAGATTCAGTTACTGTGTAGTTATGGCGGCAGCAGCGCCACATTTCAGGCGATCCAGATTATAAACGGCCCTGAAAATTGTACCAACCAAAATAGGAGGGAAGCCAGTACCGTATTTCCACCCGTACAACCTGCACCAAGAATCTCGCACGTTTAACAGTAAAAGCAGAGGATAAGACGTATGCGAATTCTGCTTTGACGTGTGTCTTCACAGTAGTGTGAATTTCACCTTATAGCATGGCTTCAGGGCACCGCGGTGCATGCTGCTTTAAAGCCAGCCCTCAAGAGAATGTTACCATCAAACCAGTTTCGTTATCTCCTAGGGAACACCTCCCTACCCCTCCCTCAGTGTGTTAAAGCTCCCTTCCCCTCTATTCCATGGTTGTCATTTTGTGTTTTGGCTGTGTTAATTCAGTATTTTGGGGAAATCCCCGCCAAGTCCAACTAATCTGTCTGCTATCTATATCACCGTATGGGAGTGTGCACATTTCATATCTAAGTTGTTTCTCTTGGGTCTCCCAACTGAACTTTCGCCTTGTAACTGTGACCACCTTATAATCAAATAAACACCGCATCCGAAATTGTGAAAAGAAATGGTCAAATTATTGTTAAAGATCTTAGCTGTCCACATGTTTTCTCCGCAAGAAAAGACTCACTACTGCTTGTGCTGCCCCATGAAGTGTGCGCTGCCTTCTACCAGAAGCACAACAGAACACTGAGACAAAAGCAGCTCGTCTATGGCACTGCAGCAGAAAACGAAAAGCACTGTCTATGGGCTGTTGCCAATTTCACCTGCTTCAGGAACTTGTGAGTAGAGTAAACTTCCTCAAAGCAAGTGTCCATCTAGTGTCCTTTTGCCATAAGAATACTCCAAAGGTAACATGAACGAATGAAAGGCGAAACTTTTTTTTGCAAATCGTATTTATTTTTAGTAAAACTCGACGCAACATCAGTAACATCTTAGAATAAGCCAAATTTCATAAACTCTATGGAAATTTCGGTAATGTTGGCAGGTATGCCAGAAGGAAGCAGATTGTTGCAGTTTCTTTCTCGCTCACTTCCTATCGTCATCATACATTGTCGTTTCTAAATGTCCCGGGCTCATATTGTAGAAACCCATGAAGGACCACACAGGAAGAACGGTCAATGAAAAAGTATAATGGTATTATGGAACAACAAAGGGATGATGGTGACAGTGGTTGAGTGAGGAATGAATTTCAACACGGAAAGACAAAATAACGGGGATGAAGCCCTATACCTCTGTTCAGCTTTGTCTGTCTAACTGGTTTGCTGAAAGTGGGCAGGAGGAGGCAAGAGTGCTCACCAGCCATTGATGCCAATGAAGAGGCCCAAGTCCAGGAATGCAGCTGCCTCTTCCTTGCTGCCATCAAATGAATGCACCTGCAACACAAAGTTCACCCACGAATGGAACAACACTACCCAGCAGAACTTAAGTAACGTGAGGTATAAGCGAGAAGAACAGGGAAAACAGACGGGCTCAATTCTTAAAATGCGAGAGCATTGTTTGCCTGCCCCTATCCACCTCAATCCACCATCTGGTCTTGATATTATGACTGCGTTATAACAACCAAGAAAATCTAGCCCCTACAAGAAACTGGACACAGGCCTGTAACACTGTAAGGGAGTACCTATCCTCGATGCTATGTTAACATTTGTGAAGCAGTGCAAAATATGTGCGACAGTAGAGCAAAAGAGCTCCATCGTGATTCCACAACATTAACGCACATGCCCAGTTCGCACGTTAATGGTTAGAAAGTCTCCAGGGATGCAGAGAGCATGTGGCTGGAAAAATGACACAGCCAAACGTATACATGTACTGTCATGCAATTGGCTATAATGGAAGTTGAATAAAGTGTGTTTGGCTTAGTAACATCGGCCTTCGAGCTAGTTGGTACATGACCAGAAGGGCTTGAGGTGCAAAACAAGACGAAGACTAAAAAGAGACACCATCGAAATTATAACTTGGACAACAAATCATAGGTGGGCTGCGTCAGAAGTTTCTCACAGTGGCAACAATATGAATCCAACTGAGAATGAAGCCAGAGAAAGCAAAGGGGAAGTTAACAGTTGTTCTCAATAGAGTTTTCAGCACAGATTACTGGAAGGAACTTTGACAATGCAATTGCCGAGCTACCAAGGGAATAATGGGTTAGTACAACATCGATTTGCCTTTACTTTATGCTTGTGGTTTCGGAAATAACTTGTGGCTTTACTTACTGTGCTTTTGTCTGTCGTTATTGCCCTAAATCTTGAGGCGATCCTGTTTGTCTAAATGTAGAAGGCAATGAGACTTTGCACAGATGCATAATCATTGACAATTGTTGAATTTATAATAGAATATTTTGTTGAAAGTGATCAACGTGCAAAGTCGCAAAGCTGTTTGAGGCCAGATGCACGAGTTTTACGCAAATCCATGTACTAGCCATGATTCACACGCATGCAACTTCTATCCACTCTAGTGCAAGGGTTGCAAGATGAAAGCAAACAAAAAGACTACTAGCCACTGGCATGAAGAGTCACAACAGATGCGTAAGAATAATTTATTCATTTATATTAAATATTGCCAAACTCACGTGAGAGTACAGCAAGTGGGCACACATAGGGGTCCCACGTATGTGGTGCGTTACCATGTTGCTCATCAGAGAAACTTTCTTTACCACTGATTATACATTCCTTAAATAATATTGAGGGCATACATACTGAATCTGCTGTTACCATTCAGGGGCATTATAAGGAAACTGTACTGAAAAATTATAAAAGAGACATTAGGCTTCGCAATAATTGCAGTCAAACTTCTTACACGAGTTACAAAGAAAGAACATTATTCCACACTATTAAACATAAAAGGCATGTCAAAAATGGAACCACAACCACCAGCAATGGGTCAAAAGTTTCTGCTCCCCTACTTTTTGCTTCTTCAAGACAACACAGACAGCTTTCCTGGGGACAAAACTGTCATCTCCACCTACATCCATCACATATGGGGTGCCATAGACGTTTCACATTTTTAAGATAATGAGACTTCATATACAAAGTATTTGCAGGATGTTGTGCGCAGATGGACATTAGGTATGACGCAAAGAACCCAGCATAACCAAAGGTGCAGAGCACTGATCCTATATTCACAACACTGTTGAGGGGTTGCAAGCTCAGTTTTAAAAACTCGGTTGCTTCTACAAAACCGTCCTATGACAAATCACAAGTCAGTGACTTCATTGAACAACTGGAATCCGGCCTGCAATAAATCACTTCTTTCTCTCCCCACTGCCTATGACACTGCCAGAAAAGGAAGACACGAAGAATGACCAGCTGAAATGTTGCCACTTACGTAATGCTGTTCTCCCAACATTTTAAGGTGAATGAGCTAGCCAACAGGGAACATGGGAACGTGAACCTCTTGGGCTATATTTCTAGTGCTTAGCACAGAAACTTGGAACAAAGCAGACGAAAGTCAAGTCACACAAAGTGCTCGTGTGTTTTGACTTTTGTCCGTTTCATCCAAAGTTTCTGCGTTAAGCACTACAAAAGATGTACCAACAAGAATAAAACTCTGCTACTCCCACAATGCCGTTCCCTAAAATGTACAAGGGCATGGCAGCGACAGTTGCTTCAAAATGCAGATTGAGGTGGCACATTCACGACGGCGATGGAATTCAACAGCCTAAGCGGCATTCGAGGTACACATTACGGCCATTATTCCGTACTTTGCCACACTAAGTGCCCCAGCGACAATGGCCACGCCACATTCTGGTGAGGGTCCAACACTGCAAAACTTTCAATATCGTGTGTTATCGAGACAAGAGGCAGCGACTGTTTTCACCCCTGCAACTAAGCTGCTCCAAAGCCCTCTGCCTTGCTTTGCTATCCTTTACACCGTCATGCGGCTACGGCATAAAAAAATGGAGAAAAGAAACCATTGGTGGTTCGCACATAAACAAAATACAGTCAAACCTCGATATATTGAACATGAATATATCAAATTATTGCATATAGCAAACACTTTCTATATCACCTGGAAAATTGCATGCATTTTTAATTTTTTATTTCGAACGGGGTTGGACGTAAAATGGGTATATCGAACTCTACCGTCCCAGACCATGTGCGCTCTGTTGACAAGCGATAAGCTTTCCCGCAACAGCCTCGAAGATAGCGGTGGCGCGATGGCCGTTCCCGACTGCTCACACATAGATTGCGTCGAGGGCGCCATTAGAACGTAACGGCACACACACGTGGCGGCTTGGCTAGTTCGATAGCGTCAATGACGCATTGCATTTGTCGCACTGACCCCTCCTCAGTGCCACGCTCTGTGCTTGCCGTGCCTCGCAAGATTCGCATCCACAAAGACAGTGCGCACTCACTGCGCTCACTCCTCGAAGCATATTGAAACACTGCCAATAACAAAGTATTCAGTGGCGTCTGCCAAGGCATCCTTGGCAGGCGCCACTGAATACTTTTTACTAAGCGCTCCAAACAACAATCCCCTATCGCACCCTTGGTTCATTGATTGATTTGCAGAAATTTCTGACGTGTCTTTTACGTGACTTCATATATTGAATTCTGGCTATATTGAACTCTTTCGTGATCACCACGCTGTTTAATATATAGAGGTTCAACTGTAATACTGCAGCTTAAGCAATCTTCACATGCAAAAATTAGCCAGCACAAATGGGCTGTATGCCACCTATGAAGCACAGCAAGCATTATCATGAAAGAAGTGAAAATACAGAAAGCCCCCCCCCAAAAAAAAGACCAACACGACCCGAACAAATGGCAAGCACAATGCCATGAAAAGTTTCCCTTTGATAGCAATGTCATTTAAATAAAGTTTCTGGGGTGGAGACAGTGTCTTGGAAGTGATGCCGAGCCACAGCCCTCTAACACCCCTGTCAGACAGGCTAGTTTAGTGTCCCTTTGAGCGAGTGCACATTGTTGTTGGCGCCATTCGCAGATTTTCGCACGGAAAGGTTTAGTGACACTGCAGTAGAATGCCCTTGCCTAGCACTGCGGTCGTCTAAGCGCATAGCCTCAATGCTCAGTAGATGGTGGGCACTGATTCTGGAGCCAGTTGTTTTGTTATTTCATGTGTTCTATGCACCCCCATTAACAAAATGGCAATTCTACCTTTGCCAACAAAATCCGCATTGTTTCTCAGGCACCGACACTTCTCTGCTGTCATGCGGTGCATCGCTTAGGTGTGAGATAAAATGCTGTCTGGTCTTCGCTCCTGAGAAATGATCCGTGTTGGGGCTATTTTGCAACTGCAAACGTTGGCTACAGTAACAAGTAGGTATATAATGTGCTGGCTGATTTATCGATCAGCAATGCCATAAATTATAAATGAGACTTTCCTTTCTCATCAAGCTGCACACCACCACAGTGGTGTGCACTGCAGTGAATTGCCTTTGCTGAAAGTGTCACTAAATTTGCCTGTCTGACTCCAGTACTGTTAGCAGGAGCATGGCAATACATCATCCTTTAGTGGAGAGTAGCGAGTGCTTTCTCCTCACTCGATGCAACTTAAGTTGGCTACTATTTTTACTTGCCTAAGACCCCTCGGTATTTCTTGTCAAAATCTTTGCAAGGTGTGGCTCTTACATGAGTTGCGCATATGACTATCACGTAAAACAGCGGAAGGTGTTGCAAATGATGCACAGAATAATGCAAACACTGGCTGCACACATACTTATTGCAGATTCAGCACCAACGATCAAGTTCCACTTCATTCCTCATCAGTCCTGCTTCTTGAGCTTAAGACCTCATTAGCACACTCCACAAAATGCTTGCTGTGCAGCTGCATGCACAGTGCCTGGTAACTTTGCTGAATTTTTGTTCTTAATATCAGAGCTCAAAGACCTCTTACGCGCTAAATAAGGTAATTTCAACATATGTATCGTGCCCATGCCATACCGATAATAATCCCCACAAGGATCACGATACAGATTATGCTCATGATCATGTCCTTGTGCAAGTGTTCCTAGGAAGAAACTTCACAACTTTTACGAGGACATGATGTCAATATCCAAAGGTAATGTGTGGCCTAAGACAGCAAGGTCCAAATTCTTAATGATCCAGCTTTGACCGGAAAACCACTAAATTTACCTCTGTTGGTATAAATGTGCAAGGGCTTCAACTCCAGAAAATATTTTCAATAGAGTTAAACCTCGATATAGCGAAGTATATTACTTTTCATAACCACTTGTCCATAAAACACCATATATTTATAACCTCAACATAACGAAGTGAGTTTGCATGCGATTTCAATATAAAAAAATTTCACTGCCGCCACAAAGGAATGCCGAGACAATAAATGGAAGCTTCGAAGTATGCAGATGGTCAAATGATTGAATTAGAAGTGGCTATTTGCAAACGCAGCTTTCAAATTGTATGCCGCGTGACAAGAGCAACAACCGAACTGGAGCCGCATCATGTTCTGTATAAAGTCCAAGTGCAATAAGATCCTATCGTGCCCTGCCCACTTCGTGCTTTAGGTGCGAGTGAAAGTGTGCAAGGGTGAGAACAGAAAGGTGGTGGCTTCACACACCAGTGCCGCCTCCCTGCGAGAACAAAGGGAAAGACGGGGAGGGAGCGAGCTCGCAGTAACCCAATCAAGTGCGCACGAGGAACGAGGCGAGGAGTAAGTTGGCGCGTGGCTACGCAAGGCTGTAAGGCCAACCGAGAGCATATGCAGCCGTGCTCCCTATTTATAGGCATTGTGCCGCGTGTGCAAAGAGTGGGCGTGCTGAGACGGCATGGCACTATGTAAGCTGTCTTACCGCACGTTTAGTATCGGAGGTTGCATAATCTCGAGTTTCAGTGACTCGTTGAAGCGAGAGGCAGACGAAACATATGCTCCACGCTGCCGGCGCTTTTCACGATAGCGTCATCCCGGCATGGCCGATGCTATCAGCCGCGGGGGTGGAGTACTCCGCACGGGAAAGGCTGGCTGACTTCGCTTATCATCGACGTGGCTTGAAACCGTATCATTCGTCACCGGCTCCCGAATTCATCAAAATGAATTGTTTTCTTATTTATATTAGCTTTTTTTTAATTTCCCCATAAGTCAGAAAATACAATGGCCCCTTTCCTTGTAAGAAAAATCGATCGGCAACTGTACTTATTTGCATAAAAGGTCGAATTGCAATATTACAAAATTTCGATATAGTGAAGCAAAGTGCTCACTGCGGTATATTGATGAACCATGTGGCAGCTCTTACAGTTGTGCAGGTTTCCTACACCGTCCCTTTACCATAACATCTACCCCAACGCCTTCACACCGCGCTGCAAAACACGCCATGCGCCACATGCAGATTTCGACCGCATTATCTGTGCATGTCCTGCAGCACCACGCACCATCAAAGCACAGCCCCGATCCTATATTCAGAATCGCCATGCCGGAGCAGTGAGAGGCCGTGCTGCTCAGTGAATGTCTGGAGGACTAACTCTGGGTAGTCCAGTTGGCCCCCGCTGCCGCCGACACTTAAGGTGTGGCCACTGCCTGAGGAAGGGAGGCTCCAGTGGGGCTAGCTTCCCAGCGCCCCCGCCTCCACTGAACCCAGCAAGGACTTTCGATAAAGCTTTGTCTCTCATCTCTCGCACCCTGACTTTACCTTTAAATTTTTTGAATTATTTGAATGGGTTATGCTTGCGAATATATGGTAATTAAAAAGTGATTCAGCAATTTCTTGTTTATTAGTCGAATATATATTTCGTTTTCTTCTGTAATGTCCACCTCTTTGAGTATTCCAGCCAATGACTGGAATTAAGCTATCTGCTGCAGGCAATTTTTAAAATATTTTGTGTAGTCTAAATAATTGAAGGGAGACTAAAACCGCGCGAGAAAATGAGGACAAGCGAAAGAAACACACAACACACCACAAGCGCAGTGGTGTTTCTTTCGCTTGTCCTCGTTTTTTCTTGCAATTTTAATCTCCCTTCAAGTATGAACCAAGCAGTCCTCAAGAAGGTCCTACTGTAGTCTAAATAAGTACACTCGGTACAGTCTCTCAAGGCACAGACAGCCCAAGTCATGTGAAGTAAGGTGGCACTGACCACGGCACCGGTGAAGAGGCCCCTGTTGCGACTGAGAACGTCCAGCAGGTCGGGCGAGGCCTTGCGGCAGTGCAGGAACAGTGGCAGGCCTCCACTGGGGCGCACCAACTGAAGCTGCAGCTCCAGGTAGCGCAGCTGCGTCTCACGGTCACAGAACTGCAGCCGCTCATAGTCTGCATGCAACACAATTGGGAAACAACACTGTTACCCACAGAGTTTCTTACAATACAACCTAGTGAGAAATCTGGCAGCACTGTCAATACATGTTTCAGGGCGGGCACACAGCCACCATAGTTTTTAAAAGCCAAGATGTGAAAGCTTCAGCTTCCGCATTACAGCTGAACATAGCTTAGCCTAAAAGTGATAGCGATGCAAATAAAGCTTCCTTCGAATGAAATGTTAATTTTACGCAGATTCCACACATGTGGGAATCCAGCAACCTTGTGGTCGAGCTAGCTGGTGAAACCTCAAGGCTAGACACAGGGCTAAAAGAGTCCATGAAACGGTTAGAATAAATTTTGTGTACACGTAGCGTACAGCTACAGTAAAACATTCGGGCCACAATTTAGGTGAAGCATCTGATATTAGGAGAGCTACAAATGATTACAAGTTACCCTCCTCCATGGCCATGCTTTTTCTCCTCAACTCAATCACCGAGCGATTGGGGCAGCTCTGCCTTCACTGGCTCTGTGTCACGATGTGACGTCGTGACGTCTACTTCGGTTGCCTTGGAGCCAGCACGTGAGGCCTCTCCACCCTCTCCACTAGCTGCCTGGCAGCCGTTCACCAGCAAGAGCTATCCAAGCAGCATGCATTCCAAGCGTTCTGTCACAGCGCCGAGCAAGTCCAGTTTTCTGGTAAACACAGGCAAGCTGGGTGTTTTGACAAATGGGTGGAGGAGTAACTCTGCACACTACTACCACTGCAATGAAGGGGCTTTAGCATAAATGTCAGCACCCTGAATGATGCCACCAGCTGGTGGCACAGAGCTAATACAGTCAAACCTCAATATATCAAATGGATATACCGAATTATTGCTTATATCGAACACTTTCTATATCACCTGGAAAAAGGCATGTATCTTTAATTTTTTATTTCGAACAGGCTCAGACGTAAAATAGATATATCGAACTCTGCCACCCTAGACCACGTGCACTGTTGACAGGCAGTGAGCTTTCCCGCAACACTCTCAAAGATAGCGGTAGCACGATGGGCGTTCCCAACTGCTGCGCACAATAACTGCACACACAATCGTGGCGAGGGTGCCATTTGAACTTAGCGGCGCACACACGTGGCGGCTTGGCTAGTACGACGACGTCAACGACACATTGCATTTGCCGCACTGACTCCTCCTTGGTGCAGTGCTCTGTGCGTGCCGTGCCTCACAAGGAATTGCGGTTTGCATCCATAAAGACATGCAACAGCACGCGCTTGCTGGGCTCACTCATAGACGACACTTCATATTTTGTTATTGACAGTGTTTCAAAATGCTTCGATTGACGGACGTGGAGATTGCAGCAGAATTAACGGCCAAATTAAGACGCTGCCGAGGTTGATGCCGCAGGCGCTGATGTTGCCCTGTTCTGGACTTCACCTGAGGATGCAGGTGCTTTGGCCCTTCTACGCCACAACCGGCCTATAACTTCTGGATCTTTTAAGACTATGTAGAGGACTCAGGTTTAAGCACATGCCTGCCAATAAGAAGCAGACTACACTGTTAAAGTACTTTCAGCCAAATAAATAAATACTTTGTGTGAAGCTTTAAGTGAGTATTTACTGCACCACAATTGGGGCACGATCGGGTATCGTTTGGAGTGCGCATTCAGTTGTGTCGCACGTAATTAGCCTAGACCGTGCCGACTTTGCGCGGATGATGAAAGTGGCACATCCTATGCTAATTGTGTGTGGCGCAATCGACCGTGCACTCCCAGCTGACAAAGTCGATGCGGCCTAGGCCAAATGCGCACGGCGCAACCGAACGCACACTCCGAACAATGATTCCCGTTCGCATCCTTAGTTCATTGCTCGATTTGCAGCATCCTTGGTTCATTGACTGATTCACAGAAGATTTTGAAGCATTTTTTACATGATTGTATATATCGAATTCTGGCTACATCGAACTATTTTGCGATTACTGTGCTGTTCGATATATCAAGGTTCGACCAAGTGTAGAACATTTTGAACATTTAAAAAGACATTATGTTCATGATTAGGCTGCTGCTGAAAATTTACACAAGCAGCAATGTTGAATACACTTGTTTATTGCTATATTAGCTGTGTGTTTGTCTAGTTGAGCTCTGTGCCAGCAGGTGGCGGCACCCTGCAGGCTGCTCATGTTGGCACCTCTGCCTATCTGACAACTGCATTTACTGAAGCACTGGACATGCTAAAACTCTCTATTGTGGAAGTAATCCTCTAGTCTGAAGTGACAGCCACAAACGCATATATCCTGCCATTGATCTGGTAACATGCTGTTCGGATACCGATCAGGTACTCCGCTCGCCTGTTGCCTTGCAGAGGTACACGGTGTCGGAGCTTGACATGTCGCTAATCGCTAGATTTGTAGCCCACAATGCAGCAAGGGCAATGCGTGGCCTTTATGAAAAGAAACCACAAGACTAACACTCATCGTGCAGCAAATGTCAACATGGAGCGTGTTGTAACACAAGCAGACGGCACTTGGGGCCCTATAACGTAAAACTATCCAATATGTTTTTATTCCATTCTCCTGACGTCAAACTTGCATAACTGCCGACGCAAGCATCGGGCGGTCACCCGCAGGGTTGTCTGAACAGACCAATCAAACGCTCTCCTCATTCATAGGAGGTCACTTTTGTTTGCTTGAAAATCGAATAACATTGCCTACACTGAGCGGCTTGTCTTTTGTAATTGGCTGACAAGAGGCTAGGAGCATGCTCAAGTGGAGAGGGATTCGATGGGGCCGAGCCACTGCACTGAAAATCGATAACCGGATGAAGAGGGTGGTGCCAGCGTCTGCAATTGGTCCGCTTTCCCTTACTTAGCTTGTGGTGGCTGGTCGAAAATCCTGGCAGCATGCAACGGAAGCTTACGAATGACGCTAGAACGGATCGCCAGCAAAGAAGGGTTGGGAGAACAAGACCGTAAACGTGCCAAAAGTGCTCGAAAATGTTACACGGCCACGCAAAAAGATTTATTATACACAAATAAACCTATGCTCTCTGGCAGGTGCGAGTAGCCAGTGCCTGAGCGATCGGCGGCAGCCATATTTTATTCCTTTCGGAATGATGCTGCCTGCGGCTATTCAGAAGAAAATTCACGGCATATTAATGCGTCTTTAACGCGTACACGTCACTTTGACGTGATGTGTTCTTGCGGTTTTGTGATGTCGCGTGACAGGCAGGTGAAGTGGGTGCAACCCAAAAACTTTTGACCAACTGCGGAGGGCTGATTGCAGAATTGGAATAGAAAAGTTTCGAATAGAATTATGTTATAGTGCCCTTGCTGTCTGTCAGAAGTACTTGAGTGTAGTGATAAATTTTCGTTGTGTATTCTCTTTCTGATACTTTCTTTTACAGAAACAAATTAACAAACATTCCAACTACTATTGCGAGCAACATTTGATCACCATAACGTTGGATAAGTTATCGATGATGCAAGCTGCATAGCTAATCGGATAGCTCGCCAAACTGACATCAAATGTGCTGGCTACGTAGATTGTAATTGAGATGCTGAAAGCTCAGGGGAGCGGTGCCGCTGCCATTGGTAGCGATGCACATTTTAAAAATCTTATAAATTACACGCTGTACGGAGAGCAGTTAAATGTGTCACTTCACGATTAGAAGATCCTACCCTATTGACTCAGTATGTTTGTACAATATCGTCAAAATCATTTCAGGGTGCCTTTAAGGCATAACAAACAACTGGATAGGGACATGAGAAGAAGACAGACAGTCTTTCCATTGCCCCTAACAGTTTAGGGACCACATCTAGGCTCTGGGAATTATTGTAAACAAAGCTTTGGTAGATTGTCAGAATGAAACGGCACCTCTCAATGAGAGATGTGTAGCAGTCTCTAGAGACCACACCATATAAACGTTCGAATGCCACAAAGCTCTTCTGCGAGAGCATATCTGTGTAACGGAAGCATTAAGACAGTGATGTCCTCCAAGGACTGGGCCTGGCCATGGGCTAACATTAAAAATGAGATATTTGACTAACAATGGGTATCTACAATGAGCCATGCTTATCCTGACCTCTCTTCTCCTTCCCAAATGAGCTTTTCCTTCTCTTTTCCAAATTATGATGATGCAACAAACATGACAGGATCACGACCCCGACCACATACCTAGTGGCCTACTTGGTCTACTTGGTCTACTTGGTCAACTTGAACTTGACAACTTGACCTACTTGGTCAGTGTAAAATGTATGACAACTATAGCAATTTTAATTTTTTCATTTAATATTGTTTTTAATTTGCTGAGAAATTCTGCTATCAGACACGAGACAGGAGGGTCTCAGGAATATAGAATTTCCATAACCCTGACATGGTTGAAAAATCGCCTCAGTACCAGCTTAATCAATCAAAACCAATGACCTAAACAACCAATCAATCAATCATTTAAACCAGGGGTCTCCAAACTACGGTGCACGCTGGACCTGGCTCGCGGATACCTCCCAACTAGCCCGAGGCTGGCGGTGGTCTATCCAATGATGGCTGGGCCCGCAAAGCCTTTGCTGCAATTCCACCTGGGAGCAGGACTTCTCCACAAAACCTTGCGCTATTTCCTTCCTTCCTGGGAGCTGGCTTCACTGTAGTTACATGATCACGTCACGACGGCACCTCATCTGAGGCTGTGCCGAGGAATCGGGAGCCTCACGCCACCATGTCAGAAGACGCACCAAAGTTTTCTCGACTTCACCCAGGCGCGCTAGAATGAGAGACCTTTAGCCCACTTTTGGCTCTCAAAACTACAGCACATGTGCCGTGCCCCGGCTAACACTAGCCAAGCTGTTCAAAGAAAAGAAATATTTAAAATACACGGTGCCAGATATTATCTTAGGACCTATGGTGTTCGGTCGTCAGACCTCCGATGATGGAACAATGTAAGTAAAATTGTATTTTGCACACTGTTCTTTGAATCTTTTATTTTTCTTTGATCAGCTTGGCTAACATTAGCTGGAACACCCTTTAAAGCTCCTTTACTCCCTCCTGTTATTGTAGATGGTACAATAACAGGAGAGGACAACTTAAAAATATTTGAAAAGACTGTTTACATATCTACTGTAGCGGGGAAACCTAAATTCTGCAACACACAGGCGGAAATTTATGGTCGCTCTAAAAAAATTGCAGTAAATTTTTGTGCAAGTGGGTCACTCGGATCAGTTTAAATCTTGCAAAAAAGAATGACCCAAGAGGGTCGTATCTGGTGAAAAAAATTTACCCCCAAAGGTTTACTATACGTTGCTAAAGCTTTAGTAATTATGTGAAATTTTTTTGCGACTCGATGCATATTGTACTTCGTGCCTTGTTGCGGCGCTGTCACACATTGTCATTGCCATATGTGCGATTTCATCTCCCATTTCCTGTAACTATGGAGGTTCCTGTGCACTCTAGAAGGCCTTTGATATGCCTGATGTGTTCTATGTAGGAGCTATGGGCACATTGTGGGCATTACGTAGATATGGAGTTCTCACATAGAACACTTGCAACCATTTAGCTCTGAAGTTTTCAACCCCACTTAATGACTTTTTAGGGCTTAAGAATTTTGTCGATTCATTATTTAGTAATTAGTAGATCAGTCACAAGTAATTATTCAACCAGGTTAATCGACCCAACCATGCAAAAAAATTAGCTTAGTGTCCAGTCAAAAATGTTTCTGCGCAACTAATAATATCCTGGAGTAACTTGTCTTCCTACAGAGTAAGGTATCCATTGCAGTATTGATTATTGGTCATAAAAAAACATACCACAAACTATAACAACTGACATAACTTAAGAGTGCAAGAAAAGAAAACCTACATGGCATGAAAGAAATAAAATAGACACGAGACAAGGGGGAAAGTGCTTTTTAGTCATACATGTATAGCAAAAAATGGGGTGGCTTTTCAAACAGGTAGTCGCACAACATTTCTAACTAATTTTATTGAGTAAGCTTACACTACAACTTACAGAAATTTCTTTTTTTACTGGTGACTGTTAGAATTTAAACACTGTCAAAAATAAATAGCACAATACACAGGACAGAGAGCAAAACAAACCAACAAGAGCGCTGTCTGCCCTGTGTATTGCACTGTTTTACGTAGTTTCTTCCATTCTCGTTTCAGTGCCGTTCAAGCTCGTTGAAAATGTCTAGTGTACTTAGCCGCGTTCACGGCTGTCTGCTTAAGTGCAGTTCAGAACCAAGTTGTTAGAACCATCTGTAAATCTATAATGACACACTGCTACCTATCGCAATCAGTAAAACCCGTCTATCACACATAATTCAAGGAATGTTTTAGACACGTAGGGTTTACGAAAAGGGCTTCGACTGACACTACTGACATATCTTGCACTGACTTTCTAGTGAGAACACCCAAAAAATAATCTAAACTGGACCAATTCCTAACATCTGTTTTAGTACTCATCTACTGGATATACATGGCGTTTTTAAAAAAGTGGACGAGATTTCCCCTTTGTAAACCTACTTACATATGAATTTGCTGATATCTATCTCGCAAACATACTCAGGCAACTTAATACGCTAACAGATGTTAGCACTGTACAATTCATAACATACTAAATGTACAAGAATTTATCTGCAGCAACTTTCGAAGCGCGCTGCCGAAACGTGCTTGCTTAGATGCCCCCCTTTTGCAATCGAAGCGAGTGCATGTGCACACTATTTTTTTAACGCGAGCACCTTAAGGGCACCATTTCGCAGAAAATCCGGCGTTGAACTCTTCGGATTTGTCCTTAAGCAAAAGTGTCCGTATCTACTTAGGTATATGTCTATGCCAGTGCACCTTAGTCACACTCGATGGATTAGCCTTCGACATGGCACAAGATTAGTTCGGGTAAATATTTCATGCACGGTTGTCCCCCCGCGCGAAGTGTTCAAACCATGCCTTACTGATCACACCACCTCTAGGGGACAGATGCGTTTGATGTACATAAGAGGCATAGCGTACCATTTCTGATTCGATGGCGACTGGGTCTGAAAAGACTTATTCAATGCCTGGGACAGCCAGATGCACCAATAAGCCGCCTATCGCAAAAAATTCAAGGGCGTTTTTAGGAATGTAAAATCCGCTGCGCAGGTGTTCTGCACCATAAGGTGGCCTCGCCGCCTACAGGGTTACCTAACTGAGCTATCTCGGTTGCTATATCCAGAAATTCAAATTCTCCCACCCCTCTATTCTTCTTTTTTCTTTGTTTTTTTTTTTTCTTTTTTGAGCAGAGATAGAACACTGAACTTCCAATGTGAAAGTCGTAAGTTAGAATCCTCCTCCAGTCCACTGCATCTCCAGGCTTGGAGTGGTGCCTGACATCGGCAAAAAAGGGAAAAGAAATGCCAAGTGCCAGTGGGGCTATACTACTCCAGGTGCAACCAAATCAGAAAGGCCCACTAAGCTTCACCAACACACTCCCCCACCAGAACAGGAATTGGCCTCCCTGGTGCAGTACATGGCCACTACCTCCCAAATGACTCATTCGATTAACCAAGGGCCCTCAGTCCCCAGCAGCTGCAAAGCACCTGACCAACGTGGCGGTCAGACCTGTAATGCAGCAGAGGGTGCTAAGAATCTCTGTACCCGGACAGGCCACCAATGAAAATTGACCTTTGCAACCTTTAACACCCGAAGTCTGTTGAGTGAGGCTAGCTTAGTAGAACTCTTTGAGGAACTATCAGACATTGTTTTGGATATCATCGGCCTTAATGAGGTTAGAACTGGTGAGGCTTGTACAGTGCTGACAAATGGCCACGTCTTCTGCTACAGAGGACTTCCACATAAGAGAAAGTATGGGGTAGGATTCCTAATCCGTAAGGACATAGCGGGCAACATTGACAAATTTTACAGCATTAATGAGAGAGTAGCAGTAGTCATAATAAAGCTATGTAGGAGCTATGGAATAAAGGTAGTAGAAACCTATACTCCAACCTCCAGTCATGATGGTGAAGAAATAGAACAGTTTCATGAAGATGTTGAATTAGCAATGAAAAAACTGAAAACTCAGTATACTGTAATAATGGGTGACTTCAATGCAAAAGTGGGTAAAAAGCAGGCTGGTGAACAAACAATTGGCAACTACGGCGTCGATTCTAGCAACACTAGAGGAGAGATTCTGGTAGAATTAGCCAAAAGGAATAGGCTCCGAATAATGAACACCTTTTTTCAGGAAGCATAGCAACAGAAAGTAGACCTGGAAAAGCCCTATTGGTGAAACAAGAAATGAAATCGATTTCATACTTTCTGCCGATCCCAGCATAGTGCAAGATGTAGAAGTGTTAGGAAGGGTAAAATGCAGTGATCATAGGTTAGTGAGGTCTAGAATTTCTCTCAATATGAATAATGAAAGAGTGAAATTAGTCAAGAAGAAACAGGCCAACCTAGAAGCAGTAAGGGTAAAAGCAGACCAATTCAGGCTGGTGCTTACAGCAGACATACATGAATATCTTGGAAAATATCTACAGAGATTCCACAGCTACCTTGATTCTCCAGAAGAAATGTAGAAAGATACCTATAAAGAAAGGGGCAGGCAAGGAGACACAATCTCTCCAATGCTATTCACTGCATACTTGGAAGAAGTATTCAAGCTATTAAACTGGGAAGGCTTAGGAGTAAAGATCAACGGCGAATATCTCAGCAACTTTCAGTTTGCAGACGACATTGTCCTGTTCAGCAACACTGGGGACAAATTACAGCAAATGACTGAGGACCTTAACAGAGAAAGAGTAAGAGTGGGGTTGAAGATTATTATGCAGAAGACAAAGATAATGCTCAATAGCCTGGCAAGAGAACAACATCTCCAGTCAGCCTCTAGAGTTCGTGAAAGAGTATGTTTACAACCCGCTGTGGTTGCTTAGTGGCTATGGTGTTGAGCTGCTAAGCATGAGGTCGCGGGATCAAATCCTTGCCATGGCGGCCGCATTTCAATGGGGGCGAAATGCGAAAACACCCGTGTACTCAGATTTAGGTGCACGTTAAAGAACCTTAGGTAGTACAAATTTCCGGAGTCCCCCACTATGGCATGCCTCATAATCAGATTGATGTTTTGGCACGTAAAACCACACAAATTTTTTTTAGAAGTATGTTTATCTAAGTGAATTACAGGAGACCCTGATCATGAGAAGGAAATATACAGAAGAATAAAATTGTATTGGAGCGCATACGGCAGACATTGTCAGCTCCTGACTGGAAGCTTGCCATTATCACTGAAAAGAAAGGTGTACAATCAGTGCACTTTACCAGTGCTAACATATGGGGCAGAAACTTGGAGACTTACAAAGAAGCCCGAAAAGAAGTTAAGGACCACAGAAAGAGCAATGGAACGACGAATGATAGGCGTAACATTAAGAGATAGCAAGAGAGCAGCATGGATCAAAGAGCAAACAGGTATAGCCGATATTCTAATTGACATTGAAAGAAAAAAATGGAGCTGGGCAGGCCATGTAATGCGTAGGAAAGATAACCAGTGGACAATTAAGGTTACAGAATGGGTGCTAAGAGAAGGGAAGCGCAGTCAAGGACAACAAAAGACTACATGGGGTGATGCAATTAAGAAATTTGCATGCTCAAGGTGGAATCAGCTGGTGCAGGACAGGGGATAGGCTGATGATGATCATTGGCAATGCTACACCAAGTCTCCAACAGTTCTACACTAGTGAAACATAAGCACTATGGGCTAGAATCAGTACGGAAGTTGCAGTAACGACACACCAGAAAAACAAAGGGCCATTTATTTATTTATTTATTTATTTATTTATTAAAATATACCTTATAGGCCCAAAGGGCACTGAGTTAAGGGAGGTTTCGTTATTACAATGAAAGGTTAAGCAAACTAGTAAGGAACAATATTACAAAGCAAATTAACATCCAAATGCAATGCAACAAAGCAAATTGCAATATACAAAACAAGGTTCCAACACAAGTGAAAAAAAAGAAGAAAAAAATGCAATAAAACAGAATAAGCCTGCGAAATAAGAACTAAAAGGGCGTTTGACTGCAAGTGAAAAGAAAATGCAACAACAGATGACAAAATAAGAAGATTAAGAAATTAAATGATGAATCCATGTTACAGCACTATTGTAAACAATGTACCTCATGCTTGTGACGAAACGTATTCAGGTTATTATCAGAGGTGATAACATCTGGAAGATGATTCCACCTGCGAATGGCTTGTGGAAGTGTGGATGGGTTAAAAGCATTTGTGTTTGTAAAGAATAGCAATGCTTCCCAGACCTCCTCAATGTCCTGTAGATATCTGCATGGTGCAGGCAGAATATATGTGAACAAGCAAAAAAACTTGCATGCTGCTGGAAAATGAGGACAAGCCTGTTTGTCACAACGAATATTTAATCTTATTCAATATCAGTATATCCACCAAGACGTAGCAGTAAAAGGGAAATTATAACCCTGATGTGGTTACTTCATTCCCTTTATGGATGTAATCCCAGAAGGTCAATGCAACTAATTAAAATAAAGAGTTATTTGAATGAAGCAAGTCAAAATAATGAAATGCCGTTTTTAGTCTACGCCCAGCACTGTCACCTATGTTAAATAATTTTATTGATTTATTTTTTTATTTAAGTATACAATTCAACATTTATATAAGTGTTTGTTATTTGGCCCACAACACTGTCACTCGTTGCCAATCTGGCCCTCTGGCCAAAAAGTTTGGAAACTCTGACCTAAAGCAACCAACCAGCCAACCATATGTTGGCACCTCTTGTAGACTGCCTCACCGAGTCCCATCTCGCCCAGGGCAGCCACCCTGCCGGCACCCTGCCGCACCAGCCCTGATAGCTGCTCCAGGTAGCGGTCAGGTGGACCATGTGGACCCTCAAATTCCCCACACCTGGTTGGGTGGCAGCCGACCGTGCTCCACAGCAGGCCCCCTGCATTGGTAGGGGTGGTACGTGCACGAGTACTAAGAGACAAGAAGGCAACGGAATGGACACCAGAAAGCAGACAAATACAGCCGGTATTCATGCTGAGATGAAGAGGAAGTTAAGCACATTCTGGTAATGTATGTGTGTAGCAGACAGTCAGTGGTCTTTCAGAGTAACAGAATGGGTGCCTATGCTTATTCATTAAAGTTATGGAAAGTAGGTCAGAGGTCACATTCTCAGTCAATCATTTCACTTCTGCATGATGTGGCATCTCGTGCGATGTCTCACTGAAGCAGCCAGTGCTCTCTTTGACGACTTAGCCAATCAGCACCTACTGGAAGCTATATTTGTGAAAGTGGCCAACTAAGAATACCATTCCAGGAGACGACACGAGGCTTTTGTCACTGTGTTGTTGCAACAAGCAGCTCGGCACAATGTTAAGTTCCGGTAAATTGAGACACTGGGCGCCAGTTGCAAGATGTTCAATTAATTTTGCAAGCTGTTGTATAGGAACATTAGCAGTGTTGTGCTGAATAGTCGTTCATGCACCTCCTTAGTCAAGAAGCTTAAAAGCCATCATGCTTTAGTCCGACATAAGCATGCAGTGACTTCCATAGTGGCAGCCATTATTGATGTCCTCACGTACCTTTTACTCCATGTGCACCAGCAGTAACTTCCGATCAGCATTTGTTTCATCCTAGCTTACTCAGACAGTGCTATCACAGTCACTGCCTTGTGTTAGTGCGTCCAAGGAGCCCACATAAGAACAATTTAACTTTGGAGTTTTAAGTGCCAGAACAATGCTATGATTATGAGGTACACCGTAGTGGGGGCTCTGGGTTCATTCTAATAATTTGGGGTTCTTTAATGTGCACCTAACTCTAAGAACATGAGCAGTTTTTCATTTCACCCATTACTGGAATGCAGTCACTGGACCAGAGATCCTGTGACATCGAGGTCATTGCAACCACATAGCCACAAAGGTACCGCGGCCTGTGAGGAGCCCATGTCGCAGGCGCATTGCCATGATGGAAACCTTAGCAACCAGTGCCGTGCATGCTGAACAGGCGAGCCACTTGCCGTGGGCGCTAGCCAGCTCCAGAGCTTGACGGCTGTCCTCCAGGCTGCCTCCCGTCACCAGTATCTATGCAGGGCAACAAGAAATAGCACCGGACTTTTACCATGCACGAGAAGCAAAACTGGATTCCTGAATTCCTTATGTTCCATAATGTTGAATTGAATTATTCATTTATGTGCCCAAAAACAGCACACAATCAGCCTTCTAATTTTGTGCACAATGAAGAAAAAGAGGCACAAAAAGAGATCATGAACAAAATGCATGCAACTCCGAAGAATAATTCGACACTGTTTTAAACCCTCTTCAGTGTCGACACAATCCCCAGCACCTGGCATTTTTTTCTTGGATACTAAAAAATGAGCACATTTGTTCATTTTTCGTTATGCAGAAGTGGAAAAGATGGCATGCATATTGGCAAATGCTCTCTTAATATTGTTACACAGGAAGACACCGACGAAAAGCTATCTACAAGTATATTTACAAGGCAATACGCCGCAGTTGGCCAAGAGGCAACAGCCCGCGCTAGCTTCCAATCATTGTCGTCGTCCTCTTACTGCTCGGCTCTTCGTCATTGGAAATACTATCCCGTAGCACTACCCCCGGCGGCAAAAGCGCCGTCCCGGAGCGACTAAAGGCCGGACTCTGAAGCAGTGTAGTAGGTCTTGAGCCTACGGACGTGCACGACATCACTAGATGCCAGAGTAGATGATGAGGTTGAGCTCACAGGAGCAATTTCGTACGTCACAGGTGTCACCTGGCGCAGCACGCGGTAGGGCCCTGTGTATCGCGAAAGGAGCTTTTGTGAAAGTCCGACGTGACGAGAGGGCGACCACAGGAGCACGAGTGCACCAGGCGAAAACTGTACGTCACGGTGGCGGGCGTTGTACTGACGCTGCTGCGTGGTTTGCGAGTCCGTCAGTCGAGCACGGGCAAGCTGGCGTGCATGGTCGGCGAGGACGATGGCATCGCGCGCATACTCGGTTGTTGAGGTTGCAGCAGGAGGAAGTACCGTGTCAAGGGGCAAGGTCAGTTCGCGACTGTAGAGTAGATAAAATGAAGAAAATCCGGCGGTGTCGTGCCCGGAAGAATTATAAGTAAATGTGACGTAAGGAAGGGCAACATCCCAGTCGTGGTGGTCCTTCGAAACGTACTTGGACAGCATGTCAGTAAGAGTACGGTTAAACCGCTCTGTCAGGCCATTGGTTTGAGGATGGTATGAGGTAGTCAGCTTGTGTTGAATAGAGCAGGAACGCACAATGTCGACGATAACTTTCGAGAGGAAGTTACAACCACGGTCAGTAAGCAGCTGTCGCGGGGCGCCATGCACTAAGATAATGTCACGCAAGAGAAAGTCCGCGACGTCAGTGGCGCAACTGGTAGGGAGAGCCTGCGTGATAGCGCATCGGGTGGCGAAATCAGTTGCGACGGCTACCCATTTGTTCCCAGAGGATGACGTGGGAAAGGGACCGAGGAGGTCTAATCCAACATGAAAGAACGGTTCCACAGAGACGGTGATCGGTTGGAGATGACCGGAAGGTAGCACTTCGGTGTTTTCCGACGCTGGCAGGGATCACAGGCAGCAACATAGCATCGAACGGAGTGAGCGAGACCAGGCCAATAGAAGCTTTAGAAGCAATAGATCAGGGCCATCAGGGAGGAAGTTCCTTGGGTACAGAATGCCGCCCTGGAGGACATATCGGCGAACGGATGCCTCGGTAGGTGTAGTGCGCAGACGCTCGATGAGTACTCGCAGCGATAGGTCTCGGTACTGCTCATCGGCGATGTTAGCGAAGGCAGACACAGAGAAAATGCCGTCGGTGGTACTACTGTCGGCGTTGTCAGGCTCGTCTACCGGGGTCGCGAGACAGGCAGTCAGCGTTCTTGTGTAGTCGGCCAGATTTGTAGGTGACAGAGAACGAATATTCTTGGAGGCGTAAGGCCCAGCGACCAAGTCTTCCTGTAGGGTCTTTCAATGAGCATAACCAGCAAAGCGCGTGATGGTCTGTGATAACGGAAAAGGGTCAGCCATATAAGTATGGGCAGAACTTCGCAACCGCCGAAACTAGGGCCAGACACCAATTACAGGGGCTGTTCTGCCATCGGCGACACGGACAACAGGCGTCGTGGCGGGCGTGAATATTTTCCTCAGCCGGTTACGAAGGTCAGCGCTCATTACCGACAAATGCGCCCCAGTGTCTATGAGAGTAGATACAGGAACACCGTCAACTTGCACGTCAAGAAGGTTCAGATGAGTGGGCAACGTCAGGAGAGAATTTGGCGGCGTAGGGAGCAATGCAGCGTCACCTCGAGGTGCTGCATCGTCAAGTTTTCCGGCTGGGAGCGGCGTCCGAAGGGAGTCGGCGAATAGGAGCGACGGGGCTCGGGGGAGCGAGATTGTCGTCGTTGGGGCAAAGGCGAACGAGAATAGGGGCGGTTCAGCGCAGGAGAATCGGTGGCGGCATTATCTGAGCGGGCAGCATAGGGACGAGAAGGGCCACCTGGGGTGCGAGAGTAGGCAGTATATGTAGACCGGGTCGGGGAACTCCAGCGACTGTGACAGTGCCGAGAAATGTGCCCGATTCGATGGCAGTGGAAAAATGGGCTTGTCGTCAGCAGTGCGCCATTCAGATGGGTTGCGGAAATGTGGTGGGTAAGAAGATGCGGGACGGGGCGGAGTCGAAGAAGCCAGGCGGGTATCAGGGCGATGGGCCGAGCAGATGGTGTGAAGACCCATGTTGGCGAACTCCTGGCGGACAACTGCCTGGATCAGGGAAACAGTGACTGCAGGTGCATTGGAGGGGCTGGAGTCGAAGGCAGCCGGATAGGCGGCCTCGATCTCACGCCAGACAATCCTGGTAACATCGCCAGTGTTGTTGGGACGAGGAGCGTCGGCTCAGGAAGATGTCACTGGGGTGTTGGGCAGCCGGGCAAAATGTTGGTCGATATGTCGGCTTTTAGCGAGTTCCAGGCGGTGGCACTCTTTTATAACTGCATCCACCGTTGCCACGTTGTTAAATACGAGCAAGTTGAAGGCGTCATCGGCAATGCCTTTGAAGATGTGGGAGACCTTGTCGGACTCAGTCATGTTTGCGTCAACTTTGCGGCACAGAGCCAAGACGTCCTGAATGTACGTGACGTAGGGCTCCGTTGACGTCTGCACACGACCGGAAAGCACCTTCTGCACGGCAAGTTGGTGACCGTAGGGGTTGCCGAACAAGTCTCGAAGCTTTTGCTTAAGCGAATTCCAACTGGTCAGCTCATCTTCGTGCGTCTGATACCAAACTCGAGGTGTGCCACCGAGGTAAAAGACTATGCTGGCGAGCATGATAGTAGGGTCCCACCGGTTATTGCGGCTGACGTGTTCGTACAGGCTGATCCAATCCTCGAGGTCTTCCCCATCTTTTGCCGAGAATACGCCAGGATCACGGGGAGCGAAGAGAGTGATGTAGGTCGTCGAAGTGGCAGCAGGTGTCGGAGCCAGCGGAGTCGAGTTGTCGTTGCCGGGAGCCATGAAGGAAGGCTCGACGTACCGTCCACTGCGAAGCTCCGTGACGAGGTACAGGGAACGTCCACCTCCACCAGATATGTTACGTACGAAGACACAGACGAAAAGCTATTTACAAGTATATTTACAAGGCAATACGCTGCAGTTGGCCAAGAGGCAACAGCCCGCGCTAGCTTCCAATCGTCGTCGTCGTCTTCTTACCGCTCGGCTCTTCGTCATTGGAAATACTATCCCATAGCAATATAATCCTCACATTTCTATCTGACAAAAGGAATAAAATGCACAGCAGACAGAAAAACATCACTGCACTTCGGATTTTTTTTAGTTGTCTGTCAGAATCCGATGCGGTCAAAGTTGTGTCTTCCTCGGATGACAAGCTGTCATTTTCTAAGTCTAAGCTTGGCTTGTGTTTAGAGTCAGAAAAGACACCGCTCCAATCAACAGTTAAAGGTCCCGTGCTATCAGCCATCTCAAAGCTATTATGCACCCGCACTCGAGGTAGGAACACTTTCTTTTATTCGAACTTGACTGGACAAAGTAGAGAGAGCAACTGAATAAAAATTATGCAGATCCTATGCTTTGTGGCAACTAATTCCAACAAGCGCCTGCGAATTTCCTAATTTTATCGCACCACCTAGCTTTCTGCCGTCCTCGACTGCATTTCCCTTCTCTTCGTATCCATTCTGTAACCCTAATGGTCCAATGGTTGTCTAACCTGCATGTTACATGATCTGCCCAGCTCCATTTTTTTCTCTTAATGTCAATTAGAATATCGGCTATACCCGTTTGCTCTCTGATCCAAACCGCTCTATTTCTGTCTCTTAACGCTACGCCTAGCTTTCTTCGTTCCATCGCTCTTTGCACAGTCCTTAACTTGTTCTCAAGCTTCTTTGTCAGTCTGCAAGTCTCTGTCCCATATGTCAGCACTGGTAAAATGAACAGATTGTACATCTTCCTTTTCAATGATAAAGGTAAGCTTCCAGTCAGGAGCTGGCAAAGTCTGCTGTATGTGATCCAACCCATTTTTATTCTTCTATGAATTTCCTTCTCATGATAAGGGTTTCCTGTGACTCATTGACCTAGGTAAATGTACTCCTTCACCGACTCTAGAGGCTGACTGGCGATCTTGTATTCTTGTTCTCTTGCCCGGCTATTCATCATTATCTTTCTCTTCTGCATGTTAATCTTGAACCCCACTCTTACACTCTCTCTGTTGAGGTCCTCAATCATTTGTTGTAACTCGTCTGCACTGTTGCTGAATAGAACAATGTCATCGGCAAACCGAAGGTTGCTGAGATATTCGCCATCGATCCTTGCTCCTAAGCCTTCCCAGTTTAATAGTTTGAATACTTCTGCCAAGCACGCAGCACTGGAGAGATTGTGTCTGCTTGTGTGACCCCTTTATCTATATTTACCTTCCTACTTTTCTTGTGTAGAATTAGGGTGGCTGTGGAAGTATTTATGTAAGCGGTTTGTACCCCTTGATTACGTAATGCCTCTATGACTGCTGGTATCTCTACTGAATCAAATGCCTTTTCATAATTTGTGAAAGCCATATAGAGGGGTTTATAGTACTCTGCGGATTTCTCTATTACCTGATTAATGGCATAGATGTGATCCATTGTAGAGTATCCCTTCCTGAAGTCAGCCTGCTCCCTTGGTAGACTGAGGTCCAGTATTGCACTTACTCTATTCGAGATTATTCTGGTGAATATTTGATACAATACTGGGAGTAAGCTAATGGGCCTATAGTTTTTTCATTTCTTTAATGTCTCCCTTTCTGTGGATTATTATAATGTTTGCATTCTTTCAATTTTCTGGGACCCTTGCAGTCGATAGACAATTCGTATAGAGAGCTGCCAAGTCAACGCACCAACGCACCAAGTCAACACTGTAGACAACAACGCACCTGCTGATGTGTTTGACATGTGGCCAGTCGACACCATCACACATTCACCACCCTTCACCGTGACCATCAGCCTTTGCGACAAGCCGCTCCCTCTGGAGCTGGACACCGGTGCGAGCATTTCTGTTACTGCAAAAAACCACCTTCAGGAGCTAGTACTGTTGTTTACTGTCACGCCATTGGATGTGTTCCTGCAGAGACTCAGGCGAGCTCACCCAAATGTAGGGCAAAGCAGATGTCGCAGTACAGTTCTGCGACAGAAAAGCTGTCCTACTTTTGTTCCAGACTAGGGAAGGTTCACCAACACTGCTAGATCGCAAATGGATTCGAGAAATGGGCATTGACATTGCCGTCTGGGAAGCAGATGTTCAGGCTGTTTCTGATGTTAACGACGTTATTCAAGCATTTTCTGAGGTATTTGAACAGAGCCTTTGAACTATCAATAGCCCAAAAGCCACAATTCATGTTCTGCAAGATGTGGTACCCAAGTTTTTCAAGCCACACTCCCTGCCCTTTGCCCTGAAGGATGGGGTGTCACAAGAGCTTCAGCGCCTATAGAGGAAGGGCATTCTAGGAGCAGTTGCCTCTTCAGCTTGGGTTGCACCTATTGTTCCAGTGGCTAAGGAGGATGGACGGGGAGGACAATGGGGAGGTGCACCCTTATATCGATAAGAAGACCATGGGGGCAGAGAGTGTTAGGTTGAACCAATCCCTAGCGGCAATACAAGTAGAGAAGTTGAGAGGGTTGATTCACAAGTTCGAGGAATGTGAATTGACATATGGAAGGAGTTTGTGCTATGCACTGATGCCTCCGATAAGGCATTAGGTGCAGTACTCTTGCAAGAGAAAGACGAGAGACTCCATCTGGTATTTTTTGCAAGCAAGCGACTTAACAATGCAGAATGAAATTATACTCAACTGTAAAGAAGGAATGTCTCGCCTTTGTATGAACAATAAAGAAATTCCACATCTATTTATTTGGCAAACAACTTATGGTGCAAATGGAACACCATCCCCTAGAGTTTTTGAGCAAAGCTAAGCTAACTAATGGCAGAATAATGAGATGCAGCCTCACGTTGCAAGAATACTCCTTCCATATCATCATCATCATTATCATCATCATCAGCAGCAGCAGCCTAGTTATGCCCACTGCAGGGCAAAGGCCTCTCCCATACTTCTTTAACTACCCCGGTCATGTACTAATTGTGGCCATGTTGTCCCTGCAAACGTCTTAATGTCATCCGCCCACCTAACTTTCTGCTGCCCCCTACTACGCTTCCCTTCCCTTGGAATCCAGTCCGTAACCCTTAATGACCATCGGTTATCTTCCCTCCTCATTACATGTCCGGCCCATGCCCATTTCTTTTTTTTTTGATTTCAACTCAGATGTCATTCACCCACATTTGTTCCCTCACCCAATCTGCTCTTTTCTTATCCCTTAACGTTACACCTATCATTCTTCTTTCCATAGCTCGTTGCATCGTCCTCAATTTCAGCAGAGCCCTTTTCGTAAGCCTCCAGGTTTCTGCCCCGTAGGTGAGTACTGGTAAGACACAGCTGTTATAAACTTTCCTCTTGAGGGATAGTGGCAACCTGCTGTTCATGATTTGAGAATGCCTGCCAAACGCACCCCAGCCCATTCTTATTCTTCTGGTTATTTCAGTCTCATGATCCGGGTCCGTGGTGACTACCTGCCCTAAGTAGATGTATTCCCTTACCACTTCCAGTGCCTCGTTACCTATCGTAAACTGCTGTTCTCTTCCGAGACTGTTAAACATTACTTTAGTTTTCTGTAGATTAATTTTCAGACCCACCCTTCTGCTTTGCCTCTCCAGGTCAGTGAGCATGCATTGCAATTGGTCTCCTGAGTTACTAAGCAAGGCAATATCATCAGCGAATCGCAAGTTGCTAAGGTATTCTCCATCAACTTTTATCCCCAATTCTTCCCACTCCAGGTCTCTGAATACCTCCTGTAAACATGCTGTGAATAGCATTGGAGATATCGTATCTCCCTGTCTGACGCCCTTCTTTATTGGGATTTTGTTGCTTTCTTTGTGGAGGATTATGGTGGCTGTGGAACCGCTATAGATATCTTCCAGTATCTTTACATATGGCTCATCTACACCCTGATTCCGTAGTGCCTTCATGACTGCTGAGGTTTCGACTGAATCAAATGCTTTTTCGTAATAAATGAAGGCTATATATAAAGGTTGGTTATATTCCACACATTTCTCTATCACCTGATTGATAGTGTGAATATGGTCTATTGTTGAGTAGCCTTTACGGAATCTTGCCTGGTCCTTTGGTTGACAGAAGTCTAAGGTATTCCTGATTCTATTTGCGACTACCTTAGTAAATACTTTGTAGGCAACGGACAGTAAGCTGATCGGTATATAATTTTTCAAGTCTTTAGCATCCCCTTTCTTATGGATTAGGATTATGTTAGCGTTCTTCCAAGATTCCGGTACGTTTGAGGTCATGAGGCATTGTGTATATAGGGCGGCCAACCTTTCTCGGACAGAGTTCCCACCATCCTTCAACAAATCTGCTGTTACCTGATCCTCCCCAGCTGCCTTACCCCTTTGCATAGCTCCCAAGGCGTTCTTTACCTCTTCCGGTGTTACTTGTGGGATTTCAAGTTCGTCTAGCCTATTCTTTCTCACCTTATCGTCGTGGGTGTTACTGGTACTGTATAAATCTCTATAAAACTCTTCAGCCACTTGAACTATCTCATCCATATTAGTAACGATATTGCTGGCTTTGTCTCTCAACGCACACATCTGATTCTTGCCTATTCCTAGTTTCTTCTTCACTGCTTTTAGGCTTCCTCCGTTCCTGAGAGCCTGTTCAATTCTATCCATATTATAGTTCCTTATGTCCGCTGTCTTACGCTTGTTGATTAACTTAGAAAGTTCTGCCAGTTCTATTCTAGCTGTAGGGTTAGAGGCTTTCATACATCGGCGTTTCTTGATCAGATCTTTCGTCTCCTGCGATAGCTTACTGGTTTCCTGTTTAACCACCGACTTCTATTGCGCACTCCTTAATGATGCCCATAAGATTGTCGTTCATTGCTTCAACACTATGGTCCTCTTCCTGGGTTAAAGCCGAATACCTGTTCTGTAGCTTGATCCGGAATTCCTCTAGTTTCCCTCTTACCGCTAACTCATTGATTGGCTTCTTATGTACCAGTTTCTTCCGTTCCCTCCTCAAGTCAAGGCTAATTCGAGTTCTTACCATCCTATGGTCACTGCAGCGCACCTTGCCGAGCACGTCTACATCTTGTATGATGCCAGGGTTCACGCAGAGTATGAAGTCGATTTCATTTCTAGTCTCACCATTCGGGCTCCTCCACGTCCACTTTCGCCTAACCCGCTTGCGGAAAAAAGGTATTCATTATCCGCATATTATTCTGTTCTGCAAACTCTACTAATAACTCTCCTCTGCTATTCCTAGAGCCTATGCCATATTCCCCCACTCACTTGTCTCCGGCCTGCTTCTTGCCTACCCTGGCATTGAAATCGCCCATAAGTATACTGTATTTTGTTTTGACTTTACCCATCGCCGATTCCACGTCTTCATAGAAGCTTTCGACTTCCTGGTCATCATGACTAGATGTAGGGGCGTAGACCTGTACAACCTTCATTTTGTACCTCTTATTAAGTTTCACAACAAGACATGCCCCCCTCTCCTTAATGCTATAGAATTCCTGTATGTTACCAGCTATGTTCTTATTAATCAGGAATCCGACTCCTAGTTCTCGTCTCTCTGCTAAGCCCCGGTAGCACAGGACGTGCCCGCTTTTTAGCACTGTATATGCTTCTTTTGGCCTCCTAACCTCACTGAGCCCTATTATATCCCATTTACTGCCCTCTATTTCCTCCAATAGCACTGCTAGACTCCCCTCACTAGATAACGTTCTAGCGTTAAACGTTGCCAGGTTCATATTCCAATGGCGGCCTTCCATATAGAGTACATTAAAGGACGACAGAATCTGGGGGCAGATTTTACAAGTAGGGCGATGGAGTGATGAAGTATCAAGAGCATAACGCAGACGGAGCAGATATATACATATAAAGTTGTGGGAACAATGAACTCACAAACATTGCTAACAGTGCTTGTGAAGTGTGCATGACAGTGTGGTGATATGTTGTGAGCCACGACAACACAAGAAAAAGTACCCAAGTCACAGCAGGAAAGTCAAATTCACCACCACGAAAATCGACAGAAGGCGTTTTTTGAAAAAAAGAAGAACTCCTGAAAAGGGGACCCTTATTATATGTAAGAGGCATGTGGTGCAGAAAGAAAGGAAGAGGACGATTTGAACACATCAGTCCGAAGGGCACGAGCCCTCGAGGTGCATGACCCAAGCGGTGATCGAGGGAGAAGTGGCGCCGAGCTGACTGATCATCGACGTGGCTCTGAGCCAAGAAGGTTGTAGTGTCATCAGCATCGCACTGGTTATGGGAGCCATGAAGGTTCGATCAAGTTCGTGATGCTGGCGGTCCAGGGTGTGGCTTACGACCTCGGCGACGTTCGAGCGAGGCTCCATGGACCGACTGCAGCCTCCCATGACAGTGCCGGGCACTCTAGAAAGGATCACCCTTCAGAGGCAGACCAGCACATATGATAGTCCCCGGGGCATCTCGTCGGTAGTCGAAGAAGTAGCGGCAGAACCCGGAGTTAGGCCTAGCCGGTGAGGCCAGGGTGACACATCACCGATAGAGTTTGGGACACCGGCATCAGAGACGGACAAGTTGACTGGCCAACACCAAGGCAGCAGCGTTTACAGAGTCAGCGAGAACACCGAAGCTCCGACATGCTTCGGACTCGGAAGATACATGCGACGACAAAAGTCAGTAATAACGGTCCTTTCTAGTAGCGTCGCAGCCATAGGCTAGGGTGGCCTGACCTTTTCGTAGCAAGTGCCAAGGACTAACGTAGCTGAATAAGGACATGTTTAGTGATTATCAAATAAGTTGCATAAGTGTTAGTATTTCTTCGTTGTGTTTTAGTTTGAGTGAGTCTTATTTTGAGTTTGGGGTAGAGTGTAATAAAAATCTGTGGTGCTGCTCTGCCTCTCGCAACCCCACCTCTTGTAGCATCCGCATGCCCCCGAGATCAATGACCCACGACACTAGAACACATCATAAGCAAAGAAGGGCTATCTCCAAGCTTGAGCAAGGTATCTGCAAGCCTTCACACACCTGCACCCCATGACGTCAAGGAACTCCAAAGCTTTTTGGGGCTTGTGAATTCCTACAGGCGTTTCCTTCCAAACATTTCTGCATGCCTCCACCATCTGCATTTGCTTGTCACGAACGAGAAAAAATGTGAGTGGGGAAACGAGCGAGAAGATGCATTCACTACAGTGAAGCCGTAGGGAACTTCAGCTCCTGTCCTAGTACATTTCGATTCAAAGTAACCACTGTCTCGGTGCTGATGTATCTCTGTATGGATCGGCACAGTTTTGGCACATCAAGACGCTGATGGTCAAGAACTGCCTTTGCCTTTGCCTCCCGAAGTTTGTCTTGTGCGGAGAAAAACTACAGCCAAATTGACAAAGAGGCATTACAGTTCATATTTGGAGTAGAAAAGTTCCACCAGTACCTGTGGGGCATTCATTTCACTGCTTATACAGATCATAAACCACTACTGGGATCGTTGAGTGCTGATAATCCTGTTCCTGTGCAAGCTTCACCCCGATTAGTTTTCACACTTGAACAATCACGCCCAGGACTCTTGTCACCAACTGTTGTAGCAGAGGCTACAAGAAATGATCCCCTCCTGAACCATGTAGTTCTTGATCTTTTGCCAGGAGAAGGGCTTCCAATCGGACTAGAGGGCAATCCATTCACAGCAAGCAGTGAATTCAGCCTCCATGAAGGTTGCTTGCTGTGGAGTTCCAGAGTTGTTATCCCAAAATCTCTGCTAGGCAAAGCCCTGACTTTTCTTTATGGTGGACATCCTGGCATTGAGAAAAGCAAGTCAATTGCCAGAAGCCATGCTCGGTGGCCAGCAATTGATGGTGACATCGCTAAAAGCGTAAAGGGTTGTGCCACATACCAAGCTTACCAGCATGCACCTCAATGCATACAGCACACACTCTGGCCATTTCCACAAAGGCCTTGGTCAAGGCTTCACTTTGAGTTTGGGGACCCGTTCTTGCAACATATGTTTATCGTCATTGTTCATGCATATTCAAAATGGGTCGAAGTCTGTCCAGTGGCTTCAACGTCATCCGATGCTGTCATCACAGCATTTCGGATAGCAATTGCACATTATGGTCTGCCAAATCTCATTGTGTCTGATAATGAACCTGCCTTTGCAAGTGAGCGATACTTGGAATTCCTGGCTTGGAATGGGATATGTCGCATGCTTGTACCGCCCCACCATCCAACTTCAAATGGTGCAGCATGGCATGTTGTACAGAGATGGTCAAGAACAAGATCAAGAAGATTGGTTGTGGATCCTTCCAAACCCAAATTTCAAGGTTCTTATTTCATTACAGAACCACATCACATTAGGTCACTGACAGAGCACCATGTGAAATGCTCATCGGAAGGATGTTCAAGACACCTTTGGATGTTCTTCACCCAAGCTTACAAAGTTCAGTGCAGCTGAGACAGCTTAAGCAGAAGTTGCATGCCGACAGAGGGTGCTGTTCTTCCCCGTTGCCGTATGTGGGAGATAATGCACTTGCAAAGAACTTCCGTCAAGGCCCACCGTGGGCACCTGCACGTGCCGTGAGCACCACACGTCAGTCACCAACTATCGTCTGTCTCAGTGATGGCACTGTCTGGCATAGGCATGGCGACCACTTAAGTCCTCAACGCGAAGTCTCCACACCAACTGCTGGACCATTGGAGCCTGAACCTCCTACAATACCAAGCATCAATAACCGTCCAACTGTATGGGATACTCATCTGACTGTTTCTGCAAGCTTGGTTCCAGCCGTTAATGTGACTGGTGGCACAGAAGAGACCGCTGTGAACTGTCGTGACTCAGTATGCAGCAGGTCTCACTTACGAAAAAGCACCAGAAGCCGCAAGCCAGTACAGCACCCCCCCCCCCCCCCCCCGCCCATAATGCTTTTCTTGAATGATCTAAGGGAAAAGAATGGTTACAGTTTCGTTTTAGCTGTTTGTTGCATGGCTCTACTTATGCCACCCTGTAAAGGTGGAGAAATAGAACACGAGATCAGTTTTCAAGTGCAATCCCAAGTGTACGGTCATGCTTAGTTCACGACGTTGGTCCTTGTTCCTTGGGCATAACCGTTGATGGCGACCGCAGAGTTGGTTCGCCTCTCGGAACTGCTCAGCTACACTTGTAACAATTGTCCTCTTGATACCCTTGGTTATTCGACATTCTGTTAACTTGGCCATTTATTCAGTCCCATGAAATCCGAATTAACGAGGTTTTACTGTCGTCTCTTCGCAGTGAAAAACTTTCATGGTGAATCAGTGCTGCAACAGAGTAGCAAGAAAATCACGAACACATGTTTATCAGTGAAATGAGGACTTTCACCTTTATGAATATGTTGTCATGGCTGCTCATGATCATAACAATGTTGTTGGACAACAACGTTGTGGTGACTTCATTCTCAAGCAAGTCTGAGTCTTGTATTTTCACCTCTAACTAGTGTCATGTGAAAAATTGGAGGATGCTTAAGCTTCACCTTTAAGAGTGGAACGTGATAGCATTAAAATATCCCTGTGTGCTTCTCTCCCTTCCCGGCAACTGCAGCTTATGTAATCATAATGTTTAATGGGAAACGCTGGCGGCAAACGCTATGCACGAAGGCAAGCTTTCTGGTAGAAACGTGACCTCTTGCATGGGCTGATCTCGGAGGTTTTGCAAAGCGGCACCAAACCTCAAAGGCAGCTGGAAAAGGGGTTTGTGTTTCAGGTTCTGCGTAACAGAATTATGTTTTCTTGAATATTCAAATTACAATCCGACGCCATCATGTCCGTAAGTTGTGTGCAAGCCATACTTTACAAATTTTCAGACATATTTTACTTTGAGAAATTAAATTACAGTCAACGTCCAATCTTTCAGGCTCCTTAGAGGCCGCGAAAACGTCCGAAAAAAAACGAATGCATGCCTTATACTGCTCCCAAGCGGTCAAATCACCACAGGCAAGTCCAATATAGCTCTAGAAGCCTGCCAGTACACGTATTAGGCGTATCGGTGCTCATACTGTGGTAGGAGGCTGTGGGTGCACACGTGTATAATTAAGGAATACCTACTGTGTCCCATGACACTTGCCTCATCCCACCCTTGGTATACTTCATTGCGTAACACTGTTGTATTGAGGTGAAAATAACTTTCAGGAACCAGCATTATGCAACATGTGCTTTCTGAGCTTCGAAGCCATTGGCGAAGATTACAACAGCGAAGTCAGCACCATTTCTAACAGCGGCAAATTGTTCTTAATGAAAAACACAGCACCGAACAGCAAGAAGCTTGGTAGCCACTGTCAAAGTAGCTAGGCCTAGCATTGCTGCGGTGGTGACTACGGCAGCAAGTAGATCTGCGTGTGAGAGCACCTGTTCAAGGCAGCAAGATAATCAACATGGCGGCGGTGGTGCCTTCGATGAGTGCCATTTCAGACCTGCAGTCATGGTAAAATGTCTGGAAAATTGGACGGCAAAGGATTTTTACGTCCGAAATTTTAGAGTAGTTCTTACACAATGACTCTATGGGGTACTGTGGCGGTGCCTCGAACGCGTTCGAATTATCGAGCATGTCTACAAAATAGGTCATTGACTGTGGTTTAGTAATGCCCATGAGCCATGTGGAGGGCCTGCGTTGTTCAGGATGCATGGTGGGGTATGATTTTTCTCTCACGAACAATGCTGCCAACGCCAACGCCAAATTTTCTGCAACACGGGGCCGTTAGTGCTGTCATGTTAATAATCCCCGCAACAATACTGCCACGCTGTATGGTGGAGTCACATGAAGAGCAGGTCAAAGAGCACAGGTCAACATGGCAACTTACGTGGCAGAATGCAGCCTGTCAATAGTCTCATCTATTTGTGGGAGGAAATATAGTACATCTTCCTCCACCCCCGAGTTGAGGCGTCAATAGTCAATGTAGAATCTGCATGAATCTTCTTTTTGGTTATCGGTATTCTTTTTTTCCTAAACTGGAGCTACCCAGAAACTACAAAATGACTGAAAGAGGCCTTATTAAAGGACCTGTTTGCCTTGTTTCTGGATAAATTTCCACTGTGCAGGAGAACAAGGGTGAAACTTCTGTCATATTGAGAGTGCTAATTCAGTGCTGATGTGGCGGTGGATGGGGGAGTGTGGTGGCAAGGAGATGTCATGTTGGACGATGAAAAGAAAAGCTTCACTTCATTGAGTAAATAAAGAAACTCACCCTATGCACTCCGTTGGCTTGTGCCCTCTGCAACACTTGGTCGAAGTCATCAGGGTGCTTGCGTGACCCGTTGTACAGGCCACGGAACATAGGGTCTGCACATGCAAAATACCTCACTAAAGTCCAACAACAAGGCCAAATTGAAAGCATCTGAAAATAATCAAAGAACTGGGCTGATTGATTCATTATTTCATTGACTGACTAACATGTCGAACAATTGATGGGGATTGACATCACAGGGGCTATGACAGTTGCCACAAATAAAAGAAGTGATGTGTGCATAAGAATACATAATTAACACTGCAATAGCGGTAAGATATCATCATTAGCACTAAAAATTTCAGCAATCCAATCTGACTGAGAGTTGGGCATGTTGGTAAGGATTCGTGTCACACAAAGGCAGACGTGCAAATACAGACACCAGAAGGAATGAAAAAGTGTTTGTGCTGTCCTTTTCACTCCTTCTCCTGTTTACACGCCTGCTTTTCAATAACATGAATCCAATCCAATCCACAAGGCAATGCAGCTGTAGGAGCTGCAGTAGCTGCAGGATTGTTTGTGTCCACTCTGTAAGTTGGTTAGGCTACCATGATCGGCAAGGTATTAAAGAAGTGTAATATTTTAAATACAATGGACAACACTGAAGATGACATGCTACAGGCTAATGATAGTCACATGGAAGCATCCGACAGCAACGATGAGGTGTCTGATCCACTGTAGCTTGAATGCAATAAAATTCCTTTCTCCAATTAAGAATAAATCACGATGACTCTGAACCTTATGAAAATCTCACGAGTGAATAAAGTACATTGCTTTTTTTCATTTCAGCTTTCTGGCCACAGGACTCATACACTCGTTACAAGTGTGGGTATATTAGAATTGGGTGAACAGTGCAGTACTTCTGGTTTATTATCTATAAAACTGGCAAGTAATATACCAAAATGTGGTACTAAACTATATTCATTGTGAAATGACAACTTAGTACAAGATTTTGATGTAGAGAGTTGAGCCGAAAAGAGTTATCTATAGGTGAAGCTCTTGTTTACACATCATTTAGTAGCTTAAGTTGTGGGCTGACCTGTTTCAAGTCTACAATAGAGCTGCTATTTGAAATTGTGAAAAACGATGCCTCAAGCTTCTGCCCAAACACTGGCCAACAAACATTACCATAACTTACCTGTTCCATTGAATACTCATAATAACTTGTAATACTCATAATAACTCTTTGGCCAGACTTGGCCCTTGTGCCAATCAAAACCACATATCATCATCACCACAGCTTACCATCAGTTACTACTACTTTGTTGGTACTGAATTTTTTAGTATGCATCTGAACTAAAACATCAGAAGCCAAGGTGGGCTAAAAAACAAACTTGCATTCTGTTTTACATTCACGAAGCCTACTATACATAATAACATCTGTAAATTTTAAGTTCCAGAAGCTTTCTGCATATAGCTGGTGGTGTTACTTTGAAGCCCTGTGTTCCATATGAGTGCGAGTGAATATCTGCTGCAGGTGCCGTGTGTAAAATCTTGTGCATTAATGCAAAGGCACTGACGAAAACAATGATGTTCAAAAAGTGTCGCATACTTCTTAGACAATTCTTCCTGGACCTTTGCTGCACATTTGTATAGAAAGTGTTTTAGCAGAAGGACTTAGAAGCTAGACATGTGAGTATTAGCTCTTGGTGCCAGTATGACATAATGTAGCAGTTTCATTCCTTTCATTGTTTCTGAAATTGCTTTACATCAAGCATATAGTCATGTTACTACATACATAACAAAAAATATTAAGTTTAAAGCAAGCAAACAGGTCCCGTCCGCCACTTTCACTGAGGGTGCATCTTCAGAAGCGGCAAACCTACTACACGGCCAACTGTTATGCTCATGACAATATGTTTCAAGTGGCTTGATGCTTGCTTCCCAAGTATGCTGGACATGTAATAGTGGATGTTCTCACATCTGACGTTTCTGTAGAGAGCTCACAAGAGCCCGCATATTGTAAATTTGACAAAGCCAAATGAAGAAATGAAATACCTTTGCAGGTGTATGCCAGTCTGAGCAACTGATGCATCAGAGACAGGGAAGCTGTATGCATGACTTCTCACACCCTTCGAAGTATTAGGAGTTTGTTTTGGCACTGCCAGAAATCTGCTCAAGACTTTGCAAATGATTCACTAATCCTTTTCATGTGCTTAAATACAGTATCCAAGTTTTTAAAGGAGACCTGGGTACTTTTTATCATTTAAGAAAAGACGGGGCATGGCGCAAACATGTTCATCAGAACAGATTCCAAAATTTATTTGGCCAAAAGCCCAGGACACAATACCCAGGAAATGTTTGTCAATTTGCACCCCTCCTAGCTGACCTCCAACTAAGAGTCGAAACATGACGTCAGAAACAAAAATTAGGGATTGGTGGCTAAGATATACCACACAAAGTTCTTGTCTGCTTGACTGAGGTGTTCACAGGGTAATTTTTCTAACTCTTCATAATAAAGTTTCCAAGCAAATTTGGGGTTCTGACACAAGGTGCATAGCGGGCTGCTTTTCATCATTTGGTGCCAACCCTGCTGTCTCATGCTGGCCTTCACCGCTGCTTGGAACCTGTTGCCGAACTCAATTTACTAGCTTTGGTGTTAAATTCTTGATCTTTTCTAATGCAGTAGGCGTTCAATGCTTCCGAAGGTGCAAGAAATGTGGTGAAACTAAGCTTGCAAAGAACTGAACTCCTGCCTGAAGGGGATTTGCATAAACTTCTGCAATGTGCACAACCCGCTCCCCATGGTGAGCGAGTGTTGACCCACCGGTCAGGTTGGCACCGATGTCGATGAGACGACGCCTGGCTGCCATGGTTCTCTAGCCTGGGCCCTGCGCAAGTTCAGTCAACATCATCCCACCTCAGCTGAGACGCACTGTGACTGGATTGTCAAACCACAACTTTTTTCAATTACAGTTCAGCAGAAAAAAAAGTTTATTTGCAGTTAAACTGCGGAGAGAAAAAAAAAAAAAAAAGCTGAGACCGGTCTGAACTTGCTTATGCTCAGTTGCATAACTTAGGAATAATTACAGAAAAACAGTGGAAATATATTCCATACAACAAACTGAACATTTCTACTCAGCTGCACAGAAAGAATGAAAAAGAAAAGGTACGTGTTCCACTGCTTACGCAGCAAACAGTAGTTACAAAAAAAAAAAAAAATTGAACACATTCTGAAAGCACACCTCACAATCAATGTGTAATTTCTACTGCACCGACATTATACTTTGGCAAGTTGGTGTAGCGTCATCTTAAGAAACAAAGTGCAAAGACAAGAAAGAAAGAAGCAACGGCAAGATGCTCTAGCAAATACTAAAAGGTTCACTGAAAACAAAACAATATTTATAGGCACAATTAAGTCATGTAAACACTGGGAACATGGTTCAAAAACATCAGCATTCAAAAGCAGAAGTACTATACTCTAAATTAGCGATACAAAACTTCTCAAGCGAGCTGCGTGCCACGTTGGCACAAGGACTATCGCACTGCAGCACAAACGACGCAATCAAAAAAGACCACATAGCAGCAGTACAAAAATGCAACACAGGCTCGAAAACAGCAAATGAAGAACCATCATCATTGTCATAATTTATTTTACCCTCAGGGGTGTCATAGTCGCATTTGTTTATTTATTTAATACGTTCAGCTCATTGTACAGTATGTAAATAGTTCCTTTCCGCTTACTCTACCCTTTCTCACTATCCCCTTTCCCCGTCTCTTCCCATAAACCCACAACCACTGCTTACAGTCATTCAGGTGTCTTCAGGTTCAGATGTAGCTAGACATTTATAGTGTGGTGCGCAGTAATTTTCCTTTTTTCGTCTTCTTCATGCGATGTAAAAATGAACATTCAAATACTACTACCGAAAGCAGCATCAGCTATATCCATAACTATGGTCACTCAGTTGACCTCCAGGATGGTGATAACATGGCTGGACACTTTAGGCTTTAGTTGCAGTTTTTATACCGATGCTGCATCAATGGAAAAAGGCTTTTCTTCTGATGCTTCATTTGGCTTCAAGGTACAGAGCACTTTCCTGCTAAAATAGCATACTTGAGCAGAATGGCGTAAAGGTAGGTACAGCTGTTCTGTTGCTGCCTAATAGCTACCTGTGATTACTATGCACCAATGAACAATTCTGGATGAGGATGAACTTCTGCATCCCTATACATAGGGACCAATGGAAACCAGTTGCCGGTTAACACTAGAGTTTGTCCTAATAATGCAAACTGTTTAATATGGGCACATAATGCGATATCTAAAAAAAGAGCAAGCACACTAGCAATGAAGATGGCTCCATGTTGTGGAATGCAAGCAATTTTGGAGCAATACAGCGCTTTGCAAGATGTAGTGGTTTACCAGCTTTTAGAGTAAACATTGCTTCATTGTTCCCTTACTTCATCAATTTGTTCAAGACTTTCACTTACATCAGTGAACTGTTTTCCTATTGAAGAAGTGTGAAAAGATATGCCGACCAAGATAACTGAAAATTCAATCACATTTTGTCTCCCCATATGCCAGCCTTGTTCCCAATAAAACCCATAACAGAAACACAGCGTGTGCATGTTTCAGTATGTGACGCAAGCAGCGAGTGTACACCGTCAGAAGTGTCCCGTCATTTCTATTCAGCATGTGCACCGTGGTCTTTATGTGCAAGGATTCTAGATGCAGGCATGACGCAAGCGTCTCTTCCTTGGCCAGAACACATGCACTTGGCCAGTCAGTATTGTGGCTTGTAGATTCAGCAAGGGTATTTGAGGTCACAAACCGTTTCCTGTCATCATACTAATGCTATTTCACACGTTTCTTGAAGTCATCTACTTCGCCAAATATACTTGTAATCACAGTTCTCACACATTATGAATAGACTACACTGGGGAAATTTTCCTACGGCAACTTGTCTTTTACGCTTACTAAAACGTTTCTTAGTTTGCGAGTTCACACATGCGCAACTTTGATGTTGTACCTGCGCATGATACGAGCAATGGTCTCACTTGTGCCAGGGACATATGGAATGGAAGCTCGCTTCTTTGGAGACTACATACAACGCTGTCTTTCTGGGAGTGACACTTTTTTCCATACCGAGGACAAAAAGGACGGAAGGCAGCCACAGGTTCTTAAATCTTCACAGACGCTCTCAATATCAAGCATGCAGTCCTCATGTCTTGTGTAAACGGTTTTTACTTGCTGGACGGCATAGAAGGAACAGACCTTTTGTGTGAATGCGGATGTGCCGAGTTACAACGCAGGTGCTGGCCTGCATGTGTGGGCTTCCTGTAGACGTAGGAAGAAAAGCCAGAGTCGCCGCACTTGGCAACAACATCAAGAAATGGTAGACAACCGTTTGCTTCTTGCTCGCCAGTAAACTGAATCGCTTTTTCCATGCTGTTAAGATGAGCAGTGAAGGCAGTGAGAGCATCCTTGTGAATTATGCAGAAGCAATGATCTACATATCTCAGGAAAACCTTTGGAGAAGGGCTAAAAGATGCAAATGCCCGACGTCCTCAAAGACAAGATTTGCAGCAGAGACAGAGAGAGATAAATCCACAGCTGGTGTACCATGCATTTGCAGGTAAAAATTCAGTTTGAAGACAAAGTATGTATTCGACAAAACAGAACCTCAGAAGTCCTAGAACATCAATTCGAGACCCCTCGGGCAGCAACCCGTCAGATTCGAGGGCAGCGGTGCAAACCTTTACAGCCAGTTTCACTGGAACACTTGTGAACGGTGTCTTAACATCAAACGAGACCCGGTATTTTCCCGGCCAGATTGGCTACCGTCAAACTTTAGATTTCAACTGTTTCCCTAAGGGTATTGCTACGTGCATAGGGCATCCAACACATATTCCTGTATTTTTCATTGTATACGTGAGGACTTCTTGCCCAATGTACATCACAAAGAGTGACAAAAATAAATGATACAGCTAGTGAAACTACATAAGTTACAATATGCATTACTTTCATTGCAAGTTTCAGGTAAGCGCACTGGAGCAATCAACTTCCTTGCACTGTGTCATGTAGTTCAGGACAGTTCAGTGCTCATATTGATACTTCATGCACAAAGCCTGCTCTAGCTCTCTTGCAAAAAGCAAGAAACACAGTGAATTCACTGCGAATGAACATATCAATTTGTGAAAGAAATGGCAATATTCATATTCAACCACGTCAAACATGCCAAACTAATATTGGAACTTGCTGCACATCCTGAAGTAAGAGCGCAGGCTGACAATTAATATGTATAAAGGATTAGTGGCATTAAGGAAAAGCCATATTATGCCTCCAAAGGTATTCTGGATTTACATAAGCTATGACATACATGTAGCCTTCCGTTGTCAAGTACTCGGAGAGTAAGTGGGTCAACATGACAATACAAAAGAAGCAAACTTGAAGATCATTCCATCATTTCTTAGATGAAAAAAATTTCTCAACGAAACAAATTCATGACAACATGGTACAGACACTAGGAGACGAAGCGTTATAATAGCAAACAGTAACGAAACAAGTCCGAGAGTTAAAATGCAGCCCCACAAGCACTGTAGCGGAACATTACCCATGGCAACCTGAGATTGTAGTACAGCGTAGAACAGAGTTGAGAAGTCGTAACTTTTGCTGTGGCAGTCTATTGCAGCTATTTAAAAAGGAAAACTGTTGCACAGCAGGAGAACCTTGGTGAAAAATAATTTAATGTGGTTCTCCTGTGTCAGTTCTTTTATTGGTTCCACCCTTACAATTCACGGAGTGCAGGCCATTTGAATGGACCTGTAACACACTTGGCAATGCAGTTATCAGTCTGCCACAAAGCTCACAGCTAAGAAAACTCCTTGTTAAGTGACCATGCAGTGCCTTTGCAGGGCAGGAAACAAAACAAAACGGGAAATAAAACCTATCAGCAGTAGGGGGCATTGATTATGTGAAGGGTTGTTATTAAAATTGTCTTTACTGTTAAATTTCACTCCAGAAACATGGGAGAAAGAAATACGAAATGGAGTCCGCATAAGTGTTACAACGCTTCTTGCGGCAATATTGTACAAGAGAACGTTAGAGTACACCACTATGTAATACGATTAACTGATTAAAACGTGAAGAAGATAGTCGGAATAGTGCAAATGCTATATACAGACCTCGGGATAGCGTAACATGTCCCGCACAAGTTCGTGATTTTCTGCAGGAATGTGCTGACAAATAAATGTTCATTCGTTAACCCGACGTGAATCCGGCATCCTTGTTTTCCGATCAACGTTAGCAGCTAGCTATTAGCGCTGCTTCGCATTCCTTGACTATGCACCACGTGACCCATCAAAGAAGTTTCCCAGTTATGCTTTTAGACACAGCTCGGCGCACGCAACGATCAGGCGGCCGTCCCACTTCCCCCGCATGCAACATCTGCTGTACGAACCTCGTAGGGATACTTGCGACGCGGCAGCACTCCCGAGATCAACTGAGCTCGCGACAAATGTCGATTCGGCACACACCGCTCCAAGGAACCGTTACTTGCACTCGGAGTTCTCTGACAAAAGGAGCGGAAGTCTGAACGGGTTTTTCGAGCGGAAAGTGCGGTTTAAACACCGCGCCGCCGGCCGGACCACGGAGCGCGTTTCGACATTTTACCGGTTTGGGCGGAAGGCATGGGCGACAAAAACTTACAAAGACCACATCCGCGCGTTCCTTTCTCTCGTTCCGTTTCCCGACAGAACGATTCGAGCTGAAACCGTTCGAGCTAACGTTCGCAATATAAATGTGAATGCAAACCGTACCGTTGGACCGCACGGCTCCCGCTCAAGCTGTACGTTACAGCTTTTCGGCGCCGATCGGAAGTGACAACACCGTCGAAGGATTCTTCAGTTCACTAGGAGATTGCGCGCCTCATCTTCGGAAATGTTTACAAGCACTTTTCACTCATCAAAACGCAACTATCATCACACCAGCCGCACACACTCGGTCCCTTCGACGGGCTTTCGGCTTGTATTTGACCATTTCGCCGGCGCTTCGGCTGCTTCGCGAAGAGAGCATAGAAGATAGTACCGAAGCCAGCGCCAGATACAAGGCGGAGCGTGAACTTCCTGTGGTATGCAGCCGCCAGAGGAGCTGTTGTCACATTCCCGTTTAATCACTCATACAAGCAAGCGGGTGCAGTAGTGCAGCAGCAGCTTCCAGGTTTATTTTGTGCGGACGACATTGTGTTGCTAGCTAACAATCAAAGTGATTTGCAACGTCTGGCTAATATCTGCGGACAGGAAGGCAACAATTTAGATTTGAAATTTAATGTTAGAAAATCAGGTGTTATGGTATTCAATGAAAACAGTGAACAGAGAGTGGCAATACAGGACCAGGAAATACCTCGGGTAAGAGAACACCTTGGTATATGGATAAAAAAAGACAATAGATATATGGACACACAGGAAAAAACAACAGTGAAGGGTAAGAGAAATGCAGCCATAATGAAGCACAAAGCGCTATGGGGATACAATAGGTACGATGTGCTCCGGGGTATGTGGAAAGGTGTAATGGTTGCAAGACTTACTTTTGTAAATGCGGTTGTTTGCTTTCAATCAGGGGTACAATCGGGACTCGATGGGAACCAAAAGTCAGTGGAACGCCTCGCATTGGGCGCTCACGGAAAGACTACAAATGAAGCTGTGCAGGGTGATATGGGCTGGACTAATTTTGAAGTGAGGGGAGTTCACAGTAAGATTGATTATGAAGAACGACTGAGGAATATGGAAGAAAGTGAACGGGCTGGGAGAGTGTACAGGAAAAACATTGATTCACGGTGGAGGAAAAGAACTAGGAGAGAGAGAGAGAAGTTTAATGATACGAAATGCTGAGAGGTCGGCCTGAGGTATATTCCTCTAGCCAGCTACTCGGCATTGGGGGACTAGGGGAAGAGGGAAGAGGTGCATGATGGGTGACGATGACGATAGAAGGAAGATGTAGAACATATCGCAAGCAATTGGGCATGCTCAAAGTCTGCAATCCAGGCCCGTAGTTTTTAAAAAGTTCAGTAATGCCTGAATGGCCTTGAAACTCGATTGAGCATCTGGCCAAGGGCCTAAAATAACGTCCTCCGACAACGGTGCGCTGTCGAGACGCGTAAGGTCGTTGTCCAACCTCTCACGCTCTTCCACGTACTTAGGGCAGTCACAAAGCACATGACCTATAGTCTCAGTCACATTGCACACCTCACAGTGTGGAGACTCAGTGCGTCGCATGAGGTGCACGTATCCGCGCGTAAACGCTACCCCCAGCCTAAGTCTGTGCAGAAGACTGGCACAGCTTCGTTGAATTTTCGGTGGTAGCCTAAAATTCATGGCAGGGTCCAATCTCTGGAGTCGTCTGTGGCGATTATCCGGATTGTCCCAGTGCTTTGCTGTCAATTTTCGGATGACACTGGAGAGGAGACAGTTGGCGTCCGCTCTTGAAAAAGGAATTGAAAGCAGTGACTCTCGTTCTTCGAGTGCTTTCTTCGCTTCGGCGTCGGCCAGTTCGTTGCCCTGTATGCCACAGTGACTGGGAATCCACTGAAATGTGATGTGGTGGCCGTTTTCTTGCGCTAAAGTGTAGAGTTCGGCAGTTTGAAGAGCCAACACTCTGTAAGCGCTTTCTTTCAACACCACTCTAAGTAGTTGAAGAGCCGATTTTGCGTCGCTGAAGACTGTCCATATTTGAGGAGGCTGTCGCGAAATATATTGAACGGCCTCTCTGATTGCCACTAGTTCCGTATATGTTGAAGTCGTCTTGTTATGCAGACGAAACCGTCGAATGACTTGATGCGCAGGCACGACGAAAGCCGCACCAGACGCATACGACGATACCGATCCGTCTGTATACACGCTCACCGAGGAGTCATATTCTTTCGATGTATATTCAAGTGTTAAATGTCTGAGGCCGACGGTAGGTATTCGCGATTTTTTAGAAATTCCTGGAATAGATAGACGTACCGGTGTTTTGGACATTACCCATGGGGGCATACGTGGAAGGTCAGCCGGGGCAAAGTATGCTGGTATGGCAGATTCTTGCCATTTAACGGCTCTTGAAAAAGTGGAGTCCGGCAGTATATCGGGTAATGTCGATAAGGGATGGCGTCCATGACGACAAAGCAGTCACAGGAATACTCGAAGAGGTTCGCATCGTAGATAGACAGGTAAAGGGGTGACGCGAGCCACCTCAATTGTTCCGTGGGTTGAGGTGCAACGTGGAACACCGAGACATGTTTTCAGTATTCTTGCCTGGGCACTTTCCAGCATGCGTAAACATGACGGGCTCATACCTGATAAAACTGGCAGGCTATACCGAATGTATCCGACGTAGAGAGCCTGGTACAGCCGGAGTAGCGAACGCTCAGATGGACCCCACTTCATACCGGCCAGAAAGCGAAAAACTTGAGCAAGCCCAGTTAATTTTTTCTTTAACATTGCCACATGTTTCGACCATGAAACACCGCGGTCAATGACAACGCCGAGGTACTTGTGGTGGGTGACATATGGGATGGCATTTCCATTGATCATAATTGGATACCAACACATAAGCTTCCGTGTGAACGCTATCGCAGCGCACTTGTCTGGGGCCAGTTGCAGTCCTTGGCACTGCACGTACTGAGACGTTAAAGAAACAGCTCGCTGCAATCTGGCACGAATTTGCGGTCGCGTGACTGCGGATGCCCATATGCATATGTCGTCTGCGTATGTACTGATGCGTACTGTATCAGGAATTATTTCCGCAAGGCCAATAAGGGCAACATTGAAAAGAGTCGGGCTGAGAACTCCTCCTTGAGGCACTCCACGGACCACAGCGTGTCTTGTCGTTTCGCCATCATTCGTGGACATGAAGACTGTACGACCATCTAGGTAATTATCAATCCACATGTAGAGACGGCCGCCGATGCCAGAACTAGGAAGCTTACCTATAAGTATGCGTGGGCAACACAGCAACACAGAACGTCAAGCAGAAAGTCAGAGAGGCTGAAATAATCTCATGGGGGGCGGCAATGGAGAAGAAACCTGCCATGAGTAACTACTTAAGATGAAAAAATGAAATCAGGAAAGAAACAATTTATGATAACTCAAAGGGAAGCTCATTACTTCTCGAGGCAAAATCGGGATGCCTTAGAACACGCACCTAGAAAGCGAGATATAAGAAGGAAGAACAAGAAGCATGTGCTTGCTGTGGTAAAGCTGAGGAAACGATGGTGCATGTTTTATTAGAATGTGAAAACGCCTGCGCAGTGGTCGAGTTAGGCACCACTGGCCTCCTTGAAGCCCTTGGGTTCAGCGAGAGCAGTGGAAAAGTAAACGTGTGCGCAATAGAGATTAGTTTAAGAGGCGATCGGAAGATTGGTGGAAGAAAAGTAGGGAAATGACAAAAAACGGAGATGTACAAAAGCAAAGTTCCCAATAGGGGATCAGAAAATTTGTTTGTGGGAGTTCATAGGGGTTCTTTTTTTATTGTTTAACCTAGGTAGGACATTATAGGCAGTATAATATAGCAAGAGCTTGGTGGCACAGCCCACCGCCCCGTTCCAAAGGGCACGCTCATAACATCCATCCTCCCATCCATCCGTCAGTGCAAGCGCATGAACTGTACATGGTGGGTAGCGGGCGTTTGATAAGAATATTGGCGGCGAGGAGTTACGGAGTCGCCATCTATCGGAAGCGCATCGCTGGCGTAGTATGTGGGATCACGTGGCGCGCTCCTCATAAGTTTTGCTGTCAGCGCTCACTGAAAACACCACGCGCGAGCTCTCCCGGTCATTTCTGTAAGTACTTTAGAAACGAGAGAAGTTTTTTACTGTCTAAATAATAATCTTGGGCAAACTGAAAGCATATAATCCTTTACAGACTCTATCTCTTTACCGAATACGTACAGTGAACGCCACTGCGCGCGGTCGCCGCGATGGAGTCTCCCAAACCGGCTTCTTGCGTGAAAGGTACGTAAACGCTGAGAGCAAACTATGTGAAATATGTTCTTATAGTGTTTGTATAACTAAATGGAGCGTAATAGAACGAAGCCTCAATGCAGCGATCGCGCAGGTTCGCAGCGACCGAATGCGCGTCTGCATGCTTGTCCGCGCACTGTTTCGCTTTCTCCGCGCGCGGCGCGTTTTCGCACCGTGCCATTAGCTTTAGGCCGCAGAATATGAGCATTTGACAGTATACAAGCAACCATTGTTGCGTGGGCGCTATCAGAGCGGTTGAAAAGTAATTTCATTGTAGAGACTTCGACGCCTACAGGGACTGTGATGTGCCGTCGCGACGATTCAATATTTTTTCTTCTAAATTCTTTGAACTTTCAATTATTTCCCGAGTTGCGTCGCACTGTATGTTTATCGGTGTTCTCAGCGCGCAATTTCCCGCTGCTCCTTTTTTGTAATCCAGTGCATTAATTAATAACATAAACATGACCATATGCCATGCTTTTTTAAGTGTGCTTCTTACCGCTGCCTTCCCACTCCACTGAACTTGCCACTATCTATAGCATCGACAAGTTCATAGACTAAACCATCATGACATTAGTCGGACTGGATCGCGCGTCTCAGTGCGCGTTTTCAGAGAGAGAGAGAGAGAGAGAGAGAAAACATTTATTCGAACCATCGAGGTGGTTGAATTTGAGGTCGAGTGGGTGGTGTCCTCATTCCAGGACGCCACTGGCCATGGCTGCTCGACGTACTTGCTGGACGAGAGCTTCTTGTCCCGCCAGGGTATCGCCGGTCAGCTGTACCTCCCACCGCTCAAATGACGTGCTAGGCGTCTTTAAGTGTTGAGGTTTGCCCCCGCACCCCCACGAGATGTGAAAGAGTGTAGGGCGTGTGTCGCCGCACCAGGGGCAGATGCCGCGATATGTATGTGGGAACATTTTACTCTATCTGTGTAGGTTTGGAAATGTGTCTGAATTTCAGAACTTCGCAGACCGGGCGCCGTAGCAGAAATCTTCCTCGCGTCTGTGCTTGCTGCATACCCGAGTTGTAGCCGATGACTGTTTGCCGGTTTTATGTTTCGCGAGCCAAGCTTCACGCAGCTTCTTGTCCTACGGCTACGTGTGAATAAGTCTGACACCGGCCTCCGTTACGTGCGTCCGGCCCTGCGGCACCGAGCAGTAGCCTACCATGTTGCGCGCCTTCAAAGGCAGCCACTACCTATTGTAGTGCTTTCAAGCGTTGTAAAGGAGACACTCGAAGGGGGAAAATTTTGCCACTAAATGAGGACCGCAGAGTACGAGGGATTTTAACTCGTTTTCAGCTCGCTTCGGCGCTCCCGAAGCAGCCGACGTGGCCGCTATGTCCACGTGATCCCTCCTAGCACGTCACGCCGACGGTGGCGCCAGCTTTTCCAGTGGTGGAGCTCGAGGCCAATACTATGATATTGTCACGTGGTGGTAGTGACGTTGAAGAACACAGTAGCAATACTGTGAACGACAAAACTAACTTTTATTGGGCGAACCTGTGCCCACAAAACAGACTACACATATAGCACAACGATAGCGGCGAACACGGTCGGCGATCGTCGAAAATCTGATCAACGGGTCAAGCGCATCGGCTTTTATGCAGCAGTCGTCGAATGTTCCAGACTAATCGTTGGGACCCGCATGCCTTCCACAAAGTTCTACACCATTCGAGTCACGGGATGAGATCAGATAACACAAGGTTCGGCGACAACAGACAGCGGATAGAAGCATCGATAACTTTCTAGAAACTTCGGATACATACAGGCGCATCCCGCGCTGTGCGATAACATTTGTTACGCGGTGAAACGTGGTCGCCCGATAAAGATAAATACACGTGTCAATATTTTAGTTCACGGTGCGCACACTCCATGATGATTTTTGATTTCACAGTGCAGCAACCATGGCGTCTGTAACGCTCCAAATATGCGCTTGTCTCTCTTTGTATCTTCAATTTATTGGTTATTTTAAAAAATCGTCTACCTATATATACACTCTTAGACAAAGGTACACCCTTTGGGGTGTATATCTGCCACACAACGATAATCGTCATCTACCTTGTTTGCGTTTCCTTTGTTGAAATCGCCGCGCCCACTACTTTCCTGTCGGGAATGCTCTGTCATGCTGATAACGCGCACGCCGTTCGTTACTGGGAAGTACCGGGCTTGCAGCGTTAAAGAAAGGAAATGCGGACAAGACAGATGACATTTATCGTTGTGTGGCAAGATACAACACAAAGGGTGTAATTTTTGTTATAGAGTGTAAAACAATTTTCAAATTCGAGCACTGTATAGTGGCCCAGTGTAACTACTGCTTGTTTAAAAACAGGCAAGGGAAAGCACGCGCCGGAAGGATTAAATTTCCAGAAAAAAATTATTAATCTGGCAAATAAATCTGGCAGATTATTGCCGTTCGACTGGCCGCTCGAGGCACTTTGAGTGTATTCGTCTGCTTTCGTGCTTGGAAAATCACTTATGTAGCACGTATACTGAGCAAAAGAAAGGTGTAACGGTAGTTTTTTCATGTTGATCTACAATTTTTTCATTGACACTTCTGATTTAATTATAATATGAGAAGTTGTTTAATTAATATTAATGATGTAATCAGGCAGAATGAAAAAAATAATCCGAGTATCTGCAAGCGACGGCAAACAATATATATTACCTCGGTTCTGTCCAGCTGCGTCGCATTTGCATATCTTTAATGTTTGGCTCAAGTTATATACTAGTACAGTTGAGATTTGTTAACAGATCATACTACCAGCAATTTATAATTATTGAATATATACAAAATAGATCTATAGTCGGATACAACTCAACTCAGCAGTGAAGCCCCGCCCGCGCCCTCAGAACCGCCAGCCACTGTTCCTCTGCAAGGCTGCAAATAGTTATATTGCGGATGAATTGTCAAAGCCTAATTCTTTATTGAACTGAACTGAAACGCTTGCTTCGACATTGATGTCAGACATTGTTTTCGCTTGCTATCAGACATTGTTTGGGATACCATCGGTTTTAGTGAAATTAGAAGAACTGGTGAGGCTTATACATTGCTGAATAACGGATATATGTCCTTTGCTATAGAGGTCTCCCAGATAAGAAGCAATACAGGGTAGGATTCCTAATCCATAAGGACATAGCGGGCAATGTTGACGAATTCTACAGCATTAATGAGAGGGTAGCTGTAGTAGTAACCTAACTTAATAAGAGGTATACAATAAAGGTAGTACAAGCTTACGCTCCAACATCCATTCACGATGATGAAGTAGATCAGTTTTATGAAGATATTGAATTATAGCGATGATCAAAGTGCAAACTCAGTATACTGTAGTAATGGGTGACTCCAATGCAAAAGTGGGGAAAAAGCAGGCTGGTGAACAAGCTATTCGCAACTACGACGTCGATTCTAGGAACGCTAGAGGAGAGATGCTGGTAGAATTCGCAGAAAGGAATAAGCTTCGAATAATGAACACCCTTTTCATGAAGCGTAGCAACAGAAACTGCACCCAGAAAAGCCCTAATGGTGAAACAAAAAATGAAATTGACTTCATACTTTCTGCTGATCCCAACATATATTACAGGATACCCGCCGTGGTTGCTCAGTGGCTATGGTGTTAGGCTGCTGAGCACGAGGTCGCGGGATCGAATCCCGGCCCCGGCGGCCGCATTTCGATGGGGGCGAAATGCGAAAACACCCGTGTACTTAGATTTAGGTGCACGTTAAAGAACCCCAGGTGGTCGAAATTTCCGGAGTCCCTCACTACGGCGTGCCTCATAATCAGAAAGTGGTTTTGGCACGTAAAACCCCATAATTTTATATATTGCAGGATGTAGAAGTGATAGGTAGGGTAAAGTGCAGTGATCATAGGTTAGCGAGGGCTAGGATTCACCTCAATTTGAAGAGAGAAAGAGCAAAATTGGTCAAGAAGAAACAGGTCAACATAGAGGCAGTAAGGGTAAAAGCAGAGAAATTCAGGCTGGTACTTGCAAACAAATATGCAGCCTTAGCACAGAGAGATGAAGATTACATAGAGCTACTGAATGAAACCGCAGCTAGGCTGGCTTCAGAGGCAGCAATTGAAGTGGGAGGCAAGGCACCAAGGCAACCAGTAGGCAAGCTCTCCCAAGTAACAAAGGGCCTAATAAGAAACGACAAATAATGAAAGTGTTCAACTCAAGAGATAAGAAAGAATTCGCGGAACTGTCAAAACTGATCAACAAGGCGAAAATAAGTGATATTCGAAACTACAACGTGAGAAAGACCGAAGAAGCCGTAAAATATGGACACAGCCTGAAATCAGTGAGAAAGAAACTTGGCATAGGACAAACCAAATATGCACTCAAAGATAATCAGGGTAATATCATCAGCAATATCGAAGGTATAATAAAAGCAGGGGAATAATTCTATACTGACCTGTACAGTACCCATAGGGTTAAGGATACCTCCATTCGAAGCAGTAATGAACAGTTTGCAGACAGTGGCGTAGCTAGGTCGTCTGGCACCCGGGGCCCATAGGTCTGCTGTCACCCCCCCCCCCCCCCCCCGGGTGTAGTCGAGGAAGGCGAGGATATCAACAATTTCCGGGTGTCTTCAGACGTACATGACACCCCCCCTGGCCCCTTGCACCCGTGGCCCACGGCCCCCCGCCCCCTCCCCCCTCCCGTTGCTACGCCACTGCTTGCAGAGACTCCTCCTATAACTAGCGATTAGGTGAGAAGGATCTCGCAAGACATGAAACGGGGAAAATCGGCAGGAGAAGATGAAATAACAGTCGATTTAATCAACGATGGAGGAGACATAATGCTTGCAAAACTGACAGCTCTCCATACGAACTGTCTATCGACTGCAAGGGTCCCAGAAAACTGGAACAATGCAAACATTATACTGATCCACAAAAAGGGAGACGTTGATGATGACAAAATGGATTTATTAAAGGATGGCGCGAAGGCCTATAATGGGGAATAGGAAGAGAAGGGGGGAGGCGTATTCAGAGCCGTCCTAGAAGCTGCGCGTCCTTGGCGAAAGCCAAGAGCGAGTCCAGAATGGCCCTGTCAGAATCCATCGAGCCAGTTGCCGGTCTAATCCACTCCTCGTAGGACGACACTCGCACCGCCCTCAGGTGGTGGTCCCGCTGTTGAGCGTGTCGCTGGCACTCCCAAAACTGATGGGCTGCGGATGGCCGCGTGGCCATGTCGCAGTCAGGGCACCTGTGTGGCGTCTGGAGCGCTTCTTGGTCCGCGGAGGCTGTGGGATGGCCGGGTTCCTGCGATGGAAGGGAGTTGGGAGACGGAGATGGAGGGCGTCTTTCCCGGCGTGGCCGGTACTGTCGCCACCGTTCCAGCACATCCGGTGTGAGGACGAAGCCGGAACGGAGCCTATGCAGCAGCACCTGCCCCGACCTGGGAAGACCCGCTGGAAGTGGGTCTGGGTCTGAGGGCACACTCGCACGGAGTTCCCTCTTGCGTCGGTTGGCTGCTGCTCTCAGAGCTCTGTCTGGGTCATACGGGGCTCCATTTGTCGTGTTGCTTGTCCTGGTTGTGAGGGCTTCTGAAGGATCCCGGGAGACGACGCGGTTGGAAAGAAGGGCGCGCGCCGCCTCGTGGGCTCTCTCATTTCCCTCGATGCCCTGGTGACCAGGGATCCAATGAAGTGTTGCAGTGACCCCGTGGGCTTCCGCACGCCTGAAGGCCTGCTTGACGAGGAGTACTTCCGATGATGATGTGTGGCGCGACTTGCAGGCATGCAGCGCATACTGAGAGTCGGTGTATATATCGATGTGTTTTGCTTGCGTGGTGCTTGAAACTCTATCTAATGCCCAGACTATTGCGCGGAGTTCAAGTTCCGTTGGGTCGTCAGCATCAGCAGTTGTAAAGGTAGAATGTGTCTCACAAGAACCCACTACGTAGTAGGGGACTGCTCCCTCGTTGGTGCGTGGGTCGAAAGCTGCGTCAGTGTGCACTTGTTCATGGCTTGGCGGAGCGTCTGCCAATGTCTGCACATGACGCGCAGCGAATGCTGCCGGCGGTGCGCATGTTGGGCACCTATGTTTCGGGGCGTTGGTGTAGTGTCGACGACAGCAATGTCATCCCACGGTGAGATGTCGGATGGCAGTTGTGGGAAAGTTGATATATCCTTTCCCATGTAGGCCAGTAGAGTCCTGCCTTGTCTGGTGTGCTTCAGGCGTTCCTCGTGTCCTGCCTTCGATGCTTCGATGGTTGCACGGAGGGTAGGCAACTTCGCATAGCGATGTAGCTCCTCGACAAGTGTGTGTTTCGGGAGCCCTGTGATAACACGGAGAGCTGATCTGTGGAGTACCTCTAGCTGTGTCCAGTGCCGAGCAAGCAGGTCATAACAGCGCGCTCCGTATATCGCTCGGGATGTCAGCAAAGCACTAACAAGCTTTCGGCATACGTCGGTACCAGCACCGCCCATGCGGAAACAGATTCGTTTTATGAGGTGCAGAGTGTTGTGCCATGTCCGACGAAGGTCTGCGAGCCACACATCCGCTGTGCCTGTGCGGTCAATAGGTATCCCGAGAACGCGCACTGATTTTTCTGCTCGCTGCAGCGTTTTGCCTGCGAGAGTGAGCGTGAGGGCTGCTTCGTCCTGCGTTGAACCTCGGATCACCACATAGGTTGTCTTCTCTGGAGATGACCGCATGCCAGTTTGTGGCAGGTAGTCGTCAATAACGTCAAGTGCCGCTTGCAGGGTCTCCTGCTGCTCATCAATTGGTCGTGATGCAGTCCATAACCTGATGTCATCTGCGTAAATTGTGAAGCCCAGTTCGGAAATAGCCTCCAGTCGCTCAGCCAGGCCTATCATAGTCAAATTAAATAGGAGGGGTGATAGTATGGAGCCTTGTGGGACTCCCACTATGTTTGGGTAAACCTTCCCTACGTCTCCGTCGATCCGTATGGAAAAAGTGCGATCTTGAAGGAAGGATCGACGCACAAAGTTGAGGGGGCGGCCCGTGATTCCGTGCCTCTCAGCTGCCTCGATGATTGCCTCATGCGTCACAGTGTCAAAAGCTTTACGGAGGTCCACCGCCACCAGGACGCTCGGGTGTCGCTTTGCGCGACCGACTGTCTTTCGACGCAGTACACCTTCCCTCACAAGTAGGAGGCTGTCATGAGTGCCAAGGTTTGGTCTAAACCCTGTCTGGGCTGGATGAAAGCGACCCTCTGTTTCTAGAAAGTGAGATATGCGTGTCAAGGCCATTCGCTCCGCCAGCTTACACGTAGTAAGTGTGAGAGATACAGGGCGCATGTTCGACAGTACATCTGGCTGTTTGTTTGGTTTCGGTATGGGTGTGACTATCGAATGCTTCCATCCTGCTGGGATTTCACCGTTGATCCACACTTCGTTAATCTCCTCGAGAAGTTGCTTTTTTGCGTATTCTTCCAGATCCCTCAGAGCCGCCCACGTCACGCCGTCATAGCCTGGCGCGCTGCGCGCGTTGATGGAAGAAAGTGCCTGTTCGAGCTCGAAGAGTGAGAATGGGGCCTGGATGCCCTCGTCGGTCACTGGCGGCGTTTTCCGGTAAATGTCGACGTTCGGGGGCGTCGCCGGTTGGGGAAAAAACGTGTTCGCGGCATCATCTTGGAGTTGGCTGACTGACTGGCTAGTTTTGAGCAAGACATTTGAAATAGCACTGCGTGTTTTACGCTGACCTGTCATAGCCTTGAACGTGTGCCACACCTTGTGGAGGCCAGTTCTTTCGTTGAATGATGAGCAGTGCTGGCTCCAACGTTCCCGATACAGGCGCTTGGCGTATCTTCTAGCGATGGCAGTGCGACGTCGAAGTCGCACACGGTCGCGATGTCGTCGGCCATTGGCTTCGTACGTCAACTGTGCTCTATAAGGGTCTAAGGCGACTATGGACAACGATAAGAGGAGAATAAATTCACAACTTCTTCACAAGCCACCAGATCCGCTAGAAATTTATAGCTGAGTAAGCTGCTTGGTGGGGAGGATTCTGGGAAAGAATGGTTCGGTCCGTGAAAACATCGTTGAAGAAGGTCTTGGAAAACAGCTACTGCAACTTCGAGGAGCTCACGACAATCCTAACTGAAATCGAAGCTGTCATCAACTCTAGACCCTTGACCTACGTCTACACGGAGGCGAGCAAACCCGAACCTCTAGCACCGTCGCACTTTCTAGTGGGAAAGCGACCGACCACTCTTCCTGATAGTGGTTCCGCTGCAGAGGTGGCTAAGCCCCCTCGTCAACTCACTCGTCGCTGGAACTACCGACAAAGAATGGTCGACCAATTTTGGCATCGCTGGCAAAGAGTACTTCACGAGTCTCCGATCAGCACATTTCGCTGTTCCAAATTCGTCAAGCGCACTGAAGAAAGGAACTCGCGTTTTAGTCCATGAACACTATCAACCGAGGCAACTCTGGAAAACTGGACAAGTGGCAGAAGTGCTTCTCGGACGAGATGGAAGAAGCAGAGCTTGCATGGTGCGCATGCCTAACGGAACCACATTGAGAAGACCGATTCAACTGTTGTACCACATGGAATACATGGACGAATGACCTGACGCTCATTCCGGGGGGAGTATGAAAAAACTGCCAACTTTAGCCTCATTCTTTTCGTCAATCGGCAACCCTGTGCTCCTCCGCACTCGCTCGGCAACGGGCATCACTATCGAAAAAAGTTTAGTTGTTCACCTCAAACGAAGCAGTCGGTTCCTTTTGACCTGCCATAATTTCCTCACTGGTCGCTACAAAAAAAAAAAAAGCCCCAAATAATTACCTGTCGCGCTCTGTAGCAAATGAGGCTTCGTGTCGCGATTACTGGGTCGTTAACTACTTATTAAAGCAGAAAAAAACCACATGGATGTTTCTTGTGTCAGTACTCCTTTAAAACACAACGATAGCGGCGAGCACAGTCGGCGATCGTCGAAATCTGATCAGGGGGTCAAGTGCGTCAGCTTTTAAACATGAGCCTTCGAACGTTCGAGAGTAATCGCTGGTGCTCGCGTGTCTTCCGGAAATTTCTACACCATTCATGTCGCGCATACATGCAATCACATTACACAATGTTCGGCGACAACAGACAGCGGATGGAACCATCTATAACATTCGAGAAACTCCCGATACATGCCGGCGCGTCCCGCGCTGAGCGATAACATTTGCTTGACGGTGAAAAGTGGTTACTCAAAAAATATAAACAAGTATACGTGTCAGTATGAAGTCCAGATGTCTCGGCGACAGCGAAAGCACCCCTGAAATGTGTAAGTTACACAATAAGACGCGCCGCTCGACTCCAGAAGACGCCGCACAGGAAAATGAGCCTTAGTACGTACCATACTACATCCAGATTCGCTAAAGGAGCATAAAAACCTTCTGCAAGTAAATATATCCCTTTGCTTGGTGCTGACAAGAATGACGAAACGACAACTAGCAACGATTGCTAACTAGCACTATCAGCTACTTCCACAGTGCACGCTCTTTCTTACGTGAGTCCGGCAGTGCAGGCGAGCTTGGCGCCGACATGCAGATAAGTACGCCGACATCACGAGCATTCGCTGAGCGTTTATAAAGCTGCAAGTGCGCACGGTGTGAAGTTGCTAAATGACGGCGTACTAGCGACGGACGCACAGAGACAATAAAAAAGAAAGACACTTCGCGTTTCAGTCAACCAGGTCGCGCGAGCTCAGAGATCGTTTGTTTCGTTAGCTCAAACATACATTTGCGTCTTCGTCGAGATTATTACAACTCAGCAATGACAATGACGAGTACAACTCAGCAATGACAAAAACAGAGAGGTAAACTGCATATGGCAATATATACCTATCACAAATTGCAGCCCTAATCCAGGCTTCACGGCGCAGCCGATCGCGTTTTACCGACGGAAATCGGAAAATCCGCATTGCCCTGCTGGGATGGTCACGGGAGGTGCAGCCGTAAACGAGACAAGACATTGGCATCGCGCCAAATTTTGATGGCAATAACCTTCGAAAGGCGTTCCGTGCGCGCGGCAGCGAGAATGGCAAGGCTGACAAGTCAGTGAAAGAGCTTTATTAGAGTTCCGCCAAGGACGCGAACTCGTCGCGCACCCGGCTAGTCCCACGTCGGGAGTGGCAAATCTAACCCACCCCCGGTGACGGGCACGCCGGACAGCCAGGATTTGCTTGTCTAAAGCGGGGCCACGCAAATGCAATTCCCACTCTTCCTTGCTGAACATGGGGTATCTCGACCCGCACACCCGGAGCGTGTGTGCTAGAGTGGAGGTCTGCCGCTGGATGGACAGGCGTCGTCGCGATATACGTCGGGGTAAACCGCCTAGAACGGCAATGCACTGTTGGAATCTCAGCGCTGACGCCCGTTGTTGCAAATGGGTCGCAAGCCCCAAGGGTAGCGTTGGCCTGGCGGCCTGGGGCACAACTGGAAGCATCCGAAGGTCCCGGCAAAGCATGAGTCGACTGGTAACAGAACAACTTGTTTATTCTAACATCGCAAAAGAGCGGGCGGTCAGGTCGACCGAAGTGGAGAGACGGGAGAGCACGTTACTCGACAGAAGAAATCGGAGCCTCTCTCGGCGTCCGGGGGCAGCTGCTTTTATAGTCTCGGAGTCGAGGGCAAGAGGGAACGCCTCGATAGAGGCGCACGTGACTGGGCACGGACAGGCGGAGACACATGTTGAGACGAGTGTAGTGACGCATCCGCCGAGGCGGCGCCTGTCAGACCTCCTCGCTTCACACTTGGGGAGCTCCTCTCCCCGGCTGCCGCGCTTTGACAAGCGTGGGCACGAACATGCACACACACACACACGCACACTTGAATACACGTAGCACTGAAACATGCCTGGACGCGCTTGGCAGGGAGGCGTATCGGCGGCGCTGAACGGGCCAAAATGTCCGCCGCTTTGAACAAAGCCCCGGCGTACGTTGCATCCGCGCCGGCTATACCGCGCGTCGTAGGCGAAACGTAACAGCACTGATATGGGCCGGTCTGTAAGAGTCTAAGAGAAACGGCTGGCGCCCTGTTCCACTGACCAGTGCAGCGCCTGCCACGGCCGTACTCCACTCACTCGGAGGAGGGAGTCGAGTCCGGCTGTGCGCCTGCCAAATTGCTTCGGTCCTCAGCCGCTAGGGCACTGCGCATGCGCAGTTCGGCGTCGCAAAAGGCGGGATGCGCCAACCGATTCCAACTAGCGCGCGCGAATTTCCTACTTTCATCACTCCACCTAGTCTTCTGCCGTCCTCGACTGCGTTTCCCTTCTCTTGGTACCCATTCTGTAATCCTAATGGTCCAACGGCTATCTTACCGGCGCATTACATGACCTGCCCTGCTCCATCTCTTTCTCTTGATGTCAATTAGAATATCGTCTATACCCGTTTGCTTTCTGATCGAAACCGCTCGATCTCTTTCTGTCTCAACGTTATGCCTAGCATTCTTCGTTCCATCGCTCTTCGCATGGTCCTTGTTCTCGAGCTTCTTTGTCATTGTCCAAGTTTCTGCCCCATGCATATCTCAGAACCAGTAAAATGCGCTGACTGTACACCTCCCTTTTCAATGATACTGGTAAGCTTCTAGTTACGAGCTGACAATGTATGCAGCCGTATGCGATCCAACTCATTTTTATTCTTGTATGAATTTCCTTCTCATGATCAGGGTTCCCTGTGAATAATTGACATAGGTAAACGTACTCCTTCACCTACTCTAGAGGCTAACTGGCGATCCTGAACTCCTGTTCTTTTGCCCGGCTATTCATCATTATCTTTCTCTTCTGCATATTATTCTTCAACTCCACTCTTACACTCTCTCTGTTAAGGTCTTCAATCATTTGTTGTGGCTTGTCTGCATTGTTGCTGAATAGAACAATGTCATCGGCAAATCGAAGGTTGCTGAGATATTCACCGTCGATCCTTACTCCTAAGCCTTCCAAGTTTAATAGCTTGAATACTTCTTCCAAGCAAGCAGTGAATAGCATTTCAGAAATTGTGTCTCCCTGTCTGACCCCTTTCTTTAGAGGTATCTTCCTGCTTTTCTTGTATAGGATGAAGGTAGCTGTAGAACCTCTGTAAATATTTTCCAAGGCATTTACGTAAGCGTTCTGTACTCCTTGATCACGTAATGCGCGCCTCTATGACTGCTGGTATCTCTACTTAATCAAATGCCTTTTCGTAATCTATGAAAGCCATATAGAGAGGCTTATTGTACTCTGCGGATTTCTCGATAACCTGATTAATGACATGGATGTGATTCATTGTAGAGTATCCCTTCCTGAAGCCAGCCTGTTCCCTTGGTTGACTAAAGTCCAGTGTTTCCCTTATTCTGTTGGAGGTAATTGTGGTAAATATATTATATAATACTGGGAGTAAGCTAATGGGCCTATAGTTTTTCAATTCTTTAACGTCTCCCTTGATCTTCTGTCGCACATCCTCTTCATCGGTGTCGCTTCGGCCACACATCGAGACAAGTCTCGGAAAGGTGCGTTGCTTTCTGGCCGCTTTACGGCCGCTTTTACGCGCCAGCGGGCGGCCTTGCTAAGCCTAATGCATGGCCATGACTGCGTTGATGACCGAGCCCGGGTCATCGAAGCTACCTCCATCTGACGACCATGAACAACGCCAGGGACAATCAGCTTTGATGACGCCTGCCCAAGACTGGGGCCAGGAAGCGGCTACGCCACGTCCCGAAGGCGTTCCGGAAGCGTCTACCACAGAACGCTCTGCTGGGATGCATGAAGAACGCTGTGGGCATGCTACCGCTGACCAACAACATAGACGCGAACGCCAAAGACGAAAGAACAATAGGGAACCGAACGAACGCAGCCGCAGCCGCCACCGTCGTGATAGAGACCGCTCTGCAAGTCTGTCAACGACGGCCAGTGCGGTATCGAAACGAACGCGGCCCGACTCTTTCACGTCATCGACCTACGAAGACGCGTCCGCCCCTTCCAGTGACGAAGACGACATGCAAACACAAGCACCACCGACATCCTCAAGCCTACAGTCTGATATGACAACGCCACGTCAAGCAGAGACTGCATTGTGTCCGAAGCAGAGACTGCATTGATTATGTCCGAGAGGGCGTCACCTACTTGCTACATGCATTGCACGCGTCTCAAGAACTGTTTTCTTACGCAAACTCAACTGAGAAGCTAGAGACAATTCGAGACGCCGGAGCCCTCTCCCAGGACGCGTTTGAAGATTACGGTGACGAAGGAGTGTGGAAAGTGCAACGCCGTAAGCACAACCAAACGCGGCCCGAGAAGGAAACACCGCCAGAAACTTTTGTGCTAGTCGTGAAACCACGGGTAAACGTGGCGCTCACGACTGTACCAGGCAAGGACCTCCACCGCAACTTCGTGATGGCCACACCCGCTGCCGTCAACACCAAGCCTTTGACGTACACGTTGCAACCAGCATCTAACACCATACGATTGCTCGTTCACGACAAGAGGCAAGCAGACGGGCTTCTCAAACTTTCACACCTAGATGTGAACCACGGACAGATACCAGTACAAGTGTATCAGGCACCCGGACGAGACATGTGTCGAGGTATTATATACAACGTTGACTGCAATGAAACAAAGGCTGAACTCCGGGCAGCCTTGACCTGTGAGCACCGACGTATCCTTGACGCGCGCCCAATGGGAAAGGGTGGGGCATGTCTACTGACTTTTGAAGGACGCCACCCCCCTAACAGAGTCGTGTATTACGGCCGCATCACCCGAGTTTCAATTTACGAACCTAAAAGCATCGTGTGTAATCGTTGTCATCGCTTTGGTCACAAGAAGGATGTCTGCCCGCACGAAGCGGTATGTCCTACATGCGGCAAGACGCACGAAGGTAGTACTACTGGCAATGAATGCAAACAGACGACGCCCAGATGCCGCAACTGTGAAGAAGAAGGTCACACGGCGACTGACCCGAAGTGTCCAGCTAAACTGAAGTCCGACGCAAAAATTGCTAAGAAACTCCGCTCAAGGCCCCGCTCTCGTCGTAGAAGGCACGGCGCACACCGATCGAGAAGCCGCACTAGAACTGTCCAGTGCCATGACGTCAAATTGACGCAGCAGCTACTTGAAAGTGAAAACATCTCAACGCAGCCACGTACCATAAAGGAAGCAGTGAACGAGATTGTTTCAAAGAACTGCGCACAACCAACAACGGGAGGAAACGGCTGCAACCTCAACTACGCAGCAGCGCTCAAGCGAACTCAACCAAGTGGAGACAAACCGGCGAACTCTTTACCTTATACCACACCTATGCTGCCTTCACCATCGCAGCTGGTTGATACATCGAAAGACAGTGTAGAAGCTGAGATTGCGGAACTCGCACGACAGAACGTCGAACTGCGGCGGAAACTAGAAGAGAACGAAAGAAGGCATGCATCACTGCTCGAACGTGTTCGTGCCAAGCGACAGCAGCAGCCATGCAATCCGCAGGAGCTCACTAAAATGCAAGAAACAACCTCTACTACCACACAGCAGACAGACCTGGCTCTGGTGGTACAACAACTTTTGCACCCTCTCCTCCAAGCGCAGGAGAAGCACTTCCAACGACAATATGGCTTGCTCCAACAGCTCTTCGCCTCGCGTCAATAGCCACCCGGCTTCGCGTACAGCCCTCGACAGTCCCACTCCACACGTTTTACAGTGGAACTGCCGAGGGCTCGGCACTTGTGCGACAGAACTGAACCTCTTGTTTGACTGTGTCGGACGCCCCCTTGCGCTTTTACTTCAAGAAACTAATGGCACAGATCGGACACTACGACAGTTCAATGGTTATTACCAACCGTCCATAGAGCATAGAAACAGGAAACGACACCGAAATCCGCAGCACAATGGTATCGCCAGTGCAGCCGAAGAATTTGTAATACGGGGACAAGCGGCTGTCTTTGTCCGCACAGACATTCCGCAAACGCAGACACTTCTCAGTACTCGACTGCCGGGCAGGAGGTGGTGGCTGTCCGTTGCAAGATTGCAAAGCGAAATGCAGTGCTGGTATCGGTATACATGCGCCCTGAAGTTAGCTCACGTACACGCGGTTCATTCACGTGGATTCACGCTTTGCGGAGACGTTACCCAAACGACGACTTCCTGATAGGCGGCGATTTCAACGCCAAGCATCCGCAGTGGGGCTATGACTATCACACGCCCCGCGGAATGGCGCTCGCAGATGCCACGGAGTCAGCTGACTTAGTGCTCGCAAATGACACCGACTACCCCACCCGCGCCGCCCTGCACAGTGGACAACGTAACACGACCCCAGACCTGACGTTATCCACACCAGCCTACGTGAAAGACTGGCGATGCGATCCGGACGCCTGGGGCAGCGACCACTATCCACTGTGGATTACTTTGAACGTGGGACGAAAGCGTGCGGCCGGGCGCACTGTGCGCACGATCAGATGGGATGCCTACAGAAGAGCATTTGCGGAGCAACCCAAGACTTCATCCGTACGGGAGCGGGCGTCACGCGCCCTGCGCAAGGCCACTACTGAGACTGAGGTGAGAGCTGATGCTCCGGCGCCGGACATACATATGCTAAACCTTTGGGATGCGCGCAAGCTAGCAAGACATGCAGTGGTGAAACGTGATATTCGCCCTAAGAACTACCCTTCAAGCCCTATTTGAGTCATACGTTTTTGTGCGTACTCATACAGCTTTATTACTTATTCACTTTACGCCACAGGTGCAGCGGTTTCAGGCCAAGGAGGAGCTTGTAAAGCGTTGCCGAAGCTCTTCTTCCAGCCGTTCGTCACGCAGAAAAAACCTTCGGTAAAAGCATTCACCAGCGGGCTCAATGGCTATCTGACGATGACAAAATATGACGACGCGTACACGCATTGTTTCAGTCTTGTCTCACACGCTTCTTGTTTGGTCGCTAGTCTCGCGTGGGGCGGCTGTCGCGGTGCGCAGCGGCGCCTGCCAAATTGTTTCTCGTGGTCACCACACGATGGCGCCACAATGCACCGCAAAAGGTGGCAGAAATAGGCTAAAATTGGAGGACATCGAAGAGCAACTAAGGCAGGAGAACTTAATGGTTTATGGGATTGTAGAGGCACATCTTAGGGACATGGAACAACCAGTGGCGTAGCTAGGTCGTCTGGCACCCGGGGCCCATAGGTCTTCTGTCACCCCCCTCTGCGGGTGTAGCCGGCGGAAAGAGGGGTATCTTCAGACGTATATGACACCCCCCCCCCCCCCTTCACTGGCCCCTTGCACCCGGGGCCCATGGCCCCCCAGCCCCCCCTGTTGCTACGCCACTGGGAACAACCGCCCTGTAACCCTGATTATGCATGAGAATACTGCAACAGAGTGCAGGGTAGCAGAAACGGCGGGAGAATTCGAGCACTCATTCATAAAAATACAAATTGGCTAAGGGTCAAACAGGAATGCAAGGAGCATTTATGGCTAAAAGGAAAAGTATCAGGGGCGAAAACACTTTTAGGCTTTGTAAACCTTTGGGCAGGATCAAATGCTAAAGAGGAAAAAAAAAATGTTGGACTGTATAGCAGCGGACATCAATGAGCTAGGAAAAGGATGTGAGATAATTGTATTAGGAGACATGAATGCGCATGTTGAAGATATGCATGGGTACACAGACTCCACAGGTAACATGCTGCTAGATATGTGTGAGAGGCATAACTTAGTTGTCTGTAACTCTACTGAGAAGTGTGACGGGATAACAAGATGGGAGGTAGGGGGTCGACACTCGAGAATAGATTATGCGTTAACGTCACATAGGAAGTACGATAGATTAGGAGCCATGATTATAGATGAACAGGGCTCCAGAAGTATAGGTAGCGACCACAAAAGTATCAAGTTGAGTTTTAAGAGGGAAACTAAAGCACGTACGACGCGTGAGGAAATGCCAGATGTAATTTTTTACTCAGAAGACCAAGTGGAAATAGCGGCCAAACAAATTGAAGAGGAAATAGAGGGTACTGAAACTGACTGGACTTACCCAAAGTTAATGAGACTATTTGAGCGTGAGCTAGGTAAGGCGCGAGTCAGGAAAACAAGGCAAAGGATACGAAAACTCAAGAGCTGGTGGGATGAAGAGGTTAAGAAGGCCATAAAGAAATGTCAGGAAGCCTCCAGGGAACACATATATTCCAAAAGTAAGGGAGAACCTGAACTAGAAGTAGAGAGAAAATGGGTAAACTACATCAAATGCAGAAGGGAAACATCCTATTTGTTCAACGAGAAAATCAAGATAAAAGGGTCCCAATGGCTGTCAGAAATAAGCAATAAAAAGATAAACAGGCAGCTAGGAAATTCTGGCAACATCTGGACTCCTTGGGTAATAGGACAAGCCTAGAACAGAGGTATATAGTAATAGCTCAAGGCACTCGGTTAGAAGGAAAGGAGGCAATGGGGTATATAGGAACCATGATGAGGGAAAAATTTACAGAACAGAGAAATGGCACATGCAGTATGTCGGAGAGGGACAGCCCAGTCAATCCAATGCTTTCACTTGGACAAAGAGAGTGGGAAAGGGGCGAGAAGAGCGTACCAAGTAGCACATCGGCAGGCCCGGATGGTATTCCAATTATGTTAATAAAGAAATTGGGCCTGAAATCAAAGAAAGCATTAAGGGAGGTGGTGAGCAAAATGCTAATGGATGGTAAAGTACCTGACGAATGGAGGCTAAGTAGGATGAGAATGATATATAAGGGAAAGGGGGACAAAGCTCACATAAATAACTACCGGCCTGTAACAGTAACGTCAGTGGTTTACAGGGTGGTTATGTAGATTATAAAGGACAGACTCGAGGCATGGGTAGAGAAGGAGGGGGTGCTTGGAGAGCTAAAAATGGGTTCCGGAAGCATAGGAGGCAAGAAGACAATCTGTTCTCACTAACACAGTGCCTTGAATTAGCTGAAAAGGAACACAGACCCCTATGGCTGGCTTTTTTGGATATTAAGGGAGCCTATGACAGTGTACTTCAAGAGGGCTTCTGGGGCATTCTGGAAACTTTAGGACTGCAACATTAAGTAACTAATTTCTTAAAAGATATCTATAAATGTAACCGGGTGATTACACAATGGGAAAAGCAGGTTTCGGAGCCTGTAATGATTCGGCGCGGGCTTAGGCAGGGGTGTATATTGTCACCTCTGATGTTTATGCTGTACCTACAAGGTTCAGAGGCGAAAATACAGCAAAGCGGACTCGGCTTCAACTTATCATTTTTCAAACAAGGGAAATTGATTGAACAGTCATTACTAGGACTGATGTATGCGGATGATATTGTATTAATGGCTGACAATACAGAAAATCTGCAGGGATTGATGGACATATGTGGTACAGAAGGAGACAGACTAGGCTTGATGTTTAGCAAAGAAAAATCAGCAGTCATGACTTTTAATAACATTTGCGGCGAGCATAAGGTACAGGAGGCCACGCTGGAGATAGTCGATAAATACAAGTATGTTGGGGTGTGGATAAATAATGGCATTGAGTATCTGACAGAGTACGAAAAATATGTAACGACTAAAGGTAACAGAAGTGCAGCGATTATGAAGAGCAGGGCACTGTGGAACTACAATAGGTACGAGGTAGTACGAGGGATATGGAAGGGGGTAATGGTTCCAGGCTTGACTTTTGCCAGTGCAGTTCTATGTATGAGAGCAGAGACCCGGGCACAGTTGAAAACTAGGCAACGTGGTGTGGGTAGTGTTGCAGATGGGTCGCAAGCTCCAAGGGTGGCGTTGGCCTGGCGGCCTGGGGCACAACTGAAAGCATCCGAAGGTCCCGGCAAAGCATGAGTCGACTGCTAACAGAACAACTTGTTTATTCTAGCATCGCAAAAGAGCGGCCGGTCAGATCGACCGAAGTGGAGAGACGGGAGACCACGTTACTCGACGGAAGAAATCGGAGCCTCTCTCCTGGCGTCCGGGAGCAGCTGCTCTTATACTCTCGGAGTCGCGGGCAAGAAGGAACGTCTCTGGATGAGGCCACGTGACGGCGGCGCTCGGGCACGTTGAGACTAGAAGGTGGCGCATCCGCTGGGCCGGCGCCGGTCAGTCCTCCTCGCTTCACACTTGGGGAGCTCCTCTCCCCGGCTGCCGCGCTTTGACAAGCGTGGGCACCAACATGCACACACACACACGCACACACGAATACACGGGGCATTGAAACATGCCTGGACGCGCTTGGCGGGGAGGCGTTGCGGCAGCGCTGAACGGGCCAAAATGTCCGCCGCTTTGAACGAAGCCCCGGCGTTCGTTGCATCCGCGCCGGCTTTACCGCGCGTCGTAGGCGAAACGTAACAGACCACCCCACCGGGGGAAGGAGATCCCGATGGTCAGGGGACTGCATCCGCTGTCCGGAGGGATGTCGCTCGATGATGCTCATAACCGAAGTCGGTGGTCCCTCGGCGTTTCTTGAGCGCAGCGCACAGAGAAGGCCTCGTTCTCACGTTCAGGTTCACCCAGGACACTGCAAAGTGACTTCGGGAGAGTTGCCATTTTTCTCTCGTTCCCAGCAAGCGTTAGAACTACGCCGAAACTCAACCGCTCAGTGAGCAAGCACGACACAACCCTCACTAAGCCATGCCAGGCTCTTTCCCCTTTTTTTTACTACTGCCTAGTTCCTTACAGTAGTCTAGCAGCACCCAGAACGCGTCCACAAATTGGAAAATTGCACTAGAAAGCACGTCATCACTTTGAAACACTAAACAAAAGCAATATGTTAAAAATCCTGCCTCAGGAAGAAAAACATCAGTAACAAACAACTCTGAGGCTGATTCCTACGTTAGGGGATTCGACTTAAGCCATCGGCGTTACCATTGAGACTCCCCTTTTTGTAACGCACCTCAAAGGAATACTGTTGCAAAGGGAGGCTCCAGCGCAGGAGGCGGCCATTTGTGGAAGAGATGGTCTGCAGCCATTGGAGAGGGCAGTGATCCGTCTCGAAGCATGCGAAGCGGAGATCGCAGCGAGCGACCGTACACTAGCTCAGCTGGCGAAAACCCCGTAGCCGCATGCGGCGCGGTCCTCAATGCAAACATCACCCCAGGCAGACACAGCTCCCATTCAGTTTGTTGTTGAAACCACAATGCTCTCAACACGCGCTTCATGACGGAGTGGAGCTTCTCAACGGAATTCGACTGTGGGTGGTACACTGAGCTGTGTAACAGCTTTACCTCACACCTTTCGAGAAAGGCTGTCGTCAAAGCGCTAGTAAACACTGTGCCCTGATCTGATTGGATTTCCGCAGGAAAACCAACCCGCGCAAATATGGACAGTAGTGCATTGACTATCTCAACTGAGCTGAGTTCGTTAAGCGGCACTGCTTCAGGGAACTTTGTCGCTGGGCAGATCACAGTCAAAATGTGTCTGTACCCCGTGGCTGTTACCGGCAGAGGTCCCACTGTATCAATAACGAGCCGTCTAAAAGGCTCCGTAATGATAGGTACCAATTTCAACGGCGCCCTCGATTGGTCCCCTGGTTTGCCCACCCACTGACAGGTGTCACATGTCCTCACAATGTGGTCTGCGTCCCGAAAACACCGTGGCCAATAGTACTCTTGCAAGAGACGGTCCTTAGTCTTCTTAACTCCTAGGTGCCCGGACCACGAACCCCCATGCGACAAGCGCAACAGATCCTGACGGTAGCACTGAGGCACGATCAGCTGATCGAACTCCACTCCCCTGCGGTCTAGATACTTCCGGTACAGGACCCCACCTCTTTCCACAAAACGAGCATTTTTCTTGGCGATATCTTCCTTGACATTGCAGCGTATGTTTTGTAGGCTGCCATCCTTTTTTTTTGCTCTGCGCGCTACGTGGATGTAGCCAAGTATCCTGGCCGAAACGCCTTCGCCATCAGCGTGACAGACTACAGGGGGACGACACTGGCGTTGGCGACAATTCTTGGCAAACACGCGGAGACAGCTGAGGAGGCCGCTATAGCACTCGCCACCCATACAAGCGAGGATGCCATAGTGGTCTTCACCGACTCTCATACAGCGGCACGCAACTACATGAAGGGCAGGATCTCCATCAAAGCGATCAACTTACTGAAACGTGGCGATACTCCTCCCCCTTACACCTGCGTCATGTGGGTTCCGGGACACGAGGGACTCGAGGGGAATGAAGCGGCACACACCGCGGCCCGCGCAAGCATCAGCCGGGCTTCCCCGCACGACATTCTAGACAGGTCCCACCCACCCAAATCAGAGGAGGAAACGGAAACAATACCGTTAACTTACCAAGCACTGCTACAACACTATCGACTTGGACGCAGGGTCTACCCTCCACCACATCCAAAACTAACAAGAAACGAAGGCACCGACTACAGGCGACTCCAAAGCAATACCTTTACCCACGGAAGCTTACTGCATCATTTCCACCCGACGCCAGACAGTTACATCTGTCCACACTGCAACGTGCCAGACACCCTGGCGCACCTCCTCATGCAATGCACGAACGCCCGAGCAAGCATCACAGCGCCACAACTAATAGCAACAGACGCAGACCCAAACCTCCTCGCTGAAACGTGGGAGGCTGCGATCTCCAAGCCGGACCTGGTCGACCAGCGCGAACTCGTCGCGCAGGCCCGGAGGGCGATCCAAGCCATAGGGTTCCTGGAATAAGGCACCCTCCCACGTCGACTGACAAATCACTACTTCAAATAAAAGTTTCTTCTCTCTCTCTCTCGGCTATCAAAGCCGACCGGCTGACTTTTAGCAACCTATTAAGTCCGTCTGATTTAGGCGCGATGAGCAAATCTGCAGATAGCTCTTCTAACTTTCCCGTGTCGGGCATTTCCTCTCCAGTATCTGGTGCCTTCAACGCTACAGGCTCAATTTTATTCAGTTCGGACGTGCTCTGAATATCAGCTTGCTGCGCCTCTGACCCTTTCTCATTGTTCGACAACGTCGGCCCCGCAACCACCGCCTTTGCAGCGAGCTCCCGAACCTTCGATCTGGTTAAGGCCTGAACGCTAGCCTCACCAAACAAAAGCCCCTTCTCGCGCTGGAGGTGATCGGACGTGTTCGAAAATAGGTACGGGTACTGAGGGGGCAGCATAGATGACACTGCGGCCTCCGTCTCAAGCGCTCCGAAAGGTCCTTCAATAAGCACTTTTGCTACGGGCAGACACACGCTATGAGCTTCCACGGCTTGCTTGATCCATGCGCACTCGCCCGTGAACATATCGGGTTCTACGTAAGAGGGGTGAACTACATCCATCGTAGCTGCGAAATCGCGAAGCACTCGGTACTCTTTCCCGTTCACGAGGAGGTCTCGCATGTAAGGCTCGAGAAGCTTCATGTTCTCGTCAGTGCTGCATAATGACAAAAACACGACTTTTGTTTTTGTTTCTGGACACTGCGCCGAAAAGTGACCCGGCTTCTGGCACGTATAACAAACGCGCGCTTGCCTCGTCTCGAACCGCTTTCTGCGTTCGGCTTCGGCTGCCGCCGTCTCCTTACGTTCGGTCGGACTGCTTTCACTCGCATCCGCACTACGTGTGTCCTCCCTTGCTCTCATGGGTGTGAACTTCGACCTCTCAAACTTGGAGCCAAATTCACCCTTTTGACCGTCCTTAGCTCCGCGAGCTCGACGCGTCACAAACTCCTCGGCTAGCTCGGCGGCTTTAGCCACCGTACTAACGTCTGGCCTATCCAAGACCCAGTACCGCACGTTCTCAGGTAACCGACTATACAACTGTTCCAGCCCGAAACACTGCAGAACTTTCTCGTGGTCACCAAACGCTTTCTCTTCTTTGAGCCACTCCTGCATGTTTGACATTAGCCTGTAGGCAAACTCTGTATATGACTCACTTCTGCCTTTCTCATTTTCCCGAAACTTCCGACGGAAAGCCTCCGCTGACAGCCTGTACTTTTTTAGCAGACTCGATTTCACTTTGTCGAAATCCTCTGCCTCCTCTCTCTTCAAGCGAGCGACTACGTCGGCCGCCTCGCCGGGTAACAAAGTGAGCAAGCACTGTGGCCACGTTTCCCGAGAGAACCCCTGCTTCTCGCACGTTCGCTCAAAGTTAACCAGGAACAAACCAATGTCCTCTCCAAGCTTAAACGGCCGCATCAGGTCAGTCATTTCGAACAATACTCGTTCTCCTGCACCGTGTGCCTGACTTCCATTACGAGCGCGTTCCATCTCTATCTCGAGACGCTTCATTTCCAAAGCGTGTTGACGGTCGCGCTCCTCTTTTTCTTTCTCTTTTTGTTCTTTTCGTTCGCGCTCATCTTTCTCTTTCAGTTCTTTAAGTTCGCGCTCCTGTTTCGCTTTTTGCTCTTGAAGTTCGCGCTCCTGTTTCTCTTTTTGCTCTTTAAGTTCGCGCTCCTGTCTTTTTGCCGTCTCCCTCTCCTCAATGGTCTCAAGGCATTCCGACAGCTCGTCATCCTCAGCCTCTAACTCAAGAATAGCCCTTAGCAGTTCTGGTTTTCTGAGTTTGTCTGAGACATCCAGACCCAACTCTCTTGCAAGCTGCAGCAATTTCGGTTTGCGCAACGACTTCAAATCCATGGCTGCTCTGAATGCTGCTTTCTCTACTGCCTACTATTGTCTTGCCGCAAACTAACCCGGCAGCAACGACAACCACAATTACCAGCTAACAAAAGCCTGGCAAAACTCAGAAGAAGAAAGTCCCGCACTCACCAAACCTCGCAGCCAAGAATTCAGTGCAGTCGTTCCGCTGCAGGCAACCAGTCATCACACAGGGCTCGTTGCACTGCTCCCGGATGGTCGTTGTGCTGCTCAACATACAGTCAACCGCATATCTTCGCTGCTGGCCTCCGTTGTCGCGATCCCACCGCTGCCACCAGTTGTTGCAGATGGGTCGCGAGCCCCAAGGGTAGCGTTGGCCTGGCGGCCTGGGGCACAACTGGAAGCATCCGAAGGTCCCGGCAAAGCATGAGTCGACTGCTAACAGAACAACTTGTTTATTCTAGCATCGCAAAAGAGCGGCCGGTCAGATCGACCGAAGTGGAGAGACGGGAGAGCACGTTACTCAACGGAAGAAATCGGAGCCTCTCTACTGGCGTCCGGGGGCAGCTGCTTTTATACTCTCGGAGTCGCGGGCAAGAAGGAACGTCTCTGGATGAGGCCACGTGACGGCGGCGCTCGGGCACGTTGAGACTAGAAGGTGACGCATCCGCCGGGCCGGCGCCGGTCAGTCCTCCTCGCTTCACACTTGGGGAGCTCCTCTCCCCGGCTGCCGCGCTTTGACAAGCGTGGGCACCAACATGCACACACACACACGCACACACGAATACACGGGGCATTGAAACATGCCTGGACGCGCTTGGCGGGGAGGCGTTGCGGCAGCGCTGAACGGGCCAAAATGTCCGCCGCTTTGAACGAAGCCCCGGCGTCCGTTGCATCCGCGCCGGCTTTACCGCGCGTCGTAGGCGAAACGTAACAGTAGGCACGCTCTGGGAGCACATGGCAAGACACCAAATCTTGGGGTGCAGGGGGATCTGGGATGGTCTTCTTTCGAGGGCAGAGAGGCTAGTAGCAAGATAGCATTTGAGGAGGGATTGAGAAAAATGGGGGAAATGCGGTGGGCTAGGAAGGTTTTCAGTTACTTATACACGAGGAATGTTGACGCAAGGGGTGGAGGCGAACTAGAAAATTGACAAACAAATACGTGGGCAGTAGTGGGGGGACAGGTAAGGAATGATCTGTCAAGAAAAATGTTAAGAAGACATAGAGGGGCATGTGGAAAACAGAGATGCAAACCAAATCAGCATTAGAGACATACAGGACGTTTAAGCAAGAAATAACCAAAGAAAATATTTACGATAACTCTAAGGGAAGCTCATTGTTGTTTGAGGCCAGAACAGGTGTACTGCGGACTAAAACGTACCGAGGCAGATACCAGGAGATAGATTTGTTGTGCGGGGCATGTGGAGAGGAGGAGGAAACGGCTGAACACCTGATACTTGCTGGTAAACAACTTCACCCTGCAGTTGAAGGTAACGGGGAACTATTCAAAGCTTTGGGTTTTAAAGAAAGTGAAAGTAAAATAGACTTTGAACAGGTAGAAATAACTAAACGGAGGCTATCTGATTGGTGGATAATATCAACGCAAAAGTGAAGCAGTAAATACATATGTACGCATGGATATAGTACCATTCAAGGCTAGGTGGCACGCGCCGCCGCAGCCCGATTCAAAGGATTGAGCCTCATCCATCCATCCATCCATCCATCCATCCATCCATCCATCCATCCATCCATCCATCCATCCATCCATCCATCCATCCATCCATCCATCCATCCATCCATCCATCCATCCATCCATCCATCCATCCATCCATCCATCCATCCATCCATCCATCCATCCATCCATCCATCCATCCATCCATCCATCCATCCATCCATCCATCCATCCATCCATCCATCCATCCATCCATCCATCCATCCATCCATCCATCCATCCATCCATCCATCCATCCATCCATCCATCCATCCATCCATCCATCCATCCATCCATCCATCCATCCATCCATCCATCCATCCATCCATCCATCCATCCATCCATCCATCCATCCATCCATCCATCCATCCATCCATCCATCCATCCATCCATCCATCCATCCATCCATCCATCCATCCATCCATCCATCCATCCATCCATCCATCCATCCATCCATCCATCCATCCATCCATCCATCCATCCATCCATCCATCCATCCATCCATCCATCCATCCATCCATCCATCCATCCATCCATCCATCCATCCATCCATCCATCCATCCATCCATCCATCCATCCATCCATCCATCCATCCATCCATCCATCCATCCATCCATCCATCCATCCATCCATCCATCCATCCATCCATCCATCCATCCATCCATCCATCCATCCATCCATCCATCCATCCATCCATCCATCCATCCATCCATCCATCCATCCATCCATCCATCCATCCATCCATCCATCCATCCATCCATCCATCCATCCATCCATCCATCCATCCATCCATCCATCCATCCATCCATCCATCCATCCATCCATCCATCCATCCATCCATCCATCCATCCATCCATCCATCCATCCATCCATCCATCCATCCATCCATCCATCCATCCATCCATCCATCCATCCATCCATCCATCCATCCATCCATCCATCCATCCATCCATCCATCCATCCATCCATCCATCCATCCATCCATCCATCCATCCATCCATCCATCCATCCATCCATCCATCCATCCATCCATCCATCCATCCATCCATCCATCCATCCATCCATCCATCCATCCATCCATCCATCCATCCATCCATCCATCCATCCATCCATCCATCCATCCATCCATCCATCCATCCATCCATCCATCCATCCATCCATCCATCCATCCATCCATCCATCCATCCATCCATCCATCCATCCATCCATCCATCCATCCATCCATCCATCCATCCATCCATCCATCCATCCATCCATCCATCCATCCATCCATCCATCCATCCATCCATCCATCCATCCATCCATCCATCCATCCATCCATCCATCCATCCATCCATCCATCCATCCATCCATCCATCCATCCATCCATCCATCCATCCATCCATCCATCCATCCATCCATCCATCCATCCATCCATCCATCCATCCATCCATCCATCCATCCATCCATCCATCCATCCATCCATCCATCCATCCATCCATCCATCCATCCATCCATCCATCCATCCATCCATCCATCCATCCATCCATCCATCCATCCATCCATCCATCCATCCATCCATCCATCCATCCATCCATCCATCCATCCATCCATCCATCCATCCATCCATCCATCCATCCATCCATCCATCCATCCATCCATCCATCCATCCATCCATCCATCCATCCATCCATCCATCCATCCATCCATCCATCCATCCATCCATCCATCCATCCATCCATCCATCCATCCATCCATCCATCCATCCATCCATCCATCCATCCATCCATCCATCCATCCATCCATCCATCCATCCATCCATCCATCCATCCATCCATCCATCCATCCATCCATCCATCCATCCATCCATCCATCCATCCATCCATCCATCCATCCATCCATCCATCCATCCATCCATCCATCCATCCATCCATCCATCCATCCATCCATCCATCCATCCATCCATCCATCCATCCATCCATCCATCCATCCATCCATCCATCCATCCATCCATCCATCCATCCATCCATCCATCCATCCATCCATCCATCCATCCATCCATCCATCCATCCATCCATCCATCCATCCATCCATCCATCCATCCATCCATCCATCCATCCATCCATCCATCCATCCATCCATCCATCCATCCATCCATCCATCCATCCATCCATCCATCCATCCATCCATCCATCCATCCATCCATCCATCCATCCATCCATCCATCCATCCATCCATCCATCCATCCATCCATCCATCCATCCATCCATCCATCCATCCATCCATCCATCCATCCATCCATCCATCCATCCATCCATCCATCCATCCATCCATCCATCCATCCATCCATCCATCCATCCATCCATCCATCCATCCATCCATCCATCCATCCATCCATCCATCCATCCATCCATCCATCCATCCATCCATCCATCCATCCATCCATCCATCCATCCATCCATCCATCCATCCATCCATCCATCCATCCATCCATCCATCCATCCATCCATCCATCCATCCATCCATCCATCCATCCATCCATCCATCCATCCATCCATCCATCCATCCATCCATCCATCCATCCATCCATCCATCCATCCATCCATCCATCCATCCATCCATCCATCCATCCATCCATCCATCCATCCATCCATCCATCCATCCATCCATCCATCCATCCATCCATCCATCCATCCATCCATCCATCCATCCATCCATCCATCCATCCATCCATCCATCCATCCATCCATCCATCCATCCATCCATCCATCCATCCATCCATCCATCCATCCATCCATCCATCCATCCATCCAAAGGGGAGATCGCAGGGAGGGGCCTTCGTCCAGCTCTACGCGGACGCCTTGCTCCGAAAACACACTGACCGGGCAGCGGTGGTGGTTACATCAAAAGACAGGCTGATCGTCAGCGCGTCCCTGAAGACAACAGACCCTGCAGTTGCCGAAAAAGTGGCCGTGGCCCTCGCATTCGCACAGCCAAGCGTGGACACAAGCTTCCGCAGGGGGGTAATATCCTCCGCGGTCCGAGCCATTCTAGCCAAGCCCAAGCCTCTGGGAAGAGCCATAGAGCTCGTGTGGGTCCTGGCTCACTCGCAGGTAGCGGGCAGCACCATCGCCGACTACCAGGCCCGAGAAACGCCAATCCGGGCCGAGCATGAGCCGGAAGAGCTACCGCACCCGGTTACCAGCTTTCGGGACATTAGCCGGATGTACCGAGAGGAAAGGTGCAGACTGCCAGAACCGCACCCCAAACTCACCAGGCAACAACAGACGATCCTGCGTCGAGCGCAGGCGGGATCACTTGCGCATCCCGTACTGATGAACCGCATGTACCCTGCGGAATACGATATGCTCTGTCCTTTTTTGCAGAAGAGAAAAGGGCACCCTGCCACACGTCATGGCTGAGTGCACAGAACTCAAGACCCCCCCTCCTCCCCTTCCCACCAACACCCCCAATCCCCAACCCCCTTGAGCGATGGGAGACCTTGTTATCCAGCCCCGCCCTACCGAATCAGCTCGCACTGACGGACAGGGTCCAGGATCGAGCTGCTGGGAACATATGGGTCCAGTAACTAGGGAACCACCCGTTCTGGTGCCTGCGTGTACCATCGATTTATTTCGGGCCCAGTAAATTTGCTTCATCATCATAATCGTCATCCTGCAGTGGACATAGAACAGGCGGATGATGATTATGATCACTGCAACTCATCATCATCATCATCACTATCATCATCGTCATCAGTAGCAGCAGCAGCCTGTTTTTTCTGCCTAATAATTCCTGCCTAATAATTTTATGTAGTTCCAAAATATTCCAGGTGCGGCCTTCTTTTTCTCACGTATTTCTGATAACCAACGTTCACGTTCACCTTTTATCTTTGCTAGCGCCAGTATCTGAACCATAGACTTTTTCTCCCGGTATATTCCCATTTACTGGCTACTCCACTCTGCGGCAACTGCACCTTCTTTGCCTACCTGTGCTCTCGGGAGGCTTTCTGTCGTTCGGCGATCGCTTCTCCTATCTCCCTGTTCCACCAGATTTTCGGTTTATTTTTTCCTTTCCAACGAACATGTTGTTTCTCTTTCCGTATTTCCGTCGTTATTACACTTAGAAGCTCACTATATTTCCATTCCTTACTTGGCCATTTATAAAGTCCTTCCTCGGCTCTTGTGACTATATTTATTATTTTTTCAGCGTTCCAAATTGGACTGGCCTTTTTGCCCTCCTTGCTCTCTTTCCCAACTACATATATATCCCATTTCCAAAACGATGCATTTGTGGTCACTCCCTACGCTGCTATACCCCTCCTCGTCAATGGCCATTTCTCTCAACTTATCATGAATTCCTTTTGTCATCACACAGTAGTCAATGGTCGATTGCCAGTTTCCCACTTCCCCACGTGATCTGCCCTTCACACTTAGGCCCTGTGTTCACGATAGCGAGGTTATGTTGCTCACAAAGATCTAGCATTGATTTCCCGTTGTTGTCAGTACAGCCCTCTAGATCCTGTATGTAGGCATTCATGTCACCTAATAGGATAATTTCGGCATCATTCCGGAAACGCTTAATCTCCGCACTTATGCATTCCACTAACTCTTTATTCATCTCTGTGCAATAATTTCCGGTCCACAAATACGTGACGCCCAGCCAAGTTTTTTCGCCACTCATTATACCTGATAACCAAAGATGCTCTTCACATTTTGAATTTGCTCCTTTCCATTTCGCTCCGTGATGGATGAGCATTCGGACTCCCCCTTCTTTTCTTTCCGACTTAGTTCTGTTGCACCCTTCCCAAACATAATTCACTATCACTGGCGGCCCTTACGATTTTCTGAGGTGCGTTTCTGTAACCGCATACACCCCTATTTGTTCTCTATGTAACTGCTCCTCAATCTCTGCTCACTTTTCCTTTCTTCTGCCGCCCTGAATGTAGCCTATTGCATGGCGAGCTCTCTTTCTTGCTTTCCTCCTTTTTCTGTTACTGACGGCGTTGCTATTCTGAGGTTCCCTTAGGGGATCTTCTTCATTAGTACCTACTCTGGCCTCCTGAGCGCCCGTGGGCCCCCTAAAAACGCAACAGCGCGACCAGCAAGTCGCCAGCCCACTTCTCGTACAAGCCTGTAATTAAAGAAGAGAGTCCCGTCTCGACTACTGACTCTGACTTAGCACAAGTGCCGCAGGTGCGAGGCAGTCTGTCCGACACAGCGGTCGCCAAAGCGGGCGTCAGTGCCCGCTGCTTCGCCTATTTTACCGCGCCGCGAGCCAGCGTCCGGGCGTTAGCAAACCCCCATCCGCAATGCCGGCACGCCTAGGGACAAATGCCTACAACCCGCGCTAGAAACCTCCTCCGTAGCCAAGGCAGAGTCATAAATTCAAGCAGGAAGAAGCCCCAGATTTTCTCTCTCGCGCCCACTCTTACTCGCGCGTGCGCACAAACGGTGGGCGATGCCTCAAATGAACGTGTCGTTGCGCTTCCCCGTCGCCAGTCACGGTGTAGCTGACCTTGTTCACCGAACGCACGCTTGAGAGCAGCACGGTACCACTGCTCAAGCGCTCCATCTAGTGGCTTTTTTTAATATTTTGCGGGCTTTCTTGGCAACCCGGGGAAAAGGACTATGTGAGACGTATCGTACAGGAAACAACTAGATTGGTGGTTTCTGAAGGTGGTCTACAAATCTGCCTATCATATTGGGGTCCTCAGCCAAAAGTTAAAAAGTTGGGTAATTAAAGCTAATTAATTTTTGAGTTATTAAGTAAACAAGAAAGTTTCTCAGTTACTACAGGTCAGTGTGAATAATTTGCGTTCGGCTGAATACGCTTCCGACGCGCCTTTCCTTTTTAAAATCTTGGTTCAAGTTACATGGGACACCCTGTATACGCCGTTGCGCTGCTGAGCTCAAGGTGGCGTTCTCGATCACAGACTCTGCTGCCGCATTTCGACGGGGGCGAACTAAAGAAAAAAAAAAAAAAGAAGAGAAACTGTAAGTTGAGGTGCACATTAAGATTAAGCCCGGCTGGTAAAAATTAGCCCGGAGTGCGTCGTGCCATGTAACAAGATTGAGGTTTTGGCGCGTAAAACTTCAAACTTTATCCCCATTAGGTTTAATGTGAACGCGCACGGTAGAAATAATGTTTACGACGCACTGCATATAATTCCCTTCCCTCTCGTTTTTCTTTTAAGCAGATCTGACATCTATTTCCTCTTCACGCGCCGCGTGCATGATACGTAATTAAAAAACAACAACAATAGCAACAAAAAGAGTTGCGTAATATATATCAGCAAGACCGAATTCCTTTGTCGAATAAAATTAATACAGTACGCTGTGCATGTTTGATCAAAAAGCCACAGGCAGCATGTCATGCAGCACGTGTTTCTTGCAGTTAAGTCGTTTTTTCCTTCTTATCTCCCCATGCCTGTATATTCATCTTACCTGTGGCTCAATGCGACTATCAGTTCCACTCACCGCGCGTCAATCTAACAGTGGAGATCAAAACCGCCAATACGCTGCCGTTTGGGACAGTGGAACGTCCAAGCTTGATTTTGCTGCCATCGTCATAGTACCAGTGACGCCACCAGTCCACAACATCTCAGATAGATATTCTAATCACCATGTAGTGCTATAGCATTAATATAGTTATTGTGTATGCTCGGAACAGATAAAGTAACTCTAGCCTTGAACAACTAGAGAAGCCACCTGAAGCTCAATTCTCGACACGCATGGCGGCTGCACGTCCGCCATTATCCGCCATGTTTACTCCCTGATTGGCTGTCGAGAGCTCACGTGTCTTAACATTCCTGCCGGGAAATGGAAGTTTTGCGAAATGCGATCTTGCATTTTCATCAAGATGACGAAACGTGGCGTGGGGCTGCAAATTTTATCGACAAATGCATTTTTTTTGGTCCTTGGCAGCTTATTGCGACCTCTGCGCTTCAAAAAGAAAGTGAACGGTAGCGTACAGAAAGAAGCCAGTGCAATGCATCTGCAATTTCGCGAATATGGGTGGCGACTCAATATAGGCGCCATGTCAGCTTGCTGACGGCCTGAATATGCCGTGGGGAGCGTCACAGGAAGGGCCGTTTCTTAAACGCCACTTTCACGTGGCGGGACGTTGAGCTGGGCCGCCATTGCGAAGATTTTCCGCCATAATTTGTGGTGCGATGGGCTGCGCGAATTATGCGCTTTATTCTGGACATTCGGCCATTTTCGTCAATGCGTGACGTAGACGCGATGCGTATAAAATGGCGCTGATGGCCCCATTTTGCTTTCGTAACGTGACGCAAACTTGACATACCGACCGAGCCATTCCGGTCGTGTCGGCTTAGACCTCCTAGCTTCCTTTGCGTCATCTACATCACCCGAGGAACACGTGGGTTGCGGTCGGTGTGGAATACGTCACAAGATACGCTATCACAGGTGCTCTTCTGGTCATTTGTGCAACTGATGTGGCGAAGTTAGTGTCACACGACGTTGCCTTTATGCGTGATGCTCCACGTGAAGTCCTCGCAGACTGTGGCCGTACTCTTTTTTCAAGGATTATTGATGACATCATGCGTGGCTTCTCTATTCACAATCACCATCCCCTATTTAATTTAACTGCTCGGTCAGACCTCCACAAACCAACGGTCTGACCGAGCAGTTAAATCGAACCCTTAGAGGTGTGCTTGCCGATCAGCGCAATTCGGACCTTGCTCTACATTACAATACTTTCGCTTACAACTTTTCCCATCTCAATACTGCCGATTATTTCCCTTTTGCTTCTAATATGGTAGTGAGCCAACGATACCTGCAGACACCTTGCGTGCGTCCAGTACATGCTGTAACAACGAATATTCTCATGGTGTCAATGGCCACGTCCCGAAATTTGCACGCGCTCGCCTGTCAGTGTCCAAAGAGAACGAAAAGCGACGCCACGACGTCTATCATCACGACGTGCACATTTATCCGGGATCCCACGTGGTGCTTCGGTCGACATCCAGTGAATATGGCCGCTGCGAGAAACTCCATTAATGTAAGAAAAGCCTATACCACGTGGTAAGATACGTCACTGATGTCACCTACGAAAACGTTCCAGCCAGCCCCATTACGCCATTTGCTGCCACAACCAGTGACATTGTGCATGTCGCCATGCTGAAGCTGTACAGGTGTCTCCACACCAGACATATTTAACGGCAATTACGCGGCGCCTCTGCCACCGTGGCCATACTGTTACGATACAACAGACGCTTAATTAAGAAACCGGTCGCAACAAAGGAAAAAAAAAAGACGCCTTTGAGTTCTTGGTGCAAGATGCTTTCCATATTGGTCTCTGGTGGGCCTGCTTATGTGAATACAAAGGAATTGTTGCTGTTGCCTCAAAACATGCCTCGTGCCCACAAGGGGGATTGGCCACACTGGGTTGATTGAAAAGCGCATCTAACAAAATACCAAAAGGGGTGAAGGCAAACATTCAAAACGAACCATTCGGCAACTAACTGCTAATAGAAATTTCAAGAGGGCCCATACACAAATTAAGGATAAAACGAAAATAAAGTGTCCCACAGCGTCCCTAGCAGTGAAGCCTTCCTGACGCCTCAATCACCTTGTGTCCAGAAGTAATAATTGACCCATGGCTTGTCCCTAATTGAGAGGCACCAAGGGACAAAATGTTAGGCTTTTTATGCATGGAATGCTTTAGCCCCTGTTGTCGGCGACATTCAAGTGACCTTGAACCAAAATCCACAGCCGTTATTAGGGCACTCAACCGTAAACATCCGGACATCATTGCGAGAACAAAACGGGACCATCCGGGCAACCAGTCAAAACTTAAGAAAAGGTGATCTCTGGCCCCAACCCTTTGTACAGGACGGCATTATATACGCTAGTTCCTGTCCAAACAAGTTACAAAAATATTGCTTCTGATTTCTTCCTTATGTTTGTTCGCAATATCACTTAAGCTGTAACTTCTTGTACGCTGAAGTTTAATTTGTCATTTACAATAGTGACCTTCAGAACGCAGATACAGCGGACCTTATGCTTCATTGTCATCTTTTGGCACTGAGACAGGCTGGCTGTGCTCGTTTGAACGCCAGTGGTCCGTGAGTTCCGCGGCGCGGGTTTCGCGTCGCCTCGAGAGATGGCTCTACGCAGCGTGGCGCCTTCTTCGGGCGGTTTTCATCTGGCTAGGCAGTGCGCTCCATGGCGTCTTTCTCTGCCTGTTGCACCGCCTTCAGCCGGTTTTCTTCTTCTAGTTGGGCAGCGTCCATATGAACCAGTGTGCAGTATGGCGTCGTGCGGTGCGGTGGGTTGTGCCCTTACGAACATGCGCTACACTCATTTTAAGATTGTGGCTCGTATCATATCCAACCAATGTGCTTTGCCGGTAGCCATTTCATGCTTACATCTCCTCTCGATTTCGGAAGAGCCAGCAATTTGTTTCTGTTCATTTGAAAGGGTTTCGATCAGCGTTTTCCTTCCTTCATGGCGGAGTGGTAACGATGTTCAGCTCCATTGCAATACATCCGGTTTCATACACATCCTTTATACCGTCTTTGGTCTTCATCTACATCGATTGGCACGAGGGCTGTGGAAGCACACAACGGGGGCTGTATGACGGGATAGAAGACAGGTGTGCTGAAATACGAGATCTGGCTGTGATTTATTTACACTGATATGGACACGCGAATGCGACTGCCCTACAGAATGATCTGTTCTCATGGAGAAAAGATAAAATGTTCATTAACCTTTTCTTACGCACGAACGAAACAGGCATGCCAGAATAACTGAAAACGAGACATATCGTATCCATTTAACGAAGTGCACTACGCGATATTTTAGTGGTAAATGAACAGACACCCACGTGCGATTTAAGAAGAGAAAGAGGCTGTATAATATAGCACCCAGAGACAGAAGCGAAGCAGTGTTGTCTTTCAAGGCCGTCAGAGGTGAGAAATGCGTTCTCCTTGTTATTGCATCTAAAATATGGCTTTAGTAACCTCTCATTGAACACATAATAGCGATTCGCAGTTTCACCACTACATGCTTTCTTTTGACGGTCGAGACGAATCCACGAAGTAAGGCGCCTCCAGTACTTTTACATAGGCGCCACAAAGCCGCGTCAATGTTTTCTTTCTCTTGAAACGCTGAACTCGTTCATCTGTTTGGCAGAATATTATGGACGTCGTATTCTCCAAATCATTGCTTCGAAGAAGTCAGTTCACACGATATGGATAACCCTTACCTAGCAGCTCTGTTGTAATATATATATATATATATAGTTCAACTTGTTTTATATCCTCTCTGATACCCCCTCTCTCTGCTCTTTCACTTTCTTACTCTCAGCCTCCCGAGTGTTGACCGTCATTTAGGTGTCAGCAGGCTGCTCTATAGACAGTTGGAATGTAGTCAGCAGTAATATGCCTTTATTCCTTTATTTATTTATTTCAATAAACAATAGACTACTATTCTGTAATAGCCTTGCAAGCCTTGTCTCTGTCTCTTTGTGGTGTGAATGGCAAATGCATTAATTTTAAGGTATACGAATGGAAGGTGTTCCTATTGACAGAACACCTATCACTCAAGCAGCATAAGGCATCTCGACTTGCTCATCGAGACGGTCTGCAGGCACTGGATCTTTGTGATGTGTGGCAAATCCTGCTTCTCGCGTCACCAAAGTCTCATCGCAGTTTTTTTTTAGAGCACGAGTTGGCCTACGACATAATATATAGTCGAACGCGTGCAGGGCTTGTTCGTAAACAACTTGAATAACGTGCCTGCGACACAAAGTGTCCAGTGCGGTGCGGGTATAGACAGACAAAAAGAAAACGAAGATGAAGGTACGTTGACTCTTTTTTTCCAGGAATTCAGTTTGAACCACAGAGTCAGTGAAGGGAAATCTGCAGGTGGCGTTGCAGCTGCGAATCAACGTGCACCCCAATGCAAAGAAGGAAGTTTGTCTCTGCTATGAAAACGAGAAGCGGAGCGATGGAGGGGAAAGGCAGAGTGGTCAGAGAAGTCGTGGCTCTGGTTCTTGCAGTCTTGGCGCTGCGGTGGATGAGCCATGGAAGTTCACTGATACTAATGACTCGGGGTAGCGCCAATCTCGTAATTTTTAATCCAATGACATTACGGGCGGCGCTCACCCACTTTGTAGGTATCCGTCTCACGAAAGAATGTGGGCCGATCCCAAAGGCAGCACAGTGTAGCAACTCGTCTCATAGTTGTCAGAGTGGAGCTGTCATGAGGGAAGACTGCGAGAGAAGCTGGCACATGACGCGCTTTAAAGAGCCAGTGTCACTCGAGAGAAGCACAACGGTTCGAGCATTGGGCTGCTTTGCAGAAGGACAGAGGCGCGACCCAACCATCGGTCACGCATATCTATTACAGCATAATAGGCAAATTTCGCCCAGTTTAGAGGTATCTAACAGAAAACTCGAGGTGTGTTGAGCGTACGCGATTGTGTCACAGCATGCACAGGCCGGAAAATTTCGAATTTCATTGCGCCGTCAGAAGAAAGCTGCGTTCTACACCGATTATTGCGCTAAAGATAAACTTCAAGAAAGACCCTCCGATTCTGCCCCAAAATAAGCTCCGAAAATGTAGAACTCTACTTACATAGGCCACACGGAATGGTGTTTGAACGATTACCTTAATGAGCACCGGCCTATCATCGACACTTTTGCTACGACATTTGCTACGGCATCTGCACCTACGATCAATGTGATATGTGCAAATAGAGCTTTCTTTTCGAGTACACGAGTTCGGGTGGCTCAGACGCTGGGAGCTTTCACATCGCAGCTTTCACATATTAGCAGCCGTAGGGCAAGGAAACCTTATTTTTCGCATTTTTTGCATTTTTACTGGGAAAACTGCCTACGAATCTGTTTGATGCTTTCAGGCAGAAAAAAAGGCCCGTAAGCACGGCTGTTGTTGGCAATCAAAAGTATATACATTGTGCATTTGCACGTATATTTTTCTTTAACTGTGTAGCTGGGTTGAACTATATATTGTGAGAGAAGGATATAGATACGCAAGCTTTAGTGATATGCTGGATATTTTTATATATTGAATCGATCGTTCGCACCATGCATAATTTCAGTAAAGCATCTTAAGTATCCGCTGAAGTGTAGCTCTTCGTGGTTCACCTCTCTATTCTTGTTTGGGTTCTTTTTCTACTATGGCTACAACGCATGACGCTAAAGCAGCCACAACACTTAGAAGCTACACAGAAGCACAGAAGCCACACAGAAGTAGCGCAGAATACAACTAGCGTGTCGAACCGAGTCCGAGGCTCGACTTTAAGCCGGAGCCGTACTACAATTTCGGACGGTACCAAACCAAAACACGAACCGATATTTTTTGGAACGTGCCCGAACACCAACCTCAATTGAACCAAACAAATAATAATGCTGCCCAGCTTTAAAAATATTCTGCTTAAGGCATGTTTGACGACGCAGTTATTATGACCATTATCTCATACCAATAGATCGGGTCGTGTAGGTCCGAAGTTCTCATGCAAGTCCAAGGTCATATGATATGACGCTTTCAGGACGACATTCATTTGGGCTAGATGGTGCATACTTGTATAAGGAAGGAATAGCGCCAACTAAGACGATCACAAGAGGGGAAAACGACACAGGACAAGCGCCAATTGGCGCTTGTCCTGTGTCGTTCTCCCCTCTTGTGATCGTCTTAGTTGGCACTGTTCCTTCCTTATTCGATATGACGCTTGTGGGATATATTGCCGGGCATTGTTGTTTGAATTTTTGCTGCGGTTGGTTTTCCACAGACTGACATTGCGAAGTAATCGCTCGGCGCAAGACGCACCTGCAGTATTCGAAATTGAACGCCGTCGCGAATTTATATCGCATGAGCACTGTCTGGTCATATTGTGCGCGCCACGCGAATGGTGTAAACATATTCGGATATACACGTACACTAGCGATTACTCTAAAAAAATATGGTTGATCCCTCTTTCATGGGAATCGGCAGAACACGAAAGTGAAGCGTGTCTTCACACAACTTGTTGCATGTTTGTTTCGTGAACTCACTGTTCGCTGTAGCGAAAGACTCGCGATTGGTGGGCCGCCGACCGTGTCGCAGGTTTGCTTGCCACGCGGCGTCCTGCTGCCGAGTCCCTTCGGCGAAGGTAGGATCCCTTTGGTCCGGCTTGTAGTGTCGTGGGCAGCCAGTTGAGTTGCGACGCGCTCAGCTTCAGGTACGCGAGGGGCAAAGTACGCAGCGTGCGCTGCGAACGCGCGAAGGCGTTCTGCTTCACGCGGCGTGCGTAAAACTTTACTGGCAACAAGGATCAAAAGGTCACTAAGCGGCCAGGAGCCCATAGGCCCGGCGGCCTCCACAGCCCGTTGGACGACCCGATGTTGTTGGTCGGGGTCCGAGCTGTGCAGAGCAGCCTCCCAATCCTTGGTATCTAACGTTGCGAGCGCTCGTGGTGGGTGGTTGGCTGGGCAGGCCCATATAATATTATATTAATGTCCGCTTGTCTGTCGTGGCCCCAGCGGCAGATTTCAGAGTATTCCCCAGGATAAATTCTGGAATAAAGCTTTAAGTTGGCGAAGGTGCCCGTTTGCAATCTCCGCCACGTGACTTTGCCCCTTAGCGATTTGTCGCCTGCAGGGTACAGCTTCTTGCTCAGGCGATAGTGGGTGCTGATCTCATGGAAAGAAACCATCCGATCCCTCACCGATGCCAGGTCATCGTGGTCAAAAGCGCGGTCGGCAAAATGTCGCGCCATGGACTGGGTCACTTCGTTCCCGGGCAAGGAGAAATGCGCCGGTGCTCAGATGATCATGACGGGGCGCCGATATCAGTTTCGTTTCAGGATATTAGAATCCTCAGGGGAGATACGCCCCTTAGAAAAATTGCAAACAGCTGACTTGGAGTCGCTGATTATAATCTTTCAGATCGAAGAGGCGATGGCCAAGGCGATGGCTGCCTCCTCCGCACACTCAATGTTGTGGATTTTAATCGCGCCTCCGGATGTGATAGCACCTCTCTAGTATATACCACGGCCACGGCATGGGCACTGCGGGCTTTATATGGCGATGCGTCTACATAGACTACATCTGCGTTATTGCGATATTGCTTGTGGAGAGCTTGGACCCTGGCTAGCAGGCACTCCTCATCGTGAGTGGGGTGCATATTTCTCGGCAAGGGGAGTACCCGGATGTCTTTCCAGTGTAGAGGGTCTATACTGACTTTGGGGGACATCAATGTCTCATAATGGGGTCCTATAACGTAAAAACATTCCAATATGCGTAACCGCGCGCCGACGCAAGTATCGGGCGGTGACCCGCACGGTTGTTTGAATAGACCAATCAAACGCTCTACTCGTTTGTAGGAAGTCACTTCTGTTTGCTTTAAAAACGAATAACATTGCCCATAGTAGTGGCTTGTCTTATCTAATTAGCTGACAAGAGGCTGACTGGCATGTCGAAACAGCAATCAAGTTTGCGCAGGTCAAGGCTGGATCAGTGCGAAAAGTTTCAGAGAGAAAAGAGCCCAACGTAGAAGAAATATGTTGCTGTAAAACTTTGATTTGGGCGAGTTGGTTGATAGCTATTCAAAGGGCGCAGCGCGACTGAGATGGAGACAAAGAAACACGAACGACATCAGAAGCGCTGACTCTGTACTGGCATATCGAAACAGCAGCCAAGTTTGCACAGGCCAATGCTGGATGAGCGCGAAAAGTTTCACAGAGGGTGAATATGGAAGCAGAAAAAAAAAGTAAGCTCAGATACAGAGTGCACACCTTCGCAAGTACATATGTACGAAGGTTGACCCAGCGATAAGGTTTACATCAATTTTAGAAATAGACAACATTGTTTATTATCACAGAAATCTACATCGTGGGAAAGATGAAACTTTGCCCTACATAACTGCCATCTTTTTCTACGCATTTTTGTAGGCGGTGCACCAATTTGTGCATCCCAATGTCGTAGAACTCCGCCGCCAACGCGTCGAGGAAGCGTGTCAGCTCTCCTCTGACTCCATCGCCGCTCCGGAAGCGTTGGCCACTCAAGTGTTCCTTTAACCTGGGGAACAAGTAATAACGCGCGAGGTCTGGACTGTACGGTGGGTGGGGCATGACAGTCCACTCAAAGTTTGTGAAAAGTTCCTGGGTTTGACGGGATACGTGAGGTTGGGCGTTGTTGTGAAGCAGCGTTACACCGGCCGCCAGTCGTCCTCGCCGGTTGTTCTGGATAGCTCGCCAGAGTTTTCTTAGTGTTGCACAATAACTGTCCGAGTTGATTGTTGTCCCACGTTTTATGAAATCGATCAGCAGTATCCCTTAAGATCCCCCCAAAACACTGGCCATGACTTTGAAAACCGAAGGAGTTTGTTTGAACTTCTTTGCGACTGGTGACTCTGGGTCACGCCACTGTTTGAATTTTTTTTTTCGCTTCGGGAGCGAAATGAAACACCCACGTTTCGTCTCGCGTAGCAATGGAGTCCAACAATTCTTCTTTATCTTCTTGACACTTTTTGAAGAAACTGGCGAGCACAGTCAAAGCCTTTCGCCTTGTGGTCTGATGTCAATAGCCGCGGTACCCATCGAGCAAAACACTTGTAATACCCCACTTTCTCAGTGAAAGTTCTTTCCACTGTACCGTAAGAACTCCCGGGAATCTGAGCAACAAGTTCACAGGCGGTGATCCATCTGTTTTGAAGCATTTCGCGTTAGACCACCTAGATAACCGCTTCCGAAAGTGACAGTCTTCCACTCAGTTCTTCATCGTGGACTCCCTTCTGACCTGCACTAAACTCCCTGCACCACTTTCGAACGTGTTGAGCGGACATACACTTGTCGCCATACACCTCTGTCAACTGGCGATGGACATCCGCGGGTAGAGTCCCTTTGGCGTGCAAAAAGCGAATTACGGAACGAATCTCGAACTTGGCGGGATCAACAATGGGAACCTCCATTTGGGACCGCTGCTGAGCTAAAAATGAGTGGCGCAGCGAAGCGCGGCCGGGAGGAACCGAGAGTGGGGGAAAAGCCGCGCGTAGCAGTGTTGCCGGATTTCGCCTCGCACGTTCCCGGTGGCTGGAGCTCTTTGGGAAGCTCATTTCTGGATCAACCCTCGTACCTTAGCATATATATATATATATATATATATATATATATATAGTGCGCGTGATACAGTGCGCGCGTGGCATCTTTGCTTTCCCATGCGTGTATTTATATGTCCACCTGTCTCGAATAAGAACATTTGCTGAAGCTAGCGCTTGTATGCGTCGACTTGCTTGTCGTGAATATTCTTAAACATCCCTATCTATTTTGATTTGGGAAGTTGCAGCAAAGAACACACGGGACGAAAGAAGAGACAATACGAAGCGTCCCGCGTGTTCTTTGCGGTAACTTCCCAAATCTTGATCCACCAACTGGCCTGCAATCACATTCTTCTAAGTTACCTATCTATTCCATGAGTTCTATCAGTATAGATCGATTATATCTGTTATCTTTCATTCACAGAAGCTAGCAAAAGGTAGTCGACAAGTTATACAGGAACAGCCGATTTTTTTGTTCTTGCAGATGCAGCAAGAAATGCAGCCTCAGCCCGTGTTCCTGCCATACCCGCCTGGAGGGGTCGACATCCACGCAGTGGCACCGGCGCCCCCTACCGGCTTTTCCGAGATAAGCACGGCCGGTGGTAGGGTGAGTATCCTCGCCACCAGCCTTCCCTTCCGCGTATCTCTTCCCTTCCCCGTATCCTTCTTGCATCGCGCACCACAGAGCGATGGGATGGCGTCGTTCACGACGGCGCCTCCGAGGTCCGCCAGGGTATGATCCGGCGCGGGCAGGGGCCGTCAGCGAAGGCCTCCCAGAAGTCCGGGGCCCCTTCCCAATTTCGCCTTGCCTGTCAATAAAAAAATGTTTCCATCATCATCATCATCATCATCATCGCAAGTGACGCTCGCGTGTCACGCGCTACCGCATCAGGCTAGGTCATGTATCTGCCAGAACACGAGGGCCTCGTTCCTGCTCGAACTGTTCGGAAACTTCGAATATTCTTCAGGCAGGCTGTCAAGTCGAATTCCGCGATGGCTGTCGTGCAAGACTGCAGGCCGGTGTGCTACGGAGTGGACGGTGTCAAATGTAAATACCAGGCGACGTGTGCGGGTGACACGTATTGGACCTGAAGCGTAATGATCAAGGTTTACAAGTCCTTATGTTTGCCTTCAGCAAGCCACACTCCTCGTCAGCTTGAAGTTTGCTCTAGGCTGAGGTTTCCCGTCTTCCTTTGAGCTTTTTCACAGTTGTCGTAGGAATCCTCTCCGAAGCAACCAAGGATTCCAGCTAGATAGCTCCAAGACAATGTTCTGCGTGCACACGGCCCGGGCCTTACACCATCCGTTACTTGGGCTTGGGGATCGACAATAGTCGAGCAATAAGGAGCGTGTCTCAAACAGTTGACGAGAACGATAGGTGGCCACAATTATCTCCGCTCATTTACTGCTAATCCTTTACTGTGAATCCTTCGCTGCTAAACAGATGAAAATATCTTGCATTCTCATATTATGTTATCCTCTCAATCTGATTATGTATTCTTGTTTGCACTCACGAAAGGAGGTGCACTTAATGCGCATTATTCCGCCTGAAGTGTTCTTGTCGAGCATTTTATGTAGGTCTGGCCAGTAAGATGTTCTATGCTCTGCTGTGACAGAAAAGAAACGATGTCAATGCGCTCTCACATTTTATGCATCTCGTGATCAAAGGATGAGTGATTGCCTGTGCGTTTGTGTTTGTATTTAGTTACGACATTATTCCGTGTTTTTGTGAGGTCATTGTAGCCATATATACCTGTGTGTAAAAACTTTTCTTGTCCGTAAGGGGTGACACCGGAGCTCCGTTACCGCTCGTAGGCGTCCAGGGAGCCCGATGTCACCCTAAGGGGCAGGGGTTAGTAGACGAAGTGGTTTGCCGCTTTGGCTGCCAGACGGACAATGTTGTCCTGTGCCGCCGACTCTTCGCTATGAAGCGCGGTCTCCCATGCGTCTTCGTCCTTGAATAAATTATATCCCGGGGAGTAGGTGCACTCACACAGGTTATGTTTTAGAGTTCCTATTTTATCGCAGAATCTGCAGAATTGGTCCTCCGGATTTCCCGTTTGCATGAGTTCATCTCCATCTGGGAGACATGTGGTTCTTGGTTTGCGGGCGGCGCCATGTGACTGACTGCCTCTGTGGACGTGAGGGACCTAGCCGGGAGTGGATATTTCCCGCGACCTAATCTGTAGTGCTCTATGACCTCGTGGTATGTCGTGAGCGTCTCGACCTTAAAGTTAGGTTGAGGCCGTCCTCCCCCCCCCCCCCCCCCCCGGATAATGAGCGCTCGGGTGAGGGCGTTGGCGGCTTCGTTTCCTGGTATGTTGGAGTGAGCGGGGCACCAGGTTAGGGTGATCCCTCTGTCTATGTTGGCTTTAGATATTATGCTGTACGCGTAGTCTGATATTTTGCCTTTGCAGGAATTTCTTACTGCCGATTTGCTGTCGCTAACGATCACCCTCGCGTCCATACTAATGCACGCTAGGGCGATCTCCGCTTCCTCCGCTGCCGTGTCGTCTACTCCACCTGTATATATTGTGCCCATTTCTACTCCGGACCCGTCGACTACCACTGAGACGGTGCTTCCGTCTTCGACAAGGGCGGCGTCTGTGAACGCAACCGTCTCAGGTGGCATTCTGCTTAGCTTTGTTGCCAAGTGTTTGGCTCTGTGCTGGCGCCTTTCCTGATCGTGTTGTGGGCGCATGTTCTTAGGTATCGGTGTGACTGTGAGGGCTTTCCTAATTTTGGACTCTATGTGGAATGTCGGGTATTTGGTTCCTCTGTTCCCCTGTAGTCCTACCCAGTTTAGAATCTGCTGTCTTGTCTCGGTCAGACTCAGGCGCTCGAGTTGTGCCGTTCTCGCCGCTTCCGCTAACTCTTGCCATGTGTTATGCACCCCCATTCCCTCTAGTGCCTCGGCTGAGGTCGAGATTGGTAGTCCCAGTGCACGTTTCGTGCATTTCCTTATTATTACGTCTAAGTTGTTTATTTCTGGTTTTTTGATGTTAAGGAATGGGGTTGAGTAGCAGATCCGACTCAAGATGAAGGCCTGGACCAGCCTTAACTTGTTCCTTTCCTTTAGCCCTCTGCCTCTGGCCGAGATTCTTCTTATGATGCTTATCACTTGGTTTGCGTGCGCGTCTAGCTTAGCAATAGTCGTGTGGTTGTTTCCTGTTTTGCTTATGAGCATGCCCAGAATTCCGATCTCATCTACTTGCGGAATTTCTTTCCCGTCTAAGTCTATCGATATTTTGGGAGGGGATGCGTTGTCTGTCCTCGTCCGGGGTCTGATGATTACTAGTTCCGACTTCGTCGGGGAGCAGCTCAGCCCTTTACTTTTGCCATGGAGGTCTATCATGTCGGCTGCCCGCTGAAGCCTGATGCCTTTTTTAATATTATGCGCTTTTAAAAGATCGCCTGTTGCAGATAGCATAATTCTAGTCGGTGAACTGGAATGCTAACAAGCGGATATTACTTGCACAATAAATCGAAATGCATAATCGAAATGAAGAAGAAATTTCCAATTAAAATTGTAATTAATCCACGGCGCACATTGTAAATCTCGAATTGCAGCCGGTTATTTCAAAAGGCGTATTCAGTTGGAGCTAATTCTCAGGATGACAGCAATATCGAGACATTCATTCCCAAAGTGTGCAACGAAATACTCCGGTGTTATAGTCACTAATTCAAATATTAAAACGGTAGTTTAGTGAAAAAAAAATAAAGTCTGGGGAACAATTGCATTTTTACGACAAGTTTGACGACGCATATCTTGAAATCCATGTGACCCCTAGAATTCATTGCTAGACATGCCTTATAGGGTGTTTCAGCGAACGCTTTAAAAAACTTTTGAAAATTGCCGGTGGCAGATAGCACAATTCTAGTCCGTGATCTGGTCTACTTGAAGAGGCGGGCATTACTTGCACAACACATTGAACTGCATAATCGACTAATTAACAAAGAATTCACTGATAAATTTAACGTAATTACTTTATGGCACATATTACAATTTACAAATTCGAGCAGTTTAGACGGCAAGGCCTATCCACTTGAAAATGATTGTGTGGATGACACTATTTACGAGAGATACCCTGTGAAACTTGCGGTGAAAAAAATGCACTGTCATTCTATTTACTTTCTTAAAACGTCGTTTTATGCATTGAAGCACAAAAGTAACTGAAATGGCAGTGCATTCTCCGCAACTGCCGCCATCCAGAGAACTCGTTCCAAGTGGATTCACCCCAGCTAGAATTCGTAAATTGCAATATGTGCCCAATGTAATTAGTTCAAATATTAATTAGTGGTTTTTTAATTAGTTGATAATGCATTTCGATTTTCTGCCCAAGTAATGTTCGCCTATTCGAGTAGACAAGCTCATGGACTAGAATTGCGCTACCCACAAGAGGGAATTAAAAAATATATATATTTGAAAGCGTTCGCTGAAACACCTGGTATAAGTGCTTCTTTTTGCAAGCTGCATGACGGATCTGCACTGCTCTTGCTTTTCGCGCAGTATTTAGTGTCGGCTACGGTTATACTTTCGTTTCATGTGGTGCCTTTCCGTACTACCTTATGTAGTATGTTGCCGATGCCTCCTCGTTCGCTTTTTCTGCTCATACTTTTTGACGCGTGCATTTTATTGTAGATAAAACAACATGAAAAAGTTCGTCCATGCGCACTGCTTCTATTCGCAGCCACCCTTGGACCCCAAATACCAGGACACGTAAGTGTCAGACGGCTGCGTCTTTCCTGCCAAATTGTCGTTGCGATTTTCGTTCCCCAAGTATCGTCTTCTAAATGTTTTCTAAAAATTGCCTGGGGCAGATAGCGCAAGTCTAAGCCTTCATCTAAATTACTTGATGAGGCGGACATTACTTCTAGGAGAAGTCAAAATGCTTCATTAAATAATTAACGTAACTGAGCTAATTAACGCTTAAATAATTTACTTTGAAGCACTCATTAAAATCAAAACAAATTATAACCGGTGAGTTCACAAGGCGTATCCACTTGGAACAAATTCTCGGGACTGCGCCATTTACAAGATATTAATCTTCAACATATCGGACGAAATGCATCGGCCGTCCAGTTACTACTTTTAAGAAAACGCTGTTCTATGCACCGAAGCACAAATCTAAATGAAACACCAATGCACTTCGTCGGACGCATTGAAAATTAATATCTCGAAAGTGGTGCAGTCCTGAGAATTCTTTCCAAGTGGATACGCCTTGAGCAATCAGAAATTTAGATGAAGGATTAGAAGCGTGTTACCTGCCACTGACAATTTCGTAAACTTTTGGACCTTCTAAAAAAAAAGAGTATATCCTTCCGAGTGCCTTCGCGCCCCGTATAAGTAAAGAAATAAGCTTGAAACTTGAAACGTGTCAAACTGCTGATTGCAGCTATTATCACAGGAGTTCATCCAGATGTTCCTCGGAAATAAAATTGATTTCATTTGATTGGTTCTTAAAGAAGCTGGTAGGTTAGCAGGGTGAAAAGCTCTGGGGACCGTTGCATGGTCGCAGCTGTACAACGTGCACATGTTCAGATGAAGATATGCCTTGTCAAAGGCAAAATGATAACCAGCCGATGAAATCTAACGAAATGAAGCAAATGATACAAGCCAGCGTTCTTATCAATCACACAATTACGCTTAAAATGTAGCGGTAGAAAAAAAAAACATAATAATTGGCAAACAACACCATCAATATCATATATAGATGCTTAGTCCCTTTCTAAGACACAATAGAAAAAACGTATAAAGGCAAATGTGCCTTTACTCTCGCCAGCTGTATCACATGCCTACAGGGTTTCGCTTCGCGTGATGTCCATTGGTGCTCGAAGCGCCAGTTCGCGTTCATCTGCCTTTTTTTTTCTCTAGCGCTCACGCTACCTGTCAGTGCAATTAAGGGTTATCGACGTGAGGAAGGTATTTCTTTTTATAAGTGAACAATTTTATCACCTAAGAGTATATTGTGAACAAGGGTGCAGGACCCTAATTCATTAAAGTTTCATATATTTCCTTTTGTGTTTCCGTGTTTTGTGCTGCTTAAAACTAAGTTTAGCAGTTGAGACAGCACTTCTGCGCCACATACGCAGTGGATTTGCCGGCGAAGAAAATTGGAGGATTTGCTTGTACATCGTCCTAATGGTCATCCTCTTGGCAGCCCTGATCGCCACTATTCTCGCCGTCGTGATCGGCTCCTCCGGCAGAGGTACGTGCTACCATTAACTCACTCGCACACCGCGCATGCACGACGCGAAAGGCCAAATAGTTTCAGTTGGCCGACTAGTCCCAGTTAACAGTCTACTGAATGACAAACTTGCCTCTAAAGAAACAGAACAAGGAACAAGGAACAAAAACGACGAATCGGTGTTTCGCCTGCTTAGCGGTATACATGATTTTTGAAAACCAATGACGCCAAGTTATTCTCAAACACTTCAGCCTACCGCTCTGGTGCTTCCATCTCTGTCACCTGGCATCTTTGCACAGAGCGCCGTTTAGCTAGCACACGAGAAACTGGTGGGTGTGGTCAAGGCAACGGTAAAACGTGATATCGCTTCGCTAAAAGATTCTTTAGAACTGTGAAGAATGTTTCAGCGGTGTTCCCCCTGTATAAATGAGCAGGGGGGAAGGGCGCTTTCTTATGGCCGCCATTGTCAATGTGGCGTCGCAAAGCACCTATTATGCAGGGACGCCACCCGCCGTGGTTGCTCAGTGGCTATGGTGTTGGGCTGCTGAGCACGAGGTCGCGGGATCGAATCCCGGCCACGGCGGCCGGATTTCGATGGGGGGCGAAATGCAAAAACACCCGTGTACTTAGATTTAGGTGCACGTTAAAGAACCCCAGGTGGTCGAAATTTCCGGAGTCCTCCACTACGGCGTGCCTCATAATCAGAAAGTGGTTTTGGAACGTGAAACCCCATGATTAAATTTTTTTATGTAGGGACGCCCTAGGATTGGGGACAAACACTGCTTTCCAAGCGCTGAGGTCGCATAATGGCCGAGAAGCAGGCCGGGAAGATCTTTGCAGCTGTTTTGCCGGTATACGCAACCAGCCCTAGCTCTAGTCTGCCTTCTGCATAGTCACGACAAATTCTGAGGTGTAAGGCCCGCTGCGGCTGTACTAAAGACGCCTAGAAGCCAGGTCTAGACGTCTCCTTCGAGTTACGAGAGGGCTGTATGGCCGAAACAACGCGTGTTGCGACCTATCGTGACACAAAGTTTACCAAAAGAGCACGAATAGTTTCATGCGGGGACCGCCTCTCACATTCTACATAATTGCTGCTGCAACGCGAAAATGTAGTTGCACGATCGTTGACACGCGGTTAAGCTATGATTTACCTCCGATAAGGACATTCACACAACAAGGAAGTGACTCAAACGATCTGTAGTTAGCGAAACTTCACAAAATAAGGTACGTTACCGGCTTTGCAACCGAAGTGAGGATAGTAGTTTTTCATGGCTCCAGTAACAGGGAAATACGTAAAATATAACAAGCTTAGAGATAAGCTAAAGCTCTTTATTGTGTAGGACAAGATTGTGGGTTGAAGTGCTTTGCCACAATCGGACACACCGGGTGTCGTTCTTGTGAACGAAGAAAATGTCATCAGATTTATTATTTACTTGGTTTACCGTCAAGGCGCGCGTTAATGCTGTCCAGCCAAAGGCCGACCAGGTTTGGTATTTCTGAAAGTAAATTTGTTGCAACGCAGGAAATATCACCCCAACGCTGAAAAACTAAGAGAAAGGGCGATGCATCAGATGTTGTCACTGACTTTGTTGGACGTCGTAGTTCACTTGGAGAACAGTGGTGTAAGCCACCTCCAATAGAAGAAAAAGCCTCCGCGTACTGTGGCATTAGAGCTTTAATTATGTATAGATTAAACTGCCAGCCACGTCCAGGTGGCAAGGCAGTTGCTTATATACGTATGGTTAGCGGTAAAGAAGGACGAAACAAGTTCCGAAAACAACAATATAGTTGTTAAGTTCTCAACTGATAACGTTAGCGGGAAATACGAATCACGCGATATAACACGTGTTCAGTGCAAACGAAAGTGGGATACCAGAAGGGTGCAAAAAAGCAAATTATAGTAATGGCTATACCAAGGACAAAGAAGAGCACTGGGGGTGGGAAAAGAAAACAAAGTTGCCGTAGGACGAAATGAAAATAAAATAAAAAGAATCTACTGATCTCTCTGGGCGCAACTTCGAAAAACAACTTTCTTTTTTTGGTTTCGACATGAAAGACTTCACGCTGTTAGCATAAACATTTATTTGCTTGTTTGATACCCACAAAGGAGGTTCAGTGGAGATTAAGAGCGGGAATAGGGGGCAAACAGTACAGTAGATAAAGACAATTCAGTTATAAGCCTAAAATGGAACAAACAAAGAACACGTCATCGTGAGCAAAAAAAAAAAAAAAAAGAGAAGGAAGGAAACTCACACTTTCGCCCGGAAGGTGAAGCACCGATTGCGATAGCGAATGGGTCGACAGCTATACGAAGTGAGGATAGTAGTTTTACCGGCCGTATGAGCTCGTAAACATTCGCATATTAAGTAAATTAACACGCATGGTGCGAGGAGCGCACAAGCAAACATGAAACACATCTCGCCCGATGACCGCTGAAGCTCGCTGTTGAAACGCTGGAGTGAGGAAGAGCGGCAACGGCAGCGAGCGAATTGACCATCTTGCTGCATCTCGCTTCGACGAGAAATACGCGGCGAACTCTGTCCGCATCGCTGATCGCTTTCAAGAGGAGGAATGCGCGGCCGCGCCATTCGGCAGCAGCCGCTGGAGTTGAACGCCCCCTCCCCCCCCCTCCTCCCGTGCCTTGAGCGCGACGGAAGACGGCGCGTTTCCTCCCCGCGAGGGCGCGCGATTTCGCTCGCACAGCATATGGCGAGCGGGGACGATGTCATCGCCCCCTGACTTTTATGTGGAACGTCACGATGGCACCGACGACGACGGCAAAAATGCGCCTGGAGTGTCGATATGGTTACGACCGCAATAAAATTGACGAACAGCAAGATAATAATGGCAGTAACTCGACTCCGCTGTAGGCAGACCTGACGTAAGATGACAGGCAGTCCAGTCACAAAAACCCTCAAGATAAAAAGCATGCAAAGGTGGATAAAAATATGAAGGAATGGATGATTCAACGGCGACTCAATACATAATATCATCATCATCAACATGATTTTTTATTTTCAGCACTTCATACAAGGTGAAAAAGGGAGAGCCGGAAGAAAAGCCGAAATTTCTTCCGCTTGACAAAGCTCCGGTCTCCCAGACAGGCACGGTAGCGGCTGGTATATCAATACAATCATGCATAAAGTGCTGATATAAGAGTATTTTAAACGCAAGTACATGTAGATACTTTCATGTTATTACATAGAAACTAGTTACAATATAGTTCTGTAAAATAACTCCCAGTATAGAATTATAATCTGTTATCTTGCATATTATTATTTAACGCAGACTCAATCGCATATATCATGAGAATGCAAAAGCAATGTATATATATATATATATATATATATATATTGTTACACACGAGGTGTTTAATTCAGAACCAGATGAATCTGGTTGATAGGCGCTGTTGTTGAAGAGCGGTCTCGCGACAGCTTGGCTAACGTCGTTCTCTTCTTCTTCCACCTCGTCTGCGCGGCAGCCGTGGATCATGACAGAGCTCGTGACATTTGCCGAAGCCCGCTGGGCGAGTCAGTCATCTCGTGGATTGTAACGCCTCAGACGCGCGACGTGTGTCACTTCAGCCTTGGCCGAGCGTCGTCCACTGCTCGTGAGACGCGCAATGCGGTAGTTTACTTCGCTGAGGCGCTCCAGAATAACGTAAGGGCCGACGTAGTGGGCGAGAAACTTCTGGCACAAGCCACGCTTCCGCAACGGCGTCCAGAGCCACACAAGGTCACCAGGATCGAAGTAAACGTGGCGGTGACGCCCGTCATAGCGTATCTTGGAACGGTCCTGCGATGCTAGGGTGCGTAGCCTAGCGAGGCGTCGCGCTTCTTCTGCTCGACATAGGATCTCATCAATTGATTCGTTGTCGTGAGCGAAGTAGGGAAATATGGTGTCGAGGGTGTAGCGCGGCGGACGAGCATACAGAAGGAAAAATGGTGAGTAACCAGTGGTCTCGTGTCTCGCGGTATTGAAGGCATAGGTAATGAAAGGCAAGATACTGTCCCAATTCTTGTGTGCTGAATCGACGTACATGGACAGCATGTTAGCAAGCGTTCTGTTTGTGCGCTCGACCAGACCATTAGTTTGTGGATGGTAGGGCGTAGAATGGCGGAAGCTACATGAACACAGACGAAGGGTTTCTTCAACCACGTCCGCGGTAAACTGTCGCCCACGATCGCCGATTACTATGCGAGGAGGTCCATGTCGGAGTATAACGTTAGCCAGCAAGAAGATAGAAACTTCTGTAGCTGTGGCCGATGGCAATGCGGCGGTCTCACAATAGCGGGTAAGGTGATCTACGCAAACGATAACCCAACGATTACCCTTGGAGGATCGCGGGAGAGGGCCCAGAAGATCTATACCAACTTGCTCAAAGGGGACGCTAGAAGGGGGAACTGGTTGAAGCAGGCCATGTGGCGCTTGTGGCGGACGCTTGTAGCGCTGGCATTGAGAGCAGCTGGCGACGTACCGTTCGATATCTTTCCGCATCTTAGGCCAGTAAAAACGTTCTTGAGCCCGATAGAGTGTACGTGTGGAACCAAGATGACCGGAAGTTGGGTCATCGTGCATGGCGTGTAATACTTGGTGGCGAAGGTTCTTGGGGACAACTAAAAGGTAGCGTGCACCGGTGGTCGAGTAGCTCTTCTTATACAGCGCGCCACCATCACGTAGGCGAAAGCGACTGCCTGCAGGTGACTCCTGTGCTGCCGCGAAGAGCGGTTGTAAGCTCTCGTCCTTGTGCTGCTCGGATATGACGGTACCCATATCCGGAAATTCCGGGGACACAAAAGCGATGTATTCATCAAAATTATCCGCATCACATTCAGTTGTTTGAAGTGGCATCCGAGAGAGACAATCAGCGTCAGGATGTCGCCGGCCACTTTTGTAGCAAATAACGAAATCGTATTCCTGTGGATGGATGGCCCAGCGCGCTAGTCGTCCTGAGGGATCCCGCAGATTCACAAGCCAGCATAGCGAATGATGATCTGATATCACAGTGAATGGGTGCCCATAGAGATATGAACGAAACCGTTGCACGGCGAAGATGACCGCCAGACACTCTTGTTCGGTGACTGTGTAGTTGCGCTCGGAGCGGCTCAAGGACCGGCTAGCGTAAGAGATCACGTGCTCACTGTCGCCAACACGCTGAACTAGCACAGCACCGATGCCTACGCCGCTGGCATCGGTGTGAATCTCAGTTGGTGATGAAGGATCAAAGTGGCGAAGAATTGGTTGGGATGTCAACAGGAACTTGAGCTGGCGAAACGATGAGTCGCAATCTGCAGTCCACTCAAAGGGAACGCCTTTTTGGAGAAGACGTGTAAGGGGATGAGCCATGTCGGCAAACCGGGGAATGAATCGGCGAAAATAGGAGCAGAAGCCCAAGAAACTTCTTAACTGCTTGACAGAGTTGGGTACTCTAAATGCTTCGACGGCCGCAGTCTTTTGTGGATGTGGTCGGATGCCTTCTTTAGCGACCAGATGGCCTAGCACAAGAATTTGTCGTTCCCCAAAACGGCATTTTTTTTAATTGAGCACAGGACCCGCTTTCTCCAAGCGGTTCAAGACCAAATCCAAACGTTTGTTGTGCTTACTAAACGTTCGCCCGAAGATCACAACGTCGTATAAGTAGCACATGCAAACTTCCCATTTTAAGCCGCGTAATATCGTGTCCATGAACCTTTCGAACGTTGCGGGCGCGTTACACAACCCGAAAGGCATCACGTTAAACTCGAATAGTCCGTCGGGTGTTACAAATGCTGTCTTTTCTCCGTCGTCCTTGTGTATAGGAATTTGCCAGTAACCTGACCGTAAATCGATTGAGGAAAAGTAAGATGCCGCAAAGAGACAGTCGATGGCGTCGTCAATTCGTGGGAGCGGATATACATCTTTCTTAGTGACGGCGTTTAGGCGACGGTAATCAACACAGAACCGTCACGTACCGTCTTTCTTCTTCACCAATATCACGGGGGCTGCCCAAGGACTAGATGATTCTCGAATGACGCCTTTGCATAGCATTTCTTGGACCTGATCGCTGATTATCTTGCGTTCTGACGGGGATACACGATAGGGTTTTTGTCGGATTGGCTGGGCGGCTCCTGTGTTGATGCCGTGACGAGTTCTGGACACAGGAATTGATGGCGGGCCATCGTGCTGCGCAAATCGAATACCGAGGTATGTTTCGTAAGCAGGGCCATCAAAACTCGACGCTCGTGATCGCTGAGTGACTCATCAATCATGGAAAGTATCTTCGAGCTCCCGGGGCTCGAGACACTGGTTGCTCCTCCCTCGGGGAGCTCTGTAAGTACTGCCACCGATACGGGCGAGTCTTCCTGAAACGTGGCAATCTTTAGGCCTTGAGGTAGCACTGCCACTTCAGTGGAACAGTTTAGCGCCCACAGCCCCGCGCATCCATTGGTCACTGAGACTACGCAGTGCGGAACTAACACGTTTTTCTTGAGGCAGTTCCGATGTACAGGTTCCACTGCAGCATCGAACGAGATAGGAGTCGGAGATGAACAGGCGACGGCAAGACGCATCGCGGATAAGGCGGGCACAACTGTATGCTCAGACACGCACAACACACTCTCCAGGCAAGCTTCTCCTTCAAAGAGCACAGGTGAAACACTGGTGTCGGCACTGAGTTCTCCCGTCCGGCAGTCAACATTCGCACCACACAATTGCAGAAAGTCAATCCCCAGAATCACGTCATGCGAGGAGCGAGGAAGAATAGTAAACTCTGCATTAAAAGCTTTCCCACCCAAAGACACATCCATGTTACACACACCAACCGGGTATAAGGATTCACCACTGACTCCACGGAAACTTGTGCACTGGTCCCAACGAAACATAACCTTGCGTCCCAGAAGGCCTTTAAACCCCACACTCATGACCGAGACAGTTGCTCCCGTGTCGACTAAAGCCATTGTAGAGACCCCATCAATCAGTACATGAACCTCATTCTTTAGCATGAAAATAGTTGGAGGCAGTTGAGTCGGCAGCACACATTTTCCAGCGACCTCACCTCCATCGGCCGCGCTGGCTAGTTTCCCGGCGGGGGCGACACGAAACGGCGCCGAGGCGATGGTGACGTGAATCGCGGCCGAGGGGATGGTGATCGGGAGGCTCGGAAGGCTGGTGGTGGCGTCAGAGTACGGTCGGAGGCAGGGGAGCGGTAGCGGTTCCGGGTTCTCTCTTCTCCAAAGTAGGTCTCCTGGGGGGTGCATCGGTCCTCTCGAAAGTGGCTTCCTGAAGTGGAGTCTCCTGGCCACTGAGTGCGCAGTGTGCGACCGCTAGACCGCATAATCGGCGCTGACGATCCGTAGTTTGATGCTCGGCGTCGGCTACAGTACCTAGCTATATGGCCAGGCATGCCGCAGCAGTAACAGACTGGCGAAGGGCGAACTTCAGAATGCGGATTGAAGTATTCTGCCGAAGACATCGGTTGAGGGTAACGAGGCTCTTCCCCTTGAAAGTCGTAGGTAGCGGCGAGTCTTCGTGGACGAAAGTTACGTGGGCGCGGATCAAAACGTTGAGGGGGCGAATCATTGCGTGATGGTTCGGTCGTAATGTAATGCGGTTCATCTCTGGAGCCGTTAAGATCCGCGACGTTCACCGAGTGGTTCAAAGTAGCCGAAGGGGGTTCCCAAAGAGTGTCTCGGAAAACGGAGGAGCTGCAACGTGGCGCCGCATAACGTGCCTGTTCGTCATGTCGCTGTAGCTCCTCGCGGACTATCTGGCGGATGGCGGACGAAAGGTCTGGGAGCGAAGGACTCGTGTCAACACTTGCTACAGTTGTTACATTGGCCAGCCGTCCAAACTTTGGTGTAATTCGGCGAGTCTTCAGCGCCTCGAACGTACGGCAGTGCCGTATCAGTTCTGATACAGTGTGCAAGTTCTCTTTACCAATGAGGAAGTTGTACACGTCTTCCGCTATTCCTTTTACCACGTGCCCCACTTTATCTTCCTCTGTCATTTGAGGGTTGACGGTTCGGCACAGCTTCAAAATTTCTTCAATATAGGTAGTGCAAGTATCGCCGGGTACCTGAGCTCTCTGGGATAATCTGAGTTCCGCACGTTTCCTCTTTGCGTCCGAGCCACCGAAACACTTTTTGATCTCCTCAACGAAGCGTGTCCATGTAGTTAGCATGTCCTCGTGGTTGTCATACCATACCAACGCCGTGCCGGCCAAGAAGATGACAACGTTGCTAAGCTGACTGGCAGCGTTCCAGTTATTGTATTGGCTTACCCTTTCGTAATGGGTTAGCCACTAATCCACATCTTCCTCTGCCTTCGCCGAGAACGTGCGTGGCTCTTGGTAGTGCTGGATAGGGACTGGGCTCGCCGAGGCACTGCTGGTGAGGGTATTTTGCTCTGTGGCCATGATTGAGCGCGACGGCGAAAGTCCGGCGAGGCGACGGCTTCGGCGTAGCTCTTGTGCTGGTGGCCCCGTTGTAGGTCGTGGGAGTTACCCCGCACAGCTCCACCAAATGTTACACACGAGGTGTTTAATTCAGAACCAGATGAATCTGGTTGATAGGCGCTGTTGTTGAAGAGCGGTCTCGCGGCAGCTTGGCTAACGTCGTTCTCTTCTTCTTCCACCTCGTTGTCTGCGCGGCAGCCGTGGATCATGACAGAGCTCGTGACCATATATATATAACAAATTTCACAGAAGTGTAGAATAAACACAAGTTACCATCAGGAAACGTTCTTTTCTTAAAAATAATTTGACATACTTGCAAATATATGTTTGCATCTGTGTTAAAAAACATAGAAAAAGAAAATCTGCATATAGACTGCTGCTTTCACGACACACACCTCGACAACGTAGCCCAGGGCGTCGCAACATCCTTGAATTTTACAAACGCGAAGACACCCTTTGCAGCATCCAGTTTACAACGCAAACCCTGCTACATGGTCCGAGCACAATCGCTACAGCGGAAAGCTGGATTCTATGAATAATAGTTGCAAGTGTGAACGTATAAACACAACAAGAGTACATGATAAGCTCTGCGCAACTGTTCGAGCTGTTAACAATACACATCTATAAGAACAAATCGAATATTTTAGTTTTGCTTAGAGATAACACATCGACATATTGTAGGTTGAAATGTTAAGTAGGGAGGGTAGTGTGTGTTTAAGGCGTTGGCAGCCATAATTAGTACGTGAGAAAGGGATCTGCCATGGTGCCTGGTGACGTTATGAATATGCACTTCTCTTTTGTTGCAAAATTGCCAGGGTTAGGAATGACTCGAGTTCTCCCAGCATAGCATTTCTATTGCTTAGTAATGTTTTGAATTTATATATGTCACGAGCTCTGATTATTCTGTTTTGTTGGAAAAGCTCTTGCGTATGCTCGACAAAAAAAAAAAAACAACGTTCGCTATCGCCCGAATTGCTTTCTTTTGAAGTATTTCCAGCATTTAAATATCTTGCGCTGTACTGTCACCCCGTATAAGTGAACAGTAACTGAGATGTGAATGGAAAAGACGATGATAAATGAGACTCTTAACTTTAAGAGGTAATGCCCTTCGATTCCGATTTAACTCACCAACAACTTTTCGTACCTTTGAGCAAACATGACTAACGTGTTCATTCCGGGACATCTGCGCTGTGAATATTACGCCTAGGGTTTTTATGGATGACGTAATTTTAATTTTATACGGACCCACAACAATATTATCTAGCAATGTAGTAAAACTTCCCGGAGCATGAAAAATAACGCATTTTGTTTTGGTTTCATTGAGAATGAGGCCGTTTGCCTTAGACCATGCTCGAAGTCCATAACAAACGGAGCTTGATATAAGTGTTACTTCTTTTAAATCTTTACCTGTAAAGAAAACAGAGCAATCATCTGCATACGCGACAAATTTACACATATCGCTTACTTGTACAATATCATTAATGTAATACAGGAAAAGTATCGGGCCAAGGATGCTACCTTGGGGCACACCCGCTGTCAAAGGCTTTATCTGCGATCTGTTCTGATTAATTTCAACAAACTAATGCCAGCTTTCTAAATAAGATCGGATAAGTTCAAGTGTTATTCCTCGGAAGCCATATTTTTCCAGCTTTATCAGCGGTAATATATAGTTGACTCTATCAAAGGCTTTGCTGAAGTCTAAGTATTACCCTAAAGTCCGAATTTTTTTTCAATGTTCTGTAGAATAAGCTCCTTCTGTATACTTAAGCAGTTTCAGTAGACCGCTTTTTCTTAAACCCATGTTGACAGTCGCTTAGCAAGCTATGTTATTGCGAAAAATTATCATTACGAGAGTTGACAATTTATTCGAGTCCCTTTGATAGCACAGGAAGTATAGACACTGGCCGATAATTGCCAATATTATTTTTTGTCATCTCCTTTGTGAATAACTATTATTCTCGCTACCTGCATATTACGCAGGAAAACTCCGGTTGATAGGGAAATATTAAAAATGTGCATTACTTCAGGTGCAAGTAAGTCTATGACGTACTTAATTGGCCTAATTTCTAAATCATCTACGTCTCGACTGTGGCTATTTTTCAAGGATGAAAGTGTTGTAATCACCTCAGGAATGCTAGTAGGCTTTAGGAATAAAGATTCTCTTAATGAAGCTGCATGCATTGTATCTTGAATGTAGTGATCTACGCATCCTACTTTAACAGAAATTATTAAAATGGTTCGCAAGTTCTGTTTCACCTACAAAGGTGCCATCAGTGTTCAACCTATCTGTTCGTGTATCGACTGACTTCCGATTTAGTGTTTCGTTTATTTTTTACCATACTTTGTCACTTCTGCGCATACAGTCATTGTTAAATATACGGCTGTATAGTAGTCATTTTTCGCCTTTTCTTTTTCTGTGTTCAATTTATTCCTAAACTGTTTACATTCTTTCCACTTTGACAAGTCCTTCGACTTGATAAAAGACTGATAAAGCTTCTTTTTTTTTGGTTGATTTGCCTAACGAGTTCTTTCGAAATCCATGGCTTGCGCGACTTTCTTCGACTTCGATAATTTTCAAGCGGGAATGATTTGACGTACAGCGTTTCGAGTTTGCTCATAAACTTATAGTATGACTCATTGGCATCTTCAATGGCAAAAATGTCGCTCCAGTTTATTTCCCGCACGGATTCTCTAAATTTACCTAGCGTTTGAGCCGATATCTTGCGGTACGTTGTCTTTTCAGTGCACGGACTTTTAACGGCACCTTTACGTTCTAGAAAAAGATATATAGGCATATGATCGCTGATGTCACAGCTTGACTCCCGATGTCGTGCTATCGATTGTCGGGATTATTATGAAAGTGTCTAGTAATGACGATGTAGTGACGGTTACACGCGCCGGTGATCAGATGCTGCTGCAGAAGTCATTGCACTCTAGGATAGATAAAAATTGGGCAGTAGGCGCTCAATTAGTCATCATGTAAATGTTGAAATCCCCGCCCAGTGTAAGCAGATAGCCGTTTTCATTTACGTATGACCGAAGGTTATCTAAAAACTAAAAAAAAAAGCAGAGTGGCTGGCACTAGGGGGTTAATACAAAACCGTAAATACTGTCTTTTCTTTCTTTATGCATAAGACTTCATAATTTTCTGACATCATCATCATCATTATGAGCCAGGTTAAGCACACTGCAGGGCAAAGGCCTCTTCCATACTTCTCCAACTACCCCGGTCATGTACAAATTGTGGCCATGTCGCCCCTACAAATTTCTTAATTTCATCCACCCACCTAACTTTCTGCCGCCCCCTGCTACGCTTGCCTTCCTTTGGAATCCAGTCCGTAACCCTTAATGACCATAGGTTATCTTCCCTCCTCATTACATGCCCAGCCCATGCCCATTTCTTTTTCTTGATTTCAACTAAGATGTCATTAACTCGCGTTTGTCCCCTCACCCAATCTGCTCTTTAAGCTTATCCCTTAACGTTACACCCATCATTCTTCTTTCCATAGCTGGTTGCGTCGTCCTCAATTTAAGTAGAACCCTTTTCGCAAGCCTCCACGTTTCTGCCCCGTACTTGAGTACTGGTAAGACACAGCTGTTATACACTTTTCTTTTGAGGGATAATGTCAACCTGCTGTTCATGATCTGAAAATGCCGGCCAAACACACCCCAGCCCATTCTTATTCTTCTGATTATTTCCGTCTCATGATCCGGATCCGCAACCACTACCTGTCCTAAGTAGATGTATTCCCTTACCACTTCCAGTGCCTCGCTACCTATCGGAAACTGCTGTTCTCTTCCGAGACTGGGAGTAAGCCCCGGGCGTGCTACCGAACCACGGTCCTCTTGCACGCGAGGCGGATGATCTACCTCTACGCCACCGCTGCACCTCTTCTGCACCTCTTCAATTTTCTGTAGCTGTGCTATGTTCTCTAAGAATATCCTACCCTGTTAGAGAAGTTAGAATTGCAATGCCGCCACCTCTGCTTCCCCTGCGGTTCACGAAGAAATGCTCGTATCCTTGGGGTATCTAATGTTCTGAGTCATCATTGTACCAAGTTTCGGTAAACATCAATACGTCAAATTTTATCTTACACGATTCGATTAGCACAATGAGGTCATCCTTTTTGTTCGGCAGTGACCTTGCGTTTAAATGCATGAATGTTAGCAGCTTTGCTTCGCTGCTGAATTTGTGTCTCTTAATGATTTCCTCAGGAATCACACAGCCTGAAGGCACCATGTCTACTTGAGGTACAAGTTTGTCAAAGTTTATGTTTGTTAAACGCTTGCGATGTTGCTGAGGTCGCTTTCACGCCTGATGTGAACGACAGGTGAACTCTCTGTGCGACGTGCATGAATAATGCCATTCTTTGTCCACACAAATTTCCAGCTGTGTTCACGTTTGCGTGATATTGCCATCCCTAACATTTCCTTCACTTCTGGACAAAGGTGTTCATTTACAAACACAGGAGATTCAGTGGGCAAGCCGAGGGATGCGTTTGTTAGCCTTTTCTTTCGTGACTTCTGAAGCACTTCGTCTCGTTTGTCACGGCGTTGAAACTGAACAATCATATTTGTCTGATTTTCCTTTTTTTGTACGAACTCTTTGACAAACTTCGATGTCCCCACGTGCTATAGGTTCACCAACCAGCTCACCAATTTTCTTTAGCACTTCAACCAGATTTTCGTTTGGTTTCTCGACTATTCCTTTAATTTCAAGATTTTGATTACGCGAGTACTGCTCGGACTGCAAGAGGCCCAACTGGCAATCTGCCAAGTCCTTCTCCAGCGTAGAAGCTTTATGTTGTAGTAGTTTGTTTTCTTTCTTCAGCTCATTATTTTTACTTAACGTTGCCATCAATTTTTCATTTGTATCATCAAGGCTCTTGCTGAAGAAATCCATGCTTTTCTTCATTTCATCAGTTTCAGTGCGCAAGTTTCTCTCTTTGGATCGGATGCTTCGCTCTAGCGCTTCTGTCATTTGTTTCCACTCATTTCTCATTTCATCTTTGAAATCATGTAGCATTCTTGAAACTTCTTTGTTCATATTACACACTAGTCTTAACTCAAAGGCTACGTACACTCAAGATCGGGCAGCAGTGGCAGCTATTTAAAACTACAATTTGTATTCTGAAATGCGCTGAATGCACCATTAACCTGCAAAACACAGAAGAAATGGTTCAGCGTGTGCCTAAGAAGACGCCACTGCTGCCGTATGCGATCCCCGGTAAGGTGGCAGGCTTTATATGTCCAGATGGTCAGCTGGTCCCGGAATCACGTGGTCCCGGAGCCAGTCGCCTCGAGGTGTTTTCGTAGATTGCGCTTGCCTCCTTTCGGCAGTCGATGACAAGGGCACGTGTATGCGGACCTGCAGTATATTTAGCTGCCCGGTGAAAGTGCAAAACACAGAAGAAATGGCTCAGCGTGTGCCTAGAAGCCGCCACTGCTGCTGTATAGAGTACAGAAAGAACGCCACCATGGAAGAAGCTTTAGTTTTCTTGAAGCCTTAAGTTTCAGCTTTAGGAAGAAGCTTTAGCTCGGGCCCAACTTCGACGCGGCCTGTTGAAATACATGTAAAACGTAGAAACGCTTTTCTGAGATAACCTATGGACCGATTTTAATCAAATTTGTTGCATTTAAGAGAGAAAGTTAAATTATAGCGACTGTTGGCAGCGAAATTTTGATTTATAGGGCCTGAATTTTGTCTGAAGAATTTTTGAAAATTCAAGTGTTCGAAAAAAGTTAATATATTATTGGCTCTGCATCAAGAACAGATATCACGGTTCTGTAAATGGCATGCATGAGATAATTCAAAGCACACAAATTCGATATGTCAATTTATATCTTACGTCAATTTGTTACGTTGTGTACAAGGGTTCCGCAATATCTATATTTTCATATTAATAAATCTTTAGGTTCATGTGTAATGCATAAATGTCCAATTTAGATGTACTATTAGGTGCAATTCATATGATTGGGATATGATTTTTCATTGCTGAGTTACAGAGTTGTAAACATTATAGTTTCGGTTTATGAAAATTTCACATTTTCAATAAAATTTTCAATAAAAGAAACGACCTATACCAATAATTCAAAACCAACAGTGACTAGATTTTCATTTTTTTATATGCATCAGACCTCGTCAAGTTTAGTGCAGTGGTTACCGAGAAAAACGAATTCTTCTTTCACAAGCATTTAGATAGGAGCACCCGAGCTAACGCGCTCTCCAACTCGCGACGGAGTGAGAAAAGAAGCTATATCTGAATGAGGGATGCAGCAGCCAAAGAAGTCTCGGAACGTGGTAATGTGGCGACGTGTCATGCGTTTTTCGCCATCTGCTATGACGTCGTAGCTGCTACTGAGGCAGAAGTCACGCTGACCATAGAGCTCTGTACAAAAAATACCGGAAGGAACTGCGGCGTTGCGGTCGTTCAGCGTATGGTGAGCAACATGGCAAAAAAGAACACCAGGCTCGTTCCGTAAAGTGCTATAATATCCCTGAAGCCGCAGCCTTTCAGACGTATATGACAGACGGTTCGATGTTGCCGCGCGATTACTGCCCGCCACGATCATCGTGGCTTTATCAGCAAGTTACGGACAATCGGCCTATGACTCGCATACACGCGCGATCCGTTGGCCACATTGGTGAGTCCAGTGTAACAGCAAATAGCTCATAAACTACGAGTAAGAACTCCTCTCGCAGAGATGTAGCGTATGTCGACGCTAGTGTGAGTGATGATCACGTCACCACGGCTATCGCTTGTCCGAAAATATTGACAGAAGTAGCAACCTGCTCGTATGCTTGCTCCCCTGCCTGGCAGTCGGCACAGGTGGAACTCTTAGCAATCATAGACGCAATATCCATCCTCTGTCCGCTCGTTTTGCCATCTAGTAGGCACATTATTGTATTCACCAATTCTTCAGCTGCCATCTGTTGTCTGCGGCGTGTTCTGAATTCCGACGTTTTGGCACAAAAGACTCGGGACACAGCTGAGCAATTACCCGTTACAGTACGTGTTCAATGGATACGTCGCAATGCACATCCCACACAAGCCTTAGTGGATGCAACAAGTCACAACAAAACTTCTCGTCCCCTTCAATCAGCCCACACCTCTCCGGAGGCAAAGCTCCTCACAGAAAAAGAAAACTTTCGGCGCACCATGCGAGCACTTCTCCCACCGTATGGCACCGACCTCCCTGGTGGTCTAGCGCGATGGGAAGAGGTCTTGTTACGAAGGTTACACCTCTGTGTCACCCTTACCCCTGCGGTCGAGGTAGGTACAGTACCGTGCCTCCTTCAGCGATTCCTGCCCCTTCTGTCCCACTCCTGTCTGCGAGGGGGACACTGGGCACCTAATCTGGGCTTGCCCCTCTCTACACGCCCTCCGCCAGAAACACCTGCTTCGATGTGGACCACCCCCAGGTCGGCTGCCAGATGTAGAGAGTTGGATCTTGGGGCCCCACCACCGGACACTGCTGGACTTCCTTAGGGAATCCGGCGTGTATTTACACTTATAAATAATTCTTTATGCCAGAAAGCACACTGTCGCAATAAAAAAAATTAAGCGGAAAGTCAGAGAGGCTGAGATAACCTCATGGGTGGCAGCAATGGAAAAGAAACCTGCCGTGAGTAACTACCTAAGAGGAAAAAAACGAAATAAGGAAACAAGCAATTTATGATAACTCAAAGGAAAGCTCATTATATTTCGAAGCGAGATCAGGATGCCTCAGGACACGCACTTATAAAGCGAGAGAGAAGAAGGAAGAACAAGCATGTGCTTGCTGCGGAAAAGCTAGGGAAACCATGGATCATGTTTTATTATAATGTGAAGATATCTGCCTACTGGCCAATTTAGGTGTCTCTGGCCTCCTTGAAGCCCTTGGGTTCAATGAGAGGAGGGGGAAAGCAAACATGTCCGCAGTGTAAATTATTAAGCGACGATTGGAAGATTGGTGAAAGAAAAGTAGGGAAACGACAAACAACGGAGGCGTAAAGAAAGAGAGTTCATAATAGGGGCTCAGAAACTTTGGTTATGGTAATTCATCGTGTTTTTTTCCCCTTTTTTGCTTTTTTAACATCGGTAAGACATTAGGCAATAAAATAACACGAGCTTGGTTGCGAAACCCACCACTCCGTTCCAAAGAGGACGCTCATAACATCCTTCCTTCTTTCCTGCCAAGGAAATGATTGATAGTTCATAGATTTGTCTCACTTAAGTAAGTGTGGCTTTTAACGCTCTTGTCATGTTAGCCAAACATACTGCGCCGAGGCAGTGGGGGAAACCTGTTTATTTGCTGCACACGTGTACATATATAGGATTTCGAAAGGGGTGTGTCTTTTTGTCAATAACACATACATAACTTTGAGTGGAATTCTGAACACATGGCTGTCACTATCCGCCCGGGTTCGTGAACGAGGGAGGACTCGAGGGACTCTCCGTTAGACAGACGCTCGGCAGCGAGATGGAGATGAATGATGACTGACCGCGGAGCAGCTGTGCTCATCGGTGTTTATTTGGTGCTGCGACTAATGCTGCCCACCGAGCCTGGCAAGCCACCGAACCTGTCGGGCTAACGAATATTATGCCCGGGAGAGGAGGCATCATATATTCGTTACACTCCTTATCTCCAGTTTGTTGGTCGATCCAAAGAAAATACATCCAGGCTCAATGTATAAGGGTCTGCGCCATCCCAGCCGAATCAACGGTGCCTGCTATCCAGGCGAGTAATTGTACGGCGGCCTCCGCGGTCGAGTACTCCTCTGGGGCACCGCTGTTAGCGGGCCGGATGTGGCAACGCAGGGCGCTGCCTGAACGAGCCTCGCTCCGTCGGGAGAATCCGGGAGAATGGTGCCGGACTTGACACCGGCCCAATGGGTGCCGCACCACTGGCAACGATTGCCACCTCTGAGGTGAGCGGTGCTTCGCTGGAAGCGACTGGCGTTGCCGCTGGTCCTCCTGCGGGCTGGACTTCTTAATCGGCAGTTGAGGGCACGAGCCAGGTCCTGAGGCGAGGCCTAACATGGTCGGCGTGTCGGTGCCACGTGGCCCCGTCCTGCCTGCGGACGAGCCGCGATGATGTGCTGGCAGGAGGCACCATATGTCTGGCAGACCAGCGTGGGACAGGACGGAAGTTCCTGGCGAAGACTAGAGCTCCCGACTACGGGAAAGGCCCAGGACGGCACTCTTGGTCAGCAGCCAGCTTCTGCTTCAGCTGCTTCAGGAGCGCTGTGTATCGGAGGTCCGGATGTAAGACATCTAAGGGTGTCTTGACTATCCACCTCAGCAGGAGCTCACAGGGAGCATGGCGAGTAACATCGTGGGACGTGCTCCGGTGCTGAAACAGTACCCGGGCAACCTGCGCCCGGGAATCCCCAGACTGGCTCTTCTTGAGCTTGTCCTTGATGGTCTGCACCACCCGATCAGCTGCACCGTTTGAAGCAGGGTGGTACGGCGGAACCATCATTCGGCGGATTCCGTTCTTCGTCAGACAGGCCAGGTACTCTGTGCGGGCGAAAGAAGAACCATTGTAGGAGACGACGACGCCCGGCGACCCATGGGCGGCGAAGACCTGTCACAGCGTCACAATGGAGTGGTGGCAGGTAGAACCTCCGTTCACTTCGAAAAGGCGTCCACCACCACCAGGAAGTAATGGACCTTGAAGGGCCCCCAAAAAGCACATGCAGGCGGGACCAAGGTCTCTGTGGGAACGGCTAGGGGGTGATTTTCACACGACGTGACGCCCGCTGATGCTCCTGGCAGACTTGGCAGCTCTGCACCATGTGAGCGATGTCCTGATCCAGACTTGGCCACCAAACGTGGGACCGGGCCACCATCTTGGTCTTTTCCACGCCAGCATGACCCGCGTGCAGCAACTGCAGGACCCTGCAGCGGAGATCTTGTGGGATCACTAACTACCCTGGGTCCCCACAGTAGGCAGCCCTGTTGCAGGCTCAGCTCGGCGGCCTTGTGGCTGTAGGCCCGCTGAACCAATTCCTCCCCACGGGACACCGCCTTGGCCACCTGAGACAGGACTGGGCCCCGGCTGGTCGCCTGCAATACCGCAGATTTGGAGAGTACCTCCGGTTACGTGTGCACCAGCATGAACACTTCAGCAGGTTCTGGAACAGCACCAGGCACCTCTGGCAGGAGCAAGCGGCTCAGGGTATCAGCAGGTCCCAGGTACTTTCCCGGACGGTAAACCAGCTGGTAACTGTAAGCTGCCAGCCTCAAGGCCCAGCGTACCGCTCGAGGTGATGCCTGCACGGGAAATGCCTTGTCAGGCCCCATCAGCCGCAACAGGTGCTTGTGGTCAATGACCGCCTCGAACTTCCGTCTCCACAGCTACTGGTGGAAGCGTTCGACCCCGAACATGCTCCAGGCCTTCCTTCTCCAGCTGGCTGTAGCCTTGCTCTGCAGCATGAAGCCAACGAGAAGCAAACGACACTGGGCATTCCTGGCCATCCTTGTCAGATTGTGCCACGACGGCTCCCACGCCGTAGGGCGACGCATCTACAGTCAGGGCGACAGGCTTGGCCGGATCTAAGTGTACCAGCACTGGAGCCTTGGTGATTAGCTCCTTGCTGCGCTGGAAGGCCACGTCCTGCTCCTTCTTCCAGAGCCGTTGCTGACCCTCTCGAAGCAGAAGATGGAGCGGCTGTAGATGCTGCGACAGGTTCGGCAGGAAACTCCTGTAGAAATTTATGAGGCCAAGGTAGCTCTGAAGCTTCTTCTTGTTCTGGGGCTTAGGCGCCTTGAGCACAGCATCATCATTGCGGGGAGCTGGGGCTAGGCCAGCCTGGGAAATGACATGTCCCAGGCACTCCATACTGGGTGCCAGGAAAATGCCCTTTTCCAGTTTCAGCTTGAGACCGGCGTCCTGCAGTCATGCCAGGATGTTTTGCAGGTTCATCAGGTGGTCTCCGTTGTCGCTGCCAATAACCTGGATGTCGTCCAAGTACACCACCACGTGCCACATGCCCCTGAAGAGGTTGTCCATCTCCCTGTGAAAAATGGCCGGGGCTGAGGCCACGCCAAACGGTAAGCGCGTGTATTTGAAGAGGCCCAAAATTGACGATATTGTGACATACGGGGAGGTATCCTGAAGCACCAGCTGCTCTGAGGTTGAGCTTCGTGAACTTCTGTTCACCGGACAACGCTGACCAAATATCTTCAATCCGGGGCAGCGGTACTTCTGGATGGTAGCAACGGGGTTGATGCTAACCTTGAAATCCCCGCAGATCCCGACACTGCCGTCTCGCTTGAGAACTGGTACGATGGGAGCGGCCCATTCAGACGTCTTCACGGGCACCAGGATGCCCTCTCGTCGTTACCGTTGTAGCTCCTGGGTGATTCCGTCCTTCATGGCGAACGGCAGTGGGCGAGGCTTGAGAAAACGAGGCCGGGCTCCCTCAAGTACATAGATCCCAGCTGTCATGCCGGCGATTGTACCCACCCATGGCTGGAACAGGGACTTGAACTTGGTCAGGAGGCTGGGGACGTCTTTCAACACATGCAGGCTGGTTTCCTGGGACTCCGGCAGACGAACGCCCAGTGCGTGAATCTAGTTTCGGCCCAGCAGCGTCGGCGAGAACCCCTTGGTTATGTAAAGGGGAATGATTGCCTCCCTGTCACCAAAGCGAACGCTGACCTGGGTCCCACCCTGGACCTGGGAGAGCTGCCCAGAGTAACTGCGCAGCATCACGCCCGAAGCCTCGACGGACACGCGGGGAAAGTAGCTTGAAGAGTTTCCCGGCTATTACTGAGATGCTGGCCCCTGTGTCGAGCTCCATGGAAATGGGGTGCCCGCAGATTTCGACGGTCAGCATGTACACTGGCACAGACGACGGAATAAGGCCTGTGTGCCACGTGTTGAATGTCGGTGGGTCTTTGGCGATGACATGGAGCCTGGCCGCGCAAGAACTCCAGCCTGCTGCCTCACGTCTCCTCCGCGTACCCTTGCGACGGCTACCCTGGCCGAGGGCATATGTGGAACCTGCTGCTGCTGCCCGCTGTTCGTCCTCCCCCCTCGGCATACCCGTGCTAGGTGCCCAGTTTTCCCGCACGTGAAGCATTGTGCTCGAGAGAACTGGCACTTTGAGGGGGGTGGGCACCACCATAGCAACCACAGGTGGCCCTTTGTGGCCAACTTGTTGTGGCCCTTTGTGACCCTTTGTGACCAACTGTGGCCAACTTGAGCCAGCCGCACGTGCAATTTCGCCGGCGTCATTGGCGACAGCTTTCATTGCGAGCGCTGCCTTCACGGCGTCGTCCAGCGAGGAATCTGGTAACTCCAGGAGTCGCGTCTGCATGGCGGTGCTGTTTATGCCGCAGACGAAATGGTCCTGCTGGACCAGCGAGTTCAGCTGGTCCCCGAAGGCGCAGGCACTCACTAACCCTCGTAGCGCAGCAACGAACTGTGCAAAAGTCTCTCCTTCCCGGCGGCTCCGGTTGTTGAAGCGGAAACCCTCCATTAGTGTGGCCGGTGCCGGGCTGAATAGCGAGCGCAGTAAGGTGAGCAGCCCACTAAGCTTCTTAATGTGTGGTGTGGCCGGCTTGAAGAGGTTGAGCAGGGGTCTGAAGACGCGGGTCCCGCAGCTGGCCAGGAAAATGTCCCGCTTTTTGGCCTAGGGTGTGTCGTTTGCTCGGAAGAACACGTGTAGTTGCTCCTCGTAGACTGGCCAAGCGGACCCGTCTCCCTCGAACGGATCGAGTCTTCCGTACAAAGAGAGGCATGGCGGCAGCAAGGAGGGGGGGGGGGGGCGTTGTGCCGCTCGCGGCGGCATGGGTCGATACGTGGGTACTCGTCGCCAGCGTGACGATCCTCCCGGGTTCGTGAACGAGGAAGGACTCGAGGCACTCTGCGTTAGACAGACGCGGCGCAGCATGGTGGTGATGAAAGATGACTGACCATCGAGCAGCTGTGCTCGTCGTTCTTTATTTGGTGCGGTGACCAGTGTTGCCCACCAAACCTGGCAGGCAACCGAGCCTGGCGGGCTAACGAATATTATGCCCAGGGGGGGGGGGGGGGGTCACATGCTCGTTACAATGGCGCATGCGGTTGGACATACGATGCGCGGTACACGTGTAGCGCTCGGCGGCCAAGATACGATACACACCTTATTTGTTGTCATTTTATTTTTTTTTAAATTTATAAGCACTTTTAGTGTTTTAAACACAGCAGGGCAACTGGTAGCTCCACGGATGCGTGATAATTGCGAAGTGTTGCACTTATAACGCAATGCTTCGTCGAAAAAGATGAATTTGCAAAATCGGAAAGCCATTTGAAGCCAGAAGGATGAAGAATAATCAAACGTATGCACTAACCATCATTCGCATGCTGGATGAACCACCATTCATTTAGCTCCCTAGGCAGCAGCGCCACGGTGGCGTCAATAAATTTTGACAGGAAAATCAATGTCTGTTGCAGAGTTGGAATGACATTGTTGATCGGTTGTTTTTTGTTCTTTGTGCGAGAGGGAAAAATATAAAGGGTTAAACTCAGTACTGGATGAAAAGCTTTATATCTATATATAGAAGTATACCAGAAGACTGTCTTCTGGACACTTTCCAAAATGGTGATGCATTTTGGCACGGAAAATTTCCAAACCGCCTCCACGTGTTCAAGCCATTGGTACTATGTGATGTTTTGATGGGCGTAGTTTAAAGCGGCATGGGCACATTTTTTTTTAAAACAAACACTGTTTTTTAGATGCCCTATAACGACGTCTTCCACGTGTGAGGGCCACGATATGTCTGAGCTCGTATAATGCCTCGATGCTTGCATTCGCGTCTAAATTTGAGGCATCTTTGATCAAATAAGGAAAGCTTATGGTAGTTTTCATTGCGATAGAAATTACAGAGAAGCTCGAGGCGCAAAACGCCGTCCGCGTTGTCGTGTTGTCCCGCTCGAGAGGGCATGTGTGGCTCGCGTGTGGTACACTCCATGGCTTCCAGAGACGCGGTGCACTCTTAGCTGCAAAAACGGCGAAGTGTACGCACCATCTCCGCTACGCTCCATCGCCTCGGTGGAGGAGCGAGGACAAAGTTCTTCCTTCCGCTGCTGGCATGAATGCCACTGTAAGCACACCAGCGCCTTTGCTGCGCTGGTTCTTAAATGAACTGTTCTGAGTGAAACCGGCAGTAAACTTCAAGCTAACGTTCAGAATAATTCACTTGGCAGTGACTAACACTGGCCATTTCTCATCGGTCTCTTGTCGTGCACCATGGAGGTGGGATGCTCGCAACGCCACTGGCGACGCTCCTCGTCACACTACCGTTGCGAGACACCTGGTAGCTGCCAGGGCGTTGTTCCTTCTGCAGCCCAGCAGGAGTTAGCTTGAATGATTTGTCGCGCCAACATGTCGCGCCCGCGTACAGTTAGAACAATGTCCGATTTGGTAAGGCGCCATGAACGCTGAACTTTATCATCGCAGGGACTGGTATAAAAACAAATGATAGCTCCATTTGTGAGTCGGAGTGCACCTTCTTTTTATAGTTCGCTGATACATGCGATAAGTTTGTCTGCATCCGATGACTGGCGCTTGTTCATGCTCGCAGTACGCGGGGTTCGAGGTAGGACCCGGGTTTTGGAACACAGGAGACACCTCCCGCCCGTAGAAATTCTGAAACTCGTTGAAACATGAGAAGTGATGAACACCCAATCGCACCAAATTGAGTTTCTTGCACCAGGTTTAGAACATTTAGCGAGGATTTTCTTTTGGCAAAGTCACTTGTATTACTGTAAATGCATGACTTGGAAACTAACTGAACCAGTTGTAATGGAATTTAGCTATGTGCACTGTGTCGGAAGGCAAACTAGTGGTGCTGCGCGCAGGTTTAACTCCCGAGGCTTGAACGAACGCTGTCTGCAGTTGTTTCTAAATTTCTTGCGAGTAAATAAACTGACAACTTGCCACGTTGAGTAAAAAAAGAGCATATTCTGCTTGCACTGCTAATCTAAACCATGCTACGAAAACGATATGTCGCCTAGCGGCATAACATGTGTCGTGACGAACTTCAGATCTTACGCTTCTGACAAAAATATGTTAGCGGGAATATTCATGCTGCTTGAAGCATTAGTAACACTACTGCTCGGGTATAAAACTGTAAACGAACAAAACCAAATCAAGTTTAGACGTACATCACTATAATTTATCAAAGCGCTTGCCTGAACAAAGTACACTGCACGATTTGAAATGCTAGCAAGATATGTAAAATAAAGAAAAATAATGCAATGGTCTACTCGCAGGGAATAAAGTCGTCCTGAGTGTTTTGAACAAACCGATAAAGTATCAGTCAACGTTTCCCGATGCGGAAGTTTCTTATCCAAGTCGCTGTCCCATGCGCGTCGTCAGCTTTATCTGAAAACGATGAAATCATACATTGCTGTTTTTCCACCGCGATGACAAGCATAATGGTAAGCAAAAGTCTTTCGACATGCGTCTATTTTCGTTTTCGGCCTTGTGTACGGCGGCATCATGACGATTTAAGAGCTGCCAGGTATTCAACGCATACTGGGATAAGGCACCCTCTTCAAGCCTGAACCTGGATTGGCTGTTTCTCGGTGCGGCCGCTAGGTGGCGAGCATTTATTTGGAGGTACGAATAGCGTTCATAGCGTTGCCCCCTAATTATGAAAGGGAGTATTGGCGTGTTCATGCCATAGAGTTTCCCACTGTATTAGCTAGACGGAAATCTGGCGCCACCGCCTATGGGATTTTTCTAACGAGCGCTGTGACGCCAGGCGAAAGAAGGTATGTGGGTGCGCGAGGCTTGTGTTGGCCGGTGTCTTCGCCTAAAAGGTTTATATTGACACGCCGATAATGCATTCCTGAAATAAAATCTTTATGGAAGATTTTCATTCACCAATACTCCAACTTCCGATGAAGTTTGCTCACCTACAATGAATGCATAATCAAGCGAAGAAAAGGGAGAACAGACGAGAAACCGTTCCAAAGCGAGTGCGTGTCTTGTCATCTTTCCTGCAAGTTTAGCATCCGCTGATAATTCTTACGTTTCATATAATTGGACATGCAATAACAACTCCTTATAATTAAACAAAACATGTTTTGCGTAATAATAAAGCTAAAAATGCACATTTACTTACGATACTCCCTAATGCAATATTTAAGCGCAGATATATACGTATTTTCATTTTTTTTTTTAAATCGAAGCAACCTTATTCTGCAATTTTACAAGGCGTAACAGCTGGCCGAAAAAAAAAAGCTGCTACACTGCAACTTGACTGGCTCCAGCCACCCATCCATCAGCAATGGAAACGAAACACTTTCAGCATTGCTAAACATTAATAAAAAAACACTATACCAAACATACTATAAAACCAACATTACATTAGAAATCAAAGACGGCCCTCTAGGACATCTAGGAAGGAAGAATCAAAGAGAAAGGCTGAGTACTCATAATATACATATTTAATACAATGACTAGACGCACACGCAACAACAAAAAAATGTTTTTCATTTCTATTGGGTGAAAAAACTTATTATGCCTTTCTTTGTTAACGTTGCGATGTCAATATTCAGTGCGCCATAGTGATTTACTGTAGTTGGCAATGCATGCTGAATTCTCTGTCGGCCGTACTGCGTGCGCGAAAAACGAATGCACCACAGAGACACCGAAATGAACATGCTATCGGGGTGTGCTCACGTTGTGCAATACCGAGAGAAGCATCTAATTTGCTCTGAACTGCGTTTTTATAGGAACACAGCAGAGTGTAAGTGTGCAAATCTTGAACCATAAAGATTTTGTGCTTTTGAAAAAGAGGCGCGGTGTGTTCTAAATGAGGAACATTTGATACCGCGTGGATTGCCCTTTTTTGTACTAAAGCGAGTTTGCGTAGGTTCTTAGCTGTGGTGTTACTACAAACTGGTACACAAGAACACAAATAAGAGCTGAACAGGACATTATAAAGCAATCTTCTAATTGCCACCGGCAGGTCTGGTTGGTACATATTCACTATGCCCACTGTTTTGCTTAATTTAAGCAATAATGACTGAATGTGATGGTTGCATGACATATGTTCATTACACATAGTGCCATATGTTATTACACATTTTTCGATCAAAACATTGTACGGGCCGACCATAATGGAGTCAGGTACCTTAGCCAATGTTCTTAACGCACGAAACAACAAACACTTTGTTTTCCATTCGTTCAGTGTCAAGCAATTTGTCTTGCACCATTCGTTTACTCAAGACAGAACGTATATGCCTCGATAGTAACGTCCAGTAGATCGTTTCCCGCAAGGAACACGGAGCAAGCATCTGCGTAGTTAACAAATTTGCAAGATTTATTTATTTATACTATATCGTTGATGCAAAAGAGGAAAAGGATAGGCCCCGAGATGCTTTCGTGTGGCACCCCTGACACCAACTCTATCATGCACGATTTGAATCTGCCTATTTCCGTATATTGTGATCTATCCGTAAGGTATGAACGAATTAATTTCAACGCTACTCCTCTAAATCCATAGCGTTCCATTTTATCCTACAGAATGGCGTGATCTGCACGGTCAAAGGCATTACTTAAATCCAAGTACAGATTTAGTGTCATCAATTTATTTTCCATGTTTTCTAATATAATTTATTCCTGCAGCGAAATAGCCCTCTGTATGGAGCGACGTTTCCTAAACCCAAACTGATCCCTTGCTGTAAGGATATGTTTGCTACAGAAATTGTCAATTCGCGTGGTAATTACATTTTCCAACTCTTTCGAAAAGCAGGTAAAGTTGAGACTGGACGATAGCTAGAAAAAGTGTTCTTATCCTCAATTTATGGATTACCGTCACCTTAGCTGCCTGCATGTTTGGAAAGAGGCCAGTATAAATTGCTGTATTAAATATATGCAAAATGGCGAGCACGATCTTATTAAGCCCATACTTAACGGGCTCAATTTGTAAGTCATCGGCACCTCGACTATGTCTATTCTTAAGGCATTCGAAAACTGTTGTAACTTCGGCGATGGAAGTAGGCTAAAGGAAGAAAGATTGCGGAGATCTAGGGATGCACGAGGCAGATAAGGAAGTGTTAGCTGTGTTACCAGTGTGTGTAAAAAAGTCATTAAAGCGGTTCGCAAGCTCCTCCCCTTTAAACATGGTATTATCGGTAGCAGATCAATACAGTTTGACATAGGCTTTCGGTTTAAGATAGCATTTAATTTCTTCCAAAAAACAACGCTGTTACGCAGGCAGTCATTATCAAAAATACGTCTGTAATATTCTTCCTTCGACTTCCTAATTGCTATGTTAAACTGATTTCTAGATGACTTAAATTTTATCAACTTACCGTGGTTTCGAGAATGAAGAAGCGCCTCAAACATTTTGTCTTTGATCTTAATCATTTTCAGCAGCGGTCGAGTAAACCGAAGTTCTCCTGATTTTTTACTCTTATGTAAAGTTTTCACTAGAAAAGAGGCATAATAGCACTGTTTGAAAAGCTCTAGGAATTTATCATAGCACTCATTTTCATCTGTAATCGCCTGCTCCAGTCAACATGTCTGACGTTCTCTCGGAAATTTTCTGACGTGAGTGTTGAACTATCGTGATACTCTATTTTTGCAGTTTCTCGTTTCTCGATTGGCTACAGCCTATCCATGACTAATACAGTGGGCATACGATCGCTCAAGTCGCAGCTTAGGACTTAGTCGCGCGGTGTTCCCGATACGGACGTAAGCCGCCCAGGGTACGTCCAGGGTATGGGGGGGGGGGATGCGTACGGGGATTGGAGGTAAACAGCTTCGCTGTAATAAAAGCTAAACGCTTTAAAAAGCTCCCAGCAGGTCACCGTGCGCCACGTTAGCGGGAAGGAAACGGGTAGTTATTGTGCGCGTCCACTCTTTAGGTACACAGAAACATACGCTTTGTTTACGTGCGACTGCTGCAGGCGACGAGAAAGATGGCAGCGGCACGACGTGGGGTCATGCGGCGGGGTCTGGTGGTGGCACGGCGACAAGAATTCCACCGCCGCAACATCGGGTGACTCCTGCACCAGCGACCACGACGGAGGCGACGACGACAACGGAACAGCGTGAGACGAACGCGGCTGCCGGAGAACCAGGTTAGAGCGATGGTTCCGGCTACCTGCAGATCATATGGCGAGAGATGTGCAGTAGCGGGCGAAGGGATTATGCGAGAGAAGCATGCCTTGCGAAATTGGCGGGATTGATTGGGGGCAGTTCCTTCGGTTGATCGGGTCGGGTCGAGGAAGAGAGACAGAAACGAAATTTATTAGTCCCGCAGAAACTATATAAGGCCCCTGTCCGGGCTTCCTGGTAGGCTCACGCGTCATGGTTAGCACGTTCTTAATCGACTGCTCCTGAAGCGCCAGCATAGTTTTTCTAACATTCGCGAGTGAGTGGTTTTCTTTCCCGGCCCAGACGGGACCAGTTAGGTCAGATCAGTCTGGGTCGGGTCGGTTATTGTCGATGAACATACGTGAGGATTGCGTTGTCATCGTCGTCTTCGTGATCACATCATTTTGAAAACCCCGTAGAAGGGGTATTACATAAAGAGTATTACAAAGTGATCACCATCCTAATTAACCCACTTTTATAACACTAATGTTGAAAGCAAGGTTAGTTTGCGGCTTCCAATAATAAATATCGTTACACGGCTAAGAAAGACTAACCCATAAACACAAACTGCACAGTGTGCACTGGGCCATCAACTGGTTTTATAATGTACCGATACTTACTTGTATGAAAGGCTCACTCATAGAAAGAAATTGAAAGTACATCGGCAGATCCTGTTGAATGCATTCGTACTGCTTAGCGGTGCAACAATATTCATTATGGCCATTATAAGACATAATCATCATCATAAGCCATCATCATCATCATTTGTACAAAGCAGGACGAAGGCCTCTCCCAGGCCTCCAATCACCCTTGCCTTGCGCTAGCTGGTTCCAACTTGCGCCTGCCCCCCGCCCCCCAATTCCCTAATTTCATCACCCCACTAATTTTCTGCCGTCCTCGACTGCGCTTCCCTTACCTTGACACCAATTCTGTAACTCTAATGGTCGATCGGTTATTGGCCTAACCCATTACATGACCCGCCCAGCTCAATTTTTTGGAGCGCAGCGCCCGGTCTTGCGTTGAGCGTCGGCGTGCCTTTGTAGCCGAGCGATCGAGCACAGTCGAAAGATGAAAGCGAACGTGGAGCTCTGCAGTAGATGAAACAAGTGCGCGCGGGAAGGAAAGTGGAGGAGGAGACGGAGGGAAAACGGCTTGCGCATGCGCTGAGTTGCCCGCGGCCACGCCATCCGCCACCGAGTGAGCGATCTCATCTGCGCTTCCGAGGTGGGGGCCAGGGTGACGTCAGGTGTGGAGGGCTACACTAGCCCGCGGCGTCAGCTGCCGAAGTCAGTCCACGGTACCAGCGTGTGTGATGGTTGTCACTGCTCCTGCAAGGGAAGATGGCGAATGGCTACGAGTAACGCTCGACGTGACGCTCCCTTGGGTGTTGGCGCCGCTGGTGGCACGATTTCCCCGCGACGGAAGGCCGCTCTCGTCGTTGGTAGAACGTAAGCGTGTGAAGAAAAGCATAGTGTCGCTCAAGACGGGCTGTTCGGCGGCAACGGCTACGATATGGCGCCAGAGTAGCGCGCATCGTCTGTGTGGAAACTAAGCGCTCTGCCCACAACGTTCTCCTCCTTATTTAAGCCTATATGGAACCATAATACGAAATATTGACAAGCAAAATGAGAACACGCGTGGGCTGCGCTGAAATTTCGCATTAGGGAGTATCGTAATCGGTCGGTAAAATAGTTTCTCTTAATGTCAGCCAGAAGATAGGCCATCCCAGTTTGATCTCTGATCGACACCGCTTTCTTCCTGTCGCTTAACGTTACCCTTAGCATATTTCGTCCCATCGCTCGTTGCGCGGTCCTTATTTTGTTCTCGAACTTCTTTGCTAACCTCCGCATTCCTGTCCCGTATGCTAGCGCTGGTAGAATGCAATGATTGCACGCTCTTACTTTCTACGACTGCGGTAAGCTTCCAGTCAGGATTTCGTAATGCCTGCCGTACGCACTCCAACCCATTATTATGATGGGAATTTTCTTCGCATGATCGGGGCATTCTGTGAGTAAATGACCTAGATAAACGTATACTCCTACACGAACTCTACAGGCTGACTGGCAATCGCGAATTTTTGTTCCCTTGTCAGGCTATTGAACATCACCTTTGCCCTCTACACATTAAATGTTCAACCTCACTCTTACACATTTTGGGTTAAGGTTAGGTATCATATGTTGCAATTCATCTCCAGTGTTGCCGAACAGGACAATGTCATCTGCAAACCGAAGGTTGCTGAGATCTTCGCTGTTGATCCTCATTCCTAAGCCTTCCGAGTCTAATAGCTTGAATACTTCTTTTAAGCATGCAGTGAATAACAATGGGAAGAATGTGTCTCCTTGCCTGACTGTTTTCTTTATAGGTATCTTTTTACTTTTCTTGAGGAGAAACAGGATAGCTGTGGAATCATTATACACATTTCCCGTGAAAATCACGTACGCCTCCTGTGTTCTTTATTTACGCAATGCGTCCACGACTGCTGGTATACTTGACGAATCAATGCAGGAAAGAAACAAAATAAGATAGGCCCTCGCGTCATGTTTTTGAAGGCGGAAATGCTTCCATGTTGGTGTGACACCTGCCTTTGCGCCTCCAATCAGTTCGCCGGAGCAGATAGGCGCGAGCTTTAACTTGCATTGCTACGAGCCGCCGGAAGTGTGGAATGACGGCGCGCGTCAGAACAAAGCCTGCAAAGCTTCTGTAACAGGTTTAGTTATGCAGACGTGCGCCTGTGCTTTACCGTGTCACGTTGAAGAAGACAACGAAGACCCGCGCCGTAATTCAGTGTCGGTGTTGCTGGCTCACACTCACAGACCCTGAACACAACTTGCAAGCTTACACACCGTGCTCCATGGTCAGCTGGTCTCGAGAACAGAATGTGCTGCGAGAAAGACAGGGGCCGAAAAATCCTAGCTCAGTTTTCAGAGGCCAAGAGCAGCAGCTAGAGCTTCAGGAGCGTGGTTGCTATGGCAAAATTGACGTTTGGCGTCCCAGTGCTCCTTTGCGAAAAACAGCACGTTACTACCACCACACTTTCTCCAACACGTCCGTGCTGGCTGGGGCCTCTCCTACGCTTTCCTTCCTCCATGACTGAATCAAATGCTTTCTCAGAACCTATGAAACGACATAGAGAGGTTGATTGTACTCTGCAGATTTCTCGGTTATCTTATTGATAACATGGATGTGATCCATTGTATAATATTGTGACATGTTGACGAAGAAGATGTTTCAATCCTGGTCGGAAGAAGACGACGCTCTGGACTTCGCGCGCTGTCTACCATGCTGTCAGCTGCTACAATTATTGTAAATATCTTGTAAATATACGTCTGACTGTTTTTAACCCCGTAACATTTCTGGTGGAGGTTGCGGGATCATTATCAAGACGAATTTACGCAGCGGGCGCTCCTTGGCTGCATCTACATTGCCAGCTCAAGGCGAGGATGCTTCGGGCCCGTCGGCACCCACGCCCACCGTCATTCTAGCACAACCCCGCGACACAGGAACCTTTTCTGGCACCGACGACACTGATGTTGAAGACTGGCTTCAACTATATGAGCGGGTGAGCGCCAGCAACCACTGCGACCAGACCGTCATGCTCGAGAAACTGATATTTTACCTCGTGGGCACGGCACGCGTCTGGTTTCAGACCCACGAGGAGGAACTTACCAGCTGGGACATTTGTAAACAGAAGCCCAAAGATTTGTTTGGCAAGCCTGTTGAACGTCAGCGCGCCGCCCAAAAAGACCTCGCTTCGCGTGTCCAGACGTGCACTGAATCCTACCTTACGTATATCCAGGACGTGCTCGCTCTGTGCCGCAAAGTGGATCCGAAGATGTCCGAACCTGATAAGGTTGCACATGTCATTAAGGGCATAGCAGATGATGCCTTTCATCTCCTTGTGTTCAAGAATTCTTCCACTGTGCAAGCCATCATTACCGAATGCCGGCGGTTTGAAGAAGCTAAGAGTCGCCGCATTGCCCAGCCATTTCCCCGTCTTCCCAACACGGCTGCTACTTCCACCTGCGAAGACCTCCGCAGTCCGCCCACACTCACAATACACGACCGGTGACAGCTGCTCCTGAGCAATGCATTGGAACAAATGACAACGTCATGGAAAATTTTTACTGGCCGTTGCACACGTACAATAATGTAAACGAGGTTCTTGATTGGCAAAGTTTCATTAAAACATTTGTCCTCAACTTGTTCACTTCATGGCCTATACATTTTTCATATCAGCGGCATGCACTGCGTTGCTGGTTTCGAACTGATATATTTCTAAAGTTCGTGTGATATTTTCGTTACTTATTGAATAGACAAAAACCATGGAAGCATTGATATCAGTCATTTCGGACAGAATTTTTGGGACATACGAGTATAATCTTCAATTAAAAAATACATATTTTGCTTGTGTTCACAGTGCGTAGCGTTCAAGAATTCGTTTGCAGCTTCTTTGGCAAGGGCAATGCAGTTATTATTCATATATTGAAACGTGAGCCCCATGGTGGAGCGTGGTGAGAAAGCTAGTTTCACAGTGGTTTTGCGGGCATCGACCCCTTCGAAAAATGTTGCCACCCTGCATAAAGCAGGGGAGGAGGCGCGCATTGAAGCACCGTATTCTTTTTGGACGCCCTGCGCCATCTAGTGGCGCGGCCGAAAATCTGCGTGTGTCCTCCAAGACGAGAAGGCGCGCCGATGCGCAATAACGCGGAGAAATGTGCCCTCGCTTGCTGCACACCCAGTTGCACATATCCTGTGATCCAAGCTGGCGAGAGGTTCATTGAAGAGCTGCACAAACTCAATGCATTCTTGGCACAGCTCGCTGAAACGATGGCACGAAAGAGGCTCATTCAAAGTGGGTACATAACCAGTGCATTCGTGGTGCAGCCTGCGAAGGCGTCTGGTTGCTCCCTTTGATGCACCCGTCCGACGTGGGCTCCATTCTGCCCAGCATGAGAGAAATTAAATTTTTGTTTTCATTGTTGAGTGACCCATTCCCAGTGGCACATACCTAATTACCCAAGTTGACGTCAAAGGCATTCGTTAAAAAGCGGCAGACATCTACTAACTCGTATACAGTGACCCAAGTTGGCATCAAAGAGGTTCATTGAAGCACCGACGGAGTGGCACATACCCAGCGCTGCAAGTTGGTGTCAAAGAGAGAGAGGCAGAGCCTGCATCTACAGTGACCTATGTCAGCGTTAAAGAGGTTCGCTGAAGAGCAGTACAGCTGTGCACATTGCCACATACACAGTGAACCAAGCTGTTCTGGCAGTTGGTTTCTGACCCTGATTACTCAGCACATCAGCCCGACGCGCTACGCATTCGGCCGTAGTAGCCCAGATAGGCGGGAATACGGTCAGAGACATAGACACATAAAAAGTTAGCCCACAGAAAGTGTATGAAGTACCTAAGAATGCTAATGCATTACAAATGTACCGGCCTAGATGAAGACTGGGATACTGCTATAGTTCTACTCCATTCTATACTGGGGCACTTATACAATATTTTGGGCAATTTAAGTTATATAGAATTTACGTTGATTTAAGTTATTAGCATTTAAATGTGTCTTTTCTAATGGCGCATTAACATGCTGAAATATTACCCTCGGCGCCTTGTTCGGCTCCATTTCAAGTATCGTGAGTGTATTGTTATGACTCCAGTAGACAACCTGCTGTTTGTCACTCGCAAGAGTCGAATGCGAAAACTACCCTGGCAAGTTAGTCGCAGGACAGTTACCACGCGATGCTGGGCGCTGCTAATTTTCCCGTAACGAGCTCCCCTCGTAAGAGAATAAGCGCCACCAAAGGAAGAAACAGTTACCACTCCCGAGGAGGCAAGACGATGCGAAGGGCTTCTGGACGTTTCCTGAAAGAAAGCCGCCACGAACTGCCGCATGCGCTCTAGTTCGAAGCATCGGAGAAGATTAGTTGGGAGTAAAAGATATCCGCCATTACCACGGCCAGACCCTCTTCCTGTCTTTGCACCCGCTGGAAGTTGGGGGAGGGGGTGAGGTCGCCGGTCCGGTATTTCGTGTGGGACAGTGTTGTATGTGCTTCATTGGCTGCCGTGCTGATAGGTTGTGACCTGTGTGTGACTGGATACCGCCAGTAGGGTGTGATCGAACAGAGGTGTGACAATGACGGTGCGGAGAGAAAATAAGCTGCTCTGGGCCATGCCATGGAAACGAGGCTCATTCAGACGCTTGTTGCTAAGCGCATGATTCTTTTCTGTTTTTCCTATTCAACGAGGCAGATAAATTTAGTTCAATTGCCAATAAGCTTGTTGGTTATCGATTTACCAATTTACGAGCCTCCGCCACACTACCACATGGAGCCGGGTTCGAGATAACCTTTCGTCGCAAGAGGCTAAAGTGAAGTTCACCATTTTGCAGACGAGTGCGCTCACTTCAGCTGTGGAGCCCTGGATACATAATGACTTTTATGTAGTCCCAGAAAACGCCGTTTCTGAACTGCTCAGCATTGATGTATCTCGCCCCTTTTTTACAGGCTTCTCATTATTTAGGTTGGTTAACCTTTCTGTCTCCCTTGGGCTCTCGATGAAGAAAACTGATTGTGCCTTCTACATCGACGATTGGAACAAAGTCACTGATACCGGCGCTGCATGCCGCCATCTCGAAACGTGTGCGCATTGTCGCTTCCATCGCGCAGCCGCACCGCCCTCTGCCCGACCGTTCGTGGCGTGCACGGTAGGCGTCCAGGGCGTCCTCCGTTCGGCCTATCCTCTGCGTGAGCGACTGTGCGACGAGTACATCTTCACCGAGGTTGCAGTGGACCACAGTGGATTCTGGTCGCGCACTAGCAACGAGGCGTTCAAGCTCTTCAAGGCGGTGAGTGTCCGGCACCGAATCGCACCTCGCTCCGAGCACATATGCTCGCATAAAACTTACACTCGGGAGCACTGGCGCTAGTGCAAGTGCGGTGATTAAGCAAGAGCAGGAATAACGGGTATACCATGAGAATTTACCAGAATGTCGTCATTAAGGATGGAAACTGATTTTACTCTGCGGTTTTTTTTTACTTCTAAAGACGGCCATTCAATGTCACCATGAATTGCCACAATTGTGGCTTTACTGCGCATCATCCGTGTCAGTGAGCCCACCAACACCTGATCAACATCCGAGCACGACAAGATCTCTTGAAACTAAGCCTGCAATTGCATTTGGAAGCGTTAACGCTAGCATGATTACTCTTTTATAGATTTCTCCCGCGATCTCATATTTAACTAGCCTGAAACTGCTATATATTTCGTTATAAAAAAATTTTATCTGAATAATTGAATGTTATTTTGTTTACGTATACACTCAGGTAATTATATTGCTTGACTATAGGTTTGGCATGCTGTGGAACTGGTATCTCGTCACGGCTCGGGTGATTCTTTTTTTCGTTAAAGATCATAAGTCCGAATTTTTCTGTGCTACAATTAGGACCTAGATATGTTGCGTCAGTACAACATATATTCGCAAGTAGGAGTATATATTTCCCTCATTGTTCGCTAGTGCCAGTGCCTTGTGCGTACATCAGCCTATAGGACTTATTAGTGCTCCATCTGCCCATTACAGCAGGAATATGACTCAAAGCCCTATTTACCGTTTTCCAGTCGTTTTTCTATGCTTAGAACAAAACGTGAACTGTGGGGGCAAAGAACACCCTTGCTTTAGCCGTAGGTGAAATCCCGCTGTTTATTGCATTCCCGACCATCCAATGTGATTTGTTCTTGATTGTCCCTACATATTTCCCTCAACAGCTCCAGAAATCGCCATTTATGCCATCGTGCTGGAAATCATCCTAAAACAACATATGCATTTGTCTGTATATGTTGTTGTAATAACCTCTAATATGTTGGAGTTGTATCCGTAAAGGTCTGTCCTGTGCTATTGAAGTCTATATACACGGGATTAGTACAAGTACATGCACTATAAGCGTCTTTGTGATCCGAACGCATTCAGTACTTCCCCAATAGATTATTTCTTCCCATCCGATTCGATAGCTCATGTTTTGCGGATTGCATTGCAATATTATATATCACCAACGTTCGTTCTTCTTTCACGCCACTTAATTTTGTCGCTTTTGACCACTTGCTCTATGGTACTTTTTTCTGTCTTCTAGAACTCCTAGTAAAAGATTTCTACATAAATTTCGCACCTTGCAGCTTCTCTGCTGCTTGATCTGTTTCAGTCTGGACTACGCTTTCTTTCTTGCCAAAGTTAGAATGACGCCTTTCATGGGCGGAAGCACGTCGTCTCTTTCAAAGATGCAATCGTCTTCGTCCCTCATAGCCGTTTGTGAATTTCCACTTCGATGCTCCTAGTGCTGTCACATGTTTCCGAAATGTTTTTGGTGCGCCTTTGTCTTATTTTCGTATGTCATGGATCCAACGTTGTATATTCAATGTTTTTTTTTTCTTGCATGAGCTTACTGGCCACGCTTTTCCTTACTCAGTACTTGTTCCATCTAAGGAGCCCCTCCCCTCTTCTTCGTGTAATCTCAACTTGTTCGCTTCTCGATTATCCCTAGACGCCTGTTTACGCCCTTCTATAGCTTGCTTTGTTTCCTTGGTGCATAACATCCATGGTTTTCTCTTTCCGCTCCAACAGTTTTTCAGCCGTGTTTGTCTTGTCGCGTACTGCATAATGCCTAACAGTTCATTGTATTGCCTGACTGCTGTAGGAAGTGCCTTCATTTCCTTCTGTATGCTTCTTGCGGTCTCCGCTATTTGATTTTCATTAATATTTAGGCGTTCGGGTGCTATTGATTCCTGTCTTTTGTTGATGTCTTGGAAAGTTTAAGGTTGTACGTTTATAATCGATGCCCCAAAGTTTATTTCCCTTGTTCATTATGGTCCCTTGGTCAGGTCGTCCGTAAACTGTTTCTGAGGCGAAGGCGCTCTTTTCGCATTGCCACGTTATCTGGCTATGACACTTATTCTCCTTGTCAACTACTGCAAGTTTCTGTTACTCCCGTGATCCTGCACTAGAGAACTCTTGTAATCAGGATATCCGGCTAGATCTTCCATATGTGCGTTCATATTTTCCGCCTAAGGCACCTCGCCCGTTTTGCCGAACTCATAACCTGCAATAAAGCCAATAAATTCTTTATTTTGACAACTGCTATCCCTAACCTGCCCATACTAAGCAACTACGCCCCACAACATTTTTACTTTCAATGAGTTTAATTTAAATGTGCTGCTCACATGTCCCTTTTGCGCTCGTCACTTCATATGCCACCTAATAAGCATGCGTACGGCTCTGCATTTCTTCGACGGAGTCATTTTCTCACATCCACCCCATATAAAATTGTCCATGGCAGGCGATTGCCCCAGATCTGGTGGATGCGTTTCAGTTAAGGCGTACGCACTATATCTTTGAACAACACGGGTAAGGGGAGCCTATAGCAGCTCGATGTTTGTTAGCCGAAATCTTTCGAAGTGACATCGAGGACAGAGAAAGTATAGGGGAAGTTATTTGTTACTGTTAATTGACATGTCGAAACAATAAAGTGAAATGTGGATGCGGCAGGTGTAAACAGAATCTACGTCTCCGCATTATGCGTGTGGTGGTATACCTGTTCAGCTACCATGGCGCCATCCTCAGGGACACATTTTGAGCGTTTGTGTGCAAGCTTACAACCTACAGAAATGTTGGCCGTCGTCGCTTACGACGAAGATGGCGGACTTGGATTGCCTTTTTTGACCACAGGTGTCACGTAACGTATTCCCATAACAAATATGACGCAACATAATTGCGTTCTCTCAAGTGCCAGATTACTAGTAGCATTGGTATTACAGCCGTCAATTGTCACATCAAAGCCTGCTTAGTGGTAACTGTCGCAACTAAAATGAACTTCTAATGCAAAATACAGGGATCGCAGGGTCAAAATTAAGCGCCATGTCCAAGGTACCACCGCTAGAACGTAATTCACGCGCGCCAAGTTTTAGTTTCTTGTGTGGACAGAAAGGTTTCATTGGTTATTCTTTAAAGCCAGTGATGTTGCTTCGACAGGTAGCATCTGAGCGGCAGCTTAGCGACAGCCAAGCGGAGCGGTTCTGCCTTTCACTGTACGACAATTTCCTGGCGCACAACATGACCTTCCCTGCGGTGGCGTTCTCCGCGAAAGCAGCTGACCTGCACAAGGACAGCGGCATTTCCTGCTATGGCCTGCTCAACCAGGTGCACAGCATCAGCGCACTAGCTGGATTGGACGCGCTGCGCCAATCGCTCAAGGTGCGTAATGCCAGCATCTGTTTTTTCCTGTTCCGGTGTAGAAAAGCTTTCAGGCCAAAACGTATGCTGCCTGAGCTATGAGGAGCGGGCCGCATCGGATAGCTACAGTGCTCTGGAGAACTGTTTGTTGTCTGTAGAGCATGTGAGTGCTGATTAGGCGCACCAGCTCTCGTAACGCGTGCAGTGACTCGGAAGCATTACTATACATGGTGCACCTATAGAGACGGTGAAAGCCTATTACAGGAACATGGTTACTCCCTTTTCAATGCTACCATGTGAAGCACCCTCAGAAAACTGAACGCGCACTTTGCTGATTACACACATCGGAGCTCCATACTTTCAGTCTTGAGCTATAAGGGCATGTCGAAACAATAAAAGAAAGCTCGTGTTGCATCTGTATACCAAATCAGAATTGTGGGGTTGAGCATCCGAAAGCAACTCGCAGTTTATCAGAGAAGCCGTAGAGGGGGGGGGGGGGGGGGGGCAGCAAGTGGTGATCAGAATTACCTAGCACCTGGCCTTCTTTATCGCGTGTGCACAAACGTAAGGCCATGAGCGCTTCTTTAGGCCCCCGCCATCGGAATTCGGCATGTTAAAGAACCCCAGAAGGCCAAAAATATTTGGGAGTTTTCTACTACCGGATCACTGATAGATGTCGAAGCTATCTGAAGTTAATTGATGCAGGTGGCCAGTACTGAGCAACATAACTTATTTTTAAATCAAATTTGTTTGCATAAATTGAATACAACTGCTTTTAAACCAACGGCTCGTTTAGTTTAGCAGACGAACCTTAAAGATGTCGCAGTTTCGTCTGAAAGGCGAAGAATCGATTGCGATAGAAAATTAGTGGACAGCTGTACGAAGTTAGGATATCAGTTGTATCCGCCGTGTGAAATTGTAAACATAAGCATACGAACTAATTTAACAAGCATGGTGTTGCGCGCGCACAAGCAAACATATATACATCTCACTCGATGACCACGGAATCTTGCTGTCAAAACGCTGGAGTAAGGAAGTGCGTCAGCAGCAGCGAGGAAATTGGCCTTCGCGTTACGACTCGCATGAACGCGAAATAGGCCGCGAAAACACAACGCGGGGCGAGCTTTCTCCCCCTCGCAGATGGCTTTCAAGATACGGCGGCGCGCGGCTTCCGGAGCCGTACCTGTGTAGGTGTTCTGTGGCCGTACGCTCACGCTCTGGATGCGATCCGCGCATTCACTCGCATCCGCAGTGGAACGTGCCCCCCCTTCTCCTCCTCCCTCCCTGGAGCCTTGTGCGCGATAGAAGACGGCGCGCTTCCTCCCCACTTCCCTCCCTTGCGTGCGCGAGATTGAGCCGTGATTGCAGGCTCACTCTCGCACTGTTTCACTCGCACATAGTGTATACGGCGCGCGGATACGATCGTATCGTCCTTGGACTTCTTACCGAACACCATGGCGATGCCGGCGGCAGGAATGCGCCTGGAGTGCTCATATAATTGCTATCACAATAAAATAAAAAAAAAATATTTTGTGTAGTTTTCACCTTGCATCGCCAACACACGCAAAACCGGGGAACAACGAGACGACAGGATGCTTGCCTCTTTGGAAAGTTGTGGAGCGAATAAGCAAGCGGAGAATCCGAGCCTATCCACGCTCGTGCGCATGATGTGATTAGAATCATAATGCAACTGTGCCTCTAGCTAAATTAAGCGTAAGGGATTCAGGGTGTTTTACAGTGACGAAACTGACGACCTGGGGCTCTTCGGTGGCCGAGAGCCTTTCTGTTTCCATTAGCGAAATGTTAGCCAATGAATCACCACGTACCACGTCCATGCACGCGGGGCCTCAAACGGGGCTTCGCACGAGTGAATTATTGTCTTTCTAGACGTGCCGCGAAGCATAGGTGCTTCACTACGCTTCGCGTGAGAATATGGTTACGAAGCATGAGCTTGACGTTATTCCGTGAGTTTCTGCGAAGATCTTAAGGGATAATGCAAAATAGCCGTATTGATTTAAACAGACGGTTCTCCTTGCGAGGCATACCGTAAGCGGTGCTGATCACGGGGTGACGGGAGATACGTGGTAACCAGTCGCTTATTAATAAAAATACAATAATTATATATTAAACTATTATTTTCAGTGGACGCCTCGGGATCGGAAAAATAGGAGCAAGCTCTCCGTAGAAGCCATATCAATTTTTCGATCTGGGAAATTGCGATTACCCGCATGAGTGTGGCACGACGATTTTCGGCTGTCGCAGCGCGCGAAACCTAAGCTGGGAGGATGCAGCGAGTGCGAAGCTGCGCCCGTGGAGGCGACGTTCTGCTTACGTCACCCAGCAGCGGGAAGCCATGGCGCCGCGACAGCGAGGAGAATTTAGCCTAACGAATATATGGTAACAGGACAATACATTTTACGAGATAGTACTCTGTAGCGTAACAAAGTGCATAACGAAACACTGGACGACAAATCTAACAATGTTTTCGCACGTCCGAGTTGGTAGGCAGAGGAAGTAAAAGTGAAAAAAAAGAAAGAATTTCTGTAACAGATACACTGTAGCAGTCCGTGGCTTATATCGCAAGAGATCTTATGCAATATAAGAAAGTATGACACTAAACAATCGCTAAGAAAGCAAAAATGCTTGTATTGTTTTTCCAAACGTGAACCCAACAGGTAACGCCAGTTATCGATGCACGAGAATTTATTCCTGCACTGAATGCGCACGATAGCAATTGCGTTGCCTTTGTAGCCACAGGCACGCGCCTGCCTTGCAGTATAGCAAATTTGTGAAGTGGGTGATGTGTGCTGTGTGCAGGCCATCAAGCGTGTCCTGGAGCAGCATTTCCCCGCAGAAAACCGCCTATTTCTGGGCCTCGGATTCCCGCCGAACGAGACTTTCGACAAGGATTCGGCCACTGCACTGTTTGATTTCGTGAAGGAAATCCGGTGGGTGCAGGCTCTGCGCTGTGTCGTGAGGCTAAATAGCAAACGACGCGACGGCATGAGCATTCAGAGATGCCAAAGCAGACGGCTTTACAGAAATGTCTATGTATGCTGACGCTACGTCAGTACTCGAGTGCGATCAAGTGCTGATCAGGCACTTGATCGCCTGAATGTGTGAATGTGAACTGAATGTTCAACCAGGGTCCTGGTTCAACACAGGAGTGCATGTACTGGATAACACACACACACACACACACACACACACACACACACACACACACACACACACACACACACACACACACACACACACACACACACACACACACACACACACACACACACACACACACACACGCGCGCGCGCTCGCACGCACGCACGCAGACAGAAACGAAAAGCAACAGCGCGCGAGATCGAAGGATGGAGACACAAGCGGCGTTGTTGTAATCGACGTTTAATTGAATCGTTTTTAAAGCCAAGCTTTCTTTGCCTCTTCTTTCGAATGTTCCACTGGGGCTCCTGCTGTTGGGCCCGCCACGTCGGGAAGGTGGCTCAGAGCGTGTGTATACATGGCAGGAGAGCGGCAGTGAGGAAAGGCGATGCGAGGAACTCGTTTGTATTATTTTATCGTGTGGTAACAATGCCCTTGGGAGTTCCCTGGGCGTCGCCACAATAGCCTCTTGACGGCTGTAATTACCCGTGACTCCCTGTAAAAGCATTGCAAAAGATGCAGCGCTTACGTTTGCACTGACACGCAACAATCCAGAGGGCAGGTAAATAGAACGGTAGAGAGGAGGAACGGTAGTGTTGAGGCAAAGAATGGAGTGAACCCACGCACCCATGAAACGAGGGAATAAGCCTTGCCGCTTTTTGCTTGCAGCTCGCATACGTAAGAGCAGGGCGGAAGAGGGAAAAGGAGACGTAAGGAAGCAAGGGAACGTTACTGATAGACACCGCAGCAGTTGCGGACAAACTTGATAAATTTTAATCCGAGGTACGGTACGTTTCTGCTATTTCTGAAAAACAAACACCCTGAAAATTTCTCAAGCGGATAACTGACATAGAGCATGCACGCTCAAAGTCGCAATAAAGCACCGCAGCGTTTAGACGACACTATACGGAAGGAGCCGGCCACCAAATCAACACTTCTGCACCCGAAGCGGTCGCAATACGGCGTTGCTCGAGGTCACGGCTACGATCCCAACCACATCAGCTACAATTCGATGGGGGCGAAATGCAACAACAACAAAAATGTTCGTGTACTTTGATTAAAGTGCATGTATGTTAAACAATGCCAGGTCGATAAACTTAATCTGGAGACCCCCGATACCGTGTGCCTCATAACCAGATTGAGGGTTCGTACACGAAGCCGGATATTTTCGTTAAATTTTAACGCTTCTGCCACAATGCAACGCCCCGTGTGAGACAGTGACAGTGCTTATATCGCAGGCTACGAACAACGGCGCACAACTATGCCTCAAGCAAAGACTCCTCGCTGAGTGTTATTCGTACTGCCCAGAGAAACACAAGTGCTACACGCTAGACAACGTTTGACAACTCACCACTCTCGTATTGCATCAACGCTGAAAAACTTAAACATTCGTCGTAAATATTAGAACCAATGATCGTCAATCGACGCAAACAGCTTGGAAATCTTGGCTTACATCGATTCCCTCCGTGTGTGGGATCCGCATAAATTTGTTTTTCTGCTGAATTGCAACCAGAGCAGAATGCTACTTGTGATATTTCTGCACGAATCGCTCGCGTGCGTGAGATGGAGAAATAAAAGTTTATTGATGAAACAGCTAGAAAAAAATAATGCTTGCCAGACTGAGGTGGGCGGTGTTCTTATTGTCCAGGAAACCTCGGGCGATTGCAGCCACTTCAGCCCGGTCATTTCCCGCCATCCGCGAAATGAAGCAGTACAAGCTGTTCGTATCCGGGTGTCCAGTCGACGTGAGTGTAGTGAAGTTGATGGCTATTGTTACATCTCTGGAGGATCTATAACGCCTTTTTCGATATTTGACCTTCCTGAAACTTTCTGCGGGCTGTCTGGGAATCGAAAAGTATGATGGCCCTGTCCGCGCAGGCGCTAATTGACAATGAGGATAGCAATAGGGGCTTGTCGGTACGGCATATCTTATTTTGTTATAGCGCAAGCTAGACAAGGACAACAGAAGGCACATCTGACACACACAGCGCTACTTTCAACAACAGATTTATTTCTCGTTCTCGTCGCTATATATACACCCTCGACTCGTCATACACCACGTGTAACATTTTTTGGAAAAATAAACAACAGATATAGACTGGGAACCACACGTAGGAAGTTTCTTGACTCACATATTCAAAGACATGTACACGTTTAACGCGAACAAAGATAATTCAGCTCTTTTGAAGATAGTGAAATGGAAGGTTGCACTCCGTCGAATGGACACAGGACAAGGATCCTAAAAATCCAGCGCTCAGAATGGCTCCGACAGGCTAGACTTTTCAGAGCCTTTCTGGGGACGCAGCTGCGCAGCACCTATGAACCAGACACAGCGGAACTGCAAGTCCGAAAGCATCTACGGCTGGCAGACCAAATGACGGAGTTCCACTGGAATGTTCAGCTGAGGCATCTACGTGACTGGGTGAGCAAAGTGCGCGTGAATGCGACCTGCAACTTACATGCACCCGAAGGACTCTGCCTCCCTGAACCTGTACGTGATGTCTTGGGGCTCGGACCAAAGTTTGCGCTGCAACCCCCGAAGAAAAAACCTGAACTTTTATCTATTGTGCGTCAGGTTTCCCGACGTGCTCCAGAGGACGAGGCCACGAGGATCAACTCCGAAGGTGTCGACGCCTTAAAAAGCTGTAAGCCTCCACGTCAGAAATTACCTGTGAAACACGTAGAATCATACTTGTTACAGCATGATCTGTGTGTGCTGCCAGCTGATAAAGGAGGCGGCTTCGCAGTTTTTTCGCATGAAGAATTCAATGAGAAAGCTATAAACGCTATTTCGGCAGTGTTTAATGAAAGAAATGACGTCTTTTGCAATAAGGTCAGAGCAAAAGCACAACAATTGTGTAAAAATATGAATCTGCAAGGCGTGATGAACAGCATCAAAAAAAGCAAGGAGGATTGTCTGGAAGTATATTTCAGTGCTAAGACTCACAAAGAAGGTGTACCGTTCAGGGTGATAGTTTCTGAGAGGGACACGTGGCAGAAATCTGTCGCCATGTACCTTCAAGAAAAACTAAACTTGTTAGACATCAGTGACCCTTTCCTGACAAAGAGTTCTGAGAAGGTTTTAAATTTTGTAAGAGCTCATGAAAATCAAGGTTTAAAGGCCTTCTCTGCCGATGTTAAAGGCCTTTATTATTCTCTGCCATAATCAGAATTATTAACCTGTATTGACAGTTGCATAGATACATATGGTGCCATTAGGTTTAGCACGGAAGCAGGTACATCCATTGACAATTTTTTAGAATTACTTAGGTTTTATTTGTCATCTACGTTTATCGAGAACAAAGGTACCCTGTATCTGCAGAAACAAGGAGTGTGTATAGGTTCTTGCCTAGCACCAGTGCTAAGTAATCTCTTTTTAGCCAAACTTGACAGAGACCTGTCACAGCGCCTTCACGAATCTAAGGTTGTAAAGTTTTTAGATATGTTGACGACTTTTTAGTTCTAATTGACTGTTTATCTGCTTGTTTTACTAATGAATGTGCTCCTGTTTTTACCACTATTCGTGACTGTCTAAATCCACTAGAAGTGACCTTTGAAATGCCATGTGACGGGAGGATTAGATTCCTTGACATCAAGTTTGTGCTCACCGATAACGAAACCTGCTGGTGTTACGAACCTAGGGCAAGTAAGCCACTTTTACCATTTCATTCCGCGCATACAAAGCTTGTGAAGAGGGGAATCGCGAAGATGTGTTTCAGCGAAGCACTGAAAAAATCATGCCAACACCGAATGCCCGATAGCTTCGAACGGCAAGCCTCGCGTTTAAGCCGCGCTGGTTACCCGAGCCACGTGCTTGTGTCAGTCGCAGAAGGACTGCTTAAGAAGGCGCAGCAAAGCAGTTTGGAGCAGGTGCACGTGTCGAGCACTGACATGAACAAAGGAAAGGTTGCCGTCATCCCCTACATACTCGGATTCTCCCATAGAATGAAGAAGATTGCTGGAAGGAGCGGCATTAACGTTGTGTTTTGGGCACCTAATAGATTGGTCAGCCTCTGTAAAAACACAAGGCCAGAAAGAATCCCACGTAGCGCATGCGAAAAAGAACATAAAAACAAATTCGTTGATTGCATCGCCGGTGTGGTATACCGTATTCCTCTCAACTGTGGATAATCCTACATCGGTCAAACAGGTAGATGCATAAATGACAGGCTACGAGAACATAGTAACAAAGTTAACAACGTGGCCGCTGACGGCTTTCTTGCCATCCATTGCCAGAGATGCAAGTGCAAACCAAGATTTAAAGAAACAGTGATCATGAGTAGAAGCAGGTGTGAAATGACGCGCTTGATAATAGAAGCCAGACACATAACATTCGGCGATGCATCCGTCAGTAAACCTTCCATTTCATTATCTTCAAGAGAGCTGAATTATCTTTGTTCGCGTTGAACGTGTACATGTCTGAATATATGAGTCAGGAAACTTCCTACGTGTGGTTCCCAGTTTATATCTTTTGTTTATTTTTCCAAAAAATGTTACACGTGGTGTATGACGGGTCGAGGGTGTATATATAGCGACGAGAACGAGAAATAAATCTGTTGTTGAAAGTAGCGCTGTGTGTGTCAGATGTGCCTTCTGTTGTCCTTGTCTAGCTTGCGCTATAACAAAATAAGCTAATTGTCAGAGCGATGACTTCGGCTGCATCGGGACTCGGTAAGCGTGAGTTTGAGACTTTCTAGCTGGCTGGCCTTGCGGGCGCTGTCGATCTCTTCCCAGCTCTTAAGACGTCTTATTGTTCTCTTGTCCTTTCGGGGGCACTCTCGTTCAGAGTGTGAGGTCGTCAGCACACGACGTGTAACTGAGGTATTTGATTTAGCTGAGCTGCGCCTGGGGCTTCAACATGATGACTTTAGAAAGCAGGGGTGAGATGACGGAGCACAGCGTTCTGTCTTTGTTGGGCATTTAGAATTTGCCTCGCTGTAGGTTGCCGATTGTCGATCTGGAGTGACTTGTTTGATTTCGGGATCGTAATTACTTCGGAGTGCTTCTAGGCTGCTGGGAAGTTGCCCGATTCCAAGCTAATGTCGCGAAGTAGCTTGTTGGTAATTTTATAATTTCCTGGAGAAGTATTACGGGTTAGTTTGACGAGGGGCTCTTGTATCTCTGCAACGTCATAGAACGACCGAGCGTTGTGCTGGGCCTTCCTTAGTAGAAACTCGAGTTCAGAGAGTTCAAGATCTTGTCTCCAATAAGTTCGCACTTTGTCTCTTCCAGGTTGCGAAAAGTAACCGCGCTAAACAGACAAGGATGTACACAAATAAGAACACGACACCGGCGCTGTATGTCGTGTTCGTCATTGCCTATGTCCTTGTCGGTTTAGCGCTGTTACTTGTTGAAGCATGAAGTACCACGAACTCGCACAAGTTTCCTTTCTAGTTTCTTCGAGGACTTGCCGCGTATGCAATTGTATGCATTTTTTGGCGGTCTTGTTTTGCTGCGTATTGGTCCGGCTAGTTGCCAGGAGGGCCTGTAGGATGTGCTGTGCCTTTATAGGGCACAGCGTGCACGGCACCTGATCGCAAACTTTGTGTCTATCTTGTCTGCCGAGAAGTTATCTCAATTCTTCAGCTTTCTTGGTTTGATGGCTACACATTGTTTCGGTTTCTGCTTATACTTGTTCTTTTACCAGCGTTTCAAGAGGTTTCTTGTTACGGCTTTCCAGAGATGCAGGAGGCGGCTGTCGGCTGCCGACGTGTTAGTATTTAGTTGGATGTCTGCGGAATGGGCTTCTGCTAGTTTTAGGAGGTCCCGGAATCAGTCTTCAATGTATTCGAAGGTCTTCAGGGAATGCGGCAGGCTTTTCAGTCTGTAAGGCGTGCCATGGCCCGTTCTGGTGGGGGTATTGTGGTGTGCGACTTGCAGCTGTAGAATGTGGTGGTCGCGCCACAGATTCTCCTCGAGCCTGGTCCACTCAGCCTGATTTTTGCATGCCGTGAAAGTGAGGGTGGGATTAGTGTCTTTGGAGACGCAGTTGCCAATTTTTGGTTGTTATTAGGGATCATATTAGAAGGTTATACAATGTTGTGCTGCGTCGCATACCTCAGCTCATTTCTTGGCGGCAGAGTAGTCGCCACATGCCATATCTGTGCGTTTAAGTCTGCTATTACAACGATCATGATTATATTGCGCTTAGTGTTACTAATCATGAACGTCCACCAACTAGCGCCGTTCATTGCTTTACTAAATATTATAACAAGTTTGGGGCCTCGAGTGGTGTGTTTCACTTCTCTGATAAATTTATCTAATTCTGGTAAGTGGTCCCTGGGTATGCGGTAGATGCTTATTAAGTAAAGGCTTCGCTGCGCCTTTCTGCTGAGTAGCTGTTTTACTAGTTTCCTCGATGGTTGTGCCTGTTAGCTCATGCTCTTGGTTAGTTAGAGTTTTCTTAATCGAGATGGGCGGTTCTGTGTGTCAGGGTGTGGCCGTTGTATCCTTGTAGGCGGATGCCAAGGCTGTTTGTTTCTTCAAGGGCGATGATGTTGGGCTCTTCTTGCTTGGTAAACTTTTGCTGGTTGGCTCATTTTGGGCGAAATGAGCAGCAGTTTCATTGCCACAAACGTTTGGGTTGTGCTGTTTTTTCTTTGGGGTTAGTTGCCATCTTGATCGATCTTGATATCCACATCGCGGTCCTGGAGTGTGACCGGAAGACGTTGTGGTGTTGCTTACGTGGCCTTTTTTGGGGGACATTTGTGTGTTGTTTAGGGGTTGCTAAAGCGTTGCCTTAGTGACATAGTTCTGTTTGACATACATGGTACGATAAGTGAGCTGCTTGAGTGTATCGTGAATAGGGGCGAGCTGCTGTTCGGTGTATAGTATTTATTTCAGATGGAAATTCTGCATTTCTTGAGCCAATAATTGGGTCATATTATGCTGGATTTGCTGCGTGGTTAGTTGGGCTAAGGGGACCAATGCCGTCTTAATGCCTTCGTCTATGGGTCGCTTGAGGCGTGACTCCTTCAATGGCGGTGTCTTGGCTGAATGTGTTTTCGTTTTCGGCCCATTGATGATCGTGTCTTGTTCTTTGAATCTCGCTAAGAACTTATGAATGAGGGATTGCTGGCTGGCGAGTTTTCCCTCAAGTTTCCGGCAAACGTCCACGACCTCGCTGTCAAGTCTTATGCCGGTGGCGATGTCGGTGTACGTAGCGTTCTTCTGTGATAGGTACCTTGTGCGAGAGCCAGATCGGGATCGGGATCTCCCAGACCGTTTCGGGGAAGGATTTTTGGAACTTATAGTAGTTGGCAAGCTGGTCGTGGATTGTACTGAGCTGATGCTGGTTGGCGATCGGTCCGGGAAGTCCGAGTCAGAGTCGGAGTGCCATGTTCGTTTTTGTTCTTGAGCATCACTGTCCCTCTGTAGGAGAATGTGGAAGGATGGTAGGTTCGGTTTTATGTTTTGCTTGCAGTCGAGACTGGTCATGTTGTGATGTTGTTGAAAGATTTTGCATTTGGGTGGAAAGGCATGGTTACGGGGGGGAGGGGGGGAGTTTAGCCCTCCTGACCATAGCGGGGACAGAAGTTCGGCTTGGGATTGGGGCAGATATCTGGCCGGTAACCGAGGGATCTGCAATATTCCACCGACTTGTGATATGTGCGGCATCGGAAATGGTTGCATTGGTATATGACAAAGTATATAAGAGAAATTTGAAGGTTATCCTAGTTTGTGTGCAGCGAGCACCCTGTGTCTAGAGGGCATCGGTAGTCTATCCATGGATATCCGCACTCGTGGTGCACAGACAGTTTTATCGGGAAGTAGGAACGTAGCGTCCAACCAGCGTGCCGCACCGCGTTCGTTCTCGTTTTGGTTTGCGCGGATTGTCGTTTCCCCCAACGGCGGCTTAGAACAGTAGCGGTTTCATTGCGAATTTGTGCGATTCTAATGTGTTCCGTCTGTGCTTGCTGCGATGTCAGATGACTCAAGGTCCACGAGCTACCACTGTACTGTATTCAGCTGCCACAATAATTTTTGGAAATGAATGAGAAGAGCACCCTCAGCCGCGGCGTCTCCGTGGACTCCGCCACTGCGGTTGCAACCAATCGTTAGCACATGTTCTTGGGTGTATGCGTTTGTGGGTGCGTGCGTGAATGCGGGAGTGCAAAAGTGCGTCTAATTACTTCATTATGACGAGTTGCCAACTAGCCCAACAGCAAATTCTACTAAGCTTTGCCGCGTGTATGTTCAGAGAGGGGCAACACATGGCAACCCTCCCTGACCGGTTGTTTTCTGTAGCTGCCGGCAGGCGGCGACAGAAGTTAGTGCTTGCGCCATCGTGGCAGCATCTCGCAGCCCCATAAGAGAAGGCAAATTTACTTTTTTTTTTCCTTAAAAGCAGAAACTTAACTGTGGCGAGTGTTTCATTGAACAACGTAGACTCCACAACGCAATCATTCTGCATAATTTCAGCAAGTACAGTGCAGTAATATTAGGATATTGTCATTTTCAAATGCATTGGCAGTCCTGCCACGGTAGGGTGGTCCAGTGTGCTCAGGAACTCAGAAATAACTTTAATAAGCGTTGAAAGTGGTACCGAAACCAAAACGGGTAGCTGCAACGTGTGACGCCACGATGAGTCAATGACATCATAATGGATATTATCATAACGTAAATGCGCAGAACGTGTGCTAAACAAGCAGTACACGTGGGGCTAACGCCAAGAAAGCGAAGCTGTCATTGTCTTCTGACGACACGGGGAATTTTTCCAGCTCTTTCTAGCTAGACAGCGACCATTTCAGCGACGATATGAGTGCTGAAGGATCGCCGTTTGCTTTTGACGCGTCGCTGACGCGCGAGGAAGCTGACGTGCCCAAGCTCAACGCATTTTGCCGCGGCAAGATGAAGAGAAGCACCGGTTATCAAGTCTGTAAATAAACGATTATCATCGGCCGTTGTCCTGCAAAAGAAAAAGTGCGGTAAAAATGTCATGCATTCGTGGGAATGAGTCAGGAACAGGCAAATAATCTTTAAAATTCATTTTTAGAATAACTAAATGACTTGCAGATATACCGTTCGGTGCAGATAATGAGAGTGCAAAAGAGAACCTATGTCCAAAATTTTATGAAGGCCAGTGGATATCAAAAAATCGCCGGAGTTCCCCTTTGAGCGAAATGTATGTATAAAAGCCGACGCTCTTGACCCGCTCATCAGATTTCGACCACCGCCGATCGTGTTCGCCGGTACCATTGTTCTTCGAGTGTAGCCTGTTTTTGAGGGCCCAAGTTCGCCCTCAAATTGGACTAATATTTTCGCTATGATTAACGAAACACTCGTTTCGTTAATAATAGTTTTGCTGCCCTGTATGCGGCAGCCTGTACGCAACATTTCATAATCGAAGTACGAGTGAAGACTCACAAAAATAGACGTTCTTGACAGCGAAACTAAAAAAAAAAAACCGACGGAAATGACGCACGATCCAGAATGTTTAAAAACCCGGATCCTCGGCATGAGCTCCGAGATTAGATGGCGTTTTTGGCACGTTGAAAATCTCAGAGGTGACGTGCTGGGATTGCGTCATGTCGGCTAATCACCAGGTCCACGCGTCGTCTCAGTCCGGCTATTTCTGATAGCGCTGCGCTGTTCGGTAACGCCTCCGCCGTGTAGAAAGACTCACGATTGCCTGGTGTAATATGAAGTCACTCCTTCCACCTTTATATAACATGTGTGCTTCCTATGAATACACCGGCATTTGTTTGTCCTGAGCATGAACATGAGTGCGTATGGTGTGTTTATTTTTCTACGTATTTTGTGTTTTTAGCGCTCTAAGTTTTTATTATAATGCATTACCAACTAGCCCACCTATCCATCATTTTGTTTGCCCTCCACCTGACAGTCAGTCACATCGCTATTGGGCGGCAGAAAACAGGGAACTTCTATTGCCGCCCCTGCAGATTAATCATGATAGTATTGTGATAGCCACTATATGGGCAGTCCTGGCGTAGTTTCGTTATCGCCGTCGGCATCGCCGGGATGTTCCACATAAATCCCAAGTGCTATAACATTGTGGGCGCTTGCCGCATGTGGTATATGCGAGTGAAAGTGTGCGAGGGTAAGGCGAGGATTGTGGTTTGATCTCGCGCGCGCGAGGGAGAAAGGCAGGAAGGAAGCGCGCCGTTTCTTATCGAGTGCAAGGCACCAGGGGGACGCGGGGAATTCGGGGACGGGGGAAGTTTGGCGCAGCGAAGCACGGCCGTGCGGGCCCTATCTTGAAAGCAATCTGCGATGAGCACAAAGTGTAAGTGCGCCGAGAGCTGATAGCTTCGTGTGCGCTGTGTTCTCGCCGCTTTGTACGCGTTGAAGTGAGAGGCAGCACGAAGATCAGTTCGCTCTCTGCTGATGCCCCGCTTCTTCACGCCAGCATTTCGACGGCGAGTTTCGTCAGTCAACGATTGAGATGTGTTCATATTTGCTTGTGCGCGCGTGACACCATGCTTGTTAAGTTAGTTAGTATGCCTGCGTTTACACGTTTATACAGCCGATAAAACTAGTGTCCTTACTTCGTATAACTGCCCATCAATTTGCTATGGCAATGGATGATTAGCCTTCCGGGCAAAACTGCGACTTTTTCCAGTGCTACATACTACTATTTTCATAACAAATTTGAATTTAGCCAAAGTAAGTTTCGTTCCTATTGGCCCTTAAATGACAACAGGACCACAAGGATGGCAATCGCTCTCACAGATGGACGCTCTCGTCAAATTACATTTTAAGCCAATTCCTGTCGGCGTAAAAATGCTTCATACTTGTTGATTGCCGCTGTGATGATGGCATCTGGTGCTTATTGTTAACGGTAGCGCTTTTTGCCCACACAAGAACATCATCATCATCATCATCATCAGCCTGGCTAAGCCCACTGCAGGGCAAAGTCCTCTCCCATACTTTTCCAACTACGCCGGTCATGTGCTAATTATGTCCATGTTAACCAGCAAACTTCTTAATCACATCCGTCCACCTAACTTTCTGCTGCCCCCTGTTGCGCTTTCCATCTCTTGTAATCCAGTCCGTAACCCTTAATCACCACCGGTTATCTTCCCTCCTTATTACATGCCTTGCAGCGACAACATGGCCGCAATTAGCACACGACCGTGATATCTGGAGAAGTATGGGAGATGCCTTTGCTCTGCAGTGGGCGTAGCCAGGCTGGTTATTATGATGAATTCCTCCCAAACAAGATACACGACACCAGCACAATATTTTGCAACTGTCACGCCGCTTTAAAACTAAATAGGAATCATGTTATAATTAATAAAACGCAAGGACGATCACTATACTACGTCATCTGAATTTGGAGCATATCTCTATAGTATACATAAATATAGAGCATAGCTCTACATTTTATTGGAGCTCTATACGGGTTTTTATTTCAGGATATTTTGGCTGGTGGTGACAAACTGTCGCGTTGCAAGCGGAGCAAAGTGGGTCGCGACTGCCTCGTTAATCGGGAGATAGCGAGAGGCAGCGCGTAGGTGACGCGTGGGCGCAATTCACAGCAGCTGCCCCAGATAGACCTCCGCCCATGCAGCGCTTTGATTCCATATGTCTGACGCGCGCTAATCTGGCGCCATCTTGTAACCATCGTCGCTGCAGAGCCCGTCTTGCGCGGCACCATGCTTTTCGCCTCACACTTTCGCCATACCCTCCTGCAGTGGCCTCCGTCTTTATTTCACCGCTGCGCTCCGCGTTCGCTCTTTCATCCTTCGCTGCGGTCGTTCACTCGGTTACGCCGGGGGCACCGACGCTCGCCTGAGCAACGGGCGCCTAGGAGCTGGGCTCTAAAATGTAATGTTTGCTTTAAGGAGCCGCATAGCTCTTCACCCAATATGAAGTGCTGCTAGGAGAGCAGTTCACTTCTCAACGTGAACGTTTCATCACAAGGGACAATGCAGAGGTGGTATCCAAAACAATCTAGTGCTCCTGAGCTCCTCTGACGTGCATTGATACTTCAGCAATGCCATGTAGTATTTCTCCTGTGCTACCGGACGGTGACAGAATCAGTCGGGAATTGATTGGAGAGCCGATGTGACCAGTAGCTAGCACTACACACAGCACTATAAAAATGTGTTGTTGATTTGTTAGGAAACAAGCACATATGCAGCGCCCGAAACAATGGCGTAGTGTAGACAGCGCGACTTGGCCTTGAACCTTTCCTTTTTTTTTGACAAGCATTGAGCAATGGAATGTTCGTCGGTGACTACGCAGTCTGTGTTATCTAGGATGTGTCTACTTCGTGTCTACGCGCATGCCATACAGTTTACACGTATGTGTATACGATGTACCAGTACCACAACCCACGGTCGTGGTGGATCTGACGCCATGGTCATGAGTTGTGGCGCCCGCAGTTTGTTGTATGTTTCAAAGCGGCGGCGAGAAAAAGAAATTGTTGATGTACTTTTGACGGAAATGTCTGTTTGTACAACGCGGGGCACATTTATACGCTGACGTTGTAAGCTGCCATAACTAAGCTTAAGATTTATTCCATGACGCCAAGTCAAACCGAGCGGAAAATAGACTGGAAGAAATTATATTCTGTGGTTTTACGTGCCAAAAGCAGGATATGATTATGAGGGACGCCGCAGTGGGAGACTCTTAAATAATTTTGACTTCCAAGGGTTGTTTAACATGTACCCAATGCACGGTACACGGGCGTCTTGTTTTTTTTTTTTTATTCATCCCCATTGAAATAGATTGGAAACGCGTTCATAAAGTGGTGATTCCACCTTGCTGAACGGCCCGTTTGGCACTGGTGCCTCACTGCTCACTGACACTAGCGTGATGACTGCAGGGCTGACGAACTGATCTTGGTGACGCACGTACTCATGGCGGAGCACTGTCGAACCAAGCCATCAAGCAGCTGGATGCCGCACGACTACGGCCAAGGTACCGCCACTGCACTTGTGAGTATTCTTTTACGCGATATCAATTGCAGTAGGTATACAACGATCAACGCTTACTTTACTAATACGCGCTGGCTCCTTTGGCTCTAAGTTGGCCTACTATGAAGACTCTGGCAAGAGTGACGAAAGATTGGCTAATTCGTACATAACACTGGTGCTATGTAATAGACGCCGTAGTGGTTGGCGTATTTGCGACCACCTTGGAGTTACTAAGAGCCCACATGTAGCTGCGTACAGGATCGTGCTTGCGCTTCGATGCCATCGGAATGCGGCTGACGTGGCTGGGAAAGGAACGAGCCATCCGCAAATGGGACCATCCTCTCAAGGATCACCGAAAACTACCGCGGGAAGACGGGACAAGACGGAAGGACTACACAGGGTGTGCACAGACTAGTAACAGCATGCATTTATCATCGTACTGTATTTTTTTTATACGGAGCCAAGGCAGCATTAACAAAACCAAGAATCAATCTAAAAAATAAAGAACTAAGAAAGAACACACAAGGATATCCTTGTTACAAAGCCGTCGCAAGAAATATTTCTTTCTGTGAAAGTTTCAGTGAACGAATGCTCGCGCAATCAACAGTGGCGCGATCAATCTTGACATTGTCGAATACTTCTGATCAGGGTGTCTATGTGATACTTCATACGCATAAAACACGGGCCAATATGTGCACTCGTGACAGTATATATAGTGCAAGATTTCCATAGATTGGAAGTTTTCTTACGTCGCTCTTGTGCTCTCTCCTAATATCGGTGACACATCGGCCTGACTGGCCGACGTGTCGTTTTCCACACATGAAAACCAAACATTGCACTACCTGCCGCACAAGCTGCACAAATCGGTGCTTCCGCGTAGACATCTAGTACACTCCAGCCGTGTGCGTGTCAGTATGAATATTTGCGCACAGATCAGTTAGCTTACACGATGCTGAAACAACAACGCTAAGACTCGCACCTTCGCTAATATCTTTAAGATTGGCTGATATCTTGTGCAAGTAATGCAGCACCCGTACTAGCTTTTCCCTACGGCCTTGCCTCCTAGAGTTTCAACCGGTGTCGTTGCGCTTCGAAGGTAAACTCTCTGCAACAGAGACCAGCGCATGTCCGAGGTGTATACCACAGACAAAAGGCGATTAAATTGCTTGCGGAAGCTGTCAGGAGCCACATGGGCCAAATTACCCCACCGCATTTCTTTTTTACTTGGGTTGTTGGTCTCGTTAATGCTGCCCTGTATCTGCATAAAAGGCACAGCGTGATAAGTTGGATACACTTCCTAGTAGGCGCAGCGTCTGTGTGCTCTTTGTTATCTTGTCCCGCCTTGTAGCGCTGGCTTTCTGTGGTGGTGAAAAAACTGGCCCGCCAGTCAATTATTGCAAGCTCTCGATGACCAAGGAGGTACGATGCCAGAGCCATCTATTAGAGAGAATGCATGGTCTCGCTATGGCTAGTCATATAAGCCGGCCGTGCTAGCGCGCTCTTCAAACGCATTAGCCATCTCTGATGCTTCATCGCTGGAGTCATGCTCTATATATTGTTACATGGAAAGAGACATGGGAATGACTTTATACAGGTTTATTTAGAAGCGCCATATGCACTTAGCACTGCCTAGAACGAACAGCTCGTGCCAGGTTATAGCGTTGTGGTCTCTGCAGTCATGATAGACGTAACCAACCAAGATTGGTCAAACAAGATAGTCACTGACGTAACTGTTCCGTAGCATTACCCCCGGCGGCAGAACCATCGTCCAGGAGCTCTAAGAGAGTCGTCGAAACCATAGTAAATGACCTTGAGTCTTGATACGTGAACGACGTCACTGGACCTAAGGAGAGAGACGAAATAAAACTGGCCGGGGCAATCTCCCAGCTAACACGTGTTACCTGGCGCAGCACACGATATGGTCCCGTGTACCGAGAGACAAGCTTTTCGGAGCGGCCCACACGGCCGGAAGGGGACCAGAGAAGCACAAGCGCACCAGGAGGGGTAGTCGCGTCGCGGTGCAAAGCAAGTTAGCAGCGTGGCTTATTACATCGTGCCGCCGTAAGCCGGGTGCGCGCAGGCTGACGGGCGTAGTCAGCACGCTCGATGGCATCACGAGCCTACTTGCTAGTGGAGTCGGCAGATGGTGGGAACACGGTGTCCAGATGTAAAATCGGCACTCGTCCGTACGTTAGGAAGAAAAGCAAGAATCCATATGAATCTAGACGAGAGGAATTAAATGCAAAAGTTACGTAGGGAAGAGCAAGGTGCCAATCATGGTGGTCCGGCGAAACAAACATAGCGAGCATATCTGGGAGAGTGCGGTTAAAGCTTTCCGGGAAGCCTTTGGTCAGGGGTTGGCAAGAAGTGGTCAGCTTGTGTCGAATAGAACAAGAACGCAGTACGTCGGCGACGACTTGAGAGAAAAACTAACGGCCACGGTCAGTGAGCAATTATCTCAGGGCGCCATGAAGCAATATGACGTCACGTAACAACTTCGCGATATCAGTTGCACAACTGGCTCGTAGAGCTCGGGTAATTGCGTAGCGACTAGTATAACCAGTAGCCAGGGCTATCCATTTGTTTCACAAGGTGGATGTGGGAAAAGGGACAATAAGATCTAGTCCATCGCAAAAATTAGTTCCGTGGGTATGTCGGTTGACTGAAGGTGACCAGCAGCTGACTTAAGGTAGCAGCGGAGGTGTTTTGCGACGTTGGCATGATCGCAAGTGGCCACGTAACGGCGGAAGGAGCGTGCAAGACCTGGCCAAAAGAAACGACGCCAGACACGGTCGTGGGTGCAAGATACACTAAGGTGTGCGGAAGTGGGTGCATCATGCAGTACCGTGAACACACTTCATCGTAAGTGTCTACGCACGAATGTAAGGAGGTGAGGTACGTCAGGTTGACAATTGCGGTGGTATAGGACACCCTCCTGAATCGCAAATTTGTGGACGGATGTATCGTTAGGCGATGATTCGAGGCGATTGTTGATTTCCTCCAACGAATGGTGGCGGCTTTGTTATTCACCGGTGGGAATCGGGTCCGAAACGGGAAAAATAGAGTTGTTGGTGTCCTCATCAGTGTTCTCACGTTGTTGACCAGGAGCCGGGACAAGCGAGCTGCATCTTGGGCCAGGCGGCTGGATTTGTAGACGACCAAATATGGATTCTTGTAGGCGCAGGGCCCAGCGACCAAGCCAACCGGAAGGGCCTTTGAGAGAGGACAGCACATGTAGTGGTGGTCGGTTATTACAGACAAAGGAGGTCCGTACAAGTCGGTTCGGTATTTCCCAACCGCCCAAACGAGAGCCGAACACTCGCGCTCTGTAATGGAATAATTGCGCTCAGCGGCTGATAAGAGGCGGCGTGCGTAGGCGATGACACGGTTAATTGCAACGTTGGCGTTTGCTAGTATTTCACCGACTCCATGGCCCCTTGCATCGGTACGCACCTCGGTAGGCGCAGCCGAGTAAAAGTGTGCGAGTATCGGAGGAGTCGTGAGCAGGCTGATGAGGTGTGAGAATACAGAAGCCTCTTCCGACCCCCGTGAAAAAAAGTTACGTCTTGCCTAAAAAAAGTGACCTCACTATGTCCACGAGATTCTCCACGTAGCGCCGGAAGTGTGAGCATAGCACTAGACAGCTACGGATATCATTTGCAGATAACGTTACAGGGAAGTTCTTGAAGTGCGCAGATTTTTCTCGGGTCGGGTTGTACACCATTAGCGCGTACGAGGTGGCCAAGCACTGTTCGTTGGCGACGGTCAAAGTACTGGGAAGTTACTAAGCTACTTGCAAGCAGAACTTAAGGTACAGTAACGTGATTAGAGCATTCAAGTGTACAAGTATGTAAGGTTTGCCGTTCGCCTGTGCCGCTCTTGTGCCTGCAGGCGGGCGCGAGGGAGCGTAATCCTGCTTTCTCTCCAAACCTCTGCACATAGCACCTATTTTCGTTTTGTCAGGGGTGCAGATACGCAAAAGAAACGCCTTGTTTCGTCACTGCTGTACACATGCGCAAGTGGGGAGTAATATGTGGCAGCTGCATGTAGCAGCACGGGCGACATCACCACCACAACCACCACCACCGCACCACTCGGAATTCATTCTTGGCCGCTGACCGTTGGCGTGGTAGATTGCACAAGCGCTGTGCCTGATGTTGTGTGTATATGGTGGTGAAAAGTTGCCAAAGAGAATCATATTTGAAATTTGAAAAATTTCACATCAAGAAAATATGCCTTGGAGCATGTATGTCATATCTTGTCAATGGTTCAATTAGATGCGAACGTTTAAATTCAAATGTAGATTTCAAAATATAAGTCCTACTTTCATGTGCGCTTTGTTATTCGCCTGATTAACCAGTTTTTCACCGAGTGGTCATAATTAGGCAAGGAGGCAAATTCTATGCATGCTTAGAAGTATTCAAATTATCAGACTGAGAAGAATTAGGAGAGAGGACCAAAAACTAGTATCTCAGTAACCTGCGCTTTGCAGATGACATTGTTCTCTTGAAGAACGATGCAAATGACTTGTAACAAATGCTTGATGTCCTTAGCCGACAAAATGGAGAAGTAGGTCTGAAGATTTGCATGCAGAAGACAGAGCTGATGTTCAATGGCCTGGCAAAAGAACGACAATTTATGGTTGGCACTCAGCCTGTAGAATCTGTGCAAATGTATACTTTTTAAAGCGAAAGCTTTACTGGCCGCGAACTTGCGATTTCGCCGTGATGGTGCTCCGAGTCACAACGTCACAACGCGCGCCTCGCCGCGGATATTTTTCTCTTTCTCGCTCCCCAGTAACTACTGCGCATGCGCCACTAGTAGCACCAAGCCACAGGTGTTCCAACGCTGCGCAGCGCCGTGCCTTGCGGCTGCTGCCGCTCGGTATGACGTCACACCACGTTCCTCGTCGTTGCGCTCGCCTCCGCTCACTTCGCCAGCTGCGTCGCATGCGTGATAACATGTCGGAGGATTGAAAAGGAGAGCTCGCTTGCACCGCAACAACAGTTGAGGCGGCAGTATGGACGGCGACAATTCTGATAAGCAGGAGGAGGACTTGACATCGGAACGAGATGAAGAGGAAACGAATCGCCCATGAAACAGACGAACAGCGCGCCGAACGACTGACTAAACGACGCAACATAGATAGACAACCAGACTAACCCGGACTTGTAATCAAGATTAGCCAAGGCTAACCATGGTATGCCTTAGCTTTCGCTACGTATATCCTGGCATAACCGAGCTAAGCCACTGCCAATTAGTACCAATTACTTACAGGGAACCCTGATCTTGATAAAGAAAATTACGGAAGATAAAAAGTGGGTTCGAACGCATACTTCAAGCATCACGAAGTCATTACCCGCAGCTTACCACTACCTTTGAAAAATGTACGAATATTGCGTTCTGCGAATAATAACGTCTGGGGCAGAAACTTGGAGGATAAAATTTAGGAACCGTAGAACGAGCGACGGAGAGAGTTAATATTAGGCGTAACTTTAAAGGCTAAACTACACGTACGCTTGCCGGCGCGTGAAAGCTTCTGCCCACGCGCTTTGCGTTTGCTGCGCCTCCCGAGTAATGACGGTTTGTGCCTTGAAGACGTGCGCCAGCGCACGTCCATTTGGCTCACATTTTCGCCTTCGTAGACATAATTTCGTATGTTTAAAGCGAAAGCTTTACTGGCCGCGATCTTGCGATTTCGCCGTGGCCGTGCTCCGAGGCGGCACATGACGTGACACTGTGTTCACACCACGTTCCTCGTCGTTGCGTTCGCCTCCGCTCGCTTCGCCAGCTGCGTCGCATGCCGGATAACATGTCGGAGGATTGAAAAGGAAAGCTCGCGTATGCCGCAACCACAGTTGAGGCGGCAGTATGGACGGCGAAAATTCTGATAAGCAGGAGGAGGCCTGGAATCGACATCGGAACGAGATGAAAAGGAAACGAATCGCCCAGGAAACAGATAATCAGCGCGCCGCACGACTGGCTAAACGCCGTAACATAGCTAGACAGCCAGAATAACCTGGACTTGCAATCAAGTATAACCAAGGCTGATCATGCTATGCCTTAGCTTTCGCTACGTATATCCTGGCATAGCCGAGCTAAGCCACTGCCAATTTTATGAGGCAGCCAGGGCGCCGATATTTCTCTGGGAAAGGTAGACGGCTTTAGAATAGTGTTTGTCGCCTTACGTACATTAAACGCGAGCATCTTTGTGGGACGTTTTGATGTGCGTGCCTTCAAGACTTTTAGGTTAAGAGGAAGCTTTAGCTCGAGTGCTCCTATCTAAATACATGCAAAAGGAGAATTCGTTTTTCTCGGCAACCACTGCACCAAATTTGACGAGGTTTGTTGCATTTAAAAGACAAACTCAAAATCTAGTGACTGTTCGTTTCGAATTTTTGAGTTAGGTCGTCAATTTTTTATTAAAAATTGGCAAAAATCGAAAATTTTCAAAAAACGAAACTATCAAGTTTACAACTCTGTAACTCATCCACTAAAAATGATAATACAATTCTGTGAATTGCATGTAATAGTACATCCAAATCGGACAAAATTGATATGTTACACAAGAATATAAAAAAAATTTAATCATAGGGAAATACAACTTTTGCAAAACCGTTGTAACCGACGTTACAAATTCACGTAAAATGTAAGATGACATATTGAATTTGTCCGCTTTGAATGATCTAATGGATGCCGTTCACAGAACCACGAGAACAGTTCTTGCTGCAGAGCTATGAATTTGTAAACTTCGTGCTTCTATTTTTTTCTAACGGTCAAATATTTGAAAATCGTTTTAAGAAAATTCAAGCCCGAAATCGAAATTCCGCTTCCAACAGTCACTAGAATTTACCTTCCTCTTTCAAATGCAACAAATTTCATCAAAATCGGTCCAGGAGTTATCTCATAAAAACGTTTTTGCGTTTTACATGTATTTGAATAGGCCGCGTCGGAGTTGGGCCCGAGCTAAAGCTTCCTCTTAACGTACGGAAGCGCGAATGATAGGAAGCTATATTGAGCGCGACGCAAAAAACTAATTTCGCTCAAACAAAATGCAGCAGCCGCGGACTCGTCCACTTGCAGATCCAGTGACCGAGCATGATGAAACACGTATGCGAGACAAGCTTCGCAGCGCCGGCACAGAAATCTTTATGTCGTCATTGGAGCAGATTTAATTGGCAGCTTGTTGCTCTCTCTCCGAGGGCTCGCGGTCATAATCACGTTGTGTGATGGAATCAGCTAATGCTCCAGAGGTGTAATTGGATATTCGTTTGGGAGAGGTCGTCATCTTGCAGTAGACATAAATAAGATAATGAAGTTGTTACCTTGACAACACTTGCGAGACACTGCCTCTTCAGGTGTGCTTGCTATGCGTGCTAGCCTTGCATAGATTTCCAACCGACCGACCAACCGACCGACCGCTCTGGACGGTGAGTGAGCGAGCGAATGAGCGAGGAATCAAAAGTACGTGCCTCTTATTCGCAGTTACAGCTAACGTGGAATGATAAGGGAACGCCAAAGCGTTCAAATGTCCACGAGACATGTGGGAACTGCGTCCATCAACCCCGTCTCCTGAGTGAGCGCGCACATGTGCAGAGTTCCGTGGTGCAGCTGGTGAAGCTCGGCTGGGATGGTCAGCTACCGCTGGCACTTTCCCTGACGCTAGCCGTGCACGCGTACTGGCCCGCCGTAGGGTCGCAGACGCTGGGCGACGACTGCGAGCAGGAGCGTCCTCTGGCGTTGGAGAGCGTTTGCGCCGAGCCCACGACGTACGACGCGGCCGACATGACCGTGAACGCGGTGATGCTCCGCGGTTCAGTGCTGCTCGCCTACGAGGACGCGCGGAGCGTCCGCGAAAAGGTGCGTGAGCAGCGCTGCCGTGTGCGCGACGGGCCGCGATGTGCTGTGGTGTGCCGGGAATATTAAAGAGACACCATAGGAAAATATTAAGTTGAGCGAGTTTGAAAGATTAGTCTTTTGCACTAACGAATTCGTCATTCGTAGCGAAACAGAGCTTTCATAAACGAGAAAAAAGAAAATGGAAAATCGGAGTGGCGCCAATGGTAGGTGGACTGTGGTACCTTTCGTATGACATCAGCACTGGCTCAAGTCGTGTGGAAGCAACGTGGACTCGTCTGTTTTGGCGCGTGTGGTTCAAATTGAGGAGTGGCAGTGGGACCTTCGGCGGCAATGTTGTACGCTACGAAGTGACATATCAGTAGACTGACAACGATGATAGACTTCCACACAAATATCCTATCGATCTAGCTCGATTTAAAATCATTGTTTGCTGTTGCTTTAAGAGCAAACGGTGGCCTCTTGTGCATGGCGACTCTTGTGCAGTTGCAATAACGTAGGCAAATGGACAAGTCGCTAGGATGAAGTTTAGAATAGCATATGTAAGTCCCGGACTGCTGATTCGTGATGACTACTAACTAAATGTTCAGAACCGTAACGGATCCTATAAGGAAAACAAATGCCATTTCTATAAAAAATATTAGGGAAGAGTGCCAATACATGCAACCTATGGAAACGCAACTTTTTTTTCAGATAGAAGCAAGAGAGCGCGACAAAACGAAAGAAAAATACATATTCGGGTTTAGTTACAGCGCAATAAGGACGAGAAAGGTTGAATAATAGAACAAGAAAGCTTACTGAGCTATTAACGAGCCTCACAAAATGTGCCAACTCTCCCATCTCTGGATCTCCTGAATATGTATTAGAAATTTGACACTCGACATTTTTTATAGACTAGGTACCGTACAGCGAAGTATACTTATGCCGCTGTAGCTTAGGAAGTTAATAACCTCTAAAATAGTAGACTGTTTGCTGAGCTGGGTTATAGTTGGCCTTTGTTGCATGCTGCCGCGTGTGGCATTGTGCTTGGGAAGGTCGGCCAATGAGAAGACGAGTGAGCCATCCAGAAGTTCACGATGAATGCGTCGGTGATAAGCGAACTTTATGATGTATGGAAAGCCTAACAAATATTGTACGTCATGAATAACATGCACTTAATTTTAAGCAATTGCATATTTGCAGTGCTGTAATTGATCGACCGTAGTGTTGTCTCGGTAGCGCTACCTGAAATTCTATTACTTTTTCCGTTACCCAATTACGCGTAACGAGACAAGCTGTTACGGGGAAGCAGCTTTGGGCATTTGGATTTGGCGGGAACTACAATAATGAATGCCACGCACAGGCGCACAGTATTTGTCTCTGAACGGACCATAAAATGTTGACGAACAACTTCAAACGGCGTTGCTTTGGCTCCATAGCGATGGCCACTTCAGAAATAACGCCACCAAATCACCCCCAACTAATACCACCCGCTTTTCATGGGCCCTGCCATTGGCGCCTTATCCGAACGACAGCAGGAATCGCGCGCTTCGTTTTCAAGGGCCCAAACGCCAGCGTCGCGGAATTGAGCAACCACTGTGTTGTGCGTAAGGTGTTTGTGCTTATAGACAGCATGACGGTCACTGAATTTGCTCGCTGCTGCTGCCGCACTTCATCACGCCAGTGTTTTAAAGCGAGTGTCCGCGGTCATCGAGTGTGATGGGTTCATGTTTGCATGCGTACGCTGACACCATGCTTGTTACTTTAGTTAGTAAGCGAATGTTTCCTAGTTTATACGGCTGATATAAAACTACTATCCTTACTCGTATTGCTGCCTTCTAATTCGCTATCACAATCGCTACTATGCCTTTCTTGCGAAACTGCGATTTTTTTTTTTGCTACGAGGGCATTTACATTTGTTTAGGCAAACTAGTGACGCGGCAGCTTTTTCTTTCTTTTCCGACAAAGTCGTAACATTTTTTGGGCAACCAATTTCTAGTTTTTTTGTCGGAAGTTAGTCATAGAGTAGTCACTAATTCTCGGAGAGCTTGTTTGCAAGAAGCCTGAGAAAGTGTTGGGAGGTAGTTCGTGCAGTTCTGGTGATAAAAAGGAGTAATATTGTATTTAAGCTTTTAAGAAGAAATACAACATGATAGACTGATAACTTTCTATAAATTACTTTATTAGTTAAAGCAGATAGGCGACGATTGGTCGACACTCCGTTTCGAATTGGATTCCAAAACATCGTCGTCATCATCTCCACAAATGTAGTTAAGGAAAATCTTTACTTTGAGGCCAATTTCAGAATACAGATGATGCCGCCTCCGTATTATAAAGTGGAATACAAGTTTTCCCGAACCGACATCAAATGCAGCTAAATCTTTCGTTCATATTGTGCTTTTTAGCGATCTAACTCAACTAGTTAAGGAACCCACGCTCACCCAAAATTCAGTGCCATCGACCTTGCATTTTTTCCTTGTTAGTCATTTGTTGTATGAAATATCACATCATAAATTGGTGTTTGTGAATGTCATGATTAAGGAAGTGACTAGAAGCCAAAAAGACAGGAGCGCATGGTCATATATTCTTAAAATTAAATTATGGGGTTTTACGTGCCAAAACCACTTTCTGATTATGAGGCACGCCGTAGTGGAGGGCTCCGGAAATTTCGACCACCTGAGGTTCTTTAACGTGCAGCTAAGTCTAAGCACACGGGCGTTTTCGCATTTCGCCCCCATCGATATGTGGCCGCCGTGGCCGGGATTCGATCCCGCGACTTCGTACTCAGCAGCCCAACACCATAGCCACTGAGCAACTACGGCGGGTGTCATATATTCTTACCGGCTAATGACGTCGAAATACTACACATGTTAGACTTCGACATTTTCTCGATTTACCATGTTTTCTTAATCAAGAACATGTACTGTTAATGATCCTTGGTGCTTTTTTTCAAGAACCTTGTATTTCAGCGCAGTTGTGAGTTTGCACCAACAATTGTAGAACTCATAAGAAATGCAAGCCAATGGATTACTAAATCATTGGTACGCTCGTAACAAAAGGCGAAGAAGAAAAGAAAACAACATAGTAAAAATCCATCTGTGCCTAGCGTGCACAAAGCCTGCGTCGCGTGCAGAAAGTTGAAAGACAATATCAAGAAAGCAAAATATTATCATAATGTCACTATAAAAGCTTCTTTCGTCTCAAGCAAAATTTTGGCAGCTCTTCTGCCCTAGGAAGAAGTCGCCCCTCAACATCTCTGCAAATGTTATGTCATTTCCGTAAATGGGACTATTGTGACTAACAAAGATAGATTCGCTAAGTGCTTTGACGAGATTTTTATGTTCAGTGTTCACTGATGATGATGGTGGGATGCCATGTTCTATGCGGCTTACCGTATACTTCCTATAAGTAAGATCGTCATGTCTGGCGAAGGAATTCTGTCGCTGCTTCTTAACATCGACTCAAAGAAGTCCTCTCGCATTCACGGCAGACCTAACGCTTTTCTTGCTATATGGGATGAATGTGACTCAAAGTTTTTTTACATAATATTTAACAAATTATTGCCACAGGGTGAGCTTCCAAGCAACTCGAAGTTTGCAAACAATATTTCCATATCGCAAACAAACAACGCCTCTATCATGTCTTCCTACAGACCGATTTCCCTGCTGTGCTCATGGGCAAAAACGTTAGAACAGATCATATTCAAGCACCTATTACTTTTTATTGAAGAGCACAATTTCACTAGCGACCAGCCGTAAAGGCTTTTTAATGGCTGCACAATTACTGGAAGGTGTTCATGATATTACAGCGGTCCCAGACAGCAAGACCAAATTGATATGGTATTTCCAGGCTCCGAGAAAGCATTCGATCGCGTATCCCATCGGAATTTTTCGGCAATACTGAAACCTGTACTGAAAAATAATTCTCTGGTTTCATGATTTGAGGCCTACCTTTATTTCCGAAATCAAATGGTTGTTATCGATGACTTACGTTCGCAACAGGTTAATTCAGGAATTCTTCAAAGGTCACTGGGGTACTTCCTTCGCTATTTTAATAATCAATCAACAGTAAAAAAACTGTCTTTTGTTTAAACCTATAAAGGCTTAGGTATTAAGTTCAGCACCGATATTAAGTGTAATGAGCGTGTTGCTTACATTTAAAAGAGAGCTATGGGAAGTCTATATAGGCCAGGCAGGTAGCTGTGGTAATAAGCGTCTGAAAGAACATAACGCATCCTTAAGCGGGGACCAGGCAAGCAATCTGGCAGTTCATTGCAGCAGCTGCAAGAAGTGCAAAAAAAGTGCGCCACTGTTTGGTCAGGGGGCCATTTTAGGGAGGACTAAGACTAGATACGAGCGAGAAATCTCGGAAGATTTTCACTTTGGAAAGGAGAAAGAAAATATTGTCAGCGATGCGCATTTGTGTTCACCCACAGTGAACGTGCTTACCAATTGGGCAGGTAAAAGGTGATTAAAAACTGACATAGATGCATGGGTCTTGGGAGGAGTAGAAATTTCGCATGCGTCGGCTGTTTTCGTGCGGCAAGGTACTTTTCGAGGTGTTATCAATGCACATGTCTTGGGAGGAGTTGGAGATGCGCATGCGTCGAATGTTACGTGCAGCAGTTGGAATTCCAACAAAGTACAGCTGAAAGTCTAGCGTCCGTCCGTGTCTAACGCTTTTTCCTTGTGTGCGCGTCCTTTGTGTTTCGGTGGTACCCCTTTTTTTAAGTTCATTAAGAAGATGTTTGCGTGGATCCGCCTCTAAATTAAAGCGACTTGAGTAAAAAGCTTTTGTTCGTTCAGTCCTAGAATCTGTGGTATGGAATCCCCACAGGCAACTGAAGATTAAAAAAAAAAAAAAAAAAACGAAATAATTCATACGGCTATACGGCTTGTCTGAAATTGTTACAGTTCGCTTATACATGCCTCAGCATACTTTTAAAGAACGCTCACCCGGATACACTACACACAACACGATTACCTGACCGGCTAAAGTATATGTACCTATTTTACTAAGAAAAGCTACCAATAAATAAGAACGCGTATATAAATGATTCCATCGTCACTCAACGCAACCATAGCATTGGAAAAACTGAGGTAGTTTCCTGTGGAGCACAAGCAATGAAAATTTTGTTTTTTTCCGGGCATGGTCAGTGATTGGAACGCCCTGTTTGCAGATACGGTCGGCTGCACAACCGTTCAGTCAATTCTGTTTATGGTGGACCAACAATAAGAGCGCTTGTTTTTCCTCTTTCCCTCTTTTATTTAATTTTGACATTTTGCATAACGAATCTGTACCCTATTCCAAATTATTTCTCACTTTCATGATACTTTCTGCATGCCTTCAAACAGCATTTCGTTATCGCACTCTGCATCGATTCTCTCGCTTATCTTTAGTGCTCTCGGTTATCCTTCGCACAGTTACTTATTTTCTGTATTTCCAGGCGACCTACATTTATCTTTCTCTATTGTATAGGTACTAGAGTTTATTCAAATATTGTTTTTATTTTGCTGTTTCTTCCTAAGCGAAAGACTGTCACTCTGTGCATAAGTATTCAGAAGTTAATCAAAGTCGTCTCGTCCATGGTGTCCTGCTGCCGCACAGCTATTACTCTTATTATTACTACTGCTACCCGCTGTGTTTTTTCATTGTATGACCCATTCCTGGCTAAGGCCTCGTATCAGAGGTCGGCAGTATTTCTGAAACAAAATAATTTTAAATTCATCCCTAGCACCTGATATATAGCTCCTTTTCGCACTAGTCAGTAGATACGTGGTGTGCAATTTTTCTAGGTAGTCTACACTTGATTCGATTGATACTTCACATTCGATTCGGTGTTCGATACTTATTTTTCGTATTCGATTCGTATTCGAAAAAAGTTGAAATTCGCCCAACTCTACTTGTAATAAATTAGTGCGACATAATTTATTTGTTTGTTTTTTTTTTACATTTTGAAGGTGCTAGCGGCGCTCCTGTTGAGAGGAGGATTAGAGGAGAAGAGAGGAAAAGTTAAAATGGCGCTTTCGTGAAACACGCCTACGGAGCTTAGTTTTGAGTCGAGGTAGATTTTAGAATACGTTCAAGAATAGCTTCAACACTCCTAGGAGTGCTGAAGCGAGATGCATTTTGAGCCCGAAAGGATAGCTTGTTCAATGTCTGCCTTCCGTGTGGCAGTCTGTACATTGCTTGCGTTGCGTGTGCAAAAGACTGCGCTACGTATTTTCCGTTTCCGTGGAGGTTTCCGTACCCTATTTGTCCAGATCAGTTCAATCGAGCATAAGATCTCCTTATCTGTGTATGCCACACACTGCGTACTGCCTATAACTAAAATTAGGCTACGCATCAGCTGCAAAGTTTTTTTTTCGAAATTCTTAGGCACTGTACTGTGCATATATACGTCGGTGTAGTTCTGCGTGTAAATACTTTTGTACGCCGCAGTCAACGCTATATCAACGAAATCATGTGTTTGACATATGGAAGACATTTACCTTACAGAATCATGGTTCTTGCTTACAACACCCTATTTTTTTCTACACCTTATTACTGTCTGCTCGCGTAGGGTACCATATCACCTACGAATCTAAAGAAGATACATATATTTCAGAAAAAAAATTGTTCGAGCACTATTTAACTTAGCTTACAATGCCCACACATCAGACTTATTTCCGAAAGTAAATATAATACCCGTGTTTAACCTGTATAATTACAAGTTAAGTCAAGCTTTCGAATGGGAGGTAAAGGATAATTTAAAGGTTCTTCATGAGTTATCTAATCTCAGCAGGAACACACATTCTTACATGACAAGGTGTACGGAACAGTGGAAGGTGGTCACTCCGCGAGCCAATTATTCTACACAAAATATATCATACACACTACCAACACTTTAAATTTGTTTCGGAAATCAAGTCTTGATATTGATATAACTGATGTACGAGCTTTACGTGAACATTTTGTCACTCATTCTTTCTTAAATAATTGAAGAGCGTTTTTCAGGTAATTTGTGTTTTTGCGTTTATTTTTTCTGCGTATTTCACATGTAGTCAATTGCTATGTATATATATATATATATATATATATATATATATATATATATATGGCTGATATATGGCTACGTGTATATATATATATATATATATATATATATATATATATATATCCTCTTCAATCGCTGTTTGCCTTGTAAAGGAGGCTGCGGGCTCTAGTCAAGTCGCTTGCCTCTAAGCGACTTTTACCCGCAGTCGCCTCCATCACTGATGGAAATAAAGAAATTATTATTATTATTATTATTATTATTATTATTAGCGTGTATATTATTGTCTGCTCAAATGGAATTGAGCAAGGATGAAATGGTACAGTGGCACGTTTCGGAATGTGCTGGCGCTATTTTGATGTCCTGTGCATTGCAAGGAGTATAACATGCACTTCATTTTCAACAACTTATTTCGGTCAGCTGCACTGACCTTCATGCGTAAAGAACTGCAGCGATGTTACGAATATTGGCCCTCTGTACTGGATGAGGCGATAGTACCTCGAGCCTAAGCAAGGGGAACGACTACTCGCTGAGATGGACAGGTTTAAAGCATCTCACAGTCGGACGGTGCTGAGAAGAACATAAGGGCTGCCAGCGATGGCCCCACAATGACAGACGCTTGGAATTTGCTGTAGATTCGGAGATTGGGAGCGTCCTAAGGCTTTGAGGTGGCTGGTGACGTCATTCGTTGCCTGTGCCATCCCGGAGACATTTTTACAATTGCTAGTAGGTACAGCTGCATGGCATGGCAAGAACTTTATTTTGGTCCAGAGAAACTAGGGCCTGAGGGCAGAAGCCCCCAGGCTAAGTCGGTGGCTCCGCCCACGTAGGCACCGGTAGGCCAAAGGCTAGGCGTGGCGCTGTTCACAGTGCTCGACGTTTCCGCGCAGGCACGAGTAAGAGCGGTTGCGAGAGAGAAAATCTGGGGGGCCTTTGCACCTTGAATATGCGAGTCTACATAAGCAGAACAGAGGAGGTTTCTTAACGCGTGTTGTATGCGTTTGTCCCCTAGGCATGCCGGCATTGCGGAGTGCGGTCCAGTTTGTTTACGCTCCGCCGCTGGCTACCCGCGCGGTGAGGCAGTGGGCACGGACGACCCATTTGGTGATCGCTGTGTCTGAAGGGGCAAGGTCCTGACTGGTGTTGTCACGGGTCGCTTATTTAGTCGCGACGATTGGATTGAATTTTTACAAGCACTGCTACAGGAGGGCACATGTAACCGGCAAACGCAGGCCTCAGTAGAGCACCTGAGGTTATATTAAAGCAGGCGGCGCAGGATCTCCAGGGCACCCACGCGGTAGCGGGGGGAGCAAAGCTCGAAGCAGGGCGGCCCGTGGGTTGGGGCCACGGGGGTTGTTCCCGGGGGCGTGCCAGGGGGTGTTCGCATAAAAATTGGCTGTGCGCGATATTGGACAACCAATCTTGTACTCCCCTGGCACGCGCAGGCCTCTGCGAGCCCCAACCCACGGACCAGTCCGGGTTCTGGCTTTGATGTCCCCGTTGCCGCTTTGGTGTCCTGGAGACGCCGCTATTAATGCGAAATAATAACACGTTGTTTTAATTAGTAAGAGACACGATTGAATCAATATCTTTGCGTCGAGCCGCCAACTTGCAATGCTAAGTTCAGCACTACCGCGCCCCGCGACTTCTGCCGGCACGCCTAGGGACAAGCGCATACAACACGCGCTAAGAAACTCCTCGGTGGTGCCTAGGCAGAGTCGTATATTCAAGGAGCAAAAGTCCCCAGATTTCCTCTCTCGCACCCACTCTTACTCGCGCCTGTGCGCAAACGTCCATCGTCTCCGCAAGTGCCACGCCCCGCTGTACCTACTGTACCGCTGTATTGGAAATACGCATCCCGTGGAGGTAGTTTCAGGTGCTGGAGCCAGAACATTCGCACTACGCGGAGGGTTCCCAGTCCTAATGCTCTGTGGACCAGTTGGTGCCGACCTTGGTTGACGTCGTTACATGGCCCTCTTTGATGTCAGCCTTCCGCCTGACATGGCATTTCAGGAGCTTTTGCCTCTATGTTGGTATCTTACTTTCCCTTCCTCAACGCGATAATTTTGCTCATCGGCGTCGTTGACTTCGCGTCATTGGCTGCTGAAGTCGTCTACTCGTTGCTTTAGTTCGCAGGGTGGTTTTCCCCATGACTCAAATTGATTGAACCTGTAAATGAATGAATGAATGAATGCGTTAATGCAGTGTTTTCTGCGTTTATTCGTGAGGTGCAGGTGCGTGCGGTGAGCAGGGCCCTGAGTTCCGACGGCGTCGTTGGCCAAGTGGGATGGGCGCTGTTCGAGCTGCCGTTCGAGGATGCCGCTGGAGTCTGTGCAGCCAATGAAAACTTCCCGCGGGTCCGCGCGGCTCGACAAGAGCTCTTCCCTACCGGAAAATGACTGTGCGAACTGATAATATACAAGCAGTCACCAACATATCTAGAAGAGGGCGGTTAGGTGGACTTGTTGGTCAGATATATATTAAAGTGGAATTAGCCGTAGCGCAACACCAGGACATGGACACAAGAATCCCTCCGGATCAGTCATTTCTCGTTTCCATGTCCTATTGTTGCGGTACAGTTCATCCCTATTCAATGAGAAACGCTTACTAGTGCTTTTTTCAGGTATTGTGGAACGCAGTGTACTAGTGTCCTAGTGAGAACGACCAAAACAATATTTGCACGGGACACACGCTAAATTTGAGCAATGCTCGCGGACGCGTTTTTGCGACTATGAAGAGAAGGCTAAGGAACCGAAGCGCGCGTGTGACATCGCTGCTGGAAGTAGTCCTGCAATTTTGTGGGCATTTCAAACATTAAAATTTAAAAACGTGATTGTTGCATTTTCTGCAGCACGTAATATGCGATAAAACGTATCATTGATCGATCGCTTATCGATAAGTAATCTTATCTTCATTTTGTCCTCTCGAGTTTACCCAATTGAGGCTGTCGAGCGTTTTACTCGTTCCTCAATATAGAAACTGCGAACGCGTATTCTTGTTTGTGTTCGTCGTATGCTGACCCACCTGGCAACACCCCTCGGATCTTGAGGACCAGCTCCTGAAACATGTGTATTGGAGGAAAGGAAAATAATGCGCTGTTCCAAACCCGCATGGACTACGCAGTGTATGAATACATATCTACATATGTGGAAGCTCCACCCTCGTATACACTTCGCTTCATGGCTAAGAGAAGCTGTCCTCGAGTATGGTCATTACTACGTGCAAGTATCCGAGTAGTGCAGGCAAAACTTGCAAGTAGTGCAAGTATCCGAGTAGTGCAGACTGGAAAACAGTTAATTAGGGTCTGATTTATCTTGCATGAGTAATAGACAAATCGCGCAACAGAAGGTCCCCGGATTGATGTAGGATGACGACATTCTGCCACTAACGGACAACGCATGTGATTTAGACACTTGCGAATATTTGTGGCAAGGCAGCGACAAACCTAGACCTTAAGTTTACACAGAAAAATCGGGACTTATAATCTGTAATGAAAGGACGAATAATTACATGGTGTCAATTCAACAGCAAGTCATACGCATAGTCAAGCACTGTATATACCTATGCGTATATACAGGGTGTCCCCTGTAACTTGAGCGAAACATTAAAAATATGCAAATACAACGTAGCTGAACAGACTCAAGGTAATGTTGTTTGCCATCGCTTGGAGATACTCAGATTAATTTTTTTATTTGGCCTAATTAAATAACTAGCCCTAAATAATTATTCAACTTCTCAAATATTATAATTCGGTTAAAAGTGCCAATGAAAAAACTGTATAGCAACACGAATACTCCCAATCAAACAAAAAATACAATGCCTCATAGCCCCCTAAGACAGAGGCTACGAGCCCTCAGTAAAGTAAAGCGAACAGTACTTAAATTCTTTCTAATCACGCATACAACATACAAAGCAGCATGTCGAAGAATGTCATCATCAATGGCTCATACCCCAGTAAGCAAGCAAAAAATGCAATGACTCATAGTCCCGTAAGTTTCATGGCTACTCACTTTGCGTGAATTAGCTGCGATGACACTATCTCTGTTGTTGTTGTCTGTGATTTCAATGTGTATGTGTGGGCATCGAAAAGGGAGCGGTTTACGCGTTCCGTGTTGCAGACATACCCCTTGCGATGCCACACTGATCAGGCCCAACAGTCCATCCAGCGGCGTACGTGCACCGATTTGACATTCTCAAAGAATGTGATTGCGATTGCGAGTGAAATAATGACGACCCTCAGGACAATAAATGAGTTTGTACCTTTTGTTCAAAATTATGTGTCACCTCCGAGTCATGTGCTAAATAGCTTCGCTCGTCAACCACCTTCACGGAGTGGAATGGCTCATGATTTTTTTTTACTTTCTCTTTGTCTTTCTTTTTTCGTTTCTTTCTTTGTTCTCTCTTTCATTCTTCTGTTCCTTCTTTCTTTCCTTCGTTCTTTTTTTCCTTTGGTTTCTTCATTCATATTCAGCCACTGCATCTTTGCTTCCTTACGACGGTATTAGCCATGCCTGATTATGTCGTTCTTTTTTCGGGAAGGAGCTGCTGGTATTTTTTGTACCATTCCTCTACTTATCTTGTATCACTCTTCTACTTTGTATCACTGGACTAGACACCGCTTATTGCGGGAGGGGGGTGTATGAGCTATTGCTACGAGCCACTTGAGCCCTTCGCCTTAATAAACCGTGTGCCAATGTAGCCGTGTGGTTTGGGGCTGCTTCCACCTCGGGCACTAGGGTCGGAACTCATGTTTCCCTTGACTAGCATACTTATGTCAACATTAATTCTAAAAAAAATCCGGTATTTTCTTTCTTTATGTGTTCACAATAGACACTTAAAATATATGCGGCAAGGAACTCACCCCAATACTTCAGTACTTTTTGTTCTAACACACATGTGCGCGCTACTCTATTTGATACAATGTACTAAAAGTTATCCGTTGCTCTCCACCCGGCAGCTTAATGACGCCAGAAAACCGACCCTGATGCCACCAACGCTTATATAGTAATCGGGAGCACGCACAATGTTCTCGCACACCTTGTGTGATATACCGTAGCGCTGAAGTGTTTCTTGTATAGCGTAGGAGCAGAAGCAGAAGTGCACTGTTGGGCACAGGTGCTTAAGTTGATGAAGTTGAATTGCGCCAAGAAGACCCATCGAAGCAATCGCACCTGCTTTTTAAGAAGCCTACTGCACCATGAATATCAAGGCAGTTATTTTTTAACGGCGCCAAACTTTAATAGAGCAATATAAATCTTGCTGACATTATTGTTATCATTCGAGTGTTGAAATTGCTAGCCTCTAGATACGGTGTAAGTTGATTAGTTGTTTGCGTAATAAACGAAGGTACGATAATTAAATTGTCAATAATTGATCTTAGGCAGCTAACGGACATGATTAGCTTGGAGCCAGTCTTCGAGATTATCTAGCTGAGCGAATAATTATTAAACGTGCGTCTGTATTGCACAAATGTTTTAGAAGTAATCTATTTGAAAGCATAACTGATGCTGAAAAAGAACGTTTATAAGGGCGACCTGACCGAGCCCAGTCTTTTGTGATAATCTGATCAATGGCATCGCTCCGTCCGTGAGTACTGTACATTCCTTGCGGCCCGTCCGCTTTCGATGTACATTCGTTTTTGCTCTCGAAATCAAGCAGTTTAAAGCTTTAATGTCAATACAAACGCGAACGTGTGCCGCCGAAAACTTGCTTAGTCGAAGGAGGGATGCACGACGCAATGATGGTGCAGATTTAGCGCGTCATCGCCGTCAAGAGGCAAGGGAGATAACGAACGCGAACCGCTAGCAGCTCCTCGCGAGACCGTGCCGATGGTGATAGTGCCGTCGAGACAAAATACAGGGCGGCAGTACTAACTGCACAGGCGCGTTCACAGCGGAGCTATGTACCTTTGGCCCGAAATGCATTTGTCGTGTCAGGGAGCAAAAATGCCGGCCGATCCCGGAGGTTGCGGAGTATCGGACTGTCATGCGGCGGAGGTGAAGCAGGCTTCGAGTGCTCCGCCAATAATAATAATAATAATAATAATAATAATAATAATAATAATAATAATAATAATAATAATAATAATAATAATAATAATGAAGATGCATTGTTTTCCGTCGATGGGTATGCTGGAATCGCACATGGCTTCACGCGCAGAAGGCATTGCCATATATGCAGAGGAGGAAATGTATGTATACTACCATACAACCTTAACTCGTAAGAGGAGAGGGGCACCGACTGTGGAGTTGTGTGTGCTGTACAAACGAAAGACGGAATTATGATATCCACTGTCTATATATATTCAGGCACACCCAACTGTGGTATTAAGAAGTTCATGACCACGCACTTTGCATTGGTTAGCCGCGATGACACTACCCTTGCGATCACCATTGGAGGCTTCAATGTGGGCATTTCAAAACCAGAAAAGAAATGGTTCACTGAGCTTGTGCAACAAGAATTTGGTTTGAAGTGCTAGACCAATCGAAGTAACTCAATTAAGTAGCAACGGTCGTGCATAGATTCTACTTTGGCCAAGGTTCTGTCTAAGGTTGTAAACGGGCCAACCCGCATATATCACAGTAACCACAAGGCTATCGTCACTACCATTACCAAATGGTGAAAATAAATATATGACCCCTTGTCTAATCCTATCTGATGTGCTACAGCTTAAATGGTCATCCATCTCCACAGAGTGGAATGGCTCCTAATATCTATTTTTTTCTTTGTGCGATGGTTTCGCTTTCAGAAAGTGATAATGGTATAAAGGCAGTGCCATTCAATCTTGTCTCTGTGGATATAAATAAGATTCAAGTAAACTCTATATCCGCGCCGTGCTTGCTTAGTGTGTGTGGTGTTGGGCTGCTAACCCTTACAAAAATGACTTTAGACTGTCTATAGAAAGTCTATAGACTTTTTATAGACGACCTTGCCTTTCTATAGATCCTATAGAACCTATAGATTTGAACTTTTGTTGATACAAAGTCTATAGACTGTCTATAGACAAAAGTCGATAAAGTTTCTATTTCTTTTTGTCTATGCGCAGTCTATAGAAAGTGTATAGAAAAAAGTCGATATGGTGTTCGTTTCTTTTTTGTCTGCTTTCCCACAACATACACCTATAGACAAAAGTCGATACTGCCTCTATTTATTTTTCTCTATCATTTGTCTATAGACTTTCTATAGACAAAAGTCGATAAGATTTTTATTTCGTTTTGTCTATTCGCAGTCTATAGACAGTCTATAGAAAAAAGTTGACACGGTGTTCCTTCCTTTTTTGTCTACTTCCTCTCTATACACTACATATACACGAAAGTCTATACAGCCTCTATTTATTTTTCTCTGTTATTTGTCTATAGACATTCTATAGACGAATGTCGATAATAATTCTATTTCTTCGTGTCTATTCCCACTCTACGTAGTTCTTCAAACATGCACATGCACACACACACACACACACACACACACACATACACACATACACACATACATACATACAAACACACACATACACACATACATACATACACATACACACACATACACACACACATATATATATATATATATATATATATATATATATATATATATATATATATATATATATATATATATATATATATATTGTCACGAAAAGACAATGTAAGATGTGCCTGGCGTAGGCGAGGCAGACAGTTGTACAAGATGGCGTACAATAAATTCAAGCCGGCGTCCTCAGCTTCTACTTCTTCTACCCCAGCGCCCGTCTCTTGCTGAGTGCGCGTTCCAGTCCCAACTTCTTTTTCAGCGCTGGCTCGTGACACCTAGCGGCAATATTGCTGCGCGACCAGCTGCTCGAGTCACATTCCTTATTACGTCCTTATTCTACCAAGCACAAATTTACTAATGCATGTCATCCGAAGACCAATGGTCTTAAGGAGCGGCTTCATCGAATAATAACAGACATGCTCTTCATATATGTTTCTGATGACCATCGTGACTGGGATACTGCTCGCCCGTTTGTCATATTAGCGTGCAATTCATCACGCCACGACACTGCACGTTACTCGCCGTTTTATTTGTTGTGCGGCCGAGATTCAGTATTGCTTTTTAATACAATACTGTCTACCCCTCAAGAGTCCGTGTCTTAGTATACAAGCAATGTCATTGCTCGAGCCCAAGAAACACGCCAAGTTGCTCACCGTCGCCTTTGTGGTTCTCAGAACAAGAGTAAAAGCATTTGCGACAGTAGTCACCGGGACGCCGATTATATTCTCTGGGATCTTGTCCCTCTTCGATCTCCCACCCGCCGTTCCGGCCTCTCGGAAAAACTTATATCCCGCTATTCCGGCGCTTACCGGCTCCTCTGTCAGGTAACCTACGCAACCTACGATATGTCTCCGGTCACACCTACTACTCGCTTCATCCAGACTTCCAATGACGTCGTTCAGGTCAGCCGCCTAAGACGCTACCAGTCTTTTTCTGCCTAAAAAGCAGCGGGACGGCGCTTCTACGCCAAGTGGAAATATGTTGCGCAGCTCTGCACAAAGCTGAGGAACATGAGCACGAGCTTAGGTCTGAAGAAGTGAACGGTTTAATGACTAGCCTGCTTTGTCAATTACTGTAAAAAACTGTACATTCTGTAAATAAAAAAAAAAAATATGCGGTATTACGTGACAAGACCATGATCTGATTGTGAGGCATGACGTAGTTGGGGAATCTAGAAAATTTAGACCACCTGGGCATCCTTAACGTACACCTAAATCTAAGTACAAGAGTATTTTCGCATTTTTGCCCCCTTCGAATTGCGGCCCCCATACTGTAAATATGCTACCCGTCTTGCTTCTTCTTTCAGCAATAATATTCTAAATCGAACCTAACCGGAAGCTTTAGCTCCTACATGGGAAATGAGCGATGGTTTCTTCTGACAATCACTGCACCGAAATTAATTAGTTATGTTGAACTCAAAAGAAACCGTTAAAATGAGATTTCAGAAACCACGAATTTTTATTTAGCTTCCACTTTATTTAAATTCTGAAAATATGCGAAATTTAAAGAAACGCTACCTGAAGTATACAACCCCGCACCTCACCAACTAAAAATAATGTCGCAATTCTCTAAGCTGAATTTAATATTTCATTTATTGCGGACGAAAATGATATAACATATGCCACCCTGAAATACATCACTAACTCCTGAATGTGGCATTCGCAAAACCTTGACAAGCATTGTAACAACTTCACATACGTCATAAATTCATACGTCAAACTTGCCCGATTGAGATGCTCCAATACAGAGATGTGATATTAGATTTTGATGCTAACGAGCGGATTTGTAAACTTTGTACTTCTATTCTTTTTTCAGATTTACTGATTTCCGACGTCTTGTCAATACTTCTATGGCCTAAATCAAAATTATTTTTGCTGCAATCACTGCGATTTAACGTTCTCACTTAAATGCTACACGTTCTCTCTTCAATGCAGCAATTCTCATTCAGGTCGTTGAGCTGTTTTTTACAAAATCATGCCTTTTACATGTATTTGAGCGGCCGGCATCGAAGATAGGCCCTAGCTAAAGCTTCCTCTTATTCAATCATTCCAGTTCTATCGGAAACCCACGAAGCACAAAGCTGACTATATGGAAGCTCACGGCTGCAGTGGTGAACAAATAATAGAAACCAAAGGGAAGCTTTGCGGGAGCCGTTATCTCGGCCAGACATCTCACACGGAATGCCGACGAGCTGTCTGGCAAGGTGTCTAGCAAAATCGTCGATTCATTGCCAGTCTGGCAAGTAGCAGATAAGGCCGATACATGAGCGCGCTCGTTTTCAAGTACCGAGGTGAAGCAACAGTCTCAGGGTGCGCTTCTTTTTATTATGTTTTCTTTTGTTGTGCGTCATGCCATACGTCACGGCGCGAATTTCAAATCATTAAGGTGGATGCGCCACGTGGTGGCGAAAAAGGAAACCAAACGCTTGTCCAGAATTCCTGGGTATGGTAATGAACATCCGACAGTATCACTGCGCACCAACTTACCCATACCATCAAGAAAGAAACACTCCTAATTCGACATGTGTCCACAGACTACAAAACATGTTTTTTTAGAGTGATAAAGGTATATAAGGTAGGCTGACCCACAGATATCTGTGCTTCTTGATGTGACTTATCTTTAAGTAATCCCACTCGTTAGGGGAATGAGAGCACGACTGACATTAGCACAGTTGTCGAAGTCGAGGGCAGCTAGTGCCACAACCCCTGCAGTGTAAAACAAGGAAACACTCGGGAGACTAAAATTTGTATTTAACATTGTTGTTGTGCTGACGCAAACTGTAATTCAGACGGGGTCACATTTGTCAAATGTAGTATTTGCCACAAGGCAAAGGAAGCCTATTGACCACACCTTGTGCACTTTCTTTAAATTTGATTTAACGTCTTTCTTTTCGCAGCTAGGACGTACAACTTCGCTGGATTTCTTAGCTTAGAAAGCTTGGCAGGCTTCCCAGGAGAACAAAGTTTGCCACGCGGAAACTAGCTCAGTTTACCATATGAGACTATCCCGAACACAGACACTGAGGTCACAAATGCGTCGGCGGCAAACAAAGCAAAGTCAGGATCAGGTTAGTTCTGCGCTGCAACATGGTTGACAGAAATGAACGCGGTGGTTATTGCAATTTAGCAATAACCAATGACATTAGCGGGTCGAATTCGCAAGGAATATTTCATAAGTAGTCTTTCATAGGCTGACAGCCTTCACTAATGATATGTTCAGCTGTAGGACTAGCTGGAAATGATGCTTACGAAAAATTCTAGCGTAGTTTTTTTTTTTTTTTTTTTTTTGCGAATACGGGCCACGGCTAGCCGAACGCATGTCAAACGGTCGACTTTGTTAATGTGTGTGAATTCTGTTTAGGAATCAGCCGTTGCGTTATTATTTTTTGACGTAATGACAGAAAACGTTTGAATGACGTTTTGACGTAATGACAGAAAAAAAAGCGCAGTTTCGCCCGAAAGTCGAAGCCTCAATTGCGACAGCCAGTTAGTAGACAGCTATACGAAGCAAGGCTATATCGGCCGTATAAAGTTGTAAACAATCGCTTACTAACTGAATTAACGGGCGTGGTGTCAGCGCGCTGAAGCAAACTGAAGTAACCACGTACTCCCAAGAAGATCAACCGAGCAAAGAACGTTTATTACGGTTATCGCGTGCAATATATAGCACACATCAAGAAAGAGGGGAAGGGACAAATAGAGAGTAAGGGACGAAAGTGATTACAGCAGGTGCGCCCAGCTTCATAGGCACGTGCGGTGCCATGACGATACAACAGTCTCCTCTTCTCTTAGGGAGAGAACCTGTCAGGGGGACGTCTCGAACGGGTTGACCTACGTAGTTCCAGGGTTGTGGTCTCATCCGTCGTATTCGCACTAGCGGTCTTGTCGACGGCTCTGTCACTTGCTCCGAGTCCTGCACCACCACACGCGGTTGCACTTCGTCCAAGTGTCGTCGCATTAGTTCAACCTCCGGTCCCTCGCCAGTCACCATACGAGACCCCTCTGTTGTTTGGACACGGGCTTGAGTTCATGGGTTTCCGAGGCAACCGTACTTTTGCACCCAAATTGTTTTATCCTTCTGCAAGAAATCATTGGCAAAAGGGTAACTGTAACGCTCTGTTTCTGACGGCAACAAGTTATCTAATCGAGAGCGTAGCTCACGCCCCATCAGCAGCATAGCCGGCGTTTTTCCGCCCGATAGCGGCGTTCGTCGGTAGTTGTGCAAGATCCTGGCCAGCAGCGTTTGCATTGATCCTTGCCTGTTTTTCTGCATGCTTTGTTTTATGGTACGCACCACTCGTTCCGCCAACCCATTCGATTGAGGTTGATATGGTGCAGTGCGCATGTGCTTTATTCCATTCGCCGTAGTGAAAGTCTGGAATTCCCGGCTTGCAAACTGCGGCCCATTATCTGTGACGATTGTGCGCGGCCACCCAAAAGTGCTAAAGAGGGTGCGCAGTGCATCTACGGTCGTCCCAGTTGTGGAAGTTCGCAACGGCACAGCTTCCATCCACTTACTGTGGGAATCGACCACAATTAATAGCATGTAGCCATCCACCGGACTCGCGAAATCGATGTGCAGACGAGACCACTGCTGCCTGGTTTCCGGCCACGGGACTGGTACCTGGCGTGGAGGCATCGGTGCAGCTTGAACACATAAGTGGCACGTCTTACCGAGCTGCTCAATATGTTTATCAATGCCGGGATACCAAAGCAGCGAGCGAGCTAGTCTCTTCATCGCGGTGATTCCTTGATGTGTCTCATGAATCAGCTGCAACACTGCGTTCCTGGCTGCTTTAGGCACGACGACTCGGTGGCCCCAGAACACCAGTCCTTCTCTCACAGTTACCTCGTTCCTCCGGAATAGGTACGGCTTCAGAGTGACTTGCTTCATGTCTAAATGCCGAGGCCAGCCTTCCTGTACCCACTTCCGCACCACAAGTAACTCCTCATCTTCGGCCGTATAGCGGGCCAGTTGTTTGGCTGACAGCACTCTACTGTCCAAACAGGCGGTGAGAAGTACGTACTCACAGTCATCAGCGCCGTCCTCGTCTCCGGACACTTCCTTGGAAGGCGCTGCCCGTGGCAGGCGGCTGAGTGCATCAGCCGGAACATTCACCTTGCCGTCCTTGAACTCGACGATGTAGAAGTAGGTGCTCAACTGGAGGGCCCACCATTGTATGCGGGCGGCCGCCATGGCTGGAACCGGCTTATCTGAATTGAAAATACTGACTAATGGCTTGTGATCAGTCAGAAGTGTGAATTTCCTACCCAACAAATATGCCCGGAATTTCGCTACTCAAAACACTAATGACAGGGCTTCCTTTTCAAGCTGCGAATACTTCCGCTCTGCGTCTGCGAGTATGCGGGAGGGGAAGCCAATGGGTTGCCTCATCCCCTCAGCTGTGCCGTGAGAAAGGACGGCTCCAATGCCGACTGATGAAGCGTCACATTCTAGTATCAACGGTTTGTCCGGGTCGTAATGGGCAAGAAATTCTGCTTTACTTATCAGTGCTTTGACCTCTTGGAACGCCTGCTGCTGAGCAATGCCCCACTTCCACTCAGCCCTGGCGCGCAGTAGTTCGTACAGAGGTGCAAGGAACGTGGCTGCCTGCGGTAGAAACTTTTGGTAATAGGTGACCAGACCCAAAAATGACCTTAACTCGGGCACTCCCGTGGGTGTGCCGACGTCCAGAATAGCCTCAAGATTTTCCCTTTTGGCATGCACGCCCTTATCGTCGATTTTCTAACCCAAAAAATCAACCTCATTCTCACGAAATCTTGACTTCTCCCGATTCAGCCGCACCCCGAACTCGCGGAACCTTCCCAGAACTCGGCGTAAGGTGGCGGCGTCATTCAGCTTTTCTGCAACGATTACGTCGTCCAAATAGACCTGTACTCCGGGCAGTCCTTGCAAAATTGTTTCCATGCGTCGCTGAAATAGCGCTGGCGCAGAGGCTACTCCGAACGGAAGGCGTGTGAAGCAAAAAAGGCCCTTCTGTGTATTCACAGTCGTGAGCAGTTGCGATTCTTCGTCTAACGCAATTTGATTGTAGGCGTCCCGGAGATCAATAGTTGTAAAAACTTCACCGCCGTTTAACGTCGCCATGATGTCCTCTATGCGCGGGAGAGGATACTGGATGGTATGGCAGGCTTGGTTGACAGTAGTTTTCAAATTGCCGCATAAGCGAATCTTTCTGTTACGCTTTACCACCGCCACCACGGTGCCGCCCACTCCGGGTGTGCGACCGGGGCAAGAATTCCATTTTCAACTAACCGATCAATTTCGGCCTCCACTTTTTAAACGCAACGCGTACTGCACCAGCCGCGCCTTACAGAACCGAGGAACAGCATCATCGCGCAATGGCAAACGGGCGGGCGGTCCCTTTATGAGCCCTAACTCGGGGCGAAACACGTTGGAAAATTCTTGTAACAAGACTTGAACGCCATTGCCAACTTCACGAATGGCTGCACTCTCACCTGCCTGCGTTGCGCTGAGCACCGGCTCCCCAAGAAGCTCCAGCGCTGTCATGACGTCCCGGCCACACAGGTTCGGCCCGGAACAACTCAGCACCGCTAATGTGGCTTTCGTAGCCTTCGAACTCAAGGAAACGTCGAGCTGTAACTGGCCACGCACCGGCAGTGGTCTAAGGAAGCATGACAACTTGAGCGGAGATTCTTGCAGTTTCGGCCAGGAATCTTGATGCTGTACGTAGGTGAGCCAAGTGATGATAGAAACAGGGGACCCTGTGTCCAGCTGCATCTGGATCGCTATAAAATTCCAAAGTAGAGTACACATTATTGCCTTTACGGTGTGAATGTTTCCAACAAAATTATCTGCCGTTTCAACGAGGAACAGAGCTTCTGATCCCGGATCGTTGCAGTTTCCTGCTGACGGATGCACGGTATTAATTTGCTGGTGGGGCCACGTGAACGGTTCCCTCGTTCTGCTTGTCCGGGACTCATCTTGCGAACATGACCGCGCTGCTGGCACCGGTAGCACTTCGCCGAGTGAAACCGGCAGGTTCTGGGGTCGTACCCTGTTTTTCCACACCTGAAGCATGGTGGCCGACTTTCACGTCGTGCGTACATGTTTCTTAACATGTGTACGCCTTCGTCTTCAGGCGCAGTCATCAACGTCTTCACGTTTTCTTCCGCCATTTCCACTGCTAAGGCGATTTCCTCTGCTTCGCTTCTTGTTAAGGATGCCTTGAAAAGCAGTTGACGACGTACCGAGTTGTCTTGCAAGCCACGAACTATACGGTCCCGGAGCATCCTGTCAAGTGAAGTGCCGAAGTTGCAGGTATCCGCCAATTGCCGAATGGCTACAAGAAAATCTCTGAATGGCTCTCCAGGCATCTGGTTGCATGAGAAAAATTTGTAGGATTGGGCTATTTCATTCGGGTTGGGCGAAAAATGCTTCTGCAGTATATCGAGTGCTTCATTGTATGACAGCTCGTTCACCTTTGTTGGCGCGCAGCGTCAACTAACGATGGCCACCATGTGAGTGCTCAGCCCTGCTACGAGCAATGCTCGCTTCTTCTTTTCTTCCGTGATGCCGTTGCCTTCGAAGAAAGCTTCTAGCCGCACTACATATGCCGGCCAGTAGTCTGTAGCTTCCTCGAACTGCGGTGGGCTTGCGTATCCGGCCATGGCTACCGGGGTGTTGCTGGTGGGGCGGCAGGCTCATCCCATCCTCGTCGCCACTGAAGTAACCACGTACTCCCAATAAGGTCAACCGAGCAAAGAACGTTTATTACGGGTATCGCGTGCAATGTATACCACAGATCAAAAAAGAGGGGAAGGGACAAATAGAGAGTAAGGGACGAAAGTGAGAACAGCAGGTGCGCCCAGCTTCATAGGCACGTGCGGTGCCATGACGATACAACACAAACATGAACAAATCACACTCGATGAGCGGGGACACTCGCTGTCAAATCGCTGGTGTGAGCAAGCGCGGCAGCAGCAGCGAGCGAAGTGACCTTCGTGCCGTCTATCACTTCAATGCAAGAGCGGCGAGCACATAGCGCGCACAAACGTATGAGCCATCTGCAGATCCCTTTCAAGGTACGGCGCGCCCCCTCGTTGAAGCCCACTGCCACGCGTGAGATTGAGCCGCGATCGTCAGTTCCCCTTGCACCAGGTGGCGTAATGCGTAAAGCCCCTTAAACTTCGTAAAGTAGCGACACTCTCCTCCTCCGCCTTCACTCCTCCTCGTTTCTCCTCTCTTTCACGCTTCGTCCTCGACCGTGGCGCCGCCTACACTGCTCGAGCGTAGCAAAGCCGTCAACATGCGCTGCTCGCCACTCCGTAGACGCTTCTCGAGCAACAATGGCGCTGATGCACGGCGCGAGGGCCCACGTGATGCTATTAGGCCAATAGCGACGCGGCGTCGGCCTTGGCCAGAGCGCGCGAGGAGGAGGCGGCATTCTTCAAAGCGTGGCACTTTACGAACTTTAAGGGCCTTTAGTAATGCGCAGTTGCTGCCCGAGCACAACGCCCTCCCTCTCTCCCAACCTCCTAAGGCCTTCCTCGTGACGGAAGACCGGCGCGTTTTCTCTCCGCATTTTTCCCTCGAACGCGCCAGATTGAACAGCGATTGCGGCTTTCCCCACGTGCTTTCACTAGCACATACAACACACTCCGCGAGGCGGCAGTGGTGGCACCCTTTGACTTTCTACGGAACCTCACGGCTACGCTGACGGCGAAGGCAGAAACGCTCCTTGAGTGGTCATATATTTGTTATCGCAATAAAAGTTATTCGTTTTCATTCTTGCATTTCGAGAACGCATGGTATGTGTTAATCGCAAGTTTTTTGAGTTGAAGCATGAAAGGGCTAATCTGCCATTCGTCTTGAAAATCGGATAATAACAGCCACCGATATTGAAGAAACTTAACAGATAATGCACTAGTAGACAAACTTGGGCAAGTCGGTGTACATATATACATGACAGGCAACATATTTATAACAGAGACAAGGCCAACGAAATGTTGGGTTACCGACACTTCGCTTTCATAAACACCGTGAAGCAGTTGCTTTTGAGTTGTAAACCTTATTTCTTCATCCTAGTTTTTTTTTTTCTTAACATTGTTGCTCGTCAACTACAAAGAAGTACTGCGTGCTCGGGTGCATACGCAGAATGAAATTGTAAATGGCTATGCAAATATCTCTATTTTGTAATTAGGATTAGGCACCATGCTTCATCCACGGCTGCACGTATTTTCCTCGGTGATAATCAGTTGCAGCAAAAGCGTATGCCACTTTGATTTCAACATCATATTCTAGATATTACGTGCTCGTTTTCGGCCCCGATGTTCTTAATTTCGGGGCATCAAAACGGTCTTATGTAAACCTTACTTACTCAAGCTAACTAACGCTACCCTTATGGAAATACGTCAGCAGAACATAACGATAAGTGCTAATGTACTTGGCGTTAACAGAAATTGGTTCAGGTATTCTTAATCGAGTGCGTTGCGCTAATGAAACAAAAGTGTTTAATGTTGCTGGAAATTATATGACCTGTAATGTTGTTGAATCTAAACAAACGATTAAGACTGCAAATTTCTGCCGCAATATAAGTAGATGCGGAGCAAGCTCTTTTTTTTTTACTTCTACTCACTGAAATTTATGAAGCCATTTTTCATATTCCTGCAGCTGTGGGCACGGTATCGTGAGCTAAAAACGTGCAATGTGTGCAGCTTTTACGACTCGTTAGCGTTTCATCGGCGCTAGGTTTGGAGAAGAGCAAATTGCATCTTTGAACATATTTCTTTGTTTTCGCTGGAAAACGAGCTCGCGGCATTCATTTACAGCCTAGGGTTTATGACAAAAAAAAAAATTCTTCGTGCGCATATCGCTTAACGGGCGCGCCTGGTTGCATTAGTGTGCGCAGCACGGTCCACGACGGCAAGATGCTTCTCGCTCTTACATTTGTAGTTTTGTTTGCCTCGCTATTGCAGGTTCAACAAGTTATCGGCGCTGACCAGAGGTACGTGTTAACTTGTAAAAAGATCTTATTACTTCGGAGGCATACCGAAAAATAGAGAAAGATAGTGGAAGTTGGAAAGGCAGAGAGGTTAACGGGAAGCGAACGCTTTGGCTTGCTACCTCACACTGGCTTTCTAATGTGGCGGGCAGTCGACCGCCGCAATATCTCAGATTGACAGAATGGGTGCCTAGGGAAGGCAAGCGCAGTCGAGTATGACTAAACTATAGGTAGTGTGACGAAATTAGGAAATCTGCAGGCATCATTTGACATTACACAGCTCGTAACCGCAGATCGCTGGGTGAGGCCTTCGTCCTTCAGTGGACACGGATAGGCAGCTGGTGCTGATCCTTATGAATGGGGAAGACGTGAGGAGGAAAATAAATACCGAAAGAACAGCAAAAGAACGAAATCAAACGCGCAAAAGAAAGCCGCTGAGGAACGGCAAGTAGTGTCACAATCACAACCGGCAGCATGAAAATAGGCTACTTGAACGCAGAAACTTTAATGAAAAGGCTATACAAGGGCACAATATTGTAGTAAAGCGACTTTCAAAACAGCGACACTGGAATGTGAAAGAGCAGTGGAAACTGTAGCAGGCTACGATGCTTTAGATACACGAATTTCCATCACCATTCTCAGAAAAAACTAAAAAAAGAAAATAAGCCGCTATAGGCTATATATGTGCGACCTTGTGGAATCGCAAAGCGAACAGGCATCGAAGACAAAGAGGCCTCAGGCGTTCTGTACAGATTGCAGTTCAAGTTAACACAGACTGGTGAGGCGAGAAATCATGTTTGCCGTGAGAAACGCTACACTCTTTAGCAAAATTACACCCCTTGGGGGTATCTTGCCCCACAACAATAATCGTCATCTGTTTCGTCAGCATTTCCTTTCCATAACGCTGCGAGCCCGGTGCTTCCAAGTCACGAACGGTACGCCAGTTATCAGCATGACAGAGCATTCACAACAGGAAAGTAGCGAGCGAAGCGTTTTCAAGAAAGGAAACATCAGCAAGACATTAAGATTGTTATTGTGTGGCAAAGATACACCCCAAAGTGTGTACGTTTGTTTAAGCGTGTATTAAGTTATCTTATCTGGGGACCTTATCCAGTGGCGCATCAACTATTTCTTGAGTGGGACGGTGGCAAGCCATTTCTCTCTCGCTCTCCCTTTATGTATATATATATATATGTTGCTACGGAACAATATGTGCGATCACGAAAAGGTGAGCAGTGCGAAGACAACGACGACGATGAGAAGCTAGCGCGGGCTGTTGCCTCTTGGCCAAGCGCAGCTTATCTTCTTGTAAATATACTTGTACATAGCTTTTCGTCTGCGTCTTCCTACGTAACATATCTGGTGGAGGTGGACGTTCCCTGTACCTCGTCACGGAGCTTCGCAGTGGACGGTACGTCTAGCCTTCCTTCATGGCTCCCGGCGACGACGACCGGACTCCCCCGGCTCCGACACCTGCTGCCACTTCGACGACATACATCACTCGCCCCGCTCCCCGTGATCCTGGCGTATTCGCGGGCAAAGATGGGGAAGACGTCGATGAATGGATCAGCCTGTACGAACACGTCAGCCGCAGTAACCGGTGGGACCCTACTATCATGCTCGCCAACGTAGTCTTTTACCTCGGTGGCACACCTCAAGTTTGGTATCGCACGCACGAAGATGAGCTCACCAGTTGGGATTCACTTAAGACACAGCTTCGGGACTTGTTCGGCAACCCCTACGGTCACCAACTTGTTGACACCCACATGACTGAGTCAGACAAGGTTGCCCACATCCTCAAAGGCATTGCCGATGACGCCTTCAACTTGCTCGTTTGCAACAACGTAGCGACGGTGGATGCCGTTATAAAAGAGTGCCGCCGCCTGGAACTCGCTAAAAGCCGACGTATTGACCAGCAGTTCGCCCGTCTGCCCAACACCCCAGCGACATCTTCCTGTGTCGACACTCCTCGTCCCAACAACACTGCCGATGTTACCAGGATCGTCCGGCGTGAGATCGAGGCCGCCTATCCGGCTGCCTTCCACTCCAGTCCCACCAACACATCTGCAGTCACGATCTCACTGATCCACGCAGTTGTCCGCCAAGAGTTCGAAAACATGGGTCTTCACACCATGTGCTCGGCCCATCGTCCTGATACCCGCCCGGCGTCTTCGATTCCGCCCGGTCCCGCACCTTCTCACCCACCACGTTTCCGCAACCCATCTGAGTGGCGCACTGCTGACAAGCCCATTTGTTTCCACTGCCATCGAATCGGGCACATTTCTCGCCACTGTCGCAGTCGCTGGAGTTCCCCGACCCGGTCTACTTATACCGCCTACTCTTGCCCCCCCAAAAAAATAAATTATGGGGTTTTACGTGCCAAAACCACTTTCTGATTATGAGGCACGCCGTAGTGGGGGACTCCGGAAATTTCGACCACCTGGGGTTCTTTAACGTGCACCTAAATCTAAGTACACGGGTGTTTTCGCATTTCGCCCCCATCGAAATGCGGCCGCCGTGGCCGGGATTCGATCCCGCGACCTCGTGCTCAGCAGCCTAACACCATAGCCACTGAGCAACCACGGCGGGTACTCTTGCCCCCCAGGTGGCCTTTCTCGTCCCTATGCCGCACGCTCCGATAACGCCGCCGCTGATTCTCCTGTACCGAACCGCTCCTATTCTCTTTCGCCTTCGCCCCAACAACGGCAATCTCGCTCTCCCCAGCCCCGTCGCTCCTATTCGCCGACTCCCTTCGGACGCCGCTCCCAGCCGGAAAACTAGACGATGCAGCGCCTCGAGGTGACGCTGCATTGCTCCCTACGCCGCTAAATCCTCTACTCACGTTGCCCACTCATCTGAACCTTCTTGACGTGCAAGTCGACGGTGTTTCTGTGTCTGCACTCATAGACAATGGGGCGCATTTGTCCGTAATGAGCGCTGACCTTCGTAACCGGCTCAAGAAAATTATCACGCCCGCCACGACGCCTGTTGTCCGTGTCGCCGATGGCGGAACAGCCCCCGTAATTGGTATGTGTACCACCCGCGTCTCTTTCGCCGATCGCTCAACAATCGTGCTATTCACAGTCATCGCCCACTGTCCCCATGACATCATCCTCGACTTAGACTTCCTCTCCGCACATTCTGCTCCCATCGATTGTTCCGCCAGTACTCTCCGCCTTGACCTGCCTGTTCTGGATCCTGCTGAACCACACCGCAGTCGCCTCAGTTCCGTCGACTTCGTTCGTTTGCCACCTTCGGCACTGACCTACGTTGACCTAGTGTCTTCCCCACCAGTACCCGACGGTCACTACATCGCAGCTCCTATGCAAGACGTCCTCCAACACACGGGATCACAGTACCTCATACAGTTTTATCTATTACGGCGAATTGCGTCTGCCTGCCAGTGGTCAACTTTGGCTTGACGACACAAGTGCTGCCACGCGGGATGTCTCTGGCCCAGCTTTGCTCATTCGTGGATCACTCAGTAGCATCCATTGCAGTAGACGACACTTCATCCGATGCGCCTCTACTATCGCAGTCGGCAAATTGTACCATCGCTGACTTACAGAAAATGATTGCGCCCGACTTGCCGTCCGAGCACGCTCGTGAACTCTACCGCGTTCTGTTTTCCTACCACGATATTTTTGACTTTAACGATCGTCCTTTGGCCCAAACTACAGCTGTCAAACATCGCATTAATACCGGCGATGCCCCTCCTATTCATCGCCGCCCGTATCGAGTGTCACCAGCTGAGCGTCAAGTTATTCACGCGGAAGTTCGCAAAATGCTTGCCAAGAACATTGTTGAACCATCATGTAGTCCATGGGCGTCACCTGCTGTACTGGTCAAAAAGAAGGATGGCTCATGGCGCTTTTGCGTGGACTATCGGCACCTTAACAGGGTTACCAAAAATGACGTGTATCCCCTACCTCGGATTGATGACGCCCTTGACTGCCTCCACGGTGCTCGCTATTTCTCCTCTATTGACCTTCGCTCCGGCTACTGGCAGATTGCCGTGGACGATCTCGACCGCGAGAAGACTGCTTTTGTAACACCCGGCGGTCTTTATCAATTCAAAGTGATGCCGTTCGGTCTATGTAACGCCCCTGCCACTTTTGAATACATGATGGACTCCCTTCTTCACGGTTTGAAATGGTCCACGTGCCTGTGCTACTTGGATGACGTTATCATATTCTCCCCAACGGTCGCTACGCACCTCGAGCGCCTCTCAGCAGTCCTGCACGTTTTTCGTCAAGCCGGTCTGCAACTCAGCGCATCGAAGTGTCAATTCGGCCGTCGCCAGATTACTGTCCTTGGACATCTCGTTGACACGAACGGAGTGCAACCGGACCCAGGCAAGATCCATGCTGTTGCGCACTTCCCTGTTCCGAAGTGTGTCAAGGATGTGCGCAGCTTCATCGGCCTTTGTTCGTACTTCCGCCGTTTCGTGGAAAATTTCGTGGCCATAGCACGACCACTAACCGAGCTTTTGAAAAAAGACGCCCTTTCCAGTGGGGCGATAACGAGGCCTCTGCATTCTCGCTTCTAATCGACCTTCTCACAACGCCTCCCGTTCTGGTCCATTTCGATCCTTCTGCGCCTACCGAAGTCCGTACTGATGCCAGCGGTGACGGAATTGGCGCAGTACTGGCACAACGCTAGCATGGCCACGACCGTGTTATCGCTTACGCCAGCAGGCTCCTCTCACCCGCGGAGCGCAACTTTTCCATCACTGAGCGTGAGTGTCTGGCCCTAGTTTGGGCGGTTGCGAAATTCCGCCCATACATATATGGCCGACCCTTTTCCGTTGTCACAGACCATCACGCGCTTTGCTGGTTATGCTCACTGAAAGATCCCACAGGAAGACTTGGTCGCTGGGCCTTACGCCTCCAAGAATATTCGTATACTGTCACCTATAAATCTGGCCGTCTACACAAGGACGCTGACTGCCTGTCTCCCTACCCGGTAGACGAGCCTGACGACGCCGACAGTAGTAGCGCCAACGGCATTTTCTCTGTGTCTGCCTTCGCTAACATCACCGATGAGCAGTACCGAGACCTATCGCTGCGAGCACTTATCGAGCGTCTGCACTCAACACCTACCGACGCATCCGTTCGCCGATATGTCCTGCAGGGCGGCATTCTGTATCGAAGGAACTTCCTCCCTGACGGCTCTGATCTTCTTCTTGTCGGGCCAAAACAGCTACGACAGACTGTGCTCTTTGAGATGCATGACGCACCCACTGCAGGACATCTTGGGGTAAACCGCACGTACGACCGCGGCCGCCACCGCTTCTATTGGCCTGGCCTCGCTCGCTCCGTCCGACGCTATATTGCTGCCTGTGATCCCTGCCAGCGTCGGAAAACACCTCAGGTGCTACCTGCCGGTCATCTCCAGCCGATCACCGTCCCTGTAGAACCGTTCTTTCGTGTTGGATTAGACCTGCTCGGTACCTTTCCCACGTCATCCTCTGGGAACAAATGGGTAGCCGTCGCGACTGATTACGCCACCCGATACGCTATCACTTGGGCTCTCCCTACCAGTTGCGCCACTGACGTCGCGGACTTACTCTTGCGTGACATCTTGCTTCATGGCACCCCGCGACAGCTGCTTACTGACCGTGGTCGAAACTTCCTCTCGAAAGTTATCGCTGACATTGTGCGTTCCTGCTCCATTCAACACAAACTTACTACCTGATACCATCCTCAAACCAATGGCCTGACAGAGCGGTTAAACCGTACTCTTACCGATATGCTGTCCAAGTACGTTTCCAAAGACCACCACGACTGGGACATTGCCCTTCCTTACGTAACATTTGTGTACAATTCTTCCCGGCACGACACCGCCGGATTTTCTCCATTTTATATACTGTACGGTCGCGAACCTACCTTGCCCCTAGACACGGCACTTCCTCCTGCTGCGATCTCAACAAGCGAGTATGCGCGCGACGCCATCACCCTCGCCGACCATGCACGCCAGCTTGCCCGTGCTCGACTGACGGCCTCACAAGCCACTCGGCAGTGTCATTACAACGCCTGCCATCATGACGTACAGTTTTCGCCTGGTGCGGTCGTGCTCCTGTGGTCGCCCTCCCGTCACGTCGGACTTTCAGAGAAGCTCCTTTCGCGATACACAGGGCCCTACCGCGTGCTGCGCCAGGTGACGCCTGTGACTTACGAAATTGCTCCTGTGGGTTCAACCTCGTCCTCTCTTCTGGCATCAAGTGATGTCGTGCATGTCAGTAGGCTCAAGGCCTACTACACTGTTTCCGAGTCCGATCTTTAGTCGCTCCGGGACGGCGCTTTTGCCGCCGGGGGTAGTGATACGGAACAATATGTGCGATCACGAAAAGGCGAGCAGTGCGAAGACGACGACGACGATGAGAAGCTAGCGCGGGCTGTTGCCTCTTGGCCAAGCGCAGCCTATCTTCTTGTAAATATACTTGTACATAGCTTTTCGTCTGCGTCTTCCTAGGTAACAATATATATATATATATATATATATATATATATATTGGTCGGATTCTTATTCCGGAATTCTGTTGGCTAAGGCCGCCGCCTTAACTCTTTCCACGAGGGCTCGCTGGTCCTTGAGGGTTGAGCTGGACATGGCTGCCTCCCATCCTTCCCACGTTGGCTGTTTTATAGCTTCTAAGGCACTATTAGCCTGGCAGGCCCATACCATATGGTACAAATCTGCTTTCTGCCCGCAGAATTTACACTCGGCCGAAAAATATTGTGGCTCAATAGAATGTAGCTTGATGGGTTATTAAATGACAGGGTTTGTAGCCTTCGTAAATGACATTCTTCTGATTTGTCTAATCCCATAGTTGGGCCCGGGATTTTCGTCGCGATAAACGCAAGTGTTGTAATACGTCTGCATAAGTTATTAATGGCACTGGGAAGTCCAAGTCTTCGGCGAGGGAGAAAGAGGGACCCCGGGGGAGAAAAGCTCGGGCGGCAGCGTGTGCATGCTCATTTCCCTCTATACCCTCGTGACCTGGCACCCAAATCAGCTCTTTGCGCGAAGCGAAGACCCCAGATTGTTTGAGGATCCTGCAAGCTAGCGGTGCAATTCAGCCCCGCGTGTAATTTCTATATGCAGTTTGTGAGTCTGTAATGATGTATTCTGAACTAGGATGCGAAGCCGCCACGGCGATCGCCGCCTCTTCCAATCCTGCAATTTCCCCGTGCCGAACGGAAAGTCCATTGACCGTCTGCCCTTGATGCACCACCGATATTGTGGAGACTCCTCCCACCGGACCTGCAGCATCCACGAAGAAGGCTCCCTCTAATTTAGAATAGATCTGGTCCATCTTTTTGGCTCTTGTCCTCCTCCTTGCTTGATGATATTCTGGGTGCATGTTTTTAGGAAGGGGCAGTGTCGCGAATTTGCCCCTCCTCTTTCGGAATGTCTTGTCTTGTTACCGTATAGTAAGGACAGCTGATATTTAGGTCCTCTAGTACCTTGCGCCCCGTTTTCGTTCCTGCCAATCTGGCATATTGACTTAATAGGTGGGCCTCAATTATCTTATCTGTGTATTGTGCACCCCCAACTGCAATAAGCGCTCTGTAGATGTTTTGACCGACAGTACTAGTGCCTTCTTATATGCTGTTCTGATCACGACATCGATATGTTTTAAATCGCACCTCCTCATCCGAAGGTACGGAGCTACGTACACAATTCTGCTGATTATAAAGGCTTTGACCAACCGAAGAGTGTCGTTCTCCATCATCCCTCTCGTTTTATTGGCGATACGTGTGATTATTCGCATTACTTGTTCGCATGATGTACGGAGTTGAGTAATCATTGCTGCGTTGACACCCTTGTTGTTAACCAGTAATCCCAGGATACGCACTGTCTCCACTTCAGGGATCGCAGCGTCGTGCACCCTAATTTTGACCGGGGCTTCATCTTCTCGTCTGCGCATGATTAGAAGTGCCGATATTTACGGAGAGCAGCGCAGTCCGCACTCCTCGGCATATTTTTGGACTGTCGAAGCAGCCTCTTGGAGCGCCTCTTCCATCTGCCCCAGACTGCCCTTCGTCACCCAGACCGTGATGTCATCTGCCTAGATGGCGCACCGAATTCCTTCTATGCGATCGAGTTGCTCAGGCAAATTTATAAGAGCAATATTGAAGAGCAGAGGGGAGAGGACGGCTCCTTGTGGCGTACCCCTGGTGCCCATAGGGATTGGCTGGGACCTAAAATCTCCAATTTTTACATGAGCCTGTCTGTCTAGTAGGAAGTCTCTCATGTATTCAAAAGTCCTTCTTCCACACTGTGTCTTCCGCAGGTTCTCCAGGATCTTTGAGTGCTTCACATTATCGAAAGCGCCCTTGAGATCTAGGGCTAAGATGGTTCTGCTACTGCGTTTGTTGGGTGGGTCAATAACTTCCATCTTGAGCTGCAGCAGTACGTCTTGCGTGGATAGGCGCTCCCTGAAGCCAAACATGGTGTGGGACATGTAATCGTTTTCCTCCAAATACGCTGAAAGTCTGGCATGCACTGCTTTCTCCATCAGCTTACCGGCACATGAAGTGAGCCAAATCGGACGGAGGTTGTTAATATTGACCTCTTTGCACGGCTTAGGGATAAAGCTGACGTCTGCCGATTTCCGCGCCAGGAGCAGCTTGCCAGCTCTCCAGCACTCATTGATATAATCCGTCAGCTGGCCTAGCATCTTCTTGTTCATGTTGGCGAGCAAGCCGACTGTAACTTTCTCATGTCCTGGCGTCGTACCTCTTCTCATGGTTAGTAGCGCCGCCTGTATTTCTTCTACTTCGAAGTCTCTGTCGAGTTCTGGATTATCTTTGCCTTGATACTGCAACACAGGCTCGTCATATTTTTGTCGTACAGAGGTATTTGCTCGTCAGAGCTGCCACCAGCTGCTCATCCGTACCCTCATAGCCATGGAGAGCTCTCTTGAGGTTCCGCTGCTGCTCTCCGCTCGTCTTGCTGGGTTCGATGAGGCATCGCAGGAGGCGCCACGTCGACTTGACGCCAAGCCCGCCTCTCAATGAGTCGCACTTGATTAGCCAGTTGTTTTTGGCTAAGGTCCACGCGTATTCCTGCGCTTGTCGTGTAATTTCAGCGATCTTGATTTTAAGCTTGCGATTGTGTTTTTGCTTTTTCCACCTTCTGGTGAGGCCTCTCCTGGCCTCCCAGAGGTGGAGAAGGTGGTTGTCGACTGCCGGGACATCCTCTGAGGTGTGCAGCGTTCTCGTGACTTTCTCTCTGGCAGCTAGAAGTGACTTAGCCCATTGCTCATAATCTTCAATAGACGAGTCGAGTTGAGGACCCTTGGACTCTCGAAAAAGCGACCAATCCGTAAGCCGGGCTTGTCCCCTGTGTTTGCGATGCTTGTTGTGGTCTAGGCAAATTCGGAGTATATAATGATCACTGCCTAAGGTTTCGCGCGTATTATGCCACTCGCAATTTTTAACATTTTTGACTAGCGTTAAATCGGGGCATGTGTCCCTTGAAACGCTATTGCCTATTCTTGTAGGATGCTGCGGGTCCGTCAGAATAGTAAGAGCCATATCCGATATTGCTGCTGCCAGTTTCCTGCCTTTTACGTTTTCGTTGTTGTAACCCCAAAGAAAGCTGTGCGCGTTAAAATCCCCCACTATAATGAGAGGCGCTGTTTTTGCAGCCTGCATTGCTTTCCGAAAAATTTCGTGAAAGACTGCTGTCCTGTATTTCGGGCGGCTGTATATGTTAAGTACGTACGCCCCTTTACTGGAACGAGTGTTAGGGAGGATACGAATAAACACATGTTCTATTTCAGCATTAAGTTCGAGGTCTATAGTTGAAGCCGTACTGTCTTTATGTACAAGTAGGCAAGTCGAAGTGTTAGTTTGATGCGTACTGTACGACCTGAGTTTAACTGCCACATTAACATCCTGTAACGCGATTACATCCGGCCTCTCATCTAGACAGTCCACATACTGTTGCAGAGATTCCCGCTTACGTTTAAAACCCCTGCAGTTCCATTGTAATATTGTTAATTTAGTTTGACGGGCCATATTGCAAACTGGAAGAGGTCAGTTTTTGTTCTTTACTCAGGTCAAGTGCATCATCAGACGCAATCTGTCTGGTGCCCATTTTCCCTGTCAATCTGGGTGTCTTAGTGCGCGAGCATTCAGCGAATTCTTGTAACTTACGGTCAATCCTAATCTCGTAAGCATGAAGTTTTGAGAGATGCGGCTCTAACATTTTATGAATTGTCTGCTCTGTCATTCCTTGTAAGTTCTGCTCAATTTTTTGCTTAGCGTCTCTTCAATTCTTTTTACGCAAGCCTGTAGGCTTGGTAGCATGCGACATTCAATTTTCTCGATTTCCTCTCGCATGCGCTTTTCCATGCTTTCCATCCATGCACTGAATTTCTTTGTAGTTGCGTCCACATCTGCGCGTGTCGTACACTCCTCTGTCGAGGGTGCAGCCGCCAACGCGACACTGCCGCCCGACGCTCCTCGGCCGAATTCTGACATACGAGGGGGTGACTTAGTCGCACTGCCTGACGGCAGGGGGGGAGGGTTGTCCTCCTCCATCGCCTGAGCTGAGGGCACCTGAAGTGCTCTAGAGTTTCCTGTATCGTTCGCTGCCGTCTTCTCCCTAAGTTGTTGTATTTCTAGTTTGAGCCTTTCGTTGTCATTAGTGTCTCATTAGACAACGTGAGGGGAGGGGAGGCAACCACACTGGCCCAGCTCACCTTGTTGCTGCTCGTTTTGTTTCCGGGACTGTGTTCTGGCTCTGGCCCATCGTGCTTGTCTGCTGGACGACCGCCTCCTTTGGGGCCCCCTCTGAGGGCTCCTGCATGCGGTCGAGACGAAGGGGTCGCCCTCTGCGTCCGAGCTTGCAGGTCGGGGGCTTCGCTCCCTCCAGCGTTCCTGGAGTGATGTTGCTGACTGGCTTTTCCATTGACGGGCTTCAGCTTGGCCCAGTTCCAGCACCGCCTCTCCTGTACTGTTGCGTGCACTGAATTGATCCCGTGACATGAGGGCCCCCACAAATCAGGCAGCTGGGTTGACACTCGTGGCCCTCTTCTAGATACGTCTCGCCGCAAGCCTGGCATCGACCGGCCTGTGGATTAGGGCAAACATAGGCGCGATGTCCTATCGTGCCGCAGCGGGGACAGGCTGGCGTCGTCTTGCGGTAAAGGCGAACCGGCACAGCTTCGCCCCAATAATAAACGTTGAAAGGCACCTTCCGGCCCTCGAACGTGATCGCTGCTACGTTGGTCTCTCCTCATTTTCGGACTCCTACTACTGGAGCCTCTGGCGAATAAATGGCTTGAGTAATATCCGCTTCAGTGGCTGTGGGATCCACTTGAATAACACCACGGCTTGTGTTGTCCGATCACTTGAGGTAGGCTTGAACCGCTCGGGCCTGTCCTCCGAGTTGGAGCTGTCCGATCGCAAGAACCTGACGAATAAGTTGGGCGCTCTTGATGCCAATAATAACTATATTCTGGTCCCAGGCCGGCCAAATAGCGAGCGCCTGCGACGCCCGCGGAATGCCGGCGGCAGCGTACGTTGCTTCCCCGATCTGGTTGCTGCCCTTAAATTGTGCGAGGTTGAGAGTTCCCTTTGGCTTGATGATGACCACAGCGTCTTCCGCTCCGAATTTCGGCATGACTTGTGGCTTCCAGCGTTTACTTTGAGCTTGCTTGCCAAGAGCCAGAGTGGTGACGTTGCCGTCACTGCCGCCACCGTGGCTGCGTTGATGTTCGGAACGGGCGCGCGTCGAGGTTGCTCGCTCCCACTGTTCTAACTTTTTCTGGATGGTATACTCCGTAGTTTCATCCAAAACTGGCGTCTCCGCGGTAGAAAGCTCCATTTCTCGCATGCTGTCTGGGTCATAGCCCCGTACGAGAGCCATGGAGGCCGCGTCTGGTGCCGCGTCCGCGGCTACCACGACTACGGCGTTCGCGTGGTTGAAGAATAGAGTCCCGTAGAACTGCTAAAAATTGATCCACCTGGATAATAATGATGTTCACGGGTTCCTGGTAACTTCACGGATGTAGTCCAACTGGTTTCGGGCGGTGCAGAACAAATTTTTGGCGGCAGGACATCGATTCGACGGAGCCGACGTGAAATGCGTCCACTCTCCTTGACAGCTCGCAGCGCCCCCAGTTGTTGAGACGAAAATGATTCATGGTCGTCCGAAGTCAGATGATCAACAGTGGCTAAGGACAAAGTCGCCCTTGAAGAGACGTCAGGGATTGCGTCCCTGGAGGTGGCTGCGGAGTCATTGATGAGTGCGGCTGTAGGAAGCGGGCAGCGAGAAAGAGCGTCCGCGTCTTGGCACTTTTTACCACACTTGTAGGGGATCTCAAGGTCATATTCTTGCAGACGAAGAATCCAGCGACCAAGACGTCCTGACAAGTTCTTGAGTGCTGAGAGCCAACATAAGGCGTGATGGTCCGTAACGATGGTAAAATGCCGGCCGTGGAGATAAGGGCGAAAGTTCTGGGCGGACCAAACGACAGCTAGGCATTCCTGCTCAAAAGATAGTATAGTTCTTCTCGGCAGGTGTGAGTACGCGGCTTGCATTTGCAACGACTCCCTCATGCAAAGAGATCGTCCCGCTGAAGGAGGACAGCACAAATTCCATGGCCGCTAGCGTCCGTGTGCAAGATTGTAGGTGCAGTCTCATAAAAATGACACAGGACAGGTTCAGATGCGAGGGCGCCCTTCAGCTGGTCAAAGGCAGATTCACATTCCGATGACCACATGAAGGGAGTACAAGAACTAAGTGGGTTGTGTAAACGAGCAGCTATAGAGGCGAAGTCGCGTATAAATTGACAAAAATAGGAAGCGATGCCAAGGAAACTGCGTAGTTCTTTTGTCTTTTCTGGTCGAGAAATGCAAAGCACCGCCGAAATTTTGTCGGGATCAGGTCAAATACCATCCTTGCTCACAATGTGACCTAACACCGTGATCGTCTTGCTCGCAAAACGGCACTTTTTGGTTTTGAGCTGAAGACCAGCGTTAGCGAGGCTTGTGAGAACCTCCTCCAGACGTTGCAGGTGCTGGGAAAATGTCGATGAGAAAATAACGGTATAAGCCAGATAGCACAAGCATGTTTTCCACTTCAGGCCGTGCAGAACAGTGTGAATACTGCGCTCAAAAGTTGCGGGAGCATTGCAGAGGCCGAAAGGCATGACGTTGAACTCGTAAAGGCCATCTGGGGTTGCAAACGCTATCTTTTCTTTGTCGTCTTCGTGAATAGGAATTTGCCAGTAACCTAAACGCAGATCAAGGCTGGAGAAGTACTCGGCACCTTGCAGAGAATCTAGGGCATCGTCAATGCGAGGCATAGGCATCCTTGCGCGTAATCTTGTTGAGCGCTCGGTAATCGACACAAAATAGGAGCCTTCTTTCTTTTTGACCAAAACGATGGGAGACGACCAAGAGCTAGCAGAGGGGCGGATTACCTCACGTTGCAGCATGTCGGCGGCGTTTTCGTCAATAATCTTGCGCTCGGCTAGAGACAACCGATACGGCCGGTGACGTACGATGGGTCTGAATGGGCCATGGGTCTGTCTGAATGCGATGCGTTGTGACGGACGTTTGGCCCAATGTCGAAGATGATGAAGTGCACAATAAATGCCCACAATATCAACATTTCTTTAACCTACGCCAAAGCATCCATTTCAAGACGCTAAAGCCAGCAAAGGTAACTGTGTTCTTATTTATTTTTCTATTTTGACTTTTATTCGCGAGGACACTTTGAGCCTCTTCACTTTTCTTGTTCTCGCTACCCGTGGGCTGCCAGAGATCATTTCGATGCCCCCGCCCCATACACACACACAAAAAGACATTGTTGCGGCGCGGCGAATTCTCGCATGGTGAATGTTCGATTTTGTTACTTCTTTTGCGAAAAGTAATGTGCCACGGGACTCTTCAGTTGCTCGATGCTCTTATATTATTGCGGTAGCAATTATATGGACACTCTAGGCGCATACCTGTAGTCGCCGTCATGTTCCGTATGAAGTCCAAGGGCGATAACATCGTCAGTGCGCGCCGGATGCTGTATGTGCGAGTGAAAGTGCGGAGGGGGGGGGGATGAGCCGACGATGGTGGGTCAGTTTTGTGTGCGCAACCGAGAAAAGCGTGGAAGAAGCGCGCCGCCTTTCGTCGCGCGCGGTGCATCGAGGGAGTGGAGGGAGGGTAGGTGGGCCTTAGGATTCTGTGATCCAAAATCATGGGGTTTTACGCGCCAAAACCCCTTTCTGATTATGAGGCGTGCCGTAGTGGAGGACTGCGGAAATTTCAACCACTTAGGTTTTTCTTCAACTTGCACCTAAATCTAAGTACACGGGTGTTTTCGCATTTCGCCCTCATCGAAATGCGGCCACCGTGGCCGAGATTCGATCCTGCGACCTCGTGCTCAACAGCCCAACACCATAGCCAATGAGCAACCACGCCGGGTGTGCTGTGATCTGTGAATCTGCGATTGCGCCACATGTTTATTTGCCTCGTTTGACGCATTATACAGGATGTTTTAGCTAACTTTAGCCTAAGTTTAAAAGTATGCCGATGCACTCTAAGACGACGCGACCAAATGCATGTTGCGCCCTTTGGTATGCAGCGTGTCACGCTATTTCTGTGCTTTGTTTAATTAGATAATTAGTCAAGATTAACTGACTAACTTCTGAAGCAACGAGGCTAGGAAAAAAATTCAAATTGAGATGTGGCAGAGCGGTTTGCAAAACGTCTGAATAAACAGGTTCTGTCTTTCTATCTATTAAGTATTAGTGTTTTTCAACTTACTGCGGATGCCTGCGAAATACAAGAAACAGAACGTCACATGCACTCCCTGCGCGTCGTGATTGCACTGCTCCCAAGTGTTCCGCGGACAAACAGCCATAGGTGCGCTGCCGCTTAAAAAGTGACAGGGCAGCGACGCAAGCGTTGGCTGTTCGATGTAACCTAGCAAACCTTATCTCCTGCGCTGCGTAAACCGACTGACGGACGTGGTGGTGGTGTCAGGTAGTAGTTGCAGACAGCGATAAACAGACTATGGTGCATCGGCTGTTAAAGCGCGGTCAATTTCGTGATGCCTTCTTTCAATGAGGAAAAAGCAGACATTATCCTTGCCCTAGGAGCTGCTGGCGGACAGAGACTGCAGGGTGCAAGAATATTTCAAAGCTGGCAGTCGGGTATGCGACCGAGCTCAATGACAGCATTCAACACCTACGAGTCGCTGAAGCAAGCAGGCAGCTCCACAAGAAAGAGGCAGAGGGCTTCACTCATGAATAAGGAGGTTCGCTCTAACGTTTGTACTTCATCTAATCCACACGCTAGCATGCGCAACATGAGCGCACAGCTCGGTGTGTCCAGCTCAACTGCCTGGATGATTTTGAAACAGCTGGACTGCACCCTTATCACCTGCACTTGCATCAATGCCTGGATTCAAGGGAATTCTCCAAAAGAGACTCGACTTTGCGAATTGGATTTTGATTCAGGAGGAGCAGTATTCTGACTCTCTCACCAAGGTTTCTGGACTGACGAGGCGAACTTTTCCCGAAATTGTCAAGTAAATATCCACAACGCACACTATTGCAGTGAGCAGAATCCCCACTGGCTAGCAATATCCCGCCACCAATATCAGTGGTCTTTTAACGTTTGTTGCGGAGTATATGATAGCATAGTTTTGGCCCAGTGTTTTTTAACAACACTCTGACCAGCAAGAGTGAGTTCCTCAAAGAGCAGGTTGAAGACTTCTGCTGCAACATGCCACTAGCCCAGCTTGACACAATGTAGTATCAGCAGGACGGGGCCCCAGCCTACAGCTGCAATCAAGCAAGGCATGGCTTGATGTTACCTTCTCAGGGCAATGGATAGGGAGAAACGGTCCTGTCCTGTAGCCTGCAAGGTCACCCGACCTCAACCCTCGTTGACTTTTGGTGTTGGACTGCTGAGCACCAGGTCTCGGGATCGAATCTCGGCCACGGCGGCCGCATTTCGATGGGGGCGAAATGCGAAAACACCCGTGTACTTAGATTTAGGTTCACGTTAAAAATCGCCAGGTGGTCGAAATTTTCGGAGTCCTCCGCTACGGCGCGCCTCATAATCAGAAAGTGGTTTTGGCACGTAAAACCCCATAATTTACCTCTCTTGACTTTTTTGTGGGGCTATATTAAGGATCACGTATACACGACGGAAACGACGTCTCCAGAAACCTTACAGAAGAATATAACTGAAGACTGCCACAGCATTTCACCGACGGTGCTCAAGGCAGCGACAGCAAGCTTTTTCAGGAGATCCCAGTGTTGTATCGCTTCAGAGGGTAAACTCTTGGAGCGTTTGCTGTGAAAGAACATAAAAAATAAACGTAAATTCAGTGAAAGACTGCGTCTGGTGAGTTAGGATAGTCTTATTCTACCATTTTCAGCCTCCTGAAAACTGAGTTTCTTTTTTTTTAATTTAGGGATGTTCAATTTCCTTACAGCTATCGCGAAATGATGGACCTGTTACTTCTGGCAGCAAAAGCGATAACCACTGTGTCTGCTTAACCCTATAAGAAACTTTCGCGAGGGGAGCACATCGCTCGCGTAAATAGCAGAGCCAACGCCTACGCCGCTGCCCTGTTGCCTTTTAAGCGGCAGCGCGTCTATGGCTGTTTGTGCGCGGAACGTTGAGGCGCAGTGCAATCAGGGCACGCAAGCGGGCATATCACTTGGTGTTTTGTATTTCGCAGGCATCATCAGTATAAGCTGAAATACACTAATACTTAATAGATATGTAGAAAGACAGAAACTGTTTATTCGGACGTTTTGCAAACCACTCTGCAATTTTCTAATTAGAATATTTTGCCTAGCTTCGTTACTTCAGAAGCTGGCTTATTCGTCTTGACTAAAAATCTAATTAAGCAAAATACAATAAATAGGGTGACACACTACATACAAAAGTGAGCAACATGCACTTGGTCGCGTCGTCTTAATGTGCATCGGCATATTTTTAAACTCTGGCTAAGTTTGGCTGAAACACCCTGTATACAGTGACTTTTGCTTAGATACATAGATTTAGTGAATTCTTATACGTATATTTAAATATCTTGTTGTGAGGTGTTGTGGATACATGCACTGAACTTTGTTTCCAGAGACACTTTTTTGCTTTTTATCAAGCTTTATCGTCACATTTGTGTACTCCATTGTACTTCGCATTTCTAACGCATAGTTTGCAGAACTGCTGCTTTTTATATGTGATCTCTGTTGCGAGTACAATTTCGGTGTAATTACAATACACGACCGGTGACAGCTGCGCCTGCGCAATACATTGGAACCAAGGGCAGCGTCACTGATATTTTTCCCTGACCGTTGCATATGTACAAAACAGCAAACAAGGTTCTTGAATGACAAATTTTCATTTAAATATTTGTCCTCGACTTGTTCATTTCACGGCCTTTACATTTATCATATCAGCGGTACGCACTGCTTTGCTGGTTTCGCAATGATATAGTTCTAAAGTTCGTGTGATATTTTCCTTCTTATTAAACAGTAAGAAATCATGGAAGCATTGATATCCGTTATTTCTGGCACAATTTTTGGGACATAAGAATATATGCTATAATGAAAAAATACATATTTTACTTTTCTTGACAGTGCGTAGCGTCCAAGAATTGGTTTGCAGCATCTTTTCCAATGGCAATAGATTTGTTATTCATGTATTTGATCCCACGGCAAATTCTGTGAGGAGGCCGAGCTTCAACGTGAGCCTCCTCGAACGAAATTTCTGGCTACGCCACTGATGTGTGTATATATATCCCTCAACAAACTCCCTCAACAAAAGCGGTAATAACATTGTGCGGAGAAGATTGAAGTCTTGAGAACGTCGATGTATTTGCAGTTCTTGCCTCAGGAACTGCACCAGTCAGTTTCCCTCTTCAGTGGGAGCTCGACGATGCAGAGGCGAAATCGAACGCCGACGGGGGGGAAGGGGAACGCCGAGTTTCAGACCGGCGATCACTGTGAAGACGACGCGGTGAAAATGGAGGCGTGGCGGCGCATTGTGGTGCGTAGCTGGGCGTGTCAAAGGTGGTGCGCGTTGTTGGGGCACCGCGGCGACAGAAGCGGGCCACATGGCCAGCAATGCCACAGGCGAAGCAGATAGGCCTGTTGTCTTGAGTGCGCCATGTCTCGGATGAACGAAAAAACTGTGGCGACGGTCGGGCAACTGGAAATGAAGCCGGGTGCATGGGCGAGGAAAAGCAAGCTGTCGGCGCAGGTGGCCGTGCAACCCCGGCTGCATAACTGAGCGGCAGCGACGTAGGGTGAGTGGCCAAGTTGGTATGGGACAGCGGCACACTCATAGGATTGGGTGCGGGTTGTAGGAGCTGCAGGAAGCGCTTCAGATATCTGAGTCCGGATGGCTTGCTGCAGCGTTGGAAGCAAAGCTGCCGTAGGTGCGTCGCTGTGAGGCAGCAGCGAGAGCGGCCTGGCCACCTCTTCACGAATGAAATCTTCGATATGCTGCGACAGGGTCGAATTGGTCATGTCGGTAGAAACCGCGACGCTCTAGACGGAATCGGCGTGCTGAATGTTCTCGCGGGCGATGGAACGTTGGCGGCGCAGCTCGTCAAAGCTCTGGCAGAGGTTAATGAGGACGGATACGCTAGTTGGGCTTTTGGCCAGCAACATCTGGAATGCGCTGTCCTCGATGCCCTTGAGGATATGCTTGATCTTGGCATCCTCTGACATGCTTGGATTTACGCGCTTACACAAATCGATAACATCTTCGATGTAGCTGGGGAATGTCTCTCCAGGCTGCTGTGTGAGCTGGCGTAGACGCTGTTCAGTGCGTACGTAGCTTACGCACAGCTGGGTAATCAAACACTTCGGCAAAAAGAGTCTTAAACGCTGACCAGCTTGTAAAATCGGATTCGTGGTTGAAGAACCAAATTTTGGCTACGTCGGCGAGGTAGGAAGGCACGGGGGTCAGCTTAGACTGGTCATCCCATTTGTTATGGGCACTTACTCGTTCGTAAGATGACAGCCAGTCTTCCACGTCATGTTCGGTGGTCCCACTGAAAATGGGTGTGTCGCGTTGACGAGGGAAGCCGGCGCAGATGACAGTGGCAGCCGGTGGTGCAGGCAACGAGGTGGCGGGATCAGGCATAGTGCAGGGCGATCTTGTTGGCAGGGTTCGAGTGTGGAGCTCCAGGACGAGGCGAAGGATCTCAGCAACCTCCACCAAATGCGACGAGGTTTATTGTCGTGCAGTACGCTGTGGAATTAACGCTAGGTATGAAGTGGATCTCGAGAGCGTAGGTGTTTTGAAACACTCAATTCATTGAAGTAAGCTAACGTGAATTAAATCATTTACCTAGACGTTTCATGTTGGTCTAGTGTCTGCGCAGCTAAATAAAAACAGTGAATTTACTAGCAGGGCTTTAACTTTTCTAATGCATTTAATATATGGTGGGTGAATGTTCGAAGTTTCGAATGCGAATAGTTAGTGTGTAATATTGTATTCGCATTCAAAAACGAACTATTCGGTATTTTCGAATATCAAAACTGACCAATTATTTGGCAACAACCGACTGTTAAATAGGGTTACTTTTCTCCCCCTGCTGAACAAACTATCACAAATTATAATTATCATAAGTAAAACAGCCACACAGTTTTTGAAGGAATGCAGAAAGAAAATTGGTAACGCAAGCTTTGTTTTCGGTTTTGCGGTGGAAGTGCGGCACTGGTTAACACTCCTTGGGTTAGATCTTGTACATATACATGAATATCCAAGCATGCATGGAGGTGGTAATTGCCATCGCAGTAGCACAATTGGTGCTGTAACGCGCGCGTAATGCGGTGGTTGTGGGTTCGACTGCCACTGTTAGCAAGTAGTTTTTTTCCTGCATTTCTCTTTAGCTTCTCATTTTTACACTTCAGTGAAAAGCTCCAGATAATTTACCTTATGTTTCCTTTTCTTCATTATCTGTTGGTTTCATATAGTTGCGACTAACAAAAATGTGCTACCATTCTTACAAAATCGGGCACGTCGGCCCCCTCGTTTGGTCCCTTACATAAATACCGGTTATTTTTGTTTCTGGCCTGCGAATTGGTCTTTCTTGTAGTCATGTCATGTAGCAGTTGTACATTTTACGTTACAAGCAGTGATCTTTTTCTTGTGATAAGTCCTCGATTGTGTCTAAGATACCGGAATACTTCAATAGCATTTTCTTTTCTATTTCCATGATTTCTGATATTTTTTCAACCATTTAGTTAGCGTTTCAGGAAAGTTGGTCCTCCAGCAGCCTGTCATTCTCGGAAAGCTTGTTTGCCACCAGGCTCTGAAGGTGTCAAGCGGCGCGGCTATTCGAGACGGTTTTAGTGACCTTACGTTTAAAACAATCCTAATTGTCCATGATAGTCGGCTGTCTATTCAGTACAAGCGTGCTCCTAATTAGGCTGAAATAAATGTGCCTGCAGCAAATATGTGCGTCTGCGTTTGTCTTTTCGATATTCAATACTCACTATTCGTATTCGATTCGTATTAAAAGAAATAGATATTTGCCTACCACTAATATTTACATAACGGATTATGGTAGCCTAATTTTTTTTCGTTACTTTTAGGTTGGACGGTTTGAAATACAGCAGGATTCAAAAGAACACGACCAACGTAGTTCCTAGCATGAAAATGCACAGTCAACATTATCTCTATTTTTTTTTTGTTCTCAAGGTTCGTTGTAGCAGAACTATATTCTGTGCAACGCGCTTGGCCGCATGTTGCTAACACGGCGATGATATTTAACAGAAGTTTTATACAGATTCAATGCCTCATTTCCGCCATCCATTTACGGGAAAGCCCCCGAGAAGTACTGATTGGTCCGAAAACAAAACGGAAGCAATTTATTCATACGCGCGTGAACGAGCTCAGCCATTCCGATATTTACGCATTTTTACGCAGTCGATGTGCCTTAATCACCTGCTGTGTTATAAATTTGAAGACAAAATTTATTCGATCCCGTTTTGGTAAACTATCTCTCATACACGCTTGCACATGTCTACCAAACGAATGGATTTAGTGACACCGCTGAACCCTAAGCGTTTGAACGCGTTCAAGTGGAGACTGCAAATAATAAACACATATTCTGTGAGCACAATGTGAAGGCTATGATGGCCACTGTGCTGTGAAGCACAAGTAGAATGTGAAGGCTACCATTGGTGCATCATGATCACGGAGCCTATGCACCGTACAGCTTTTGAATATTAAAGGGACACTAAAGGTTAATGTTAAGTCAACGTGAACTATTCAAATACCATTCCAGAAACCTCGAAACGCTTGTTTCATGCGAATAAGAGACTTACATTAGGAGAAAATGCGTTCTGAAGCGTCCGCGTACCTCTAGCGAAGTTCAAATCGCCCGCCCTCCGATTGAGGAGTGGTGACGTAATGGTCTCATAGTGGCGTTGCACCGTCGGTGAGTAAAACGGCGCCCGCAGACGGCGCTACGGCTTTTCTGCACAAAACGCAAACGCACGACCAGAAACGGAGCCAAGACAGAGCCGACAGCAGCGCGAAAGCGGAACTATGGTGGCTAGCGGAAAAGAAAGCGCGCGACGATAAGCTGGTTCTCCATTTTATGACGCCAACTTCGACGCTCGTTGCAATGGATGACCCTGACAACGACAGATTGGCTCGCGATGCTGGGCTCGACTTCAGCGATTTAAGCACTAATGAACGTGACTTGCTGGTGGGGGTTCGCGCTGCCGGCGTCGTTGCGTACTGCTACGGCGGCAACTGTATGTCATGGCTGTACATATTCGCACATTTGTATCTTTTCCTTAGTGAAAACCAAATCCGCACTCACCACCCCGTCTTCGACCTGCAGTTGTTCTTGCGCTTCGGAGAATGCAGGCAAGACCGACGGAATAGCGCTATGGGAAAGCATTGCTTTGAAAGGCACTCCACACGACTTCAGTGTGTCGGCGTTGAACTCGTAATCTTCTGGACGAAAGTGCGGCGAGCATACTATGCGATTTTTCGGCTCTTTGCCAACGCGCTGTGGCAGAGGTAAGCCACTTTACCACTTCGAACGGAGAGGTTCACTTGTTGGCACACAGTGGTGAGCAACGTTGGATTCGCCGCTGCAACTGCCCTTGGCCAAGTTCCACTGACCGTTCGCGCGTCCCACGACATCACATGGACGTGGCATTCTCGCTGCTTGTTACAAATGCAAGTTTCGCTAGCCAGCAGAACCAGCGCAGCACGACGCGATAACGAAACAGCTGAAACCCCAAAGCCCGCGCGGCACAGAGTCGAGCGACAACGAAACCTTTCGACTACCCGTACTACTCAAGGGTAACGTCAAAATGTTATTTTTTCTTAGAATCGAATAGAAGTAGACAAGTATCATTTTCTTCCGTCTTATAATCTAATGAAATGATCTTTTTAATACGAGTAATTGAGTACTAGTGACATAAATTATGATGAGGAATGCCTTTGTGATCGGACTAGTACCGGAATGTCGCTGGGGGGTTTCAAATCGTGTCATGCATTTACCTCAATTTCTGGGTTACTAAAGCTCTGTTCGCGATTATATTGACGCCTTAGACGTTCTAGAGCATTGCTTTATCACTTTAACTTGACTTCACAGTAACCGTTATTTTCCCTGTAAACTGAATTCTGGAAGGCCATTTTTAAAGCAACCTTTCCAACTTCAAAGTCGTTAAGATGTCGCCAATTCTTCCATCAGGTCCCTGAAACAAGTCGCTAAGGGAAAAGTAGAAAAATTTGTCGCATAGACAAAGAAGTCACAAAATTGCTAAATTGGGAATCCTGATTAAATATTGGTAAATTACCAAAAAGAAACAGATCTCATTTTGTGTTTTCAAAGATGGTTATATTAGGCGGCCCCAACAAACACATAATGATGCAAGGAGTGGTAAGTTAAACTTGCATTGGACAGCCCAGCGACAGCTTTCTCAGGAATGCAGGCTTCCAGGCACGTCCCATAAGCGGCTAACACAACGACGCTTGAGCCGCACCGCACGCATGCAGCTTTTAAACGTTGAGTGCAGCTACCCGAGCACCATCTGCGACAGTACGTGGCGGCGAGGCCCGAAAGACAATCCTAGCTGCCCAAGCAGGGCGTACGTAATAAAGAAATCGTGCCTACGTGGGCGCAGGTCTGGGAGAAAACTTACCGTTAGCTGTTTTGTTGGATTCGCCACTTCGCAGTCAACAGTGTCCGCTTTCACAAAAGTGTGTCTAGGAGGGGTGTGCAAATGGCCTACTTTTCTCTTCACTTCTGACTGTGGAGAGGGTGGCATTTCTTAAACCTTACCTTGCCCCGGTAGACACGTCTATGACAAGCAATGCATCACGCCCGCAGAGGCAAAATGTAACTATATCTCACTCGATGACCACGAGCACTCGCTGTCACAACACTGGCGTGATGAAGAGCGCCGGCAGTGAGAAGCGTACGCTTCGTGCTAGCGGCGCTCTTTATGGCGCTGTTGAGGTTCCTAGTATGACGAACCAACTAGCGCGAATCAGTGCCTGGCTCAAGTCTTGAAACATCCCTGCAGACGTGTAGAGGTGGGGCAATTTACCAGCTAGAACCGAGTTGACCATGTGTGCTGTATAGATGCCGCTGATGAGTGCCCTGAAGAACCAATGTGGCCGAGACTGCATGCATCTGGTGGAGAGGCCAAACTCCTCTCCGCCCCTTTATCAGGCCTTCAGGCGGCTTTCTGTAGAAACGAATGATTTTTGTCTCGACTCTAGGCGCCGTATTGACGACTTGCAAAAGTGGAGGGAGGTGGGCAAATTACCTTTTTTGCACCCCAGTTTATGAAGTGGGGGGGGGGCAAGTTCTCCCCTGCCCCTCACCCCTATAGATATGCCTAGGGCTTTATGTGGTAGTTAAGCCTACAAATAAGTCGAATGATTGCGCTAATGGCGCCCAGTTCAGTAGTTGCATAATCGAGCGGACTTCAGCTTTAAAATGTTTACGTGTGCTTTTTGATTAAAAGCCGAGTTTTACACCTTATGTAACGAAGATTCAAGGTAGTTTTTGTAGGTGAATATGCATATTGTTGATCAATATGATCAAAACTGATGAACAAGGAGAGAGTAAGGGCTATTCGAAATTATAACCTGAGGAAGACTGAGGAAGCACTAAAAAACTTCGTGGGCGTGGGTGACACGCAAAAGTATGGGTGTTACAGCGCACGCGACGCCATCGGCCCTCGGTACGCCTAAGTGCCTAAATTGTTCGTATCGCAGATTGTATTGAAGGCAGGGCTCCCGCGGATGCGCCATACGCAACAGCCGCCGGTGTAGAACGCCCCCTCACAAATATTTGATTACTAATTAAATTAACTAGCATGGTGTCAGCGTGCACAGGCAAACATGAACACTTCACAGTCGCTGCCATAGCCCTGGCGTGAGGAAGTGCGGCAGCAGCAGCGAGCGATATGACCTAGTGCTGTGTATTGCTTCAACGCAAAGTCAGGGGTGAGAGCACAGTGGGCGCATATAGCTTCGAGCCGTCGGCCCACCTATATTGTGCCCCCAAAGCAGATCGCTTGCAAGATAAAGCCAGTGCGACCGCGTGCGGCCGAAGTACAACGCCTTGTGGTGAACACAAATAAGCCGCGGTGCTGCCAGCGCGGAACAGAGCCGACCGCAGTCGACCGTAGCCAGCCGGCCGCCGAGTGAGGGCCGGCGCACAAAGAATAAAGATTAGTTGGCACCGAGACTCCAAGCCCCACGCCTCGTCTCTGCTTTCCTCGCACGTGCCAATAATTGGGGACCCGGACGTGATCGCTATGAACCAGCCAAGCGACGCCGACAGCCCCACGGTAGCCGCACTTGATGTCAAGCTACCTCCGTTTTGGACTGGCGACCCGGAACTTTGGTTCGTGCAAGTTGAGTCGCAGTTCGCTGCACGCCGCATCACTGCTGACAGCACCAAATACCACCACGTGGTGGGCAGCCTCCCGCCTGCGACGGCCAGCGAGGTGCGGGACCTACTGCTAACACCACCCGCAGAGAACGCCTACCAGACGCTAAAAGAGACACTGATTCGCCGTGTCACACCTACAGAGCCGGAGCGTCTCCAACAGCTACTGCGGCAGGCCGAACTTGGCGACCGCCGACCCAGCCAGTTGCTACGCCACATGCAACAACTGGCCGGCGACGCGACAGCAAGCGACGGTCGTTTAGTGCGGGAACTGTTCCTGCAAAGGCTTCCCACAAGTGCACGGATAGGCCTCACGGCGTCGGGCGAGACAGACCTTGCCAAGATGGCCGAGCTCGCCGACAAACTCATGGCTGTCGCCTTGCCCACAGTCGCGTCGGTGCACGCAGACGCACCGTCCACCACTTCCTTGCAAGAGATGCGAGAGGAAATTTCTCGCCTCGCAGACGCCGTCCCAGCGCTGCACTCGAGCGGAAACCAGCGACCACGACAGCGTACTGCATCACAACCACAACAACGTAGGGTGTGCTGGTACCACCGCAAATTCGGCAACGCTGCACGGAACCGTGTGTCGCCCTGTGAAAATTCGGGAAACGCCCCGGGCCAGCACTGAGGGTGACCAGTGCCTCCGCCCCGCCGGACAGTCGCCCATCGGTTTTCTTCCTGACCGATCGCGAAAGAGGTGCTCGTTTCCTAGTCGACACAGGGGCGGAAGTTAGTGTCGTGCCGGCGTCGCCAGCCGACCGCAAACGACCGTGCACAGCACCGTTGCAAGCTGTCAACAATACGGCGATACAGACTACGGGCAACGCTCCCTCTCGCTGGACCTAGGCCTTAAGAGGACGTTTCGGTGGATTTTCGTCGTGGCTGACGTAAAATTTGCCATCCTCGGAGCGGACTTTTTGCGCAACTTCGGACTTCTTGTCGATGTCCGCAACCGGCATTTACAGGACCCCCTGTCACAAGCAGAAGTGCGCGAGAAGCCATCCAGGCATCCACCCCTCAGCCCCACGCTCGTAGCACCGCCGGGCGCTACACGATTCACCAGCATCCTCGGCGATTTCCCCGAACCGACGCGGCCACCACAGGCAACCGCGGCCGTCAGACACAATGTATGCCACCACATTGTCACCACAGGATCACCAGTTTACGCACGCCCACGCCGCCTGTCCCCGCAAAAGCTGCAAGCAGCTCGACAGGAATTCGACCACATGCGCGAGCTCGGCATAATCCGCCCGTCCGCTAGTCCGTGGGCTCCTCCACTGCACATGGTGCCGAAGTCTACACCAGGAGACTGGCGACCCTGCGGCGACTATCGAGCCCTCAATCGAGCAACCGTGCCCGACCGCTATCCGGTACCTCACATTCATGATGTAACGTCCAGCCTACATGGTACGGCGATTTTCTCCAAGGTCGACCTCATGCGGGCGTACCATCAGATCCCCGTGGCTCCAGAGGATGTATCGAAGACGGCGATAACCACGCCCTTCGGCCTGTTCGAGTTCCTACGCATGCCGTTCGGCCTGCGAAACTCCGGACAGACATTCCAGCGTTTTATCAACGGCGTTTTGCATGGCCTCGACTTCTGGCATGCATACCTCGACGACCTACTCATCGCAAGCACTTCACCGGACGAGCATGAGGCGCATCTGCGATCCGTGTTTCAGCGCCTGGCGGAGCATGGCATCCTGGTGAACACGGACAAGTGCGAGCTGGGTGCCGAGAAGCTGACTTTTCTTGGCCATGTTGTTTCAAGCTCTGGCATTCAACCTCATCCAGACAAGGTTAAAGCTGTCGAGAAGTTGACACGACCCACCACTAAGCGCCAGCTCCGCGAGTTCCTTGGCCTTGTAAATTACTACCGACGTTTCGTACCTCGGTGCGCGGCCGTTCTACACCCCCTCCACCTCCTGCTGTCGACACACGAAGGTGCTGCTAGGGAGCTGCTCTGGACGGACGACGCCGAAGCGGCTTTTCAAGAGATCAAGAGACACCTCACCGACGCCACACTTCTCGCCTACCCGCAACCGGGAGTCCCACAGTGCGTCATGGTCGACGCCTCGGACGCAGCTGTGGGTGCTGTCCTTCAACAACTCAACAAAGGAGTATGACAACCGATCGCTTTCTTTTCTCGGAAATTGACACCCACCGAGCAGCGTTACAGCACTTTCGGACACGAGCTGTTGGCCGTCTACGCAGCAATCCGGCACTTTCGTCATTACTTAGAAGGAACGGAATTCTTTGTAATGACTGATCACAAGCCTCTCACCTACACCTTACGCCCCCTCAAATCTGATGGCGGCACGCACACAGCCCGCGAGCTGCGGCAGATGTCCTACATATCGGAATTGACCACGGACATTCGCCACATAAAAAGAGTAGACAACGCTGTCGCCGATGCTCTGTCGCGCAGCCCAGTAAATGCCATCACTCACACGGAAATAGACCTCGCAAAAGTGGCGGCAGCTCAACGCGACGATGACGAACCGCGCCGTTTGCAGGAAACATCGACGTCACTCATCCTACAGTGGTTTCCCTTGCCCGGAGCAGGAGACATTTGTTGCGATACATCTACAAGTAGCCCTCGACCATTCGTGCCTGCTTGCCTCCGTCGGGAGGTATACGCTTCGTTACACAAAGTTTCACACCCAGGAATCCGGGCGACCCAGAAGCTGCTCACGGCACGTTTCGTATGGCCTGGCATCAACCGCGATTCCCGACAGTGGACTCGCGATTGTCTTAGGTGTCAACGGTCCAAGGTTCAGCGTCACACGGTGACACCATTGGAGACTTTCCCAGGGCCAGACGCTCGATTCGACCACATCCATATGGACATAGTCGGACCATTGACACCTTGCCAGGGCCAAACGTACTTGCTCACTTTGGTCGACCGTTTCACGCGGTGGGCAGAAGCTATCGCGATTCCCGACATGACAGCCGAAACTGTTGCTCGCGCTTTTGTCAACCACTGGCTATGTCGTTTTGGTGCACCTTCCTCCATTACAACGGACAGAGGAAGGCAGTTTGAGTCTGCGTTGTTCGCCAGTCTGACGAAACTCATCGGCGCCTCGCGCATAGGACTACGGCCTACCAGCCGATGAGCAATGGAATGGTCGAGAGGTTTCACCGGCAGCTGAAAGCAGCACTTATGACAAGTGAACATGAATCTTGGGTCGAAGCGTTGCCTATCCTGCTCTTGGGCATACGCACAGCGTGCAAGGCAGATATCGGCTGCAGCGCTGCGGAACTTGTCTACGACACGACGCTACGTCTGCCCGGTGATTTCTTTGCATCTGGCCAACAGCAAGCTCGCATTTCCGCCAGCGACTACGCATTGACATCATAAACAAGCTTCGAGCTACACCTGCGCGACAGCCCACAGAGCGGAGGACACATGTGAGCAACGAGCTTGAGTCATGTAGTCACGTCTTTCTGCGGAACGACGCTGTACGACGACCACTACAAGCACCGTACGATGGGCCATTCAAGGTTCTCCGTCGTGGGCGGAAGACGTTCACTAACGAAATGCGGGGGCGGCGGGAAGTTGTCTCGTTGGACAGACTTAAACCTGCGTACATGGAAACGCAGTGCATGACACCCACTTCCACCCCGTCGCCTGGAACCCATGCAAAAGTACCTCGTCCCAGGGCAGCGGTTTCCACCAGGGCGGAAAATACAGCCACGCCTGATACTCGCACCTACCACACGCGCAGTGGCAGACGTCTAAATGCGCCAAATCGCCTCAACCTCTAATCACACGAGTGTTTTGTCGTGTTCGTTCCGTTCGTGTTCTCGCTAGGCGGGGAGTGCTGTGGTGAACACAAATAAGCCGCGGTGCTGCCAGCGCGGAACAGAGCCGACCGCAGTCGACCGTAGCCAGCCGGCCGCCGAGAGAGGGCCGGCGCACAAAGAATAAAGATTAGTTGGCACCGAGACTCCAAGCCCCACGCCTCGTCTCTGCGTTCCTCGCGCGTGCCAATAGCCTCGCCTCCCTCCCCTCCCCCGGTGCCATGTGCGCGACGGATACGGTGCGCTTATCCCCTTGGGCGAGCTAGATTGAGCAGCCATCGCCGCCTCACCGTCGCACGGTTTCGCTCGCGCACACAGCGTACAGTCTCGTCCACTCTAGCAAGATATATTCCGGCGTAACGCGCGCGCGCGGCCACGCGCGGCGCGGTTAAGCGACGTCGGCGAAAAGCGCGCAGTCTACAATACGGCGTGGCCGGCGTGCCCAGGTGCGCTTCATAGAATAAAGAACAAACTTAGAGAAGGAAAACTGTACCTTCCGCCGTGGTTCGAAAATAAGGAGCGGCAGCGCATGGAACTTACTTTGGGGGACGCCAGATGACGTTGCTCAAACCGGAAGCGGAAGTGCACATTTTTTTTTTAGAGCAAAATTCAATATGGCCGTTCTTTGCCGGTCGCGTACGCTGGTACGCGCCGTGCTTGCCCTGCAGGCTATGCGGCATGCCTCAATGCCTTCGCTGCCGCGTAGGTGGTGCGTTCTAATTGCCAAGAGCCTCTACTGACGCCCATACAAACAAGCCACAAGTGAGTGAACAGAACGCGCGACATTATTGGCAGAAGACAAGCAGTGTACATTCTCGTGCAATAGCAGAAATAAAGTTTGCATGTCGAGATACGCTGGAATCATTGACGCGAGCTCGTAAACGGCTCACCGTCGTCGTCGCACGTGGTGGTCAGGTTAACGAGCAACAACCAGCAGCGGAAACATATTGGACAGAGTGTGCCACTTGTTTGCAGCGACAGTCGCCGTTAAAAATGCCCAAATTGCATTGCGAAGCAATCGGGAGACGCAGGCATCTGCTGCCTCAGCCTACACAGCGACATGGGCTACCCCAGATTTTAGCCATTCACTCCTTTCCAACCTGCACGTTTCTTTTCTTTCGGGGGCCGCTAATGTGTGGCTCACACTTGCTGTCTCACATTGTCTCACTATGGACAAGTCGCTTTCGTGGGCATCGCCTCCATCAGCTACTTTTGCGGGCCTTTCCAACCATCTGGCTATCAACCACATACGCATCGGACTATGTAAGCACGTATGCTGGTCTCCGTTCATGCCTAATCGCGGCCGAGAAAGGCCAGAGGCACAATATGCCCATTGCTGCAGCAGGAAAGCGCGAACGGGGAGCACGAATCACGGTGCATGAAAATTGGGAGTCTATGTCGCTGTGCAGGCTGCAGGAGCGAATGCTTAGTTCGAGAGACTGCTTCCCAGTGCAACCGACCAGGCCGCAATATTCTAAAAACATAACACTGCGACCATAACCAAGTGACATAACAGCAAAATTAAACAGCAATCAGTCACCGCATGAGGTTCAGACAATACATTATACATTGGCGACGAACCATATGGCAACAGTGAGCATTCACATACACGGGTCTCTTAGGGTACATTGAGCTGCCTACCTACAGGCGTAGTGCCTGCCTTCGTCGCACGTGGTGGTCTACTAACGAGCAACAACCAGCAGCAGAAACAGATTGGACAGAGTGTCCCACCTGTTTGCGGCGACAGTCGCTGTTAAAGATGAGCAACTTGCAGTGCAAAGCAATCAAGTGACGCAGGCATCTGCTGCCGCAGCCTACACAGCGACATGGACTACCCATCATTTTAGCATTGACTCCTTTCCAGCCTGCATGTTTCTTTTCTTTTGGAGGCCGCTAATGTGTGGCTCACACTTGGTGTCCCACATTGTCTCAATATGGACAAGTCGCTTTTGTGGGCATCACCTTCATCAGCCACTTTTGCGGGCCTTTCCACCCAACTTCGTACACGTCCGACCATGTAAGCACTTATGCTGGTCTCCGTTCATGCCTAATCGCGGCCGAGAAAGGCCAGAGGCACAATTTGCCCATGGCTGCAGCAGGAAAGGGTGAACGGGGAGCACGAATCACGGTGTGCGTAAATTGGGAGTCTATGTCGCTGTGCAGACAGCAGGATCAAATGCTTACTACGAGAGGCTGCTTCCCAGTGCAACCGACCAGGCCGCAATATTCGAAAAACATAAAACTGTGACCGTAACCAAGTGGCATGAGGTTCAGGCAATACATTATACATTGGCTACGAACCATCTTACGGCATAATGCTTGCCTTTGTCACATGTGGTGGTCTGGTAACGAGCGACAACCTGCGGTACAAACAGATTGGACAGAGTCTCGCACCTGTTTGAACCAACAGTTGCCGTTGAAGATGAGCAACTTCCATTGCGAAGCAATCAGGTGACGCAGGCATCTGCTGCCGCAACCAACACAGCGACATGGACTACCCGGCATTTTAGCGTTAACTCCTTTCCAACGTGCACATTTATTTTCTTTCGGGGGCTGCTATGTGTGGCTCACACTTTGTCGCAATGTGGACAAGTTGCTTTTGTGGGCATCACCTTCGGCAGCCATTCTTGCGGGCCTTTCCACCCATATGGCTATCAACTTCATACACTTCGAACCATGTGAGCACATATGCTGGTCTCCGTTTTGAGCAAATCATGGCCGAGGTAAGCCACAAGCACAATTTGCCCATTACTGCAGCAGGCCAGAACGAACGGGGCGCACCAGTTACGGTGTGTGTATACTGGGAGTCTATGTCGCTTTGCGGACTGCAGGAGCAAATGCTTACCTCGAGGGACTGCTTACCAATGCAACTGACCAGGCCCCCACATCTGAGAAACGTAACACAGTTACCACAGCCAAGTGTGGCAGCAAAACCAGATTCTGCAATCAATCATTTCACTGTAGCTTGCACAAAGACCCAGGCTATCAAGGAAGAGGAGCAATCATCAACGAGACTAGGAATATGGAAAATGAGAAAGCTTGCATTCAAGAGAGAAGCCACTCTGCTCTGCAAGCATTGAAGGCTAAAAACATCAAGAAAAGTAAAATGGTGCATAGCACATGTGCATAGGTTAATGCAAGACGCATGCCGATGCTGCATCAGCTATTTCAGGAGAGGAATTGCGCATGACAACATACACTAGAAGATACTGCTACAGATATGTTAGGCTGCTAGACAGTGACTGGTATTAAGTATCAGCGAAGAATCGGTTGACCTTTATATTTGGATGAGGATGAATGACCTCTAACAAAAATGAGCAATGAGAAAGCTTGCATTTATAGAAGAAAAATTACACTTGGCACAAACGGAATTAACATGGCTAGGAAGCTGATTAAGGGCAAACTGATGGAACTCAATCTTTTGGCCAGCGTCGTCCGTGCTTGGTCAGATGTTGCAGGTGCACCTGAAGACGGAGAATTTCTAGAAAGTCCTTTTTGAGTTACCTGGATGACTCAACCAAATGTCCGTGCTGGTGGAATGGTGGCTGAAGCTCTTTTCAGTCTTGACAGTCCTCTGCAGACTTGATATCTCATTCATATTCTTCTGCATGTGCTTCTTTGTTCTTGGTGTAAAAGCCTTGCAAATTCGGCTCCAGCCCCTTCCTGTTGGCGCAGATAGGAGCTCCTGTGATGACCAAGATGTGCTTGGCATAGACTCTGTTGAGGCAAAACGGTGACACATGAGATACAGCACAGATTAGCCAAATTTATGTGTGTTTTATATGTTCGAACCAATTATACTGAACCATAAATATGAACAAACATTCACATCTGCTGCAAACAGCAAGCCAATACAGCATATATCAAACATATTTATTTCTGAACCATGTGTTGTTTACCGTGTAGTAGTAGCCAATGTCCACACAATGACCTTGTTGTAGCAGGCAGCAGCTTCTGTTTAGTGCGTGGAGTGTGTTGTTTTATACTGGTGCCGTCTTCATTACTGCATGTCTGGAACAGAAATTTTGACTGAATCAGAAATTGAAAAAGCAAAGTTTTAAAATGCAAAAAGGTGTGACATATATGTTGTAATGATTTGCGACTACAGAACACATGCAAATGTACACTGTCTGTTCTAGGGTGCTTAAGCAGCATGTTAAATAAATATTGCTATTGTCCATAAAATTGATGTGTGCCTAACTACAATGCATGTCAACAGCGCAAGTACTATTAAGATCACAAATGAGAACATTTGTGGGTTCATTTATACACTAGAAGTGATCACACTGCTAGTTCCACGAGCAAATGCATGAAAGTCATGAATCTATTAGAACTGATGCATTATTTTTCTGCACGAACGTGATGCACCGCTTCACTACTGCAAAAATAAATGCCCTACGGTAAACCAATCTGAACAGCAAGAACATTTGGAACCAACAAGTACGAAATATGGGTGAATTATCATGCTTGCAACTGTTTAATACATTAAATTCTGTACTTTCACTTCATTTTACCAAAGGATTATTCGGTTTTGTGGACGAAAGACGTTCCCGGCCGACTCGAAAAAAATGTTTAATATGTATATTGATAAGGCTACACAGTCACCTACAACCACGGCTACAATAACATGAAAAATGAGACGCGCGTTCCGATATCGCTCTTTCTTTCCTGGTTGTGTGTGTAAACCAAACGACAGCCTCGCAAGTAAAGGTTTATTTACGAAACAGCAACTGAGATCCTCACTGCCCATATGTAATGCAGGATCTAGTTCGTTAACTTGTGCCCGCCTGGAAGGTAATGACACGGATATTATATAACGATTCAAGCAGCGGTGTTAAACGACTCACCGTTATTGCCGTTGTCAGCCGCAGCAAAATCCAGCTCCCGTTTCGATGCAGACCTGTTCCGAATGGCTCACGACCGAAACCCAACTGCCGGGCTTACATGTCCGCTTGCAAACACGTAACTTCACCCCAAGTTAAATAACGCGAGACATCGAAGCGCAAGAAACTAGTTTTAGAAACAAAGCAGTCTTGAGTGTACGAACGAATGAATCCGTGCCGCCGTGCACTCGGAAATACCGGTAAAAATTTTAAATCCAGGCCAGAGGTCACGTGAAAGATCGATGATGCTGAACGCTATTTGCGTTTATAATGGCGAAAAAACAATAAACTTACTAACAAAGAGTACAATATCTAATTAGCAATGATAATTTTGCCCTGTTTTTGTGTAAAAGAAAATGCTTCAGTAATTGTAAGAGAAAGTTTGTAAGATAAAATTGCGCTTGTTACGACGCCTCTACCGGGAAACGTTGGAACTAACGAACGAATCCCGAAGTGATGCTACTACGTCGGCTTTGTTAGCAGCGGCGCGCGGTCGATTTTTTCGCCCTCTGTGGCCATTTGTTGAACTTGAGAGTGTGCTACCCCTGTGCGCTTGGCGAACTCAACGCCGCCGGCGCGGAGATAGAGCGTGTTCTATTTCACGCAGCTGCCGCTAGACCAGAATGCACTGCGCGCTGTAGCGGCAGCGAGCCGAAGGCAGAATGGCGGCCTGCGGTGCGCGTACTGACAGTGCGCCTGTGGTTTTTTCAACGTCCGTGTGTGATGACAGCGCGAGTGAGGACGCCTGCTTGAAGCGATTCGCAACCATCCATGTGTATACGATGTGAAACGCATGGACTACCGCGACACAGAGCGGAAGAACAACGCGTGGGAAGCTATACGAAAGCAGTGTGGTGTCTCCACAGGTAAGCTGCATTTCGCAGCTCCTGTACTAGCTGGCGGTAGTCGCCGAGTTGAGGGCTCTTGTCGAATAGCTTTCGCATGTACATGGTCCGCTTCCGTTTTTTACGTAGCCGAAGTACTAGCAATATGAATGCGATGTTCTGGCTGTCAGGCACGGCGGCCGCATTTCGATGGTGGCGAAATGCGAAAAACACCGGTGTGCTTAGATTTAGGTACACGATAAAGAACCCCAGGTGGTCAAAATTTCCGGAGTCCTCCACTACGGCGTGCCGCATAATCAGAAAGTGGTTTTGGCACGTAAAACCCTATAATTTTTTTTCTGGCTGTCAGGACAAGTTAACGCCATGCAGCAAAAGTTTTCGTTTTAGGCGCACAAACAGCGCGAGGAGAACCGCGCGCGCTGCCGCGGCCGTGAAGTTGCGCTCCCGGACGCACAGATGGCGCCAGCCTCGAGCTGCGCGCGCACGCCGAACTGTAGAGGAAGCAAATTTCTTGCACCCCTGGCGTCGCTATCGCAGCGTATCCGACTTCGCTTGCCGCGGCCTGGTGCGCCGAGAACGCCGGACTATATCTTGGTAATGGGTGAACACGGCTCACCGTGGCCGCGCTCCGCGGGGCGCCAGTGCGTCCGGCGCGGCGGCGCATCGAAGCGAAGCGGCGCAGGCGCACACGGACCTCGGGGAGGCGCTTCGCATCGTCTGCTACAGCGCTGGAGCGCGTCGCTCTGGCTTTGCTGTAAATTACACTTCGCTAGACCCAGGTGACTGAGGGACCGAGGCGGCGTTGCGGGAAGGCGCACTTCACTAACTGGAGCATTTTCCAGCTGGTTCGGTCTACAGCTTGTGAATAGCCTGATTAATCAATATACATTAACAGAAACGAGCTTCTCACCACATAAATCACTTAGGGTGTTTATAATAAGTGATGAGGGTAAAAATACAGTCCTTTTTTCGCGCTCTTTATTACGCTGGGGCCATTTTATTTCGCTCTTACAGCATTTGGTGTAGTGCATACCGAGACACCTATTAGGCGCGCTCTTCGTTGGAATCATCATGTGATGAGCCTAGCGCGCCGTTTCGCGCATGTCTTGATGCTAGAACGAATTTGCTTAATTTACCTAAGAAAGAGACCGAAACCCACAATAATTTCCACAGAAAGTTATAGAGCGACTGTTCAATCATGCATCATCACGAATTCCATCGATGTTACCATTAAGGAGGGCAATAATATTGCTTCGACAGCAACTAAGAAGTGACATCCGCTACTTCGCGACTCTCTTGTTGACGCGTTATGACGCTGGTAGGGGTGCGTGGAGCGCTTTACGCGATGCAGGAAATTGCTCTCCCCGGCATAGCAACTGATTTGGCGGCAATTTTACTCCCCCTTTTCATCTTTCTACATCCTATAAAAAACAAAATTCATTTTTATTTATTTATTTATTCAAAATACCCCCAAAGGCCCTCATTACGAGGGTATTACATGGGGGGGGGGGGAGGCAATCACAAGCACTGGTCATAGTTAGTACATACTAAAAACAAGAGAGTGTAACAGAAGTAATAATACAGCGAAGCATAGGTAATATACAAGATAATTAGGTCACAATTATTACAGAGAAAACATTAGTACATATTAGGAGAACATAACGCAACTGCAATGAAAAACACCAATTTTGCTAAAAGTTTGGGTCACAGTTTGGGTCACAGTTTGGGTAAAATCACCGAAGCGGTGCCAGTCCTTTGACGGCTACCTGGCGCGAGAAGTAACATTCTCATTTAGAGGAATCGTCGGTCAATTATTTGATTACATTGATTAGGTGAAGTAAAACATGTGGCACCGTCGTTTTTTGGTTTTTTTTTTCTCCTTGGAGTCAATGCACGCCGCATGCGAATGCTGTTTCCGTCCGTTTCGAATAGGTAATTGGAGTGGAAAATCTATAATCTACATGTCTGTTTTCTAGCTTAAATTACGTCTTGACGGGTAATTAAGTCGTTATTCGCTTCTATTTCATTTCAGTACTTCCTCGGAATAGATCATATGCATATTCTCACTAGCATATAATAATTTGTTAATTGTGCGGTATACGTCCCGAAGCGACACATGGCCTATGCGTTACGCCATGTAGGTGTGCATCCGGTAAATTTGGAGAAAAGGAGGAATTGATTTCTCTTTTCTTTAGGGGTTAGGGGGGGAGGGCGAGGCTGAGTGGGTAAAACTAAAATATGAATACGGCACAGGAACCCTTGCCGCGAACAAGCGATGCTGTTGCCGTCGTGGGGAAGTGGCCGGTCCGTGTGTTGGACGAACGCGGCCATGATAATTAAACTGGCGGTCATGAGGCCGGCCCGGTGTCGTCTGCCGACAGCATGCCGGTGGTCGGCCAACGGGCTCGACATTTGTAAAAGCCAAGCCCGGCCCAAGTCAGATTGCTGTAGTCGGGCCAGTCTACTTCTTAACTGACCATTGGCGTCAGCGGGATCTACCGCCGAGCCCCCCGCACCCCCTTCCTTTTTTTTTTTTTTTTTTTTTTGCTTAGGTCATGCTACCCCGTCCTAGCTTAATATGCTGATGCGGTGCAGCCAACGGCTGCTCAAGTGGGTGACTGGCCGCTCACGAGTTAAAGATTTTGGGATGACTCGTCAAATCGAAAGACACCAGAGGTGTTTCCATTAAACACATTTCTGTCAACTTGCACGATGAATTGCATTTTGTTTGGTTGCTGGTTGTCATGGCACTTCGGCGATAAAAACGCTGTAACAGTCCAGGATAATTTTATTTCCCCGGTGAACTTTCGGAAACTAGCCATGTCGCGGGTACCGGAAAAAGAAAGAAGACGCATTGCAGATCTGTGCCTAAAAAACTATTCTCAACGCGTTATATTGGAGATAACAAAAAGGCCACTGAAAACTGTGAATCGAATCGTCTAGGCTTACAAGAAGATGGCGGATGCTCCCCGTAAAGCCCGGCAAAGAGTGACCACTGAAGCTGAATGCATGACCATTGTTGCGGCGGCTGCTGCATACCAGACCTCCACCGTTCGGTAACTAAAGAACAGCCTCAGGCTAGGTTCTCTGACACGACTATCATGGGTCGGCTATACGCCGCAGCCTAATAAAGAGCGCGAAAAAATGACTGTATTTTTACCCTCATCACTTATTAAAAACATGCTAAGTGATTTATGTGGTGAGAAGCTCGTTTCTGTTAATCTATATTGATTAATCAGGCTATTCACAAGCTGTAGACCGAACCAGCTGGAAAATGCTCCAGTTAGTGAAATGCGCCTTCCGGCAACGCCGCCTCGGTCCCTCAGTCACCTGGGTTTAGCGAAGTGTACTTTACAGCAAAGACAAAGCGGCGCGCTCCAGCGCTGTAGCAGACGACACGAAGCGCCTCCCCGAGGTCCGTGTGCGCCTGCGCCATTTCACTTCCATGCGCCGCCGCGCCGGACGCACTGGCGCCCCGCGGAGCGCGGCTAGGGCGGCCACGGTGAGCCGTGTTCACCCAGAGTGGACAAGACTACGGCGCGCGAGGACGATGTTATCCCGGTACCTCTGCATCGCAAACAAATCCGCTGTCAGAGGAGGTTAACACACCGCCCTTCCGCCTACCTTCGTCCTCCGCGACGCTTCGTCTCATTTCTCTTTACTCTTTTCGCCCATTATTACCTGCAAATTCCTATAGGTGGCGCTACTTTGCCGCTCGCTCTTATTAGAATGGGAAGACATCTGCCCAGCGGTTGTTTTAGGCACCACTGGCCCCCTTGAAGCCTTTGGGTTCAGCGAGAGCAGGGGAAAAGTAAACGTCCGCAATAGAGATTAGTAAGAGGCGATTGGAAGATTGGCGGAAGTAGGGAAACGGCAGAAAACGGAGACGTACAAAAGCAGAATTCGCAATAGGTGGTCGGAAAATTTGGTTGTGGGAGTTCATATTGTTTTTTTTTCTTTATTTCTTTTTTAACCTAGGTAGGACATTAAACAGTATAATAGGAAGAGTTTGGTGGCGCAACCCACCGCCCCTTTCCAAAGGGGACGCTCATAACATCCATCCGTCCGTCCGTCCATCCATCCATCCATCCATCCATCCATCCTCTATTGAAGTTGTTTCCTCCTCCTCCTCCTTCCTGTAATAGCGCGCTCGCGCACCTTGGTATTTTCTTCACCTCCGGGTGCCTTTCTCATTCGATTGTTTCCCGGCCTCACACATCTCCCGCCTATTTGAAGAGCTGGACAGTTACTCTTGCACATAAAAATGTACGTGGCATGAAATCAGTTAGAAGGAAACTTAGCGTAGGACAAGCCATGATGTATGATCTGAAAAATCAGCGTGGCAAATTTATCAACAATTTCGAAAATATAGTAATAGCAGCGGAAGAACCCTATACTAATCTGTAAAGTACCCAGAGTAGCCACGCTACCGTCATTCGAAGACGTAATGAGTAGGAACGGAGGCTCCTTCTATAACTAGCGGTGAAGTTAGTAGGGCCTTGCAAGACATGGCCCGTAGAAAGCGGCAGGAGAAGATGGAATAACAGTCGATTTAATCAAAGGTGGAGGAGATATCATGCTTGAAAAGCTTGCGGCCCTTTATACGCAATGCCTCACGATTTCAAGTGTACCAGAGAAATGGAAGGGTACTAACATTATCCATATCCAGAAGAGGGGAGACGTTAAGGAATTGAAATATTATAGAATAGACCCATTATACCTCGCTTTGTGTATTCTATTAGATATTCACCAAGATATTTAACAGAATGAGGGCTTGGCTTTAGTGAAGCAAGAGAACAGGCTGGCTTCAGAAAGGGATATTGTGCAATGAATCACGTCTATTCCATCAATCAAGTAATTGAATAATCTGCAGAGTACAATCAACCTGTCTATATCGATTTCATACATTATGAAAAGACATTTGATTCAGTAGAGATAACGACGTAATAGTTCTGCGGAAACTCGCAAGGTGGAGAGAAGTAATTATAAAAGGAAAAATCAGACATCCACCCGTTCGTAGCAATTGCTACAAAGGAAACCCATACGGGTTCCTCGAAAGAAAAGCCTCAGAGTTGAAGAAAAATTCGTCCTAGTCCGGGAGTCGAACCCGGCACCACCACCTTTCCGGGGCAGCCGCTCTACCATCTGAGCTAACCAGGCGGCTAGCAGATGAGAGGGCGAAGACGAATTTGTCGACAACACGAAGCAAAGGCAAGAGTTTGACGTAATGATTACTTCTCTCCACCTTGCGAGTTTCCGCAAAACTATTACGCCAAACTCTTGCCTTTGCTTCATGTTGTTGACAAATTCGACTTCGCCCTGCCATCTGCTAGCCGCTTGGTTAGCTCAGATGGTAGAGCGGCTGCCCCGGAAAGGTGGTGGTCCCGGCTTCGAGTCCCGAACCAGGACGAATTTTTCTTCAACTGTGAGGCTTTTCTTTCGAGGAACACGTATGGGGTTTCCTTTGTAGCAATTGCTACGAACGGGTGGATGTCTGATCTTTCCTATAATAATAGTAGAGATATCAGCAGTCATGGAGGCTTTGCGTAAAAAGGAGTACAGAAGGCATACGTGAATATCTTGAAAAATATCTACAAAGATTCCACAACTACCTTCGTTGTTCACATGAAAAGTATAAAGTTATCTATGAAGTAAGGCGTCAGGCAAGCAGACACTATCTCTCCAATGCTATTTACTGCATGCGTCGAAGAAGTATTCAATCTTTTAAACTGGGAAGGCTTAGGAGCGAGGATCAATGGCGAATATCTCAGTAGCCTTCCGTTTGCAGATGACATTGCATATTCAGCAACACTGGGGATGAATTACAACAAATGATTGAGGATCTTAAGAGAGAAAGTCTAAGAGGGGGGTTGAAGATTAATTTGCAGATGACAAAGCTAGTGTTCTATAGCCTGGCAAGGGAACAAGAGTTCAGGATTGCCAGAAAGCTTCTAGAGTCCTTGAAGGAATACGTTTACCTAGGTAAATTACTCACAGGGCACTCTGATCATGAAAAGGAAATTTACAGAATGAAGACGGGTTGGAATGCATGCGGCAGGCATTTTCAGATAGTGACAGGGAGCTTACCACTATCACTGAAAAGAAAGGAGTACAATCGCTGCATTCTACCAATGCTAACATATGGAAAAGAAATTTGGAAGTTGACAAACAAGTTAAGGACAGCGCAAGGAGAGATGGTACGAAAAATGTTAGGCGTACCATTAACGGACAGGAAGAGAGCGGTTTGGATCAGAAAGCAAAGGGGGATAGCCGATATTGTTATTGAGACTAAGAGAAGAAAAAAAATGGAGCTGCCGGCCATGTAACGCGTAGGATAGGTAATTGATGGACCGTTAGAGTTACAGAATGACTGCCAAGAGAAAGGCAGCGTAGTTGAGGACGGCAATAAACTAGGTGGGGTGATGAAATTTAGAAATTTGCAGGCGCAAGTTGGAATCAGTTGCTGTTGGACCGGGGTAATTGGAGATTCCAGGGAGAGGCCGTCGTCCTGCAGTGAACATAAATATAGGCTGTTGCTGCTGCTGATGAGGCATATTGCCTAGGACTGGCTAACTTGTTCCTGTTTGCTTGAAATGCCGTCTTTATCGTGCGTTAACTCAGTTCCATCTTAGTTATTGCCTATTGGCATGAGGGACTACATGGCGATTAAATATGCACCGACTGATATGTCTATACAACAAACGGTTCGCTGTATTAAAAACCTTGGACGGCGCCAGCACATGGCAGATTTTTTTTCTTGGAACAAGGCCTTTTAAAATTTAATTACCTATATGAATTTAGGCTAGCTGTATACATACGAGTCAAACTCGATAAAGATGTAAAAATTTTTTTATCAAAAGTTTTTCTCAAGTATCAAGGAATACAGTTTTAGGCATGGCCATTTAGAGTTCCCCTTTGCAGGACCAGCTGCGGTGCAAAACAACTAGCATATTTACTCCCCTCCTTCATAAACGCACATCCAAACACGATCACTATTGCGCGAAGCTTCAGAGCATTGAACTGCTTCAAAAATGCTATGAATATATAGTTGCTTTCTCTTTCTGATTGAGACTGTGTCAGTAAGTTTATTGCGTGCTTTATGTATAATTGTTTTTTGTTAAGTCTGTCTCATATTGTGCTTGTATATGTTTATCCATGTTTTTCTTACACAAAAATTATTCTGTAAAACTTAAGTGTTCCTACTTAGAAAATTTAACAATGATATAAGTACTCGAAGTACGTATGTCTATACTTCATGCTACGTATTTATAATTTATGTTATTGTAACTTAAATTGTATGCTCTGCTGCCTCACCGTTGAACAACGCACGGGTGGTACGGGTGTCAAGGCTTTAGTAAGGCAAACAATGTCCTGCCTTTAGCCTTGCAATCCAAGACCTTCACCGTGTCTGAATTAATTGTAAATAAACTAATAAAATATGATACATGAGCCCACGATGTACTCTAGCCAGCGTTAATCTCGAGGACGGCGTTCCTATGCTCTTCGGTAAAACCGTGCCTGCTCTAAGCGTTCTTGCACTGCCGTGAGTCAGGCACTGCTCCAGCGCGTAGTGCATAACTTTTGTACGAAGCTTCGCCTATGGAATCCAAGCCTTAGAACTTACTACAAAAATTAGTACAAGGAACGCTGGCGCTCCTATACTTCAGCAACTATGGCAATGATGGTTAGTACATGAATTTGCCTTAGCTGCGTGCATGTGGCTTCGTATTGTCTTGTGGTGTTGTTTGTTACACTTTACCGCTCCCAATTTGCGAGCATATTTTTCTAAATACTCAAGGCAATTAGACTGTGCACACGTGCATAATCATTGTGAATTGTTCCACTTAAAATGCCATATTTTCTTTAAAATTATGCGTTTGCAACGTTACAAAGCCATTTCAAGCCACAGGTACTAGATTTAATCAAACACTGTATAGCCTGGTCATTATTCACAATGCTGCATGAATCTCAGTACTTGAAGCTTTTGCACGTTCTTGGCATGATGTCTCATTTCCATGGTAGTTCAAGGAGCTGACGTCAGCAGCAATTGTAGGAAACTTAAGAGGCCACGCAGCATATTTCCATTGCCCGGTGCCTGTCACTTTTGTGCTTGAATGCGAGCTGCAGGACCGGGGTTAGCGACGGTAGTGCCGAGCATAAACTTTCTTATAAAAATTTCTCGATGAGACTCGGCGGTCCAGTCAGGATAAGCATAGTACAAGCATCTGCCTAAGCTTTGCCTTCCTGACATCAGACGATTTGAGACTTCGCAAACTGATCACTTAAACAAAATACTGCGTTGTAAATGCAACAATTCACAATGATTATGCATGTGGGCAGAGTCTCATTGTACCCTGCGTTTTCAAATGCACAGCTTCTTGAGCATGAAAAGGAAAGTACGATAGAGTCACAAGCACAATGATGAAAAAAACCGTGTGCTGCGCAACATTCTTATCACCACTGCATGGGCTTACTGCCAGGGTTTCCTCTAGTAATGGTTGTAAGAAACCGTGTTGTCGAAGTGCTTTTGCACCGGAACTTTTCCGAACGCTGAAGACGTACCTGCGTTGAAGTTGCTGTGGCTTCGTCTACCATATATAGCATAGGAAACTTTCAGTTGTTCCTGTATGTCGCGGACACTGTCCTGTAGCGTCATTCGCAATTGGCGCGCCACTGTCGCTTCTCAGGCGTTGGAAGCCTACCCACGCACCTGAAATATCCTATGCCTGCTCAAAAAAAGGCAACAGACATTCAACGCACAAGCTGACATGCGCAAATAGTCTGAATTACATATGTGCAAAATTTCATATTCGAAGAGAACACGCAATACCACACACCAAGAATTACGAAATTATTTCGTTACACGAAAGGCTGTTTTAGCGACTTCCACGTCACTTAGCTAATTTACTCATACTCGACAATCTTCTCGATCATTTAGAAATCTCACTATTGTGTTCGCCAAAGCATATACCATCCATTACAAATTTCAATTAAACACGTCTAATAAATTCTTTTTGCACCACATTGCGAGATTCCGGCAAGCCGCGGAGGCACTACAAACCGGCATAATTTCAACATTTGATTTTGTTTCCGTTGCTTCTCGTGTAACATTAAGTTGTAGCGATTGTGTTCTATGAGATGTTCAATTAATACATGAAATCTGCTCCATGCATCCACTATTTTCTCTGGGTGCTGTACTCCACAGCATTGAAATGGGACTGGGCAAACAACCATGTGGAGTTAACAATTTTTGCACAGCGTACCTTAATCGCTCTCACGCTTCACCTTTAAAATCCCCCATATTTCTCCGAATCTTAGGATTTTGCGACGTTTCGTTCTTTTAATAGGTTCATGTCTGCGAATACGCGTGTACGTTTACTGTGTCGTACGCCTTATTCGTCTTTAGAGCAGAGAACTAATCCGGCAACAAGAATTCAGTTCCTGATCGTGGAAATGCTAACGCGACTTTCTTTTTTTATTTTATGTACAGTGGAGGATCAGGGAGACCTGGTAAGAACGCCCACCGTTCAACTTTTCTTGGGAAATTACTAGCATGAAACTGCGCTTGTTATGCTGCCAATTTACGTGATCGGTATGCAATATTTCCTTGGCTTAAGAATTCTGTCTATCGTCTATTGTTTCACGATGATTGGACAAATACCTGTAAATGCGAAAAAAGGTGCCGCTTCTATTGGTTCAAACAACCGACGAATGATTAAAAGTTGGCAATAAATTTAGGCTACGAAGATTTGGTGGAAACAGTTAAGGCTGCTTACGTGTGGGAACGCGAAAGCATTACCGTCCATTTGGTGAAACGTTTTATTCCGCGTGTTCCGTGCCCGCACAGGCGCTCCTAACTGCTCCTCGGCAAGGCCGAACGAAAATGCGCCACACGTCCTCGCTCACCCGCGAGGAGTTCGCAATTCGAAGGACCACTCAGCGGCGTTCAATTAGACATTAATGCTTTCTTTATTTGATACACTCGTGACATGACGTCACCTCCTCCCCATTGGCTGCGCCCCCACGTTCCCAATGGTGCGCGCACTAGGCCACAACTTTAGTCCACCGGACCCGCGGATCCGCAGTGACGCCCGGGAAGCGTGCTCGTCTCGAACACCGGGTTCGATTCCCACCCAGATGGAGATTTTCTTCTCAAAGCCATTGATTTTCTTTGTTCACGGGAACCTCCCTGAGAAGTTCGAGCAGTCCGAGCATTTCTGACGTGATTTACTCGTTGCGCCGTCGGCCATTTTTGGTTCGATCACTCGGTGGCGACGCCTATACGACAAGTAAAACTCTTGCATGGGCTAGTTGGTTCATGCTTGAATTACTAAAGGAAAGGCGCAGAAGACCAGGACTCAAGAAGAACACCAACGACAGGACTAGCGCCGGATTTTTGCGTAATAGGGCATATAATGCTTTCACATAAAAACGGAGAAGACAGAAACTTAGGTTGATGAGAAAGTATTTACGACCGCTGAACAGGCTTCATTTATTTGTAAATAATTTGCAGCGACAGCTTGTACCTACTCAAAACAATGTTACATGAATGGCGATAGAGAACTTAGATCAATATGAAGTATTATTCATACGCTGAATTTAACAAAAGCACGCACTCTCGTACAGCAGAATACTAACAAGAAAAACAAACATAAAACCTGTAAAGATGCCCCTCCATCGGTCGATTTAAGCGCAAGATGTGCAACTGCTACTTGACACATTTCGGTGATTTGAATGTCATTTTCTGGAAGTCATAATTTGTTTTTGATTGTGGAAAAAAAGTATTATGTCTACAAGCTCTTACTCCAGGCGCAATTGTGTAAGCATGCGATAAAATTAGTCCTCCTACGCAATTTTCATCTTGTAGAAAATGAGAAATTGTTACTCGAACATGTGACACGCGCACTTCGTTGCCAGTGAATAAGACTAGCAGGAATATAATAAGAAACAACGCAAAACGATGGGCTGTGATCCCCTACTGTCACAATATTTCCCATCTTCAGAAAGGGATTGGCTAATGCCCCGGAGTTAAGGTGTTTTCTTTTAACGCTTCACAAGCTGGACTCACTTTGCATGGTACGCAAAGATGGTGGTTATGGCGCTCGGAAATTGGCGAAAAATACACGAAATTGGTACGTGGCATGCGTGGTGCGTGTTAGGTGCGCAGTCTTACTTACGTCTGGGAAATAGTAGGTGGCCAAAACAAGGTGCCTAAGTGACAGGCTTCACGAGCACGGGTATAGTGCCTATACGACGACATAATTTCAACATTTGATTTTGTTTCCGTTGCTTTTCCTATAACATTAAGTTACCGTAATTGTGTCCTAGGAGGTGTTCAACTGCAAGGGCAAGGGGACTTCAGAATCCATTGCCGAGATTCTGGTTGTGAACCATTTTTTTTAGATTGCGTGGTTAGAAGCAAACGTCTGTTTTAGGTAAAAAGAGAGGTCATTTGGCCGCAGAAGATGATCGTCCAGGAATTCACATTGTCACTGAAGCTACATCAATAGGGTTGGCACACAAAAGGAATATATTACATGCCGCATGCTCCGTGGCTATAAGTGGCTTCTCTCGGCCCATCGTGTTGGACGTATCTAAATTTTGCCTGCTGTAGCGCCGTAGTCTCACTACGATGTGCTTTATAACCGTACTAAGGTTTTCGCACGTAAAACCCCATAATTTGTTCAATTATTATCTAGCGTTGTTTCTTGCCTGAAGCACGTTCTTGCGTCTATTACACAGGTCTTGTTTGTTTAACGTCTGCTTCTTGTCAATGCGTAGTAATGTACCTGGGATGCATCATATAGTGCATTTGCAAAAGCTTCTCCCATTTCACCGCGATTATTCTGTTAGAATTTTACACTTTTGTTTGTCTCTTCATACATGTCCGCCCCGTAGTTTCTTTGAAAAACTTGTTATCATAAGTTATAGATACCAGCTCACCGAAATCGGCACCCTACTCAGCGTTTTTTTTTCCCTCAGATATTTCAACAGGTCGTATCTAACTACTCCTATCTATCTAGCTACCTACGTATCTATCTAGCTAACTCGAAAGCGTGATTCCAAGTAGGAGTAAAAATAGTACAATGAATTCAACTTTGCCTGAAAATACCGAATACGTCAATGCGTCACGAGATTTCTTCAAACAGATTGACAGATAGTTTCCATATGTGGACATCCTAAGTCAGTGTAAGAGTGAGCGCATAAAAAGCACGTCAATGTGCCGCTTAGAAACAAGAAATTCAGGCAAGGTATAATATTTCATTGAACCGGTTATTCATCATGACTCACATGTCGTCATTTCTTTTTAATTTTCCACACCATTGCCTGACTATTTACGTGAACGCGTGTGAGAACCAACGTGTGCCCTAATCAGGTTAACTGCATGTCCACACACATCGAACCTAAACTCAAGGACATACTGACAAATTTTGAAATATAGAACATTAAAGCTAGCCATCTTCAGGCACTGCAGAATCGGCTCGGACACCATATTTGACCTTGTCTATTTGAGTTCTAATGCAGAAGAGCTCGAACAGCTACTTATAATACTTTTGAATATTTGCATCGAGTTAAATCGTCCTGCAATATGTACAGCGTTAAACAACAGGGCGTCGAAAATATCCATCTCACGCAGCGACTTCAATTTAGATAATTGGGCAACACATACTTGGTTGGTTACCTTACCCTGCGAACAAACGAAATGACAGAAAGGTCTTTAGGCAAAAGACAATTCTGACTCTTTACATTGTCGCTTTCTATATGGATAATTATCTTGGAAGACTATGCGGTGCCGAGGAAAATTACGCAGAGACTCGCTTCAACAGAGGTATCAGGTCACTGTCTATTACGCTCACACCCGTTATAATAAAGGAAACGACCTTGCTATAGCGTTCACAAACACAACGGTTAATTATTCGTGCGATATCTAGGAGGAACAGCTCACTGACAACACATGTTGCAGATTCTATTCAGCAGCAGCTGTTATGTATATTTCTAGAAGCGAAGAGAGAGAGAGAGAGAAAGGCAAAGGAAAGACAGGGAGGTTAACCGGAGATTATTTCCGGTTGGCTACCTTGTACTGGGGGAGGGGCAAGGGGATGCGATAAGGTATAAAAGACGTGAACAGGACAATTCACAAGTACTTCCGCTTCGTCATTGTCGCTTTGATAATTGCCGAGAAAAAAATTCTACAGAAATATATAAATTACATACAATATATATAAATGAGAGAGAAGAAGGGGAACTGAGGGGCTCTATTTTTGCTAATTTGGACCATATAAAGCCAACAGACAATGAAGACGAAGAAAGCTTTGAGAAAAATAGCTGTGGCTTCTTCCGTTCTTCTTGTTCATTACATAGAGAGGGTCTGCAATCGGGCAGCCTTGATGCATTCAGGCAGGGCGTGTAGGTTTACTGGCCAGTTGCCTTCATCGAAAAAGTTCACATAGACATGACGCCTACGGCAGAAAGGATGTTCCACATCCGCCGCCAAGGCTGTGAGAGGTAGCGCTTGGAAACACTCCCTCGGCTAGTCCTACTATACAAACAGGAATACTCGTGAAAGTGGATGGGAAAACGGCGACGCGATAGCTCATTTGGTAAGAGCGTGGCTACGTATTTCACCTGCAGCCATGGTTGTAGTTGTGTTACAGCGAAGCTGTTTGCCTCTAGTTAGCCGGAATTTTTCGTCTCCGCGTGCGCTGTGCTTGCACAAAAGAAGTCGCAGTTTCGCCCGAAAGGCCAAGTATCGATCACGATAGAAAACCAATAGACAGCTATATGAAGTAAGGATAGCACTTTTACCCACCGTATAAACTTGAAAACATTCACTTCCTATCGAAATTAACAAGCACAGCATCAGTGCGCACCCTCAAAAAAGAACACATCACACACAGTTACCGCGGACACTCTCTGTCGAAACTTTGGCGTGAGGAAGTGCGGCAGCAGCAGCAAGTGAAGTGGCCTTCGTGCTGTCTATCGCTTCAGCGCAAACTTAGCGGCGAGAACGCCGCACGTACAAAGCTACGAGCCGCCGTTGCACCTAGACTCAGTCCCCGACGTAGATCGCTTTCAAAATAGGGGGCAAGCAGCCGCCGGTTGATGTCGCTCAATGCGCGGTTGCTGCCGGAGTAAAACGCCACCACCCTCCCTCCCCTCCCCCCGGGCCCTTTCGCGCTACGGCAGACGGCCCGTTTCCTCCCGACTTTCCTCCCTCGCGCGCGAGATCAATCCGCGATCGTCGGCTCCCGTCGCCTGCTTTCACTCGCACCTACAGCATGCGGCACGCGGCGATGGTCTTGTCGCCCTTGGACATTATACGGGACATCGCGGCGACGGCGACGACAACAAAAACGCGCCGGGAGTGTTCATATAATTGCTACCGCAATAAAAATGGGGGCCTATAACGAAGACCGTGCAAAGAAGCCGGAAGCGCAGTGTGCTACTTCTCCAAGCTGTATCACATGAAGTCGTCAGAAGACATCATCACTTGACGAAAACGGCATCGCGTGACGTCCTGTTAGACGTGACGATGTCATCAGATTACGGCATCAGGCGCATCTTGTCACTTAATGATGCCGTTATTCTCGTATGTCTCCGAAGTTATGTCTGCAGCTTGTGCGTAAGTCGTACTTCACGAATTTTCTGATGCAATTTACCTTGACAAATCCAATTCGTTCCATAATGCACTTGCACTTGGCGGAGGGCCTATGAGAATTAAGATGCACACTGCACTTCAGCACACGTGTGCGCGCGTGTGATGTGCGTGTGCACACAATGTATCTGTCCTTGATGCATGGGCGCGCTGCCCGTTGCATCCGTCGCACAGCATGTGCTACGACCGTAATCGACTATTTCTAACGTTGTGACTATATATATATATATATATATATATATATATATATATATATATATATATATATATATTGTGACAAAGAAGATCGGCAGGCTGAAAAGCCCCGTTTCCATCGCGTGGCTCGTACCCAGTTCGTTCGCTGGCTGCGCCATACCTGCTGGTGCTGAGTTTGTCGCTGCTGGTCTACGAGCCCAATAAACCCCCCTTACAATTGGTGTAGCTGCGGTGTACAACCGGAATTCTGGAACTTCGTAATCGGACACTGCAGCCCGTCTTCATAATGCCGGAGGAAGGACCACCACAACCCGCTGCCCCGGTGACTACCGTGGTCTGCCCCGGCCCGTTGCGTCAACGCGACCCACCCATCTTTAGTGGTACCGAAGACCATGACGTAGAAGACTGGCTCGCTGACTACGACCGGGTGAGCGTCCACAACCACTGGGACGACACCAAAAAACTGAATTAAGTGCCGTTTTATTTGAGCGGTGTCGCCAGCGTGTGGCACCGCAACCACGAACGTGATCTGACGACGTGGACGGCCTTAAGACTAACATGAAAGAGGTATTTGGGCGCCCCGCGGCTCGCAAGCTTCGCGCCGAGCAACGTGTGCGTGGCCGTGCGCAACAGTGCGGGGAGACCTTTACCAGCTATATAGATGTTGTCGACCTCTGCAACCGCGTTGACGTCACAATGGCTGATACCGAGAAGATTCGCCATATCTTAAAAGGCATTGAAGACGACGCCTTCCACATGCTGTTGGCGAAAAATCCGTCGACAGTCTCTGAACTCGTCTGTCTTTGTCAAAGCTTTGACGAACTGCGCAAACGACGCGTAGCCACCCGCCATTGTACACCTCAGGCCACTTCAATGTCGAGCTTGGCTGCTGCCCCGGATAACACTTTGCTGCTGCTACAGATCAAGGAGTTCGTCCGTGAAGAGGTGGCTTGTCAGCTTTCCTTGATTCCACTTGCACACGGCCAGCCGAGTACTCCGTTGGCGCCCGCTCTGCAATCTGTCATCAAGAAGCAGGAAGCCGACCACATTTCGCCTTCTCTCCAGCAGGCTCCGATGGCCGCTCCCCTGTCGTACGCCGAAGTCGTGATGAAGCCTGCGCCACAGACCTACGGCCCCCTTCGCCTACCTTTGTACCCACCCGTATCCCCTCCAATCCGTCCACTGGTCCACTATGCACGACCTCAAGACCATTGGCGCACGGACGACAACTGTCCGAGTTGTTTTTATTGTGGTCGTGCTGGACACGTGGCACGTCACTGTCGCCTGCTTACGCCGAACGTTCCCAACAATGTGCGTCCATATGCGCCACGTTTCCAACAACGCCGCAACTATTCGGACACCTTTGAATCTTCTCCTGCAGTCGACACCGCATTCTCCGCCGCTTGCCGTTCACCTTCTCCTCGCCGCCACTCCCTTTCCCGCATGCAACAGTGGCGGAGCCCTTTACGCCAGTAAAACGAAAGGAGGCGAGAACTGCGGTGTCAGCGAAATGTATAAGGCCTCAGACTTCCCCGAATAACGTTATTGAAGTCGCAATAGAAGGAACATTGACGCGAGCACTTGTCGACACCGGCGCTGCACTTTTAGCGATAGATGGCCGTATTTGCCGCAAGATAGGAAAAGTGACGACGCCGCTTTCTGGAGTGTCTCATCGAACTGCCAACGCGCAGCACGTCGAGCCATCCGGCGCCTGCACTGCTCATGTCGTAATTCAGGAGGTCCTCTATATCAGAATTAATCGTGTTGCCATCATGTTCGCACGACGTCTATTAGGTTGGGACTTTCTCTCCACAGATCATTCGATCATTGAATGCTCCCGCACCGAAATCGAGCTGTTTCACTTTTCGACCGATATTATCGCTGACCATAAGGACCATTGTCGCAAAATTGCTGTTTCAAAAGACACCGTTATACCTGCCTGGTCTGCCACTCTTGTCAGTATCTCTTGTGACTATGTAGATGACGGCACAGTACTCTTCGCTCCGTCTGAACTCTTATGCCCCAACCACTGGCACGCGTCGGCAAGCTTCGGCGCGCGCCGACAAGCGAACGCTTCGCTTCGCGTTGGTGGGAGGAAGAGGGCATGCAACCACAGGACAGAAGCTCTGACGCGCGTCGAAGCTCGCTCCTCGGCTGCGGCGCACTGTTGCTGGACTATTTTGCCTTCATCCGTCAAAGCCCGGCCTAAAACAGCCTCCTGTAAACTAAGCTTGAAACAATAAGTTAGTGATCTGTATGCGCTTTCAGATATCAAAAACACGTTTGAATAATGAATATACGCCTGCCGTAACAGTCCGTTTTTATTCTTGAATTAAAAATAGTACAATAAATATCGACATCAGCGCTCACGCGTCGTCTGCCTGCAAGATCGCTTTGCAAACACCTGCACGACGATGCCATATCATATCAAAAACTGTTGTACCATTTCATTTTTTGGTAGCTCATTGTACAGCCAACTATGCAAAAATTAGGCGTGCAGAGTATCACTGAAAGAATCTGTGTTGGAAATATTGTCACGTAGTAGTGACGGTAAATAAATAGTGCAGACTCAATCACAACGATAGCGGCTAGCAATGTCGGCAATCGTCGAAAATCTCATCTGCGGGTCAAGCGCGTCGGTTTGCATACATCAGTCGTCGAAATTTACAGCCTATTCGCTGGTGCCCACGCGCCTTCCAGAAACTACTATACAATTCGTGTCGCGTATGCAATCAGATTAACAGGGTTCGTCGACAACAGACAGAACCATCGATAACATTCGCGAAATTTCCGATCCGTTCAGGCGCATCGTGCACCGAGCGATAACGCTTAACATTTTTGAGCCGGTGAAATACTGTAACCAGATACAGATAAAGCATCCGTGTCAATATAATTATGCTTGTTGGTGCATGAAAGAAACGGGAAAAAGTGGGTCCTGAGAAAATCAGCGAAAAAGAATTGAAACACCTGTAGCACTCACAAAAAAAATCTAGAATAGCTAAGATTTATGTAATTCATAGCTTGTCTCCCCCTGATTCTTGATTCTGTAAAATACAGCCCATGGAGCACTTCTATTATTCTAGGTTGTTTTGATGCATCAACACCGCATCCGGAGACCTTCACATTGAGTGTATTGCTACAAAACATTTTCACACTGTAAGCGCTATGTTCTATTGTAACTGGTTTCCACATGTCAAGTTTGTCTTTCTTTACTTTAATGAAATGACATACCGTCAGATAATACAAGCTTGAGAATTGGAGGGTTTCAATAGGGGTCTTTCGTTGCCCTTTGCCAAGTCGTATTATTGAAGCACTTATTCGAATGTATGGGAGCAGCTCATTTGCATAGTATAAGAAATATTTAAACAGGTTATTTTCACGATTTATACATTTTGTCAGCACAAAAAAGAGCAGTTTATTGTTTTCAGCCTGCTATGATGTTTTGACTGAAAGATATATTCAATTTGTTCTGCGAGGCACGCAATATTTGCTGTGTCATATTATTTTATTGCACAACACTGGATACAGTAGCCAGCCATTATTAAAACTCAGAAGAAATTAATAACAATACTTATGACCAGGCACATAGCATATTGTTATTGCACTTTCTTAATTCATGCCCTTTTTTTAATTGCACAAAAGGTACTGCACTGAAATAGTATACTAGTACATACTTAAAAAGCACGATTTTATACTACAGTAATAATCAATCATTCAAATGTTTATTGTAGTGCCCAGGAACAGCTAGAGAGCCTTTGTACTGGTGCACTTAACGAGCACTATGCGAGACAAAATGTACAGAAAACATGAATGTGGTAGACAAAAAAATGCAAGATAGAGAAACAAATAAGGAAAAAAGGAAACGAGGAAAAATAAAAGGGAGTTAATCCTACGTGATTATCTACAGATACACAAAACACAGGAAATGAACTATGAAGTATGTTTCGGAGTCGAGTCTTATACAGCACATTCTTGCAACAACGCCAGGCAACGAATGTGGAATGCTACCTGGTATACTGTTGCGGCACGAAAAAATGCATATTATGAAGAAGCTTTGGGGAATATATAATGTCATGGACCACCTTATACAGGAACAAAAGGTGTGATTAATTAAATCTTGAATCTAGAGGTGCGAGTTGAAGTATATTTGAGAAGGCTCAACTGTGGTCTCCAGAATGGCAAAAGTGATGCTTTAAGATAGATATCAATTTATTCTGGATGCGTTCAATGAGGTCAAAATTAGATTTGCTCGCTGCACCCCCTCCTACAGAGGCACACTCTAGTAGTTGGCGGCGCACAGCAGAATTTCAGAAACACAATAGGTGAGTGAAAATTATGCAATATACGGCATGCGATTCCAAGAGCGCGAAGGGCATGTTGTGTAATTATCTATGTGAAGAGAAGCTTAGCGTTTTGTCGAAGTACACACCAAGATCTTCCATTTCATCGACTATAAGGAGTGGAGCATCACGTAGGGTGTATCAAAATTTCACACGGTGCGTTTTCTGCATATAACTTAATGCCATGGTATCGGAAGCATTTAAATGTACTTATTGTTTCTGCACCAGTTTGAGAGTGAAAAAATGTCTTTCTGGAAGTCGATGCAGTGGTGAACACTGTTGACAGTCTCAAATAGTTTTAAGTTGTCGGCACACAAGGTCATGCTGTTCATTTATTAAAATGCTTTTAGTACTAACAGAAAGCAAGGAATCCAATACCGATTCAAACACTTTTGACGCACTGCAGAGGATAGATATAGGTCGGCAGTTAGTAACTGCACATCTAGCAGCTGATTTGTGCATGGACAATGTCCATGCTGCCTTCCGAGTGCTATAAAAGGTACTAGACTTTAGGGAACTATTGAAGATGTTTGTGAGAATAGGGAACAAGTATGCTTCCATACATTTTAAGCTGTGCGGAAGAAATACCATCACCACCACAAGAAAGGGAAGATTTAAGGCACTTTATACACTTGAAAACAAGCTTTTCATTGACTGATAGCGTAAATACTGTGCCAGATTGAGAAGGAAGGTTACTTGAAGCATATTTCACACCATATAGCAAGAAGAAAGGTTCTGCAAAGGTATCAGCAGTGTTCGAGACAACACCACTGTTTTTATGAAGAAGACGTACATCTTTGGCACTCTCTTTAGAAGAGTGAGAGCGCACAAAGCTCCAGAAATATGTTGAATTATGTGTCATGCTGGCTTCAACACAATCAATGTGGTCGTAGTGATAATAATAATAATAATAATAATAATAATAATAATAATAATAATAATAATAATAATAATAATCTTAGTGGTAACTTGGCACTGTAGACTAAAAAAAAGGCTGATGCCTGTATGTTAGAGCGCCTGATATCCTGCCATCTAGAGTAGGAATTTGCAGGATGCAGAAGACACCTCCTTCCCCTCCACGTGTGCGCACACACACACTTGCTCAATAACAGCACGGCACACACGCACACATTCGACGGGTACACAACACACAGGAGTGCCAATTCAGTCTGGTTCCAAGGAAGGAGAATACAAATGGCTAAGGGGGGTCAAGAGAAAGCTCTGTATGCTAGATATAATCATGGAGTTGTGGTGTCGGGCCATAGAGGCGCGATGAGGGCTCGGGCTGTGCTGACCACTCGTTCAGACGAACTGAAGAAAGATTAGTGCTGTTCAGAGAGCCATCAAGCATTCTGCAGTATAGGCTAGTGCATGGTATTGCAGGGTGTGCTACTTGAGGGGTTTGAGGCAATTCTCGTAGGCTGGCATGAGCTTGCGACAACCGAAAAGACGGGAGTAGAGGGTGCGTGTTGTCCAGCGCTGAACAAGCTTAAGTTTGTTAGCGTCGCGAGTTTGGTACGGGAACTATACTGATGAGCAGCACTCAAGTCGTGACAGAATGATAGAAGCGTAGAGTGCTCGGCAAACCTTACGTCATCAGGGAAGGGAGACACGGGACACAAACCCAAGAATGGGCCGATACTTAGATACAGTGCTGGTGACATGCGGCAAAGTTGAGAGAAGAGCTAAATGTTTCACCCAGAATGGGTAGGACCCGAACCGTCTTTATAGAGGTGCCTCCAAGGAAGTACGTTGGACGTGCAGCAGTTTTGTTGTGGCTGATACGCATGGCAGCACTTTTTGCAGTGCTACTACAAAGTTTGTTATTGTAGGCCCAGTCGTTAACCTTTACGGAATGTATTTATTGTAAGCACATATGCTGTGCATCGGCATATTGTTGTTGCGGAAGTGTTAACTTGTTAATCAAACACATTCTGCGCAGATGCATTAGTAATTTGGTTTTGAGTAGATTGTTGTACTGACTACAATTTATAGTATCGCAGCAAGAAACATTTTAGTAGAAGCTGAAGGGATTCCAGAAGTTTAAGCATACCGACTGCACTCACACAATGCACTCACACCATCTACACTTTACATAAACAAAAAGTGAGATAAAAAATCAATTACAGTTTCATTGACTCAGTACTTGCTGCTTCTGAAGCAGGCATCGAAGCAATCGTGGTATACGCTGCTACATGCATAGGTCTTGCATGATGCAGGTCCTGCTATGTAGTGCACATGGGGCACACGTTGCGAACAGATTTCTTTTTGCAGTGCTCAAGTATAACGACACACTGACTCAAACATGACTGCATTGTCACGTCTGCTTCAGTGCGTCGGTGTTCTTGATTGCTACACGAGCGATTTATCTCCAACTAGCCCAAAAGACGGATGCACTTGAAAGAAATGAGTGAAGGAGCGCAGTGAAATTGTACCGAACTGGATTCACATGCCGAATAGAAGAGCGCAGTGTCAGCTGAAACGGGCGGCACCGCTGATTATGTAAGTACTTCCCATAGTTCGGCTACTAGTGTCTTTCGCTTTCGGAAGTTATCTTTGCCACTGGAAACAGCGCAGAGCTCGCCCGTTAAACTTGGGTCACCAGACACCACACAAAACACGCCGCGGCTGACCACCCCAAGTTCCACACGGTTCATTCACCACATCACACGAAGTCAGGAGTGCCATATTTTAAATCACTGCAGCACCAAACGGACCTGAAAATTCATTTCCTTCGACAGATTTTCTCAGCTCGGTTCGTTCACTCGCCAGTTACGAACTCGATGGACGCGCTAGGCCTACACGTAACGTAAAGCATCGGCGATAGGCGAGTGCTGATTATCGAGACTTCGGAGCTCGTAAACATCTTTCCATTCGTTTTGAGCACAACAAAATACACATACAACAAGCACAGACGTTGCGGCAATCGTGATTCGGTTGGCTGTTTTAGCAGCCGATCGTACCGAGCACGGCGGAACCCATGCAGTGGGCAGGTTGGATTAGTCGGCGTCGTTCGAAGTCGCTTCGGATCCACGTCGCACTGCCACAACCCACGGTCGTGGTCGGTCGGTCGGTCGTGTCGTCGTCGGCCTACTACTACAACACTGTCTTTCAGGAACACTGTCGCGCGCGTCGTGCGTCCAAAGAACTCGGATGATCGTTGGTGCCGGTGCCTTCGCATAGGCGGCCATCATAGGCATAGCAGCCGGAGGATTCGCAGCCTCCGATTGCTTGACGCTTGCGACGCGTCACAGCCTCTCATTGGTGCACGTCGGCGCAGCTTCGCCGCGCGTCGGCCAACTTCTAGCATCGGCAGTAGACATAATCACTGCGCGTCGTCACGCTTCGCCGTTTTCCCGACCGACGCTTTTGACGCTACGGCGCGTGCCGAAGCTTTCCGACGCGTGCCAGTGGTTGGGGCATTAGTTCGCCGCCGTTCACTACCACTGCCGTTCGCCGTCCTCGAGTTCAAAGCTGGCGCCTCTCTCATGTGCGTTTCAAACCCATCGGCTGAACTAATTACTTTACGCCACCGTGAAAGCGTTGGCAGAGCAGAACCACTGACCTCATCTTCAATATTGACTCGATGGACGACTCCACTTATCTTGCTGCTCTCGAGGCATCGCCTCCTCAGTCACTGCCGCGTTCTTTTACGCCAGCTATTGCCAGTGACCTTACGACGACGCAGCACGACGAACTTCTTGGCTTGCTCCAAGGCTTTTCTTCCTCTTTTGACTGCCAAGCAACATCACTCGGCCGCACAACGACTGTTTCGCACACTATCGACAGTGGGAGCCATGCATCAATTCGACAAGGTCCCTACCGAGTATCGGCGACTGAAAGAAGCGTTATCAATGACCAGATGAACGATATGCTCAATCGCGGTGTCATCCAGCCTTCTAGTAGTCCCTGGGCATCACCAGTCGTCCTAGTTAAAAGAAAGACGGCACCATACGATTTTTCATCGATTATCCAAGGCTTAACAAGATTACCCGAAAGTATGTATACCCGTTGCCACGTACTGACGACGCACTTTACTGTTTGCAAGGAGCGCAGTTTTTTTCCTAATTATATCTCCGCTCTGGCTACTGGCAGGTGCCCATGTCTGACGCTGACTGTTCTAAAACCGCGTTGGTAACACCAGCCGGCTTGTATGAATTCACTGTAATGCCGTTCGGTCTGTGCAATGCGCCCTCCAACTTCGAACGCATGATGGACGGCATCCTACGCGGCCTGAAGTGGCATACTTGTCTCTGCTACCTCGACGACGTTGTCGTCTTTTCCCTGATTTTCCGGCCCATCTTCGCCGTTTACATCAAGTTTTGTCCTGTCTCCAGAATGCTGGTCTCCAGCTTAACTTAAAACGTGCCGATGTGCAGCTCCAAAACTGACTATATTAGGCTACGTTGTCTCCAAAGAAGGCATTCTTCCTGATTCTGCTAAACTTCGCGCCGTATCCGAATTTCCGAAGCCCACTAACTTGAAAGCGCTATGCAGCTTCATAGGTCTATGCTCCTATTTTCGACGTTTCGTTCGCAATTTCGCTGCTGTGTCACACCACTAAACCAACTTCTCCAAGGCGACAATGAACTTCCTGCTTGGTCGGAAGCCTCTGATGATGCCTTTACGACTCTTCGTAACCTACTCACATCTCCGCCAATCTTGCGCCATATTGACCCAAGCGCACCTACAGAACTTCACACTGACTGACACCAGGGGTGTCGGCCTTGGTGCCGTGCTCGCAGAAAGCAAAAACACTGATACCGAATACGTAGTCGCTTATGCCAGTCATGCCCTCACGAAACCTGAGATCAATTACTCAGTAACAGAAAAAGAGTGCCTGGCTATCGTATGGGTTCTTCCAAAATTTCGTCCGTATCTCTACGGTCGACGCTTTGACGTGATGACGGATCATCACGCTCTTTGCTGGTTGTCCAACCTAAAAGACCCGTCGGGCCGCCTCGCTCGGTGGGCCATCCGAATACAGGAATATGATATCCGTGTCGTCTATCACTCTGGACGCAAACACACTGACGTCGATGCCCTCTCGCGCTCCCCAGTTCCTTCAGACAGCAGCACTTCTACCTACAGACATGACATCTCACCACTTGACATCATGGACATGGCATCGGAGCAACGAAAAGACCCATGGATCGTCATGATATTCGACTTTTTGTCGAATCCTCCGGAAAGTTTGGCACCTCAAGCGTTACGCCGACCGGCGCAGCATTTCACAATCCGCGACGGACATTTATACCGCCTCAACTACCACAATGACGGCCGCAAATGGCTCTTAGTAGTGCCTCGCCACCTACGACAAGATTTATGCTCCGCTTTTCATTCTGACCCGCAGTGTGGTCACGGCGGAGTGTCAAAAACCTACACATGGCTTCGCCTACGATATTATTGGCGAGGGATATCGACACAAATGTGTCCCGCATCTCTCCACCGCACCTCTCCAACCACTTTCCCTGCCCAGCTCAGCCATTTGACCGTGTCGGCATTGATATTGTTACGTGTAGAAAGACACAGACAAAAGAGGCTATTTACAGACTATTTACACTAGAATGGAGCCAGAGCGCCAGGCCGACATTCACTCGCGCCAAGGGCACAGACCCACTTCGTCGTCGTTCTCACGGGTCTCTCGGGTATTTACCGATCATATCGTAATACTACCCCCCGGCGGCAAAAGCGCCGTCACGGTGCAGTTAAATATCCAAGGCACGTGGAGAGTTGTAGGGCTTGAGTCGGGCGACGTGGACAATGTCACTGGTTGTCACAGCAGAGGACGTAGTGGGCGTGGCGAGAACAATTTCGTAGGTGACATCTGTCACTTGGCGAAGCACGCGATATGGGCCCGTGTAGCAGGAAAGCAGCTTTTCACAAAGGCCAACTTTACGCGATGGTGACCAAAGCAACACAAGGGTGCCGCGGACAAAAGTGACATCACGGTGACGGAGGTCGTAGCACTGCTTTTGTTTGTCTTGAGAGACTTGTAGACGAGCGCGCGCAAGTTGGCGAGCATGGTCAGCATGGGCGATGGCATCACGGGCATAAGCGCTAGTTGATGCTGTGGTGGACGGAAGCACAGTGTCCAGTGGTAGCGTCGGTTCACGGCCATACAATAGGTAAAAAGGAGAAAAGCCAGCAGTGTCGACACGGGAAGAGTTATACGCAAAGGTGATGTAAGGTAGAGCCTGGTCCCAGTCACGGTGGTCGTCTGAAACGTATTTGGATAGCATGTCTGTAAGGGTGCGGTTCAAACGCTCAGTGAGGCCGTTCGTTTGAGGGTGGTAGGAGGTGGTAAACTTATGCTGTATTGCGCAGGCACGCATGATGTCGTCAATGGCTTTGGCTAAGAACGTACGGCCACGGTCTGTTAGCAATTGACGCGGAGCACCATGAATCAAAATGATATCATGCAGGAGGAAGTCCGCAACATCAGTTGCGCAACTGGTCGGAAGAGCGCGGGTTACGGCATAGCGGGTCGCGTAGTCCGCCGCGACTGCAACCCACTTGTTTCCTGATGTAGATTCCGGAAATGGGCCAAGAAGGTCTAAGCCGACACGATGGAAGGGCTCGGCAGGGATGTCGAGCGGCTGCAGGTAACCAGCGGGGAGCTGGGAAGGCTTCTTGCGTCGTTGGCAAAGTTCACAGGCGGCGACGTAACGTCGCACGGAACGGGCAAGGCCCGGCCAGAAAAAACGGCGACGTGCACGGTCATAGGTTCGAAATACGCCGAGGTGTCCTGCCGTTGGTGAGTCGTGAAGCTCTTCTAAAACGGTTGAGCGGAGGTGTTTAGGCACGACAAGGAGGAACTCAGAGCCGTCCGGATGAAGGTTACGACGGTACAGAGTACCATCGCGGAGGACGAAGAGGCGTAGTGTGGCGTCGGCCAGAGTGTGTTCAAAACGGTCGATGAGTGCTCTGATGTAGGCGTCACGACGTTGCTCGTCGGCGAAATGAAGCAGCTGCGACACAGAGAATATGCAAGCAGCACTGGTAATATTGGAGGAGTCAGGGTCGTCAACAGGGCAACGCGACAAGCTGTCAGCGTCTTGGTGCAGGCGGCCAGACTTGTACACCACGGAATATGAAAATTCTTGTAGCCTCAAAGCCCATCGACCAAGCCGGCCTGTAGGATCTCTTAGCGATGAGAGCCAGCAGAGAGCATGATGGTCAGTGACTACGGAAAAAGGGCGAGCGTAAAGGTAAGGACGGAACTTCGCTACCGCCCAGACTACAGCAAGGCATTCTCGTTCCGTAATGGAATAGTTGCGCTCCGGTGGTGTGAGGAGGCGGCTCGCATAAGCAATAACGCGATCCTGGCCACGCTGACGCTGGGCTAAGACGGCACCTACGCCATGACCGCTGGCATCTGTACGCAATTCTGTAGGGGCATCAGGGTCGAAGTGGGCGAGGATGGGTGGCGAGGAGAGAAGAGTAACAAGACGAGAGAAGGCGGCGGCTTCTGCAGTACCCCACGAGAACTGAACGCCTTTCTTCAAAAGATTAGTGAGGGGTCTAGCAATTGCCGCAAAATCTTGAATAAAACGACGAAAGTACGAGCATAGCCCTGCAAAACTTCGAACGTCGGCGGCTTTCTTCGGAAACGGATAGTCTCGGACAGCGCGAGTTTTGTCAGGATCAGGCTGTACTCCGGAAGCGTCAACGAGGTGGCCCAGAACAGTAATTTGGCGGCGGCCGAAACGACATTTGGACGAGTTAAGTTGCAGCTTCGCCTTTCGAAATACATCAAGTATAGCTGTGAGACGCTCAAGGTGAGTGTCGAACGTGGGTGAGAAGACGATGACGTCGTCGAGGTAGCAGAGACATGTGGACCATTTGAAACCGCGGAGCAAGGAGTCCATCATACGCTCAAAGGTGGCAGGGGCGTTGCATAATCCAAACGGCATCACTTTAAATTGGTATAGGACATCAGGTGTGATGAACGTGGTTTTTTCTCTGTCCATATCGTCAACAGCAATCTGCCAGTATCCAGAACGAAGATCAATAGAAGAGAAATAGCTGGAACCGTGGAGGCAGTCAAGGGCGTCGTCTATACATGGGAGCGGGTAGACGTCTTTCTTAGTAATGTTGTTCAGATGACGGTAGTCTACACAGAAGCGCCACGTGCCATCCTTCTTCTTAACCAACACTACAGGTGACGCCCAGGGACTCGAAGACGGTTCAATGATGTTTTTCTCTAGCATTTTGCTCACTTCGCTTTGAATAACTTGGCGTTCCGACGCAGAAACTCGGTACGGTCGTCGGTGAATAGGAGTAGCATCGCCAGTAAGAATCCGATGCTTGACCGCGAGCGTCTGGCCTAAAGGGCGATCGTCGAAGTCGAAAATATCTCTGTAGGCCGATAATACTCGATAAAGGTCTTCAGCCTGCGCAGAAGACAGGTCCGTCGCAACCATTTTCTGTATCTTGGTATCGGCGGCCGAGGCTGGCACGAGAGGCCTGCTAAGCTCGCAAGAAGGATCGGTTGATAAATTTGCCACGTGATGGTCGCCGAGACAATCAACGTTGGCAAGGCAAATACCTTGTGGTAGAATTTGCTTCGCCAATCCAAAGTTAAAGATAGGCATGAAAGTGCGGTTCGCAGTAGCAGTAAGTATACTGTGAGGCACGGTAACGTCATACTGTAGTGGAATGTCGCGCAGAGGAGTGACGAGGTACTCGCCATCAGGGACTTGTGGGGAAGACAAGAGTTCAAAATAGGCTATTGATTTTGGCGGCAGGCAAATAAAGCCAGTGGGGCGTAGGCGGCACTGGGGTGCTTCAGAAGGTTCTGCGAGAATCGGTAACTCAAGGCGAAGGGTACTGGCAGAGCAGTCAATAAGAGCAGAATGCGCGGAGAGAAAATCGAGGCCGAGAATGTGGTCGTGGGGGCAATGAGCAATCACGGTGAAGAGGACAGGAGTGTGGCGGCCGGCGATGCTAACACGTGCCGTACACATGCCGATGATAGGCACAGTACCACCATCCGCAACGCGGACGACGCGTGCCGACGCTGGGGTGAGGAGCTTGTTCAGTCGTCGTCGGAAGGCAGCACTCATAATAGAAAGATGTGCCCCTGTGTCGATGAGTGCCGTGACAGGATATCCATCAACGTCAACGTCAAGAAGGTTTTGGTTCGTGTTTAACGTGAGCAGAGGATTTGAGGGCAGTGTCGACAACGCAGCTTCGCCTCCAGAAGCGGCAGTGCCTAGTTTTCCGGCTGGGCCCGGGAGGTGATAGGCGGCGAAGAGAAGCGGCGGGGTTGGGGCGAACGGGACTGATGGCGTCGAGGTGAGGGCGAGCGGCTGTAGCGAAGGTTCGGAAGAGGAGCATCAGCGGCAGTGGGTTCACGGCGGGTGGCATAGGGAACAGAAGGTCCAAAGGTGCGGGAGTAAGTGGCGGCGTATGTCCGAGGAGGCGGAGGCCATCGGTTGCGGCAGTGACGAGCGACGTGGCCGATGCGACAGCAGTGAAAGCAGATTGGTCTGTCATCAGGGGTACGCCAACCGGACGGGTTGCGGCGAGATGTGGCAGAAAAGGACTGTCGGGAACGAGGAGGGCCGGTGGAGAATTGGGGAACGCTGGGTTGAGATGTTGAACACACGGAGTTCAGACCCATGTTCTCAAATTCTTGTCGGACTACGGCCTGAATCATGGCAATCGTGGTTGCTGGCGGATCGGGAGGCGTCGTGGAGAAAGCTGGCGAACAGGCGGCCTCAAGCTCACGGCGAACAATACGGGTGACGTCGTCAGAGGTGGTGGCCTGACGCGATCGACCCTCACATGTCGACGTAGCAGCGGTGTTGGGTAGCCGCGTGATGTGGTGTGTGATACGACGGCTCTTGGCTTGTTCAAGGCGACGGCATTCTTTAATGATGTCGTCGATTGTCGAGACATTGCCGAAAACAAGCAAATTGAAGCGTCGTCGGCGATGCCTTTTAGGACATGTGACACTTTATCTGATTCAGGCATAGCATCGTCAGCTTTGCGGCATAGAGCCAAGACGTCGAAGATGTAGGAAACGTACGGCTGTGTAGATGTCTGAACGCGAGACGCAAGAGCCTTTCTCGCGGCAACCTTGCGGCCAATGGGGTCGCCGAACAGTTCCCGTAGCTTGTCGTTGAAAGAGTCCCAACTGCTGATCTCTTCGTCATGCGTCTGGTACCACACGCGTGGCGTGCCGCCAAGATAAAAGATGACATTGGCGAGCATAATGGTTGGGTCCCACCTGTTATTAGCGCTGGCATGTTGATATAGCTTGAGCCATTCGTCAACGTCCTGTGCCTCCAGGCCAGAGAACACACCAGGGTCGCGATGTTGGGCAACCGTGACGACGGGAGCAGTCGGACCAGCCGAAGCCGTTGCAGAGGCGGGCTCGTCACCGGGAGGCATGGTGACAAGCTCGACGTACCGACCACCCCGGAGTTCCGTGGCGAGGACGGGGATCGCTGACCTCCACCAGAATGTTACGTGTAGAAAGACACAGACAAAAGAGGCTATTTACAGACTATTTACACTAGAATGGAGCCAGAGCGCCAGGCCGACATTCACTCGCGCCAAGGGCACAGACCCACTTCGTCGTCGTTCTCACGGCGGCTCGTCTCTCGGGTATTTACCGATCATATCGTAATAATATATACGGGCCTCTTCCATCTACTGGCGCTGGCAACCGATGAATTGTTGTCGCCGTAGATCATTGGACACGGTATGCTGAAACCGCCGCCTTGCCTGCCGCATCAGCAAAAGACATCGCCTCGTTCATTCTAAACAACTTCTCGCACCTCGTGAACTGTTGAGCGATCGGGGACGGATATTCATCTCGAACGTCCTGCAGTCACTTTAACCTGAATGCCAAATTATTCACCGCACTACTACTGCTTATCACCCACAGACCAATGGCTTAACAGAACGATTCAACAGAACTCTTGGTGACATGCTATCAACGTATGTTGCATCTGACCACTCCAACAGGGATCTTGTACTTCCGTTCGTCACTTACGCCTATAACACTGCCTCTCAAGCCACTACCGGATTCTCACCATTCTTTCTGCTTTACGGCCGCCATCCCTCCAGCACCATTGATACGGTTCTCCCGTACCGACCGGACCCTGCTGAATGCTCACCTGGTACTGCGGTGGCTCAGCACGCCGACAAATGCCGACAACTGGCCTGTTCTTTGACGTCTGCTCAACAGTGCCGCCAAAAAGAGCGTCATGGCCTCAATCTTGCCCCTCTCCCCTTCCCCGTTGAATTACTCGTGTGGCTTTGGGTCCCGCCTGTTGCTGCTCCTGGCCTTTCGTCCAAGCTCCTCCCGAAGTACCACGGGCCCTACCGCGTGGTTGCGCAAACATAACCAGTGAACTACGTCGTTGAACTCGTATCGGCTAGGAGTAAGGCTAAGCCCACCAGAAATGCAGTGACCGCTCGGTGTAAGGAACACATCACCGTTAAAAATAGTGTCGGAAGCCAGTGTCAGAATAGGCTCATTGCTCGCGGGAATGAAACAGTCGGTAGACTTGACGAAACGCAGGCTATGAGCATCGACAGCGGACGAAGATTCAGTGTCCGTCATATGAATAGTTCGATGACGGCAAGAGATGAAAGCTGAGGCGGAGGACAGGAAGTACCATCCCAAAATCATCGCGTAGGTACACGAAGACAGCACGACGAACTGAATGTGGTGAAGGATGCCATCAATGAAAACGCGCCCAGTGCAAACACCGGAGGGCTGAGCAAGAACTGCATTAGCACAACGAAGGGGAGGGCCATTATACGGTGTCTTCACTTTTCGCAATCGAGAACACAAGTCAGTACTAATAACGGAGAGCGATGCACCTGTGTCAACCAAGGCTTCGATTCGGACACTTTCAACACCATAATATATATATATATATATATATATATATATATATATATATATATATATGTATATATATATGTATATATATATGTATATATATGTATATATATATGTATATATATATGTATATATATGTATATATATATATATATATATATACATATATATATATATATGTATATATATATGTATATATATATGTATATATATGTATATATATATATATATATATATATATATATATATATATACATATATATATATGTATATATATATATATATTGTAAGGAAGATGACGAACGTGCGCGCAGTCAACAGCATCGGCAGCATCAAGCGCGCAGCAGAGGCTCGAGCTCGGGGACTGTGCTCGGTGCATCGTAGAACCGCCGGACGCTACGAACCCCAATAAACCTCCTTTATAAGTGGTGGAGCCGTGCGGGGTAACGTTCCACTCTACCATCCTGGAACTCCATTCTCGGACGCTACCCTCTGCCATTCCGGACGCCGACCAGCAGACTCTTCCATCTCCACCCGTCCCTTGCACTGGCACCGTTCGCCAGCGGGAGCCTCCCATCTTCAGCGGAACCGACGACAACGACGTTGAAGAGTGGCTGTCGTCCTACGAACGGGTGAGCGTTCACAACAAATGGAATGACTCGGAAAAGCTGGCTTACGTATCATTCTACCTCGCAGGCGTGGCCAGTCTCTGGTTCAGAAATCACGAGAGGGATATCCGAACGTGGTCGGCGTTCAAAATGTCGATTACCGAACTATTTGATCGACCCGCCGTCACGAAACTCCGAGCCGAGCAGCGTTTGCGTACACGCGCACAGGACACGGGTGAGACATTCACCAGCTGTATAGAAGACGTTCTCGATTTGTGCAGGTGCGTGAACGCTGCCATGACGGAAGCGGAAAAGATCAAGCACGTCATGAAGGGAATCGACGGTGACGCGTTCCAAATGCTCCTGGCCAAGGACCCGCGCACTGTTGGCGACGTCATCAGCTTGTGCCAGAGCTATGATGAATTGCGTAAGTAGCGAGCTCTGACAAGGCGACATCCGATACCAAATGCGGCATAACTCTGCAGCCTAACCACCGGCCCAGAACAAGCCTCCCTGATAACGCAAATCAAGGATTTCGTCCGCGAAGAAGTCGCACGACAGCTATCTCTGGTGTCCGTCACTCAGGAGTCTGCCAGCACTTTGCCGTCTCATATCCGTAACGTGATCCATGAAGAGGTCGCGGAAGCGCTGCCGGCTGTTCACCAGCAGGATGTCGTGGCTACACCAGTCACTTATGCTACGGTTGCTGCAATGACCCCTCGCACTGTGCCCGTGCGTCGCTTCCAGCAGCCTGTGCACCACCCTCCACCTCCCGTACCCTGGACCACCACTGCCGTCGCTAACCCGTGGCGTACGCCGGACAATCGCCCTATATGCTTCGTATGTAGGTGTCCCGGTCATGTCGCAAGGTTCTGCCGCCGCCGCTCGCAGGCGTTCGATGACGATCGCCGAGCGCGCTATGTGCCACCTGATTCAAATGCGCCTTACGGACCTTTCAACCCGACACCAGCTCGCTCCCAGACTGATCGCCGTCCTCGCTTCGAACGCCTCCGGTCACCCTCCCCACGTCGTCGATCGCTTTCCCCTCTGCGTCGACGACCCGTCTCTAACGAAGAGGGAAACTAGACGACGCAGTTCCTGAGGCAATAACTGCGCAAGTGTCGACATGCCGAAGTCCTCCTCCTTTACCTGCCAATGTCATTGATGTGTTTATCGAAGATGTCGCTACAGTCGCCTCAGTCGATACCGGTGCCGCTATTTCACTTATGGATGCCAGGTTTTGCCGTTCGCTTCGTAAAGTGACGACGTCTCTGTCTGGATTGTCGCTCCGAACGGCGAGTGCTCAACCCATTTACCCTACCGCTGGTTGTACTGCCCGTGTAATCATACAGGACGTTTTGTACACGATTGAATTCATAGTTCTTTCATCGTGCTCCCACGCCGTTATTCTAGGATGGGATTTTCTGTCACGTCACAATGCCATCATCAATTGCGCTCGGGCTGAGATTGAACTTTTCCACCTTGCTGACCTGGCCTCGGTCGATGCTCATCCTGCCGCTAAAATTGTCGTGAAAGAAGACACATGTATCCCCCCGTGCTCGTCAGTATTCGTACCAGTCTTCTGTAATACCATATCCGATGGGACGGTCTTCTTCATGCCCTCTCATCACTTTGTTACCCGAAAAGCACTTCCTTTGCCCTTTGCAGCTCTTGACCTTGCCGCCGGTGTGAGCACGATGCCCATTTACAATCATCTTTCATCGCCGCTATCACTGCTCCGCTGCGAATGCCTTGGTTACGTCGAGTCGGTCGATTCAACACGAATTGTCTCCGTCCTCGACGAAGTGTCTTCTTCTGCCGCACATGAACTGAGTGCCCTCTCCCTACCAGACTCAACATCGACTGGTGTGTTCAGCATATTCATCGCCGAAGATCTGACGCCTTCGCAGCGATCTCAACTTGTCGCAATCCTTCAGCACTTCCGCCTTTCTTTCGACGTTGCGCAAACCTCTCTTGGCCGTGCATCGACAGTCAAGCATTACATCGACACTGGCACTCACTCACCCCTGCGACAAAGACCATATCGCGTGTCCGCTACGGAACGTCGCGTCATTGCAGACCAGGTCGATGACATGCTCCGTCGAGGCGTCATTCAACCTTCCCAAAGCACATAGGCCTCTCCCGTAGTCCTCGTCACAAAGAAAGACGGTGCCATCCGCTTCTGTGTTGACTTTCGACGGTTGAACAAGATCACGCTCAAGGAGGTCTACCCATTACCACGCATCGATGATGCTCTGGACTGTTTGCAGGGAGCCGAGTTCTTTTCTTCGCTGGATTTGCGGTCAGGCTACTGGCAGGTTCCGATGGCAGAGGCCGATCGCCCGAAAACTGCCTTTGTTACACCAGACGGCTTGTATGAATTCACCGTCATGCCTTTCGGACTCTACAACGCACCTGCTACGTTCGAAAGAGTGATGGATAATGTTCTGCGTGGCCTCAAATGGAAAATATGTCTTTGCTATCTTGACGACATTGTGGTGTTCGCCCCTGATTTCCCAGCACACCTGCTCCGCCTCCAGCACGTACTCACTTGCTTGACCAACGCCGGGTTGCAACTTAACTTGAAGAAGTGTCGATTTGCTGTTCGTCAGCTAACAATTTTAGGCCATGTCGTGTAAAAGGAGGGCATTCGCCCGGATCCCGAGAAGCTACGCGCTGTTACTGCGTTCCCAAAACCTACTACTATGAAAGAGCTACGCAGTTTTATCGGCCTCTTCTCTTACTTCCGGCGATTCGTTCGAAACTTTGCGTCAATTATATCGCCTCTCACGCAGCTCCTTGGTGGCGCTAGAGATCTCTCATCATGGTCTCCAGAGTGTGACGACGCGTTCACAACCTTGCGGCGTCTTCTCACGACGCCACCCATTCTTCGCCATTTTGACCCACAAGCGCCAACCGAAATCCATACCGATGCAAGCGGTGTAGGCCTTGGCGCTGTGTTGGGACAGCGTCAACCTGGCCGCCCAGAATACGTCGTCGCATACGCGAGTCGCATGTTAACCAAGGCGGAGGCCAATTACAGCGTTACAGAAAAGGAGTGTTTGGCCATTGTGTGGGCGCTTGGCAAGTTTCGCCCATATTTATACGGCCGATCTTTTGACGTAGTGACCGACCACCACGCACTATGTTGGCTGTCGACGCCCAAAGATCCATCGGGCCGCCTTGCCCGCTGGGCATAGTGAATCCAAGAATACGACATCCGCGTGGTGTACCGTTCCGGGTGAAAGCACTCCGACGCTGACGCGCTATCCCGATCACCGCTTCCCCCGAAGGCCAGTCACGACTCCACCTGCGAGTGCACATTATCCTCTCTGGACGTTCACTCTATCGATGCTGCACAGCGTAATGATCCCTGGACTGCATCTCTGCTCCACCTTCTCTCGGATACGTCGAAAGTTCCAGCGTCACGTACGCTTCGGCGCCAAGTGCCTCATTTTGCGAGTCGCGACCAGCTACTATATCGACGCAACTATGCCCCAGAAGGACGCACCTGGTTACTCGTCATTCCGAGAATCTTGCGATCAGAGCTCTGCTCCTCGTTCCACGTCGACCCTCAGTGTGGCCATGCGGGAGTCTTCAAGACCTACGAAAGACTTCGACACCGCTATTATTGGCGGGGAATGCATAATTTCGTTCGAAAGTTCGTCCGCTCTTCTCATAAGTGCCAACGCCGGAAAGCGCCACGGCACAACTCCGCCGGTGAACTCCAGCCTTTACAATGCCCATCCCGACCCTTTGATCGCGTGGGCATAGATCTCTACGGGCCACTTCCGTTGACTCCTGCCGGCAACAGGTGGATAATCGTTGCGGTAGACCACTTAACCCGTTATTCAGAGACTGCTGCTCTACCAAATGCTACAGCACAGGAGGTCGCCAATTTCCTACTTCGCCGTTTTCTCCTTCGTCATGGAGGTCCACGTGAACTTTTAAGTGATAGAGGCCGCAGCTTCTTATCTGAAGTCATCGAACAACTGCTTGCTGAATGCGCTATTGTTCATCGTAAACGCACTGCTTATCACCCACAGACTATCGGTACCACGGAACGCTTTAATCGAACTCTTGTATGTATGTCTCACCTGATCACTCTAATTGGGACCTAGTTCCTCCGTTTGTCACCTACGCCTACAACACCGCGACTCAGGCCACTACCGGATTCTCACCCTTTTACCTTCTTTACGGCCGTCATCCTTCGCACACCATCGACACCATTCTGCCCTACCGGCCGGGCCCATCCGAATGCCTGCCGATCTCGGAAGCCGCCACACAAGCAGAGGAATGTAGCCAGCTTGCCCGCCGATTCACCTCGGACGACCAGAACCGCCAAAAAGCCGTTCACGATGTCCAGAACTCGACTCCCACATTCGTCGCTCTCGTCTGGTTGTTAGTGCCACACCGCACGCCTGGGCTCGCTTCAAAACTCCTTGCGAAGTACGACGGTCCATACCGCGTTCTCGAGAGAACATCACCCGTTAATTACCTGGTTGAGCCGCTAACGCCGCCGTCCGACGTGCGACGTCGTAACCGCGAAGTCGTTCACATTCAGCGTCTCAAGCCGTATCACAATTCTACCGTCCTTCCAGAAAACTAAGCCGCCAGGATGGCTCCTTTATTTCCTCGGGGCAATTGTAAGGAAGATGACGAACGTGCGCGCAGTCAGCAGCATCGGCAGCATCAAGCGCGCAGCAGAGGCTCGAGCTCGGGACTGTGCTCGAGCTCGAGCTAGGAACCCCAATAAACCTCCTTTATAATATATATATATATATATATTCTAAGCAGTTCTATCGTCATCGCGTGTCGCGCGGCCAGTTCGCCCGACTAAATGAGCTATCGTTGCTGCCGCTGTGTTTACGGCTATTGCTCGACAACTCCAATCAGCCTCGCCACATTCTGTGGACATGCGGGAACGCCTGGAAACCTGGAACTTGGAAGCAGGATTTGGCTAGCCATTCCTGTCATGACGGAAAATCCGTCACCGCGTCCAACGGCCACGATGCCTGCATTAGCCTGCTCGGGTGCGCTGCTTCAGCGCGACCCTACCATTTTCAGCGGGATCCGATATTATGACGTGAAGGACTTGCTCGCCTCTTATGAAATGGTGAGCAAGCACAAGTACAACGAGGCTACGAAACTGAACAACGTCATATTCTACCTCAGTGACGTTGCGATCTTGCGGCACGAACATGAACTGTCGACTTGGGGGCCGTTCTAGACATGCTATAAACACATGGTTGGGTGGCCTGCAGCGCGCAAGCTTCGCGCCGAGCAACATTTGCGAGAACGAGTGCAGCAGAGCGGTAAGACATTAGCAAGTTATATCGACGATGTCATGGATGACTGATGCGATAATGGAAGAAAGCGAGAAGGCGTATTTTAAAGGGGACCGATGAAGATGCTTTTTAGATGCTATTGCCAAAGAACCCCAGTGTTGTGTCTGAAGTTGTGTCCCTTTGACGAAGCTATAATCAGTATAGCACAAGCAGTGGCTTGCCACGCGCAATTCACTGGAAGGCTTGACGGTTGCCGCTGATGATTCTTCAATGATGGCGCAGATGAAGCAGTTTGTTTGTGAAGAGGTGGCTCGCCTAGTTTCGTTGGTCAATCTGACGCAAGAGACACCCTCTTCTTCGTTGACGCCCACGCTGCAGCACGTTATCCAGGCACAAGTCGCGTAGTGCATTACCCCTGCATTCACTCTCGTTGCTGCGCCAGTCATCTATGCGCAGGTCGCTACGATACCTGGAATGCCGACCCGTACAGCGTTTCATGCACCAGCGCAGGCATCACCGTCTCCCGCCCGGTTAGTGCCGCCGTATCCCTGTGCGCAGAACCCATGGCGCACACCAGACAAGCGGCCGATTTGTTACTCCTGCGGAGTTCCTGTCCGCGAGGCGCGTTTATGCCGGTGGCGGGTATAACCTCTGGCTCGCTTCCGACAAGTTCAAGTACCCGCCAAGAGAATTTCAATGCCACCGCTCCATTTCGCCTATGTGGCATCGGCCTACCCCTCGGGCCCAGGAAAACTGGTCACTACAGTAAGGGAGCGAAGAACTGCGTGTCCTGTGAAATCTTCAAGGCCTCTGATTGCCCCTCGTAACGTGATTGATGTGATCGTGGAAGGAGCACTTGTAGCACTTGTAGACACAAGAGCCGCGATTTCGGTAATGCCAGCCCGGTTCTGCCGCAGTCTTTGGATAACGTAGGTTTCAGGTCTTTCGTTATGCGCAGTTAGCGTGCAACACATTCAGACCCTGGGAGCCTGCACAGCCCGAGTCATTATTGAAGAGAAGCTTTATGTTTGTGATGTGTGGTGCGCGACGTGGTGCGGTGCTCGGGACGGTCGAGAGCAGACGACGCTGAGTGCACGCGGGCCGAGCTGGAAGGAGGAAAACGACGACGCCGAAGAGCGCCCGGCACGTGAACGCGCGGCGCAGGAAAGACAACAAAAAGAAAAAAAAGCAACCAATTAGAAAAGACCACGGGGCGTCGGGCAGCCAATCTGAGAATGCCAAATCGGCCAGACCACAAGAAAAAGCGTGGTGCGCTGGCAGAAGGGGGCGACACGCAAGAGGACACGCAGGGAGACGCCGGGGAGACGCCAGGAGAGTCCCAGGAAGCAACGGCAGGAGGAGGTCAACCACCGGAGCGGGCGTTGAAGACGGGCCGTCGGGTTCCGGACCCGAGCCCACCAGGACTTCACCCGCCCGGGGCCTCCTGCCAACCTGTTCCTGTGCGTCGCCCGTCTACCTGAGCGTGCCGTCAGCTCCTCAAGGCCGGTGAGCTTTTGCGCCAGTGGGCAGGACGAGAACAGTCGGGCTTCGGGCCCGAGTTCTACGCCAGCTGCCCGGCCAGAACGCCACCCCCGTCTGCCGTGCCGCCTGCTGCCCGAGGCCGGCGTTCGAGCTTCCGTGCCGTGGGCGAGAGGGGAGCAGTCGGGCTACGGGCCCGAGCTCTCTGCCCGGCCGGAACGCCGCCGCCGTCCACTCCAGCCACCCAGCCGCCAGCGTTACCTCGCCTCGCCAGAGCTGGCGCGCTCCCGGCGCCCGGTCGGTCAACCTACGCCGCGACCTTTGGTGAGACCGGCGCCACTCCTTCTGCCAGCTAGTCGCCGCGTTGCCGCGTCGAGACTGCGACGCGTCCCCGCCCTCGTGGCAAGCCCGGACTCGCGCCCTCGTTAAAGCCCTAAGTGTGTTCTTTACCGCAATGTTTTCTTGAATGTTTATTTTATGCATGCTTTCTGTTTCGTTCTATTTGCTTTATGCCTTTTTATTTTTGATTAAAAGTCTTTGTGTGTGTGTTCAAACCAACGGCTTTGTCCTCAATTGGGTTCTCGGAGGCTCCGCCTAAGAGAACCGTTAAAACATTGAGAACACGAACCTTTGCCCCCATAAGTGGGTCATCACAATGTTATTGAATTGTTTGTTCTCGCCTCTTGTTCTCACGAAGTCATCTTGGGATGAGATTTTCTTTCAAACCATCATGTCGTCATTGATTGTGTCCTCGCGGAGGTTGCGTTCCTAGCTCTTTGTTACACGTCATTTGAAGAGCAGCCTCCTGCCAAACTTGTCACAGAAGACAGCGACATACCTCCGCGGTCGTCGGTAATGGTCCCCTTGTCGTGCGACTCCCTGTGTGACGGTAGTGTGCTTTTTATGCTGTCTGACCTCTTTGCTCGTGGCCTAAAGGTTCCTCTGGCAGACACTGTGCTTGATTTCCGTCCTGGTGCCATTTCCATTTGTGTTTCCAGCCCAACGTCGCTCTCGCTTCATTTGTTACCCACGAGTGTCTCGGTCGTGCTGAGCCGGTGCACTTAGTTTTCAGCAAGTACGGAGACCTGCTGCTTACATCGCCGCTGTAGACCCTGGGCTTTCGAGTTCTTGACCGCACCCCTTTCTTCATAAATGCAGAGCTTCATTTGATTGCCGCACTACTTCTTTGGGTCGTGCGATGGCTGTCTCCCACACCATCGACACTGGTGCTCGTTCTTCTCTGCGGAAGCAAGTTTACCGGGTTTCGGCCAAAGAGAGGAGGGTAGTTGACGAGCAAGTGGCGTTATTCAGCCATTAAGTAGTCCATGGGTGCCCCCAATTGTTCTTGTTAAAGAGAAAGATGGTTCGAGCCGATTTTGCGTCGACTATCGTCGTTTGAATAAGATCACGCGAAAGGATGTATATCCTTTGCTCCACATAGACGACGCACTCGACTGCTTACAAGGAGCCGAATTTTTGCGTTCCTTAGATATTCGCTGTGGATACTGCCAGGTGACCACGACCGACGCTGATCGCTGTAAGACCGCATTTGTCAGACCCGATGGCTTGTATGAATTTAATGCCATGCCATTCGGTATTTCTAATGCGCCAGCGACATTCGAACGAATGGTGGTTACTATTTTGCGTGGCCTGAAGTGGCAAACATGCCTCTGTTATTTATATGACGTTGTACCGTTGTATGACGTTGTATCGTATTTCCGAACATGTACTTCCTGACCCCACTAAGCTACACGCTGTGGCCGAGTTTCCTAAGCCAACGACACTTAAGCCACTAGACCCGCGCTCCTATTTTCGCGGTTTTGTGAGAAATTATTCTGCCACCATTGCACTCCTGATACAGCTTCTTGCCGGCACCAGTGACCTTTCTACCTGGTCAGAAGAGTCTGAGGCCGCATTTGCCACCTTAGGTCATCGACTTAGCGTACCGCCAATTTTACGTCACTTCGATCCGAATACTCTTACGGAAATTCACACGCACACCAGCGGCGTCGATCTGGGTGCAGTGTTAGCGCAACAAGAACTTGTCTTTGGCGAGTACGTCGCAGCCTACGCCAGCCAAACTCTCACCAAAGCTCAGGCGAAGTACTCCGACTGAATATGAACGCTTAGCCACTGTGTTGGCTATTGCCAAATTTTGGCCTTACCTTTACGGTCGATCTTTTGACCGTCACAGACCGCTGTCGTCCGTCAAAGACCCGTCTGGCGGCCTCGCGTGATGGGATCTACTTTTATAGGAATACGATATCAGGGTTGTATGCACAATCATGCGGACGCCGACGCGTTATTATGTTCGCCAATATCACCCGACGTCGATAGCGTTTCTCCCCTGACGCCCTTTCTGTTACCTTTGCACATCATCGAATTGTCCTCAGAGCAGCAAAAGGATCCATGGATAGCCACCCTTATCAAAATTTCTGAAGAATCCTGTCGGACTAACGGTGTCTTGTGCCCTCCGCCGTCAAGCACTACATTTCGAAATTCAAGGTGGGCTTCTCTACCACCGAAATAACCATTGCGATGGCCACAAGTGGCTTCTAGTGGTCCCGCAGCAACTTCCTGGCGATATTGGCGCTTCATTTCAAGCCGACCCGCAGTGTGGCCATGGTGGTGTATCAAGACCTACACGCGCCTTCGACTTGAATATTACTGGCGGGACACGTACAAATGCATAAATAAATACGTCCGCTCGTGCCCTGATTGCCAAAGTCGCAAATTGGCTCCTCATCCAGCCGCTCTGTTGCAGCCACTTCCAGCACAGTCCGCCCCTTTGACCATGTCAGGATTGATTTGTAATGTCGTCTCCCATTTACGCCTGCTGGCGACCATCGGACCATAGTCCCGGTTGATCACCAGATGCGACATGCGGAAACCACTGCCTTCTCAGAGGCCGAAGCGCACGACGTCGCATCTTTTATTCTCCATCACCTCGTTCTACGCCACGGCGCTTCTCGTGAACTCTTGAGTGACCGAGGGCGCGTGTTTGTTTCTGAAGTACCGAACTCTGTCCCCTTCATCAATGCAGCTTTATGGATCGCAGCGCCATCGCCTATCAGCTCCAGACAAATGACCTGACAGAATAGTTGAACCGTACTCTCGGCGACATGCTGCCCATGTATGCCACCGCGGATCATTCCACCAGGGACCTTGTTCTATTGTTCATAACACACGCATACAACACCGTCAAAGAAGCCACAACCGGATTCTCTCCGCTTTTTCTTATCTATGGCCATGAACCTTCTTCCACTATCCACACAATTTTTCCATATCATCCAGGTACTTCAAAGTGCACTCCGGCTTCCACCGTCGCTAAGCCTGCCGAGGAATGTCGGGAGCTTGTCCGCCCGCTCACTACCGCAGGACAGTCTCGCCAGATGCTCCGACGTGAGGCCGGTGGACCTGCTCCTACTTTTCCCCCTAAATCCCTCGCATGGCTCTTGGTCCCACCTACGAGTCCTGGCCTCTCTGCCAAACTACTTCCAAAATTTGAGAGTCCTTATGGCGTCATTGCCAGAGCCTCCCCCGTCAACTACATCGTCCGGCCGAATCATCATCGACGACCCCAAATGTTCACCTTCGCCCATCGCTTAGCCGTCGCCCTAGGTCGCCGGGATGGCTACTTTTTCAGACGTGGGCCGATTGTAAGGAAGAACGGCACTAGAAACATCCACCGGTATCACGCGTCTCGGAGCAAGAAGATTGGCACGCTAGAAATCACTGTTACCATCGCGTGTCACTTTGCTAGCTGTCCCGTCCAGCTGAGCTATCGTTGCTGCCGCTGTGTTTCTGGCTATCACTCGACAATTCCAATAAATCTCGTGAGGATATATATATAAGTTGTATGCAAATTGTGGCGATATAACGTGTTTCAGCTATCACACATTTACTAAAATTAGCAAAATATGCGTTTGATCAAGAAGGTTTTTCTTCCTATTTCGTATTTGCGGCGACAGTTCCCTTCAAGTGTTTCAATTCAGAAGCATGTTTTTAACATTGCCCAATAGGGCACCTTGCCAAGCAAGAAAGGCATTTCTTTTTCAAAGACAATGTCCTTGCGAGTTACCTTCACTTTTTCCTATCGGGTATTGGGGATTTTAACCCTTTGTTGCGATAGCAAATATATGGACACTCCAGGCAAACGTCTGCCGGCGTCGTCGCCGTAATGTTTCGTATAAATTGCATTGGTGATAACATCGTCGCCGCGCACCGTATGCTGTAATTGCAAGTGAAAGCCTGCGAGGTTGAGCCGACGATGGCGGCACAATCTCGCGCTCACAACAGAGCAAAGCGGAGAGGAAGTGGGCCGCCTTCCGTTGAGCGCAAGGTGTCGGGAGAAGGTGAGGGAGGGGGTTCTACGTTGCCGGCTGTAAAACCTCTCAGTCTTCCAAAAGTAGCGTCATTCTTACATGCTTCCGGCACCCCGCTCGCCCCGGCGCTTCCTCCTCGCCGCCTCCTGTCGCCCCAGCCTCCCCCGCTGGCCAATTCCGTGTCATGTGGAAGCACGCGTTACGCTTTTGTATATTTGTTCTTTCCAGCGCGCTACAACCGCCATTGTCGACCCAGTGCGACGAAAGTACGCGCAGACGGATTGATCGAGTGCGTTAGCTGAACAAATCAAGTGTGTTAGGAACGAGAACGTCATTGTGATACCGTGCTACTGCGCCTTCGGTTGTCGCAACCGACAAGTCAAGTGCAAACAGCTTTTTTGTTGACCATCCGGCGAGCGCTACGCACAAAAAGAAAAGCGTGGACAATTAGCGTCGGGCGGGCCGACTTCAAGGCGGTTGCAGAAAAAAACACGCACGGCGTCGTGAAGTGTCGCGGTTCTTCATTATCACTTCTTTTGAGCATAGTCTACGCCTGCCTCATTTTTTTTTTTTTTAAGTGTTTGCATATGTCTGCGTGCAGTGCGGAGTTTTTAGCGCGTTAAAGTTTATTTTTTTTAGGATGTGCTTTCATAAGAGTTTTGCTTTGCCACGAAAGTGCTCGCACATGCAGCAGGCGACTTTGTTCAGACAATTTTTTCTCAGCCCCACCAGACGTTAACACATCCTCAACGCTTTTGTAAGGTTCACTATAAGGCTGACGAACGCAGCCGTTTAGCTTCAATTTACGCCCGAATGCATTGATTTGGTTTGTGTTGTTTAACGTTTTTAACGTCACGAAGCGACTAATGCTATGAGAGAGGTGGTAGTAGATCGCTCCGGATAACTTTATTTAGGTAATCTGGGGATGTTTAACGTGCACTTTGATCAGGCAGGTAGATTTCCTCATTGGCATCCCGTAATTCTCCTCGCACTCGCGCGGTAGCGGTGTGTCAGTAGTTGGTGCCTGGGCGTGATGGTTTTTCATTATTAGATTTTATTTACTAGTTGTAACAACATGTCATTATTTCATGTTATTGACGGCGCGTCTAGGACACCAAAGTGGCGATGGGAACGCCGAAGCTAGAACCAGGGCTTCCCCTACGTCCTTGGGTTGGGGCTCGCCTAGGTCTGTGCGTACCAGGGTGGTATAAGCGGGCAGCCACTTTTGTATGCGAACACTCGCTGCGCTGCCTGCTTGACTATAACTTCGATGCACTCCTGAGGCTTCCGTTAGCGGTTACATGTGCCTTCCTGAAGCAGTAATTGTAAAAAAAAAAATCTATCGTCACGACGACAAAAGCAACCCGCAACGAAAAAAGCGCCCCGCGACTTCTGCAAGACACCGCGCCCGTTCGAGCAGAATTGCGGCATGCCAACGAGCAATCTGGCCAAGGGCTCCTTGCAATTCGCCTGTCCCGGCTACCGCCGGACGTGTCCTCGGTATTAAAGGGATGAGCAGCGGCTACTGGCACGTTTTGTGTGCAGGATTGTCATAGCAGAGACAGGCCGAAAAGAACCACAGACCCCCTAATAAGGATTGAAAATTTTACTGCTTAACGTTAATATTTTTATGCGTCCGATTAAGTGGATGGGTATCTCATGCGTCATGTGCACTTTACGCTGCCTTCCATCTTCTGCGACAAATAATTTGGCTGTTTTTGATTGTGGAGTGAGGACGGAGCTGCCGTGGAAGCTGGCCGTAGAGCAGTTACATTAGTTTGCATCCCAGTAGCACGACAAGAATTAGTGCATCTGTTGCAATTCGCTTTAATAAGTCATCCTTGTTTTTTCTTCCGGTTTTATTGCTTGTGCGATTCTGACAGCCGAGTGGACTGTGTCTATTTGTGCTGTATACCTTCTTTGTCTGCGACACTGTGATCAGCAGATTTATTAAATTCATTTGAGGACTGTTTGGTCCTAGAACCCTATTGTTTTCTTTGTCTCTTTACCTGCCGCGGGGGCGTAACGATTATGGTGTGGCGCTGGCAAGCACACGGTCGCGCGATCAAATCACGGCTGCAGCAGCCGCATTTCGATGGGACCGAAATACACATACGCCCGTGTCCCCTGCACTGGGGGCACGTTAAAGAACCCCAGGTGGTCAAAATTATTCTGGAGGTCCCCGCTACGACATGCCTCATAATGATATTGTAGTTTGGGCACGTAAAATCCAAGAATTATTTTTTTCTGTCTCTATTGTTTGAGTTATAGGGATACTGCTTCCCTGCGAAAACTTACGATGCAAAAGAATACAGACGCGAGAAGTATGCAGATATAAAATGAGCTCTTCAACAAAAGTGTTACTGGTGTCTGTGGGGGTTGGGGGGGGGGATAACTATTCTCGGAACCTCAGTCCAGTTTTCCCATCAAATTCGTTCTTGCTTTCAAATTCCAACCTACCTCTTGCACTGTAATAAGTAAATAACAACGATCCCATGTGCTGCGAAAACTACCGCTACGTTGCTCACATTATCAATACCGTTTACGTGTGAACGCGTTGTTCACGGCTGCCAGAAGCTGCACATCAGCTACACACCTCTGTAAGAGGCGCAGAGCAGAGGCGAGCAAGTTGATAGGCATTGCTGGCCCCAGACAGCTAGAATCTTTCACGCGCCGGCGGAACGAAGGTATTCTGAAGGTGGTAAATTAGTCTACGAAACCACCTTCACATACTTTCACGCAGTCAAAACTCGACTCTGGTAATTACGCGAGCGTTTGAACACACCTCGTGGACGCGTCGCGCTTCAGCATCACGAACTCTCAACTTGCGCACGCATTACACCTTAAAAATTGATACTTTTCGTTATTCTTTTGCGCAATTACAACACGCCATAATTAGGGCCAGTTAATGACTGATGGAGCAAAATATCGGCTCAGAAACTGCTCCGCAGGGCTCGAACAAAGTTTTTTCCGCGGATTTGCTCTGGTAGCGTGTTAGCCGTCGTCTGATACGGCAGGGTAGACATAGGCGGCGCCACTGTCCAGGCTGCGCTAATGCTCCTAAATAAAATTTTATTCAGAGGCATTAGGCCGCGCTGGCTGCGCGGAGTGGGGAAATGGAACGGAGGAGGAGGGAAGTAGTTGGCGCTACTTTAAAAGTTGATGGGTTTTAGGCGGCTGCCGCGTGTGGCGCGGCCGCGCAGGCCCTGTGTTGAAAGCGATGGTGAGAGAGTTCGCCGAGTGCTGATAGCTTCGTGTGCGCTGTGTTTTCGCCACTCAGTTCGCGTTGAAGCGAGAAGCGCGAAGGTCCATTCGCTCGCTGCTGCTGCCACGCTTCCTCCCTCCTGCATTTTCACAGCGAGTTTCTGCGATAATCCAGTGAGATGTGTTATGTTTGCTTGTGCGCGCGTGACACCATGCTTGGTAATTTAAGCTAATCATTTGCTATCGCAATCGATGCTTCGCCTTCCCGGCCAAACAGTGGCATTTGTTCCGTGTGGGCATGGGCCGTTGAAAATGCGGGTCGACCTCAAAGATATCGCAGTCTAAAAAAGCGCGCAATCTCGGTGGGTATGTGCGCTTTTGAAGCGTGTGCCGATCTCGCGGATGGTGAAGCAAGAAATGTGAAGCAGTCCGACGTTCTCTCCACTCCGCTCATGCGAGGGGTGACGCGAAACAGTTCCGTTCGGGGCGATTCCGCCCAATTCTGACCCGCAATTCTTTCACGTTGCTTCTGAGGTACTAAAGGTGGAGGTTAAATTGTCTTCCAACGTTTGCTCATGCATCTCTGCGCTTACTTGTAGTGTGAGTTGAGCGGTGTTATAAAATGCGGGTAGGAAAACATCGTTCAAGTACGAGCGAGTACGCATTCACAGTCAGCCAGTACTTTGACAGTTTGTTTGAGATGATACTTTAGGTAAAATCACATGACTACTTTGTTTTTCACAACGGAATCCCAACGTTACTCAGCAGTGCCACGGGACCAGAACTAAGGACTCATTCACAATGGAGACTCGCAGATGTAGCGCGATCAAATTCAATCGCGAAGCAACCGTTCCTATATAGGCAGGGTGTTCCAGCGTTCACTTTCAAAACTTTTTGAAAGTTAAGTCTTGCAGATATAACAACTCTAGTCCATGAACTGGCCTACACGAAGTGGCGGACATTACTTGAAAAAATAATTGAAATACCTAAATAAATAATTAACAAAAATCACTAATCACGTTTTAAATAATTACCTTAGGGCACATAGTGCAACTTACAAATGCTTGCGGGTCAGACTGCAAGGCAAATTCAGTTGAAAGGAATCGTGTGGATGGCACCGTTTACGAGATATGCGGCGTCAAACTTCCAGTATAAATGCGCTGTCCTTCCACTAGCTTTCTTAAAGCGTTGTTTTATACAATGACGCACAAAAGTATCTGGAACGCCAATACATTTCTCCGCAAAGTTCGAGAATAAATATCTTGAAACTGGTGTCATCCTGAGAATTCGTTCCAAGTGGATGTGCCTTGAGAAATTCCTAGCTAGGATCTGTAAATTGCAATATGGGGCATATAGTGATTAGTCAAAAACTCAATTAGGGAATTTTTCGTTCTTATTCGAGTAATGTCCGCCTTTTCAAGTACACGAGCTCATGAACTAGAATTGGGCTACCTGCAGCAGCGAATTAAAAATAAATTGAAAGTTTTCGCTTAGACACCCTGTATTGCCGCAACCGGTCGCTTTGGTCGAAAACAGACTGTTCTGGGTCGGTCATTCGTTGGCTGCTCTATCAACGGGGTGAAAACTAGCTGGAACGCCGACCCAAAGGTGGGGAAAGAAGAACAGGCATTGTCGCGAAGTTTTATTTATTCATTTTCCCGCCAAATGGAATATTCGGTCGCATGCTGGGCAGGCGCGCGAGTTGCTGAAGGTTTCACACGTGGGCTTTTCTGTGTATATGGGAGTGGCAGCTTAGTCAGAAATCAGGCATAGGAAATACGGCATACGGATTATGATGGCACTAGGCGTATAGTGCTGCTCTTATGCTTGTATACGTGCATTCTCATTAGATTTTCGCGTTATGCTGACGCCGCTAATATGAGCGCATATTAAGGGGAAGATTTAGCTCGCCCGTTCGTTTAAAATAAATAATAACGGAGCAAAAGTTTTTGTCAACAACTATTGAATTGAATATGCTGAAGGTTGTTGTAATAAAACAGGAAATTTCACATCTATTGACTTTAGAAGCAATTTTTTATTTAGGCGGACAATTATCAATGTCCTTGAAATTTGCAAGAATAAAAATATTCAGGTGTCGAGTTTGCAAATGTAACCCTGAAATAAAAAAATGTCATGTTAATTCTGTAAATTGCACGGAATAAAACATTGATACGGAGACAAAATTCATATAATGTACACCGTTCTGAAAAAAAAATTCTTGCACAAAGCATCTCGGGATGACTATCGGGGTTCATGCGAATAGCATTGACAGCAATATAGTGACACAGAGTATTCCACGGCTGATACGCGTTATGTATGAGGCGCGTACTTCAGCCCGGTGTCTCTGTCACGCTTCTCTACGGGCATGCTACCCCATCTAGCGGTGACGCCACGAAGTCCGCGTAACGCACGTGCCTGATTACATGTTGGAAGATTGAACGTGCATTAGGCGGATGCGATCCCAGCCTGCATTGGAGAAAACTTACGCGATTTTTTTACATAGAAGAGTGGACAGACATAAACTTACGTTTCCTTGCCAAATTTCGTAAAACATTTCACATCCTTAATACAACACATGCTTCCCACACTAATTTCATTTAACTTTTTTTTCTGCGAAATGCAACAAATGGGATTCAAACTGGTGAAGCGATTATCTGACATAGCACTACTGCTTTTTATGTGTGTTCCATTAGGAGGATTCGAGTCGCGAAAAATCTAAAGCTCTTTTTTTAAGTGTGCATCCGTCAATGTATTTTGAAGCGATGATCAAGGGTCGCAATTTTGTTGTGTTTACATGTGCTGTTTTTCATTTTTAAACAGTGATCCAAAAGGTCCTGTGCACGGCAGCCATGAAGAAAAGGTGCATGGAGATGCGCCAACAATGTGACATCTCTCAGGGTGTCGCCCAATGCGTGAAACCTTACCCTACGGAATAAAATCCGTTTTAGATGCACAAGATACCACTGCGTCATAACTGAGTGGACATCCCAAAGTCAATACATTCCGAATCATATTGGAAATGTTTGAGATTTGTTCGGGAAAATCGATGAAGCTATAAAGTAAAAACTTGCCACACATTGTTTCACCGTAACTACAGCATACAAGTCCAGTACACAACAACACAGCCATGGTGCCAGACTTGTAAAAAAGGAGTTGCGTCACGAGCTAATGCCGAATACAACGAAGCCACCCGCATATCCAGTGGACAAAAGCGCGAACGCTTTACTCATTGGCTCACGTGCAGCGTACGTGAATATGTTTTCGTTCTTTCAGGGCGAGTGTGCTGCCACATTTTCTCTCTAAGGCATTCGTTCTTCGGCGGGCTGGATATTGCATTTCGTGAATACGTAGCACCTGGTGCGAATAAAATGAAATGGTTTGCTGGACGCTGGAGCGCACTGAACGGGTCAGCCTCGCGGAGCATCGCGCTTACATTTGTGCTCGTGCGCATGTCGCATCGCCTAAGCCGGTCGTGGTGCTGTTGACAATGTACTCGCGGAAGCCTTTCTGCGGCAACGAAGGGAAAGCTATACGGAGGCAAAGCACGCACAAGAATGCTCATGTAAGTATAGTTCCCAACACTCATTCGTGTTACTAAAGATGGGCAAAAGAAAACATTAAATCTTGTTTATTTCATTGCCTAAATAATTACGAGTAAAATAAGATACAACATACACCACTAATGGCAAAATTTGAATTTTGTGTTTTCGTTTTTTTTTAGTAATGCGAATCCGTCGCACGTGCGATCTGTACGCTGATTCAGTATGTGCTCCAAGGAACGAAAATCGCTGCTAGACTAGGCTGGTCCACTTGGCGCAGTAACGCGCGTGTATCGACTTCGTCCCCATGTAGGCTTCGTTTCATTTCCCACAGTACGTTGTTCATGAGCATTTAGTGGCTTGACCGGATCACTGAAGTATGCGTTCAAGGCGCAGTGGGGCACAGTCAGGGATGAAGCGAGCTCGCAGTATGCGTCAACCGTGAAACTTGCAGCGGCACCGATCTAGAAGCACCCAGACAAAGCCTGCGCAAGGAAGGGAGTAGGTGACATTGCCACGGTGGAGTTAACATGTCCACTCATATTCGGATACGGTCATATGGTCTTATGATATGGTCGTATGTTAAGGTTAATGTGGTGGACGTTAAGATTTTCCAAGACGGCTGAAAGTTACAACGTGACGTGTGTTCGATGGTGATCGTCTCCAGAAGCAGACGACGCTGTCATCAAGTTAATTACGTTATCGTGTACACAGAATGAACTGTTGGTTGCTTTGTGTATCTGACATTTTTTTCATATAACCATCTTCACAACATTTCTCTTCAAAGTTTTTTGCCCTCTTCTGGCGTAAGCTTCTATGGACGTGCATATAAAGTGGCATCTTGATTGACAATACAACAAGAACACAACGAATAACCAAATGGACGTTATAGCGCAGCAGGTGCTAGGTGAGAGCTGTTGGGCGACGTAATATGAGATTTCTTCAAATCGGTGGTAACCAGAATATTCTGAAGTACCCGTTCCGATAAAATTAATGAAGAGGAAAGCAGTCCAAGTGTTGTTTGAATGAATGACACCGACGTATTTATTTATTTATTTATTGTACATACCATCAAGGCCGGCAGGCACAACAGAAAGGAGTGGTAGAGTACATTATTTGCAGAACGAGAGAATAATAAAAAAATAATGAAGGAACTATAAGGCACTTTGAACAGCAAGCTTGAAATTGGTGCTGTCACAAATGGTGACTAAGGAGGCGGGAAGGTGGTTCCATGCAGTGGCGGTTCTTGGTAAGAATGAAGAATGGTATAAATTAGTGCGGCAAGAGGGCACTTCAACTTTGTGTTGATGATCGATGCGAGATGAGATGTAACTGGGTCTGGTGAAGAGATTTTCTTTCAAGAAAGGATTGAGGTAGTATATTTTATGAAAAAGGCAAAGGCGAGAATGCTTGCGACGTAGTGAAAGGTCAGGTAGATCTAATGTTTTTTTCATAGATGTTACGCTAGAATGACGTGAATAATTAGAGAGGATAAAGCGCGCTGCGCGGTTCTGAATGCTTTTAAGTGAATTAATGAGATTGGAATGAGCAGGGTCCCATATGGCACACGCATATTCTAATTTTGGACGGACGAGCGTTTTGAACATGGTAAGCTTTAGTGAGGTCGGAGCGGATGCAAAGTTACGTCTTAGATAACCTAATGTTCGGTTAGCATTGTTAGTGATATATTCAACATGCATGTTCCACGAAAGATTGCTAGTAATATGCAGGCCAAGATACTTATAAGAGTTAACAACCGACAGGACAATACCATTAATAGAATAGGGGGGCGGATCAGAAGGGGTAGAGCGGCAGGAGACACGCATATGTTTGCATTTATTTGTGTTAAGCTGCATTTGCCATTTGTTACACCAATTTGATACACTAACCAGATCATCTTGAAGCTTACTGGAATCATTAAGGTTAGTTATTTTGTGGTAGATGACGCAGTCGTCCGCGAACAGCCTAATGATTGAGTTAGAGATACAGTCAGGAAGGTCATTAATATAGATGAGAAAAAGCAGGGTCCCTAGTACGGACCCTTGCGGTACACCGGAGGTAACTGAACAAGGTCTAGAGGTATAATTATTAGCGGTTACATACTGGGTCCTGTTAGAGAGAAAATCCTTAATCCATGCAAATATGTTTGGGTCAATATTAAAAAGAGAAAGTTTGAAAATAAGTAAATCATGAGAAACAGAATCAAAAGCTCGCGAGAAGTCCAGAAATACACAGTCAGTATCAAGTTGCTGATCTACATTAATAAACAAGTCATTGGTAAAAGACAAGAGTTGGGTTTCGCAGGAAAAGAATTTTCTAAATCCATGTTGTGCGTTGTTAAAGAAAGAATTCATCTCGAGGAAATTAATGAGGTGTGAATAAATTATGTGCTCTAATATTTTACTTGGAATGCATGTCAATGAAATTGGTCGATAATTATTGGAGGAATGAGTGTCACCTGATTTATGAACCGGAACCACCTTTCCCACCTTCCAGTCTTTGGGCAGGGTAGAAAGCTGTAGGGACTGGTCAAAAATCTTTGATAAAATAACACTTGAAAAAACTTCAGTACACTTTAGCATTTTTGAATTAATGAAGTCGGGACCACAGGATGAAGAAATTTTTTGATTTCTGATAAGTTTGCCGATGCCAATCCAGTCAAGCGAGATAGGATCCATAGGCGGAAAACTTGGGGACGATAAGAATGGAAAATTTGGCTGTACTGATCGCTGAAAAATGACGAGAAGGTATTATTCAGAATTTCGCAGCACTCGTGAGTTGGAACTGGCACGTCTGATTGGATTAATTGAAGAACATTCTTTTTAGTACCTGCTACAATAGACCAAAACTTCCGTGGGTTAGAAACCAGAAACGAGGGCAGAGTATTATTTAGGAATGTTTTTTTGGCACTGGCTGTTGCCGAACAATATTCACTGGCAATGCGGGGATATCGAGACCAATGATCAGGATGATTTGTAGCTTTAGCGCGGCGAAACACCCGTTTTTTTTTGTTTTTGTTTTTTTGCGCAGGCGCTTTAGTGCACTATTAAACCATGGTGATCGGGGGTTAGAAGGCACTCTTCTTTTAGGTATGTAGCGGTCAATTATCGATAGAAGTTTGTTTTTATAGAGAGACCAGTTTTCATCAACTGTTCGTTGCGAAAAGTTCATTAAGTAGTTCGTAATGAAAGACACAAATTTGGCTGTTATTGACGAGGCATCAGCTCTGTTGTAATCTAGTATAATCTTTGAACTTTTTTTAGTAGTAACATGCGCGTTAAGAGTGAAATGGATCATTACATGGTCGCTTATACCTTGCAGGAACGTTAGAGGTGAAACCAAGTTGGGGGCAGTGGTAAGAATGAGATCCAGGATATTGGCAGAAGTCAGTGTAGTGCGCGTGGAGTAGTGTACAAGTTGAATAAGGTTAAAATCGCGGCACAGGTCCAAAAATTATAAAATTGAGGACAACTCTGTTTCACAACTACGTCATCCTTCGACCACACAACACTGGGAAAATTCAAGTCCCCTAGTATAAAAAAGGGTGATGTGGGGTATCTAACAATGAGGTTATTAATCACATCATGAAGTTCGTGGCAAAACGAAATAGGGGCAGCGGGTGGTCTATAACAGGCACAGAAAATAAACTCGCGATTGGAAATGACAACCCGTACACACACAAGTTCTAATGACGATGTAATCGGAATGATGTGAGAAACAAGAGCATCTTTGACACCGATAAGAACTCCCCTCCTGATCGAATGTCGCGGTCATATCGGTATAAACTATAAGTGTTTTCGCATTCCAGTATTTCACTGCTGCTTATTTTTGCTGACAGACACGTTTCCGTAATGATAACAATGTCAGCAGAACAGGAATCAATGGCTGATGATAAAGCTATGCGTTTGTTGAGTACACTTCGTGCATTAGTGAATAGTATTGATAGGCTTTTGACGTTTTGGTGTACGGCAGATAGCTATGAAGAATCATTCACCTGGGCGGTAGCGGACTCAGGTACGGCGGCTGGCACGTGTGAAGGGGGATACATTTCACAGATGCTATCGGTGACTGCGCAGTAAACGTATGTTTTTTTGTTAATGATTAGTTTGTTATAACGAAGTGTAAAATTCTGTTTGCTGGCGTTTCCGAAGTCTATAAGTCTCTTACGCAATTACCTGGTATTTTTGCAGAAATCCTCACCTACAGATACACCAGAGCCCTTTAGCTTCGCCCTCAAGGAAAGGATGCTTTCTTTAATCTTAAGTGCCGAGAACATAACAATTATGGGGCGGGTTTTATTCGCAGAAAACGACCCCAATCGGTGCGCTCTAGATACAGCCGTGTCTGGAATAGAAATATCGAAATGCATTGACAGTATGTCCCGAATTCGGGTTTCAGACTCAGCCCAAGTCTCTGTGGGACTGTCAGTGATACCGTAAAAGAGCAGGTTATCCCTCCTTGATCGATCCTCAAGGTCGTCAAGGCGAGAGGCAAGGATACTGTTTTCGTTTTTGACTGCTTCCTCGATTTCGGCTATAGGTGGCGAGTTCTCGAAATTCTCTACAAAGGATTCTACTTTAGTTAGCCTGGTAGTTAAATCAGATACGGTTTGAGCGAGTGCGTCTTGTTTTTGTTTAAGCTCACCTAGTGCACCCATAACTTCGGCATGTCTCGAGTCAATTTTAGACGACAGGTCGCTGATTACCGCAAGTAATTGTGTATACTGTGCACTAGAATCATTGAGAGGCCCGGGATTCGTCTCGATATCGCCACAAACCAGTAATGCCCTTGCCACTAGTACACAATCACAAAAGCATTGGAATAACACACTTGGGCACGGGATAAGCAGCAAACAGAGATTGTTCGATCGCTTGCTAAGAAGTGATGGTTTTTTACCAACCTGCATGTAGAACAGAAACGGGTTTGTGAGCGACGAATGCATTGTCGCCGCTATCCCATGCCCACTGAAGGCCGAAGTCGGATCCGCCGCCCTTTTGTACTCTTCTGATGAGACTGTCGGTGACGATGCCGCTGGCCAGCCGCTGACTGAAGGGACGCCGTAATCCAAGTAAGGAAGATAGCATGCTCCATCATGGTCGAAAGTTGGTGCCGATGGCGGGGTTATCGGTGAAACTGCTGATGCTTCGGACGAGAGATATGCTCCCAGCAAAGTGACGATCTGCATGTAGAACAGAAACGGGTTTGTGAGCGACGAATGCATTGTCGCCGCTATCCCGTCGGTGTCATTCATGTTTGAATGAATGACACCGACGTATTGTCTGGTATTGGCCGGATTAGCACTATTCACATCAGTAGTTCACTTCCTTCACAAAATATATGAATGTGCGGTTTAAATATGAAAATTATTGAAATGTTTTCTATGAAGTGTTATCTGTGTCGCTGCCATTTTGGGTGAGGTGACAATGTTACCCTCAGATATCTGAATTTGTTTCATGACTGTTATTTTGCTACTCTCGGCAAACTACAATTGACAATTGAGAAAAACTTTATTAAAGTGTCCTGAGGAAGATGATAGGGGGAACCGAAGACCCCCTAGTGACATCCCCAATCAGCAAACTACGGAGGCACATAGCTTTCGCTTTGATGACGTGATTGGTTCTAGTGAGAATTATTGCTAGCTCGACTCGACTAGAAATCACGCATAGCGCGCTGCTAGATGCTGCCCACTTGTCACAGCTTCATATTTAGGAGACAATAAAACCGCACGAATTGTTACACTTGCGAACATACCACGCAAACGTTAGTGGTGCAGTTTATTCATTCATTCACAAAACATTATCAGTGTCCTGAAGCCCGGTCTTTTCAGACCGACGCGGGCCGCGTCCACGTCGGCACCGCCAGGCCGAGCCTTATGGCGTCATCGTGGACCCTCTGGACAGCCCGTAGCTGATCTTTATATGAAGAGCTTGTTATCATCTTGTGCCAGTAAAGCCATTTTTCTTCGGGGTCAGCGAGAGTCGCGGGACAGCCCGCCAGCATGTGTCTGATGTCATTGATGCCATCGCACACATTACATTCTTTCCTAATTTCTCTTTCGGGGTGAATTTTATTTATGAAATACGGAGTGGGGTACGTCCCGGTTTGCAGTAAACGTAGCGTGACTGCCTGAGCCCTGTTCAATTTTACGTGTGGCAGAGGGAATTGCCTACACCCCAAGTAGTAATATTTAGTGATGTCGTTGTAAGTTAGTAAGTGATCTTTATGCTCCCCGGAATGGTAGTGGGCGTCGGTTCGGTTCTGACCGGCACGGCAAGCAAGTCCTCGTGCCAGGTCGTTCGTCACCTCATTGAGGTTGGGCCGAGTCTCGTCCACTTGTCCCATATGTGCAGGAAACCATCGGATTTCAGTTTTGATAGTTTCGACTTTGTCGATAATTTTAGCCGCAGTCCCAGCTACATAGCCTTTGTCAAAGCTCTTAATTGCTGCTTTGGAATCGCTATAGATAAAAGACCATTTACGGTTCCTGATGGCTAGAGCAATCGCGGCTTGCTCCGCCACCGTGGAATCCTTAGTGAAGATGGTGACGGCGTCCCGTACCTCGCCCCGGCTGTCGACCACCACGGCGGTGTACGCCTCTTTGCCTTTGACCCAGGCAGCGTCTACAAGGGCCGCCTGTTGTCCTAGCTGTTCAATTTCTTTCAACAAAGCTTTCGCTCTCGCTTTTCTCCTGCTAACATTGTGTTCCGGGTGCATATTTCTCGGGAGGGGGGTTGTTCTGATCGCGTCTCTAAGGTTCGCGCTCAATTCTACCTCGGATTCCTTCGGGTTCATCGATCTATTGGGGTCTGTCCCAATCGCTTTGAGTATAAGCCTGCGCGCTCGCGTTTTCGTCAGTCTTTCCTGCTGCGCCATCTGTTGCGCGCTTCCGCCATCTCTTCTATCGTATTGTGCACGCCTAGGTTCATGAGCTTCACGTTCGAGGTGCTGATGGGTATACCTAGGGTAGCCTTCACTAACTTTCTGATCGTAGTGTTTAGCTTGTTCAGCTCGGCCTGCGACCATTTAAATAGACCTGTCACGTAGGTGAAGTGACAGAGAGCGAAGGCGTGCACTAGCCTTAGAGCGCTGTCCTCACCCAGGTCTCTGTGTCTGTTGCTGATTCTCCTTAGTAACCTGATGACTTTGTCCGTCTTGTTTGAAATGTGTTGAATGGCATTCAGGTTGGTACCTCCCGCTGCTACGTGGAAGCCTAAAACTTTAATCTTTTCCACCTGCTTGATCGTGGATCCGTCGTGACAGCGTAAGATAATCTTGGGTTCCACCCCGGGGACGTAGCCCCTGGGTTTTCGACCCCTGCGCCGATGTTTTAGGACCAAAAGCTCCGACTTCGCCGCCGAACAGTTGAGTCCCATCTCGCCTAGCGTGCTTTCCACGGCGTGTATGCTCTCCTGCAGTCTGGTCTCCGTTTGACCTACGTTACCATTGGCGTTGCATATGGTTATGTCATCGGCGTATATTGCAAAGTTTATACCTTCTATACTCTCCAGTTTCCTCGCGACTCTGGTCATTGCTAGATTGAATAACATGGGCGAAAGTACGGCCCCTTGCGGGGTGCCCCTGTTTCCCAGGTTCATCATCTTCGATTTTAGTTCTCCTAGCGTGAGGCTCACTTGCTTACCGCCCAGAAATGCCTTGACTACGCTGTATAGCCTCTCGCCCAACCCCAGCTCGGACAGGACCTCGAGGATGGCCTTGTGCTCTATGCGATCAAAAGCTTTTTCGACGTCTAGTCCCAGAATCGCTCTCGCGTACACCGGGCTAACGTGTATGAGCTGGTGTTTGATCAGGAGCATGGCGTCCTGAGTCGATAGTCCGGGGCGGCAACCGATCACGTTATACGGGATATACGGGAGTATGTCATTTTGCTCGACGTATCTAGTGAGTCTGTTAAGAACAACGTGTTCTATAGCTTTACCTATGCACGATGTAAGCGAGATTGAGCATAGGTTATCCAGATGGAGCGGTTTGCCCGGTTTTGGTATGAGGATGGTGTTAGCTATCTTCCATTCCTCCGGATAGTCTTCCTTTCTCCACAACTCGGTGAAATAATCCGTCAGGAAAGTGATCGACTCATCATTAAGAGTTTATTGGTAATACCGTCGGGTCCAGCTGCCGATCTACTAGAGAGACCATGGAGGGCGGCCCGTACCTCGCCCTCGGTGAAATCGGGGTCCATTTCCTCGCACGGTCCTCCCATGTACTCCACGCGTTCGTCGCTATCGCTCGGTTGTTTGAGCGGGAGGTATTTGTCCGCGAGCTGTCTCATGACTACCTCCTGAGTCGTGTACTGGCTGACTTGATGTACCAGTTTTGTAATTGCCGTTCTCTTGTTTGACTTAGTGTCGCTCTCGTTCAAAAGATGTTTGAGGATGTTCCAACTGCCTCCATATTTAATTCCGCCGTCTGCCAAGTGGCAAACTTCGTCCCACTGCTGTTTCACGAGCGTTCTCGAATGCTCCTCAATCTGTCTGTTTAGCAACGCTATCTTTTTCCTGAGCTTTCGGTTCAGTCTTTGCATTTTCCATCTTTGCAGAATGGATTGTTTGGCCTCGATCAGATGCGCGAGCCTACTGTCTATGCTCTCTATGTTTTCTTCGGTCTTAATTTCTTTAGTGGCCTCCCTGAGGTCCTCTTCGAGCTGGTTGATCCAGGTCTGGAAGGACTGTCTGCCCGCTTCTATCGGTTCCGATTCTAGTCTCTTCGCTCTAACTTTCCTAAAAAGGTACCAGTCCGTGCACCGAAAGGTTCTAGACTCTTGTTTCGGCATACCTATACCTATGTGTATGATATAGTGGTCGCTGCCTAGATCGGTGCCCGAGTTTTCCCAACTAGCTTGTTTCGAGTTGTTGACAAAAGTTAGGTCTGGCGTAGAGTCCCTGCACGTGGACGTGCCACAGCGGGTGGGGAAAGCCGGATCGGTGATCAGGCACAGTCCCAGGTCCGTGGCAAGGTTCCATAACCCCTCACCTTTCTTTGTATTCCATGCCTATCCCCACGCTTGGTAGGGGGCATTAAAGTCCTCTCCGATGATGAGCGGGGAGCTCTTTGCGACTGCGAGTGCCTTGTTGAAAAGTGCCCTAAAGCTTTGCTCCTTGTGGGTGGGACTGCTATAAATGTTTAGGCAGAAGATACTCTGCGCCCTGCCCTTGTGCCTTTTGAGTACGATTTCTACTGGGATATACTCGATTTTACTCAATCCGAGATGGATATCGTGTTCGAAAAGGGTAGCTTTTTGTCAACGAGGGTGGCCAATCCCCTCCCGCAATCTTTTTCTCTCCTTACCGATTTGTACCCGGTTAGCTTTACTTCGTCCGCTGAAGTTTCCTGCAGCATAATTACTTTTGGTTTGACCCCCATCGATCTAATTAATTGGCGCAGCGATGCCTTTTTGTTGTGGAATCCAAGACAATTCCACTGCCACACACTAAAACTGTGGGCGCTATCCATGATTATTGAATGGATTAATTTTGCTGTTACCCGCGATCGATCTCTTTGGAGCGCCCCCTGACGTTCCGGAGAGCGATTTTACGCTTTCTGATTCTGACGGCAAGAATTCGTCGTCGTCGCATCTCGTTTCGAGTTTCTTGAATCGCTGTTCGGCCGTTAACCTCCATTTCCATAGTTTATCCACATTAAAGTTAGTCCTTTCCGTCGTCTCTCTAATTTTTTTGATTACCTCTTTCAGCTCGCTGAGGACTCAGAAAACCGAGTCAGTTGCGGGGCTTACTGCTCTCTATTTCGGGGTGGGGGAGTTATCTCCCTCGCTTAGTTCGTTGCTTTGACCTACTGGTCTGGCTACTGCTACGCTGGCAGGGCTCGGCTGTGAATTCTTTTTCAGTTCTGCTACCTGTTTGGTCAGCCCATCATTCTGTTCTATTCTGGCATCGTTGCTTTCAGTCACTGCCGGCGTAGTGGCGCCACCGACGATTCTCACCCTACCTTTGACTTTATCCGCCCAGGCGGTCCCAACTGTCGGCTTGGCACCAGGTGTTCCATCTTCTAAGCGCGCCTGCGCTCCTCCCGACTTGGAGCGGCTTCTCTCCCTCGCGGCCGATCGCGACCGGGCGCGTTCCCTTTGCACCTGCGCTCCTCCCGACTTGGAGCGGCTTCTCTCCCTCGTGGCCGATCACAACCGGGCGCGTTCCCTTTGCACCTGCGCTCCTCCCGACTTGGAGCGGCTTTTCTCCCTCGCGGCCGATCGCGACCTGGCGCGTTCCCTTTGCACCTGCGCTCCTCCCGACTTGGAGCGGCTTCTCACCCTCGCGGCCGATCGCGACCGGGCGCGTTCCCTTCGGCGAGCTCGTACCACATAGGGTGTTTAAAACCTCTGCTTGCACGCCTTGTCTCCGGTGGGATGGTCTCCTCCACAGAACTTGCACTTGGGCGTGCAAACGTGGTCCGCTCGTGGGTTGGGGGCTCCACACCCTCTACACTGAACAGAGTCCGGCGTGGGGCACACGTCCGAGCGGTGTCCTACCCTACCGCAAGTAAAGCACACACCAAATTGTTTCCTGTAGAGATAACATCTCAACAAGGTCGGCCCGTAGCGCACAAAGTTTGGCACTCTCAGTCCATCGAAGAGGACGATCACTGAGCCCGACGTCTTGATTTGCTTGGCGGCCAAAGCGAGCGGGTTGCGCTCATGCACGATATTCCTTGTGAACGTAGACTGGGAGTCCCTGATGTCGACTTGTCTAATCACCCCTTTGCACGTGGCGTGCGGGGCCGTCTCGTACGCATTGACCTCGTACTCCGTTTCCACGATATTGAAGGACTTGATTCTCACGTACCTTGCCGCATGGTCTGGTTCAGGCGTGCTCACCACCACGATATTTTGTGTGAAGTTGGGGCACACCATGTCTTCACTTGCTTGATCTGCCGTTAGGCCTGAAGCCTCGATCACTGCAGTTCCAATAGCGGTGGTACTTACTTTGCTCAAATTAAGTCCTCCTCGTGGCCTGATTATAATTTTCCGATGCTCCTCGGGCAGTTGGGGCATCCTTGAGGCCTTGACAATACGATACTTGATCGAGCCGGTGTTGGTGGCGGGTCCCTTGCCGCCGCCGGTAGCGGCGTCTCCGCCGGACGCTTGCGAGGTACTTGGCGTCGCGTTCGCCGCGTTGCTGCTCTTCTTTCCAGCACGGGATCGTCGTCCGGTAGCCACTTGCCAACCGAAATATTCCTCGTTGTTGTCCTCTTCCTCTTCCATACGGCAGTCTGCCATGTCCCCCTGGCACGTAGGCCGGCGAGGCCTAATGTGCCCTGCTCCTCGCTAGGGTTAGCTCCGCACGTAGTGGGATGAACAGAGAAAGTCCAAGAAAATTGTCAAAAATTGGTTCCCACCTCGAAACTTCGTTTTGAGAGAAATATCAAAGCTCGCACATAAAGTCCAGCACAATGTTCAGCAGGTCAACGTGCGTGCTCTAAGCAAGCGCATTTGTATACGTAAACAAGAAAACGTAATGTTACTGCGCAGAAGAAACAAGCAAAACGTGACAAATTATTATCGCTAGGCCAATATGTAAACTAACGGAAATAAGAGCCCCTAGCACAATATTCCCCAAAAGGCCATGAAAGAAGTAAGCTAACTTTAAGCCAGCATATGCTTTGGAGGAGTATAAATCAAATTCAAGGTGCTGTTAACTGACAAATTAACTTACTAAATTAAAATAAGAAAGTGGAAGTTTTTCCCAAAAGGCAAAGCTTCGACTGCGACGCCAAATTATTACACAGTTATGTGGAGTAAGACTAGTAGTTTCATCGCCCGTAAAAACTTGTAAACATTCGCTTACGAAATTAATAAGCATAGTTTCAGGCGCGAATAGGCGAACATGAACGCATCTCACTCGTTGACTGCGAAAGCTAGCTGTGGAAACACTGGCGTGAGGAAGAGCAGCAGTAGCTGTGAGTGAATTGACCTTCGTGCTTCCTCTTGCTTCAATGCGAACTAAGCGGCGTGAACACAGCGCACGTGAAGATATCTGCCGTCGGCGCAGCTACAGTCTGAACCTATCGCGAGGTCCGACGCAGTCTTCGGCCTTGCGCTCGACTGGGGAGGCATCCTTTCTATTCCATTATACCCATCACCACTCAGTGCTGTTGTTCAGTTCAGCACTCAGTTCAGTGTTGTTGAGGTGTCTTCACAGCGAGGGACAGTTGCGGCGCTGCACTTCTCCCTTCAGTTTCCTTTCTTTAAAAGGCCCAGGCCACATAGGAAATGTTGGCTATGCGCTGGAAGTTGTTTTGTGCCTGTTGGGGAGCGTTCTGCCGAAAAAAAATTTCGAATTGGTTCATTAATAGCTCAGATAGAAATACTTGAATGCCCCGAACCCATTAATTCAGGGTGTGAGCGTCACCTAAAACCCCTGCAACTTCGCAATATAGCGACACTCTGCTCCTCCGCTTTCGCTCCTCCTCGTTTCTCCTCGACCGTGGCGCCGCCTACAACACTTGTGCGTGTTAGACGACCTTTCGCAGAATGAATGCACGCACAGCAAGGCGATGGGCTTTAAGCTTTCGCGTTGGTTTTGTAGCTCCGAGTAACTTCGAGTACAGCATAGTATTTCTACACGGAGGGTTATACGAGTTCAGCGACTGCAGCTTGTTTTTATTGTTTTAGTAACTATATTAAAAATGTATCCGAACGAGCGCTGAAGCTGTGCCATGACGACTCCGAATGTGTCGCGTACGCTACAATTAGGAACGCGACACATGCCTTGTTTCAAGACAGCGCTTGTTGAAAGCGATTGTTGTTGCAAATGGTTGTGAATAACGCGGTTAAGATCAAGCGCTAACATCCCGGCCTCCAGCAAGCCTTGAGGAACCTAAATAATCCGTGTCGTTCTTACCAGGTGAATTCACTGCACGTATCAGCTATGACGCACAAAGGCTGGCAGAGGGCACGAACGATCGCTGCTGTGAGAGATCGATAAAGTATTACGAACTACAGTGCCGCCAACTTGCGTGCTTGCCTATCGTCTAAGCAAGCGCCAAGGCTCGGAGACGGGCGCTGGTGGCATTATATCTCTCGTGCCTCAAAGTCGATAGAAATACGCGCTGCCGATCATTTAATCGGGACTCTTATCGAAATTCTGCGCTGTAATCGTGGCGCATTCGGGCGCACATAGCGCGCTATCACGTGGTATTTTTTAAACTGTGCGCGCTTTCGTTTATGCCGAATATATATGGCCGCTAAGTCTATCTCGTTGGAAGTGCCTGGGTTGGGCAATATTTGCGGAGCACCACAACTTTCCTATTGACGCCTGAACGTTTCAAGCTATATTCAAATTTTAATTGATTTATCTCGGCTTATTACTCGAAAAAAGAGGAGCAAAAACAAAGTTACTGTTAGTTTAGATAAGAGCTAACAACATCCACGCGATTTTTGTTCTGAAGAACGCATAGGTTTCTTCAAAATCTTGGTCCAAGTTAGCTGGGGCACCCTGTATATGTATACGTGTGTGTATGCATGATGGTTTGCTGCAGACCCCCGTCGGTTACACTTCGCTCCTCCAAGACCGAACACGTGTGTCGAGCGAGCTCCGGAACAGCACTTTGCAATGTGGTGAACGTGGTATCAGTCATGAATCCGGGACCTCACAGTGGTGTGCCGTTATACCCACCGCATTTCTCTAGCATTTACCGCTCAATTACAATTAAATTGTTTCCTTCCCCTTGCGTAGACTAGCCAAACAAAACGTCCCTGGTTAACCTCCCTGTCTTGCTCTTTTCCATTCTCTGTCTTTTTCTCTATGACGTCGCGGTTTCTTTGTCGGTGGCCTGCCTCATCTCTCCTAAGACGAAGTACGAAATGAAACAAACCTAGCTGGGCTGGTTGTGAAAATATCTTTTCGGATTCGTGGTCTTTCTGCAGAGCCCCGTTAGTTACACCTCGCTCCTCGAAGAGGCAAGACGCGTGTTGATTTAAAATATCCACTTCATATCTAAGCTTCAGTGACAGCGTTATAGGCGAGGTGAGTTACGGTAGGTCGTGGGGTTGGAGTCTGGACTGACGACGCTCTTCACGCAGCACTTTTGTCTCATGCGTGATTACGAACCGCGGAGTGATGGGAAGGAAGGTCACACGCCTTCCCCAAATAATACATTCAGAATGGCCCCTTGTTTGACGTTTGGAAATATGTCAGGGGCCCACGATACAAACTATATTTATGTCGGTATCAGCTTGTAACGGGGGAGGCTGATGAAACGTTGTCAAGCAGATAGGCTTTTAATTATCATAAGGATATTTTCATTGAAATTTCCTTCATTGCATGAAGTGAAAGCTGACTCAAGCATTAAAATGTTCTTTATTCTTAAGGCGTTTTCTTAATATGTGGTTGCTGCCCTTTACAACTTGCTAAATTAGGAAGTAAGTTATGAAAAATAAATTGTTGTATTAAATGAGCATACGCACACGCAAGAAACGACCTAGTTTATTTGCCGGTATTCATTCAGTGAAGATGTAGCACGTCTATACTATCAGGTTGTAGTGGTATGAAGAACAAAGCAGTTACAAAAGACTGAGTAAAGAGTCTAACTCATTAGTAGGCGCCCTTGCGCTTGACAAGAAAATAACACCCGAAGCACAACGGTGCCTGTGCGCAAATTAGTGCTTCCTCTGAATCTTATCTACGAATCAAGGCATCGTTTGATCAGATTTGGATGGTCGTACATTGTAGCGCGATCGCGGGCGCTGAAATGTCATCGAGAATGTACGCGATCGAGTATTCGCTTCACGCGCGCAACCTGATTAGATAACGCTCTTTCTCTATTGAATCCGTAACAATATTCTGGATATTAGAAATACCTGCAGGCGCGTCTTGAGATAAGCGACCACGTTGGAACAGTGGTTAGACGTTAAAGAAAGCTCACCGAAAAAAGAAAAAAATAGTGCACAGTTGCTTTAAATATTAGCCGAAACATAGTGCTTGTTGTAAAAAGGGCCCCCAAGATTCCACAGCGGCGCCGACATACCAAAATTCAAGAGATAAACACTTTCCAATTACTGGTATTTATCAAACCGGAATTTTGTGGTTATGTGTGGCCCTGTAGTCGAGGGGCCAGTCCCACCACGGGCAATGTGTCGGAGCTCATATTTCATGTTACTCTACATATGCCAGCATTATTTGTCACAAAATGGCAGTGTTTTCTTCCTTAGGTTTTAACATTAGACAGCCAAAATATATGCAGCAAAAGCCTCATCATAATACTTCAGTACTGTTCATTCTACCGTACATGTTCGCGTTGCTCCATATGTTACAACGCACTGAAAATGTGCCCAATGCTTTCCCCCAGGCAGCTGTTTTTATTGCTGATGTTGCCAGGAAACCGAGCCTGATGCCGCCAACACTCAGAAGTCTAATCTAAAGCGCACACAATCTTCTGCCCCACCTTGTCTGATGTACTGTAGCGCTGAGCTGCATGTTCTATAATGTAGGAGACGCGGTTGTAAAGGCAGAACTGCACGGTTGGGCACATGCGTTTGAGCTCTTGAACTGTATTTGCGCCAAACTAACCTGTCCAAGCTTTTCCACTTGCTTCATAAGAATCCTACTGCACCATCAATATGCCGATTGCTTTTAACTGCACCAGAAAAAAAAAACTATTAAACCAATACAAAACTTGGTGACATCATTTTATTATTCGAGTGTTCAGGCTGGTAACCCTTAGACGCGAGGTTAGTTGCCTCTAATCTCACACTAACCTTTCCATTGAGATTTTCTGTGTCCTAAGTGCGGCTACTTCAGCGGTAAGCTTGTTCTATTTACCTAGTAGTCGTTTCAGAAAGTCTGCTGTTTGAGGGCTACGATTCAATTCTGCATCGTAAAGAAGGAGCCAGCACACACACTACACATCGTGCGCTATGACAGACAGACAGACAATGAACTTTTATTGAGGTCCTGAGGGACTAGCCGGCGGAGACACGTTGGGGCCCCCGGCTCGCCGCTGGCTTCTCCCATGTCGGAATCGGGAGGCCAAGCCTCTCCGCTCTTTCACGGGCCCTCTGGACGGCCATGGACTGGAGCTTGAGTTCCGTACTAGATGTGGCCTCGTCCCAGTCCCGTTCGCTGGTGAAGGACGTATCCCGTAACGCAGGACGCTGCCAGAGCATATGAGATAGAGTGCTAACCTCCTCCCCACAATCAGGGCACTGGGGGTCAATTTCTGGGTAAATCCTGCTTAAGAAACCTCGCGAGGGATGTGACCTCGTCTGAAGCATCCTAAGCGTGATCGATTGAGATCTGCATAGATTCGGGTGTGGAGGCGGGAAGCGCCTGCGTTCCTCTTTATAATGGGAGACGATCTTATGAAAGGTTAACAAGGGGTCGCTGTGGCCGAGCTCCTCCGGATCCAATGTAGCCCCACCGCCGTCGCGGCGCGTTAATTCTCGCGCACAGCGGTGAGCAATCTCATTGGGGTTCGTGCGGCCCGGCAGCACGTTGTCGCCCATGTGAGCGGGGAACTGTATAATATAATGTACGGGGTCACAATTAGTTCTGGACTTTTCAGAATCGCCTCCACCTGTCTCGCAACCATTCCCGAAGCGAACGCCCTGACGGCCGCGCGTGAGTCAGTGTAGATATACGGCCTTTTTGAATCCTGCATCGCCAGCGCAACCGCCACCTGTTCTGCCACGTCGGCCGTCACAGCGCCTACCGAGGCCGCCGATAGCAGCTCGCCCTTTTCGCTGATCACCATGACCGTGAATTTCCCGGAGCGCCCATATTGAGCTGCGTCCACGAAGGCTTCCATGCCGACCGTTTTCTTCAATATCGCCCTGGCATGAGCTGCTCGCCTGCCCGCATTATGCTGTGGGTGAACGTTTCTAGGGAAGGGACCAACGACGTAGGTCCCTCTGGAGTTCTCGACCAGCTGAACCGCCTCGCTGTGACTGTAACGCGGCTGCAAGCCCGCCGCCTCAAAGAGGCGCCTACCGGCGCTGGAGCCCGAAAGCCTCGTGATCTGCGCCGCTCGTTGCGCCTCTATGAGTTCGAGGGTGGTGTTATGAACGCCGAGCTACATTAGCTTGTCCGTGCTCGCCGTGATCGGAATACCCAGCACCTGCTTGACGCTTTTCCGCATCAACGTGTCAAGCTTGTTCCTTTCAGTCTTAGTCCACTGCAGGGCCGAGACTTCATAGTTGATGTGGCTCATAAGAAAAGCGTGATGCACCCTAAGTAGGTTGTCCTCGCCTAGGCCCCCCTTCTTATTGGAGACTCATGATTCATCTGAGAATATTCTCGGTTTTGGCGGTCAGATGCGCAATGGTTTTGGCATTACAGCCCCTGGCATCGAGCAACAATCCTAGAACTCTAATCGAATTCACCCTGGGGATCTTCTGGCCGTCCCGCGTGTATACATCTATGGGGATCTGCTCGAGCGGCACGAGCCCCCAAACCCCCTGCCTTGCCGGTCTGTATAACATGAGCTCTGACTTGGTCGGGGAGAGTTGGAGACCCGTGCCCTCCAGGAAGGACTGGGTCACGTCCAAGGCCTCCTGCAGCGCCTCCGAGCCTCCCGGACACCAGATCGTAATGTCGTCGGCGTACAGCACTTGTCCCACGTTTGGTACGGCGGCCAGCCGCTTCGAGAGTCCATGCATTGCATTGTTAAACAGGAGGGGGGTGATCACCACCCCATGTGGCGTGCCTCTGTTTCCTAGCGAGAATCGTTCTGATTTGGTCTGCCCCACCTTGACGACCGCCGTCCTGCCCCTCAGGAAGGACTCCACAAGCGCGAAAAATCTACCTCCCAAGTTCAATGCCAAAATCTCATTTAAGATGAAGTCGTGCGACACGGTGTCGAAGGCTTTGGACAAGTCTAGTGTAAGAATGCCCCTGACGTCTCTAGTCCTGTTGTCAATAACCTGTCTTTTTAGCAGTAGCATGACGTCCTGCGTGGAAAGAGATGGTCTAAACCCTACCATATTGTACGAGAACAACCCCTCGCGCTCTATGTGTTTTGAGATCCTGTTATGTATAACGTGCTCGGCAACCTTATATAAACATGACGTGAGCGAAATGGGCCGGAGGTTGTCCAGGCTTGGGGGCTTTCCAGGCTTAGGAATCAGTACCACCGTCGCCTGCTTCCACGAGTCCGGAACACTACCTTCCTCCCATACCTTGTTGATTTCCTTTGCAATAGTGCTAATGGACTGGTCGTCCAGGTTCCTCAAAACCCGGTTGGTTATGCCATCCGGCCCAGAGGCCGACCTGCCATTGAGATTGTGGAGCACATCCCTGATATCTGCCTCAGAAAACGGATCATCGAGCTTTGGGGCGTCCTCCCCCACGTATTGAGAGCATTCCCGTAGTTCATCCTTCCCTATTGGAAGATACTTCCTTGCCAGATCTCGGAGAAGGGACGTATCGGAATGACCCCCCTGTTTTTGCTTATGTACAAGTCTATCTACGGCGAGTCTCTGATTACGCTTGGCCTGTTTATCATCGAGCAGGTGCTTAAGAAGGTTCCATTTTTCCCCTGTGTGCATTCGCCCGTCTGCTGCCGAGCAGCCTTCGTTCCATTGTTGTCTGTTGAGCTCCAGACAGTGTGCCTCTATGCTACGATTAGGCTCTGCGATCTTCTTTCTCAGCCTGCGGTTTAGCCTTTGCGTTTTCTACCTCTCCGGCACAGACCTCTTGGCCTCCAGGAGATGCGCCAGGCGCGCGTCCATCCTGGGGGTCTTAAGGTCCGTGGATATTTCCTTGGTGGCCCTATGAACGTCTCTCTTGACCTGCGCGAGTAGATCCTCCAGTGCACCGTGCTCCGACTCATCTTCGTCCCGTATCTTTCGGAAGAGATCCCAATCAACGTACTTAAATATCCTAAGCGGGGCCGCTCTGATCCTGATTGATAACGCTACAATGCGATGGTCGCTCCCTAAATGTTCTTGCAAGTTAGTCCAGGCTGCGTCAGTGTTTCTAACAAAAGCCAGATCTGGCATCGTGTCCTTCGAGACCGAGGTGCCTATCCTCGTGGGAAAGCGGGGGTCCGCCACTAGGGTCAACGCGCAGTCTTCTGCCGTGGTCACTAAGTTCACTCGCTTTGCCGTTTGTCTATCATAACCCCAGGCCATGTGCGGGGCATTGAAGTCCCCTGCCACTATCAGAGGGCTGTCACCCGCTATGACGACTGCCCTGCATAGGAGTCCGCGAATACTCTGCCTCTGATCTGTCGGAGGGCTGTACACATTGAGGACGAATATGCTCTGTTTGATCCTGCCACTAGGGATTATCTCAACCAGCTGCGTCGCCAATCTTGTGCTAGTATCAGCTCTGCCTATTGTGATCTCTTGCTCCTGGAAGGAAATTGCCTTCTTGACCATCGTGATTACCCCTCTCCTACGGCCTCCTCTCGTCGAGGCAACGCGGTAAACCGAGAAGGTCGCCTGCTCAAAAAGGGTCTCCTGTAGGAGCAGGACATGCGGTTTGTCCGCTTGTGCTTTCACAAACTGTTATAGCGAGGCCTTGCGCCTCTTGAAGCTGGCGCAGTTCTATTGCCACACAAGTAATTTCTCTGTGTTGTCCGCCATTGTGTCTCTATTTAGTTAGCATCCCCTTGAGCGCGGTGCACTTGCCCGACGCCTCGGAATCCTGATGTGCTTTCTTAACCTTACCGGCCACCTTCAGTCTGCTTACGTCAACAAGTTTAGCCTCCATTATCCCCATTCTGCAGTTGAGGGTAGCAATGGCCTCAGACTTTCTTGATGGTCTCGGATTGCTGCTCGATAGCTCCGGACTATGTTTTAATCGCCTCCGCTAATCGATCGACGAGTTCCGCAAGCGATCCTTTCGCGATGGTCGCGGCGGGCATGGAAGCCGACACGAACGCCTCCTCCATCAGCTCCACCGCAGCCTCGGTTGACTCGGGAGGGGGAGCCTTACGCTTTGCCTTACCCAGCACTGGTTTTAGTGCTGGTGCGGGCGACGTGCTGCCATGACCATGTTGTGCTTTACGAATCAATTCGAGGTCTGCCCTCAACTTACGCATTTCCGCCTTGAGCTGCGCGTTCTCCTGCTTTAAAGCCGCAAGATGCGGATCCTCCATTTGCTCTGGCAGTGTACCATGCGTTACCTTCTTTCCAGTTGTCGTCTCCGTGACCTTGTCCACCCAGGTAGGCCCCTCCTGGATGTGAAGACTGGAGCGCGAGCGTCCCCTGGAACGAGAGCGCGCTCTGCTGACGGGGCGCCCGCTGGATCGGGAGCGCCCTCTCGTTGGCGACAGGCCCCGGGAAGGGGCCGCGCCTGCCACGCTGGCATCACGTGATCCTGCAGCCACTTGCGCCCCCCGGGCGCGCCGCCGGCGCCGCCGCCTCCGACCCACGATGTACGGCACCTGGAAGCGCTGGTGGTGGTAGAAACATTTATTGCCAATGATATGAATGGTGGGGGCGAAGCCCCCTACATGGCACTTGAGTGCTCCCTTACTATGAGGGGGCACCCTTGCAAAGCGAAGGAGAGTCCTTGAAGCGCAATCTTTCTTATTGCACTGGAGATGATCCGGCACAGGTCTTGAGCGGAAGTGCAGGTCAGAAGAGTCTCCCAGTAAGACACCGCCAAGGCAGGTGATGGGGGATGAGGGAAGGTGGGGCATGTGAGGAGGGTGTGCAGGAAGTCTCCTGGTTTGCCGCGAAGTTTGCATGTTGAGGGGAATTGGTCTGGGTATCTGGCATGTAGTAGTATGGGGTATGGAGCTGTCCGAGTTTGTAGTCGACGCCAGTGTGCGGCCTGCTCTATGGTGAGGGATGGGGCTGGGGGTGTGTATTCCCTTCGTTTGTCCCGGTAGTACGAGAGAATATCGCGGAAGGAGAGCAGGCACTCCCCGGCCCGTAGAGGGGGCTCGGCTCCCACTGCCCGGAATGTGAGACCTCGCGCGAAGGAGTGAGCCTCCTCGTTGCCGGGGAGGCCAGCATGTGCTGGCGTCCAGATTAGGGTTATGCGGCGCCGGGGCTGCCAGAAGCGTAGTAAGCGCGCAGCGGTGCGGGATATGTAGCCATTGGCATAGTTGAGAATGGCGGATTTGGAGTCAGTGATAACTTTGGTGGCAGATGAAGAGATGAGAGCAAGCGCGATGGCTGCCTCTTCTGCCTCTGTGGTGGAATTGGTGATGATTGAACTGGAGGTTAGAAGCTTTGCTCGATTGTCGGCTACCGCCAGGGCCATAGGGGAGCCTGACGTATATTCCGCTGCGTCCACGTAGACCACCTCATGGTACTCGCCATACTGTTTGTGGAGGGCCCGAGCCCTTGCTATTCGGCGGTTCCGGTCTCGCTCAGGGTTCACGTTCTTGGGGACATGGGGTATGTTGAGGTTAGAGCGGAGGATAGGAGAAAGGAGGACCCTCTCGGTAGGGTGTGTAATTGGGGTTAGGCTTAATTGGGATAACAGAGTGCGGCCAGGCTCTGAGTTAGACAGACGGGATATTTGTGCCGTAAAGGTAGCTTCTCTGAGTTCCTCAAAGGTGTTGTGGACACCGAGTTTGAGGAGTCGGTCATTGGATGTGCTGGGAGGAAGGCGTAGAGCTGCTTTCGTGCAACTCCGTAGGAGCGCGTTTACTCGATCTCTCTCCTTCTGTCGAAGGGGTAGGTAAGGAAGAGCATATGCGGTGCGGCTTATTATGTAAGCCTGGGTGAGGCGAAGCGTGTTTTCCTCGCGTAAGCCAGCCCGGCGGTTCGCTATGCGGCGAATCAGTCGGGTGGTCTGTTGAGCATGTGTTCGGAGAGTTTTTATGACTTCTCCGTGCGCGCCATGAGAGTGGATAACTAGCCCCAGCACTCGGATTTTTGATACTAGTGGGATGGGGTGAGTACCTATCGTAAGGGTGATGGGAGGAACGACTGAATCGTGTTGCTTGTGGCGGTATAGAAAGAGCTCCGATTTTGATGGGGAGCAGGTCAGGCCACGCTCTCGTACATATGTGTCGATGGTGGTTAGTGCCAATTGTAGGTGTTGTTCTATTTCGGCGTTACTGCCTCGGTTTGTCCAGACAGTGATGTCGTCGGCGTAGAGGCTAAAATGGACGTCGGGGATTTGAGCTAGTTGTTGGGGTAGGTGAAGGAGTGCTATATTGAATAATATAGGGGGAAGGTCTTGTTGTGAAACTTAATAAGAGCTACAAAACGAAGGTTGTACAGGTCTACGCCCCTACATCCAGTCATGATGACCAGGAAGTCGAAAGCTTCTATGAAGACGTGGAATCGGCGTTGGGAAAAGTCAAAATAAAATACAGTATACTGATGGGCGACTTCAATGCCAAGGTAGGCAAGAAGCAGGCTGGAGACAAGGCAGTGGGGGAATATGGCATAGGCACTAGGAATAGCAGAGGAGAGTTATTAGCCGAGTTTGCGGAACAGAATAATATGCGGATAATGAATACCTTCTTCCGCAAGCGAGATAGCCGAAAGTGGACGTGGAGGAGCCCGAACGGCGAGACTAGAAATGAAATAGACTTCATACTCTGCGCTAACCCTGGCATCATACAAGATGTGGACGTGCTCGGCAAGGTGCGCTGCAGTGACCACAGGATGATAAGAACTCGAATTAGCCTAGACCTGAGGAGGGAACGGAAGAAACTGGTACGTAAGAAGCCGATCAATGAGTTAGCGGTAAGAGGGAAAATAGAGGAATTCCAGATCAAGCTACAGAACAGGTATTCGGCTTTAACTCAGGAAGAGGACCTTAGTGTTGAAGCAATGAACGACAATCTTGTGGGCATCATTAAGGAGTGTGCAATAGAAGTCGGTGGTAACTCCGTTAGACAGGATACCAGTAAGCTATCGCAGGAAACGAAAGATCTGATCAAGAAACGCCAATGTATGAAAGCCTCTAACCCTACAGCTAGAATAGAACTGGCAGAACTTTCGAAGTTAATCAACAAGCGTAAGACAGCTGACATAAGGAAGTATAATATGGATAGAATTGAACATGCTCTCAGGAACGGAGGAAGCTTAAAAGCAGTGAAGAAGAAACTAGGAATTGGCAAGAATCAGATGTATGCGTTAAGAGACAAAGCCGGCAATATCATTACTAATATGGATGAGATAGTTGAAGTGGCTGAGGAGTTCTATAGAGATTTATACAGTACCAGTGGCACCCACGACGATAATGGAAGAGAGAATAGTCTAGAGGAATTCGAAATCCCACAGGTAACACCGGAAGAAGTAAAGAAAGCCTTGGGAGCTATGCAAAGGGGGAAGGCAGCTGGGGAGGATCAGGTAACAGCAGATTTGTTGAAGGATGGTGGGCAGATTGTTCTAGAGAAACTGGCCACCCTGTATACGCAATGCCTCATGACTTCGAGCGTACCGGAATCTTGGAAAAACGCTAACATAATCCTAATCCATAAGAAAGGGGACGCCAAAGACTTGAAAAATTATAGACCGATCAGTTTACTGTCCGTTGCCTACAAAGTATTTACTAAGGTAATTGCAAATAGAATCAGGAACACCTTAGACTTCCGTCAACCAAAGGACCAGGCAGGATTCCGTAAAGGCTACTCAACAATAGACCATATTCACACTATCAATCAGGTGATAGAAAAATGTGCGGAATATAACCAACCTATATATATAGCTTTCATTGATTACGAGAAAGCGTTTGATTCAGTCGAAACCTCAGCAGTCATGGAGGCATTGCGTAATCAGGGTGTAGACGAGCCGTATCTAAAAATACTGAAAGATATCTATAGCGGCTCCACAGCCACCGTAGTCCTCCATAAAGAAAGCAACAAAATCCCAATAAAGAAAGGCGTCAGGCAGGGAGATACGATCTCTCCGATGCTATTCACAGCGTGTTCACAGGAGGTATTCAGAGACCTGGATTGGGAAGAATTGGGGATAAGAGTTAATGGAGAATACCTTAGTAACTTGCGATTCGCTGATGATATTGCCTTGCTTAGTAACTCAGGGGACCAACTGCAATGCATGCTCACTGACCTGGAGAGGCAAAGCCGAAGGGTGGGTCTAAAAATTAATCTGCAGAAAACTAAAGTAATGTTTAACAGTCTCGGAAGGGACCAATAGGTAGTTTACAATAGGTAGTGAGGCACTGGAAGTGGTAAGAGAATACATCTACTTAGGACAGGTAGTGACTGCGGATCCGGATCATGAGACTGAAATAATCAGAAGAATAAGAATGAGCTGGGGTGCGTTTGACAGGCATTCTCAGATCATGAACAGCAGGTTGCCATTATCCCTCAAGAGAAAAGTTTATAACAGCTGTGTCTTACCAGTACTCACGTACGGGGCAGAAACCTGGAGCCTTACGAAAAGGGTTCTACTTAAATTGAGGACGGCGCAACGAGCTATGGAAAGAAGAATGATTGGTATAACGTTAAAGGTCAAGAAAAGAGCAGATTGGGTGAGGGAACAAGCGTGAGTTAATGATATCTTAGTTGAAATCAAGAAGAAGAAATGGGCATGGGTAGGACACGTAATGAGGAGGGAAGATAACCGATGGTCATTAAGAGTTACGGAATGGATTCCAAGGGAAGGAAAGCGTAGCAGAGGGCGGTAGAAAGTTAGGTGGGCGGATCAGATTAAGAAGTTTGCAGGGGAAACATGGCCACAATTAGTACATGACAGTGGCGTAGCCAGAAATTTCGTTCGGGGGGGGCTCACGTTGTAGCTTGGGTGCTCCTATCTAAATACTGTAGAAAGGTTATTCGTTTTTGTCGGCAACCACTGCACCAAATTTGACTATATTTGTTAAATTTAAGAAAAACTTCAATTCTAGTGACTGCTGGTTTCGAATTTTCTTATTTAGGTTGTCATTTTTTTTAATAATTCGCTTTTCAGAAAACGAAACAATCAAGTTTAAATCTCTGTAACTCAACAATGAATAACGATGTCACAATTCTGTGAATTTCAACTAATAGCACATCTACAGCGGACAAAATTGATATGTTACACATGAATCTAAAACAAATAGTATTATGGAAATACGGCTTTTGCAGAACACTTGTATACATCGTCACCAATTCACGTAAGATACAAATTGACATACGAAATTTGTCCGCTTTGACTGTTATAATTGATGCCGTTGACAGAACCGCGATATCTGTTCTTGATGCAGAGCTATCAGATTGTAAACACCGTGCTTCTATTCTTTTCGAACTTCCGAATTTTTCGAACTATTTTAAACAAAATTCAGGCCCTAAATCAAGATTCCTCTTCCAACAGACACTAGAATTTAACTTTCTCTCTCAAATGCAAAAAAAAATTCATTAAAAGTGATCTAGAGATTATCTCAGCAAAGCGTTTCTGTGTTTTACATGTATTTGAATAGGCCGCGTCGGAGTTGGGCCCGAGCTAAACATTCCTTTTAAATAATTTGTCGAGGAATCAAATGCATGAATAATAATTGCATTGCCATTGCCAATGGTGCTGCAAACGAATTCTAGAACGCTACGCACTGTCAAAACAAGTAGAATATGCCATTTTTTATAAAAGAATATACTCGTATGTGCCAGAAATTGTGCCCAAAATAACTGATATCAATGCTTCCATTTTTTGTCTATTTAATAAATAAAGAAAATGTCACACGAACTTTAGAACTATTTCAGTTTGAAACCAGCAAAGTAGCGTATGCCGCTGATATGAAAAAATGTAAAGGCCATGAAATGAACAAGTTGAGGACAAAGCTGTTAATGAAACTTTGTCATTCAAGAATCGTCTTTACATTCATGTACGTATGCAACGGCCAGTGAAAAATCTTGATGACGTTGGCATCCATTCCAGTGTATTACGCAGGAGCAGCTGTCACCGGCCGTGTATCGTGAGCAATTTCAGCGAAATTAAAGTCGCAACAGGGAGCACGTATAAAAAGCAGGAGTTCTGCAGAATATACGAAGGCGAGTCAAATGAAAGTGAGCCAATGCGAATATATGACAAACGGGGCACTTTATTTAAAAGTAGCCGCCATGAGAATTTAGACATTTGTCCTATTGACTAAGGACTCGCGTGATTCCGGTCTCATCAAATCACTTGGGTTGCTGCTTTAAAAAGTCTGCAACTGACTCTTTCACGTCATCGTCCGACACGAACCTGGTGCTCTTGAGCTGTTTTTTTCGGTTGTCCCAAAATGTGGAAGTCGCAAGGCGACAGGTCTGAGCTGTATGGCGAATATTGCAGCGTTTCCCACTTGAATTTTGCCAGTTTTGTAATAAACACATCAGCGATGTGGGGACGGGCATTCTCGTGGAACAAGATTATCCTATTCGTCAATTTTACACGTCGTTTGTTCTCAATTGCGACACGCAGTCGTTCCGGCGTTTCCCATTTTCAGAAACAATTGATAGTCTAAACATTTAGCGAATTCTATCCTTAATGGTCCCTGACGATCGAAAAAAAAAAAAGTCAACAACACCTTTCCGGCAGAAATGACGGCCTTTGCTTTCTTTGGGCGTGGTGAATTCGAATGTTTCCACTGTAAGCTTTGCCGTCGTGTTTCAGACTCGTAGTAGTGGCACCACGGTTCGTCCCCGATCACAATAGCAAACAAGAAATCGTCATCCTCATTGTGATACGGGATCAGATGAGCCAAGGCAGCGCCGAACCTCTCCGTCTTCTGGCGGTGGTTCAAAATCTTGGGCATCCATTGCGCACACAAAAGCCGATAACAGAGGTGTTCATGAAGTATGGCGTGAACCGAACCGTGACTGATGTTCAAACACTCTGACAGTTCATCGATGCTTATCCTCCGTTCTTGTCTCATCAGTTCATCAACCTTTGCAATTTTGTTAAGGGGGATTTCACGATGGAATTTAGCCCCGTTTTGGATCGTCTTTGCAATTTTCACGTCCTTTGAACCGTTTGCTCCAACGCTTCACAGTGACCAATGAAATGCGATGTTCAACGTACACAGCAGCCATGCGGCGTCTAATTTCTTTTTGCAAAATACCTTCCGCAGTCAAAACTTCATGGAACCACACTGTTCAACTTTTGGAGTTTCCATTATGTCACGCAACTATGTTCAACCCAGTGTCTGAGAGCACTACAGAACCTTTATCCTCGCACCTGCGTGTCACTTTTGTAAATGAGACATCCCTCTCTTCTATGCATATGCCTCGCAGATAATGAACCGAACTATTATTGCGCGGGGTTGGTTGGCTCACTTTCATTCATTTGACTCGCCATCGTACATTAGAAATGCGAAGATACAGCTCGATAAAGGGCAAAAAAGTGTAATTGGAAAAAAAGTTCACTGCACGTATACACGAAACCTCCCAACAAGATGTTTAAATATACGTATAAATCTCCAATAAATCTGCGTATCTAAGAAAAAGTCAAGGTATATAATGTGTCAAGGCAAATAAACATGTTGCGCAATCACAGAATCCTAGATACCGCCCCCATTCCATCCACTCCCGCCGATGTATCGCGCGCGACGGAAGACGGCTTGCTTGCTCTCCGCTTTTATCCTTTGCGCACGCAAGACAGTCACCATCGTCGGCTCACCCATTCCAGCCCCCCCCCCTACCCCTACGCTTTCACTCGCACATACAGCATGCGGCGCTCGGTAACATTGTTATCACTCTTGGTCTTTATACGAAACATGAGGGCGACGATGACGGCAGGAAAGCGACTGGAGTATCCATATAATTGCTATCGCAATAATATAGTAAGAGTATTCCGCAACTGAAGCGTCCCATGACCCATTACTTTCCGCAAAGGAAGAAGTAACAAAATCTAACTTTCACCATGCGACAATTCGCTAGGCCGCAACAATGTATTTTTTTTTCCTTTTCCTTCCGAAATAAAAATACGCAAAGGAAGATATGTTGGCCACAATCGAATGCCTATATTGCGCACCTAATATGGCTACCGAAGAAATATAAAAAAAAGGTGAGATACTTGATGCACCAAGAACCATACGCATACTGCTCGGCATCCTAGACCGGCGAGACAAGACTTTCTGGAGAGGTTGCGCTCAAGCGAGCGCGGTGAAATCCATTGAGTCCTCACAATGATGGCGGCGAGTGACCATTGTTTCTTTTTCTAGTCTGCTAGCCAGAAAGCGTTCAAAACTCTGCCAGGCAAAAATACACTCAGCCAGAGCAAACCGAACGCGCACCGAAGTGCGCCGCTCGGTGGTCGAGGCAACACGAGAAAACCGTATGCAGTCTGGCTAGCTCTGGCAGCCCGCGGGTAGGGCAGCGAGAACAAAAAAAAAATGAAGACGCTCAATGTGTCCTCGAAAATAAAAGTCAAAGTAGAAAAAATAAATAAGAACGTAGTTACCTTGGCTGGCTTTAGTGTCTTGACATGGATGCTTTGGCATAGGTGAAAAAAATTTTTTTGATATTTTTTTATGTGACATGACGGCACAAATGAAGGACCACAACGTTTCGTCTCATCGAACCTCGCTGCGTGCTTTGTCAGCTTGTCTAATAGTGTGCTGATTTGGCTTGTCTCGTATGTTCCGATGTCAGACTTTAGAATAGTCAATACACCTTAGGTGTCAAATGCTTATAACAACATTAAACCCACAAAGTTCCGAAATTGAAAATCAAAACCACAACTTTGGAAATATCAACGCACCTTTCACATCAAAAGTTATTGAGATTTATACCTATAAAGTTTTGGAATTGATATCCACGCGCTCTGTAGATTCCGCGACGAGCGCGTTTGTCATCAAAGCGCCCTTGAAACTTTGTGCTCGTATGGGGCTAATTGGAGTTATGCGACTCCCGGTACATAGGCTTTGCCGCGAAATCCAGCCCGAGTTCGCAATGTTTACGGTGAAGTGTCTTTTAGAGCATGAAAAAGACGTTCTAGACAAAATACAGAATGATTTCCGGCGCCGGGGGTTGCTTTGGTCGGCGGTGCATGGACAGCACGAAAAAATTTCGGGGGGGGCTGAAGCCCCATAAGCCCCCCCCCCCCTGGCTACGCCCCTGGTACATGACCGAGGTAGTTGGAGAAGTATGGGAGAGGCCTTTGCCCTGCAGTGGGCATAACCAGGCTGATGATGATGATGATGATAGGGGAAAGGACGGCTCCCTGGGGCGTACCTCGTGCACCGAGTGTGATACCTGGGAGGCTGTGGTCACCGAAAGTAAGTGCGGCTGTGCGGTGGCTGTAGAAGTCTCGGATGTAGTTGTACATCCTGGCTCCGACTCCCAAGGTTGTAAGGTTTTGTAGGATAGCTGAGTGTGTAACGTTGTCAAATGCCTTAGTAAGATCCACACCTAGAATAGCTTTGGTGTCGTTGGTTTGGGAATCTAGAATGTGATGTTTTAGCTGTAGGAAGACGTCCTGTGTGGAAAGTCCAGGACGAAATCCAAACATGCAGGTGGGCATCAGATCATTGCTTTCTAGGTAACGGCAGAGCCTGGTCTGGAGTACGTGTTCCATCAGTTTGCCCACCGAAGATGTCAGAGAGATGGGTCTGAGGTTAGAGGTGAGCAGAGGTTTCCCGGGTTTAGGTATGAAGACGACTTTGGCCTCTTTCCATTGCGATGGGAGGGTGCCCTTTTGCCAGCACCCGTTAAAGTATTCGGTAAGGGCCGCAATGGATTCAGCGTCGAGATTCCGGAGTGCCTTGTTATGTACCCCGTCCGGACCGGGGGTTGAGCACGTGTTAAGTCTCTGGAGTTCAGCCTGAACTTCTGCTTCTGTAATGGGTTGGTCGAGGAAGTCGTTAGGGGGGCCTGCATAGTCGGGGTGTGCTAAAGGAGGGTGTGTGGGGAAGTACAGATTTCGAAGTTCTTGGAGGAGTTCCAATGGAGGTGTATCGGAGGTATGTATGAGTTTGGTGAGGTTGTGTCTTTGTGTAGTCTTAGACTGTGTGGAGCCTATTAAGTGTCTAAAGAGGTTCCAGGTCTGAGGTAAACTCATATTGCCATCTAGTTTGTTGCATAGTGACTCCCAGTGTTGTCGTGAAATAGTCGCTGCGTGTGTCTCTATCTCTTTGTTGAGACGGGCGAGGCGGTGTCTAAGTGTCCGGTTCCAACGCTGCCTTTGCCAGCGTCGTTCTAGGCTTGCTTTAGCTTCCCATAAATGTAGGAGGCGGGAGTCAACTGTGTCGCTGGGGTAGTCTTCCCATAGGGGACGAGTTAGGAGTCGGACATCACTTTGTAGTTGTTTGGTCCATTCGGTGATGTCCTTGATGGGGGCGGAGGTGCGGGCTGCTCTATATGATCGGAAGGAGTCCAACTTCGTGAAAGTGGAGCCTCTGGGAGGTCTGCGGGGTAGTTGAATGTTTAAGAGAATTTCGATGATGCAATGGTCACTATCCAAATTCTCTTGTGTGTTGAACCATGTGGCGTGAGGGAGGCGATGTGCGAACGTAAGGTCTGGCGTAGTGTCTCTACAGACGCTGGTTCCCGTGCGTGTAGGAAAGGTAGGGTCGGTGAGTAGAGAGAGACCGGCTTGTTGCGCTGCTAACCACACACTACGGCCTTTCGGTGTGTCATATGGGTAACCCCAGGCCGTATGCGGGGTATTAAAGTCTCCTACAACGAGTAAGGGGCACTTGTTTGCTATGCGCTTCGCAAGTGTAAAGAGGCGTTCGAAGTTGCTTCGTAGGCACTTTGGGTGGCTATATACATTTAGGATGAAGAGACTGTTCGCTCGAGCGTGTTGCGGCACAAGCTCAATTAGAAGGTGATCAGTGTCTTGAATCGGTAGGGTATGGGAGATGGTGGTGATTGAGCGACTAACTAGAAACGCTACCCGGGAGGGTAGGGGGGATGTGGGCAGAACAGGAGTATAGCCAGGGAGGGTAAGTGGGTTTGAGGGTTCCTGCAGGGCAAGGATGTCGGGCCCCGTTGCGCAGGACAGCAGTTGGTGGACCACACGACGCTTCTGGCGAAAGCCACGGCAGTTCCACTGCCAGAGTGTAAGATTATGGTTTGGAGCTGCCATCATGAGAGTCGACAGCAGCTAGGGGAAGGTATAACGGGGGGTTGGGAGTCATGAGCTATGACAGGCATAGGGATGTCGTTTCCCTCCGTTGCTTTAGCCTTCTTGCGTCTATTTGGGGTGGGGTCCCGCTTCGGGAGGGCGGTTGAGTAAGAATTGAGCTGGGACTCAAGATCGCTACTTCGGTCAGAGAAGCCTTGGGTTAGCACGTCTAATCGTTGGTTAAAAGCCGTATTGTCTTGTGTTATGTGGATTACCGCGTTTTTGAGGGTTGCACATTCCTGGTTGATGTGAGTAATAGCGGCCTGCAATTTTGCCTCAAAGCGAGCAGCGAAGGACTCAAGCAGGGTGGGAATGTCGTCTCGTGAGGTAGCGGTGGAGGAAGTGGGTGCTGTGCATGGAGTTGAATTTGCGGAGGGTTCGGTGTCAGCTTCCATTGCTAGCAAATCAGGAGAGGAAGTAGGGTTGGAGTGACTGGGTAAGGTATGGGCGATGGGTGGGTTGGGGGTGGGAGGCTGGGATGCGGCAGGAGCGGGGGCAGGTGGAATGGGAGATCCAGAGGCAAGAGCACTTATCTGGGTTTCCAGTTTGGCGATATGTTGATGAAGGGCGGCGGCTTCTTTCCGGGCTGTTGTAGCTTCTGCTTTGGCCGCCGCTGCCTCCTCCTGGGATTTTGCAAGGGCGTGTTGTAGATTGGGAGTCGCTGTCATGGATGGCATGTGCTTGTGAGATGAGAGGGGAGTGTCCCAGGCTTGCTTCAACGGCGCTGTCCAGGCTTGCTTGTGTTGGTTGGGCGACAACTGGGGAAAATTGTCACCGGATGTGATCAATTCTTGATGCCGCGTTTGTGGGTGGCTCGGTTGTTTCCGTGTCTGGTGAAGGTTTCGTCCCTTGCAGGATCCCGTGCCGGTAAGGTTAGGGCCCTCGCACACAATGCAATTAGGCGTGCAAGAAGGTTCTTGTTGCGGATGTTGTATTCCACAGCGGGGGCAAACATTGGTCTTGGGGCTTGGGCATACGTCATGACGGTGACCCGGTTGTGTACAATTTGTGCAGGCTTCCGGACTGCCGCGGTATTGGGTGCAGCAGTGGATGGCTCCCATGTATTTGATAGAGTTCGGGACTGCGCTTGCGTCGAAGGTGATTAGGATGGAGTGCGTCTTTTCCATGCGTCGGGCTGCTAATATGGTGTGCTCTGGATTTCTTCTGACCAGGTCTTGGTAGAGTTGCATTGGGGTCTCGTCGTCATAGGCGTTTGTGATGACTCCTCTGGTAGCCCCCGGTGGGGCTGCCACGTAAGCTGCGCACGGGTAGGTTCGGTCTCCAATGGTGAGGGAGGTCAGCGTCTTCAGAGTCTCGGCTGTTGGGAAACGTGTTGCTGCCATGGTGAAAGTATTGTTGGTCGGGTGGATGCGAAGGCAGAAGTCGTCCGGTAGAGTGATTTGGAGCTGGGTCTGCACTGCCTTACGGAGTCGAGGTGTTGGGATGTCTAAGAGTCGCACTTCACCTCGCGGGCGAACGACCACTCTAATAGCGTTGGGTGGGAGTGGCGGCAGTTGCTTGCTGAGTTGCACTGTGAGGCGAGCCTCCTTGGTCGCAGGTGGTACATAGAGAAAGAAAAAAAAGTTAAGAGTGGACACTCCCATACACCCCCATCGGCCCAATCGACCCTAGCGCGCCTGGAGGTTGGTGAGAGCAACTGGCCTGCACTTCCTGTTTCGGTTTCGCTGGCGCGAAATTTGGATTACCCCCGCGTAACCGGCGTTAGGCTGTAGCGGAAGCTTGTCATTTCAGACCACTTTTCATCACCCAAATGGCAACGCTTTTATTTGTCATTTTGGTTTAGCGATTCCCTAGTTTGTCGAGTTCAATATTTGGTGTAAATGGAGGTCGTGACGAAATTTTTATTTCGATTAAGTTATAACTGATGGAGATAGAGGTAATCATAATTCACTACGGCTGTATCCATCGCGCTTGTCTTCCGTGTTTTGGTGCAAGCGGTCATATGTATCAAAGAGACAAAGTTTCCGCAATGTCTTTATTCCAAAGCAAGATAGGCTTCTTCTGGGTTCTGCCTTTGTTAAAGCACCACGACACAAAGCAGTAGCTGCCGTAGCTTGGACCGCCAGACGGCATGACATCAGCACGGTCTGAAAATGTCAATAACTGCACGCTTCGTTAATTACCAAAAACATATGTACACGTCAGAAATGAACCAGGAAACCGCTTTGAATGAATAGCGAAGCGATGCACAATATAACACCACCGACACATTCTGACCTCTGACCCATAAAACTCGGACTTACAAGGATAAATGTTAAGACCCCGTACAGGGGTGTTTAAAAGTTCCCAGGCCGCCATCCTATGTAATCCCATGGCATGGCGGCCTGTGAACTTTTGGACACCCCTGTACGTACTCAGCATAAGGGGTACATTGGTAGGCAAAATAGCAGTTCACATAAGCGCAGTAAAGATAAATTCGAAACGTCCAAATACGAGGCCTTTGTTCAAACGCACGCCACGCCTACGCGACAATACGTTGTGCGATGTATTCCACCACGAAAAAATGCTAAGGAACCGGAAGTTACTAGAATGCGCAGTACTTCCCAACACAGCCGCCGCAATAAGTACATGCCGTAGTCATTGGGGACTTTTCCCCACCGTTACTTTTCTGTATAAACAAACCGCACGGACGTATACACCACTGTTCGTTCGTGCGCCGTAGATACAGACTTCGCTGCAATACAAAACGCAATAAGCTACGTTCGCTGTTTATGTCACATGCCATTGTTTGCTAGCAATATTATTAAAATATTCAGGAGCCCTTACTCTAAATCGGAAAAAAGCAAGCAATGCTTGGCTACAGCGTGCCTAACGTCCTCATTTTTTTTTTATTTAGGTAGCGCCCGTCCCCGTAACGCCGTTTTCGGTCTGAATCGGCATGGTGTCTTTTAGTTCTTTCCAGCGTTCCTCAGCCTCTAGAACGGGCCAACGAAAGGACCGTCAACCGTCACGCGATCACGTAAACGCGGGTTAGGAATTCAATTTTCTCGAAACCAGAATTTTCCTGAAATGTGCAATTCATGATATTGACCTCAAGCGTTGTCCAGCAGATCGTTTTTAGTCCGCCAACACGAGCTATTTCAATGGAACGCCGATAGCGTGGTTATCGCAAACAGCGCTGGGCAAGAACGGTTTACCCTCGCAAACCGAGACGCAGCGTCTCGATGGCGTCTGACAGGCTGAGTCTCAGTGCAGGGCACAGCCGTGAACCGGTGCAAGTTAATGGCACCTTCGCGTTGTTATGATTTTCACGGAACGCAACCAACAAAGATTATTCCGTTCTCGGCGGGGGTAGCAAGAAAGTACATGGTACAGCCCTCTCGCTACGCGTTTCTTGAGGGGGCATGCTTTTCGCATTGTTCGCGTCTGGCTGCCTCATACATATAGAGCCGCAAACTCTTTTTTAGCGAACCTCATCGCCCTCACAAGTCAGTTACTCCAAGCTTCGCTTGAAAACGTGACTCACCTGTCTCACACATGAAAACACCGCCGCAGCCGACGTTCAAGAAACCTTTCCGCTGGCACGCCGCTGGTACACGAATCGTTGATTTTTTTCTCGATGGACGAGTGGTGATTGGGTGTTGATGGCAGCACGGATGAAGAACAAGAAGCCCGGAGGTGTCTTGGATAAATTCTGTTTTTATGCATAAGAAACACGCCAAATTTGGGCGTATAATTATTATATTGTAAAACGATTGAGCAGAATTCATTACAACATTTTCCTTTTTTTGCGCCTGCGTCCTCTGGCGTTTGGTGAGAGCACTAGTTCTTTACGTAGCCGTGACGCAGTTCCTGAGGCCAGATTTGTCGGAGTGCCCGCTCTTATGCCTCGGACGCTGGCGCCGACGCCAGATGTTTGTAGGGTACGGGGCCCTTAAGACTGTCGCCATAAAGGCATTCAACAAGTCCGGTCACTCCCATAGAGCCCAGCGGCCGAATTGACTGCAGTACATCAAGCCGTCCACATGAATGCCGGAACCACACTTCCGGTTTCGCTTTTCGGAGCGCGCGTTTTGAGCACTAGCTGGAACGCGCTACACCGGCTCGACTGATCGGTGCGGAAGTCAATTTCTTTTTGTTTCTACTGCTGGTGCAGAATAGTTTCATCATTTAGTAAAAAATGATTGCGTGCGATCTTTACGAGCCTCCGTCGAATCTGTGTCACGAGCACTTTCGTAAAGTGGACGCAGGAGGCCTTGCGAAATGATGGAATATTTATTTTGTTCCATATACATTCTCGTTCCGAGCTTTTTGTGCCTTCATCCAGCTTTGTGGCGCCAGCTAAGCAGCAGTACTTCCCGTACAAATCTCCACCGGACGGCATCAGTTGAAAGAAAGTAAATCACAAGCATTTGTCATTTTAGTGTTTAGGCTTTATGGGAATACTGCGCGTAGAGCCGAAACGTGCGATAGTGGTGAATGGGCGGCATTACAAACAAATGCAATTAGCTTTTACATGCATGGTGTAGAAAATACCCGACTCTTTCCAAACAATACCATGAAATATAATAATATTAATAATAATATTATTATTATTATTATTATTATTATTATTATTATTATTATTATTATTATTATTATTATATTTCATGGTATTGTTTGGGAAGAGTCGGGTATTAATAGTAATAATAATAATAATGTTTATTTTTATCAACACACTGATGAAGGAAGCTGTAGGTAAAAGCTGCTCTCCGTAGAGGCAGCTTCACAAAGGCCCGCAGCTACCTTTGTACAAAACAATCACCAGCGGCAATTGCAATAACATGCAACATACATCAAAAAAAGGAAAAAGAAATACAGTCGCTATCTTAGCTTCATAAACAGACAAAGCACAGGAACAGGTATAAGGGTGACCAGAGAATATGAAGAAACCATCTGATTTACAAACGTTCTCCCCATACCTGGCTTTATTTCCTGCATTCTAAGAGCACAAATACACGGGCGACTGCGCGTTTCCAAAAGAACTAGGCTTCAACCCGCACATTAGTAGGCTATGCATACAGAGAGGTGGCCACATTACAGGTTCTCTACCAGAATACGCTGGATGCTCGTAGCTTTCCTTCTACTCGCACTCAAGACAAATTGTTGGGTGCAAAGCCTGTTTTCATTCGTTCAGAAGACAGAATTTTTGAGTTACAAGTTCCTGGTCTCTGAGCTCGCTGGCGTTATCTTTTGCGCACTCTGACGGCGCAAACAACACACTCCAGTGTTATGAATCCTGGCAATCGCTAGTCCTGTTTTCGACAAGCTGAGTACAGAAGGCCTATGTGGTTGCGGGGCCCAAATAGATAGTCTAGAACTTGACCCACGGTGATTCAGTGCACGTCAAACTTTGTGTCACCACGGCCGAACTGCTTTTCACTAAATGCGTCACAACGCCAGGCGCGGCGATCGTGCCTCAAAAGTACCCTAAAAAGTAGCAACATTACGATAATGTTGGAGGACCGAGAGAGCGTCACGAACTTGTCCCAATATAGAGGCGAAACTAAGTGCGTCACACGGCCAAGAGCTGCTGCTCGCTAACTGCGTAACATAGCCGGGTGCGGCGAGCGTGCCCAAAAACTACCGAAATAAGTTACAATAATATTGGGACCCAAGTCTCGGGTTTTGTGCAGTAAGCCTCAATTTCCTTGAAATGCCTTCGCAGACTGTCAAACAAGACTTATCCCCTTGCCAATAGTGCAATAGTGCAGTGGTGCTGTGTCGAAATGCAGAAGGAACGCAAGAATAATCCGGGAGCCCGAGAAACAGGATACATCCAAAAGAGACGGCTCGCCCGACAGGTGAACTTCACGTGCTCGCTCTCTTCGCTAGCGTGTCTAGCAAGGCATATGTACACATGGCAGCGAAGAAGCCGTCCTGCAATCACGGCTTGGACGGACGGATCTTATGAGCATCCCTTTTAGAACGGGACGGTGGGTTGTGCCACCAAGCTCTTATTTTTTTTTGCCTAATGTCCTACCTTTGTTAAAGAAAGAAGAAACTCACGATGCATTCCCATAACCAAAGCTTATAAGCCCCTATTGTGAACTTAGTTTTTGTGCACCTCTATTGTTTGTCGTTTCCCTGCTTTTCTTCCACCAATCTTCCAATCGTCTCTTGCTAATCTCTATTGCAGACATGTTTACCTTACTCTGCTCTCGCTGAACCCAAGGGCTTCAAGGAGGTCAGTGATTCCTAAATCGACCGCTGGGATACCTTCACGTTCTAATAAAGCATGCTGCATCGTTTCCCTAGCTTTATCGCAGCCCAAGCACATGCGTCTTCCTTCCTATATCTCGCTTTATAAGTGCGTGTTTAAATGCATCCTCATCTCGCATCGAAAAGTAATAAGCTTGGCTTTGAGTTATCATAAATTATTTACTTCCTGATTTCGTTTTCTCCTCTTAAATAGCTACTCAGGGCAGGTTGCCTTTCCATTGCCGCCACCCATGAGATTATCTCAGCCTCTCTGCCTTTCCGTTTGACCTTCTTTGTTGCTGTGTTGCCCACCCTACAGGCCGCATACTTGCTGGTAAGCTTCCTAGTTCTTTATCTTCACTGCGAATCAATGTTTTTCCTGTACAGATACCTGAATACTCTCCCAGCCCATTTACTTTCTTCTATATTTCTTAGTCGTTCTTCATAATTAAGTTTACTGCGAGCTTCCCTCACTTCAAAACTTTTCCAGCCCATATCACCCTGCACAGCTTCATTTGTAGTCTTCCCATGAGCGCCTAACGTGAGCGTCCCACTTGTTGTGGGCTTGTGGAGGCACGGCAGCGACATCTAGATTTCGCAGGGTGAACTACTCGGTAGAAAAGAAAAAACAGTTTGCCGTTCGGGACTTGTTGCGCCAAGTGATCTATGGCGCCAACTAACATCACATCGTATATATACGATGTGATGTGATACAAATAAAGCGTAAGTGAGAATATTCGCCGCAACATCTAGTGACAATGTAACCTGGATGCACCCATGTGTATAGACCTCATTCTATAAGGGCCCGCATCACACTGGTGAGCCTTGAGAGCTTTCCATGAATTCAAAGAAATTAATTCACCCAGATTTTCAGCTAAGTACCATATGGATGCGTCAGTAGTACCAACACACGTGTTATTTTGGTGTTAAGATAAATTCAACATTACATTGAACTAATTTACAGAAACCACACTTTAATCTTCACTAACACAGCGCGCGTGCCCCCTGTAGTTCTTCTTCTAATAGCGAATACATAAAAAAAATTAATTGTTGGTGAAAACGCCTTTACAGGATAAAGTTACTGGTCCCATTTTATAAGGTAATAGCATATATATTGTCATTACGTTTTATGGTAACGCATAAGAGAGTTTCGACGACATTGCAGTGCTAAATACGATAATATAGTCTCGGCATATCTCAGCCCGCATCGCTACGAGCAAACTTGAGCAAGCCTGCACAGTTTAGTACTCATCATTATTAGTGAATGGAAGAAAAGAGTCTGTGACCACATTTTTTTTTATTCTAACTACTCTGTCTGTACTTTTTGAAATCTTTCCATTGGTGACGTATTGGATGCGTAATTTTCATCAGCTAGTGTTTTACCACGCGATATGTAGTCGCGCTTCAATCGCACGACCATAATTGATGTCGCTGCTCATTGGTTTCGAAACTCATTTCAGCCTCGCCTTCTTCGCGACCATGTGAATTGACCTTTTGTCTGGCGCATGCGCATGCCTCTGGCACGTCTGGCGTGCCGTTAGCATGATGCTAGTTTACTCAAGGAAAGTAAGTCTCGAAGTATAAATTCATTTATACGCAAAACTATTTAGCTTTGGCGGGACAGAATTTAAAAAAAAAGAAAACAATGTCTGTTAACTTCATTTCCCTGTTTTTTTCGATACTTGCGGCAGCTAACGGACGGCATTCATACGAGCGTGACGTATTTACTGTTGCCAGTTATCGCCGAGTGTCTCCTATTATTGAATTTATCTCTCTCTGCTATCGCGATACAATATTGAAAAGTGCAACGCCAATTTCGAAGTTAAAGCTTCCCCCCGAACAATCGGAGTTATCGAAAATGCGAGGCCATCACATCCAGGTGATCGTGATCTTTGCCTTGATCATAATCATCAGCGGCAGCCGATTTATGTCCACTGCATGAAGGCCTCTCTCAGTTATCTCTAATTACTACTGTGTTGCACCAATGTCTGCACATTATCTGACTTGATCACGGCACCTAATTAAATTGTTCGGCGTGGCCCCCCAACGCGCCACCTGGTTTTGCAAGCCATAGTACCGGTAGAGTGCACCATGGTCCTTTGAAAAGAATAATAATATAGATATGTCTAAAGTCGTCATGGTTATGCTACCACGGACATCGTGGACAGCACATGAACTTGTCTCATTTTCATGCTTGTGGCTTCACGTTCTCTCACCTTATTTATTACGAAGCCAATTTCTCCATTTCCAAGTAATCATAGTTGTAGAAACACAGAGAAGTAATACGTATTTGCACATGTGCATTATCAAGGCCAATCGCTACGCATTTACCGAAATATCAAAATTTATCAATTTTAGAGGAGCCGTCTGAAGCCAAATTTCAGGTAAATTCACCTACTTCCCATCGTGGTGGCTTAACCGCTATATTTGCACCAGAGTTTTCTCTAGTAGTTCTGTTGGAAAAAATAGTGGAGTGTACAGGAAATATAGGCGATTCTAGAAGCGACGCAAGTGCTTCTGGAGTCGTGCTCCATTCAACTAAAACCATTAAAACTAAAGCAGTTCTCGTAATTCTGAAAGCAGCTTCCGAATAGTGGCTTAGGCAGACGTGCTGATCGTGGAGCGCAGCTTTGAACGTAAGTGATGTCATAAGCAGCGCGTTTCGTCAACATCCAGGTATCCATATAGGTTCCCGAGATGCCCGCTAGTAAGAATGCGAGGAATACACATGCGGAATATAATGTTGAATTCCAAAAATAGATGATCGGAATTATTTTGATGATAATAGTGCATCATGCTTCAATAAATTTATGCGCACCTGATGCTGCGCTTGCTGCGAATACTCAGTATGGTATGGAGCGCTGACAGACCTCTTCTTTCTGCAGGAATGGTGTTGCAGTCATACTTGAAGACAAGCTTGACCAGCATTGCGTCCTGAGGACCTCCTCTGCTTTTACAAGGAAATCCGACGCAATCATTCATCAGCCAATCCGGAAAGTGTCATCGCATACGGGAAGCGAAAGCCGCTGCTCTTCAACAAGCCGCTCAAGGAGGAGTTCCTATGCGTCAAATGCGCCACGAAACAGTCTAGAAAGCGTACCTTTGACCGACAGTTTCTGCTCAACCTGATTGTCAAGGAGAACGTCGAGAAGCGTTGCCGAAAAGCTAATAGAACGACGCCCCACAACATGAGCATCCTGGTACTCGGCCAGGACATGGTCTCGTACCTTAATTTGGACAGGCATCTGCTCGATACCGCACAGTTTGTGCGTGAGACACTGGGTGCTTTCGAACTGCGCGGATACAACAAGCTTGATGACAACACGTACCCGAACGTACATGCTTTCATCACGGGTCTCAATTTCACCGAGACGTTGGAGTACCGTCTACAAGGATTCTATGACAGCCTTACCTCGCACCTAATCTGGCAACATTATCGCACACGAGGCTACCGAACGATGTTCCTCGAGGACTGGCCATTGCACGGTTCTTTCTATCGCTTCGCTAAAGGATTCCGGCGCCCTCCTACCGGTTACTATATGCGACGCGTCATCATGGCCATGGAGGCACCGTCCGTGTTCATTACGAAAGAAGGGATGAAGGCCCGGTGTTTGGGACCCACGATAGTGTTCGAGTAAGTGTTGGACTACGTGGCTGGCTTCGCAGCCTTGATGGACGAGCGACCTTTCTTCACCTTCGCATGGATAAACGAAGTCACGTACAATTTCGTGAACAGCGTCGGGTACGCCGACAAATTCTTGCGGCGGCACCTCGAAGCGCTACATTCTTCCGATGTGCTCAACCACACGCTTCTCATTTTCTACAGTGACCAGGGTACGGGGTTCGGTGACTTGCGTGCCTCGTATATTGGAAAGTTCGAGGATAGTCAACCATTCGCCTTCGTGATCTTCCCGCAGTGGTTCCTTGAACAGAATCCAGAAGCGGCACGCAGTCTTCGCGTCAACCAGTTCCGCCTGACGACTGCCTTCGACCTCCACGAAACACTCATTGAGCTGCTGGACTAGCCGAGGGTCAATCGACCGTAGACTACGTACGGCCGCAGCTTGCTGCACAATATACCGGAGGCCAGGACGTGCGCTGACGCGCACATCAGGCCCAACTTTTGTGTCTGCAATGTCCGCGGTGACGTCGTCGTGAACGATATGCTTGCCTGGTCAATGGCAGAACAGCTTGTTTCTCGAATCAACTTATTGGTGGCGAGGAAAACACGGAAGTGTGCCCAGTGCAAACTTGTCCGTGTTATGGACGTGACGGGGTTTCAAGTAACGCCGGCACAGCGGGAACATATTTCCAGTCACTATTGGGTCACCGACGAGGTGTCACCGCACAATATCACGTTCTAATGCACAGTATACTTAAGTGGTAACAACATGACTGCGCTGGACGATTTCAGCCGTATCAAATACGCCCCCTATATGAGCCGGTGCGCAGAGCCCACTTTCTTGAGAAGTGTTGCTTCAGCGTCTGACTAAACATTGAAAAAAGTTTCTCACTTCATTCCTTTGGTATGGAGTCCCAGTTCGCCGACCTCTTCATCGTTAAGATGCCGGGTCTTCTTTTCTCTCCAATCCTAGCTCTTGCAAAATTCATTCTTAAAGGGGTTGAGACACCAAATTTTGAGGCTGTAAAAAACCTGTTGTCGGCTGCTTCTGTATACGAGGACCCCCACAACGAGGTATTGGACGCTGCAAAATTTCAAAATAATTTTAATTCAGCTCCAAAAAGTCATTAAAAACTCCTTCTCGTGGTCGAGACCCACCGCTAGTGCGGCTGTTGCGACGTGAAAGCGGAAGAACGAAAATATTGACGTCATAGCACAATAGCACAAAAACGTGACGTAGGATGAGTAGCGATGAAATGCTGATTACGGAGCCCGCTGAACCGAGCGACCGAACATAGCCTCCACTATGACCGAGTTACAGGCATATAGAAATCCTTTCTTAATGCAAAGAAGGGGTAAGGCGTGCAGACACGGACACAAGAGGAGAGAAGTGGACAACGCGAACGCCGCACGGCGGCCCGCGAACGGCAAACGGCGTGCGACGAGTTGCTGTGCCGGTAACGTGGACGGGCCTTTAAACGGTGTGTGTAACACTAGCCGTCCGGCACCGAAAGGGATCAGGATATGCGGCGTTCGTGTTGTCCACTTATCTACTGTTGTGTGCTGTCTGAACGCCTTACCCTTTCTTTGCATTATGAATCCTTACCAACTAGCTCAGCTTTCTGTAATTCTAAAAATCCTTTCTCTATGCTACAGGCTTCTAGAACACTGTAACCGAGCTAACCCTGGCCCTCGGCTAACCGAGACATGCACAGCGCTGTAGCGGAGAGCAGCTGACGTAGTATCTGCGAGTCGCTTAGTTCGGCAGCTCGGTGCGCTCTCTCGCTCGCTTGGCGTTTCTCAACGTGTAAAGGCCCGTCCACGTTACCAGCACGGCAACTGGCCGCACGCCGTTTGCCGTTCGCGGGCCGCTGTGCGACGGTGGTTTTGCTCGCGAACGGCGAAATTTCCTTGCCGCATTTATGCGGCAGCCGTACGGCCAAGCGGCCAATCAGCTACCGAGGAGTGGTCACTCTGGCACCGACGGCAGCCTCACTGCCGCTGATCGTTCGGCGGCGCCGATATTGTCGCTAGGCCTTTTCCGGTTTACTTCAAAGCTAAAGCTGACGGCGCTTCGGAATGAATCACCGACTTTCATAAGCGGCAATATTTTCTTAACGTTGTTGTCGCAATAATTACAATAATCGCGACATGCACTTCGAGTCGCCAGTTGTTTACCTTTGCTGGCAGAGCGAGCGTATGCGCGAGCAGACGACGCAGCATAGTTTTACGTCACCATTTTTTGTGATCCACGTGACCAAGCCGTGTTGCGTTTCCTCTCCTACGACGTCATAGCATCACCCGGAGCCCAGAAACCGAAACCGAAATTGCTCGGCGTCATAATGCTATTATTAAATTATTTATCGCGTATATATGAATACCGCGGTGTGTATCGTGAAGCAGTACGCAACGCTTGAATCGAAGAACGCATGAACTAAAATTTTCATGTCTCCATCCCTTCAAGAAGGTAAACGGGCAGACCCCATGTCACATTGAGTGTCGACGTTAATGCGATTACAGTTAAACACGCCGTGCGTAAGGCGTGCATTCAACCGGGCATCTCTTTTGTGCTTACCTCTGGATACGCAGCGTAATTTATTGCTGCCGTAACTAAGTCCTCCACTTCATGCAGCGCCGGAGAAATTTAAATGATATGAATGCGTTAACGCTATTAGCGTTCTTCACGCACTTTCCCGGGGCCAATTATCTATATATGTTTGTGTATGTTTCTACATGTGTACGCTTGTATCTAACAATTTTCCCGCCTACCTGAGTCACTTGTTTGTCGTGGTCGAATGCGTACACTGTTAAGAAAGTCCCGTCATGTTGCGGTATAACAACCTGCAAACTCTTGATGCCAGGAAGTTCCCGTAATGACGCATGACACTACTGAAGCCGTAACTCAACTACTTTTGAAGCCGTAGTGCTCCTTAACACTACCAAGGCCCGACGACAAGCAAACATCTCTGACGCCCTACTTATTTGCCAACATTACAAATGCCGTACTACAAGAAACTAACATTGAAACCGTAGTACCGCCAATAATTGTCAACGCCGTTCCACAAACGAAAACATTTAAAGCCGTAATTACCTACCGATATTGTCAATGCCGTGCCATGGGTAAACGGTCATATAAATGTAACATGCAAGTTCAGGGTCGGAACCGTAACTGGCACTTGAGGTATCTTACCTGTGAGACGTCGTAACTCTAATGACACCGTAATGAATTTGTATGATTGCTGGGTTGTACAGCAGCTTCGACGAATAATGAAAAAGTCATAAAGAATGCAACATAAATATTCCGAAGGAAATCAATCGCAACACCAGCGACTGCTACAGGTGCTCGTCTGTGTGACTCCATTCCTTCTGGGTTGTCCAGTATTCCCCAGTGTTGTGGCGGTCTATTAGATAGTCTAATTAAAGGGGAACTCATACAGTGAAGAGTTCTTTAGAAAAGGAATGTTATCCAGAATAATGAATAAAACCGCCTTTTTGGCTCTTGTATGGGTATCAGCAGCTCAACTTTTGTTGATGAGCTTTCTGCTTTTCTAACACCACCAGATGGTTTTCATGCAGTAATGATTGATACTGCATAACGGTTACATGAATACTCAGGCGAGTCATTGAAAAAAGAAACAAGACCAGTTTTCACTTGTACTGCATTTGAAGAACATGAACAGCCCATCTTGAGCCATCAGAGGAACTGAAAATGAAAAGCAGGAAATGTAAGCCAGTACCCTAAGTCAATTAAACAATAATAAAAAATACTCATAGAGTTTCATTTCTTCATGAAGATGGTAATCTCTGCGCAAGTCGCCAGTGCCTTTGAGGGGGTTCCTTTGTCTCTATTCGTTTGCTGGTGTGTGCCCTCTTCGCATATGCCAACGAGCTAGCTGAAATTAATATGAGGTAGGCAGACGGCAAATGCAATTAAAAACACCCATACAAAAACAATTGTGACAACTAACTTATACAGGTTTATTCCGCCTCACCTACTAAGCATGCCACGTAATTTCAGCCCCTACCGCTGTCGTAACTTGTTAAGACACAGGCAGATCTCAGCAGCCACATAGGATTATCTATCCAAATCTTGGCATTCGTGCTAGGCTATTCCACACTGCAACGAAAATACGTGCAGTCATGATGGTATCCATGCATGAACAACTTGCGTAATTGTGTAACTATACGTGTACCTGCATTCTTAACAGGCATAATTAGTGATTGACCAACTGAAAACATTGTTCTTATATATGCAAGAAATAATGTGATTATCATAACTTATCAGCTTGAAACTGCCAAATATCGGCAAAGAAGAAGTGATAATTACAATGTAACACGATGCGGAAATTAAAGACGGCATGTTGTCTTCCTGGTGGAGATGTTCAAATCATGTAAAATGAACCAACCCAAAGGCACACGTTCAAAAAATATGCCTTGTGTTCATTTTCTTCAGTAATATCGTTTACAATAATCCTATCTGAGCAATTAGGGCAAAGGGGATTGACCACACTAATACTGGTCACTGCAACTTACGGATACAACTTGCAAAAATATAGTGCTTATCCTCACATCCTTCTTTCAGAGCAGCATTATCTGCTTCTTGTGCTTAACCTGTAACAATCTCGGGGCATAACAGACAAGGGAACACCAAGTAGTGTTAATCTGGAGGAACTTGTAGCGACCGTCCGTCCCTTCATTCTTCCCGCTCCTTGGAAATCCAGTTTGCCTCCTGCTCGCCCGACAGGGGCGCCACTACAGCCTCTCGGCAAATCTCTTTTAACTCTTGAATAAAGCCAGTCGACTCTCCATTCTGAACCTGTCAAAACATGTATTACTTACCACTTGATGGGAGTGAGTGAATAAACTTTATTGTAGGTCCGGCGAGGACGCGAACTCGTCGCGCACCCGGCTAGTCCCACGTCGGTACCGGCAGGTCTAGCCCACCGGCCCGGTCGCGGGCACGCTGGACGGCCAGGATTTGCTTTTCTAGAGCGGGGCTACGCAAAAGCGAGTCCCACTCCTCCTTGATGAACTTGGGGTATGTCGACCCACACTCCCACAGCATGTGCGCTAGAGTGGAGGTCTGCCCGCAGGAGGGGCAGGCGTCGTCGCGATACACGTCCGGGTAAGCCTCGTGGAGAACGGACAGACACGGATACGTACTGGTCTGCAGAAGCCTAAGCGAAACGGCTTGCGCCCTATTCAACTTGGGGTGAGGGGGTGGAAAGACCCTTCTAGACATGTAGAAGAATTTAATAAGCTCGTTGTGAGTAGCGGGAGCGTCCCTGTGGCCGTAGGGAGGAGGGGAGTCGGTGCTTCTTGTAGAGGAAGCGCGGTCGGTGAGGTCAGGCGCAGCCTCGTGAGCAGACTCATTGAGGTTCGGGGGAGCACCCTCGACCGACCCTACGTGAGCTGGAAACCAGTGGATTGAATGACGAGTGAGAGCATCTCGACTCGAGCTGCTAAGAAGACGAGCAACTTCCTTGGCGATGCAACCCTTCTGAAAAGCCCTAACTGCTGTTTTGGAATCGCTATATATCTCGGATCCACGACCGTCTAGCAGGGCGAGGGCGATGGCGGCTTGCTCGGCGACACCGGGGTCTGAAGTGCGAATGGAGGCGCAGTTGGAAATCTTGCCGCTGGAGTCGACCACAACGATGGCAAAGGTCTTCCCATCGCTGTACTCCGCGGCGTCGACGAAGCCTCCCATCAAGTGGGCAGCCACTTGATGGGAACCGAGTTCCCATCAAGTGGTGACCGAGGACATTTACGTTTTTTTTTTTTTTTTTTTACAGCACTAGCCATGCAGGATGGTGCTCCTACTTCTGCTGATAGAGACGACGCCACGATTACGTCTCCTGTCATCGCCGCAGAGCTTCAGCTTCCAAGCTTTTGGCCCAAGAATCCTCGAGTTTGGTTTATGCGCGTAGAGGCCCGTTTTCAACTCCGGCGCATCACTTCACAGACAGCGAGGTACCTACAGCTCGTCGCCGCGCTAACCTCCGGCATCGCCGATGCCATAGACGACTTGCTAGCGGGCACGCCTTTGGCCACAGCAAACGACGACCTGATACTACAGAGAACTTTAAAGATAGACCTACCCCTCAATCCACAGCATTCGTTTTTTACCGCCTGAATGCGATTTTGAGCAGATGGATTATATCGTTTAATTTGGGCTTCACGCAGTCTGGCGTAGTCTGTTGGCATATAGACATTGTGATGTTAAAGGCCGATCTGTGCATGAATATTTTGTGGAAATCGTTGGGAAGGTACTTGACGAGTACGAAACGAATGACTGTGATGAATCTGTGGTGTCAATGCTTGATACTTTAACCTATATGAGTGTGATCTATCATCACAAACTCTTCTGAGGCTTGTAGCCAAGCTGGAAATAAAGAATAAAGGACGACCTGAAACGCATGGTTCTGCAGAGCGTCGAGCCATCGCAACAGAGTAGGCTCCAACGGCCGAGGAACTCGGCGACCAACAGCCCTCACAACACCTGCACCAGTTGCGTCAGTTGGTGGGGCGCCACTTTGCAAACGAGAGCCAGCTTGCAATATTGCGCGAGCTGTTCTTGCGGTGCCTCCCACAGTCCGCACGCATGTCGCTGGCGGCTTCCGACGAGACGAGTCTCGATCGGCTAGCCACACTCGCTGGCTGCATATGCGGCTGCTACTCTGCGGAACAGCTACCTATCGCCACTGCGAGAGTCTCAGAGCCAAGAGACCGACTCTCGCCCCTATTACGACTCCGCCTTACTACTGGAAAAGCTGATGACGGCTGATGACGTTGGCGACAAACTTCGGTGCAACCATTCGCCTTCACAGTCTCGCAGCGTACCTAATGACTCGCCGCGGCAGTTGTGCGGGTACCACCGTCACTTTCGCGAATAACGAAGCCGCTGCACCAAGCCCTGTTCCTGGACGGGAAACGCACCAGTCAGTCGCCAACGGCGGCATGCGACATCGGCCCTCGCGCAAGGCGCCTATTCTTCACAGCCGACCGCATCACGGACAGCCGCCTCCTCGTCGACACCGGATCCGAGTTATCTATTGTTCTCGCCACGGCCGCAGATTGCCAACGCGTCAAGTCCACACCCACGCTCCACACAGTGAACACTGCCATCACGTCTCATGGGCTCCGGTCAATAACGCTATACATCGGACTCCGGCGCTTGCACATGATGGGTGTTTATGATCGCCGTCGTTAACTTTGCCATACTGGGAGCAGACTTGCTCACAAATTTCTACCGAGATGTGACTATTCGCGACCGGCACCTAAAAAAAACGTCACATCCCTCGACGTACTTGGCCTGCAGTCCAACCTCACCTCATCTGGCATCTGGCTAAGCATTGCATTCGTGATGAAAGAAAAGTCCTGTTGTTGGCTTATTTCCCCTGGTCCTTGATTAAGAAATAAGCCATTCTGCGAATGTTTTCTGTGTGCTGCTGCAAAAGCTGACTACCTTCTGCTGCCCCTTGCCACCGTTACTCAAATTGGGACCAAGGGCAAAATAATGTGGTAATGCGTATTACCGTTTTTAGTACAATGTTTTTTTTGTTCTGCCATGTCTGCAGTTTCCTTTCGTTCAGTTGTAATGGACCTATAGTTTAGAACTTTTTCCAGGAGGAGTTGGTGCATGGTATGTTTTAGGAAGAATTGCGCCTATGAAAGCACGAACACATAAAAAATGAGGTAGACGAAAACAGCGCGAACTATCAAGTGTGTTTATTTGTGTCGAATCTGCATACTGTATAGGCAGTGTTAACACGTGACATTCATTACCCCCTTCCTTTTTTCGTCACGTGTGAACACTGCCTATATAAGCAGATTAGGCACAAATAAACCCAGTTGATAATTAGCGCTTTTCTCGTCTACCTCGTTTTCCAGTGCTCATGTTTTCTTAGGAGCAACCCTTCCTAAAACATAGTAATGAACATGTCACGCATTTTATATACTTTTGTGCAGATATATAAGTAAATTCCTTTTTTTTTTGTATGGCTGCCAATAAAACAGTCTTTGCTTTTTATTCTTGTTTTTAGGTATTTTTCGTGCCATTGTTTTTCACATTGCCAGTGAATTTTCGCTTCCTTTAGTTGCCATGACTATGTCATACACGTCGTCCAGTCTTGCGCAATGTCTCAGTGAGTATATCAGAAGCTCTTCGATACATTGGTCTTTAGGGTATTATATTAGTGCACTATTAAAGTAACAGTGCACCAACTATACACGTACGAGGTCACAGATGCTGATCGGAAGAGAATACGTTCCTTGATACTCTAGGGTTAAGTTTCCATTGTAAACCTGACATACATAAATGGTGCGTTTCCTGAACGTAAACTTTGCAATGATGATTCCTATTAATAAAGGCAGTGGCATGAACAACGTCTTAAACCTCAGGCCCGTATCAGTGCTTACGAAATTGCATAAAATTTTGATCATTCTTCTACGACCGTTTTGATCTGTTATCTAATGAAGAACACATTTTTACAGAAAATCAATTCTGTTTTCTAAGAATACATCTACTCGGCAATCATTACCGGTACTTAAATATTTAAAAAAGTGAAAATTGGAAATCTCACACTAGGTTCGTTCTTGGTCATGAAAACACTTATCTCATACCCTATTAAAGTTATTCTGAGAGCATGTGCCGCAAAAGTAGGGTTGCCTTGAAGCTTTTTAAACAAGCTAACACAAGTGGCGCCAACTAGCGAAAGTAAACAGATAAGCCAGAGCAAAGAGGTTTAAAAATGACACTGTGAAGTGGTAGCCCCCGCAGATGTTTACCAGCAAAAGTGAAGAAGCGCTTGCCTGTACTTCACCTTGAAAGTGTGTCGAACTAGACGCAGATCAGTCACAGCTGAATTGTTCTAGCTACGTTAATGTAAATTCTAGGCTAATTGTAAAATAAACCTTGTTTTATTGAGTAGTGATGCCATGATCGCTGCCAGGATGTTTCATTCGACAAATCGATGGGACAGAACACATAGAAGCATCTATACGACAAATCAGGCGTATGGAACTGAGAAGGAAACGGTTCCTGTGCGCTGCCATATAGTAATGTTGATGAATTCTTCTAGTTAAATGGGAGAGGTCGACTTCACCTTTAAGACATCAACTTCACCCCAGAGAGTTTGAAACTTCCTTGTCCGGTATACCTATCACCGCTAGCTCTGTAATTATGCATTCTGAGATGCGATGCATGCGACGTCTGGACAGCTGCGCTCGCGGGCGTCCTTGCGTAATCCTGGCACGCTCTCAGTTGTTAAAGTTGCGTTTCTATGCCTCGTATCACTTGCAAACTTGCGATTTCATGCATACTTTGAAGCATTCGCGTGCGCTCAACACACCTCCAGTTTCGTGCTGGGTACCTACGAAATGGGCGAGGTCTGTATACGTAATTCTGTAAGAAATGCAAAACCCGTGGTAGGATCAACAATTTGTCTCGCAGCACGGCAGCCCAGTGCGCTGCAGCCATGAGGCAGCGATTGCGCGCATGCTGCTCTCGTGCCGAAGTCGCCCATTGAAATGCCTGGCGCCCGCCTCACGTGAGAGTTTCGCGCATCCGACGCGTTGAGACGGCGTGTCGCACTGCACTGCCTCCGAGATGTGCCGGCGTTTTTCGTCAGACTGATACCCAAAAATAGGGTGCATTCCGCCTATAAAGTTATCGCTCTAAATTTCCGCATCTTCAGCTTCAGTGTAATGAAAGAGTACCTACGGTTTTATAGTAGGTGCTTTGGCCTTCCTGAAACACGTGAGTAACATCGCCTCTATTCCGGGTTTACGTCAACTTATCATGCATGTAGGCGGCACAGACTGATTTTCAGCACCGGTAAAGCAAAAAAGAAGCGCGAATATCCACGAGCACCTGACTTCCCTCTCAAACTGGCTAAAACAAAGCAAGTCACACGCAATGGCTACGAAAACAACGTATGTCATATTTCGTGAACTAAATGCACATATAAAACGCCATACAAATACAAACTCTGAAGAAAAAAAACAAAGCTACCAAAAGAAAGAACACTTGCTTGTGCTGTTCAATGGAGATGAGATATGAAATGGAACTTTAATATTCACGCTGAGCAACTCGCGCGAACAGTAAGATGCATGCACAACATTGGCTCACCTATATCTCAGTGGCCGAAAAGAAACTTTCAACTCTGTCTTCTATTCAAGGTTATGCTGGTGTCTAGGGTTACATTCATGTTGTGTGCCAACGTCGCAAAATTCATTCTAGAGCACATTCACAACTTAAACAGCACGACAGGAGCAATATTTTTCGCTGGAACGGACACGATTGAACACTAATGCTGAGTAATCTGAAAGCGCTGTTCAGCAGTACACGCAGTCACATAGTTAATAGCACTTGCAAGCTATGCACATATCGAGAAGGCCATCGTGCGCAATATTGAACACTGCAAGGCCCTTAACAGATTAGGAAACGAGGAAATTTCATGGACGACTGAGAGCCACCACTTTGATCAGTGAAAGAAACACATGAGTCGCTCAACAACGCCTATTACCGTCACGTTACCAGAAGGGTCACGTTGTACATCTCGTAATTCAAACATAAACATTCTTCATGGAATTTTTCCACAGAATTCCACATGATTCCCACAGGACGTAGTTACGTCTTAGCAGCTAATGCTACAAGCACTCTTGAATCGTAAGATCTGTAGATTCGTATCTTTCCATCTCACTGGTGTTCGACCTTTAAATTATCATAGCTCCATCCTCGCCTAATAAAGTCACTCTTCACGCTTCATTGTCTTATGAAAGCTACGACATGGTAGCAATATAATAGAACTAAAAGGAAAGCGTAACCATACTTTTGTTCGCATCCCAGCAACAATTTAAAAGAAAGAACTAATATATTTACGGCAACCCAACGCTTCTGTTCCTGCTGGCTGTACTTGGGCTTCTTTGTTTGTCGGCGTAGTTGTCGTATTCCACTTGTTTCTCTCTCCGGGCACGTTCCCATCTTCTTCTTTTGAGGAGGTATGGGATGCAGTACCTTGCTTGGCATCATTTATCTCCGGTCGGGTGGTATTTTCCCCATAGTTGGCATTCTGCTTTGCATACGTGGCCTTGCTTTAGATTCTTCGTGCCGCAACTCCGGCAAATTTTATCGGTAGGATTCGGGCATACGTACGCTCGGTGACCAAGACTTCTGCATTCGTAACAGATGTCAATTTTTTTCTTGTAAAGCGCGCATCGAACAAGCGCAGCCCCATAGTTCCCGTAGATCGGGACGTAATAGTCATCAAAAATGACGAATACGTTTTTTTGTATTGCCCATACACTTGGCGTAGAGGACGCTCGGGTTGCGTGTAGTGACCAGCTTCCTAACGATGTCCTCCGGGCTTTCATCGGCAGAGATACCTCGGATGACTACTTTCGCGGTGTTCTCCGGTGCTGCGCGATAGGCACAGGCTTCGCATTCCTTGCTCCGAATTCTCAGACTTGTTATTGCGACGTATTTTTTTGGCGCTTTCTTTCGATGGTGTGCTGAGGACTATAATGTTCCGCTTATTACATTACCCTTAAACCCTCAAACATTACTCTTAAAAACGGGTGAGGTACCACACTAAATAGTACTCAGAAAAAAAGCGGCAGATATGGTGGAGGAGGAGGCTCAACAAACGGCATGGGGATACAAATTTGAAAACCCCAAAGGTAGACACCTATAGCTAGAGGCACAACAAAAGGGCCTTACCCTCATCACAGACCCGTCGACATCTACGAGGCGGGGGTCCAGTGTTAGTGTGGACCACTAACATTGGGTTGATCTCACCTTTGCAAAGAACATTACGGATGCGAAATGGATTAACACACAAAAGGGCCTAGGCAGCGATCACAGCATCCTCGAAATCACTGTTAAAACAGGGCCACGCAAATCTAAGGGTAAATAATTCAAAATTGTAGAATGGAACAAACTCAAACAAATTCGCAAGAAAAAGGATAATATTATGACAGACATCGTGGAATGGAACACGCAGCTTAAGCAGGATGTTAACTCAACCACACAGGCAATCCCCCAGGACGCGAAAATGGAACGGGTAGACAGTAAACTCTTACATATTTGGGAAGCTAAAGAATGTATCTTGAGGAGATGGAAAACTCAGAGACAACAGAACGCCACGACGCAGGCTGGCCCGGCTTAACAGAGATGTAGAAGCATACGCACAACAGCTCTGTAACCAACGATTGGAAGCAATATGTACTTATATGGATAATCAGTTAGGATTATCCAGAACGTGGAACTTCGTGAGGCACCTTTTGAATCCTGAGGAAAGAAAAGCCACGTGCAGACAAAGCATAAACAAAATCTTACATACATACAACAAAACTCAAGAAGCTTTTATCTATGAGATAAGCGCAGGGTGTTTATCACAGGGCCAGCCAACAATTCAGCCAAAGTACACAGGCACCAAAAACAGACTATTAGACGAAGAGATTAGCGAAGCGGAATTGAGAGCAGCTCTGCAAAAGCTTAACACTACATCCGCGCCGGGACTAGACAGAATAACAAACAAGACGATCCGAAATCTCGATAATGCCTCTCTAGAACAACTTACCAAGTACATGAACGAATGCTGGCAATCCGGTATAATACCACAACAATGGGAAACGGCTCAGATTATTCTAATACCTAAACCAAGCTCACGTTGGAGCTCGGCCTCTTCCCAGAATTTGCCTAGGGATCAAATATTTGAACAATACCTGCATTGCCAACGCCAAAGATGCTGCAAACGAATTCTTGGACGCTATGCACTGTCACGACAAGTAAAATATGTATTTTTTCATAAAAGAATATATTCTTATGTCCCAAAAATTGTGCCAGAAATAACGGATATGAATGCTTCCACGTTTTTTGTCTGTTTAATAAGAAAGAAAATAGCACACGAACTTTAGAACTATCTCAGTGAGAAATCAGCAAAGCAGTGCATATTGCGGATGTGATGAATGTAAAGGTCGCGAAATGAACAAGTTGGACAAATATCTTAATAAAACTTTGTCATTCAAGAACCTTGTTTACATTTTTGTACATATGCAACTGCCAGGGAAAAATCTCAGTGACGCTGTCCTTCGTTTCAATGTACTGCGCAAGAGCAGCTGTCACCGGTTTTGTATTGTAATTGCACCTAAACTGTAGTCGCAACAGAGATCACATATAAAAAGCAGCAGTTATGCAAAATATACATTAGAAATGCGAAGTACAATGGAATACACAAATGCGAAGATAAAGCTTGATAAAAAGCAAAAAAGTATCTCTGCAAACAAAGCTTACTGCATGTACCCACAATACCTCGAAACAAGATATTCAAATATACGTATAGGTATCCAATAAATCTAAGTAATTAAGCAAAAGTCACTGTATACAGGCCACTTCAGTTAACTTTAGCCAGAGGTAAAAAATAGGCCGATGCACTCTAAGACGACGCGACTAAGTGCATGTTGCTCACTTTTGTATGCAGTGTGTCACGCTATTTCTTGTATCTTGCTTAATTAGGTTTTCAGTCAAGATTAATACACCAACTTCTGAAGTGATGAAGCTACGAAAATAATTTAATTATAAAATTGCAGAGCGGCTTGCAAAACGTCCGAATAAACAGTTTCTGTCTTTCTATATATCTCTTAAGTATTAGTGTATTTCAGCTTACTGATGATGCCCGCTAAATACAAAACACCAAGTGACACCGGCCCGCATGCGCGTCGTGATCGCACTCCTCCCAAACATTCCGCGAACAAACAGCCATAGGCGCGCTGAGGCTTAAAAGGCGACAGGGCAGCGACGTAAGCATTGGCCGTGCCATTTACGCTAGCGATGTGCTCCCCTCGCGGCAGTTCGTTTAGCGATAAGCAGACACAGCCGTTATCGCTTCTGCTGACGGAATTAATAGGTCCGTCATTTCGCGATAGCTGTAAGCAAATTGAACGTCTCTAAATAAAAAAAAAAACTCACTTTTCAGAAGGCTGAAAATGGTAGAATAAGAGTATCCTAACTGACCAGACGCAGTCTTTCAATGAATTTGCGTTTATTTTCCATGCACTTTAACAGCAAGCGCTCGAAGAGGTAACCTTCTGCAGCGATACAACACTGGTATCTTCTGAGAAAGCTTGCTGTCGCTGCCTTGAGCACCGTCGGTGAAATGCTGTGGCAGACTTCAGTCATATTCTCCTGTAAGGCTTCTGGGGTCGTCGTTTCCGCCGTGTATATATACGTGATCCTTAATATAGCCCCACAAGAAAAAGTCAAGAGGGTTGAGGTCGGGTGACCTTGACGTCCACATGACAGGCCCGTTTCTCCCTATCCGTTGACCTGAGAAGGTAACATCAAGCCAGACTCGTACTTCACTGCAGCTGTGGGGCTGCCGCACCGTCGTGCTGATACCACATTGCGTCAAGCCGGGCTAGTGGCATGTTGTAGCAGAAGTCTTCAACCGGGCCTTTGGGGAACTTACATACCTTTTGCCAGCCAGAGTGTTAAGAAACTGTGGGCTCATGACTGTGCTGACATATATTCCACACGAAACGTTAAAATACCACTGATATTGGTGTCGGGATATTCCTAGCCAGTGGAAATTTTGCTCACTGCAATAGTGTGCGTTGTGAATATTTACTTGGCAATTTCGGGAAAAGTTCGCCTCGTCAGTCCGGAAACCTTGGTGATAAAGTCAGAATCCTGCCCCTCCTGAATCAAAATCCAATGCGCATAGTCGAGTCTCTTTTGGAGATCCCTTGACTCCAGGCATTGATGCAACTGCAGGTGTTAAGGGTGCAGTCCAACTGTTTTCAAATTTATCCAGGGAGTTGAGGTGAACACACGGAGCTGTGCGCTCATGGTGCGCTGCTACCGTGTAGATTAGCCGTCATGAAAGACAAAACGTTGGAACGAACCTCATTACTTATGAGTGAAGCTCTCTACCTCTTCCTTGTGAACTTGCCGGCTTGCTTCAGCGACTCGTAGGTGTTGAATATTGTCATTGGGCTCGGTCGCATTCCCGGGTTCCAGCTTCGAAATGTTTTTGCAGCCTGCCGTCTCTGTCCGCCTGCAGCTCCTAGGGTAAGGATCAAGTCTGCTTTTTCCTCGTTGGAAAAAGGTATCACGAAATTGATCGCGCTTTAACAGCCGATGCACGATAGTCTGTTTATAGCTGCCTGGAACTACCACCTATCACTGCCACCACGTCCGTCAGTCGTTTTACGCAGCGCAGGAGATAACGGTTGCTAGCTTAAATCGAACAGCCAACGCTTGTGTCGCTGCCCTGTCACTTTTTAAGCGGCAACGCACCTATGGCTGTTTGTTCGCGAAACGCTTGGAAGCAGTGCAATCACGACTCGCAAGCGGGCATCTCACGTTGTGTTTCTCTTTCTTTTTTGTATTTCGCGGGCATCCGCAGTGAGCTGAAAAACACTAATACTTAATAGAGAGAAAGACAGAAACTATTTGGTCGGAAGTTTTCATCGAAATCAAGAAACGCAAAGGAAAGCATGTTGGCCACAATCGAATGCCTACTTTGGGCGCCTGATGTAGCTACCCAAGGAATATCTATGAAAACGTGAGACGCTTGGTCCACAGAGAAACAATGCATGCTGCTCGTTATCCTACACTGGCGAGATAAAAGTCCTTCCGTAGATGTTGCGATAACATTGAAATGATGGTGGTGCCCTCAAGCGAACGCGTTGCAATATGTCGAGTCCCCGCAATGGTGGCGGCGAGCGACGATTGCTTCTTTTTGTCGCCTGCTAGCCAGAAAGCGTCCAAAACTCTATGAGGCCAAAATCTACTCTGCCAGAGAAAAACGAACGCGCACGAAAGTGCGCCGCGCGGTTGTAAGGGCAAGACGTGAAAAACGCATGACCTCTGGCTCGCGAGAACAAGAAAATTGAAGAGACTCAATGTGTCTTTACGAATAAAAGCCAAAGTAGAAAAATAAATGAGAGCGCAGTTACACTTGCTGGCTTTAGCCTCTTGACATGGATGCTTTGGCGCAGGTGAAAGAAATATTGATATTGTTTTCTGTGGCATGATGGCACAAATGAACCATGACAACGCTTCGTCTCAAAGAACCTCGCTGCCTGCTTTGTCAACTTGTCCGATTGTGTGTTTATTTGGCATGTCTCGTTGTATGGTCCGATGTACGACTTTAGAAAAGTCAATCCACCTTTGGCGTCAAATGTTTATCAGCATTAAACTCAGAAAGATCCGGAATTGAATATAAAAGCACGACTTTACATTCAGACTTGTAAAGCACGAGTTCGGAAATGTCAATGCACCTTTAACATCAAAAGATTATGTGATTTTTATACCCGTAAAATTTCGGAATTCATATCCATGCGGTCCGTAGATACCGCGGCCTCTGCGAGATGCCACGACGAGCCCGCTCGCCATCAAAGCGTCTTTGAAAATTTGTGCTGGGATGGGGATGCTTGAGGGGGGGGGGGGGGGGGGGGGGGGCGTTATGTAACTCCAGGTGCATGGGCGTTGCCACGAAATCCAGCCCGAGTTCACAATCTTCGCGCCGAAATGTCTTTTCGAGCATGAAAAACACATTCTAGACAAAATTCAGAATGATTTCCGGCGTCGGGGGTTGTTTGGTCGGCGGCCCATCACATCACAAAAAAAATTTCGGGGAGGGGGGGGGGGGCTCAAGCCCCATAAGCCTCCCCCCCTGGCTACGCCCCTGGGCTCGATGGCTTACGGACCAAGCCTCGGTAAGCCCCATAAGCCCCCCCCCCCCCCCCCCCCCCCCGGCTAGGCCCCAGGGCCCCTGGGCTCGAGGGCTTACGCACCAAGCCTCGGTTAGCCCTGCCTCACCATCTATTGACGAGTGGGAGTGGGAAGATTGAATCACCAGATTTCATGAAATTATACACTCTAAAAAAGGACTAAAAGGAGTAGGGAGCTTAGTCCTTTTGGGGACTAACTGACCTGGGATTAACTGTTACTCCCCATGCGCTTACTCCTTCGAGGACTAACAGGTGCCATTTTCCGATGCTCCCCAAAGGAGTAACGGTAATTTTTTGCGATGCTCGGCAAAGGTGGAATTAACGAAATTAGGCATTTATACCCTAATAAAAAAATTACTGAGCTAAAAAAAATAGAAAAACGTGCCCGAAAGTAGGATTCGAATTCAAGCAGTCTTCAAGCAAGAAGTCAGGTGCTCTAACCACTTCACCACGGTGGTCGGATGAGAGGACCGGTTATTGAGACAAGGTTAAGGATCGGAACGCAAGTGCGGTAATATAGAAGCGACTTGGCATTTTGTGCATGCTATGCAGTGAGAGCCTAACGTTGAGTGTACTTGCAACCATTAGAGACTGCGAAAAGAAATCAGCGTGAGTATTCTTAGGGTGATTTAAACTGAGGCACTACGCGATACATACGTGTAGCGAGCTCAAACGGGGCACCCAAGACGACAGAGAAAGCCAATTTCTCTGTCGCTTAGCGTGTACCGTTTGGGCTACACCGCTTCAGTGTAGTTCGTAACCTCCTTGGAACGGAATGAGCTTAGGCAATATTGACCCAGAAGATCTAGCCGTCTGTCCATGACTTGTGCGTTTAATGTGTACCGCTCACTTATATTGTGCGCACGAAGGGCATGGCTCTTCACATTCAAGCTTTTAAGTTTCACGCCATTTTCTCACGAAGAGGCAAGGTGCTGCGTTGCATTTAGTTCAATAGACAGTGCACGAACTTAGAGCTATTCACGATTTATAGACAATACCGTTTTCGCCACATCGCTCCATCACACGGACGCAAACAGCGAAGTGGGTGGGGAGTAACTGTTGTCGTTCGTCCTGCCCTTGCTCTCTTTCTGACCAGGGCCTAAACACTCTCCAAAATTAGCACACGGCACGCACATTCATGCAGTTAGTCCTTTGAGGGACGAAAGCGCGCTTTTTAGGACTAATGGCCCAGTTACTCCCGTTTTCCCCGGAATTTTTCTTAGAGTAGACAACGCCGTAGTCTGCAGAGGCGCACATTCCCGCCGCCGCACCCAAAATTAAGCAATAATCAATCTGTCGAATGGCGGCAGTTACAGACCAGATCCTATCCGAGTCCAGCTATCATGAACCTATACACCCAGATCTGTACGCGACTGACAAGCGCAGACTTGCGAGTCTAAAGCCAATTTGAAGCATATCCTATGGGAATGTACGGCTATAATACACAATAACGGTAATGCAGCCTCAAACAGCGACAGGCTCTGCGCGAGCTGGGAGTCTTCGTTGCTCAGCTCGGACCTGCAGCACCAACTCTGGCCGTACAGCAAGCCGAGGAAGCCACCAAGGGCCAACAGCCCTTGGCCGCAACCTAGGCACGGTCCAGGCCCAACCCACCAAATCGCAGGGCATTCAATAAAGTTATTTGAATGAATGAATGAACCCATGCCTAGATAGAAGGGAAACATTAACACGGTAGAAAAGCATGATTGTACAATATATATGATGTCAAGCCTGATGGCTCCCTTCAAGGCGTCTTTGACAGAAGTCCTTTTTTTTTTCGTTAGTAAATATGTGGAGGGGCAACATTCACGTCGTATGCGCAAGAGCTTTATAGTGGGTCTCAGTACCAGCCTAGATCGAGAACGCCGTCGTCGGAGCCCTGGACGCACGCCCTGTGGCAGGCGGCCTTGGTGGCGAAACGGTTGGTGCCCGCGAGGCATCGGTGCCTCGCCAATCCCGCCACCGAGGCCGCCAGGCAGCGCACGTGGTCCCCGACGCTGTCGGCGAAGTACGGGTAGCTGAGCTCCTGCAGACTGCACGTCCTCGCGTTGCCGGTGTCCAGGGGCTCGCAGGGCCGCTTTGCCTCTTTCGTCCCAGTGACGCAGCGCTGGAGGCAGTCGGCGAACGTGGCGAACGTGCGCGTCTCGTTGCCGGGGCAACGGCCACGCCAGAAGGGCCAACTGGCGCAGGTGCGGCCAGTGAAGTACCACTGCTTCACCTTCACGTCATGCCTGCGAGCGAGAGGAGGAGGACGGCGAGGAGGTGACGGTACATTTGCTTCCATCGTTCCACTTGTGAAATAAAACAATTTTCATGCACCCGATTGCCGCACCAAGCTACGAAGCAAAGCTGTACGAGTTTTTAAGAAAGCATCGCAGTTGAAGAAAAGAAAAATTCTTCCAGGAGTGCTATGCCGGATGCGCTGAGGTTCTCGCTCACCTGAATTTGCTTCACGGTAATCAGTAACCAATATTGGCGCGGTACGCGCAAATCCAGCCCACAAGAAATCTCGAGATTAAGCCATAAATCCGCGTATGTCAACACGAGCGAACCTTGTGCACGCCGTCCCTCATTTCAACCGCAAAAGACGACAATGCTACGCGCCAGCGTCGCTTATTATTCGCATAGCAATTATACGGACACTGCAGTCTTATTTCTGCCGTCGGCGTCGTCGTGATTTTCCGTATAAAGTCAAATGCGATAACATCGTGGCCGCGGGCGTAGGCTGTGGGTGCGAGTGAAAGCGTGCGAGGTTGAGCCGACGATGGTGGTTCAATCTCGCGTGCCAAATGGAAGTAGGCGGGGAGGAATCGCCCCGCATTCCATCGCCCGAAAGCACCGGGAGCGGGGCGTTCTACTGCGGCAGCTGCGTATGGTGCAGCCGAGCGCGGCCGTGGGGGCCCTATCTCGAAAGCGATCTGTGATGGGGACACACTGCGCCTAGTACTGATAGCTTCGAAAGCACTGCGTTATCGCCGCTTTGTTCTCATTGAAGCGAGAGGCAGCACGAAGGTCAATTCGCTCGCTGCAGCTGCCGCGCTTCCTCGCGCCAATGTTTTGAGAGCGAGTGTCCGCGGTCGTCGACTGAGATTTGTTCGTGTTTGCTTGTGCGCGCGTGACACCACGCTTGTTAATTTAGTTAGTAAGCGAATATTTACACGTCTCGGCTTATTTCGTATAGCTATATCATAATTTGCTATACCAATGAACGCTTTGCCTTTAGGACGAAACTCAGACTTTTTTGTTATCAATTCAATATCGTAATACCGTGACTCTCCCGCTCGGCGTGACAGACTCGGCGTAAGCCGCTTGCCACGCCTTTCTTGGGTGCTTTATGGGCGTGTCTCCTCTTTCAGACATTAGGGAGGAGGGGCTTAGAATAAGGGTATGTAGACCATCTCACAAGTTGGCTGCAGCACTGCGAAGCTGGCCAGATTTCCACCAATCAGGAAGGCAAGCTCCGCCGCCCTGTGTGAGTCCGCGCTCGCTTTCAGCCATGGCATAATCGGTTGAAAGGCCCTACCGCGAGATCGTGCGAGTCTCAGCGGACGCATCCGAGTCCAAATAGATAGAGCCCAAATTTTCCATTATGTTGATCTTTTGTCGCTGCCCTAACGCCAAATACACTGCACCACACTCTTTGAATAGTATTTTTGTTCGTTTGCGGTGTTTAGCGTGCTTACCGGGTGTCCGCGACCTACGATTGCTCCTGACGGAAGTCGATGAAAAGGTCTACAGGTAGCACCTTTCTTTTTCTAAGTTTGGTTGTGTTTTTATGGTTATTATGTGATATTGCAGCGAAGCTGTAAGTGGATCCCACCTCGGGATTTTTCTTGGCGTGGTCGGTCAGCAAAACACGCTATGCGGCAAAGCCACCTTTCTCGCGAATGCCTTGTAGCTCTCAATGTGTGTTCTAAAAATTATTGTGCAAGGGACCACTAAGACGTCTCTGACATTACGCCAAGTTCTGTTTACTTGCCATAACTATTAGCTTACCGTGGAGTTGCAAACGTTTCGGAATTCCCGCCTGCCATCGATACATGGGCTAGTCTTTTACGGGCGGAGCAAAGTCACGAAATACGGCTATAACTCGTGCTTCACCGAAATTATCCCAAAACAAATTTTATGTTGTTGGACTGCATGGACGACTACATGACCATGGGAATGTTTATATCAGCCGGTATCACGGATAATAATCAGTCGCAGTTTTGATACAAACAACATGATGCAGCCGCTACGCCATTCCAACAGCATCACGAAGCCAATGTGAATCTGACAGCCCCATGTTTTCGGCATGCCTCTTTATTGCACAAGCAGGTCTATTCAACAACCATCCCCATGTTACAGCGCAAAAGTAGAGACAAAAAAGAAAACACGACAGTTGTGTAACATATGCAGAAATGTAGAACGCCTGGCAGGACGGGTTTTCATTTGTGCGTTTTAGAAAGATACACATAAAACACCCAGGCTCTTTCGAGTAAGCTGTCTGTATTACGTATATGTGGTCTGCAGGGTCGCCTACTCATTGTACAAAAAGCTGTTTGAGAACCGTAAACTTCGGTCATTCAAGATTAGCATTAAAAAATTTGCCGTTCTTTCGGTAATCTGCATGAACCAACGCAAAATATGTAAAACAAGAAAAGCACCCGCAAAAGTAGAAATGAAAGTTAAAGGCATTTTTCCTACTTCACATTACGGTCCTGAACATAACAAATTTTGATGTAAACGTTTGACAAAGCTCGTAAGATGGGCTGACACCTAATGTCCTGCTCATGCAATCACCTGTCATCGCCCCTGGTTGCATTAACAAGCAATCTTGTTCGACAACTACCAGCGACACCAGATCGCACTTTCGCCCGAAAGGCGAAGCATCGATTGCGATGGTAAATTAGTAGATAGCTATGCGAAGGAAGGATAGTAGTTTTATCGGCCGTGTAAACTGGTAAACATTCGCTTATTACCTAGATTAACAAGCACGGTGTCACGCGCGCACAGGTAAATATGAACAGATCTCGCTCGATGACCGCGCAAACTCGCTGTCAGAACGCTAGAGCGAAAAATTGCTGCAGCAGCAATGAGCGAATTCACCTTCGTGCATCTCTCGCTTCAACGTGAACGAGACGTCGAAAGCACAGCGCATACGAAGCCGCCGGCACCTAATTGCACGCAAAAAATGCTCTCAGTACTTCGGAGCAATAGGCTCAAATCAGTGCTGAACATGTGTATTGATTTCCGGCATATTTGCGAGATAATATTTGAATGTGCAAGGTACTATTCTTTCAATGGTCTTGGTGGAAAGTATAAAACAAATTGCAGTGCTAAAGCCAAGGATCTTAAAATACTCAAGGTGGAGACCTTGTTGTGGATCCTAAATTGCATCGATATGCGCAACAATACCTCTTCTAGTGATTAGACCAAGAAGCACAACGCGCAATGAGCGCCACTTTGGCGCGAGGCCTGGACACTACCACCGCGCTCTTCGTACTTTCCACCCTACTGCAACCAGTTTGTGAGGTGGAGCCTAGGGGGGGGACCAAGCGACCGCTTTGATTTGGCGGTCTGCCCCGCCGGGAAGATGCTTTAGAATGGGGTTTCCGGCTTGCGTTAGCGCCACGCGATCGTAGCGCCCTTCCTGCACGCGGAAGGAAAATGAAAACATAATGCCAGACAAAAAGGAAATCATGAACTAATGCAATCAATAATACTTTACAGGATGAAAAGTATACCTCCGAGTCTATTATTTTCAATGAGGAGGTATTGACGCGTTTGTGAGATGTTCGCGGCGACGTTGGATGTCGCAAAGCTGGTTTGGGCCGTTTGGGGTACCCACGCAGTTATGTTTTCTTTTTTTTATTTTGCCTTCAGAGAGAGCGAAAACCCAAACCCAGTAATACCGTTTGGGTTCGGTGCATGTGCTGCGGCGACACGCTAATTGTTAGGGGCACCTAACTTTGGGGGCCTCTATCTTTGGGGGCCCTTATTCTAAAACAGGCTGTTCTCTGTCCATCCACCGCCGAATGCGAACAGTGCAGATGTGGCGCGTACTCACGGCAACCCTATCGTTTCTTCGAATAGATTAACATTCAAACATTGCTATAATTCACTTGCACCGGTAATGTGCTGGGTGGAATCATGAACGAACGAAAGAAGGCACCGACGGTTTGACTTCGAGACTCCCGTTTTTTTTCGGCCGCTCATGTGATAATGCCCAAGAGTGAATACAGATAAGCCAATGAAACTGGAGACGTGCCGAGGGTCGAATTTTACGTGTCAACGCCATTAGCTCCTTCTTCTGAGTGCGTCGCCAGAGCTCGCGGAGGTCCCTAACTTTGCGAAACTCGGGCGTTCTTACATAGCACCCCAGGTCACCAAACACTCGTCAGTTACTTGTTCCTTTAATGTGGTTCATTGGTCAAATAGCGCTACGTCTATTTCGCTCGTTCGTTTTCTTGGGCGCAGCTCTACTCTTTTATTTGTATTATTGCTCAAGCATCGACAACACAATTCTTTAAGCAAGTGACCTTTTACTGGTTGGGGGAATTAATTCGTTGCTATCAGAACCCCTATTTCGCTATTATGCAGTTTTTTTTTTACTTTAGAGTTTGCGTACAACGGTGCTCACAAACTGATTGGTTTGTAAAAATTTGACTAATCCTTTCAGAGGGCCTAGTTCGTTCCTAGTTCTGCGAATCAAGTTAGCAGCGCGTAGCCGCGCCCACATAAAATAATCACAGGGTCCAGTAAAGGTCAGCTGCATTACTTCGTTGGTATAGCGTCGACTGTCTCTTGACCCTTTCAACAGTGCTCGCAACACGTTTCCTAGTTCTATAAATGACATCTGCAAATCATATTTCACGAAGCATATTTTTCTTTCTTCTTTTGCAATGGCACCGGCATTAGCAAGCCGCCGTGAGCGCACCTGGTGCACTTTGCGAAGACGGGCGTGTCGAAGCACCTGTCGGCCTGTGCAAAGCCGTGCACGCAGCTCCTGGCGCAGTCCGCCTTGGTGGCGAACCGGTTGGGGCTGTGGTTGCACAGCTGCACCTCGTCCCGACCGGACTCGATGCAGGTCTGGGAGCGCGCGTCGTACAGGAACTGTGGCGGGGCCCTGGCGCAGTACGTGTAGAACACGCCGTCGCACGGGCTCCGCTCCTGGGCGAAGAGGCGCGTCAGTTGTGTGCGTGCGTGCGTGCGTGCGCGTGTGCGTGCGTGTGTGTGTGTGCGTGTGCGTGCGTGCGTGCGTGCGTGCGTGTGTGTGTGTGTGTGTGTGTGTGTGCGTGTGTGTGTGTGTGCGTGCGTGCGCGTGTGCGTGCGTGTGTGTGTGTGTGTGTGTGTGTGTGTGTGTGTGCGTGCGTGCGTGCGTGCGCGTGCGCGTGTGTGTGTGTGTGTGTGTGTGTGTGTGTGTGGGTGTGTGCGTGCGTGCGTGCGTGCGTGCGTGCGCGTGTGCGTGCGTGTGTGTGTGTGTGTGTGTGCGTGTGCGTGCGTGCGTGCGTGCGTGTGTGTGTGTGTGTGTGCGTGTCTGTGTGTGTGTGTGCGTGCGTGCGCGTGTGCGTGCGTGTGTGTGTGTGTGTGTGTGTGTGTGTGTGTGTGTGTGCGTGCGTGCGTGCGCGTGCGTGTGTGTGTGTGTGTGTGTGTGTGTGTGTGTGTGGGTGTGTGCGTGCGTGCGTGCGTGCGTGCGTGCGCGTGTGCGTGCGCGTGTGCGTGTGTGTGTTTGTGTGTGTGTGCGTGTGTGTGTGTGTTTTACGGGTGGCGTTTTACCTCTCGCCGCGAGGCGCGCACGCTGTGTTATTTGGAATCGGAACCAGTTCATCTTCGACAACACAGTGCTGCACGACAGGACAGAGAACATGCCCGCACTTCTCTATCCTCGCCCTGTCGCGCGGCGCTGTGCTGTTGTGAATCTATGATGTGTCTGCCTGCTCTAGTCTTAGAGAGGCGTTCATATTGTTCCGTACATTGCGCTTCAATGACCTCGTCTATCGTGTTGTGTAGGCCTAATTGTAGCAACTTGTCCGTGCTGGTGCTGATCAGTAGCCGTAAGGCTGGTTTGTATTATTTCCGAATGAGGCATTCTAGTTTGATCTTTTCCGCGACCTGCCGTTTCGAGTACAGCGCTACGTATACTATTCTACTTATAACGAAGACCTTTATTAACCTGATCGTGTATTCCTCTCTCATCCCGCTTTCTTTGTTTGCTATCCTTCTGATTAGGCTCATGATTTGCACTACAGTTCACTCCAGTCTTCTCAGGGTTTCTCCGTTGTTGCCCTTGGCTTCGATGAGGAGTCCCAATACCCTGATTCTGTCGACCATGGGTATGGGTTTCCCATCGGCCGTGTTTAACTGCACCTCCTCTCTATGGGTGAGACCTTCCCTGTAGTTGCCTGGTTTGCGACCTCTGTGAGTAGATCTGTACAGCAACAGCTCCAATTTCTCTGTCGAGCCGGTTAGCCCTGCCCCCCCTCGATGCCGTTCGATTGTTTCGACCGCTGTTTGAAGCGTTTGCTCTATTTGCCCGTCACTTCCGTTTCTCACCCATCTATATGCTGATATCGTCTGCGTATAAGGTATGATTGAGTCCCTCGACTTCTTGTAGCTTGGCTGGCAGCCCGATTAGCGCCAGATTGAATAGCATCGGCGATAATACCGAGCCATGTGGCGTGCCTGCGCTGCCTATCTCAATCTCCTCCGAAACTAGGTCCGCTATCGTGATCTTTGCCTTTCTACCCGTTAGGAAATTGCGTATGTAATCGTACGTCCATTTTCCCATTCCTATTTCTCCTACTTTATCTAGTATCGTTGCATGTGCTACGTTATCGAAGGTCTTTTTTTAGGTCCAACCCGAGAATTGCCTTTGTCGATCTGCCCGAATATTCTATGATCTGGTGTGTTAGTTGTAACAGAGCGTCCTGCGCTGAGATATTTCTCCTGAGTTCTATCATCGTGGGTGGGTGCGCTTCCCAGTCCTCAAGGCAGGTGGTTATCCTCGCTAGTACCATGTGCTGCATGAGTTTCCCAACGCAAGAAGTGGGAGAAATGGGTCTCAAGCTCTCAATCTGCGGTCGCTTGCCCGGTTTAGGTATTAACACGATTTGTGCTGCCTTCCATTGCTGCGGAATCTGCCCTGCCTCCCAGCATTCATTAATATATTCTGTTAACTTAGTTAGAGACTCATCGTCCATGATCCTTAGCGTTTTATTCGTTAACCCGTCATTTCGGCACCCGTCTAGTCCGGGTGCCGAAATGGTATTCAGTTTGAGTTTCTGTAGGGCTGCCCTGACCTCTGACTCGCCGATTTTGTTGTTTAATTCATTATTTGCCTGCCCTGTGTTGTTAGGGTGTATGACGGGCATCGCTTACGAGATGTATCTTTTCTCAAGTCCCTTGAGGAAGTCCTCCTCTGTAGCTCGGTACGCTTGTATTAGCAGATTTATATTTTGCCTATGTACCGACTTGGTCCCGTCCGGGTCTATCAAATATCGAAGGATGTTCCAGGTTTTTGCCATTCCTACCTGACTGTCCATGTCGTTGCATTTTTCCTCCCACTGTTGTCTGCATAGCTGCTGGACGTACTGTTCTATGTCCCTGTTCAATTTGGCTATCCTTCTGCGACGCGTCCGGTTGTGTTTGTGTTTTTTTTTTCCATATCCGTTGCAACCCTACCTTAGTTTGCCACATGTGTAGAAGCTTATTGTCTACGTTCTCTAACTGCGCCTCCCGCGGGACCGTTTTCGTAGCTGCCGCACGTCTCTTTAGTTTTTCGGTCCACTCGTCAATACCTTGAGTCGTGTCGTCGGCCACCTCCCTTATTTTCCTGAATTTGTCCCAGTCGAGAATTTCAAGATTTTTACCCTTTGTCCTGCGCGGTCCTGCCCTTACGGTTATTTCTAGTATATTGTGATCGCTCCCAAAGCCGTGTTGCGCATTTGTCCACTGCGTGTCCTCTATGTTCTTGGTGTATGTTAAATCTGGCGTAGTATCCGCGCAAGCACTGGTACCTATTCTCGTGGGAGCCGATTGGTCGGTCCCGGGGATCAGCCCTTCCTGTTGCGCGTCTAGCCAGAGGTTCCTGCCTTTTTGAGCTTCAATTTTGCAGCCCCATGCCGCGTGTTGGGCGTTGAAATTGCCTCCAATCACTCCCGCTCGGTTGTCCGCTATGGCTAGGGTCTTTTTAAAGAGCGTTCGAAATTTATGGCGGCTGCATTTTGTACTGCTATAAACATTTAATACAAAGAGACTGTTTTTCGTTTTCCGCATGGGTATAAGTTCCAGAATAATGCGATCGATTGACTTAACCTCTGTGTCGTGTTGCACGACCGAGTGATTTCGCTTTACCAACGTCGTTAGCGCCTTCGTCTCCCCTTTGGCCGTACCAAAGGATTGTGTATCCTGCAGTTCGGGCTCGGGCAGACATCGGCTCTGTGACCGAGGCGTCCGCACTCGTAGCACACGTCTATTTACTTCTGGTATAGTGAGCGCTTGACCAGTGCCCTTCCGTATCTCACGTAGTTTGGGACGTGAAGCCCGTCGAAAAGAATGATCACGTTCCTGGTGTTTCCCATCCTTTTGGCCATGAGCACCGTCGGATTCCTTGGTGTTACTAGCATCTCCATTATTCCTGTACGAGACATCTCGTGCGTTACTCCTCTTATCACTCCCTTAGATGTATCCTCCGGAGCCGACTGGTAGCATTGGCTCCGAACTCCGTGTCTCCCGTCCTCAGTCGAGTGATAGCCCTGTACATTTCGGCGCTCTCCTCCGGCGGCGTGCTGATCACTAGAATGTTCTGTTTGTAGTTGGCACACACCATGTCATTTCCGATTGCTTCCTGGGGATTCCCACGGCGTTGGCGATGCAGCATTCTAGGCCATTGATCTCATAGTCGGTGACCTTGAAGCCGTCACGTGGGCGCACAATTATCTTGTACTCTTACCTTCGGCAAACTGGGCATCCTGCTTGCCGCCATGATTTGTCTTGCTCTCTGTCCCTTGCTCCACCTATTATTGGTTGCGTTCTCGCTTGAGAAGCGCGCTGCCTGATCCTTCGTTCCGTGAGATTTTGTCTACTCGTTGGCACATCCTCCTCTCTTCAAAACACGCCAACCTGCTCCGTCCTCATGCTCTTCTGTCGTTATATCCTCTCTTTCCACGCTCACCGCTGCCATCTTGCAGCGCTAACCCGAAAAGAACCCGCCGTGGTTGCTCAGTGGCTATGGTGTTAGGCTGCTGAGCACGAGGTCGCGGGATCGAATCCCGGCCACGGCGGCCGCATTTCGATGGGGGCGAAATGCGAAAACACCCGTGTACTTAGATTTAGGTGCACGTTAAAGAACCCCAGGTGGTCGAAATTTCCGGAGTCCCCCACTACGGCGTGCCTCATAATCAGAAAGTGGTTTTGGCACGTAAAACCCCATAATTTCATTTTAATTTTAACCCGAAAAGAGGCGACCTCGCGGGGCTGAAGCCACCAGCTTCGTTGGGTCAGGCTAAGCGGCCGTGTCGGCGTGGCGTTATATAAAAGTAGTCGATGTGCCGAAAATAAACGACCCACCTACTTGAGAGTGACATCAGGGTGGTCCGTGGAACTTCCACTTCCTTCTAGATAATAAGGCGTCGGTGAATTCTTCGAATGTACGCCGAGAATCATTCAAAATCTGCGGAGCCAACGCGACACGCATCTACACTTTGCGTCTTTTTCTTCTAAGGTTAAAAAAAAAACAATAACGACGGATGCGCACTAGCATGCGCGCAAGTTATTTCGGTGGGAGGGCATGTGTTGGCTTACTTAGCTAAAATGACAATAAACAACAATGGCGGGCAAAAAATTTTTGAATGACCATGGGCTTATTGCCATCTCCTGTGATCTAAATATGGTATCTCTTTCTCATGCAAGCATAAAGATGGTTCATCTGCTTAATTTTTTTCCCGCCAATAGCGTTTGTCGTGACTTCCCCTCTAACGCAACGTAGGTTACCTACCACTTGAATAACTTGCGCGCAAAACAAGTGTGCATGCTTTGTTGTTCTTTTAACCTTCCTTTCAATATAAATGTTCGCTTGATAACGAAAGCTCGTGTCATGCGGCCTCCCTTTAGTCGTTGGGCAATTTTCGCGCAAGTTAATGACGACCACCTAACAACTCGCTTAGTTCACCCTATTTGAGCCTCTTGTTACTGCAAGATGAAATGTAGGTTTGCTGTTCGATTTCCTTTTTTTTTTTCATTTGAGCATGCGAAAATAAAACAATAATGGGAAACTTGGGCTTCAAAGAAGGAGCTGAGGTAAAAATAAAGGGGGCGGCGTATGAGCACCGAAGGCGCAGCGGGGTGGATCAGAGCTCGAACCAAGGTGCTTGTTTAGGTTGGGGGTGTTCCGGGGAGGTATTCGCACGCAACGTGAAGTGTCCACGATGGAGCATAACCTCCGGCACGTGGAGGCCTCGGCGAGCTCCCAACCCACATACCGTTCCAGAACTCTTGTGTTCCCGTCGGGCCCTTGGGTATCGTGGGGGTGCCTCCAAAGTGTGCAAAATAATGACACGTTGTTTACAATTAGTGTTACTGCAGTTTCTCACTTCTTTCGCGGTCGGGAACGGGAGACATATAGCAATCTCAGGTGCACACGTGAGTCTCCGTATGCCGGTAATATCTTTTTTTTTTTTTTTTGTAGTCTTGCACGCTAATTTATCTCAGCTGACCAAAACACAGTACAGGCAAAGTTCGTCCCGCAGAACGAAGCAAAGAGATGCGCCCTTCCGCATCGTACTGTAAACAAGCGTTCACGTGCCACAGCGCGAATGAGCCCCCTCTCCACTGTTCTGAGCCCCGCGTCATGCCGTCACGACATCGATAGCGCGTGCGTGGCGTGTCTCTCGAAACGCGAAATACGTGCAGTGCCGCTAGCCTGCGAAGACGCACCGCTCCATCGCCTCTATAGCCGCGGCAGCGTCGCGCCTTCCGCTGCTCGCACGAGCGCTGCCCACACGTGGCGCGGTGATGCGGGCAGTGGTCCCAGCCGAACGGACAACAGACTTCAAGCTACCAGGCGGTCTTCCTTCGGTCTCAACTCGTGGACCATCTTGGTGCACAAATGCTGAGCGGCACTCTCCGCAACATACTAGCGCAGCGTGCCCCTATCGACCACCGTGTGCCATCGACCTTTTGGCTGTTTACAAACATCGGCCCTCGACAGCTCCCGTTTTTGCTCAGTGACGTAGGCCGCTGAATGAAGAGAAAGAAGAAGGGCATTGCGGGCCTGCGATATCGAGCAGGCAGGAGTGCGTTAAAATCTAAGCCCACAAATTTTCCAACACTTTTCCTCGAGTGAACATTGCCGTAACTTATACGAAAATTGTATGTATATGTCTTGAGGCGTAATGCGCATATCTTTTATCTCAAAACCTATAAAATAGACTTCCTGCGCAGTAAAACGACTAAAGAACGCCCTTCGTGTTCCGGCGTAGTTCTGATAATACAGTGGCTGTATTGATAAGGCCCGTCATCAGGTGTTTGTTGGGGCCGCACCCTCGCTGCTGCTATCGAGCGAGTGAAACCGTCTGCAAGCATGCGCTTGCATGCAAAGGCTTCCGGCGCAAGCGCTTATATTAGGGCTCCCCACGCCAGCCTTGTGAGACGCCTGGTAAGGCGCAGTTTCCATCGAGCTGTATTACGTGCTACGCCGCGCCAACATATCGCCCTCAAGCATTAAAAATCAATGAAGGGGCTGACAGATGAAATATCACACTATAGTATAAACTTTGTAAACAGGGATAAGGTGCCTCAGAAAGGCCGGCCAACGTTTAGATAGGAGGACCTATCTTCGTCAAAGGTGGCCTCGTCATCCTCGGCATGTTAGTTTTAAAGGGTTAGAGCAGTGACGTCACGTGCGGGTGTTGTCGGTGGCGGTTGGTTATGAAGGGAGAGACTTCAGAGGTAATGAGCGTTGTCACCTGACGTCTGTGAGCGTCGTTCCCAAGACCAGGGGACAAGAGCGGGAGAGTGGGAAGGAGGGGAGAAAAGAAAAGAAAGAAAAAGAGAAAAAACCCGGAGGGACACCAAGAGGAAAGAGAAAGAGAGACAGAACAAGAAAAAACAAGAAGAAAGAAGAGGGCATGGGAGGGCGTTGGGGAAGCGAGAGGTTAGGGAGCATTCATGGGTGTCGGCGGCATGTTTTTGTGGCATTAGAAGAGCCGGTCAGGTGGTCAGTCCGCGAGTAACACGAAAGACCAAAAAGAAACATGAGTTGAAAGAGTGACTTGAGTAGCATAGCAGCAATGCGTTGAGTAATTTTGAAGTAGTTAAGATGGTGACAAGGAGTCTGCGGTGCAATGTATGGGGTGACTGGAAGGCAGCGGCATGGTCTTTCAAGGGGCATTAGCCCCAGTCGCTCAACGTAGGTGTCGTTACGGCGGTATCCAGAAATGGCGATACCCTGGGTTCAGGCGCCGAAAAAGGCATATTGACGTCTGGGACTTGGGAATGTGTTGGTGAGGATGTTTCAAAAAATATATAAAAAAGGAAAACAGAGGGAGGGAACTCAAGCCGGGATAACAATTAGGAGGGTGACGTGCGCAGAAGCTGGCGTGGGCAAGTGTTCATGGGAAAAGGCGGTCGTACAGTTGATATAAACGTAAAAACCTGAAAGAGTATATTAAATTGAGTAGTAGGCAGGAAAAAAATAATTTTTCCGAAATAGAGGAGTAGGTGAGGTTAAGAATTAAGGTTAGCTGGTGGCATAATGTGTTTTGTGTCTTGGTTGATGATATGAGAATTTCAGATTTAAGTTACCACTCTTAAAGATTCTACGTTGCCACATGCCCAATTAATTCCCGTCGGGTGTAGGCAATTAAACTTATGTATGAGGTATGATTCCGTATATTTCCTTTCACGAGGTGAACGGAAATTTGTTTGTACAATATAGAGCCTTGCTTTGTCCAATATATGACAATGTTCATTAAAGTGGCTGGCTACTGCTTTAGGTAAATTGTGTTTTGTGTCCGTGCGGTGACCGTTAAGTCTTGTATGAATTTGTTGTCCAGTTTCACCTATGTGTTGTTTTGTGTTGTTTGCTACAAGCGGCGCATTCTAGACAGTACATTACGTTGCTTGATGTGCAGGTGAAAGCCGAAGTTACCTAGTGTGCGTAATTCGACGCTGTACTTTTTACTGTAGTAGTAGATTGAATATGTTTGCATGTAGAGCATCTGGGGCGGCAACAGGGATTGGTTCCCAACTTCCTCTTTGTGTTTAGTTTGGCGTGTACAAGAACATCTTTAAAATTAGTGCTGCGTCTGTAGGCTACTCTGGGAAGGTCGGGAAACATCTTATTAAGTTTCTTGTTGCTGGTGAGAATTGGGTAGTATTTACTGAGGATGGTATTCACCTTTGGGAGTGCGTTTGAGAATTTAGTAGTAAGAAGAGGCGTTGTAGTTCTTGTGATCCTCGGGCGGGGCTTGAGGACCTCGGCTCGATCAAGTTTTGTTGCAGCGGTAGGCTATTTGAAGGTCACTGTTTGGGTGGTTCCTGTTTTATAGGGTTTCATTAAGGCGATCAAGTCTATCTATGCAGTCTTGGTATTCAAAGCAAATTCAACGTAGTCGTGTGGCATGGCCTTTAAAGATGCCTTGTTTGCAATGTCTGGGACGGTGGCTCGTATATTCTAGGTGCTGTTGTTTGTCGAAAGTTTTCCTATACAGCGTTGTCTTTAGCGCCCCATTGTCAATGTATATTGTTGTGTCCAGGAAGTTTATACGCTCAGTTGAGGATTCTCATGTGAATATTACTGTTGGGTGAAAAGAGTTTAGAAATGCTACATATTTATCTAGACTATCGTGACCATGTCCCCATAATGTGAATATGTCGTCTGTGTACCATAGGTATGTGTGGGGCTTGTCAGTGCAGCGCGATAGGAAATCTATTTCTAGAATCCCCATAACTATGCTCGCGTAGGTTGGTGCAAAAGGCGTACCCATTCTTGTGCCATGTATCTGTATGTATTAACTCTCCTCAAATTCGAAGTAGTTATGTGTTAGAACTAATTCAAGGAGATACAAGTAGACTTCAGTAGAGTGCTGTGCATTGTGTTTAGACAGCGTTTGTTTTATGGAAGATAAACCATCAGGGATTGGAATGTTGGTGTACAGGGCCGTGACGTAGTGTTGGGAGAATTGAAAGACAATGCCTTGAAAGACCATGAAAGACCCCCTCGAGAATTGAAAGACCCCCTTGAAAGACCATGCCGCTGCCTTCCAGTCACCCCATACAATGCACTACAGACTCCTTGTCGCCACCTTAACTACTTCATAATTACTCGACGCATTGCTGCTATGCAACTCAAGTCACTCCTCCAAATCATGTTTTTTTTTTCTTTTGTGTTAGTCGCGCACTGACCACCTGACCGGCTCTTCTGCCACAAAAACATGCCGCCAACGACACCCCTGAATGCTCCCTAATCTCTCGCTTCCCTAACGCCCTCCCATGCCCCCTTCTTTCTTCTTTTTATTCTTGCTCTTTCTCTCTTTTTTTCCCTCTTGGTGTCACCCGCGGCTTATTTTCTCCTTATCTTTCTTTTCTTTTCTCCCCGCCTTCCCACTCTCCCGCTCTTGTCCCCTCGTCTTGGGAACGAAGCTCACAGACGCCAGGTGACAACGCTCATTACCTCTGAAGTCTCTCCCTTCATAACCAACCGCCACCGACAAACACCGCACGTGACGTCACTGCACTAAGCCTTTAAAACTAACATGCCGAGGATGACGAGGCCGCCTTTGACGACGATAGCTCCTACTATCGAAACGTTGGCCAGCCTTTCTGAGGCACCTTATCCCTGTTTACAAACGTTATACCATAGTGCCCTGAAGTATATTTAGATAAGCATCTGCGTAGCCCGAAGGCAACGGTAGTCGTTTCACTGTCTTCAATTCGCCCTTCTTGCAAAGGGCTGCATCAGTGGGAAGAGTTTCAACCCAAAGAGTTAACAGCACCAAAGGTATCATCAGACGAAAGGCCTTCGAAAACGTCCAAGAAATGCTGTGGCCGTGCGAGTTGCGGAGACCTGTACCATCCGTCAACGTCGTGTTCTATGCCCTTACGAATGTGTGTTGTCACTTTCATTCTTCCTGTAGTGATCGTCAGCCTCAGCTCCCTCGGTCACCAAGTTTGGTCGAGAAACCAGAAAACCGTATATTATTACTATTTTAAGGGTAGACGCTGTAATTTCGAGAGTGCTGCAACGTATATCCTTTCGTCTCTTGAAATAATTAGGAACGCACGGTGTTACGATCGGCCTGCAGGGGTACTGCTCTACAAACCTTACAACTGGATGCCAGCGGTGAGACCGTCCCACAACTCTAATAACTGGATGGCAGTGGTGAGACAGACTTTGCGACGTGGTGCTGTATCTGCGGTGAGTGCTTGGTTCTTGCTTTGACTATCTAGGTTTCATTTCGTGGTTGTTCTGTTTAAAACAGTAGGGAAGCTGGATTGTCTATTGTTAGCTAGCTCGTGTTTTCCTAGGTAGGTTTAGCAAGGCAGTAAACCAGCAATCATGGAGTTAAGGAGACTGCTGAGGCACAAATTGTTGATTGTTGTGAGATGATTTAAGGCATTTCAAGGGTGCAGTTGTTGCGGAGAGCACAGCCGTATTCTTGCTCGCCAGCCATTCTCTTCCTGCCCAGTGGTTGTCATCACTGCCAGTCGAGATTTTCTGGGCCATGGAGGAGCTGTTACGATGGGCCTGCAGGGATACTGCTCTACAAACCTTACAACTGGATGCCAGCGGTGAGATGGTCTTACAACTCTAATAACGGCTAACTCATGCCAACGAATGTTGAGCTCCACGCATAGAGTTTCGGCAGAGAAGGTTTCATACAAGTCATATTTTTGGACTATCTAATGCTGAAAATAACAACTGCAAAACAAGTCAGGTTAGACCCCACGAACGAACGACTTTAGTCCCTGATTGCCTCCATCAATTGAGTAAATAACAGAAGCAGCGTACAACTGCTCGGCGTTCGAGCTTTATGGCAGCCGATGTTCACAGTGAGCATACACCTATTCTGTTGTTATCTACAGGCATAGCGTTTAGGGCCACAATAGAACGAAATAAAACCAAAACGGAAGACAAAAACAATCAAGTGCCTGATTTTTCTTGGCTTCTGTCTTGTACCGTCTTTTTTTTTTATTGGGGCGCTAAAATGCACGGTCCGAATTCACTAAGCTGCAATGTTCGTACGCAATCTTTTAGCCGAAATGTTCTTACGCTAAGGTAAATGTGTAACAAAGTGGCAGCACATTTAACTTACGGCGTTGTATGAGAGCGAGGAAAGAACAAATCTCGGATTAAACGCCAAGAAATTGAAAGAGTGCGGTCCACTGATAGCATGATCGCACATCATGCATACGTACGTAGTAGAGGCTATATTCTTACGGCTCCCAAATCACTGCACACCCCTATTCAACAGCTCCCTTTTACGGGCGTCTGTTACAACGGCGACAATCGCCACCCCGCTCGACCGTTCACCGAACCACCGTCAAAACAACTGCAGTGCAAGTGCTACGCATTATTCTCGCAGTTCTGCAAGAGACAGGACTGATGGACACATCGCGACATACTTGGCGCAGAATGAAACACTCAGTCGGAGCAATTGCCGGCCAGGTCTGCCAGGCTAACCCCGCCCGAATACATCACCGGCACCACCACCACCGTAACACAAAGCGTCTAAGCGTCATTATTTCGATGCTAATTACGGAAATTGAAAAAAGAGCATCATGTATAGTTCGTATGGCCTCAAGGCAAAGGGCCCAGCACTTTTACGTTCACCGGTACGGTATGTGATTGCGCTGCACAAGGTTGCAGGTGCGGTTCTAACGCCGCGCGTAGGCTCACTATTAGCTCCCTCGGCAGCCGGTACCGTCTATCGACGATGTCATCGAACGCCAACCAACGACGTAACGCACGCTCCCTTCGCATAAGCACCCCGTTGACGGCACAAAGAAGCCATGAAAGCATCCCTAAAAAATAAATGCGAAAGAAGCCGTGGCTACCGATCCCACTAAATTATGACAGAAAACTTCGCTACTTAACATCCACGACAACGAAGTTTCGCGGCCTATCACATTTTTACATCGCATCAGCGTTCATCGCTTCTTCTTGGCTTCTCCTCAGCTGATAAAACACTATAATGCCTAGCACCAGGCCAAGATCTTGTTTAGCATGTTCAGGCGGCCGCTTCCCGACAGAGGCGAAATGCACAATGGCGCGTACATATCAATTTTGGAGACCGGTAATAAAGTATAGTCTGGTGATGTAATGGCCCATGGCCCTTAACTACGCTGTCTGTCACAGCCAAAGTGGCACCTCACAGAAGTGAAGGCCAATCGGTCAACATCACCACAATGATCGGCGCCAACATCTCCACTAATTTACCAGCCTCATAAGAACGCTCGTTCAAGTGTACGTCACAACACTGCACAGCACCGTACACGAAGCACATAACGGTGCAGCCTTCCAGCTGGTTTCGAATCAAATCGATTCAAGTCGTCGATCTTGAGACACTGACGTACTTGCTTTGGAGCAATCACTGCACATCTAGTACGAAGTCAAGGTTCTGGTTGTGGTATCCAAGTGGCATCTGAAGCCATAGGCGCGGACACCAGGAGGACTCCGAGGCCCTAGCCTCCCCTCCTCGGACTTCTATTAAGGCCAGTTGATTCATAGCTGAAAAGTTTGACAAGCAGCGCAAGAAACACGGACAAAGAAGACACAAGTACACAGGACGGGCTCAAACTTCCAAGTTTATTCCCGAAGCCGTTCATTGCAGGAACTGCGGGTGTAAATCAGTGTTCGAAAGCACGATTCTTTTTAGAATATTGTCATATAGGATAGAAAAGGAAGTATATGAGGCTTATTGCATTGCCAGATGCACAAAAAGATGCGTTAGTATGCCATCAGTGTCCTTCACGAAAAAAGAACTTTGTTGCTTGGATGGAAACGAGAAACACTGATTGTTATGTATGTGCGTGGTACATCCGAGCATTTTGTTGTAAAGGTTTCCTTGCAATCTGTCAACTTTAGTTAGGGGTCTGTTGAGCGGCAATTCTTCGCACCCTTGCTTTGCTTAGGTTATTTTCGAGATACTGCGCACGAACGTTTTTGAATAGAAAAGTTCGATTTAGCTGGTCTTAGTTCTTTGGCAGTTGGTAGTTCCAAGGTTATGAAACTTTTGTTAACGGCAAAAATGGTACCCTGTAGAAACTTGTGGGGCACGTGCTGATGCTGTGCATTCATAAGCGTCTGTAACCGCTTCTTGAATACAGTAGGAAGTTTGTGCCCGTCCTGTCTACTTGTCTTCTTTGTCCGTGTTTTTTGAGCTGCTTGTCAAGGTTTCCGTACTGCGATTGATGAAGTGTATCGAGGGGGACGAGCTCACGAACGCCTGGGAAAAGGTATGTCACGAGCAGAAAGAAATGAAGAGCAGGGGCACGAGATGAAAGAAAGCGCGGAGGGAAAGTATTGCCAGAGTAAGAGGGAACAAAGGCAGGCAAAAATTCAGCTTGAGAGAAAAAAACGAAAGCAAATGAGATTATCGTGCAGTGCGAACGCGGCGCCGTCAGAAACGGAAACCCGGAAAATTACGAGTTTGCTTCAGCCGTACAATATAGGCGATTACATCGGGCTCTACGTGGTTAGGTTTGAAGGCATTGATGAGAAGCAATTATTTCACCTGGACACATGGCCGGAGCGGTTGCTTACGTTGCTGCTGGGAAAAGCCTCGCATGTCGTAACCCGACTGAGCGCAGCCGACATTGGCGTGTACAGTTCAGTGAAGGCAAGTTTGCACGAAAAATTCAGGCTCTCCGCAGAGGAATTTCGGAGGAGATTTCGAGAGGAAAGAAAGAAGCCTAATGAAAGCTTTGTCCAGCTTGCGTGTCGCTTGAAGGATAATTTTACAGAGTGAGTGAAAGGAGCGGGAGCGGATAACGTCAGTAAATTAGCATATTTAATCTGGTTAGAGCAGTTTGACGAGACCCTGACGGATAATGTGCGCCTTTAGCTTAGGTACAGGCCTGAAGGGATGACTGTAAAGAGTGCAGCACAGCTGGCCGATTAGTATGTGGCAAGCCGTGGCGTCAGGCCACAGAACAGTAGCGCCCAGTACTATGAAAAGCCTGCCCCGCGGCCACAATCTTGCGCTCAGGGGCAGCAAACCAAAAAAAAAGGAGGATTAAACAGCTATAGCTCCAGTGACGTACGTAGTTAAGCCGGAGAAGAAAATCTTTCCGATTTCCCCGGCCGAAATTCAGGAAGAGGGTCAGGCGCTGAGTTACGACGCTGAACCAAGTGCAATAGATGAGGATGAAACGGCTGGATCCTCAGACGTAGTTAAACCGGAGGAGGAAATCTTTCCGATTTCCCCAATCTAAATTCAGGAAGAGGCTCAGGCTGAGGAACCGCCAACGGGAAGAAAGAAAAGCACTCGAAAAGTAGCACCAGTTAGTGTGCTAAGACAAAGAGGCGTCGCAGAGTCAGGATTGCGGCAGAGATGGCAACGCGGCCGAATAAAGAGAAAACCACTAAAACCTGTGGGGAGCATAGTGAAAGAAGTTGAATGGCACGTTAGTCGTTTGGAATGTTTCCAGTCAGAGCTCGCCCGAGCCGCCAGTGTAGGAAGGAAAGAAAAAGACGTTTGGCGCGGAGGAGGACAAAAGCCCGGGGGCGAGTACGTTCACTGTCGAGTTCTTTGACACAGGAGAGCGCGGCGGTAAAGCGACGCGAAGTGGTCATACCAAGCAGTGAATTCGTAGTGCAGTGCCTAGAAGACATGTTACGTCAGTATGCTAAAGTGTCGGGGATCTGCAGCAAGCGGAGTGTCCTCGTGCCCTTTGCGTTCCTTGGTTGACAAGGTTGACAAGCCGAGCTTTCAGACCGCGCCCCCCTCGAGTACGGCTTAAAGAGGTCACGCCACCATCGGCTATTCGGAATGAATAACGGCGAAACAGGTTTTGTGGAAACAAAAATTTGTTTGTTTCTTAATTTTTAGTCTTAGGTTTGACGTTTTGGGATCTCCAAGAATAGAGATCGTTTCGCTAGGCAAGTTTTGAGCTTTATTAAGATTGTTTATTTTAGAAGCGTCTCGACATTCTGAAAGAGTTGTTTTGCGCACGCATAAATTTTTGAAGCTTTGTTTTCTCAATGTGGCGTTCTTTCATCTTAAGCTGTGCGTGCGTGCGTGCGTGCGTGTGTGTGCGTGCGTGCGTGCGTGTGTGTGCGTGTGTGTGTGTGTGTGTGTGTGTGTGTGTGTGTGTGTGTGTGTGTGTGTGTGTGTGTGTGTGTGTGTGTGTGTGTGTGTGTGTGTGTGTGTGTGTGTGTGTGTGTGTGTGTGTGTGTGTGTGTGTGTGTGTGCGTGCGCACACACACCGACTGTTGACACGTCAACAAGAGCCACCTCTACCTGAACCTATTGATGGCCAACGAATGCTACCATGGCAACAGGTTCGACCTCGGATTCCCACATCGCTACGTGCTTGCGCCATACGTAGGGGGGAAGGTGCAACATAGGAGGCGCAGTTCAGAGGGACGGTGTGATATCATGGGCGGCATTTCGCGACCGATTCGGCTATTGTGATTGACCGCGACACAGTCATCAGACTGCCTAGTCTAGTCTCCCAGGGAAGACGATGATATTAAAAGCGGATAGCTTTGGTGCAGCGCAGGGTGCGCTGACGTGTCCTGATGTGAACTCAGATGTTTAATATGCTCTTACATGGAATGGGCTTCCGTATCTGGATCCAGTGTAGATAGTGTAAAATAAGCCCTTTTTCCTTCATTCCTACTACCGGAAGTATTCATCGATCGGCTTGGTGAATTCCTGGTCCGAACTCCACTTAGAGCCGCAACAATAGGCATAATTACGCTGGTAAGACACCTACTCTTCTATCGTAGAAATGTGTGCTTACGTCGGCAGCTGAGGCGGCTGTTTAGGTTTTGTGAATAGACTTACGCCTACTATTGGCGCAAGTACTGCAGTTCGCACCTTTTCTACCTTTGCATACACACCCTTTTTCGACTTCTGTGCTCGTCTTTGCAGCGGCCGGCATCGCAAACCTGCTGATCTTATGAACAGGTTTAGCTTTGTAAATACGCTTTCTCGTACTATTTTTCTTACGCCAAAATTTGTTCATAAGTTCGCTGAGTGAATTCCGTCCTATGCTTCCACTTCCAAATCAACGAGCCCAACAAGAAGTTTTGCTCTTCTCGTTTCTACCGAACATCCGTTCACCTCGTTATCGGCGCCCCGAGGGTCCGCGGTCGACTTGCGCTTGGCGGCAGCGAAGACGTCTTCGACGGTAGGCGTGAAGGCGACCGGAGCGCCGAACGTGGTCGCCCCATCGGGCTCGCTCTCGAAGGCGTCCCCCTTGGGCAGAATTGTAGATGGCGCCACCGTGGGTGAGCCCGTGCGCTGCTTCTCCGACTGTATTACTTGCGGCGCGTCCTGTAAGGAGCGTCATGTGTGCAGCAATAGGCTGAATAAAGTGAGGGTAAATGTGAAGATGGCGGCATTAGCCATCAAGAGTTCTCCAACAAAGGATGTCTCAAGCTGGAGCCAACATCTTTATAAGGGCACCAAATAGCTCCAGCCTGAGGCATTCCTTGTTCAACCTGGCAAGTCTCCTTGTCGAAACATTTGCTCTAGCCCGAGACCTACATTCTCTCTTCGACCACCCTCGACCAACAATACGCCAATACATTTGGCAACCCACGGCAAGGCAACAAATTCACATTCAAAGAAAGAGAATATAGTGTGCACCCTGCAAGGTAGCATGAACAGTATTATGTTTACTTGAATTAAATGCAGATTTTCTTTCTAGGTACTTTATTTTGATCCCCATGCTATAACTGGAAAGTATGGTTCCTCAGAGAGAATAATAATTTGGAGCTCACACAGTTTTCCTCCTTTATGTCCGTTAAAACTGCCCTGGTTGCTACACTGCCAGTCCTGTCTGCAATTACATATTAGTGTTTCGAGTGTGCATCCAGATTCAGCAGAATAGTTAGGCTTTTTCCTCAGAATGTGTTTGATACGCATGGACATTATTCCGAAAATACTCTACTTGGGAGATGTTACTAGAAAATGCCTTATAATACCGAAAATTATTCAGACCACGACTAGCGACGTTCCTTCTGGTCAGCTCAGTCAAATATCTTCAAGATAATTCATGACATAACGAACGATCAGATAACCCTAAAGGCCTACTGCTATGGTTCTCTGTTCCTCACACACTCGCTGCGCACTTGCAATCTATTTCATATCGTATTCGTGTGAGCAACTATTGGCAAGCGTCACGCTGTGATGGCGCATGTTGAAACTTCTGAAGCAAAACATTACATTTGGTAGTTTGTTTGTTTCAATTTTTTCTGCTTCTAGAAAACGAATTCCAGAGCTGTCCATTCTTAATCATTCGACAGTACTTCCTTTCACTACGAAATTTTCATATACCTTCAGACTATTACAGATCTAAGGGGCGGAACAGAGCTGCGTCCCTGCTGAGGATCATGTCCGAGTCATACAGACATGCTACTCGAAGTGACGGGGATATGCCTCACCTCGTTCTCGATCCGTTCCTATTCCAGTCCGACATACTCTTAACGAGAAATACTGGCACCAAGCTTTTTATCTTTCTTTTTTTACCGTAATGGCTAGATGCTTGTTACGAACGAAGCGCGGCCTGCGCTATGTCCAAACTGTCGAACCACAATCGGGTTTATTGTTGATTGTTGCTATATAGTGTTTAACATTTCTGGGTGCGAAGAACGTACAATTGTCTTTGTCGCAGCATCCTTTCTGCCCTGAAATCTGCGGGAAGTATCAGTTTTGCCGAGTTATACCGTTTCTTTGATAAACTGAGCTAACCAGAAGCTGCAACACCTTTTATTTGTGAATCTTTGGCTTGATTGCAGTCGCAACACAAAGTCAACTCAAGCTATACAGACATCAGCGCAAGTTGACGGAACTCTCGATCGTTTTAACTATTGAAATAAAATAACAAACGTTGGCGTCAGGGGCGTCATTTTATACCAGGTATCCTGGTTCGTACACAGAAGTTCCAGGAGGGGGGACACCGAACATGTGGTCCTTTGTTCTAAGAATTTCTGTGTTCAAGGCGAGCTGATATACAACAGCATTCGCCAACACCCACACCTCTCCCGTGGTCAGGGGCCAGCCCATCCCCCGAAATAAATTCCTAGCTACGCTGCTTGTTCACATTACACCGAGTCACCAAACAGGTGAGACACATGTCGGTACTAAAAGTGACGACAGGCGTAAAGTTAGAAACACATACTATCAGCATAAATTCTGACGTAAACAATTCTGAAGCTATACCATTGGATTTTTCGTTTCCAGGTTCACCTCTGTTTCAAACAGTTGCACTATTAGGACTGTGAAGCATACACTTGAGACTACTCTATCCTTACGAACCAGCAACGACCGATTACGCGTTGCACTTCCATGTAATTACCTATAACAAGCATTGTGATCACTATTTTATTTCCTGTTCGCCTTTGAATTAAAGTCATTTTTCACTGAACTGAAAAATGATTTCCTCTGCATCAATAAATTACCGTTCTACAACACCAAAAACACCACTCTTGCAGCGACAAGACGTTTGGTAAGCCAGAAAAAGCGCAAGTACGAAATACGGGTGGCGACGCCTACTTAGTTCCCACACCTGGAGGCTGTGACGTCATGGATTTTGATCGCACCTTCTAGGGCCTACTAATTATATATAGCGGTACAGATTGACTACATTGTGTTCTAAAGGAACCAAATATGAAAGACGGCAAGTTTCGGGAACCTTTATTCAGGCAACGCGGCCCAAATGCGATAACATACTTTAGAATCTCTGACGTCACGCTGACGTGCCAGTGCTGGGGTTCCGGCGCGAAATTCAAATACTGATAATTGGACCTTCACTTTCTCTTCTATTAATCAAACAATTTTTCTGAAATGACTGCCTGCAGGGTTCTCAAACAACGATTCATTAGTCTAAACTGATTTATTGTTTCGCTTTAGTGTAACTTTAATGTTGACGATACGTTAAACACTGCGTGTGTTCTGGGCACGACTATCCAACAGCCCCCAACACGTTCGCGAGAAGTTTCAAAAGTCTGGGCAGACACCGTTCCTGCGCCCGGTCGTCCTACACAATGTGGCTTTATACGCGCACCTGCGTTTCCCGCCTAATCTGGCTGATGACGGCGAAGCCACGGTGGGTACGTACCACGTGGTCCTGCCCCCTGTCTGCCGTCGACAAATCGCCCGTGGCTACCATGTGCGTGGCGCCCAGTGCGACAGCGACCACGGCGAGGGTGGCCGTCAGCGCCATCAGCGCCAGGCACAGCGTGGAACCCCAGGCCACCTCCGCTGGGGCCGGGCCCTCCGAGCTTCCCTCGCTGCTCACCGACGTCGTCAGCAGGGAGTCCGATCCGCTGTTGCTCACCGTGAACGGCACAGGCGATGCCGGTCGGGCTGCAGGGCACGAGTAACCGGCAGTTTTACCTTGTCAGTAAGTGTATTACCTTTCACGGAATTTCAGGTTACTGGATACGTATACCCGCGAGCAGCTTAAGGTGCCTGACTGTCCTCCTAACTCAACGCTCTGTGCAGGGTGGTGACAACCGCGTCGTTCGCTACGGCGCGTGCCATGTCCGAGCCCTATCTGCAGTACCGCGCACCTAGCGCGATGATGCGAGACGTGAAGACAAGGTCTTCTAAGCCGACATCAAAGGGATTTGGCGTATCTGCAACGTCGGTCTCTTGTAACCACTCCTGTAATCAATCATCTAGGTGACTTTTACCTGTGGTATGCACATGACAATAGTATTAAATGATACCACGTCATGCCGGAATATGTCGCAAGAGTGAGCACCTAAGGTTATAATAAGAAAGGAGTGTAAGCAGCCATAAACAGGGTCGGATGTGAGTATCTGTGTCGCTGCAGCCTTTGTCATGCCGCCGCCAAGTGCCATCGCACTTAACTGCCGCGTCCTCCACAAGATGACGCGGAGTGCCCGAGTTGGTGGCGGAATGTAGCAATAATGAAACATAGGGCACTTTGAGGTAGCAAAAAAACATGAGTGGGTGCGCGGAATCTGGAAAGGTGTCATGGTGCCAGCGCTGACGCCCGCAAATGCCATTCCGTCCACAAAATAGGATGCATTGTCGGGGTTAGAGTTCAGCGAATATCGGCGGACCGGTTGGCTTTGGGAGCCTACGGCAAAACCACAATGAAGGCAGTACAAGGGGACATGGGTTGGGCCTTGTTTGAAGTCAGAGAAGCGCAGAGTAAAATTATTCTTGAATAAAGGCTCGGAAACATGTAATAAAATTAATGGGTGGCTAAAGTGCACAAGCATCTGTATTTAAACAGCGTGGACACAGAATGGAGGAAGAGGTCAGGAAATTAGGCAACCAAGTAAATGGTAATTGAAAGTGTACCGGAGCAAATATTCGGTTGAAAACATACCGGAGCAAATACTCACATTTGTATGAGGCATGAGTATGCTGCAGCAAAAATCCGGAAACCACACAGCACATACTAATAGCATGCTAAGGGATTCACGCAGCGAGACCAGTACGTAATATACAACTTCCAGAAGTACTTGTTTTATTGTAGACGGAAGTACCAAACGGTCAGCACTCGAGATAAGCAATCGACTTTTAGAGTATTGGTAGGAAAACATCAGGGAAGAGACCGGATCTATTACAGGCATAGGCAACGGTACAAGGTAGATAGATAAGATTAAAGAGATGTCTACAATAATGCTAGCAGGAAAAACATTGATAACATTACCACACCTGAGTAACTCAAGCAGGCTAGGTGACGATTTGCCCCCGCGCCGTTTCGAAGGGAATGCCCATGAATCATTATCATCTGTGAAATTAAGATTGAAATTTGGCGCTACAAAATCAGGTCTCGCGGTATTCTCTGAAAACAGTGAACAGACGGTGCCAATAGTGGGCCACGAAATAACTCAGGTAAAAGAATCCAAATACCTTGGTGGATGACAAACGTAAGCAATAGAAGTGTGGAAACACGGATGACTAATCCGAGGGAACCTAACCACTTCTTATGGATTTTGAATACGAAAGCATCAACGTCCAACTGAACGCCGCTCAGCGGTCCTTCGAGTTTTGCACTGTGAGTAATGTTTGCAAGATTTGCTTCGGGGTATGCTATATTTTTTTTTACACTTTCTACGTTCGCACTGTATTAGGTGGTCGAGTACATTAAGCTCATAGAAGCATAGGTGCAGTGCGCATGCACACGTTCTGCTACGGCAGAATGCGGCGCCTGATGAACTCTGCAGCGCAAGCAAACCTCGACAGAGCAGAGCAGGCGAAACGGAACACCTGCTGTCGCAATAGCGCGCCAGGTATTGCGTGAGGGGAGAGAGCATCGCTGTGACGTGCCTCCGCATCTTCGCTCGTTTTGCTGCGTTCTTCCGCTCCCTTGCTTCGTCTACGGTACACTGGCGTGGACGGCCATATTTGCTACTGCCGAAGTTGCTGCCGCCGACAATCCGCCTCTTTCATGGCGCGACGGCGCATGCGCCCTGCCCTAACTGATTAGTCGCGAAACGTTTTGGAAGAGTCGCGCGTGTGGCCGCGTGCCGGGAAGTCCCCTGAAAAAAAAAAAGCGCTCAGACGCGCGCTGCCTCAAGCACTCGTGCCGTGTACCGCATTGAAACTACTGGTAGCTCGACGTCGGTGCGGTGCCGAAAACGTGCGTAGCGTAAGACCGCAACTCCACAAGAGAAAGCGGCCAGGCCATCGTCCGAGTTGTCCGGACTGCACTGTGAGCCAGGTAGTTGCCGCCTTTCATGAATGGTTCGCTAATTTAAGGAAACGCCCCTGCGTTACACTTGGGCGACACTTAAGTACATCACGTTGCTGACGAAGTCGCTTTGCAGCGTCGGTCCTCACTTGCTGGTGGTGGCAGCGCGTTCCTGACTGCACGTACTCGTAAGGCGCGGCAACACTGGGTCGATACGAGACCAACAAGACGCTCACTCCAATGATTGACCGACTATTGTGCGTCACTGAAACCTTTTTATCATACCAGGTCGACAACGACGCAACCGACGAGCGCGAGTTGTACTGCGACAGGCTTTCTTGTCGAAGGCACATGCAAAATCAGCATGCCGACCATCGTTCGACCGAACCCCGCGCGATCGGCAGTCGAACCGACAACACAATAAGGACAACGTCTTCGATTGTATAAGTAATTAGCCGTACTCAAAATGAGTCAAGCACGCCTACCGAGTTGAAATGCACAAGCGTTCACCCTCTCAAGCCGTGCCCACGAAGTTTGAGCCAATGTCGATCCTGTTCAGCGAAAGATTAACCTCGCGCCGTCCAGTTCGTGCACTCGCTACCGGCGGATCTGAACTGAAATGTAAGCAGTTAGGTCGAACTAAACTACTTTTATAGTTAAATTCTAGCCTTAGCGATTGGAAATCGGCTAGACTTCACTTCGCACGATGCGTACATAATAAGCGATAAGCGACGAGACAGCGCTGTGCCAACGTGTGTACGTCACCTTACCTCTAGGCTGTCGGCCGCATTCGCTGCGTATATGGGTGGGCCTGTACGTGTTCCTTTTCGGACATATTTCTCAATTTCAGAGATACACTGTTTGCCTGTGCGTCAAGCGGCAAACAAGAGACGCTGTATTCGGTATACAGCAGCATAAACAACCGCCTCGTTCTTTTATACCAACGTCGTGTGAGCGATGGCATTCGCGCGTTTGCGTGAGAGAACAACATGGCCTACAAATGAGCACTTATGCGAGCACAGTTTTCTCTAATAATGCTCTATATGACGCTAAAACTGTAAGTATGATGGAGTTAAAGAAAAGCGACAATGAGTTAACAGCCCGTAATAATGTGTCTGGATCACATTTGTCGTTGTTTAAGTGATTCGGCCGCTCATATTGACTCGTCTCAGGGTGTAACAACATGGCACATATGCGCAGATATGCATGTTTTGCTACATTTTGACACTATTTCACATCAGCGATGGACCTTTCCCACAATACTTGACGATAACAACGACCTGCGGCTGTAGATGTCGATGTAAACAAGTGCACCGCTTTAATAAATCTCACGCAGAAGGCTGCGTTAGAAGACTTTTTGAATATGTGAAACGTCTAAAGAATGTGTAAAAAGAACACAAAGTGATGTCCAAGTGCAGAAATCTGACGAATTCCAAGGCAGCCGTGCCGCCGAACGGAACTCAGCGTGCCTTTATCGGCAGCACTGTTTGCAGAACAGCGCACTCAGGCCTGCTCACCCAGTAGTCACTGAGTGCGACATGGCTTCAGGAACGACATGCTTTCCCGAAGAAGCCATTAATAATGATTGGCGATCCACGAAACGCACAACCGACGCGTCTTCAACGTGAGCGCAGGCACACAAAGCAACCGCCGAAAGCCCCGGGACCCTTCCAAAACGTTTTCAGTGGCGTGCGACAGAGGGCAGCACAGGAAAATGAAAGAGGCGGATTAAGATGCTTCAGACTCCACAGCGGGCCAGTAAGCAGCAGCAGTCTGCGCTGCTAACGCCGCTTGCCGCTAACGTCCTGCGCGACGAGACAGGAAGCGGCGGTGGCCACCGAGGCTGGCAGGCGCGCACAGCAGTGGAGGGGAGAGAGAGGCAAATAGTGGCGATGCCCTCTCCCCTCATGCAACAGCTGGCGCTCTACCGGGGCAGCAGATGTTCCGTCTCGCCCACTCTGTTGCGTTGAAGCACGATCGTGGCGTGGCGTCGCAGCCAATGGGAATTTAGGTGCCGTTTCGCACCCGGAGACGCCGGCTTTTTTGCGCAATGTGCCATTTGGTGCTTTCGCATCAAAACAGTAATAGTGAAGGGGAATAAAAATGCGGTCATAATGAAACATAGAGAGATATGGGGATATAATAGGTACAAGCTGATTTGGGCTATGTGGAAAGGTGTAAGTGTTCCAGAAATCGCATATGGAAATGCGGTTGTTTGCTTCAAGTCAGGGGTACAATCAGTACTCGATGGCAACCAAAGGAAAATGTAACGCCTCGCACTGGGCACTCACGGGAAGACTACAAATGAAGCTGTGCAGGGTGATATGGGCTGGACAAGTTTTGAAGTGAGGGAAGCTCAGAGTAAAATTGATTTCGAAGAACCACTCAGGGAATATGAAAGGAGGTGAATGGGCTGCGAGAATGTTCAAGTATTTGTACCGGAAATACATTGACTCACAGTGCAGAAACGGAACTAGGAAGTTTACCAGCAAGTATACGACAGTGAGCAAAATGGCAACAAAGAACGTTAAACACAAAGTGAGAGAGGTTGAGACGATCTCCTGAATTGCGACAAAAGAACTCGGCTGTGAGTAACTACCAAAAAAGTAAAAATGAAGTCAGGAACAAAACAATTTATCATAACTCAAAGGGAAGTTCTTTACTTTGCAAAGCCAGTTCAGAATGCCTTACAACGCGTAGTTATATAGCGAGGTATACCAAGGAAGGAGCCTGAGCTTGCTACCGTAAAGCAAGGGAAGCGATGGAACATATTTTATTAGAATGTCAAGACATCTAAGCAGTACTTTTTGTTGGGCTAGTTGGTGCATGTTACTGAAATACTAAAGCGCCAAACAGACGTCACAAGAAGAGAGACGGACGAGCGCTTACTAACAACTTCAGTAACAGTACTACAGTACTTCAGTAACATGCATTAACTAGCCCAACAAAAAGTTCTGCTTGAATACCTTGCTTATACAGTGAGCCCTTCAATATGTGCTTCCTCCCCTACGTCAAGTATGGCAGCCCTCGTCACCAACATCACATGGTCTTCATGCCGTGCTAGACACATTTCGTTTTGTCTCAAGTAGGGTCTGATCCCTGGTGAAATTACCGCCCTGTTTGGTGCCATTCAACCTTCCAATGGGCACGTGAAACGGGTGTGTAGGATTGTACGTTCGGAATTGTGAAGACAAATGGGGCTCTTTTTTGACTATTTGCGCGTTACATGTCACATCAATTATCCTGAGTGGGCTGCCGAGAAAAAAATTCGGGGAATACAGGAGGCTTGCGGCTTAAACGGTGGAATTCTGGTGGTGACACATGTTAAACAACACACCCAAGCCCCAAAACAAAAAGTCCAGTGGAGCTGTAAAAATCCTGGGACAAGCACAAGTCACGGAGGAAGTGAAAAACGTTCTGGCGAAGGGACCGAAGTTCAGCCTTGAACCTGAAACCGCAGCGCATGAACTACACTCTTGAATAGGCGTGTTGCCGGGTAGGCGTCACCTGAAGACCAGGAAAGGTGCCTACTGGAAGGAGTAGAAACTCTGGCAAGAACAGTTTCGAAGAAAACCTTGAGCAACCGGACTGGGATCAACAAAGTAGTCCCCTTCTTCAGGGACAAATGCCTGCTGCTTCTACAGGCTGACAAGGAAGGAGGCTTCGTTTTGGTCGCGCAAGGAAATTACAAATGAAAGGCCTGCCGAGCTGTGGAAAATAATTTCGCTACGTCAAGCCCCAAGCCGACTAGAGTGAAATCTGAGGCTGTGTCCCTGTGCAAGAAACTGGAACTAGGAAAGATAACAAACGTTATAAGTGCAAAGATAAGACTTTGGGCATGTTTTTACCGCCAAAACTCACAAAGAAGTTCCGTTTCGGTGTATTGTGAGCGAACGTGAATCTTGGCAAGGTCATGTTAGCTAGTTTCTCTTAAAGCATTTGAGTTGACTTAACATAGAAGATCCTTTCAAAACAAAAAAACTCCAATGATGTGGAAGAATTTTTGCAGTCCTGCAGTACCGTAAGTATTTTTTCCTCGGTCGATGTTAAGGATCTTTTCTATTCTATCCCACATAAGGAGTTGTGTTTAGCTGTTCAGGCATGTATTGAAAAGAAAGGAAGGCACTTTTCCATTTCAGCATTCTGTGGGCATGTCAGTTGCGAATTTCATTAGGATTTTGGAGTCTTAGTTGCACGCTAGTTCAGTTTGAAGTTAGGGTTTATGTTCAGAAGAAGGGCATCTGTATAGGGACCTGTGTAGCACCTATCTTAAGCAATATTTTTCTCTCGGCCATTGATAGCATTTCGAATAGCGTGCGTGACAAAAAGAAGGTATTGAAAGTATTTGGATACGTAGATGATTTCGTAATTGTGTTAGACAGGATCCTTCAGACCATCAAGAAACTGTCAAAGAGATTCCAGAGCTTTTTGGAAAATATAGCCATGGTTTGGAATACACCTGTGAACTACCAAAATACAATGAGTTACAGTTTTTGGACCTCGAGCTCAACCTAGCAGCAGAAGTGCACTGGAAATACCCCCACCGAGCGCAAAAAGAGCTCTCACCTTATGAGTCAGCCCACTCTAAGACCGTAAAGAGAGCGATAGCCACAGCGGCATTGGAATCCGCTGCCAGGAAATCATGTAAGCATGGTATACGAAGCAGCTTCCAACTGCAGAATGAAAGGCTAAAAGAGGCGGTGTTCCCACAGACTGTTTTAACTTCAGTAGTGGAGTCCGTGCTCCGGAAGATAAAAGGTAAAGGAAGAAAAAATGCGCAAGAACGAGTCCAGCGGTTCTTCAGAGGACCAGGTGCAACAAAAAAACCTGCCTCAAAGGCAACATGAGGAGGTAAAGCTGACTCCGAGGAATGCGACTTATTACTCACCGCGAGTTTTTAACAGATCCCAAGAGAATACCTCCAGAATTGGTAAACTGTGCTTGAACTGCTTTAGAAGTGGACATTTTGTCGCAAAATGTTGTCTACCACCAACTGCAGAATTTATGAAGTGACAGGAAGAATTTTAGTCCATCAGTCCAAAACAGCAGGGAAACGATCAACTGGTGACGCCAATGCCTGCGAGCAGTCATCAGTCATTGAGCAGGTGTCTCGTGTCGCTGAAGGGGGATATTTTTTTCGTTCCCGTCATCATCAACGGCCAAACGTTTAAAGGCATCTTGGAATCTGGGGATGTTGTTAAAAGTTTGATAACTGCAAGACTGGTTGAGAGACTCAAACAAACTTTTGGGCCTTCGTCCCTGCATTTGGTAGGAGCAAGCGGCCTTCACTTGGAAAACTTGGGTCAAGTCAAAACTGTTGTAGCAGTCGACGGCCAGACATTTCAGCATGTATTTGTCGTGGTTACGAGGCTACCTCGTGATGGAGTACTTCTAGGCGACGACTTCCTACGGGCCTCAAGTGCCGTCATTGACTGGGGTTTGCAAAGCTTAGCCGTGTCTGTTCCTCAGATGTTACAAAAGGTCCACCTCATTACGGAGCAAGCGTTACCCGCGTTATCACGGAAGTTAGTTCCAGTGAACTGGCATCGCGTGTCCAGCGACAGATATTGTGTGATGGTCATCACAGGGACAAAGCTCTTGTAAGACCGCTATTCAGTCATTGTGGAGCCCATGATTGCAAATGCATGCGGACAAGTAGTCAAGGTTTTGCTGACGAACGGTTCATCTCAAGCCACCCTGCTTCCATCACATATGACAATTGGAGTCGTAGAAGAAGCAAGTTGAATAGAGGACATTGAATTCTCTCTGGAAGAGTCTGAACAGATCCTCCAAATTTCATGCCTGCCTTCTTCTGAGGACCTTGATAAACTACCAGTTTATGCAGTTGTTGACCCGCATGATCGCTCAATCCAAATTGGCGACGTCAACTTCAACATTGGAACAACGTTATCAAGTGAGCTGCAGGTTGTCAAGGAGATGTTAGCGCAACATGCTGTGTGCTTTGCACAATCAAGTATGGATGTAGGCTCCTGCAAAGTTGAGCAACATTGCATTCCAATTGAGGATGCAAAGCCGATCTCCCAACGACCTCGCAGATTGTCTCCTGCGCAGCGTGACCTCGCCAAGAGTATGATCAAGGACCTCATCGACGCCAACATAGTTCGGCCTTCTCGGAGTCCTTGGACTTCGCCACCGGTGCTATGGGGCGAAGAAATACGAGACAACGCGCATGTGCGTCGATTATCGACGGCTCAATGCAGCGACTGAAGATATTGTTTGCCCCTTTCCAAGGATTGAAGATGTCCTGCAGGCGCTCACCGGGAGCAAGTACTTTTCTGTCATAGTCTTGGTGTCTGGTTTTTATCGGATAGCCATGCATCCAGAAGACATACAGAAGACGGCTTTTGTGACACCTTGGAGTCTCTATGAATTCCTACAGATGCCGTTTGGCCTTAAAGGCGCTCCTTTCACGTGTCAACGAGTCATGGATACAATCATTGACGACACTGCATAGGATGATTGCATAGTCTTCAGTCTGACGTTTGAAGACCACGTTTCGTACCTGAGGGATATGTTTTCATCTTTTCAAGGTTCCAAAGGTAGCTCTTAAATTTAAACCACAGGAGTGTTTCTTCGTTTGCACTGCTAATAATTACCTTGGGTATGTTGTCACACAAAAAATTAAATTATGGTGTTTAACGTGCCGAAACGACTTTCTGATTATGAGGCACGCCGTAGTGGAGGACTCCGGAAATTTCGACCACCTGGGGTTCTTTAACGTGGACCTAAATCTAAGTACACGGGTGTTTTCGCATTTCGCCCCCATTGAAATGCGGCCGCCGTGGCCGGGATTCGATCCCGCGACCTCGTGCCCAGCAGCCCAACATCATAGCCGCTGAGCAACCACAGTGGGTATATTGTCACAAAAGGTGGTGTAAGTTCTGAGCCATCGAAACTGGCATTTGTTCAAGTTTTCCGGCCTCCTCTAACCGTGCAGACTCCAGTCATTCTTGGGGCTTACGTCATACTTCAGGAATTTCATCCCCAACTACAGTGTTATCGCTGCACCTCTACGATCCCTCCTAAAGAAGAGTTCTGCTTTTTCCTGAGAAGAAGATCAGCAAGTGGCATTAGATACATTAAATTCTTTTTGTGCCAGCCGGCTTTCCTAAAGCTGTTCTCGGAGAAGCCAGAATTCGATGTGCAAGTACACACTGATGCATCTCGTCTCGGCTTAAGAGATCTGCTGCTTAAGAAGATGAAAAGCGACGATATCGGGCCCTGTGTTACATCTGAGCAGGGCACTTAAAGGCGCAGAGTTTAATTACTCTTCGACGGAACTGGAAGCTCTTGCCGTGAAATGGGCATTAGAGCAGTTGCGACCAGCAAATTCCAAGTGTACAGTGACCACCACGCCCTTTGCTGAATATTGTGCTACAAGGAAAGTAACAAACGTCTTCTTTGTTGGTCGCTGGTTTTACAGGAATTCGACTTTGACGTCACCTACAAATCAGGAATCCTGCACAGCGCACCGGATTGTTTCTCGAGGATACCTCCCATCGTTCCGGAGAAAAGCCAAGTCCTTACAGCATCCCATCCATCATTGCGATACTGTGGCAACATGAGTGACAAACAGCATCAGGGCGCATTTCGCGCCAGTCCTGGATCTGCTGAATGGTATGTTGGGCACAAAGAAGCAACAGAAACGGGCCCAAAAGAAGTTTTTGATGCACAATGAGGAGAGAACAAGGTCCGATCAGCAGTCGATTTCTCATCTGCCTTCCTTCTCAGCGAAGGCTGAGGCACTTCGAGAAATGCATGAAGGAAGGTAAGGTGGGCACATGGGCTTCAGAAGAACATTCGAACCGCTGAGGTACAAATACTGGCCAAAGCTTTATGCGGATGTTAAACAGTATGTGAGCCACTGTGTTTTTTGTCGGAGGATGACGATGTCGACATCGCTTCCTTATGGATTACTGCGACTGTAAGACGATGAGCAAAACGAGAACAAGGTGAAAGCAGGAGCCAACGTTTCAACAAGTTGTCTTCTTTAAGGTGACATATGCTTTCCTCGCCACAGTATATATAGGTGCGGTTCTTCTAAAGGGGAGAGGGTGTAAGGCGGGTGGGTGCGGCAACGAGCGAAGGTGTGTTAGCGTGTCGAATTGCGAAGAAAAGAATGCTGTGCACAAGGCCAGGGGCCCGGCCGTCTGTCAACCACGTGTCAACGCACGCGTGTTAGCCGGCGTGTCAACGGCGTCTGACAAAAAAAGGAAAGAAGATGAAAAAGAAAAAAAAATTACGCTAAGAAACCAAACTAAGTTTTGTTGCCTACAGCTTGAAATTGAGCATAGCGAATAGATTCTAAATCTCCCTTTGAAACCTTTATGCCTATTGGTTGCAATGTCTTGAACTTATGGATAAGGTATGATTCTCTGTATTTTCTTTCTCGTTCTGATAGAGGCGCACAGTCCTTTCAATACAGTTGGAATAGACATAGTAGGACCCTTCAAGAACTCTAGAGGATAAAAATATATCATCGCAGCCACTGACCACCTGACAAAGTTTGTTGAGGGACAACCCTTGAGGAATAGAAAAGCTAGGACAGTTCGAAAGTTCATTGAGCGCAAGATCGCCTTGAATCACGGATGCGCAGCCACAATTATTATAGACCGCGGTACTCAAGTGATGGCGCGTTCTACGGAAGCTTACCTCGAGCATCGCGGCATAACATATGCTGCCACTACCGCATATCATCCTGCAGCGAATGGCTTGTGCGAAAGGGCCAGCAAGACAAGCAAGCAGATGATTGCCATGACTACCACCGAAGGAAAAAGGTGGGCCGATGTACTCTAATATGTTGTATTTTGCTACAACACCGGGTACCAGGACATGGTTCGCCAAACTCCATTCTCCTTGGTGTATGGTAGAGATCTACTGCTTCCACTAGACGTTGTTTACAGCCGACGAGAACTTGAAGAACCGAAAGAAGAGTCCAGTTATGGCGCGGTATGGCGCGGTATGGCGCGGTAGCTAGAGAGCTCGCAGCCGCGTACATCAGACTGGCGCAAGAAAAACAGAAGGGCTACTTCTACCAGCACCGCAAGGACGCTGTGTTCAAAAGAGGACTACCAATGCTTCTTAAAGCTCCACCGTCGTGTGTTAAATCGACCACGTGGTATAAACGCCCTAACAAGACAGTGAACAGACTGTCTCCCATGAATTGCGAGATCAAACTCACCGATAACATAAGAACAGACATTGCGCATGTGGAAAAATTGAAGCCGTACCTGAGCCCAATTTCCGAGATAACAGACGCAGTGTGGGTGCAGTGCAGTGTGTGATGTAGTATAGTGCCAGTGATTGTATTTACTTTTCGTGTGTGAAAATGGGACGACAATGCTTGCCCGTGTAAATAGTTAAGTGTTAAAGAATTAATTTCTGTTTTACCATCACGAATGTTACGTGTTGTGTATTTACGTTGTATGCAGTCGGAACGACTTATATCAAAACCTGGGCATGTCACGAGTTTAAAACCGACAGCCACAGCAGCACGTCACAGCGTCTTTTGTAATCTGAATGCGTTTTGAAGTTTAAATTTGTTTTGAAGTGCTCAACGGCGCTTTCTGCAGTTCAATGCAACGAGACACGGCGTGCGTAAACAACGGCTGTTCCCAGCTGGTTGCTCAGCGCCGTGCGCTGTCGCATGTCTCTTCTATGTTCGTGTTGTTCTGCCTGCGCTACAACTTACAAAATGATATATCAACAAGTGACTCGCCGTATATGCAGCATTCGGAATGCGCCTACAGCGAAGTCGTCGTGTCAGCCCAACGAGCTCCTCACGCTACCCATGCTCGGCGTCAGCTTCTGGAGAAATCGTGTGTGTATTGCTAGTGATTGCTCACAAGGGGTGCCTGCTACTCACCATATTCTTACACCATACGCAGCAACAAACACCAACCCGAAAGCCCATGTCGGCCCCTGAAGGAAGCTGCAGATTATCTATGTGTGATTACTGAACGTGGAATGGAAATTGTGAAATTCAGCCTTAGCGCTAGCCTGGTCATACTAAAACGATTTTGCGCCAAAACAACACACACACAACAAAGACGACGACACCACGGGTGCTACTTCAACTGTTTAATGAGGGTGAAAGCACTTGACATATATAGCCCTCCAAAAGACCGCGCACGCGTACAAGGCAACATGGAGTAAAAAGTCTTATCAGAATAGGCGCGATAGAAACTTCAGTTCAGCCTCATAAAAGAAAACCGATGTGTCACTAACACAGTTCTTTCTCCTCCGCATCTTTCACCCCCCCCCCATCCCGCTTCCGTGTGTGTAGGGTAGCAAACCGGTTGAGCTAAACTGGTTAACCTCCCTGCCTTTCTTTCGCCACTTTTCCCTTCCTTCCTTCCTTCTTTCCTTCCTTCCTTCCTTCCTTCCTTACTTACTTACTTACTTACTGTATAGTCAATTACCATTCAAAGCAAGGGTTAATACAGGTGCAGTAATGACACAAAGTCCGCAACCTAGTCAAGGTTTATTGGTTTCTGTGCAGAGAAAGAAAAGGTAATGAAAACAAATTGACACTTTATTCAAACCACGCAGTTAATATCATTACGATAGCCTGCATGTTTGGTTGGACAAATCTAATAATCGAGGTAAGATAGCCATTCAAGATGCATCGGGAAAGTCACGCTTGAATACTGACAAGAAAAGAATACAACTAAACAGACCCGCGTTTAGCACAACATTGAAACTTCGGGTGCTTTGCTATCTTGCCATTTGCCCTTTCCGAGCTTACAATTATTTAATCTGATCCGTACGCGGCGATTTTTACAGCGAAGCTGTATACCTTTACCGTCCAAGGAAATTTTCGTCTCGTTGGCGTGGTAAGCAAAAAACTCCCCATACATGGGCCGATGCCGAAGATAGTGCAATGCCGGGCCGACCCGCGGCGGAGGTGAAGCAGGCGTTAAGCACTCCCTATGCGTGGGCCGATCACCGAAGATAGTGCAATGCCGGGCCGACCCGCGGCGGAGGTGAAGCAGGCATTAAGCACTCCCCATGCGTGGGCCGGTAGCGAAGATAGTGCAATGCCGGGCCGACCCGCGGCGGAGGTGAAGAAGGCGTTAAGCACTCCCTATGCGTGGGCCGATCCCCGAAGATAGTGCAATGCAGGGCCGACCCGCGGCGGAGGTGACGCAGGCGTTTAGCACTCCCCATGCGTGGGCCGATCCCCGAAGATAGTGCAATGCCGGGCCGACCCGCGGCGGAGGTGAAGCAGGCGTTAAGCACTCCCCATGCGTGGGCCGGTAGCGAAGATGGTGCAATGCCGGGCCGACCCGCGGCGGAGGTGAAGCAGGCGTTAAGCGCTCCCTATGCGTGGGCCGATCCCCGAAGTTAGTGCAATGCCGGGCCGACCCGCGGCGGAGGTGACGCAGGCGTTAAGCACTCCCCATGCGTGGGCCGGTAGCGAAGATGGTGCAATGCCGGGCCGACCCGCGGCGGAGGTGAAGCAGGCGTTAAGCGCTCCCTATGCGTGGGCCGATCCCCGAAGATAGTGCAATGCAGGGCCGACCCGCGGCGGAGGTGAAGCAGGCGTTAAGCACTCCCCATGCGTGGGCCGGTAGCGAAGATAGTGCAATGCCGGGCCGACCCGCGGCGGAGGTGAAGAAGGCGTTAAGCACTCCCTATGCATGGGCCGATCCCCGAAGATAGTGCAATGCAGGGCCGACCCGCGGCGGAGGTGACGCAGGCGTTAAGCACTCCCCATGCGTGGGCCGGTAGCGAAGATGGTGCAATGCAGGGCCGACCCGCGGCGGAGGTGAAGCAGGCGTTAAGCACTCCCCATGCGTGGGCCGGTAGCGAAGATAGTGCAATGCCGGGCCGACCCGTGGCGGAGGTGAAGCAGGCGTTAAGCACTCCCTATGCGTGGGCCGATCCCCGAAGATAGTGCAATGCAGGGCCGACCCGCGGCGGAGGTGAAGCAGGCGTTAAGCACTCCCCATGCGTGGGCCGGTAGCGAAGATAGTTCAATGCCGGGCCGACCCGCGGCGGAGGTGAAGCAGGCGTTAAGCACTCCCTATGCGTGGGCCGATCCCCGAAGTTAGTGCAATGCCGGGCCGACCCGCGGCGGAGGTGAAGCAGGCGTTAAGCACTCCCCATGCGTGGGCCGGTAGCGAAGATAGTGCAATGCCGGGCCGACCCGCGGCGGAGGTGAAGCAGGCGTTAAGCACTCCCCATGCGTGGGCCGGTAGCGAAGATAGTGCAATGCCGGGCCGACCCGCGGCGGAGGTGAAGCAGGCGTTAAGCACTCCCTATGCGTGGGCCGATCCCCGAAGATAGTGCAATGCAGGGCCGACCCGCGGCGGAGGTGAAGCAGGCGTTAAGCACTCCCCATCATAGGTCGGCAGTGTGAGAGAATGGTCACTCACACTCACTCACCTCAATTTTTCCATGCCCCGCACTCACTCACGTTCGCGCTCACATCCACTCACACTTACAACCACTCACGCTAGCGCTCACCTCCACTCACACTCACTGGCACTTGCCTCCACTCACACTCACTGGCACTCGCACTCGAACTCATCTGCACTTATACTCACTGGCCTTCACTCGCACTCGCACTCACTTCCGCTCACACTCTCGTCCACTCACACTCACTCGCACACCCGCCTTTTAGACGAGTGCCAGCGAATGTGAATGAGTGCACTAGAGCGAGTGTGCTGCCCTCTGCCACAATTCGTGTATATTAAGACCCAACTTCCAATTCAGCACCTATTACGTCTGGACTGCGAGAAGGCAGTGTTTTGGGCCCAGTTTTACTTTCATTATACATAAACTATTTGTCTTTCCGTATACATGGTAACATCCGTCTATTCTCTGACGATTGTTTTTCGTACTGCGAAATTAATTGCAATGGTGATCTTCATATACAAATTTCTACCTTTGCTTGGTGTCACTAGTGGCAGATGACTCTACATATCCAAAGATAAGTAGTGCTGACAGTAAGTAGAAATAAATATGTATCTGATTATTACTTACATAAGTAATGACACACCTCTCACTTGTGTATGTCAGGCTAAATATTTCGGTGTCACTTTAACATGCGCTCTCCAACGGGAAACCCATGTTAACAATATAACCTCAAGCGGAAATCCATGTATATGCTGAGCACCAAAGCGACTCATCTCTCTGAAAGGACCTCTTGCGCCAGCGGATACAAATCTGCTGGTCTACAAAATTCTGGTTCGACCAGTGCTGGAGCACGCCTGTATTGTTTGATTTACGTACACAACATAACTCATAAGAGCGGCTGCAGTGGAAGGCAGTAAGGCAGTAAGTAAGGTATAATAAATACAAGTTAACGAATTCATCGACTGAATTATTAGAAAGAGCCGGTTTATTAACACTGAAAAGTAGAGCAAAACTAGCACGACTAAAGTTTTTGTTCCAATTTATTCATGGTGACAAAACCATTGACAGATCCGTACGTAGTGTATGCCAGCAACAACAAAAGTTAGGAACGGAGTTCTTATCTACTCAGCAGTGCGCTCTCTCTTTATATCCCTTACGGGGTTCTGTCTTCATAGCACTGGAGTCTGGAACACATAATTCCAATGCGTCTTTGTGCTAGTGCATAGAAACGCGCTAAACGAAGTCGCACGCACAGCTCCCACATTACCGTTCCCGAAATCTAGCACCAGAACTAGGCCGCGCTGATGCCGTCCGACGAATGATTTTTCCATTATCTTGCTGCTCCAGCACTAAGACAACGCTTAAAGGTGAATAAGTTCCACGCCGTATTGCAAAATTGAAGTTAAATACCCTCAAGTGACTTGCGTAGAAACATAAGGCAAGAAAACTACAGCGCGTAGCAGACGCCCCTGGCTTTCCACTTCCCGAGCGCAGAAAACGAACTGGATGAATGCATGGATGTTATGAGCGTCCCCTTTGGAACGGGGCGGTGGGTTGCGCCACCAAGCTCCTGCTATTACACTGCCCAATGTCCTACCTAGATTAAGAAATAGAAAAAGAAGGAAAGACGATGAGCTCCCACAACCAAATTTCCTGACCCCCTATTGTGAACTTTGATTTTGTACGTCTACGTTTTTTTGTCGTTTCCCTACTTCCACCAATCTTCCAACCACCTCTTACTAATCTCTATTGCGGGCATGTTTACTTTTCCACTGCTCTCGCTGAAACCAAGGGCGTATGCATCCTACTGTATCCCCATAGCGCTCTGTGCTTCATCATGGCTGAATTTCTCTTCCCTGTCACTGTTATTGTTTTTCCTGTGTTTCCGTATATCTGTCGCCTTCGTTCATCCATATACCAAGGTATTTATATTCTCTTACCCGAGGCATTTCCTGGCCCTGCATTGCCCTGTCTATTCACTGTTTCCATTGAATAGCATAACACCTCATTTTCGAACACTAAATTTTAAACCAAAATTATTGCCTTCTTGTCCAAAGATATTAGCCGAACGTTGAAAATAACTTTGCTTGTTAGCTAGCAACACAATATCGTCCGCATAAAATAAACCATGAAGCTGCGGCTCTACTACTCTGCCTGCCTATTTGTATGAGAGATTAAACCGCATATTGGGGGGGGGGGGGGCTTCCTACTAGCACCCTCTCCATCTTCACCATGTACATCATAAACAGCATTGGGGATAAAGGGCACCCCTGCCTCAGTCCCTTGTTGATATCAACGTTCTCGTCGCTCCTCATCCCTTCCCATTCAACGCAAACGGTATTTTCTAGGTAAATCTCTCTCAAAAGCTGTAGACAATCGTCGCCTATGCCTTCCCCTTCCAGAATATTCCACAATATGTTGCGGTCTACGTTGTCATAGGCTCCTGTAATGTCTAAAAAGGCCACATATAACGGTCTGCTTTCTACTCTTGATATTTCGATACAGTGAGTAAGAACAATTAAGTTATCATCTAAACGCCTACCTATTCTGAAGCCATTCTGAAGTTCACCCAAAATGCCATTGTTCTCTGCACATGCTTGCAGCTTTAATTTGATTGCCTACATTGCTAGCCACTATATTACCGATGTAAAGGTCAATGGTCTATACGAGTGAATTCTTTCTCCCCCTTACCTTTATAAATTAAATTCATTCTACTTTGTCGCCAACTGTCTGGTATTCGTCTGTCTTTTAAAGTATTTTCCACTGCTTTCACCAAACCTTGCTTACTTTTTGGTCCTAGTTCATTTATCAGCCTAACCGGAACCTCGTCCAGCCCTGTGGCTGTGCGCTTGGGAATTTTCTCTTCCGCTTTCTTCCAGTTGAATATAGTCAGCACCAGCTCCTTTTCCACAAGCGTCTCTGTCATGCTCTTTTTTTCTTAAAATGCAACCTCGTCATTGCCTTGGAAATATTCGGCTGTTATTTTTCGGATGCAATTTATTGCCGCTTCCCTTTACAGTTTGTTTCCATCTTCGTTTAGGATATGTTGTTCTATTGTTGTTGACTTCCTGCCTATTAATTTTATGTTGTTCCAAATAATTCTAGATGCGGCCTTCATTTTCTCATGTATTTCTGACGACCAACGTTCACTTTCACCATTTATCTTTGCTTGCACCAGTATTTAAACCATACACTTTTCTTCACGGTATATTTCCCATTTACTGGCTACTTCACCTTGCGGCAACTGCGCCTTCTTTGTCTGCCTGTGCTCTCGGGATGCTTTCTGTCGTTCGGCGATCGCTTCTCGTATCTCCTTGTTCCACAAGCTTTTCGGTTTCTTTTTTCCTTTCCAACGAGCATGTTGTTTCTCTCCGCATTTCTGTCGTTATTACACTTAGCTCACTATATTCCCACTCATTATTTGGCCATTTGCCTAGTTCTTCCTCGACTCTAGTGACTACATTTGTTATTTGTTCAGCGTTCAAATTTGGAATGGCCATTTTGCACTCCTTGCTCTGTTTCCCAACTACATATCCCATTTTCAAGATGATGCGTTTATGGTCACTCCCTATGCTGCTATACCCTTCCTCATCAATGACCATTTCTCTCAACTTATAATGAATTCCTTCTGTCATCAGAAAATAGTCAATGGTCGATTGCCGGTTTCCAACTTCCCACGTGATCTGTCCTTCACACTTAGGCTTTGTGTTCACGATAACGAGGTTATGTTGCTTGACTTCCCGTTGTTGTCGGTACAGCGATCTAAATCCTGTATGTGGGCATTCATGTCGCCTAATAGGACAATTTCAGCACCATTCCCGAAACCCTTAATATCGGCGCTTATGCATTCCACTAACTCTTTATTCTTCTCTGTGCAATTATTTCCGGTCCACAAATATGTAACGCCCAGCCAAGTTTTTTTCCCACTCATTGTACCTGATAACCAAAGATGCTCTTGACATTGTGAATTTACTCTTTTCCATTTGGCTCCCTGATGGATGAGCGTTCCGACTCCCCCTCCCTTTCTTTCCGACTTAGTTCTGTTGCACCCTTCCCAAACATAATTCCCAGTCACTGGCGGCTCGTCCGAGTCCCTAAAGTGCGTTTCGGTAAGCGCATACATCCCTATTCGTTCTCTATTTAACTCCTCCTCTATATCTGCCCACTTTTCCTTTCTTCTGCCGCCCTACATGTTTACGTAGCCTATTGCATGGCGAGCTCTCTTTCTTTCTTTCCTCCCTATTCTGTTATTGACGGCTATGATATACTGATATTCCCTTAGGGGGCCTTCCTCATTACTACCTACTCTGGCCTCCTGAGCGCCCGTGGGCCCCCTAAAAAAGCAACAGCGCGACCAGCCAGTCGCCAGCCCACTTCTCGTGCAAGCCTGTAATTGAAGTGGTTCCCGTCTCGTTGAAAACCACCACACCTTCTCACTTCCCTGTTTACTTCGACAACCTCGGAGCCTTTCTCTCGGCTCATTTTCCATGTCGCCTCATTAGCAGCCTCTATACGGCTCTTTGTTACTGACTGTCACGTACAGGCACCGTGCACACCACGATCTGCACCTGAGGGGACCGCTCGCGCGAGTCGTCCACACCCTTCGCCAAGCGCTGGGCCAGTCCTGTCCCTTCCCTGTTTAGGACGTAATCTAGCCCACCTGCTACTATGACAAGGTTTTGCTCTTCCCGGCCCTTTGGCGCCTTCTGCAAAGGTCTTCCCATGCCTCATTTTGAATGTGTCTGCGCTTTGCGCTCGCGCTAACAGTTGCAACTCAAGCGAAGCGTAACATTAGCTATCGTGGAAGTTAGTGTACATGCTGAACAGTTTCTGTGAACAATTTTTTTTTAAAACCTGTTTCGGGATTTGGTTCAATAATGTGATTGCATCATCGCGCATCCTGTCATTGTATTTTTCGTGATTTCTATCTTTTACTGATACCAAGGGTACTGCTGCTAATAATTTGATGTACTAATTCTGCTAGTGTTTTAGTGTCTTCCATTTTATAAACTACTTGATTGTGCTTCCTTTGTATTTATATGTATGCCCGCCCTGCAACGATCTCTTGCGAGATCGGCAGTATTCCTAAAAGAATAAATAAACGCTACGCGACTTCCGTTCGCCTGCTTGCGCGCATTAAATCCGCGCTCTTTTCGCTGCAGGAAAGGAAATATCTTTCCACCCATGGCCAGCTTAACAACGAGGATTCAGCGGAAGGCTATCCGCACAATAAATGCCGCGGACGCGACAAAATTGCATAAACTGTAGCAATGTGGTACGTGCAAGTTTCGCAGGGCTGGAGAAAGTGACCTGGCTTCCAAACACTTCCAACTAGCAACAGACAGCCAACACAATGCGACAAAAAAAAAGGCGAAGAAACGCAGATATTCTGCTCAAATGCGCTCAAGTCGCTTGCTTCGGGCATATTAACAGCGCTCTCTCATTGTTTCTCAAGTATTACACAATTTAAAATAGGAATAAAACACATGCGCGAACCGCAGAACTTATTATTTAATGTCTCAACTCGCGAAACTCTATGGAAGCAGCCCTGCGCCTCCAGTGCAAGCGAGTGTCAAGTGACGAAAGGAAGTCCGCAAGGCGTTTGAGATGAGGATATATGTCTCTACGCTTAGTTTATTTCAGTCCTGAAGGAACTAGTTAATTCGAACATTTTGCAGATTTCATTTCTCTTTGCTACCAAAGCAGTTTTGGGCAGAAATATCACAAACATGATGAACAGCCCAGAATATCCGTAATCCTAGAATTTACACTAGTAGTGCAAGAAAGGATAAGGCGTACAGACACGAACACAAGAGAAGTGGACAACACGAACGCCGAGTATCAGCTGAAGGGAGCACTGAGGCGAAAAAAAGAAAGACACAAAACTCGCCTGCGCAAGCTCAGGAATGCCACGTGTCAGTTGGGTACATGTGCCGGTCTACGTGACAGATAACTGTTAAGGCAATTGATCTCTTCCTTATGTAAGGTAATCGAAGGCTGACTCACGCACGCACTTCTTCCATTATTGATATGCCATGCCTCGGCCATGAGACCCGTAACTTCACTCCTGTGCCTGTACGATATCGCGCATTCATCTAACTCAGGCGTGCAGTTACAGTCTTGGCAATGTAAGGAAAGATTAGAAGGCGATCCACCGGTTAACGTCCTCTTATGTTCGATTAGCCCCCGATTGATACAGCGCCCCGTTTGCCCTACGTAGAAATGGCCACGGCTAAAGGGAACTGTAAATACCACACCCATGCGACAGTCAGTAAAATTGTCCTAGATGTGCTTCACTAGACAAATATCTGTTCTTTTTTTCCTTTCACCTGCTCCTTCTTCCTCTGCATAGCAGCGCATATTTTACCTAACTTATTGGAAGCAGTGAAAACAACATTAACACCACATCTGCTTGCAACTTTTTTGAGCCTGTGCGATAGTGAATGAACGTACGGAATAGCCACTACTCTTTTCTTGCTATTACTGCTTTCTGTAATCACGTCTGTTCCCCTCGAAATCTCTTCTTTTGTGTCTGTCCCTGTCTGGTCGCTTTACCCTATTTTGCATTTTGAATCCTTACCAGCTAGCTCAGCTTTCTGTCATTCCTACACCAGTAGGCACGTCGAACTGAGCATAATAGAGCCCGTTGGCTTTTGTGTTTGTGCTATCGTTCGAGACTATTCTCGTGGTTCTGCCAGGCGCCATTATATTTGAAAAGTAGCACTGCTAAGCTCTAGGACACGGGTTCGATCCCCGGCCGCGGCGGCCACATTTTGATGGGGGCGAAATGCCAGAACCCCATGTGTTCAATGTTAATCCCGAGTCCGACACTGCGGCGTGCCTCTTAATCATATTGTAGTTTTGGAAAGTAAAACTCCGGAAATTATTATCTGAGAAGTTCGCTGAATCATGCGTAAGTCAAAATTTTGAAATAACGCCCCCCTCAGCTAGCCCCCTTTCTTGCTACGCCTAGAATCACTGGAACAGTACTTGGTCGTGTTCCGGTGCGTGCTCGTCAGCCTGAGTCATGAACATGGCTATTTGTTTTTGTTTCTTGCAGAGCCACATAAAATCTGGTGTCCGCGTTGCCGGCGTCTGTTGGCCGTGAGCGAAAATTTCCGTTAACGGATATAAATAAATAGACGATGACCTGAAAACAAAATCGCGGGCCAGGGAATCGACACCAGAAACTTTGGGTTGCGAGACCAGCACGTTAACCCATTGAGCCACTGTCGGTCGTTGGTACGCAAGCTCTTAAACTGGGTTTTATGTGAAGTAGTTCCGACGAGGCACGTGCACGTGCCTTCGATGCTGCGTCCACTTCCTCTTCGATAAGGTCCCGCCAACAACCGCCTCCCATGAATTCCGACGCTAACGTAGCACGTTTACACTCTTGTGTCCCACTCTTGAAGGGAGAGAGAGAGAATAAACATTTATTTCATAAAGCGAGTAGAAAATTTCCTCGATGAGTGGGGCCCTCAGTCCAGGGCTCCATTTTAAACGTCTCCTGTTGTTGTGCTAGTTGTGATATACTCACCCACGTTAATGCTCACGTCTACTGACGCTCACTCACTCACCTTCTTACTCACGTCTACTCACGCTCACTCACTCACCTTCTTATTCACGTCTACTAAGACTCACGAGCACTTACTCACTTTCATGCCGTCAGTAATAATCATATTCAGAGTCACCTTAGCTCACAAACGTTCACATTCACACTTACCCGCACTCAATAATCCACTCACCCACGTTCACACTCACCTGCACTGACACACGTTTGCACTCACCTCCACTCACTCGCCAACCCCACGTTCACTCATTTCCACTCACACTCACAAGCACTCACTCACGTTCATACTCACCTGCACTCACTCAATCACGTTCACGCTCAGCTCCACTCACAAGCACTCACCACGTTCACACTCACAGTACTCAGTCACGTGCACACCCACCTCACTCACACTCACTGGCTCGCACTCACCTCCACTCAGACTCACTGGTACTCGCTCGCACTCACACTCACCTACGCTCCCACTCACTGACACTCACACTCACAGGACTCAGTCACATTCACGCTCACCACCACTCACTCACTGGCACTTGCTCGCACTCACCTCCACTCCCACTCACGGGCCCTCACTCGCACTCAAGCCTTTTAAATGAGTGCGAGTGAGTGTGAGAGAGTGCACCGACCTATGCTCCCCATACGTGGTGGGATCCCGAAGATAGTGCAATACCGGTCTGACCCGCGGAGGTGAAGCAGGCGTTAAGCACTCCCCATACGTGGGCTGATCCCGAAGATAGTGCAATGCCAGGCCGACCCGCGGCAGTGGTGCAGTTCGCCATTAAGAGGTCCACATAGCTTCGCTGGTCATCCTTCTTCACAGAGTGGAAGGGCACTGAGATTCTTTTGTATGCGACTCAACAAACGAAAATCGTGACGACCCCAAATGGCCATGTCGTCTCGTGGGGATCGAACACCCCGTAGTATTGACAACTAGCAAAGATATACAATGCAAACGTAAAAATGCACTTCATTTGCTACGTAGCGTGTCAACGAACGCATAGAAATCGAAGAATGGTATATGCTGTACAAGTATTTATTCTCCTTTCGCGTACGTAGCGAATTCGTCCGCGTCTCTGTGCTCGCACTTGGTGAGCGAGACGACATTTCCGAAAACAAACCGCAAAATAGCTCTTGGCGCAATTTCGACAGAAAATCGCAGTGCTCGCTGCAACGTTGCGACACTACGACCAACCGGTTGGTCACAGCAGAAACAGGCGAGGTCGGCACTGCGACTCAGCTTTCGTCGCATGCGATCGCACTTCCGGTGCGATCACAATCGCATCACGTGAAACAGGCTTAATAAGGCTCGAACTGACGCTCCCTTGGGTGTTGGCGCCGCCGACACTGGTGGCACGATTTCCCCGCGACGAAGGGCCGGCCTTGTCATTGGTGGAAGGAAAGCATGAGAGAAAAATGGAGGACGCTTAAGCTTCGCCTTCAAGAGTGGAACGCGATAGCGTTATCGAACCGCGTTCGCACCGCCCACTCATTCGCTCGGCATGCTCTTGACAAAACGAAGGGGAGAAACGGGTGAGTGGCGCGCCACCTGTCGGGGGGCAGCGCCGTACATTGCGAGGAGGGGGTCTTCTGTGTTTGCCGCAAGATGGCTCTGCGTGTGCGCCAAGCGCAGAAAAAATGTAGCGCAAACGTACTTCGCTACCCGTTTAACTGCGACTTCTGTTATTTACATGCTCATAATTACCGATATACACCGCAGTATAACTTTCTACGGCACGTTTCTAAGGCAACACCGCATTCACTAGAGGCGCTTTTGTCCTGATTTGAACCATGGAATTCATGGCTGAGTGGTATAGCGTCTCTGTCTCACACTCCGGAGACCCTGGTTCGATTCCCACCCAGCCCATCTTACAAGTTGTTTTTATTTATGAATTTCCTTCCGGGATTTTTTGCTCACGGCCAATGCCGCCGACGCCACCGGCTTTTCTGCGACAGGAGCTCCTTAACGCTGTCGCGTTAAAACGCTGCATGAGCCGCATGGTGGCTGCTGGGAATCGCGCTCAAGCGTCAACCTCGCTCTGCCTCTCTCGATATCCCGATTAGCGAGGCAGTCGCGCCAGCCTTCGTTCCGTTTGCAATGTGCCGCACGAGACAGATTGCCTGCGCCAGGTAGGAAGAGAACGCTGGTCATAGCGCTCTATTCCTAATTAAGACAGTGTGCCTATATAATCATAATACAAAATATTGACACGCGAAATGAAAACACTATGAAGCTGCGCTCAAATTTCGCATTAGGGAGTATCGTCGGTGAATTTTTGTGCTTCAATGCTGAAGAACGAGGTTTTATTAAGAAATTAAGCGGAATGAGAGTGCATTTTTACCGCAAGTCTTACGGTGCATATCGCATATCCACACAATTATTTTCAAGCGGATACGCCTTGTAGTCTCACCGGCTAGAGCCTGTAAATTGCAATACGTGCCATAAAGTAATTAGTGAAAATTTAATTCGTTACTCTTTTTATTATTCGATTATGCATTTCAAGGCTTCGTGCATATTGTCGGAATGCAATCTTTGAATGCTACCACGTTCCACTCTTAAGGGGGAAGCTTATGCGTGCTTTTGGTGTTATGCTTCCAATGTGTATTCATTCATAGCTACTCTTTAATGCGAGAGCAATACTTGGCTCATTGTGCGACCCCGCCGTCATCAGAAAGCCGTGGCAGAGAGCCTTGGCAGAATAACGCCACACAAATGACTTAAGACGTACGGGTGGCTATGTACAATTGCTAGTGGGTACAGCGTGGCATGGTACTTGCGGAGACGCCGGACGTCTGCGCGCATGCGCGAGTAAGAGCGGGTGCGAGAAAGGATATGTGCGGACTTTTGCTCCTTGAATATATGACTCTGTTTAGGCACTACGGAGGCGTTTCTTAGCGCGGGTTGTATGCGTTTGGCCCTAGGCGTGCCGGCAGTAGTCACGGGGCGCAGTAGTGCTGAACTTAGCGTCACAAGTTGGCGGCTGGGCGTAATTATCTTTATTCAATCGCGTTTTTACTAATTGAAACAACGTCTCATTATTTCGCATTATTGGCGGCGCCTCCAGGACACCAAAGCGGCAACGGGGACACCAAAGCTAGAAGCCGGACTGGCCCGTGGATTGAGCCTCAGCGAGCCCCAACCCACGGGCCGCCTTGCTTCCAGCTTTTATCCCCCCGCTACCCGTTGGGTGCCCTGGAGATACTGCGCCGCCTGCTTTATTATATACCTCAGGTGCTCACCTGAGGCCTCGGTTTGCCGTTCACATGTGCCCTCCTGGAGCAGTGCTTGTAAAGAATCCAACTATCGCCGCGACTTGCAATACAACAGCAGTCAGAACCTTGCCCCCTTCATACACAGCGATCACCAAATGGGGCGCGCCCGTGCCCCTGTCTCACCGCGCGGGCACACAGCGGCGGAGCGTAAAAAAACTCGACCGCACTCCGCAATGCCGACATGTCCAGGGTACAAACGCATACAACGCGCGCTATGAATCCTCCTCCGTAGACAGAGTCACATATTCAAGGAGCAATGGCCGCGAGATTTTCTCTCTCGCACCCACTCTTGCACGCACCTGCGCGGAAACGTCGAGCGCCGCAAGAAACGCCACGCCCCGCTGTACTTACTAGCAATTATAAAAATGTGTACGGGTGGGCTGGTTGGATAGTCATAATGGAATATGGCAGCACACTTCGGCACAAGAGCGTAACGCAAAATGAACCGACCTAACAAATAAAAAGGTGGCCACAGTGAGCATTCGATCATTTCTCCCACCTGCACTGCTACCACTTCGTTGACAAACGCGCTAACCACTGCGCCAACCTTTGCATTCCGCCACAGTTGCAACAGGCGACAGTGCTGAATATCTTCGAGGCAGTGCACGTGATTGGGCTCTGCCTGACCAGCGATTCACTAGATAGCGCCGCAGTCGGCGTTGTGTAAAGCCCCTGAATAGCACTGTGGATTCTTCATGGTCCGAAGTTGAATCACTCGTGTCTACGTCATCAGGCGAGACAGCAAAGCGTGGCCAGAGGCCCGGAGGCGCCAGTTCACTGCCAAAGAAGTACAAGTGCTTGGAATGCTGACAAAGAGAGGGCGGTGCGAACGTAGACATGGCCGACGCGGGTCAACGTGTGGTGTCTGTTCTTATCAGCTTAATATCTGATACGGGTTCTATTTGGACCCAAGATACTAAACTTTCTTCTGCAAGTGGGAGGAGTGCTTGAAGCCTGTTTCAGCTCCACCGCGGGTACACCCGGTATTGTACTATCTCCGGGATCGGCCCACGGTTTTCGCACACCAGAACAAAAGTGCACGGAACCCTAGCCATAAAGCTGTAAAAGCTTCCGTTATTTCGTATGCCAAGTATACCAAATTCCCACAAGATGCGGGCGGCTATGCATTGGCCAGACGGTGCAATGTTTGAATGTACGACTTAGGGATCATAAGAATTATTTAGGCACAAATTATGACTCGCATTTGGCCGCACATTGCAAGTCGTGCAATCGTTTGCCTTTGTTTCATCAAACGATTGTTTTGTTTCGGCATAAGAATAATTTGGCACGCGAAATAGTGGCATCTATATTTCATTTTGGATGCCGGCGATACGTGCATTAGTGTGGCTTGTGTACCTTTATCGCGTATAGAGAAATTTTCTAGAGACGGGATGAGGCTTGCATTTGTGACTTGGTCATCACTTTCAACTTTCTGACGGCTGTGCCATACGTCCTGTTTCATTTTCATTGAGCTTGATTATTTTTGAATATCCACATGTAAAGAGCGGTCTTTGTTAATGTTGGCGATTGCGCAGTTCTGTTGCCTTTACGTACGTGTTATTCCTTCAATAAAATGTTACTTGCGAGTAAGCGCTAGTGTATTCCTTCTTTTTTTTATGCGAAAGCATCAAATGGCTTATTGAGCGAAAAAGCCGGCGTCCGACGTCTGTAGCAGGGAAACGGCACCTAAATTCCCATTGGCTGCGACGCCACGATGAGAGCGCGCCTTGGCGGAGTCTCGGTAAGGCAAATCAAAACGCGCCAAGCGTCTCAACGCGCTCGCTTGGCGGCGAGGAGTTCATCATAAGGACCGCTCAGCGGCATTCAATTGGGCAATAATGCTTTCGCATTCACAGCTCGTAAGTGCTTAGGTGTCCTCAGATTTTATTCGGCTTCGTATGCGTTGATTGCGCTCTCCTACTGCACTATGGAAGGGCTTGGGTACGGGCTAGTTGGCATTCCACTGCAAACGTCACTTAGAGCGCGTACACAGACAGGGGCCAAAATAACGACGAAGACAAGCGCTGTCTTCGTCGTTCTTTTGGTCCCTGTCTGTGTACGCGCCCTGTAAGTGATGTTTGCAATGCACTGTGGAACCTTACCGACTCGGCCAACCTTGCATACGGATTTCTCAGTTCTCTTCCTTACCGTGCCGGCCGTCAGCAGACGAGCGGTGCCGGTGGCCGTGCGTGGAAGCGACCGCACTGTTCCAGGCGCCGCTGCTGCTGGGCGGCGACGATGAGCGACGGCCCGAAAAGTGTCGCAGCCACGAGGACATGATGTCGTCGGTCGCCTCGGACAGCGAGGTGCGAGAAAAGGTCGCCGCTGCGAATCGCCTCGCCATGGCTGCCATCGCTTCTTTTTCTTCCGCACGGCACGAAGCCCCCTCGTGGGATCCCCTGCGACAATCTGAGAGCGCCCTGGCAACCACACCGATGTCGGAGAGAATTTTCGTAAGTGTACCAGCCGACACGGTACCCTCAATATCTTGTGGCGTCCCTGCCGAGATTAACTACTTTCTACATTGCAGTCTCTCGGGAGCTGTGTTTTGGGGCGTCGGGGTACAAACTGCAGGATCACTGCGGTTCCGTGGACGTAATTCGCGCTGGATTCTTAGGTTGTCACGCGTTTCTGCTTCAGCACCATGTACACTCGGGGCACCCACGAAGCTACACTCGGACGGCGACGACTGGAACTAGGAGTCATTTAATAAGCGAGTGCTTCTTATTCGCTCTGTCCATGCAACCGGATGACGATGCAAGTTGATCGATCACAACAAGGACGCCCATGAGTTACGTAACTGTTTCCGTCTCACTACTGACCGAGCCGGGCGGGGTTCTTTTTTTTTTTTTCGTCGTACTGATTTTTCTCGCACTAAAGGAGAATCTTGCCGAGGTGTTTATCCTATTACGAGGGACCTTCTTTGAACACGGTAAATACGGATAAATCAAAAATGGCGCGCCGTTCTCTCTACTGCGCTGGCAGCCTCCGATGAAACCAGTAGGTCTAGGGCCTAGCTCGTTGATCATTCATGGCCGTTGCCGGTTACGAAGAGGCAACCGTTCGCAAATAAACGCTTATTTTACAACGAAGCTGCTTGTGCGACTGGAAGTGTTCAAAGACGTTGTAGGCCACTTTTCACAGTTTTATGAGACAACTATACTACTCACAAAGTTTGTATTTCACGCAAATGTCAATAATAGGTGAAATACGCATGGAAATTTCAAGTGTGTGTTTCATTTAGGGGATAAATGAAAATTGTTAAACCGTTGAGTTCGGTACATTTAGAAGCGTTAGATGAAACTCTTCAAAAGTACTCCGCTTTCCTGGTAGGAACAAAAACTCCAGATAGCTCGTAATATGAGAAAATAGAGGCCGCTCTATATATGGATTACATTTACTGAAAGTTTGTGGTCTGTATGGTAATTGTATGCTTGGTAAAATAATAACTGAGTATTCGTCTTCACCAAATTTTCATGCAGTATACAAGGCAGGTAGATGCTTTTCCCAGGTCTCCTAGGTGAACTACGCGAGACACGATATTTATATCTGGTTGCAGCATGAAGCCTGTTGTGAGTGACGTGCGATAAATTTTAGTCTACGTTAGTTACCGCCTTTGTAGAAAGTTACTTAATGAAGCGTGCCAGGGTGTCGTGCTGCCCTTTGCCCCAACGTTTCAGGGTCGTAAAACAACTGTGCAAGACACCAATTTCAAGCTCAGCAAACATAACGGAGATATTACATTTACTTAGTGGCAAGACTTTCACGTTTTTAAGCCAAACGCAAACGTAGCAACATCCTCGTTTCTTCCCTAATTTCATGCGCCATCAGACGTTCGTAGTTGGCTTCACCGCTGTCGTCAGTGAACTGAACAAGCAGCTTACTCATATTTGGCAAAAATAAGGTGCACGCTATGAGTACTTTGTAGAAGAAGTTTAAAGTGCGTGGATTTATTATGGTCTTCCCAATGAAGTACATATTCTAGATCTCAGGAGCGTTATGAGTGTGTTTTACAAGGTGCGCAATATTTAGCCTGCTGCCATGGCCTAACTATGAAAACGACCAAGATCAAATTTAATGAACACGCGGAGAACGCTATGGCGAATTCGTGCGCCATGTTAAATTCAAGAGGATGGAAAACAACCATCGGGAAAAATTCCATTAACAAGTACATGGAAGCGTTAAATGGCCCCTCTACGATAAGTTTCGCAGTGTCCTGAAAGAACACTAGTTCACAAGAAGTTCATATTTCTCATAAATAAGGGGCAAGCTATGGGTTATGCGTTGGCGAAATTCCATGTGTTTCTGCTAACTACATATGCGATATAATACGTATTCATGCACTCCTAAGGGCATAGGTTGAGAGGCGCAAAACTGTCATTCAGCCTTGGCACAACTGCGAAGGCCACCAAGATTTCTACTTAAGAAAATGGAGCTTATTAGTACGGCAAAAATGCGCGGACAATTAAATGCGTGTACATCAAATACAGCTTGCAAAATATTTCTTAAGGAAGTGTTAGAAAATATCACACAACTTTCATCAACTATACGTTTCGCAATCTCCCGAGAGAACCCTGCTTTATGCCGAATTGATATTTAAGAAAAATGACACACATATATGTTGCAACGAGTCACGAAATTGGAACATATTAACCTTAAGATCATTGAATAAAATTACTGAAGTGTCGCTTATTCTCTATTTTCATACGTAATACGAGGTTCATAGTTGGCTTCTCCGGTGTCCTCGATAAACGAAACAAGGCACATTGTTCATATTTGGCAAAAATAAGGGGCATATTATGGGTATTAGATAGGCAAAGCCCTTAATGTTTGAGGGATTATTGTGAATTTTGCAATAAATAACGTGTTAAAGTGCTACAAAGCGTTACGCGAGTGCTTTACGAGTGGAGTGAAATTTCACCCGCTGCCCTGGCGTGACTGCAGATGCTACAAATTCAAATTTAGAAAACAGGCAGGTAACGCTGTGTCAGATTTCTGTGCGAAGCGAAATGCGTATGGATCATTTAAAAATTTTGGAGGATGCTCAAGCTTCGCCTTTCAGAGTGGAACGCGATGGCATTCGAAGATCCCCCAACTTATTCTCACGCTTCCCGGCAACTGCAGCTTATGCAACCGTAATGTTTACCGGGAAACGCTGGCGGCGAACGCTGTGCACGAAAGCGGGCTTTCTGGTAGAAGCGCGACCTCTTGCGTGGGCCGATCCCGGAGGTAGCGCACAGCCACGCCAAAGAGATTGCATCATTTTCAGGTTTCCGTCAATGTTTCGCACTTTTAATCTTTCAGTCTGAGAAGATTCAGCATAGAAGGCATGCGCTGCCGGTGTTTCGTTTCGTGACATTTCTTCGTGGGCTGTCATCCTCGAAATTCCGAAGAATAGCTTTGTCAAGAATGTAATACGAGGCACGGGAAACTTTAGTCGTGTAATGTTGGGGCAACACAACCCGTATATACCGCCTGTCATACAGCAAGGCGTGGCATATACCTACACCTAAATATAAACGGGAATTGTGGCTCAAGGTGACGCCGGCGCCGTATCTTCTGCTAAACGGGGTCCTTGACGCTGTCGCGTTGATACAGCCTTTGTAGACAATTTCTACACCAAGTGCTCGAAAGCGTTATACGGCCATTTTACCCCATGTTCCATAGGGTCCTGAGAAAACCCTACGTTACACAGTGTTTGTAATACTTAGCGAAAGTAAGGGGCACGTCACAGATTATGTGTTGGCAATAAACTACGCATTCAAGCGCTCGAGAGCGTAAATTGAATTTTACGAGTAGCGCAAGGTTTAGAACGAATCCTGGCATAAGTACACTTGCCACCAAGACCGAATTTAGCAAAAATGACCAGCTCACAATGGCAAATATGTATCTGAAGATAAATGTGTATGTTAAAGAACAGCTTCTGCAAAACAAAACATGTTGAGGAAGTGTTGAAAAGCATCATGCTGGTGTTACGATCTATATTTCTCAATGTCCCGAAAAGACCCTACGTCACACAATGTTTATATTTCACATAAATACGGTGCATGTGAAACGCCATGCGTCGTAGAGTTGCAACGATGCTGACCTGACTAGGCGCGTTCAATAATCCTTGGGCTGTTTGTTTGTGATTCCATGCGTTATACGACGTTTGCCCGGTGAAATAAACGAAGCAATTTGTTTATGATTTGTGAAAGCAAGGACCAGGTAATGAGGAGTACGCAGGCATTATTCGAAGTGGGTGAGTGGCAATTGCAATAAGTTACATATGCAAGCTCTGGATCGTTTTCAATGTTTTACAAGCATGCATATTTTAGCCCGCTTCCCTGACACAGCTACAACTGCCATCACGAAAACAACTTGCGAAAATGGGAGAGAAGTTACGGCAAACCTCTGTGCGAAGAGGAATTCGTGTGCATTTAATACTGCCTTTGAAAAAAGTCATTACGCAGTCGTTATAAGATTCCATGCAGTTGTCATCAACTAAGCTTAACAACGTCTCGAAATGTGTGTGCATTTATTACTTCCTTTAAAAAAAATTCATACTACCGATATCAACTGCGCTTGTTTGTTACGTTGACCAAGTTTACTTTTGGTGGAAATGGGGGTCATGTGAATTAAATACGTGACAAACGTTTCACGTTACAGGCTTGATTGCAAGTGTTGTATATAATGGCTGAACGCTCCTCTTCCTCCCTTTTTATTCGTTATACGAAGTTCGTAGTGCGTTTCCCCGGTGTCCTCGGTGAACTAAAGGAAGGCACCTTTTTTACATTTGTTTCAAATCAGGGGCAGGTTATGAGTAACTATAACCATAAGCTGCTCCTGATTTGAAACATTTCAGACAACGTTCAAAGTGTGCAGACCAATTACAGCCTTAGCAATAAACTATACGTATGCAAACTACGGAGCCTTATAGCGGCGTTTTAAAACAACGCCTGATTTATCCCTTTCTCCCTGGAGAACTAACTATAAGCGCCACCAGCATCACATATATAGTGAAAATTAGGGGAGCATTGTGACCAATGTTCTCGCAATGTAAAATTTGTGTTGTTCAATTATTGCCTTTTTTTCAAAATTCCTCAGCAAGTGTCCGAAAGCATTATATACGAGCAAGGTTTCAAGCGTACCATTAATTTGTGTACAGGTCACTTCAATTCTTATTGGAACTGTTCGAAATAAACAGTCTGTTGAAATTTGGTTGTAATTCTGCAAGGTTGCTCAAGTCTGGTCTCATAGGCGTATCCACCGGGGAGGGTGAGAGAGAGAGAGAGAACATTAATTTGCATTGAGATTCAGTGACTTCCTCGTAGGGTGAAGCCCTTCGTTCGGGGCAGAATAGACAACCATTCAAAATATGTGCGTGGAGGGGTGGACGCATAGTAGGCCATTTGCCCTGCCCCCATTTTTGAAAGCCGGGAATACGGCGCCTGAAGTCCATAAAGCCGTTAGAAAGCCTGATAATGGCATTCTGCCCCCCCTTCCGCTTACCCCCAATTCGAAGTGAAAGGGCAAAGTAAAACTGGTACAGCGTGTAGAGCCGTGGTAAACAAGACGGACACCCGCATTCTCATTATCAAGGGCTAGTTTATATTTCTGTTCAAAAGTGAGACTGAATGAATGAATAAAACTTTATTTGAAACGGCTCTTCGTCCGTGCTGTCCGCCACTTCGGTGCCGTGTGATTATGTAGTAGCACCTGGAGCGGGGGGTGTGGTGGCGCCCTGGACGTGCCTTATGTGGTGTACAAGGAGCGACCAAAAAGCGGCTCGGTGGGTTTCAGGCGGAGTGGTCCAGCTCTCCCAATAGCAATGAATAGATGGCCTCAGGGAATAGGTGGGAGATAACAAGGCGAAGACCGCGCACGGGGGCCGGTCCAGTACGTGTGGCGAACGTCGGGATAGCCGCCGCACACAGGGCATGCCGGGTGGCCGCGGCGTTGTTCAATAATGTATTGCATGGCGTCATTCGCCAGTGTTCGAGTTTGAGCCCGACGCATTAGGGAGGCATCATGGCGGGTGAAGGAGGGATCGCGGGCGGGTACATGCAGACGAGCGCAGTTCGCGGAGCCTAGCGCGGCTTCGCTTGCGGTGTTCAGCGCGGTGCATTCTGGCGCCGTAGGTGTCAGGCCATGGAATAGGAGCGCTCGGTATTTTAGGCTCGCGAGCGAATGGGTGAGCACGCTCATTTCCCTGTATCCCCTGATGGCCCGGTACCCACTCCAAGAGGACGTGAAGTGAGGGATGCTGTCGCATGTGTATAGCGCGAGGGATGCCCTAATAGGAAGTAGGTTGTTTGCGAAAGAACGAAGGGCTTCCTGGCTGTCTGAGGGAACGGTAATGGTTGGTGTGGAGTGAGAGGGAATAGTAATGGCTTCCGATATGGCAAGGATCTCGGCGTCGATTAGAGACGGTACTCCGCCATGCCAACGAATGATGTCACCCTGAGGGCCGATGACTGCCGTCTTGGATGCGGTCGGCGAGAAGGTGGCGTCAACGTAGTAGGCGTCATGCGCTAGGTCAGTTGGATTGCTCGCGCCTAGTCGTCTGCCTGCGTTGCGTTCGGGGTGCATATTCCGGGGTATTGGTCGGACTTCGATTCGAGGGATGGTTATCCATGGTGGACGGTCGATCGAAAGAGATGGCAGTGGTGAGGTGTCGTTTCCCAACATTCGCAGGATGGCGCGTCCCTGGGACGAGGTGCTCAGACGGAGATGCTGAGACTCTCGGTGGGCTTGCAATGGACATTGATCGTGATCGTAGACATTTGTGTTAATTTTCAGGGCCACGTCTTGGGCGCATACCTGTCTGCAGAAGCCGATAAGTGTATCTGGGAGATGTCCGTGGCTCTCAAGGTGCCATTCTAGTCTCGTCAGGGCAGGCACGTACTCAGGATTTTTTTTTTTGGGGGGGGGGGGGCACCCAAGGTAACTTTTCTATGCAAATAGCATGAGGGGGGGAAGCACCTTAACTAGTACAAATGTTAATAACGCCCGCCATTCGCCATAAAGACGCGTAAACCCGCAAAAGAGAAATGAAATAAGGTGTATCTGACAGGTACGCCTGTGAGATACACCTCTCCTTTACTAGGAGAACAAGGGGAACCACATCAAATGGACTCGCGCAGGAAAGAAGCGCAGGAAGAACGCTGCCAAGAACAATTAAAAACGCGAAACTGTAAAATAGAGATTTCTATGGTAGCATACAACTTAAAAAAAAAAACGGCAGTTGACAACCAAGGCACACGGCCCAAGCGGGGTTGTGTCACTCCGCCTGCCAATCACAGAAGCAAACAAAATCGTCGTCATGCGGTCCTTTCAAAATGGCGTCGTACTTCATACCTCCGGAACGTCTGCTGTTCTTGAAGAGTCTTTTCATCGACGGAAGTAATGAGGTGTGCAACAGGCATAGACAAAGTGTATGGAGTCTGAGCATTCCACTCTTCAATAGTCTACCTGCCATGGTTGCTTAGTGGCTATGATGTTGGGCTGCGAAACACGAGATCGCGAGATCGAATCCCGATCCGCGGCCACGGCGGCCGCATTTTCGATGAGGGCGAAATGCGGAAACACCTATGTACTTAGATTTAGGTGCACGTTAAAGAACCCCAGGTGGTCCGGAGTCCCCCACTACGGCATGCCTCAAGGTTTCGGCACGTAAAACTCCATAATTAATTACTTAAATCTTCAAAAGTCTGCAGTACAGTTCATTTCACTGCTGAGCCCGTTTTACTGATGAAACTTCACTGCCAAATGAAGTGTAACTTTACAATATACTGCATAGTTGCAGCGAAACAAGCATTTTATTTCAGTTCAATAAAGAATTATCCATTTTCCACTATAATAGGCGAGTGAAACGTATAAATTTACGCGCTAATAATTTTATTTTTGTGGTTACCGCCTGATCAGGGTAACAGGAAAAGTTTGAAGTACGAATTATTTGCAGCACTTGTGGAGGATCAGTGGCTGGCGCTTATGAGGGCGTGTGCAGGGTTTCACTGTAGACGAGTTGTATCCGACTATAGCAGCGTTTTTTTTTTACTTAGCTCCAGAAGAGTTATAGAGGAATATACATTTGCGGAACAATCGCAGTTCTTTTGGATCCCCCGTTTACTGCTCTACCAAGTTAAGCTCCACAACCGACTCGTATTGTTATTTGGGAAGTTGCGTAACGATGCGTGGCCGCCAGTCCCGCATAACTGTGTAGAGCGCAGGACGCTGTGGTTACAGACGTACTGCGCCCACCGCGGAAGCTTAGAAAAACACCTATACATAAGCACCGCAGAGAAGTGTCTACGTTAGGCGGCTCGACTGATAACTGTATAAGCGTCATTCAAGGCACACGGAATTGTTGTACACTTCCGCCAACGTTTTCTCAACTTCCCTTTTAAATAAAAAGGTGTTGATCCATAAAGATTTTCATAAACAACGGTTAAATTTGTTATATTCGCTTTTTCTTCCTGTTTGGCTGCTGCCTTGGCTCTCTCCCTTCGTAGATCGCTTAATTTCTCAACTCCTTGCGACTCTTGTTTCCAGTTGCCAATTTTGCACCAAAAGTGCTGTACAATTAGGGGAAAAGCAGACGAGGTAACGGGTGACAGTCATATTGCTTATGGGTTTAAGAGGGAGCTTTAGCCCGGGTGCTACTATCTCAACATATGTAAAAGGAGAACTCGTTTTGCTCGGCAACCACGGCACTAAATTTGACGAGGTTCGTTGCATTTAAAAGAGGAACTTAATATATAGTGATGTTGGTTTACAATTTATGATTTAGATCGTCAATATTTTATTTAATAATTGGCAAAAGATCAAAAATTTTCAGAAAACGAAGCTATCACGTTTACAACTATCTAACTCAGAAAGGAAAAATAATAACACAATTCTATGAATTGCCACTGATTTTACATCTAAAGGGGACAACATCTATATGTTACACATGAATCTAAAAAATTCTGTCATATGGAAATACAGCTTTTGCTGAACCCTTATACAAACGCAACACATTCTCGTGAGATATAAATTGACGTGTCGAATTTCTCCGCTTTGAATGATCTAATGGATGCCGTTTGCAGAACTGCAGTATCTGCTTTTTATGCAGAGCTATTAATTTATAAACTTCGTGCGTCTATGCTTCTTCGAACTTTCGAATTTTCGAAAATCGTTTTCACAGTATTCAGGCCATAAATCGAAATGCCGCTTCCAACAGTGACTAGAATTTAACTTTCTCTCTCAAATGCGACAAATTTCATTAAAATCGGTCCCGAAGTTATCTCAAAAAGCAATTTTGCGTTTTACATGTATCTGAATAGGCCGCATCGGAGTAGGGCCCGAACTAAAGCTTCCTCTTAAGGATTATTGCAGGGCTTGATGATGGACGCTGCTTAGCATTATTTTATTTTCCACCTTATATAACTCATATCACGGGTATATGATTCCGAGGATCTGCCACCGTCACGGCGAGCCGTCACTCGAGGAAATAAGGAAGCAGAGGGACAAGTTAAACGCAACTGGCGTTTTGTCCGGCCGCAACTCGTTTCTCGTGCATCATCATCATCATCATCATCAGCCTGGTTACGCCCACTGCAGGGCAAAGGCCTCTCCCATACTTCTCCAACAACCCCGGTCATGTACTAATTGCGGCCATGCCGTCCCTGCAAACTTCCTAATCTCATCCGCCCACCTAACTTTCTGCCGCCCTCTGCTACGCTTCCCTTCCCTTGGGATCCAGTCCGTAACCCTTAATGACCATCGGTTATCTTCCCTCCTCATTACATGTCCTGCCCATGCCCATTTCTTTTTCTTGATTTCAACTAAGATGTCATTAACTCGCGTTTGTTCCCTCACCCAATCTGCTCTTTTCTTATCCCTTAACGTTACACCTATCATTCTTCTTTCCATAGCTCGTTGCGTCGTCCTCAATTTGAGTAGAACCCTTTTCGTAAGCCTCCAGGTTTCTGCCCCGTACGTGAGTACTGGTAAGACACAGCTATTATACACTTTTCTCTTGAGGGATAATGGCAACCTGCTGTTCATGATCTGCGAATGCCTGCCAAACGCACCCCAGCCCATTCTTATTCTTCTGATTATTTCACTCTCATGATCTGGATCAGCAGTCACTACCTGTCCTAAGTAGATGTATTCTCTTACCACTTCCAGTGCCTCGCTACCTATCGTAAACTGCTGTTCCCTTCCGAGACTGTTAAACATTACTTTAGTTTTCTGCAGATTAATTTTTAGACCCACTCTTCTGCTTTGCCTCTCCAGGTCAGTGAGCATGCATTGCAATTGGTCCCCTGAGTTACTAAGCAAGGCAATATCATCAGCGAATCGCAAGTTACTAAGGTATTCTCCATTAATTTTTATCCCCAATTCTTCCCAATCCAGGTCTCTGAATACCTCCTGTAAACACGCTGTGAATAGCATTGGAGAGATCGTATCTCCCTGCCTGACGCCTTTCTTTATTGGGATTTTGTTGCTTTCTTTATGGAGGACTACGGTGGCTGTGGAGCCGCTATAGATATTTTTCAGTATTTTTACATACGGCTCGTCTACACCCTGATTCCTTAATGCCTCCATGACTGCTGAGGTTTCGACAGAATCAAACGCTTTCTCATAATCAATGAAAGCTATATATAAGGGTTGGTTATATTCCGCACATTTCTCTATCACCTGATTGATAGTGTGAATATGATCTATTGTTGAGTAGCCTTTACGGAATCCTGCCTGGTCCTTTGCTTGACAGAAGCCTAAGGTGTTCCTGATTCTATTTGCGATTACCTTAGTAAATATTTTGTAGGCAACGGACAGTAAGCTGATCGGTCTATAATTTTTCAAGTCTTTGGCGTCCCCTTTCTTATGGATTAGGATTATGTTAGCGTTCTTCCAAGATTCCGGTACGCTCGACGTCATGAGGCATTGCGTATACAGGGTGGCCAGTTTCTCTAGAACAATCTGCCCACCATCCTTCAACAAATCTGCTGTTACCTGATCCTCCCCAGCTGCCTTCCCCCTTTGCATTTCTCCCAAGGCTTTCTTTACTTCTTCCGGCGTTACCTTTGGGACTTCGAATTCCTCTACACTATTTTCTCTTCCATTATCGTCGTGGGTGCCACTGGTACTGTATAAATCTCTATAGAACTCCTCAGCCACTTGAACTATCTCATCCATATTAGTAATGATATTGCCGGCTTTGTCTCTTAACGCATACATCTGATTCTTGCCAATTCCTAGTTTCTTCTTCACTGTTTTTAGGCTTCCGCCATTCCTGAGAGCATGTTCAATTCTATCCATATTATACTTCCTTATGTCAGCTGTCTTACGCTTGTTGATTAACTTCGAAAGTTCTGCCAGTTCTATTCTAGCTGTAGGGTTAGAGGCTTTCATACATTGGCGTTTCTTGATCAGATCTTTCGTCGCCTGCGATAGTTTACTGGTATCCTGCCTAATCGAGTTACCACCGACTTCCATTGCACACTTCTTAATGATGCCCACAAGTCTCGTGCATACAGACCAGCTGACTCAGAACCGAATCCCTTTCCTGGTCCCTGGGACAGTCTAAACAAAAAACGTTGAACTAACGAAGCAATAGCAATGCGCATGACCTTTGGATAGGTGGTGACAACTGAACGCATATCGAGTTAATCGCGCGGGCACCAAATCTGAGAAAACTGGCCTTCACACCCCAGGAAAAGCCGGTAACTACCGCCATCCAAAAGGAGTGAGAAAGGCAGCAAGACGTTCACCGCCAAACAGCTGTGAAGTCTCAACACGGTGACTCCGCATTTACACTCCAGGAGCTGCGGTCAGCACTCACGCAGCTCCGACGCAATACAACTCCGGGTCCTGATCACATAACATATACCGAGTCAATCCCTTCTGGCTTGGTTGGTGATTGCCGAAAGGGTGCAAGTGCTGGCGGGTTGAGCTCCGGATAAAATGTATCTCGCAGTTCTTGGATATTTCTTCGGTGGAGCGCCCGGTCTGTATTTGATATCGTTGGAGCGCGTAGCGAGGTTTGGCTTGGCCCATGAGAGTGAGAAATATTTGGCATACTTTAGGTGTATGAAGCTGGCCGTTGAGGTCGTCACATGTTTGCCACCACAGTTGAGATGCCAGCTGTTCAGCGTATTCCTGGCTCTCCTGAGTTATGGTGTGTATACGTCGGTGGCGCGTCTTTTTATTCTTTTCCCGGCACCACCAGCTCACCAGTCTGCGAGGTCGTTCCCAGAGGGCTAAGAGGTGAGTGCCAATGTGGGGTTGATTTTCCGTGGCGGCAATGCGGGAAGGATGTTGGGACACAACCTGCAACACATTGTTTGTCCATTCTGTGGGGTTAGTGTTGTCATCAATCTCATCCAGTTTGAGTTGTTGACGCGCCTTGTTCCAGTCAACGGGACAGATGTTCTAGTGGCGGGGTGTCCGACTTGGCCTTTGTGTAGGCAAGGGAAGCCAGATCTCAATAATAGAGTGATCGCTCCCCAGAGTGTCTTGGGTATTTTCCCATTGAATGTGGTAGCGGCTGGTTAACCAAGTGAGATCAGGGTGTGTGTCCTTCTCACGTGAGTTCCCCAATCTGGTGGGAGTGGTAACGTCGTTTAGGAGAGAGACTTTGTAGTAGTAGGTAGTTGTTGCCACGAAGGACGGCGCGGATCGCGTTGATCACATTGCGATTCATCTGTCTGACTCTGTCTGAAGTCCACCTTCTGCTTATGGGCGGGCTTCGGTTTCTGCTTGGGCCGATTTTGACTGGGTTTGCGGGTGTGACTTCGGCTCCGGTTGAGACTGCGGCTACGGCTACAGCTGCAGTCGGCGTCGAGGCATAGAGAAAGATATTCAACAAGAGGGGACACTTGGCAAAAACTGGCAACAGGAAACACGTCGCGCCTAGTTTCAACTCCATCCGTTAGCTGACGCGAGCATCAGAAAAAAAGAATGTGAAATGAACTTCCCGACAACGTTTTATATTTTTATTGTTTCCCACTAAAACTAGAAAAATTTTTCGTGCAAATGAACTTATACTTTGCGACTTGTTTTTCTTGCGTTGCCTAGCAACAAGCTAGCGGCACGCCAGACGCGCCATATGCATGCGTCATTCGCCAGACATGCCACCGAAGTGAGCGAAGCCGGCTGCGCATGTGAACCTCGCCTGCTCGGCGACCCGTTTCTTTTGGATGTAGCCCGTTTGTCGGGATCCCGACGTTTTCTTGCGTTCCGTCTGCATTTCGACACGGCACCACTGCACTACTGGACTGCAGCAAGGTGAGAAACTTTGTTTGACACACTTCAAGCACATTTGGGCTTATCACAACAAAACTGAACCTATATAGTGCCGCAGTTATCTAAGAAAAGCTTCGCCTTCCTAGCGTGATTAATTTGAGTTAATCACTCGTACTGGGAGATGTTTGCGACACTTTCTATGAGCCCAAGCATTATTATAACTTATTTCGGTAGTTTTTGGGCACGCTCGCCGCACCTGGCTTTGCGACGAAAAGCGCCTCGGTCGTGTGACGCAGTTTCGCGTGTACTGAATCTTACCGGGACAAGTTTTGGCGCTTTCTCTGACCGCGTACATTATTGTAACTAATTTCGCTACTTTTTGGGGTACTTTTCAAGCAGAGTGGCTGCGCTCGGCGTAGTGGCGCAGTTAGCGAAAAGCAGCTCGGCTGTGTGCCGCAGTTTCGCGTCTACTAAATCTTAGTGCGAGAAGTTCGTGACGCATTCTCTGACCCAAAAAATTAATGTAATTCATTTCGTAACTTTTTCGGATACTTTTGAGGCATGCTCGCCGCACCTGGGGTTGTGAAGCTGTTAGCAAAAAAGCAAGCCGGCCGTGGTGATTTAGTCTTGCGTGTACTGAATTTTAGTGGGACAAGTTGGTGACGCTTTTTATCGCCCTGCAACAACATATACCTTATTTCGGTAATCACGCTTGTCGAAAACGCGACGAGCGATTGCCGAGAGTGATAACACGGGAGTGTGTTGCTTGCGCCGGCAGGACGCGTAATATATAACACTGAGGAGCTGAAGAACTTGACATTTATAAATACTGAGCGATTGAAAACAGGCTTTGCACCCAGGAATCCATCTTGAGTGCGACTAGAAGGCATTCTGCGATCGTGTAACATGGTCTGGCTGAGAGCCTGTGTTGCAGCCACCTCTCTGTACTTGGCATACCATCGCGTCCACTGAGGCCAAGTTGTTTTGGAAAAGCGCAGTCACCCGTGTATTTGTGCTCTTAAAGTGCAGGAAATAATGCCCGTGAAGGGAGGGATGCTTGAAAATCGGATGTTTTCTTCAGATTTTATGGCATTGTTTGGCAGGAGTCTATTTGCTACGAATTGTATGTAAAAGTGAATTTATCTATAATTCCGCTCATTCACCACTTACGTACGTTTCGCCTCTACACGCAATGTTCCTGTTAGGTCAATATACGAAAATTATACATGCTTGTAATTTACTTTTTTTCAGCTGATGGCACCCGGTGGAGCTTCGTACGGCAACGACTGCTGCTTACCTCGTGCTACAACTTTGGATGAATGCACAAGAAGCGCCAAACGAGCATTTATATAGCGTGGTCACCACTTGGCAGTGGTGACCACGCTGCTTGGCGCTCAACTAAAGGTTACTGCTTGTTCTTACTACAGATCGCCGTTTCTGCTGGAGCTGCATTCCGACGTTTTGGAAAGAAGCGGTCTTCGTCACGTGCATCGCCGTGGTCAGCGAAAGCACGGAAGGCGTAGCCTTTGGACTGGCTACCACCAGGAGGCGTGGTGCCTATCATCAGCTCCAGGGAATATCTCGGCATCTTGCGATACCGCTTTTGCTATAAAAGAAGACTACCAGCCACCCGTCCTTTCACTTGGCAGTGGTGACCACGCTGCTTGGCGCTCAACTAAAGGTTACTGCTTGTTCTTACTACAGGTTAGTGCCCACTGTACATATACATTTGCATTTATATTCATACGGTATCGTCACCCCTGCCAAGTTTGAGTGTGTATTTGCTTGTTTCGCGCATCAATTGCTGTATGTTAGGATTGCCGATATGGCTAAGGAACTCGCAAAGCTGAAGGAAGAGATAAGAGCTGAATTGCTCAAAGAAATTAAACAAGAATTCAAAGCCTTCAAAGATGCATCAGAACGTGACCTTAGGAACGAGATCCGGGAGGTGCGCAATGACCAACGCCAAATGAGTAAGAGTATTGACTTTTTGCATAAGTCAATCGAGGAAATGAGACAAAAGCTTGATTCTGAGGTCTCAAAGAATTCAAGTCAGGCAAAGGAAAATGACGAACTGCGCGCTAAATGTGCTGCTCTGAAAAAAAAGCAGGTGAACTTCAAAGGCGACTCACGCATTCGGAGCAGTACTCACGAAACGCTAATCTGGAAATACAGGGCGTTGTAAAGAAAGAAAATGAGGACCTTGCTACTATTTTGTCTGATATAGGCACTGCAATCCATGAGCCAATCAGTTCATCTGACGTTGAGTGTTGTCACCGTGTTCCAACACGCAACCCGGATAAAACAAACATTGTCGTTCAGTTTAAATCAAGAGCTAAACGTGACGCCACCTTGAAAAAAGCAAAGACAAGAATCACAAACAGAGACCTACGTTTGGAATCTACATGCCCCGTTTATGTGAACGAACATTTGTGCCCAGCGCTAAAGAGGCTGCTTGGCATGGCAGTGAAAAGGAAATATGAACATAAATGGAAATCTGTGTGGACCAGCAACGGGAAAATCTATGCAAGGGAAAGTGATACATCTGATGCTGTGCAAATATTGGAAGAACGTGATCTTGCTAGGATTACGTCTGCTGTTTCTGACGTGACTGGGAACGCTCACTAAAAATGGCCATGGAATATCACGATTTCATCTTACCGCATCGTTTACAATTACAATCTAACTCTAGCATTTCCGTTCTACACTTGAATGCTCGATCTGCAGTGAACAAACAAGAAATTATAAGTAATTTTTTAAATCTGTTTTCTTTCAAGTTCGATATCATTATGCTAACCGAAACATGGTATCATGACAGCAGTGCTCTGCTGTACATTGATGGCTATGCTGATTGCGTTTTAAATCGAACTGATAGGCGAGGAGGGGGTGTAGCAATCTATGTCTCGTCGGGATGGAACTGTGAAGAAGTATCAGAGTTTTGTAAAACAACAAACGACTATGAAATTGTAACGCTTAAACATTACTCCGATATAATTTCGGTCGTATATCGCCCGCCAAATGGAAATATTTTTGGCTTTCTAAATTTCTTTGATAATTTACTGGACTATGTATCTGCTAACGAATTTCGACTTGTCTGCGGGGGAGACACTAACATAAATTTTCTTGAAAATACTGCTGCTACACTGGATTTTACTAATAGACTTAGCTGTGCGGGATTTGTAAACCTAATTAGCACACCAACTCGTGTTACGTTGTCCTCGTCTACACGTCTCGACATTCTTATCACGAATATTGACACTGTCGTAGAGCATACTGGAACAGTAACGTCGGACGTCAGTGATCATTGTCCTGTGTTTATGACATATCGTTTCAATGTGAGAAAAAGTTGTTCAGAGTCAAATGTGTTTACTATACAAGATATAACTGATAGAAATATGGATCTTTTTAAACGCACAGTTTGCAATTATGACTGGTCTTTCCTATACGAAATAAGTGATGTAAATGTCGCATATTCCAAGTTTATGTCAGCGTTTATACAAATCTACAGCGCACATTTTCCCTTCAAAAATATTAAGCAATCCAAAAAAATAAGAAAACCCTGGATTACACAGGAACTTTTTAAAATGATAAAACACAAAGATAAACTGTACCATAGATTTCTTACAACACGCTCGCCTGAAACGCTGACACTGTTTAAAAAGCAGAGAAACAAACTCAATACGGAACTTAGACGCGCTAAGAAAGCCTATCATGAGCATCTGTTTGCAAACGCCACTGGTAAACATCCTGAAACCTTGTGGAACGTTATCAATAAGGTTCTTGGCCGCGAAAAGCATGCTACCTCACCAGACAAGATAATCTACAATAACAATGAAATTTCAGGTTTAGCACTCGCAAACCATTTCAATAAGTACTTTGCAAGTATAACCGTGCCACAGCAAACTCGGCCTGATACGTCATCGTTTCTTTCCGTTTCTAACAGCTTATTTTTCAATCCCACTAGTGAATTTGAGGTATTTAGCACTATCATGAACCTTAAAAATAGTAAAGCTCTTGACATTGATGATATCCAAATAAAACCTATCAAGTATGTTTTAGAATACATCACTCCCGCTTTAACGCATATTTTTAATCTATCTTTACAGTCTGGGGTGTTTCCAGAAAAGATGAAAATGAGTAGGGTAACTGTACTTTTTAAAGGAGGCAACAGAAACGACGTGTCAAATTACAGACCCATCTCAATCATTCCAGTATTTTCCAAAGGATTAGAAAAGATTATTTTTTCTCGCTTATCAAACTTTTTCGACAGACAAAACATTCTATCTAGTGCTCTGTTCGGCTTTCGTAAAGGTACGTCAACAGAAACTGCTTTGCTCACACTCAAGGAGCATGTACTAAAAAACATAGAAAGAAATCTCTTCACATTAGCACTATTCATTGATTTTAGTAAGGCATTCGATTGTATAAATCATAAAATTTTGCTATGGAAATTATCACAGAGTGGCATTAGAGGTACTCCTTTAGCATTATTTGAGTCTTACCTTACTAATCGAAAACAATCAGTGTGTATAAAACACCACAAGTCAAGTTTTGTTCCTTTACTAAATGGCGTGCCACAAGGGAGCGTACTAGGTCCTATGCTTTTTAACCTTTACATTAACGACATTGCTAATATTGATACAACCGTAAAATTTATCGTGTATGCCGATGACACTAATCTTCTCATTTCTGGTCCGAATTCACAAGAATTAATGGAAAAATGTAACTGTCTACTCAATAAGCTATCTGAATGGTCAGTCGCTAATTGCCTAAAAATAAACCCTACGTAAACTAAAGTAATGTTATTTCGCGCAAAAAATAAAGTTATTACTAGTAAGCAAACCTTAGTGTGTGCGGGTAAAGAACTGCAAGTTGTGGATGAACATAAAATATTAGGCGTCACTTTTTCCTCGCACCTTACTTGGGATAAACATATTGAAAATATCTGCAAGAAAATGTCTGCTATCACAGGCGTTCTGTCTCGATGTCGGCGTCTTCTTCCAACCAAAGCAAAACTGAACATTTATTATGCCTTATTTTTTCCCATTTAAATTACTGTAGCTTAGTGTGGGCGACTACAGGAAAGACAAACATTATGAAAATCCTTTCTTTGCAAAAGAAAATGATTCGGCACATTGACAACATGGGTTATCTGGAGACAACGCGGCCAGGGTTCTTAAAGCATAAAATTATAAAAATAGAATATTTCTACACGTTTCGCCTTCTAAATTCATTTTATTTCTCAAATACTGCCTTCAAAAATTTCCTAGTGTCTACTGCATCTTTGGCACCAAAATTCAATTCTTCCAATACAAGAAATAGTGATATATGGTATGTCCCGTGGTTTCGTAACAAATATAGCCTACAGTCATTACAACATAATCTACCACATATATTAAATAAATATAAAGGAACATAATTATACCTCTTCATCGAAGGAACTGCGAATGCATTTTGTAAACATGTGATCAGTGATTGTTTATCGTTCTTTCAGAGATAACTGTACGTATTACTAATTTTGTAACCCATACACATGTATTTCTATCTTCTGGTGTATCAAATGTTTTTTTTTTTTCATTTTTTAGTCTGTATTATCTACTCTCTATACCAGAGCGACTTGTATTAGTTTTGTTAGTAACCCTTACACACATACTTCCATTTTTCTGATGTATCAATTATGTCGTTTCTCTTAGTCTTTATATTATTTTCGGTCTTGTTATTGTGCATTTTTTTAAATAATTTATTCTGAGTGTCTAACAATGTTACAATTTTGATGCAACCACCATGTATGCCTTGTAATGGACCATCGGCCTAGTCAAGCTGTTTTCCAACAGCTTTTAGCCTTTGGTATCCACCAGAACACTTGTAATTCTGGAAATAAATTGAATTGAATTGAAATAAACATTGCATCATTTCAGAAGACGTCATGCGTTTTCTTTATGAAATTGCACGTCACACAGATTCGGTGGTGGCGTGTAAAGATCGTTGGCAATCATTTTTACTAAATAATAAAACGATTCCGCGCCAAGGCCACACGTGGTTCAGAAGTGGAAGCGAAAAAAATTAAATAAATGCCGCGCCGATCAGCGGAGCCGGCGTGGCATGTACCAACTGGCGTTCGAAATGCGCGCGCCCAACACCGAAACCGGAAGATGTTATCCCATCCGCTTGGTGCGCTACAGTCAATTCGGCCGCTGGGTTCTGTAGGAGTGTCCGGTCTTGTTGAAATTTTTTTTCTCTATGGTCGACGGCCGAATACCGGTTGCTCGTTGGCCCGCCGGAGTCTTCTCGAGCAGGCCGTCGTGAATGACGGTGGGCTGCTTGGTGATTCGGATTGATGCGAGTCGGCGAACTGCCTCCTCTGCAGCGCGGCGTAGTGGCAGTTCGCGTCAGTTGCCGGGTGGTCACCTCCGCAGTTGCAGCAGCGCATATCGCACTCGTGAGGAGTTGTTGATGAATCAGTTCCAGAGGGGAAATGTTGCCCTCAAGATCTGCAGCACGAATATGTCGAGGCGTTGGGGCGGACATCAGATCTGTGTTTCAGGCTGTAACAGTGCCAGCACTGAAGGCATTTCGGCTTGGGTGGGTACAGTCGGTATGCCGCTGAAAACAGGATGGCGCTCTTTGGTATTTCAGGGCCCTCCACCGTGATGATCAGAGACGCCGTCTTGCCAAGTCGCCGAAAAGACAGGATTTTTCGGCCCGGAATGAGGAGTTCTTCCCGTACGGCATCTTCGGAAAACGAGAGTGGCACGCCGTGCAGGACGGCGCAGGCGTTTTGTGGGCCGTTCGCGCAGTACGCACTCACATGGTGCGATTTTCCGCAGACATCCACGGACTGTAAGGCGAGTAATTTGGTGGTGGCCGATGCACGGTACATGTCGACGTCAATGAGGTTTTGGGCGGTTATTCCATGAAACGTGCATGCACTGTTAGTAAGAATACAGCAGCCCTAAAGACAGGTGTATTAAAGTTCATCAGCGCTGCCGGCCATAACGTGCAGCAAGTGCCCCGACCGCGATACAAATGCACACAGAATTTCGGCTATTTCAACCTTACGCAGTTGTACGATTGATTGCTCTCGCAATCACGGTTACGCAAAGAAAACGCAAACGAAGCTGAAGCGAGGCTATTCTGGACAGTGTGTGTCGGGGAGCTATTATAATTATTATTCATTTTCTTATTATTCGCCACTGTTCAGCAAAGACAACGATAACTCTTGCGGACTCATCCTGTGGGCAACATGCGAGTTAACGGTTCTAAAGTTACGAATTCAGACTTTTTTTTGTGCATCTCAGCGCTGCGCAGAAATATAGGACAGAGTAAGCTCAGAAGTTTGCAGAAAAGTAGTACGATGCGACCAAACGCAACACAACGCATGGTGAATCACCGATGGATGTTACCGTCGCTGCAAAAGATGGGGATGTAATACAATGCCCGTCATTCGATTATGCGCAGACACGACACTTGCAGGGCTGCTAATAGAAAAACATTGATTTCATGAACTGTTACTTACCTCTTGATAGGCGTAAGACGTACAGGTGCCGCAGAAATGGAGCTGACCAACGCTCACCCTGAACTCATGAGCTCATGGCACAGCGATACAACCACCACGTTGAGAGAAAGCGCGCGAACTGAGCGTGTGAGCATCGTGTGAGAGCGGAGAGCACACCAACCCAGCAACCTTCAGGCCTTGGCATTCGGAGCTTGCACAGAAGGGCGAAGAGATCCAATAAGACGGCGTCGTTACGTCATGTGACCGACTACGCGCAAATCAGCGCAAAGCGTGCATGTGAACGCAACAGACAGTGGTGATTCGACTGGGTAAAGGCAGTCACTGCTCTGTACAACGGCGGGGGTTGCAGGCGTTGCAGAGGTTGCCGTACTCTTCTTTCTCGACATGTTCAGAGAGCGTAGGAGCATAGAGCACGATTGATTCGGTTACGCCTTGCGGTATGTGGTAATGCGCAGTTGTTCAGGCGTTCTGCCTGTTTCTTTGTAACGTTTCCTCCCGATATGCTTGTGCACAGTGGCGTAGCAACAGGGGGGGCCGGGGGGCCGTGGGCCCCGGGTGCAAGGGTCCAGTGGGGGGGTGTCATACGCCTGAAGACAACCCTCTTTCCGCCGGCTTGACTGGGCGCAAATGGCAAAGAATGCTCCAGTAGCCCGAGCTCATGTACCCGATGCGTTGCGCCGCAGAATTGTCGGCTGCAGCTCTATCCAACACCCCACGAAACAATTGCACGAATGTTCGGGCTAAAAAATTTAATTCGCAAAATGGTCACTAAACTATTCGCCTTAGCGGAACGTTTCATGTGGGGTGCGCTCGTGCTGTGCGTTCATGCTGGGAGCAGGAGTCGCTAAACATACAGTGAGGCGTTGTAAGGCGTTGGGGCTCTTGGGTACCTCTTCCGTTCAGAACGCGAAGCGAAGACGAACAAAGACAGCAGCAAGAGGGCGTTCAACCAGCGCGCCCGGCGCTCGCGTTTACGGCGAAGCGTTCGTTGAGAGCGACGTTGCATAAGTGGGGCCGTCAAAAGTCTCGAATGGGATTCTCTGGATCGTCTTCAGACTCGGTTCGGCCGAAGAGTTTGGCGGCGTATGACTCGACAGGCTGTAGTCGCGGGCCCGCCGCGATGTCCGGCTCGCTTTTACTTCCCCTATCCCGCTCGCTCCGAGAAGCCGCTGCGAAACCTGCCGTTATGTTTCACGCTTTCCTTCTTACCCTCGAAAGTTTCAGAAAACTGTTGTTGTGTGACTTCATGTCACAAGTACAGTGTCTGTTTCAGCTGCACAGAATTTTATAAAAAGAAAGGTGAATTTTGTAAGGATATTTCCCGATCGAGATTCTATGAAGTTATGTCTTTTTGTGATTACTAGGAACTCGGTAGCGCGAAAAATATGGCAGATAAGTAATAACCATATCCTTAATAATTCCGTAATTAGTACTGATAGAGGAAGCACTTCAATTCGAGAATTGAGGACTTAAAGTCATATTATTAACTCAACAAAAACTACTTAATCAAAACCGTTTTGGGTGCTACAACCTACAGTACTTTGGCACTGCGGGCGGCGCCCAGTATATGGTAGCAGCGAAAGAAATACGAAATAGTGGACCAGTGACGTACGTTGATCCCTCAACCCTCTCCACTGCGAGTGCAGACCAACAGGTTTCGCTGGCACGGGCTTCATCGCGGTCTTCTTTTTTTTTTTTTTTTATGGTGACGACAAGAATCGACGCGAAGCGTTGCTCTAATCTGTTCCCAATCTTTTGGTGGTAACGCAGCTCGGATAATCACGTTTGTCCGTATAGCAGCAAATGAAACAAGGCTTTATTGATCAGAATGAAGAGAACCAGTAATTGTCATAGCATTGGCGCCCGCGCAGCAGGGAGGCAGTTGGCGTTTTCCGTTTTTCCAATATGGTGGGGAGATCAGCATCACTGAGACACAATTTAATTCTCGTTTTCGTTCAGGGCTGCCCACAGCCAAAATAGTGCGGGCCATAGTACCTACGACGATTTTTGTGAAGTTGTTGTTGGGCAAGATATCAATGTCGGCCTTCAATTTTGCAAATGCAATGTTCCCGTTAAAATTGGTAATTAAAACTTTACAAAAATGTTTTTTTTTTTCGTGTGACGTGAGCCGTATTTGCCACGATGCCGCATTTGTATTGGTTGTCAAGCCTTACAGCCCGACAGAAGATGTGCACATGCGCTTATCACAAGTTATCAGTGCAGCACCCTGTGTTATTTGGTGCAGAAAAAACTGCGTGTATTAAAACCCCTCAATCTCCCAAAGTAGCGCCATTCGGTTCCCTCCTCCTCCGCTCGGCGCGGCCTCGATGGTGGCGCCGCCGGTGGTGGGCTTGCCGTAGCAGACGACGGCTAACACGCTACGGGAGGAAATCCGCAGAAAAGTTCGTTCGAGCCCTGCGGATCAGTTTTTTCAATCGAGATCTTTCTTCGTCAGTCGGTAACTGGCCTTTAGAACTTCGTGTTAGAATTGCGGAGGAAATAGAGAAAATGACCATTATTCAAGGCGTATTTAAGGCGTAAAGCGCGCGACGTTCAGAGTTCGTGTTGCTGAAACACGACGCAAGCACGCGGTTTACTCAAACACGCGCGTAATTACCAAAGTTTCAGGTGTTGACAGCGTGAAAGTATGTGTACGTGGTTTCGTAGGTTCATTCACGTACCTGCAGGACACTTTTGTTCGGTCGGCGCGCGAGAGATTCCGGCTGTGTGCAGTCAGCAATGCCTGGCAACAGGGCCGTTTTTTCATTGCGGGGTGCTTTGGTAATCATGACGATATATTGTTTTTTTTTTACAAGTACTGCTCCAGGAGGGCACATGTAATGGCTAACGGAGGCCTCTGAAGAGCACGTAACATTACACTAATGCAGGCGTCGCAGGGAGTGTTGGCATACAAAATTGGCTGTCCGCGATCTTATACCCCCTTGGCATTCGCAGGCTTCGGCGAGCCCCATCCAGCGCTGGTTCTAGCTTTGGTGTTCCCGTTGCCGCTTTGGTGCCCTGGAGGCGCCGTCAATAATACGAAATAATGACAAGTTGTTACACTAGTAAATAAAATTTATTGAAGAAATACAATCGCGCTGAGGCGCCAACTACTAAAGCAGCGCTAGCGCGCGCGTATTATGAAACGCCAACGAGGAATTTACTGGCCCACGTACGACTCTACGATCAAAGTGCAAGTTAAACATCCCCAGGCGAGCTAGATAACGTTATCCGGAGCCATCCACTACGACCTCCATCCTAGCTTTAGTCGCTTCGGAACGTTAAAAACATTAATCACCACAAACCAAATCAATACATGCGGGCGTACGTTCGAAGCTAAAAGACTGCATCGTAAGTCATAGTGAGCCTTGCAATAGCGTCGAGAATGTGCTAACTTCTGGCGGAGCTCAAAACACACCCTGAATAAAGTCGCTTTTATGTCACAGGCCAGCTGCAGATGCGTGCATTTCACCACAATACGATACTACATGAAACAAAGAGGGCACATTCGAAAAAAGAAAGTCAAACAACGCGCTAAAAACCACGCAGAGCATGAACACCTACTTTTTCGAAGCGGAAGGCGTGAACTAGGCTCAAAATAAGAGGTTGTGAGTAGCCGTGGCCCTTACTTCACTAAGCCGTGCGCTCTTTGCCACTTCCTCGAAGTCAGCCCGCCCGATCCTGCGAATCCACACTTTTTGCGTTGCGCCAGCCGGACGGCAAAGCAAAAAGCTTTTTGCCCTCGCTGTGTCTGTTGCGGCGACCGAAGGCGCAGCAGCATGGCATCGCAATTAAGTTCTCGGCCCTGCACATTCTATTACGCTAACGCACTCCGTCAGTCAGCCTGCCGTACTTTCGTCGCGCAGGCCCAACAATGGAGGTCGGCGCTCGCTGGAAAGAAAAAATATACAAAAGCGCGGCGCCTGCTCCGCGCTGGAAAGAAAAAAATGTAGAAAAGCGCGGCGCCCGCTTCCACGTGACACAGATTGGCCAATGGGGGAGCGGAGGAGGCTGGGGCGACAGGAGGCGTGGAGGAGGACGCGCCAGGGTGAGCGGGGTGGCGGAAAGATCTAAGAATGGCGCTACTTTTGAAAAATTGAGGGGTTTTAGCGTGTATTGGCCTCGAGCTCCACCACTGTAAAGCTGGCGCCACCGTCGGCGTGACGTGCTATTAGGGATCACGTGGAAATAGCGGCCGCGTCGGCTGCTTCGGGAGCGCCGAAGCGAGCTGGAAACAAGAGTTTAAGTTCCCTCGTACGCTGCGGTCTTCATTTAGTGGCGAGATTTTCCCGCTTCGAGTGTCTCCTTTACAACGATTGAAAACATTACAATAGGTAGTGGCTGCCTTTGAAGGCGCGCAACATGGTAGGCTACTGCTCAGTGCCGCAGTGCCGGACGTACGCAACGGAGCCCGGTGTCATCCTTATTCATACGTAGCCGCAGGAAAAGAAGCTGCGTGAAGCTTGGCTCGCGAAACATAAAACCGGCAAACAGTCATCGGCTAATACTCGGGTATGCAGCAAGCGCAGACGCGAGGAAGATTTATGCCACGGCGCCGGGTCTGCGATGTTCGAAAAACGCGCCCTGAGACGCTCGCCCGAGTCCGCTGCCCGACTAATGTCATGACGGTTTGGTTTATGAACTTTTCGATGCTATAGATACTGGCAAGTTCACTGGAGTGGAAAGAGAGCGGTAAGAAGCACATTAAAAAAAAGCATGGCATATGGTCATGTTTGTGTTATGAAATAATGCACTGGATTACAAAAAACGAAGCAGCGGGAAATCACACACTGAGGACACCGATAAACATATAGTCCAACGCAGCTCGAGAAATAATATCGAAACGTCCAAGAATTTAGAAAAAAAAAGATTCAATCGTCGCGATGGCACATCACAGTCGCCGTAGATATAGGCGTCGAAGTCTTTACAACGAAATCATTTTTGAACAGCTCTGATAGCGCACACGCAACAATGGTTGCTTGTATATTGTCAAATGCTCATATTCTGCGGCTTAAAGCTCATGGCACGGTGCGAAAACGCGCACGCGGCGAAAGCGAAACAGGGCGCGGACAAGCATGCAGACGCGCTGTCGGTCGCTGCGAAGCTGTGCGATCGCTGCATTGAGGCTTCATTCTATTACGCTCCATTTAGTTATACCAACACTATAAGAACATATTTCACATAGTTTGCTCTCAGCGTTTGCCTACCTTTCACGCAAGAAGCCGGTTCGGGAGACTCCATTGCTGCAATTGCGCACAGTGGCTTTCACATTACGTATTCGGTAAAGAAATAGCGTCTGTAAACGATTCCGTGCTTTCAGTTTGCCCAATATTTTTATTTAGACAGTAAAAACCATCTCTCGTTTCGAAAGTACTCACAGAAATGTCCGGGAAAGCTCCCGCGTGGTGTTTTCACTGAGCACTGACAGCAAAACCTATGAGGAGCGCGCCGCGTGATCCCTCAAACTACGCCAGCGAGGCGCTTCCGATAGATGGCGACTCCGTAACTCCTCGCCGCCAATACCTGCTGCATTCGCGATCTCTGGGAAAGGAAGCGAAGGAGAAGGGGACCCGGGGGACCTGCAAGGTATGCAAGGCGGCTGTACTGGTGCTGAAACCCGGAAATTGTCGATATCCTCGCCTTCCTCGACTACACCCGGGGGGGGGGGGGGGGGGTTGACAGAAGACCTATGGGCCCCGGGTGCCAGACAACCTAGCTACGCCACTGCTTGTGCAGTTTCGGTCGTTCATTTCAACTTCTCCATTTATCGTCTGCATTGGAAGTTTGATTATGAGTGCCGCAACATCACATTGCTGGTTGTCATTACGGAAGAGCGTGCGCTGAAGGCAGCCGTGGTAGAGATTTAATATGCCGCGATATGATCACGTAGTACGTGTAGGACTGTGTGTGTTGGTCCCACATATGGCCGGTATGGGATATCCCGTTGAAAACATCCTTCGGACATCCGTAGGATTAAAGCTTTGGGATTTTGTTTAGATCCCAGAAGTTCAATCGTGTGGATGTCTCAAGGATGTCTTAAATAGGACATCCCGAATTTAATATCCACATGTTACCCTCTGGACGTCCTAAGCGGGACTTGGACGTTCGGATCTAATCGGGATGTCCAGAGGATATTCGTGGTCCAATGGGTTAGGCTGCTGCCTATTTTTATGTGGTCGGATGCATGCTATTATGAGGGTAATAAGATGAAGCTTAGGCCTCAGCTTCCTGTAATGATCGACGCATTTACGCTACTTATACTATATAGCTCGTTCGCACGTGGTCGTATTGTTTCGTATTAATAATGGGGAACGTTTGTCGAACTTCGTTGACTGCTAAATTTGCGTCACGCGCCCGCCCTCACTGATTAACCGTGTCGCCAATTGAGCTTCGTCTGCCGTTTGAGTTTTCTTTGCGTAACCGCGACTGCGAGAGCGATCGTAAAATGGCATGCGGTTGAAATAAGTAAACATTTGTGGGCATTTGTACCGCGATCACAGCACTTGTTACACGTGATGGTTGGCCTGCCGCTCTGCTGAATTTTCCCACGCGTTTCTGTCGTACAATGCCCTACACGTTCGTTTCAGGGAATAACGAAATTTTGGGCGATATCTTGTGAACTGCTGCTTATTTGCACGTTCTCAGGTGCATGCTAGTATGTTGGTGAGGTCAAGCTTACGTCTCAGATGTCTGTAACGATCGAATCGTTTACGCCTATTAGGTTATCGCTCCGAATTCGCACGTTGTCGTATTTTTAGTAATGGAGTCCCTCCCGGCCACGGCGCCCGCATTTTGATGAGGGCGATACGCGAAAACACCCGTGTACTTAGATTTAGGTGCATCTTAAGAATCCCAGGTGGTCCAAATTATTCCGGAGTCGCCCAATATGGCGTGCTTCATAATCAGATCGTGGTTTTGGCGCATAAAACCCAATATTTTTTTTTTTTTAGTAATGGCAAACGTTTGTCTCTTTTGACTGCTAATTACCCGCCGCGGTAGCTCAGTGGCTATGGTGTTGGGCTGCTGAGCACGGGGTCGCGGGATCGAAACCCGGCCACGGCGGTCACATTTCGGTGGGGGCGAAATGCTAAAACACCCGTGTACTTAGATTTAGGTGCGGGTTAAAGAACCTCAGGTGGTCGAAATTTCCGGAGTCCTCCACTACGGCGTGCCTCATAATTATAAAGTGGTTTTGGCACGTAAAAACCCCATAATTTAATTTGAATGTTAATTAAATTTCTGTCGGGTGCGCGTTTTATCGCGTTTTGCTGGACCTAACAAAAGTTTATTCACTCACTCACTCAGTCTGTCAGGTAACCTACCGTGTCGCCCAAGTTTTGTCTACCGTTTGAGTTTTCTTTGCATAATCGCGTTTGCAAGACCAATACAATCGCGGAAGTTCCAAATAATGGAACTATATTGTAGGCATTTGTATTTCAATGGCAGCACCTCGCACGCAGGGCGGTTGACCAACCGTGCTGCTTCAGTTTTCTCGCATTTGCTATCATTTGGGCCGGCGTATGTGCGGACATGTGTGCGCGACGCGCTGGACAAGATTACGAGACTGTTGCATCCCCATATTGTCATTGTATATGTACTGGAGTTATGTAGTCGACAATCGCCTAATTTCTGTATTATTATTGCGGTAGAAATTGTACGGACACTCCTGATGAAATTCCGCTGACGCGGACGTGCGCCGCGGTGGGTAGTGGCTTCGTGGGCGCTGTTCCCGCGCAGCTTAGCGTCGAAGTACGCGTAAATTTGGCTCTGGAAAGGCATTGTGGCTGGAAGCAGCAAGAAGCGATCGCGTGTCGCTGCTGCCCCGCTTCACGCCAGCGTTCATACAGTGTGTTAACCGTCAGGGAGATGTGGTCATGTTTGGCTTTGCGCACGACACTGTTAATTTAACAAGGAAGCGAAGGTTTATTGCAATTTAAAGTGGCGATAACAAGTACAGCTGCTTAATATAGCCGTTTTGTAATTTGCTGTCCCAATCGCTGCTTCGCTTTTCGGACGAAACTTTGCTATGCTGACGTAGTGACTAAGAGAATTCCTTTTATCTTTGTACAGAGTTGAAATCATTACTTCTTTTCTGATAACTGCTCGCTCAACGAGTTTGTATTAAGCCACAAACAAGCAAAGTTGCTGTCAGAACCTGCAGATTGCTGTTAAATGTGCAGGTTGTTAAGATAGCAATTTTCTTTAACATTTCTAACACGTTTTTATTGCATACTCTACAGTCATGCTGTGTCGCTGCCATCAGCCTGGTGTCACTTTGGATCGACAACATTCTTTGTTAAATTATGGGGTTTTACGTGCCAAAACCACTTTCTGATTATGAGGCACGCCGTAGTGCAGCACTCCAGAAATTTCGACCACCTGGGTTTCTTAACGTGCACCTAAATCTAAGTACACGGGTGTTTTCGCATTTCGCCCCCATCGAAATGTGGCCGCCATGGCCGGGATTCGATCCCGCGACCTCGTGCTCAGCAGCCCAGCACCATAGCCACTGAGCAATCACAGCGGGTACAACATTCTTTGTTGAGGATCAGCACAGAAACAAGTCCACAGAACTCTGCTTTCTTAGTACCTCTGATTTCAACAGTGTATTTTCGTGTCTGCGACCACTGGAACCGATCCTTCAGGATGACTAGTAAATGTGTAGCGTACCCATGATCTCTTCTGTTCTGCATCTGAAACTATGGACGAAAGGCTTCACCCAGCGTGTGGCGACTTCATTATGGGCCGATGTACCTGTGAACTCTGGGTTAATTTTTGTCTCTGTGACTGTTCAAGCAAGTCCACAGAAATGCCCCACTAAATTTCTTAGTACACGTGAACTGCAATGTAGTCGTCTTCGAGCGCTGAGCCAGCCTGCAGTGAGCCTTAGTGAAATGTTCAGTCGCCAAGATACCTGTGATCTTTTCAGAAGTATTTGTAACTGCTGCCAATGAAGAACAGTCATGCTCTGTCTCTGGTAACTTCCATCGAGGCTGTCTGATACCCGTGAATATTTAGGATGAAATTGTGTTTATGTGTGGCCGCTGAAGCAAGCCCACACAAATCCTCTATTAGCTTTTCATATGGGTGAACTCATATAATGCATTTTTCTGTCTATGACTGCTGAAGCGAGCATGCTGCCAGCTTTTAGTTAATTGTGTAGTCGCCAAGGTACCTGTGACGGTTCAGCAATATTTGGCTGTGACCACGGAAAGGTCGCATTCAGCTTCTGTTTACTTACTTAGAGGCCTTCAAGCCTATGAACACTTATGTAGAATTTGTGTTTGTGACCACTCAAGTGCAGCAAGTGTCTTGTAACTGCTTTCGTATCTGTGAACTCTCCAGTAATGTTCGTGTTTGCAACTGCTTAAATGATCCTTTAGTGTTTTTTTAATGCTCAGTGTGTCTATAAAATATTTAGTACTTTTACTGTGTGCAACTTTTGAAGGAAGCCTGCAGAAAGTCGAGTAGCTTCCATCATGGCTGACACCTCTGAACTTTCCCGCAAATATTGCATTTTTGTGCCCGCGACTGTTGAAGTAAGCCAGCCCACAGTAGCCCTCCTACTAACTTCCTTTGTACCCTCCCCCCTTCCCACCCTTGCATAGGGCTTTTAAACTTCTTTTACTGGCCGAGGTGCATCTGCAAATTATTAGCTCAACTCACATGGTCTTGTCACTACACACAAAAGTGTCAATGTTTGCTCTGGTGACCTTTGCCAGAACTTGCTAAGGATGCACAGTGCATTTGCTCTACACTCTAAGAACAGTTGCACCCTTTGGGGTGTAAATTTGCCACAGAAGAATAATCATCATCTGTCTTGCTTGCGTTTCCTTTCTTGAAAACTCTGCACTCGTTACTTTCCTGTTGAGAATGCTCTGTCATGCTGATAATGCGCATGCCGTTCGTGACATGGAAGTACCGGGCTTGCAGCGTTAAAGAAAGGAAATGCAGGCAAGACAGATGACGATTATTGTTCTGTGGCAAATATGCACCCCAAAGGGTGCATACTTTTAGAGCGTAAATTTATGTTTGGCTGTTTGGCTATATATGACTACTGAACTAGCCTCGAGTAATTGTTAATGCCTAATGTAGTTGTGACGTCTTAATTTGGCATAACTCGTGTTCGTGTATGTAACTACTGAATATGGCCTAGGGAAAGGCTCTGGCAACTTAAAGTGGCTAACATATCTAAACTTTCAGCAAATTTTGCATTGATGTGCCCACTACCACGGAAGTGAGCCCACAGCAAGCCTCGTGATAAGTTCCATAGTGGCCCCACTGCGAATTCTTAAATTTTCTTGCTACCCAAAGTGCATTTGTAAAGAGTTTGATTAATGTGCACTTTTACTAACCATGGTGCGGTATAAATAACTCCTTATAGCTGAGCTTGTATGATGAAATTATCGAGTTTATTTGTTTGCATTGATGGGTTTTACTAAAAACCGCTGACTGCATTTTAGAGTTCAACGAGTGATCTTCCTGCAACTGTTTTATTGAAATAAACGCTGTATTTTCAATGAGATTGTCAAATGATTCAGCAGCCTGCACAACTTAGTTCTGTAGCTTCGTCCCTGTTAGCACAAAAAGTATAGGTTGCATGTCTATATGTTTTGAATTAATGCATTTTTATCAGGTTGTATGTAACGTATTTGCTTAGCGTAGCAGGCAACCATGTGCACAATGCTTAGTTGCACTGCAGCCTTCATTTAACATGCTTTGAGATACGGTGGGCTGCATTCCTGGCTTGTCTCCTGGTACTTCAGCTTTTGCATGACAAATATTTGGTCGCCTTATTGGACCGCTGGGGTGGATCTTCACGAGCCATGCAGTTCCTTTTCATCATTGCCCACAAGTCATCACAAAACCAGCTTACTGTATTAATGGTATGTAAATTGCTGCAGGCTTGCTGCACTGTAGAGCCCATTCTGAGGAACGTCTCAATTATGGTAATTTATAAGCAATATGGACGCCGTGTGGTAAACCTAAATCCCCAACCTAATGTCCCACAAATGTCCTTTGGACAATTGGTAAAATGTCCCAGAAGCGTCCTACATCCTGACAAAGATGTCCTTAGGATGCACACGGGGTTATGCAATAAGAATAATCCGTATTGAAACGTCTCTTGGACGTCCGAATATCCCATTATGACGTTCGGGGGACGTTTCTATGAACGTCAATCCCAGGGACGTCCGAATGTCCCGTTTTCGATCTCTGCTGGGCATCTGTAGGACGCTGGTGCTCCAATGCGTTATCTTCAAAGGTCCTGCGGACGTCCGAATATTTGATTTTGATGTACGATGGACGTTCGTGGGATGTGCAATTGCGTCGGACGATCCTATGGACATCCGTAGTACATCATCGGGACTTCTAGGGATGTCCGACGGACATCAAAATATCCTTTGTAGGACGTCCTTTGGACATTCACTGGAGATCTGTGGTCCAATGGGAAGCTCTCCACTCGCCCCCATATAGCCTACGCAAGCGAAATTCCTTCTCCGCGTTCTCCCATACCAGACCTCAAGGATCGTGTCAGGCATACGTCACAGGCACCGCCTATATTCTTTTTTTTTCTCGGCGCTATGCATTTCCGCCGACGGCGTCACACGCGACCTGTTGTGTCGTTCACGCAGCGCACGATTTTGCGCGCTGTGCACAAGGAAACATGACTGGCGGTATAATTCAGTACTACACGAATACTGAGGCAGAACAAGCGGATTGCAGAGCGTGATGCCTTGGAACACAGTAGAAAACGGCATAGTTTCGGAACATGCGCACGACCGTGGGAACAAGCAGACGAAGCGGAAGTACCCATCCCTCTTGCTTCGGTGCGAAGTAAAACAAAAAACGCGGACATTCCGTTTGTGTGTTTTTTTATTTCTCTAAACTTCAATTTGTCAATTCAAGCAACAGATCGCACAGATAACATGTCTTGAATAATTCTCGAAGTCACGCGTCACCACGAGTGATGTCACACTACGGACACGATTACGTATGCGCTGGGGCACGATTACGTCACCGCTCGGCTTGGAGCGCGGCGGCCGCGAGTGAGGAGGGGAACGGCGTTCGGATTGAAATTTCAGATCTTTCCGCAGCGCGTAGTGATGTAATACTTTGCATACACGAATGTTATCGCGCAATGTATGCTCTGCGCTTGTCAGCTCAATATGGCCAGACCTGGTGAGGGGCCCTTTAACACTTTGAAGGGATCAAATAAGCAATTTACTGCATAGGCCTTAACTAAATTACCCATTTTGAAGTTTGTCTAAATAATCCAACCTGCCACCTATTTCCACAAATTATAAGCTAGGTGACTGGATTAGTATACCAAAGACTCCATGGTGAAAAAAATGGGGGAAATGAGAGAGAAGCTGGGATGTATTCATTCAATCAATCAAACAATATTTTTCATTCTGTCAATAATACAGAAAGGACTGTGACAAAAAGCTGTTTGTCAGAACAGCTTGACTAGGTCACAGCCCCATAGAAAAATTTCGGAGCAGTAGCAGCACTACTGTAAAATAAATAAAAAATTGAAACTTAACAGACAGTGTAGTACTATAGGGCACACACTAAGTAATGGAAATGTAAAGTTAATACAAAAAAGTTCAAGCAGTTTTTACAGTTGTCATAAAAATAAATACAAAACAGTTTCTTAGAAAAAATGAATATCTGAAATGCTATCAAATTACAAATATCTAGAATAAATACACTGAATGTACAGGAAAAAACAATATAGAAATCAACTTGTTACAAACGGTTACATACCACTGGACGAAACAATTCGATACGGTTATGGATTTGATAAATGAGACAAGGTTTGTAATAAAATAAGTGCTAAGTAGTAGAAATCTCAGAGCTATATATCACTGTATATAACTTGCGGATATCCTGATATGAACAATCAAATAAGTCAAAATTGTTAAGGTCATAGTGTAGAAGGGAGGGAAGAGCGTACGACAAGCACTCTTTTCCGGAGTTTAATCATACTGTGTCTCCTTCCCAATTTTCTCCATGACACGTAGAATAATTTAAATGCCTGGTTCTTAAATTGGCCAGAATGCGCAAATTTGTTATGTTCTTACGAGTTCCTAATTTGAATTTTCTGCTTAACATATGATTGTATGTCTGCTGCACTTTAACTATTCCTGAATTGCAGAATAAAACATTAATAGATGCCACAAAAGGCACATTGAAAATATGCCTAATATATTTTTTCTGAATCAAGTATATTTGATTTAGATTAGTGACCGTCGTTGTACCCCATACTAGTTGGCAATAATTTAAACGAGAGCTAAAGAGTGAGTGATAGAGCAGAAGCTTGATTCCTTTTGGAAGTGTCGAAACCGACCAATTGCACCTGTCACCTGAGCAAAGTTTTGCATGACATGTCATACACGGTAATCCCAGCTCATATTCGTGGAAAAAAATATGCCCAGAGATTTAAAATGGTCAACTATTTCAATAGCGTGAGTACTCAGTACTATGTCTTCATGAGGTGGAATAATTTTATTTTTTGGTCAGAATACAACAGCTTGTTTTATTTTCGTTAATATGCATAGCATTTACTGCTGACTATCTCTCTAGCGTTTTCATTGTGTGATTACAAGTTCTTCTAAGCTCGTGAATATCATACCCTGAAAAAAGTATGCTGGCATCATCAGCATATATTATGTATTTGGCCCCTCGCAATTAATATTTACAATGTCATTAAGACAGATGTTAAATAATAGTGGGCCTAGAATACTGCCCTGTGGCACTCCACACGGTAAAGGTTTCACTCCGGAAATAGAGTCGCTTATCTCAACGACCTGCTATCTGTTTCATAAATAAGAGTCAATAAGCGTTAAGTCTTGTCCACGAATACCATAGCAATGCAATTTCATTACCAATATTTTATGGTTTACTAAATCAAAGGCCTTTCAAAAATCAACAAAAATGCCAAGAACGAGCGCCTTATTTTCAAATTGTTTGAGAATATACTCTGCTTGCTCCAGCAGCGCCAGTTCAATTGATTTATTTCCCGAAAATCTAATTGATTAGGTGTAAATAAATTATATTTATTCACTGAATTTGAAAATCGAGTGTGCAGAATTTTTTCAAAGGCCTTTGAGAACACGGCCAAGATAGACACCGATCTATAATTGCCAAAGTTATTTCAGTCATTTTTTTTTTGTAAAGCATGGTCACTTTTGCTATTTGCATACTTAAAGGAAAGACAGAGTTAGTTAAATGTTAAAGATATCTGCTAAAATCGGTGCGATAACATCAGACATGTCTTTGACAGGACGTATTTGAATTTCGTCGATATCACAACTGGAACTACATTTTATACTTTTTATTGTTGATAAGACTTTGTGGGCGGTGACAGGACAAAAGTAGAATGATTGAGCATTGTGAACTTTTATGTATTCGCACGCATCACCTGAGGATCTGGTCATTACCATATCAGTGAAAAAAGTATTAAATGTGTCAGTCAAATCTGATTTATCCATATTTATACCGTTTACTTATAGTTTTGAAACAGGGGAGGTAAAGTGGCCGCGATGAAGGAGTGTGTTTAATCTAGACCACAGTACGTCAGAATGATTGCCAGGAACTTCAAGATATGTGGATTGATACTGAGTTCTGGGGGATCACAAGCATTTTGTAAGTTTGTTGCGATAACACTTGAAGGCCTCCGGTAAATGAGTATGTAGGAATGTTTGGTAAAGTTTATCTCTTGTTTTCATTTGATGACGCATCTCAGGCGTTATCCATGCTTTTCGTGTTTTACAATTTAATCTGCACTCTTTTTTTTAAATGATATAATCGCTTAAAAATTGCAATAAATTTATCGTAAGCATTGTTTGCGTCTAGAGATTTCCTTATATCGCTCCAATCTGCCTGTAATAGACTGCTACGAAATGCACTGAGCGCCACAGGTTTAAATAACTGAAACCTAATTATTCGAGACTTCGCTGTACCTTGTGTCAATAGCTCCACACATAAAAATATTGGAAGATGGTCACCGATACAACATGACAAAACACCTGACCTAATATTCATCTCAGACAAATTTGTAATAAAAAGACCTAGGACTGACTCGCATTCAAGTGCCACTCTCGTGGGTATGTTAATTGCGTTTATGAAACCATTAGACAGTATGATAGCATTAAAGTCGCGGCTAACAGAGCTTGTAGAACTGACGTCAATATTAAAGTCTCCCCCAGCAATTATAGTATATTTATTTTCTGTCATAAATGAAAGGAATTGATCATAAAAATCAAGAAACGTTGCAATACCGCCATTTGGTGGTCGATAACAAACTGAAAACACGTTATTGCTTGCACGTGCACAAAGCATTTCATAATCAGGGGTTGTCTGCGTAAAATAATCCGACAGCTAACTTTCAACATTCTTGCAAACCAACAAAGCAACACCCCCATCATGGCTGTGCATGCGATTTAAATAAAATGTCCTGTAATTGGACAGCCTAAAGACGTAGCATTCATTAGTGCTCCAAGTTTCAGTCAGCATTATGGTGGAGTATTGGAATGAAAATTCAGTGAAAAACATTCTAGGTATGATACCTTATTTCATATTGCATTTAGGTGCACGCATCTACATGAATTAGGAGGTAGCCGACATACAAGATCGTTAAGAGGAAGCTTTGGCTCGGGTGCTCCTATCTAAATGCTTATCTTATATTTCGGCCCGCACTGACCACAGCCTTAAAATCGGGGTGCCATTGTGCCGCACAAACCGGTACAGTGACTCATTCATCCCCAGGACAAGTACGGCCTCAATCGCACTCATCACCGACCCTACTAACTTCAAGACTGCCGTTCAGAATGCCTTTTGCTAATATTTTTTGTAAATAGTTTTTGTTTGTATTTTTACTGCATTACTTCTTGTTTTGACTCCACTCCTTTCTGTAACGCCTTCGGGCCTTGAAAGTACGTGAAATAAATAAATAAATAAATAAATACATGCAAAAGGAGAATTAATTTTTCTCGGCAACCACTGCACCAAATTAGACGAGGTTTGTTGCAGTTAAACGAAAAACTTAAAATCTAGTGATTGCTGGTTTCGAATTTTTGATTTAGGTCGCCAGTTTTTTATTAAAAATTGTCAAAAATCGAAAATTTTCAAAAACGAAACTATGTTTAGAACTCTGTAGTTCAACGTAAAATGATAATACAATTCTGTGAGCACAAAGCAACTAACAAGATAATATAATTGTGAGCACAAAGCAACAGCAATGCCCTTGCTGTGCCTTTAGGTGCCAGAGTGTGTGTGTTAAGGAGTATCTGCTGTAGCACTCAAACCCACTGACAAACCGAAACAATTTTTTTGTTCCGTGTTATGGGTTTTACGTTCTGGTTCAGAGAAAATGGTTGTTTCAGTTCAACTCCTGAGTAAAACTAAAGTAACGGTTCAAATTGGCTTCAATTGGTTTATGTTTGTTTGAATAAATTAAGAATAAATACAGGGAAACAGCATAAATCTTGTCCAAAAACTCGAAGGTACTCCTGATCTGCACAGGTCTATATAAAAGACAGCTGACTCATGTAACCTTGCAGAATACCAGAATTTCCACCAAAGCTGTCCCTTTCTATCAGCCGCATTCATAATCTCAGCTGCTGGTAATTATAAGCCACAAAGTCTAAGAATTTGCCCTAATACGACTCACCCATATGAACCGTTGCCTGCATATAACGCTTTCGAACACTTGCCAAGAAAATTTTGAGCAAATTGGGGTGTATTTCATCCACCAACTTCAAACTTCACATGCACATCAACCATAACATCCAACCATAAATTTAGTTCCAGTGACCGCTGCAGTTGTTCCAGTGCAGCTAGCTAAATTATACGATGTTCCTAAAACACTGTCTTAAAGGGTCCCTCACCAGGCCCCATAGCAAATTTGGGTTATACACTGGAAGCAGTGGCGTAGCCAGAAATTTCGTTCGAAGGGGGGGGGGGGGGGGGGGAGGGCTCACAATGCAGCTCGGCCACCTTTTAAGAGGAAACATTAGGTTGGATGCTCCTATCTAAATACATGTAGAAGGAAAATTTTTTCTCGGCAACCACTTCACCGAATTTGATGAGATTGGTTGCATTTAAAAGCAAAAATTAAATTCTAGTGATTGTTTGTTTCGAATTTTCGATTTAGGTCGTCAATATTTTATTAAAAAGTGGCAAACATCGAAAATTTTCAGAAAACGAAACAATGAAGTTTACAAGTCTGCAAATCAGCAATGAAAATTGATATCACAATTCGATAAATTGCACATAATAGTGCATCTAAAGCGGACGAAATTGATATGTTACACATGAATATAAAAAATTTAGTAATACGGAAATACAGCTTTTAAAAAAAATTAAATTATTGGGTTTTACGTGCCAAAACCACTTTCTGATTATGAGGCACGCCGTAGTGGAGGACTCCGGAAATTTCGACCACCTGGGGTTCTTTAAAGGGAAGCTGAAATACTTTTCGAAAAAACTGAGTTCTCTACGGCATTCTACAGTTTTGAGTCTCCTGAACACGTATATCTGGTTCAAAAAGGGCGGAAACAAACGCAAGCGGCTGTTTTTCCAAGAAAACGCGCACCAGCGCCTCAGGGCATCGCGCGAACGCCGCTGTTGCCCGTGATTGGTCGGGGCCGCTGTGACGTCGTTGGCGGTAGTCGCCGGTCGGCGCCGCCGCATGTCTCCGTTTCAGAGCGTAGCACCATTCCTTTCTCTCTGGTAGCACGCGGTTCTGCTGTTCTGGCTTCATAGCTGAGTTGCAAGATGGAACGTTCTCGCTGTCTCCGACAGCTCGTATTGTCCCCGTACATGTTTGAACCCACAGCCGATACGGAAAACGATGGCGGCAACAGAGTCAACGACGATATTGAGTGTGCCAACAGCGAGAGCGATGTGTGAACCTTCTCGCGCGCTGGAAATCTTAGCTGGTACGCATGTTTTTTTTTTTTTTTTTTTTTTTTTCATGTAGCTGCACGTTGCAATGACGGGAGAAAAAATGCGCTAAAGTGTCACTAGGAACATGCTGCTGGAAGAATGCCGAAGCACTAACTTCTCATTAGACTTACACGGGTGCAATTCCGCGATGTTAAGCACCTTGCCGCTGCTTGTCTAAAGTCCCGTGGTTTTTTCAGCGTTGATACACGATCGCGAACATAAGTGCCGCGTTTCAAAGCGCGCACATGCAGTGCTGTGAGGTACAGTCATGAAAGTTGCTTATCATACACATCCAGAGATGACCAGAGGTATTATATGTGCAATATTCATACTATGGTTCGACGACTTTGCGAGTGTGGCTCGATCAAGAATCGGTATGCGTGCTCCATGCTAGTGTTGACATAAAGATATTAGGCAGTTTTAGCACCGCCGTGTGGTAAACACGATAACTGAACCGTACGTCGAATGTCACTAGGCAAGCCTACACTCCATTTGATACCTCAGGTGCATCGCTGTGGAAGCTACGCTCGAAGTCCGGTCACCAAAATTTATTACTGCGCGCGTTTCCGTTTATGCTTCGCAGCGTGCCAGCGGCGTTTGCTCGCACGAGCATGCACGTGAAGCTGCCGCGACGGGCTGCAATTAAAAAATACCGAAATGAATTTCTTTTTTTTTTAGAGAACGTGTTAGCAGCCGTATAAGTACACGGATAGTTTCTATGGGTAAATTCTTCTTTTTTTTTTTTTTCATACCGAACTGAGCTTATATATGGAAAGCTTTCTGAAAAATAGGGTCAAGAAACACCGAACTTTTTCTAAGTGCGAACGCAGCCACTGCAAGAAGTATCTCAAGCCTCCACAGCGTTGCACCTGATGTATGAAACGGAGTATAGCAACGCTACAACTGTGTTACCAGACGTTAATGGCTGCAAATGTTCGTATTTCTCCAGTGCATCAATGTGGGCCTAATCACGCTTTCATTAAACTAGGTGCACCTGCATGTGCTGTGTATTGATGGAAGATGAAGAGAACTGCTTGTGCTGCCAGGAGGTGCAAGAGATTAGGAAAAAAACAGAAGCGCACGCAGTGCGTAACAAGTTCAAGACAATTCAGGACTGTGTGCCTCAGCAGGGCAGTACTGGAAGTGGCACTTGCCCAGAAAGGAGTCGAACCGGCTGGACAAGGGAAGAAGTATATATATACACACAGGTGTGAAAATGATATGGCCAATGGAAAAAGAGTGATGCAAAAGCAATTTTTTTTTACAGGCAGTTGAGGTATGCAGCATACCGCCAGTTTGTCTGGCTAGTATGGAAAAAGTTGGGAAAGAAGAACCGTCGAATTCTGCCAAGCTGTGTACTTGAACTTGTTCGGGCTTCAGTCGCGCCGATTTGATTGGAATACCGATTGCCCGCATCGTTGTCAAGCTCCGATGATAGTCACTGTCGCGGAAATGGTCCGAGCACAGCACAGTTGATTTCGTCGGCACGAACTTATCTCTCCTCACCGCACGTACCCACTGCGCTGCAAGCTTCTTTTCCTTCGGGAATTTGTGAAACACCACATCGTCTCGCCCGCCTGTGTTCGCGCAGCCGAATGCTGCACAAAACGAGGGCATGTTGGGCGCCCTTGGCTGTAGGCACTCACGCAGCACAGAAGGAAAGAACAGTTTACGAAAATCGCAAAACAAACGTGAGCGGCGGCGGCAGATCTCTCGTAGCGTCGTTCAGTAAAGCGCAGGACGGAAAGAGGCATGCCAGCACATGTCAGCACGCCGGTCCGCAGCTCGGTTGGCTCGGTCTCCGCCCATGACGTCACTCTCGCCGGTTCTCTCCTCTGCCAACGTCCTCACCCGGCGCTCCGGGAAGCGATGGGGGCGTGTCCGCGCGGGTGATTTAGAAAGCGATTTCCGCCCGTTATATTAACAAAACGAAAAAAAAAATTTCAGAACCGTAAATTATTAGGTCTGTTCTTCCCAATCCCAGCAATTCATAGAAATTGAAAACCGTTTCAGCTTCCCTTTAACGTGCACCTAAATCTAAGTACACGGGTGTTTTCGCATTTCGCCCCCATCGAAATGCGGCCGCCGTGGCCGGGATTCGATCCCGCGACCTCGTGCTCAGCAGCCTAACACCATAGCCACTGAGCAACCACGGCGGGTTGTATACAGCTTTTGCAGAACCCTTGTAACCAACGTAACAAGTTTACGTAAGATATAAAATGGCATATAGAATTTGTCCGCTTTGAATGGTCTAATCGACGCCGTTCACAGAACCGTGACATCTGTTTTTGATGCAGAGCTATGAATTTGTAAACTTCGTGCTTCTATATTTTTAATATGTTTGAAAATCTCTTTAACAAAATTCAGGACCTAAATCGAAATTCCGCTACCAACAGTCACTAAAATTTAACTTTCTCTCTCAAATGCAACAAATTTTATTAATATCGGTTCAGGGATTATCTCAGAAAAACGTTTTTACGTTTTACATGTATTTGAATAGGCCAAGTCGGAGTTGGGCCCGAGCTAAAGCTTCCTCTTAAGGTCATTTGGCAGCTAACGGTGATTGGTCATCTAAGTTACTTTCGCAAAGTAACATAACAGTGATTAGATTGTCTAGAGTCTAGAGTTAAGGTCAGCATAGCTCCTAATGTGAACGGCACGTGCTCCTTTCGTCTTCTGGACCAGTACATTACTGAATTTATTTGTGAAGCTCATATTTCAGCCAGAAATGTTCTTGCTGCACTTAAACTTGGTGGGGAAACAAACTACTGTCTCATGTTTTCTCGCACTCAATAAATTTTTTTACGAGTACTGTAATTTAATCACCTACAAGTATACATTGCATTCACATTGCAAATTATTTTAATGGCTTAGGATACACCACCTAAGAAATGCCATTTTGAAGGCATGTACATCAAGTTCCTGCAGCGTTCCTGAGCTGGACCCGTTCATACAGTTTCGGGCCAGCAGGATGAACACCAGCTTAAGGTGTTCATCCACTACTACTATAGCATAGAGAGCTCTCTAGAATGCGACTATTCCTGCTCAGGTGAACAAACATATTGAACAATGTGTACGAGGCTAAATTTAGCTCCGATTGCATCATGTGTGACAAGACAATGGTGACATCTGTGCATGCTACATGCGTAGTCTAGTAGCGATTTCTTTCCTCTACATATCAATACCAAAGTGCGTGGCTAGTACAGTTGCAAAGATATGAGCAATAATGCTATATAAAATGTTTTTATTACATCGGTTTTACCAAGCAACCACATTTTGTGAGGCGAATGAAGGCAGCAGTTTTCTTTACGCATGGTTCAATACAAAAAGTCAGCCACATGAAGTTTCAGTTTGAAATTTTTATTCAGTAGAAAGCTTAAAAAAAGTGAGCGCGAAGAAAAAGAACAGATAGTTTTAGCTTACTCGGTATTCCGGTAAACGCAGGCGGATTGGGAATTTCACCAGAAGGGCAGGAGGCACAGATGTGATCGGCTGGACAGGTGGTTCTACCTAGTGGCATACAGCTCAACCAGACAAACACAGAGCTAATGCACCAACCAAGTGTGTTCTACTTTGCTGCAGGTATAAATTTTTGGCAGCAGCAAATCATGACACAATAATGCCAATGTGAAAATTTAAACCAGCAGCCCAAAAGGAAGCTGTTTCTGTCTAGTTGAGCTCTGTGGCAACAGGTGGCTGCAGCACTCAACTCACTCACTTCTACGCCTCCACACATCCGGCAAAATGCCCAGAACGCCTGCAAGTACCGGAATACTAGACACATTAAACATCTCTAATGAACACACATAAGGCTATAACAGATGACTCAACATGCAGAAGGCTCAGAAATCAGTCATAACACTTGAATGATATAAAACAGGCAAATTTTCATGATCACATTGAAGAGCTATTTACTGTGTGAGACTAAAAGTATCTGCCACATGATTGACTGGTCCAGATGATCAAAGATCTGCCATGCGAGCACTCTTTGGTCCTCTATTCAACTTTGGAGCCTGGCTGCGAACCCCTGGCCATCAAACAACTGAAAGGCACATTTGGCAAGGCGTAGCAAAGAGAAAATATCACTGCAGCTGAAAAAATATCTGGCTGCGGATGATCAAGACAACTCAGCATCAGACTTTGTACATTGGTAGACGACAGATCTTGCGAGTGGTCCCTGCAGAGACAGAGAGAAAAAAAAGGCAACGACAAATTAAAATGAAAAGCCAAAAATTCGATTCAACTCTAGGGTTTCACATGCCAAAACTAATTATGAGGCATATCGTGGTAGGAGACTACAGACATAATTTTGACTCCCCGAGGTTGGTACTTTAGTGTGCTCGTAAATAAGGACTGAAGCATTTTTGCATTTTTCCCATATCAAAATATGGCCACGGCGGCCAGCACGGAACCAGCAACCTCAATCTCTGCAGCACAGTGCCCTAGGCCACATTGAAAGACAGCATAATATGGCACGATGCTGGGCTAACTATCAGTAGCTGCAAGCGACAAAGTATAGTATTAAAAATGCAACAGGCACATTCAGGACCTTTTGTAAACAATAGTGATCATTTTATACAATCAACGATGGTGCCATCTGTCCTCTTTAACGTAAAATGTGGCAAGACACATCTCTTCACAAAGCCGAAGGCTGTGCCATCAGTACTGTGTTGAGAAATTCCACATTTTGAGGGGGCATTGCTGCACACGGTATGTACAATGTTAGTTTATTCCAAATGAACGAGGCAAATAAACAGGGTACATAGGAACCTCGGTTAATGAAATGACATATGACGTAAAATATCTTAGTTATATGCAATATTCGTTACATTGCTGATATCAATGAGAAATATTTTATATTTACTTTGTTATACCTGATAATTCAATAACCACGTTTGATTTATCAAAGCATGACTATCGTAAAAAAATGCACCAGAAAATGCCACTGGAGTCAGAAATTTCAGTGCAGATCTGCCAGAGCCAGCATTTTAGGCGAAAAAGATGCATGTTGCATACCTGCCACCTCAGCCGATTTGTTGCATAAAATTCATTAATCTTGGCTTGTTCTAAAATTTTATTAATGTTGCATCAAGATTTATAAAGGACGATTCTGTTCTACAACACAGCTACAAAAAAAAAAAAAAAAGAATGCATACAAGTAAGAAATTGTATGCTACCCGTGTCGTTCTTTTGTAACAGCACTAGATGCCACATTCCATAGAAGCACTTGCTTTGAGCAAGTTTATTTGGACAAGGTCCCGAAGCAGGCCATATTGGCAACAGCAGTCACAAAAAAAGCCTCTGTGATCTAAAAACGTGGTGTTGCTTGTCAGTCTCTGCTGTTCCAAGTTCGCTGTGGCTTGCGTACTGCGTCTAAAGGTAAATCATCGATAATAATGTATGTAAAAAGGCATATGCTCGAGGCAAACTATAAAAATTGACCTTCGGGCCTGTTGGAAGAAAACGTAGTTTGCGGATAGCATACGCTGCAGTGAACGTGTCGGCCAAATTTCAGTCAAGTGTGGCAGATGGTGCTGACAAGCAGAGCATGAAGTCAGGTATGTCTCAAAACACACTTTCTTCAAGTGACCCACTTCGAAGCTGCTAGCGGCTTGCATATGTAGTCACGTGCAAGGTTCCCATGGATGGCTGCTATTGGCCGATAGCTGACACGAAAGAAAAAAAGTGCTTGGATCAACCCGCGGCTTACTACTGTTACGGCACACATTTATTAACGCAGTTTAAACCGGCTAAAGTAAGTGAAAATCTGCTTTCAAATTTTAATACGAATTACGCACTTCCAGAAGAAGCGGACTATCGCCTGCTCGTGCTCAACTGCGGCCGCCCACGAAGGAATTCAACTTTGGCCACCCTGCTTATTGGCATCATAGACATTGGGTCTCGCTAATTTCAATTACTTTTGAACACTCAAACTAGCCTCGAACCACACGAAACTTAGTCAGGCCAGCATTCGCTCACTCCTGGCCACTCCTGGCTTGACGCCTCGGCAGACATCTCTCTGTAGCGAGTTACTGACAGCACTTCAAAATGTGCAACTTGAAAGTGGCCACTATCCTTCGGTCAAGCCGGTGCAGGACAAAGCCGGTTCACAGCACGCAGCACTGCCAGACTGCAGCACATGAGCGCGAGTGCACACTCCAGCCCCTTCATGCACAAAGCAAACGCTAGGCATACGGACTACAGTTGCATGCGGCTGCAGTCCGACACATAGCATAGATCCTGTGACTGCCGCGGGGTGCCGCGAGGAGCCCGCCCGCTGAGGACAATCACATTTGGCCAAGACCTCCTTTGTTGTTTGTCTGGCGTGTCATGGGCCCCCAAAATCAGAAATGGTGGTGTGTACATCAACATCTAAAATCGAATTTGAACTGCAGGCCACGGCGGTGCTCAGCTGGCGGGGCTTTGTGGGCAAGCCCCGCTGCGCCATAGGCTTCGCAGTGTGAGGCACTGAAGGAGGAATGGGAGCACTGCAACGGGAATCAAAGCCAAACTTTGATTGCCAGTAACTCCAGCTTCTGCTGAACATGCCAAAGTAGTTTCCGCCAGCAAATTATTTCTAAAATATTCTACTTTAACTTCAAATGCATTTTTCTACTCTGGCTAAAAGTGTTTTGGGGACCCTTTAATAGAATGTTTGCTGTCACCTCCCCCGCCCTTTTGTTACTGTCCATGTTTTTTTTTTTTTAAGGAACTTTAAGGTTCACAGGTTGGCAGGCATGTTTTTGTCTCCATTTCATGCACCTGACGTCCAGTTCAATGCACACAAACTGCTCAGGAGTTATCACTCGGCAGTCTAACACATTACTTACCTTCTGACCCAAGGGCTCTCTGACAGCAGCCTTGCCAACGTATCTTACCTGAGGGTGCTGCTCCAGCCGTGTGACATGTGTCAGCTGGAGCGGCCGCAACGAAGGTATGGGATCGGACCACTGCTGTCGGTCGTTTGCCCTCCACTTTCGGGTTCTGGCCTCGTCCAGTCAGCCTGGGGCAAAGTGCCAGCAAGATATTTTAATAGGTGGACTGGCTCACCAATCAACCCTACCAATCAACCCCATCAAGCTATGCTCAAGTTAAGACAGATGCCACAATGGGACTTGGGACAACACTTTCAAAAAGTTTCCACCAACTGCGGTGTTCTTGTCCACGATCAGTAACCATCATCTCGCTTGCTTGCATTTCTTTTCTTGAAAACTCTGCACACATTACTCCCCTGTCAAGAATGCTGTCACGCTCACACTGTGCATTTCACTGGGCCTGGAAGTACTGGGTGCAGTTTTAAAGAAAGGATAGTCACACAAGACAGGTGACGAATATTTTTGAGGGGGACAAAATTGGCACTAGTGTTGTTTTCGGTTTTCCTTCTTCCCCTACAACACTGAACTTTGGAATAACCTTGAAGCGTGCTTGCGTGAATGGCCTCTTGATCAACTTGTTATTCAACTGCCCAATTATGTTTGCTACTCTTTTTTTGTTTTCAAGATTTATGAATGTCTTGCACATGTAAGAGGGCAATATCTGTAAATAAATAATAAATAAATAAAAGGGTGCAAACATTTCTTTGAGCATAAGATAGACCATCTGCCATAAAACTTTAGAATGGAATGGAAAACTTTATTGACTCTTTTAAGGTTTTAGCGGGTCGAGGCCGAAGTCTTCATTCTTGAAGCGTGGGTCCTCTTCAGCCATGGATGGGCCCCTAGTCCAGGGCTCCACTGAGCCGGGCCGCCTCGCACGCGTGTGCTATTAGAGCTCTTTGAGCCTCTAGCTCGCGGCTGGTGAGCCAGCTTTCCCATTGCTCCGCACTTGGTGTTTTGTGTTTGTGGAATGCCTGGTTTCTTGTACACTCCCATATACTAATGCGGTATAATGTTGGTTTAGCTCCACACCACGGACAGGTTGCGCTATACTGCGTGGGGAACATCCTACTTAGTATGTGTAAGTTTGGGAAGGTGCCCGTTTGCAGTCTCCGCCATCCTGTGGCCTCCTCCTTTGTTAATGCTTTATGTGGTGGGGGATATTGATATCTTAGCCCCTTATAGAGGTTTAATAGCTCTGAATAGCTGTTCCCGCAGTTGATCCGTGGCCCCTCTGGGGCGGTTGACGTTCCTGCTCGGCTGGTCATCCCTCGAGCTAGGCTGTCTGCCCCTTCGTTGCCCCTGATCCCTGCGTGGCTTGGTATCCAGGTAATGTTATGTGTGGGTTGTCCCTCAGCGATTGGAACTCTGCTGAGGATCTTGAGCGCCGTGTTACTAATTCTGCCTCTTATATAGCTTCGGCACGCCTCTTGTGAATCTGTTAGAATATTGAGGGATATTCCTGTTCTATAACATTCTTCCGCTGCCACTGCGACAGCAATTTCCTCTGCCTCGGTTATGTTAGCCACCTCGGCCGTGAGTCCTGAGATTAATTCTCCTTGATTATTTACTACTACCGCTGCCGCGTTGTTTTTGTGTGCTTGTGAGTATAGGGACGCATCGGTATAGACTGTATTGTCCCGATGTCCCATCGTCTTTTCGTAAAACTCTGCCCTAGCCTGTCTCCTACTCGCATGGAGGTTTGTGTCCATGTTGCGAGGGATAGGTTGTATGCGTAGTTTCTTTCTTAGTGGGTCTGGTATTGTGGCCCTGCTACTTTGTGGTTTTTCTACTTCCTGACCTAGCTTTGTCAGGAGCGCCCTTCCTGTTGTTGTATTGCTGAGTCTTCGTACTTGTGCCTTGAGCTGGCATTCCCCTAGTTCTTCAAAAGTGTTGCTGAAGAACAGAGTGCACATCAATGTGTACTACAAGGCATCTGTTTTACACTGCGATCTTTAGATTGCAGTGGCCATTACCAAAATTCTTATGCAGCAAACACTAAGCCAGCGACGTAGGTGTTTAGGGTGCCTCAATGTCGTTTTGACATGCCGCTTTGTGCAGGGTGGTGACAACTGTGTCATTTGCCACAACGCACGCCAAGTTTAATCCCACTCTGCAGCACCGTGCACCTAGCGCAGGGACAGATGTTCATGCAATAAATAATATAACTCCAGTAAAGCATTCCAAGAATGTACATTGCATGACATTGCAAGTGAAGTTATTTGCTTATCCCCATTTTTTCTGCACCTGTTTAAGCAACATCTCTGCCCTTCTTTGCTTGGTGCATTAAACACTGCCGTGTCTCGAAACTTTTTTTTTCTTTTTTAGGATTGTGCACTGCAACTGTAGACCTCATCTGCCTTTGATTTCAGCGCATACTATCATTTAAGTTAATTTCAGTTTGTTTCTTTAATAAGTGGATATACATGCTTAGATACGTACACAGAAGGAAGTCCCAGAGCTTGTGGCTGAAGGGGTAATCACTACAGTAATCATTAAAGTAAATAATCATTGGTCAAATGTAATTATTTTGAAAGTATGCGAGCATACGAGGTGTGTTCAAAAAGAAAACAAACTTTTGCTTGTTGTACTGCTTATAGTACAACATTTTAAGTGCTGTCATCTTCAAAGTAGTACCCTCTACTGGAAATGCCATCTTCCCATCTTTTCTTCCATTTTTAGAAAGCCTCCTGGAATGCACTTTCTGGGATGGTGCGCAGGTCTCTTCTCACATTGTCCTGGATCTCCTCTACAGTTTGGAAAACGACGTCCTTTCAAGGTGGTTTTCAGCTTGGGGAATAGAAAAAAGTCTGCTGGGGCTAGGTCCACAGAACATGGTGGGTGGGACACAACAGGAGTGTGGTGTTTCGCTAAGTAGCTGCGGACAAGGAGATATGCATGAGTCGGGGCATTGTCATGGTGCAACATCCAAGCCTGATTTTCCCACAATTCAGGCCTCTTACTGTGCACAGAATCTCTCAAACATGCTAGGATTCCCTGGTAAACTTCTTTGTTTGCCGTCTGACCATGTGGCACAAAGTCCTGATGGACAATGCCTTTGCAGTAAAAAAACACAACCAATATCACCTTCATTTTTTACTGACTCATGTGTGCATTTTTTGGACAAGGAGAACCTTTGGCAACCCACTGCGATGACTGCACTTTCGTTTCAACATCATAGCCATAAACTCATGTCTCATCGCCTGTTATGATGTCCTTAACCCTTTAAGGGTCAATGACGTAAATACACGGCGCCACAAACAAGTCCAAAATGGTCGTTGCCGTATATTCACGGCGCCATCTCTACCATTAAAAAGCGCGGCAATTTCCTAGCTTTTTCTTTTCTGTTATGTGCTGCCACTATGTGGGAATACAGGGAATTTTTTTCACGCGCCTCCCTCTCTCGGTTTTCATTGCATGCTTTGTTTTAGAGCTAGTTTGCTCCCACGCGTCTATATACTACCGCTCGAGCACTGGCGCGTGGGTGGGCGGGCGGCAGTTTGGGTTTTGTTCCATGGGCAGTTTCGTCTTCTTGCGCTTGCAAAACTGATGGCTATCTCGTTACTAATCGCTCAAAGCGCGACCGCCTCTCTCTCGCTCGTTTAGTGCTTATTAGCTCACAGGGGTGTGCATAGGAAGGATGGAGCCATGCATGCGTTTCCATCGCTTTCTTTTTGGACACTCGCGAAAACTAATTGCCTCTGGTCGATAAGACGAAGATTAATGGAAGTTTGTCACACGTTTTCCTTTTCTGACGGGCACACAACCACGCAGTTTTCTTGAGTGTGCGCACCTACGCTGTTCTATTACGCTACGGATGTACACATTAGTGTAACAGCAGGAACATTTGAGTCTTTCGAAATATTCTGGTGTGCACACTTTCAAAACCTTGAACTATGTGTATAACAACACATCAAATTTTTAATTCTTATAAGTTCATTTCCTTTTTTATTGTTGTTATTCATGAATGAAGACTACATATATACCAACTCAAAATATTTTTTTTCTCAGTTTATGGTCAGCCTAGAAGAATTTTGTACTTTGCGTTCATGTACTGGACACCCCCACAAAGCCGTGACCCAAGCCCGAACGCATACGACAACACCAGCGTCACCAAGAACCAGCGAGGTAGCCGCAGGCTGCAAGGACTGCCTCCAGAGCATGCACTTTTGCCTGAGACGACCAGGAAGATTGTCACCAAGTCAACGCCAATGGCAGTCCCAGCATCCCCCATCGTGCTACAACAACCCCGGGAGCCAATGACCTTCCATGGATCATTGACTGAAGACCCAGAAACTTGGCTGGAGACTTAAGAAAGAATCGCCACATTCAACAGTCGGAACAGCGACGACAAGCTGCGACATGTCTATTTTGCATTGGAAGTCACCGCCGGGATGTGGTTTGAGAATCGAGAGGCCACCTTAAGCGGCTTCCTGCTGACATTCACAAGCGTCGTACACAAAGAGCGAGCCCAAGCTCTACTAGAAACCCGAGTGCAGCTGCCCAATGAGACCATTGCTAGAGGAGATGAGCTGTCTATTCTGCCATGCCGATCCGAAAATGTCCGAGGAGAAGAAAGTTAGCCTACTCATGTGTGGTTTGAAGGAGGAACTTTTCGCCGGAATCATACGAAGGCCACCGAAGATGGTTGATCAGTTTCTTCACGAGGTCACCAGCATCGAGAAGACACTGGAAATGTGGAACCGGCAATTCAAACACCGCACAAACTCGACAAACTACGCTGGAGTGCAATCACTGGCCACCGACGACCTGCGTGAGACTATCAAAGCTGTCATGCGGGAGGAGCTTCAGAAGCTGTTCCCTCCATCACAGCCTCAAGTGGCTTTGATTGCCGATGTCGTATGCGAGGAACTCCAACAATCACTCGGAGTACCTCAATCGCCGCAGCCTCAGCCAGAAGCGAGGACATTCGGTACCATTGCCCATCGTCAAAGTAACCCTCCGTGCCCACGCCAGGGTGCTATAACGATGCAGTTCCGCTGTCCGCCGCCACCACCACCAGCTCACCCGCCCATTGTCCAGCGAAACTACGCAAGGAAGACAGACGTCTGGTGCGCTCCTGACCACCGCTCGTTCTGTTACCACTGCGGAGAAGCGGGTCAAGTCTACCGTCGATGCCCATACCGAGAGATGGGACTGCGAGGGTTCGCCGTCAACGCGCAACGACCACAGCTTGGCAAATGACCTCGCAAATATCGCTGGCTACCTCGTCGCCACTCAGTGGAGTCCTCGCCGACCGTCCCATTCACCGTCACCAGGCCGCTACCTGTTGCCGCAGCGCCATCCATACACTAGCCCAACCTGGGGCTGGTCCGTCAGCCCATATCCGGAAAACTAAAAGCAGCAACCGATAGAGGTATGGTTGCTGTTCGTCGAACTAACGAAGATCTTCCACCACCGACGAAGACACCAAAAAGATTCTCAAAGATATATCAATGAGATGCCGCCATCCTGACGATGCCCAGAAGCGAAGAATACACCGACAACAAAAGGCCTGATGGGGCAACGTACCAGTTACACATGAACACGATGCAGCCGTGATCCGACGCCAAGACCTAACTGCAACACAAGACACAGAACAACTGATTTCGATGTGCTTCTTGACGGCCACGCAGTCACCGCCTTAGTAAAAACAGGAACCGACTACTCCGTCATCAGTGGATTGTTCGGTGCCAAGCTGAAGAAAGTCAAGACTGCATGGAACAACCCTCAAATTCAGGCAGCTGGAGGACACCGCATAATGCCGACGGTAATCTGCATGGCAAGAATTACAGTTCATAACCGGACCTACCCTGCAATGCTGGTTGTCCTCCAACAGTGCTTGTGAGACACAATTCTCAACATGGACTTCCTGAACACGGGGCCATCATTGACCTGAGGACGAAGTCGATAATGCTGTCCATAGACCAGGCAATACCGACGTAGAGGCCTCCCAGTCAGCTTGCCTTGAGTATACTTAAGGAACAAGTCAGCAACCCATCTCGCTCCAGCAACGTCATTTCCATTACACCTGCAGACCCAGAAGGCTTCATCAAGGGCGACCAACGTCTACTGCTCGACCATGAAATTTGCGTCGCAAGAGGGATCGCTCAACTGTACAGAGGGAAAGTGAAAGTGATGCTGACAAACTTCAGCCAGGAGTTCAAGTACATCAACAATGGCACGACTATCGTTTACAATGAAGAAATTGTGGAGAGTGGAAACCAGCAATGTGTTTGTCCTCTCGGATGCTGGCGCATCTACTGCGACGACCATAGTTCCCGAACCAGACTTCGACATCAATCCAAGTCTCCCCATAAGCAAGCAGCAACAGCTCAGAACTCTTCTCCGATGATACAAAGACTGCTTTTCAACGTCACCGAGGATTCCACAAACACCAGTTGCAAAGCATCGCATATAACCCAAGAGTGCGCTCGACCACTCCGCTAGAGCCCTTACTGAGTTTCGACATGAGAACACGAAGCTATTAGGCAACAAGTAGACGAAATGCTGCATGACAACGTCCAGCCGTTGAAAAGCCTGTGGGCATCTCCTGTAGTCCTGGTAAAGAAAAAGGACGGAACGCTACGTTTCTGCGTCGATTATTGTCTTCTGAACAAGATCCCGAAGAAAGACGTATACCCCCTCCCATGGATAGACGACGTATTGGATCGGCTTTGCAGTGCTAAATACTTCTCGTCGAGCCTCAAGCCTGGCTGCTGGCAAATAGAAGTCAACGAGAGAGATCGCGAAAAGACCGCCTTCATCATGTCAGACAGCCTCTACGAGTTCATGGTTATGCCATCTGGACTGTGCTCGGTGCCTGCAACATTCTAGCATGTGATGGACATGGTTTTAGCAGGATTGAAGTGGCAGACCTGTCTTGTTTACTTGGATGACGTTGTCTTCGCCGGAAACTTCGACGATCACCTCAGGCAGCTTGCGACAGTACTAGAGGCCATCAAATCATCAGGGCTCACTCTGAAGCTGGAAAAGTGCCGTTTTGCTTATGATGAGCTTGTGTTCCTAGGCCACGTCATCAGCAAATCTTGAGTCCGTCCAGACCCGCAGAAGACAACTGCCATTGCAAAGTTCCCGCAACCCATCAACAAGAAGGCAGTGCGTAGATTCCTTGGCATGTGTGCTTACTACAGGCGCTTTGTCAAGGACTTTTCAAGCATCATTGAGCCACTGACACATTTAACTAAATGTGATGTTGAGTTCAAGTGGGAAACGCTGCAGGCCGATGCATTTCAAGAACTCAAACAATGCATGCAGAGAAGTGGTGAAAAAAAGAAAAAAAGCAGGAAAGAGATTGATATGACCGGATCTGTTACAGGCATAGGTAGCTATACAAAGTGGACAGAGAAGTTTTGAGGAAGAGAAAAATGATTAAAGAGATGTATACAAAACTGCTAGAAAGAAAAGCACGTACAGCATACCTGGTTAACTCAAGTGGGCTATGTGAATATTTGTCACCGTCCCGTTTCAAAGGGAAAGCCAATAAATCATCATAATCACGGTAAATAAATACACTAAATCAACTTGGACATGTAAACCATTCTTCTAAAACTCTATTTTAGTTAATTTTCAGTAAAGAAGCTGCACACTAGAATTACAGATGAGAGTCAAACTCTCCTATTTCCTGAATATCACTTTGAGACCCCAATGATATAGAGCCACAGTGACATCGGAAATTTCAAAGTGGTATTACCTCGTATTTGGGCTGTCATGTTGCAGTACAAGTTCTCAAAACTAGCCAAGTCTCGTCTTTTCCACGCTTAGAATGAAATACAGGCCATGTTTGCCAATAAAATGAACAAGGCCAGTGCAGATGTCAGAATCCATGATGCCACAGCAATGGTGCAGGAACATCAAGGCAGTGCCACCAGCCAACTTTCGTTTTTTTGTGTGTTTTCTGGCTCATTAAGCCTCTTCTTACAATAAGAGTGGCTGTTTTGGTATTACGGGAGAGTTATTTACTCAGGCAGCTCCAAGTAATTTATCACGTTAGTGCCTTTTTAAAGTATGTCCCGCACTTTAAGAACGTAGCACCTTTAGGCTGTCTTGAAAGTACCATATCACAGGATCAAATCCCGGCCACAGCAGCCACATTTCGATGGGGACGAAATGCAAACACCGATGTACCGACATCTGATTTAGGTGAACGTTAAAGAATGCCAGGTGGTCTAAATTATTTCAAAGTCCCCCACTACGGCATGCCCTATAATCAGATCGTGGTTTTGGCACGTAAAACCCCATAATTTAATCTTTCTTTAAATATCATACCTAGCAATTCAAATGCTCTAATCAAATTACATAGTGGCCAGTGCTTTCTTGCATGACCGGCGAGTACTGAGTGATCGTTTCGGGGCCAAATGCAGTCACAATGCTTCACAAAGGCACTAATTTTCATTGCATGCCACAGTGCATTATCTCAGTGTCCCCAGTACCCGCCGGTGGCACAAAATGTGCCGGCAGCCATGCGCTCCGAGTATCACTTTTCAATCACTGAGCACTGTACCTTCAGCCAAAACGTGGCCATAACTGTGCAAATAAAACATGTTGGCTGTTCTTTAGTGGATGTTGCATCAACATTAGCTTGCATTCAATGTACAACAAATAAGTAAGAAGAATGGAACGAAACTGTACGATTCAAGCCAGCAAACAAATATATCTCAGAACACAATGTCCTTCATTCAAACTTAGCAATTCACCAGTGATACCGTATGATGAAATGTTGGGTTTCAAGCAGTGTCGTCCACTACACAGACAGGTGTTCAAACAAAAAGAAGGAAGAAGATGGGAGCTACACAGCATGGGCACAAGGTATAAAAGTAAAAGTGAAAATGAGTTGACGCACTGTCTCTCAATTCTTCTGAAGGCCTTGTCCTTCCCCTACGACAAAGCCTGCTCCTTGCTCCAAAGAGGCCCTTGCCTTTACACTACTTGAGCCAAGTGCAGAGGCTAGCACGAGTACTTGAGCTTTATTTACAAATGCTTGCCGAGTTCAATCTTGTTATGACGAAGCAACATCCAACATAAAAAGGTTTGAGCGTACATACCTATAGGCTATATAACAAAAACAGCATATTATATGCTGCTTTCCTATACAAAGAATCATTGTCACAGACAAAATGCTAGTCGCCAGATGTGGCTTCAAAGGTGTCTTGGCTCTTTGGGAAATAGGCCACGCGGAAGCCCCACCACTTCCTCGAATTCCCAGCATGCAGTGTCAGGGGGCTGTGCCTAGCACCACTTTCACATTAAGGTAATTGTACAAACTCGATGCTTTCCCCTCTCAACAATTAAATTCTGTACATATTATGTCCCAAAACCACAATCTGATTGACCACGTGAAGTTCTTTAACGTCCACCTAAATCTAAGTACAGTAAAAGCTCATTAATTCAAATTCTGCGGGGACGGCACGAAAATTCTAATTATACAAAATTCGAACTAATGAGAGCCGGAGAAAAAAATACTTCGATTATGACGTGTATATAGTCTGACGCAGCATGAGCAAGTGCCTGTACACGCTAGGTCACGTTGGCCAGAACGTCTATAGTTCAATGCATTGGCGCAGCCAACGTAACAGGTCGCGGCCAATGCGGTCCGACATGCCAGGCGTTGTTAGGATCGGCCTGCAACTATTTCAGCCTGCTACAGGTGCGTCGATCGATACGGGGCGGTTGCGCCCTTCAGAGAACCAGCGAGGACAGCGCTAAGCAACTGTGAACTTCCTTTGGAGAACTGCGGACTACGGCAGCTCTGGAATTTAGGGGCGCCGGCTGGGTTCAGGCGTGACCACCTGACTACGGGCATGCAGGACAATGAATACCACGACGACTGTGCTGCAAAGGTCGTCGGCCCTCGAGAGAGCACTGAAACCTGTGCGGCACGTGTGGGTGAGCCCTCCTCCTCCAAAAAGGCGTGTAGTCTGCGATGACGTCGAACGATGACGTCAAACGGAGTGCTTATAAGCAACGATTCTCGGCTGCTAGAGGGTGCTCGTTGTCGTGCTCGAAATGTACTTGTGAGCTGTGTGCTCGTTTGCTGTATGCTTTGTCTTGCAGGCTCCATTTGTATGTCTTGTATGTCTTGTTTTGTATGTCTTGTCTTGTATGTGATGTATGTCTTGTTTAAACTGTAAATAATGTAAATAAACCCTGTTCACCTAGTTCCTCCCAAGTTCCTCTCTACGACCTTCAACTCCTTCAAATGCTGGCAGCGGCGAGATCGTCTACAAATCCAACAACTGGTAACAGCGGTGGGATCATCCGACGAATCTAACAGCGTCGAGATTGCTCTTGCTCCATTCGTGCATTTGTTGCGCCGAACCATAATGCATGACATGGAGAAAAAAGGTGCCCACGCTGCTTCACTGATGGTCGCAGACAGCTGTTCAAAGCGGAGTGCCGGTTGGGGATCGTTCTGCGAACGCTCTGAACAGAGCAGCCGACAGCGTATGCGTGCGTCAAGCTATAGGCAGTATAGAGGAGACAGCACTTCAGCTGATGCAGCGCACGTGTCGTAGTGTGACTGGCCGCAAGCAACACGCACCGAAAATATCGGACTATAAACGCACGTTCGTGCCACTGACGCTCGCCACAGAGACAAGAGCAGCGCTCCAAAATGCACTCGCGAGACGCACAACAACCTGGTGCGACGTTGGTCTCCATAATACTTTCGTAGTTGGAATGGCTGCACGCTATAGGCAGCGTCTAAACCAATGCTTTCCTTTGAGTTATAGCCACGAATCTCAAAGGCTATGCTTTTTGGTACTGCGATCGCCAATAAATGTCACTGCCGCCATGTTTTGGACATTACCTGGTGCCGCTTCTCAGCAGAACAAAGAGCCTTGAAGATGTAACATGAAAAAAAATGTGCAGTACCGCGACCGCATTTTCATCTTAAAGGTCTTTACAAGGGGGAGAACCAACCTGCAACAATGCCTCTCTCTCCAGTCAGGCCTAAACAAAGGGCTGCAGATGGAAAAAGCTAAGCTACACGACGACGCCAGTATCACTAACATGCTCCTGGGCACTAGCACTCTCTCCACACACGACGGCATGGAGTTCGATTATCGGTGGCAGTGCAGATTTCAGTGTGAATTAGCGCAATGCATTACATATTGCTTTCAATACGTTGTTGGATGGGCCACAGCAGCTACTTCAAGTTATTCAAAATTTCAAATTAATGAGTTGTGATAACAAGCTTTTACTGTACATAAGTGTTCTTGCATTTCGCCCCCATCAAAATGTGGCCAAGACCTCAAACTCAGCAGCGCGATGCCGTAGCCACTGAGCTAGCGCCATGGCTCCTCTTTCAACAGTGCCACTGGTGACTCAAAGGAAGGCACTCACTTGGAGAGCCGTCTCTCGAGCACCTTCTGTGTGGCCAAGGAGATCTTCTTTGGTGCCTGCTCCTGCAATGCAAGCGAGGATTACAACACAAGGTGCGAACACACACACACGCACATATGCACGTACACCTTCATAATGTGTGCCTTTCTTTTTAAAATTCAAGGGGCTCTGAAACACTTTTTCACAACAGCAAGAAAATGTTGCTCACCTGTCATAGAGGCTGCTGTGAACACGTAAGCCAAGTATTACTGCACTGCATGCAGCAGCGAGTTTACAATCTCGTGTCAGAAACAAAAAAATCGCTTGCTCTCACTTCCACAACGCCGTTGTGGAGCATTACCAAAAGCATTTGGACCCACCAATGCTTCTGGCCGACTTTGTGATCACGAGAGCAATACATAATTGCTAATTTTGAGTTAAATAAACTAAATATACATATGTGTGCATGCGTGCATGCGTGTGTGTATGCATGTGTGAACTAAAGAAATATCATTTCATCTTTGCGCTACACGTAGCTGTCTCAGCTGCGCATGGCCTCTGAGATGGCAGCAGCGTGCTACTAAGCATAGAGTACCGCAACCACCACAGAATGCCACTATGAGACCTTTCACTGCCACAACATTCAACTTATGGCCGAGGCTTTGCCCTGTTGGCGTCTCTGCTGTGGAGCTTCTAGCGTGCTAGCAGAGACAAAAGGAGAAAGCCGGCTATTGGTGCGATAACTCCACTTATATTTGATGAACAGAGTTTTATGCTTCCTCTTAAAAGGAACATCAAAATGTACCATTCAGGACAGATTACTGCCCAGTTTTGATGGAAAGGCCTTGCCAACAACTATTTACACTGTAGGTTTATCTAACGCATCACAACAGGTGCTTCTTTTTTCTTTTCTACGAGTTTTACGATATGGTGAACTTATGTTAACTTAAGTAATGATAAGAAGAGGACCATGCTGTACACTAGGGTGTTTTAGCTGTTTCCCGCAAAACACAAGAGCAGGACATGTTCGTACACGAGCACGGAAAACTGCCCATGGGAGCATGTTGGACGCCTGATTTATATGCAGTAGAACCTCGTTCATACAATTTGGAAAAGACCTTGACAAAAAACTTACTAACTGGGAAAACGTGCGATCCGAAGTAACTAAAAAAATTGGACAGGCTCAATTATTGTTCACATTTTACCTAACGCGAGGCATCACGCAGATCGTTGCAGAACGAGATGGCGACGCGCATTGAGCAGGTGGTGCTCTGGCAGCCCAAGACACGTTTTGTTGCTTTCCTATTGCACACTGTTTTAAGAAAGTGAAGGGAAACCAAGACGAAATCGAGCTGGCGGGCAGCGCCGGATGCCACCAAAGCAAAACGTGATGCCAACATATGCATCACATTAGGCATAAAATGGTGGCACATTTGGATTGTCGCCCACTAAAAGCACACAGTGCACTACCAATGACACTACACACCATGTGCAGTAAAACAGATAGGTGAATATGCTTATCACAGTAAATTTGGTTGCAATAGCTATGCATGCGGCAGGCATAGCTGTTCTAGGCGACCACCTGGACGGAGATTTGCTGGTACAGTAAAACCTTGTTCAACTGTACCCGCTTAAACAGTAATTTCGTTTTAAAAGTAGTAAAATCAAATCCCCGACACATCGGCCATTGAAGATAATGTGTTTTGCATCCGCATAAATTGTACCAGCGTATAGCGTACATATTGGTTAACACGTAGTGTTTCCACTTTTCGCCGCGCGAACACGGCGGTGTGTTGTCTCCATCGGGCGGCCCGGCAGAACAAACCTCTGAGATCGGAACAACGGCCTCCAAGCGCCCTGTGCGTTTGCGCATGAAGCCACATCAACATCAACATAATTTCGGCGCCGTGCCAAAAGCGTTGTGGCATCGTGCAAGCAAGGACTCCCGTTATTTCTGAAGCTCGGATAAAAAAGACAGCGGGTGCTCGGCACAGAAGAAAAATTAGACATTGTTCGTGCTATCCAATGTAACACAAAGAAGTCAGCACTGGCACGTGACAGGGATCTAGTGCTGACTACAGTGTGTGGCATTTGGAATGCCAAGAAGTTGCTCAGCAGTGCTGCTGCGACAGCGAAGAGATGTGGGCTACGAGGTTCAACTTTTCGCCATTGTTGCCTCTGTTGTTGCCGAAGTGTCGCCTAGCGACAGTGATGAGGTTGACATGGGAAGCGACAGCACAGGCGGTTCAGGCCCGACAGTGGCAGAAGCTGCGCGTTACGTCAACTTCATGAATGCAATCGTCGCGACGAGAACAGCACCCCACAATGAAAAAGGCACACCGCGACTTCTGCAATGTTACCGCGCCCGTGCACGGAGAATATGCAACGCCAACATGGAATCTGCCATGCGAGTGTTTGCCGAGGGGGCTGGCTTAAATGCTGGCTTGCAGCTTCAGTAAGTTTGAAGCCGCTGTCGTAGTTACTAGGCCGCTGTGGCATCAAATGAAAATAACACTTTTGTCGCGCGAAGTGAATAAATACTGCATGTTCTTTCCCCTTCCATCACACTCTCTCCGACTTCCGTTTTTGACAGGTAACTGCGTAACGACCTTGTGCTATTTCAGTTAAGCAGTACTACCATTTAGTACCTACTTTTTCCAAGCTCCAGCCAACTACGGTTTAATGAAGCTTCACTGTACCAGAATAAGAAACTGTTCACGCTGTAGATTTCACACGAGATTGGCAGCTATATACCGTTCTTGATCGCATACACATCGTGCCTTTTTTTGCTCACATGGAATCTAGCAGCCAGAAAATGTATACGATTGCAGTCTGCAGTATGGAATGGCGGCGCGTTTCTATTTACCTATTGCCTATTAAAAGCGTGCACTACACTTCGGACGACACCACGTGGTGTGAAACAGATAGGCGAAGATGTTCATCACAATAGGATTGGCAGTGATTGTTGTGAACGCGACGCGCGACGACCCCGGTAAAGATTTGCTCGTACTGAAATGAGAAACTGATTGTGCGCCGGCGTTTTCAAGCGACAGGCAGGCGAGTATTGCGGTGAAGCTGCCGTGGCAGGCAAAAATATGTACTGTTCTCGATCGCGCGGGCCTCACACATCTTGTGTACATGGAATACGCGGCCAGAAAATGTATTATACAATTGCAGCTTGGTGACGTACTGAACGTTGGTGTCGAAAAATTGTGTTTTCCAGGAACGTATGAACTGGTAAAAAATGAGCTTAAGTACATTGGGTCATCTTTTCTGTTCTCGATTGCGAACGTTGGCCCCAGGAAAACATACGTAATGGCAACATATCAATGAGGTTCTACTGTATAAAGGCAGTTATATGGACACTCCAAGCACGTTTTTGGCATTGTCGTCAGTGTGATGTCCCATATAAATCCAAGTGCGATAACATCGTGGCCACGCACTGCATGCTCTAGCCGTGCTAGTGGAAGTGTGCGAGGGTGAGCAGAGGATGGTCGTGGCTCGATCTTAAACACACAAGGAAGGAAGGCAGAGAGGAAGCACGCCATCTTCCATCACGTGCAAGGCACTAAAGGAGGAGGAGGGTTCTACTCAGGGGTCCTATTCTTAGGTACATTCTTGAAAGAGTGCTCTTGTAGCATGCCCCTTGGACTTGGAACTACTAATTTAAGACAAAGCCTCACCGTGCAGCCCTTGGTGATTCGCACAGGTGGACGAGCCTTCTGTGAACGCAGCTGTGCAATCAACTGCATCCTCTCGGCAACCGGAATGTTGAAGAACACATCATGGAGCTCGTAGCACGCTGACGTGAGCTGTGGTTAAAGCAAAAAATAAATAAATGCGCATTATGGAAAGAGATTCCAATGCCCAATAATGTACAATATGTATTAATAATATATTAAGAATGAAATTATAAGCATTATTTATTACCATGCACAATGGAGTCACCAACGCTTACAGTCTGTGCTCAAGTCAAGCTTTTGATTACAATTGCAAATTTATGTTGGCTTTAAAATACAAAATACTGTAGCACTCAGATGAAGCCACGAAAAAAGTCTGTGGTCTTTTTTTCAACACTCTTGCAGCACATTTTATTTTAGTCCCAAAACCATACAGAATTTTTAAAAATGTATGTTATGTTTTCTCTTGCTCAATCAGTCATGTTGATGAATCAAGAAAAGAAGGATAAAGCCAACCCACAATTAACTTGAAGCGACCACACAGCCTTCAAAGCTGAAATTGATTCCATAGTGCAAAGACCACTGAATTGAAAGCTTTAAATTTGTAAGAAAATTTTCTAATTTTGTGCCAATTACCTCTCGCTAGCACAGTTAAAGCTCTATATAATGAAATTCTGAATATAAAGAAGTATTTAACTTTTCATGTCTTGTCCACAGAACACCATGTATTTAGAACCTCAATATAACGAAGTGTGTTTGTATGCGATTTCAATATACAGTCAAACCTCGACGTATAGAACACGGATATACCTAATTATTGCATATATCGAACACTTGCCTGCTGTCGAACACCTGGAAAATCGCAGGCATTTATAATTTTTTAGTTCGAATGGGGTCAGACGTAAAATGGATATATAGAGCTCCGCCACCCCAGACCACGTGCGCTCTGTTAACAGGCAGCGAGCTTTCCCGCACACCCTCGAAGACAGCGGTGGCGCGATGGGCGTTCCCGATTTCTGCGCATTATAGCTACACAGATCGATCGCACCGAGGGTGCCATCTGAACACAGCAGCGTACGCATGCGGCGGCTTGGCTTGTTCGACAACGTCAATGATTCGTTGCATTTGTCGCACTGACTATTGGTGCCACACTCTGCGCCTGCCGCACCTCACAAGGACTGGTGGTTTGCATCCACAAAGACACGCGACAGCACGTGCTCACAAGGCTCATAGACATCTTGGCAGATGCCACTTATAGGGCCCCTCACCAGGCCCCATAGCAAGTTTTAGTTATACTACACTGGAAGCTGTTACGTGTCCTCTAGGGAGCATTCTGCCATAAAAAAATTTCAAATCGGCTAATTAATAGCAGAGATAGAAATATTTATGCCGCAAACCCATGATTTCAGGAGGCGAGCTTCACTGCAAACATAGGCACTCTCTCCACTCGCCCCGTCTAGCCTCAGCAAGCGAAATTCCTTCCCTGCATTCTCCCATACTGGGCTTCAAGGATCACGTGATGCATACGTCACGGGCCCCACCTTCACTTTTTTTTTTCTCCTCCCTTTTCCTTTTTCTTGTTTTTTTGGCGCTGCACACTTCCGCTGGCGGCGTCCTGTGCGAGCTGTTCCGATTGTCTGGCTTCATGCAGCACGCGACTTTGCACGCTGTGCACAAGGACATGTGACTAGTGGTGCAATTTAGTGCTACATGAATATTCAGGCAGAACATGTGGATCGCAAAGCACAATCACGAGCTGGAACACGGCAGAAAATGGCATAGTTTTGGCAAAGATATGGGATCGTTCCCCACCTGTGGCAAGTTGTTTTTTCATCCACTTTCATTTCCAGGAACTTATACTTTCTTTAATTAATTTAGTAAGTACAAGTAATTTCCCCTATGTTGCCCTTGGTGTCAATGTTTGTTGGCTTCTTATGATATTGGTATTGAGTGTTTCAACATGCTTCGATTGACGGACATGGAGATTGCAGCAGAAGTAGCGGCCAAACGAAGAAGCTGCCGAGGTTGATCCTGCAAGCGCTTACGCTGCCTCGTTCCCGACTTCAAGTGGGGCCCCGTAGCTGGTTTGGTCTTTCTACGCCGCTACTGCAGTGCAATAGAGAGCACCGGCATATCGCTTGCGGATCATTTCTGTGTTTAAGCATGCAGCTGCCAATGAGAAGCAGGCTACACTGCTGCAGTACTTTCAGCCAAATAAATAAATACTTTGTGCGAAGCTTCAAGTGCGTATTACCTGCACCAGGATTCGGGCACAATCAGGGATCGTTGTTTGGGGCAGGCGTGCGACGCAATCGACCACGCGTTCACAGCCGACGAAGTCGGCGCGGCCTATGTGCATTCGCTCCGAACAGCGATCCCTGATCGCACCCTTCGTTCATTGATTGATTTGCAGAAGTTTTTTACGTGATTTTATATATCGAATTCTGGCTATATCGAACTAGTTCGCAATCACTGCACTGTTCGGTATATCAAGGTTCGACTAACGAAATTTCACCTCTGCCACAAAGGAATGCCAAGACAATAAATGGAAACTTCCACAGACACCGAGGGTCAAAGATTTAATTACAAGCAGCTGCTTGCAAACACATTTCTCAAATCGTGCGCGACGCAACAAGAGTGACCGCGGTAGTGAAGCTGCATCATGTTCCGTATAAAATACAAGTGCGATAAGATCCTATCTCGCCCCACGCACATTGTGCTTTAGGTGCTAGTGAAAGTTAAAGAGGGTGAGACAAGAAACATGGTGGCTTCAAGAGTGCTGCCTTCCCACATGAGCAAAGGGAAAAAGGGGGAGGGGAGCGAGCTCACAGTACACAATCAAGCGGGCACGGGAAGGCAGGGAAGGGGGCATGGTGGGGACAAGTTAGAGCGCATCTTGACCGTGGCTGCACACGGCTGTAAGTGTGGCTGAGCATATACGCAGCCGCACACGCTGCTTTAGCAGTAATTTGCTGCATGTGCAAAGAGTGGGCGTGCTGAAATGGCATGGAATTATGCAAGCTGTCTTACTGCATGTTTAGTATTGGAGGTTGCATAATGTCGAGCTTCGTTGACCCATGCAGCCAGAGGCAGACGAAGCATTCACTCCCTGCTGCCGCCGCTTTTCATGATAGCATCATCCTAGTACAAGCAACGCTATCAGCCGCGGGGGCGGAGTGCACGCGAAAGCATGGATGGCTTGGCTTAGTTCATATTGCCTATGTGAAGATACGGTCAACATACGTGGCATGAAACAGTATCATTCGTCACAGACTTGCAAATTTATCATAATAAATTGTTTTCTCATTCACATTTGCTTTTTTCAACTGTTCAATGATTTGGAGAATTCTGTGGCCCCTTTCCATGTAAGAAAAATTGATCAGCGACTGCATAAAAGGTCGAATTTCAATACAACAAAATTTCGATATAATGAAGCAAATTGCCGATTTTACCTACTCCGTTATATCAATATTTAACTGTATTACATATAGTTGAATTTGATGTAATGAATGCAAAATAACAATATATCAGATATAATTAATCTTGGACTTGTTGGTACAGCATCTCCTATATTGTTGTAGCACAAGCTGAACAACAAGGACAACAGAAAGGCACATCCGACAGACACAGCACTAACTTTCAACAATATATTTATTTCAAGCTCTCATCACAATTAACCCTTTCAGGGCCAATTTTTTTTTTTTTGCAGATTCCAATTCTTCTTAGGGACCTATTTCAAAAAAAATTTATCGTAATTTTTCTAGGGTGACCGTAAAGTGAGAAAAAAATATTTTGCATTGGTATATATATATCTATACTCTTCATTCATGAATAACAATCATAAAAAAGGAAATAAACTTATAAGAATTAAGAATTTGACACATTGTTATACACACAGTTCAAGGCTTTGAACATGCGCACACGAGAATGTTTCGCACGTCAAATGTTCCTGCTCTTACACTAATACGTACGTCTATAGCGTAATAGAACTGCGTAGGTGTGCACACTCAAGAATACTGTGTGGTTGTGTGCCCATCAAGAAAGCAAAATGTTTGACAAACTTCCGCTAATCTTCATCTTATTGCCAACCAGAGGCAATTAGTTTTCGCGAGTCTGCAAAAAAAAAAAAAAAAAAAAAGGAAAGGAAACGCATGCACAGCGGCATCCTTTCTATGGGCACACCTGTGAGCACTAAACGAGCGAAAAACAGGCGGGTGCCCTTTGAGCGATTAGTAAGGAGATAGCTATCAGTTTTGTGAGCGGAAGAAGCTGAAACCGCCCGCGGAACAGAACCCAAACCGCTGCCCACCCGCGCAAGCGCCAATGCGCTAGCGGCAGTATACAGACGCGCCAGAGCAAACTAGCGCTAAAACAAACCATGCAACGAAAACCGAGAGAGGGAGGTGCGCAAGAAAAATTTCCTGTATTCCCACATAGTGGCAGCACATGAGAAAAAATAAAAAGTTAGGAAATCGGCAAGCTTTTTAAACGTACAGACGGCACCGTAAACATATGGCATCGACCATTTTGGACTTGTTTGCGGCGCCGTATATTTACGTCATTGACCCTGAAAGGGTTGAGGGAAAATGAGACATCCACCCAATCGTAGCAATTGCGAAAAAGGAAACCCATATGGGTTCCTCGAAAGAAAAGCCTAGCAGTTGAAGAAAAATTCATCCTGGTTCGGGACTTGAACCTGGGACCACCGCCTTTCCGGGGCAGCCACTCTACCATGTGAGCTAACTAGGCGGCTAGCAGATGGCAGAGCGGAGTCGAATTTGTGAACAACTCAAAGCAAAGGCAAAAGTTTGACGCAATAGTTCTGCAGAAACTCACAAGGTGGAGAGAAGTTATCACAATATATACCCTTACAACATCATACAAGATGTGTAAAAGCTCGGTAAACATGAACAAAAAACAGGGAGCCACACGCAGCAGCACTTTTCTGCTACACAGATTGACAGACATGTACACGTTCAATGCAAACAAAGATAATCAAGCTCTTTAGTGGATAAAGAACTTGAAGGCTTACTGAAGCAAGCGTCGCCAAATGTTGATACAGTCGAACCTCGATATATCGAACAGCGCGGTGATCGCAAAATAGTTCGATATAGCCAGAATTCGATATATAAAATCACGTAGAAAACGCGTCAAAAACTAGCGCAAGTCAATCAATGAACCAATCGTGGCGCAATAGATACTCACATGAAGCTTCAAACAAAGTATTTATTTAGTTCGCTGAAAGTACTGAAGCAGCGTAGCCTGCTTCATATTGGCAACCGCGTGCTTGACCACGGCGTCCTCAACATAGTCCAAACGGTCCACAATAGACAGTCCAGTGCCTTCTATTGCGCCGCAGTAGCGGCGTACAACGGCCAAAGCAGCTACAGCCTCAGTTGCAGTCGGGAGCGGGGCAACATCAGCGCTTGCTGGATCAGCCTCGGCAGCGTCTTCGTTTGGCCGCTCAGCAGTCACTTCTGCCGCGATCTCCACGTCTGTTAACTCCGCCACTGTTCCGGTGCAGTCGTCACCGCCAACGAAGTCCGCAATGCACATGATGTGTGGCTCAGCACCGACAAAGCGCTCCAACTGGCTCCACGGCCGCCTCGATCACGCGCGCACGCGGGGGCAAGCCTCGCCGTGCGCACATAGGTGCGCGCGTGATCGCGGCGGCCGTGCTGGCTCCAAGCCGCCGCGTGTGTACGCCGCTACGTTCAAATGGCGCCCGCGCAACCGATGTGGGCAGCTGTCGTACGCAGCAGTCTGGAACGCCGATCGCGCCGCCGCTATCTTAGAGGTGTTGCGGGAAAGCTCGCCTCATGTCAACAGAGCGCACTTGGTCTGGGGCGGCGGAGTTCGATATACCCATTTTACATCCGGCCCCGTTCGAAATAAAGAATTAAAAATGCATGCGATTTTTCATGTGATATAGAAATTGTTCGATATACGCAATAATTCGATATATCCGTGTTCGATATATCGAGGTTTGACTGTATGTGTCTAGCTTCTACTATCAAGCATGTCATCGTACACCTGCTTCTGCTCATGATGACTGTTTCTTTAAATCTGAGTTTGCATTTGCATCTTTGCCAATGGATGGCAAGAAAGCTGTCAGCAGCCACATTGTTTACTTTGTTATTGTGTTCTCGTAGCCTATAATTTATGCAACTAAACCGTATCCGCTTAAGCAGTAGTTTCGTTTTAAAAGTAGTAAAGTCAAATCCCTGACTCAGTGGCCACTGAACATAATGCGTTTTGTATCCGCATAAGCCGTACTAGCTTATTGCGTCCGTATCGGTTAACATGTAGTGTTACCACTTTCCGTCACACAATCGCAGCAGTGTGTCATCTCCATCTGAACAGCAAGCCTCAGAGACAGGAGAAGTGACCTCCAAGCGCCATATGTGTTTGCATGTGAAGCCACATCGACGTCAACATCATTTCGGTGGCACGCAAGCCATGTGCAAGCAAATACTGGCGTCATGCCGAAGCTCGAATAAAAGAAGACGCCGGGTGCTCAGCGTAGAAGAAAAAGGTGCTCAGCGTAGAAGAAAAATTAGACATTGTTCGTGCTATAGAATGCGACATGAAGAAGTCAGTCTTGGCACGCAACAGGGATCTAGTTTTGACAACGGTATGTGGCATTTAAAATGCAAAGAAGTTGCTCAGCAGCACTGCTGCAACCGCAAAAAGATGGCGGCTATGAAGTTTGACTTTTCGCCATCGTTGCCCCTTGTCGAAGTGACGTCTAATGACAGTGACGAGGACAACACGGAAAGCGATAGCATGGGCGAGTCAGGCCCGACAGTGGCAGAAGCTGCGCGTTACGTGCGCCGCATGAACGCAATCGTCGTGATGACAACAGTACCCCACAATGAAAAGGGCGCCCTGCGACATCTGCAGCGCTACCCCGCCCGTGCACAGAGAATATGCAACGCCAACAAGGAATTTGCCGTGCGAGTGTTTGCTGAGAAGGGGGGGCTGACCGAAAAGCTGGCTCGCAGCTTCAGTAAGTTTGAGGCCGCTGTCAACGCTGCTAAGCCACCGTGGCATCAAATGAAAATGACGAGACTTTTGTCACATGAAGTAATTAAATCACAACCTCCTCTACAAACATTATAGAGGAGGTCGTGGAATAAAAACTACATGTTTTTGCCCTTTCATCGCACTCTCTCTGAGTTCCATTTTTGACAGGTAAGTAGGCGATCTCATGCTATTTCAGCTAAGCAGTGCTACCATTTATTACGTACTTTTTCCGAGCTCCGGCCAACTACAATTTAACGAGGTTTCACTGTACCAGTTTGACCAATGTGGGATCGTCCACATGCGAGAGGAATGCGGTATACTACACTCATCATACAATCAATGATGTCCATATCGATACTAGCAACAATATAAACAAAAGAAAGGTTGGTCATCCCTTACACACACAGCTTCTCCCACAGAATAAAAAAAGACTCCTGGAATGAGTGACATCAACATTGTTTTTCGGCGCCTAATAAATTGGTGAGCCTGTGTAAAAACACAAGGCCAGAAATAATTGCAAGTACCGCATGCAAAGAGGAACATAACAAATTCATTGACTGTATCTTTATAACAATATTGTAGTTTTGGCACACAAAACCCCAGAATTTAATTTTTTTTATATCATCATACATATATATAACAAATATTGGTTATAACTAAGGTACATTCATGTTGAACATGAGTATGTCATAATCAAGTGCAACTGTAGTGAAAGAAATGCTCACAAGGTGGCACAAGCGTACAGTTGAGCAAACGTCATAATGTCACTGTAAAGATGGTCACCGCACTTCAGACGTAAGCTAAGTGACCACAATTCCTGTTGTACCAGATTTTTGACAAGTAAAGAAATGGAAGCTGTTGAAATTAATTGGAGAATGAAAGTTCAGTATGTTAATGCATGTTTGTCATGGCAGCAAGTGTATCAGTGGGGCGGAAAACTCACAATTCATGTGAGGTCTGTGAAAAATACTTGTCACGTGAGTCAATCCCACCAAGTTGTGATGCCAGAGCACAATGACACTTGTCCTCGTACTGCTCATGCGATGGTTGAAACCATTCGACATTTGTGCTTTGATTGTCTGTTACATTCTCTTTATCAACCTGTCATTAGATTATTACAGCAAAATTGTATATGGATAGCTGATTCGTTTGTCTATCCATTTGTCGCTTGTATGCTGAAAACTCCTCCGGCGCAACGCCATGCGCATGCATGAAATAAAATAAAAAAAGAAAGAAAGAGAGGCACACAATTGTCTGCGCCAGTAGTGACGTCGTTTCTCTCCGTCACAGCTGAGCACATGCACAGCAGTTTCTCTCCAGCTCCGAAATGGGTAGGCCAAGCATCATATGTACTCCTGAAGAGCAGGCAGCTTTTTATCAGCAATGCCGAAAGCAGAACCAGGAACAAGCTCGTCCCCACCATGCCGATGCTGCAGCCCAGCCACAACAAGAGGCTCATGCAGCAGAGCGCAAGCAGCAACTGCCTAGCAAGGATCCGGTAGCCTACGAAGCTGTTGTTTATTGAACCGTCGGGATCGACCAAGTGATAAAACGCCAGGGCTGCACATTTCAGCTTAGCTGGTTAACAATCTGTAGGAGTGCTTGGGCAGTGATTCTTTCTAGAGTACAGTCGATCCTGGATATATCTAACTCGAAGGGGATCACAAAATAGTTCGATATATCGATAATTCGACATCTAAAATATGCATGTCAAAAACTTCTCTAACAACTCCGCACATCTCAAGGCAGTTTCCCGATGTCGTAACTAACGGGAACTTACCGATCTGTGCCTCCAAGGCGCGTAAAAACAAACAAAAACACAGAGTGTTGACCAGAGCACTTTATTTCGGGGAAAAAAAAAATCTGTGACCTTTGCTTGCTTTTTCTTCTGCACCATCAAGTTCATTAAGCTGTCCTCAAGCTTGTTGACAGTGTCCAAATGAGAAATGCCAGCTCCTTCCATTGTGCCACAACAGCGACAAATGATGCTGAAAGCTGATGCAAGTTCAGCTGCAGTACATGGTGGTTGGACTTCTTCGTCGGAACGTTCGCCGCTGCTCGAGTCTGCGTCCTCGTCACCCGTGATGTCAGCCACAATCTCCGCATCAGTGCGATATGCTACAGCTTGCACGCCGTCATCAGAGCTGACGAAATCGCGTGCTGTAACGCCGCCTGGGATGGCGCCTGGGAATGCCGAGAGCTCGCGAAATTCACTGTCCAGGCATCCAGCGTCATCGTCTTCGCTGTCAAGACATCCGTCGTCTGCGGCTACCACAAAGTCTGCTTTGCGGAAGCAGTTCACAATTGTGCTTTTCTTCACATTGTTCCAAGCACCAGCCAGCATTTGAATGGCTCCGAGGAGGTCCACCTTGAGTTCGATTCCTAATGGAAGGTTGATTAGGAGCCTCTGCACCAGTTGTCGTCTGTACCCAACCTTAAACGCTTTCACAATCCCTTGGTCGAGAGGCTGAAGTTTTGCTGTTGTGTTTGGTGGCAGAAACTTGAGGTTTATCTGCTTTAATGGGCAGATGACATGATGGGCCGAACAATTGTCAAGAAGAAAACAAACTTTGCAGCCAGACTTCTCCAGTTCGGCATCCCATGCCTGTAGCCACTCAACGAAAAAATCGCGTGTCATCCAAGCTTTCTTATTGGATGGGTAGCGAACCGGGAGGCCTTTCACGTTCTTAAAGCAGCGTGGCGACCTGCTCTTTCCGATAACAAACGGCCATAGTTTGCATGACCCATCCATATTTGCAGCAAGCAAAATCGATACGCGCACTTTGTTGTTCTTTCCACCATGGCATGCAGTTCCCTTCAGATGCAGAGTCTTGTTTGGCAGCATTTGCCAAAACAGTGCCGTCTCATCTGCGTTGAATATTTGCGACAGCAAAAAGCTGTCGGAAATATTTGGCCACTCTTCAGACAACCACTTCTCTATGTGACTTGTGCTAGTCGCCTCGCTTTCACCCGAAAGGGTCTTTCCAACGATGCTGCTGCCAACCAGTTCCACCAGTGAAGCTTTCTTCTTCGAAAGTCACAGCAAACCATTTTGCCTTCTTCATGAGCACTGGGCCATCAACAGGTACGTTCTTGGCACGTGTCGCCAAAAACCAGGTGTACAATGCCTTCTCGACCTTGTCAAAGGTTGGGATGTGCACACGACACGCTCCAGGGCGATTGGACTGCACTGCCTTCAGCTTAACATCGGCTTTGTTCTTGAGGATCGTACTCAGGGTGTTGCGAGGAATTTCGAACGCCGCGGTGACTGACGACTTTTTCTCGCCAGCCTCCACCCGTCGAAGGATGTCCGCCTTTGTTGAAAAATCCAAATTCTTGCGTTTTTTCTGGCCAAGGCTCCGGAACACGTGCCAAAGGCGGAAAGAAAAACGCACTGCACCACACGAGTCTCAAGCCTTCACGTTGGCCTCGTGAATAAAAGGAACAAAGCGAATCGAAAGACGCACCACTCCGCGTGTCCGCACTACCACAAGCCCAAGCTGCACTGACCTCGTTCGTCTCACTGCGCCAGTGGTGTCAGCCAACCAAAACACAGGAAACGGGCACCTGCGGTCAGCGTGGTTTCTACCTCCCGCTTCGCTTTCACTCCCAATCGCACTCCAAGCGCTCCTCGTCCCGTGCCTTTTACCCACACTCCTCTTTCTCAGAGTGCGGGGCGGCGCGCGTGAGATCGCGGGAACATCGCGAGAGCGTCGTGAGGAAAAGCGCACTTGCGGGGCTGGGATGCGATGGGAGAAGCGCACTTGCCGGGGCGCAGCTCAGCACGGAGTTCGATAGATCGATATGCTGGTGCACGGGAGTTCTATATATGCGAACAATAGCACTATACTTTTGCATGGGATTCCCAAGGGGATTTTTCAACTGTTCGATATCAGCAATAATTCGATACATCCGGGTTCGATATATCCGGGATCGACTGTATATCAACTTCTCAACTACTAAACTAGTACCCCGCATCAAGTCATTATCAGTTGTTTGGACCCCTCAAGGAAGCACAGGGCGGGAGTTCTAATCAGATGATGAGGTACACCAAGCAGTGTATGACTGTGCAGCCAAACAAAAAGAAGAGTGTGCGAATACTTGAATATTCAATTTCTAATCAAACAGAGAATGTTCTAATCAAATTGCAAAATGAATATATAATATGTATTCGATTCGTCGAACATTATATTTTCCGAATATTGGTACCTTCGGTGGAGGACTTGGCCGTGTTCAGTGCCTTGATGCGCACAGCACTCCCACAGCGTGCAATCTCTATTGGTACATGGTTCAGCGAGATCAACGATGCCGACAGACACTATTAATGCGGCACGCACAGAGGGATCTACAACAGCAGCACATATGCAAAGAATGACAGCATGCAAAAAGATTGGTGTGATTAGCCACTGGAAGACGTGCTGATCGCATTGATTTTGCGAGTTCAGTGTTCACGCACACAGATTCCCACAGTTTGGAGCTCTCTGCCTACATGCCCGCACACACCAAACTTGGCACGCACGCTCGCGGTGGTTACTGGCTGGTCGACTGCAGACCCAAATTCCACTTCAACGGTCGTCAATCCAACCTGTACATGGGATATTACGACCGGTCACAGATGAGCTACACATAGGAACATATTAGAGACAGGCTTTTCGGAACAGTTGGCGGCCCATTATCATGTCAGCCGGAAGCAAATTTTCGTCACGGCCACAACATTGGTCACACTCTCTAGGCCAGTAGGCCCAATAGGAGATTCGTCATCAGGTATCAGCGACTTAAGTTAACGGTTACCGTATCAATACAGATCTATTCACAGCGGTCGCACATGCCAAAGAAAAGCCGACAGACCGCCTTGCCAATGAAAGTAAGCACAGTCGAACCCACTTATAATAATATTCAAGTGCCACAAAAATTCCATTGTTATAACTGGATTGCATAAAAAAATCAAAACAGGGGGATGGCAGAGCTGTTGTGCGAAAACTATAATGGCGGGGAGGCCAGTATCCCTCCCCACCACCTTCTTCCATCCGGCTGCTGATTGTGTTCACTCATTTAACTGCTTCCTGGGCACTCCGATCGTGTGTAACAAGCCACAGCTGCCGGTGTTAAAGAATGGCACTGCTACAACAACTGCAATGAGGTGTCACGGGTGGCAAGTGATATGCGAGCACCACCGAGGTATCGCTTTGGTGGCCCCAAAAGGGGCCTTTTAAAGATTGCGAGAAGGCTGCCGTGGCAGTCTGTCAGCTTGAGAAATCCAGAAGAAATGCTGAGAAGAGATCGCCACAAGCATCACACCATGTACTTCCCAATGGCTTGCACGAGAAAGGCCTATGTCTGTCAGCCTTGCATGCTTTATGCGAAGCTTGCTGACATCCTTCTCCAAGGCATACAAGTGCTCCATGTAGTGCAGCAGAATGTTTCTCATGAGAAAGAAGCCCTGGAGGGACTGAATCATCTGCCGGGCCTCCTGTGAGGATAACATGAGGCAGCCTGCCCTAATGCGTTATCACTGCCCTCGTCGCCGTCGCTATCTGATGCAAGCATCATCTCCGTGAGACCATTAGTCTGTGGATGGTAAGACGTAGTCAGCTTGTGCTTGGTTGAGCAGGACTCCAGGATGTCGGCAATGACTTTAGAAAGAAAAACCACGGTCAGTGAGCAGTTGATGTGGAGTGCCATGCTGCAGAATCACGTCACGTAAAAGAAAATCGGCGACATCTGTGGTGCAGCTCATTGGAAGGGCTCTGGTGATTGCATAGCGTGTAGCATAATCTGTCGCCACAGCGACCCACTTGTCACCAGATGTGGACAGAGGGAAAAGGCCAAGTAAGTCCAGGACAATGTGAAAGAACAGCTCCGAAGGAATGTCGAGCGGTTGAAGGCACCCGGCAGGCAGCGTCGATGGTGTTTTTCGGCGCTGGCATTTCTCACACGCCGCAACATATTTCCGGACGAAGTGGGCAAGGCCTGGCCAAAAGAAGCGTCGGCGAATCCGGTTGTAGGTGCGGGAGATGCCAAGGTGACCTGCTGTAGGAAAATCGTGAAGTTCTTGGAGAACAGCTGACTGGAGGTGCTTAGAAATGACGAGGAGCAGGGCAGGACCGTCGGGGTGTACATTGTGGCAGTATGATACACCATCCCTGAGAACAAACAGGTGGAGGGACAAATCAGAAGACGAAGATTCCAAGCCATCAATGATAGCACGCAAGGTGGCATCACGGCGTTGCTCATCAGCAATGTGTAGCAGCTGAGAAATGGAGAAAACGCAAGCGCAGGCATCCGGGTCAGGGTCAGCCGGTGGTTCGTCCACTAGATAGTGTGATAAACAGTCTACGTATTGATGTAATCGGCTCGACTTGTACACTACTGCATAGAAATATTCTTGCAGCCGCAAAGCCCAGCGACCAAGCCGGCCAGTAGGATCCTTGAGTGAGGAAAGCCAGCAGAGCGCGTGGTGGTTCGTGATGACAGAGAAGTGCGTGCCATACAAGTACGGGTGAATTTGGAAACCGCCAAGACGAGAGCCAGGCATTCATGATCTGTAAGCGAATAGTTGCGCTCCGCTGCTGTGAGGAGGTGGCTAGCGTAGGCGATAACACGGTCTTGACCCTGTTGGTACTCGGCTAAGACGGCTCCGATACCGTGACCATTGCATACCTGCCAACCCTCTCGATTCGCCCGGGAGACTCCCGATTTTTTACTGAACTTTCCGATTGTACGATGACTGTCTTATATCTCCCGAAAAGTTGTCCCTGTTCGCGCAATAATGGTTTTTGCGAAACCGGCACTGTGGAATCTGCAGCCACATCGTAATCGTCAGTATCACCAACGGCTGCACTAGCGCCATCGGTATCATCGACTAAGCAGCCGACTACGGTGCCTAGTAAGCCGACCAAGCACTCGCCAACCTGGCTCTTGCATTTCATGCATGCGTTCAGCATGCATTCCTCCATGGTGCATTGTTACTGCTGTTTGTGTGTATGATTAGTGTTGGCTAGGCTGTGTGTGCAGTGCACCATGTAAAGTTAAAAACCTCGTGTGCTTGATGCCATGGCGCTATCAAAGCCCAAGAAAAGGTATTCGCAGACGTTTTTGCGATCTTACACTTCTGAATTTCGGTGCTTTATGACATTAAGAAAAGGAGAACATTTTTGCATTTTATACAACGTGTGGATGCGACGGCAGCGTGCCTCACGGTAGCAAAGGCGACTTCAAACTGCACATTTCTACGGCGAAGCATCAAAGCTATGTTCGCACCACTGAGCAGCAAGACAGCATAGTGAACTTTCTCCGGAACTGCGACGACAGTGTCATACGTGTAGAGTGCCTGTTTACAGGATTCCTCGCCGAACGCAACCTACTCCTAGTGTCAGCGACCACGTTGGGCCTCTTCTACGTAAAATGTTTCCGAAATGCGACGAGGCAAAGCGTTATAGATGTGGACGCAACTCTGAAGAATGTGGAGGTGGCCAACTTGAAATTTATTTCACAAGCATCGCTTTCGAGTCTTCGTTTCTTTGTTCAGAGTTTCCCTCATCTACTGCCCCGAGATTCCAATGAATTTCCTGAAGACGCTTTAGATGCTCTCGAAACTGAGTTTGCCACTCTACAGGCGTACAGTCTTCCAGAGGACATTCTGAATGAAGAAAGGTGGGATGTGCAGTGGTCTATGGTTGGAAAAATGAAAAACACTGATGGAAAACATGTTTCACCGAGTTGCTAAGGTGATGCTGGATTAAATCGTGATACCGCATAGCTACACAGTGTGTGAGAGTATTTTTAGCACGGCGCGAAAAACTAGGACTGAATTACGCTCATCGATGTGCAACACAGCCCTCCAGCACCTGCTGCTAGTGAAGGGCCATCAGTCTGGACCATGTTTTGAGCAAAGCTACTCTGACAAATTTTTGAAGTGAGTAAAATCTGCTACTGCAAGGTCCCTGCAAAAGCACTCGCCAAACACTGCCTGAAAGTTTGAACGATACACCCCTCTCCCGGTTCCACCGGAAGTTGAAACAATGTTCAGGCAAGAGGTCCGCAGCAACCATGCGACGAAATGTTGCGTCAGGGCAAACAGCATCCTGTGGACATAGTGAAGAATAAGAGCAGACGTCTACTGAAAACGTCATGACGTGGTCATCTCCTATAGCATGCAGCGTTGTAACCGACAGGCCTTGGGGTAGAACTTCCTTTGTCAGGCCAAAACTGACGATGCGGACGCATGTCCGGTTATTGGCGACGATGACGACGGAGTGAGGCACAGTGATATTGCACATCAAAAGGACATCAGGAACAGGTGTGGTGACGTAATCACCATCGGGTACAGGAAAAGACGATAGCAAATCGACGAAAGTCAAGGCTTTAGGTGGCAGGCGGACAAAGGCGGCCGTATTAAAGTTGTTTGGCAGTTCGGCACGAATATGCACAAGTAGAGAAAGTTCGAGGCAAAGGGTACCAGCAGAACAGTCAATCAAAGCGGAATGCACCGCAAGGAAGTCGAGTCCGAGGATTAGGTCATGGGGACAATTGGTCAGCACTGTAAAAAGAACAGGATGTGGCGGTCGGCAATACTGATACGGGAAGTATACATTCCAGCGACTTCAACAGTGCTACCATCAGCCACGTGCACGGCTCGAGTAGTAGGAGGCATGAGAACCTTCTTCAGTCGACGATGGAGGTTGTAACTCATTATGGACACCTGGGTGCCAGTATTTATTAACGCCTTCAAAGGGACACCGTTGACGTGAACATCAAGTAAGTTCTGGTTCGTTGGGCACATCAGTGGAGGATTTCGACACAACGAAGAAAATGCAGCACTACCCCTAGGATCTGCATGGTCTAGTGTTCCATCAGGGAGGGTCCATAATTGGGTGGCGACGAATAGTGGCGTGGCTGGGGCGATGGAGACCGACGGCGCTGAGGTGACGGCGAGCGAGCAGGACAATTGTGATCGACGGATACGCCTGAGGTAGGAGGCATACGGCAAGGCGAGTAACGGCGCGGGTTGGCATATGGGGGAGGAGACGGGGAAAAGGAGCTCGAATATGGCAACGTTCAGCCGGTGCGGCAGTGACGAGCGATGTGGCCAATGCGGAGGCAACAGAAGCAAATGGGCTTTTCTAGCAGCCAGCTGCCGACCGGTGGGATTGCCAGAGGTCGCTGAGCTTCTCCTTGAAAGCATCTCAGCTAGAGATCTCGTCCTCGTGTGTCCGGAACCAGACATGAGAAGCTCTGCCCAAATAGAATAGGACATTCGCTAGCATAATGGTGGGGTCCCAGCGGTTGTTTTGGCTAACATGCTCATACAGGTAGAGCCAGTCCTCAACGTCGACATTATCTTGGCCGGAGAATATGCCAGGATCGCGGGGTTTGGTAAGAGTAATGTATGTTGTTGGCGGGGTTGCAGGAATAGAAGCAGATGAGGTGTCGTCACCGGGAGCCATGGCGGAAAGCAGGATGGTGCGGCCGCTGCGGAGCTCCGCAGCGAGGACGGGGAATGGCACCCTCCACCAAAATGTTACGCGAACGAAGGATTAACAACTGGAGACTATTTACAAGTATATTTACAAAGGATAATGCAGCGCTGGCCAGTTCAGCTGATAGCTCGAGAGCCAGGGAGTGTTCGTCACCTTCATCGGGGCGCCCGCATGCATTGTCCACAAGAAACATGCAACGTGCATGTGTCAATATCATGTAACGGCACACTGACCCCTGGCTGCAAACACACTTACTCTGACGGCAGATGGATACAGACAAAAAAAAAAAAGACGTGGGGGGGAAGATTCGCGCAAATTACCGGTGAGCCTCCTTTTTCAGAACTCTCTATCATCGGCGCCAACTGCCATCAATGCATGCGAAGTGGCAACGGGAAGAATTCAATTTTCACACAGTGAGTCTCTATGGCGGCGTTAGTAAAGAGCAGCTAGCAAGGCAGTCTGTTTGGAAGCTCCGAAGCTGTGTGACAAAGGCATCAATGAGATTGCCCAGGAGGCATCCAAGACGAATCATCACTAAGAACAGCCAGCAATCATTGGCCTATTTTATGTCTACTGCAGGATGAAGGTCTCTCCCTGCGATCTCCGATTACCCCTGTTTTACGCCAACCAATATCCACTGCAGGACAAAGGTCTCTCACTGCGATCTCCGATTACCCCTGTCCTGCGCCAACCAATTCAAACTAGCACCTGCGAATTTCCCAATTTCATCGCTCCGCCTAGTCTTCAGCCGTCGTCGACTGCGCTTCCCTTCTCTTGATAGCCATTCTGTAACCATAATGGTTTAACGGTTAGCTAACCTGCACATTACATGACTTGCCCAGCTCTATTTTTGTCTATTAAGGTCAATTAGAATATTGCTATACCCGTTTGCTCTCTGGTCCAAATCACTCTGTTTCGGTCTCTTAACATTATGCCTAGCATTCTTCGTTCCATCACTCTTTGTACGGTCCTTAACTTGTTCTCAAGCTTCTTTGTCAGTCTCCAAGTCTCTGCCCCATGTCAGCATCGGTAAAATGCACTGATTGTATACCTTCCTTTTCAATGATAATGGTAAGCTTCCAGTCTGGAGCTGACAATGTCTGCCGTATGCTATCCAACCCATTTTTACACTTCTATGAATTTCCTTCTCATGATCAGCGTTCCCTGTGCTTAATTGACGTAGGTAAACGTACTCCTTCACAGACTCTAGAGGCTGACTGGCATTCGTGAACTCTTGTTCCCTTGCCCGGCTATTCATCATTACCTTTGTTTTCTGCATATTAATCTTCAACCCTATTCTTGCACTCTCTCTGTTGATGTCCTCAATCATTTGTTGTAACTCGTCTGCAGTGTTGCTGAATAGAACAATATCATTGGCAAACGGAAGGTTGCTGAGATATTTGCTGTCGGTCCTTACTCCTAAGCCTTCCCAGTTTAATAGCTTGAATACTTCTTCCAACCCCTTTCTTTATAGGTATCTTCCTACTTTTCTTGTGTGGGTACAATACGTATTGCCCCAGCATGCAATGCAATAGTTTATATGTGAATGGATAAATTAGTATAAAGAGAGTAGTGTTCTCTGGTTAAATACATACCAAGCTTTTAAAAGTGTCCTTATTCTGTATGTTGCCCTCTGCCTAATGTTGGCTATGTGTTGATAAAATTTAAGGTTAGAATCAAGTTCTACACCTAAGTAGTTACAGGAAATACTATGCGTGATAAGATTATTACCAAGGTAGAGCGAAGGAATGAATGCGGATGAACGTTGGTGGGACATGAATAAAACAAATTTAGTTTTAGACGAGTTTATATTGAGCTGGTTAATATTGCACCAATTTAACACATTGTTTAAGTCGTATTAAGTTTTGAAACTAGGTTCCCTACACAAATGTCAGAGTTAAAGATAGTTGTGTCATCTGCATAAAGAATGTAGTTAAAAGAAAGCAGGCAATTAGGCAGGTCGTTAACATATATTAAAAACAAAGGAGGGCCAAGTATGGATCCCTGAGGTACACCAATGCTTGTTATCATGGATTTAGAAAGAACACTATTAATTCTAAGTCATTGTGTTATAATTTTTAAGTAATTTTGTAACAAAGTTAAAGCTGGACCTGTTATTCCAATAGATTTAAGTTTAAAAGATCAAATGCGGTGGTTAATTTTATCAAAGGCTTTAGTTAGATCCACGAACACTGATCCAGCATACATGCCCTTATCGATTGCTATCTTTAATTGTTCAGTTAGGGTGATAAGAGCAAGTTCGGATGAATAGCCCTTGCAGAAGCCGATTTGGAATCGTCAAAGAATACTAAATTTAGATAGGTACTTAGGCGCTTTTCTACCAGCCATTCAATAGCTTTGCTAAAAAAGGGTAGAATGCATATTGGCCTATAATTACTAATCAAGGCACGGTCACCCTTTATAAATAGCATGGTCACACTTTTTAAGTACAGGAGTAATTCTACCTTGTTTTAGTTCTTGTGGGAAGGTTCCAGTCTTGAACATTAGGTTAATAATACTTGCGAGAGCATCTGAGGTTAGGTGCACAATTAGCTTGATTTGATTCGAATGCACATTATCAAGACCTGCACTTTTTGCTTTTAAATTTTTTATGTTTTCTATTTCCTGTGGTATGGTTGGAAAAGAAAAGAATGAGTGAGGTAGGTGTCGCATTAAATGGTTATATTGCGTGGGTATACGCGAATCCCTGCTAAAAAAAAATTCTTCAAAAGCATTAGCAATGTCTTATGAGGAGGTGTACGCTCTGTCGTTATGAATAATTTCCTTTAAAATATCGCGATTGTTCTGCCTATTTGAAAAATCATTTACTATCTTCCACTTCTTACTAATGTCTTTTCCGCATTCTAATAATTTTTTCTCGTAATAAGTTTTTTTAGCTTTCTTTAGTTTGATAGCAAGAAAGTTGGAAAATATTTTGTATCTCCTACTCAAATTGCCGTTAAATGGCCATAGTTTTTTCTTATACAAATTGTCTTCTTTGCGCATCAAGGCTAGAAGCTTATCTGACAGCCAAGGATTCTGTGGGGACGCAAACTTTATTTTGCATTTGACTTTGCGGGTGTAGCAGTCAAAATATGATTTTAGTACAGATATAAAGAATGAGAAGGCTGTTTGTGGATCTTTCATATCTGCTATAGAAGACCAATCAGCTTGGCTCAGTGAATAAATGAAAGCTTCTTTTTTAAGTGTCAGCTTTGTGTAAGTGGCTTTGACACAGTTTTCATTATTCTGATAGTGTAAAAATATCGGGTAGTGATCAGTCAGATTTTGTAACAGGATGCCTACGTCTGGTGGAGACAGCAAATTTGAAAGCGCATGATCGATTATTGTACCATCTTCATAGTTAGTGCACCGCGTAGGCACTTTTATTAAGCATTCGTAACCGAAGCTATTGAAACAATTTGAATATTGTAGGGCCTAGGCAGACGAGCTGTCTGTGAGGTTAATGTTAGTATTGCCTATAATTATAACATTTTTATTCTCGTCTGCAAGGATATTCAGCACTACATGAAGTGCGGCGAAGAAATCATTCATACACGATGAAGGCGAGAGATATACACAACCTATTATCAGATTTTTGTTGTCCACATTAATAAAGCGACTTTTAAGTTCTACCCATACTGACTCACAGTCACGTACGCTGAGAAGAAGGTTGTGCCTTCTTTTGTACATAAGAGTACTTAAAGTCTAGATTGTGGCACCGCCATGACAGCTGTACAGACGATTTGAGTATTCTGCTTCATAGTTAGGAAAGCAAAACAGGTTCTTGTCGTGGCCACTTAGTCAAGTTTCCGAGATCCCAATTATTGACCATGAGAATTAAAGTGTCGCGATCAGATTTGAAAAGTTATCATAGCGTCTGCATATGCTTTGTGCGTTAAAGTGAATGATAGATTTGTGATTATTGGACATATAATTATTTAGCTCTTTAGTTGTAAACTATGATGACATTGTGCATTTGTCTGGTGGTGCAATTTGTCAAAGGCGAAGGTAGCTAAGTGATCACAGAAAGGTCTGCCTCTAGGTTGACCTGTTTCTTCCTGACCTACTTTTACTCTTTCTCTCTTCAAATTGAGGTGAATCCTAGCTCTTGCTAACCTATGATCACTGCACTTTACCCAACCTATCACTTCTACATCCTGCACTATGATGGTATCGGCAGAAAGTATGAAATCAATTTAATTACTTGTTTCACCATTAAGGCTTTTCCAGGTTCGCTTTCTGTTACTACGCTTCCAGAAAAAGGTGTTCATTATTCTCAGCTTATTCCTTTCTGCAAATTCTACCAGCATCTCTCCTCTAGTGTTTCTAGAATTGATGCCGTAGTTGCAAAATTGCTTGTTCACCAGCCTATTTTTTCCATACTTTTGCATTGAAGTCGCCTATTACTACAGTATACTGAGTTTACACTTTTCTCGTCACTAATTCAACATCTTCATAAAACTGCTTCACTTCCTCATCATCATGACTGGATGTTGGAGCGTACTCTTGTACTACCTTTAATCTATACCTCATGTTAAGTTTGAGTACGACTAATGCTACCCTTTTACTAGTGCTGTAGAATTCGTCCATGTTGCCCACTATGTCCTTATGGATTAGGAATCCTACCCCGTATTGCTTCTTATCTGGGAGACCACAATAGCAGAGGACATGGCCATTAGCCAGCACTGTATAAGCCTCACCAGTTCTAATCTCACTAAGGCCAATCATGTCCCAAACAATGTCTAATAGTTCCTCAAAGAGTCCTGCTAAGCTAGCCTCACTCGACAGAGTTTGGCTGTTAAAGCTTCCTGTCCGCGTACGGAGAACCTTAGCACCCTCTGCTGCGTTACAGGTCTGACCACCGTGTAGGTCAGGTGCTCAACCGCTGCTGGTGACTGATGGCCATGGGTTAATTGGAGGAATGATGAGGGAGGGAGTGGCCGAATACTGCACCAGGGAGGCCAATTCCTGTTCTGGTGAGGGAGTGTCTTTGTTGAAGCTTAGTGGGCCTTCCTAATTTGGTTGTATCTGGATTAGTATAGCCCCACTTGCTCTCGCAATCTTATGCCAGTGTCAGGCGTCGCTCCAAGCTTGCAGATGTAGTGCACTGGAGCAGGTCAAACGCAAGCACACCATCGTCAGATTAAAAAAAGAAAAAAAATTCATAGAAGGATTCGAACTTCAGACTATCGCAACCGAACATTCGACATAGCTCAGTCAGATGGTCACATAGGTAGCGAGGCTACCTTATTGCCGAAAAGTACAGCCCAGAAGGGCCTACATGCCTAAGAGATCCATTTATTTATTTGCCATTGGCGGGTTTTGCTGATTGCCGTATGTTGCACGATAAAGTGCCTATTCTCAATGGTCCTAACATCGTGGTTCCCGAATCTCAGACATGCATGCAGCCTTGAAATCGCCTAGGTACACTATATATTTTCAGCACATTTGAACACCACTTAAAACTTGTGTGAAAAAAAAAGAAAAAGGAAAAAGGTTTTAGTGTTTACCGAGATACACGAAATATTTTCAATGAATTTTAACAGCACTTAAAGGTAGCGTGAAAAAAAAAGAGAAAAAGAAGGAAAAGAACTTTCAGGGCTCACTGGGAATTCACTTGTTGCGTATGGAAGGAGGTACACCGAACAGCTCATGGTCTGGGCTGCCTATCTCAGGCATCTGATACTGAAGTGCTGCCAAAGGCTGAGGCACCACATGAGAGAAGGGTGCATCGGCAGAGACTTTCGCTCAAAGGGCAAATCCTCAGAGTGGCGAGTCGGGCCGCCAAATAATATGGTTCTGAGCCCAAGTAAAGTAGGCGACCTTAAGAGCAGCCTTGTTCTATGGTTGGGAAGCGCTTATAGAAAACCTCCTTTAAGCTATAGTGTATGCGTTTGCAATCAGTTAGACATTGTTTGTGCACTCCTCGAGGGGAAGCTATTGACGTTTCTTCTGCCACCGCACTTGCAATACTTGCAATTTAGCAGTTGTGCATACATGCTCGTGATCTACAGGAGTACAAACAGAAACCTGCGAAAATGAATATAGGTGCGAAGGTAGGAGAAATAAATGGATGCAAACTACCTTTTTTACTTGATGAAAATGTGTACCTGAACTTTGCAACTGTTGTTGCTACGTTACATTTTTTTCTTATTGTTTGTGTGTGGGACCCTCAATACTTCCAATGAGTCCGAGAACTCACTTATACAGTTAAGCTGTAAGTTTCAGTTGCTCAGACTGGCATGCATCTGTGAAGGGTCTCTTAAGCGCTGTCACTGCAAACAATGTGCACTCGGACTTCTGTTAATGAAACAGGCGAGCACCGTGCACAAACGTGGCATTGAACTGAACATACTGTAAAATTTTATTTACTTATTTATTTCCAATACCCTAAAGGCCCCGAGAGGCATTACATAGGGGGGGATACAATTTACACATGATATTTCAACGTAATAAAATGACTGAAGGCAACAATCAAGCACAGATTTTGGTAGAAGAAACACTTTGTAAAAGAAATGATGAAAAAAGAGAAAAAAAAACGAGAAGTAATTGGGGTGAGAGTACATGGTACAATTCATATTTACTGTACATGCACTTTTCAACAAGGCACAAGTGGCAGGTGGGTGCGGGTAAATGTACATTTAAAAATTATACATATATATAACACAGGCCAGTCAAGAAGTGGCAGCTGAACATTTTATACATTTAAATATGTGCGCAGAGCTGATCGAAAGGCAGACGGGTCAGTGATTGTTACAATATCTTGAGGTAGGGCGTTCCGTTCATTCACTGATAACACCAAAGGGGAATTTTGGAATTTTTTGGTCCTAGCAAATATGGGAGACACGTTGCATACATGGTCATTGCGGGTGGACAGATAATGGGCGGGTAAGATGGAAGCAGATGAAAAAGATGAACCACAATAGTAAAGGGAGTGAAAAAAAAGACAGAGGGAAATATTTCCGTCGTGTGTCAAGATCTGGAAGATTAAGGGTCTGCTTTAATGCCGACACACTTTGATATGGAGAGTAGGAGCACAAAATAAAGCGGGCAGCCTTATTTTGAATTGATTCGATGCAATCAGAAAGGTTAGCTGTGTGAGGGTTCCAAATAATTGAGGCGTAATCGAGGGTTGTTCTGATAAGGGAGATGTATGCACGAAGTCTTGTGTCACTGTTTGCAAGGTACAGACGGCGTTTTAAAAAGCCAAGTTTTTTTATTGCCTTGTTAGTAATATGCTCAACATGCATGGCCCAGCTTAAATCAGATGTAAGAATAATGCCCAGATATTGAAAGGAAGAGGTTCGTTCGAGTATGCAATTGCGTAGAGTGTATATGTTAGATGGAAAGGTTAGCTTGGAAGAAAATGTCATGACCTTAGTGTTATCTGCATTAATTTTCATCTTCCATACGCGACACCATTCAGCTAATGTGGTTAAATCTTTTTGTAATATGGCAATGTCATCATGGGTGGTTATCTGTCTATAAGTTACACAATCATCGGCAAACAGCCGTATTGTTGAAGCTATATTCGTAGCTATGTTATCTACCTGCTGCTACCTATGTTCTATGTGCTATCTAGTTCTACCTATATTCTGCCACCTACGCTACCTATGTTCAAAATTTGAATGGTGATCAGCCAGTGGTTAAGCAGGACAAGTACATCTCATGACATGACATCAAGTGACATCTCGTGCAGTTACTGATGCAACACTCAGTTTACCGGCCGGACACTCTGCATCGCAGCACAGAGCTTTCTCTCCCTGTCTTACCTGTGTGATGAGCCTCTGGTGCAGCTCGACATCCTGCGGAGTCACCAGTCCACTGCGTATGTGTGGCTCTCCATGTAGGCGCAATGCACACTCCAAGGTGTCCTGCATATCACACACTTCATCTGTTTTTTTCCCCCCATTTGTTAAAACACCCGGATTCAGGCTTTTCATATCACTCTTACCTAAAATCGAGCCCCTTGACCTTTCATTCTCCATGCTCATTGCATAACAAGCATTCTCATCCCTGGCCACCTTTATGCCTTGAAAAGGACGGTACATTGGGCACGATGGTATTCCATGCTAAAGCTACTGATGGCGCGAAACGGCACGAACAACACATGAAAGATCCCCGGACAGTACATGCCTTGAGGTCAGCTTATGGTGTATGCTTCCGAGTTCCCATACTTTGTGGCACTTGCAGTTGAAAGGATTTTCTGTATTCGCCGCCAGGACCACAGGTGGAGCAAACAAGAAACCAGCGGATCCAAGAGGTTTCATTTCCAATAATTTTGTTGAGGGACCTCGAGACAAAAAAACCTTCCAGCACTTCAAGTCATTAGGACAGTTTTGTGCTACAACCTGCTAGCCCCTGCATCAGCTCAAATGGCAGAGAAACTGACTGCTCTAGATTAAAACTTCAATCCCTGGACTAGGACGAATTTTTTTTCAACTGCGAAGTTCACTTCTCCGAGAACACTGACACGATTCCCTTTGTATCCTGCTACTACCAGCTGCATGGACTGCCACTTCTTAGATGGAACTGTAACAGCCAAAACTACACTGACCTTGATGGTCTGAATGATTGACTGCACACGGTGCGTCTTCATCAGCCTCCGAGTCAGGTGGCCCCTAGCCATGGCGGTGAGTCGGTCAAAACACCGGCGCCACCTGGGGTGTAGGGACTGTACAGCACATACATAACAGCTCACTTATTTGCACTTGATATATATTCAGTGGAAAAGTCACATCATATGTGTGCAGATCTACAACGGCATTTTTTTTTGTACAATGAAGCCAGGTCACTCCCAAAACACTTAATCTAGTGAAAAACGATAACGACAATGATGACACTGATGTCTTACTTGGCATTCTGACTCTTTTAGAATTTTAGAAATTGTGTCTCCCCCCACCCACTTGTGCTTCGGTGCCCTCCATATCTTCCATATTATTTTTAAACTATACCTTTACCTGCAGGAGTGGCGAGTGATGGGTCGGAATGTGAAAACACAAAAGAAAGTCCCCAACTTTTTAAAATGCTGTGAGGATATAAAGAGTGTACTTCACCAACAAAATCAGCTCTGATGCACCCAAATGGCTCGCCAATAAGCATTTAAGTTTGTCTCAAAAAGTACAAACGCTTCAGAAGTGTGCCTTAAGAAGCTTAGGGCCATATATATTCCTTGCAATAAAATTAGGTGAAGCAATGCTTTTAGCCAAATTATAATGTGACAAATCTTACTCAGGCAATTTACCAGCTATTTACAGTTGTTATCCTTTTTAAAAAATACAAAGACTCGAAAAAAAGCAAAGCTGTTGTTAAGGTGAACAAAAACTTGCTAAATGTAGCGAGTTCTTCATCAAGTTACCAAGACTGGCATGGATAGAAGGATGACCGTGGAATACACAATGCAACAAAGTGCACACCTACATTACATATCAGAATCTGAACAGCTCAAAGGCAACACGAAAACAAGATCGGATAAGCACTGTCAGGACTTGTTCGGCCTGATTTTCGTCCCCACGTTGCCTTTGCACAGGTCATGTTCAGTGTGCATTCCATATCAGCAATTATTGGTCTATCTATCTGCCTCGGTGCGGAGTCAGCAACAGATTAACCCTTTCGCTGTCACGGACGTACTGGTACGTCATCGCGCTTCCCCCCACAGTGTCACTGACGTACCGGTACGTTCTCTATCGTGCATTCAAAATTTCGCGCCTGAGCGCAAAGCTGGCGCTCCTGAATTGGCCACGCCATCTGTTGACTCTTTCTACAAGTTCGTATATTCTCCCCGACCTGTGTTAACCCATGTATTGAAGAGTACGGTGCGACTGCCACTCCCCACTTTCTCTTTGCTGAGTGGCGCGGTGGCTCCGCGTTCGCTGGATCATGCGTCGCGCGCGTGTTGTATGTTGTGTTGTATGTATGTTGTACTCTCCCCCCTCTTTTTATATATCGGCATGAGACGCTTAGCCAAAACACTCGACGTCATACCTGGGCTAGGGTACGCGATATATGCAGACGATATTACCCTATGGGCAACCAGCGGCTCGTTAGGACAAAAAGAAGAAATCCTGCAAGAAGCAGCGACCGTTGTTGAAACCTTCGCTCGCAGCAGCGGAATGAGCTGCGCTCCCGATAAATCAGAATTTATCAGGATACGAGGTCGAGGCCGTCAAACTCACGAGCCGGTCAACCTCTTTCTAGGAGACAGCCAGATAAAGGAGGTCCAGAAAATGCGAGTCCTCGGACTGTGGCTGCAAAGCAACAAATCAGTAGACCACACCATTAAAACCCTTAGGACTACGGTGGAACAGATCTCCCGTATCATCCGTAGAGTAACTTATCACCGAAAAGGTTTCAAGGAAACAGAGACGATCCGGCTCGTTCAGGCTTTTGTGCTAAGTCGTCTCGCATATAGCCTCCCTTTCCAGGACCCCACGAAAACAGAACTAAAGGCCCTAGATGCGTTGATTAGAACGTCGTACAAAGCGGCTCTCGGCCTACCACAGGGAACCTCTACTGAACGCCTGCTGGCCCTCGGGATTCACAATAACTACGAGGAACTACGGGCAGCGACGCTCATATCTCAACGGGAGCGGCTTAGCTTGACCTCCTCTGGCAGAAAATTACTTTGCCGCGTGGGTTACCCTACTCGTCCACAGTGTGCGGGAGAAGAACTCGAATCTCTGCCCAGAGTCCTTCGTGAAAGGATCATAGTAGCCCCAATCCCTAAGAACATGTGTCCAAAATACCACCGGGGACGTAGAAGTGCTCGAGCTCGAAAGTTAATGCAGCAATTGGGTGGAAACCCGGACACAGTCTACACAGATGTCGCCCGATTTGGTGCTTACAAATACGCCCTCGCAGTGGTAGGAGCGGCCGCAAATCAAGGGCTTGTGACTTGCGCCACGGCTAGAGTTGCATCTGCGAATACCGCAGAAGCTTCAGCCATCGCGCTAGCTATTAAAACTAAGGACGCTCTGGGACAATCGTCGATAACTCTTACAGATTCCCAAGTCGCATGTAGACTATTCCTCACCGGGAGGCTACCACACAGCACCACTCACCTATTAGGATCCAACGTAACGCAGAAACACATGATCATCTGGTGCCCGGGTCACGCAGGACTCGAGGGCAATGAGAGAGCGGACGGCGCAGCTCGTGCTTTTGTCAACCGAGCGGTCGACCACTCTGACGAAAACCCCTTTTTACCACGAGACATCCTTGAGCACCAGCGGCGCGAGCGAAGAAAGTACAGTCCACCACACCCTGACCTATCCAGGCAGGACTCTTATGACTGGCGCCGAATACAGACGCACACATTTCCAAACCTTTCTTTGAAAAATGCCATTCACCCAACGCTGTACAGCGTTCGCTGTCCGTGGTGCGGAGGGCGGCCAACTCTCGCCCACATTACGTGGGACTGCCAGAACAGGCCACCCGAAATTAATACACCAAAAATAGCCGGCAAACTTTCCGGAAGGGAGCAGTGGGAGACTTGGCTCGCCAGCGAGGATCGGGAGATGCAACTGGCGCTCCTCGACCAGGCACGGCGGACCGCTCAAGCCAGTGGGGCCCTGGACTAGGGGCTCCACCCACTCGCTTTCTGCATTTTTTTTTCTTTTAAATAAACGTTTTGATATATATATGGGTTCAAGGGTTGTTCTGCCATCTCCGCTGGTTTGAAGGTTTTTATTTTTCTTCTGTTGGCGTGTCTGCTACGCCGCGTCAAGTTCAGGCGCACGTGCCGTTGCCTCTCCGAAAAGAGTGACTCGATTGCTGCTTTCGCTCTCTCGCCGAACCCTCGCTTCCGACTTGCAGCAGTAAACGTAAAGCCCTTCGAACTTTGTTTAGCCTTTTTCCATCTCCCTCTGTCTTCTTGATCACGCAACGTGCCATTTCTCTCCGTTGTGCGGGCGACTGAAAGCGCATCCTCCCAGCGCGCGGTTACTTTCGAATGGCTGAGCGCGCGGGACCTTCGTCTGCTCCTTGGTGCGGTGGCTCAATTCGATTTAGAATACGAGCCGAGCTCGGATTCGGACTCGGACAGAGTCGCATGCAAGGAAGAGGGTTCCGCATCGTCAGCTTCGGATGTTGAACGGATTTTATAGTCAGGCTGATGATGATGATGATGTTTACTAACAGCAGCTGCAGAACACTGAAATGTGCATATAGCATTGACTACGTTATTTCTATACCAATCATAATCAAAAATAAATTGCTATGTTCATTCCCTGTTATGCTCGTTCCCTGAAACCAAGCCGACACTGGGGGTGCGTCACGGCCAGAAAGGTCCGACAGCGAAAGGGTTAAGGGTACCACAAGAGAAAAATTTCTCATTACTTGGATCTGAGAAGTGCTCCTTGCACAAACACTGCTATCAGTTTCTGGAGTATGAAACGCACGCACGCACACATGCACGCACGCACAAACGCACACACACACACACACACATTTTCGTTTGCTGAGTGAACGGTCTACAAGCTTTTCTGCAGCAGCAGTCTATAATATCATAGAGAAAGTTTCTTTCTTGTGAATTTGTTTATCAGCGTTTTTTGATGTGCCTCCAAGAGGGGAAACTAATTTTGAAGGCCATGCGTTGTGAAGGCCATGCGTTGCTGTAGTTGCCGGAAGTGATAGAGCCACCATGTTTTTTAAACATCCTTCAATGGGAGGGGCATAGACGACGAGTTCAAAGTTTATTTTTCTTACGAACCAGGCAAGTAACATCGCCAAGTGTTATACCGAATGATCCGGCCCATATAAAGTGCTTAATTGTGTGAAATTTGAGTGAGAACAGAGCAGCAATAAACGAGAGAAAAAACATTTTCCACTATTTTAAGAGAAAAACACACCTCCTTGTACTAGCAGTACCAACTTTGAAAGCTACGTGTCAATGCCAAGATGGGCTCCTTAGTCGTCAAATGCAAATAACACAAATTAACACACTGTCAGTGGATTGGCCTTGCTTATACTAAGACAACCTGTATCTCAAGCATGCACGGGCTTCTAGTCACTTCTAATGACCCAAATGCCCTGCTGAGAAGACAAGTAAACAGAATTAACCCTTTCAGTGTCACTGACATGCCAGTACATTTCCCCATTTCTGTACCGCCATGTCACTGACATACCAGCACATTCCCCACTCTCTCCACTTGCATGTGCATAGTAACACGAAGTTGGCACGGCTCCGAGGTAGTTCCAACATGTGTACATTTCTGGGAGGATATTTTCTCCTCTCCTTGGGTTTGCTCGGTCAGGGATGTTGTGAGTGACACTGCGGAACACACCACTTCGAGGGTGTGGTTCTACTGTGCAGAGTGGGCGCCTTCGCAGGTTTTGTGCACTACCACAGCAGCAATTCTCCCTTCCCCATATTCTCACCATAGCACAAGGCCATCACTCTCGCATGTTCTCGCACTTGTCCCAAGTTTACAGAAGGCTTTTTTTTTCTGCTTTTTTTCCCCTGTCTTGCGCTGTCTTTGCTGCAGCGTGCCTCCTTTCGAGCAATGAAATGAAGGTGCTCCCTTTGTGGGTGTGCGTTCTCCAAGATGGCTCTGCCCTCTGTCATATGTCGTTCATCTGTTGCTCTCTGTTCCATCTGAGGCTCTCTCTGCTCCAATTGGTCAAGTGTGAATAAAGAAAAGCACCCCTTTCTTGAACATGGCCACGTGACCGCATTGAGATGGCTTTGAATGCGAGCTAAGCTCAGATTATATTTAGATGACAGCTTGTCATCCGAGGAAGAACAAACTTCAACCGCGCCAATTTTTTACCTTGACACGGCAGCGCTATCACAGAAACGTGCACATCAAGACGAGACTGGGTGGGAGGTAAGAAACGGAGATAGGAATGTAAGGACTCTATCAAGAGGGAAATTGCCATTATCTGCGTCATTTTTTTCCCTTCTGCATAAGCAAAAATAAACTGTTGTGTTTGCTTCATAATATCCAAGAAAAAAGAAAACAACATTGGTGTTGCGTCACTTGCAAAAAAGCAGACGGTGAAAGGGTTAATAGGGGCGCTCAAACCAAATCTAACACGAACAACATTCAAGAAAAACAACCTTCGAGTATTGAATTAATGTATTGAATATGTATAATTTTCTATTTCTAAACAGTGTGAAGTATCAAGGTTGCTGGAATCCTTTCAGCAAGATAAGCTTATTTGCATTACTTAATTGATACGAGTAATGCCACTAACAACTGGAGGTCAGGTAAACTGAGGAGCTTGAAAATGAGAAAAAAGTGAAATCTATCACATGTGGTGCTGCAACGACACTGACAGTAATTAGACAGCAGACTTCCACTAAATAAACTCTGGTTATTTCAATTTTTCAGTTAATTTGATCCCTACTGAAGGTCCCAACCAGTGCCCATGCATTTCTATGGGTCCAAACGTTTGCTATTTCGATCTCGAGATTGGCCTTCGCCAGATAATTCCAACTTGGCTGGCTGGTCAGCACGCACACGCCTAACCAAAATGGTGACCTCAGTGGTGACTCCAACAGAGTAAAACCTTGTTAAACTGTACCCGCTTAAACAGCACTTTCGTTTAAAAAGTAGTAAAGTCAAATCCCCGACTCAGCGGCCATTGAACATAATGTGTTTTGTATCCGCATAAACAGTACCAGCTTATTGCATATGTATTGGTTGGTATAGTGAACGCATAGTGGTTCCACTTTTCATCACATAAACACGGTGGTGCGTCATCTCCATAGGGTGGCCTCACAGAAAAAACTAATGGGGTTTTACGTGCCAAAACCACTTTCTGATTATGAGACATGCCGTAGTGGAGAACTCCAGAAATTTAGACCACCTGGGGTTCTCTAATGTGCACCTAAATCTAAGTACACGGATGTGTTCACATTTCGCCCCCATCAAAATGCGGCCACCTTGGCCAGGATTCAATCCCGCGACCTCGTGCTCAGCAGCCCAACACCATAGCCACTGAGCAACCACGGAGGGTAGGCCTGGCGGAACAACAGCCTCCAAGCGCCCTGCGCGTTTGCGCGTGAAGCCACATGAACATCAACATCATTTCGGCGCCATGCCAGAGAGCGTTATGGCATCGTGCAACCAAGGACTCACGTCGTGCCAAAGCTTGAATAAAAAAAGATGCCGGGTGCTCAGCATAGAAGAAAAATTAGACATTGTTCGTGCTGTCGAACGTGGCACGAAGAAGTCGGCGCTGGCATGCGACAGGGATCTGCACTGACTACGGTGTGTGGCATTTGAAATGCGAAGAAGCTGCTCGGCGGTGCTGCTGCGACCACGAAGAGGTGTCGGCTATGAGGTTTGACTTTTCGCCATTGTTGCTTCTGTTGTTGCCGAAGTGTCGACTAGCGACTAGAACGGGCAATTCAGGCCCGACAGTGGAAGAAGCTGCGCGTTACTTCAGCCTCATGAATGCAATCGTCACGACGAGAAGAGCACCCCACAATGAAAAAGGCACCCCGCGACTTCTGCAGCGCTACCACGGGCATGCACGGAGAATACGTAACGACAATGAGGAATGTGCCATGCGAGTGTTTGCCAAGAAGAGGGGGCTGGTGGCTCGCAGCTTCAGTAAGTTTGAGGCTGCTGTCGTCGCTGCTAGGCCGCCGTGGCATCAAACAAAAATAACACTTTTGTCATGCGAAGTGAATAAATACTGCATGTCTTTTTCCGCTTTCATCGCACTCTCTCTGAGTTTCGTTTTTGAAAGGTAAGTGGGCGATCTCTTGCTATTTCGGTTAAGCAGTACTACTATTTAGTACATACTTTTTCCAAACTCCAGCCAACTACGGTTTAACGAGGTTTCACTGTAGCGGCAGCATCTGTTGCAGCACTTAGGGTAGAATGAATGAGTTGAATACATGTCAGCTCCAGTCGAGAGCGCCTATTTTCGCTGTACCTGTGCCGGACACAAAGACAAGAAGGGGTGAGTGCCATTGCTTTTAAATTCTGGCATGTGTCTGGGCTGTGGCTGCGCGTGGCTTTAAGTGCGGCAGAGCACATAGACAGCTGCGCACCCTGCTTTAAAGGTAATCTGCCGCATGTGCAAAGAGTGGGCGTGCCAAGACGGCGTGGCACCATGTAAACTGTCTTCCTGCGCATTTAGTGTTGGAGGTTGCGTAATCTCAAGTTTCGGTGACCCGTTGGAGCGAGAGGCAGACGAAGCATTCGCTCCGCATTGCCTGCACTTTTCATGATAGCGCCGTTCTGGTGCGAGCGCCACTATCAGCTGTGGGGGCAGAGTGCATGCGAAGGCATAGATGGCTTTGCTTAGTTCGAACTGTCGATGTGAAGATATGGTCAACATACGTGGCACGAAACAGTATCATTCGTCACAGACTCGCAAATTTATCATAATAAATTGTTTTCTCATTCAAGTTTGCTTCTTTTGATTGCCCGATAATTTGGAAAATTCTCCAGTCCTTTTCCATGTAAGAAAAATAAATCAGTGACTGTACTTGTTTGTAAAAAAAGTCTAATTTCGATACAACGAATTTTCAATATAACGAAGCAAATTTCCAATTTTACCGACTTTGTTATATCGAGGTTTAACTGTATTTGAATATCAGTGCACAATAGTTGTTTCAAGCTAAATGCACCAGCCATGAATCTGCCCCCTCTAATTTATATTTAATATGTTACGGCTAACCAGTGCACTTAGTGAAGTACATTCCCATAATACTCCCGGCAAAAAAAAAAATGTTTGCCTACCTCAGCATCATTCAAACTTCACAGTGCAGGTGGATGGTGTACAATGTATTATTTTTAAGATATTACACCCAATTTCACGAGAACAGAAGCATTCTCTTAGTACTTTGGAGCAATTGCATTTTGATTGAGGCTATTATTTTATTTTTGTGTATTTATTGTTGGATCATGAAGTACAACTAGGAGTAGGTCTGAAGTTTATCGATCATTTAGCTTTTCATTTCATACCATTTTATGATCTGATATTGGCAGTCTTATACATAAATAATTATATATAAGTGTTTTGTCATGCAAGAAACACAACAGAAAAGAAAAAAGGCCCCTATTTAAGGCCATATTCAAAGCCATATTTAAGGAAAGGCCACTTTTACTGTGTGTTCTGCTGTAAATGGCACACTGTTAGGGCCATCAAAAAATATCAGTGAAAGTTCACTACACTTCAGGACCCATAACAACTTGTTTATGGGAGTTCAATGAAAGTATCTTTTTACACAAGAAAAATTTTACTTTTTGTCATTGCTACACCTACTGTCATTGATCTACAGTACATCTCTACTGCAATACATGCCTCAGTCTCGAGAGAAGTTGATGTGCTTATTGCGTTTATTGTTACACGAAAGCTCTGCAGGAGCGCCGAACATGTGGCTTTCACCGCACTGCCACATAGTTTTTCCTATAGCATTTCCTAACTAGACGCCGCACATTTGGAGTAGAAGTTTATCCTGTATACTACAGGCATTTCTTCAAAGATCTGGACCCTTACCAGCGGTGCAGAAGAATCTTACTTCATTGCAGCAGTTTTAATTTAAGCCACACAGCTGCCCTGTAGTAGCCAATGAGGGCATTTATTACAACCAGGTTGTAAGAGTCTAACAAGAAGAATTAGTGCAACAGTCACAGCAGCTCTTGTGTGAGTGACTGGATTTGTTACACTAATAAAAACTGTCTGTAAATACACTACGTTTCTACAGTGTGGACACTATGCAGCATCAACTCACCCAGAAAAGGAAATACTGCTCCGTAGCAAACGAAAGCCTTCGGTTCGTTGTTGGAAAGTACACATACATGTCAAATTTGCCCCTGCCACTATTAATATTCTTACGGAAGGATAAAAGATGAGGAAGAAAGAAGAAGATTGTGAGACGCTGGCTGCTGCGTGTTGCTGCTGGTCAGCCATCTTAAACACATTGACTCGGCTTGTATATCTATTGTAAAAACACTGTCTATACTCCCAACATCCCTGTAACAGTAACCACAACATACAAGGTGCTTCACATATGGCCAAGCTCTGTGCATAAACAACTGTACTGCAATAGAAAGGTGCACTGTCTTGCAAGTGCATGCAGGGGTTAAGAGTGCACTCGTGTTGAGCCAGAAGCCGGTGTTACACGTAATTTATGAATCGATGCCTTTATCATATTGATAGAAAATAGAATAACTCTGCAGGGCATCTCACTTGAAGTGTTGCAAAAAGCATGATAACCTTGCAGGGAACCAACTTACATGAATTCCAACTTCGGCAGTTTAATCAGACATTTCCCCCGACTTTACTCATTAAAATAAGATAGTCCCTGACAATTCCATGTGCTCAAAATTTCCCCAACCTTTCCAGGTCGCTAAACACCCCGCAGTCTGTCGGGAGCACGCACATCCATCCATACTCAAGTCGGCTCAATTGCACAGTGTGGGCATGCCGAGAGCAGGTGGGCAGCCTTGGAAAAGGCACACTACGCCCTCTCCCTGCTTTTTTGTCGTTCTCGTGACACGCGTGCCCCTTTTTGAAAACTTGGAAACGTATCCAATGTGCGAGGAGAACATTCAGCACAGGAAAGTAAAAACATAAAAGAGCATCCATGAAGGAGACGCCCTCTCTGGCACCTTGACCTGACCTGACATGAACCTTGCGGATAGCTGCCACAGCCCGTGAGTGACCTCACTGCCCGACTATCAGGCACAGCAAGGCAAGCCTATTTAGGACATTTTTAGAGTGTGGCCCTTCTTTCTGCAAGTGTTGCTTATTACTGGCAGCAATAAATATTTTTAGAGTTGATGACGCTGCTTGCCTTTATTCGTCCGAACCCAACGTAGCTGCGATTACACGCGCAACGAGTAGGGGAGTACTATGGAACGACTGTGTGAGGCTAGATCTGGAGCTTGCCTTCGACCCTACCAGCACAGAAAGCAAAGCCCTACGAGTCTCACCTGTCGTGTTTCCGACAGCAAGTCTAGGTGAATGGATGTGCTGGCCAGCGACGAGTCCACTCGAGAGTGGTCCACGTCTGAGTGCCTCAACATGGACAGGTCAGCCGGTAGGCTTGTGTGGTCAGAAGAGTTGCGGCCACAAGGACTGTGGCCATCTGCACCTGCAGGGTGATCAAGCAGCACAAGCAGCGGTCACAAGGGTATGAGTGGAAGCACACAACCCCGCAATCACTTTTGTTTTATATTTACGATACGGTTGGCAACTTCAGACCAATTTGGAGTTCTTCGGATCTGGGTATCTCGTTGCCACACCCTCTTGAGACATGGGACACCCTCTTGTGACACGAACTCTGTTTTGTGATGATGAATGACTCAACAGTTGTGATTCGCTGTGTGCTACGGTGCTTAACAGAATGAAAAGGTGTTGAGTAGAAATTATGCATTGTGGGCTTCGTTAATTTCCTGGACGACCTTTTTCAAATGCACACACACACACACACACACACACACACACACACACACACACACACACACACACACACACACACACACACACACACACACACACACACACACACATGAACACATCTTTTGGAAAGTACCGTATTTACTCAATTCTAGTGTGCCCTAGATTGTAACGTGCACCTGTTTTACTGACGAAAAACAAGGAACAAGACATCCTCGATAGTAATAAGAACTCGTTTGCCGTGACCTAAAGAAAAGTCATTTACAGTACCATGCACCTCATTCTTTCATACAGAAATACAACTTTCTCACATTTGGAAAAACAAAGATTTATTCCCAATACATTAAAGTTGCAATAAATAAAGAAAGTCTCAGTTTCACCTGAAAGGATAAGCATCGACTGCGAATACAAATTAGTAGACAGCTATACGAAAAGTAAGGATAGTTGTTTTATAGGCCGTATAAGCTTTTAAACATTCACTTACTAACTAAATTAACAAGTATGGTGTCACACGCGCACAAGCAAACATGAACACATATCGGACAATGACCACGGAAACTCTTTATCAGCGGTAGCAGGAGCGAGCAAATCATGGAGCGAACTGACCTTGGTGCGGCCTCTCGCTTCAATGCGAACTAAGTGATGAGAGCACAGCGCAATGCGCCTATATGCGTAGACACTCCATCGCAGATGGCTTTCAAGATAGGCGCCGCGCGGCCGCACCGTACGTAGCAGCCGCCGTAGTAGAACACATCTCCTGTTTGTGCAAGTCCCACACGCAAGTTTTGGGAACTCCGAACGCCTGTGATGCGGCGCGATTTCTTTCCGTCTCCGCACACGTGATCACTTTCCTTTTAAATACGGCATCGTGATGAAGTCGGCATGTCTTTGTAGTCGGCACTTCCATGCTGATAGCGCAAACGCAGAAAACGGGAAGACGGACAGCGCAATGCGTACTACAGCACATGGAGGAAGCTACAGCAGCTAGGCTCGAAGTGCATACAAGGCAGCCATTTTGAAATGGCAATGGCAATACGGTAAGCCAGATTTAGGGTCGTACTCAATTCTAGTGCGCACGCCATGCTTGGACCCAATTTATAGAAAAAAAGTGCGCAATAGATTCGGGTAAATACCGTAAGTTGCAAGAATTGAAGCAGACCACAACTGCACCGCTGGTTGCTCTCCATTTTTAGTAGCATTAAAGGGGCCCTGACACCAAATTTTTAAGCTCGAATTACACACTGCACATAATACCATACATGTCCCATAGCAAGCTGGCAAAATTTGAGCCCATTTGACATGATAGAAAATTTATATACAACATTTTTATGTCACAGTTGAACCGTGCAGCAGTCTAGGAAAACAAAATGTGTTCTGCACAGTCAATCTCCACAGTTTACACGTGGTATCGTTTTCATCTGTGTGCCTTGGCAGTAAGTCCAAAACGTTTCTGTGGGTGTTAAAAAAATATAGTAAATTCTGGGATTCTACGAGCCAAAACCACAATCTCTCTGGTTGGTGCTGCTTTCATTAAGCAAGTGAAAGAATTGCAGGCTCGATGCAACCGCAACGCACTTGAAGTGCAGCTGGGTCCCAGAATGTATGGAGCAGGGGGAGCCGAGCACAGAGCACATGTGGTTTGGAAATGTTTCAGAGCAGAGGACACAGTTTGGGAGCTGAAGTTTAACTTGGGAGTCAAAAGTCCAACACAATGTAACTGTCATTTTAACAATGATTATTGTTATAATCATTGGTACAGCTTCCTTTGGTACAGAAACTGGAGGCATCCACTTACTGGGAGGCAATATTGAACCTGCTGTCTGTGCTTCCAGTGGTGTGTCGTCATCTGTACAAGATTTCTCCTCCCCTCCCAATGCTATGGAAACAGCTTCTTCCCGCAAAACTGAAAAGCCACTCTGGTTGACCCTGGCATAGTCCAGTGCGAGTGTCTGGCACAAAGTCTGCAACTTCAGCTCGTGGGCAGCAACCATGTCGTCTGCCGTCATGCGCTGATCAAGAGACCTGCAACACCGAGAGGTGAGCGAGCATTTATTAAAGAAGCACCACATGGAAACATCAGGTGCGGCTAACATGACAGATATCCATGTGAGGAGCTTATATGAGCTCATAGTGCAAACACAACCATACACACAAAATGAGGACAACAAAAGACAAGATAGGGAAAAGTATCTTATGTTTACTGGACATCTGTGCTCTGTGCTGGCATCCTGCAAAACATCTGCTAGGATACTGAAACCAGTGCTTGCACACATTTAAATCTCTTACAGAGACCGAAGAAAAGTGACCCGGTCACAGAGTTGATTTAAACAAAGTACTCTAGTCATGTCAGTCATGCAATGTAACAAACTGAAACTCTCATACCATTCACTACTTTCTTTTTTTTAAGCTTTCTTGCGTTTCATACATCATATGCAGTATAACTGCGCACTTACTATGCTCACATGCATTTTGCCATAGTTTTAAGGCAGGAGTGTTTCACACCTATACTCTGTTGCATGCAGACCATGCAAAACTGTGGAAGCTAGCACGACTTTTTGAGGTATCTGCACTCGAAACAAGAAATAGCTGGGTGTTCTTTGCCAGCAATCAAGTGAACTGTTCCATACTTAAACACAGTAATAAAAGAAAAAAGTTTCGATCCATAAAAACAAACTGCATTATACAGCTGTTAATAAAAATTATCTAAAACATTATAATATCACTGCTTTCATTTTCGGGTTTTTCATTAGCAGCTCGTTGTGACAGCCTTGTCTTATGCCTCAGAAGCAAAGAGACAGTTCACGCAAATTGACACCAGAACAGAACCGCGAGCCATCGCTTCACATGTCACGGCCAGGCGCTGTCTTTATTTTCTTCTCATGCAGGCGCGCGCTATCCAGGTTCTAAGCACCACCCAAAGGAGAGCACTGCAGGGCCCCCCACCTAGACTAGAAGTTGAAACCGGACTGAGAGCCGCCTGTGGCAGGGGAGGAGCCAGCTGTTGAATGAAGGAGGTCGGTAAGCAAGCGAAGCAGCTCTGCACAGTGTGGTGGTATAAAGCGCGTGGAAAAATTCACAAGCCCGAGGAACTGGCGTAACTGGCACACTGTTGTAGGCTGGGGATAATCCTGGATGGCCTTGTCATGAGACGGGAGAGGGTGTATACCCTCGGATGATACGTGATGGCCAGGAAACTCAAGCTCAGATATGCCGAAAATACACTTGGAGGCATTCACAAGCAAGCTGTACCGCTGTAGACATTAAAACAAAGCATGGAGATGGTGCTCGTGATATTGAGGTGTAGGGCTGGCGATAGGATGTCATTAAGGTACGCAAACACAGTGGGAAGGCCCCACGTGACCTCAGCAATGAATTGCTGGAAGGTTTCAGCCGAATTGCGGAGTCCAAAATATCCGCACGTAGTTAAACAAACCCAAAGGCATCGTGATGGCAGTTTTAGGTATGTCGGCAGGTTTGATATGAATTTGGTGGTACGTCTTCACCAGGTCCGCTTTGCTAAAAATGGCGCAGCCGTCGAGGTGCGATGTAAAATCTTGGATGTGAGGCAGCAGATAGCTGTCGTGGATAGTCTTGGCATTGAACAGTCGATAGTCTTAACAGGGGTGCTAGTCACTGCGATCACGCTGAGGCACTAGATGCAGCAGAGAAGCCCCTGCACTGGACGATGGGCGTATAATGCCGAGCTGCAGCATGTGGTCGAACTCTCCCATTTGGTGATAGGTGGACAGTCCCCAAACAAGCAGCGTGGACGAGCAGCTGCTGGTGGACCAGCGTTGACAATGTGGTGTGTCACCGTATGTTTAGGCGCCAGCATGGGGTCGAACTTTCTTGTTTGGCGATAGGCGGACGCTCCCCAAACAAGCAGCGTGGACGAGCAGCTGCTGGTGGACTACAGGTGACAATGTGGTGCGTCACCGTATGTTTAGGCACCTGAGTGAGGTCGCGTAGGTTTGCTAACTGTGACAAATCCGCCAAGATTTTTTCTAACGCAGAGGAAGGTATCAGCGTTCAGATGCCCGCTGACGTCAGTCAAAGTATGAGGGGAAGACTGAGCCAATGATCGGGTGAATCACGTCCGTGATGACGAAGATCCATCAAAAAGTGCAGTGAAGGCCACACTTTTCGAGGGTAAGATCGGAGTCCTTACACAAGTCGAGGGTGAGAGATTGGAGTACGTATGTCACTATAGATGGGGCACTGGCAGCACGAAGTGACTGCCTTGGTAATCTGAAACAATCAGCCTTAGTCGGGGGAACCACACTGATTTCTACACCCATGTCTATAAGGAAACGGATGCTGGAGAATTTATCGCTTAACATAAAAAAGCAGCTGGGACGACAATCGAGACCACACGCCGTCAGTGATCCCAGCGGGCATTTCCCGGCCACAAACAGGGAAGCGTGCACTTTGTGGCTCAGTGTCGGAAACACCGGTAGAACCAGCGGAGAGGCAAAGGGCTGGGAGTCAGAGCTTGACACGTGCGCGAAAGAGGGCGATGACCAAGACGAGGCGAACGGGTCCCCTGGGAGGGAGCTCTGGAGTGCGGCGACTGAGGTAGCAAGCTCATCGATGTGGGCCTCAAGGCACGAAATTGCCGGGTTTGAAGGCAATAAGACAACAGTGACTGACGTGGAGGTCACCTCATGAACCTGATCAACGAGCTTCGCCAGGCAGTCGAGGGCAACGTCACCAGCCACCGCAAAGGCGAGGCAGATGGGCTGGGAAAAGCGTTGAAGGAAAAGCTCTCGAAGCAACGCCGAGTGGGTGGAGACATCGCGCTCCCCGAGAAGCTGTCACATCTGGCGCAGCAGTTGGCAGGGGTGCCGGCCACCAAGGGCCTCCTCAGTAAGCAGCTGCTGGAAGCGGGTGCGTTCCGAGGGCATGAATCTCTCCATCACCTTGGTCTTGAGGTGCCGATATAGTGTAGTGCCCACAGAGGTGGAGAAAACGTTTGAGAGCTCGCTGGCAACATCAGGAGGAAGGACTGAGGTGACGGAGTAGTAGCGCATTGTTTGCGAGGTGCAGAATTGCACCTCGCAGAGGTGCAATTGAGTCTAGAGGTGCAAGCGAGTCTAGAGGCAGAATTGCGAGTCAATCTGGTGAAACTAAACTTGTGGGTTCTGGGGCCAGAAGGGTGAGAGGCAAAGATACAGCAACGGAACGTCCTGCAGACATGGTTCCTGTTCCGTGGAGCGTCTGGGCGGATCAGTCATTGTGTTCGTTCTAGGTCACCATTTGTAGGCTTATGCCTAAGGAGCGAAGGAAAGAGATAGCTGACCCAAACCGACGCCAGAACACAACCGCGCGCTGTGGTTTCATGTGCCATGGCCAGGCGCCTTCTTTATTTCTTTCTCATGTGGACGCACACTATCTGGGTTCTAGGCGCCACCCAAGGGAGGGCGCCACAGCCTCAGACACATGCTTATCCAAACATGTGTGATCACATGACTTGACCAAGAAATGTGTGCATTGATAACATTTTGCTTCCATGGCATTGCACACCAAGTATGAAATGGAGACACCAGGTCCCACAGTTTGAGACAACCATAGTATAATATATAAAATATCTTACATGTGCTTTCCAACTTTCATACTCGATGTGGGTAGTATATTTACATGCAAGAAGCATGTGGTAGATTTTCTCCAAATTTGAAAGTATCTGGGTGTACTTTTTAAAGACAGCTGCATGTTCCAGAGGTGAAACCCCTAGTACTCCCAGAAAACAGAACACTGGTGCCACCTAAAGAACTACGGGATGCTCCTGGTCAATGATAATAGGATAGCCTGCAAAGAAGTCTGCAGCTAGCCCTGCACACAGCACTAGATATCTGCTGCTGCTGCAAATCATTTTGTTTTCCCCACTTGTTTCGTGAACATATGAATCTCCCGAACTCGCAGAGAATGTGTGCAGAACAATGTGGATGCAGGTGAAGAAAATGCCTGCTACAGTAATTGTGCTCAGATGCTGCATGCATCCTGGAGAGAAACCATTGGTGTTCGTCATCGTCCTATAGAGCTTTGTATTAAAATTACTGGGCAGAAATTCTATGCTGGTGCCTACAGCAGCTGCAAGCATGACGCAGACGTGCCAACCTTAGAACTTGAAAAACACCACCGTAAAAGTAAAAAAAAATGTTGAATTTTATGGGACTGTTATGTTGACTGTTTGCCAAAGATTTGTGGACTTTCTTCTTTGTGGACACTTTGAATGGGCACTCAGTTTTATATAGTCAAAGCGACAATGATCTGCACCGCGGACAAGCAGAAATGTTTGTGAAGTTATTAACAAAATATTCATGTAATGGACATAGCAGATTTCGTTGCCATTATACGTTGGTTCCAACAGTCAATGTCACTGCCATGTGAGTAGGTCCTTATAATCAATGGGATCAAAAAATTTGGCCATTGAAAATTGCTTGGTGACTGTATTTGTTTTTCTTCTTTAAATTCATTATGCCCTAAACTATACACAAATAAAAAATTCTTTAAACATTTGTATGAATGCGGCATTCGTAAACAGGCACTAGAAATAAGGCATTTTAGGATAAAATCATTCTATTTGGCAAGTGTGATGGTGGTTTAACCAGTACGGAATGATGTAGCACACTGGTTTGCCTAAACTTCATCCTTCCGACTTCACATGGCTTTGTGGCACTGCAAACATATATTTAACAAAATATTATGTTATAAATGCATCGATTTGCAATGATTACATATGTGCTCAGGGTCACCTAAAAAGACAGCGTCTCTCAGAAACTTAAAAAAATGAAACGCAATCAACGCAGACACAATAGTGTCAGAATTCTGCCCACACGAAGATCAGACGAATTCATGCGCTATGCATTGTTCCCATAAAAAGGGTTGAACAATCACAGCATCAGAATTCCCTCCAGTCATTCTAGGTAGAAAACTATGCAGCAGCCAATAAAGGTACTGTCTGTTCATCAATACAATGTGGTCATGGCACTGGCTTCAGAATGCTGACATTGGAGATCGCAAGATTGTTGGTTCAGTCTTTTGTTCAGATATAATTTTCCTGCTAGGTGACATGACCAAAAACAATGAACGGAGTTGACCCAGTGCCTAGCTCAGATTGTAACTTCTGCTTGCTGCAAAGAAAGAGGCAAGAAAGCACTCATTTTGCTTCTCCTACATTACAAAATATGTGGCTCCTATGAATGCTAACCTGTGTCTGTCCTTGACATGCCATGCACGAGAGCAAGGGGAGGAAACAAGGAGCCCAATTTTTGCCGGTTACAACAGTATGAAGCCAACAAATGAGCAAGAAAATGAAAGCACATTGGAAATCATTAGTTTTTTTCCTTAATTAAAATGAAGATGAGTTGGGGGTTCAGCTCCCAGTGGTGGCAAGTTGATTTTTCGTCCACTTTCATTTCCCTTTACCCAATGGTGAAGCAGCCAGCCATCTGACCTTTTGGTGCAAACCTTGGTGCAGGCATAAGTCTGACTTGGCACAGTGACAAGCACTTTTGACAGTGTTCAACATATATCTATATGCCAGATATGGCCTTAGTTTTAAGTGAAATACAGCAGAGCTGACTTTATGCACATCAATGAGGTATTCTGGCAAAAGAAAACAGACTAGTTTTATTACTTCTAATAATATTTTTACTTTCCTTTTATGTATATTACGGTTAGACTTGTAAACGTTACAGAAGAAAGGTAACCGATTACAATTGCAATGAATTATTTCAAAAATGTCATTATTTACAGTCAACAATCATTGCCTCATGAAAGTAATTGAGCAATTACTAAAAAGTAATTGATTCAACATTACTTTCCTCTCTATTTTATTAATACTGCACAGATGCAGAAAATAGAATGAGCTGGCCTGGCTCTTTCAATGCGTCCTCTGCAGCACTTCACGCTGTTTATCTTTGCTAAGAATTGTTTTTCAAAACTTTCCTCAATTATCTTTGCTCATTTTCTGATGAAGACATCTGGAGCGACAATGTAAACTCGCTCGATGTGTTTGCTGGAGAGAAGGGCTGCATTGTAACATGTGAACACCTTGCTCACGAGACTGGTCACCCAATGCTGCGATGCTCGAATATGGGTCCTGGATGAATAAAAGCACTCCGCTGTACCTCGGGCTAGGGAAAGCCCATTATGGCCCATTAATGGGTTTCCCTCGGGCTAGGGAAAAGCACTCCCATTATGGCCAGTGAAAAACTACTGAGAAATCGCCTAGAGGTGATTCCCTGGCATCAAGGTCCAAAGTGGTCATTGTTGCATATAGAACCACGCTTGAATTTGTCAGCCAACATCTGATGGAACTCCTCCCAGTGCCTTTAGCTATTTAGAGTTGAACGACTAATCGTAACAGACACTAACAAATGTTCACATTCCTTGAAAAGCTGGGAAAATCTGTAATGTAGTTTAATATAAAGCTGCATATTATTTAGTGCTGAAACACTGTTCCATGTTTTACAATCGCAAAAAAAAAACGTTTATATGAGTGACGCATAGAGAGTTTTTTATTGTATGCGTGCTTTCTGTTTTTTTTTTATTTACTATTATTGTTAACAGAATTTTTTTTAAATCATCCATGGCAGGCAGCACAATTCTACTTCTTGAGCTAATTTAGTCTCAGAGGCAGACATTCGCTTGAGAAATCAAAATGAATATTTGATTAATCAATTAGCATTTGCTAATTATCTTTACAACTGATTATTTTATGGTGCACATTGCAAGTCCTTAATTGCAGCTGGTGGCTTCGAAAGTCATATCCAGTTGAAACGAGTTTTGAGGGTGCCACCTGTTTCAAGATACGTGTTCCCAATGTTTGCGACAAAATGTTTTTGTGTTCCAGTAATTTCTGAGCTTTAATGCATAAAAAGCAGGTCTGTAAAGTAAGTAAAACAGTACATTTTACCACAGCTTTGACTGCGGATATCTCAAAACCAGTGCTAGTTAGAAGATTTGTTCCAAGTGGAGGTGCCTTGTGAAATCACAAGCATCAATTCATACATTGCAATGTGCCCTAAAGTATTTAGTTAGAAAGCTGATTAGTGACATATTGCTAAGTAGTTAATTATACATTTTGATTTTTAGTGTAACTAATGTCCTCCTCTGAGTGATCCAGATTAATAAACAGATTTGTGCTATGTGTTACAGGAGATTCTTTGAAAATTCTGTTAATGTTAAAAATAGAATACCTGGACATCAACAAGATAGAAACATCTGTGCTTAATGGCCAGGAACTGCTGCCTTCACAGAGAGGTCATGGACTACACTAAGCAAACAAGAATTGAATGGCAGCTCTTGCCGCCTATGAAGGCCACTTAAAGGCACTTCCAGGAGAGAGGGAGAGATATTCATTGATGATGAATGTAGTGTTTTGTGCCGCAAGGGCCAGTATGGCCACAGAGTGCGAGGCCAGTGTTAATGAGTTCGAAGTGAAGAAATAAATTATGGGAGGTGGATGTGACGAGGCTGTAAATGGGCCTGAAAAATGGTCACTGTAAATTGCGTAAAACCTATATGTAGTAAAATTGTGGCAATGAATAATGAAGTGTGCTATGGACACTAAAAATACACTGTAAAGGAATGACGATATACTGAAATATGTTAGAGGCAGAGCACTTGAAAAGGAGCCCTTGAAATGCGAAGACCTGGAGGCTTGTGCCATACAAAACTGATATCACAGCAGCACCATCTAGAGAGAGGATGCACTACAAATTTATTGGGCTAATAACATGCAAGACCACATTGTTCAGGAAACCCAGGAATGCTTTAATGTTAAAAATTATGCAGATCCCACGCCCTGTGGGAATCGATGAAAGCGAAGCTTTCCGTGCTGGATGCTTTGATTGACGATAATTAGCGGTGATGTTAAAGGCTAAAGCTTAATTTCTTCAACGTTTAGGCTATCACGAGAGTGGTGAGTTGATGTTAAATGTTACCTTGCGTGCAACACTGCTGTTTCTCTGCCTGGTACACAGAACACACGGGGAGAGGTGTCTGTTTGAGGGTTGTTGTGTGCCATATTTTATAACCTCTGAGAGGGTTGAGCGTTGTCATTTCCTCACATGGTAGATCGCATTGTGACAGAAGTGCTGAACTGGAATTGGATTATGGGGCTGTACATGCCAGAACCACACTCAGATTATGAGGAAAGCCATGGTGGCGGACTCTGGATTAATTTGGACACCGTGATGTTCTTTAACGCATCCCAAAATCTAAGTGCACGTGCATTTTCTATTTCGCCCCCGTCAAAATGCGGCTGCCACAATCGGGATCAAATCCGTGACCTCTAGCAATACCATAGCCGTAAAGCTAATGCGGCGGGCATAGAAGTGTTGATCTGATAGTCAACCGCTTCCGTAGTGTCTCCTGGACCCTGCGGTGCACTTTAATTAATGCGGCTCTACTTTTGTACTCCCTATGTAAGTTGCCTGCCTGACATATTTGCATGGTGTTTATTTTCCAGAAATAGCAGCAACGTACTGTTCCATAACTTGAACTTAAGCTTTTCCTGTTTGCCCGCAACCGCTGTCGTATAGTATTGGGCTTTCCTTGCCTTCTAACGTCACCTCTCCCCTTATATGGGAACTGCCTCTTCTCCTCTCTACAGGTCTATCTGTGTCTCCTCTGGCCTCGCACGTTAGTAAAAAGGGAAGCGCTGCACTTACTGCAATGCTTCTGAGGGGAGTCACGGATAATTACAGCTGTCAAGTGGCTAATGTGGCAATGGCCAGGGAGCTCCAGAGGGCGTTGTGCACATTTGACTAATTAGAGTGAAAACGAGTTTCTCCCGTCGCCTTTCCTCTCTTACTCGTGCTTGTGATCAATATACACGCTCTGAACCACTCCCCGAGGCAGTGTGTGCCACAGCAGCCCAGAGCAGCAGCAGCAGCAGTGGGAGAGTCAAAGGAAGAGGCAAAGAAAGCTTCGCTTTAAAACGCAGTTCTTCAAGAAACACAGCAGGATGGAGCAGGACACAATAGCGGTATGCGAGCAGTAAATGTATCTTCCTCTCTCTTTCGGCTTCCCAACACTCCAGGAAGACAAGGAGGATGGCCTCTCACCACATGTACCACAGGCTGGAGGCTCATTACCAGTCAATATAAAATTGTGAGCACCGTATGTGTGTCCTATTCTGAGACGACAGAATAGAACATCAGTTCGTCGTGTTTTTGTAGTGGAGTGCAAGAAACCTAATTTCGGCTCCATGACATGAAGCTTATTGCTTGTTTCAGCATCCTGCAAGCACTGTCAGTGGCTTCGCAGTGTGTTTTGTAGGAAAGGCTTCATGTCTGTGGCAGGGACAGCAGCGCAAAGATTAATAGTTTGCGATACTATTGATTTGGTGATTTTGTTGGCAAGCACATTACGCTCGATTCCTCTATGGCCAGGAACCCAGCATGTTATTACATGTATACGAAATAAATACATTTTGCACAAGAGTGAGTAAAGCTCAATAAAAACAGAATTTTTATGCTTTTGCGAAGACATTAACCCTTTTACAAGACTTAATGAGTCTGATTATTATTGCTTTCTCTAATTTTAATTTCTTTATATGTTTCACTGCAGACAGTACTGTATAGGCTTCTGCAGTGAAGACACTTGTCAGGGGGTTCAATATGTCAGATTTGGAGAAAGTGGGACCAACAGCTGCGCAAGATACACCAGCATATGACTGATGCATTGGTGTAGAATTCACAGCAAGAGTACTTTTAGTAAGAGTAAGATTGAAGTTCACTGAAATGCCTTGGGAGCGTGCTTTGTGATCTCTGCAAAGGATACATCACATTCTATCATTTGCCACTCCCAGGGCGGTAACAGCTTAGCTGGAGGCTTTAGGCGATGTTCGAGAAGTGGGACATCCATTTCTTCGCTAAGGTCTCTCACATGCAGCAAGAAAGGCCATCTTATAGAGGGGTGATTACAAAAAAGTGTGCACACATAAAATCTTTAACAGTTACAGAACACTGATGTTCTTGATTACAGTGCACTTTGAGGAAATAGGTGAAGCTGATGTTTGTTCTCTGCAGATGGAGTGACGACTTATTCAATTCTATGTATAAACTTTTGATATGGCTTGTTATGAATGTGCCAGTGGCCAGACAGTTACCTAGATGGCACACGGGATCTAGCATCTTTAGTGCGCTTGAGGAGGCAGAGTTACATACCACGGCACTATAATCCAGTCGTGATCGAATGAGGCTCTTGCGAAGATTCACACCTGCTGCTGCCCCATGATGTGCAAGATAAAAATTTCATTAAGTAGACTGTTTTTAAGCGTTTCACCTTGAGATATTTTAGGTGTGGAATGAACGTAAGTTTAGAGTCAATTATGATGCTTAAAAACTTGTACTCTCGTGTTCACAGGTATTTGTTACCTATACATTTCGATACTGGGATTTGCAACAAGCCCTTTCTTCCTGGTGAAAAGAACACAAAAAATTTTGTGGGAGTTCACTTTGAACCCGTTTTCATCTGTCCACTTACACACTTTGTTCAAGCACTGTTGTACTTGTCTCCCACACACTGTGAGATTGCAGGATTTGAAACCCATTTGTATGTTGTCTATGTAGACGGAATAAAATATAGCTGGTGGTAATGATGCACAAACCATGTTAGTCTTAACGACAAAGAGCGTGCAACTGACTACGCCTCACATAGGTACTTCAGTTACCTGTATAAATGCATGCGACAGAGCATTACCTATTTTCAGCTGGAATGTACAGTTGTATAGGTAGCTTTCTATAATGTTTAACATAGTGCCACGGTGCTCATCGTTGACAGGTCATGCAGGATTCCGTAACGTCAAGTTGTATCGTACACCTTTTCTATATCAAGAAACATGGACAAGAAGGATTGTTTATGTATGAAGGAATCACGAATGTTTGCATTGAAGCGCACGAGATGGTTGGTTGTAGACCGTCCTTTTCTAGAAGCCGCATTGATGTGGATCGAGAATTTTGTTTGACTCAAGGAAGTGTAAAAGACGACCATTTATCACTTTTTCAAAAAGTTAGCAAATATAACTTGTGACGACTATTCGGCGGTAACTCGTTACTAATATTGGGTCTTTACCTTGTTTCAGAATTGGGATGATGATTCTTTCCATGCAGTAGGAAGATACATGGCAGCCCATATTGCACTGAAAAGTGTGAGTAGTTATTTGAGTATCACTGGGGAGGTGTTTAATCCTGTCGTACATGATCCTGTCAGGACTAGGTGCAGAGCTCCGACATGCAGTCAAGGAGGCTCTCAACTCGGCAATGTTAAATGGCAGGTTACAGGGTTCATTCTGTCTGCATTTGCAGTCGATGGCCTAGCATTCTGCAACTTGTTTGTGTTTCAGGAATGCCTCAGAATAATGATCAGAACAAGTAATGCGCTGAAAGTGTTCACCAAAAGCGTCAGCTTCAGGTCTTCCAAGCTGTTCATTTCATCGTCCACTAGGGGCAACTGATGGATTTCTTGTCCCTTTAGTCTTCTTAGTCCCCGCCACACTTTCGCCTCTTGAATATACAAATTTATACCTTCTCTCTGCTTGCCCTCTCTGCCTGTCATCGCATACTTCTTCCCTGGAATTTAACATGTTTATATTCTATGAGATTTCCAGCCGTAGAACATTCACATAGTTTGCCCCAAGCTTTATATTGTCTCCTTCGTGCCTGTCAGCCATCATCATTCCACCAGGGAACCCATCTTTTAAATAAAGTACCACTTGTTTGAGGAATGAACTTCTTAGCGGCATCAATAATAAAAGCGGCAAAGTATGATACAGTATGATCTATACTAAAATTATTTATAAAATCTCTTGATAAGTAGTTGGATTCCTTAAAATGTTCCCAGTCAACTGAGGCCAGTTTTCAGTGAGGGACATGCCGAGGGGAGTTATGTTGGGTTATTAGGTTCAGCTTTACTGGGAAGTGATCATTTCCAATGGGTTTTTAATTACATGCCATTCTAGATCAGGGAAGCTAGAAGTGGAGACAATCGACAGGTCTATTGAAGAGTATAAATTATAATGAAGATTGTAATATGTTGGCTCTTTCTTATTGAAGAGGCAGGCACCTTAGTTTACAAGGAAGTTTTCAATGAGTCGACCACCTGTGCCACATCGCGAGTCTCTCCACATCCCATTGTGAACTTTAATATCTTCCACAAGTATGTAAGGCTCAGGAAGCTGATTAATCAGGTTATAAAAGCGCCCTTTCGAGACGATGGTTCAGGGGCATATAAATAGAACATACAGTGACCAATCTATAAAAAATGTGGCCCAAATTGACACTGTCTCAACGGACATCTTAAGGAAAATGTGTCAACAAGCTACAGACTTACAGGAACTATTGCTAAATCACCAGAAGCATTAACCTTGTCACACTCTTTTTGGAAAATGGTGTAATTATGAAGACAGCTGGTGTTTGTAGGTTTCAGATGTGTCTCTCAAACACACAGCAACTTTGGATTGTGTTTGTGTAGGAGTTCTCTAATATCATCGAGATTATGAAGGAGTCCTAACATTCCGTTGTAGTATTTGTGTCTCCATAACAAGGAAAGTGTTTGTGCTGTGTGTTTAAGCGATGAAGATTAGCTCACAGGCTCTTTCCAGGCACCATGATGCATGTTCTGTTTTTTTTTTGGTGCAATCGCAAGAATCTTGCTGCTCCTTAGGTGCTGGCAGCACCGTCTGGCTGGTTGTGGTGTTCATCGCCTCTTGAGAGGCACTGGATATGCACTCTTGTGAATGCTGTGTTTGACGTAAAGGCCTCCGTTTGTCAGACAAGACATCTGAGGCCACCAGCCCGGAGGTTGGTGGCCCCTTCTGCCGGGGTGTCGGAGCAGTCCTAGCTGCAGCCGCCAAAGGGGCAAATGGCGTCACCGCCAGCTCACTGCATGTGCGCCGGACAGGTGCCAAGGGCCGTGGTGGCACTGCCCCCTGATGCATCACTTTATCAAAGTTGTTCATTAGCAGGTATGATACCTGCCTGCGAGCCTCCTTGAATAATATATATTCTCTAACTCTGAATGTGACTATTCCTTTTTCTTTCTTCCAAGACAGGCATGACCGCAAGTATGCGGCTTGCGATCACATTCATGCAGTGTGGATCATTTTCGTAAGTTTCAGAGGCATGGTCACTGGCACTACATTTAGCACATGTCTGTCAGTCTCTGCAGTTCTGGGAAATGTGGCCACAACATTGGAATTTAAAGCATCGAAGAGGATTTAGAAGGTACGGTGTGAATTGTAGCTTTACACAGCCTGCCTCGATTGTCTAGGGCAAGATGCTTGAGCCAAAAGTACTGGATGCTTGGTTTCGACCTCCTCCCCATTGCACCTTTGCATAATTCATTTAACATTGATCACGTTTTGCTCGCTCTAGCCTTCAAACAGTTCAGCTTCTGTCAACTGCATCAGGTCATCATTGGAAAAAACACTACGGCTGGTGTTCATAGTTTGGTGCAGGGATATTGTCACGGGGATTGCTCTTGCTGCCTGGAAGATTGGAAATAAAATGAAGTGGAGAGAGGAGAGATGGAAAGACAAAAGTTGGAGGGAGAGAGAGACGGCAAAAGGCAACTGCCTATTTCCACAGGTGGGTCAGTCGGGGGGTGCCATCTACCTGAATTCAAGGCCAAAGGGGCGTGTTGCTTCCACCGAGGGGCCATAAAGATCCAAACTCCCGGCATCGGCAAAACCACAAGAACCCCTTTTTCCCCAAACACTGCTAAACCACGCAAGGTTAAACGTGGGAGGGTCCGACCCTTCTGTGTTCGGGTTCGTGGTGTTGCCACGCACCAAATGCCTGATGAAGGAGATGCCCCTGAGAAATTTATTGCAAGAGTAAAGCTGTGGTTGAACTTCCAAGAGACATGTGCAAATCTGCAAGCCTGTTCAGTTCAGGTGATTGAAGCATAGCTGCAGGACACTAATTGTGGGAAAGAGATAGCCCATGTACAGGATTTCATCCCTAACCCTTTCAGGGTAGACGTTTTTGCCATATGCGATGGCCCAGTGTTGATTTTTTTATTAAATATTTAAATTCTTCAGAGGGACCTATATTGAAAAAAATTTACCATAATTTTTCTAGGGTGACCGTAAAGTGAGAAAAAAATAATTTTCTTTGGTACATATTGCTACAAGGTGCTGCAGGAACGAAGGATGATGAAGACGACTGCAGGCGATCGTCCCCTTCGTCCGTCCTCTCATCATCTTTCGCTCCTGCAGCGCCTCATAGCATGACCCCCGGTGGCAACCCGGCGCTTCGAAGGTTTGAGTGATATTGCTTCAGTTGAGCGACGTGAACGATATCAGAGGAGGATCGCGGTGTGGAGGTACCGAGAGGTTGCAACTCGTAGGTCACGTCTGTAACTGGACGCAAGATACAGTATGGGCCTGAGTAGGCTGAAATTAGCTTCTCACAAAGACCAACTCGCAGGGCTAGTTTCCAAAGAAGCACGATGTCACGAGGGTTAAAGTGGACATCACGGTGACGAGCACCATATATGCATCATTGCTTTTATAGGAAAGTGGTCAGACGCCAACGTGCAATATCACATGCCTCGGTCGCTCTAGATATGGCATCTCGGGCATATTCTGACGCTGTATCGAGAATGGCTGGGAGGACTGCGTCGAACGGTAGTATAGGGTCACGTCCATACAAGAGAACAAATGGAGAGAAACCAGCAGAATCATGGCGGGACGTATTGTAGGTGAATGTGATGAACAGCACAGCGGCATGCCAGTCAGGGTAGTCAGTGGAGATGTACATAGCGAGCATTTCAGTGATAGTTCTATACAGCTGCTCTGTGAGGCCGTTGGTATGAGGGTGATACACAATTGTAAACTTGTGCTTTGTAGTGCAGGTGTGCAAGATGTTCTGGGCAACCTGTGAGAGAAAGTAGTGGCCCGGTCGGTGAGGAGTTGTCGGCAAGCACCGTGGTGAAGTACCACTGTGTCAAGAAGGAAGTCAGCGACGTCGGTTGCACAAGTGGTAGGAAGAGCCCACGTGATCGCGTACCGGGTGGTGTAGTCCGTAGCAACTGCTATCCACTTGTTCCCACTAAGCAATAGAAGAAAAGGGCCAAGGAGATAAAGACCAACTCGAAAGAATGGTGAAGATGGTATATCATTGGGCTGAAGACAGCCAGCTGGTAGGGCTGCTGTTTTTTTTTGCGGTGCTGACAAGATTTACAGGAGGTGACATAACGGCAAACAGAAAGGTAAATACTAGGCCAGAAGAAATGATGCTGAACATGAGCATATGTCTTTGAGACTCTTGGATGACCAGCGGTTGGGACATCATGCAACTGTGCAAGCACAGTCTCACACATATGTTTGGGAACGACCAGTAGCAGTTCGAGCCATCAGGGTGCATGTTGTAATGGTACAATATGCCATCTTGCAGCACAAACATATGCATAGAAGTTGAAGCTGGCAGGTCCGTCAGGCTGAGAATAATGTCTCTCAGGTAAGGGTCACGTCATCGCTCATTGGTGATGTCACAAAATGCGGCAAGTGCAAGGACGCAAGTTGACTCGCCAGTCTCAGGCTGGTCTGGCGAGTCTACTGGATGATGTGATAAGCAATCAGGGTCCTCATGGAGTCAGCCTGTCTTAAACACCACTGTGTAAGAGTATAACTGCGAGTCGGCCTAGTTGAAACAGATTCATTTTTAAAAAACTTTTTGTACGCGGACAAACAAGGACGAAGAAAAGGAGCAACGCAAGGACGAGCACTTTCTAACAACTGGTTTTTTCGAAGAACCACCTGCTTAAATACCCACAGATCTGCGCAATCTAGTCAATAGAGCACGCCTATAGCACATATAACAACACTTGTGATAAAATGCCGCGGAACAATGCCACCCAGTTTACATAAAAACAGCAAGGTGCATAAAACAAGCACTTACGATAAATGTGCGTTAAAGATATGATCACAGAAGTGAATTATCTTTATCCAACAATGAAACAGAAGGATGGCTGATGCATTTTTCCTTTTGTTTTGCAATCCAGTGAGCTTTCACAATTTCTCTTGCAGTTTCATTCCTATGCCTAAACAATATGTCAGTGCTACTAAGACAAGGTGAGCAATCATGTTCTTGACAATGCATTGCCAAATGTGTACTAGGGCGACCTTTCAGGCTTGTGAAGAATGGTATAGTCATTTTGTGTTTCCGGTCAGCGTTGTTGAAGTCATGTCACCACACTGTAAACATTGCATTTCTTGAGCAAGTTGATTGGTTGAGAAAGGCTGGGTACCCACTCACTGTGATGCTGGCGTCATGCGCTAGACTAATGAAAAAATTTAAACAGGATAAAGAACCTTGCACAAAGAATCAAAGGCAGAAGGATTTAGCTTCCAAAGTTTCAGTGATTCCGTATGTGCACGGCCTTTCACACAGACTTAAAAAAGGTGGGTGGGAGTTACGAAGTAAAAGTGGTGTTTTCGGCAAAAAACAAAACAGGTAGTTGTGTTCTAAGGTAAAAAATAAGTTCAAAAGTAAGGATGATGAAAGAAAGAATGTAATGTTAAACATCCGCACAAGAAACAATTTGTCAATTGCGCGAAGAACGCTGTGTATCAGATTCCTATGACGTGTGGTCATGTGTACGTAGGGCAGACTGCGAGATGCATTAACACGAGACTAAGGGAACACTTGTCTAGTCTAAAAGGTTGCCCTAGTATGCATTTGGCAATGCATTGTCAAGAACATGATTACTCACCTTGTCTTAGTAGCACCAACATTTTGTTTAGGCCTAGGAATCAAACCGTGAGAGAAATTGTGGAAGCTCACTGGATTGCAAAACAAAAGGAAAAATGCATCAGCCATCCTTCTGTTTCATTGTTGGATAAAGAGAATTCACTTCTGTCAACATATCTTTAACGCGTTTTCATTGTAAGTGCTTGTTTTATGCACCTTGCTGATTTTATGTAGACCGGGTGGCATTGTTCCGCGGCATTTTATCACAAGTGTTGTTAAACACGCTATAGGCATACTCTGTTGACTAGATCGCGCAGATCTGTGGGTATTTAAGCAGGTGGTTCTTCAAAAATAAAACCAGTTGTTAGAAAGCGCTCGTCCTTATGTTACTCCTTTTCTTCATCCCTGTTTGTTTGTGCAGAAAAAGTTGTGTAAGAGCACTCTTGGAGCCATAGAGCCCACCAACCAAGACATCCAGCTGGATTTTTAAAGACGAAAGCCAGCATAGGGCGTGTGATTGGTGATAACCATAAAAGGCCGTCCGTAGAGGTAGGGGAAAAATTTACCTACTGCCCAAACAAGGGTGAGGCATTCACATTCGGCGATCGAGTAATTGCATTTGGCTGGTGACAGAAGACTGCTAGCGTACACCATGATGCAGTCGTTGTGCCAAAACAGCACCGATACCGTGGCCACTGGCGTCAGTGTGAACCTCCGTTGATCAAAGTGGCCGAGAATCGGTGGCGATGTGAGTCGCATCGTAAGCTGCGAATGCACTAGCTTGACAGGACCCCAGACAAAAGTCGCGTCTTTCTTAAGAAGTTCCATTAGAGGGCGTGCGATGTCAGCAACATTTCGCATGAATCTGCAGTAGGAGCAGAAGCCTACAAAGCTTCGAACGTGGGTTGTGCAGGTGGGCACAGGAAAATCCTTGACCGTGAAAACTTTCTCCAGATCGGGACGAACACCGGAAGAGTTGACAAGGTGTCCGAGCACAGTAAGGTTCCAGCAGCTGAAGTGACATTTTGTCGAATTGATCTGAAGTCTCGCCTTGTGGAACACTGAAAGAACTGTCGAGAGACGCTCGAGGTGTGTGCCAAAAATCGGCGAAAAGACAATGAAATCATCGAGGTAACACAAGCAGATTGACCACTTTAAGCCGTGAAGGAGGGCATCCATCATTCGTTCAAATGTGGCGGCAGCACTGCATAGCCTGAATGGCATCACCTTAAACTGATAGAGCCCATCAGGTGTAATAAACGGCGTCTTTTGACAATCTATGTCGTCAACTGCAATCTGCCAATACCCGGAATGGAGGCCTATCGAAAAGAAATACTTGGAACCAGTGACACAGTCTAGAACGTCATCTATGCGAGGTAAGGGGTACACATCTTTTTTTGTTACTTGGTTAAGATTCCGGTAGTCGATACAAAAGCGCCAGCTGTTGTCCTTCTTTCTAATGAGCACGACAGGAGATGCCCATGAGCTTGAAGAATGTTTGATGATATCACGGGGCAAGCATGTTGTCAACTTCCTTTTGTTTAGCTTGGCGCTCAGCGGAGGAGACACAATAGGGACGTCAGTGTATGGGTTTGGCATTTCCGGTGTGAATCTGATGCTTGCAAACTGTTGTTCGGCCCAGTGCTTGATCAATGAGATCAAAAATGTCCTGGTACGACATGAGCAGGCCCCGAAGCGCATGTACGTGTTCAGCCGGAAGGTCAGTGGTGATCACCTTCATTATGTTATCTAACATTGTGGAGTTCGAATGAATAGCAGCAGGAGGCAGTGCAGCAGGCTCAGTTAAGACGGAAACATGATAGTCGGAGGCTGGAGCTAGGGTTGCAAGACAGATACCCAGGGGTATCACTTGAGGGCATAGTCCGAAATTGACAATAGGGAGATGTGCGGCATTGCTTTTTATACTGATGAACGAGTGCGGGAACATGACATTCTGCGAACAGAGGACGGTAGTGTTGGGCACCACGATGTAATCGCCGTCGTCCACAGGGGGATCAGGAAAGATGTCGATGTACATCACAGCTAGATGTGGTAGATGAATGTAATCGGCGGAACACAGCCAACTCGGTTCAGGATCAGAAGGCTTAACGGCATGAGGTAAGGCAAGCTGGATAACACCTCCAGGGCAGTCAATAAGAGCCGAATGTGCCAAGAGAAAGTCAAGTCCTAAAATGATGGTGTGTGGCCACTGAACCAAGACGTAAAACAAAACTGAAATGTGGCGTCCGGCAACAGTGACACGGACGGAATGGCACCATAGGCTATGCGGACTACAGCGATCGGAGCAGCGGTAACAACTTTGTTCAGACGAATATGGAGGTTTCAGTTCATGAGTGATATGTGGGTGCTGGCGTCGGTGAGTGCAATGACAGGTATACCGTCCACGTCTAAGTTGACAGGTTGTAATGTCCAGGTAGTGTGAGCAGAAAAATTTTGGGTCGGGTCGTTGTGGCAGGCTCACCTCTCGGAGCTGTGTCCCTCAGTTTTCCGATGAGGGGCAGGAGTAAGAGGGTGAAGGAGAGTGACGATGCAGAGGTGAGTGGGACAGGTGTCGGGACGACGAAGAGCAGTGGTTTGATCGTGCTAGCGATGATGGTGGAGCATTGTCGTCATCATTGTGTACCAGCATTCAGGAACTACCACGTGGACGTCGGATGTTTCGATAGCTCGGTCAAGGCTGTGAGTTCCAAGCACTGCGACAATGGCGGGAAATGTGTCCAAGGCATCCGCAACAGAAGCAGATGGGCCTGTCATCGGAAGTGTGCCATTCTGTGGAATTCTGATCACAAGGACAAATGGCTGGATGTTTGTATAATTCAGGTGTGGCAGGTGGGCAGTAGCCAGGTCCGCTGACTGGGCAAAGCATCTGTAATCCTGCGTTTGCTAGTTCTTGGCACACAACAGTTTGGATAAGGGAAATGGTTGCATGGGACTCGTCGGGGTTACGCACCTGAAGGCAAATTGGGGAGGCCGCTTTAATCTCGCGGCAGATGATGCACACAATATTGTTGGATGCAGCAGGAATGGATGGAACGGGTGGGAGATGGAGGTCCTTGCAGGTAGATGTCATAGCTGGGTTCGGAAAACGTGTGATGTTTGGTGTAACGGAGCTACTTTTTGCTTCTTCGTAGCGTCAGCATTCATTGATGAAGTCTTGCACTGTGGATGAGTTCTTGAAAAGCAGAAGTGTAAATGCGGCATCCACGATACCTTTGAGAATATGTGCAACCTTTTCTATTTCCAGCATCATGTCACTGACTTTGCTACGAAGCGCGAGCACGTCCTGGATGTACGTTACATAAGACTCGGTGGAAGTCTGAGTTCGGCATGCAAGTTCTTTCTGCGCAGCACAACGGTTCCGATGGGCTTGCCAAACAGATCGATGAGCTTTTGCTTACATACCTCCCAGCTCGTAAGTTTCTGTTTGTGGTTCAGAAACCACACTTGTGCCACGCCCGCCAGGTAAAATATGATGTTCCCTAGTATCCGAGTCGGGTCCCAGTTGTTGCTAGTGCTCACCTGTCCATACAGTTAGTTGAAGTCAATCTTCGACGTCGGTGTTGTCAGAGCAGGAAAAGGTACCTGGGTCATGCGGTTATGTGAAGACAACAGGCGAGTGGCGGCGAATGGTTGAGGCACGCTTGGTGACCTGCTCGAAGCATTCTCGTCCCCGCCAAGTGTTGGCATTGTAGATGCCGGCGCGGCATCTACAATGCTGCATGGGCTCCATGTGCGCATGGGCTCCATCTTGTATGCCTGTCATCTGCCCACTGCATGTATGTTATATATTGTCAAGCGTCTTTTCTCCCCGTAGCAATATGTACTGTTTATTCATGAATAACAACAACAAAAAAGGAAATAAACTTATAAGAATTAAAAATTGGATGCATTGTTATAAACATAGTTCAAAGCTTAGAATATACGCACACAAGCCTCAAATGTTCCTACTCTTACACTAATATTTATGTCTATAGCGTAATCGAACTGCATAGGTGAGTGCACTCAAGAAAACTGTGTGGTTGTGTGTTGACCAAAAAGCAAAACATGTGACAAACTTCCGCTAATCATCATCTTATCGCCAACCAGAGCAGATTAGTTTTCGTGAGTCTCAAAAAAAAAAAGAAAAGAAAACGCATTCACGGTGGCATCCTTTGCGTATATGCACACCTGTGAACAATAAACGAGCGAGTCACAAGTGGTCACCTTTTGAGCAATTAGTAACGAGAAAGCCATCAGTTTTGCAAGCGTAAGCCGAAACTGCCTGCGGAACAAAACTCAATCTAACCGCCGCCCCCCCCCCCCCCCCCCCGCACACGCGCCAATGCGTGAGCGATAGTATATAGACGCACCAGAGCAAACTAGCTAGCTCTAAAGGAAACCATGCAACGAAAACAGAGAGGGAGGCGCAAGAAAAATTTACTCTATTCCCACATAGTGGAAGCACATGCCAGGACATAAAAAGTTAGGAAATTGGCGCGATTTATAAACGTAGACGGCACCGTAAATATATGGCATTGACCATTTTGGACTTGTTTGTGGCCCCGTATATTTACGTCACTGACCCTGAAAGGGCTAAGTAAGGACCCTAATTTACTATGTCAGTGGTTGAGTACAGGTATTACACGATACTTTTAAAGTGGCACCGCCAACAGCTATGTTAAACACTGTGCAAACAGACACTGTCTGAGACGTCTCTTTGATCCGACAACTTCCTTGATCAAGTTCCATACCATGCTGGAACAAGGAACACTGAATGCACAAACGGCACTAGCCCAACTGCACTACAGTGACAGGAACATCTTTTGGTGAGAAATTCACCAAAAGCGTAATGACAGTGAATGGAGAACCAAAGGCATTAGCTCCATCAACGGCTATGGCCGTGCCGTTGACTTTCAGGAAGACGATGATAATGGCAGTGTGCTTTAATTAGGCTTTGGTTACAGCTTTACTACTGAGGCCGCAGCATCAATATAAGGAGAGTTTTGTCCCAATGCTTCATTTGGCACATGCATGGTGAAATTCTCCGCTAAAATGCCATTTCAGAGCAGGATGGCAAAAGGCACAGCTATTGGCACAATTGTTCCATCACTGCTTTACCTTATTTCAACATTTCGATTTTTCCTATGCTTTCCTTGAATTCATTTTCTCCTGACTCCTGAAAGCTTTTTGCTCCTCCCAACAACTCCACACAAAAGACAAGAAAATACAGTTTACTCACAGCAAGGGCACAACTATCCTGGCCATTAAAGGGGCCCTGAACCACTTTTTATGGAAGTGGAGAAAGGAATTTGAGGGGAAAATAGGCTATTTCAGAAATATTTTGCCGCAAAAAGTACTTCAATGCATTCAGCAGAAGCGGACTTATTAGCAATCAAACACGGCCTCAACTCTGCTCCCGTTCCTTCTTCAGTGCCTTGCAATGCGAGGGCTACAGTGCAGTGGGGCATGCCCACAATGCTCTGCCTTCTAAACGTCACCGTGGCGCACAGTCACAAATTTCCTTTTGGATGTTAACATCGATGCAACGACTTCTGCCTTTGGTGCCTACGACGCGCTGAACATAAGCCAAATGCGGTTGTCCTCAGCGAGCCGCAGTTGTCCTCAGCGAGCCGCAGTGCACTTAGCCAGTGAACTCGTGGCGGGGTACACCACGGCATCCACAGTATCTACACCATGTAGCCAATAACAGCTTGATGTGAGCTATAAGCCAATAGCAGCCGTCTAAGGGAATAACAAAATAGTGTGTCTGATGACAAAATAGTGCATCTAGAAGAGAGTGAGGACATGGCCTTCTGTTGAAAAATGAGCATTTGAGAGAAAGGTGACCTTGCGATCCGCTTACGAGCTCCACGCACCGCGTACGACAGCAAAGCTTGGCCGAGATGTTCACAGCAGCGTATGCTGTGCGCTGACTATGTTACTTCACCAAGCCCAAGGGGATGTTCAGGGCCCCTTTAAGGATGTGCCCTGGCCTTTAAAGGTTCACCTATTTGCGTGAATGTACTCTAAATCGGAGAAAACATGGTTTTTACCTAAATTATTATTACCATATTTACTGGTTTATGAGGTGGTCACTATGAGAAGGAGAGGGTGCAATTGTGGGACCCAAGAAAAAGAACATGCCCATTAATGTAAAGCAATATAATGTAGTTAACTTATTATTTAGACTCAGCATGGATTGCCCAAAATGCTAAATAATTGAAAGCCCCCGAAATAATCATAATTTGGACAAACAGTGCAGGTTATATGCACAAGGGCCACAGTTCTCGTGCCGGCACAAGGTGCCAACCGACCTCGTATGATACACACACATCCCTGCCACATAGTATGTATATGACACACACTGATGTAAGCTGTTCCGAACAAGAACACACAACCACTCCACACCTGCCTGGCCAAGGCCTTGAGCCACACCGCACGTCAGCCGACTCAACAGCAGCAGCAATGCGTAAAAAAAAAGGAAAATAAAAATAAGCAAGAAGTCAAGAAGTGCAAACAGACGACTTCACGGCAAAGCAGCACATGCCAATTTGCCATAAAGCCACACCATAAGGCAAAATTTGCAGTGCCATGAAGCCACACCTCAAGGCAAAATTTGCATATAATATTCACTCCATTTTTACTGTTAAATTTCTTTAACTCTTCAGCGTCGGTCTATGCACAATAGTATGGAACTGCCTCACCTGCCAAAGTTCAGTAATTGCTACAATTTGCACTGCCATCTACATTCTGGATCGCTGGAAATGTGGCGCTGCTGCCACCATACTGAAACAGCTACTGAATCTATCAGCCTCGCATATAAGGTGGGTGGCGACATTGAAGCAAAGGATTCTGGGAAAAAAACCTTGCCTTAGATTCAAATAAATACAGTATTAAAGGGGCACCAGGAACGATTTAATATGAAACTTGAAAGTCTTGCACCTAACATGAAGGAATCAATACAGTACAGTAATTTTCTTTTCTTCAACAAGAGTAAGTGCTTCAATACTTCGGAACCAGTTTTAGCCATCTGTAAAGTACATACTCTCCCCTGATAGCAGTTGTAAACATTATTCGAGATGGTGACCTCCATGGCAGTGATTACTATGTCGCTAATTGCATTGTGATTGACTACTAGTCCCTTGAAAGGTTCAATGGCAAGTCAGACTTCTGAAGACAAGAAGTTTCATGGAGACAACCTAGAAGAGAGTACTGAAAAGAGCACAAACCAAGTTTCGTTTGAAGCTGTTCATTAAGATGCAGCTGTTCATTGTCATGCTACTTGAGACAGCTGGTGTCCCAACTTGTTTATTTTAAATTTTTTTAAAGCATCATGGGTATTGGAGGCGAGGACTTACAGAGTCGCCGCCTGTCGGAAGCGCCTAGCTTGCGTAGTATGAGGGATACCGCGGTGCGATCCTCATAGGTTTGGCTGTTGGCGCTCAATAAAACTGCCACGTGGGAGCCCTCCTGGACATTTCTATAAGTACTCTCGAAATGGGAGAAGTTCTTCAGTGTCAAAAATAATACTCTTGGGCATGCAGAAAGCACAGAATGGTTTACAGATGCGGTCTCCTTACTGAATACCGAGAGTGGATGCCCACTGCACGTGGTTGCCACGATGGATAGAGTCCCCCGAACTGGCCCTTTGCGTGAAAGGTAGGCAGTCATCGAGAGCAAACTATATGAAATATGATATGGCTGTCTGTATAACCAAATGAAGCATAACAGAATGAAGCCTCAATGCAGCGATCGCACAGGTTTGCAGCGAACGACTGCACGTCTGCAAGCATGTCCACACAAAATCTCTCGCTTTCGCTGCAGGCATGTTTTGACACCGTGCTGCGAGCTTTAGGCTGCAGAATATCAGCATTTGACAGCACACATGTAACCATTGTTGCGAGGATGCTATCGGAGCTGTTAAAAAGTAATTTTGTCATAACTAGGGACTTTGACGCCTACGACGACTTGTGATGTGCCATTGAGACAATTCCACCTTCCTTTTTTTCTTCTTCTAATTTCTTGGACATTTCAATATCATTATTTCTCAAGTTGTGTCGCGGTGTATGTTTATCGGTCTTCACAGCGAGCAATTTCCCACTGCTTCTTTTTCCTAATTGAGCATAAATTAAGCAATTGTTTGGTGCTAAAATGAACACGAGCATATGCTATGCCTTTTTTTTTTATGTGCTTCTTGCCTTGCCTTTCCATTCCAGTGAACTTGCCAGTATCTAGCATCAACAAGTTCATAGATCAAAGCTTCACGACAGCCGGGCAGCACGCGTGGGCGAGCGTCTCAGTGTGCACTTTCTGCTACTCACTGAACATCGCAGCCCCGGCGCCATAGCAGATATCTTCCTCGCAGAAGTGCTTGTTGCACACCCGAGTTGTAGCCGATGGCTGCTTGCCGGTTCAAGTTTCGCGATCCAAGCTTCGTGGAGCTACTTGTCCTGCGGGTGCATGTGAAGGCTGTCACAAGGCTCCCTTGTGTACGTCCGGCACTGCGGCACCAAGCAATAGCCTGCCATGTTGGACTCCTTCAAAGGCAGCCACTATCTATTATAGTGCTTTCAAGTGTTCTCAAGCAGACATCCAAAGTGGGAAAACTTCCTCACTTAATCAGAACCGCAGTGCAGGTGGGGCTTTAATAAACTTTCATTTTCAGTTCGCTTCAGTGTTCCCGAAGCAGCCGACGGGGCCACTGTGTCCACGTGATCCCTTATATTATGTCACACCGACAGTGGTGCCAGCTTTTCAGGTGGCGGAGCTCACCCCCAATGTGGAACACAATTTTCTAATACTATTCTAATAAGCACAACTTCGTCAAATTTCCATAGAGTCCACAAAAATGTGGGGCCATCAACCAGTCACACATGTAGCTATTCGTCACGGTAAACAAAGTCACGCTTTTCAATTTCTGTTTCTTATATATATAGGAGCTCTAAAATGTAGAAGAATAGTGAAGTACTATGAGCTATACAATGGGGCCTACAACATACATTCAAGTTGAAATTTGTCCCTTCGTCAAATGCAAAAGAGCACTCAAAATGGTGCTATTGAGCCATCAACAAGTATAGAAAAGCGCTAACGCACATCATCTATAGCTTGAGACAACAAATTACTTCCGGGTACCAAACAAACAAAGCTATATAACATAATACAAAAGCTAATATCCAACTATTGACCAGTGAAACATGCTAGCTATGCTTGATGCTAACCTGGAGCACTTTCTTACCGACACTTCAGGACCCTATAAACATTTTCACCCTTATTTGATTATTGTTGACACATCACACAATAACTTGTGGAAGCCATTAAAAAGCTCACTACTCACTTTAGGTGTTCACTGCCAGAACTTGCAGATGACTCATCCAATGAGCTTCCGCTACTTTCTAAAGATCCACCCAGTTCAGCAGAAGAATTCGCTTGGTCATCATGATGTTCATCCACACCTTCATACTGTTCTTCATCCTCCTCAACATCACCCGAAGAGTTGAGAGTAAGTGCCAGGACATCACGTTCTGCATCAAACGACGAGCGGACGCTGCTAATAGAGGAACAGATAGAGTGTTTGTTGGAGCTTGGTGATGCTGGCACAAAACTAGCATCACCTCGGCCCCAGTCGCTAAGAAAAGTCTTGCCAAACATTGGTAAGGTATAAGCAGTCGCAGCACTGTCTTTGGTAAAAAATCCAGGCAATGAAGCAGACGACAGTTCAGCCCATTTGTCATCGAGGGCATCAGTAAACACGTCGTCTACTACAGTTTCCTCTGCTGAATCATCGCCAGGCACATTAGGTATGTTGTGCAAAGTATTGTTAGCAGCACTGTCTTTCACAGATGCAGCAGGATCTTTGGCTGCAGCTACCACGTCAAGTATAGAGGAAGTCCAAGGCACGACACGTCCAGTCACTTTGGACGAGTTGTCGAAAGGAATGTTGAAACTGCCATCGGGTGTCTCATGGGTGGGAAGATGATTTGTCCTGGCAAAACTTTTTAGGGTGTCACTGAAGACACGAGAAATCAAGCATGCATCGACACTGTGACATTTACCCAGCAAGGTTGGTGCTTGTTCAATTCTGTCAGGTGATGCAGGCACTCGTAAAGCTGTGGGCTTCACAATTGGAGGGGATCCTCTAGTGTTTTCAGTGTTTTCATCTGCACGTGCATGAATGTCCGGATCACTGCGACAAGAAGCAAGGTCGTGTTGCTCTCCCACTGGCTCACATACAGAGTTCCTCTGAGGTTGGACATCACCACCCAATCGGTGACTACTTTCATCAGTAGTGTCATCTGTCGACTGTGAGATAACACTTGAACAGTTCACTTTACGATCAGCTTTGATGAAAGTTTTTGAAATATTGAGGCCTTTTGTTTTGCGAGTTTGTTCTCCCACCCTTGCAGCATACATATTTCTCTCACTGCTGCGAGGGTTCACATAGAATGAATCCTTAGTCGGCGAGTTGCATGGCTGAACAATCTTGGCATCGGTTCCATTCATGCTGTTGCGACCATCTCGATTCAGTCCTCTCAGCAGTAGCTGGGCCAGAGACGGACTCTCAACAACAAACGACCGTGATCGGCACAGTGAGGGCACCGACACTTTGGTTGAGAAGCATTCCTCTCTGATTGGTGATGAAAGGGGTGTTGTCACTGCCATTGTTGTTAGTGTTGCAGCTGAAGTCCCTTGTGTTGTCACTGGCATTTTAGGTGAAATTATCATTGGCATCGTCATTGGTTTTGTGGCTGATGTTTGTGTTGCCACTGCAGTCATCACTGGTGTTTTATGTGGCATTGTCATTGGCATCGTTGTTGGAGCTGCACCTGATGTTGATGTCATTTGTGTTGTCGCTGTCATCACCGATTCTTTAGGCAGCATTGTCATTGGCATCACTGTTGATGTCGCAGCTGATGTCACTTGCATTGTCGCTGTCATCACTGGTTCTTCAAGCAGCGTTGTCAGTGGCATCGTTGTTGATGCCACAGCTGATGCTGATGTCACTTGTGTTGTCGCTGTCATCGCTGATTCGTTAGGCAGCATTGTTATTGGCATTGTTGTTGATGTCACAGCTGATGCTGATGTCATTTGTGTTGTCGCTGTCATCACTGGTTCTTTAGAAAGTATTGTCATTGGTATCGTTGTTGATGTTGCAGCTGATACCAATTGTGCTGTCATTGGCATCATCACTGGTGTTTTAGGTGGCATTGTCATTGGCATCGTTGTCGGTGTTGTTGCCGGTGCCACCTGTTTTGTTGTCAGTGTCATCTCCGTTGTCACCTCCAGCAGTGTCATTGGCATTATCATTGGCATCGTTGTAGGTGCTGCCTCTAGGTACTGCTTCGGTGTAGTTGCTGTTAGAGACATTGCTGGTGTTGCCTCTGTCAATGTTACGGGCACCTCCGTTTGTCCAACTTGGTTACCAGGCACTAAATCCTTTTTTGGGGACAGCCTGGTCCCATCCTTTTGATGACCTGCATAACAGAGCAGACAGCTTAATTCTTGAACAAATGCAGGGCTGTAAATCAGGTTCAGAAACTGAAAGAGCATTAAGCTGAATGGAAGCTTAGGTGCAAACAATACAGGAAACCCTTAAACACTGCTATTTTACAGTGCCCTCTGTGCCTCACTGATTAGTTAAAACTCCAGAGAAATGCTGAAGCCAGTGTAAAGCATGACTTAAAAGTGGACTAGTTGGTATTCCATAACTAGTAAACCTGAAAATGCAAAGGAAGAACAGTGATGACAGGACAAAGAATGCTGTGTAAAGCACATCATTAGGGAAATTGTGTTGTGGCAGCAAGTGCAAAAGCCGGCACAAGAGTAACTAACATAAAATGCTCAAAGCCATTGCTTCTTATTACGGCACCTCAGGTGCAACTTGTTTCATACGTCACACTGTCGTGACGGTAAAGAATCAAAGCCAACCAATACCGTGAGTTAAACTTAAACACTTTATTAGGCAAACTAGCACCCAGGAAAGTAAGTAATAGTTAAAGCACAAGAACAACAGCAAGCACTACGAACGGTTGGTGTAATATAAACTTCAAGTCTGTTCACTATATTTGTAATTGCATCGCCATATGCTCCATGGTAATTGTTGGTGCTTACACACATTCGAGAATGCACAAGAATGTTTGTGTCATGCAAGCAATCTAATTAGACAATAATCTTTTCTTACAGAATCGGTGGCAACATTCAACAAACTTTGGACGCATTATGTGCGTTTTGCACCAAGCGATAAGTTGACAACAGTGATAATCTGATAAAAAAAATCTTCACAGGTGTATGCTTGTGCAGGCAATTCACACATCAAAGACAGCACAGCTGCATAAGCAAGTCGTTTCAACCTCCAGAAGTCCTAGTCGTCTGTTCTTCCACTACCAGAAATCTACCCAAGATTTGTAAATGCTTCCCTATAACCAGTGCAATTACTTTGCTACACCCAAGCCTTTGCAATTACTTCACTATAGCCAAGCTTGGCGCTTCTACAGTCTGCATTATATCAGGCACCTGTTCCTATATTGTGTGCGGTCTCTATTGTGGCTGGCATCTGTCTGCTCGTACCAAGGGCCACGTTCGGCTGCACTGCTGGCTATTCGTAGCGACGATTCCTCACTGACGTTGGTCTCTGGACATGTGTTCTCATCGACGCCCTCATACTTCAAGACTCCCTTCACTGGAAGTGTTTCTGGGCTGCTCTTTCATTGACATTTGACACCGACCATGCCATCTGCTTTCACTTCCACAGCCATGTGCTTTTCTAGCTGACCAACAACATGAAGCCAGTAAAACATGATGCAAGAAACAAAAATGACAAAGCACTGGCTAAAGCAAAACTGTGCAAGGAAGTTGTCTATTTGAGTGAGGTATATGCAAGATAACTACTTTTCTACACTCATAATTATGTCTTAAAGCAAATTCGGAGCTCCAACATAGGTTGCGTTGCTGGCTTTTCGTTTATCACAACCATGCCATCACACACGCCGGCCTTCACAGCCACATGAAAACTGCTGCAGGACTCTCTTTAATACAGTCGAACCTCGATATAACGAAGTTGAACTTGCAACGAAAAACTGCAGTAAATCGTGAATTTCGTTAATTTGAGGTTTTAAAGTTTCAGCATTAACTATAACTTCACAAATTCCCCGAGCATTCTGGGTGCATAATATCTTCTTAGTAAGCATTTATAAACCAATCGCAACAAGGTTGGGTAATAATAGCATGGTTAGGAGCACCAGCGCATGCAGTGCAAATTGGACCAAGAGCAATGCATCGACGTGGCTCGTGGCATCCAAGATTTGCGTGTGTTGCGTCGCGCGGCGCCGTAAATCTTAGACGCCATAGCTGACAGCACTTAGTGCCCGCAGCTGGTGCCCACAAATTAAAAACTGAAATGTAAAAAGATACAGATACTGGTCCTGAGCCAAAAAAAAAAAGTCAGTTTCGCAGGAAAGGTGGAGCATTGATGGCTATAGCAAAGAGACTACACAAAGTAAGGTTCGTAGTTCTATTGGTGTCACGTATGCGCAGGCAAACATTAACAGATCTCACTTGATGACCACGAACTCGCAGTCACAATGCAAGCGAGCCCTTCGTACCGTATCTCGGAAACTTCAGATTACCCGACCGCCAAACACTAGACGTGCGGGAACAAAATGCACGTGAAGGCACCATCCATTTTGGCTTACCACAGAGAGATTACCTCCAAGATCGATATTGCATGTGGCCCGTGCATGACGCACCCAAGGATGAAAAGGCAGATAGACGCACGTTCCTGCCCCTCCTCCCCCAGCGCGTTACCATTACCGCTCCTTCACTTTCTCCCCATTCCTCTTGGGCAGAAAGAGCCGTCAGCTCTCGTGTTGTTTACCAACATGACAAATGGCACAGCGCTGTCTCCTACCTACCGCTTCCCAGCATGCACGCTTTCACAGCAGTTTTGCCACTTAAACTTTTCCTGCAGAAGGACACTTAATATACTTTTTGCCTTGTTCAACACTGTTTTTTGCTAGATTTACTAGCTATACAGGCTCCAAGTACATGATTGAAATGCCCGAAACCTTCGTTAAATCAAAACTGTGTCGCGAAGTTACTTCATTAAATCGTTCAAAATAAATACATCGTTTTCAATGCAACTAAGATTGCGAAGTGAAAATAGTTTGTTACATGGCAAATTTCATTAAATCAAGGTTCGCTTTATCGAGGTTTGGCTACATTATAGTTGCTGAAAAAGTAAACCAATGAAGCGTGGCAATATTCTTTCAGGCAGTGGACGTAGAGGTGCAAGCAAGAGAAAGCCGCTGGTCATAAACAACACACTTTGTTGAGAAAATGCATTGCTATCTCAAATACAGAGCTTAAGACATATGGTATTTAACTAATGATAACACACCGCTGAATCTAACATGCCCCTAATTTTTGTGGGTTCAAAATCAGAAAATAAAAGTGCACGTGAATGTGATACATGTAATGTGGAAAAGAAAAATGTAGCATGCACCTAGTTCTTCATCAGAAAAATGTGACACCCAGAGGTTGCTTTCACAGCAGAGAAATTTATTCACAATGCCCGTCTTCACTGTTGGAGAGCTCCTTCTCGCTGCCAACTGACCACATCATGTCAGCCTCATGACATACATTTCTAGAAAGGATGGGATGGTTGCCCATGTCTGGACTATTAGCTAACTTGTCCAGTGATGCACGCTTCAGCCTATTGTTTGGCACAAAAGTATGGTACCCATTCATTAGCCACTTGCCAAGCAGTGAGTAAACACAATCTTTCACAGGCTAACCAATGGACAAGTCCATCAAACCCACAGTAACCTTCGCAAAAACTTGTCCTGCCTCCATTTTGTGATGGCAGTGATGTTGCCTCTGACGGTTCTGACAGTAGGCAATGCTGTGAATGTGGTTTTGATTTCATGTAAAATTGTAATACGCAAGGAATTTTAAGACGCATTATTTCAGAACTGCAGACTGATTCAGGTAATTACAGTACTTTAGGTGTCGTAAGATGACTCCGCACAACCAGTATCAGCAAATTTCGGTGCAAGAGCACTAGATACGAGCATGCATATCTCACGGACCACAATGCCTGAAGCTACCCAAGAATACGTCCTTGAAAACAGTCAAACCCCTATACAGCAAACACACATTCAGTATTATGAACGTATTTTCGCGACAGATGTGACTTTGTTGCAACGAGGTTAGTGTGTCTGATCGCTTTGGTTCATATTAAAAAATGACTGAGCGCTATAAGGTACACCGCATTTCACACGTGCGAGCGCTCTTAGGTGATTGTGCGTGTGCGGTTATGTTAGTTCTCTGTTTCGTCGCGCTATGCACACAACCCGTTGACTGTGATTTTTTTGTTGTGTTTGTGTGTGTGTGGTGTGGTCAACGGACGACGACGATGTCCCGCCCCAAGCAGTGTAAATCTCTGACGCTGGATAAAAAAGTTGCGTTAATCAAGGAAGTGGAGAAAGCAGGAAGGTCTAAAACAAGCATCGCCATACAATTCAGCATCCCCTTGTCGACGCTTTCGACAGTTCTAAAAAATCAGCAGAAGGCCTTGGATGGCTTCGAGCAAAGCTTTTCCAGTAAGCGGAAGCGGATTCGGGCCTAGAAATTCTCGGACGTCGAAGTAGCACTGATGTGGCTCCAGAATGTCAGGGCAGCCAACCTTCCCGTGACAACCCAAATGATAATGGACAAGGCAGACGCTCTGGCGTTGCAGATGGGCCACACAGACTTCCGTTGCAGCAATGGCTGGTTTCAACGATCTAAAAAGAAAAATGATAGGGCCTCGAAGCCTATCCACGGTGAAAGCGGCACCATTGATGAAGGGGCTGCCGACACCTGGCGCAACCACCACCTCGCTGAGCTGCAAAAGGCTTAGCACTGTTCTATAAGATGCTGCCTAGCCGCACATACACACTGAAGGGAAAAGCGTGCTCAGGTGCTACGCAGCACAAAGACTAAGTGACAATACTTTTCGGAGCCAACTCCACAGACGACGAAAAACTGCCGCCGCTTGTTATCGGTAAGTAGCTCAATCCAAGGTGCTTCCGAAATGCACAGCTCCTGAGAGATGCGACTTACAGCGCCAATAAAATGGCCTGGATGACTGCAGTGCTCTTTAAGAGTATGTGCGTGCTCTTGACCGCAAAATGGCAAGGGATGGCTGGAAAGTGTTGTTCGTTGTGGACAACTGCTCCAGCCATGGAAAAATCAACAACTTCGAGGCAGTCACGCTGGAGTACCTGCCTGCTAATATGACGTCCGTGCTCCAGCCGATGGACGAAGGAGTCATTGAGGTTGCTCGCAAGTTCTACAGGAAGAGCCTCCTGCACTGAATTTTGTGTTCTTACGACAGTGGTAAGAAGTATGAAATAGATTTGTAGGGTGTAGACCACCTGATCGCTGAAGCCTGGCGACAAGTACGTCCATTCACGATTGCTAATTGCTTTACGCACGCAGGATTTTCGAGCTCCAAGAAATCGCTCGAGCCAGACACCGACGCATTCAGTGATTGCGATGAACTTTGCAACAAAGTTCGCAAAGCTACTGGCTGCGCCAGCGATGCCGAAGACGGCGAAATCACTTTTAAAGAGTATGCGCTCTACGAGTCGGACGTGCGCGTTACCGGAATGTTGCCCGACGCCAACATTGTTGAAATGGCAGTGAACGACGGTGATCACGCTGACGAAAAACAACGTAGAGAAGTGCCGACAACTGCTGAAACAATAAGCTTGCTCCGCAACAAAGTTGAATGCAGTGGTGACGAACAACGGCTCATGCGGTGCGTTCAGCAGCTCGAGGACGCTTTTCTCGTGCCGAATGCCAACACAAAGCAGGCAAGCATCACCCAGTTTTTCTTTCCAAAATCATAAAATGAAGTTTTTCCTGGGAATTCTGCGTTTATTGCAAAAGCTCCCCTCGTGCTATGGAGTGTTTGTTAGCAATGCTGGTTTTTACTGGCTCTTTCAGTGACCCGGTCACTTAAATTTTCGGCATTTTGCTTAACTCAAAACTCTGCTTATCTTGAAATTTTTGTCATATTTTAGAACTTCGAGTTAACGAGGGTTTAACGTATTATTCCGTAAGTATTTAACTTAAATTAAAAAGAGAATAGGTTGTTAATCTGAAAGGTTTGTTAATCGAAAGGTTAATCGAAAAGTTTGTTAAAGGGCCTCTGAAACGGTTCAGACAAATTTTGCAGACGCGTAGGGTACAGCTAAAGTTAATCATTTGCACCACAATTTGTGTGAGGCGTCTCATATTAAGAGAGCTTGTAAATGGGACACAGCGCCACTTCCGGCACGCAACACACCGGAAGTGGCGAGAGCTTTCGAGAGAGAGGGAAAAAAGAGGGACAAGGAGCAGAGAGAAGTGCGGTGCGTGGACCCAGTGCGAAAGGAAAGCAGTAAATAAAGTAATCAGAAAAGGGACCTCGCGCCTGACATTCGGCACAGCGAGTTGGATCATGTGTCCGTGTACCTGGTGTGCAGCCTCCACGAAGGTCCGCTCATGGGAGGCCTGCCCCACGGAGTTATTTATGGCTGCACCATCGCCGCGCCGCTACAACCCTCATCTGCCCTCGTTTTGAAGGTGCTTGTGGCACAACAAATGCCATAGAATGAAGCGTACGAGCTGATAATGTGTACTGGTCTTTTTGCAACAAATGAAGCACTCTCAAAAACTGTTTGTGATAACAAAGGTGCTTACGAATATCATCATCACCAGCAGCAGCAGCCTGGCTACACCCGCTGCAGGGCAAAGGCCTCTCCCATACTTCTCCAACTACCTTGGTCATGTGCTAATTCTTGGAATCTTGGAATGGTCTTGGAATCCAGTCTGTAACCCTTAAGGACCATCGGTTATCTTCCCTCCTCGTTACATGCCCTGCCCATCTTTTTCTTGATTTCAACTAAGTTGTCATTAACTCGTGTTTGTTCCCTCATCCAATCTGCTCTCTTCTCATCCCTTAACATTACACCCATCATTCTTCTTTCCATAGCTCGTTGCATCGTCCTCAATTTAACCCTTTCAGGGTCAATGACGTAAATATACGACGACGCGAATAGGTCCAAAACGGTCAATGCCGTATATTTACGGCGCCATCTGTACATTTAAAAAGTGCGCCAATTTCCTATTTTTTTTTTTTTCCTGGAACGTGCTACCACTATGTGGGAATACAGGGAATTTTTTTATCGCGCCTCCCTCTCTCGGTTTTCATTAGATAGTTTGTTTTAGAGCTAGTTTGCTCCAGCGCGTCTATATACTACCGCTCGCGCATTGGCGTGCGCGCGGGTGCGCGGGCGGCAGTTTGGGCTTTGTTGCACGGCCGGTTCCGGCTTCTTGCACTCACAAAACTGATGGCTGTCTCATTACTAATCGCTCGCAGGGCGGCCGCCTTTTTCTTGCTTATTTAGTGCTCACAGGGGTGCGCATACGCGAAGGATGCCACCATGCATGCGTTTCCTTTTCTTTTCTTTTTTTTGGGAAGACTCATGATATCTAATTCCCTCTGGTTGGTAATAAGATGATGCTTAGCAAAAGTTTCTCACACGTTTTGCTTTTTTGACGGGCACGCTGTGGACGTAAATATTAGTGTAAGAGCAGGAACATTTCAGACTTGCGAAATATTCTCATGTGCGCATATTCTAAGCCTTGAACTATAACAATGCATCAAATTTTTAATTCTTATAAGTTTGTTTTATTTTTTTATTGGTATTATGCATGAATAAAGAGTACATATATACGAATGCAAAATATTTTTTTCTCACTTTACGGTGACCCTAGAAAAATTATGGTAAATTTTTTTATGGATAGGTCCATCAGAAGAATTGAAATGTGCGATTACCTTAGTAAATACTTTCTATACAACGGACAGAAAGCTGATCGGCCTATAATTTTCAAGTCTTTGGCATCCCCTTTCTGATGGATTAAGATTATGTTGGCGTTCTTCCAAGATTCCAGCACGCTCGAGGTCATGAGGCATTGCGTATACAGGGTGGCCAGTTTTTCTAGAACAATTTGCCCACCATCCTTCAACAAATCCGCTGTTACTTGATCCTCCCCAGCTGCCTTCCCCCTTTGCATAGCTCCCAAGGCTTTCTTTCCTTCTTCCGGCGTTACTTGCAAGATGTCAAATTCCTCTAGACTATTCCGTCTTCCATTATAATCGTGGGTGCCACTGGTACTGAATAAATCTCTATAGAACTCCCCAGCCACTTTAACTATCTTATGCATATTAGTAATAATATTGCCAGCTTTGTGTCTTAATGCATACATCTGATTCTTGCCTATTCCTAGTTTCTTCTTCACTGCTTTTAGGCTTCCTCCGTTCCTGAGAGCTTGTTCAATTCTATCCATATTATACTTCCTTATGTCAGCTATCTTACCGTTGTTGATTAACTTGGAAAGTTCTGCCAGTTCTATTCTAGCTGTAGAGTTAGAGGCTTTCATACATTGGCGTTTTTTAATCAGATCTTTCGCCTCCTGCGATGGCTTACTGGTATCCTGTCTAACGGAGTTGCCACCGACTTCTATTGCACACTCCTTAATGATGCCCATAAGACTCTCGTTCATATCTCTAACACTAAGGTCCTCTTCCTGAGTTAAAGCCGAATACCTGTTCTGTAGCTTGATCCGGAATTCCTTTATTTTCCCTCTTGCCGCTAACTCATTGATTGGCTTCTTATGTACGAATTTCTTCGGTTCAGGTCTAGGCTAATTCGAGTTCTTACCATCCTATGGTCACTGCAGCACACCTTGCCGAGCACGTCCACATCTTGTATGATGCCCGGGTTAGCGCAGAGTATAAAGTCTACTTCATTTCTAGTCTCGCCATTCGGGCTCCTCCACGTCCACTTTCGGTTATCCCACTTGTGGAAGAAGGTATTCTTTATCCATTCTGCAAACTCTACTAATAACTCTCCCCTGCTACTCCTATAACCTATGCCATATTCCCCCCCGGACTTGTCTCCAGCCTGCTTCTTGCCTACTCTGGCATTAAAGTCGCCCATCAGTATAGTGTATTTTGTTTTGACTTTACCCATCGCCATTCCATGTCTTCATAGAAGCTTTCGACTTCCTGGTCATCATGACTGGATGCAGGTGCGTAGACCTGTACGACCTTCAATTTGTACCTCTGATTAAGTTTCACAAGACCTGCCACCCTCTCGTTATTGCTATAGAATTCCTGTATGTTACCAGCTATGTTCTTATTAATCAGGAATCCGACTCCTAGTTCTCGTCTCTCCGCTGAGCCCCGGTAGCACAGGACATGCCCCCTTTTTAGCACTGTATATGCTTCATTTGTTCTCCTAACCTCACTGACCCCTATTATATCCCATTTAACATCTGCTAGTTCCTCCAATAGCACTGCTAGACTCGCCTCAGTAGATAACGTCCTAGCGTTAAACGTTGCCAGGTTCAGATTCCAATGGCAGCCTGTCCGGATCCAGGGATTCTTAGCACCCTCTGCTGCGTCACAGGTCTGATCGCCGCTGTGGTCAGTTGCTTCACAGCTGCTGGGGACTGAGGGCCGAGGTTTGATTGTTGTATTCATATAGGAGGTTGTGGCCAAGCACTGCACCAGGATGGCCAATCCTGCTCTGGTGAGGGAGTGTGTTACCTGTTCTGGTCACCGAGATCAGGCCACACGCCAGGCCTGCAGGGCTGTTGGTGAATATCACCTCTGGTTAAATGCAACACGCGCAAGTTTGCATGTTTATTAGGCCACGCATGCTCCTGGGCACGCTATCTCGGACCCAGCAACTGTCGCAAAGTGTCGTTGCACAGAGCCGTTCGCCTGCTCTACACAGCAGTTTACGGCGCTGTACTAAAGACCCACACATTGTTCAATCCTAAATAGAAACAACAAAGTCATCTATAAGGCTTCCCAAGAGCGAGTCATTCTTATTACCTAAATGTCTGGAAATTATTCAGCAAGAATTCTCTGTCCCATCTATTTGCTCAGGATCTTGTAATTGCGATTCTCCCGCAGCAAAACTATTCAGAACAGTCCTCACTTACATCAGTCTCTCCTGCTTGAGACTCCAGTAGGTGTTGTTATCCCTTATATTGGAACAGAAACGAACATCATATTTACTCACATAACAAACTCACTTTTTTTTCCCTTATACCAAAGGAATGTTGAGAGCTACATCTAATATGCAGGGTAAATTTTATTGTAACTTCCAAGAAAAGGAAAAAATTTAGATGTAAGAGAATTAATTTTACAGAAGAATAAACATGTGTCGGTGCACATATAATAGGCACTGCTATAAATCATTACCGGGAACTCACCACTATCCTTGAAAAGAAATAAGTACAATCATTACAGCCTACCGGTACTAACATATGGGGCAGAAACTTGGACGTAAACAAGCTACGGAACATGCAAAGAGCGATGAAACGAGAACTGTTAGGTGCAAATGTTAAGAGGCAGGAAGAGAATAGAGTGGATCAGAGAGCAAATGAGGGTAGTAGATATTCTATAGTCGGGTACAGCTTTAGAAAAAAGGGGAGGCGGCGCCCAGATGACCGAAGTGTGACAACCGATTGTCTAAACTAAAATGGTCCTGCTCGAAAAAACATGCTTCTAAAACACGTAATTCTCAGTATACATAAATACTTTTGTATTTTGATGACTGGTTTGATAGAGCTCTCGTGATTTAAATGCTACAACACATATCAGACTGCGAGAGAAAAATAACCCCCTGCCTTCTACAACGCTGCGCGTTGTCTGCTTTTTAGCTTCAGTGGAAGGGACCAAAGAAGAAAGAGTAGCTCTGCATGACCTTGGTGCTGGTTTAATGCACACGGCACATTTACTACTTGTTTTCCAAGCTTAAAATGAATCAGTTGCTATTTAACAAGTACTTGAAAAACAATGCATTTATTCAAACCATTACAAACCTGGGGCGAGCAGACGATCGAGGCAGGAAAGATACCAAAATGCTTCATTTATCGTTTTAAAGAAATACTCTTGGTTTTAAATAGGATAAGATATATATTTATTTAGTTTTGTGTTTTCACAAACTTGTTTGTGAAAACACAAATAATTAAAAATAACTTTTTAATTTATTTTTAATTTTTTGCAAGCCTGCAGTCTCACCAGTTCATGTAGTGCAGCCTTACCAATGCTCGCTGCTATCTTTCAATGCCGGATCACGGCTCAGAATGAACGCACATGGCACAAATGGTGCATCGTAAGCTCACAGTAATATTTCTGGCATGATTGACCACCACGAACAGTTTGGGAATTCACTCTGACGAGGGGCAGATGCACACGACTGATGCGACTTGGGCCAGTTCGAAGAGCAGGCGGCCATCTGCTCCGACGGCGGGGTCACCGGCCATCCGGCTCGTGGCATTAGTCTAGAGTGCATGCCCATTGGTCGAGGCTCATGTGCAGAGTGTGAGGAGTGTGTGAGGGGTAAACGCCCCTTTTTTTCTAAACTTGTACCCAACTACAGCTGACATTAGAGAATTTTAGTGCGTCCGGTATTCCAGCAAGCGCAGGCGGTTTGCCGTTGAGCGGGGGCGCGAACATGAGCGGCCAGATTGGTGGCACCAGCTGGTGTTGCAAAGCTCAACCACACAAACGCAGAGCCAATGACAATAATCTGCTTAGCTGCTAGCATAAAGTTTTGACAGCAGCGAAGCAGAATATAGCAATATAGGTATATATATATATACATATATATATAGGTTACTGCAAATTTATCGCTGTGTTTTTTTGGTTGAGCTCTACGCCACTAGGCGGCTGCACCGCTCCGGCCGCTCTCGTTTACGCTCCACCCATCCGGCAATCCGTCCAAACAACCCCCATTTGCTGGAATAGCGGACAAGCTAAAAGTCCCCATTAAGAGAAGAAGATGGAGCTGGACAGGCTGCGTAATGCATAGGGACCATAACCGGTGGACTATTAACGTTACCGAATGGTTGCCAAGGGAAGCGAAGTGCAGTCGAGGACAGTGGAGAATAAGGTAGCATGATGAAATTAGGAAGTTTGCAGATACAGCTTGAAACCCGCTAGCAAAGGACAGGGGTAAATAGAGATTGCTGGGAGAGGCCTTCATCCTACAGAGGACATAAAAATGAAGATGACAAATTATTTAAAATGCATTGATAACTTAGCTTTGCAGTAAGTATACATGTCTACTATTTGCAAACAATGACAATTTTTCGGTCTTCGGCAGCTGGAAGGCATGACACGTGTGATTGGCAGCGAGTACCCTGTTGTGTTGCTTTTGCCAACAGCATACGTGGAACTCGTCAATACCTGAAGTGGCTCTAATGTCGGCTGCAGCACCGGAGTACGAGGAAGATTAAGACAGCCTGGCATGGAGAACACCAGCAAGTCAGCAGCCAAGGAAAAGAGGTATGCCAGGCCGCTCCACCGCTGAGGCTTTGTCGTTGCTGCAGTCACCTTCAACGCAACCTCAACATATTGTTACGTAGGAAGACGCAGACGAAAAGCTATATACAAGTATATTTACAAGGGAATACTCCACACTTGGCCAAGAGGCAACAGCCCGCGCTAGCCTCTAATCGTTGTCGTCGTCTTCTTACTGCTCGCCTCTTCGTCACTGTAAACACTGTTCCGTAGCACTACCCCCGGCTGCAAAAGCGCCGTCCCAGAGTGACTAAAGGCCGGACTCAGAAGCAGTGTAGTAGGCCTTGAGCCTACTGATGTGCACGACATCACTCGATGCCAGAGTAGAGAACGAGGTTGAACACACAGGAGCGATTTCGACGTCACAGGCATCACCTGGCACAGCACGCGGTAGGGCCCTGTGTATAGCGAAAGGAGCTTTTCTGAAAGTCCGACGTGACGAGAGGGCGACCACAGGAGCACGAGCGCACCAGGCAAAAACTGTACGTCACGGTGGCGGGCGTTGTACCGACGCTGCTGAGTGGTTTGCGAGTCCGTCAGTCGAGCATGGGCAAGCTGGCGTGCATGGTCGGCGAAGGCGATGGCGTCGCGCGCATACTCGGTTGTTGAGGTTGCAGCAGGAGGAAGTACCGTGTCAAGGGGCAAGGTCGGTTCGCGACTGTAGAGTAGGTAAAATGGAGAAAATCTGGCGGTGTCGTGCCGGGAAGAATTATAAGCAAATGTGACGTAAGGAAGGGCAACGTCCCAGTCGTGGTGGTCCTTCGAAACGTACTTGGACAGCATGTCGGTAAGAGTACTGTTTAACCGCTCTGTCAGGCCATTGGTTTGAGGATGGTATGAGGTAGTCAGCTTGTGTTGAGTGGAGCAGGAACGCACAATGTCGGCGAGGAGACATTGAGAGGAAGATTTTGAGAGGAAGTTACGACCACGGTCAGTAAGCAGCTGTAGCGGGGTGCCATGAAGTAAGATAATGTCACGCAAGAGAAAGTCCGCGACATCAGTGGCACAACTGGCAGGGAGAGCCCGCATGATAGCATATCGGGTGGCGTAATCAGTTGCGACAGCTACCCATTTGTTCCCAGAGGATAACGTGGGAAAGGAACCGAGCAGGTCTAATCCAAAACGAAAGAACGGTTCCACAGGGACGGTGATCGGCTGGAGATGACCGGCAGGTAGCACCTGAGGTGTTTTCCGACGCTGGCAGGGATCACAGGCAGCAACATAGCGTCGGACGGAGCGAGCGAGACCAGGCCAATAGAAGCGGCGGCAGACGCGGTCGTACGTGCGGGTTACCCCAAGATGTCCTGCAGTGGGTGCATCATGCATCTCAAAGAGCATAGTCAGTCGTAGATGTTTTGGCACGACAAGAAGATGAGATCCGTCAGGGAGGAAGTTCCTTCTGTACAGAATGCAGCCCTGAAGGACATATCGGCGAACGGATGCGTCGGTAGGTGTAGAGCGCAGGCGCTCGATGAGTGCTCGCAGCGATAGGTCTCGGTACTGCTCATCGGCGATATTAGTGAAGGCAGACACAGAGAAAATGCCGTTGGCGGTACTACTGTCGGCGTCGTCAGGCTTGTCTACCGGGTAGCGAGACAGGCAGTCGGCGCCCTTGTGTAGTCGGCCAGATTTGTAGGTGACAGTACACGAATGTTCTTGGAGGCGTAAGGCCCAGCGACCAAGTCTTCCTGCAGGATCTTTCAGTGAGCATAACCAGCAAAGCGCGTGGTGGTCTGTGACAATGGAAAAGGGTCGGCCATATAAGTATGGGTGGAACTGCGCAACCACCCAAACTAGGGCCAGACACTCATGCTCAGTGATGGAATAGTTGCACTCCGAGGGTGAGAGGAGCCTGCTGGCGTAAGCGATAACACGGTCGTTGCCATGCTGGCGTTTGGCCAGTACTGCGCCAATTCGGTGACCGATGGCATCAGTACGGACTTCGGTAGGTGCAGAAGGATCGAAATGGGCCAGAACGGGAGGCGCTATGAGAAGGTCGATTAGATGCGAGAGTGCAGAGGCCTTGTTATCGCCCCACTGGAAAGGGGCGTCTTTATTCGAAAGCTCGGTTAGTGGTCGTGCTATGGCCGCGAAATTTTTCATGAAATGGCGGAAGTACGAACAAAGGCCGATGAAGCTGCGCACATCCTTGACACACTTCGGAACAGGGAAGTGCGCAACAGCATGGATCTTGCCTGGGTCCGGTTGCACTCCGTTCGCGTCAACGAGATGTCCAAGGACGGTAATCTGGCGACGGCCGAATTGGCACTTCGATGCGTTGAGTTGCAGACCGGCTCGACGAAAAACATCCAGGACTGCTGAGAGGCGCTCGAGGGGCGTAGCGAATGTTGGGGAGAATACTATAACGTCGTCCAAGTAGCACAGGAACGTGGACCATTTGAAACCGTGAAGAAGGGAGTCCATCATGCGCTCAAAAGTGGCAGGAGCATTACATAAGACCAAACAGCATCACTTTCAATTGATAGAGACCGTTTGGTGTTACAAAAGCAGTCTTCTCGCGGTCGAGATCGTCCACGGCAATTTGCCAGTAGCCGGAGCGAAGGTCAATAGAGAAGTCGCGAGCACCGTGGAGGCAGTCAAGGGCGTCATCAATCCGAGGTAGGGGATACACATCCTTTTTGTAAACCTGTTAAGGTGCCGATAATCCACGCAAAATCGCCATGAGCCATCCTTCTTTTTGACCAGTACAACAGGCGACGCCCATGGACTACATGACGGTTCAATAATGTTCTTGGCAAGCATTTTGCGAACTTCTGCGTGAATAACTTGACATTCAGCCGGTGACACTCAATACGGGCGGCGATGAATAGGAGGGGCATCGCCGGTATTAATGCGATGTTTAACAGCTGTAGGTTGGGCCAAAGGACGATCGTTAAAGTAAAAAATATTGTGGTAGGAAAACAGAATGCGGTAGAGCTCACGAGCGCGCTCGGATGGTATGTCGGGCGCAATCATTTTCTGTAAGTCGGCGATGGTACAAGTTGCCCACTGCGATGGTAGAGGAGGATCGGCTGAATTGTCGTCTACTGCAATAGATGCTACTGAGGGATCCTCGAATGAGCAAAGCTGGGATTGTCATCGTTGGGGCGAAGGCGAACGAGAATAGGGGCGGTTCGAAGCAGGAGAATCAGTGGCAGCATTATCGGAGCGTGCGACAAAGGGACGAGAAGGGCCACCTGAGGGGCGAGAGTAGTCAGTATAAGTAGACTGGGTCGGGGAACTCCAGCGACTGTGACAGTGCCGAGAAATGTGCCCGATTCGACGGCAGTGAAAACAAATGGGCTTGTCGTCAGCAGTGCCATTCAGATGGGTTGCGGAAACGTGGTGGGTAATAAGATGCGGGACGGGGCCGAATCGATGCGATGAAGCCGGGTGGGTATCAGGGCGATGGGCCGAGCAGATGGTGTGAAGACCCATGTTTGCGAATTCCTGGTGGACAACTGCCTGGATCAGTGAGACCGTGACTGCAGATGTGTTGGTGGGACTGGAGTCGAAGGCAGCCGGATAGGCGGCCTCGATCTCACGCCGGACGATCCTGGTAACATCGACAGTGTTGTTGGGACAAGGAGCATTGGCACAGGAAGATGTCGCTGGGGTGTTGGGCAGACGGGCAAACTGTTGGTCGATACGTCGGCTTTTAGCGAGTTCCAGGCGGTGACACTCTTTTATAACTGCATCCACCGTCGCCACATTGTTGAAAATGAGCAAGTTGAAGGCGTCATCGGCAATGCCTTTGAGGATGTGGGAGACCTTGTCGGACTCAGTCATGTGTGCGTCAACTTTGCAGCACAGAGCCAAGACGTCCTGAATGTATGTGATGTAGGGCTCCGTTGATGTCTGCGCGTGGCTGGATAATGCCTTCTGCGCGGCAAGTTGGTGACCGTATGGGCTGCCGAACAAATCTTGGAGCTTTTGCTTAAGCGAATCCCAACTGGTGAGCTCGTCTTCATGCGTCCGAAACCAAACTTGAGGTGTGCCACCGAGGTAAAAGACTATGTTGGTGAGCATGATAGTAGGGTCCCATCGGTTATTGTGGCTGACGTGTTCGTACAGGCTGATCCAGTCATCGACGTCTTCCCCATCCTTGCCTGAGAATACGCCAGGATCACGGGGAGCGGGGAGAGTGATGTAGGTTGTCAAAGCAGCAGCAGGTGTTGGAGCCGGCGGAGTCGAGTTGTCGCCGGGAGCCATGAAGGAAGGCTCGACGTATCGTCCACTATGAAGCTCCGTGACGAGGTACAGGGAACGTCCACCTCCACCAGATATGTTATGTAGGAAGACACAGACGAAAAGCTATATACAACTATATTAACAAGGGAATACGCCACACTTGGCCAAGAGGCAATAGCCTGCACTAGCCTCCAATCGTCGTCGTCTTCTTAATGCTCGCATCTTCGTCATTGAAAACACTGTTCCGTAGCAATATTGTTGACCCAGAGAAGGGCCATCATGGCAACCAGGCCCGGGGCTCCCAGTGAAAACCATTTGTAACTGGCCCTGCCACCTCTTTCATTTTTCGAAGGGCGCAACTCGGCAATTTGGTTCCTGCAGCTGCAGGCCCACTTCTTCCTCCACTGGGCCAGCTCAAAGCGAGACAAGCTGTTGAGTTCCTGCCTATCAGCCCTCTGGCAGTCCGATCCCTACGCTGCACCGTATATTCCACAGCTTTCGACTTAAACCTAACTGAAATTATGGTCATTGCCCACTGCAAAAGCAACACAGAAAGAAAAGTTATCAACAGACAATGCTGCCAGGGAGCAATGGCCTTCAATGTAAAAAAAGAATCATACAGATCTACACACTGTGGGAATCAGGTAAGCAAAGGTTTGTCAAGATGGCTAGATAAAACAATGCATCATGGTAAAAAATGCAGATTTCGTCATTGAACCCACCCCATAATGGTTATCAGCCACAGTGACCTGCCTTGCAGAACAAAGGGATAATAGTCTCAAGCCATTGGCACTGCACCTCGACGATGCACGAGATAAGACCATGTGAAAACTGCCGGCATTGACAGCTTCAAGTTTACTGTCTATTCCACTGAGACCGCTGCATGTACCACGGTGTGGTCTATGCTTAGCAGGAACACTGGTGTTCGTGTGCACAATGCTTCAGCAGAAGCCTCTGCTGTAGAGCTGACTGAGCGGAGCGTGACGGTGCATCCAGTTGGCTTCATCATCTTTGCAACCAAATGCACTGCATGCACCTGATGGCTCTGGAGACCTTCTGACCCTCCATCATATGCTGGCCATGCGTGCATTACTGATAGTGTGACAGCACAAGCGTGCCCTTCAGTGTCTACATGCAGTAAACTCCTGCTTAACTAAAAGCTGCAAAAATGGGGAAAAAATTTTGAAATAAACAAAATCTCGACGTAGAAGCCCGGTGACTGTGGATAGATCGCATGAAGCCTTTCCAAAATGGTGCCAGTGTTATTCTCGGTCACTTTCGCATGCCTCGGCACTGGGGATGTAGGTGTCCATGAGCAATGCCACTACTGACACTGTGTCAAGACAGCGCAATTTGCACAGAGTCCGGACAATTCACCCTAATGCAATATTTGCAGCTAGTTATCCGAGCATAACCGCTTCCAGACTTCCAAAATGCTGGTGCTGTTACTTTCTGCATCGTAATGAATTCCAGACAATTTAACTTCAGAAACTGAAACTGAACATCAGAAGAGGGTAATTTTCGCACCTTTAGGATATGCCCCATGAGTCACGCTGCATTCACGCCTCCCCACCGTGCTAGCACGAAGAAAGCATCGTTATCAAGTCGCAATCTCATTGCAATGCTGTGGGCTCACAGCTTCTTGAGAGTGCAGCACAAGGGCTAACCGTGCCTGCTCAAAAGTGCCAAACATCTTACTCAAGGTAACAATTAATACACGGTAACCAAATTGATGCACAACAGAGATCAACCTAAATGATAAGGAAAAAAATGTCTTTGGCTCCCAGTTCACTGCGGCTGTGTGAGGCAACAACAAAGTGCAGCAAGCAGTCGAGCAAGTGCGTGCAAGCGGTGTTAGACACAACAAAGGGGGAAAGATAAGCCTTAATCAATATTTTTTAGGTATCAGACCGCAAGTCAGCAAGGGTTTGTCATAATTACTATCACAACAAAATTAGGTCCCTCCGTTTCCCTTAAACTTTTTGTTCATTTAAAAGGCACTGTGTCACTAGGATTTTGTTGGGTGTGAAAAGGCAAAGTTTCCCAACTCACCTGCTACCTCATCATGCCTGCTGCCTACAGAGTCGGCCGTGCTGGTGCCACTGGCCTCCGAGTCTGAGCTGCTAGGCACCAAGGTCGCCGAGGAGCCAGTCTCGGGGGTGTCTGACACAGCCCATCGCACGTCTCTTCCTAGCCTTGTCACAACAGGCAATGTCAGACATGCCCCACTGTCCGCAGCTGCTAAATACCAAGAGGCTCAATCAATCAACATTTACCATGCAAGCACAAAGCACATACACCACCTGGACAACACAACCGCAACACATCTTCATAATCAGCCATTTTTTATGTCCACTACAAAACAAAGGCCTCTCCCAACGATCTCCAATTACTCTTGCCTTGTGCTATCTGACCTCGTGTTATGCCTACCCATTTCCTCATTTTATCCCCCCCACCTAATTCTCTGCCATCCTCAACTGTGTTTCCCTTCTCTTGGCATCCATTCTGTAATTCTAATAGACAACCGGTTACTCGCCCCATGCATTACACTGCCTGCCCAGCTCCCTCTCCTCCTACTAATGTCAACCAGTGTATCAGCTATCCCCGTCTGCTCTCTGATCCACGGTGTTCTCTTCCTGTCTTATTGCATTAGGCTGAAGATTTTTCGTTCCGTCGCTCGTTGTAGGGTTCTCCATTTTTTCTCAAGCCTCTTTCTTAACCTCCAAGTTTCTGCCCCATATGTCAGTACCTGTAGAATGCAATGATTGTAACTTTTCAAGGATAGCGGTAGCCTGCCAAGGTTACTAGAACACAAGGTTGCAACAAAGGTCGTTTGTCTAACAGCAGCGATCCCATGTGACCCAACAAGCCTGCATTAAAGGAGTTCTGTCAATGTTTTTAACTTGTAACTTTTTATTGGCATTAGTACATGACAGTTCAAGCCCTCTAAAGCTTAGAAAATTTACTTAAATTAAGTTGGTGCTTCACAATTTCTGGCGTGTGTCTCCACCATAGCTGCGCATGGCTGTAAGCACAGCTGAGCACGTATGCACCCACGCACCCTGCTTTAGAGGTAACTTGCCACATGTTGTGCGCGGCGAGACGGCGTGGCACTATGTTCGGGACTGTTTTGGGACTCGAACTCAGGACCACCGCCTTTCCGGGGCAGCCACTCTACAACCTGAGCTAACCAGGCAGCTAGCAGACGGCAGGGCAAAGTTGAATTTATCAGCACCTCGAAGCAAAGGCATTTGACATCAAGAGTTTGACATAAAGTTCTGCGGAAACTGCAAAGGCACCCCCGTATTACATGCAGAACAAAACGATTTTCAGCCTAAAGCTCCAGTTCTAGAAATGCCTTCACCAAGTTCTTTCAGTGCCAGTGTCGTCACCTCTCTTATCTTGCATCTCTCGTTCACGTTGTAGCTTGCTTTCCATTTGAATTTTGCACACTTGTGTCATACACGAATGAAAACTTTTTTAATGGTTTTTGTTGTTCCCGAATATCAACTCGCATTATATTCAAGTCCGTACTGTACATGGTTTTTTGTGGTACTTTTGGTAAAACTTGGCACACCATTGGGCACGCTTTCTAACGGGGTATAGCGAATCAGAGCACGATAAGACCAATGCAAAGGAGGAGAGCACGTGGAGCAATTGAACAAGGAGCAGAAAAGAGAAAGCTCTGTATGCTTGGTACAAGTCACGTGGCGTGAGTCACTCGTTTTAAGAAGCAGGGAAAAAGCTGCAGACATGCTGCGGATGATAGACTGCAAGCGCGCAGGGATTGCCTAGGTGATGGAAAAGCCTCTATTCGTAGCCTCCAAGATGGGGCAGTATGTGTAGCTGCCTGATGTTGGAACCCATGTTTTGCTCCGACTGCTTGTCAGCAGCATGCATTCAAGTGACAATCTCCACACTGAATGTGTCTGTGTAGCCACTCTTCACCTTTTCAGTTTCCACCCAAAATGTAAGCACTTTCCTCCATTGCATTCTGTTCCGTGTTGCTTTGCCTGCTTCTTGCGAAAGCCAATTGTGAAGAGTGGTCCCGGTGCATTAAGCATCGACGCTCGCAAACTTAAAAGTGCCCAGACGTCCTGGTCACATGGTTCAATTGTCAGATACGCATGGCTGCTTAGTCTATATCTTGAAGTGCTATTGTAGTGCATGCAGACAAGGATGCAAGAATACATGTGAAAGACACACACACAGTGCTATGTGCCTACGTGCGTCTTCTTGCATCCTCATCTGCATGCACAACAAAAGTACTCCAAGATGCCACATCAACAAGCACGTGTTGCGACACTAAATGGCTCCACTTAGTCTACCATGTTTTGTCCGTGTGCAAGGTTCAGAAAACTGTCTTGGTTGTATTGCTGTACCACTTATAGAACAGCTATTAGAAACGACAACAAGGTGTTGAAGCGGAATTTTCAATACACTGGATTAACAGGTGTCCTAACGGGATAAGTGCCTCTACGCTGACCCATCTTACAACATCTCAGAGCTTCCACTCACCCAGAGATGGTGGTGCGGTGTGCGCCCCATCAAGGCTGCTGTCCTCACTGTGGTCCAGCTCGAGGTCAGCCTCACACAAGGTGTGGAGAAACGCTTCCTTCTTGCGCTGTCAGAGGAACATGGGGGTACACTTGTTGAACACTGATAGTGAATACAGACAAAATCTTGATATAACAAAATGGGATATAATTTTATAACAAATGGATATAAATAAAAACCAGATGAAAGAGACTGAAAAAATAGCGGACAAAATGCGATGAATACCTTCTGATGAATTCACAAGTATTTTGTTGTTGAAACCTATGTTATCAGAAGCTGACGAAGTTTTCAGTTTCATTAGTAAAGATAAGATATCGGTCTCACTAATTACTATTTCGTACATTGAGTTGTTGGAAGTATTCATTGTGATAGGGGCTAAAAAGGCCTCTTCTCGGGTAAAAACTGATCTGAATGCTTTATTGGAAACTTCAGCGCAGTCAGCCACAGGAATACTGCCTCCTACAGCATCGGTCGTGGTTACATCGGGATTATTAGAAGGATTGAATGTCTGCCAGATCTTTCGAGGGCTGTTTGCTAGCACTCATGGTAGATCGTGTGTGAAGAAATGGCGACGAGTAGATATCATCACCGACTGATATTCCTTATCGCAGGCTCTGTAGCGTTGCCAGGAATCGGACTGCCTGTTTAGGTTGGCCTGTCTGTAGAGGCGTTTCTTCTTATTAGATGGCTATTAAACCAAGGCACAAAATACTGTTGGAATACTGATTTGTATTGGTCTCATCCGTCTTCCTACTCTGAGTCGCTACTTGGCAAAAGGAGACCTGTATGGCGTCGTAATCATTCGTCAAAATATGAGCCATGACCACTTTTTCCTGCTTTTGAGGTTCTGGCATTTTGCGGACAATGAACTGGTTGCAGAATCGCAAGATCGTGTTTTTAAGATCCGGCCTCTCGTAGAGAAATTGAACCAAAATTTTGCCACTGTGCTTGAGCCGGGAAAGAAGGTCAGGATTGACGAAACAATAGTGCCATGGTGTGGCCTACTTTCGTTCAGATAGTACCGCATTTACTCGCATAATGATAACATTTTTTTGTTAAACAAATCGATGAAAATTCAGGAGTACAATCATTACGCGGTGTTAAGAACAGCCAGCTGCAGTGCAAGTTTTGCCGGCCAGTTGCGACAGTGGCGGCAACTTTCCTGGAGCATCGCCGCATACCTCTAGCCAGGGCATGACTAAGTCGACTGTGTGTCGAGAACAATACGTGTGCCCCGAACTCTCCGTCGCTGGAGCAGAGTTCGATGAAGCAGGCTTTGTGCCTGCACTCGCCACCACCGCCCTGGCTTGCCGCAAGCGGGGAAGTGCCGCGGGAACGTCGTCCAAGACCCCTTCCCATGCACCCTTCATGAAGCCCCGAGTTCTGTGAAGACAGTCGGACATCGGCGGGCTCCGTGATCCTGTGTGAGTGTGTATGTGTGTGTGTGTGTAAGTAAGCCCTCGCGCAAAGAGGTGGCCGTTTTCCGTCGCCTGGGTATCGAGGGAGGACCGAGTGTTTATAAACCGCTGTTGTGTGGATGCTCAGTACACTCTCTCTAGCAGTCATGTTAGACTGATACACTCTCTCTAGCAGTCATGTTAGACTGATACACTCATTCTCAAGCAGTCATGTTAGAACTGATGCACTTTCTCTCGCAGTTATGCTAGACTGTTGTAGATACTGTATATAAACCGATATTCCTCTTTCTCGATGAGAAACAGTCCTTCCCTTCATCAACGTCCTCAGCGTGGATAAGTTGGACGACGGCATGGGCCAGCTACCTTCTAATTCATGCCGGACTCCAATCTTGACAACGGGTTATGAGCGATTGGATTGAGCCCCCAATCTTGACAGCGGGTTAAATTTTCTGCGAAAAGAAAACCTTTTTTTTTTTTCATCCTGCGTTTGCTGCGGGATGACAGCAGCTCAACCAACAGGCGGCTGCCACTGTAACAGTGCGGGACACTAAAACAAAGATGGCGGCCGGCGGAGCACGCTGAACGCACCGAACTTGATTATTTTTTCTTCTTGTGAGTACATTATGTGCATTCAAAGGTTTCTTCCATATCAGTAATTAATAATGTCGTTAATATCAGGAAGTTTGTGGCAATAACGTAGCCATGTCCACTTTGAAGGGACAGAAACAGAGATGGGCACGCTTAGCTGCCAGTGAGATAGAAACACACGACGGGCATGCTGCGAAAAGTGCGGCACTTGTATTCACTATCATCCTAATATGGCACGTTTCTGCTAACGGTGGGCGAAAATCTTAGCTGCGTTAGAAGGGTAGGCGCATGAATAGGGTACAGTTCTAATGTATCTGTGTAAATGTGGCTACTGTTGTTGCCGCTCGAGAATTGTTACGGCCCCCAAGTGCAGACGAGGGAAATCGAAAGGTGCCTTTTTTGTTGTGGTTGTTTTGAGCACAACCATTATAAAGCCTACAAATAATAATGTTAAGGCAAGTTTGGTCGTAGCTTTTTTTTTTTATGGAAGTGTGGAAAGTGATGAAAGGAATGAAATGGGGCATCTGCTTAAGAATCTGTTTGGTGAGTGCAAACAGCTTGGTATGGCTTGAAGAGCGTAGCATTCAATTAGCGTAGCATTCAACAGCATTCCACAAATGGTAAGCGCAATCATCATTAGCAAGACTTGGCACACGACATATAGCTGCGGCAAGTTCGAGATGCGATCATCACGCTGGAAAGAAAAGAAATTGAATTTTGAGGACAAAACTTAGGGGTGCGATCATTACGCGAGTGCGATCATTATGCAAGTAAATACGGTATATTCCAGGAAAAGCCCATGAGTACGGGGTCAACCTCTTCAAGGCATGTAGAAAAGACGGTTACATGCTAAAAGTCGAAATATATGCTGGAAAGTCTGATCGACAAGTTGGCGTAGGACAGGCTGAAGATGTAGTTTGAAACTCATGCAAAATTACAAAGGAGTTGGGCGCGCACTGCACATAGACAACGTTCACACACGCTTGCTGCTCACTCTTTGCCTTCTGAAGGTGGACACTTTCAATCGCGGTACAATTCACTCAACAAGGAAAGGACTGCCAAAAGATGTCACTGAAGCGAAGGTTGCGAAAGGAAGTGTGATCGGACTTCAGTCCAAAGATGGAGTGAAGGTACTGAAGCGGTTTTCTTGAGTGCGCTCACCTACGCAGTTCGCTTACGCTATGGACGTAAATATTAGTGCAAGAGCAGGAACATTTGACACTTTGCGAAATATTCTCGTGTGTGCATTTTTTAAGCCTTATGTGTATAATAATGCATCGAATTTTTAATTCTTATGTTTACTTCCTTTTTTGATCGTTGTCATTCATGAATAAACAGTACATATATACCAACGCAAAATATTTTTTTCTCACTTTATGGTCACCCTAGAAAAATTACGGGAAATTTTTTTCGAAATAGGTCCCTCAGAAGAATTGGAATCTGCAATAAAAAAATCGATCCTGGGTGTTGCATATGGTAAAAAAATTGACCCTCGAAGGGTTAACAACCATGACGCGCGAGTAAGCTGTCCATCTGTATCCTTTTCAAACTGCAAATTTTCATATCTTGATGTCACTTGATCCATGCCATGCCTTCATTTTCTTGTTTCTTATTTTTAACAGCTTCGCCTATCACCTGTATGTATATGTGTATGCATTCCTCGTATGAACGAGCTTTAGCTAGCACTTGTTGTGTCTCGCTCAATGAGTGTCTTTGTTAGCCCTTCGTTACCACGAATGGTTATTCATTATATCCGTGTTCTTTTCATTTAAGTTTGGCAACCACTACTACGGTGACTAGGACACTAGCAACAAGGCTGTGAACCACCAACCTTTGCACGCGCTGCCTCCCTCTCACAGGCGAGTGCCTTGAAATGCCTCATAAGCAGCCGCTTCTCATTGGTCATCTGCATGCAGGAGTAAAAAACTTAGTGTGCCACAATTACTTTGACCAACATTTCAAATATCACACAGTGGTTCAAACAAACCTTGGCACCTGACTTGCAGCTTACGCCTACAGACCAACTTGCTGAAGTTACAAGAGGCCTCCAGGCTTTTTGAGTATATAAGCAGTAATTTTTCGCCTATTTCACGCTTCAGTGACAGTGCCTGATCAACACCAGCAGCAGCCCTACAAACATCTAGCACAAGATAAACAATTCTCCCAGCAACATCGACTGTCTTGCATCGGTGTATGGTGTCTTAGGCCTGTAATTTTCCTAAACTCGTCAACTAATCACCTCATGTACATGACAGCGACATGCATGCACTTAATGCTGTCATCTTTATAATCCATGTATTATCTGTTTCATACATAGTAGGCAACACTAGGAAGGCTAGAGACTTCTCTCACTGCTTGTATGTGCAAACAAGAAAATAGTGAGTCACATATGAAAGAAAGATGTAGGTAATAATCTAATTCAACATGAAATTAAGTCCCATAGGCTGCGGAGTGCGATGCAATTATCACACGCAATGCGTCACCTGTTTGACCCTGTACACCCCCAAATGGGCAGAGTGACACATTTCTACGACCAGAGGCCAGAGAGCAACACTTGTACTCATGACTAAAACACAGTATGTCACATACTGGAAGCGCAAAGGCGCCCAAAAGATTTCGTGATTCGACGTAACCTGATGTCCGGAAGTTGTAACAGACCAAGTTGTTATTCCATAGGAAGTGCCGCACATTAAAAAATATGCACTGCAAAAGGCATGCAGTGGGACTTATCATCATCAGCCTATTTTTCTTTCAACTGCAGAATGAAGGCTTTTTTCAGTGATCTCCAATTACCCCTGTGCTGTGCTAGCCAATTCCATGCTGGACTTGCGAGTTTCCCAATTTCATCACACCAACTAATTCCGCTGACCCTTGACAGTGCCTCCTCTCCCTTGGCATCCATGCTGTAACTCTAAAGGATTACCAGCTATCTCCCTTATGCATTACATGGCCTGCCCAGCTCCATTTTCTACATTGCATACTTTATAAAAATTGACGTTTGACTGTATATACCACTGTACCCATCCTGAATAAAACAGCTGGAACTTACCTTTCATGTCACAGTTCATGTTTCCATCACTGTCCTCGCCTTTCTTTAGCAGTAAACATCTCATGCAGAGAATGCTTGTTAGCTGCGAGTGGTGTGTGCAAATGCCAGCCTCGCTGTACTGCTTGATGCTTTGTCCCCGAAGGTAACATACACCAATTTCCGTAAATTCCAGTTGTTTCAAACGTGCATGCTCACCAGAGGAGGCAAAATGGGCCTGCCAAAGCTTTTGATGCAGGACACGTACGAGCACTGCTGCGTTGCTTCTGCCATGACAGCTGTCAGTCGCCTGCGTCACTGGACAGTGCAGGCGAGACACTGCAGTTAGTGATCTCTCTGCACCTAAGAGAAAAAGGTTATACGCAGTGCAATACCTTTTTCTGGAGGTGTCAGCAGTGTATACAAGATGTAATAACGCCAGTTGCTCATGTCATAAAGCGCGCAAGTTGAACCAGCATGAAAAAATACAGAGCAATGGAAATGAAGCAACATTTTTTGATTGAAGCGCGAGACAAACAAAGCCAAAACATTCAGTAAACCAACATCACGGCTAGCATAGGTCGGCATACCCACACACGTGTATACTGACTCATACTTGCTATGCATTCATCTTGCAGGCACGAGATGAAGGGTGCGAGTGGACAGCATGTGCCGGTTAGCACGAGTGCAAACAAAAGTAGGCAACAGTGATATCAAGTGGACGCACGCATATGTATGCGAGTGGGTGCCGATAAGTGTGAGTGAAAGTGACTATGAATGCAAGTGGGTGTCAGCGAGCAAAAGTAAGTGGAAGTGTCAGTGAGCACATAGCCTGCAAACATGTTGGCTTTTTCTGCCAACTTATGGTAGCAAGCTTAATCCACTCAGATGGCAACTGGAAACTAAAAACAAACACTGCAATATAATGATAGCAGGACGCTTGACATCTACTCATTTTGCTCCCTGGCAGCGTGCTAGGCAGTAGTCATTGCCAACTCATCGGGCCATATTGCTCCTAATGAAGCAAGGTCTTGCAATGCAGACACAGCCAAGTGACACTGCAAGCGAGCTGTGGCCAAAACATACGTAAAGGGACATTAAATAGAAACAATGAATCAGTTTATATTGATAAAAGTGTTCTTGAAAAACACTACTTTCATTGATTTTGCTGTAATAGTGAGGTTGATTGATGTTTCAGTTTTGTATTTTGCACCAGGACCCCGTGGCCACTACATCACAGGTCGCAAAGCATTTTTTCACATTTCGGACGTGGTGGTTCAGCAAAGGTTCACAAAACTTCCTACATTCAGTTTTGGGATTTAAAAAAATATCATGCAGTCCACTTCGAGCAATAAATATTTAACTAGGCCCAAGCGGACGGTGCCAAAGTTTATAATGTCGCAGAAGGCTCGTGTGGGAACTACAAGGCATGGTCGCCACCAGTTTTTGGTTCTTGTGTCTGTGCTGGCATACCAACCGTCTTCTCACAATAAAAGTTGCTTTCTTTTTTTTGGTATAGCGGGAGTCTAATTTACCAACATAGCTAAAATAATTTTTTTTAGCGTCCCTTTAACTGCTACTAGGAAGTAACCGTCAATGGTTCCTTTCTGCAACGTTTTCTTTACACCTTATAATTTAGCCCTGGTGCCCACTGCTTGCAGCTGTTCAGGTTTCAGATGCACAATCTAGACAGTTGTTGCCCATCGAACATGTGGCTCTGACACACGTACAGCATGAATTCAAGAAATGAGTCAATTATTCCAATATATAATGAAAAAATACAATTTCAAAGCTGCTATGGACTAAGTGCCATAGAAGGTGAAATTATCTCTTAAAATGGAAGTAATAATAGCAGGACAAATCAATAATCATTAATTGAAAAGTGCGCAAAAAAAAAAAGAAACGAAATGCGGATTTTAGCATTTGGCTGGATTCCATGGGAAATTTCTGGACGGAGAGCAAACATCCCTGCGACTGAATCCAAGAGTGGAGGCCTCACAAAAGAATAACTGGTTTTGTTAAGTACAGGTAAAGTCTTACCATGCAGTCAGCAGCAATTTATTTTCTTTGTCCTTCCTTTACAAAATGAAAATAAACAACCAACTACTACACTGTCCACCAGCAGCCAAACAGATTTCCAACATCAATTCTTATCACTTTCCTCCTGATGCACAGCTCTCACCCCGGTAATTTCGGCATCCTTAGTTCAACCGTTTGGATCGCCTGAATGCTGCCTGTTCACTGTAATCCTCCGGAGACTTGTTCAGAAATGCATGTTAACTTGAAGCCCACGCTTATCTTGATTTAAATCACCCCTGTGGTGATTGCTCGAAAGGAAACGCAATGAGGCATCTTGGGCGCGTTCTCATCAGGCGTTGTTCGTATCAACTCAAGCATGGGCTTCAAGTTAAGATGCATTTCTGAATACGAGGGTTATAATCTATTTCGCGAACTTGGCCTTTTCGAAGTTGTTCGAGAAGGAAAGAAATCCCTGCAATTCATCAAGGGTGGTTCATGAAGATTGTTTCTTTTTTCCCGCTAGCAGTATTACAACTTGTGCGATGAGGAACGTAGAAGCGGCCACGTATGAGATAACATAGACGGCAAGCTGTGGCACATACTCTTATTATTGACGTCTACAAATCGCCACAAAATCACTACCTTCGGGCATTCGTAAAAGAGGTGCTATTTGAAGGTGCTATAATCAGAAACGACAGACCCAGCCGTCTTAAGTGGTCGGCCCGTAGTATCTTTCAACGCAGCCAGACGCACAACCACAACGCTGCGGATGTTTTTAGGAAGTAAGCGTGAACTGGGATGAAAGAAGCGCTGTTGTTTTGCATCCACGCACGCAAGCTTCTTGATGCCGACTCCGCGCAAGGAAAACAGCTTTGCTTCCTTCGTCGTTTTCAGCCAATTGCCAATCACATTCGGCGCACCTCACTCGCCCAATTCAGCAACGTGACACAACTGCGGTCGAACTCGAGTCACAAAACACGACGCAAGCGTCGCATCGCCGCCTCATGAGCATTCGATAATAAACAAAGCGATATCACGGGCGATCGAACAAATAACACAGGGAACCGTGCTCACGTGATTCGATGAGTCGAAATTTCGCGCTTCGGAGCTCAGCTGCGGAAACCGTTGATCACCTGAAAGTGTCCTCTCCGCCGCGCCGCAATAACGTCGGCATTGCGCGACCGTCCGCTCAAGTCCTCCTGTTTACGCACGATAAGGCTTTACGCAACAAAATAATCGGCATATCGCGCCAATCACACCGTATTATCGATAACGGCCGCAACACGAGTGACAGCTGTTTACTAGCGTTGCCTTGGCAGCGCGAATATCTGAACGGCAAGGCCCGCATATGAAAAAAATCAAATTGGTGAGCCTTATCCCTGGCTTGTAAAACTCACATAAAAACCAATAAAAGAGTCGTTATTTTTTTAAATGTTTATTTAGCAGTTTTTTGGAGTTATTGCGCTTTTTAATGAGGACATAAACATAAGATATAAAGCTGTGTTTGGACTAGACGGCGCGAGAGTCGATCTGACCTACTTAAGAAGTTCGTTGCGGTGCGGTTTTTGTCAGGTTGTGCTGTTGGTGTGTGGACGCTGCAGTGTGAATTCACGTAGGGCTCTCGTCTAAGGTTTCCTTTGCTCAGGCGTCTGTATACCTTCGAGACACGGTTCGTGTAAGGTGAGTAAAGAAAAGGCAGTTAAGTTTGGTCAATGCTAGTGAAAGTTCAGCGGATATGGTTCCCTCTACTTGTGTTCATATGTCTCTAAGGTTCCAAACTTCTACGTTGTTTAGTCATTTACGCACCAGGTATATTGTTCGACGGAGAGCCGCTATCGCGCAAACGAGTCGTGCATGAGCTGTCAGCTTGAAACCGGCGGCTTTTGAGCAGACCGCTTGCGGAAGTAGGCGAAAAATTGTCTTTCGGTGCAGCCTTATAGGGTCGGTGCACATTTTATTAGTTCTTCCGTGATATTTTACATCCTGTGGCGCGGAAAACACTCATATCAACCGTGAAACTGCTCCCAGTGCCGAATGAATTCGAGCACTGTACCCAAAAAGCGACCATTTTCGACATCCAGACGGCTTCTAGGCGGACCAATCGCGATTCGCAGCTGCCAAACGAACGACCAATGGAAAACGAGCTTATCAGAGCCAATAGTAAGAGACGTGACGTCAAGAACGACCAGTAGTAGCTCGCGGAGCTTATGACGTTGCTCATCTGTCATGAGGGGGTTTTTTGTCGTATTTTTTGTTTAGTCTTCGCGCTCGGCCATTTTTTTACTAGTTCTGTTTCTTGTGTGCGCACGCTTGCATGTTGTGAGCTGTTTCCCGCTGCAGCGCAAGTCCCGTGAAAGTGCCCCGGATTTTTCGCTTCAGGTTTGTGGCGCGTTTTTGTGCACAAACTCCTGGGCCGTTCCGCGTTTTCGTCTTCCGAGCCGTGCGTGAGTGTGTAGCGTTGCCGAGACTCGTTCGCGTTGCTGCCACGTCTGCCCGCACCGGCGGCAGCGCACCTCATTGTGTGTTGCGTTTCTCTCAAAATATCCGCGGCAGCCATTTTGTAACAAAGCTTCTCTGCCAGGGTTTCGCGTTGTCCAGTCTTCGGCCGTGACCGTGCAGCGGTTTTGGCGGTGAGTTTGCGTGTAGCGTGCGGGGCGGCATTTGTAGCATCTGTACTGGGAACCTGCCCCAGAACTTTTATTCTCGAAATTGCTACGCGGGATCCGACTGTGTTTGTGGGTCGTCCTGAACGCAGGCTAGTTTCCGTTAGGCCTAACTTTGCGCAGGAGCGCTTCCGTTAGTCGCCGACCGGGCACGTAACCCTGGCCGTGTGTTGTAGTGCAGTTAGGGTTCTTCAACTCCGTATTCTTCAGATACTGCTAGTTCGCTCGCACACACTCGCTGCGAGCAGGCGGCGTCCGAGGTACGCTCGCTACTGCAGTACGTGCTCTGTCGCTAATTGGCGGGAACGAACTTCCATTCGTGCTGTGATTCAGCCATGAGAAACCGCGTGCGCATTGCAGGATGTTTTGCAGACCGCGATTTCTCGAGCTGCTGGCGCGTTCTAAGTTGCAGCCGCCAGATGCATTCCGTTCCGTGCCCGATTACTGCGGGCTATGCTCGCACTAATTTGTCTGCTCTTGTGCGTAGTCCCGTCCTCTAAGCTGTTCACATTCGTTCTTCGTTATGTGAGTTGTCACTGACGCATTGCGCGAACGCCGAGCACAATCACGTGCTGCCGTTTCAGATGCCCCTCTCGCGGCCTCTTCATCTCTAATGGTTCTGGGCAACTTGCCCGTTCTCAATATAATTCGTCTGCCATTTTCAGGGATGCACTCGTAATCCGTCGTTTAGTTGCTTGCCCTTAGCCGCTGTGCGTGGCTAACGCTCAAGGCGGTTGCCGCGTTTTCCGGGCACTGAACCAGTGAGGCGCGCCCCAAGACAATGCCGATTTTATATATGTTTCGCGGTTTAACCCTGCAGCTATTTGCCGAACTCGTGTGGGCCAGAGTTCGGATAAGGTGCAGAAAACCAAGCATGTTTCGGTGCCCACGGCCTTCTTGCGGGTTGTTGACACTTTGCAAGGTGCCGTGTTGCGAGCCTGTTTCCTTGTGTCGCGCAGGTAACCCAGCCTTCATCTCGACGCATCAGCAATGGCCCGTACGAAGCAGACCGCCCGTAAGTCCACTGGTGGCAAGGCCCCCCGCAAGCAGCTGGCCACCAAGGCGGCGCGTAAGAGCGCCCCCTCGACGGGCGGTGTCAAGAAGCCCCATCGCTACAGGCCCGGCACTGTGGCCCTCAGGGAGATCCGACGTTACCAGAAATCTACCGAGTTGCTCATCCGCAAGTTGCCCTTCCAGCGCCTCGTTCGCGAGATTGCGCAGGACTTCAAGACTGATCTCCGCTTCCAGAGCGCAGCCATCGGAGCTCTCCAGGTGAGCCGGATGCCCGGGAGTCTTTTCTTCCCGTTAATTTCGCTCTCGGGGGGGTCTGTTTCTAGCCCAAGCGGTCGCCCAGCGTTGGATGTAGGTCCACTTTTCTCATTTTTATGCCTTTGTGGTGTGTACGGCCTGGAGACCGGCAAAGTTCACTATTCGCCCAATTTCGAGTGCAGTGTAGTGAATTTCTATTGGCAAACTGGGCACTAGCCATTGGAGAATAGCAAGCTCTGCAGAAAAATCCGAGCGAAGATCGCCACCAGGCTCCTTCACATAATTTCTGGCCCTGCGAAGCTGAGAATATTTCTCCAAAGGACAGTATACTACGCACTTCCTGTTTTGCTTTTGTCCCTTGTCGGCCCATGTTCCTGCTGAAGGTTCCCAGCAATAACTGCACTTCCATGTCAGGCTCTCGTTGGGAACATCCACGACTGTTTGCTTTGTAATCCTTCCTGCCATCTTCCAATCTCGTAACTGTAGTGCTCATTCGCAAAGTCTGCATCGGGTGCCTCTTTAATGCCAGGTTCAAATTTAGCTTGAAGTCCACTCGGACATTGGGCCTCTACGGTGACGTGAAATCCCCTTCTGCAGCAGCGACTGCCATTGGAGGAGCGCTCTCTGTGCCGACAATTCCTGCCCTCATTTGTCGCCACAAACGGTCGTCCCATGTTACACATGGCAACAACCCCCATTTCTGCAGTAACTGTTGCACTTCAAAAGGCCGTGGAAACTTGCTAGGGGTTTTGTGCGGCAGGTACCGCGCCAGTTGTGAGTGTTATGTGGTCGACAAACTGACGCTATGCAAGGTGCACAAATTAACACAGCTCGTAAGATTGCAACTAATTGCCAGACGCTTGTTTTCACTGTTCAAAGAGCTGCCGGCAACTCCAGTGGTGCGGTGGGCGAGTAGTGTGACCGATTCTTGTTGACAAAAACTGTTCCTGGGCATGGCAAATAACCTGGTCTGAACAATCCATAAGTTAGCCTTGTTGATGGCTTCCGTGAGTCGGAAATAACAAATGCAATGTAGACAAGCTTTCTTGTATTCGCTTAATGTCGGCTGGTTTGATACAGTGCATCTTGAAGGCACACTACATTGTTAAATTGTGAGACAACAAACGGCATTGGCAAGCTGAGCTTGCGGACTGTATTTACTTGTAATGTGAGGGTGACATCGGATTCATGGTGATGGCGATGTTTCAGTTGAGTGTTCATTCAAGATGCATAGTTGGTAGTTGCATGCACGCGAGCATCCCAAGTCCGACTGCAGTGGGACCACTCGGTTAACGAGTAGTACACAATTATTTACTACAGCAGCATAGAAGTATGCAATCTATAAGTAAATGAAAAGTGAACAAATTTTCGCATTGCCAATCTAAATTTGTTAAACCTATTTAACAAATGATGTACACACTTTATCTACAAAGTAAATTAGTTGGGACAACTAGCTGTCGCATGAAATTTTAAAGTTCATATTTGAATGCATGCAAAGATGTTCTTCATTTAAAGGGAAGCTGAAGAGTTTTCCAGGGAAAATGAGTGAAGAGCTGTACGTTTTCAACCCTCCGAATCTGAATATCTCATCGAAATTGAGCGAAAGAAAGCGCAAACCGGTTTTATTTCGAAGAAAAGTGCAGCAGACATGGGCAGCTCGTTTCCGCCTGTGATTGGTCGGGCGCCTCGTGACGTCAGCATTGGTGTTCGACCGGCCGCTGCCGCCACAGTTGAAGCATGGTGCAGGGTGGTTTGGCGCTGTGGCTTGCTGAGACAGTCATGGTAAATTTCGAGAGCTTGCGTTTTGCAATTCCGCAACTTTAACCGGCAATTACTTCATTCATAAGTGAAAAATTCCCCCAAAAATTCTATGTGCATAGTTTATAAGGTTCCCGCATCCGTATGTGAGTCTTATTGAATTCGACACTCTTCAGCTTTCCTTTAAGAACATGTTTTAGCTCGTGCACTCCTATCTAAGTACATTACAAGGAGAATTAGATTTCTGCACCAATTGACAAGGTTTGTTGCATTTAAAGGGGTTGGGACACCAAATTTTGAGGCTATAAAAAGCATGTTGTAGGCTGCTTCCGTATGCAAGGACACCCAGAACAAAGTATTGGACGCTGCAAACATTTTAAAATAATTTTAATTCAGCTCCAAAAAGTCATTAAAAACTCCTTCTCGTAGTCGAGACCCATCGCTAGCGCGGCAGTTACTACGTCACAGAGGAGGAACGAAAATATTGACGTCATAGCACACTAGCACAAAAACGTGACGTATGATGAGTAGCGATGAAATGCCGATTACGGAGCATGCTGAGCCGAGCGACCGAGCATAGTCTCCACTATGACCGAGCTATAGGCATATAGAAATCCTTTCTTAATTCAAAGAAAGAGTAAGGCGTGCAGGCACGGACACAAGAGGAGAGAAGTGGACAACACGAACGCCGCACGGCGGCCCGCGAACGGCAAACTGCGTGCGGCGAGTTGCCGAGCGGGCGGGCCTACGTTTGAGCCGGCCGACTCCGAAAGGGACCAGGGTATGCGGCGTTCGTGTTGTCCGCTTCTCTCTTCGCATAGTCGCATAGTTCGGCAGCTCAGAGCGGTCTCTCATTCGCTTGGCCTTTCTCAATGTGAGGGCCTGTCCACGTTACCGGCACGGAAACTCGCCGTTTGCCGTTCGCGGGCCCCCGTGCGACGGCGGTTTTGCTCGCGAACGGCGAGATTTCCTTGCCGTAGAGAGGATGGGCCCGGGACCCATTTGTGCGGCAGCCGTACGGCGAAGCGGCCAATCAGCGACCAAGGAGTGGTCACTCTGGCACCGAGGGCAGCTTCACCGCCTCTGATCGTTCGGCGCCGCCGATATCGTCGCTAGGCCTTTTCCGGTTCACTTCAAAGCTAAAGCGTACGGCGCTTCGGAATGAATCGCAGACTCTCACAAGCCGCAATATTTTCTTACCGTTGTTGTCGCTCTTCGCAATAATTATAATAATTGCGACATGCACTTCGAATCGCCAGTTGTTGACATCTGCTGGCAGAGCACGCGTATGCGCGAGCAGACGACGCAGCATAGTTTTACGTCACTATTTCTTGTGGCCCACGTGACCAATCCATGTTGCGTTTCCTCCTCTGTGACGTCATAGCATCCCCCGGAGCCCCGAAACCGAAATCGCTTGGTATAGTAATGCTATTATTAAATTATTTATCGGACATATATGAATCCCGCTGTGTGTATCGTGCTCCCTGAAGCATGATACAACGTTTGAATCAACAAACGCATGAACGAAAATTGTGATGTCTCCACCCCTTTAAAAGAAACTGAATTGCATCTGATACATCTAGAGCAGACAAAATTGACATGTTACACATGAATCTAAAACAATTCAGTAATATAGAAATACAGCTTTTGCAGAACCCTTGTAAACAACTTAACAAGTTCACGTAAGATGTAAATTGTCATATTAAATTTGCTGCATTTCCTGCACTTGTCACATAGTTCGGCAGTGGTTGATAGACGAGTCATTATTGGTGCTTTCAGTCTTGCATACTATAGCTCTACACCCGAAATGTCAGTGGCCAGCTTGCTCCCCTGCCTATGTCTTTCACGCGGCTTCAAACCTAGCTAGTCTCTCTACCAGGGTGCCCAGTTTTGCACATTGATGTTGTTGCCCATTATGCCTTCCTATATTCTGCGACGGCTTTGCACACCTTCTGGCTGTACTTCATAGCCTTTGCTGTTCGTTGGCCACCATAGAAATTCAGATGTGTGGAGATCGCACCCCACTATGTGACTCATGTGCACGCATTCTTGCTATCTAGGGCAGCTGTAAATCTTCCTTTGCATAGTGCAGTACCATTGTCAGGGTGTCTACCAACCGGGAATTCTCGGGGATTCTGAGTAGGCTACAAATCTTCGGGTAAACGCGGAGAAAATTGGCTGTAATTTTATTGAAACTCTCGAAACTCACTGTAATGCTGGCTCAAGTAACTGACGGGAATCAAAATGAATTGTCTTTGATGCCTTGTCGTCAGCTGGAGGAGTTACCTGTGTACAGTCAACGACAGACTTTCTGGATTCCCGATAATTTAGACGGCTTCGTGGCACCACCACGTACCCCTAGAGTCAATGTATCGGAACGTTTGACATTTCGGAGGCAAGCACTCTTTGCAGGTCCAAAACGGCATCCATCAAAGCCACCATCGCTGTCAATTTTATTACCTCACCGCCTCGAGCGGCTCTCGCACGCAGGTCCACTTGCAGCTGCCTCCAACTGCAGCAGCGCTAGGCAAAGTTGCTTTGACATTCGCTGTTCAGAGTCTTGCCATTTGGTGCCGTGTTTTTCATTGAAAGAATTCGCCACTGTCAGCAATGCGACTCTGCCTTTATGGTCCTTGCTATTGGCTTCGAAGCTCGGAAAGCATGGCACATTGGATAAGGAAGGTTCCTGAATGTTCGCCTCAGTACAGTAGTGTTACGTAGTGCAGCATACACAAAAGTATTGCGGTGATGCATAGCAAGCGTCGAAAGGACCAATTGTCACAGGACCCAGTATGTATTCCTTAATTATACACGCGTACACTAGTCTGTCGCAGTACGAGCACCGACATGCCTGTGTACTGGCACGCATTCAGAGCTTTTTCGTATGCGATTGTGGCGATTTGAGCCCTTAAGACGTGCATTTATTTTGTGAAACTGCCCGCTTTTTTGGGTGATTTGACAGCCCCTAGGAGCACTAAAAATTGTACGTTCACTGTACAGCTGACCAAGAGGATGCTTCGTGAAGCGAACGTGTGTCGGCAGGCAGGACAGAGAGGACTGTCGCATTCAGCAATTGGAAGCCTCCGCTTCTTTGAAGAAGCTGACGCAGAGGTGCAGGTGGCCCTCGTTCAAACCAAGATAATGCAACATAGGCGTTGTGCATGGGCTGAGAGGAGGGTGACCGCTGTTGAGAGCGCTTGTGCAAAAGTGTGGGCATCATACCAATGAGCTTATAATCAATTGGTAAAAATTTGAAAATATTTGCTTCTGTACGTATCTCCTTTTTGTTCCTATTTGAGGACGGTAAGTAATTCGAAATTGGTTTTACCCGTTTTTTCGAAGGCATTTTATTTGCTGAGAATTTTGCTAGCCACCCCACCCCCTTTCTGTTCTTATTGATTATATAAGCACTGCTCCTTATTATACAAACTAGATTAAGTCTCTTTATTTTTTAACATGCTTATTAGAGTGACACCATCGAGCGACATGGTGTCAGCCTACCTTGACATAAAACAAAGTTCTGTCACTCGGGGGGGAAAACCTGCAAACTCTAGGAATTTGGAAATGTCAACTTGGTAGACACCCTTAACTTGCGATTCATCTAAACTGTGCGGGACCTGCCACCATTGCTTAGTGGCTCTAGTGTCGCGCATCCAAGCACGAGGTTACAGGGTCAAATCCCAACTGTGGCGGCCGCATTTCGATCGAGGCAAAATAGCCCGTGCATTGAGAGGCACATTTAAGATCTGGCGACCAAATTAATCCAGGGTACCTAACTATGGCACACCTCATATTCAAGTCGTGGTTTTGGCCTCGTCCAACCCCAGACTTCATTGCAACAGTAGTAACCGTTAGTAGCACGGCAGTAGTGCGCTTGCTTCGGCACTTGTGTTGCTTCTGCCGACCCTGACTTGTGTCCTTTGCGTGCATCCCTGCAGGAAGCCAGTGAGGCGTACCTGGTTGGTCTGTTTGAAGACACCAACCTTTGCGCCATTCACGCCAAGCGTGTGACCATCATGCCCAAGGATATCCAGCTGGCCAGACGGATCCGTGGGGAGCGTGCCTAGAGCTCCTCCGCAAAGGGACACTCCTTCTCTTCTTTTGCCCCGCTCGTCGTCCTTGCTCTACTCTCTCCACGTCATCGTCATCGCGTGCCTGTCCTCCTCCGTCTCGTCATCGGTCTCTGCTCCCTTGTGGCAGCCATGCGCTCAACCAGCTCCGTTGTCTAGCAGCAAGCAGGGTCCACACGCCAGTGCCACCTGGTGTCGTGTGGAGGATGTGTTCACATTGCTGTACGTGCAAGTGGCTGGTGTTCCTGCCACACAAGCGTACACCACTGCGTGCAGCTGCGCACCACCCAGCCAGAGGAAGTGCAGTGTGGACCAACGTCCCAGTGTTGTGGCCCTGCTGTGTATTTATCCCACTTTTGGTTGCGCCGAGCTGCCCCCACTTTGCAGACATTTTACGTCCTCTGTACTTTTTTTTTTTTTTTTTTTTCTTGAGCTCGAGGTAGAATTGGCCTGCACTCTGTAAAGTTCTTGGAGTCCAAAGTTTCTACTGCCTTGTCTCTGAGCTCCTTTGGTTTACATTTCTGTTTTCATTTCATAAATCATGCCATCGTGTAGTGTTGCATTGACTGGTGGAGTGCGGACTGCAGCAGCTTTGCCACGTGCAAAATGGCCCCAGCCACTGGGCCAGGGACACTGCTGCGTCAGTCGTCTGCTAGACCAGCTTGGGGGCCCGCTTGCAGAGAGGATCTTGCAAAGCACCTGGCAAGCTGCACACGTGACGGCTGTGAAGGGTGTCTCCGCAAGGATGCAGCAGTGTCCACAATTCCTCTGCAAGTGGGCCCCTCTTTGCAAGTGCACAAACGCGTACTTAACAAAAGAAAATTGGACCTTGCGCAGCTACCTGCTCGATTTCTCCCTCCACATTTGGAATGGCTTATCGAGGCATTGACTGGACAAAACGGAGGGGAATGATGATGGCCGAGGCCCTCGTGCTGGTCATTAAGCGTGATTCGAAATGTACCTCTGTGAGGTGGGTGCGTTTTTTCTTTTCCAGCGAGTACAGCCTTTACAAACACTGCTCGGTTTAACATGAGCTCTTTGTTTGTGATCGGAATGGTTTGCACGAGGGCGTCGCAATCTCAAGTCTGCTCACATTGCTTCACTCACAAAGTTTTTGTCTACCACTGCCACGTTCCACCGTGCAAAATCAGCCTTGTACACTTTTTGGTTTTCACATGGTTGTAAATCTTTATTTTATTCCGAGACTACTTTCCAGTCTCTTCAGCATACTTTTTTTTTCTTGCTTGCACCCCTTGGATGGAAGTTGACTGTCATCTGTGTACAAGTGTGTCAAGAGGGGCTAACTACAGCGGTTCAGCGTTTTTAATAAGTGTTTGCATATCTATCAGTATCATGTCACCGCCATTACACCTTGCATGTAGCGATAGCTTGTCAAGCGACGGGTTGTAGTACGTTTGTCAACTCTGGTCTTCACCGTGATTGAAACAAAAAGAAATTGGAATAAAGTGCATCACATTCCAATGCTTTGGCTGTGTTGCTGCTTTTGGGACTTCTGTCTGGTGCCTGCCCAGCAAACGAAGCCCGCTTTTGGTTCAACTGTGTCCCATGATTCAGTTCAACTTTCGTACCTGCCATGCTTTTCTTCAGCATTACAAAGTTCTTACTGTAGCTTAAGGGGGAAGTGGGTCCTAAAAATGTTTTTCTTACTTTTGGGGTGAATCTTTAATAAACGCCACTGCCTGGGGTAATTTCTCATGCTGATTTCAGATCTGTAATTAGATTTTTGATAGCTGTAGCAGTTCAAAAAATATTGAGGTCTGAAGTCAAATTAGTTTCAAACTCGTTATGGGGCTTTTTGATGATTGTCTTGCTAAACCAAAAACTAAATGCATGACACCATTGCTAAAGACCTACTGTAGGGGGTGATGCTATTTTTATTCATTTGGAAACATTTTGCAGACAAGAAAACAATCCTGCATTTATTGTGAACATTTTTTATGATTGGCAATTACTATACCTGAATGTAATTTTCATGACGGTGCAAAAGTAATAAACTAGCATCACCCCCCAGATCATTTCAACACGAATAAAATGATGCCACCCTTGCCATTTTTGGCCAAAAACAACCCAGAAAAAACGCCTGTAAGGCGGAGTACAGTAGAAACAAATGTAGCTTTTGCTGAAGTGAATCTACAGCAATGCAAATCGCACCATCTTGAAGCTTTTGTAAGAATGGCCATACTACAGTGTGACTGCACACTGAACTAGCACAAGAAACTATTAGGCACCATGCTCTACAAAGAGCGTGGTGCCTGGGTTTGAAACCGAAGTGTAGAACTCTGTGTGGGCATGAATATAGTTCCAGTGTTCTACATGCAGGCTGCCTGATAGCAGTCTCCATTACAATCAGTGAGGCATTTTTCATTTGGTAGAATTGACCGTATTACTGAATGAAGGCTCCGAGTGTAAGTAGCCTTCCAAGTCGTGTTCACCTGACAGTGGCTGCGGAACTTACGATCAGAGAGCCAGTGATAGATATGCAGCTGCTCGGTGCTTTCCAGAATTTTACTTTTGTATGATGCCTCGATCACTTCTGCAGCCAGGTGTGTGCCAGCCCAAGGGGCCTAATGAACAGAGCTCATGATTAGGTCATCTTTATGAAGGGGTGGTATGATAGATATTGTTACGAGCTATCGTGACAATATGATAATAGAGTGAACGCGCAATGTGCTTGGTTGCGAGTCCGAAGTGCCGATGTGCGAAATGCATAGCGGCAGATGCAAGGAGCCGACGCGCGATGTGCTTAGTCGCGCATTTCAGGGTGCCGACGCGCGAAATGCCTAGTCGCGGGCTCGAGGAGTCGGAGGCGCCGATGCACACAATGATTAGGTGACGGTCTGAGAAGTCCGCGCGCGATGTGCATGATCGCCGAGTCGGAGACTCTCTGTGCGCGAAATGTTAAGCCGCGTTTCTGAGGATTGCGTGCGCGATACGAATGTGTCACGAATTTGAAACACCGACTGCTGAAAGGCTAAGCCGCATGTCCGAGGGTTCCGCGCGCGAATCTCGGTCGCGAAGTCCGCGTCGCCGATGCTCGGAATGCTTAGCAGAGAGTCTGAAACGTCCACAAGCGTAGGGATCGGCCACGCTACTGCGATGTCCGCGTAGCGCCCGTTTTGACACGTCGAGATCATGGCGAGTGGAGACGTCAAACTCGCGAGGTGCAAAGAGCCGAGCAGACGACGCCAGCGCCGGACCAATGGCGAACCGCGCTGGAGTCACGTGGCGGGCGCGGCCAATCGCAGACTCCGGTACGACCCTCAATCATTTGCTTTTTGTGCGCTTGTTTCTGTATGGAGGAGATCGCTGAAGCGGCAGATTTGCAGACGGAGAAATGCGCTTTCCAACGAGACCAAGATGGCAGCGCTCGGTCGCGCCGTTCCGGAGATTTTGTGGCCTGAAAAACGCTGTTCTTGATTTCCGCGAGATTTTTCGCCACCTTGGCTGATAAAACATTTTTTAGAGCACTTCTTAGTGGTTTACAGTGATGATATTTGGGTATCAGATAGAAAAAGGGTTATAGAAACTGAAAATGTTTTCAAAAAATGAATTTTTTGCCATTTTTCGCGATGTAAAACCCGCGTCCCCCCTTAAGTTATCTGAAAACTCTTGCGAAAAGCTTTGCTTGTCCCCCATGACACTCCTGACACAATGAAATTTGCAGTAGCAGGGCCACTGTAAGCTAAAATTCGTTCCTTGTTAGCATCTGCTGTTTTGTCTCGTCTTGAGGTAAACTAGAGTGCTTTTCATGGCCACATGAATGGTGTGATCGATCAAGGCACATGTTCAATAAAATATTTAGTCATTCTCAAAGTTCGGCAGGTATGAATTTTATGCAGGTTTTGGTCTGTCCACCACACTCCCAATTGAACCTTTCAGCAAGACTTAACCAAGCTGTACTGGCCACATATTGTGCATATTGCAGTGCAACTTTTTTTAAAGCACTAATACCCGCTTTTGACCCTGTAGCTTTTCGGAACATCATCGCTATAGAAAGTTACCGGAGTATTGAGTGCCGAGTACTATAGGTCCATTTTATTCACTGGCACTTTCTGAACTAGCCCAGGTGTTGCATTTCCCCATTTGCTTTACCCACTTCTCTATTGGTGGTGCCTGAAGCATGGCTGTCTCGACATGTTTCCTACTCGCACTTCTAGCGTGTTACCCACAAAAACGTAGCCTTCGAGAAATGTTTAATGGCAGAACGGTGGAGAGGTCGGCCTGAGTGAAGTGCCTCTAGCCTGCTACTCCATGCTGCGGAAGGAGTTTGGGGCAATAGCAGATGGGATGTGAAGAGGAAGGAGGGTGTTGGTACGGTGACTATGATGAGGGCTGCACAGCACAGTTGTCTTCGCAGGCAGCGGTAGAACTCCCTGCAGTGTAGCTAGGAGACGTGTCTATAGCTTTCATGATTTTTACCGCTGTTAACGCCACTGGCGTATTTAAAGCAGACAGTAGCAGCTGCATGGCGTCAATTATTTGTTGCATTCGAATTCATGACTAAAATAGCACTGAACTGGTGGAAACTGCTTTATATACGAACTACAGGACAAATATAATGGGCCTCCTAATGTCCGTGTTTGCTGAGCCACGGTGTTCTAAGCAATAGTTTTTTTTTATGCCAAGCATGCTTGAAGCTTTCTTTGCCTCATCCTTCGACTGTTGCTGCCTTGCGTGTCTGCATGGCAGAGAGGAAAGGCGAAGCGCCAGATCGGACGTCCAGCGTGCTACAAACTGTGCAGGTAAACAAGACGTACAGCACGAAGGACAAGGACTGCGAGAGACAACAAACACTGTGCTCACTTACAACATTTTTTAGCGTTGCCACGTGTATATATCAAGCGGGGGCATGTGCAGAAAATGAAGGGCGGTCACAAGGGGTGTTCGAACAGCAAGGCATTGCATCATGTACATCGCCACGTGAAAAAAATTACTTCATTAGGTTTCGGCACATTAGAGGAGGCACTAATGCTCAAACTAACCAGTTGTGAAATCTGCTTCTATTATTTCCCACATGAGCTGTCTTGCTAAAACTTCCTCGCATGCAACCACAATCCCGGCAATGGATGCTGAAGTGGCCTGGAGCAGTGTTACGAACATTGTTGTAGTGCTTTCTTAAGCGATCGTTTTAAGCATCTGCCTGTCTGTCCAACATATTCACTGTTGCACAACGGGGAATCTGGTAAAGGACATTGGTTGTGCGTGTCGCGAAATGTTTTCTGTGCCCAACAGAGCAACAACTGATGTGATTTGGGCACTTTGACACGTTAACAGAGCCTTGCCAGCTTTTCCAGGGCTGCAAAAAAAGAACTGATTCCTAGCATGCTGCCCAATTTTTTTTTGCCCTATGGGAGACATCATGCCCATACGGTAGCACTGGAAACCGGGGCCTTTCGACCGGCTGGCTCCGTGATAGCGGGCTCATCACGGTTGGTGCTCCACGGAAGCTGTTCCGCTACGGCTGAAATTAAGGGCAAAGGGTAACCGGCTCAAGAAAGGAAATCAACCTGTGTGGAAAAACTATGCTGCATCTCGTGCAAGCATGATTTATAACGAGGCATAACTTTATCATTTCTCATTTAACGATCTCTGAGTGTGCTGCGTTAAAGGGGCAAGAGTGGCTTCTCACTCCTCAGTTCGAAGCACCAGCAGGTGTGCTTAAAAGTACTTGAATACGTTCAGCAATCGTGACAGCCGATGCAGCCTTTCGAAAGAGCGAGAGTTCGCAAGTGCCTGTCGTTTGCGAGAAAAGCCGCGTTTGCAGCGAGCAGGCGCCATAGATGACACTTGTAGCATTCCACTCAAGGGCGCAGCACTTTCTCGCAATACATTTTTATTTCCATAAATACTTGATGAGTATTTTTATGTAAGTACATGCACGGTTCTCATTGCTGTTGCAAAAATAAATAAATAATTGTTCTCTGACGTTAAATCGGGAACAGAAACGCACAAGAATGCATACCCTGGTGTGTCCTGGTGATAAACCATAGTAAACCATGCTTCCATCTAAAAGTCATGCAAAGTTTATGTAGCATGTTGTACATTATATAACATACTGCAGAAATAAAATTAAATTCTACGCTATAATATTTGAGTATAGCTTCTTTTACTGCGCTGCAAGCAAACGCCACTAGTCTAAAGATCGAACTCAATCCGAAGCCTGTACTTGAGGCAATGCTCATGAGAGCCCCTGTAGACACTAGCGCCACATTTCCCTCTCGGGTATTTATTTAGAAACTCCATGGCTTCAACACCCTTCTGACCTTGGTGTCATGCATTTCTTTTTGGAGCTCTTCAAGTCAATCTTTCCATTTCGAGCTTTTCTCTAGGAAAAAAACAAATGTCAACCAAAGCTTCAACCTTTACAGGAAAACATGAAGCTCCTAGTCGGGCGGCCAAGTCGATAAGATTGCACGGGCAACCAACCTCTATCAAACCTGGTTGAGCCTTTCTCGATACAGTAGAAACACTGTTTTTCTTGCCGATCATGACATCGGAATTGTCCAAACACATAGCCAACAGGTTTCCAAGAAGCAAATTCTGAGACTTCATCTCGTCCAGAACCAGATTTGCAATCTTGTGACCCGTCGCTTCACCTTGGATTATCCTGAGGCAAAGAAGGCAGATTTCGACTCTACTCGTTTCTCTAATGGAATATGTCGCAACAACAGGGTAAAGCTGCGTAACCATATTGTTACTGCCATCCACAGCGATCGAAAATACTTGCTGTTTTAAAGCATCCAGCAAAGGAGTCTCCGCATTGGTGGCCATTTCCTGACCAACTGACGTTGTCTTTGTTCGTTCACAGGCATTTCGCTTCTTTGCACTTGGGGGAACATCTTCCGGAAAAGTGGTCCTGCATAATAGCTGACACTCAGCGGAATGTTGCGTTCAACTAAATACGCCGTGAAGAGGCATTCTGCAGGAACCACACTGAAGTCGTTGTCGATGCGTACAAAACTTGCTAGGCTTGGCTTGCTGTCTGCGGCTTGCACATATCCCTGATGCTTTTTTGAAGCGATGTGGACCTTGATGTCAGACTTGCCGCCATGCGAGATGTTCCCATCATAGGCACACGTGGTGCAGAATCCAAACTTCTCCCCCTTCTTCGATGGCACGAAGCACGAAAATTCTGCCGTGTACAATTTCAAAAACACTTGGAAGTACTATCAGGGCTTCGAACCCGCCATTGCACTGCGAAGCCGCTACAGGCTGGAGTCGCACTGTGTCCGATGCGGCAGCTAGTCACATGAAAGGCGAAGCCAACACTGCAGTGACTGAGGCTGACTAAGTCCAAACCTGCGCACTCGCGTGAACAAAGGCAACAGCGTTGCAACAGGTTTGCAGGGGCGCTATCGAGCTTTGGATATGGATTCGTGACCCCCCCCAGTAGAAGACAGAAGTCACTACGACCTTGCAGCTGCTGATGATGATACCATGCATACGTGTTGCCCTCTCGTGGCGGCACAAGGTAGCAGGGTGTAGATTCGTAAAATCGCAAGACTGCTCAAAATTCGTACATATTACGGACAATTTGGAAGAGTTCACAGCTATGGAACACGCACTTATAAAGCGAGATATAAGAAGGAACAAGGAGCATGACCTTGCTGTGGTAAAGCTGGATGGAGCATGCTTTACTATAATATGAAGATATCTGCTCAGCGGTCAATTTAAACATCTCTGGCCTCCTTGAAGCCCTTGGGCTGAGTGAGAGCAGGGGAAAAGCAAACATGTCCACAGTAGAGATTAGTAAGTGGCAATTGGAAGATTGGTGGAAGAAAAGTAGGGAAACGTCAAACAACTGAGGCATAAAAAAACAAAGTTCACAATAGGGGTTCAGAAAGTTTGGTTGGAATTCCTCGCGTTTTTTTTTTTCGTTTTCTTTTCTTCTTTAACGTAGGTAGGACATTAGGCAATATAATAACAAGGCCTTGGTGGCACCACCCATCACCTCGTTCCAAACGAGATGCTCATAGCATCCATCCATTGTGGTCCATGCAAGATGCCGCGTTTCTACAAGAAAGTCTGCCTTCATGCATAGCGTTCGCCACGAGCGTTTCACATTAAACATTACGATTACATACGCTGCAGTTGCCGGGAAGCATGAGAAGCAGTCGGGGATCTTTGAATGCTGTCGCGTTCCACTCTTAAAAGCGAAGCTTAAGCATTCTCAAAATTCTCTTGCTCACGACTGAATGTTGTGCGTTCGCTTGCTTCACTTTGGAATGGTTAAAAGGGTGCTTGTATGCACACGCATGAAATTTACGTGCCAAGTAGTCGCTGGCACGTCACTTTGTGTGGTATTATGTAGTGCAACTGACTCAGATTGTGCCGTGCGGTGCACATTTTCCACAACCTCTATTTGGTTTGCATGTATGCATCGTGAAATGTCTGTGTAATAGGGAAACCAGTGAGACAAGCGCTCAGTTTATAACAAAAAAGGCAAACATTACAAGTGGAGCGCTCATCCAACCAGAACCATCTGGTAAATAAGGCGAGTTGAAATTGAAATGCAGTGTGTATGCGTCTGCATGTCTCACCGGCTTCATAAATACGCACTAACTTGCACAGACATTGTGTTCTGTTATGGCTTCAAATGAGCACTTGTGCTGAATTCTGATTGCAAAGTGCTGTATAATGTTTCGGATACACATGACTTAGAAATCTAATCAAGCGTATTGTGAGGAGCACAAACACTGCTCTCGATACATGTATTTAAATGTCAACAGGCACAGAACGTAACTTCCAAACTGAGCTTCTAGTGAACCAACATAGAGATCTTGAAATCTTGAAGTGTCACTGAAAAGTGTTTTATGATGTTCGTATGTGTGTGTGTGTAGCACTGCTGACTGATAGGTTTATGTTTGACTATTTTTAACCACGCCTGTGCAATGCCTATGCTACATTAACAAATGTTCTTGATGCAATGAATGAGATGCATTAAGTTCTTTTAGTGCAGATACATTACAAGAGAATGTCGATAGTGAAGTTAAATGGCACAGCAACCACTGGATTCAGTATATAGATATCAAGTGCTTTAAAATGCTGAATGTATGATTTGCAGTGGCTTTCTTGAGAAAGCCAGCTTGTGGGGTCTCACACGTGCTCTTGGGACAAAGGAACGACAACACAGTAGTGCAGACAATCACAAGCATATTTATTGCGCCTTGATACACTAATCTATAGCCAGCCGAATTATTACTGAGAGAAAATGCTGATGAGTGCGGGACAAATCGAGCAAGTCCGACTCACCGCGACCGGACAGCAAGTGAATATGTTTGCCCGCATGCTAGACGCCAACACCTTTTCGTTCGTGCCCGCATGCTCGCCGACCCCCGAGAGGAAGAGCCAACTCTCTGTTGCTCCCAAGCAACCCCGCCACTAGGTGGCATTAGCAGCACAGCACTCGCCCCATCTCGTAACATGCTGCAACGACACCGACCGCAGCCGGGGCTTAGCTAGGCAGAGAAGTTGGATTACGGGGGACGCGAGAGCCATGCGGGGAAAACAGCATCAGGGGAAGCATGAGTGTCGAGCTTGGCAGTTCTTTTACAAAAATTGAAGAGCTGCTCCAATTGAGTATTGCAAATCAAATAAGATATCCAATGGTGTGAGGCCCTTTTTAGAACTACCTATAGCAAATAATAAATGTGAATTGCAGTTTCTCTCCATGTCCAAAGCCTCCTCCCTCACGAGAGATACAACAAACAAATAAATGAAAACGGTGGTCGAGCCGCCTTATCTCCTTCAGTCACGGCGTACACGTTTGTGGATTCGTCTAATCTTTACACTGGTTGCAAAAAATTGACAACGAACAGTAGGCTTTTAGTAAATTGAACATTCTGCTTTCCTAAAGTAATCCCATTTCACTTCTGAGTGAAATGTACTGCTTCAGACAACTGCTTTAGCAAAGGCAGTACCATGTTTGGCGGTGCATTTTTAAGTGGGGTGTTTGGTAGTAAATGTGAAAGATTTTTAAGCATGAAAACCTTTTAGCCTCCATTGTCGGCAACCTTCAAGAGACGTGCCAAAATCCAGAGTCGTTCTCTGGGCACTGAAAAAGAGAATGGGGTGAGAATGGAGCGAGAACATCCGGTACGACCTTCTGACACAAAGTGCCTGTGCTTGTCCTTCTTTCCACTAACCTCATGTTCGTATTTTGACAATTCGGTGCTTTGCACTTCAATTCTGCCACGACGCAACGGGACCTTTTTCCCGAAATCTTTTGTTTATTGCAAAGATCCCAAAACAGTGTTTGTATTGTAGTGCACATGGTTTTTCAAATACAAGGATAATGTTGCGTCAGTCTATTTCTTTATATGTTATTATTTTCCCACAGAGACCTTTCTGTTCTGCCCCTACAAAATGCATAAGATGTTTCTATATGCTGTGACAATACTCCACCTGTCTCACTACATTTGAAAAATTTAATTCATAGTGATATACAGTAATTAAAATTGTCATATTAAAAAAGAAACACGGTAAATACACTTAAGACTGCTTAAGTATTACACTCTTTGTAGTTCTTGGAGCATCATGAACGCACACGCTAGGCACTCCTTTAGTCAGCCAGAACCATGGATCCGCCGTGGCATCGAGGAAGCGTGCTCGTCTTGCACCCGGAGGCCTGGGTTAGATTCACACCCAGGCTGAAATGTACAAAACATTCTTTTAAAAGCCATTAATTTACTTTGTTTACAGAAACCCCCTTCAAAAATTTGATGTCAATGCGAAAATCTTTTGACATGTTTTTACTCTTTGCGCCATTGGCCATTTTTGGTACCATCTTTCAGCCACACCACCACCAAAACATTCTCGCGTAATTGGGCATATATTGCTTTGGCATTAAAATAATCCCACCATGCCGTGCCTCATGCTTTGTAGTATCTAGGCATATGCCAATAGTAACACTCAGAAGTTTCTTTTTTTCTTTGTATTCGTCATGAACCCAATAGTTAAATCATTTGAAATTGAGAAAAAAAAAATATATGTATATTTCTTAAATCAGCCTGAAATACTGAACTAGATTACAAAGTTTGTTCAGATTACTAAAAAAAGGGAAGCAAGACCAGTGTTGTCATCTCCCACACCCCCTAATGTGCTGTGTGAAACCAGCTTTGTGGATGTAAACCTCGGGAGCTACCGACTGTGTTGTTCACACTTCAACTCTCTTTGCCTTCACGGTAGTGCTTCTAGTGATAAGTAAATTGACTATAAATAGCATCAACATTCTCATGAAAATATTGATAGTGTGAAATACGCTATTGACAGTATTATGAAGGTGGATCAAACAGAAACAAGGCTTTTATTGTAGAGTGCATTCTATCAATTGGCACATGCTGTCTTTTCAGAATTTGTAAGGTAGACGATTCAGGAGTCGCAGCCAGCCGGTCTCATTACATTCCCTTGATAGTCTGTCTATCGATGACTGAGAAAGAGGTACACCTGCCTGTAGCACAACACATTATGTTTCTCACTTGCGAGGGTGTAAAATTCTACACAAATTGAGGGCACAGTTTCGGAATCAAGCGCTTTCAAGGCTCCGTGTGTTTGCCTGGCATAAAGAATTAATGGAAAGCTGTACAGATTGAAAATGAGAACCATTATCGTTGCCCACGGAGGGGCATTATGGAGTAGAGCATTGAAAGTGTTCAAAATCCTGTGGAGGGCAATTGACGCTAGAATGTGTCTAAAGTTTGTTTTCAGAATTTATGCCGATCTTTGAAAAGATAGGGAGAAGTTCAAGAAGCGCTCAGTCCATAATCACAAAGGTGAACGTCCTAGGAATCCTAAAGTGTCTGCCCAGTACATCGCACATCTTCTGAATGCAGAACAGAAGTTGGTGCATTTGCACGTGTGTTGAGTTAAAGAAATGATAAATTATTGGAAATGAAAGCGGATGAAAAAAAGACAACTGGCTGCAGGTGGGGCACGAACCCAGGTCCTTACCTTGCGCGTGCGCTGCTCTTGCGAATTGAGCTGCCACGGCGCCGTTTTCCCACCCACTTTCTGGGGTACTTATGTTTATCTACCAAAACTTGACCTGGGAGTGTTAGCCAGTGCCACACCTCATAACCTCAACGGCGGAGGTGTGGAGTGGCCTTCACAGCCTGCGCTGTCAAGGCCATGAGGTGTGGTGATGGCTAACACTCCCAGGTCAAGTTTTGGTAGATAAACATAAGTACCCCAGAAAGCGGATGGGAAAATGACACTGCAGTAGCTCAATTCGCAAGAGCAGCGCACGCGTAATGTAAAGACCTTGGTTCGTGCCCCACCTGCAGCCAGTTGTTTTGTTTTCATCCACTTTCATTTCCAATAATTTATCATTTCTTTAATTCAATTAGTAAGTACAAGTAATTTCCCCTGTGTTGTCCTTAGTGCCCTCGTCTTCGGTGTCTTATGATATGATTAATAAAAATTGGGCCCTCAGTTTCCTTTCTTCTTGTTTATCTCTTTAGGCCACTCAAAGAAGCCCTAGGAAGTCAACAATTTGATGACAATGCAGTGAAGGAGTATGTGGGCAACTGGCACAACCCAGTTTTTTCTATAATGACGGGATTAAAAAGCTACCGATTCACTGGGAGAATGCATTTATAAATGAGGAGATTATGTGGAAAAATAATGTGTACTTGGTCTGTTTCTTACAGGTTCAAAAATTATATATTTAGGATCTTGTTTATATTTCATCCACCCTCATACTATCATTAGCACTTTAGATAGTACATATTACAATATTTGCTATGAAACCATCAATAACACAACAAAAACAATTGATAGTAGTATATTATACTATTATAGCAGTTTTGTCATAGTTTGGCTAGTGACAGTGTGATTGACAATTTTTGAATTCTTGGTTAATGATATCAGAAACTTTGTAATAACTGGCCATCAGCAACACTCATTTAATGTAATTGGGAACACGGAAATGCCACCACGTTAACGTTGCGGTGTTTACATGCTGCACATTGCACGATATTACATTACGCATAGTGTGCTCGATAGTACTATCAATAATGAAAATGCACTAACCAGTTTTGATATTTTTTTTACTACAGATGTTTTCATAATGGCTAAACTATCGATAATAACAATAGAACATACTATTGATAATTATTTATCACCACCACGTTCCTCTTTTCGGTTCTCCTATGCTCTGCGCGTTTTCAAGAAAGAGATGCTCGTGTGCCCCACACAATCACTGTTCTAAGAAAGCCCACAGAACGATACACTATCCCCATTTCACCTGCAGTAGCCCCTTACTTTTTGTGGATGCAGTCACAGAGGCAGGTGTTTTCTGTCCCAGTGGTTTAGGTCACTTTTCACACTCCAGGAGCACCTCTGGCACAAGGACGTCATCGATGGTAAACTTCGCTCCACAGGGAGCAGAACATCTGGCATCGCCGGATGTTTCGTAATTTTTGTCGGCCTTCCTCCTTTGTTTTCGCAAAGTGGAAAGTCTAGACTTACACTGCGCTCCGGTCCGCTGAACATTTAACACGCGAGACATTTCTCGAGCAATTTCCTCGTACATGAGCTTTTTTGTCTTGAAACGGTCGTGGGGCCCAATCTGGGGTATGTACGTCGTGTAGTAATCTAGAAGCAGCTTGGTCTCCTCCTCGCTCCAGGGCTCTGTCAGTAAATGTGAAGATCACATTATCCATATGGGTGTGCTAATTCTATTTTTTGTTTAGTTTGTAGCAGTACGAGTATGTGAATAGCGAACAGTATATTTCGAATTGAATCAAGAAAGAAAGAAGCTGAATATTGAATTGAATATCACAAAATTTTGGGCAAGAAAACATGCTGCTGCACATGCTCAGGAGTTTCCTAGCATTGCATAACAAGAATACATAGCAAGCCATCAGTAATACAAGTGGCACATAGAAACCGAGGTGCGCACTGAGAGCAGTCAACTCTGATTAATGGGAACACCAAATTATTATTCCAGTACTGGCTACAGCTCAGTTCTAGCATACGAAGGTCTGGAAAAGAGCTTTTTTTTTTTGTCAATACAGTTTCTGTCAAATAGAATTAAGGGCTTTCTTTCCTCTGAAACTAATGGAGTAGTGATGTTCTGTTGTACTGAACATCAATGTGGTTCTCAGCTTGATAGTGGACATGTGTTTTGTGGCAATCTTTTATTTATTGCACTGAAAGTTTTGCTTTCCTGTTTTTCTCCTAAATGCAGAAGGGCTATCCTAACTTTATAGCAGTTGGCTTATCGTAATGTCAATCTGTGCAACGGACGAAAGGACTGTGCATTATGCGACCCCGCATGTAGCTGGCGCCAACAGTAAAGTGCCATCTGCGGGTAAAGTTTGGTGTAACTTGCTATCCCATCAAAGAATCTAAAATCGGGTAGGTCACGGCGAGTTCACGATGCTCGCTGGCAAAGATGTCAAGACCAAATGCAAATATGAAAAGTGCCGAACCACAAGAGAGAGACAGAAAAAAGAACAACTATAATCACATTACCACGTGCTGTGTTGAAATGGTTCAAAAAGGTGTAAAAGTATATGACGAAATGGCTGTTATTACAGATTTATATTTTGTTCAAACATCATACACAGAGCTAAAAGGACACACAAAAAAAAGAAAGAGAAACATAAAATAAAGATTAAAATAAAAAAAAGGAAGTTTCAGAAGTATTGCCCATTAGTACTTCTATGTTTTTGTTATGTTCTTCTTACCAGTCAAGGTTTGGTTTCATATTATTGTTGCAGTTTTTGCCAACACAATTAGAAGCAACTGTTCATGCATTTTAGCTCTAAGCTTCTGCATTTCTCCCATCGTTTTGCGTTTGTTGGTAACCACTTTCCTCTAATTGCTTTGGCCTTGAGGGTTGAAGAACTCCAGTGCATAAGGCAAAATAAGTGTACTACTACTGTGACATGTTGTTAAAGCACTTTCATAGGTCTATAAAAGCATTTTTGTACCACAATTCAAAATTTGACAGTAACAATGTTTGCGCTGCATAGAGTGCAATAATTTGCAAATGAAAGCAGCTAGTAAGGCGGTCTTTCACACGCCAGGCACAGGTTCTGGGTTTCCTTGCGTACCATTAGATGCAGCAGTGAAGTCTTCTCCTCCAGCATCCAATTCACGAATGTTGTTGTCTCTGCTTGCAGCGAGGCCTGCGGAAAGGGCATGGAGGTTACCACCAAGACCTTCAAGATGCCCAAATAAAGTGTCAAACTATGTGGCGCCCGAGGGCTCATTCATGCTGGTGGCTCTCGGAGATTGCATGAGCAAGTTGGTGAGCGACCAGTCACAAATGGCTGCTTTGACTCAGTCACTGGCTGCTCAATCTTCCAGTCGTTTTGAGCTGCAGACATGCCGAACCAATCAGTGGCAGCACAGAAGCAGGACGTCTGTATAGGCCGGCACTCATTTTCTGTGATGGTGGCGGTGTGAGCTGTGTCACCAGGTGCCAGAAGCCCCAATCACGAGACATTTCGGTGTGGCGACAGGTACTCGTTGCACTTGCTGGTGAGAACACTGGTCGCCAGTACAGTGAACCTTCAACTTCCATCAGTAATAAGCGTGAATGTGCATCAATTATTCCGCATTTGCCACAGCAATGCCTACTGAAATACGTGATAGTTGTCACTGGCAGTGAAGCACGCAGAGAGGTGAGCCAAAAATTGAACCAGCATCTTGATACTGATGCAATCTCACATTGTCACTTTGGCTGATAATGCATTAAGTGCAATTCATTTATAAGAAGAATTTACCTTTCACACTGTGAAATACACTCAGCAATCAAAGAAAAAGAAATTGCAGGCGAGTGAGGACATGAGTGCATGCCCGTATTTGACTCAACTTTTTTTTTTTTTTTTTCAGGAGTCAAAGATAACATCCTCTGCCTTGGCTCTGCTTTCTGGTTTTCAACAGTATAGTGCTGTGACCAGGATTGTGACATGCAGCTAAGGACCCCTGAAAATGAAGTGAGCCTTTTAAAAAGGACAACCAGCCAACACAATCAAAGCACGGATGCAGCATAAGAAACAAAAAACGATCCGCGTCATCACAAGGGCCCTGATTCCAACGACAACATGGGAAGACTGCGATTGTAACATTCTACTGTTCGAACGGCGGTCGCCATTAATGACATGTCAGCTCTAATGCAGGCAGAAATGACACCATCTGGCCAGCTGATTAACCCATCATCTATTGAAGGTAAAAGAAATTATACTTACACACCTTGATAACCAGGTAGAAGAGCAGGTTATGGATGGTAATCTTGAGGAGCTTCAAAGCATTGGACAGTATCAAGAAGCGATCGTTCGTGTAAAACTTTTTGATGATTGCATTTCATCGAAGCTTCGATGAATGACTATGCATGTCCTGACCAATGATGTGACCAGGTTAAGCCAGCTAAGCATGAGAGGGCAAAGTTCCATGGCAACCCCATTAAATGGCCAGAATTTTGGGATCAATTTCAGTCTACCATTCAGAACAACCGATATTTGACAGATGCTGACAAATCAAAAGATCCTCAGAGCTACTTGGAGGATACAGCAGAAGGGGTCCATGAGTGGCCTGCTGACAACTAATGACAGTTCCAACAGAGCTACAGAACTTTGCTCAAAGAATGACTTGGCCACGAGTCAGTGATTGTTGATGACCACATGCATTGTTTTCTAAACTTATGCAGTCTGCTCTTTCAAAGATTTCAAAGGGCCTTACACAGACTCGTATGAGATCCCTTCGTAGCCTCGACGTTGAATTAAAATATGGCATGCTTTTGAAAACTACTATGCTATAATACAGAAAATGCCTATAGAAATGGCACTCCGTTACACTCAGCTCATCTTGTCTTCAACATGTACAAGCAGCCTTATGACAGACCAGATAAAATGCCTGTTTCTCTGAACTTAAGCCTTGAACGTCAAAGCCGAGAAGAGGCTATATGGATTAATTTTGACATGAGAGAAGAAGCCTTAACTACAAAACGGAAATCAGAATGATCATCTAGCAAACAAGGTTCTGCATCTGTGTTAGCTGTGACACATTGTATTTGCACGAATCTAACGCGCACCTTTTTTTTTTTTTCGAGAAAATGGGGTTGAAAATTCCCTGCACGTTGCAATCGGATGCGAGACCCAAACCGCACTTGCAGTGTTGGCAACAGCATAACATCAGAGCTATCGGACACAGTGTAAACCGTCATCATCATGATAGGGCAACAGAGCATGTTCTCTTAAATTGCCATGGATTCATTTTGTGCTTCACTACGGTCACTTTTGCGAATTTCACGTGACTCTGCACAGCATGCGCTGGCATATGGGGCCACCACCCTTTCTGGCGCCGTGCCAAACTTGCTATCTGTGCACAGTGTGAGGATTGCTATCGGCCCATAGATCGGCAGGTACGATGCAGAATCATGTAATATCCTGTGACAGTACAGTAAAAGTTCGTTAATTCAACACCCGTAAATTCCGATAATTTGGACGGCTCTATTGGTCCCGGCCAAAGTGCATGTTGGGCTATGGGACCAAACCTTCATTAATTCGTCAGAATTCGGCCCCGCACCGCTTAATTTGGACAAATGCTGACAGCTGCCGCTACGCGAAAGTGTGGTAAAGCAGCACTGGCACTACTGCAGCGAAACTAAAACCTGAGAGGCATCGGCATCGTTATCAATTAGTGGGGGCAATCGTAGCGTCACCGAACGTTGGTGTCTTGTTTTTTCACTTCACTGTGCCTTCGATGCCATTGTCGAGTCGGCATCATCTCTTCTTGCAGAGTTTTTTTTCTTCGATGTGACCGCATTTTGTATGCCATCACCATTGTACGCTACAGTGATGGAAACGCTGGCAAAGCAGCAGAAGTATGAAGCCAAGAATTTCATGATTAAAGTGGAAATTTTGCAGGCTTTAAAGAATCGCAACAGCACGTAATGACTAAGTACTACGTGAAGCGGAGCACATTGGGAACGTACGTGAAAAACAAACAACAGATTCTTCAAGCCTTTGAAAGCGAGAAGTTTCATGCATCAAGAAAGTGATTGCAAACCACAGCTCATTCCCAGCTCGAAGAAGCTTTGCTCCAGTAGGTTACTGACTGTCGCAACGCGCATCTGCCATTGAGCGGACCTCTCATGGCACAAGGTGAGAAGTACGCTGCGATGATGAACATTGAATCGTTCAGAGCTTCAGAAGTGTGGTTCGCAAGGTTTCAGGAGAGACATGAAGTCGTCTTCAGAAATGTGAGTAGTGAAAAGGCCAGCGCTGACCAAAGTGTGACCACCCAGTGGAAAAATGTGAAGCTGCTTGACCACATCACTGCATCTGAACCAAGTGACGTGTTCAATGCAGACGAAACTGCTCTATTTTTCAGAGCTCTGCCCGACAAGACGGTGACTTTCAAAGCGGACCCGTGCATTGGTGGCAAGAAGTGCAAGCAACGGATAACTGTGCTTCTTGCCTCCAATACGACTGGCACGGAGCGCTTGCCACTTGTCATCAGGAAGGCGCATAAGCCACATTGTTTTAAACACATCAAAAGCCTTCCTGTCGAGTATAGAGCAACAAACTTCCTAGGAAGGCTTGGATGACCTCGGACATTTTTCGCGGCTAGCTGCAGCAGTTAGACCAGCACTTCACGTCTAAGGACCGCAAGATAATTATGGTTGTTGACAACTGCAATGCACATAACTGTACAGTCGAACTGAAGAGTGTCAAGGTAGTTTTTTTGCTGCCCAACACTACATGTGCCTTTCAGTCGATGGACCAAGATATCATTCACTACATGAAGTTGAAGTACCGAAAGCACCTACTACAGCGAATGATCTTATGCTCAGAAGTTGGAAAACTGTATGAAGCGGACTCGGCGCAGTGCACATCATCACCCACGTGTGGAAAAATACACCTCCACAAGTCATCATCAACTGTTTTCGGCACAGCGGTTTTGTGAGGCCCGAGCATGCAGCAGCAGCCGACGAGGTGTCCGCCAAGTCCATCGATGATGACTGCCTGACCTTCGATGCTGTCCTTCCCACAGATGTGACCCTTCAGGACTACATCGCAATTGATGATTGTGTTGCCACGACTTGTCTCCTGACCGATGAAGAAATTATTAATGATGTCACAGGCACCCGGGAAGACCATGATTCAGACGAAGAGACATGCGAGGAGGTGCAGCCACGACCTCATCGCACCTCACGAGAAGTCACGGAGGCACTTTTGATATTGGAGGACGTTTGCCTGAGCACTTCCGACAGTTTGCGAGCTGTTGGCCACTTGGAAGAGTTAAGAAAAATTGTGATGTCAGCTGGAATCTGCGCGAAAAAGCAGACGACTATTGCAAAATACTTTAGTAACTAAAGGTATGCCACTGTCATCATGAAAGCTCATAAAAAAATTTCTTCTCTGAAGGTAAATTCTGCATGTTTTATTTTTTTATTTCCGATTGCAAACGTGCTATGTTTTTCTTTTATAAATTGGGCACCTGTTACATTGAAGTGCACTTTTATTTGCTTACTTTAAGCAAGTGAAAAGTGGGTGCACACTAGACTCGTGTAAATGTGGTACTCCAGAGGGCTGCATGCTGTGCAGTGACAAAGACCAGTCGATGAATGCCTTGTCAAGTGTTAGCTGAGCTGACATTTAACAAGAGCAAGACTACGGAAATTAGGATGCTGCTTCCACAGCGCTAAACTATTTCACTGAGCAAAGAAATGCAGAAGCTGAAACAGACTAAGCTGTGCGAAGTGCAAGGAACAAAATATCACACTGATGTGCAACCCAAGTTGCATGCTGACTAATGTCTCCATCTCGTCAACAAAGTCACTAAGGAACCTGCAAATGACAAAGTCTGGGCTCAGAGAAGTGGAAGCAAATGCCTTGTACGAATGTCGATTGATGATTACAGTCAACACAGCTTCATCACAAAAGGTTTATCGAGGATGCTGAAAGGCACTGTGTTACCAGATCCGCAGAAAGTATGAGTCACACTACACAGTTGGTGTCATTCAGAATCACATGAGATCGAGGCTTCAAAAGTTCCAGAAATATGCAATGACATGTCTGCATTGACAGTCAAGACTTTGGTTTAGATGATGTGTGTCACTGTTTTTCAGACCTTGCTTGAGCCTGGAATAGTCAAGTCAAGTCAAGTTTATTTACAACATGTACAAGGTACAGGTGCTCCCAGAATAATTCGGAACGCTGGACACGCAGCTGCTTGTCGGCGGAGCGCGCCGGCGGATAAATACAGGCAAGATTTGCACATGCGCGGTCTCCCTAGCGAGCAAGTTTCGCTCCCTAGTGCATCTAGATTGGCGTTGCCTTGCTCCAAGAAGGTAGCGCTAGGTGCCCTTTAGCATTGTGCAATGGGGGCTGGGCGAATGAATGTCTGTAGCACAGCATGCATGCACCGTAATCTACAAATAAAGGCTCCTGCATTGCTTGCAGCGTATTCTCGCCATGGTCTGCATCCCGTCTGAGAGATAGCAATGCTTTGCGTGATTACATCAAAGTGAGGCGGCTTGGCTACAATGGCAACACTCCCTTATTTTTCCACCGTGTTAAATTGTCCTCGTATTAGTATTACCTCTTAGTAATATATCTCCCTATCCGTGTTACTACTAGCTTCGTAATAGGAGGACAACTTCCACTATTACATGACCGCTCTTAACGTGTGTGTCTGCGATAGCGGCAATAAGAGTTCACAAAATGAAATAACGCGGCACGTTCATCAAGACCAATTTCACGCACAGGAAGTCACTTCATGCAAAGGGCACTCTAATTAACTCTTCACAACTCTAGTCATTTATTGGCGCACCCCGTTACGTGGTTCGTAAATATTTTGCGCCAATCAATCACGGAATCTGGACCATTGGTAGCGAGTATCCTTACGTAGTGATCGCGAGTCGGCGTTTGTTGGCGCAGATACTCATTTTCGTATTCATTTTCTTTTGCTCAGAGGAAATATGCAATGATAATCAAGGGTAGGCTGTGTGAGCTGAATGCAAAAAAAAAAGATAGTAAGGAGAACATAGTAAATCTAAATAACAGGAAGAACACGGGGCTTATGTTTTCCACAGTAAAAGAAAAAAAATCGAAACGTAACTGTTTCGTCTGAAGCGATTGGCATGTTCCGCTATCAATATCTCGCGAATGCGCCGTCCACGCGAAGCGCAGCTTGAACGCGGCGTGGAATTGACTCGTAGAGGGCATCGACGAAGTCCCTCCTCTCACCAAGGCGCTTCCACTTGCGTGGTATGGCGAGCCAGAGCTCGTTGGCACTGGCCCCTCCCAGATTCAGCTTGGGCAAGCTTTCCTTCATCATGCCCCACACGTTCTCCATAACATTCAAGTCTGCACCTTTCGGAGTCCAGTCAAGAACGCGAACACCACGTTCTTGAAGAAGTCTTTCCACAGCTCTGGCAGTGTGCACCGGGCTCAGGTCTTGTTGGAACAAGTAGCAGCCTTCTTTAAATGGCCCGTCCAGAGCGTATGGCAGTAGGTGCTAGTCCTGAATTTCGCAGTAAGCCTCAGCTGTGAACGATGGGGACAGTCGGATTATCGGACCGAGGCCCTCTTTGCTAATTGCTCCCCAAACGTTGACAGTACAGCGGCCGCTGCTGTAGATCTCGGAAACATACCCAGGCTCGTAGCGACACGAAAAGAAGGGAATAGATAATGGTCTTTTGAGATGAAATACCTTTTGCACGTTCAAAGAATTTGTGCTTAAAAGATCAGAAAGAAAATGAAAATACCTGCAGTTATATGGTCTCCATACGCGGCTCTCTTATCCCATCTAGATGAAAATGTCGATTCATCTGAAAATATGACTTCCTTCCATTCTGCAGTCGTCCAGCGTTCATACGCCCTGCAAAACTCAAGGCGCCGGCATTTTTGGTGCTCCGTAAGGTGTGCTTTTTGTGCCGCGACAAATCCACGAAGACCAGCCTCTCGCATGCGCCTTCTAATTGTTTCCTCACTGGCTTGCAGGTTGAGGGCTGTCTTGATCTGGCGGACGCTCTGAAAAGGATCAGCAACGGCTGCAGCAACAATAAGAAGATTGGACTCTTCCAAGGTGCATCGGTATCGTCCCGATCGTGCTGCATCTTTGAGTCGGCGATCTTCATCCCTGTATGCTTGGATTATTCGGTTGACCACACTTATAGACTTTCCTGTGAGGCGGCATACCTAACGTTGAGGTATACCTTGTGAACTGAGCTTAATTATATTTCTCCGCACATTCATCGGTACTCTTTTCGGCATATTGCCTCGATTGGAATAGGGCGGAATTCGCGTAACTGTCGTTGTTTAAATATGTTCGTATCCCTTTATCAATCGAGCTGCCGATATCATCACGGTTTCATCAGACGAATACGCCGCTCTTTGCCAGCGCTAGTCACGGTCACCTACCATAAATATTTTTAGCAAAGGATAAATACGGACCACATGAAAAATGAAAAAAAAAAAGGTGCCCAAGCACGCGAACATACATACACGAGCGCTTATGCTCCAACGCGAGTGCATGCGCAGACACAGCTTGTCACAGACACCACCGGCCCAGCCCAGCAGACGAAACGTTAAGGGGCACCTAGGGCTACCGTTTTCGAGCAACGGCACACAAACTAGATGCACTAGGGAGCCAAACTTGCTCGCCAGGGAGACCGCGCAGGTGCAGACCATGGTACTACTTCTTCCACGGGTGCGCTCCGCTGACGAGCGGCGGCGTGTGTTGCGTTCCGAATTATTCTGGGAGCACCTGTACAGTGTTGAAGGCCACGCTGGTAAGAAAGCTGTAAACATACAGCTTGACGAGGCCAGGGGGCTCAGGGAAGCAAGCTTATAGGTGCAGACCTTTACTGGCAGCTTGACAGTGGAAAATTCAATGAATGGACAACTGTTTGACCATCATGGAACCTATTGTCGCATGGACATTTCATGAAGATACCAGAAGTCTACCTATGGGGGGGGGGGCACCTGAAAAGTTCGTGGCCTGACCCGGGTGTAGTGACCGTGGGTCGAAATTTTGCAGTCAGTTCTCAACATAGCCTCCCTTGAGGGCCACACATGTATGCCATTACTCTTGGAGTTTCATTATTCCACTTTCGTGGAATGTTTCTTCCTGCTCCTCCAAAAACTATTTTACGGCTTCCATGACGGCTTCATCAGAAAGAAAACGACTTCCACCAAGGCGCTTTTTCATCTGTGGGAATAGGTGGTAGTCCCAGGGAGCCAAATCAGGGGAACAGGGCGGGTTTTGAAGCAGGTGGAAACCACAGGAGTGAATTGCAGCCACTGCAACAGCCGATGTGTGAACTGGCGCATGATCCTGATGAAACAGCACCCCTTTCCAGAATATCCCTTGCCATTTTTACTTAATTGCCATCCTCTGATGACGAATCTGAGCTGCACAATATTTCATGTTGATGGTTTAACCTCACAGGAGAAATTGCAGTAGACCGACACCCTTGCAATTCCAGAACACTGATGCCATAACTTTGCCAGTGGATGGAACCACCTTCGCCTTTTTGGGGCGGGGAGAAGTGGGACGTTTTCAATGTTTCCAGGCTTCTTTTGACTCTGGACGAAAATGATGCACTCAAGTTTCATCCACTGTAACGAATCTCTGCAGAAAAAGATTAATACCAGCTTCAAACAGTTGCAGATTTTATGCTGAGTGACATTCTCTCGGACGGTAGTTCTCTAGTGTCAAAAGTCTGGGCACTCATCGGGCCGTAACTTTGTGCATGTTCAGGAGCTGTGTTAGGATATGGCTAACCCTCTCCACTGATATGGAGAGGGTTAGCCATATGCAGGGGGTCGAACCCGGGATCACCGCCTTTCCGGGGCAGCCGCTCTACCATCTGAGCTACTCCAGAAAGGCAGTGGTCCTGGGTTCGAGTCCCAGACCAGGACAAAATTTTCTTCAACTACGAGGCTTTTCTTTCGAGGAAACCGTATGGGTTTCCTTTGCAGCAAATGCTACAAAAAAATCATGGAGGCACCATCTTGCAATCACTTTGCCGGGTTTTTGGCTTGAAACGGCCCGAAACAAGTGGCGCAGAGTGGCAATTCATAAGTTCTGGGGAGGAACCTTGTGTGCACCTCATTTCCAGCAGTGGAACACCACCTGCGTATCTTGGGAACCTTCAAAGGGTTGTGGTCTGTTCCTGTGAATCTCACCTCATCGCACATGCCAACCAACTTTTGGCCATTTTTTTTTTTCCCTCTCTTTTGCTGTCGATAGAGTCAAGTACTGCTGCTGTCCCCGAATGTCTGCTCATTCCCATGCAATACTTTCATGCACCCTTTACCACAAATAAGCTTAGAGAGAAACGTCGCAATTTTGCAGACGACTGTGTTTTGACGCGTTTAATGCTCACGTTATAAAAATTTATAAAAACAGATGATGGTTGGGAGCTAAAATTGCCTCTCTAAAGAACCACAAAAGGAGTAACTTGACCGGCAATTTAAATGGCAGGTATCTTTGGAAGTGAACATGAGAAAAATTCAGAAGCTTTCCTAAAGAACAGAACAAATTCAAATGAATTGTGGCACTGCCGCCACCTGTCGAAAGCGTGTTAAATTTTTCTTTTTTTTTTTAGCTTAGAATGTCTAAGGTTAGATTTGCAGCACCGTCATGCTGCGCTGGTTGTGATGGGCAATGGCGGAGAACAAGTTTTCTGAAAAAAAAAAGTGGCACATATGTCTCTCGTTGTCCTATAAAGTAGCACTATAATGTACTCAAATGTAATTTTTACATTAGTGTCCTAATTTGAACAAATAAATGGTGGGTGCACATTTTATTCAGGGGTGTGTTAGGATCGAGCAATGTACAGGGTCGTCCACTCTTAGTTAGAATGCCGCTCCGTGCTGCCGGTGCTAATAGTGGAGGTTGAGCTACATTTTCAGTCTCCTATTTTACCTTCCCACAGATAGAGGTAGACGGCCAGGTAGACTCATCGGCGTATGAAAACAATCCCTAAGGTTTACTAGGACTTCAGTCTTCAGCTTTGCATGGCTTTAAGTAGTTGCTGAGAGGATATTTATTAAGGCGATAGCGTTTAATTGTTCCTACTAGCGTCCGTCCGTTGCATCTTAGGTCACGTGACCTTAATATCACGTGACATCACAAGGTCATGTGACATCACGGTGCAGCGCGTCGTGATGTCACATGATCCCTCTGCCACGCTTGTGCCAGCTGCTCTTCTCATCTGTCACGAAATGAACTCAAGCGCGGCAAATTCAACTCAGTCGAATGAGTTGCAAACGGCTTTCGCCTTCCCGCAGTTAATAAACATCTATGTGCCTCCAACGAATTTTACAGTTCACAGGTGGCCGTAGGAAAATATGCCGTACTGTGTTCCCGCTAAGTTCCAAGTATGTGGCTGGCGTATTGAAGCAGGACATCTTGAATCGGGTATGTGGACAATTTAGTCAGCCGCCTTTCAATCTACCTCTAACACTTCCATCAGGGCTTTCGGATGAGCGCTAAAAGCATAACCTTTTCTTCCGTTTACCGTGACACTGGAACTTCCCGGTAGCGAAATTTCTATGACGAAGTTTATCTATAGACGTAAACCATCAAGTCACCCAACTGTCTGCCACCAAGTGCAACTGCTTTCGCGAGTCATTCGGCGATTAAGATTACAAGAATGTTGCCGTATCACCACTGCGGCCCAAAATGTGATTCCTGCCCGTCTAGACCGAGAGCGCAGGCGCGTCTGGTCGCTTCAATGTTTTCTGCTTGTGGGCCGCACTAAACCGAAATGTCGAGAGTGCCGGAGGACGAAAGGCGGCTAATTGAGGACTTAAGTCTGAGGGGCTATTCGCAGAAATGAATTGCAGCAGAAACCTATCGTGCAATTGACGCAGTGAATAGAATAATTAATGCATACCGGAATGAAGGCAGGCTTCAGGATGCCCCTTGGCAGCCTCGTCACAGAGTGACAACAGATCAAGAAGATCGACAGCTAGTAGCTGCTGTGGTGGATAACCCAAAGACGTCTGTACGGGAGCTACAAGTGGAGCTGGGTTTGAAACATGTTTCTGCCACTACAATCAAGCGCCGCCTTTACGAAGCTGGCCTTAAGAGCAGAACTGCTGCACAGAAGCCGCTGCTGGGTGCTCAGAACAAGGCGAAACGCCTGCAGTTTGCCCAAGACCATGCAGATTGGTCGGTTGAGAATTGGAAGAGCGTCGTCTTCACAGACGAGTCTACTTTTTCTACTAGATGGGACCAAAGAGCTCGAGTCTGGCACCCCATCAACACGAGGTATGTGGCTTTGTTCCTAAACCTTTCTTATAAGTTAATGGGTGGAAACTTTGAAAAACGTTTTAGGAGCATTATTCAGCTTGCAATTTAGCGTTCTGATGAATGTGTACACTTTGCGTAATATAGTTTTCAAATGCGCCGCAGCTCATTTTTTGTAACCGCATCGGGCAGACTGATCGATGTGTCCGGCTTAGGTGTATATGTATAAAGCTAGTAAAAACAAGCTTGAATACATAACTTAAAGGTTGAATACAGTTGCGCGCAACCTGTTCCGATTTTGACCACTGTCTTATCAACAAGCGTTGATTGTGGGCAGCGTAAAAAAATTTGTGTTGTGCATTGTGCACTGCTTGGAGGGCAATACTTCTCCGTGCACAAGGTGCTCACGCTAAACTACAGGTCAAAAATGCATATGTGCAGGTTAAAGCGTGTAGGCAGCATTCAGAATTAATATTTGCCAAGTTTCCTAATCACACTTTCAATAAAATAACTGTTTAAATGCACGTCAATTCTAAACTTTTTTTTTCATTGTTTCTCAGCCACTTGACAGCGCAGCCGATTGACGCAAAGACGGTGTCGCTAAAAAAGCAGTCAAGCCATTATTTTTTTCAGTTGCTTGAGTTAATTGTCTTAGCTAGGTAGGAATACAAGATCCGTTTGCAGACTCAACAAAATTAATACATAGTATGCCTTCAGAAGTGTAATGAAAAAGGATAGACATTTGGGCGAGTTTTTTACTTCACCTTTTTTTACCTTCAGAAGCATCCCTTCCTTGAAAATCAGTTTCGGATGGCTGGTGTATAATTCTCATAAGAAATGTATGCATATAACAAATTTGCATGCTATTACATGAAACAAGTGCGTTGTAACAAATGACAATTACTTCTTCTACGACACTAGAACACAGTGTTTTCTTCACGGCAACAAAGCAAACAAAAATATAGTACCTGCAAACAAACAAATATAGTACCGGAAGGAGTTCTGTGACTGTATGGGGCGCCGCGACGAAGGATGGCCTTGGACCTCTAGTCCGAATACCTGGACGATTCACATCGGAGGGCTACTGCTCTATACTGGATGATGTAGCTTTGCCATTTCTGTTAGACGGCCCGTTCCCTGACATGGACTTCGTTCTTCAACACAACCGCTCCCCAGTACACACATCCAAGAGGGTTGCCTCGTATTTGCAGAACTGGGGAATTGCCGTAACGGATTGGCCTCCACAATCACCAGACCTCGACATCATCGAGAACCTATGGGGGAACAATAAAGTTGTGTTGTCGGGTCAAAACCTGCATGGTTTGTCGGCAGACCAATTGTGGAGAGCAGTCCAAGACCATTGGGAAACATTAAGGGCCAATGTTGACCTCTGCACGCGCTCTACAACTCCCTTCCTGGCCGGATGAGAGCTGTCGTAGATGCCGGCGGTGATGTTACGTGCTACTAGGCCATGAAGGGTACGACTTAGCGTCGCGTTTGCGTCGAGACGGGCTGCAAGGTTGCGCGCCTCGCTTGACCGTCGGTTCCAGACTGCCTTATTTATGTTGTTCTTTTTTTGCCATTCCTTTTTCTTCTGAGCTAACAAGAGAACTGGATTCGAGAACTTGCTTCGTTTTCATGTTCTCAATAAGCTGCTTATGTTGTTGCTTTTTGTGCACATCTGCGAAGTAAAGCATACTGGTATTTACCTTTGCCTCGTTTTTGTTTTTGTAATTGCGCGAGTACCTTCCTACAGTGTTCATATTAGACTCAGACAATATCTCCGCAGTTTTTCATGCCTATTCAGAGTCGATATTCAGTCCCCCGAGATCACACAAGATGAGAGCATTCGTTTACCAATGGTGAATATTAGTTGCCCATACAATAGGATCGAAGTTTTAAAATGTTGCGGAAGGGTTGTTGTTGAGTAGAGTCGAAGACTCGTTGCAGAGTAGTCAGTAGTCGTAGCTGCAGTACTACATATCTCTGAGTATTCTTTATCGCAATGAGCATTCTCTGACACAGAAATCTACAGCTCTTTCATCCTCCGGCACTCTCGACATTTCGGTTTAGTGCGGCCCACAAGCAGAAAACATTGAAGCGACCAGACGTGCCTGCGCTCTCGGTCTAGACAGGCGGGAATCACATTTTGGGCTGCAGTGGTGATAAGGCAACGTACTTGTAGCCTTAATCGCCGAATGACTCGCGAAAGCAGTTGCACTCGGCGGCAGAAAGTTGGGTGACTTGACGGTTTACGTTTATAGATAAACTTCGTCATAGAAATTTCGCTACCGGGAAGTTCCAGTGTCACAGTAAACCGAAGAAAAGGTTATGCTTTTAGCGCTCATCCGAACGCCCTGATGGAAATGTTAGAGGCAGATTGAAAGAGAGAGACAAAAGGGAAGGAAAGACAGGGAGGTTAGCCAGTGTAAATACCGGCTGGCTACCCTGTGCTGGGGAAAGGGGTAAAGGGAATAAAAGGAGAAAGGAAGAGAGAAGAAAAAAAACAAGAAAAATGCACACAGTAACGCGATGTTACGCGCAACAATAGTCAAAGGCGTTCGCACAATTCCCATGTCCTTAAGAACTTTCGGCATTGAGTGCCGAAACCCGTCTGGACCAGTGTCCTAGAACTTTCTCTTCTGTGAAGGGGCGATTGTCCAGTTTTTCGAGCACGGTCACGAGCACTTTTCTTTGCACATTGTAACGTGGACAGTCACAGAGGAGGTGCGCGATCATCTCTTCGCAGCTGCAGGTGTCACAAGCAGGGCTGTCGGCCATTCCAATACGGAAGGAATAGGAGTTCGTGAATGCCACGCCGAGCCATAGGCGGCACAGAAGTGTTGCTTCCGCTCGTGGCAACCCTGGTGGAAGACGGAGTTGCAAACTTGGATCCAATCTGTGAAGACGTGTGTTCGTCAATTCGCTGGTGTTCCACAGAGTTAGCGTAAGCTCGCGTGCGAGGGAGCGAAGACTTGTGGCTGCATCTGTTCTTGACAGCGGTATGGGTACAATCTGGGCACCATCATGGGCCGACCGGGCAGCGTCACCCGCACTGTCATTTCCCGAAATTCCGCAGTGGCCCAGAATCCACTGGTAGATGATGTTGTGTCCCTTGTCGATTGCGTAACGGTGGAGTAGTCGGATGTCTGCAACTAATTGTACATTTGGTCCGTGGTTGAAAGGGGACAGCAGACACTGGAGAGCTGCCTTTGAATCACAAAAGATGGACCATGAATGTGGTGAATTGGGACCTATAAACTCCAGAGCAGCACGGATAGCTGCAAGTTCTGCAGCCGTCGATGATGTAGCATGAGACGTCTTGAATTTGATAGTGACAGATTGAGTGGGAAGTACCACTGCTCCAGCTGAACTATTACAGGAGACAGAACCGTCCGTGTAAACATGAGTGTGTTCGTTGTGTTTTTCATGTAAGAATGAAAGGACGGTTTGTTTGAGGGCGATAGATGACATTTCCGTTTTCTTTTTGATGCCGGGAATAACAAGAAGGGCCTGGAGTGGATGCAGGCACCACAGCGGTAGAGATGACCGTGCTGCATGTGTGAAGTTTGATGGTAAACTTCCGTGGTTGGCGGCAATAATTTTGCTAAACGCTGAACGAGGGCGAGCGGCAGGAAGGGAGGCGAGATGATGAGGCAGATTGAAAGGTGGCTGACTAAATTGTCCACATACCCAATTCAAGATGTCCTGCTTCAATACGCCAGCCACATACTTGGAACTTAGTGGGAACACAGTACGGCATATTTTCCTACGGCCACCTGTGAAGTGTAAAATTCGTTGGAGGCACATAGATGTTTATTAACTGCGGGAAGGCGAAAGCCGTTTGCGACTCATTCGACTGTGTTGAATTTGCTGCGCTTGAATTCATTTCGTGACAGATGAGAAGAGCAGCTGGCGCAAGCGTGGCAGAGGGATCATGTGACATCATGACGCGCTGCACCGTGATGTCACGTGATATTAAGGTCACGTGACCTAAAATGTAACGGACAGATGCTAGTAGGAACAATTAAACGCTATCGCCTTAATAAATATCCTCTCAGCAACTACTTAAAGCCATGCAAAGCTGAAGACTGAGGTCCTAGTAAACCTTAGGGATTGTTTTCATACGCTGATGAGTCTACCTGGCCGTCTACCTCTATCTGTGGGAAGGTAAAATAGGAGACTGAAAATGTAGCTCCACCTCCACTATTACTATTCCGCTCCGATTAATTTTCGTTGTGCCGAGATTTCAGCAGACAACAGCAGTCGTCTGCTAACACTTATTACCAGCTACTCAGCAAGACGCCAAAAATTTAAAATATTGGCGGATCGTAGTGCTGCAGCAGTAGTGTAAAGCTTCAAATATTACGCGGCGCGCATTTTCTCCCCGGTATGCTTATTTGTGTGTTTCAACTTCACCAGGCACGCAGGAAACTTTGCTACGGTTGCTGCAGCGGGATAAAAGCAGCTGATAGGCTTTTCAGCAGTCTTTTGTTTATTCGGAAACGTTTCTTCGATCGGCGTTCTACGGAGGCAGTGCAAATTTGAAGCCCACTTCACCGCAATACAGGGCGCACTGTAGCAGACGACGCGCGAAGCCCCGCCTGCGGCTCTCACTGCCCCTGCGCGACAGTTTCTCCGGCGCCCGACAGAGGCGCCCCGCAGAGCGCCAGCAGCCCGGAGCAGCATTGTAACTAAGAGTGGACGACCCTGTACTGCCAAATGAAGTGGTCATGTGTTCCGACGTTTTCTTTTCTGTCTCTTGTTTAACTGAACCTCTCGGATAATTAGATTACTTTAGTCAGTCCTGTCTGTAAAAATAATGAAAGTCGACTAAAATAAAAACAGCAGTGCACCTGTGCTTGATTCCTGTTGCCCAGAGTTCTTCACATTCTTCACGAGGTTCTGTGCAAACCTGGTGAGGATGCCTAATCGTGGTCTCTCCAATTCCGTGGCACCCATGCTCTGTGCTGCTCCCGCCATTGCGTCTGTGTCCTCAGACAGAGTACGACGAGCCCCAATTGTGCGTCGTACACTGGCATAGATGGGAACACGACCTGCACATTAGAAGAACCATTAACCATTGTCATCATCGGACTATTTAACATCCACTGGAGGAGAAAAGGAATCTTTGATTTACCCGTCTTGCGTCGGCCAACCAAAGGCTGCAGATCTTATCACATTGCCTGGCCAGCTGCCATCCTCAACTGCATTTTCTTCTCTGCACTTTCTCGACGCGTTGCATGACAGGCCCAAACAGTGCGCAACTCAGAATGTCAGCATGCTAGCAGCAGCGCTAGTACCGACACCTCGCTAAGCTGTCTTTGAAAATCGTGCAAGTCTCTTACTGCTGCAGATGACTGCACGCAACTAATCTGCTGGCATAGTAAAATGACCTTCATAAAGCAGTCCTTATTCAGGAAGAAAACAGGGTCCTAAGCCAAAAAATTTCAAAAAGTCTTTACTTTTCTTATGGCGCTGAAAAGCTGTGCAGACATTAATTTTATGTGCATATATTTCAATATGAGTTCCATTTTCGTTTCTCTCACTTGGTTACCCTATAGACTAGTGTAAGGGCTGCATCTCCAACTTGGCAGCCCAATATTTGGGGGAACAACATTTCCAACAGAGAAGCATGCACTCGCGAATGTTGGCATGTTGCGTACTTCCGCGCACCACTAATAGATGGCGAGAGCCGTGTGTTGATCCCTTATGGCACCATTTTGACTAAAAGGTTCGGTCCTGTGCAAGCAAACCTTTCTTCCTGGTCTGACTGCATGGAGAGAGGTCCACTGACAGCATCGTCTCACTACGGCTTACGTAACTGTAACATTTGCCGGGAAGAGCTGGCGATGAACGCTAGGCACGAAGACGAGCTTTCTGGTAGAAATGCAACCTCTTGCGTGGGTCGATCTTCTGTCACTGTTTCACACATTCAATATTTCAGTCTGACGCGATTTAACATAGAAGGCATGCGCTGTCCATTTTTTGTCTCGTGGCATTTGTTTGTGGGCTGTCATTCTGAAAATTCTGAGGAATAATCTTGTAAAAAGCATAAGACAAGGTCAGAGCAACATTAGTGATAGAACTTTAGTGCCGTACAGAGTATATATCGCAATTTTCACTCACAGGACGCCCGGGGCAGATGCCAGATAGCAACACTGGATTTTCTGCGACACGGGGCCCTCAACGCTGTCACATCAAAATTTAACAACCTCTTCCACATAAGAAAAACCCATCATCAACTGCATTTATCTATGTAAAAGGTTAAATTTCGATATAATGAACTAAAGTGCCAATTTTACCCACTTTGTTATATTGACCTTCGTACAGGTCTACGCGCCTACATCCAGTCATGATGACCAGCAAGTCGAAAACTTCTATGAAGATGTGGAATCGGCGATGGGTAAAGTCAAAACAAAATACACTATACTGATGGGCGACTTCAATGCCAGGGAAGGCAATAAGCAGGCTGGAGATAAGTCAGTGGGGGAATATAGCACAGGTTATAGGAAGAGCAGGGGAGAGTTATTAGTAGAGTTTACAGAATGGAATAATATGCGGATAATGAATACCTTCTTCCACAAGCGAGATAACCGAAGGTGGACATAGAGGAGCCCGAATGGCGAGACTAGAAATGAAATAGACTTCATATTCTGTGCTAACCCTGGCATCATACAAGATGTGGACGTGCTCAGCAAGGTGCGCTGCAGTGACCATAGGATTTTAAGAACTCAAATTAGCCGAGACTTGAGGAGGGAACGGAAGAAACTGGTACATAAGAAGCCGAACAATAAGTTAGCGGTAAGAGGGAAAATAAAGGAATTCCGGATCAAGCTACAGAACAGGTATTAGGCTTTGACTCAGGAAGAGGTCCTTAGTGTTGAAGCAATGAACGACAATCTTGTGGGCATCATTAAGGAGTGTGCAATAGAAGTGGGCGGTAGCTTCGTTGTACAGGATACCGGTAAGCTATTGCAGGAGACAAAGGAACTGATTAAGAAAAGCCAATGTATGAAAGCCTCTAACCCTACAGCTGGAATAGAACTGGCAGAACTTTCCAAGTTAATCAACAAGAGTAAGATCACTGACATAAAGAAGTATAATATGTATAGAATTGAGCATGCTCTCAGGAACAGAGGAAGCCTAAAAGCAGTGAAAAAGAAACTAGGAATAGGCAAGAATCGGATGTATGCGCCATGAGACAGAGCTGGCAATATTATTACTAATATGGATGAGATCGTTCAAGTGGCTGAGGAGTTCTATAGAGATTTATACAGTACCAGTGGCATCCACGACGCTAAGGGAAGAGAGAATAGTGTAGAGGAATTTGACATCGCATAAGTAACGCCGGAAGAAGTAAAGAAAGCCTTGGGATCTATGCAAAGGGGGAAGGCAGCTGGGGAGGATCAGGTAACAGCAGATTTGTTGAAGGATGTTGGGCAGATTGTTTTAGAAAAACTGCTCACCCTGTATACGGAATGCCTCATGACCTCGAGCGTACCGAAATCTTGGAAGAGCGCCAGCATAATCTTAATCCATAAGACAGGGGACGCCAAAGACTTGAAAAATTATAGACCGATCAGCTTACTGTCCATTGCCTATGAAGTATTTACTAAGGTTATCGCAAATAGAATCAGAAACACCTTAGACTTCTGTCAACCAAAGGACCAGGCAAGATTTTGTGAAGGCTACTCAACAATAGACAGTATTCACACTATCAATCAGGTGATACAGAAATGTGCGGAATATAACCAACCCTTATATATGGCTTTTATTGATTACGAGAAAGCGTTTGATTCAGTCGAAACCTCAGCAGTCATGGAGGCATTGCGGAATCAGGGTGCAGACGAGCTGTATGTAAAAATACTGAAAGATATCTATAGCGGCTCCACAGCCACCATAATCCTCTACAAAGAAAGCAACAAAATCCCAATAAAGAAAGGCGTCAGGCAGGAAGATACGATCTCTCCAATGCTCTTCACAGCATTTTTACAGGAGGTATTCAGAGACCTGGATTGGGAAGAATTGAGGATAAGAGTTAATGGAGAATACCTTACTGACTTACGATTCGCCGATGATATTGCCTTGCTTTGTAACTCAGGGGACCAATTGCAATGCCCTGGAGAGGCAAAGCAGAAGAGTGGGTCTAAAAATCAATCTGCAGAAAACTAAAGTAATGTTCAACAGTCTCGGTAGAGAACAGCAGTTTATAATAGGTAGCGAGGCACTGGAAGTGGTAAGGGAATACATCTACTTAGGGCAGGTAGTGACGGCGTATCCGGATCATGAGATGGAAATAATCAGAAGAATAAGAATGGGCTGGGGTGCGTTTGGCAGGCATTCTCAGATCATGAACAGCAGGTTGCCGTTATCCCTCAAAAGAAAAGTATATAATAGCTGTGTCTTACCAATACTAACCTATGGGGCAGAAACCTGGAGGCTTACGAAAAGGGTTCTACCTAAATTGAGGACGACGCAACGAGCTATGGAAAGAAGAATGATGGGTATAACGTTAAGCAATAAGAAAAGAGCCAATTGGGTGAGGGAAAGAACGCGAGTCAATGACATCTTAGTTGAAATCAAGAAAAAGAAATGGGCATGGGCAGGACATGTAATGAGGAGGGAAGATAACCAATGGTCATTAAGGGTTACGGACTGGATTCCAAGGAAGGGAAGCGTAGCAGGGGGTGGCAGAAAGTTAGGTGGGCGGATGGGATAAAGAAGTTTGCAGGGACAACATGGCCACAATTAGCACATGACCGGGGTAGTTGGAGAAGTATGGGAGAGGCCTTTGCCCTGCAGTGGGCACAGCCAGGCTGATGATGCTGATGATGTTCTATCGAGGTTTAACTGTAATTGGTGCATTTTTTGAGCAATAAAGCATTTCTGGCATGGCACTAGGTACAGGCACGACGGCTGTCTGCTAAAGTCATGCAGAAAGGAAATCAATTTCTAGCCTGTGTAGCAGGATGGAAGGCTTTTCGTCAACACATATCACCAGACCTGTGAATTAAAAGAAATGCTTTGCCAATCTCGTTCACCACTCTATCACAGTGGCTAGAGAGCACTTTTGTGCTAGATAATAAGATGCAATCTGTGTTATGTGCAGCGTAATGACAAGTTTGAAGATGGTGCTGTTTAAGAGGAAGCTTTTCTGGTTGGTAAGGCTATTTAAACACCAGCCGGTGTCGTGATTCTATGGGAAGAGACCACAGAACACTGACCTGTATCTGGAAGGCTGTGTGTGCTTAGGCTCTTTGTGCTGCTCACAGTTTTCTTAGGGTCAGAGCATGTCTGCAAACAAAAGAAAAAGGAATCAAAGCATGACTGCAGTAAAGTACTGCTAACACCCTTTAATAAGGATGGTTATGATCTTAGCATCTTTTCTGTAGACTGTTCACAAAGTTAATTTCTCTGCAAAATAATGAATGCACTTGCAAAAAAAAAAAAAAAAAAGGCGAAGAGGAAGCTTTAGTTCTGGGGCTGCTACCTAAATACATGGGAATGGAGAAGTCGATTTTCTCAGCAACCACTGTATCAATTTTAAAGTTAAATTCTAGTGAACGTTGGAGGCCAATTTTTGATTGAGGATGTCAATTGTTTTGATAAATATTGTTGAAAAATGCAAATTATGAGAAAATGAAACTGTCAGGGTTACAACACTGTAACTCGGCTATGGAAAACGATATCACAATTCTGTTAACCCCACCTAATAGCAAATTTAAAGCAGACAAAATCAATGTATTATACAAGGCTCTCAAATGCACCAACAGTATGCAAACAGGACTTTTGCAAGACCCTCGTAAACACTAACAAATTCACCTACGATATCAATTAATACAACAAATTTGTGTGTTTTAGATGCTCTTACGATATCTGTTTTTGGTGCAAATTTATGGGCTTGTAATATTTGTTTGATTTCTTTTAGCTTGCTAGTTTTTGAAAATTTTTGTTAAGAAATCCAGGGCCTCAATAAAAATTCTGCTACCTGCAGCCACTAGGAGTTAACTTTCTCGGTTAAACGCAGTTTCATTCAAATCAGTACATAGGTTGCCCCAGAAAAGCATTTTTATGTTTTACATGTATCTGAATGGGCGGTGCTGGAGCTGGCCTCGAGCTAAAGCTTCCTCTTAAATAGAAAGCTTGGAAGACATGGCTCAGCCTGCCGAGTGACAAACTCAAAGCCAGCTTCTCGTCGGATGACAAACCCTGCATAACCAGCCCTTCGTCCATGACTGACAGCCCACAGTTCTTTTCGGCATCGCCATCAGCAGTGACCTTGCATAAACCACCAACATTTTCAAATGTCCTAATCTCATTATACCGCACAATGCTATGTCACTGATGCATGTGTGGCTTCTGTTCAAAATATTGGGAGTTTTAGTGTCGTGCTGCCACGTGATACTTTGCAGACATGATATCTACCACATGATCCACGCACTGCACGTGTCTGTTTGCAAAGCACAAACCTGGTGAGGGGCAAGAGCAAACAACATCAAGCCAACATCAAGCTAACTTCAAGATGATGGTGTGGGCTGGTTGATCTGTCATACGGGGAACTTCACAGCATTACAAGGACCAAGATGCATGGCGCAACACAATGCCATATGTATTCCTGCGTGTTGTTTTATGCCGTGTTTATTATTGTGGTACCACTCCGTTTACCAGCATCACGGCTGCAGTTCAAGTTCAAGCCCAAAGATGCAAAACACAATGTGCACAAGACAAAGGGTTCATGGGAGACTTAAAGGAACACTTAAGAGAAATCACTGTAGAGGGATAAAGTATTGTTTCAAAACTCTATTCCAATCTTTTGTGGTAAGAGGTTGCTCATTAGAAGAGTTTCTTCAAAATTGTGCACCGAAATCCCAGCACTAGTTCACCAGTGTGACGAATTTCAAAATATTTTATCATATTTGTGCCCCCCCATTGTGGTGCCTTCAATATTTATGAAACTTAGCAAGTTAAGCCTTTGGCTCTTCTAGAACACTATGTAATTTATCTTCATCGATCAAAAAGAACTCACAGGGCAATTACAAGCATGTAACATGAATGTTTAAGTTAGTTAATTAGTTAATTTGGGTTTAATGGCGCAAAAGCGACTAAGGCCATGCTGCGCCAGCCACAAGATATTAAGAAATCAAATATTAAATCTGCGAAAGCTGCGTTACTTTTATCGTCTGTGCAAAAAAATGGTTTCTTCTTAAAAGCTCAACAAGTCAGTGAAAGTCAGGGGATCACCTCCCAGTATTGAGGCATATAAAGGCGATGTGTAAGTTATAGAGATTCTGTAAAAGCTTTCATCTCTGTTTTTCAGTATGTGCACATGTCATAATAATGTGCGTTACTGTAAGTGGTTCATGGCACTTCTCGGAAGTTGGCAGGTTTTCATTTTGAAGTGAATGTTTAAGTGTTAGCTGTGGTGTGGGATAGGCGTCTTTGCTCCCAATCTCGAGCTAGCTGAATTGTCTGGGGATGTGAAGGTCTTGTCTCTTCCATGGCATTTCAGTGCGAAGGATGTTTTATAGGGTTCTTTTTTAAACTGCTATGCTTCTCTCTGACACTTGAGCGCTATGACAATAAATGAGATGTTGACCATGGCACGATGACAACTGTATATGACAATGAATACATGACAATGGTGCCACAATCTCGACTGAATGACAACAGCCTTATTACGATGGAATGATGAAGAAGGAATGAAGACAATGGGACGACAACAACTGTATGACAGGCATGATGACACTATATGGCAACGATGGGTGACAATGATGGTGTAACGTCAACACCGAGGAAATAGCACATATCCAGTAGCACATACTCATAAGAAATGTAGACTCCAATATCTCTGGGATTGGCTCGCCACTGTGGATGGTGCCAACGACACAAAACTGAGCAACGAGCTAAAAACAGCTATTGCTTTAAGATAGGGGGTGCGACTTTCAAAATTTTCTTATACAAATTGAATATGAATACTTAGCTTAGAATATTATATCGAATAGCCAATAATGATAAGCACATGCATTAATCAGAAAGCTGGATTAATTTGTTATTTTGGACATTGCAATTACATTGTCAATGATGGAAGTCTAGACTAGCAAGCTGTTATGGGGCGCGAGTTCCACCACTGGAAAAGCTGGCGCCGCCACTGGCGTGACGTAGTATGAAGGATCATGTGGACACAGCAGCCGCATCACCTGCTATGGAAGTGCTGAAGCGAGCTGAAAATGAAAGTTTTAAAGTTCCACCTGCGCTGCGATTCTGATTAAGGGAGGAGGTTTTCCCGCTTCGGTTGTGTAGTTGACAACACTTCAAAGCCCTATAATGGGTAGTGGCTGCCCTTGAAGGCGTCCAACATGGTAGGCTATTGCTTGGTGCCGCAGTGTCGGATGTACAGAAGGGAGCCCTGTGTCAGCCTTCACATGTGCCCGCAGGACAAGAAGCTCCGTGAAGCTTGGATCACGAAACTTAGAACCGGCAAGCAGCCATCGGCCACAACTTGGGTGTGCAGCAAGCACTTCTGCAAGGAATATTTCTGATACGGTTTCAGGATTGTGATGTTCAGCAAGTAGCAGAAAGCACACACTGAGACGGTCGCCCACGTGTGCTGCCCGGCTAATGTCATGAAGCTTTGGTCTATGAAAGTGTTGATGCTAGATAGTGGCAAGTTCGCCGGAATCGAAATGAAATGGTAAAAAGTACATCGAAAAAGACATAGCATATGCTCATGCTTGCATAGCACCAAACAATGAAACGTACTGGACTAAGAAGAAAAGCAGTGGGCACACAATTGTTCACTGAGAAAACCAGTAAACATACAGTGCGATGCAACTTGAGAAATAATGATATTATAACATCCAAGACTTTAAATATAAAAAAAGCAAGAAATTGAATTGTCATTATGGGACATCACAAGTCGCTGACTAGGCGTCGAAGTCCATATTTATAACAAGATTATTTTTTGAATAGCTCTGATAGTGTCCATGCAACAATGTGTGCTTGTGTACTGTCAAATTTTCATATGCTGCAGCCTAAAGCTCACGCCATAGTGACAAAATGCACTCATGGCAAAAGCTAAACATTGTGCTCTGCTGCATGCTTGCAGACGCGCAGTCAGACACCGCGAACCTGCGTGAGCCTGTTATGCTCCGTTTGTTATACACAGCCACTATAAGAACATATTGTCACGTGGTGGTGACGTTGAAGAACACAGTAGCAAATACTGTGAAAGACAAAACTAACTTTTATTGGGCGAACCTGTGCCCACAAAAACAGGCTACACTTATAGCGCAACGATAGCGGCGAACACGGTCGGCGATCGTCGAAAATCTGATCAGCGGGTCAAGTGCGTCGGCTTTTATACAGCAGTCATTGAAGGTTCCAGACTAATCGTTGGGACCCGCAGGCCTTCCACAAAGTTCTACAACATTTGAGTCACGCGATGAAATCAGATAACACAAGGTTCGGTGACAACAGACAGCGGATAGAAGCATCGATAACTTTCCAGAAACTTCGGATACATGCAGACGCGTCCCACGCTGTGCGATAACATTTGTTAGGCGGCGAATCGTGGTCGCCCGTGTCAATACCCCCCTCTTAAAAAGCATCGACCCGATGCTGCAAACAAACGAAAGTAATAAAAGAAAAGCACTCCTAACAAAGAAAACAACAAAATAAGGAAGTTCGTCAGCGTCCGTAAAAGGGTTTAAGACGCACCACGTGGACCACTTCAGATCGTGTGCGGCGTCGCTGTGAATGCGAAATGCCGTCTGCCACGACCTCATAGTCCAGTGCGCCAATACGTCGGATGACCTTGTAGGGTCCGAAATATAGTCGCAGTAGTTTTTCACTGAGTCTTCATCGGCGTATCGGGGTCCACACCCAAACACAGTCGCCGGGCTGGTACTCGACGAAGCGTCGTCGGAGGTTGTAGTGTCGGCTGTCGGTCCTCTGCTGGTTCTTGATCCGCAGGCGGGCGAGCTGTCGGGCTTCTTCGGTGCGCTGGAGGTAGGTAGCGACGTCAAGGTTCTCCTCGTCAGTGACGTGCGGCAGCATGGCGTCGAGCGCCGTCGTCTAGTTCCTGCCGTAGACCAGCTTGAACGGCGTGATCTGTGTTGTTTCTTGCACCGCCGTGTTGTAAGCGAATGTTACGCACGGCAGGACGGCATCCCAGGTCTTGTGTTCGACGTCGACGTACATCGCTAGCATGTCGGTGAGGGTCTTATTCAGCCGCTCCGTAAGACCATTCGTCTGCGGGTGGTAGGCCGTTGTCCTCCTGTGCCTTGTCTGACTGTATTTCAGAATGGCTTGGGTGAGCTCCGCTGTAAAGGCCGTTCCTCTGTCGGTGATGAGGACTTCTAGGGCGCCATGTCACAGCAGGATGTTTTCGACAAAGAATTTCGCTACTTCGGCTGCGCTACCTTTCGGCAGTGCTTTTGTTTCAGCGAAGCGGGTGAGGTAGTCCGTCGCCACGACGATCCACTTATTTCCGGTTATTGACGTCGGAAAGGGTCCCAGCAAGTCCATCCCGATCTGCTGGAATGGTCGGCAAGGAGGCTCGATTGGCTGTAGTAATCCGGCTGGCCTTGTCGGCGGTGTCTTGCGTCGCTGACAGTCTCGGCATGTTCTGACATAACGGGCGACGTCGGCGGTCAGGCACGGCCAATAATACTTTTCTTGTATCCTCGATAGTGTCCGGGAAAAACCGAGGTGTCCAGCGGTCGGATCGTCATGTAGGGCGTGCAATACTTCTGGACGAAGTCCTGACGGGACAACAAGAAGGTAGTTGGCGCGGACTGGTGAAAAGTTCTTCTTCACGAGGAGATTATTTTGAAGCGTGAAGGAAGATAATCCACGCTTAAATGCCCTGGGGACAACGTCGGTGTGCCCTTCCAAATATTCCACCAGGCCTTTTAGCTCCGGGTCTGCCCGTTGCTGTTCAGCGAAGTCTTCCGCGCTTATCATGCCAAGGAAGGCGTCATCTTCGTCATCTTGCGGCGGCGGGTCAATGGGGGCGCGTGATAGGCAATCGGCATCGGAGTGTTTTCGTCCTGACTTGTAGGTTACAGTGATGCCGTATTCTTGTAGTCTGAGGCTCCACCGTGCCAGTCGTCCTGAAGGATCCTTTATACTCGCTAGCCAACACAACGCGTGATGGTCACTGACGACTTTGAATGGCCTGCCATAAAGATAAGGGCGAAATTTAGCTGTAGCCCAAACGATGGCGAGGCATTCCTTTTCGGTTGTAGAATAGTTGCCTTCCGCTTTTGACAGCGACCGGCTAGCGTAAGCTATCACCTGTTCGACTCCGTTTCTTCTCTGGACTAGAACGGCACCGAGGCCTAGGCTACTGGCGTCAGTATGGATTTCTGTATCGGCGTGCTCGTCGAAGTGCGCAAGTACCGGCGGCGACTGCATGCGTTGTTTGAGTTCTTCAAATGTGTCGGCCTGCAGCGTTTCCCACTTGAAGCCAACATCACATTTAGTTAGACGTGTCAAAGGCTCGGCGATGCGTGAAAAGTTCTTGACAAAGCACCTGTAGTAGGCACACATGCCAAGGAATCTACGCACTGCCTTCTTGTTGATGGGTTGCGGGAACTGTGCGGTGGCAGCTGTCTTTTGTGGGTCTGGACGGACACCAGATTTGCTGATTACGTGGCCTAGGAACAGAAGCTCATCGTAAGCGAAGCAGCATTTTTCCGGCTTCAGAGTAAGCCCTGATGACTTGATGGCCTCAAGTACTGACGCAAGCCGCCTGAGGTGATCGTCAAAATTTCCAGCGAAGACGACGACGTCATCCAAATAAACGAGACAGGTCTGCCACTTCAATCCTGCTAACACCGTGTCCATGACGCGCTGGAACGTTGCAGGCACCGAGCACAGTCCGAATGGCATAACCTTGAACGCGTAGAGGCCGTCTGGGGTGATGAAGGCCGTCTTTTCGCGATCTCTTTCGTCGACTTCTATTTGCCTATAGCCAGACTTGAGGTCCATCGACGAGAAGTATTTAGCGTTGCAGAGCCGATCCAATGCGTCGTCTATTCGTGGGAGGGGGTATACGTCCTTCTTCGTGATCTTGTTCAGACGACGATAATCAACGCAGAAACGTAGGGTTCCGTCCTTTTGCTTTACCAGGACAACAGGGGATGCCCACGGGCTTTTCGACGGCTGGATGATGTCGTTAAGCAGCATTTCGTCGACTTGTTCTCTTATAGCTGCACGTTCTCGCGGCGAAACTCGGTAAGGGCTCTGGCGGAGTGGTCGAGCGCACTCCTCGGTGATTATGCGATGCTTGGCGACTGGTGTTTGTCGAATCCTCGATGACGTCGAAAAGCAGCCTTTGTATCGGCGGAGCAGACTTCTGAGCTGCTGTTGCTTAACCCTTTCGCTGTCACCGACGTACCGGTACGTTTTCGCGCTTCCCCCCCACAGTGTCACCGACGTACCGGTACGTTCTCTATCGTGCGTTCAAAATTTCGCGCCTGAGCGCAAAGCTGGCGCTCCTGAACTGGCCCCTCCATCTGTTGACTCTTTCTACAAGTTCGTATTTTCGCCTCGACCTATGTTAGTCACGTAATGAAGAGTACGGTGCGACTGCCACTCGCCCCTCTCTCTTTGCTGAGTGGCGCGGTGGCTGCGCGTTCGCTGTATCATGCGTCGCGCGCGTGTGGTTATGGGTTCAAGGGTTGTTCTGGCATCTCCGCGGGTTTGAAGGTTTTTATTTTTATTCTGTTGGTGTGTCTGCTACGGCGCGTCAAGTTCAGCGGCACGCGCCGCGCCGTTGCCTCTCCGAAAAGAGTGACTCGATTGCTGCTTTCGCTCTCTCGCCGCACCCTCGCTTCCGACTTGCAGCAGTAAACGTAAAGCCCTTTGAACTTTGTTTTAGCCTTTTTCCATCTCCCTCTGTCTTCTTGATCACGCAACGTCCCATTTCTCTCCGTTGTGCGGGCGACTGAAAGCGCAACCTCCCTGCGCGCGGTTACTTTCGGATGGCTGAGCGCGCGGACCTTCGTCTGCTCATTGCAGCGGTGGCTCAATTCCGATTCAGAGTACGAGCCGAGCTCGGATTCGGACTCGGACAGTCTCCTGCGAGGAAGAGGGGAGTTCCGCATCGTCAGATTCGGATGTTGAACGGATGTTATAGTCAGGCTGATGATGATGATGATGTTTACTAACAACAGCTGCAGAACACTGAAATGTGCATATTGCAGTGACTATGTTGTTTGTATACCAATCACAATCAAAAATAAATTGCTATATTCATTCCCTGTTATGCTCGTTCCCTGAAACCAAGCCGACACTGGGGGGACGTCACGGCCAGAAAGGTCCGACAGCGAAAGGGTTAATCACGGGGAGACTTGGATTAATGTCGTAGTCTGGTTCATGAACCATCGTCGTCCGGGTAGATGCGGCGGAATCCGAGAGGACAAACGCATTACTGGTTTCCAGAATTTCCTCGATGTACGCGATCGTCGTGCCCTTGTTGATGTGCTTGAACTCTTGGCTGAACTTTGTCAGCAACACTTCAGTTTTCCCTCCATGCAGTCGAGCGATCCCTCTTGCGACGCAAATTTCACGGTCTAGCAGTAGACCTTGGTCGCCTTCGATGACGCCTTCTACGTCAGCGGGTGTTTCGGTGCCGACCGAAACAACAATGCTCGAGTGAGGCGGGATGCTCACTTGATCTTCGAGAACACTCAAGGCGTGGTGACTGCGAAAGCTCTCCAGCGGTATCGCTTGATCTTCCGACAGCGTTATCGATTTTGACTTCAGGTCTATGATTGCGCCGTGATGGTTCAGGAAGTCCATGCCGAGAATGACGTCTCGTGAACACTGCTGGAGGATAACGAAGGTGGCATGGCAAGTCCGGTTATGAACGGTTATTCTTGCCATGCAGATTCCAGTCGGCGTAATGAGGTGTCCTCCAGCAGTCCGAATTTGGGGGCCCTCCCATGCAGTCTTAACCTTCTTCAACTGGGCGGCGATGTGTCCACTCATTACGGAGTAATCGGCCCGTGTCGACTAAGGCAGTGAGTGCGTGGCCGTCGAGAAGTACGTCGAAGTCGGTGGTTCTTTGTCTGGCATTGCAGTTGGGTCTTGGTGTCAGATCACGGCTGCATCGTATTGAACTGAAGCTGGAACGTCGCGTCGCCAAGCCGTCTTTCGTCGGTGTAGTCTTGGCTTCCTGACTTCGTCGGGACGGCGGCGTGTCGTCATTAGGTCGTCGAGATGGTTTCTTTGTCATCTTCGGCGGCGGCGGAGGATCTTCGTCAGTTCGACGAACAGCAACCGCACCTCCATCGGTTGCTGCTTTTAGTTTTCCGGATATGGGCTCGCTGACCGGCCCCGGGCTGGGCCAGTGTATGGTCGGCGCTGCGGCGAGAGGTAGCGGCCTGGTGATGGTGAATGTGACAGTCGTCGAGAGCTCCACTGAGTAGCGGCGAGGTAGTCGGCGATAGCGCGAGGGCGTTCACCTTGCTGCGGGCGCGGAGCGTTGACGGCGAAACCTCGCAGTCCCATCTCCCGGTATGGGCATCGGCGATACACATGGCCGGCTTCTCCGCAGTGATAGCAGAGCGGGCGGTGGTCGGGGGCTAACCAAATGTCTGTCTTCCTCGCGTAGGTACGCTGGGCGAGGTGAATGTGACAGTCGTCGAGAGCTCCACTGAGTAGCGGCGAGGTAGTCGGCGATAGCGCGAGGGCGTTCACCTTGCTGCGGGCGCGGAGCGTTGACGGCGAAACCTCGCAGTCCCATCTCCCGGTATGGGCATCGGCGATACACATGGCCGGCTTCTCCGCAGTGATAGCAGAGCGGGCGGTGGTCGGGGGCTAACCAAATGTCTGTCTTCCTCGCGTAGGTACGCTGGGCGACCGACAGAATTGCGTCGTTGCAGGGCCCTGGCATGGTCGCGGAGGGGAACCTTGACGGCGTGCGACGGCGGCGTATGTCATCGCTTCTGGCTGGGGCTGCGGTAATTGTGGTTGCAGCTCGGGAACTCCAAGTGATCAGTGCACCTCTTCTTTCACAATGTCGGCGATCGAAGCCACTTGGGGCTGCGACGAAGGCAGGACCTTGCGCAGTTCTTCGCGCACAATGGCCCTGATGGTCTCCTAAAGGTCGCCGGAATCCAGTCCTTGGATGGCGTACTGCGGCGTGAGCCCCTGGCGGTTATATTGCTGGGTGCGCATCTCCAGAGTTTTCTCAATCGTCGATGCCTCTGCAGAAAACTCGGCTACGGTCTTCGGCGGGTTACGAATAAGTCCTGTGAGAAGTTCTTGCTTGACGCCCCGCATCAGGAAGCAGACTTTTTTCTCCTCCGACATTTCTGGGTCAGTGCGCCGGAAAAGACGGGCCATCTCCTCTGTGAAGATCGCGATCGTCTCGTTTGGCAGCTGCACTCTGGTTTCTAGTAGTGCTTGGGCTCGCTCTTTTCGCACAACGCTTGTAAACGTTTGCAAGAAGCCGCTTCAGAACGGGTCCCACGTCGTTAAGGTGGCTTCTCGATTCTCGAACCAGGTCCTGGCGGCATCTTCCAGTGTGAAATAGACATGCCGCAGCTTGTCGTCGCTGTCGCCACTGTTAAACGTAGCGACCCTCTCATACGTCTCGAGCCAGGTTTCCGGGTCCTCGAATGTTGATCCGCAGAACGTCGGAGGTTCCCTGGGCTGCTGCAGCACGATGGGGGACGCTGGGGCTGCCATTGGGGTTGCCTTGTCCACAATCTTCTTGGTCTTCTCAGGTGGAAGTCCGTGCTCCGGGGGCAGCTGTTGAAGACGGCGGCTTGCTCGATGCTCCGGGACTACGTTGGTGTTCCCTTTGCGGTCTGGGCTTGGATCACGGCTTGCCGGGGGCGTCCTGTACATGAACGAAAAGCACCTCCACCAGATGTCACGTGGTGGTGACGAAGAACACAGTAGCAAATACTGTGAAAGACAAAACTAACTTTTATTGGGCGAACCTGTGCCCACAAAAACAGGCTACACTTATAGCACGATAGCGGCGAACACGGTCGGCGATCGTCGAAAATCTGATCAGCGGGTCAAGTGCGTCGGCTTTTATACAGCAGTCATCGAAGGTTCCAGACTAATCGTTGGGACCCGCATGCCTTCCACAAAGTTCTGCAACATTCGAGTCACGCGATGAAATCAGATAACACAAGGTTCGGCGACAACAGACAGCGGATAGAAGCATCGATAACTTTCCAGAAACTTCGGATACATGCAGACGCGTCCCGCGCTGTGCGATAACATTTGTTAGGCGGCGAAACGTGGTCGCCCGTGTCAATATTTCACATAGCTTGCTCTCAGCGACTGTGAACCTCTCACACAAGAAGCCGGTTCAGGTGACTCCATCGCGGCGACCGCGTGCAGTGAGTGTTCACTGTACGTACACTCGAAACCCGCGATAACAATATCCCGAAACAACTAAATTCTTGCGACAACAAAATATTTTTGTATCACCGGTGAACACCCATGGAATTCCATGTATTTCGTACCCCTCGACAACACAATGTCGCTTTACTACAATTCTGCATCAATGAAATTTGCCGGAGCGTAAACCTGCATATTACCCACTCACACAAGGCTAGCAGGCCCTGAAGTATGCTCAAACGCAATTTCTCTGCACCAAAATTATGTAAAATACCACCACATTACGCCTGCATGGGCACTGCCATTTTTGTTTACAAAAACAGCCAAGCACCAAAAGCGATCACATGCGCTGGAAACATGTCGGGGCCAGCATTTATTTTGTTGATCACCCGTCTGAAGCGGCATGCATGTTGCTATCGACATGTGACGACAGTTTTTGCGCGTGTAGTGCAGTGCATAATGCGCGCCATGGTGAGAAAAATGTTGCAAAAACAAGGAAATACACATCCCACTGACATGGGAGTGTTTATGTCGCTTGAGATGGTGGTCGCAGCATGGAGTGCCACGCATCGGGCCGCAATTGAGCGATTGTCTAGGAATTCGCATCCCTTGCTTCAAGGAAGCTGGTTTTGGTTCCACCCGACAGGCATGGCATGATAATTCGGCGGCAGATGTACACTTGCACACAGGGGCCGCAATCTCAATCAATTGCCTTCGGGTATACGAGATAAGATCACTTTTGCGGTCAGCACCGGACATGTTGGCGCCTACAGGCTACACAGCGTGCGCTGGAGAAATGCTGCTCATGCATGGAGTGCTGTTGCTCTGCGTCCGGTGCTGAGTTATGCAAGATCTCGCAAAAGTGATCGCATCTTCGGAAGCGCATGCGGCACACTTTGTGCTTTTGGCTATGCAGTTCCATATTGACACGTGTACTTGTCTATCTTTCTCGGTTGACTGCTTTTCAAATGCTAAATGTTATCACTCAGTGCAAGACATGCCTGCATGTATCAGAAGCTTCTTGAATGTTATCGATGACAGTTACCATTGTCTGCCATCACCAAAGCTCGCGTAATCTGATTGTTTTGAGCCATGCAAATAGTATAGTACTTTCTGGAAGACACCCGGGCACCAGCGATTACACCAGAACCTTCGACGAGCGATGGAAGCCGACACGCTTGACCCCCTGATCAGACTTCGACGATCACCAACTGTGTTCGCTGCTATTATTGTTCTTTGAGTGTAACTTGCTTTTGTGGGCACAGGCTCTCCCAACAGAAAGTTGGTTAAGCTATTCACAGTTTTGCTGCTGTGTTTTTTCGCCACCACTACGTGACAATATGTTTGAGCAAGCTTGGTAAAGTAGGCCAACGGAATTTTGACAGTAAAGTTTTGTTCTGCGACGCATTACCTATCTGTGCTCTCTCATTTCGCAACAATTAAATTCTCGCGCAAGTGAATTTTTTCGCATTCCCCGCCGATTTCGTTATTGCGAGGTTCAACTGTACTTGGTAAGGAGATAGCGTCTACAAACCATTCTGTGCTTTCTGTTTGCCCAAGATTATTATGACAGTACCAAACTTTCTTCATTTCAAGAGTACTTACAGAAATGTCAAGGAGAGCTTCCGCATGGTTATTATGGGGGCCGACAGACAAACCTATGAGGAGCGCGGCTCTATATCTTTCATACTACACAAGCGAGGCGCTTCCGGCATATGGCGAGTCCGTAAGTCCTTGACCCCACTACCAAAAAATTCTGTATTTGGAAAATTTACCAATTCCCAGTAGCTGTCCTTACCAGCCTGTGTCTTATTCATCATTATCATCATACTGAGCCTATTTACCCTGGTCTTGTGCTAGCTGATTCCTGCAAACAGTCTCTGTTCATAAATTGTGCTTCGCTTTCATCTATGTGGTGCCCCGTCACAATACGAATACAGCTGAACCTATTTTTCTCTCTCGACTCCTATTAAGTCAACGTTCTGACAAGGAAACCTGTCGAAATGTCAGCTCCAAACTTTTCCACCACTGTCAATGATAATGGGTGATCTGCTCACATGCTATAACTCAAGGCTGCAATGGCTTTGTAGACATACGGCATTGAACAAACCTTGGCAACCATAGTAGTGCTGGTGCTGCTGGTGCTGCTACTGCCACTAGCTATGGAAATACAACCGCTTTGTTCCTGCTTCACGTGCAGCATGGGGAGGTCCACAGAGCTGGCAAAGTGGCCGCCCACTGTCAGGCAGCTGTCTGGCTTCCTGTCCCAGGTGCGAGAGCAGCCTTGGCCACTGTTGACTGAGAGCTGGTTTGCGTCGTGCATATCTATCAGCTGGCGGTGGCTGGCATTCGCAGAAGCCTGCAGGTCAAGCAAGGAATGGCAGAACATTGTTGCCTGTGTATCTTGAAAGGTTTCTGCACAAGAAAAATACAATGGTGAAGAATACGCTAATGACACATTTCTTTCTTTTTACCTCTAAATTGGTCTAGAGCCAAACTGTTTTGGGGTTCTTTTAAGCACCTTTCATGTTTCTCTTGGGTGTTCATGCATTGTGCAATAAAGGTTCAGCTGTGGATCAGTGCTGTCCGCTTGCGCTTCTCTAATGTCCATGTCCTAGTAATCGAAGGTTGTGGCTTCATGGGCTGACGGTGATACCAGTGCAAGGTATCTGTCCTGGAAATGATTTTCATGTGATTTGTAACTCAGGCAAATACTGCAGGCAGGGCAACTTTACATCGAACACACACTTCACAGCACTGACCAACAAAGATAACTGATAAATGTCCCCAGCAGCACATCTAAGCAGGTCTATACTTTGAGGCTACAACTTGACTATGACAATCACCCTCCAATGTTTCTGCCAAACTTATAGAATTTTTTTGTTTTATTGATTCATTCACAAGTGTCAATGGCAGGTAAAAAAAGAAAGTTAAAACTTTTTTTATGCAGCTACCATGCACAATATAGTGTGCCGAGAACAGGTTTCATTGTAACATACGGCGCCAAAACTCAGCGGAAAACTGCTGCTTGATACCTACAGGCTAAACGTTGCAAACGCAATAATATCTCAGCTGAAGCTTACATAAAACCACCCATGGCTCACAAAAATTTAACCCCTTATGTGCCTTGCATGAGCTGTGTTCATCCATGCGTTTCTGGTGAAAATGGCCAAGGCCGAGCTTTGCTCCTCGACAGTACTTTTTATTTCCTCGCTACGTCATAAATGAGATTGTTCCGTCTCAGTGCTTCTGGCAGCAGACGATCCAGTGAAAGCAGGAGCAAGATTATTCTGTAAGACATATTTTCTGCACATATGACCACACACAAAAGAAAGACATGCACCCGACAACACAGGCAATGTATGTGTCTTTGTTTTGTGTGCGTCTTGTTTGCAGCAGGTATGTCTTGTAGCAACTACCAACTAAATAAATAAGCAGTTCTCCTAGAGCTTATTCTGGTGAAGCAAGCAAAACAAGTTGGCAACGAGGGTCTTTAAATATGGCGCTGCTAACAGCTCAAACTTCATTGGCTTCTTCAGAGAAAAGAAAGAAATGACTTCACCAATGAATTCAATGATTCTGAAGGTGAAGTGCACTGCTCTTCAAGTGAAGAAGACGCTGATATTCTCCATGCAGTCAGCTCATCTTCTACTGATGTATTCTAATGGCAAAGACGAAGCAACATTTTCTCTCTTTTTGGAGCAAGTGTGTTAAAATGACAGAGCGAGGGTACGAATGCATGTTCCAGTGGGAGATTGAGAGCAGATCACGAGCAGTGATCATTCCATGGAGCAGTCGAAGCCACTCCCTGAAAATCGGCAGACTGGACTGGAACTATGCATGAGATATTTTTTTTATGTGTGCATTTTTGTGCGCTTCCAGCTCACAACATTTAATGGTGCCGTGATCTTTTTCGTGCCAATGGCGGACCCTATGCATGACATGTCAAGGTGTGCTGCATGTCTTCTGGTATTTGATAGTGACATCCCAGACTCAGATTCTTCAAGTTCTGATATGTGCAATGAATTGGACGCAGACAGTGATGCTGAAGCTGCCAGAGACAGGCAGATGACACTGGTAGAGAAGAGTGGAAGTGTGTGACCATGGATAAGATATCCTGCGTAACTATGAATCCGGTAGAGAACTCCCACTCCCTCTCTCATGCTACGTCCTCCAGCAGTGTGGCTTGTGTTCCAATTGTGAATTTGGAGGCACTGCTCAGTGCCAGAAAGAGGTGCCTACTCGCAGAGTAAGTCAGCTGCTCTGACTTTGCCACTGGAATAACCCGTAAGAGTGAGTATCTCACAGTACATGGCATAGTGCTGTTAAACTTCACTTTTGTAATAATGGCTCAGATTTTAAATAAATGCACACTTAAAATATTTTGTGCTGTTTCCTGTAAAAAAACACCATAATAAGAAAATTTGGCAATTATGAGTCAGAATTTGGAATAATAACTTGACATGGATGGCGCTTAAGTCTCAAAGAACGAATCAGGGCCTTCCTCTTCAAGTAGAAGGATAGCATGTGACAATATGTTGCAGAAGAGGCTATAAAACATTCATGTGCATGTTTTGCATTGGGAAATGATATTTAAAATTAAATTTAAGATTAATTTATTTAATTAGTTTACTTAAGGTAAGCTGCAGAAAGATCTTTGGGCGTGTAAAAAGCCTAAATTCATACAGTGTAGACGTAGAAGAGCCTCCATGCAAATTCTAACGTGTGGAACAGAAGTGGATGTGTCACAAAGAGCTTGCAGACATAGACGTTTCTGATAAATAAAAGCAAAAAAAACAAACAAGAACAATACCGCCCGCCAAAGCCCGCCAAAGCAATGATGCTTTTGAGCGAGACTGGGCAGTGCTCTCGCCTGAATGTCAGTCTTGAGCTTAAGAACAGAGGAAACAGTAGGAAGAGATAAAAAATAAAAAGTACAATAGCAAAATTAAATTTCTTACATGTGCCACAAACAGTAACCTGTAGTCTGCGAAAGCATCAATGCTTTTATGCGGACCACTATGTATTTGCCTTCAACAAGGTAAGTACACAATTTCAATCCCTTCCATTCCCTCACCCTTTTCTTGCATCGCTCGACTAATTTCTAGTATTTGTTCCTGCACGAGCAATAGTTTAAGCAAAGACATATTACAGCAGCAAAATGTATGTACAGCACAATGCTCTATTTCACCATATACAGTTGTCTATGTTTTAGAAAAGTAGCAGTCATCAATCGCTATTAGAAAGTAAAAAGAACACAATACACATAGAAAGAACACAATACTATAGTCTGTTTTATACAATTGTTAGCGAAATTTCATCAGAAAAAGTCCTTCCACATGGTTTGCTTCTGCTATTCCCAGCCACTTGTCAGAACCGTGTGACGTACACAATCTTTTATTTTCCTGAATGACGATACTTTGGGAACTTGTATTTTATTAAAGTAGAACGGTACATAATATGATCTCATTCTTTTACCATAGTTTGTGAATGCTTTAGCCCGAAAGAATATCTCAGTCTTGCGCAGATCACAAGCTTTTATATTTTTTGTTTTAAAGGATTCATCAAAATAATGCTTCATAAATATCACAGAGAGAAAAAGTTGTTTAACATCAAATATACCATGTTCTGCCATCAGCTCACTGTGGCTGATGGAGTTGTTTGTTCCGTATGCTATGTTATTCATTATTTTTGTTATTGTTCTATATAACACATTGAGCCTTGTAGCTTCCCAGTTAGCTTCTCGTACGCGTGTAAATAATTTAGTGTTAATAAAGTGTCCCAATGATATTCTTTAATTAATCTATCAATCTTCTGGTTATCGAAGATATGGAATTCTTGTTTAGTTTCCCCATGTGAAATGGGTAAGTCTTCACTGAACACTGTGAGAGCAATTAAATAATGGTCAGCAACTTTTTCGTTTACAATCCTTGTTACAGGTTGCATGCTAGCAACACGCGTTAGTATGTGGTCAATACATGACGTCTTAAGTTTGTTCCCCAAGAATTCTTCTCGCATGACCCCTGTGAAGTTATTTTCTAAGCCATAACTTGAAATGAGAGTGAAACAGTCACTGACATAACTGTTAGTAGTAGAAGAAGTATCTATGTTGAGATCACTTACCAGAATTATGTTCTGTTTTTTCTCTAGTGTCGTTAAAAGATGCTGCGATTCCCCAAAAAATGTGCCTATATGCACCTGGTGGCCTGTAGATAGTGCTGATTATGAATGATGCACGTGCACATTCGACTGATAACAGTAGTAGAGAGTTTTAGAATAGGGGCCCCAAACACTTTGGGGCCCCAAAGAAATAGCGTCGAAGCCACTGCGCATGCGCGAGACGCAAACTGCATTTGGGTTTTGCGTTGGGAATGCTATTTCACCGGTTTAGTGGGAGCCCAAATAGCGTTCCCAAAAGCTTTGCGTCAACAAACATGGCGGCACCTATCGAAGCGACGGCTCTAACCTAGCACCAAACTGGGTTTGATTCGCGGTAACGCGTGAAGTTCGCAAACTAAGAGAAGTGACTGCGGTTAGCGCTTTCTCTCAACTAGCGTGTGTTATGAAGATTGATTCATTAGATGCCGCTGATTCCGAAGTCGAGTGCAGATTTTATGGCTCGTAGGCCTAACACGGCTAAGCTTGGCTGGTGAAGGCACGTAAAGTTGGGTTTGTTGCTCAAAACTAAGTGCAACTAATTGTTTGCTGCTTGAAGAATAACCTCTAAATTGTAATTAAATGCGAATACACTCAAGTCAAAATTACTATTCCTATCATAAAATGGTATATTTTATTTAATTATTTCTAATAGCTTTTCTTTGACGCCATAGTGGCGCTGTCAGCGCAAGACGCTACCCGCAAACGCAAAGCCCTATTCTAAAGCTCTTCACTCCTGCGTGCCCCAACGCTAACACCTGCAAAGCTCTTTGGGGCCCCAAAATATTGGGGCCACTATTCTAAAACTCTCTAGTATCTCTGCTTCTTTTACAGTTATGGTCAGTCTTTCGCATAGCCAATTGTTTCTAACGTATAATACCTCTTCCTCTTCTCTCGTGACGGCATACCGAAAATTGTTCAAAATTTTTTATTTGATATAACTTAGCATTGGTTTCATCTACACTCACTTCAGTAAGGATAATCACATCTAACCAGTTCTTATATGGCTCCAAATAAAGCTCTCATAGATCCCCATGCTGTGTATGGGGATCTGTTCTGTGTATGCTTCTGATGTTAATGTGAATCAGATCAAGGCATGCAGTTTTTCCTTCCTTGCAGGTGTATCTCTGCCAGTAATTTACTCAGCCTTTAATTGAGTTGGATTCTACTTCTATGTCTACGTCATTTTCATTAAACTCGCTTCATTTTCGATTCTGATAACACTGGCTCCTTCTTGATTTTTTACGAGTACTTTACCATTCTTCACTCACGCGAACTTGTGCGACTTTTCTTTAGCTGCATTATTCGGCATCCACAACAACTTCCTTGCATATGATGTCAGGTTTTCATTAATGAAGATTTTATCGAACTTTAGCTGAAGTCTTTCGGCTAGCCATGCATCTCTAATTGAACTGTTAGAGAATCTAACCAGTATAGACGGAGTTGACCCTGTCCTAACTCTAATTCTGTGAATTGCCTCTAGCTGTCCATCCATTGGCTTAGTCAGACCCAATTTGCCAGTCCAATTGTTCAAGATATCTCTCAGGTTTTCATTGCTTGACTGAGGTATTCTGTGCATTTCCATATTACTTCTCCGAGAGTACTCTCCTAAACTTTCAATTGTTAGTTTCATCTGCACGACCTCATCTGACAGACTGTCTGATTTCGCACTTAGGTTCACAGTTGTCGTCTGCAGATTTTTAATCTCTTTCATTTGTGTTTGAATCGCCTTCAGTAGCCTGTCGTAGTGTGAAAAATTGTGTTCCAGTGAACCCTCCATTCCTAAAATTTGCTTATGTTGTTCCCCCAGCTTATGATGCAGAATTTAGAGCACTGAGGGCCAGCATGACTCTCCAGAACACCATGCACTGCAAATATTCGAGGCCATGGTCTCGTACTTCTGCTAACCACCAGGTGCATGCATCGCCTGCTTGGGTGCTACTCAAAGGATCTTGATAAGGAAATTTGACAAAGAGCAGCCCTGTAGCCTTTCCGAGACTGCTTCAATAGCATGAACGACTCGTTTACAACAAATTTATGAAAAATGAATTTTCATTGCAGTTGGTCTTTCAAATGTGCAACACAGTTAAGAGAAGTCAGCATCTTTGAAAGCCGTTCCTTAAGTAACAGATGGTTGTGTGTGAGCCTTGCCTGCCCGTATGGATCCAGAAGAAAAGTACTACGAAACAGTATAGGCTGCGTGCGCAACTTGTAAAGGCGGGTTTTCGAAAATGGATAATCAGAACTCTTTGCAGCCTACTCAAGACAAAGTGGGCTTTATGCAGGACTGGGCAGCCGAGTAAATGATCTCACAAACAAAAAGACTGTGTAATGTAAAATATAATAGCATCGCACCTGCAAAAAGAAAATACTTTGTTATGCTTCACTACTTATGCAACAGACTCCCACTGAAAGGGGTAAAAGAAGATAGAGCCCTTCCGATGGACTTTGGTGACGACCCAAGGAATTTCCCCAGCACCTCAATGAATTCCGATTAATCATCATCATAATTTCATCAATTAATTAAGTCGAGCGCAAATGAAACCTTTTGACCACTCACGTCGTTGTCAACAACAATGTCAATGAGTTATTTTTTCTAAAAATGAAATAGAACTGAAGAAGTAGCATTTTTTTTTCATCTTACAATATAACACCAGGATGTTTTTAGCACCGAGTAGTTGAGCACTAGGGACAGAATTTCACTGAGGAGGGCTTTCATCATCGGGCAAGTGCTTGCATGTCCCGAGGGCGTCTCTAATCATGTCTTACATTTACCTCAATTTTTCGATTATTAAGGCTCTGTTCACAATAATATTGAAGCCCTAGAGATACTCAAGCACTAATCTATCCCTTTAGCTTGACTTAGTATTTGCCTTCAGTGTCCCGTTCAAGGACAACATGCTGTCCATCATCATCATGGGTGACTTCAACATGGACCTATATAAACCTGAAAGCAAATGGCCGCCAGTGTTTGTGCGAGAGATATGTGGTGTGCAGTTGGTTCCCCTTGATCTACAAAGATTGGGGGAAGCAAGCGATCATGTTTCTGTGAGGGGTGCTCATGAATTGTATGTGTAGAGTGCGCCAATGGATGCGCCACTGGTGATGGCCTTGCTAAGTGCGCTCTGGAAGGAGGCACCCATCGGCTGCAGTTTTCTGCATCCTTGCTCATGATCTTGTTTTATTCCCATTTTCGACGTGAAATAAACAACACCCACCACATGTGTGCGGTGGCTGAAGCTTCAAGGCATGTTGAAAAGCAACTCTTGTGTGATGAGGTGCTCAAATCCCTAAAAGGTCGCCAGTGACACAGTTCTTCTCATTCCCTGCGAGGCCTCATGTGTGGGAGCAATGGAGCACCACCATTTGGTAGAAAACTTCTTGTTCCCATGCTATCTTTCTGTCACTGTGAAGCTTGTCCCACTCGATGTTTACTTGGGTAAGTGACAGGGTTGATCACAACATAGCCACATTTCAGTTCAGTTTGTCCACCATGCCTTGCCGCTACCGTTTGCTGCTTCTTTACTATTTTGCTCTAGCTGGAGAGCACGAGTGTTTTGTGTTGTGTGTTAAAGCTGCTGCAGCCTGCAAGCACTGATTTTGTTGGTTTGATGCAATGCGCTAAATTGTCGCACCAGCTGTCATGCACTTCATGTTATTGGATCTATTTTATGCATGGCTTCGCACATGTTGAACTGCTGCTACTTGTTTCATGCAGAACTGTTTAGAACGACAAAAAGCTGAGCTAGTTGGTCAGGATTCATTATGCAAAAAGTAATCAAAGCCTTTGATTACTTTACATAAGGAAGAGTTTAAGTGCCTTAACAGTTATCTCTCCCGTAGAATGGCACATGTACCCGACTGTCACGTGGTGATGCCATTCCAGAGCTTGTGCAGATGAGTTTTGCGTCTTTCTTGTTTTTTTTCGCCTCGGTGCTCCCTTCAGTTGACAGTCAGCGTTCGTGTTGTTCACTTCTCTTCTCTTGTGTCCTGTCTGCACGCCTCACCTTTTTGTAGAACTGTTGTCAACTTTTATTAAGCACAAGGTTTTCACCTCACCTCATTTGCAGCCGGGTTAAATCACATTGTGTTTTACCAGACTGGTTGGATGAATGACTGAATGATAAAGTGCTTCTTTAAAGCTTTATTCTTTTTGCCTGACAACACCCTCGACACTGTGATTAGTTAGAAAATATTTTAGAAATGAGGTAGCTCAGGACGAGGATTGCTGTTAGCTGCTCCATATGGTATTGCTGTTCCACTTTCACTGAAAGAATTCCGAGTCGTTTGTGAAGTCAATAAAGCTTGCTGCTGTCTGCGGAGTTACCGCACAGAGTACTTTGTTTCTTTTCACAGCTTGGTGCCTTTTTCGTGCGCACTTGGTGATCATATTATTTTTTTGTTAATATCCATTGTGGCATAGAAGTGCAACATTTATGCTGGAAAGGGCGGCCTTGCCGCCAGCATCCACTTACCTTCGCTGGCGCTGCTCCGTCTTTAAATATAACATATGGCTTCTCTCTTCAGTAACATAAAAAAAATATAATCTGGTAAGACGTTTGCTTTGTAAGTTTCGAAGCCGGTCACTAAGAGAATTTCAAGCAGACAAAACACTTCTATGAAGGGCAGTTTGTTGGCGTATGCAACGGCGGTGCAGTGCTAACTCACACTATTATTCATCTGTGCGTTTGGTGACTGGCCTGATTAATGTATGCATTTGCATTAACAATTTCACAATTGCTCTTCATGAGGCAATTTTCATGGCAGTTATTCAATGATGTCATGTGCATTCACCGCTAGTAAGTTCACTACAGTGTGTGCCGGCATTGCGACAAGCTGAGTTGTCTGAGATACAAGTCTGCATCAACAGTAACGCAGCAGGGTAGAATTAAAAAAAGATAATGATTGAGATATAATTAACAAATTGAAATGGCTGCTTAACACTATTTCCACTTTGTAACCGGGCTTTGTTATGCTTGTCTGCGGGATGCATCTGCCATGTAAGCGGACTAGGTTATCCCAAACTCTGGTAACATTGTGTACATGTCTGCTTTCATGGAGGCTTGCGCCTTTCCTGCAGCTGTCGCTACAAAACAAGCAGTTTGGCACCCGAACAAAAGAGAAATCGCAGCTGCACACTTCAGTCATCATGCTGCAAAGGGTTGTCATCAGCTACTGCTCCGAAGTTTGCTTTTGAAACTGCCCACTAGATGGCCATCAGTGGCGCTTCTATAGGGGGCGCACTATGGATATACGTATGCCACGACGACTTGTGTTTCACCGTTCACAGGCCTCTGCTTTCCATATTTGCAGTATCTCCTCCCAAAATGCATCGGATTGCTTTGGAAGACCTCATTACCATGGCATGCAAAGTGTCGTGTTGCGAAATGACCATGACAGCGTTCTCTTTCAGTGCCAAGATGTAAAATAAGCATCTATACAATGCCTCATCCATGTTAAAAAAAACAAATTACTCAGACAACTTGAGTACTCCTCCTATAATCATGTGTACCAAAGCCAGTGTGTACATAAATTGATGCACAAACCTTTGTTTCAGACTCCATGTGTTTTGAATCTGCTTCATTTTGTTTCCTGATCCTAGTGCAGTCTCACCAGATTCCTGTGTGTACATACTCTTCGAAAAGACCATGTAGTTTCTCAAACACTTAGACCTTGCATGTTAACGCTCCTACTTGTCCAATTCAATGTCATAACTCTTACTCGTACAAGCAATCCTTGTTCATTTAAATGATGTTCCAACTCGTTGGGCGTGACTGACCTACATGTCATTTTCTGTATTCAAGCACGTGCTAGTCGCATATGCTTTGGTCTAGGTATTTTGTACGCATTTAATGAGCTGTAGAAAGAAAGCTAATTTTTTACTGATTGAGGGCAATGACGTGCAACCGGACCCGGGACCGTATTTACAAAACTTGACTACAGCGCGTACATAGACAGAAGGACCAGAAGAACGACGAGCGCTTGTCGTCGTCGTTCTTTCTGTCCTTTTGTTTATGTACGCGTTGTAGTTAATTTTTCAACGGAATACCAACTAGCCCGCACCCAAACCCTGCGTCACAAAGGCGCTCTTGCGCTAGATTTGTTCGTAAGGGAAAATCTAACCAATCCCGACGCCGAGCGAGCCAATTGCAAAGAACACTCACGAGCGAGGTACTTTGTAACTCCGACCCCCCAACCGCCTGGATGGGCGCAGCGCTGCTACTGGCCTCGGCGATGCGGCGGCGTTTCTCCGGGCTCGTGTAGAGCGTGGGCACCGTGGCGGTTCTAAGTAACAGTGAATTGTTGTGGTAGGCAGAGCCCGTGGTGCGCCTAAGCCATTTGGAGGTGAAGTGCAGAGTACAGACGAAGCCGGTGCGACTGTCGGGCAGCCAGTTGCTTTTGCCGGGGCAGCCGCGCACGAAGTCGAGCCAGGCGCCGTAGAGCTTCGACTGGCGCCGGTCGGGGAAAGGGAGCAGCACGGCGTTCGGGGCGCGCTGCAGGCCGCACACGGCGCAGCGCGGTGGTTCGGCGTCTTCCTTTGGCATGATGCAGCTGTCGTTGTACGCCACTCGAGTCGTGAAAGACTAGACCAGTGGCTAGACCCTGTTTGAAAGAACTCGCGCACGACGGCACGGCATCGATCGTTGAACGAAGGTCGCACAACGCACACCGGCACCAAACCACACATTAAGCCATCGTGCAGACACGCACCGGTACACCTTCTTCCGTTCCTTAGCACAATGTTCACACAAGCGCTGGCGGTCGTGCTGGCGGTGATGTCGTTTACCACAGCTAGAGTGACCCACAGCCACTACAGTTTATTCTGGAAATTCCGCCATTTTCTTCGAAGCGTGACGTAGACGCGACGCTTACAAAATGGCGCTGATGTCCTTGTTTTGCTTTCGTAACGTGACGTAAACTTGACGTTTTGCTTATAAAACTGAAATGAAGGCACTGAACCTCACGTTCTTGATAAAGCAAAACTGTCTTCCTTTCCAGTAAAAGTAAAGCAGTTAGCTCAAAGCGTACGATTATTCCGTTGAAAACGCGTCTTCCTTCCGTCGTCTGCTTCATAATATGGGGGGGGGGGGGGGGGGCATAGAACTCATGGCCATAGAGTTTCTCACTACATTACCTAGAGGGAAATCTGGCGCTGCTGCGCTGTGGTATGAATGGCCACATCGAGGATCTGGATGGATACACAGATGGTAATGGGAAGTTGATGCTAGACTTCTGTGAACGACTCAACCTAGTTATAGTAAATAGAGAAACTAAGTGTGAGGGACAAATCACGTGGGAGTCCCGTAACAGACAAACGACCATTGACTACTGCTTAATGTCGCAGGGATTGTATAGCAAGCTAGCAATAATGGAAATAGACGAAGAGGGGAAGTACAGCCTCGGAAGTGATCATAAGCGTATTAGTCTACAGTTGGGAGCCCTACTCAAAAGAGAAATACAGGAAAGCCAAAAAGAGTACGCAAAATTAAATGACACGCAAATAGCGCAAATAGCGGCGGGCATAGAGGAAGCAATAATGAAACATCCCATGGAAAGGTGGGATTATAATCAGTTAGAACTACTCATTAGTACAAAAATAAAAGAGGTAAAAGGAGTAAACCGCTGGAGAGGAAAGGGGAAGCCACGAAGTTGGTGGAATAAGGAAATTAGAGAGGCCATCGAACAACGACGGTGGGCATCTCGGGAACACAGAGAAGCAAAGAGGGCGCAGTTATCTGAAGAGGAAATAGGCCAAAAATGGGAATATTATCGACAAAAGAAACAACAAGTGCAGGTCCTCGTCCAGGCTAAAATAAAGCAGTCCTCTGATCGCTGGCTGGCTGAAGCTCGCGATGCAACTAAAGGGGGGTCAAGAAAATTCTGGAACCATATAAGCTGGCTGGGTAAAGCTAATCACAGAAAAGAGGAACAGATTCACGATGCCGAAGGAAATTGTTTAGAGGGAGATGACGCTGTGAACTACATTGTTTCAGTTATAGCAGAGTCATTTAGAAAAGACGATAGGGTAATCGCCCCAAGTGAGGGAGCAACACAGAATAGCATAATAGAAAACAGCTTAGAATTGACCAATCTTAACTGAAAAAAGGCGGAGGCAAATGTTCCAAAATGCACGTCCGCGGGGATAGACGAAATTCCAATCAAGTTAATTAATGAACTTGGCCCAAGAAGCAAGGAAACGCTGATAAAAGCATTGGAGGCAGTCATAACAAATAAGCAAATTCCGCACAGCTGGAAACAGAGTAAAATGAATTTGATTTATAAAGGAAAAGGTGATAAGAAGAACATAAAATCTTTCCGACCAATTACGATAACATCAGTTATATATAGGCTGGCGATGCAGGCGGTGAAATTAAAAATGCAGTCATGGGTAGAAAGTAATAGAATACTTGGAGAACTTCAGAACGGGTTCAGAAGTGGTAGGCGCTTAGATGATAGCCTGTTCGTGCTTACCCAGTGCATAGAAATAGCTAAGGCGGAAAATATACCTCTGTATTTAGCCTTCCTGGACATAAGTGGTGCATACGACAATGTGAACAGGGAACTCCTGTGGAACATATTAAAAGCTGAAGGTATCGGTAATGAGGTAATTGATTTTCTACAGGAGCTATATCGAGAAAATAATGTTGAAATAACATGGGAAGGAATCAAGAGTACGACAACTGTCGAGGTTCACAAAAGATTAAGGCAAGGTTGTCCTCTATCACCGCTGCTGTTCATGCTTAATATGATAAGCATGGAAAGAAGGTTACAACGAAGCAGTCTAGGGTATAATCTGTCGTACAGATTAGGCGAAAAGGTTGTTGAGCAACGACTACCGGGTTTAATGTATGCGGACGATATTGTACTGTTCGCAGATAGCCAGGAAGATTTGCAAACTCTGGTTAATTACTGTGGGGACGAAGGAGAGAGTTTAGGTTTCAGTTTTAGTGCAGCTAAGTCCGGTGGGATGTTTTTCAACGATACAACTGATCAGGAGCTTACAATACAAGGCCACGAAATACCCCGAGTGGCCGAATACAAGTATCTCGGGGTATGGATAAACAAAGGGCAGATGTACACGGAAAAGCACGAACAGTCTCTAATAGCAAAAGGGCGAAGAGATGCCAGGATAATGAAACATAAGGCATTGTGGGGTTACAACAGGTATGAGGTACTAAGAGGCATTTGGAAGGGAGTAATGGTGCCGGGGCTTACTTTCGGGAATGCGGTCCTGTGTTTAAGGGCAGAGGTTCAGTCGAGACTAGAGGTAAATCAGAGAGCTGTGGGAAGGTTAGCACTAGGTGCCCACGGGAAAACCACAAACGAAGCAGTACAGTGAGATATGGGCTGGGCGTCATTCGAAGCACGGGAAGCTCAGAGTAAAATCCTATACGAAAAACATCTGAGGAAATTGGATGATAACAGGTGGGCAGCTAAGGTGTTTAAATACCTATACAGAAAGAGCGTTGACTCACAATGGCGGAAAAGAACTAGAAAGCTAACCAGTAAGTATGCCAGACACGAGGACGAAAAAGGACAGAGCATTAAACGACAGGTTAAAAATGCGGAAGGTAAAAATTGGATAAATTCAATGGGAAAGAAGCATAGTGTAGAACTATATCGATACTGGAAACAGCAGATCAGGAAGGAAGCGTTTTATGATAACTCAAGAGGCAGTGCCCTACTCTTTGAAGCTAGATCAGGATGTCTTAGAACGCGGAGCTATAAAAAGAAATTTAACGAAGAAGAAGACACATGTACTGTGTGTGGTAAATATGTAGAAACAATGGAACACCTCATACTAAAATGTGATGGTATCAACCCCGATGTCGATGCGGCCACAGTCACCCTTCCTGAGGCCCTAGGGTTCAGAGATAATGATAGTCATGTAAATAAAGGTGCGGTGGAAATTAGCAAAAGGCGATTGGAGGATTGGTGGCTCAAAAGCAGAGAGGTGACATAAGGTTAAAAGGGTAGGAAGACGTATTTAAAGAAAATCGAGAAATTCAATAACACACAACACAGATAAAAATAAAAATTAAAGGCAAAATAAAAATCTGAGCATGGTGGCAACTGCCATCGCCCCGTTTCAAAGGGGACGCTCCTACCTTCCATCCATCCATCCATCCATGCATGGGAATGCCGGTATATTGTGGATTCGGATTGGCATCGTTCTCGTAGAGACAGGACACCTTGAAGGGCCGGCGTTGCGCGTACCCGGTGGTTCGAACGGGTGCGTTGCGTTCACCCAAATAGCCAACTAATACTGATTTGGCTTGGCTCCTGTTGGATTTTTAAAAGGCAGCGGTAGTGCGCTTTGGACATTTCTTGGATTTCTTGTGAGCGACTGTGAAACAGGGTGTAACCTTTCTCTATGGTGAAACCTTTACGAGGTGTTTCTGCGTTGTATTTTCGATTTAAGAGGTCTTCACTACCGTGGTTAGTTTGTTTGGCTGGTTAGTACATGTGCAAACGCTCTTTTGTGATGTTCTGGAGTTGTGGAAGGTCGTCGCCCCTATTGCAAGTACTTGCGTTGTCGCGACAGAGCAGAAACAAGTGCTATAACCTACCCCGGTGGTCGTGTAGGCGTCAGCTCTCGAAGTATTGGGCAATGCACGGTGGGAGCTTGCACCAACTCTGACGAAACTGATCATTCGGGACCTATGAAAGCAGTGCTGTGTTGTTTTTGTTCCCTGCTTAGTTCGCCTGTTTACATACTCGCCTGAATGTGTGCTATTGTGATTTGTAAGTTTTCCCCCGTCGGTCTGTACCAGATACCTCGCATTCAGCTGCTTGTCACCTGTGGTCGTTTTATAACTTTGCTGCAAAATTTTGTCCTTAGGTCGAATAAACTTGGGAAGGAAATCGTGAAGCTTTACTCCCGGAAAGCGCTTGTACGTCCATAGAATTTACAGTTCAAATGCAACACATATCCTCATTTAAATTTTAAAAGAATTTATGATTTCAGTAAATTGAAATTGCAGTTAAACAGAATTCAATAACTTGAAGATTTCTATATGCACACCAAATAAGTTCTGCAAAGTAAAACGGTTTGTTACATTAAAGTTCAATATATGGATATCGAGGTCTAATTGTACAAAATTGATTGATATAGGGGTTGATTGGATACAGGGTGTGCATATTCACACGCCTGCTCCCTTAGTCAGTCGTTACGTGCCGGTCTACTTGGGCAATAAACCAAGCAACAATGTTAATGTTTTCGACCTGTTCATATATCGGGAGCACACCAAGAAGGTGATCTAAAACCTCCAGGCATATGGTGACTTTCTGTTCCAAAAGAAAAAAAAGTAATAGTAATAATGTGTACAGTGGCATAGCAGAGTAAACAAACAAAAAAGCTGTCTTTTTAAGGCAATGCTACATTTTTTTTCCTAATTACAGCAGCCGTGCAAGGTGTTCTAGATCAGTTACAATATTTGAAAATTCATTGTGATGGGCCAATCTGTTTCCCTTAGTGTTATAATGGCCTCATATTCTTGTGAAGTTAATCATATTACTCCTGTATCCTTACCACATTGAACTCCTGAAATGTTTTATCCTGGCCACTCCTCCTCATCCACCATGCTTCTTCTGCTTAATAGTTCTCAAGGCAATTATATTGCCCTCCTCTCCCTATTATTAAGGCAAAGAAACAGATCCACATGGTCATCACAAACTAATTTTCACTTGCACATGCCCTGACGTTCAATACATTGCAGTTGAGCTAGAAGCTAGAGGGAAGCTAGAATTAGCACTAGTGAAATGTGAAGGTTGTTAGCAAAGCTGCCCACAGTGTGTGAGGCCACAGTTTATGCGAAGATAAAAGTTTTGAGAAAAATTATATAAATTTTGCAGTTGATATTGTTGTTTTATTAATGCTGCTCTTGCTTTAGTTATCTTTTTTTTTGTCACCATATGTGTTAAATGTCACAGCATTTAATATTATAGCATTGACATATATCAGTGGGGGGGGGGGGGTCCTCATCTGGATAGTTCATTTCTAATGCATACACTTTGCATGGCTTGTTCGCGTTGCCAACACCTACTGTATTACTTTGCAATTAAAACCTTCACAATTGTTTTTCACACAAAAATAAAACAAGCAGTCTAAAAATGTTCCTTTGTATCATGCAATATAGCGCTCCTCTCACCTAAAGCTGTATGTTCTCGAGACACAAGTAAACAGCTACGTGTTAGCTGCAAAACCTCTTAAATTTGCAACAATATCGAATATATTGAGACAAAAAAAATACCTTGGTGAACATATTGCTGCAGATGCTGACCAGCACATGAGTAGTGCTTCTTTTATTACAAACACTTAATCACCTTGCAGAGAGTGTCTACCACTTAAATCACAATCATTTTATTGAGATATTTTTGTGTCATTTGCATGTGGCAGAAGCAGGAAATAGTAAGCTGACTCTGCCTTAAAGCAAACATATGCATGAGAGAGCGCTTAAAGCATTACTTGTTCAAACCGAGGCTTTGGTGTCTAGACTTCACGACGAAGAGAGTAAAATGTGAGGTCACTTGCCCTGTATTCTGAAACCATCTATGACTGGAAGCTTCATTCCACTGAGCTGAGCGCAGTGCCACCTCTCGACTGAAGCCGACGCTGTGTTTCACAGTAATTGACATGAAGTTTAATTAAAGCTAAGCAACCACCTCTGTCAAGGAGCGGGGCTGCTGTGCATTTGAATCCAGGTGGAGTGGTGAGTGGAGAATACGGGAGTTAGTCATCTTTACCTATCCTCGAGCCTCTTAAGAGATTTCCTACAACATTTAAGCTCAGCCTTTCTGTTTTCTTACAGCATGGTTATTACAGGTGGTACAAAATATTCCATTGTACAGTTTCTATAATTCTTTGGGAAAACATCCATCACCTCACTAAACAGGAATAGGCTCAATAGGTTCACTGGTATCATCTATAGTGTCTCCATCCAAGACCTATTGCTATTACAAGGCATTGCAGACATTCAGTGACGTAGCCAGAAATTTATTTCAGGGAAGGATTCTCCACTGGCCATTACCACTCTCCCATCACCTCTCTCTCTCGCACTATATAAATGTGTGGAGGGTTTTACATCACACCAAGACAAACTCCTAGCACTCCTCGGACAGGAATGCTTTAGCAATGAGGATGCACATTTTTACGTTGCCAAAACAACTTTGCTTAACTTCTGACAAAAGTTTTTCATTGCTAAGGCATGCAGCCACTATGCTTAAAATTATGCTATCATCCTTATGCTGTTTTTAAAAATGATTATATTAAAAATAACATTTTGTTTACAAATTGATGTACTTATATAATGTATATTATGACCTAGTTGGTACATTACTTAGGAAAGCGAACTGTGCTAAAAACATGACAGCGCTCTGTCTTGTGTCTTCTTGTTTGCAGCCCAGACTTGTTGCAGCCCAAGTAACAGTGGAGGTCAGCGTTATTTTCTTACCAGGTTTGCTAGTGAGTGGTTCAGCCATGGCTGTGTATGGAAGAGAGCGGGCACTATTTTGCAAGTCGCCTATACTTAATTGCAGGCATTAGGGGCATGCTGCCCTGACACCTGGCTATTCTAAAGACTGCAGAGCAACAAGCACAGCACATGCTATGACAGGGTAGGCGAATCTCGGCTAAGGCAACTGGCCACGGCCATCTGGTGTTGAGCGATCGAGCAGTGATGAGACAATCCCCCTATGTTCCATAATTTTTCACTTAACTTCATTCTTGACTCCCTTAATGCGCATCACCACCCTAGCCCCCTTACTTTATCCACCTCCCGCTCCCTGGAGCTCTCTGAAACTCTTCAGCTAATCACTGTCGCACTTTTCAACATTCACGGGGTTGTTGAATGACACAGCATTCTCTAACATTCCTATATTTATGTTTCTGTGTGGACATCGAAGCCATTCACCTAGCTCCCCTAGTTTGTTGTGGCGGCTTCTTAGCTTCCCTGGTCCAGCACCCCATCCTTGATATAAATTGCCGCGCGCAAATCAACATTCTGTAGGCCTTTCTTTCTTGTCCTGTTTTCTCTCCATTTTTTCATTCTTAGCAGTGTGTACAAACTAGCCTGAGAGCAAGCTCTTCTGAAGTTAATTAACATACTGAAATTCAGAGTCAATGGAAAGTAAAAGAAGAAAAAAAAAGGGGGGGGGAGTGTTTTTTATGAGTTTTTTAAACAAGCAAGTTGTAATATAAGTAAGTTGTATAATAGCAAGCACAAAGTATGAAAGAATAAAAAACACATTTGCACTTCTTGCTGACGAAATTTACTGTGCTTTTACAGAAATGAAAATCATTGAAAAGGAAGTAAGTGTTCACTTTGAGATATGAGCACGTAATCTGTAAGCCTTGTAAGCTTATGTCAAGTAAAACAACATGAAATCCTGAGAGATTGAGCTTCTTAAGTACACGTGTTATAATAGGAACACCAACCTTCTTCAGGATGATAAAAGCACTGTAGATCAAGGTTCTCCACGTAGTGGAAACATTGTTAAATCTGTAAAGATGTGAATGTGGGCAAGTTGGTAACAGATTTCTAACTTGCTAAAGCACATTACTGTCCTCATCGAACTAATAACTGTAGTTTCTTGTACATGTGTCTTGATCACATTCAGCACAACATTATGCATCTTTATCTTTCTTTAATACATTCTGTAGCCCCTCAATGGATTCAAGATGCTAGAAATTTATGTTGAACCACAAAGTGCTTGCCATTAGAAAAGACAAGAAGTCAGTTCCTGTGTTAGAAATATGTATTAGTTAGAGAAAGGCTAAAATTTAGTATGAACATTAGCCATGTTTTGAAGTTTTCATCCTACTCATTTTACAGTTGAAGCTAGCTTGCTTCTCAGGTTACTTGTGCTTAGAATTAAAGCACAACAAACAGATGAATGGCTTGCCGGGGTGTTATCCACAGAAAGTGGTCACTTTTCTCACTCTCACCGTAGTGTTTGGGCTACTGCTGGTACTGTTTGCCGCATAGCAGCCAGTGCAGTGCCACTGAGTGTCGTGTGCCGTTGTGCCAGTTTTTCTTAGCATGTGGACACTTCTCCCACGAGTTTCTTCGATGTTGTCTTGACGAGGGCCGAACAGTGAATGAGCCAGTTCATCTTGAAATTTTATAATTGGCGTAGAGTTTCCTTCAAGCATGCCACGAATGTTCCACGCATTTATGATGGCACTTCCAACAAGCAACTCAACAGCTACCTTTCTGTACCACTTGAGTTCTTTTCTAAGGCAGTTGTGGTATAACGTCATTTGTTCACTATAGTCGACGCCCTTTTTTGCTGCATTGCAATCGAGACTGGCCTGATGTTTCATGATTGATGCGCCGTCCCTTGTTTTCTTCCCACTGTCCACCAAAGTTGCTTCATATTTGGCGACAGATGTGAGTATCAGAACAGGCCTCTTGTCCATCCACTTCAGTGCCTTCACTCCATTTTTGGACTGAAGTCCGGTAACACTGCCATTTGCAACCTTTACTTCAGTGAGATCTTTTGGCAGCCCTTTCCTCACTGAGCGAACTGTGCCACGAATGAAAGTGTCTTCCTTTAGAAGGCGAAGAGTGAGCGGCAAGCTCATGTAGAAGTTGTCTACGTAAAGCGGGCACACGACTTCCTTGTAATTTTGCAGGAGTTTCAAGCATACATCTTCGGCATGTCCGATGCCAACTGTTCAGTCACACTTTCCGGCATATACATCAACCTTTAGCCTGTAACCGTCTTTGGTACATGCCTTGAACAGCCTGACTCTGTAAGAACGAAAGTCTGCCACGCCATGGCACTATTGTTTCATCTATCACAACCTCCTTTCCCTGCTCAAGCACAGTGGCAAAAATTTTGGTTCAATTTCTCTACCAGAGGATGGATCTTAAAGACATGATCCTGCAACTCTGCAACCAGTTAATTGTCCGCAAAATGCCGGAACCTCAAAAGTAGGGAAAAGGCGGCCACGGCTCATATTTTGACGAATGAGTTCAACACCATACAGGTTACTTTTTGCCCAGTAGTGACTCAGATAGGAAGATGGACGAGATTAATACAAATTGGTATTCCAACAAATGCTTTCGTTTGTTGGAGATTGGTTTCCATCCAATTTTTCAACTTTGATTTAGATTTGGGAGTAGGAAGACAGAGGAGACCAATACAAATCAGTATTCGAATAAATGCTTTAATTTCTTGGGCATTGGTTTCCGTCCAATTTTTCAACCGTGATTTAGATTTAGGAGTAGTTGACTTCAACACTTGTTGTGTGAACCTGTTTGTTTCATTGACCATCATTTGCCAAATGTCATCCGTAATAGACAGTGAACATAAAGATGGGGCATAACGGCTAGATGGCAACTGAATGATAGTGGGCGGCCTAGAGTGCGGTGTCACACTAGGCGAAGTGGTTGTTGCCGGTGTCCATTTCTCTAGAGATGGGCTGAGGGAAATAAGAGCATCATATCCTGAATCATTCACCTCAGAATCATCAGTCAGGTCTGACTCTCCATTCGACATGCTGGCTGAGGTCTGTGATGGTTCGTAAACACTATCTTTGTCACTGATTTCACTGTCTGTCCACTGCTGAACATCTGACACTGAAGCACTTGACTCATCCGCTGGTGATCGCGAAGTTGCTGGTGCATTCTTCTGGCCCAAAACTAAGTTTATTTGTTTCCTCTGCATTGTGCTTTTTTTTTTTTTTTGCATCCGTAAGGGGCATGAGGATCTATCTATTAGACACGCTGAAAAGTTTGGGAGTAGCAAGAAAAATGCAGGTACTTATTCCAACGGCACATATTTCAAAAACTGCGGCGAAAGTTTGCAAGAAACCGAACTGAGAAATGCGCCGCCACTCGACTCTCCGAAACAAACATGCCACCCCGTGTCCAATGCAATAAAAATATATGTTAGTTGCAATTTCAAACCTCAGATGGCAACACAAGAGCGAGAATTCTTGCGTGTGGGTCACTGGAGAGTCACGCCGCACACAGCATAAAAACGTTTTCATTGAGTGCATCGTGGATTGCCAGTGGGTCATAGCATTTAACATCAGACAAGTAGTCTACTGGCTATCTATAACCTCACACAACAAAAATCGTACCTCCGAGTTCAAGTATCATAATGTTATCGCAGCAGCAAGCAGATGAATGCCCATAACTTTGCTGCTGCGTAGGAGCACAGGCTGTGCTGTGATGTCATTCAGAGTGACACGTGACTTAGATTCAAGGCAGCATCAGTTATTTGTTGAATCTGTTGCTTCAGTGGACTAATTAAAGTTTAGAGAAATAATGAAAAATACAACCCGAATGTCTGGGTGCTTTTGTTTTACTTCGCACTGTAGCAATGTGAATTCCGTTTCGTCTCCTTTTTCCGACGTTTGCACGCGCGCAGAGAACGAAACTATACGTCATTAATTTGTCTACTGTGTTCCAGCATTGCGATCATGCTCCTTCATCCCCTCGCGTTTGCCTCAGTGCTGGGGCACTGACTTATACCGCTAATCACGTGTTCTCGTGTATAGCGCGCATTATCGTCCGCTACAGGAAACGAGACAAGCGCAACAGCTCGCACGACACCGTCACCGGAAGTGTGCCGGTGACGGTGAAAAAAAGAAGACGGCAGGGTATACCCGCCGCGCGACCCCTCGGCTCCGGTATGGGAGAACGCAGTGAAGGAAATTCGCTTACACAGGCGAAACGGGGAAAGTCGAGAGAGTGTTTATATAGACGGCGACGCTTGCCTCCTGAAATCATGTGTTCGCGGCACTTCAATCATTCTCTCTCTGCTGTTAATGAACGAATTTGAAAAATGCTTGCGGTAGAACACTTCTTAGAGGGCACGTAACAACTTTCAGCGTATAACCAAAATTTGTTATGTAGCCTGTGAGGGGCCCTTTAAAACAAACGCGGTAAAAATCGGGTGTACCGTGGGATGTTGTTACAGCTGCGTCGAGCTTCACAGCCCCCTACACAAGCATTGCTGTGAAGCCTGTGGCAGAAATAGAGTTTTATTAAATCAAAGGACTGCATAGAGCGCGCTCTCGTGTTGTGCTACGTGAATTAAATCATTCGTTTCCTGCCTGCACAAACGTCTGCATCTCGAGTGGATTTCGAGCACACCGTATAATAATGTGCAGTTCCGTCGTGCTTCGCAGCACTATACACAAGCACTGCCGTAAAGCTAGTGGCAAAAGTACGATGTCATGAAACCAGATCAATGCATATACCACGCTCTTTTGGTGCGCTGCGTGAATGGAAACATTGCTTGCCTGCCTGCACAAACGTTTGCATCTCGAGTTAATATCAAACAAACCATATATATAATATATGTGCAGTTTTGTCGAGCGCTTCACCGCACTGCATGTAAGCATTGCCGTAAAACCTGTAGTATAAATAGGGTTTCATGAAGTCAAATGAATGCGCAAACCTCGCACTTGTGGTGTACAAGGTAAACAAAGAATTCGTTGCCATGTCTCCACAGTAGTTGGTCACGTTGATTCGTGTGAGCATATAGGTTCATGTGCCCCATCTACCTCTGTGATGAGAAAATAAGCAAGAATATCAGCTGCTATGTGTCGATGCATATGCTTTTTATTACAAGGTGTAGGAGCAGTACATCTTACTGCATGAGTAAACCACTCATGGAAACAGTACGTTCCTTGAACATTGTAGCTATTTAATAGCCTAGTAAGCGCGCTATATTGGAAGTTGCAATCTTTTTCTGTTCGCAAAATTCAATAACTCAGTGCTTTTTCTAAAAGCGAATTTCGCAATGATACGTGTGCTGCGTCAGTAAGTTAAGTAGGCAGCACATAATTAGGCTAAACCAGAGGAATATCTGCAGGTAGGGATTTATACAAATGTACAGAGTATTTTTAAAAAAATGTTTTCTCAAATGTTTTCAGTGTGGATCCAGTTGCATATGCGCCCAGCGCATGATTTCCAACGCTTAATTTTTGTTGAACCTTGATGTAACAAAGACGTAACACTCAGCACTCTACTTTGTTACATCAAAAATTTTTTTACAATGGAACACTGCATTCTACTATATGTGCCGCTCATGCGCCCCAAAATTTTGGCCCCTCTAAGGAAGTCACTGTTTTAAGTCACTGTTCTCTAAGTTTCGTCCGAAACTTGAATAACGCTACTTCCAACACTCGTGAAACCAGCAGCCACGTCGGCTTGCCGCCTTTACACCGGCCGCAAATTACATTTAAAAAATGTGGCACGCGCGGGCCGTGTATATGCACTCTGCTGCGCGCGGACAGCCGTATGCACGGGCACGGCCGGGCAAGACGTCGCGCGCTCTCCTACCCTAGCGCGCGCTTGATCACGGGACGTGGACAGCGCGCATAAAGCTGCCATCCTTCTCGGCTCACCCTCGCACCCTTTCATTCGCAATTGACCCCAGCACGTGAGATGCAACGGGGCACTATAATTTTTGTCACACTTGGACTTTAAACCAAACATCAGGGCGATGGCGAAAATTCGCTTAGGGTGTCCAAAAATTGCTATCGCAATAATACACTATGGAGAAAGGTATTATGGAAATTATCTGTGGATGGGTCGAAACCCCCTAATTTCCCAAACACGCACCCATCCACTGGCACGCTGCACACCACGGATCCCGCGCGGCACGCTGCATCATTAAGGCGTATCGTTCTTCTCTAGCTCTATGATCATTTCTGCAGTAGTCACTTGGCGAGAAGCTTAATTTCCAACCTATGCGCAAGTGTCGTACCTGAATTTCGAAAGTACACGGACCATATATATGTTGGCAAAATAATCGGAACTCACTATTTAGACTCGCCAAAATTATACTTAGCTGCTCACTTGAACTCATAAGAATATACTACTCAGCCGAGCTCACTCGGGCTCAAACTCGCCAAAATACTGCTCAGCTGGGCTCACTCAGACTCATGGGATGATCTGAGGGAGTTGACTCATCAGTGAGTTTGCCAGCGTATGATGTGTGCTGAACCACAAACCTGGCTTTCTTGAATAAAAACAGTTGGTCGCTGCAGCATATGGATGTACATAAGTGTAATTCAGAGAGCATGTCATTGTAAAAACTGCCACAGTTACCATGCCATGCTGCAGCTCATTTCAATCATGTCAAATGCAATACCTCTGCCAGCTTTTAGTCAGTCGATCAAATGTGATTGCTATTTATCTCATCACAACGCCTCATTTTCCTGCCTAAGGCTTTGGGTGAATTTTCCTTGGCATCCATTTTGTTACTCTAACAGGTTACCAGTTATCTGTTGCCTATACGAAATTTGAAGTTGTGCACATTTCATGTGGACTCTATGCCAAACTCGTAGTACTGCAGGCGTTTTTACAGTTAGGTCTAGAGTTACAGAATCGCATGTGGGAGTTACTTTAGTTAGCAACTGTAGCTTTGGAACAAACATGTGCATGCGAGGGTGCTTAAGTGTTACCTGTCAAGACTGGGAGCACCAAGGCAACTTGTGCAGTAAAGGCATGGGCAGTACGAGCCCACAGATTTTTTAAGTGTGGCTGAGGTGATGCGTCTAGACTTCACTATGAAGAGAGCCAAATAAAAGGTTGACTATCCATCATACCTATTCTGGAGCCTTTTCTTCAGCTTTTCTAAAACATTAAGCTCAGCGTGTACACTTTATCACAGCATAATTATTACATGTGATATAAAACATTGTGTTGTGCAGTTTCTCCAACTCTTCGTGAAGGCATCTATCCATACATTAAACAGGAATAGGCTCAATGTTGACATATCTCCACAGTAGCATCTCCAGGACCTCGTACTGTCACAATGCATCACAGACATTATTTAAGTGAACTCCAAAAGTGAAGCTCTTCGTTAACATTGGCTAAAATTGTATCTTTATATAGCAAAGTCATCATGCATAAATCTGTATGTCATGACAGAACACTTCGTTTCTCACGGACTTTAGTTTACAATTGTTTTCAAGTTCAGGAAAATTGTGCAGTGGGCTAGTTGGTTCGACATACTTAACACTGTTGTGCGGAGTGACGAAGGGACAGGACTTGAGCGAGAAAACAACACATGACACCTGAGCACAAACTATCAAGTGGTGGTTATCACAAGACAATGATTCTGCTGAAAAGTAGGAACCAAAGGAAAAGAGAAGTCGTGGAAGCATACAACATCAAGATGGACCTACAGGGCTCGTGTCAGTGCGCCGTCTATTTCACTCAGCAATAAAGAGGTAAGCATAATCGCTGACAATAGAGGGTGTAGGTAGACTGGGAAGAAGACTTCTGTGCATGCGTGTAGGCTTTATGTACGCTTCACTTGCAGAAAAATAAACCAATTCGTAGTTTGCGCTCAGGTGTCGTGTTGTTTTCTCGCTCAAATCCTGACCCTTCATCGCTCTACGCAACAGTGTTAAGTTTTCAGGTTGTTCACTATGTGATGTAGGAAGGGTAAAATTGATGGGAAATCCCAATATTCTCGGGCATATTGCGAAAAATATGGCCCAAGTCAAGTGTCATTTTAGGCTTCACTGTCCCCTTTTATAGGGCAAATAGTAATAGTTTGAATTCTATGGACGCTGGTTGCTTTTTCTGACTTAACCTAGGCGGTGCTCAGCTCTCAGTTGAAAGGAACAGGTAAACAGGAGGACTTGCCACACAAGCAGGAGGTAGCACTCCACACAGACTTAAGCTTAATATACTGCGTGCTTCCACAGCCCTAGGGGGCTAGTCTGTAAGTGTTGACTAAGTGGACTGTCCATTCCAGTACACGCTGAATGAATAGAGCACGAGAGCCCACGGTGACGATTGCCGCTTGCTCTACCAGCTTAGAGCTCTACCTAATCAGTGTGTGCTGAAATAGTCCACTTAGTGGATCCTCACAGAATCCTTCCCGACTGATGTTTGTGTTGGTAGGTTGCAAGCATTGCACTTTCTTTCCTTTCATGTGGGCAGTTCCCACATATGGATGTCATTTAACATATTGCATTCATATTGCCTTTGATCTATAAATTTCTAATTCATGCTTATAACCAGGCCTACCAGCTCTTGTCCTGCATATTTATATAGCCTTCTCATTTCTGCATCAACACTGCACATATTCATAGCAAATTGGAGTCATTCTCCATTATACCCTCAAGCACTTGAAGTAGACACTGCAATAACCCCAAGGGAGGGGGGACAGTAACGCAAAAACCTTATTGGGCTTGTAGTGCTGCTGAAGGATGCACACATACCATGTATGCTAAAATTCTCAGCAGACATTCCAAAGTTTGTACGAGTTCGACTTTAGCTGGCTAAACTGAATGATTCATATTGAAGGCAATTTTTGCAACACTTGGTCAAACTGAATGAAACTGGACAGCACAATTAGCTGTGTTCATCTACCATTTATACGACTGCTGCCCCGAGCATTTTGCCTGTTACTTTGCCTTTCGTTTCTGTACTATCAAGTTCAAGTACACATGTACTTTATCACTGTACAAGTAGAATGGCTTCAAGGCTTTTCCTGGGCATTCAACAGTCACTATTTATTCCTATAAACCTTCCTGCATGTGAAGGCAAAAAAACTTATTAATTCATGCTGGAAGTATAAAAAGACAGGTATTTGCACAGAAAATGTTTATTTTGAGCACAGAGGTTCTTGCTGATGTAGATATGGTGCTGGCTCCCTCCTTGCCCGAAGCATGTGCTTGCTGTACACAGCACCAGATGATGGCTCCCTAGGTCAAAAGATCAAATTGAAATAAGAGGCATTTTGTTTTAGCTCCGGAAAGAGAAAGCAGGATTGAGACATTAACATGTATAAAAAATACTTGCCTAAAGAAAAATTAATACACAAGCAAATTCACTAAAGAGGTTCACTTTCAAGAGCAAAAGTATGGTTACGATGAAAATTACAAGGACGCTTCACTGCTCATTGAGGTTTCGGTTCAGTAGTTGTTGAGCCACGAGGGTTAGCATGCTACATCTTGCATATTATGTTTCGTAGAACAATATTGCACTTTGAACAATGTAGTGCCTATTTAAATGTACTGACAAGGAATGCTGAAACTCCAGGCTAGTTTGGTCTGCACAAGATATGATACAAACACTGTACTGCATTCATTTAGTGTTTTTGTCACTGATCTCATGCACAAAGGTCATTCACACCTATCCTACATGAAATGCAGTTTCTTTCAAGCTTCATCTAGTCCTTGAATTTGCTGCACGCTTATGTCTAAGGGAATTCGTTTGGTTCCTTTTAATGTAGTACATCTAAGCAACTGCTATCAAATGCCCATAGTGTTCCCTTGCATGTACAAAACATTTTTGGCCCTTTCAATGCACAATACTTATTACATTTGACACTTGGGACTCGTGCAAGGCGCCATTTAGTATTATATGCTTGTCCACATCTGATAATACCTTCATAGCTGGGTCATTCCCAAGCCAAATGCCTTGGTTATTACTGTGACCATCTCACACTTTTCCTTTAGAATCTTCTTGCCCACTTTTAAGGAAGCATCCCACGACACAATGTCTCCATCCTAGTGGTGCTATGGAGTTAACTTATGTGCTAGTTGTAGCAGATGACGTCAACTGAAGGCCACTGAAGATAAAACTCTCTGCGAGAATTCCTTTTGCACAATAAATGCAAACAATACAGAATAGTCAAAATGTAGTTATCTGGCAAGACTGGCTGCATCCATCATCTTTGTTTGGTGCAATTCTGAGGTGGCTCCATGTTACAAGACGCTTGGCGATTATTGCCATGCGACTGTTCGGGACTCTATAAAACACAAGAATTGCCTTACTCCGGCCTTTCTCTTTGTGCAGCAGCCAACGTTATTATTCGTCCAATCGCACCGTGTACTGTTCGTGTGTCCATAGACTAAATTCTTCACCACATTGTTTTTGCGGTATTTCGTGAGTGACCCATGAACTCATCTTGGGGTGGGACTTCTTTGGCGTCTGCTTCTATCTCTTGTCGTCAGCGCCTCACACAACTGGATGCCACTGGCAATTCTTTTCCTTACCACGAAGAACGCATTCGTCTCATCACCTCTTCCGATTACGTTCTTTGGCCACCTAGAGAAGAGATTATAGGTGTCAACTCCTGTAACATTGTGGATGGCGGCGTACTCATTCTACCCTATGACCATACCCTATCTCGAGCAATTCTGATTACCCCTGGCCTTATTCGCTTCTCTGAGGGGTCTGCATTGCTTACTGCAATAAACCAAACTCTCGAACCCCAACTGTTGCCTCGTGGATCAACTGTCACTTGAGCTGTTGACACTCATGTCGTTGCAATTGTCACGAAGACAGCTCAGTGTGTTCTTGCGTCTCTTACCGTGCGCTGAACAAAATGTGCGCAAAGATGTTTACCCCGTGTCATGGATGGATGATGCACTAGATTCACTCCACGGTGCTGAATAATTTTCTAGCCTTGACTTTAGACCAGGCTACTGGCAAATACCGATGTCCAAATCCGACAAAGAAAAAACGACATTTGCTACCCCTGATGGGCTCTACGAGTTCAGTGCGATGCCTTTTGGACTCTGCAATGTGCCTGCCACATTCGAACGCATGATCGATAAGTCTTGTGTGGCTTGAAATGGAAAACCTGTCTGTGCTATCTCGACGACATTGTGTTTTCAACCATGTTCTCACAACATTTGCAACGTCTTGATGAAGTCCTTGCCTCTCTTGCAAATGCTGGTTTGCAGCTCAACACACGCACGCGCGCGCGCGCACACACACACACACACACACACACACACACACACAAATGCAGTTTCGCCAGCAAGGCCATCAAAGTTCTGGGGCACATAGTCAGCAAAGAAGGTATTCGACCAGACCCCGAGAAGCTTACTGCCATCCTCGAATTTTGTGTCCACTGCGTCAAAAAGACATGCAGTTTTCTTGGACTTGCTTCTTCCGGCACTTCATATGCAACTTCGCTACGCTTACGTCCCCGCTCCATCAACTCCTCGCCAGTAATGCGCCCTTTATTTTGTCCGACGAATGTGAACATGCTTTCCTGCTTTTGCAACATGCCCTGACGTCAGACCCAGTACTGTGCCACTTTGATCCGACCGCGCCCACCATCTTTCACACCAACGCTAGCAGTCAGTCTCGGTGCCATTCTACTGCAACGTGACAACACATTCCGCGAACGAGTAATTACTTATGCTAGTCGTGCACTAACCAGTGCAGAGAATTACTACACCATAACCAAGCAGGAGTGCCTTGCTGTTGGGCAGTGCAAAAATTTCGCCCATATCTTCATGGCCGCCATTTCACAGTCGTTACCGACCATAACACACTGTGCTGGCTTTCATTGCTAAAGAATTTATCAGGTCACCTGGGTTGCTGTGTGCTTCACCTACAGGAGTACGATTTCAATGTCACCTACAGGGCTGCAAAGAAGCATCAAGACACCAATGCTCTCTCTTGCTACCCTCTGAAGAATCATGACGATTCACCATAACCTCTCCGTGATTGTGTACGTCCTGAGTCCTCTTCATCAGCTTTACCCATTGTAACCCTCGAATGGCTAAGACACGACAGCCCATCTGTCCTTGTGTCCCACCAACGCATCGACCCATACTGCTGAACTATTCTCCAACGCATGGAAGATTCTTCGTCACCTCCAAACGCCTGACTTCGTCGACAACTTAATCAATTCAAGCTGCACAATGAGGTTTTACATCGCAACATTTATCACATCGATGGCAACAAATGGGTCGCGGTCATACCATATTCTGTGCAATGTGAGGTGCTTGAAGCCTTTCACGATCATGCGACGACTGGTCATCTAGGCTACCACAAGACTTACAACAGAATATGAAGTCGCTGCTCCTGGCCTGGCCCATCTTCAGCCGTTGCGAAGTATGTTGCACCCTGCGTTCATTGTCAAAGCCGCAAACGACCAACAGCTCCTTCTGGCTCTTTACAACCTCTGCCTTGTCCCGCTTCGCCTTTTGAAGTAGTTGGAATAGACTTGTACGGTCCTCTTCCCACGACCTTACATGGCAATCGTTGGATTATAACGGCCATAGACCATCCAACACGCTATGCGGAGACAGCATCTCTACAATCCGGGACTGCTGCTGAAGTCACCGATTTCTTTCTACACAACATTATCTTACACCGCAGCGCTCCGCGCGTTCTCCTCAGTGACCGCAGCAGTCTTCCTCTCTTCTATCCTTACCGAAGTTCTGTGCGCCTCTAACACAATTCGCAAGACGACTTCCAGTTACCATCCGCAGACCAACAGCTTGACGGAGTGTTTTCACCATACCCTCTCTGACATGATTGCGATGTACATCCGCCCTGGCCACACGAACGGGGATGCAATCCTGCCGTTCATGACATTCGCCTATAACATGGCTACGCAACGTACTACTGGCTTTTAACATTTTTTCTTCATCTATGGCTGTTCACCAAGTTTCATTCCTGATGTATCATTCCTTTCAACTCCTGTACCCCCATCAGTTCCTTTCTTGGAACAGTTTGTGTCTCGCCTCGCGGAGTGCAGTCGCCTCGCCCCGCTTAACACAGGCGTCTCCCAGGACGCTCGCAAGTTTCATTACGACTCGACCCACTGCGCTGTGACTTTTTCTCCTGGTGACGAAGTCCTTTGGACTCCTGTGTGCGTTCCTGGCTTATGCAAAAAATTTCTGGTGTTTTATTCGACTTTCCGCGGTCGTTGAGCAGACATCACCTGTCAATTACCATGTCTCGCTTGTTAGAACGCCACCCGATTCCCGTTGCTGTGGCAGAGAGATAGTGCATGTCTCCCGCTTAAAACCAAATACTTGACGCATTTTATAGTACTTACGCGCAGCCAGGCGGCCGCTTCCACAGCGAGAGAGAATTAGCATGGGCACAACACATGCCTGACTTTCAACTTCATCATCTGCACATCTTTTTCATCTGCATATATCATCACTAGCAGCACAGTTTAATCCTCGAGGTAGTAGTCCGAGCTTGGCTGGAATAAAGCGGTTCCTTACGATACATATATATATATATATATATATATATATATATATATATATATATATATATATATATATATATATATATATTTCTTGCACTTCAAGAAACTTCGTTTGACCTCGAAGACTTGAGCACTGAAGTAACGGCGCTAAGTATATACAAGACCTCATAGTAGGAGACAGTTCAATTTCACAGCCTGAGTCCCCTTGCTGGTGTAATCTTCCTTCGTGTAACTGTCGCATACTTGGCTATCACTAACACTGCTTCGCCTTTCTGCAAAACTGCAGCCTCTTTTTTTTTTCTGCTAGTCCGAGCATAAGTGCTGCCGCACATGACTGCTGTTGATTCTGATTTCGAGTGAATCTGGCTTGGCCTCATTATGGTTACTGAGTGAATTATAGAGAGAGAGAAATAAAAGAGAGGAAAGGCAGAGAGGTTAACCAGACACATGTCCGATTTGCTACCCTGCACTGGGGAAAGGGGTATGGGGATGAAGAGAGAGAGTGTTCCACAGCTATCATGCACTAAGATTAAAAAAAAAAAAACAGTTCCGTTACTCGAAGAAAACCTAGTGCATATTGTTTCCAGTAAAGTGGAGTAGTAGCCAGTAATTCTTTCGTTACTGAGATTTAATTTGGTAATTACAATTATCTAACTCGAGAAGTACTCTAATAATTTTCAAAGTGTCAATGAGGCATTTGTTGGCATCCCAAAATGACATCTAACTGCAGTGTTTTCAGCGACATACTAATTGCGTACAATTTTACCGACTGGAAAATAACCTCACGAACTATGAAAAATACCATGTGAGTGAACTCTCACCTGCATCATAAAGCAGTGCCCTCAAATAAGCTGATTGAAAGTAACTGCATTGCCTATCGCAAACCCGAAGAGACAGCGCACCACCTTGATAATGGTACGGAAGGAGCCCCAACAGCAGGTTTCGCAGCTTCTCCTTTCTCTCTACGTCACACTTATTATCCCTCTCTCAAGGCCGACTGATAAATGATAACAAAAGCACCTTGATAACGAAGCCAAAGTGCAGCTCTGACCACACACGAAATGTGAAGAGCAATGTAATAGGCACAGAATGTTTCAAAATCCAGACTTTGCTCGCACCGCATCGAAAGAGTGCGGGCGAAGTTATATTTCGCACCAGAAACTTGCTTCGGACCAAAGCCAATATAAAGTGAGCGTTTTATTTTTCATGAAAGTGTACACGTGCTGCAAAAACAGGTTCGTGTCAACAAATAAAAGCGAAATAAACACACTGGAAAGCGACCAACTTGTAGAGAAAAGGCAAAACCAATGCGTTCACGAAATTAAATATACCACTTCTATGAGCCGAACTGGCAATCAGAATGTCGGCACACACACACACACACAGACAAAAAAAAAAAACTGTGTGCTCTTACTATCTATTAATTCGTAAGCTGCGTTGAACATCAGCCTAGAGGACGTGTTCAAATAGGTCTCCTTTTGCAGCTACGCAGTACTGTCTATTTTATCACACCTTTAGTGGCTTTCTTGATGACCGATGCTGGAATTCTATGGCAGACATCCATTATCCTTACCTTGAACTAATGTGACGTCCGTCTAAGCTGACGTCCGGCACAATCTTTCACATAACCCCAAAGAAAGAAACTTAACGGAGAGGTCAGGTGACCTAGCCGGCCTCTTTACAGGCTCGTGCCTTCCAATCTATTTGAAAAGTAGCACCCAACCAGTTTCGTGCTCGGCTGCTGCTGCATGCAGGTGGCCCATCTTGCTGATACAGCAGAAGTGGAAGATGTGACAGTGGGACTTTGCTGAGAAACTCATCAACCACTCCTTCAAGGATTTCGTTCACATAACGCTGTCCAGTCAGTGCGTGATTGAAGATGGTACTGATTATTGCACTGGCGTAAATTCCAAACCACACATTGAGCGACCACTGGTACTGGCGCCGATTGCGCTGTACTTAATGTAGATTGGAGTCCCTCCAATAGTGTGCGTGAATGACAATGAATGTATATATGATGGCACCTGCACTGTTCTTTTGCGCAAACTCATCATGCCACAGGTTCTTAGTGTCAAGATGTAAAACTTACCAGACCCAGCTTGTCAGTTAACAATATACACTATAGAATTAACGTCTAAGGTTATCACTAAGATGAGTGCTAAAACCCCTTAATGTTTACATAGGACCAGAATTCACAAGTGGCTGTAATATCAACGTGCAAGTGCTCAGAGGGTTCCTGAAGCACTCTTGAGCACAGGAACATAACTTCCAGCCGGGATATACACGTGCGATGGGAGGCAATGACTCGTTACAAAGCCATACACAACACCCTTTCTCACAAAACCTTATAACACTAGTAAAATTTGGTGGCCAAGTTACGATTTATCCTACTTTGAAGCAAGCACATAAAGAGAACATCCCAGTCTTCACCCACGATTAAATCACCAGTATTAAATGGACCCACCTTAAGGGTTATTTGGCAACAGCATGTGTATGTCCATGCTTGTATCGTTTATTGATTGTCCCGCTCTAGTAGAATGGACGACCACGCAGCCTGATCATGCACTTTGTAATGAAGCTTCTTTCTAGAAAATCACAAATACCGACCGCACACACAACCTTTGTCACATCTGCACAGAGCACTCGAGCGTTACGCTGCGGAGAAAGGTTACCAGAGAATGGCTGTTGACAGCGCAGCGATATTGCTATGTAAAGGCTCATATTACTATGTAAAGGAACGCTGTTTCCCGCGCGTTTAATGACGCCGCAAAGCACTCATTTAGCGACTTCATTCACTACCGCCCTTAGTCGGCGGACGGCAGACCTGAACCATGTGTCAGGAATGTGCGTTTACATTGCGAGATAAATGATGAATACTCCTTGTTTTCTCTAAACAAGTGCGCGCACATGCCGCACTTGGGTCATCTGCCATTTACACATGCTGCCGTGTAGCAGCACCGTAACCAGGTAATGTTACGTTTAAGTGATTGTGAAAAAGGCTCTTACAAGTTTGAAGGAACCTAAGATAAACAGTGTCGTCTAATATGCGTTCTCGGCGCTAGTACACTGTAGCACTGGCTGATCGGTGCGGCGGTCCGCGGGATGCGTCACAAGGAAAATAAGCTGGTAAGGAACCTGGAAATGAAGTATCAGGCAGCCGAAAGCGTAGGTTTGCATAGTAGAGGCACATCGAATGGAAAAGTGAAGTACTTACGATAGCTTACGCTAGCACAAGCCCCAAAAAATAAACGATCCACATCTTTGTCCAGTTGTTTGAGCGTAGCTCACCTTTGAGCTTGCCATTCTGCCGCCAAAACCAAAGACGGATGTGACATCACGGACGCGAAAAACAAAGAATGAATCGACATCCCGGACGTGACGTTTGGGTGAACCTAACGCCTGCGTTCCGTCGACCGGGTGAACGCAGACACTTTCCACCTTGAAGACGCGCTTGGCAAGTACCGTTCCGTCTGTCACAATGATTAATTTTCTACTAGAACAGCACGTGAAAAGCTGTTTTAGCTTTATTATTACGCGAAAACATGTTTTGTTTAACTATGAGAACTTATTATTGTGTGTACGACTACATGTTACGTAAAAAGTATCAGCGGGCCGCTAAAGTTGGAAGACAGACGACAAGGTTCGCGCTCGCTTTGAAACAGTTGGTCGTCTGTTCTTGCTTTTCTTCGCTTGGTCATGCATCGTGGGTGAGTAAAGATGTAATATGCGTGAATGGAAACATTTTATGAAGAGTTTACTTTGAGAACGCGTTATTTGCGTAGCCATATCCACGTTTTAGACGAAGCCTCTTACAACACCAGCCAACACAAGCCTCGCAGACACATATCCCGTCATTCCCATGACGGCACGGTGCCCCCTTAAGAAACTCCCATAGACGGTGGCGCCAGATTACCCTCTAGGTGTTATAGTGAGAAACTCTATGCTCATGGCCTGCTGGATGGGTGGATGGATGATTGAGGCTCAACCCTTTGAATCGGGCGGCGGCGGCGCGCGCCATTTAGCCATGAATGGTATATATGCATGTATACCTACGTATTTACTCCTTTACTTTTGCGTTGATATTATCCACCAATCAGATAGCCTCCGTTTAGTCATTTCTACCTGTTCAAAGTCTGTTTTACTTTCACTGTCTTTAAAACCCAAAGCTTTGGATAGTTCTCCGTTACATTCAACTGCAGGGTGAAGTTGTTTACAAGCAAGTGTCAGGTGTTCAGCTGTTTCCTCCTCCTCTCCACACGCCCCGCACAACAAATCTATCTCCTGGTATCTGGCTCGGTACGTTTTAGTTCGCAGTACACCTGTCCTGGCTTCAAACAACAATGAGCTTCCCTTAGAGTTATCGTAAATATTTTCTTTGGCTATTTCTTGCTTAAACGTCCTGTATGTCTCTAATGCCGATTTGGTTTGCATCTCTGTTTTCCACATACCCCTCTCTGTCTCCTTAACCTTTTTCTTGGCGGATGATTCCTTACCTGTCCCACCAATGCTGCCCAAGTATTTGCTTGTCAATTTTCTAGTTCGCTTCCTCCACCTTGTGTCAACATTCCTCGTGTCTAAGTAACTGAAAACCTTCCTGGCCCACCACATTTCCCCCATTTTTCTCAATTGCTCCTCAAATGCTACCTTGCTACTAGCCTCTCGGCCCTCGAAAGAAGACCACCCCAGATCCTCCTGCACCCCCAGATTTGGTGTCTTGCCATGTGATCCCAGAGCGAGCCTACCCACACCACGTTGCCTAGTTTCCAACTGTTGCCGGGTCTCTGCTCTCGTACATAGAACTGCATTGGCAAAAGTCAGGCCTGGAATCATTACCCCCTTCCCTATCCCTCGTACTACCTCGTACCTATTGTAGTTACACAGTGCCCTACTCTTCATAATCGCTGCACTTCTGTTACCTTTTGTCGTTAGATATTTTTCGTACTCTGTCAGGTACTCAATGCCATTATTTATCCACACCCCAAGGTACTTGTATTTATCGACTATCTCCAGCGCGGCCTCCTGTATCTTATGCTCACCGCAAACGCTATCATTAAAAATCATGACTGCTGATTTTTCTTTGCTAAACTTCAAGCCTAATCTGTCTCCTTCTGTACCACCTATGTTCATCAATCCCTGCAGATCTTCTGTATTGTCAGCCATTAATTCATTCATTCATTCATTCAGAATTTATTTAAGACAACGAAAAGGTTGTCCGCGTACATCAGTGCTGGTAATGACTGTTCAATCAATTTTCCTTGTTTGAAAAATGATAGGTTGGAGCCGAGTCCGCTTTGCTGTATTTTGGCCTCTAAACCTTGTAGGTACAGCGTAAACATCAGAGGTGACAATGGGCACCCCTGCCTAAGCCCCCGCCGAATCATTACAGGCTCCGAAACCTGCTTTTCCCATTGTATATTTACCCGGTTACATTTATAGATATCTTTTAAGAAAATGGTTACTCCATCTTGCACTCCTAAAGTTTCCAGAATGCCCCACAAGCCCTCTTGAAGTACACTGTCATAGGCTCCCTTGATATCCAAAAAAGCCAGCCATAGTGGTCTGTGTTCCTTTTCAGCTATTTTAATGCACTGTGTTAGTGATAACAGATTGTCTTCTAGCCTCCTATGCTTCCGGAACCCATTCTGTAGCTCTCCAAGTACCCCCTCGTTCTCTACCCATGCCTGCAGTCTGTCCTTTATAATCTGCATAACCACCCTGTAAACTACTGACGTCACTTTTATAGGCCGGTAGTTATTTATGTCAGCTTTGTCCCCCTTTCCCTTATATATCATTCTCATCCTACTTAGCCTCCGTTCATCAGGTACTTCACCATCCATTAGCATTTTGCTCACCACCTCCCTTAATGCTTTCTTAGATTTCGGGCCCAATTTCTTTATTAACATAATTGGAATACCATCGGGGCCCGCCGATGTGCTACTTGGTACCCTCTTCTCGGCCCTTTCCCACTCTCTTTGTTCAAGCGAAAGCAGTGGATTGACCGGGCTATCCCTCTCCGACATGCTGCATGTACCACTTCTCTGTTCTGTAAATTTTCCCCCCATCATGGTTCCTATATACCCCATTGCCTCCTTTCCTTCTAACCGAGTACCTTGAGCTGTTACTATATACCTCTGCTCTAGGCTTGTCCTATTACCCAAGGAGTTCAGATGTTGCCAGAATTTCTTAGCTGCCTGTTCATCTTTTTATTGCTTATTTCTGACAGCCATTGGGACCTTTTTGTCTTGATTTTCTCGTTGATCAAATATGATGCTTCCCTTCTGCATTTTATGTAGTTTACCCACTTCCTCTATACTTCTGCTCCAGGTTCTCCCTTACTCTTGGAATACGTGTGTTTCCTGGAGGCTTCCTGACGTTTCTTTATGGCCTTGTTAACCTCTTCATCCCACCAGCTCTTGAGTTTTCGTATCCCTTGCCTTGTTTTCCTGACTCGCGCCTTACCTAGCTCACGCTCAAATAGTCTCATTAACTTTGGGTAAGTCCAATCAGTTTCAGTACCCTCTGATATTTCCTCTTCAATTTGTTTGGCCGCTATTTTCACTTGGTATTCTGAGTAAAAAACCACATCTGGCATTTCCTCACGCGTCGTACGTGCTTTAGTTTGCCTCTTAAAACTCAACTTGATACGTTTGTGGGCGCTACCTATACTTCTGCAGCCCTGTTCATCTATAATCATGGCTCCTAATCTATCGTACATCCTATGTGACATTAACGCAGAATCTATTGTCGAGTGTCGACCCCCTACCTCCCATGTTATGATCCCGTCATACTTTTCAGTAGAGTTACAGACAACTAAGTTAAGCCTCTCACACATATCCAGCAGTATATTACCTGTGGAGTCTGTGTACCCATCCATATCTTCAATATGCACATTCATGTCTTCTAATACAATTATCTCGCATCCTTTACCTAGCTCATTGATGTCCGCTGCTATACAGTCCAACATTTTTTTGTTTTCCTCTTTAGCATTTGATCCTGTCCAAAGGTATACAAAGCCTAGAAGTGTTTTCGCCCCTGCTACTTTTCCTTTTAGCCATAAATGCTCCTTGCATTGCTGTTTGACCCTTTGCCAATATGAATTTTTATGAATGAGTGCTCCAATTCCCCCGCCCTTTCTGCTACCCTGCACTCTGTTGCAGTATTCCCATGCATAATCAGGGTTACAGGGCGGTTGTTCCATGTCCCTAAGATGTGTCTCTACAAACCCATAAACCATTAAGTCCCCCTGCTTCAGTTGTTCTTCGATTTCCTACCATTTTAGCCTATTTCTGCCACCTTGCATGTTAATGAACCCTATGTCTGACTTAATTTGGCTCTGGTGCTTATTTATGTCGCCTCTCCTGCCGATGTTTGCTTGTTTGTGGCTCCTGCCTCGAATCGTCCACGCCTACACTGCTTCTTTCAGGGCTCTGGGTCCCCATAAAAAAGCTGTTGCCTGGCGACCCATCCTGCCCCCTATCCTTTTGCCAGTGGTACCACTGTAGTGAATGCCATCCTGCACAAAAGGCCGGAAGCCGGTTCCGTACACGTCCCTGTTGACCTCCATGACGTTGTACCCGAGTCGTCCGCTCAGACTCCTAATGACCCGATTGGCCTCAACCACCCTCCACCTGGTATGTCTGGCCCTGGACCTCTGGGATAGTGCATATGGTCCCAGGCACCCTCCCGGAGGCCTCTCTAAGCTTACTCAGACCAGTCTCAATGTGCCTCTCAAGGTTCTCCCCTTAAGCACGTCATTGAGCCCAGCATGCATAATGACCAAGCTGTCGCTCTCCGTGCTGTCCCCTACCACTCCCCGCGCCTTGGTCATTGCTTCCGCCATGCCCTTGCCCGCTTGCGCCTCCACCTGTACTCGCCCGTCCGCCTTCACTCTCGCCATCACGCCTTGTTCAGCCCTCCCCACGTTGGAGTCCCCTATCACCAGGACCCTTCTGCGTGCGAACCGTTCGCCTCCACCCTGTGTCCGCTGCCCCCCCCTTCGCGCCCGCTGGCGCACCTGTGGCTGCCACGTCGCCTCACTCGGGGCGTGTTGCGCTGCTTCACTATAACTGCGCCGATTCACCGGCGGCGAGCTGACGGCCGCTTGTTCTGGCTCCCTGCCTCCTACTTCACCTGTAGGGTCTACCCTACTTTCTGAGTTTTTGCCACCGCTTTGATGTCCTGACCCGACATTCTCCGCTGCCCGCGTCTCAAGCGCGTCGAGCCGCCTTTCCAGTTCGGCGCTCCTTTCTTTCTCTTCCTCAAGCTCAGCCACGGTCCTTACTAACTGCGCGGCCTGGGCCGCCTTCACCTTGACGAAATTGTCAGCGTTCGCCTGCAGTGCTACCCGCTTCTCCTGCTCCTCTCTCAGGTCTGCCTGAAGCTTTTCGAACTTAGCCGCCCGATTCTCTTCCAGTTTTTGGACGGCTTCCCTGACGCCCTCGCACGACCTGCACGTGAAGCTAGACCCCTCCGAGTCCGCTAAATTCTGGAATTTAGTCTCGTCGAGGAAGCACCATCGCAGGAACTCGTCGCACTGCACTTGCTCCCCGTCCCCCACGGCCTTCACGTTCTTCGATTTCATCGCTAGGTAAGTCCCTAGGTAAGTCATCGCTAGGTAAGTCTCCAGGCCCAACGAGCAAGTTCGCCAAATCACTCAAGCATAGCCGACCTCGACCGCTATCCCAAACAAAAATAAAGAATTATCGCTCCCTACCCCATGTAAGAATCCGAAGAGCTAGCTGAAAGAATTAAATAAGCCTATCAAATAGGTCCCTCCTACTACCTAGGCCTAACGGGGGAGCCGCCAGACCTAGACAAAGCCGGTACGTTTTACTACTCTTACTAAGAATTCAAAATTTGCGCCCCTACTCCATGCAAAAGAAAACACTTCAAAACACTAGCTAATAAAGATAAAAAAGTACTTAGCTACGAACGAAGTCGCTGAAGCCTCGAGCGCAGGAGCGCCCGCGAGCCGCGGGCGAGGACTTAAGGAGCCGCCATCTGTCGGAAGCGCCTCCCTTGTGTAGCATGAGGGATCACGCGGCGCGCTCCTCACAGGTTTGGCTTACGGCGCTTGATAAAAACACCACGCGGCAGCCCTCCTGTACATTTCTGTAAGTACTCTCAAAACGAGGGAACTTTATTACTGTCGAAATAAAACCTTGGGCAAACTGAAAGCACAGAATCGTTTACAGACGCCATATCTTTACCGAATACGTACAGTGAAAGCCACTGCGCGCGGTCGCCGCGATGGAGTCTCCCGTACCGGCTTGCGTGAAAGGTCGGCAATCGCTGAGCACAAACTATGTGAAATATGTTCTTATAGTGGGCGGTCTGTATAACGAAATGGCGCATAAGAGAACGAAGCCTCAATGCATGCAGCGATCGCACGGGTTCGCGGCGACCGACTGCGCGTCTGCATGCATATCCGCGCACAATGTTACGCTTTCACTGAGAGCGTTTTCGCACCGTACTGTGAGCTTTAGGTCGCATAATATGAGCGTTTGACAGACCACAAGCAACCATTGTTGCGTGGACGTTATCAGAGCTGTTCAAAAACAGCTTCTTTTAACAAGGGACTTCGACGCCTACGGCGACTGTGATGTGCCGTCATGGCGATTCAATATTTTTTTTTCTTCCAAATTCTTGGACGTATGGCAAAGAAGTCCGACACGGCTGTGGACGACACGAAGGACGCGGACAAGAAGACGCAACAACGTAGGCTTAGCCAGTCACACCAGGAACAGCGTCTAGCCCATGGCAAGCCCCACTTCAGTAGCGCTGGCGATCCGGCTGCGGAGCTCGGCACGGCGCACTTCTTCTTCCTTACAACTTCCCCCCTCGCTGAAGACGGAGCCGCACAGGAGGCCTAAGGCGTCGTGAGGACGAAGGGCTCGTGATACGGCTTGAGCCGATCTACGTGCACAATTTCGCGGCCTCGGCGACGCAGGTCCGTAGGGGGCGTCAGAGGTTCGATAACGTAGTTCACCGGATAAGTTTGGCGTAGAACCCGGTAAGGTTCATGGTATCGGGATACAAACTTGGAGGAGACACCTTGTGTCGAAGTAGGAGGCACCCACAACCAAACAAGAGCGTCAGGCGAAAACTGGTGGTGGGGGCGCCCATCGTCATGACGAAATTTCTGTGTCGCTTGTTCTTGCGTTGTAAGGAAGCGAGATAGTTGCCGACATTCTTCTGCATACCGGGCGGCTACGGAAACCGGTGTACCCTCTGATAAGTCGGGACGGTAAGGGAGAATAGTGTCAATGGGAAATGATGGTTCGCGGCCATATAGAAGAAAGAAGGGAGAAAAGCCCGTCGTTGACTGGGGTGCCGTGTTGTAGACGTACGTGACATAGGGAAGGATGAGGTCCCAGTTGGTGTGGTTGGAGGCGACATACATCGAAAGCATGTCGCCAAGAGTTCGGTTAAAGCGCGCTGTCAATCCGTTTGTTTGCGGGTGATATGCGGTGGTACAGCGATGAATAATGCGGCATTCAGCGAGAAGTTCTTGAATGACATCGGCGAGAAAGACGCGGCCACGGTCGCTCAGGAGTTCGCGGGGAGCGCCGTGACGTAGAACGAAGCGGTGAAGCAGGAAGGAGGCAACCTGACGAGCCGTCGCGGCTGGCAGAGCGGCCGTTTCTGCATACCTCGTGAGATGGTCTACAGCTACAATGACCCAGCGATTGCCAGCAGCTGTGTATGGCAGAGGCTCGTAGAGGTCTATGCCAACCCGGTCAAAGGGTCGCGAAGGGCACGGCAAAGTTTGCATTGGTCCAGAAGGGTGGCAAGGATCAGGCTTCCGACGTTGATATTCTGTGCAAGAGCGAATGTACTTTTGCACAAATGTGTACATACCACGCCAATAAAACCTATGACGTAGTCTGGTGTAGGTCTTGAAGAGACCATCGTGTGCGCACTGAAGGTCGGCGTGGAAAGCGGCGCATACATCAGTGCGGAGCTGCCGAGGTATTACAAGATGCCATTTGCGGCCGTCGGAACTGTAGTTACGGCGATAGACAATTCCGTCGCGGATGGCGAAGTGCGAAGCTTGTCGGCGTAACGCTCGGGATGGTGGGCGTGTAGGTGAATTAGAGATGTAATCTATCAAAGATGAAATCCAGGAGTCCTTGCGCTGCTCCAAAGCCATGTCGAGAGAAGCGAATGGGAGAAGTGGGTCGTCTATAGGACGGACACACTGACAATGTCGGCGTGGACAGGCGAGCGCGAAAGAGCATCGGCATCGGCGTGCTTCTTGCCTGAGCGGTAGACAACCCGGATATCGTACTCTTGGAGCCTCAGTGCCCACCGGGCTAGGCGGCCGCAGGGACTCTTGAGAGACGACAACCAGCAGAGTGCGTAGTGATCGGTAACGACATCGAAGGACCGGCCGTACAGGTATGGGCGAAATTTTGTGATGGCCCAGATGATCGCGAGACATTCTTTTTCCGTCACGGAATAGTTGGCTTCAGCTTTCGTCAGAGTGCGGCTCGCGTAAGCAACAACATATTCTTGGCAGCCGGGCTTTCGCTGGGCGAGCACAGCGCCAAGACCAACACCGCTAGCATCCGTATGGATTTCCGTGGGAGCAGTTGGATCTAAATGGCGTAGTATCGGTGGTGTTGTGAGCAGGCGACGTAGCGTCGCAAAGGCATCATCGCAAGCCGGGGACCATGAGGAAAGATTGGGGTCTCCTCGAAGTAGCTCTGTCAGTGGTGCGATAATCGAAGCGAAATTTCGAATAAAGCGGCGGAAGTACGAGCAGAGGCCAATGAAACTGCGCAAGTCTTTTAGTGACGTTGGCCTCGGGAATTCTGCAACAGCACGGAGCTTAGCGGCATTAGGGAGAACGCCGTCCTTCGACACGACATGTCCGAGAATTGTCAGCTTGCGTGCGCCAAAGTGACATTTTTTCAGGTTTAGTTGGAGGCCAGCGTCACTGAGACAGCGTAAAACCTGCTCCAAGCGATGAAGGTGAGTAGGAAAATCTGGTGCAAGCACTACTACATAATTCAAATAACGCAAGCACGTGTTCCATTTGAGGCCTCGGAGAATAGCGTCCATCATTCGCTCAAAAGTCGCGGGCGCGTTGCAAAGTCCGAATGGCATCACACGAAATTCGTATAGGCCATCTGGTGTGATGAAAGCAGTTTTAGGCTTATCGTCTGCAGCCATAGGCAGCTGCCAATAACCAGAGCGCAGATCGAGGGAGGAAAAGAACTCTGCGCCTTGTAAGCAGTCTAGGGCGTCGTCGATCCGCGGCAATGGATAAACATCCTTTCGGGCTATTTTGTTTAGGCGACGGTAATCCACACAAAAGCGGATCGAGCTATCTTTCTTTTTAACTAAAACTACTGGCGATGCCCATGGGCTGTCGGATGGTTCACTGACACCACGCTTTAGCATATCACCTACTTGCTCATCAATGACGCGCCGTTCGGTCGACGATACGCGGTATGGTCGCTGCCGTAGCTTGACGCTATGTCCTGTGATCGCCCATTCAGCCACCACTGAGGCAGCAAACGGAATTCGGCCCTCCGAGAAAAGGTACTACTACCAGGCAGCGACGGCGACCCTCGAAAGGCCCAGCGGACAGACCCCATGTTGCCTCTACATGCCGACGACAAGGAGTTCAGAGCGCGACGGAGCCTACGTTTCACGGAACGGCTACAGGGATGGTTCAGGTTAATCTTCTCGGACACTGCATCACGGAATCTCTTTTTGTTCCTCATACTCAACTTGTCCTTTGCATTTGTCGAATTCTTGTACGGAGTATGGACCAACAGCCTGGGCCTGATCTCAGTTTCATTCCACATGTTCTTCGATTGTACGGCATTGCTCGCAGGCCTGGCTGCTTCAGTCATCACAAAGTGGCGTGCAAATGAAAGGTTTTCCTATGGGTACGTGCGGGCAGAAGTTCTTGCAGGATTGTCAATGGCCTTTTCCTCCTCTTTATCGCATTCTTCATCTTCTCTGAGGCCGTTGAGAGAGCCATAGAACCACCAGAGGTGAAATATGAACGCCTCTTCATTGTTTCGGTGCTGGGTTTCCTGGTCAACCTGGTCGGCATCTTTTCATTCCAGCATGGGCATTCCCACGGGAGCAATCAATGACAGCTTGGTGACGGGAGAGAAAATCCCAACATAAAATAATATCGTGGGAACAGTGGGGAAGAACGACGACCTCGACTGTGTAGAGCACTCCTTGAATTTCAAGTCTCGCGGTGCACGCAGCCACCGGCTGGACGTGTTGTGCTGTGGCCGTGCGGAGTAAAGGGCCGAAGAAAGGCGTCGTGACTTTTCGTATTGAGCGGCAAAGTTTTTCGGCAATTACAGATATGGCGGCACCTGTGTCAATGAGGGCAAGCACAGAAACACTTTCAACAGCGACATCAATAACGTTAGGCGGCGAAAGAAGAGGGTTTAAGCGTTGCGGCGATGACGCAGTTCTTGCCTCAGGAACTGCGCCACTTAGTTTTCCGTGTCAGCAGGAGTGGGACGTCGACGCATCGGGGAGGCCGAGCGACGACGAGGAGAAGGAGAACGGCGGTCAGAAACTTGACGAAGGCTTGCGCGGGGAAGGGGTAAATCGCCGTCAGGAGCGTAAGGCAATGGATGGTCGTACGCGGCTGTGCGTGGGTCGTCACGTGGATGAAGTGGACGGCGGCGGCACAGGCGTGCAACGTGACCGGAAATAACGCACGATCGAATAGCAGATGGGCCGATTGTCCGCTGTACGCCAGGGATTAATTACTCCATGGACTGGAGGTCGTGGCGGCGTGGGGGTAAAAACAGGGCTAGGCATCGGAGGCGGAGCCCGGAAGGTCGGTGGTCGTGGTCGCGCGACGGCGTCGGCGTAAGTCAATGGGGCGGTGAGTTGAGGCGCCCGTTCCAGAGGAAGGACCTCGGACACTTGTTCTTCTATAACGTGTCGTAGGGTCGGACTAAGGGACGAACGTGACTCCGGAGGGTTGGAGATGAGGGAAAGCTGGCGAGCAACTTCTTCCCGGACGAAAGCCTTGATTTGCGAGAGGAGGGTGGCATCTGGAAAAGGAGAGGTCAAGCCGGGCAACGATTCCTGATGGGGAACAGGACGGCGGGTGAGGAGGCGTTGACGGCGGAGCTCGTCATTGCTTTGGCACAGTTCAATAACTTGGGCAACAGTAGAGGGGCTCTTTGAAATGAGCATCTGAAACGCGTCCTCGTCGATACCCTTCATGATATGCTTGATTTTATTGCCATCAGTCATGGATGCATCGACGCGTTTACAGAGATCGATGACATTTTCGATGTAGCTGGTAAAGTTCTCATCAGGCTGCTGAGACCGCGACTGCAGACGCTGTTCGGCACGAAGCTTTTGAACAGCAGGGCGGCCGAAGACCTCGCTGAACTTTGTCTTGAACACCGTCCAGCTTGGGACTTCGCTTTCGTGGTTCCGAAACCATAAGTGCGCAATTCCGGCGAGGTAGAAAGGGACGGTGGTCAATTTCGTGATGTCATATCCCATTTGTTGTTCCGACTGACGCGTTCGTATGATGAGAGCCAGTCATCAACGTGGTGGTCATCAGTGCCGCTGAAGATAGGAGGGTCCCGCTGGCGGAACGTGCCGGGGCATACGGTAGACTGGGGAGCAGGTGGTGGTAAGCTCGTGGCGCTTTCGGTGGTCATGATGGCAGGGAGAGTCCGGCTGCGCAATTCCAGGATTGCAGGAAATCCAGCAAACCTCCACCAATTATGGCAAAGAAGTCCGACACGGCTGTGGACGACACGAAGGACGCGGACAAGAAGACGCAACAGCGTAGGCTTAGCCAGTCAAAACCAGGAACAGCGTCTAGCCCGAGCCCCACTTCAGTAGCGCTGGCGATCCGGCTGCGGAGCTCAGCACGGCGCACTTCTTCTTCCTTACAGACGTTTTAATATTATTTCTAAAGTTGCGTCGCACTGTATACAGTGAGCGGGCGATTTCGCGCTGCTTCTTTTTCGTAATCCAGTGCGTTAATAATAACACAAACATGACCATATGCCATATGCCTTTGCTTAATGTGCTTCTTATTTTACTACTCCCTTTCCATTCCAGTAAACTTGCCATTTTCTAGCATCAACAAATTCATAGACCAAACCGTCGTGACATTAGCCGGGCAGCTGAGCGCGGGCGAACGTCTCCGTGCGCGTTTTCTGCTACTCACCGAACACCGCAATCTCGGCGCCGTAGCAGAAACTCGGTGGGTTCTAGGCGTCCGTGCTTGCTGCATACCCGAGCTGTAGCCGATGGCTGTTTATCGGTTCTAAGTTTCGAAAGCCAAGCTTCACGCAGCTTCTTGTCCTGCGGCTGCGTGTGAATAAGGCTGACACCGGGCTACTTTGCGTACGTCCGGCACTGCGGCACCGAGCAGTAGCCTACCATGCTGCACGCTGTTACGATCGGCCTGCAAAGATACTGCTCTGCAAAGCTATCTCAGCCCGCTGCAGTTGTTTCGATCGACCCGCGGTGGTGGCGTTCTTCAGAGAACCGGTGACGACGACAGCGCTAATCGACCATGTACTTCATTTGGAGAACTGGAGACCACGGCAGCGTTAATCCACCATGCGCATCCTACGGGGAGTCGTCGACGGCAGCAGTGCTGGCCACGTTTGGCGGACCGTGTATTGTTGGTTGATTTGCGGTGGCCTTCGTGGTCTATTTGCAGCAAGGGAGCTTCTCTAACAAAGGGTGTTTTCCGATGCGTTCTTCGGGCCCCAGGATTCATCACAGTCTGCTGACACTCCTGGCGGCTACCGGAGAAGTCAGCTCTGGAATTAAGAGGCACCAGCTGGGGTCAAACGTGACTATCTGGCTACGAGGACCCTCTCAACTCGGTGGGTTCTAGGCATCCAAAGTGCGTATGTGAGTGTGTGAGCCCTCCCCCTCAAAGGCGGGTCGACTACGCCCCAACGACTGTGGACGGTCCGATTGGACGAAGTTTGGACAGTAGTTTTCCCTCCCCTAGCGAGCTAGGGAGGACAGAGGCTTTTTAAGCAGCAGTTCGTCGGCTGCTAGGAGTGTGCTTGGTGCTTGGAGCTCATGTGCTGTGTGCTTCGTCTTGCGTGCTCCATTTGGGAGTCATGCTAGACTGCTGAACTGTATCTCATGTTTTAATGTAAATGAATCCTGTACTCCTAGTTCTCGATGATAGCAAGTTCCTCCCTACAACCACGTCCCAAGCGTGGGTGAGTTGGACGAAGGCATGGGCCAGCTACCACATAGTTCATCCCCGACGACAAACCTTACAACTGGATGCCAGCGGTGAGATCGTCCTGCATCTCTAATAACGCCTCCAAAGGCAGCCACTACCTATTATAGTGATTTCAAATGTTGTCAAACAGACAGCCTAGGCGGGAAAGCCTCACCACTAAATCAGAACCGCAGCGCAGGTGGGACTTTAAACTTTCGTTTTCAGCTCGCTGCGGCGCTTCCGAAGCAGCCGACGCGGCCGCTGTGTCCAGGTGATCACTCATGCCACGTCACGCCGACGGTGGCGCCTGCTTTTCCAGTGGTGGAGCTTGCCCCCAGACAACTTTCCTTGGCTATGGGGAACAAGCGCTGGAGTTTTCAGGACGCCTGTAGCGTCGCCCTGGCGGTCAGTACGTGCACAATGCAGCAGCTCCCGCGGACGAAAATTGCTACCGGTAGTGGCGTTGCGTGCCCTGAAAGTCGCAGGAAAACAAAAGGACGCGGACGATACTGTTGCGTATACAAGTGCCACAACTACGTCGGGATGAGGAAGGATGTATCCTTCTGCGTCTTTCCATCTAAACCCTACGAACAAGTACGGAGGCGGCGTTTGATCCAAGCAGTCAGGCGAGCGGAGTAAGTTCCCGTCATGTCGCCCTGTCAAGCCGTGTCGGGCTGGTTTCTAAATCGAATTTCGCGTGTGTGCTTGGTTTATTCGATAGTGAAGACGGTCAACCGTAGTAGACAGTACCAAACAGCAGAATCTGCAGTTGGCATTTCGTCGGAAACAAAATGAGCAATAGCATCCCACGAAACACAGAACCTCTTAAAAACTTCTTGAAACGGCTACAAACGGCTATAGACGTCTTGGTCTATGATAAGACTGAAAATAGAATTTCTTCTAAACATAACCTCAGCACTTGGAATATGCTAGTATATATTCTATCTGCGGCAAAACCCACTACTGGTGTCACTAGAGTCTATTTTGGTAAACACATTCAGAATGTCTAACTCAAGAACTTTTCTAGATCTTTTTGTCTAAAAGTGCATAAAATGCCAAACGACGTGTTAAAGTGCGGTTACCGTCGGCGTTAGCGAATAAAAAACGCCACAGACACATCGAACTCGTTGGAAGCAACATAAGTTAATTGGCTTTAATGTTAAATAATTTCACACCAGAACTTCAACAATCAAGGGCGTGTTATTGTTTTCCATACGGGGCGAGCACACGACGCCTGGAAACCATTCTATGCTCGCGCAGCAGGTATACTGACAGCAGCAGGAGCGAAACGCCGGCGTTGCACAGCGGTGTCGCAGAGCCACCGCGCTGCGATCACTTCGGCGGCATAATCCAAATTGGTCGGATATCTCATTCTGTGCTGAAAACACTGGGAGGCAGGAAGTTTGAAAAAACGGCCACTGCCGCCCGCAATGTCTCGTACGTGGGTTCGTTATGCCAGTTGTGCGTCATTCTAAGCCGTTCTGTACATTTATACTGGATATTAACTGGAGTCATTTAGCTGTGCTGATGCTGTTTGCCGTGTGTTTTACATCAGTGCTTCGTGACATCGGCTGTATTGCCTGTTTTCGCCGACGGCTTACTACCACAATGGCGGGATCTGCGTTCGCCGCCTTCGTGTCTCGGTGTGTCTTTGTACGTACTACCGCGCTCAATATGAGTTGCAACGTCCGAGCGCCGACCGGAGTTCGCTCCTCGGCTTGAATTGCGACAACACTCGCTAGGAATTCTGGGAGAAAGTGCTGTTCCGGGAAGTGACCGTACCCCCCATCAGGAAAACAGTTCGCAGTGTGGCTCCAGGGTTTTAGGAGGCCTCTTTCAGCAGCTTTATTACAAAATTCAACTCAATTTGATGCAAACGGATTAAATATGCAGCGATTCGCAATTCAAGCATCATGCACATGCAGGAAACGGTTTTTGAAGCCCAGTTTCGCTATGACTAAATGATCTCACATGGAGCCACTGCTGATTCCTCTCACGAGACCACATTCAGGAGGTGTTTTTATTTTTTTTTTTGCTCCGAATACACGACACATGTGAAACGACTGGGGTCTCAACGCCCTGCTTGGCTCTGAGCATGACAAGTTTATATGACAAAGTCGCTATAGATTCTAGTCACGCGACCACGTTCTGACATGCTGCCCTATTTCGTACCCTGGCTTCGTGTATGTCAACCGATAAAAGTTCAGTCGAGTGCACTGCTCTTGTAACCAGGGATGATGCATATCAAACGAAATGGCTTTCGAAGCCCGGCTCAGCTACCACCATGATGAGGTCACATCACCAAGTCACTAGTGATTAGGGACGCACGATCACCATATAGAGCGCTGGAAACTACCTCTACATACCCATGACGCATATCAAACGACGCGGATGGAGAAGCTCTCTTCGAATACGAGAGTGAGAGAGTTGACACGGACAATTCAGTAGTGATTCAGGTCACGTGACTTCTTTCGGGCATGCGGCCACATTGTGCACCCTGGCTTGATGCATATCAAACGAAATGGTTTTTGAAGCCCAGTCTGGCTATCGCTACAATGTGGCTTCATGTTGTCGCTAGTGACTCTTATCACGTGGCCGTATTCGAAAGCACTGCACTCGTTTGTATCCTGGCCTGATGCATATAAAACGAAATTGTGTTGGGAGCCTGGTGAGCCTGGTTCGGCTATAACTCTTATGAGCTTATTCTAGATAAACTGCCCACATAGCACACCAGCATTGATCAAGCATGGCCAAATCCTGTCAGAAATTGGTACGAATCTTCAACCAATATTGGCATATTGGCAAAGTGCCACACAATCCAACGCTGGCCCAGGATTAAAGCCAATATTGGAACAATGTTATGACAATGCAGGAACCATTGTGCTGCCAGCATACGACTAGTGTTGAACCATATCGTTGCCAATAATAATGCCAGCTTTGAGTCAATGCAGCAACCATTGTGCTGCCAGCGTAGGACCAGTGTTGAGCCATATCGTTGCCATTATTGATTCCAGCTTTGAGCCAATGCCCTGTTCATGACGAATATTGTAGGCACGCTGGCTCTAGAGTACACAGCTATTCTTACTGCGAACCTTTTGGTAGCGGCATTTTTATAGTAATTGTCGCCATACCTTTTTCCTCAATAGTGGCCAGGAAAGCTCGACCAAAAGATATGTCAAGAAGCAGAAGTCCTATATAGTTGCAAATAATAATAGAATAATACCGAAATTCACATTTCGACGGTTCATCGGCGAATACATTTGCACAAACAGGCATATTCCGGTGACCTAGATGGGTGATGCTTGGTTAAGTTCGAACAGTTTATTTACAGACCACGCCCTCCGGAGTGGAAGTGGGCAAGGTGCCCCACACAGTGCGCTGGCCAAGGCTTTTAGGGCAGGGAGCTGACATCGGTAGGCAGGTTTGTCAGTGCTTGTTGGACGGCGGGCTGGGCAGGTCCCCGAAGACCACGAGAACGCGGTGGTTTCGTTGAATTTTCTACCACTTTCCATAGCGACTTCACCATTACTTGGACGAGATGCTTGCACTATAAAATAAAAATGGCTTGGCTTGATAATAGCAAAGCCCTTGAATTTGGGTGAAATTCACAAACAGATATACACGTATTCTACTTCGGGCACCATTCAAACGCTACGAATAAGAAGAACTATGTAATTGCAGGCACTCTACATTAGCCAGGGCTGTTTCAGTATTGTATATACCGCGTGATTTCGCTTGGTTTGGCAGCAGTTTATAACATTCATTCTAAAGTATCCCAAAAGAATTGTCGATTCGGCTCACAGTTTTTCTGCTCAGTAAAAGTTGATGGGTCGACATGAGCAATTTAGCAGCACCTAAATTTCCACAGGCAAGAAATGAACAAAATAAGAAAGCATATTTCAGAGATCCTTTCGGCTGTGTGCTAACCTACTGTGATAGCACCATTTTCCAGCTGTGAGGACCACCATTTCATTTTATATCGCCTGCTTGTTCCTGCAATAATTGCGTTCTTCCACTTCAGGGAACTCGACAACGATCTCGCGGTTATATGAAAATGTACTCATTTAAAAAAGTCTGCTGAGAAAATATGTATTATCATATCTGAAATGTAACCGTTGCACATAAAAACTTTTAAATTTCTAGTCAACCTATAGTTATGGTGCACACATGAATGGCCCAAGCTTATAGCAGACAAACGCAATATAACGTTGCAATCGCCACCACACATCGTTCTTTAATCCATCCAAAATCGATGCAGTGCTAATCATGAATAGGAAAAAATTCAACGTTAAAGACGCAGCGAAACCATGAGAAATGTTAGGACGTCAACAGTAATATACACACAAATCGTGGAATTAAAAAGTGAAGAGAAAGTGCATTGGGGGGAGCAGCTGGACATAATTTTAAAGACAAAAGTGTCCTGAAACTGAGGCCTTTGAAACAAGCTTACTTGTAAAACACAAAACTTAATGCGTTGTTTCCTAGTTCACTTCGTCTGGCACCTTATAAAACTTATAACATGCGCAAAACAAATGCACTCACTATTGCAAGATCCACGGTTCTGTGTATCCGAGTTCATCCCACATCGAAGACAGTGGCCACTAGCGCCGTCTTTTTTTTGCTTGTTGTTCCGCTTATAATTAATTCTAACACTCACAAACATTCGTGCCCACTTTGCTGCGTATTTTAAGATGTGGGCTTCTCAGTAGGAATGACGACCGCAAGCGAACATTTTTCGCGATAGGAGTGCGCTGACAAGAACAGACAAGACTGCAAGCACTCAGGTGGTGTTGTGCACAGTCGGGGCTAGCTGTGCACAGAAGGAAAGGGTAAAAGGAAAGGGTGAATGAAGAAAACGGCACTAAACGCCACACTTTCCCTCGCTGGACCTAGCCCGACCGCGTTCTTCGGGCGGCAGCGACGGAGGGAGACAAAGACGACAATAGTAACCCCGCCGCGTTCACCCCTGCCTGCGAGAGCAGCCAATCCGACACAGCAGCTTGTAGCTGTCTGAGCGCTTGATTGATAGCATTGACCAGGCTCACACGGGTGCGTGACGGAGATGCAAGTAGGGGCAAAGAAAAAAAAAAAAAATCGGGAATGGCGTTGTGCCAAAGACAGGCAACGACGAGAGGGTGTTGACACGGACAAGCACAAACTTCCAACTAATTTTTCTTTCTGTTAGGGGCACTCATAAAGGAGCTTACTACACATGTGCGAACAAACAAATATATTGGAATACGAGCATGATGATAATATCACTGCAACTTGCCATGCATGCTAAACAAAGTTTCACTAATACATATGCGCTCCATCTCGATGCAATATAAAACGGTTCCATCAGCTCTGTGGCACTATAGTTCTCGATTCTCCTCAGAAATATGATCCTCTGAAGTCGCGGAGCGTAATGCAAAATATACAATGTGCAGACAAATGCGCAATACGGTTGTTTTTTTATGCAAAGCTCATGTTACCAAGCATGACCAATAAAGCAGCGGCTAGTTTGCCCGTTATGCGACTTCTCCTGCTTGCTACGTCGTGCATTGGCTTTTCTGTTTAGGGGCGCATGTCGGTGAAGGCGAAGTGCGCAAACGGCTGCCATACCACGCATTCAGTTGACATGGAACAACCACAGGTGGTTAATACAAATCCCGCCCCACCTTGCCCCTACGACGCGCCTCATAATCACATTGTGGTTTAGGCACGCATAACTCTATATTTTAAATTTGTATTGGCATTTTTAAGCGTCACTTGAGCTTAATACATTTGCTTACTTCAAGCCCTGCGTTTTTCCAAGAAAGCCAGCTTAGTAAACCATGTTGGCAAATCAATGGGAATGTCGGTCCAATATTTCCCGTCTTTTTGAATGGCAGGGCTAATATTCTGTGTTGCATGTGCAAACAACCTTGGATCTCTGTCACAGTGGCACCGCCAATATTCGATTCAAGCTATTTATCTTAGGCCGTCATAGGGCAGGCAGTCGAATGGCAGAACCACTATTTGAACCACGCTGTTAACTTTAGGCCATCATTGGGCAAGCAATCAAAATGGCACAGCCAATATTGGAACCACGCTGTCAACCTTAGGCCATCACTGGGCCAGGAACTGCCAACACGTATCGAACGTTGGCCCGAGCTGACGTGCAGCATCGGTAGTGACTGCGAAAAAATTGCCGCATTGCAACAGAGTGCACTGTTTTTCTAACCCAGGGTATGATGCATATCATACAAGATTACTTTAAAAGCCCTTGTCAGCTGTCCTTTTGATGAGCTCACGTGAGGCATTCGCTAGTGATTAGTGTTATGTGAACATGACCGGGCATGATGCACTCCTTTACTATGTAGTGTAGATGCACAGTAATCTGGATAGGTTTAAAGCTTTGTCAAACTAGCACTATAATGAGGTCACATAGGCAAAGTTTTGCGAATAGCATTATGTGAATGCATGTCTTAGCATAGTGCGGTCTTCTATCTACATATTATATGTAGCAAAGAAGACATTTCTTAAACTTTCTTGTGCTATCATCACATAATGCTGACTTTGGAGATTCGCGATCCTTTGCCTGCTCATTTTACGTGGTTTAACGTCTCAAACCCGACTCAGCATATCAGGGACACTGTGGAGCAGGGCTCTAGGGGGTATAGACCAGGTAGGGTTCTTTGACGTACACTGACATCGCACAGTAAACGGGCCTCTAGCACTTCGCCTCCATGGAAATGGAACCGCTGCCGTCGGATCGAACTCGCGTCTTTTCATGCCACCAGCCGAGCACATTAACCATTGAGCCACCGCGGCAGTGCAGGTTCGCCAGTGATTGCAGTATCTTGACAAAATTCGATCGTAGTGCATCATTTCAGTGCCCTAGTTCCACTGGCCGCAGTCACGGATTTCGCCGGGGTTTCTCCCAAGCCGCAGCGGAGCACGGAGTTACAGTGTTCTAGAAGGCTGGGTACTATTCAGAATGCGGCGCGCTTCGATGGGAGGCGCTGTGTGAAAAAGGCGGTGGGCCGCGCGTTGCTCTCCCGTCGAATAGCGGAGGAGAAATGCTGGCTGTCTGCTTCGCCGCGTTGCTGCATTGAGCATGTTTCAGCGCTGCCGTTGAAAAAAAGGGAGCGATTTCAGCTGGCTGTAGTTGTGAGGCTAAGAAAAGCCCAAACAGTATGCCCGGGGGATTGCAAAACTACACAAATTATGACAAAAAATGGGGAGCGGTTCCCTGTCACATGTGGACATTGTACAATATGCCACCCGCGAAGACGCGGCTTCAACGGGACATCCTGAGGAAGTATATAGAATGAAAACCCATTGAAAAAGCAATGCACTGCAAGTCAGGAGGTCAGCGAACGCGTAGTAGCAGTGGAGTGACGAGGAGGGCGAACGAAGGACGGAAGGAACGAAACAGTGGAAGGGAGGATTGCAAAACCATTCAGGAAGGACCCAGGAGGCAACGGTTCAGCAAGAGCGAAAAGGTGTAAAAGAAGAGGAAAACAAATGAACAGGAAAAGACAAAAATAGAAGCAAGGTGCGAAAAAAAATCCGTGAGAAGAAAATGAAGTGTCAATAAATTCAAGGGAAGAGAGGCAAAGAAAGAAGCAAGAAATATTACGGGAAACGACGAAAATAAATGTGGGTGAGCACTGCAGAAAAATTATTCACGAAGTTCGCGGGAAAAAAATGTGTTTAGATTTTTATGATAATGTTTGATACAACGTTGTGTGGCAGAAGTGCTTCGATGAGGACTAAGTTCTGTGGTAAGGCCGGTGACACTTTTCGCGATCATAGAGTAGTTTTGTGAAAAGGACACGTAGCTGCAGTCCCCGTTTTGAGGAATGGTACCACTGATAAGATTTCCAAGATGAAAATCAGTCGAATGTAGGTGGGCCTAGGAGGCAGTTTTTCTGTGTATATATGTGAAGATAACTGGTGGCTTTCATATCAGTGAAAATGTGCCACTAGATGGGGACATAACGTGCGTCGAAGACCGAAAGGCAATGATCCGTAAATAGTGAAAGTTGGTAGCAATTTCATCGCAATTATCAATGCGTAGTCTTTTTATTTATTTCCGCTGTTGGTACTTTATTATGTTAAATTTGAATGGTAGCTAGCAGTGGTCGATCGCTGAGGTGGTGCTGGAGGGACGTGAAGTTTATAAAGTGCGAATTAGTATCACCGAAGAGCTAGCGGCAGCGCGGGTTGGCTCAATAGCCACTTAAATGAGCTTTCACAGCGAACTCAGCTGCGAGGCATGCCCAACGCTCCGGAAAATGGTGATCTATCGGGCACCTATGCATGGATGACTGAATCATCTTTAATTGGAGATATTTAGAGGGTGCTCGTGGCCGTCGTATTTGCAGCTCATCAGCTCCTAGCACCCAGACTTACGGGCGGCGGCCCCTATAGGTGTCTCGCGCCTTTTCTGCGTGAGATTACGTATCCGAATTATGAAACAGTAGGTAAAATATACTAGCACATTACAGAAGAAATTTCATGCGTGTATGTTGTCGCACAACTTCGACGCTTTCGAGAATATACAATCATACATTTTCAGATGTATTTGAGGGGCACGTTTCAGTACGCATTTTGTTTTCGTCTTTTTCATGTTCCAATAAATTTGTATCGCGACCTACGAAATCCTCTGTAACTTTATTAAATCCTGGTATTGTACCTCTTGCTTTGATCGCCCCAATGAAAAATAAGTCTCAGTGCGCTTGTATGTCTACATAGCAGACAAAAAAATATAGGATGAATGTAGACAAATTAGTTGCGATGTCTTTTGTTATTAATGTGAGCGAGTATCGGAAAGCAAAACAGTCTATGTCACTTCCGGACCCATAGCACAGTAATACTGCTTTTATTTGCTTGTGTGTGTGTGTGGGGGGGGGGGGGTATTGTAGCTGCGATTACTGAAAAAAAAAGAGCAAAGAAAAAGCTCGAAAGAGCCAAGGTCGGCAGTTTCCGCTTTTTTCTCTGAAACGCGCATTCAACCAGCTGATTTCCTTTTAAATGACTCATGTCAAGGGTCAGCTTGCTTTATGCGTCTACATTGGCAACTTAGTAGTTATAAACAAAAAAATACGGTAGTGATGTGACACTGCCACAGCAAACAGCGCGACTATGCGGTCGGCCCCTGCAGCCTTTGGGAACGCGGGGAACCCCTCATGGATCGGTGTTATCCCCGCTCCTGTGCAACATAGCTATGATGTGCCTCCAAAATGCGAGTGGAAGGCGTTCAACACGCTTCATATGCAGATGACATTGCAATCTGGACCACATTGCTTCTCCTTCATTTCTCCCCTAGCCAGTCAAATTCTGAAACTGGCTGCCACTTATCCAACACCGAATCGTATCACTCGGGCCCCTGGCCCACCAGGGCTTACGAAGTGATGAGGCCATTGACGCGGCTGCCCGTGCACTTACGCACCGGAATCCTCCTCACCCCGGCTATTCTGGCTTGGAGGCAAACCAACCGCTGCTGCAGTTCAAGAAAATCATAACACATTACAGAGACAACCACCGCTTTTCCCGGCTCCTACAAACGGGATAAGTAAGGCGGAGGAGCGAAGATTAAGGCGCCTGCAGACAGGTACTCTACTTTTTCCTGCAAACATCAAACATTTTGATCCTAAGACGGCAGGTTGGTGCGTGCACTGTGGGGAGACCTGTGATATCTTACACATGGTGTGGGCATGTACTCAAAATCCCCACCTCTCCCCTTCACCTAACCCTTCCCCAGAGGCATGAGAGACTGCCCTCTTTAACTGCTCCTCGCTTGAGTTCCAAAGGGCTCTGGTGAATGGGAGCGAGACGAGACGGGGCCTCGTCGTGCGGTGTCCGGAGTAGGTATGCCGACAATGTAACGGGCTACTTCGTGTTCTCCGAACTTTCTCAATTTGACCGATAAAAGTTTTCACGACCACCACCGCATCCGCGGTGATTTCTGCTTCAGAAGAATATGCCAGCGCCACACCGCGAGGACCACTTTCTCAGCCTCACGGGCAGAGCGCCGCTTTGGCCAATTCCGTGGGTTCTACACAACTTTAATGGAGCCCCGCCCCACTGCCACTTCACTCACGGCCTGCGAGCTGCGCGCGAGAGATCGCATTACGAGCGCCCGACGAGACGGCAAAGGAACATTGTAGCCAGGGTATCTCGCGCATTGATACCACCCTTAGGGATTTACTCCTAGCAGTGGCACCCGGGGCCCATAGATTCTATGTCACCCCCCCCCCCCCCCCTCTGCGTTGTATTCAGGAAGAGCAGAATATCGAAAATTTGTATGTTTCAGAACCAGCACAGCCGCCTTGAATACGCCCTCCCCCCCTCCCCCCCTCTTCGCTTTTATTCCCTGAGATCACGAATGAAGCTGGTATACACGCTGTTTTATTTTCTGCACCAAATAACACAGGGTGCTGCGTTGATAACTTGTAATAAGCGCATTTGCACATACGCTGTCAGAATGTAAGGCCTCGTGGAAAATATGGATGACAAGTCACAAAAATATTTCAATAAAATTTTCATTGGCAATTTCAGAGGCTATATCGCATTTGCACAGTGAAAGCCCGACAGTGATGAGTTGCCCAACAGCAACTGCACAGAAATCACTACCGCATGCAGTGTTTTGGCTGTGCGCAGCCTTGAACCCGAACGAAAATTAAATAACGTGTCAGTGACGCGGATCTCCTCACCCTATTAGAAAATGGCGCATGCTTCCCTGTCGCGAGGGAGTCAGTGCTATGACACTTCCGAAGTCTGTCATTCCGATGCATAAAAACTTTCTTTATTTGCTACTATTGGCGAACGTCGTTATCCTATAGCTGCGCTACTGCCTCAATGTTGGGAAAGAAATAGAGCCCGCTCAACGTCGATTCTTGGCGTCACCACGCAAAAAGCGAGAAGGCCGTGATGAAGCCCGCGCCAGCGAAAGCATGAGCTACAGTTGGTCTGCAATCGCAATCGAGAGGATAGAGACATTGCTCTCACTGGTGCGTTATTTCATATTAATTTCGGTACTGCAATACTGGGCCGCCCGCATTGCCAAAGCATTGCATGCTCTGGAACCTTAGACGATATTGCGTAGAGAAGTTTTTGTTGAGTTAATAATATGGCTTTAGGTCCTCAATTCCCGAATTGCAATGTTTCGTCTATAATTGCTAATTAGGCAATTATTTAAGATATCATATTTTAGGATAGCGCGGACTGAAGCGAAGAGGGACCCAAAAGCCACATCGCCATACTGTTTATTTGGCGGTGCCCACCATGTGCATGAGTACACCGCACGAGCGCACCGCACATGATACGTTCCGATAAGGCGAGTAGCATGGCGACCACTTAGCGAAATAAATGTTTTTAGCCCGCGCATTCCTGCAATTATTACGTAGGATGTTGATAAAGGTCTAATCGACAATTGTGCGGCATCTCCCATTCCGGTATATCCGGTATGTCGGCTACATGAGCTCGCGCTGCTGGTTACGGGAGCATTCTTTACCATTGACGTCCGCTCAAGCCGGCGGAAAATGGGGAGTCTTCAGACATATATGACACCCCCAGAACTGGCACCAGGGACCCACGGACTCCGCCTCCCCCCCCACCCCGTTATTACGCCACTGATCCCTAGATCTAGGGCTTTACTTCTCGTTCAGGGAGTCATTATTTTTTGTTTTTTTGAATCTAGGGATTTTTGAGAGGCTCGATAGTTCTCACGTTAAGTTCGTTAATGGCAGATGTAACGATTATTCTCACCCTTAAAAAATAAACAGTGAAAGAATCAAATTACTGCAGCAACCTGTTTTTCTTTAAAGCAGCGTTGCTGTTGTGCCGGGCCGGCAAAGTACCAGAGGAGTTCTGGTACACTAGATTATCGACGGCTGCACACCGAGAGGAAAACGAAACTTTACTTTGGTGATTGTTAAATTTGGACGCACTTATCATCTTTAGCGCCGCGAGTGACTGCTGTTCTGCGAAGCGATGACTGCAACTTCCACTTATGCCCGGAAAAACAAGCTAGGTTAGCACTCACCTTGTACCTTCATAATACAAAAATGTTGCAAGCCCAGAACGGAAACTTCAGGAACAGGACACAATGAGCAAGATGAGGCAAGCAGAAAGAAAGCGATAGTATATGAAAAAAAATATCTCGTCAAATAGGAGGCTAATTCCAAGCTCTAAGGATGGCTACCAGACTGCAAGATATGTTCCTTTTGTTTCTACTAAATGCAAAAAAGGCTAGGGTTGCGGCTAATAATCTTTCTGCCTCTAACAGACGCAGAGCAAACGAACTAGAGAGCTAACTGCGTTGAGACTTTGTTGAAGGAGAAGGGGTCACGATAACTACACAATAATTAAATCCTGGGGATCTTACCTCAAGCTAGATATTTTTGGAGCGCGCCAATCTAGGGATAAAACACTCACTTCAGCTGGCATTCCTGCGGTACAGTATGCGGCGGCGCCGATACGCGGGAAGGCACTGCCGGCCTCGAGGGGAGCGGGTGCCCTTCGCGCGCACTCTCGAGATCAGCTGTAGGGCAGGGAAGAAACTGCCACGCGCATTCATCAGGAGGTGCGATATTCTCTCTGGTTAACGTCATAGCAAAGTTTAGCGGCGGTAATCAATGCAAAAGCAGTTACTTCCCATTTGACTGACTACGCAAATCGCTGTATATCTTTTAGCAAGGCATGATACAGATTTGAAGCCACGCACTCTACAATGCATCCCACTATCCCTAAAAAAAGGTTGGGAAGGCAAATTCACTAAAGCCCTTCGTTACATCCCATTGTTTTAGCATAACGCGCTCTTTTTTGATGGCACTGATAGCCTCCCCCCCCCCCCCCCCCCAGCGCCTCCACCCATTCGCCCAGAGGGCTGGCAAATTGACTGCATGGCTTGCACACACGAGCGTATGGCCGCAGACCATAAAGGACGTACGGTGCTGCCTACAAGCGACGCGCGTGAGATTGATGTGGAATGGATTCGGCTGTCACAGCAGCCAGCTGCATGCCCGTGTCGTCTGCTCAACGCTATATGCCATCGTCACTGCACGCAGATGACGATGCGTTTAGTGTGCCATAGACATAGGCATGCTGATGACATAACTACGAGTTACCAAAGTGCGTCACGGGAGCGAGCACTGTTAAGGAAAAATTCTAGTTCATTTAGCAACAAAACGCCACTGCATTGGCACTTTTATTTGCCGAGAAAAACATAAGCAAAAGAGGTGTAACGAAGGCCCTCGTTTTGAAGAAGTAAACCTAAATGGGGGAAACTCGAGACGTTCAGTAGCGTGTCATCCCTCCACGCGCCCTGATCACCTCACGCATCCTCGAAGGAAGGGACTCGAACAATGATTCAATGAAGCAAGTGTCCGCTCGAATTGCATTCCAAGCTTCTTGGACAGCGACCCACAAGTCGTCATGGGATGCACTGTGGAGGCCTTGCTTGGACAGGGTGCTCTTCATTCGGCCCCAGACATGTTCAATAATATTCATGTCCGCACCCTTTGGGACCCATTGAAGCTGGGGCACACCGCGATCGTCTAACAGTGTCTTGACCCGGTTTGCTGTGTGTATGGGGGATAGGTCCTGCTGAAAATAAAAGTTTCCATCGGGAAACGGCCCATCCAGGACATATGGAATCATTGTATAGTCCAAGATGTCGCAGTATTTCTCCCACGTCAGGGCACCCTCGATTCGGACCAGTGGACCCAGTCCTTCGGCTGACATGGCTCCCCACACATTTACAGCAGTCCTGCCACTTGTAGCCACTTCCTGAATATATTCAGGGTCGTAGCGAGCGTTGTCCGGACGCCAAACACGGCGTTTCTGGTCCCAGACAGTGGTGAATGTTGACTCATCTGAAAATAGCACTCTTTTCCATTGGTCAACGCTCCATCCACTGTGATCAATCGCGAACTGGAGACGGGCCGCCTTGTTTCCCTCAGTCAACCTCGGCTTCTGCACAGCAACCCGGCTCTTTAGACCTGCTTCCGCTAGTCTTCTTCTCACCGTTGCAAGTGATACAGAAACACCTGCAGTATCCGCAAATCCTTTAGCATCACCGAATGGGTTAGCACACGCTGCAGCGATCAAGACCTCGTCTTCTTCTACTGTAGTTGCCCGTGGGCGTCGTTCATGTGGAGCATCTGAAATGCGGCCTTGTTCGCGGTATGCTTGCACAATTCGGTTGACTGTGTGTGTAGACCGCCCCGTCATCTCTGCGATCTTCCGCTGAGAATAACACCGCAAAGAAAGCTCTACAATCTTCATCCGTTCGCTTTCTGGAACCCTGGCCATATTGCCAGGAGCACTGCACTTGGACTCGGACCCAGGAGCACTGCACTCAGATCGCTAGTTATACAGAGATCGAAGCGCGATTTGATCGCCACTGCCGCCAGTGCGCTGCTTCACCGCGTAGTTCAGTTCAGTATCGTCTGCCTGCGACGCGGTAGCAGACGACACTGAGAGCAGTACGCCTAGCAGAGAGTTCGTCTGCGTCGTTATTACATATTGCGCGTTTGAAACGCTGGTTATTTTTAAAGCGACAGCGTTACTGGCCTAGTCGAGCGAGTTTTCCCGTGTGTGAGTGTAAGACATTGAAGTTAAGAATTGATACCACGTGACTCGCTGCCGTTGCACCGACCGCCGCCTCACCAGATGCGTCTAAGTGAATGACTACGCGACTCGCCGATCTCTTGAAAGGCAGACGGTGCCGTGCTCTGTTCCGCCTCGCAGTTTTTCGCTATATTCAGGCCAGTGCTTCAGTTGAGCCGTCGTGCGATGGTAGAAAGGAGCGTGGACTCTGGTCTACCTGTGGCGAAGTTGTCTGCACGGTCCCAGTTGCGAAGGCGGCAAGCTGAGTCGGACCATCCTCCAGATGTCACTCGGCTTGGTAATGAGATAAAGCGGACACGTGAGTACGGGCGCGCTAAGTGGCAGGTTGAAACCAGTGAAGAACGGGAATTTCGGCGAGATTAGCGCGGGGTGAAGGCGGCAGAAGGACGACAGGACGAGCTTTAGAGGCGGCAATGGACGCCTCGCCTTCGACTTCGACGACGGCCTCGAAAACTGACGAAACGACGGTAGTGAGTGCTCCCAGTATGGAACGTTCGACTAGTTCGGTTGGGAAACTGGGCATGGGCTACGAGGATCCAACTACTATTCGTGAGTTAACTCACCTTTAGGGGGCGCAGCGAGGATCTGGCCACATTGTGCGACATGGAGGTTCACTCACAGCTCGTTGCCGGGGAATATATTGCGTTGCTTGTGGAGGTATTCGCGGTGTTATGTGGAGAACACCAGTACTTTGGGGAACACATCCAGTACTTGACGTCGAGCAGTTTTGACGTGTTTAAGTCACCGTAGGCAATCGCACCGAAGTTTTCGAATTTTCGGCGTGTCATATCCGCTCGAGATCGCGGTCTGGCTGACGAACGTTTTCGCGGAGTCTGCATAGAGGAATCGAATGGCTTCTGAGCCACAGGTGTCACTGAAGGAAGGGTTAGCACCATGTTCATTCATTACTCTAAGTAAGGGAGTGGGCAATTTTTCCATTAATTAGCTTGCAACCAATGCAGCCACGCTCGCCGAGGGTGCCTTCGCTTGTCAATCTTTCTAATAATGCGCCGCGTTTGCTCCACTAACTTCTTCGTAGCAGTAGCAATAGATTACGTTTTCGAGTTGACGGCTTCTTTTGTTCTCATTAGGGAATGTAAAGATGTCTGTAGCGAGAAGGGGAAGCCAAATAAGTCGGCATGTGAATATATGTAACGTGCTCACGTAAAAATGCATGTGCTTTTGCGGAGATTTATCCGTGTGCGTGGACAGAGCGTTTTAATTCACAGTGAAATTTCGCCAAACAAGCATGACAGAATATTTTGCGTGATCGATCGTGCCGCTAGCCTCTCTTGGCGTCGACAGTTTGCGCGTGCTAACGCTAATGCCAAAGGGCTAACCTACAGAGGGAAACCAAGAAAACAAGCAGTTGTCTCCGCCCGTCAAGACGATCTTTACCATCCGACGACGTGCGTTCCTATAATGCTTAAAAAGTTGCATAAGGAAAAGCCGATCGTCGTCATCGGGGGCTTGTGCGGGTACCGTCTGTTGCTTACACATACTTTCCAGCTTGCGTCTGCTTACCCGCCGCTATGTGTGTGTGGACTTCGCTCCCAGGCGCACTCCTTTCGCGGACCTTATCCGGAATAAAGGCAGTTCTGTTACGGTTGCGATGTCGGCCGGTCATCACTTCCTCGCATTCTATTCGAGACAGATGCGGGATTCATGCCTCGAGTACATGACGTTAATGCCGGACGATCTTTTACATCGGCAAGCCAGCGCGCAACGGTTCCTTGTTGCAGTAATGCGCACGGTCCAAGATTGAGACCGGTGCTGCTGGCCCGTTAAGACAAGATGTGGCGAAAAAGAAAACAGACCGTAATAGACTGCATCTTTAGTCATCAGCAAGTGCGTGAAACTTTGTAGCACGTTTGAAATGCGTTATGATCACAGCTGTGGCAGTTGTTTGCGCGAGTGAACGTTCTGATGACAAAGGTGAATACGAGCACAATTACGCCACAAGAGCTCCGTGCATCGGACACCTTAAAAGATAATAGATGCCAGGAATGACGAAATCGTTTGCTCAGAACGGACGAAAATACATATGTAAGCGTCACTTTCATACCCGTGCGTGGAGATTCACAATGCATAAAATCCTGCGGCGCCGATTGTTGCAGCAGGAAGGAAACTTGTGAAGCGATTGTCACCGTGTTGACACGTACTGTAGAACGCTGCAGAAGTAGTTTCCAGCTCGTTTTTTTTTCTTTTTTCTTGGCTCCACCTGCCATATACTAAGGGTTTTTTTATTAGGCTGGCAAGGGGCGTCTGATACTTTCCCTTCCAATTAGCGTTGCTTGCTTCGGTTGGATTGGTTGAGTCACGAATAGACCTCGTGTTCTAGAGAGAGTGGTTGGGCTCGATTTACTTTGCGTGGCCAAGATTAAAATGGCGTCAAACTACTTTACAAAAAGCGAGCAGAATTAACTACCATGAAACTAAACCGTGAACAAACGATGCAAACGATGCAAAATATGGGGTTGTCAATAAGAGCCTAACCCGGCTTAGCAACACAGCACAACCAAGCATAACAAGCTTTCGCTTGCATAACTGGGCCTATCTGAGCTGAGCCGCAGTCAGTTTTTACCGTGAAGAAAAAGCGAATACATATTATTTAAAAAGCTTTTAAAAATCTATATGATGTGAGCCGCATGTCAGTACATAACGCAGCAGTCTGTAACTGCCGTCTGTTCCGAGTTGTTGCTTATTGCAGACGTGGAATACATGATACACCTCCGTAAACGTTTACTGTTGCTTCTTGGCTGTGTCGATGTGGCCGTCATGTCACGGGTGCTGAACAAAGAATGGGTACGAATTAAAGATCCCTGGACAAGGCAATATTTATAGAGACAAATTGGGATAATGGTGGGAAAGTAAACGCAGAGCGTAAATAGAATCACAGAAACGAAGAGAGAAGATGGCTGAATCACGGGTGCTCCTCATCACCGTAGCCCTAAGGTAACAGGAGAATTCGAAGACGAAGCCGTTCTTGCTGCCACCCACATGAAACGCTTTGGAACTGCCAAATCACTAGTTTGGCACTGCCAAACTGGTGCCAGCGTGTTTGCCAGCCAATCAACACTGAAACGGCAGCTAGCGGAAGGCGACCTCCATAGCCACGTAGCGGCGCAGATACCACCGATATCGGCACAAACCAAAACTGAGCGCCTATTTTTCGCCAACGAACACGCCTCGTGGGGCGCAGGTAGGTAGAATATAGTCGTCTTCACCGATTAATCTGCCTTTACGACCGTGAGTGATTTCCAAAGGCGCATCTGACGTTCTGATTACTAAAGGTCTCACCTTCACTATGCACAGATGATGCGCAGTGAATGTGTGGGACGCCGTATCCAGAGGGAAACCTTGTGTGCTGCATTGGATAGATGAGAGCAGTACACCAGAGAAATGCTACCAAATACGCAATCTCGTCATGCTTTTATATGTTCAAGACCGCGCTATCCCGATAGTGATATTAATTTTTCAACAGGACGTCTCCTCTGTGCACGCTTCACGAAAGTGAATGGACTTCAAATCTATCTTAATGTTAGAAGGCTTCGATGGCTACCAAAAGAGCCTATATGAACATAATTGAGCATATATGGTGCAAAAGAAAGCTGAACATCTTGAGGAGCGAATGTCATGGCATTTTGGCAAGTGCGCTCTCGGAGGCGGTAGAAAGGAAGTGAGACTGTGCGAATGCCGACTCCAGCTTCTTTGACGCACTGTACAGACCGCTGCCTTCTCGAATAGAGGATGTCACTGACCTCCAAGGAGGCATAACCCGACACTGGGCCTGAGGTGACGTGCAAGGACATACGAATTAATTCACTGAAATTTGGCGTCACCTACAGCTGAATCCTAAACCTTTCAGTTGCTTTCGTTTACGCCTTTATTTTAATTGTTAAGAGTATGACTACATAGGATAATATCTCAATTAAATTTCTTGAATTTGGTGACTCGCAGTACCAAAATGGGCATAGCATCTTTTCATATATTCGCATAAAAGTGCTTTCAATGTAAAAATAGCGCTGAGCCTCAAGGGCGTAAGGGGGGGGAGGGGGGGGTTCTGGTGCTAGGAATACCTAACGCAGTAAAAGAGCACATTTTACTAGAACATGATGATGCAGTGAAAATCTCTACTGAACTAGTCTTGCCAGTTAATTGGAGTGATAGCTTAGCAGGGGTTCGTATGTTCGTTCCTGTAATATGTGTCATTCCCAGTTACTAAAAGGGCGCACTGTGATCGAACATGGTCATGTTACACGAGTCGTTAGCCCATTTGCAAAGTGAGCTTTAGGTAAAGATAGCCCAAGAGAGATGGACGCCGCCTTGTGTGCTATCTATAATGTGTGGATAGAAGAGTGCACTATGCTAAGATGCCCTGTCATGTAACACCGGTCATTAAGTTTCAGCGTGTTAGCTCATTCAGTGATAGCTGAACAGGGCTTTAAAACCATACAGATAAGTGTGTACTAAGACTGAGCAGATGAGGAGTCCACCATGTCCGGACGGGGTCATGTAGTACCACTAATCCTTTGTAATTGCCTCATGTGAGCTTACTATAGTGATAGTTGACCAGGGCTTTAAAGGCCATTTCGTTTGATATACATCATGCATGTAGAAAACCATTGCATCACACCCGAAAGTGGTCATGTGGCAAAATATATTAGTGACTCGGTCGTTACCGTTCATCGATTTGATAGTTGAAGAGGATTTCAAAAACGATATTGGTTGACATGCATCATGCTCTGGGATAGAAGCACGGTGCACTCGGTCGCTATGTGGCACTTTTATCGCAGTCACTAGTGTTTACCTAGTGTGAGCACATAAGAGTTATAGCCTAACCAGGCTCCCAACACAATTTCGTTTGATATGCATCAGGCCAGGATACAAACGAGTGCAGTGCTTTCGAATACGGCCACGTGATAAGAGTCACTAGCGACAACATGAAGCCACATTGTAGCGATAGCCAGACTGGGCTTCAAAAACCATTTCGTTTGATATGCATCAAGCCAGGGTGCACAATGTGGCCGCATGCCCGAAAGAAGTCACGTGACCTGAATCACTACTGAATTGTCCGTGTCAACTCTCTCACTCTCGTATTCGAAGAGAGCTTCTCCATCCGCGTCGTTTGATATGCGTCATGGGTATGTAGAGGTAGTTTCCAGCGCTCTATATGGTGATCGTGCGTCCCTAATCACTAGTGACTTGGTCATGTGACCTCATCATGGTGGTAGCTGAGCCGGGCTTCGAAAACCATTTCGTTTGATATGCATCATCCCTGGGTAGAAGAGCACTGCACTCGACTGAACATTGGTCCCGTGACCACGTCACTAGTGATCATCCAATGTGGACTCATTTAGTCATAGCCAGACTGGGCTTCAAAAACCATTTCGATTGATATGCATCAAGCCAGGGTGCACAATATGGCAGCATGCCCGAAAGAAGTCCCGTGACCTGAATCACTACTGAATTGTCCGTGTCAACTCTCTCACTCACGTATTCGAAGAGGGCTTCTCCATCCGCGTCGTTTGATATGCGTCATGGGTATGTAGAGATAGTTTCCAGCTCTCTATATGGTGATCGTGCGTCCCTAATCACTAGTGACTTGGTCATGTGACCTCATCATGGTGGTAGCTGAGCCGGGCTTCGAAAACCATTTCGTTTGATATGCATCATCCCTGGGTAGAAGAGCACTGCACTCGACTGAACATTAGTCACGTGACCACGTCACTAGTGATCATCCAATGTGGACTCATTTAGTCATAGCCAGACTGGGCTTCAAAAACCATCTCGTTTGATATGCATCAAGCCAGGGTGCACTATATGGCCGCATGCCCGAAAGAAGTCACGTGACCTGAATCACTACCGAATTGTCCGTGTCAACTCTCTCACTCTCGTATTCGAAGAGAGCTTCTCCATCCGCGTCGTTTGATATGCGTCATGGGTATGTAGAGATAGTTTCCAGCGCTCTATATGGTGATCGTGCGTCCCTAATCACTAGTGACTTGGTCATGTTACCTCATCATGGTGGTAGCTGAGCCGGGCTTCGAAAACCATTTCGTTTGATATGCATCATCCCTGGGTAGAAGAGCACTGCACTCGACTGAACATTGGTCACGTGACCACGTCACTTGTGATCTTCCAATGTGGACTCATTTAGTCATAGCCAGACTGGGCTTCAAAAACCATTTCGCTTGATATGCATCAAGCCAGGGTGCACAATGTGGCCGCATGCCCGAAAGAAGTCACGTGACCTGAATCACTACTGAATTGTCCGTGTGAACTCTCTCACTCTCGTATTCGAAGAGAGCTTCTCCATCCGCGTCGTTTGATATGCGTCATGGGTATGTAGAGATAGTTTCCAGCGCTCTATATGGTGATCGTGCGTCCCTAATCACTAGTGACTTGGTCATGTGACCTCATCATGGTGGTAGCTGAGCCGGGCTTCGAAAGCCATTTCGTTTGATATGCATCATCCCTGGTTACAAGAGCAGTGCACTCGACTGAACTTTTATCGGTTGACATACACGAAGCCAGAGTACGAAATAGGGCAGCATGTCAGAACGTGGTCGCGTGACTAGAATCTATAGCGACTTTGTCATATAAACTTGTCATGCTCAGAGCCAAGCAGGGCGTTGAGACCCCAGTCGTTTCACATGTGTCGTGTATTCGGAGCAAAAAAAAAAAAAAAAAGAAAAACACCTCCTGAATGTGGTCTCGTGAGAGGAATCAGCAGTGGCTCCATGTGAGATCATTTAGTCATAGCGAAACTGGGCTTCAAAAACCGTTTCCTGCATGTGCATGATGCTTGAATTGCGAATCGCTGCATAGTTAATCCGTTTGCATCAAATTAAGTTGAATTTTGTAATAAAGCTGCTGAAAGAGGCCGCCTGTAAAACCCTGGAGCCACACTGCGAGCTGTTTTCCTGGTGGGGGGTACGGTCACTTCCCGGAACAGCACTTTCTCCCAGAATTCCTAGCGAGTGTTGTCGCAATTCAAGCCGAGGAGCGAACTCCGGTCGGCGCTCGGGCGTTGTAACTCATATTGAGCGCGGTAGTACGTGTATTTCGGCCTTCAGTTGTCGTACATTAAATCTACAACATGGTTATTGCGAGGGAGGCTGTCGGAAGAAGCACGGACGAAGGAAATGAAGTGAGAGGGAGGCACTACGTCATGCCGCCAGCCTCGGCAAGCGAATTCTTCGTGCAGTCACTCCCTACGGTACGGCCCCCGCTGTTTCGGCCCAGCACGTTACCTCGAATTTTCGGTTAGCGGCATTTCTCAATCGATGCGGCACTATAGTTCGGCCGCCTTGGCACGGCTCAGCCTGAAGAGCGCTAAAGCTGCTCTTCCTTCATGGGCGGAAGTCGTCGTCACTGAGTCACGTCTTTGTGGCCGTCGTAGCATTTGCCGCAATGCGCAGTGTACAGACGTCAGAAAGGATCGCGGAGAGGGCGGAAGGGTAACGGAGTCGACAGAGGGGGGCAAGAGTACTTCAACAAGGTCATCAATTGGGCGACTTGGTGGTTAATTATCTTGGAAAGGCCTGCGCTAACGGACGGGACGGCAAGAGTACACCATGCTTCCTTCCTTACGCCTCGTGCAATAGCCCCGTGGACACCGGTGTCGCTTGTCACGCCGCCCCGTGCCTATATATAACACGTTGCTTAGCTATATCGCGTTCCCGTGCTGCCCCTCCCTCTGCGAAGGCGCTGACGGCACTGCAGGCAGTCGGTGATATCTCTCTCTGACGCTTTGCCTCGGTGTATCGCCCAAGTAGAATGCGTATCGGGCTGCGCAGAAATTTCGCATTAGGGAGTATACCATAATCGTCGGATTCCTTTTGAATTTTTAATAAAACCAGGCACTAAGTGCGACGCGCTCGCTAGCGTTATGCGCTTGTTTTCCGGGTGTCCTCGGAAAACTAAATGCTGTACGAGTCGAGATTTGCAGGTGGTCGGCGGTATGTTGTGCAGGTGACGTGCGCGCACCGTTTAGCGTACTGGTATGGGTTGCGCCCCACAAACACGGCCAAAGGAAGGCATCGCAATTTCAACTCGCCCAAGAAACGGCACTCTCAACGTTTAACGTGTGTGCTAAAATACGGCCTTCGTAGAAAATTACGAATAGGATCGCTTGAAAGCGTTATAGAAGTGTTATACGCATGTTCTCCCGGTATCCGTAAAGAATTGACTGTGCGAACGCGTTTACCTGTGAAGGGCACCGGAAAAGTGTCAGTGGTGATCTGCGGGGCCAACTTGAAAGTTTGTGGTTTAATTATACGTGCTTCCTGCGTTCCTTGAATTCGCAGTGACTTGGCGACTGCTGGTAGCTCTGCTGAATTGAATGCATTTTGCAAGATTGGCGATAGCTATGCGGCGTGACCATTTGTAAGTTTTGCGAAAGTTTGCAGGTCACCCGTCGCAGATAGCTTAGTTCTATAGGCCTTGACCTTGATAATCGAGAGAAGGGCGGACACTGCCACGAGAAATCGAAACACATTTTCAACTAATTAACAAGAAATCACCAATTAGCTTGCTAATTACCTTATACGGCACATATCGAAATTTATGAATTGTAGGCGGTGACTTTGCAACTCCTATCCACTTGCAATGAATTTCCAAAATGACACTAGTTTCGAGATATGGGCCATCAAACGCGGCGTAAAAATGCACTGCAGTCTGTTGTTCCACTCACTTCTCTAACAAAACGCTTTTCTTTATGCATTGGTGCACACGTGCAACCGGAACGACAATGTATTTCGTCCCGCACATCAGAAACTCACCGGCTACAATTCGTAAATTGCAATATTGATCACGCTGCTCACGTGGTATTCTTTATATGCTCACGAGATATGGCTATGGTTAGCTCTGCGCAACATGAAAACTACTGGCTGTACTAGTACAGGGCTGTGGCGATGTCTGAAACAAATATTTGTATTCCTCGTTCTTTTTCTATTGTGCTATGCATTCTATATGTATACATTCTAGGCATAAGATTTGTTTTATGTGTGTATCGCACCATTTCGGTTGGGTGCACTCTGTATAAACTGACTGTTGTTGTGTTGTCTCTCTGCTGTAATGCACTCGGGCGATATGTGGGTAACCATTAAAAACATCTATACAGGACGTCGGATAGAGCCCCGACCTGGTGAGGCCCGCCCAGACGGGGCAGTTGAAGGGTTTTCCGACCAGTAGTCGACCCGTAATCGAAGGGTCTTCCGACCCGTAATCCCCCCCCCCCCCCCCCGCCCCCCAACCCAGTGGACCTTTGCACGCGGTACCACGTCGTCCAACTCGCCGTCCCTTCGCCCAAGGCGCACGTACTACTTGGTGGCAGCGGTCCATCGATGGCCTTCTCCCCGCCCCCACCCATGACGCGGCGGCTCCGTGTCGGCCGCGTGTTTCGCGTAGGCGTGCTCGCGCCGCCGCCGTCTGTGGGCGTACTCGACCGGGAGGAATTCTCCGTCTTCGGGGTCACGCCCTTCGTGCAGCGCTCGTGCATTCTTTGTTTCTTCCGCCTCTGCATGACGCTGCTCTACGGCTTCCTCGCTTCCCGTTTTTGCTGTCGCTTCGTTATAACCTTCGGTGCCACGATATCTTGTATTTTGTATCGCGTGGCGGGGCGTGTCCCACTGTCACTGTTCGCACCCCGATGAGCCTAAAAAACTGGAGAGCGCGAGCGAACGCTGATTTGTTTACCTTGCTCGTAAAACAAAGCGCTATAGCCCACGTTTTGCGCGACCTGAAAGCACGTTAGTCCTCGTGGTGCGGCTCCAACGTGAGCCTGGTAACCGAGACCTGGAACAGAAGTTCCGGTAGTCGCATATGTTAATTGTGACGTGTTTCGGCGGGATTCCGGCTGCAGTGCTTTCTTCGTGTGCACGCATTCTCGATAAGATTGTCACGCTTAATTGCAAGGTCTTACACTTAATTTTACTTTAGCTCTTCTTTGATGGGACGCCACAACGTGGGTGACCTTTGGCGGCGACCTTTGTTTACGGCGTGCCGCGTAGCGTGGCCCGCACGGGCGCCGCCACCGGAAGCGGGTCGCGCACGCCGTGCGCGTCCCACGTTTCGCTGCCGGGGCTACGTAGCGCTGCTTTGTATGCTCCGCCAGGTCGCCCTACTACGTTTGTCAACAATTTTCGCGTCTCCTTTTAGCCCTTGGACACAAAACCTAGCACGCACCGTCACGCTCCCGCGAGCAGGAGAGGGTGGAGGGAGGCGGGCAGCCTTCCGCTGCTGGTGCGAGCGTTCGGCCCGCACCGCGCACGCGTGCGGGTGCGTACCAGACGGCGGCGACTACACGCTGGTCTGATCGGAGCGGACGGCAGACGGCAAGCTAAAACTGGGCGCTCACAAACGCCCGTGCTGTCTGTCATCCAAGCAGGGTCATTTCATGCCAACTGTCCCAACCGTGGCGCTTTCTATACATATATAAATAAAGAAAATACACGTATATAAGCATTACTTGGACAGTATTTTCCCAAAATGTTCTGAACGGGAAAGGCATCTTTGGCCACGTGAGCGCCATTTGAATTTCACTAAATGATGGAAAACCAGGCGCGAAAACATTCGACGAAAATCAACCGTTTGGCGCATTATTTTAAAATTTGTGGTTTTGTGTTGTCTGAACATTGCTATTTTATTATAAAACACTTTAAAAGGTAATTTCATATTTTTCACTCCTTAGCACCAAGGTGAAAACATGCAAATTCTAGCGTTTTTGAGAAATTTTTCGCAAAGAATGGTCAGGAGAGAAAATCAGGAAATACTTTTAAAGAACTCTCCCTAAAACGTTCTATCCTCTAAATTATTATTTTCGCCTATGTGCTGCTCACAGGCTCCAAAATAAAAGCGTCAATTTGTAAAAAAAAACGCTATTTTGGCCTACGTCTATAAACGTTAGCAGAGAGTTTTAGAATAGGGGCCCCAAAGAAATAGCGTCGAAGCCAGTGCACATGCGCGAGACGCAAACTGCGTTTGGGTTTTGCGTTGGGAACGCTATTTCACCGATATAGCGGGAGCTCAAATTATATATTCTAGGCACTATAGCTCAAATAGCGTTCCCAAAAGCTTTCAACAAACATGGCGGCACCCATCGAAGCGACGGCTCTAACCTAGCACCAAACTGGGTTCGATTCGCGGTAACGCGTGAAGTTCGCAAGCTAGGAGAAGTGACTGCAGTTATCGCTTTCTCTCAACTAGCGTGTGTTATGAAGGTTGATTCATTAAACGCCGCTAATTCCGAATTCGAGTGTGGATATTATGGCGCGTAGGCCTAACACGGCTAAGCTTGGCTGGTGAAGGCACGTAAAGTTGGTTTTGTTGCTCAAAACTAAGCACAACTAATTGTTTCCTGCTTGAAGAATAACCTCTAAATTGTAATTAAACGCGAATACACGCAAGTCAAAATTACTATTCATATCATAAAATGGTACATGTTATTTAATTATTTTTAATCGTTTTTTTTAGACACCATAGTGCCGCTGTCAGCGCAAGACGCTATCCGCAAACGCATAGCCCTATTCTAAAACTCTTCACTCCTGCGTGCTCCAACGCTACCAACGCTAACACCCGCAAAGCTCTTTGGGGCCCCAAAATATTGGGGCCCCTATACGCTCCTGACACTGCCCAGGCGGCACATCCGAGCAGCGATCGTCAGCGCCTCTTGCGGCACCTTCCGTCAAAACTGACACTGACGGACCACGCGGATCTGCCAACGTGATCGCTTGTTCATGCTTGTTTTGAAACGATTTAAATGGCGCAAGTTTTGCTGTGTGGTTTTAGACCAATCTTAACTTTAGACGTTCGGTATGCCCTGCCATTCGTCGTAAAGGGGAAGAGCTCTATGCTGCCGGGCATGTTCACAGCGTGAAAGAAACCGCCGTTGTGAGTTTGCTGGCGAAGTAAACGAGAAGAAAGGAAGTTAACCGAGGGCCCCGATTTTTTTATTAGTCATATCATAAGAACTGAATCATGAGAAGTGTCACTTCCACCAAGGCAAACACAACTTCAGAGTATCTCTAGCCTGAGTACACTCAAATATCATATTATGCTTTGATCAAGCAGCTCAATTGAGTGTGCAGGCATGGCAGAGCTTATTATGCGTTATGCGTAGGTAAAGAAGGGAAAATCAGACATCCACCTGTTCGTAGCAATTGCTACAAAGGAAACCCAAACAGGTTCCTCGCAAGAAAAGCCTCAAAGTTGAAGAAAAATTCGTCCTGGTTAGGGACTCGAATCCGCGACCACCGTCTCTCCAGGGCAGCTGCTCTACCATTTGAGCTAACCAGGCGGCTAGCAGATGGCAGGGCTAAGTCAAATTTGTGGACAACACGAAGCAAAGGCATGAGTTTGACGTAATAGTTCCGCGGAAACCCGCAAGGTGGAGAGAAGTAATTGAAGAAGGGAAAATCGGACATCCACCCGTTTGTAGCAATTGCTACAAACTAAACCATAGGTGTTCTTATCCAACCATTTGAGTTACCGTAGACCCGTGCCGTAGCCAAACGTGTCCTTCCGTGGTGCTGTTTTGACACGCTTGCAAAGCCTCATTGGCCAGGGATGATAGGCGCCATATCCTTTAGAATTACTAAAAGGCTCTTTTAAACAACTTGCACAAAAATTTTATCAGACTGCTATGTTCTGACAAGCAACCGCAGCACTTTGTTTACAACTGCCGAGGTACCGGCACGACGAAGCTTGGGCCGCTCCGGCCGCCAAGACTCGGGTGACCGTATCCGGCAACACAGCGTGAAGTGCTGAGCGACTCATGCAAGCCAGAACACCTGCAGCCACCACGCAGTACGCCTCGTATACAGGAAAATAAATAGCTCTAAAGATGTGGATAATTTGCTAAAATATGTAAGCCGGCTGCGCGGCAAGATTCTTTCTTGACCAAAAACTTGAGTCTACTGACTACAATACTTTCTAGTGCGATCCTCCAGGAAGGAAGCGCGAGCACAAAACCACGGCCGGCCAGGAAATCTGTAGAGTCAGAGAGCAGGCGGTCCTGCACGGCCGTTAAAGCCTTAGACGCAGCAGTACCACCGTCCCCACGCTTTTCTTCCTGGGCTGTTTTCGATGTCTTGCACATTTGCCATCGTAAAAAAGCGGTATGGGAACGTTTACTCGCAGGACGGTGGCGCACGTGGTTCAGAAATTTCGAATCACACGCGGTCATAACAACAACACGTGCGCGACTACGCCTTCGACTGAAGTTTGATCAGTACCAGAGTTGCGCTTTCGACACTACAGGTGGCGCGGCCGTCACCGGGAAACTCCACTGTCGGGAGCGTATTCTAAACCTCTCAGGTAACACACAAAGGTGGTCCATGAAAAAGTAAGCAGACAAATGGATATCGTTGAGAAGAATAACAGCCTTCGCCACGGAAATTTTAATCAAACTAAGTTGCGTTTTCATTGAGAGAAAAATTTTGAATTTGAGTCCCACCATTGCATTTCTTTGGCTCGCGCTTCCACTTCACCTGATACCATGTTGGTGGCAAATGCAAACCAGGGTGGTGCAGATCACGGTTTGTGCGGAGAGGAATAAAAGCCGTGATCGCTCAGGAGTTCCTAAGAATTTAAATGCTGAAGGTATGCCTACTTAAGGTAGATTGACATTGCGCACTTCCGTGCTACTGGAATTATACATACGCGACTGCCGACACGTGAAGTGGCAAGAGCGGACCACAAATCGTTTGTTGTTATTCTTCTCAGTGATATCCGTTTTTCTGCTTATTTTTTCATTGACCTCCTACTAACATCTGAACGTAGGCCAACATAACCTTTCTGCCGAATTCAGGCTTTTATTTTGGAGCTTGTGAGCAGCATATAGGCGAAAATAAAATTTTAGAAAGTAAGTTTTAGGGATAGTTCTATAAAATCTATTCCAGGTTTCCTTTCCTGACCTGTTTTTGTGAAAAGCTTCACAAAAGCACTAGAAATTGTGCACTTTCACCTCGGTGCCAAAAAAAATAGATATATTGTGAAACTGTTTTATAGTGAAAAAAGAAAAAAACAATGTTCAGGCAATGCAAAACCCCAAGTTTTGAAATTATGCGCAATACAATTGATTTTTGGCGAATTTGTTTTTCACACCTGGTTTTCCATTATTTCGTGAAATTCAAATGGCGCTCACGGGGCCAAAACTTTTTTCTCAGTTGAAATATTTTAGGAAAATGCTGTACAAGTAATGCTTATATATGTGTAATTTTTTTCGTAATTTCTTGAGAGAAATGATTTTTCCCGAGCGCCACGGTTGGGACAGTTGGCAAGAAATCACCCAGCAATGAGTGGGAATACTTGTTTGCGTAGGAAACGAGCCACACGATTAGATGATGTTGCACAATTAATACCTCTAAATTGAAGTTAGGTACGGTACAAGCAGTTTGTACTGTTTCCCTATCAGTACTCTCTATCAAATACCCCTCTCATACTGCAGAACGATTGTTATAAGTACTTTTATTTTCATACAATTTTAGTTTGTTTTCTGCATGTGCCTAAAATCATGTTTTCTTTCTTTTCTTTTTTTACAGGTTGTGGTGTTACTTTGTAGGCTATTTATTGTATTCTATGCTTACTTTAAAGATGCAAAATTGAAGTGATGGCCATACAATGTTATCTTTATTTCATTTTTTAGACCTGTCATTACTTGTGGGACAAATTGTATACGTACAGAGGTGAAATTTGCCACTTGAAACTTTGTATGAACATACCTTGATTTAATATTGTCTTGTTTATATTTGCTCGTTTAATTTGTCTGAATCAGCCTATCTTAATATATTGTTTGCCTAAGCGAGAATGAGTAGTGGCCATCACCCACGATGCCTCACTCTCCTAGACAGATTTAATAATAATAATGCTTGGGAAACTTTCAGAACAGACCGGAAGTCTAACATGTTTTGAAATGCAGCTCTATTGTGACCATTTCGTGTATGTGTTAATTGTTGTTGTCCTTTCTTTTTTTTTTTCTCTAAGTGACTTGTTTTCTACCTTGAGCTTGATTATGCTTGTCAATACTTAGTATTGTATTAGTGCAGTGCAGCAAACACTGTGATTGTCCTCACAGGCTGGAAGATGCCACGGTGTCACGCGTCGGCGCTCGAAGAGTGGGCGAAGACTGGTTTGTGATTGGCATCTTGGGAGGAAGATATACTTTGCACCAGTGCCTCAACCTTTTTTTTTTTTCAGTAGGTAAATTTCTTTACCCATGTGCCTAAACACCATCTGCAAGACAAACGCTCCCACTACGAATAGGGAGCGAGCACGATTGCAAAGTTAGACCGTAAGACCCTCACTAGCTCGAGCATAAGATAGCCATGTAAGATTATCTATTGCTTATATAAATGTAACTTGCATATTTGATTGCCATTTCCATATCTCGGTGCCCTACACCTTCTGCTGGATGCACAAGACGTTTCACGTGCCCCACTGAGGCTGCGTACCTGATGGATCCCACCCGATTTTTTTTTTTATTACTAGGCCTCAAGATTGTCATGTGTTGCTCCCTTTTCTTTCTAGTGTTTCCGCTGCGCTAATTCCGTTTCTTTGTGGCTCCCTTGCTATAGTATATGTTGCGTGTGAACATGAATCGCTCTTCAATCCTTCACACTTGAATGTTTCTAACCTTCTTTCGGGTCGCTGGTTTTTGTGGCCCTGCTATGTAACCTTGTGTCGGCTGTGGTTCTACCGATGTCGAATTGTTGTCGTTGTTTTCGTGCTGTTAGCTGCACGGTTTCTTTTGCATAATGTTTGTGTTCTTCGTGTGTTTTGTTTTAATATTGTACATGCAAACTGTCTCTGTATATCGTACCTGTTGAGGTACTGTCCCCACTCCCCACACTGTAATGCCGATGAGGCACTGTGGGTTATAAAGGAAAGCCGGCGGATCCCATGCCCTGTGGGAATTGATCTTATGTGAAAAAGTGTGCGGAGAGCCCACCAAGTTAACGAAACGGCCATGAGAGCACCAAACCGGCTATTTCATGACCTACATGTCATGTCACGACCGATCATTTGTGTTCATAATACACTCTTGTTCATACTATGCCATTTCTGGTACATACCAATGATGTAGACGGCTGCTTCACAATCTACATGACATTCGTGTCATGACCTATCATTTATATTTGTCATGCACTCTTGTCACGTTATGCCAATTTTGGTACATACCAAGTTAACGAAACGACCATGAGTGTTCCAAGACGTAGGTAGGTAGGTACTGTTGAAGGGGCAAACGTTCATCAAGCAATGAATAAATGAACAAATGAACAGTGCGAGCTTTTTAATGCAGACACGATGACTTGGTTCCCGGCCCCCGGTTGTAGCAGCAGCAGCAGCAGCGCTTCCTGCGGCGGCGCCCGGTGACCGGCGGCGGGGCCAAGAAATCGAGCATCAGCACCACGAGACATGCTGGGCACCGAGCAGCGCCACGACGCGGCGGCAGCGGTGGTGCCCTCGCCGGGCCTCAACATGGAGCACGGCTTCCTCAGGAAGATCGAGGAGAACCAGATCCAGCGGCACTACCAGGTCTCTCGGCATTGACACGTGTATAGACTGTTGACGGCACCGCCATTTTGCGATCACAGTGCCGTCTTTTGTCCGGCGCCATCCTGGTATATGTGGCATCACACTAGACAGCGTACGGTGAACGTACTGTTGACGATGAGTGGCAAGATGTCGCGCTTGAGTCATCTGATATCGCAGAAATTCCAGGCACAATGCATTAGAATTGCACTAATTCACTATTAAACTGCTACCTTTCCTAGCTGTTGCTGGGAGAAAATAGAATCCGCACATACCAGTGCCAGGAGGAGTGGCGTGGGGTGCTGGTTCGAGGCTGTGTTCCTCCTCGCTGAGAAAACGGTCTATATGTGCTGCTGCTTGCAGAAAGCAAAACGTCGAGGACCGAGTTGAAACTATTCATTCAGTATGTTCTGTGTAAACGTCAAATAAAAATTTTTCACTTTTTCGTAAGATTCTGCCTGATCAGAAGAGCTTTTGTTGAATTCTAGACTACCATGCTGCTTCTGCGTAGGCAGGAAAGTTAGCGTTAGCGAGGAATATGCCGAGTGCTGCATGAAAAGGAGCATGAGGCATGCAGTGGAATATTCCAGCGAAACCACTGGCTCGCCCTCCTGCCGAAATTTCACGTTTCGCGTTAGGTTCAGTTTAATGCCACGTTCACATGCATCATACTTGCCTGCTTCGTCAACAATTAATGCAAACTGCGCATCGTCTACTGCAATGCCACTCAACAAATGTTGGTTTTGCAGATGATTATGGTGACTTTTGTTGGCATTCTCTTCAAAACAGGGCGGTGACAAATAGTCGCATAGCACATGCTCACATAGCAGCCTGGCATATTTGGCTATCTGTATGGTATACAACACCAACCGTCCCCACAGCGTTTTTTGTGTGGCGTTGGCAGATGACAACAGTGGTGCCCTGTGCGAAACTTTGGCTCGAGTGAACCGGTGGTTTATCCTGGTGTCGCACATTCTCTGCATTCAAGCGACCACACCAGCCACCTCACTATAGTGGCGTATTCATGAACATATGTTACTGTATGTAGAACAGTGATGCACCAAAACAGGTTGTTTATCTGGAACTGTAGCCTCTGAAAGCAGTTCAAAGCCTTTTTTTGTTCTGCAACAATAATTGTCGCCTGCCTCGCTAGTGTTTCCTTTCTTGAAAACTCGATGCTTGCTACTTTCCTGTCGAGAATGCTGTGCCATGCTGATAACGTGCATGCTGTTCGTGACCTGGAAGTACCAGGCTTGCAGCGTTAAACAAAGGAAATGTGAGCAAGGCAGATGATTATTGTTGTGGGACATGATACGCCCCAAAGGGTGCAAACTTTAAGAGTGTATGCGCAGATTTGAGCTAAAGAAACAGTACTCTTAAAGAAAATGTACACCTTTTGGGGCTTATCTTGTCCCACAATAATAATCATCTGTCTTTTCCGCATTTTCTTTCTTTAACGCTCCAAGCTCGGTGCTTCCAGGTCACGTACAACTTGTGCGTTATCAGCGTGACACAGCATTCTCGACAGGAAAGTAGCGAGCGCACCTTTTCTCGAGGAAAATCTCTCTGCATCCCGGTCGCTGATATAGGTAAAGGTGTAAACAAAAGTAATTAGTCCCGAATGTGGGTAATGGCTATGCCCTCCTGCTCTTCGTGATAAAGTTTCGGTGCTTATAATTAGTTTGCTCATTTATAACCAAAACTTGTTAGACGTCTTTCACGCAGTTTAACAGATGGAGAAAGCGATGCAACCTCCTGCAGGTACTGTGGGCCCTACAGCGTTTATTTGCCGATAAATAATGACTTCAACTATAGTAAACTGCTCACGTTCTTTGTATGGATATACTATGTCGTCACTCACTGCATAACAAGCTAATGTTGTTGTGAGACTTCACTGGGGGTGTTATTCATTGTTCTGTCAGGCTCTTCACCCATTACTGTATTTGACAGCTCGGGTTGAGAGTTTTCATATTGGTTACTTGGAGAAGTGCAGGTAACACAGTACTAAACCATGGTATGCGTCTAATGGAAAGTAAGTCATCATACCTTGCTGGTGAAGCAGCGCACTGACATGGACACAGTGAAGACAAACAGGAAAAGACGACACTTGCTGCACTCGCAACTATTTTATTTCCGAACACATCCTTCATGTTTAATACCTGCGCACCCTCAGGCGTCAAAGAAAATCAAGGCAAGATTAAAGGCATTTTTTAAAAATCATTTGCCCGCGCATACTCGGGCGTCAAAAATATGGCACCTATCTATCATGGTGTGCAATCCTATCGTAATTTGGTTGGGGAAACCAGGATCAGCTAACCAGGGAAATAATCGAAGCCTTTCATATTCATAAGAGGGGAGAGGGTTGTATCAGTCAGCCATCTGTACATCTAAGCAATGGTGAGGTTGCCTTTTTGGGAGTACACTAAAAAGAAGAAAAATTTTTTTAAATAGAAATGGTTGTTAGGGTTGCAACAAATTATGATAGGGTTGCACACCATGATAGATAGGTGCCATATTTTTGACGCCCGAGTATGCGCGGGCAAATGATTTAAAAAAAATGCCTTTAATCTTGCCTTGATTTTCTTTGACGCCTGAGGGTGCGCAGGTATATAAATATGAAGGATGTGTTCTGAAATAAAATAGTCGCAAGTGCAGCGAGTGTCGTCTTTTCCTGTTTGTCTTCACTGTGTCCATGTCAGTGCGCTGCTTCACCAGTAAGGTATGATGATCACTCACCAACTAGCCCAACTTTCCACTTTATGGAAAGTAAGTGTTTCTGACTCTCGCGCAGTTTTGTTACTCGTGAGTGTTGGAGAATGCTTAGGGTTGCGCGTCTAGAGAGTGTTACGAGTAGAGGATTGCAAGGCCACCTGCAGCTCGGCCACAAATGCATTGTTTCACTACCTGGTGTCCGCAGCCTTGTCCTAAAGCAGCTGCACGAATGTTGTGTAGTTCTTTTTAAAAAATAATAAAGCTGTCGTATTTTATTCTTAGAAACTCTTGTGAAAGTTGCCAAACTGCGATTACATCACAGCTTTTCGCAATACTGTGAAGTCGTGCGCGCGACGAGTCATTTACTTTGCCAATTGGCGCCTGAGTTTGCTTTCATAATTTTGGAGTGGTCGTTAATGCATACTCTTGAAACATTGCGGGAACATATATGGGGCATTAGGAGTGAACGTAGTCTAGTTAAACAGCATGTGGACATTGAATTTTGATGGCCCCATGATCATTTTTCATAGGCAGTTGGAAGACCCCCAGCTGTGGCTGTTTTCTCATTCCCAGCCTTTGCGGGCATCCGTTCAGTGCCGATCGTCACAGTGTGACTCAAACAGCTAGGGCGTCTGAGGCGTAAAAGTGCCACCAACGTGAATCGAAAGACACGGCACTGTTGCGGCTCGAGGTGGCGTGAGGGCAAGGAATCCACCAAGCCCATCGACGAATACGTCCAGTTGTAGGAATGAAGGAAAAAAGGGTTTATTTTACCTTAGTTGCACGGCTCCAGTTAGGGAAATTCGCTCCATTTAGGAGCAAGTTAAACATCGGAGTTCACATCAGGACACGTCGGCGCCACTGCACGAAAAGTCCCTGCTTTTAATAATGTCGTCTTCCCTAGGCGACTCGACTAGGGAATCTGATGACTGTATCGCAGCCAATCACAATCGTCCCATCAGTTGCGATACCACGACCCATGCTATCGCAATGCTCCGCTGCACCCCACCTCCGAAGCATCTTCCCCCCTTCCGATGGTATGAAATATGTGGCCGGATAGCACCTTGGTAATCCAAGGTCGGTGCCGTTTCTTCGGTATCGTTTGATGTTGGCCCCTTTTCATCATTAGCTCAGGCTATCAGGTAGTGGTGGTGGTGGGGGGAGGGTTGCCTTTTGTGGACCCGTCAGTGGTTGGTGTCAATGCTGCATTCAATTCTTGGTAGGCGCTGATGCATTGGTGGAGGTTGCCTCGTGGCAAACGTCTAATAACGTCTTTAGCCATGTTGCACAGTCGGCAGTCTGCTTATGTCGCATCTTTCCGACAGGATTAAAGTTACCTTTTTTTGTGCCAATGATATGGATTGCCGCACCGTGCTTTTGCCCTGTCCATGCCATGAAGTTCGTATGGCATGGTGTGTGTCATTACATTCGGCGAGTCTGGCACATTGGTTGAGTGAAGATTATCACTTGAAGTGTTAAATACTTGATTAACGAGTCTAATGGAGGCCAATATATACATTCACGCATAAATGTTTTCGGAATACACATCCGCGACAAAAAATGTCGAAGCGGCTGCGTTCGCCCTTGCATTGGACTTCCACTGGATACTTCTCCGCAAGACCGCGACATTGCTCACCTCCATTACAACCTGAGAACTGAATAAATTCTTTCGCTAAATGCGTATTCTGAAATTTACTACTGTTTTTGTGCATGATCTAGTGAAGTTGTAGCAACATGGTCGCATAACGTGAACGAGCAGCAACTCGTACATATATCATGAACGTTTGATGCCGGCATAATCTTCACACTCTTGTAGGCGAGAGACAGCAGTTGCGTTTGAGAATTTGTTTGTGTGATAATCAACTTCTCGCGCATGTTGTGGCATGGAATTTCATTCTGGTGGACGCTCAACTTTTTCCATTTTCAGATGTGTTACTTTTTGATCTGCTGGTGTGCCGGCGTACTTGATTCGTGACTGCATGACTGCATGCATCACGGCAGGTGTGTTTTGTTCTTAATTCTCTATTGCCGTGTATTGTAAACCAGAAGCTGTGTATCCGCAACAGAGCACCATTGCGTGTTTGAAAACGCGCGTGCTTTAAGGGGCGCACATTTAGCCGACACTTTCGTTGTCATGTGTCCTGTCTGTTAATGTCCTGTATGTATTTTGCTCTTAATCGTGGGCAGCTTAAGGAGGACGCGATGAAGCGAACTGAGACTGCCAAACTGGCGCGCCGAGTCGGCCTGCCCAACAAATCGACCAAGCCGACCATCGAGATTTACCGGCCTCCCGGTGAGTCACCAAATTGTTTATTTGTTTATTCGAAACGAAGGCAGAAAAAGACGATCGACATCGTAGCGGGTGATCCTTTTCTCAGTTCAATATTACACTCGACACTGAAAAGTCACAGATACGATAGTTTGAACAGTGCGAAGTGGCATCACACACTCGCATTGCTCCTGTAAGCGCTGGTGTGTGGTTGTTACCTGGCGTGCAATTCTGGCAGATTTTGCACACAGCTCAAAAGTAGGCAAACGCCAAGTCATTATGGCAGTAATAGTGTGAGCGATTTATTTAGAGAATCCAGCAATACAATATTTGGCAGGAGTGTCCAATTTAATCTACGGTGTACCATTTGGGGACGGGGTCAAAGAGGGGTATGTATGTAGAATGTATGCTCGGTGTATGAAATAACGTTGGCTCTGGGAAGCGGTGTCCTCAAAATATTACCCTCTCTTTTTCTTTTATCTCTGACAATCCGCCACCTCTTGGCCGTCTTCTGTCCTATCTGGATGCCTTCCGTACCTTATGGCTGTGGAACCTCAGGTGTGAGGGTTTCTGGTGAGAAGTTATGCCTCTTTACTCTTTTTCTCTTTTGCAACTAACAACGCACTCACGTGACCACTGCGGTGAGCTACTGTACTTTGGGCAACGAAAACAAATAGCTGCACACCTGTGCAAATAGTTGACAGAGAATACTTCCTTCTTCTTGTTCCGCATCATCAATAGTTGCTGATCCTTTAATTTCTGAGCCCTGAGAAGACGGTGAACGGCGACTTGAGCGCCTTTATGCTCGCTCTAATCATAATTTTGCTGTATATGCTCCAGGAGCATACACAGGAACATTATCGCATGTAATATTTGGCAAGCACTGTAGGGCGCGTAGCCACGGAACCGTTGGCCTCCGTGGTCTTCGTTGTGGTGGGTTGCTCTGCACTAGAAATCTCGGAGCCGATGTCGTGGCTGACTATGCTAATTTGTGCTGCACTTTGCTGCAAGATATGTTCGTGGTAAAACGCTCGCCTCTGGATATGGAACACCGATTCGTCATAACTTCTGCATCTCCATTTCTTGCGCGCAGCTCAACGGTATTTAGTGCTCACTTCTTTCATCTCTTTCAGAGCTGATGTATTCCTTTTTTCGTTGCGCAACTACACTAGTTCACTGCACATGCTCACATTGCTCAGGTCACAAGAATGTCTGCGTGGTTTCTTGTTTCGACAAAACCTCTCTGTAATATAGGGCTATCACTTCATTCGTGGGAGTTCTACTTACAATGTCCAATCTGGGTTCCCACTGAGTTTCATTTTCGAGACCAGTAGCAGTCATCGAGGAATATGGATTAGTGTTAGCTAGTTGGCTACATACAGCATAGACGCATAACACGGCATTGTGCTGCTTGTGTGCTTATGTCGTACAAAGATTCACTGTGGAATAACCAGTCTGCCAGGAAGGTAATCAAATTATGCATGAAGCATCGTTTGCTTTATACCGGGGAAGAGATAGAGTAAGTACAGGGTTATGGGATTTCAGATTTAATATAACAGGCGAATGCCAAAGCTATACGCATGATGCAGTGTGCTGGCCTGGGGGGTACGAAGATCAGAATTTTCCATGCACATCGTTACAATTCAATACACAAAACCAGCCGATAATCCCAATAGAGGAAGCAGTAAAATGTGGGCAATATTTTGCTCAGTGCTGTTGCTCTCCAGGTAGATGAGTTCGCACACGACTGAAAAACAATGGTAGTCATTTCGTTCCACCATTTTACCTGGTTTAAATGTGCGCCTGAGGTGACAGTACAAGGTCGTACTCTTAGGCCAAATACTTTATCGGTATTTAAGCACTTGTGCAGCAGCCGAAGTTATGGATTTAGGTTGAAAATTTTCATACTGGTCAATTTCCTTTTTTTTTCTTTTCTCACGAAGTAAAAACCTATTGTTCTTATAATTGCACTGAATTCTCCTCGTGTATTTTTTCTCAGTAAATGAACAACCCTTCACAGTTCACGCATTATCTTCTCGAGTGCCGTGTGTACACGCTGCTGTATTGATTCGCTGTCTAGCGGAGAAAATACATTAGTTTGAAACACGTGGCGTCTGCTGCTTTTCAGCATCCGCCGATAATCTGGCAGTTCACCGCTGTTCGTCCTTTTTTGTTATTCGTCACTTTGGGTAACACCAGCATTGTCGGGGCGCCCATCATAGAAAAAAAAAAAAAACTTCGAGGAATCTTTTGCCACGTAGTCAAGTCAATCTTAAAGTGCGACCAATCGGTCGCCGCTTCGGCCGTCCTTATTTTGAGGCAACCAGCGCAAATTATTGTGACTTATTCCCATTCGACAGTGGGCGCATAGAAAAAAAAATTCGCTCACGAAACAGTGGCATCTCTAGCAAATGGCGCAAACAAGCGCACAGATCCCGCGCACTAGATAGCTGTATTAGCAACTGTACAGTTGTTCACACTTTTGTCTATACCGCCGCGATGCAAAGAAATAGATCTCTGCGTTGCTGTTCAGCTTGAGAGACAGTGCTTGCGACCAGTGGAAGCCACATGCGGTACGGGGAGCAACAGCTTAGTGGCTATTGGCGTAGCACTGCTGGTGAGCTCGAGGAGCATACACATGCTCCTTCTGTTGTGGGTTCGATCGCAGCAGCGGTGGCTGCATATCTATGCGGGCAAAGGGCCAAAATGGTCGTGCACTTAGATTTAGGTGTACATTATTAACCTATCACTACCAATGTACTGGACATCTTATTCTAAAGCCAAGTACTCCTGAATGAAAAGTTGTGAGACATTAAAATGGCGCGTCTTCCTCAGCCGGACCACAGTGGACTTCGCTACCAAAGTAAGATGCCATATCTCGCTGAAGTGGCTGTTAAAAAAATTGGCTTTCACCGTTTTTCCACATTTGCAGACACTTCTTGTGAAGCCAAGTACGTCTTGCGAAAGTTTCGAGACATTCAAATCGTGCATGTTTATCAGCTTGAATCATTGCTTATACCCTATTTCTTGAGGAACGCACCATATGTCGCCTTAGGCTGTTAAAAATGTCGACGTTAAAGAAGACAAGGCTGACGTACTTGGTGGTTCAAACGATTTCATGATTTAGTGTCGATTATAACTCTATTCTCTGTCTTTCTCATGTTTGATTTCGACTCATTTCAAATCTAATTTGTGTCGCATATTACGTCGACCGTGGACTCTTTAGTGTCAGCACTTGGAGGAACGTTCATTTTCGACCGAGAGGCCAGGTGGGCCAATCCTGGAGATAGCCGGCTATGGTGCAGCATGGCTGATTTCTCGCTATATTGGCGCTAGTTATGTGCATACCATTAATTTTACCTACTCAACGACTAATTTCTGCTGCTTGACGGCACCGCATAAGCCGCCTTCCAAGCACAAATGCCTCGCGCAAGCCCCGCTTTGTCTAAATGAACGGCCTTGATTTTCCAAAAGTGTTTTGTACAGCGGCTTTTCCGCAACATATCTGTCTATGGCGATTCACCCTTTACAGGGGTATAGTGCAATGTTTATTTTCGACTATATTGGCGCTATAATTACGCCTATACCATTAATTTTACCTTACCTGCGACTAATTATTGCTTGTCTCGTTGAGATCTGCATTTTGATACATCTTGCGACTCGCTACGATGCTCTGGAGGTGCCAAAGGGCCGTTATTTTTGTTGATGTGGTTACATTAAGATACCCAGATCCCAGGTACGCCCACCCATGTGAAGTTGGCTTGGAAGACCTTGTCTTTCTGTAGTAAAGAGGTTAAAGAACCCCAGGTGGTCAAAATTATTTCCTAGTCATCCACTACGGCGTGTATCAATAATCAATTCATGGTTTTGGCACGTAAAACCTTAGAATTTCTAAGGGCGTCCCGGAAACGCAGTATTTGTCCCAGTACCTTCAGCTGCCGTACAGTGGCGTAGCTAAGTCGTCTGGCACCTAGGGCCCATAGGTCTTCTGTCCCCCCCCCCCCCCCCCCCCCCGGATGTACTCGAGGAAGGTGACGATATCAACAATTTCCAGGTGTCTTCAGACGACCCCCCGCCCCTACTGGCCCCTTGCAACCCCCTCCTCCCATATCATTGTTTTCATTGCTCTGCCACCAATAGCTCGAAGGCTGAAGTGTGGACAACCATATGTTGCATTGGAGGTGTTCACAATAATTTGGTGGCAGATTTTAACAAAAAATAAATTCAGTTGAAAACATAAACAGCAATAAAGTACAAATAAACAGTTGCCCAAGCTATGGTTGAGAAAGCGCTGGATTTTGCAACATTCTTCTTTTTTTCTTTTTTTGTAGTAGGCAGGTGTGTTGCATGAATTCTGCACGTAAACATGATCCATCTGCAAACAAAATAGCATATGTTGGATAAAAGTGCTAGGGCTAACATAAGAACAGCCACTTTATTCCATCTTGTTTTCATGGAGTGGTCGCTGCATGTTAATGCTTCAATGGGTGCATGCACTGCATTTCTCCAGCAACTAACATTATATGCGCTTAGGTCACATGCTGCATGAAGCACTATGGCTGAGCATGAGAAAAAAATGGCGCCATGAAAAACGTTTTTTGGTTATGAAATGAACAAATTGCCGTTCATGTAATTTTCACACTATACGGAGAGAGAGAGACCTATTATAATAGGAAAGGCTGATAGGCTGGCCTGAATGAGCTCTCACCTGCTACTCCGTGTTGGAGAAGCGAAATTGGACTAAAAATTAGAGATGATGAGGAATAAAATGGATTATGCACTTTAATTCTGCATGCATAAAATGTCGGAACTTAGTTCACCTATTGCAATATCACAATAGCGGAAAACTTATCTAAGCTCTTTAGTTAAAGTGTTTTGTAAGTCTGTGGTATTAAAAACGGTAGGGGAAAAAAATACATGCAGAATTTGCTGTGGGAGTTATCTAAATGATGCGTAACCACTTGCTACTAATCATCTGCTGTTTCGTCGTCGTATGCTGCTCTGTGTGGCATAATTGCGAGAAACCGCAACATAATCGTGAAACGGAGAAGCACAGTTGCAACGCCGAAATGATGACTGAGACCAGCAGCGTGAGATGAAGAGGCAAGTAGTAGCAATGTTCACTTAATTGTGTTATATGATGGCGCAATTGGGGGATGCCGCTGCTTCGTGGAAGATGAGCACTGGCCGATCCGTGCTGTAGTATGTGACGTTATTGAACAGCGTCACATCTGGTAGATCTCGTACGTAGACATGGTTGATGACGCTGCCTCCTCTCGATGCGAACCATTATCAATCGTGATCAACCGTACTCTGGCAGCAGCTGTGTATGGCGCGGCTGCGCTGGCTCTGTCTTGAAAGCGACCTGCGATGGCGACCGTGCGCCGAGTGCTGATAGCTTCATGTGCGCTCTGTTCTTGCCGCTTAGTTTGCATTCAAGCAAAAGGCAGCACAAAGGTCAATTCGCGCGTTGCTTCGGGCCCTCTCTTGAAAGCGATCATCTTACGTGATGGATGCACGGAGGCACGTCAGATGAGTTTCCTCGTTGGGTAGGCATAGAAATTTCATGCATTACAAAAAAAAAGTTGCAGCTGGCTGATTCCTCCCGTAATCTGCTTAACAAAGCTATTTGTGCCCGAGCAGATACGTAATAGTTCAGCAACTAGTTCTGAGACAAAGAGAAATCTGTGCTAACTTTAGTATTTTGCGAACAGTTTTTCCTTTGGGACCACTGCCCGCATATATGATGTGTTATATTGAAATGTTTTGCTAAGAAATTGAATTGAAGTGAAACATTGCGCAATTGTATTGGGCTTGACAAACTCATTTTTCAGAAAGGATGGCCGCGCAAAAAAATAAAGCTTAACATAAAAAGGAAATCAAACTGTCATTCACTCGAGAGCTGCACGAGCAACACATGAAGTCATACGAGCTTCTCTGAGAGAAAACTTCCCAATTCAAGAAAAGATCGTCTTTGTCCTGGGCCTTTTGACATCTTCTAGCGGTTCTGACGAGCTCAGACAGTAGAGCGACTCCTCCAGAAAGGCACTGGTCCTGTGTTATATTCCCAAACCAGGCTGAATTTTTCAAGTGTGAAGCACTATTTGTGTGAAACCGATACGCATTTTTTTTGTAGCTTCGTGCTACTGTCGGGTGTACGACAATTTACTAGGCCTGTACGAATATAAGTTTTTTGGTTCAAAGCGAAGTTGAAGCATCTAGTAATTAGTATTGAATAATTTCGAAGCGAATAGTTAGAATAGTAGTGGGTTTTGCATAAGACCTTGACATAAGAGCCAGATGTTGACAGATATAAGAAAAGTCGGTTGTTTGCTTGTAAAAATGGAAATGAAGCTGGGACGAGGTAAAACTATTCGTCTGTTTTTATTCCAAATCTGCCATTAACGCTCTTTGATTGACCGAAATGGTTCGGACAGCCCACATGGGTGGGCCCGAAAGGAAAGGAAGATATTAAAGAGGATAAGAGAAAGTTCTGGTGTTGATTTCGCCGACATAGAAAACATTCCTAGCGCTGTTCCCCAAATGGTCGCTCAGAACAAAATTTATTGGCTTGGTTAACAAGGCTCGATCTGTAGGATGATGTCGGTCATAAAAGAGAGAAAAAAAAATGTTCTGCGCGACTTTCTTCGGCTTACGCTTGCGTGTAACATCCACAGCGACTGTAAGAACAAATTAGGTGAGCCAATATCATGATCTCATGATTCATCAACCTCCTCGTACCAGAACCAGTTTGTAGAAAGAACTATTGTAGTAAATTGTGTAAACTTTGACGCTTGCCGACGTTTTATGATTTCCAAAGTTTGGAACTTCATGTAACACACGAAAAACAAAAAAACGATGGCTGGAAATGTCCTTATGGCAGATGTCAGAAGTCGAAAGGCTACATGGAAGCGTGAATTTCTGCAAAACCAAGTGAAAATGTGCAAAAGCGAAGGAAAAGGAGTAATATGCTCTTGGTCATGTTAATGCGAATTGTAATGTGAGGCTCTTGCACGATGCACTATTGCGCAAAACCAGAGCAATCGTTGGGCACGTGATGTGCAGACCTGCCTCAGTCGAGCGAAGACGTGGCTCCTCCTCCAAGCAACAGTAGCCACCACCACCACCATCACCAACATCACCACCACCACCAGGCGGCGCTCATGAATGGCACCAATGGCATCGGAGCGCCCTCTCAGCAGCAACCTGCTGCGCCCAGGGCGGTGCACTTCCAGGTGGGTGCCCTTGCACGTGTGGCCGTAGAATACCACGACTGAAACACGTCTGGCTGGGAGGAGAAGAAACAACGGCACTAGAATGAGGCAAACACTGTACCAGAAAAAAATTGGCACTACGTAATGCAAAACATTGTCGTTTTGTAGTGGAAGGGCACTCGTGAACTGTGGTAACTTTGTGAAGCTAAACATGCTCCGCATGCTGCTAAGATTAAATGTTTACCTAAATTCATTGCATTGTTCCAGATGATAGTTGTACGCAATTTTATGTTGTTAGAGTATGTACAATATGATACCTATATAAACTTGACACAATTACTCAATCTCCATCGGTTCAGCTCATTGCGGTTTCGACTGTCTTTTTACCGGTGACGTCACTGGTGACTTCAGTGGTGGACTGAGCGGTTAGGGCGGAGCAATTAGATCCAATGTGCATCATTGCTGACGTGAACACACACTTGCGAAAGAACTCAACTGCGATATGCTTAGAATCTGAGAGCAGATATGTCAAGCAATAAGTGATTGCACATGGATGCTCTGCTGGGTCTGAAGGCCACATTGAGCGCTATCTGGGAGTTTATAACAGCTGTGTGCTCCAAATGCAATCATAGGTCACTGTTTGAGATGCTGTGTTAGACTGCATGTACTGCCTTTGGGTCTGTCCACGAAAACACTTTGGTACCCGGCAGGAAAAACCGGTCTACATGTGACGAGAATGCCTCGCATTAAAGGTTGCCGCTGGCCAAGGGTGATGCCATTTTGAATCGATTCGTATAGCACCTTGTTTTTACTGCTAACAAAAGTTACGTGCTCAAAATTGGATGAACATGCCCTCTCATCTGTCTCTTCGCAACAGTCATCACTTGTGCCCTTTGTTGAGGATCGTCACTTTAAACGCGCACCGATACAGGAGTGGAGCCTCCCACAGGATTTGCAGAATGATGCGCAGGAGTCGAAGAAGAGACCAATGACACACCCTGGACAACTTGGCGGAACGTAGAACGTGTGGAGAGGTGAAGGGTATGGCGAGGGTGGGTGTGATGCAGCACCCTGCAGGATCCGATGTGCAGCTTTCGCCTGACAAGAAATGGAACAGTCGTAGAAAACTGAAAAGAATCGATGGTTGGCGATTCAGCACCTTGAATGTGACCGCCCAGAGGACTTTCTTTGCGAGAGCTTCCTGTACCTAAGGGAGTTGGCAAGTACCGTCGGGTGAATAAAATGCTCACATTGTCTGCATACTTACTGCGAGTTTCAAGCTTTCTTACGTGTTATGGGAATAGGTATTGCTGGATTTCGTGGTCTTTATTTTCTTACTAACAGATAAAAAAAAAGCTACCCCTGTGGCAGATAATGTTATTCTGCCTCAAGAGCCCCTCTTAGCATACATGCTGCACACGTCAGCATTACAAAGCACGTGATACAGAGTTTAGAAACTCGCCCATTGGGAGCAGCTAGTGGGCGGCATGTATGGGCATGGCCACTACGTCATTTTATATGAAAGATGCGTATATGTGACTTGCCAGATGCCCCTAAATCGGTCTCGGTGTGCGTGCATGCAAAAGCAACTCTGTAAGTGTTTTTGAAAGCTAGCTTCTCCACAGTTAGAGGTTATTTGGGGAAAAGCCACCTACACTAATTCCTTTTGCTGTCGCCGGCATAATTATTCAGATTGTTTTGCGTGCCATGCGGAACCGCATGTTTTACAGTGACAACTGTAAGCCTCGTTATAGATGTAATGACTTATTGTACCATGAAGCCTGCCAGCACCCAGTGTGCACGTTCTTGCGTTGGCACACTGAATAGCTGTAGGTAATTGCACTTTTCATTTTACTCTAATCAACTCTGCCTATTGTCCAAAACGCTTCACCTCAGTACATTTCTGTGTTGCGGTGAATCTTATTAAAACACCTTTGTTATAATGGAACCACTTTTCCCATATGGTGGAGCCGCTTTTGTATGCTTAGCCGTAGTCCAAATTTGTCTTGCCGTAAAGCGTTCTTCAGAAATGGTGTTGCAATACTGGCAATGCGTATAGTAATGTAATATAGACCCTTCACTGTGGTGCACAACCTAATCAGTCTTGCTTTGGCATACGCAGGTTCCGCCCGTGGTGCTTTCCTCACTGCCGTCGTCGACAAAGGACCCGCCGGTGGTTGGCAAGAGCTCGCTGCGGCGCTCCAAGAGCTTCTCGCACGATGAGCCGGTGCCCGCGAACGCCTCCTTTCCCGCCGAGTACCAGGGCCTTGTCAAGAAGGCGCTGCACGGTGAGTCCCACATTTGCACACACCGCTCGCATTTCTGTCTGCCGAGTGCAGTCAGGTGGCTTCATAAGCAGCCATGCTCTGCAGACAAGCTTCCACCAAAGGGCAGCTAAACAAGGTTGGCATGGAAGATCAGGCTAGTTGGCATTCCATTATTTGTTGCAAGCTTGCATGGCCTAAAGTATAGTAATATTTACAACATTAGGCAGGGGCGAGCGCTTGTCTCTGTGTGATGTCTACCTGTGCGTTGTTCGCGCCATTCACCCACGTAGCTTTGGTGATGGCAAAAGCCTCACCCCCTGGCAGTGCTGCTAACCTTGGGGAAGTTTGTCTAAGTTTGGAGATTACAGGTCTTGTTTAGGGATATGGGGAATGTTGTCGAAATGTAGGGAAATTTTGTGCTAAAACGCAACCACTGCTGCGGCGACACGACGACCGATCAATAAGTGGAACCGCTACTGTGAAGGTCATATTTTGATTTCACTAACCTTAAATTATCTCCGCATTACCATGCGAAGTATGACTTTTGATTGTACAGCAGTGCAGAGAAAGCATCTTGCCGAGCAAATGACAGGGTGGAAATGTGCTGGGCTCATTAACGAAGCACTGCTCCTGTTGCCGCTGGGCTGTCAATTTCTGTGCACATTGAAGGAAATATTGATCTGTGGCTGGCAAAACAAATTTATTCTTCAACACTAGACAAAGGTGCTGATGCACCTGTATACTAAAATTTGCCAGGAACAGTCCATAGGCCAAACAACCTTGACAGAAGTCGCAATAGTGGTGTGTTTGGGCTAGTTCTGACATGGAGCAAAGGATACATTAGTCTGCTTATCTGCATGCTTCACTGCAAATGACATCTACGTGCAGTTGTGCTGCTCCAGTTACGTGGCATGCAAGAAAAAATTACTGCACATCTTTTGCATTGGTGCTGTGAAGTAGCACACTGTCCTGATACTGGTTCACTCTGTTATAGAGGTGCGGTGCTAATGTACCATACTATTATTGCAAAAAGGTTCATCGTAAATCTTGTTTTGCATGTATAGCAAAGTATAAATCTGCTGACATATGCTTCTGTGAATATGGCTGCAAGTGCAGCCGTGTTGTTAGCTTAAAACTGTGACATCATATTTGGGTTGATCTGGGAACTGGCCATCCTGTATATGCAATGCCTCATGACCTCGAGCGTACCGGAATCTTGGAAGAACGCCAACATTATCTAACCACTAAGATTTGAAAAATTATAGACAGATCAGCATACTGTGTGTTGCCTACAAAGTATTTACTAAGGTAATCGCAAATAGTCAGGAACACCTTAGACTTCTGTCAACCAAAAGACCAGGCAGGATTTCGTAAAGGCTACTCAACAATAGACCATATTCACACTATCAATCAGGTAATAGAGAAATGTGCGGAACATAACCGACCCTTCTATATAGCTTTCGTTGATTACAAGAAAGCGTTTGATTCAGTCGAAACCTCAGCAGTCATAGAGGCATTACGGACTCAGGGTGTAGACGAGCTGTATGTAACAATACTGAAAGATATCTATAGCGGCTCCACAGCCGCTGTAGTCCTCCACAAAGAAAGCAACACAATCCCAATAAAGAAAGGCTTCAGGCTGGGAGATACGATCTCTCCAATGCTATTCACAGCGTGTTTACAGGAGGTATTCAGAGACCTAGATTGGGAAAAATTGGGGATAAGAGTTAATGAAGAATACCTTAATAATTTGTGATTCGCTGATGATATTGCCTTACTTAGTAACTCAGAGGACCAATTGCAATGCATGCTCACTGACCTGCAGAGGCAAAGCAAAAGAGTGGGTCTAAAAATTAATCTGCAGAAAACTAAAGTAATGCTTAACAGTCTCGGAAGGGAACAGCAGTTTACAATAGGTAGCGAGGCACTGGAAGTGGTAAGGGAATACATCGACCTAGGACAGGTAGTGACCGCAGATTCAGATCATGAGACTGAAATAATCGGAAGAATAAGAATGGGCTGGGGTGCGTTTGGCAGGCATGCTCAGATCATGAACCGCAGGTTGCCATTATTCCTCAAAAGAAAAGTGTATAACAGCTGTGTCTTACCAGTACTCGCCTACGGGGCAGAAACCTGGAGGTGTACGAAAAGGCTTCTACTTAAATTGAGGATGACGCAACGAGCTATGGAAAGAAGAATGATGGGCATAACGTTAAGGGATAAGGAATGAGCAGATTGGGTGAGGGAACAAACGCGAGTTAATGACATCTTAGTTGAAATCAAGGAAAAGAAATGGTAATGGGCAGGCCATGTAATCAGGAGGGAAGATAACCGGTGGTCATTAAGGGTTACGGACTGGATTCCAAGAGAATGGAAAAGTAGCAGGGGGCGGCAGAAAGTTAGGTGGGTGGATGAGATTAAGAAGTCTGCAGGGACAACATGGCCGCAATTAGCAGATGACCGGGGTAGTTGAAGTATGGGAGGGGCTTTTGCCCTGCGGTGGGCGTAGCCAGGCTGATGATGATGATGTTGATGATTTGGGTTGAGTGCAGTAACATTTTATTTATATATTTGAAATAGATCCAAGCAATAAATTTTAGCACGAAATTCTTGCAGTCTATTTGCATAGCAAAATAATTTCTCGTCAGAAGCCATATGACAAACTGGACAATGGCTTCTTGAGAAATCTAGGGAATTTTTTATCGAACTTAGGGGAAATCTGTCTTCAGAGGTTGGCAGCACTGCCTCATGGTCACATTTCAGCCCCTTGTCTGATGACCAATGCCCATACAACAGTTCCCGAAATTTCTTTTGTTTTCTTGTGATTGTTCAAGGGAAATGTCTTATCATCAGCCTCTATTTTTAATGTCCGTTTAATGTCTGCATTTGGAAACAAGATAAAGCCGAAAAAGGAAGAACCCTAGTTTTGAGCATGCCATAATGAAGGGCGCTGGATTAATTTTGACTACCTGAGAGTCTTTAACCTGCATCTAAGTGTAAACACATGTGCTTCACCTCGCCTGTATTTTTCCAACCTGAGAGCTATTGTTTATTGCTTTTTTTTCTCACGTGAACTTTTCTGGCTAATATCTCAGTTTTAGACCTGTTATCTCTGATATCTTGATGAAGGTTTGGCAACATCATAGGTCTGAAGTTGACTTACATTAAAGGCACTCTAGCTATTGCAGAAGTTTTTTACATTCAGGATAAAAGTATGTCACATATAAAAACATTCAAGTGTTAATGGGAAAAAATATTAGGATCTTTTTTAACAAAATTTGTTAATGTTGACTAGTATTGCCAAATTTGAGTGTCTTTAGAATGAGACAGTCATTAATAATTGCTAAGTTTCGCGGCAATGTCGCCAAAATTGTCGAGTGAATATTAAAGAACGCAGGAAGCTGGATTCAGCCATTAACTCTTTCGTTACCACAAGAAAATGGTAGTTTCTTTAGAGGTCTCGGAAAAAAATTATTTACCACTACAAACGATATTCCAGCACACATTTCAGCATAGTATATTGTATGTAATGAAATGCTCTTTCCGAAAACATACTTTGCCAAACTAAAAAATTGATTAGGTAAAACATAAAAATTCTAGAAAGCACCATTTTGGCTGCCAGTTGATAAAAACAACAATAAAAGACATGATATGTACGAACACATTAATATCAAAAGAAATTCAGAATATAAATTTCAAAGGTAAATAACCCAGGAATAGCGTCTGAAAAAGTAAATGCTCAGTACACTGCTGTTCTTCGGATGCAAAAGAAGAAACTAAGACCAGTTCATCGCTCATGCCATGCGGTGGAGCAGTTCCTGAATTTTGTGAAGCGTACGTGCACTCCACACTTTTCCCACAAAACCCCTGTTTGGTTTTTGTTCATCTTTGCGGGCCCTGTAACACATATTGCAGTTCCATCTTTTCGGTATTTTCTGAGGCTGGTCCGATGAGAAGTCCAAGGAACATACTTCACCAGTTCATGTAGAGTCATGCACCTCTTCTGGGACTGATCGCTCCCAGCGTAGCTGGGCAACTACAAGATTATGCATCCGACAAGATTATGCATCCAAGAATAACAGTTAGAATTTTTTCATATTGTCCTTATCACCTCTGAAGAGAAGAGTAGAAACAATTCTCCTGCCGTTCTAAACTGTCTTGCGCTGATACATAATGCTGGGCCGAGATGTGCTACAGGTGGCGTGTACGGAAGTTTCTTTGTTGCCGATGGCAGCAGGTCATAACCAAGCGAAGTATGCACCCTGAAGATAATCAGTAGAGCTCTCAGGTCGTGCAAAAAGATCAGCAGATAAGCGCACACAAGGAAGGAGACCGCTCAAGGCCATAAAGGAAACTCGCCGGTGAACAGCTGCAGCTGTCCCATGCTGACTCAGAACATCGTTGCCTTCAGAGCTTGAATCGGCTTCAGAATCTTCAGAATCATAACTCTTGTCCTCATATTAAATTGAAGTGTGGGTGCAGCATTGTTTCGAGCACAACGCTTTTCTCGTGACGCAGCCACGCAGGGTGATGCCATGGGAGTGAGTTTACGCAGTGGCAATGCGAGCTTACACACTGGACACCTGCAGCACCCCTTGCCTGGATTTTACGAGAGAACTGAAACCGAAACTCTTTGAAACTGGTTCGAAAATGCAGGTCCACATGTTGGACATGCGACAGACTTTCAGGAATACGCTTTGCCAGAATAAAACGACTCGGACTCCAAACGTAAGCTCGCTAGTGAACGGCTGGCGTTATTTTCGGTTAATTATCGCTGTGCAGCACTGTCGGACGGCAAAGCCGGCGATATGCTTCTTGACTTGCTGGGGGTCATTTGATTACAAAATTTTGATGCTAATGCGGCGTAATCCTGAGCGGCATGATTTTTTCTCGAGCGCAGCAGAAAGTGACAGCCATGCCTCTTTTCGCTACGACACACACACATAAGTTCGTAAAAAGGTCCATCAAAATCACAACATTGCTGGAGTGCGAAAATTTAAACTGATTCTGAAAGTTCAGGGCCTGTACTAACTACTGGATGGCCTTAAGTGGCTAAGAAACAGCTCCAACATGTGGAAATCGGCGATCTAAAGCATTAATCACCCGTGATCGATTTGATTAGGTGTGGTAACAAAAGAATTAACATGACGTAATGCATCTACTGAAACATTTTACATTCATCGAGCATCTGTGCAGACGTAGAATGAACAGCAGAAATACTGGCAAGGCGTAGAAGGTTCCTATAATGGAATATACTTACTGGCAAGGCGTAGAAGGTTCCTATAATGGAATATATTTAGAAAATAATAGATGGTGACAGCTGGAATTCTGCATTTACATCCAAACTGTAATGTTACAAACCCAGCACTGTTCAAAGAAACACAAGTAACCTGATTTTACCAGCATGAATAGGCACTCGGTCGATGTTATGCCTGCAAATCTAGTTTTTATCGCTCATGAAAGGAGGAAAGAATTCTGTGACCAATGCTTTGCTCACGTTGTTCAGACTGATAACGACCACCTACATGATGTTTGCACAGGTAATTTACTGCATTGCTGTCCATTGTTCCACCTGAAAGCTCTCCGCTGTATTGATTTGTCTGAAAGCTGTGGGAAACAGAAGCAGTGCATTTAAGTTGACATGAACAAGCTCAGCTGTTCTGACATGTACACGATTCGACTGTTCAACTCTCCTATTATTTCCCTGCAGTGTTCGAATTCTTATCACAAAACTTATTGCAATAAGTTTTGGTAATGTAATTTGCGGTTACATATGTGAACGGCCACCAATTGAATGTATTTAGTGAAAGTGCAGCACTCGCAGTGTTAAAGCCTGTTATGTAATAGGTTTTATAACAAATAAAAAAAGAAACATAAATTGTATGAGTACAATGTGAACATTGTTTGGCTCGGTGCAATCAATTGCAGCATGTGGCCTCTGTTAATTCGCGCTAGCAGGAGTAAACTTCAGAAGAGGTAATAGGGTGAGTGAGAGCTGAGAACAGCATTGCTTCATCATGGTGACTGAGCCAATGCACTGTATGGTCAATTTCAGCCACCTGCTTGTAGCTTTTACAATGAAGTGCATTCTACAAAGGCATTTGCTAAATAGCTTTCGTAACTTGATATTTGCTAAAATGTGACCAATTGTTCTGTCATGATGCTAAAAAAAGTCGCCAGTTGCTGAATAGTAATTTTTGTTGCTTAGTCAAGCAAAAAGAAATATGAAATGGCAACACTAACGTTGACTAATGAGAAGCTCTTCCTTTTCTTTCTAGAATTATGCAAAGAATCTTGTCATCAATGATAACTTGGTAACTTTCATTAATTTTTTGTTGCTAGTTGCCAAATATCTTGTGTAATAATTTGTTGTAAAAAAAATGTCAAATGTGTAAAAGTGTTCATGGCACATGCATTTCAGTATTGCGCATTGGAATTTTGAGCACAATAATAAACACACTCATGCATTTTGAGTTCTTGTAATAAATACAAGCTCAGCATATTGTTAGCTGGGTGCATGAGTTTGTCTAAGTGTTAGTGAGATTTTACAATTTATTGCTTTCCTAATTTCCATGTGAAAGTTGGCAGAATAGGGGAAGAAATGTTACGGAAAAATAAAGACTGGATGAAAATTGTCAAGAGAGGGAAGCCTCAGCCTGGAGCGAATATTTTAATGAGGGGACTTCATAAACATGACCAAGACAAGTGCCCTTGTTCAAAAGTTGGCTGCGGACTCAGCCATTCTTTGTTCACCCTTTGTTGATTCTAACAGATTAGCGCACCGATTGCTTATCATTATTGTGATCATCATCATCATCGTAATGAGACAACTTACATAACCTGCATGACGAAGGCCTCTCCAAAAGATCTTCAGTTTCTGGTGTTCTGTGCCGACTGAACTAATCCTGTCTTCGCAGTTTTTCAGTGGGCTTATCACTGGATCTAATCTGCTGCTTCTACTGCTTCCCATGCTTTTCTCAGGTTATCTCTGAACTGCATATGCTATACTGTGTCTGCACAACTCCACCTTGTGTAACATTTTGCCAGCTGTCTGTGCACCTATCACATGCTCAGCGTGTTCCTGATGACCATGCCCCTGTTCTCTTCCCAGACCCGAACACATTGAGCTCCCACCAGCTGATGGAACTGGTGCGGGCAATCTGCCAGAGGGCCACTGAAGGCATCCAGAATGCTGAGCCATCGGCTCAGCTGTGCCTCTCCATTATTGCGGTAACTGATCACATGACTTCTCTGCTCTACACTACCTGGAGTCTGGTGCCAGCATGCAAGTTTTATGGTTACAAGCAAAACTCAGTGCTAAGACGAGAGACAACTAAAGTGCATGACATGGGTGTTCTCTTATAACAGAATTTTTAGTCAGGTGGACCCAGAGTTTATGAACTAGAGATGGGCAAAACGGCTCCCTTCAGTGAGTGGCTCGGAACGGCTCAACTCACTGGAGTGAACTGGTTCATTTGAACGTCTCACTGGTTCACTTAAATCTGTAACCTGTAACCTGTGTTATGCCATGCGGTGCCTCTGCCCTGTCTTGGTCGCTTTTCTTTTCATGCTGGCTCATTCTCCCCCCACACCCTGCCGCATGTACCTTTCGTTTTTTTTCTTGAGTGCACATGCGATACCGGCAATCATGCCATCATGCGGCAGGAAAACAAAACAAAAAGGAAGTCGCATTACCGCACAACACATCATTGGCCTCGTTTTATTGACATGCTAATGATACAGGCTCAGATAATGCACAGAAGTGGATGACATGGGCGACATTTTCATCACTGCGCTAATTAGCACGAATAAAGACCAGGACGTAAACTGTACATTCATCTGTTGTCTTTAAAGACATGGAAGAATTTGTCTTTGAAGTGTTCTTGCACCAGCGCACAATGCGTGATCGGTGAGAGTAGTGAGACAACGTCTGAACAGCAGCAGGCAATGAACAGCACCATCCTTTGCTAATTAAGGCTTCTTCTCCCTTCGGTTGCATCGGGTGCCACACTGTAGGATGCGCACAAAACCAAAGGGACTGCTGCGCACACAACGAGCGAGTACGAGTAGCGGGAGTCTGCCCACACTGGCCGCCACTCGTCGGCAAGAAAACGAAACCAAGCAAAAGACCCGGCTCTGACAGAATGGTTCAGCACGACTCACTGAACGAGTACCAGCTTCCTCTCTCCAAAATAACTGCTGCTCACTTTTTCTGAACCATGGCTCACTCGTTATTTAAAAAAAGTGGCTCGAAAGACAGCCGACTGTGAAGGGGTGGTTGCGATTCTTTGGAGGTAGTGTGGGAGGGCAGTTGCTTTCTTGCACCACTAATAGAAGGCACGGAAGTGGCATAGAGCAGAAGACCCGGCTCTGATGACACGGTTCGGCAGGGCTCACTAAACGAGCGGCTCATTGAATGAGAGCGAACTGGCTTCCTCTCTCCAAAAGAACCACCACTCCCTTTTACTGAACCACAACTCATTTGTTCTTTAAAAAGAGCAGCTCATAAGATCTGGCTTGCTCCTGAGTGACCCATTTCTAATATGAACGTACAGAAGTAAAAAAAAAGTAAACAGAAAAAGTTGAAAAACAGAATAAGTCGCCCACAGTTTCATGCAAAGGTTCAAGCTGACACTGACTTTCTATCTTGGTTGACAAACAAACCATGATTTGAAGCATTTCCTCGACTACAGCGAGTGCAGGCGATTGCCACTCCTCAACTAAAGCTTACTGTGCTTTAACAATGCTCTGCAATAATTGATCAGATAATCATTTGACTGAGGAACACGTCGTCGCTGTAAAGGCTTGTAGCAGGTGCTGAGTGTGTGACATTTTTGCTCGGGTATTACCAAGGGGCATTAAATTACATTTGAAGTGCAGTACCACCCTTCAGGACCTCTAGTCAAAGTGCGCTCTTGATTGGAGGACCATTAGGAATACTTGACTAAGTATCCTTGATTGAGTTGTGGGATTTAGCATCCCAATGAAAAATGTGCATTGATGGACACTGTAGTGGAGTGCTCTGGATAGAGCCTGACCTGCTAGGGTTGTTCAACATGCGCTATCATTATGCAGGAATGAAAGAAAATAGGAGAGGCGATGATATTACTTTTTTTACAGTGAAGCAGTTTATGCTGACCTTGTGCCGTCGTTGTCGGACTTTGCTAAAACTATTATCAACAATGGCTTGAATGTCATCTTTTTCCACAGCTGGCTCATTGGTACTCCTCGGCACTACCACAAGTACGTGCTCGTGCCATTGCCCCCATGTTCGTCGTCGTCGCCTTCCACAGCTGGCTCTGTGGCAGCTTGTCATTCCAGCATTTAAGGGTGTAGGAGCCATAGCTTAAGGGCTTAAGGGCGTAAGCCATTCATTGTCTTATGTAATGGACAGATTTAATATTGAAGCAAATTATTTTTAAAGAATCGTAAGCAGCAGTGCTGGGCAGACGCTGCTAACCACACTACCGAGCAAACTCGACACATCGAACGCAAGCGACAACGGCGGACTGCTATACTCGGAGCACGTGGCTGCCGGCACTTCTTGCGCCAGCAAAAAGTGTTGGCAGCCACGTCAATCGTTAAACCACTCCAACCAATTGCCAAAATGATTGCAGCGCTTGCAAAAAAAAAAAAAAAAAAGCACTGGGAGAACTGCAAAACAAAGCACTCCTAAAGTATGCTCACCATGCAAAAGGGAAAACGAGGTGAAAGAATGGCGAAACAAAATATTTACAATATAGACTGCTCGCGAAGTTTAACTTGCATGGTGTAACACTTGGTGTCAGCAACACAGCTTTGCTGTTCGACCATCTTCACGGACTGGAAGGGGCGGTGATTACTTGAACGTGGATGCAAAGGCTCCGCTACAGTACACCACACTACTACACACACTACACTACACTATAGTACCAGAGCCCATTTATGAATACATGGGTACGACTTTGTTTGCATGTTTATCATATTCAGCTTCTTCAGTGATGCAGGCACACAGAAGTGTACTGAAGTGCAGTGAAGATATCCAGTGATTAATGCCTACAACTATCACTAAGATGTTCCTTAGTGTTTCTGGATGGCAGACATTAAACAGGCCTCCCCGGTCTTATCAGTATTTTTCTTTTAAGTAAAACTTCAATATAACGACCACACATCCACTTTGCCTCTGCCACATGGGCACGCTGTACAATCGAGCTTGCTGTGCCAGCATTGCCGGATGCAGCATCAAAGCAAAAGTTTTGGTGATATGCGTGCTGCCAGCATTGCACATGCCAGCTCTATGCATGGTGTAAGCGTGGCCTCACCAATGGCCACACAAGTGTGAATGCCACTGCATTCGCTTGTCTGAGTAAGGGACCAAGAGGTGGCTAATGTGGTAACATTGCTTCTTGCACTGCCAGTTCCTGTGCTCCTTTGTGAACAAGATGTGAGACTTCCACTCATCCCCAATGCAGCCAGGTCGGCTGAAACATCTTCTGCTTTGCTTGCTCCATCTAAGCGCATCAGCTGTATTGCGTGCCACCCCCATCGAAATGCAGCCACCGCAGCTGAAAATTGAGCCTGTGACCTCATGCTTAGCAGCAGCCATTCCACAAAGCATCCAGAAAGGCTAACAGTAATTGGAGGAGGCCGACTTATGCCTTCTGGTGCAGTCCTTCGCTGAACATGGGATGTTGCATCGCTGTGCAATGGTATATGTCAGTGTGCAGGCACGCGCCTGCAAGATTGAGCCCTATGAAACAATGCTCATAATTTGCATTGAGCTATCAATTGCTCTTCTCTCGTTACAAGAGATTCAGGTAGTTTTGTAATGAAAGAACCATCTAGCAGGTACCAGCATCTGAGGCTTGAACTCGGCACCTCTACTGCAGTCACTGCTCGAACAAATGTTAGATGCCAATTTTGTATTTCACCTTGCTCACCCTACGAGGTGTGTTCAAAAAGAAACCGAACTTTTGAAGTAGCGCGCCAACTGGCAGAGGGAGCGCGCTGTGGCTACTGAGCACATGTAGCGGCAGGTTTAGACAACAAACTGCCATTTGCTGCATTTCGCTCTGACTGTTAGTTGCCGAGCTACAGCCACTGAAGTGAGCACATGAACAAGCTGTTCTTTGCATTGGTGCCAAAGTGACAATGAAGGAATTGGAACAACAGTGTGTGTGTGTGAAGTTCTGCTACAAACTTGGGAAGAACTTTCACAGAGACATTCTAATTGCTTAGCCAAGCATACGGGGTGGACTGTATGAGTCGCACGCAGTGCTATGATTGGAAAGGAGAAAAATGAAAAGGGAAGGGCAGCGGGTTTTTGGCTCGTGTTGCAGGCATCTAGTTATAGGAGCTGGTGGTTATACTGGGGTTTCTCTGGTAGTTGTGATATTCCAGTACTTTCTTCTCAGGCTCTATGCACAATACTTATGGTGACTGTTCCTACACTGCAGAAGGAGAGAGGCGAGACGTTCCTGGAGAGCCTGCTAAGCGCCTGCCGCGAGTGGTTCAATGAGCGCGACCAGCTGCTGCGTCCGCTGGATGCTACCACGACAGTGCCGCGCCGCTGGACAGCCTACGTCTGCTTCTTGGCCGAATTGCTGCTGGGTCTGAGAGGTCGAAGCGGGAGCTGTGCCAGTGGCTCGGCCGGTGGCCGTGGGGCACCCACGGCGAGCCGCACACTGTGCCTGGTCATGCTGCTCTGTGATTGCTGCCACATCATCCTGCGGCCTCCCTCGCTTGGCAACCCAGCTGAGGTAAGCTGATCTTCTTACATAGCCCCTGAGATGCAGAAAGTTGCACACTGACTGTATCATGCAGCTGTGTGCCTTGCTTGAGCAAATGTTTAGAGACCCTACACCAGCTGTGGGGTAGCATATGATGTTAGCAATAGATGTTAGCAATAGATGTTAGCAATAGATGTTAGCAAATGTTTAGTGACCCTACAGCAGTTGTGGTGGGAGAACACATGCCCTTAAGTGCTACAGTAACGAGATCTTTGGTTTCTTTAGGACAAAATAAATGCTCAGCAGATTTCACTTAACTGTGGGGTGTTGCATTGATGAAAACAAAGTACAGGTAGCCATTTGTTTTCATCAAAGCAACACCCCACAATGCAACAAGTTATTTATTAAGGTAATCGCAAATAGAATCTGGAACACCTTAGACTTCTGTCAACGAAAGGACCAGGCAGTATTCCGTAAAGGCTACTCAACAATAGACCATATTCACACTATCAATCAGGTGATAGAGAAATGTGCAGAATATAACCAACCCTTATACATAGTTTTCATTGTTTACGAGAAAGCATTTGATTCAGTCAGAACCTCAGCAGTCATGCAGGCAATACGGAATCGGGGCGTAGACGAGCCGTATTTAAGAATACTGCAAGATGTCTATAGCGGCTTTACAGCCACCGTAGTCCTCCATAAAAAAGCGACCAAATCCCAATAAAGAAGCGCGTCAGGCAGGGAGATACGATCTCTCCAATGCTATTCACAGCGTGTTTACAGGAAGTATTCAGAGACCTGGATTGGGAAGAATTGGGGATAAGAGGCAATGGAGAATACCTGAGCAACTTGCGATTCGCTGATGATCCTGCCTTGCTTAGTAACTCAGGAGACCGATTGCAATACATGCTCACTGACCTGGAGAGGCAAAGCAGAAGGGTGGGTCTGAAAATTAATCTACAGAAAACTAAAGTAATGTTTAACAGTCTCAGAAGAGAACAGCAGTTTACGATAGGTAGCGAGGCACTGGAAGTGGTAAGGGTATACATCTACTTGGGGCAGGTAGTGACCGCGGATCCGGATCATGAGACTGAAATAATCAGAAGAATAAGAATGGGTTGGGGTGCATTTGGCAGGCATTCTGAGATCATGAACAGCAGGTTGCCATTATCCCTCAAAAGAAAAGTGTATAACAGCTGTGTCTTACCAGTACTCACCTACGGGGCAGAAACCTGTAGGCTTACGAAAAGGGTTGTACTTAAATTGAGGACGATGCAACGAGCTACGGAAAGAGTGATGGGTGCACATGTAACATTAAGTCGATAAAGAGAGAGCAAATTCAGTGAGGGAACAAACGCGAGTTAATGACATCTTAGTTGAAATCAAGAAAAAGAAATGGGCATGGGCAGGACATGTGATGAGGAGGGAAGATAACCGATTGCCATTAAGGGTTACGGACTGGATTTTAAAGGAAGGGAAGTGTAGCAGGGGGCGGCAGAAAGTTAGGTGGGCAGATGAGATTAAGAAGTTTGCAGGGACAGCATGGCCACAATTAGCGCATGACCTGTGTAGTTGAAGAATGGGAGAGGCCTTTCCCCTGCAGTGGGCGTAGCCAGGCTGATGATGATGATGAAAAATTTATATAACAAATGTTTCAAATTAGTCCTCATCATCATCAGCCTGGTTATGCCCACTGCAGGGTAAAGGCCTCTCCCATACTTCTCCGACTACGCCGGTCATGTGCTAATTGTAGCCATGTTGTCCCTGCAAAGTTCTTAATCTCATCCGCCCACCTAACTTTCTGCCGCCCCCTGCCATGCTTTCTTTCCCTTAGAATCCAGTCCATAGCCCTTAATGAGCATTGATTGTTCAAATAATAGGTACACTGAAAAAGTTGCGACGTAGGTAGCCAAGCATGCGATTAGCGTTTTTAATTATGTTCTCAGTATATAGAGACCAGCTGAGGTTAGAAGTGATGTAAATACCAAGATATTTATATGAAGAAACTGATTCCAACGACATGTTGTCAATGTAGTACGACGGTATGTTAGATGTTTTTGTAGACACACGTATGACTTTGCATTTGTTAATATTTAGCTTCATTAACCATTCATTGCACCAGTTCCCTATATTGGCGTAGTCCTGCTTAAGTAATTCAATGTCGTTAGCATTGTTAATTCCTCTGAAAATGATGCAATCATTAGCGTCATTGGAGCGTAAATGTTGTATCTTTGTCTTTCATCCCACTCTTGCAATTCCCTCATTGAGGCTGCCGTATGCATAAATAAATAAATAAATAAATAAATAAATAAATAAATAAATAAATAAATAAATAAATAAATAAATAAATAAATAAAATATGTGCCACTCAGTCTATGCTAGTCTTCAGTGAACGTCTTTGATGCCGACTCGGGTAACTAGGTGTGTGCCCCTGGAAATGTGCTGCTCTACTAGGACAAAAAAGATCCCTTAAATTTCTCTGGTGCTGGGCAGAAGTGAACCCACGTCCCACAGGTTCTTCGAGGACAGGTTTAGCAGGCTGCGGCACGAATGCACTGGGTATGTGCTGCTGTCCAGTGGTTAGGTTAGGTCATCGCTTTTGTGAGCTGCACCATGCATGAGTGCACTGGGTGTTCGCTGCTCTGCAACCAACATTTCGCCAACTTGGGTCGCTGAGTACTGGGTGTGCGGAAAGCAAGGGAATAATTCTCAGTATTCACATGCATCAGCCCACCACACTTCTCGTGTCAGAGGCCGTGCGTGGACTTCGCAATAGCACCGCTATACGGGGCAGCGTGTCCGGAAAGAAGTGCGATAAAGGAGCCCACCAGTCTTGTGGCGAGTTTCTCAGAGTTCGCATGCACAGGCACGCCATGCATTCCGGAAGCCACGCGAAGGCTTTGCGACGGTGCCACTAGATGGCACTGAATGTTCTTAGGGAAGCACGAAAGAGGAGTCCTGCTGCAATACGTGCCTCATACATAACTCGTTTTGATGGTGGCAATACATTGTCGCTATATTGATACTTTTAGTAGAATGAAGCGTGAAACGCAGAACAAAGTTAAGCGAGGCAGATGGGACAAGCACTTTGTCTCTGCTAAGTGATTTATCCATGCTAATTGTCCGTGCCATTGATTCCATGTGCAAGGGGGATGGTACCAAGACAGACAGCTTTTAACATTTTTGGGGAATATCTCAAATTCCACTTCTACAATAAATTCAAATTTTGTACAGCTATTTAAATGTGTTTCTACTTCTTCCATATAAAAATTAAAGCAAGAAAGTTGAGTAGTATGGATATTATAAAAACATAACTGAAACACATTTGTTATTTGGTGAAGGACCATTTAAAAAAATGATTCCTTCTAGAGTGACGAAAGTGCTCTCACCTCTTTCTATCAACACAGTTTTTACTGAACTAAAAGAAATAAATGACATAATTGCATTCCTGAAATATTTTTTTTTAGATTTAACATTCTAACTAGGTGGCTTTTGGGTGGAGAAAGCTGTAAATAAAAAAATAAGGTATTTATTGAAAAATTGTTTTTAGTTCAGTCTCTGCAATGACCACTGAGCGATTATTGATCGAAATTTCAAAGAATGGTCATTCATTGCAGAGAAAATATATCTTATGCAAGTCAAAACAGCGTTTTAAGAAATCTGGTGTTAAGTTTTTGCTGTTCGACCATCCTAGTATACACCTGGGGCATAGTCTGCATCATCATCATCATTATATTTCTTTGCGAAACCTTTTCTGGCTCTTGCCATGTCCTTCCTTCGTTGTTTGCATTACTGTTGAATTACTTTGTAGTGAAAATTGCAACATAAACAATATTTTCAGAAGCCATGCCCACTTTCACGAGCGGTTATGCATTAGAGGCTCAACTTTTATATCACTTGTGGTGCAACCACAAGTGATCTAGTATTTAGTAGTCCTACTTTTGAAAAAAAAAGTGTTTTGGACAGATTTTGTGCACCATTCCCCCCCCCCCCCCCCCCCAAACACATTGCCGTCGACAGTCGTCGCAAAATAAGTTCTGCTTAAATATTTTACGGGTTGTTCCAGCTTATGTGTTGTGTAAAAAATTTTACCTACCAGTTTAGAGCTGTTTGTTTAATCTCCTCTCAAATTTGTGTATCATCCTGTCACTCACAGTAATTTTACTGATACCAACAGAAAATTCCCAGTAGAAAAACCAAAACTTCCAGTACAATATCAATAGCCTGAGATTATTGATGCCAATAGGTGTATTGGTTCTTTAAGTGTATTGGTCCTATAGGTGTATTGGTTCAATCGGCCTATTGGTCTTATAGACTTTTTGGTCCAGTAGGTTTCATTGGTAGTGGTGACCATGCACCACGCATACTAGTGTGACAGAAACATTTTTACACCATGTTAAAGCTTAGAGTACTTTATTCACACTCTGCATGTTAAACAAAAACCACAGAAAATCACTTAACCAATTATAAAAATGATGCTAAGTTCAGAATTACACTGGAAAGTGGCAAAACTCGGTTTGGAAAGCATTGACGCAGGTTCGAAAGAGCTTTGAATGAGTCCACATAGAGCAAAAAAGAAATAAAAAGCTCACATCTACTATGAACCGCTAAAATTATCAGTAGCACACCTAAAATATAATGCTGATTTGTTGCTGCTTATGCCAGCTTACCCCTTCTAGCTTCGTACAAAATGTCACGTCAAGTCACATCAACATGTCTATCACAACAGGCAGTATATCGGCACTCTCGGCAAACTTTCTTAGTATCCAAGGTTGATCATGCAGTCGGTCAACATGCATGCATTTCATAGGCAGTGTCGTCACAGTCATATTGTGGAGTTCAGTATGGCCACATACCTCACATATTCGCCATGCAGGTGACAGAACTGTGCTCCTGTGTGATTATGGACTGCTACCCGCCATGGTTGCTCAGGGGCTATGGTGTTAGGCTGCTGATCACGAGGTCGCGGGATCGAATCCCGGCCACGGCGGCCGCATTTCGATGGGGGTAAAATGCGAAAACACCCGTGTACTTAGATTTAGGTGCACGTTATAAAGAACCCCAGGTGGTCGAAATTTCCGGAGTGCCCCACTACGGCATGCCTCATAATCAGAAAGTGGTTTTGGCAGGTAAAACTCCATAATTTAATTTAATTATGGACTGCTGACAACAGCTCCAAATCAACGGCACAAATCCTAGCAAACATCACACCTAAAAACACATAATGGGAAGAACTTTGAAAGACAGGAGCTGAAGTGTCCACTGCCAGCACTTGTGGATTGTGGGCCACCTGTCATGATGGAAGGCTGGCGGGAGCTCGGAGTTTAGTAGCCCTGTCTGCTCAGCGGCACTTGCACGCCAGTTACGATGATTTAGCACAGTGGAATTGTATTATTGGAACGCTATCAACACTACTGCAAGTCTGTGGGCTTCACCAGAACAACGAAGTGTAGGGGACTGCCGGCAAATCAAGTTAACGTCACACGAAACTGATAGTTTTTGGTGCATGTGTTCTGTATAACCACCACCGCTGCTTTTTTGAATTGTGCAATGAAGTGATTTGTCAAATTGCACTTTTAGGTTTATTTCCAGCCGCATCATTTATGTTTTCATTCCCTATCAGTCCAACAGGAAACAGATATATAGGCAACAAATAGCTCCTGCTTAATGAGCCATATTGGTACCAAGACAAACCTATTGGTCAAATAGGTCTCACTTGTCGGACCCTATTGGTGCCAATACAGGCCTGTTGGTCCAATAGGCCACAAATAGATGTAATATATCAGACCCTTTTAGTAACAATACAAGTTCTATTGGTCCAGTAGGCAACAAATAGAGGTTGGAGTCCACCTATAGGATGGCATTGGTCCCAGTAGAATCCAAATAAAACACACATCAATCCAATATGTTTTCAACAGAACCAGTGGGAGTGCCCTATTGTGCCTGTGAAATATTCTCTTGGTATTTTTGCGAGTTGTAACTCGTGCCTCTTACAACTGCCACTTGCACCGATCACACGTCCTTTCGTCTTGTTCACAGATGGAGTGTCTGCGGTCAGTGCTGACGATCGCGGGCCGGGCAGTGGAGCGTGACGCCCCCCAGCGTATGGCAACCCTGGTTGGGCGACTGCGGGAGGCATTTGTCCAGCCGGGCCTCTCGGCTCAGGCGCGCAAGACACTGCTCGAACTGCTCGAGCTGCACGCCTCCGGATGGCAGCTCAACCTGGCACAGCAGCTGTACTACTTCCCCTACACGAGCCTCGAGCACCGCAAGTGAGTGGCCGACGATGCTACCACAGCCCCGACCACGACGACGACTCGCCCGCTTTACTTCTTGGTTGCTGGAGAGAGAGAGAGACTTTGACATACCACAACTTGGCTCTGTGAAACACCAGGAAGTCTATTCCCCACATGCTTGATTGTAGCATCTTTGACGAGTCTCCTACTTGCTTTGTCCTTGAATCTCCTTGTCACTGCCGTTTGTGAGCATTGCCAAGAAGGGTGGGAACAGTGTCCCACACTATTTGGTGTTCTCCTGTATGGCAGTCAGAAAAGGGGAGAGAAAATGGAGAAGGCACGAAAGAGTTGAGGAAGACGACGTCAATATGAAACAGTAGCACTACATGAGTACGTACAGACTTCCTTACAGCTTGGGGGTGGGGGTCAGTTCATCAAAGCTAAACTCTTTTTGAGTACTGACTGTTTCCACACCTCTAACGGTTGATGACATTTCACCGTGGCATTTTGGTGGCATGCTGCATGCTGCGTTAGCAGGATTTATCAATCTCGTAAGCAGGTTGGGGTACTATCGGGGCCTTTCCGTGTGACCATCCTTGTGTGCTCCTTCACGCCCAAGGTGACAAAGGTGAGTAAAACACTTAAAGCTGTCTTGCAGTGTACACCAACATTTTCTTGCTTTTTTTTGATGGGTTTATTAATCCGAATCACGTTGGCAGCCGTTGATTCTAGTTTTGTTGCTTTTTCTTGTTAGCTGCGTACAATGTCCTTCTGGTGGCGACCACTTTGCATCGGTTCTGGGTGCCAGGTGCACAATGTTCCCCCATTTTTCTTGTGTTCTTACTATCAAAAACAGATAAGAGCACTACAGTTGAATTTTTACGTTTCTGTTATTGGTGTTTCAAAGTTCATATAATGGTTTTTGTTGTCACAAAGGAAGTTTATTTTATTGGGTGGCTTCTGTGGTTAGCTTAACTTGTTTCCTTCTTGAGTTTATGGCGTAACATTCAGTGTTGCTTCTCTTTGTGTTTTACTTTTCTTTTTCATTGCCCCAATACTGATCTGCTAGCGGCGTGCTGAGGCCAAATTCTCGCACCATGGTTGTTGTGGCTGTGAAGTCTGGTTGTCCTTGGAGACTTAAAAATTTCCTGGCTGTTCTTGTGTATTCTTTGTGCACGATAGTTTTAATGTGCGTGTCAACACTATTTCACCATTGAACCACACATTTGTCTTTCCCGACTACTTGGCTTGCCCTTTCATGGATGAAAAGATGACAAAGAAGTGCCATTGTAATACTACTCGTCGTGGTTAGACGTCACCCTTCACATCCCATGTTCCTGCTTGACATTGAAGTAGTCAGTTTTCCTGCATTGTTTCTCTGGCAGGAATGGAATGCTAATGCAGTGGACATGAATAGCCAGGCTTCTCTACAGCATCGAACTTTTCACCATCTTTGCTGACTCACAGCGCTCTCAAACCACTGCTCAGTCTGCAGTTTTGTATTTGTCACCATACCTGGTCGCGCGGGCAGAGCTTGTTGCTGCCACGCAGAATTGAACAGCCGTTCTCGAAGTAGTCACTCAGTATGCACTTTCAATCCTTGAAAAGTCCCCATCGCTCTCTGTAAGTATTGTGATGCATTCCTTGAATACGTGTGCAGGGAGAAGTGCTCAAGCGGACAGTTGAAATGTGAAATATTTCTGCCTACGTTAAGCACTGCATGTGATGGTCGTGTTCGGACGGAGCATTATTGCGTGAGCTGGCTCTTGTGACACTCTCTCTTTTTCGCTTCGCGGTGGGTCGAGTGCCATCAACATTTTAAACGTCACGAAAGTGAGAGTTGTCGAGGCCACCCTCACTCGCAGGTCGAGCACTCCGCTTCGATTTGTGATGCTTGGTGAGTGTTTCACGTACTTGCCTTTCTTGAAAGGTGTCTTTTGTAAGTGGTGCTCGGGGTGTGGCTCTGTGTAATGAAATTCCGCTGTGCGGTCTGTTGTACCATTTGTGAAGCGCACAAGTGTGCCGGCCTGCCACCGAGGTAAGCTGGCACCACACCCGAGATCAGAATACTGCTGGGCAGGTGGAAGTGAACACGTCAGCTACTGCATGACACATGAACTCTGTGCTGTTTTCTCCCGAGAAATAACCAGGACGCAGATAGGTGCTCTGGACCCGTCTCTTCCATGTCTTTTTTTAAAAATGCCTATCCTCCATGAAGTGTGAAGCGCTATTGCATTGTCCCGAATGTTCTGTGGTTTTGCGCATAAAGAATATGTTGTTTTAGCCTGTTTGTGCTTGATAATCTTGTTGCTCTATACCAGGGGTAGTGTGGTATCGCCGAAGCTTATTTACGGGGCATATTTTCACATATTTAGATCGCCTTCTCTATCTCTTTTGTTGCATTATTGCACCTTGTAGACACCCATACCTGAGCACAATTGCTAAATCGATGGAGTCTTCCAACACGCACCAATCTCCTAGCTACATCTGTGACTTTGTTTCACATAGGAAGATTTCAATATTTCACAGATAGCTTCTTCTTTTATTTTATCTTGTAGAGCCAATGATGAACTAAGAGAACCTGAAAAGCTATTCATGTTTTGCAAGATCATGTATTGTTCACTTTGTGTCCATTGTGCTAGTGCACCAGGTGAAAATAGCCGTCGTGAACAGCCTGAAGTGATGACATGGATACAACAGGAATTGCTAGGGAGAAATAAAATTTAGAGTTGCTGCCATGTCCAGACAAACCCTCCTATGATCTATGTACATGTGGACAGGTTGGTGGCCATGACTAGATTTCTTACATCTTCTCGTGCCAGGGTTTTTATGGAAAACATACCCTTGTAGATTTTTATTAGAAATTTGTAGCGCCATCAGCATAGCAGAGGTAGAAGAAACAGGTTCTGTCCAAATACTGAGACTTATCAGAAGGGATACCACTTCAAGGGATACTAAATACTGAAGTAATAGCTCTGAGGTACGTTTCTTTAAGAAGCACTGTCCAGTACGTAGATAATGTTACTGTATTAGGTAGCTACCAGTTTTCTCTCTCAGTAGCCTAGAGGACACAAGAAGGTGCTTTCATACATATATCAACACATCAGTGTGAAAAAAGCTTTTTGCACATTTTTCTATCTCTGCATGGCTAGACATTTCATTGAGTTCTTTCTGTTATTATCACCTTAAATTCCAAAGGTATGACTTGTGTCTGTATCACTTATATTCAGAGAAGTTGCTTGCTGTGAAAAGCAATCATTACAAAGCTAACTAACCAAAGACAAGGTGCAAACATGAAAGTGTTTGTACAGAAGTACCTTGAAGGACCTGACAGCACTGGAAGGTTCTTTCTTTCTTTGTGACCAAAGCACCTTGACTAGGGTGAATGTTTTCACAGAATAATGTTTTGTAGTAGTATAACTAGTGCAAGTTTACTAGATAAAGTCAATGTTGGAATGATAGACCCACTTGAGAACAACTGCTGTTCTGCGTGTGAGTAGTTAATTCTAATGAGTAGGCACAACAGCTGCTTCAGAGGGCAACAAACTAAGTTTTCACTGCCCACGGCAGTCATGTTAGCTGAAAGGTGTACTGCGTTAGAGGGGTCACTGTACGTTTCGGTCATTATTGCAGTTTATGGCAGTTCTTAAACATCTGCGTGCTTGTTTAAAACTTGCGCATGTGCGGGAAAGAAGCAATTGTTTTCATAAAGGGGCCTTGTGCTTTACTGGGCATCTGTTTTGGAAGTTCCTGAGGCTTCGCATTTACTGCTTTATTTTCTTTTTTTGCGTGTAACATCAAGCTTAGCACCTTATTCTTGCTTTAGCTTTGAACAGGCCTCAAATATATGCTTGAGCAGCTGGCGCCAAGAATTTAGTCTGTTGTACTCTGTGGCAACTCTGTGTCGATACAAATCACAGAAAGATGGCAGCAGTGACTGCAAAAGCGTGCACGACAGACACGTGCGTCGGTACTACGTGCATCGAAGAAAAAAAAATACATGCTTGCCTCCATCCCCACTGCAGCTGGTGCAAAACTGCATGTGCAAAAGTTTGGGGTCATGAGAGGTCGAACATGCCAAGGTTTGCTCATTTGTACGTCTGGGTAGTCTTTGAGCCCCAGGGCGCACACAACCTCCTGGCACAGCAGAACATGGGGTAAAAGAAATTTCATTTGTTTATATTCGATAGATTAATGCATAAGATTGAGCGTATCTACTATTGGCAAGGTGAACGTGAAAGTTACTTGAATTAAAGAAAGAAATGTCAGTCTCTTGCACATGAATGTGCAAGGAGTTGCTTTAAGTGTCCTTTGTATGGACAACAAAGCAAGTGAGGCTGTGGAAAGGTTAAAAAAAATGCAATTCAACTCGTTTCATTTGTTGAACGGAATAGGTTGTGTGCCTTTTTGATGGCTCAAAAATTGCTGTAGACTGCATTCCAAGCTCGACTCTGCACAACTATGCAAACCAAAAAGTGAGTGACGAGGTTGCAAACGTTTTCAAGCTTCTCAATACTGCCTACCCTAACTATTGGTTTATGCTAGGTAGTATTCAAGGTTGAGGCTGCTCTTTGAAGTGCTTTATTCGTCATCTTACATTGCCACTAGTGTTGTTGTGTAATGCCCATCTTCAATATGCACATTTTCAGAATGGTATTTTAAATGCTGTCCACTTTTTGTTCGTTGTCAGTCACATTCTTAAATGGGTACAAGCGTTGTAGTGCAGCATCACGGAAGAACTTCGGGTGACATCTACTGCTAAAGAACACTGCTACAGTTCATTATAAGCCATTTGACTGTTATTTCTTCAAGTTGCATTTGCGATAATAAGTAGCCTACTCCGCAATTCATGCATTCAATCTGTGTAGAGCTCCCTAGCACGAAACACCAGCCATTCTTTAATTAGGTGCATTCAGGAATGAAATTGGTATGTGTCTCAGCTTTGCGACTTCAGATTATGCACGAAAGGTCAAAGCTTTGAATGACATCAAAACAGTTCTTTTTAACCAATTTGCTTGCACGTCACGTTCGAGTGTCTCCTCTGAGAAATAGGAAGGCTTTTGTTAGATTTCGTAAGGTTCCAGAGCAGCCGTGGTGACAGTGCAGATGTCGCACTGCATTTTACCTAGACAAATTCTAGGGACACCCGTGGACCTTCCGGAGATGATGACTCTTGCAGCAAGTGAAGGAGAGGTGGAAAAATTGTACTTGCTTAAGATTCTTCTTTTTGTTTTTTTAGACTGCTTATGGGTGCTGTGTGTTTGCGGTGCTTTTGTTTCATGGGTGATCCTGGGCTCACTTATTGATGGCAGTGATTGCTGAGGCTTGTATCGCATTGTAAGAGCACTGCGAAAGGCAATGTACTGCTTGTACTATTTTGGAGCATTTCGTTATCGACAGCGCAGATGCCATTCTTGATAGCGAATGGTTGCAATGTCATCTCTTTCCACAGAGCAAATGCCGTCTGTGTTTATGCGAGTGTTTTATGTGTTTATGCAAAGAAGCGTGCATGCAGCGTTTATTTAGTGTTTTCTTGTTGATTCTCCTGCAATTTTCTCATTTTTTTTGTCTAGTTTTGGCGCTGTCTGTGATAAGCAGTCACTGCTTTGTTCATTTTTGTTGAAAAGAAAAAAAATTGAGAGAACAAAAATTATTTCACTTGTATACTTTGCTTTTGAATGAATAGAAAGCTCATTAACAGAACAGAGCCACTGACGACCTGCGTCTCAAGCAGCCAGGCTACATATTAATAAGTTGGGCTAGTGAAGTAACTGCCATTCTACCATTTACAGTGTGCTGTCTAATATTGATTGCATGGTGTTGAATTTGATTTTGACTTGTTCTTGCTATTTCTGTGACCACTTGCTTCGTGCACACTTGATGTATTCCAAAGCCTGGTTGGATGGAGTGATCGTATAATATGTATGTCATTAGTCCGTATGTGCCCAATGGAACTTAGCATGGCAAAAAATATTTTCATTGCATTTTATCACATGGTAGACATAGTTGCAGGTTTGAACAGTATTTGGCACTCTTGGACAAGCAGGGTTCAAGGGTGTAGTTCTCTCAAACCAGTAGCCATGAATGACACTTATGAAATATAGCGAGGAAATGTAAGCTTGTGCACTTTGATGACAGCAAGCACTTGTTAGTGCACCCTTTGTTCCTGTTGACAACCTGTCGGGCTGCTTTGATGTCGTAGACCGCTAGTGGCTCGTTGAACAGACTACTAGTCATTTTGTAGGCTAATCATAACATAAAGCTTTGCAGATTATAGTAGTAGCCGAGAGTGAGGCTTTGTCTACAGTGACACAACTATTTATTTCACTTTTCTGGCGCGATGCCAAAGACTAATAGAGAATTGACTGCTATATTGTTTTGCGAGCTGGTTTTATGTTTCTGGTGCAATGTATAAAAAGATATGTACGTTCAACGCGCAGCTACTAACCAGCGCACCAAAAAACTAACCTCGCAAGCAATGAAATCTACAGCAATAATAAATAAATGTGTATCATATACCTTGCCATAAAAGCATGGAAAGAGAAGTAACTACGGTGCCAATACTCTCAAGCAGTCATTTGTAGAATACTATTTACACTACTATACTGTTCTTTTCTTTCATCTCTTTTGTATACCTGAACAGTAATTAAGAAATAAACTTAGTAGTATTAAATACAAGTGTGTTGCCTTTAATTACTGAATAAATGGTAGTGAAGAAACATGTGAAGGAAGAGATAATGCTCACTGCTTGTCTTTCCTTGCTTTGCATGCATGTGAATTGCTGACCATACCAGTAATAATTGAGAAGAAATGGACAACATTTCTTTCATGTGTACCTTATATGGAGCCAGAAAACTTGACTCAGAGAAAGATTTTTCCTCATGCTTGCACATGTGATGTTCGAGTATAAGCATAGGTTTAGCTTCACATGGCAGGGCCAGTTCTGCTAATGAAACCACACACTTCATAAGTTAGTGCAGTAGCCCTTGAATTTACTACGAGTTTTTTAATATCCAAACCTTCCAAGAATCGCAATAATGGTTGTAATACCTTTGTCCGCATACACATAGCTGGTTAGGAAGTCGAGAGAATCACTGTATCAAAAATAGTCAAGTTGCTTCCAGTCCCTTAGCATGGTGGAGGGGTTAGGCATTTTTTTAATGATCGAAATAGCGAGCATTCCCCACGAAAGTACCTTCGTTAAGTCTCTATTCGGTATAAACATAGTTTGTTACATGATGATATTGTTACGTTGCAAAAGTCACATATAAAGATGTGTTTAAAATATCTGCAAGAGCGACGATGCATAAACAAGATGGATGTCGAGACCAATCCGCCTCTACATGTAAAATTTTCTTCTGACTGGCACCACTCTTGGTTGTGTTGTAACATAACCCCTGCCTGCAAAGGTGCCGTCTCGGCGCTAACCATAAGGGAAGTGAACTCGTGACAAGGTAAGGCTTCAGCTGGTACACATGCACAACGTCCGTGGGGACACGCAAGTCCAGCAGAGTGATCTTATAGTTCATATCGCCAAGGTGACGCAATATCGTGTAGGTCCCTGTGTAGCGCGGCAGCAGCTTTTGAGACAAATCGATGTCGTGGCATGATGTCCATAAGAAGACAACGGAGCCAAGAAATCGAACGTTCCGATGTCGGCTGTCGTACCAGATCTTCTGTACGGCCTGAGACGCGATCACTGAGCCGGCAGTTGGCAATCCGGCATGCCGTGTGAGCCGGGCGAAGACGTCTTGAGCATATTCAGTGGGAGTGTTGGTTGAGGAAGGAAGCAGTGTGCCAAAGGGCAAAGAGGGGTGGTGGCTCAACAGAAGCTAAAAGCGTCAAAAGCCAGTGGTCTCTTGACGGGACTAATTATAGGTGAAGGTCACGAAGGGCAACGTGCTGTCCCAGTGACTATGGTCGTCAGAAACGTACATGGACGGCATTTCTGTCAACGAGCCGCTCCGTCAGTCTGTTTGTCTGCCGGTGGCAGGCGGTGGAAGGAATTGTGCTCGGCTGAACAGGAATGAAGTAGGTCTTCAGCTACTCGGGACAAGAAGGTGCGGCTGCGATCTATGAGGAGCTGCCGGACTGCGCCGTGATGGAGAATGACAGAGGATGGTACAGCTTGTGCGCAAAGCTCGCATGATCGCGTACCGGGTCGCGTAATCAGTCGCGACAACGACCCATTCATTGCCAGATTTCGACATCGGAGAAGGGCCGAGAAGATCGAAACCGACGCAAAAGAATGGTTCTGAGGGCACATCGATAGGGCAAAGGCGTCCAGCGGCAGCACAGCAGGTTCTTTTTGTGACACTGGCAGCCCAGGTTGCACAAACCTGTCTAGAAAAAAATCTATATTTGGGCTTGTTCAAGTCAAAATGTCTGCAATCCGGCTTGTATAAGCTGAGCAATGGCCCTAGAACTTCACAAGGGCCGGTATTTTGTTGCGATGCCTTTTCCGATTCTGTGCTTTTTCAGGCTTTTCGCGCTTGGCCAGTGGTCAGAGTGACGGTCTGCCCAGATTATCAACGGGATCAGCCGGCCGTGTGTGGTGGATGATAAAAATGGCATAGAATAAGGCATCGCTACAAAATAGCGGCCAAGCACTCCTGAAGCCAAGCTAATTAACGCTCCCTCCGTATTCGTCTTGGGGAAGTCTTGGCAAGCTGTTCATTAGACTAAGTGTCGAACTCACGTATGAAGGCTTATTTTGCTTGCCCGAGAAAATACCGGGTGTTTCAGCTAACAATTTCAAACTTTTAAAAATTTCCTGGGGCAGATAGCACAATTCTACTCAATGAGCCGCTCTATTTGAAGAGGCGGGCATTACTCGGAGAAATTGAAATGCATACTCGACGAGTTAACAAATATTCACTAATTAAGTTTTAAGCTAATTGCTCTATGGCACGTATTGTAATTTAGAAATATCAATGGGCGAGACTGCAAGACATATCCACTTGAATATAATTGTCTGGATGATACCATCTCTGAGATATACGCCGTCAAATATGCGGTAAAATTGCACTGTCGTTCCATTTAATTTCTGAACAAAACGTCTTTTTATGCATTGAAACTTACAAGCAATTGGAACATCTATGCGTTTCTCTGCGAAGTTTTGGAAATAATATCACGAAAATGATGTCATCCTGCGAATTCGTCCGAAGTGGATCCGCTTTGTAAACTCCCCGGCTAGAATTTGTACCTTGCAAGATGTGCCATAAAGTAATTAGTTAGAAACTTACTTAGTGAATTGTTACTTGGTAAATTATGCATTTCAATTCTTTTTCTGCAGGTAATGTCTGCCTGTTTGAGTAGACTACCTCATTGACTAGAATTGAGCTATCTGCCACAGGAAATAAAAAAAAAGTTTGAAAGTGTTCGCTGAAACACGCAGTATGCTATCTGCACCGTAAAAAAAGGTTAACTAAGGCATATGTTAATCATGCACTAATGCAGATCACTGGTACTGGTATGGTATTCTTGGAACCAGTGTCATGATTCAGGATTTATAGTAAATGTACATGTATTGAATACGAATGGTTTTAACTTCAAAATTAAAACGTGAAGATCTACTAATCCGAAAAAACATTCAGTATTATGGGCTAAATGCATGCTTTTGCAAAGGCATACATTTTGAAAGCACCTGCATAGATTCCGCAGTTCGGAATCTGTGAAGGTATAACATTGAAAGCCTGTTTATGACACACAAACGTGTACATAGGGCAGCCAAGTCACTTTGCACCGAAATTAAGTTCTTCATTAATGAATGGTCGCGCAACAGCATAACACTTTGCAAGTGCACAGAACTTTAGAAATTTGGCCAACACAAGAAAATACATGCAGTACACAAGGGTGTTGAATGAGGCACACTGAAAAGACATCTTGTAAAAATACTGTGAAATGTCTTTTTGATAACCAGCATTTTATAACATTGTTTAGGAGGCAAGAAAATCGGCAAAATAAAAATTTTTATTCTTGCAAGTTAGGTACATCTGCTTGCCTTTAAAGTTTATTTCATACTTCGTGCAGATACAAAAATATTGATATTTAGTACAGAAAAAGGTCCCATAGTGTAAACACTGTAGTGGGACCTTTTATAAAGTTAAAATAACACCAATACTACTTGACAGCAAAAAAGCATTGCATTGCTTGTGATTAAATTTGTGTACAGGCAATTAACGACACGCCATGCTTTGTATTGACTGACTGGAATATCTATCTATCTATCTATCTATCTATCTATCTATCTATCTATCTATCTATCTATCTATCTATCTATCTATCTATCTATCTATCTATCTATCTATCTATCTATCTATCTATCTATCTATCTATCTATCTATCTATCTATCTATCTATCTATCTATCTATCTATCTATCTATCTATCTATCTATCTATCTATCTATCTATCTATCTCTCTATCTATCTATCTATCTATCTATCTATCTATCTATCTATCTATCTATCTATCTATCTATCTATCTATCTATCTATCTATCTATCTATACATACATACATACATACATACATACATACATACATACATACATACATACATATATATATATATATATATATATATATATATATATATATATATATATATATATATATATATATATAATTATGAATGGCATATGTCTAGAAAAACTGACCCCGCAGCATCCTAAGACTAAGGCACAGGAGTAAGGAGGATGAAGAAAGGCATGCCAGCTGGTGGCAGGCCGAGTGGCTTTTGAAGAATCTGCACCAGTAAAAAAAAAAGCACTCATTTAGAGTAAAACCAACAAATAAGAGTTGAATGCTTAACATAAACATGATTAAGAAATAATTATGCATATAAAAAATAGCGATGACACTATCCAAAAAGATACTGTGCCCCATTGACAGCTGTCAAGTGTATAGTTATAATCCCAAGCTTCTGTAATGCACACACCATTTTCAAGGATTACATGCTAATTATGAAATAACAATATTTTAGGACCTCAATTAACACGCGGAATGCACAGTTGCTTGTTTCAAGCCTCGCTTTTCAGTGGCTGTCCTCACAAGACTGAACAATGGCATAAAAACAAATACAACAAGAACAAGCATCATAATTAAGGGAGAGAGAAATAAACTTTATTGTTAGACCAGGCTTCTTGAACCCAAAGGTGGGTGGCCTCGGACCAGAAATATAAAAGTGAAGGCGTAGCATAATGCCAAAAGACTGGTATAATTCACTCTAATTTAATATGTCTATTCATGTTCATCCAAAGCATCTCCATGTTCTTTTGCTGCTTGGAAGTTATTATAGCTTTCTTTTACTTTGCATCTTGTTGGCTAGCGGCCCTGAACATCAATTACAACTGCAATAACTGATGTTTTACCCTACTTGGTGCTCGCAAAATTTACTATGTCTAAAGTAGAATATATCATAATGTATACAAGTTTCCGTATGACCACAGTAAAGCATGATGTCGCAACAGCATAGATGATTCTTGGACATTAGCTGGCCATTATCAATAGGCATTTGAAGACCACACGTGACAGTTGATGTCAGTAAAGGTAATAGCTTCGAATAGCTTCTGTAGTACCGAAGCATCTATTGAAACAATGCAGGTAACACAGAGTACAGTTTTGGCTGATATCCGAAGCATTGTCACATACGAACAGTTCTGCAATTAACAAATTAAATTTGTGGAAACTCAGTTCTATGGAACTACAAGGGGGAGGGGGTTTTATATAAAAATTTCCATCCACCCAACTGTAGCTACACTGGGTGCATGACAATTTTCTCTTTAAGATGTGTCCGTAAATATTTGTTTCATTCCGAACACCATGAATTTTGGGAGTAAAAATCACTGCACTTATGCCGAGTCATACAGCAGCCCTCTAAAGTTACCTTCAATGACACTGTAGACATGCAGGTCTGAGGCTCATTTCCTGCCACCGGCCTTGAGTGCCCAAGTTTGCACCCAAGCTGTCTGAAAATATTGGGTACAATGCCCGCAGTTAAGCATCTGAAGGGAGAGAGCCGTCATGGCTTAAAAAAACAAAAAACAAAAACCAGCAAAAGGATTTCAAAGCTAAAAACACTAACATACACAATGTGGCTATTCAATGGCTGGATTAAGGCAGGAATGAAAGCCCCAGAAAAGGTAAGGCAGAACAGGAAATGACACTGGATGATTATGCATTCCCGAGAAATTGGTATTGTAGCACCATTTACGCACACAAACTGCTAGATGATGTATAATTTTTTTATGCTATGAAGAACTCGAAAAGATGAAGCCACGAAATGTCAAATATTGCCTTCAGGTAGCATGTGTGGATTCGTTGACCAGTTGCCTTCACCCAAAAAGATCACGTACTCTTGACAGCTGCGGCAGAAAGGATATTCCACATCTTCCACCACGGCTTGCGAGTAGTAGCACTGGCGAACACTCCCCGGGTTAGTTCTAGTAGTAAAATATGAATAGCCCGGAAACAGATAGGTAAACGGCGCTGCACTAGCTCGGTTGGTAAAAGCATCGCATGCGTGATGTGAAGACATGTGATCGTCCCCCACCTACAGCCAGTTGTTTTTTCATTCATTTCCATTAATTTATCATTTCTTTCTTTCATATAGTAAGTGCAAGAAATTTCCCCTATGTTTCCTTGGTGTCTGTTGGTTGACTTCTTACAATAATTAAATCAGGGCCCTCGGTTCCCTTTCTTCTCGTTAAAAAAATAATGCAGTCACTTTAACATCCATACAACATTTTTACAACTTGTGCCAGGTGTAATTTCTTGGTTACACAAAACACAAGTTATAAATACGTGCTCATATCGTAAATTAATAAAGCTTTTGCTTACAAGGTGGCTTCGAAAAGCAGGATCGGAGTTCAACCTGCATTCTAATGTCATTTTCCTAGTTCTCCAAGGGCATCTTGTAATCGGTCATTGCCATTCTGTCAGTTTTGTTGGGAACACTGATAGCTGCTAGGAGCCTTTTCTCTTGATGTCTTACAGTCTTCGCAAGTCTTTCATTAGTACGCAAATGTCCGAAAGCACTTACAAGAGACGGACAGGAGTCGTGAACATTTTGACAGCTTAGACGGTAGCTAATAACATGCTGCACGACACACCTTGAGCATGCGTAACTAGCTCCTATATAGCTGTGCATGTTCGATCCTGGTGTCTCAAGCTCTTGGGAACTAGTCTCATCATTGGTGCAGCCTGGCTCAAGCCTATGTCACTGCGGTTCGTGTTCTTCCCTGAAACGCTTGCCTCTGTGCACCGGGGAGCACTGATCCTGAGGGACGGTTGTATTGGGCAACGTGTCCAACTTTTGCTGTTCCAAGGCCATGCGCGCTAAAAAAAAAATTGCATCAAATCTTATTTTATACAACGGGCAACAACGGCGTTCGCACGAAGTCACATTTTGTTGTGGTGCGCCACGTTGCCTTTTGTTCTCCGTTTGCGCTTCCTGATATCTATATTTAGTTTTGTTTCCCTTTTGTCACTGTCGTAACCGCTTGCCGAATTATGTAAGTGCGTCGAACAATTGGTCCTGTTACTAACCAGCCAGGCTACAGGACCAAACAAGTTTTGCGAAGTTTTCTGTAATGTGAAGATCAAAGTGACGATAAAAAAAAAAATGAACGCAGTGGACACCGTCAACGTACGCGCTTACGTGTCGACGCAACTAGTCGGATGGACGCAGATATATTATTCGCATTGTGATGCAGTTTTCAGACTGTCAATGAATAATACATGTCAATAAACGATATAGCGTGTGTTTAGATAATTACAGCACCAGCTTAAACAGTCGGCAATTTTAGACCATGAGGAAACTACGCGGGGACACGGCGAGAACCGGTTCTCGATGTAACAATTTTAACATGGATAATCGATACTAACGGCATCCAGTGATCCTACACCAATCAGAATGTAATCTCAACTAGACCAGTTTATTGTGTCCGCGACATTGGACATGCCGCAAGGAAATTCGAAACGATAACCGACATGCATTAATTGATGTGAAACAATAAACCAAGTTGGTCATGGTGCTAAAATCGTGCAACAGAGCTTTCAAACGAGATAATAAGTTAGATCACTTAGCCAAATGAAGCTGTGCCTTCAACGCAGAAAGATACAGAGCAGGCGATGCGCGCACGGAACAAATCCGTTGAACACGTTTAAAAAAAATGGCTGTGGCTTAGCTAAGGTTAAGTCCAGGATGCAAAGCATACTAGCCTTTATTTTAGTTGTTGAACCACTGTTTAGCCTGGTGAACTGCTGTTGCTTGGCTATATTTGGTTCGGCTAGACGAAGAAACAACTCATGCGTTACTCTGCTTCGCCTTCAAGAGTGGAACGCGACAGCGTTCCCGTCGACCCGCCAAGGGGTGTAAGACAATGGGCTACGGCGCAGCGACTACGTGCCCCGCATTGGACGCGGTGAGCGTCGAGCAACGCAGCGTTCGGCGCGGCAACGAAATGTGCGCCTGAGCAAGCGACGCACGCCTGAGCCTTAGAAACAGCTCGTTTCTAAGGCGACACCGCATTCACTAGAGGCGTTTTTGTACCGCTTCGAAGCATCGTACTCGTGGCTCAGTGGTAGCGTCTCCGTCTCACACTCCGGAGACCCTGGTTCGATTCCCACCCAGCCCATCTTGCAAGAGTTGAGCCAAAGCCACCTAGAAAATCAGCCTCTGTAGCACGCCGCAACCTTCGCTTCTCATTCCAACGAGCAGCTCTGTCTCCAGGAGGCATCTCACCTCGTGAGTGTCTAGCAGAGGCAAGCGCAGCTGCTTATATACCGCCGCGACGCCGCGAGCGACGGCGCGAGTTGGAGCCCCGTTTCTCCTCTGTCGTGACGTCACGTGGTATTGAAGGCGACACCGCCGCGCCTGAGGAGCTGGGTTGAGCTCTCGTAATATGCTTCGCATAAAAGCGCGGTGCATGGTGCAATGCAATGCATGGGAGCGCACGGGAGCACGGGAGTGCCAGCGTTAAAAGCGGCCAAGCCACAGTAGCGCACCTATTGTTGCGCCCCGCCACATTGTATTAGCTTATGAAACTTCATTAGGATATTTTTTTTTAAAACTTCAACAAATTAAATAATAACCTTACACATTTTTATTGATAGATTCTATTGTATTTTATCAAAAACACACGAACTTTTGCCTGGCGTTAGTTTCGGATGACGCGGTAAATTTAAATTGGCAGATATTGAAGCGCGCGCTGTCACCGACAGCGGTCATTGCGAAATCGTCTCGTGCATAAGCTTTGCAGTACATTGGTTTATTATTGTATTTTGCGGAGCGCTTTTATATGGCGACAACATACCGATCTAATCATTGCACTGATGGTGTTGTCGAACGAATCGTTGCAAGCCGGAGGCGAAAAAAATGCGCGTAAATTCTGTTGTAAGACTTTGAGATCGACTTTAAAAACGTACTAGAGTTTTTCCGTCTCCATCATATCTTACAGCAAAAGTCTGGAAGACATTTACTATAAGCTGTACAGAAGACGTTTAATTTGGAGCTTAACTTGGCACAAGCCGGGCCAAGCTGGGTCAAGCCGAGTCTGGAACGCTTGTAGCCGACTTTTGCTTCCTGGGAGAGCGCACAGGCTGCAACGTAGTGATACTGCACAGAGCCGTACAGGCCTGGACAGTAGAAGCGGCGCCGTACGCGGTCGTAAGTACGCGAAACGCCGAGGTGGCCTGCAGTAGGGGCGTCATGCAACTGTTGAAGAACTGGTCTCCGGACATGGCGTGGTATAACGAGTAAAAATTCTGGTCCTTCAGGGTGTACGCTGCGACGTTAGAGAATGTCATCGCAGAGCACGAACATGCGCAGCGTGACCCCCAAATGTCCAGAAGTGAGACGATCGATGAGAACACGTAAGCAGTCATCACGCCGTTGTTCAATGCGGATGTCGTGCAGATCAGAAACGGCCAGGACGCAAGAGTCGGTGTCATGCGCATCATATTCAAGGCGGTAGACACGATGACTGGACAGGCAGTCGGCGTCCTTGTGCGGCTGATCCTGCGGCTGAACCAGCACAACCGTCGGGGTTGTAGGTGTTGATGTGGGCCGCGCCATGTCAGGTCCTGTTTCGTCCGTCATGTTTTTCAGTCCGAGGTGACGACTATACTGTGGAGCTCCGTTGTTGTTTCTCATGGGTACCCAGCATCTCCACCAATTTGTTAGGTTGCAAAAGCCACATATAAAGTTGTATCTACAATATTTACAAGAGAGACAAATATGCATAAACAAGATGGCTATCGAGGTCGATTCCACCTCTACACGTCAAATAGTCTTCTGACTGGCGTCACCCTTGTTTGCTTCGTAATATCGGCGATAACCAATTTGTATTTACTTCGTTATATACAATAATTGGTTACATTTGTGTTCTAGCTAGATTTGTAGCATGCCTTGTCATTACGGAACTAAATCCAGCAACAGACGACACTTGCCTTATGTTTGTCACACAAAGCTAATCAAAAATTTTCTGTTACCTGACTACTCCTATTCGCTGTGGTAGCTCGTAGTGGCGATACTATTGCTCCGCTGAGCTCGATATCGCAGGTTCGATCTCGGCTGGGGTGACATCATTCATATGGGTACGAAATGTAGAAACGTTCGTGTACCTAGATTTGGGTGCACGTTAAAGAACCCCAGGCAGCCGAAATTATTGCGCAGTTCCTCACACGGGTACTGCGCATTGTTCTCGTCTATCCCCGTGGTGGTGTACCTGAGGCGGAAGCCGCGGCCCGAGTTCATAAGCTTTCTCTCAATGCTGGGGACATAAACGATGTACAGCAGTGGCTACAGCGGGCTACCGTGACGAAGACCCCTGACCACTGTGACAGGTTCGGACTCCTCAGCGGCTTCAAACTGCGCCGTGACACTGTTCCCCGTATACAAACGCCGGACTATTGACAACAACGCTTCCGGCCGGCCCAAAGCGGCAAGGCAAACAGAGGTGCATGTGGTACGTTGTATGCGTTCTCGACATCAAGGAAGCAGCTAAATATAGACCATCCCTCGCACCTAGCAATCTCCACGTACTCAGTAGGATCGATAAAGATATTTTCCAGTCGGCGACCCGAGCGAAAACCGTTCTGTAATTCTGTTAGCACGTGCTTAGCCTTTGCCCAGGCACCGATCCACTGCTTTCGTACTCGGACGAACAAGTGGTAGAGAACTCTTGTGACCGTTATCGGCCGGTAGCTTTCCAGAAGCTCTGTCTTGCCTCCTTGCTTGGGGATAAAAGTCATGCGACCCTGCCGCAGCCCACTGGGATCTGCGCGCCGCCGAGGATGCGAGTCAGCTGAGCGACAAGTCATTCCCGTGCATCAGGCTCCAGGCTTTTCATTGAACGTGCTGGCATATACTGTCTGCCCCAGCAGCTGTGCGTGCGCTAAGATGAACCAGAACACGATCACCCTTCCGCTTGCTGACCCCCGACCTTAGCTCCATCGACACACAACTGCTAGTGAGTGGAGGAGCTGCAGGCAGTGAGTTCCCTCAGTCCCTATCTATATGAAGGATGGATGGATGGATGGGTGCTATGAGCGTCGTCTTGTAACGGGGTGGTGGGTTGCGCCACCAAACTCTTGGTATTATACTGTCTAATGTCCTGCCTATGTTAAAAAAAAGAAAGGAAAAAAAAACACGATGGCGGGGGGGGAATTCCCAAAACCAAATTTTCTGAACCCCTAATGTGAATGTTGTTTTTGTACGCCTCCGTTGTTTGTTATTTCCCTACTTTTCTTCCACCAATCTTCCAAACGCCTCTTACTAATCTTTATTACGGACATGTTTACTTTCCCCCTGCTCTCGCTGAACCCAAGGGCTTCAAGGAGGCCAGTGGTACCTAAATTGAACGCTGGGAAGATATCTTCACATTCTAATAATGCATGCTCCATCGTTTCTTTAGCTTACCGCAGCACGCACATGTTTCTTCTTCCTTGTTGTATCTCGCCTTATAAGTGCGTGTTCTAAGCCATCCAGATCTCGCTTCGAAAAGCAAAGGGCTTCCCTTCGAGTTAGCATAAATTGTTTCTTTCCCGATTTCGTTTTTTCCTCCTAAGTAGTTACTCATGGCAGGTTTCTTTTCCATTGCCGCCACCCATGAGATTATTTCAGCCTCTCTGACTTTCCGCTTGACCTTCTTTGTTGGTGTGTTGCTCACCCTACAGGCCGCATACTTGCTGGTAAGCTTCCTAGTTCTTTTCCTCCACTGTGAATCAATGTTTTTCCTGTACAGATACCTCAACACTCTCCCAGCCCATTCACTTTCTTAGCCATATTCCTCAGTCGTTCTTCATTATCAATTTTACTGTGAGCTTTCCCACTTCAAAACTTGTCCAACCCTTATCACCCGGCACAGATTCATTTGTAGTGTTCCCATGAGCGCCCAATGCGAGGCGTTCCACTGACCACTGGTTGCCATCGAGTCCTGATTGTACCCCTGATTTCAAACAAACAATCGCATTTCCAAAAGTAAGTCCTGAAACCATTACAACTTTCGAAATACCCCGGAGCACCTCGTACCTATGTATCCCCATAGCGCTCTGTGTTTCATTATGGCCGCATTTCTCTTCCCCATTACTGTGATTGTTTTTTGTTGTTTCCATATATCTGTTGCCTTCATTTATACCAAGGTATTTATATTCTTTTACCCGTGGTATTTCCTGGCCCTGTATTGACACTGTTTGTTCACTGTTTTCATTGAATACCATAACACTTGATTTTTTTAACGCTAGTTTTCAGACCTAATTTATCGCTTTCCTGTCCACAGATATTATCCCGACGTTGCAATCACTTTGCTTCTTAGCTAGCAACACAATGTCGTCCGCATAAAAGAAATCTGGAAGTTGCTGCTCTACTACTGTACCCGCCTGTTTGTATGAGAGATTAAACCCGATATTACTTCCTTCTAGCGCCCTCTTCATCCTCATCATGTACATCATAAACACCACTGGGGATAAAGGGTACCCCTGCCTCTGTCCCTTGCTGATGTCAACTTTCTCTTCGCTCCTCATCCCTTCCCATTCAACGCAAACGGTATTTTCTAGGTAAATCTCTGTCAAAAAATGTAGACAATGGTCACCTAAGCCTTCATCTTCCAGAATATCCCTCAAAATGTTTCGGTCTACGTTGTCATACGTTAATGTCTAAAAAGGCCACGTATAACGGTCTCCTTTCTACTCTGGATATTTCAATACGCTGAGTAATGACAAACAATTTCTCGTCCAGACGCCTATCTATTCTTAAGCCATTCTGAAGTTTTACTAAAATGCAATGATTCTCTGCCCATGCTTTCAGCTTTAATTTGATTGCCTGCATTGCTAACCTGTATATTACAGATGTAATGGTCAACGGTCTATTCGAGTGAATTCTGTCTTTCTCCCCCTTGGCTTTATAAATTAAATTCATTCTGCTTGGTCGCCAACTGTCTGGTATTCGTCTGTCTCTTCAACATTTTTCTACTCTTTTCAACAGTATGCGAAATGCGCAACGCCACCTAGTCAGGCGGAGCAGACGACGCCGGACGACCGACGCGCACGCACGGAACATGTGTGCCTACGTGCGTCGCGAATGCCGTAGGGAAACCCGTGTCGTATTTCTTTTACACAATTTTACTGGTTAAGGTGCCGTAACACTGCTGTGTCCCCCTTTGCCATCAAAGTTGAGTGACTGACAGCTAAGGAAACAAGGTATGTATCGAATCTTTCGTCGACGTTCGGACAGAATCGGAGAGCCATTAAACTTAGCAAGGACTCTCCGGGGAGATTAAAGCACTTAGTGCTTTGTGACGCGAAGGCGAAATCCCACTGTAACTTCAATAAATGTTTAAAATAAATAATTTAAAACGCGTTGGCGCACACTTGTCGGCTTTACCACTTAAATGTGCGCTTTCTTACACAGCGACAGTGCGGTGGGTGCGACTGCGTGGCGTTTTTCGTTAGTCTAATCCCGTGAAATACGATTTCTTACCAGATTAGTGAACCTAAGTTAGCTCGATCTAATTGCGATTTTATCCAAAACCAACATGCGGCTACCCTCCCACGAAGTTCTGCACTAGAGAGACTAATCGCTGCTTCCGTGATCGATTGCTTTTAACCTTCCAAAGCAAGAATATAAGGTTAATTTTTATCACCATGGAGTCTTTAGCGTTGTTAAGAATGGCCGTACGGGGTGGCAACGTGCCAGCTTTCAGCCCGCTGCACGTGTTCCAAGCCCACCAGACGGGGCACCCTTCGGAGAACTGCGAAGGGCCGGCAGCCACGTGGCGCGCGATCAACTCAGGAAATTGGTACTTGGCCGAGCCACCCGGGACAAAGCAGAGTTCTACGAAGCCCTCTGACGTCGGCACTGAAAGCTGGGCGGTACCGAGAACCGTCCGGCCTTTTCACCTGTGTGTATGCGCGGCACGTGTATGTGAGCCCTCATCCTCCAAGTCGGCACACCTCATTCTCCAAAAAGGCGGGTCATCTTGAATGACGTCGAACTATGACGTCGAGCAAGGGCTTATAAGCAGCGTTTGCCGGCTGCTAGTGTGTGCTCGTTGTCGGGAGCTGAGTGCTCTGTCATACTAGAAATGTACTAGTGAGCTGTGTGCTCGTAAACTGTTTGCTGTATGTTAGTTTTGCGGGCTCCATATGGGAGTTGCGCTAGTCTGCCAATGTATCCTGCTTAAACTGTTAATATGTAAATAAATCCTGTTCACCGAGTTCCTGTCTACGACCTTCATCTCCTTCAAATGGTGGCAGCGGCGAGATAGTCCGACGACTCCTACATCTGGTTGACAGCGGTAGGACCGTCCGACGAATCTGACAGCGTGCTCCTTGTTGTTGCATTGCATGTCCATCGAACACGCGATCTCGGGCTCGTTAGCAGAACGCCTTATCCACTATGCCGCCGCGGCAGCTGCAGGCGCACTCTCTTAAGTACTGTTGGCGGATACTTTACATTGTGCAATGGCTTAGTTTATGGCTGGTTAGCTCAACAAGGTAGGAAAGTTATTTTTAAAGCGAAGCTTTCTTTGCCTTTTCCTTCGACTTTCCCACGGCTGCTGCTGTTCGTCACCACCGCGGAGGGGGGGGGGAGGGGGGTTCAGAGTGTGTGTATACATGGAAGGAGCGTGGCAGAGAAGAAAATAGACATGAGGAACTCATTTGGACTGGAAGGCGTCTAATGTGCACAATGCCCTCCGGAGCTCTCGGGTCGTCGCCACATTAGCCTCTTGACAGCTGTAATTATCCGTGACCCCTCGCCAAGCGCTTACCTTTCTACCAACGTGCAAGTCCAGAGGGAAGTTAGCTGGAATGGAAGACAGAAGGGGAAGAGGAGGCAGAGAATGGGTAGAACCAACATCTTCTAAAAACTTCAGGCCTGTGCGCTATGCGAGTGCCGTTACATCCGGTAGGCGGATGGCCGCATCGCTCACTTCCACCGCCGCGCTTGGTGTCGTTTATTTAGGTTGGCTTATTTCCTCTCTATCGACCCCTGTATTCAGTGCCAGTGTGACCGCTATAAAAGCGTGAAAAAAATAGATACGCATGCGCTCATTTATAAAGAAAGGCAGAACCTGCTGTGAAAGAGCTAGGGGCCTGGTCAGCTGCAGTGCACTTTTAAAGTAGTACGGTCGACGAAGTACTCTAGGTGAGTGAATAACTGCGATACAAAACGCGGGGCGACTTCTGAAGTGCAGTTGCTTGACCGCCTTCTGCTTCATCGGCGCGCGCCACGTGAATTCGTGAAGATGGGGGCAGCACCAGCAGCTCATCGCCTTCATGCAGAATGAATAATAGTACCCACTGCAGCTTTCCAAGATTGTTGCTCCTACGGGACTGTTGAGTATGTGCCGAAAATTCCAAAATGAAGCAAAAAATGAAGCAAAGTCGTCAACCAGAAGACAAATCTCGGTTTATTGGTCAAGGTCATTCAAATGCACAATAAATAAATAACACAATATTAAAATACCGACCGTTAAAAAAACTAATAAAGCATCTAGGTAACAAAATTGGACTGCCAGGTAGCAACCACAGACTTGTAGAACAAACGTACCCTTAAAATATCAAGACATAAAGAAACTCTACTCATGAACAAACTTAAGATTTGGAGCATGTCACATATAGAGGAAGAACAGGTCACCGCAACAAACATCTTCAAGGTAATGAAGCAACGCACAGCTGTCGGCAATGCGAGCCATCCTCTGTGTGCACGTGATTCGTCAAGTAATAAAGCAATCATGGTTCGCAGTAGAAAAATACACAAAACATCGAGCAATATATAGATTAAGCACAAAACATATTTGTTGAAAATAAGTACAAGCGACTAGAATTGGGAATTTGGTTCCTTTAGAAAATATGGCACTGCGAAAGCAATTCAAAGCAATACACACTCCACATACAAACATGCACATGCACAGTGAAATACAAGCAACACACTGACTGGCGATGTATTAAACTGCAATTATAAAATTATGCAAAAAACACAAGAATCACAGCAAATTACGCAGGCAAAAGCGCAGAAAAGAGCAGAAAGCCATGGAAATAACGTAACTTTTGGACAGGACAGTTAGCTTCCTTTTTTTTGATTCCGCATTATGAGATGACGCTGACAGAAGGTCGTTTTTCCTTGTGCACATGTTATTTAGAAGGATGTTTGCTGCTGAATGCAGCAATAGGTCCATGACTTGTTCAGGTCTATGGCCATTCAGGCATGTGTCAAAGTCTTCAAATTCTGGTAAGACCTCTGTTGTTAAGCAAAGCAGGGCAGTTCGCTGGTCTTCTAACTTCAAGTACCGAAGGCAGTGTTCCTTAGATAGAACGTGTTATATTACTGCATGCGCATACATCACAGCGTTTACAACAACTGGTGCTGAAAAACAAAGACCACCCCTATTAGGGGCGTCGATGCGGCTATTTTCTTCACGGGATTCCTCCGCTTTCCTAGCCACTACTAGGTTTCTTTTACATTCTTTACATTTCAGTGCCTTACAAGCAGCATAAGCACAATACCCAGCTACATATGGGATCATTGGGATTTTTGAAGGCAAAACATCCAGGTCAGAATCTGTGACTTCAATGCTGAAGGCTTTATCAAAGTTCTGCTTTTGTCGCGTGCTCGGTTGAGGAAGCCTGAGTTCTTCAGTTGGTAGAACTGGCAGCGAATTTCGCAAACGAAGTTTTGCCTCACACTCGTACACTTGTCGTATAGAAACATGGTACTGGTCGCCTGCAAGTTGTCTGTATTGAGCGAGCTTCGCCTCGAGTGGATCAGTCTGAATTTTTCCCAGAAGCATGTAGCGCATCTTAAGTTCTTGAAGCAGTAGCGAGAGAATTCCATAAGCCCACAGGACGTAAGACGCAAGGCACTAACCGTTTCACGAGTGAAAACGCCATTGTCAAAACATAGCGCCATCCATATGTCTAGCCAGTCCGCAAACTTCTCAAGAAATTGGATTTTTTCATTTTCCATTGCTTTCACTGGCTCTTGAAAAGGGTCACGTTTTTGGAAGCCCTTCGAAGGTGTTTTGACATTTGCCACTGACCACCAGCGAATGATAATGTTGATAAAGTTCGCAGTTTCTGCTGCTCTGTCAATGTCATTGGCATGAGTCAGAAGCCCTTCTGCAGTAAATTGATCGAATACTTGTAGTGCAATCTTCACATTTTGCCGCTCTAACTTTGAACGATACAACGCTTTTGAAGTTGACTGGTGGCCATACTTTAGCAGACACCTTTCTTCCAGTTCGTGTAGTCTGCGCAGTGCTTCAAACGGAGCCCACATGATATGACCACTGTCAATTGTATAACTAGCCATCTCAAACTTCGTGTAATAGAAATTGGTGGCATGATTTTTTTGGTTTGTCCAATTATTACGCACACATTTCACGATGTGGACTGTGTCAACAATGTAAAGCAGGGGTCCCACCGGGTCGCAGGGATGTGGATACACAAACTGCAGCTTTGGAGGACTGCAAAAGCTTGACATTGTCTTTATATTAATAGCATTGTTGTCAGTAACAGTGCATACTACTTTGTACCTGTGCGACTCCAAACCAGTCACGACTTTTAGGAAGGAAGGAAAAAGTGGAGCAGGAAAGGCAGGGAGGTTAACCAGTTTAGCTTAACCGGTTTGCTACCCTACACATGGGAGCGGGACGGGGGGATGAAAGATGGGGAGAAGAGATAGAGAGAGCACATAACATGGCACACACATCGCTAGTTACAGTCTGTCACTCTTGCGCGGTACGTGACATCACTGTCACAGCCGCTTGTCCAAACCCGTCTCCTTCATAAACCGAAGTAATCCCTTCGTCGCCTTCAGCTGCGATGTCTTCTGTCGGCGATATGTGAAAATAGTTGCAACTGACAATGGTCTATTGTCAAGGTGCGCTAGAACGGACGCCAGGGACTGTCTCTGAACATCATATTCAGGACAGTCGCACAGAATGTGTTCCAGCCGTCTCCTCGCAAAGACAGGTATTGCAGAGAGCGTTGTCGGCCATTCCAATGCGAAATGAGTAAGATTTCGTGAAGGCCACCCCTAGCCATAAGCGATAAAGCAGGGTGGCCTCACTTCGGCAGAGTCCAGTTGGCATATAGAGATGCATCAAAGAGGGCGGGTCGTATTGACGATTGTTCCGGTTGGTCTGGCTGCTGGGTGTGCACCATAGAGAGAGCGTGATCTCCCGTGCAAGCACTCGGAGTCTGCTGGCTGCGTCGGACCGTGAATGTGGTGTGGCCTTTTCCTGTGTGTCTTCAAGAGCTGCCCGAGCGGCTTTATCTGCGTCTTCATTTCCTATGACGCCGCAGTGACTTGGCAGCCACTAAAACGTCACGTGATGTCCTTTCTCATGTGATGTATGGAGTAGGCATCTAATATCGAACACGATCTGTTCAAATGGTCCGCGATGCAGAGCTGATAGCACAGATTGTAGGGCTGCCTTTGAGTCACTGAAGATTGACCGTTGTCGATGTGGCTCCCCATTGACGAAACAAAGTGCAGCGCGAAGAGCAGCTAGTTCCGCAGATGTCGATGTCGTTGGGTGTTAAGTCCTAAAGCTGATGGTAATAGCTCCTGCTGGGACGACCACAGCACCGGACGAACACTGGATGTTTGTGGAACCATCGGTATAAATTTGTACACTGTACGCGACCCTCTCGTGCAGAAGAAGCAGAGACAGTTGTTTCAGCACGACAGCTGACTTCTCGATTCCTGGTTGGCTGAGATGGGCTGTGGGGATGACAAGACACCAAGGGGGTATCAATAGTATAGATGCAGCGGTGAAGCCCGAGGGAAGTTTGTCGTTGTACTTGACGATAGCTTTAGAGAATGATGCTTGGTGCCTGTCTGAAGGTAGTGTTGCAAGGTGGTGATAGGGGGCACGTGCAAAAAATGTCTGATGTGCGTTCTCAGGGCTTCCACCGCAATGTGAGTTTGCATTGTATGGTCCCGAGCAATCGCAATACTTGCCTCTGTTGACGTGCATCTGGGCAAACCAAGGCAAGCTTGTGCTGCCTGCAGAACACGAATATTTGTCTGGCAGGTGTTGTTCAGTACAGGTAGACTATATCTTAAAAAACCGACAGAGAGCTCCGTAGATTTTCAGCATTGCGTCTACTGACATACCCCACGTTTTTCCTGTCAAGTATTTAAACAAGTGGGAGGTTGCTGTCAGGCGCCGTTTCATGTAGGCCACGTGCGGGCTCCAACGGAGGTCTCGGTCGATAATTACGCCTAGAAATCTGTGGGTTCTGACATAGGAAATGGTCCGCCCATTGATTGAGATGACATAAGGCGTCATTGGTTTGCGGGTAAATTCCACTAGTGCGCATTTTTTTGGTGATATGCTGAGACCTTGTTTACACAAGTAGCTCGCTGTCAAAGTAGCCGCTCTTTGAAGCCGCGCACGTATCTGAGGACGTGTGACTGCCGAAGTCCAGACACAGATGTCATCTGCGTATATTGAACGTTTGGTGGTAGTTGGCAAGTATTCAGCAAGTCTAATAAGAGCGAGGTTGAATAGCGTCGGGCTGAGAGCACCGCCTTGAGGAACGCCCCTGCTGGTATAGTGTCGCGTAGTTGGGTCATCGTCAGTTAACACATAGAATGATCTTGCAGATAGGTAACTTGCAATCCACAAAAAGACTCGACCACCTAGGCCAACCGTCACAAGAGCGTCGAGAATGGCCTAATGTAATACGTTATCGTATGCCCCTTTCACATCTAAGAATAAAGCTGCAGATAAACGCTTACGGGACCTTTCGTGGTGGACATATGAAACGAGATCAACTACATTGTCGATGGAAGAACGGTCACGTCGGAAACCAGCCATGGAATTCGGATAAATCTTGTAGTGTTCAAGGTACCATTCCAGGCGGCCAAGGATCATCCGTTCCATTATCTTTCCTACACAGCTGGCCAGCGCTATTGGGCGGTAAGAGGTGAGCTCTAGCGGGGATTTGCCCTGCTTTAAGAGTGGCACCAGGTGGCTTACTTTCCATTCGTCAGGAACATTTCCCTCCTGCCATGAGGTGTTGTAAAGATTCAACAATGCTATCCGTGCGGGTTCTCCGAGATTGCACAAGGCTCGGTATGATATACCATCTGGACCCGGAGATGATGAGCGCCTGCAGAGAGCTAGTGCCGCCTCGAGCTCCTCCATTGTAAAAGGAAGGTCCATGCGGCAATCACGGGAATGGGGGACATCTCGGGCTGGAGGATCTGGACGAGTCGCTTGGTCTGCCATCCGCGCACAAAAGTGTTCGGCGACATCGATGTCTTGCCGCCCTTGGAAAAGCGCGAGCGCCTTGAATGGAAAACGCTGTTCCGGAAAGCAACGCAGACCTTGCACCATTTTCCAAATGTGAGACAGTGGCTTGTGGGGGTCGAGTGCCTGGCAAAACGTTGCCCAGCGTTCCGACGCTAACCTATCCACTCGACGCTGAATCTTCTTTTGCATCCTCCTGGCTGCCCTAAGGTCATGGATTGATTTTGTACGCCGATATCGACGTTCCGCCCGGCGACGAAGTGCTCGAAGTCGCTCTAATTCTATGTCGAAGTCGTTTCGCATGGAAGAGATCGTCAGCATGCGAGTGGCGCTTTGCATCGTATTTTTAATTGTTTGCTCTAACCCAGAGGGTAGGCACTCGCGACAGGCATCTTCCATATCAGATTTAATGTTGGCCCATTGAATCGTCCGAATGGTATTCCGTGGGCGAGATCTAGACGACAAGCCTTTGATGTTCAGACAGGTGGGAATGTGATCACTCCCATGTGTCTCAATACCTGGAAACCACTTCACAAATCTGGCGAGAGAGTTGGAGACGAAAGCAAGGTCGAGGCAGCTGCCGTATGTCATGCCTCGAAGAAAGGTGGGGCTACCATCGTTCAGGAGAGTAAGGCCATAGTTGTCGGCGATGCTTGCTAATCTTCGTCCTCTTGCATTTGTCCTTGTACTTCCCCATGCTGGATGGTGCGCATTGAAATTACCCATGGGGCGGGACAAACACTCAAGATATTAGCTAATCTTTTAGTATAGAAATTGCTGGAAGGCGATATATATACGCCTATGAGAGTAAAGAAGAGTTTGTTCTTTTTAACTGTGATGCATATATATTGGTTGTCGTCGTGGGGCGCAATTGGTTGCAAAACATAAGTAAGTTCACGACGAACAAAAACGATGATTTTGCTGCATGCGCCATTTGTTGATGACATGATAAATTCGTACCCTGACAGTCTGATTGGTTTCGACAAGTTGGGCTCATTAATGACGATGAGTGGAAACACATTGGTCTACACAAACTGACGAAAATCTGAAATTCGTGATTTTAGCCCTCTGGCGTTCCACTGGATGACGGACGCTGCCTTGACTTCTTTTCGGAAGGATGGAGTATGGGTAGCCATGTTTCTAGTTGAGGGATTCAAGCACTGGGCTTAAAGCGTCCAGCACTTTAAGTGCGCTTCGAGCAGACGGTGTCCCTATGTCCACTAAGATCGTTCCGATGGCCTCCATGAGAGAACGTAGCACCGAGACGACTTGACGATCTCTTTTAGGTGAATTATCCATAGCCGGAGAAGGCTCCGGTGGGGCCGCGACCTTCTGAGGATCGTTAGCAAGGGAGCGGTTCGGTAGCGTAGGCAATTCGTCTAAAGAAAGAGTCTTATGTGATTCCGTCGTGGAAGTGGTGGGCCCTTTCGCGGCGCGACTAAGTAGTACCGTAGTGGAGTGGGTACTATCGCTTCGTGCATGCGCCTTCTTTGAAGACGTACGATGGTGCCGACGTCGACGCCGACGCCGGACTACTTCGGCTGCCTCCCTGTGGGCCGAATTGTCTCTGGCCATTTGCTTCAGAACCGCGCGCTCCGTCTTGATGCGGGGACAGTCTTTCGACGAGGCTGCGTGAGGGCCGCTACAGTTGGCGCACTTCAGAACTGTCGCACAGCAGATCTCTTCTGCATGAGGTTCAGCGCAACGGGAACACAGTAGCGAGTTGGGACACACGCCCTTGACGTGTCCTAGCCTGAAGCACTGATGGCACTGAAGCGGCTTCTGGATGAATGGTCGAACCGGATGTCGAAAATGTCCGACTTTAACGTGGGATGGTATATACAATCCCCCTTGAAAATTACTTTTACGCAGCGCGTATTCCCAAGGCGGTGCACTTGCGTAATGATCGTGCCCTCGTTTGCCGGCTTGATGAGGCTAGGTAAATCATCATTGGGAATGGTAATGTCAATGTCGTAAATTACACCGGCTATGGATGTGTCGTCGATCGGGATGAAGGTGCGCAGTTTGATTCCGCGTAGCTCCGTGATTTCTTGAAGTTTTCCAAGCGCATTCGCGTTGTACACGTCTATGGCGAGTATATTCTTGCGTGGATTTATTCTGATGTCTTTAATTTGATCCGGCGCCGCACATTCCACAAAAATGGATAGGGCTTGCCTGTTCAGCAACCGTAGGTTGCTTGACGGTTCTTCCAGGATAAAGATGATGACGTGTGCGCAGCGCGCAGGCCTTGACTTCATAGTCGTCGTAGTCGCAGGAGTTGACGGGGCTGTCTTGGCGCTCTTCCTCTTCACCCTCTTACTCCGGACGGGTATGAAGCCGTCGTCGGATGAGTCGTCTTCCGACATAGAGTACAGCTCGGTGTCTTCGGTGTCACTGAGGGAGCCAACTCGCTTCTTTGCGGTTGACGGCTGTAAGGATTGAGAGGTCAATCCCACCTGTTGTCAAGATAGGAGTCGGGCATGAATTAGATGGTAGCTGGCCCATGCCGTCGTCCAACTTATCCACGCCGATGACGTTGTTGAAGGGAAGGATATTGCTTCTCATCGAGAACGAGGAATATGGGTTTATTTACAGTACGTACATAAGGACGTTGCAGTTCATCAGTGTAACATGACTACGAGAGAAAGTACACTGAGCAGCCGCACAACAGTGGTTTATAAACACTCTGTGCTCCCTCGATTCCTAGGTGAGAGAACCGTTCGACCATTCATCGTAGACGAGCCGCCTTTGAGCGGGAGGGAACACACACACACACACACACTTCCGCACCGGTTTCACGGGCCCCACCGAGGTCAAACGGTCTTCGCAGAACTCGGGGCTTACGTCGGGAACGGTGCGTGGGACGGGGCCTCCAAATACGTTCCCTCGGGAACTCCCTTGCTCACGGCAGACCGGGTCGGCGGTGGCGTGTTCAGTCACAAAGCCTGGTTCGTCGACCTCATCTCGGCAATCCCGCGACGGAGAGTCGAGGACGCGGCGTATTGTCATCCGCAAGCAGTAGACTTAGTGACACCGTTTGGCTAGAGGGTGACGGTGGCTTTCCAGGAAAAGTCGACGCCGCTCTCGGACCTGGCTGGCAAAACTTGCACCGCAGCTGGCCTTTCTTAACAGCGCCTCCATGGCCCGGAAAATCTCGACTGTCCAGCGCAGACAACCGCTGGGCAGGAAGAGAACGGCTGGTGGCCAAGGGTGATGCCTTGGCTTGCAGCGACCACTTGTGTAATGATGTCACCGCCCCAAAAGATCCAACAAGGACAGGCAACTGTAAAACGAACCCCACAACACGGCTCTGCGCCGAGATGACGTACCTTGGATCTCACATTAGACCCGCTAGGCTTCAAAAAAAAAAAAAAAAAAAAAAAGAAACATAAGTGCAGAAACAAAAAAATGCTGCATTTCGCTACGCCAATTTTTGAAGCAATATTGTGCTGACAAATTCAGCAATCATGGAGGGAACCCTGCTAAATGAGAGGGGATCTTCTTGACTTAACAAAATTAACAATAGTAACCTTAAAATTTAGGCGGGACCCTTAAACGCAGAATTCAAATGAACCTGTTAAAACCATCCGCATTGCTATGCAACTTTCCCTTCTTATATCTAACAGAGAAGTTGTACTCTTGGAGAGTGAGACTCTATCGGAGGAAGCGGCCATTTTTGTGACATTTGATTGAGCCACGTCAGAGGACAGTGGTCGGTCTCGAAGATGAACTTCGCTCCGTACAAGTAACGCGACAACTTCTGGGCGACCCAAACTAAACAAGCGCATTCCTTCTCTGAAGCGCTGTATGCTTCCTCTCTTACAGTTAGTTTACGGCTGGCATAGAGGATAGGATGCTCCTCGTTATCGTCGCCGACCTGACTAAGTACCACGCCCATACCTCTGTCTCTTGCGTGGCATTGAACTATGAATTCCTTTGCGTAGTCTGGCGCGCGAAGCACAGGGCGAGAAACCAATAGCGTTTTCAAACTTTGGAAAGCGTTCTCTTTGTCCTTATCCCAGTGTACGTTACTCGGTGCTCCCTTTCGGAGGGCGTCTGTTAATGGACTTGCCATTTGCGAGTAATTCGGAATGTACCGTTGATAGTACCCCACAAGTCCCAAAAATGAACGAAGGTCTGTTTTCGTGCGCGGCTGAGAAAATTCTCCAATCGTAGCTATTTTCAGCTCGGCCGGCCGTCTCATGCCCTGGCCGACAACATGGCCCAGATAAGTGGCCTGTGAACAACCAAATCTACACTTTTCCGCTTTCGTCGTTAAGCCGGCTTCCCTCCACCGTGACAGCGCCTGTTTGAGGTGCGATACGTGTTGTTCCCAGCTGTACGAAAAAATTGCTACATCATCAAGATATGGCAAGGCGAACTCCTGTAAGTCGTTTAGGACAATATCCATTAACTTAGAGAAGCTAAACGGCGCGTTCTTCCCCCCGAAGCTGATTGCGAGAGGGCGAAAAGTGCCTACAGGTGAGATGAATGCGGCATAGCGGCTGGCGCTTTCTGAAAGGGGAACTTGCCAGTATCCCTGCACGAGATCTATAGTTGAAATGTATTTAGCAGCACTAACTCTTTCAATTCGTTCCTCAATGTTGCGGATCGAGTACAGCTGATCCCTAGTGATGACATTTAACTTCCTGTAGTCAACACATGGACGAGGGTCCTTGTTAGGGGTTTCTACCAGTATTAGCGGTGACGTGTAGTGACTCTCAGCGGGCTCAATAACTCCCAACTCTAGCATGCGCTGTATTTCTGCCTCCATAATTTCTCTCTCTTTTGGAGACACCCTGTAAGGCTTTGAACTTACGGGTTCGGTTGAAGTCTGCTCTATTTCATGCGTTATTAGTTCTGTTCTACGTGGCCGATCCCTGAATCTGTCGAGATATTACCCTAACACTCCTTTTAGCTCGTTTAGCTGCTCGGGTCTAAAAGCGTGCGAGCTTACCGAATGTTTTACTTCTTCTTCTAGGCCGATTTCAGAATTGGAGGTCGCCTTATACTCCTTAAACATGGTACTAGTGCCATCCTGCTCTTTGATGGTATAGTTAACGACTCCGCTCCGCTCTACATACGGCTTCATCAAATTGCAGTAATATGTCCTCACCTCCTTCCTGCGACCGGGCATTTTCAGAGCATAGTTAGTATCTGAAAGTTTGTGCACCACTTTAACGGGCCCGTCCCAGTGAACTTCAAGCTTGTTCTTTTTTGAAGGTTTGAGCATCATCACCTGGTCTCCGGGGTTAAACGTACGAAGCCTCGCATTCTTGTCGTAATAGCATTTGGCTTTCTTTTGAGCTACTCCCATGTTCTTTTTGACTGGTTCTTGGGTTGCGCTTAGCCATTTCAGCAGATTTAGCACGTATTCAACCACTGTTGGACTCTCTCCTCTTTCCTCCCATATCTCTCTTAACATTCTCAGCTGAGAACGGAGTGTCCTCCCATACACTAGTTCTGCTGGCGAGAACCCTGTAGCCTCATGTGGAACCGTTCGCAAAGCAAACAAAGTTGCTGGCAGTCAGTTCTCCCAGTCCTCCTTGTGCTCGGAACAGAGTGCCCGAAAACTCGCTTAAGCACTGAATGCCACCTCTCTACACTGTTTGACTGAGGGTGATAGACGGAACTGTGTATCAACTTTACCCCGCACTTTTGCAAGAACGTGGAAGTCAGTGCGCTGGTGAATACTGACCCTTGATCCGCCTGAATTTCGGCTGGAAACCCAACTCGTGCAAATTGTGTCAAAAGCGCGTCTACTACTTCGGTGGAGCTGAGCTCTTTCAGAGGGATTGCTTCTGGAAATTTTGTAGCCGGACACAGCATGGTAAACAAGTACCTTTAACCCGATTTTGTTTTTGGTAGAGGCCCTACCGTGTCTATCAAAAGTCGTCTGAAAGGTTCTGTTATTAAGGGCACTACCTTTAGTGGAGCTCTCCATGTTTCTCCTGGTTTACCCGAGCGCTGGCAGGCGTCGCATGATCTTACAAAGTTTTCTACGTCTTTGAAATAGCCAGGTCAGTAGCATTCCATAAGCAACCTTTCCTTTAATTTGCTTATGCCTAGGTGGCCGGTGCACCCATTTCTATGACAGAGACTCAAAAGGTCCTCCCTATACTTAGTAGGCACGACTAACTGATTAAAAATCCTACCCTTTCGATCTCTGTAGTACCGATACAACAATCCTCCTCTCTCATGTATCGCCACGTTACGCCTAGCAATGCCTTCTTTAGCTGTGTGGTGCAATTTATCTAAGCTGTCATCATTCTTTCGCTCGGCTGCCAGTGACTCTCTGTCGACACGTAAAAGCTGATCAAAGTTCTTTGAGGCCAGTTTTAGTAACGACCCTGTCTCGCTTGCGAGTGCATCAGTGGGCTCTTTCTGCAGGGGTGAATTTTGACACTCTAGCGATCCGCTCTCATTGAGCTGGTCAGCTGGCGGGCTTTTCTCGACCATTTTTTCATCCCTCGAGCCTAGCTCGGATTCGGTTATTGAAGTTATCGCGTTTGCTGCTTCTGCTGGAGTAGCTTGCGCATTCTCAGCCGAAAGCGACGCGATTTTACGAGCTTGGCCTCGCGTCAATGCCTGTACTACGTCCTCTCCCAGTTTAAGCTCTTTTTCACGCAGTGACCGATTCAAACGATTCGAAAAAATGTAAGGGTACTGCAGTGACAAAAACGTGGAAACTGCAGCCTCGGTCACTAGCTCCCCGAATGGTCCACTGATTTTAACTTTGGCCATGGGCAGACACACGCTGTGTTCTTCTACAACCTGTTTGATGCACGTTACTTCTCCAGTGAAGTCATCTACCATCAGGTAAGACGGATGGACAATGTCCATCGGTGCGGCACTGTCTCTTAGCACTCGGCATGGTTTCCCATTAACTTGCAGGTCGTGAAGATATGGACTTAAAAGTTCCATATTCTCGTCTTTTTCATCTACGTAGGAAAAAACTACGCTAGGCTTTCCGTAGTTCACAGCGATATGTCCCAGTTTGTGGCACTTATAGCAGCGGATCGGTCTAAAAGATTCGAATTTTCTTTTGTGCTCTTTTTGTATGGTTTCCCCGTTAGGTTTCCCCTCACTCTTTTCTGCGGGCTTTTCCTCCACGTCTACAGGCTCCGGTCTTCTGGTCTGCGAACCCCTTTTGAACGGAAATGGTTTCCGCGGTACACTTAGACCGTCCCAATTACCGTCCTCGGCGTTCAGCTTTCTACGCGTTACGTACTCTTCAGCTAATTCAGCCGCCCTTTCCACAGTGTTTACATTTCCTCTGTCTTGCACCCATAGCTTCACAGATGGTGGGATGCTTTTGTAAAACTGCTCTAGACACATGCATTCAATGATCTTGTCTCTGCTCTCGTACGCTTCCGCGCTTTTCAGCCACTCGACTAGGTTTGCCTTTAAGCTGTATGCAAACTCCGGATACCCCTCGCTATCTTTCTTGCCTGTGCTCCTAAACCTTTGCCAAAAAGCTTCGGCTGAAAGGCGGTATTTTTTCAGAAGGCTAGCCTTAACTTCCGCATAATCATATGCATCCTGTGCACTGAGTCTGGCGATTACTTCCGCCGCCTCACACGGCAACATAGACGGCTACCGCTGTGGCCATGTACTCGGACCGAAGTTAATCTGCTCGCAAGTCCTTTCAAAATTGCTTAGGAACAAGCCTATGGCGGTCCCGACCTCAAATGGCTTTAATAGCCTGTCTATGCGGAATGATTCTGCTTCACTTGATCGTCCCAGAGCCCCTTCACTTCCTTGAGACAGCTCCAAACGTTTGCTTTTAAGTTCAAGTTGCATTTTTCTTAACTCGCGATCTTCTCCCTCTCTGTCCCGTTTTGCTCTTTTTTTTCAGAAGTTCCAACCCCATTTCAATTTCTTCCTCCCTGCCTGTCCGGAAATTAGCTGCAGTAATTACGATTTTAGAATTTCCTTGCGTACATCTAGGCCCAGTTCCTCACCAACAATCAACAATTTGTCTCTCAGCAATGTCCTTAACTCCATAATTGCTGCTTTACTGCCTTGGTCCTGCTCACTGAACCTACCTAGGAAAACACAACCTAGCTAACAATGAACAATGTAGCTTCCCTACTGTTCTAAACAGAACAACCACAAAATGAAGCCTAGATAGTCAAAGCAAGAACCAAGCACTCACCGCAGACACAGCACCACGTCGGAAAGTCCATCTCACCGTTGCCAGCCAGTTGTAAGGATTGGGAGGTCAATCCTACCGCTCGTAACCCGTTGTCAAGATTGGAGTCGGGCATGAATTAGATGGTAGCTGGCCCATGCCGTCGTCCAACTTATCCACGCCGAGGACGTTGTTGAAGGGAAGGATTGCTTCCCATCGAGAACGAGGAATATGGGTTTATTTACAGTATCTACATAATGACGTTGCAGTTCATCAGTCTAGCATGACTGCGAGAGAAAGTACACAGAGCAGCCGCACAGCAGCGGTTTATAAACACTCTGTGCTCCCTCGATCCCTAGGTGAGAGAACCGTTCGACCAGTCATCGTAGACGAGCCGCCTTTGAGCGGTAGCGCACACACAAACACTTCCTCACCGGTTTCACGGACCCCACTGAGGTTAAACGGTCTTCGCAGAACTCGGCGCTTACGTCAGGAACGATGCGTGGGACGGGGCCTCCAAATACGTTCCCTCGGGAACTCCCTTGCTCACGGCAGACCGGGTCGGCGATGGCGTGTTCAGTCACAAAGCCTGGTTCGTCGACCTCATCTCGGCAATCTCGCGACGGAGAGTCGAGGACGCGGCGTATTGTCATCCGCAAGCAGTAGACTTAGTGACACCGTTTGGCTAGAGGGTGACGGTGGCTTTCCAGGAAAAGTCGACGCCGCTCTCGGACCTGGATGCAAAACTTGCACCTCAACAGGCCATTCTTAACACGGCCGTGATGACTTCTGGCCAGGCGGGCCTCTGGCATGCTCCGCGTCCATGGTCGCAAGACGGGGAGGCGAGGCACCCGGAAAGGCGAAAATTTCACCAAACATTCACAGGGCACATAAACAAGTGTTCTGCCAAGAAGACACTTCGTCGTCTTTCCTCTCACGACTTTTAGGGTGTAGTTATGCAAGATAGTAGCGTTAATGGTTTTAACAGGAAGAATGTGAGCGACCTCTTTAAATGAAGAAGCCAAACTTTCTACCATAAAAACATGGGCCGTCGTGGCAGTGTTAGACTAGTTCAAGGCAGCTCCACAAACATGGCCACCCTTGTAATCGAAGAATGGTTTCCAGTGAATTTCATCAAACATCAAAGTCAGTATGCGCTCGTGAGGCTGGTGACACTTCACACACTTCTTCGTCTAAGACAAAAAAATTTTCATCCTTCTCTCCTTGCGGTGACAGCTCACATGATGCACAGAGAGAGAGAGATAGAGAGAGAGAGATAAAACATTTATTGTCATATTTGAGTGGAGTCTTGTTCGCATGGGCTAGCGTGGCGTCTGCTTCGCCGCGACGCTACCAGCCCATTCCGCCAGCCGTATCTGGCCTTGCGGATTAGAAGTTTTTGTCTTCATCTCCCACACTTCGTGTGAAGGAGCTCGCCTAAAGAGTTCTCTCGCGGGAGGGTTCTTTTGGCATCGCCACAATATGTGATCTTGGTCCGCCAGGGGGCAGTTACAATGTTTGCAGTTTGGTGGACATTCACCACCGGTGATTGCAGCTAGCCTTTTTGGACTACCGTATTTTCGCGATTCTAGCCACCCCCCGATTCTAAGCACCCGCCTATATTTTCGCGAAAAAATTAGGAAAAAAGTTTGCATGCGAATCTAAGCACCCTCCTATTTTTTAGGAAGAGCGCGTAGCCAAGGCCGCCAAACGCGCTTGCTCACTCTGGAATCATTGCTCGGCGGACCTGCAGGCACGCGGTCGATGCTTCTGTTAGACGCGTTTCGCGGCCATCTGACTCCGGATGTAAAGACAAAGCTTCGGAACATCAATAGCGACTTGGTTGTGATTCCGGGTGGCATGACATCAGTGCTGTAACCCCTCTACGTTTCAGTCAACAAGCCCTTCAAAGCCAATCTGCGACAGGAGTATACGAAGAGTGGGTGCGAAACCCTGACCGGAAGAAGACGCCGACGGGAAAGCTGCAAAAAGTGTCCCCATCAACCATCGCAAAGTGGATTTCGGACGCGTGGAAGAGGGTCCAAGTGGACGTTGTGGCCAAATCATTTAAGAAGTGCTCGATCACAAACAACTTCGACGGAACGGAAGACGACCTGCTGTGGGATACCGAGAGCAGCGGTTCAAGCTGTGCGACGAACTCGAGTGACAGTGATAGCGACTGAGCATCCTACACAAGCGGTGGGTTCACTGTCTGCACCGATTTTTCTTTTGAATGTTTGCAAAATAAAATGTTATTTCTCGCACCCATCTCGTCGTGATGTCGCAGCGAAATGAGGGAGGGGGGAGGGTAATTCTAGATTTTTCGAATCTAAGCACCCCCCCCCCCCCTCACTTTGGGCATCGCGATCGTGAAAAAAAGGGGGTGCTTAGAATCGAGTAAACACGGTAAGTAGAGATCTAGTCTGTACTCTCCTGAGGTTAGTGGCCTGTATTCTTTTCAGTGTCTTGTGCGGGGATGGATATATTCGCCTGGATTCGCGGTAATAAACGGTCATTTCGCTAAAGGTGTGGATACCTTCATGTCGGTCAACCCCGTCAGGCAAGCCCACCTCCCGGTTACTATATGCTCGGGCGGCTAGGTGGGCAGCCTCATTGCCAGGGTTGCCCGCGTGATCGGGTACCCACACGAACTTCAATTGATTCAGGTTATTGTTGATGATTCTGAATGCTCGAGGGGAAATGAAACCTGAGGTGTAGTTACGAATCGCTGTTTTCGAGTCGGATATAATAATCTTGGTTCCCGGAATGGAGGTGCCCATGGCGATGGCGGCCTCTTCCGCCTCCACAATGGAAGATGTGTTTACCGTCGCACAGCTGATGGTGTGTCCGTCGCCAGTACTGACGGCTATGGTGTGTCCACCATCACTGGTGCGAGCAGCATCCACGTATATGGTGGGTTCGTTTTTGTAGCATTGCCAGAGTGCCGCCGCCGTAGCTTTGCTTCTACCACGGTTTTCAGTGCTCATGTTTTTCGGAAGCGGGGGGATAATGATCTTGGGCCGGATAGTGTTAGGTATCCGCTGTCGTTGCGGGATGTCTAAGGCTGGGCGATACCCTAAGATGTTGAGGATCCACTGTCCCGCGTGTGTGCCGGATAATCGAACTGTTTGAGCCCATTTGTGGGCCTCTATGATTTCCTCAACGTTATTATGCACCCCTAGACTCAAGAATGCCTCCGTATTAGTCCATTTTGGTAGCCCAAGAGCCTGTTTGAATAACGTTCGCATTAGGCCGTTAATCCGTTCCAAGTCCCTCTTCCTGAGATGCAAATAAGGGCTGACATACGCCACTGGGCTCAGAAAAAAAAAAGCCTGGATTAGTCTGCAGGCGTCTTTCTCCTTAACTCCGTACCGTCGGTTGGAGACCCTCCTGAGAAGGTTCTGTAATTGCCCAGCTGTAGTTTGGAGTCGTGCTACGGCTTCTTGGTTGTGCGTCTCTTGCTGGATCCACAATCCTAACACTCTGATTTTATTGGCGCATGATAGCCTGAGTTGCTTATGCGCCATAAAACCCAATACAATACTCTGATTTTAGGAACGGGTGGGACCGGTTGTCCAGCTACCTGCACCTGAATGTGTGCGGGCATATTGGCAGCCGGATTTGCGGGATTTTTGTTCCGGGCTATAAGCAGTTCCGATTTTTTCGGCGAACAGCTGAGGCCATTGTTGCGAGCATGTTTCTGCACTGCGTCAGCCGCTGCCTGCAGTGATTCTGAAATTTCTCCATCCGACCCAGTGCACGTCCAGATCGTTACGTCTTCGGCGTAGATGGCGTGCCTGATATGAGGAATCTCTTTGAGCTGTCGGGATAAGCCACTCATGGTGGTATTAAAGAGGAAAGGAGAAAGTACTGGTCCCTGTGGTGTACCTCTAGTGCCGAGCTCTATGGTATTGCTTTCAATATCGCCTATGTTTACGGTGGCAGTACGTCCCCTGATGCACAAAGCTTTCTGATGGTTGCAGGGTGAGGAAGTGTAATAACACCTGCGTGTCGCAGGAATTTGTAAGCGTGGGGCGATATTGTAAAGAGAAAACTAGGAATAACCATCAAATGTGGTGAATATCTGGGCATTTTCATTGGGACTACTTTCAGCTGTTCTTTCAGCGCTTTAAGGACACTTCGAGTTTCCACTGGTAGCTGCTGTTTCAAAACCTGGAGCAGGGTGTCGATAGCTTTTACCACATACTCAGGAATAATAGATTGTGTTTCAAAATTAGACAAATTCTCTATAATTTCTTGGATGCATCTAATATCCTGAACTTTGCTGGGGACCGGATAGTAATTTACTTTGGTAAGTTTGATCTTTTGATGGCATACAGTTATGTCCATACTGTCACTGATCACAACAGAAGCTTCAATGCTTGGCATGGTGCTTCCGGTTGGCAACAGGAGCATTACACTGGACGAAGTATGTATTACTAACCACTTCTCTGGCAACTAGGGTCCCTGCAGAAGTGCCTTCAGCTCTGTTAATGTCTGGAATTGATACCTGCTAACTTCCGCCCTATATGACGACAATGAATCCGCCAATGCCTTTGCAAGGTGGGAGGACTCCAGTCGCTGCAGTCGATCTTGTGGCTCCTCTCTTGTTTTTGACCACTGTGGTGTGGACAAGTATGATGGGCAGTCCTTGAATATTGAAGGCACAGCAATAGGGCCCAGCCGTGGTACCGACAAAGTGATGTCGATAACCTTTCCAGTCCTTTAGTCATCATAGACAGACTTCTTTACAATAAAGCTATCATGGAGGTGCAGCGCACATCATCATCATCATCATCATCATCAGCCTGGTTACGCCCACTGCAGGGCAAAGGCCTCTCCCATACTTCTCCAACTACCCCGGTCATGTACTAATTGTGGCCATGATGTCCCTGAAAACTTCTTAATCTCATCCGCCCACCTAACTTCCTGCCACCCTCTGCTACGCTTTCCTTCCCTTCGAATCCACTCCGTAACTCTTAACGACCATCGGTTATCTTCCCTCCTTATTACGTGTCCAGCCCATGCCCATTTCTTTTTCTTGATTTCAACTAAGATATCATTAACACGCGTTTGTTCCCTCACCCAATCTGCTCTTTTCTTATCCCTTAACGTTATACCAATAGCTTTCCATAGCTCGTTGCGTCGTCCTCAATTTAAGTAGAACCCTTTTCGTAAGCCTCCAGGTTTCCGCCCCGTACGTGAGTACTGGTAAGACACAGCTGTTATAGACTTTTCTCTTGAGGGATAATGGCAACCTGCTGCTCATGATCTGAGAATGCCTGCCAAACGCACCCCAGCCCATTCTTATTCTTCTGATTATTTCAGTCTCATGATCCGGATCCCCAGTCACTACCTGTCCTAAGTATATGTATTCCCTTACCACTTCCAGTGCCTCACTACCTATTGTAAACTGCTGTTCCCTTCCGAGACTGTTAAACATCACTTTAGTTTTCTGCAGATTAATTCTTAGACCCACCCTTCGGCTTTGCCTCTCCAGGTCAGTGAGCATGCATTGCAGTTGGTCCCCTGAGTTACTAAGCAAGGCAATATCATCAGCGAATCGCAAGTTACTAAGGTATTCTCAATTAACTCTTATCCCCAATTCTTCCCAATCCAGGTCTCTGAATACCTCCTGTAAACACGCTGTGAATAGCATAGGAGAGATCGTATCTCCCTGCCTGACGCCTTTCTTTATTGGGATTTTGTTGCTTTCTTTATGGAGGACTACGGTGGCTGTGGAGCCGCTATAGATATCTTTCAGTATTTTTACATACGGCTCGTCTACACCCAGATTACGCAATGCCTCCATGACTGCTGAGGCTTCGACTGAATCAAACGCTTTCTCGTAATCAATGAAAGCGATATATAAAGGTTGGTTATATTCCGCACATTTTTCTATCACCTGATTGATAGTGTGAATATGGTCTGTTGTTGAGTAGCTTTTACGGAATCCTGCCTGGTCCTTTAGTTGGCGGAAGTCTAAGGTGTTCCTTATTCTATTTGCAATTACCTTAGTAAATACTTTGTAGGCAACGGACAGTACACTGATCGGTCTATAATTTTTCAAGTCTTTGGCGTCCCCTTTCTTATGGATTAGGATTATGTTAGCGTTTTTCCAAGATTCCGGTACGCTCGAAGTCATGAGGCATTGCGTATACAAGGTGGCCAGTTTCTCCAGAACAATCTGCCCAGCATCCTTCAACAAATCTGCTGTTATCTGATTCTCCCCAGCTGCCTTCCCCCTTTGCATAGCTCCCAAGGCTTTCTTTACTTCTTCCGGTGTTACCTGTGGGATTTCGAATTCCTCTAGACTATTTTCTCTTCCATTATCGTCGTGGGTGCCACTGGTACTGTATAAATCTCTATAGAACTCCTTCTTGCAGCGCACAGACCTGCAAAAACAAAAACAGGGGACTGTATCACAAAACGATGTCAATGTGTCTCCGAAAGGATAGTAGTCATATTATGTATATCTGCTCAAGGTAGTTTTTCTAGTACTGGCAGATTAGATTCTTTCGAGATGCAAGCACAGGCTGAACGAACACGTTTCACAGAAAACACATCTGCTCCTCCTCAGTTAGCGTGTGCTAAAAGATCGAAAAGGCATACTTATATTTCACAATTATTATTGTCGTTAAGCTCGGCAAGGTCATTCCGCGAAAATCATAGCGGCTGAAGAGACTGTAAGAGCGTACAACAGGCACATTAAGCAAATGAACTATGACAGCGAATCTAAATGGTACGGCCGCTCAACTTAACACCGAATTGATCAAATGACGAGAGCCGAAAGCATCACCAACGAAGCTTAGCGTAGCCAACTGCGTAACTCAATGGCCATGTGTCTGGTTTTAAGGAATAATGCTTTGAATCCACTTCCGTGACCAATTTTCTTTTCCTGCCGATAGCAGAAACACTTGGGCCGCTCAAGATCGCTGGTATGACTAACTGGTTCATACTAGCGCGGATCATCGCACAGAACGTATTATTTAGTGGTCAGCCTTTTTATTACGGCAAATTGACAGCGTACTTGCATGGCAGAATAGATCGGAGATGGCACCGTCTACAGCGATGTCAGACTGAAAAATAACTTCTCTACAGCTTGAGCCGCAGTGCTATTTCTTCCCAAATCCAGAAGAACGAGAGCAGACTAAGTGAAACGTCGAGAGCTCTTGACTGCCCTCAATGGCGAGAGCTCGCGTTACACCACAGAAAGCTTCGCTTACATCGATTTCCACGGTGCGTGGGATCTTCATAATTTTTTTCTGCACAGTTTGCATTTTGATGCAAATTTTTGGTACTGTGTGCGAGCTCCAAGTGGCATATTATCAATGGGCTGTCTTCTGCTATTCAACACTTCTTAAAAGCAATTTTCTTTGTCTTTTTCGCACTTTTCGCGCTCGTGCTTGTGTTGCTCCTCTTATTTGTCCCTGTTTGTGTGCGCAGAAAATGTTTTTAAATAATGGATCTGTTACAACTAGGCCGACTCGCAGTTATGTTTTCGCACTGGTTTGTTTTCTACACTAGCTTCCCTTAAACAAGATGTCTAATGGTTGTTTTTGTTATACCAGGGCTGTCTACAGGATGTGAAATCTTTACTCCAGTGTTTATGCCTTTCAAAGGTATCATTTCACCGCTTTCCGAAGAACAGCGTGCTCTACGAGAAATGGATTCTCGCAATTAAGAGGAACCGAGGTTCCAATTTCCAAGTAACCAAATTCACAAAAGTGCGCTCGAGACATTTCCAACCATGTGACTTCACCCCTGGCGTGGCAAGTGGTCAAATGTTCTGCGAGGCACTCCAGTCCTATCTGCGTTCAGATTCCGTAAAGTGTGTAAAACTTGTAAGACGCCCAAGCAGCGTACGTCACCACTCAACACGATATCTTTGAAGCAAGCTGTTCAGGCAGAGCTGACAGCAGAACCAGCTGATGTATGTGGTCCTGATGACGTGCCAACCTGTAGCAGCACTGCTGTGAAGCTTACAGTTGAAGGTAGTAGCATAGGTTGTATGAAGAGGATACAGCACAATCTGCAGCAGAACGTACTGCTGTAAATAAAATTTACAACGTCTTCAAGCAACAGTAGGGCAGAAAAACAAAGAAATACGAAAGCTGCAAAGCCAATGAGTTAAACTCACTGAAGACCTGAAAACAGCAAGAAAGGCTGCCAGAGATCTAAGAATAGAGAAAGACAATCTTGTCTGTGAGCTCGATGAGGAGAGAGAGAACGTCCAGTTTTAGCATAAAGAAAGAAACGAAAAATAATCAACATCTAATGTCCTACACTTGATTACCAAGCTATGAAGATTTTATTGATTTGATGGCCTTTCTAGAGCTAGATGATCATGACAGCAACGTCCTTCGTGTTGAAAGTGACATTACAAGCATATCAAGGGACGTAAAAGAAACTGACTTGAAAACGAGTTGTTTATAGTTTTAGAGAGGCTATGTCTAGGCCACCGTGGTTTAGGCCTCTTTGAGGAGGACTTGGCTCACAGGTTCTGTATTGCCATGGCCGCTGAATAAAAGGAAAAGAAAATATGCAGTTCCCACGCACTGTGGGACTGTATATGTAAGCGAAGCTTTCTGTGCTGTTTGCTTTGATTGGCGATAATTAGCAGTGATGTTGACGGCGAAGGTTTAATTTCTTTAACGTTTAGTTCAATACGAGAGCGGTGAGTTGATGTTAAACGTTACCATCCGTGCACCACTGCTGTTTGTCTGCGTAGTACACAAAACACAAAGGGAGAGGTGTTTCCTTGAGGTGTTGTTGTGCTTCATATTTCATGAGCTCTGAGAGAGCTGAACATTGATTGATTGATTGATTAGTAGAGTTTATTGGCGCAAGGGCCAGATGTGGCCAAAGAGCGCTAAGTCGATGATCCGTGCTAGTCAATGTTATGTGAGTGTTTATTGTGGGGAGTATATGATACACGGCTGCATAGTGGCCTAAAATATTCGCTAAAAGATGGAAAATATACATATGGTGCAATGTGGCTGTAAAAGGGCCTAAAAGTTTATTCGCTCTGAAGTGCGTAAAATACAAGTATAAAAAATGACAGTGACTGATGGTGTCTGCAATGAAAATAGATGTTTCGCGAGATATGGATGATCAGTAAAATATGTGATGGCTGTAGCACTAGTGCCTCAGCAAGGCCTTGAAAGCAAGGGCTGGGAGGCACGTGCTCTAGAAAATGGTTTCATTGCAGCTACGACCTCCAGGTGGAGGCCGTGCTACAAGTAGCCTGGCCAAATTACACTTAAGGTGTCAGTTTCAGTTAAAAGTTTAATAGTGATTGAAAATTAAAAAGGGGTTCATTGCTGAGAAAGAATGCTGGGTGTAATGGTATGTGTTGCAGATAAGCGGAGGGGAAGTACTTTTTTCTTTCTGCCTCTATTTCAGTGCATTGGATCAGAACATGAATAACTGTAAGCCTGTTGCCACATTTGGTACATGTCGGAGGTTCGCTTCCCGTCAAAAGGTAGGAGTGAGTGGCGTACGTATGTCCTATTCTTAATCTACACAGAAGTACTTCCTTATGTCTTGCTATTCTTTCAGTTATCCAGTTCCCTAATTTTGGTTTGATAACGTGGAGCTTATTCAATATTGCATTATCCCATTGATCTTGCCAGTACTTCCTCAGTTTGTGGCGTAAGAAGGGCTTAAGTTCTGTTGCTGCTATGGGTCTATCCACATCCGTTTCATTAAAGACGACTGACGTTGCACTTTCGTCAGCAGCTACATTGCCTTTTATGCCCCTATGGCCAGGTACCCAACATAGGACGATGTTTTGGTTGTACATGAGTGCTAGGCATAGTTGTGTGTACAGTTCATTAAAAACATGGTTCTTATGTTTTCGAAAACTCATTAAGGCCCTTATTACGCTTAACGAATCTGTGAAAATGATGGCCTTATTCAGATTTGTTTGTCTGATGTGCTTTACAGCTGAGAGTATTGCGTACGCTTCAGCCGTAAAAATACTTGTGTTAGGATTTAGAGTACCGGAGGTGGAAAAAACTGGCCCAAGAGCTGCATATGCGACACCAGCAGATGACTTGGAAGCATCTGTGTAAAACTCGGCGCAGCAGTACTTCGCTTGGAGTTCGAGGAAGTGTGATAGTATGTGTGCCTCAGGTGCATGTTTCGTTATTGCAACAAAAGAGATATCGCACTCCATGGTCTGCCATTCCCAAGGCGGTGGAAGGCGAGTGGGAGGCATTAGAATATTTTCTGGGAAGTGTATGTCTGTTTTTTCTGCCATTGCTTCCAAGCGCAGGCTCAAAGGAGTTCTAATAAGTGGGCGGTTACGGTAAAGTCTGGCAGCGGAGAGGTCGCTAACGATGGAATGGCATGGATGTTCGGTGTCTGATTTTACCTTAGTGTAGTATGATAAACTTAGGAATGTTCTACGTAGATGTAAGGACCATTCGTTGGACTCAACATAAAGACTTTCAACAGGGCTCGTTCTAAAGGCGCCTGTTGCCAGTCGTATACCGAGGTTGTGGACTGGGTCAAGAATCTTTAGCGCAGTCTCTGTTGCGGAGTGGTACACCACGGCTCCGTAGTCGAGGCGTGATTGTACGAGACTCTTATACAGGCTAAGCAGACACTTCCTGTCACTGCCCCAAGTTGTTCTAGAGAGCAGCTTGAGGAGGTTCATGGTCTTCAGGCACTTTTCTTTAAGATATTTTAGGTGTGGAATGAAGTGAGTTTTCTGTCGAGGATAACACCTAAGAATTTGTATTCAAGGCTGACAGTTAGTCTTTCTCCCTTAAGGTTAATATCTGGTTCTGGAAGTACACCTCTCTTGTTTGAGAACAGGACACATGTGCTTTTTTGAGGGTTCAATCTAAAACCATTCTCATCCGCCCACTTTGAGAATCTATTCAAGCCAAGCTGTAGCTGTCTCTCGCAACTGCTAAGGTTACACGACCTGAACCCTATCTGAACATCGTCCACATAGACTGAGTAGAAGAGCGTGCGAGGTAATATGGTGTGTAGGGAGTTCATTTTAACGATAAACAGCGTACAGCTCAGTACTCCACCCTGCGGCACACCTGTCTCCTGTACGAATGGTCGAGATTGCACGTTGCCAAGTCTAACACGAAATGTCCTGTCAGAGAGATAGCTTTCAGTTATTCTCAGCAAGTTGCCGCGAATACCCATTGCAGAAAGATCACGAAGGATCCCGAATCGCCACGTAGTATCATACGCCTTCTCCAAGTCAAGAAATACTGATAATACAAGCTGTTTGTGGACAAATGCATCCCTGATGTACATTTCCATGCGCACCAGCTGATCTGTCGTCGATCTGCCTTCTCTGAAACCACATTGATATGGGTCTAATTTCTTGTTTATTTCTAGATAGTGGACCAGGCGACTGTTTACCATCTTTTCAAAAAGTTTGCATAAGCAGCTCGTCAATGCTATAGGCCTATAACTATTTGCCACAGAAGGGTCCTTAGCCTGTTTCAAAATAGGAATTATGATGGCCTCTTTCCAAGCAGAGGGAATGTGGCCGGAAGACCATATAGAATTGTAGAGACAAAGAAGGGTTTTTTGTGATTCAGACGGCAGGTGTTTTAGCATTTCATATAGGATGCGGTCAGAACCTGGGGCAGATTTGTTGCAGCTATTTAGTGCTGCCTGAAGTTCCGCCATGGAAAAAGGTCTATTGTATGCCTCGCATTTTGTGCTTTTCCGTTCTAATGGTTGTCTTTCTATTTGCCTTTTGTATCTTTGGAATGTTTCAGAGTAGTGCGACGAGCTGGAAATATGTTCGAAATGTGCGCCAAGAAAGTTCGCCTGATCTTCCATGCTGTCGCCTTGAGTATTTACCAGAGGCAGCGAGTAAGGCTGTCGACCGTTTATTCTCTTCACTCTATTCCAAACCTGTGTTTCATCAGTGTATGAGTTAATGCCCGATATATACTTTCTCCAACTTTCTCTTCTAGCTTGTCGCCGCGTTCTCCGACCCTGGGATTTGACCTGTTTGAAATTGACAAGATTTTCTGCCGTCGGAGAATCCCGAAGTAAAGCCCATGCCTTGTTCTGTTTCTTACGCGCTATTCGACAGTCATCGTTCCACCACGGAAGACGGCGTTTTGTGGACAATCCACTTGTTACAGGGATACATTTGGAGGAGGCGTCAAGGAGAAAAACCGTAAAATATTTAACCGCAGCTTCTATGCTTAGGGCACACATGTCGTCCCAGGATAAAGAAGCAAGCTTTTTGAATTTTTCCCAGTCAGCTGAGTCAGTTCTCCAGCGAGGTAATTGTGGAAGGCATTCATTAGCCATTGGTGTGCTTAGAACTACAGGGAAATGATCACTCCCGTATGGGTTTTTAATAACTTTCCATTTAAAGTAAGGTAGAAGGGTAGGAGATGCAATGCTAAGATCTATTGAGGAGTATGTTTTGTTTGCTATGTTATAATACGTTGGCTCCTTCTCATTCAAAAGACATGCACCTGAAGAAAAAAGGAACTGTTCAATCAAGCGGCCTCTCGCGTCACAGCGCGAGTCGCCCCATAGGTTGCTGTGCGCATTTAAATCTCCAAGCACAAGATATGGCTCTGGCAGCTGATCTAATAATGTTTGGAATTCTTGTTTGTGAAGCTGAAAATGCGGCGGTATATGCAGTGAACAGATGGTTATCAGTTTACTTAAAAGTACAGCTCGAATGGCCACTGCCTCAAGGGGCGTTTGTAGCTGTAAGTGTTGACAGGCTATAGATTTGTCTGCTATGATGGCTACATCGCCTGATGATGCGAGAGCATCATCGCGATCCTTCCGAAAAATAACATAGTGACGAAGGAAGTGTTTATGTTTAGATTTCAAGTGAGTCTCTTGGACACACAGCACTTTTGGAGTTAGTTCATTAAGGATTTCTTGGATATCATCGAGGTTGCAAAGCAGGCCTCTGATATTCCACTGAATAATTAGTGTATCCATATTAAAATAAATGTTGTGCTATGTGTCGAAGAGAATGTACATCGTTTCGGTTACAGAGCCCTTTTGGGGTCCTGTAATTGGAATTTTGTCTTTCCTGGAGCGGTCGTGAAAATCGCGCCGCTCCTTAGGCGTCAGCTGCGCCTTCTGACTGGGTGTTGTGTCCATGGCCTCTTGAGAGGCACTGGACACGTGCTCTTGTGAGCGGTGTGTTTTCCGTGGAGGCCTTGTCTCGGAAGACAAGGCCTTGGAGCCCACCGTGCTGGTGGTTGATGGGCTTGTGTTGACCTCTGAGCTGTGCTGACTAGTGCCAGCACTAGCAGGGGCCTCCGCTGGGGTCAAATTCGGGAGAGGTAGGGCAGCCTTCGCTGCTCCCACCGTGGGGGCGGGTGGCGTTGCCACACGCTCGCTATGCGTCGCGCTGGCGTCCGCCAAGTGCCGTTGTGGTACTGCCCCCCGACGTACCACTTCGGCGAAAGATGTGCTCTGTGCAAATGTTGGTGCAATGCGTTGTCGTGCTTCTCTGAAAGTTATGTTTTCTTTTACCTTTATCGTAATTATTTGTTTTTCTTTTTTCCAGACCGCGCATGATCGAGAATATGCAGGGTGGCCACCGTTACAATTGCTACAATGGGGCTCAGCCTTACAGTCATCTGCGGAGTGATCATTGATGCCGCATTTTGCACACGTTAGCCGCCCTCGGCAGCTCTGGGAAGCGTGGCCATATCTCTGGCATTTAAATCAGCGTCGCGGGTTGGGGATATACGGTCGTACTCTGATTTTGATGTATCCAGTTTCTATTGTCTCTGGTAACGTGCTAGAGCCAAAGGTAACTATGAGGTGTTTAGTTGGCAGCTCCTTATTGTCCCGTCTGATCTTTATTCTTTGTACGTTTATTACATTTTCATCCTTCCATCCTTCCAGGAGTTCTTCTTCGGTCAAACCCATCAAGTCAATGTCAGAAATTACGCCTTTGGCCGTATTCATGGTTCGGTGTGCTGTTACACTGACGGGGATGTCTCCAAGTTGTACAAGGTTCGTTAGCTTGTCGTGTTGTGCTTTGTCTTTCAATTCGAGTAACAAGTCGCCACTGGCCAGCTTGGTGATTTTATAGCCGCCTCCAATGGTCTCTGTGAGATACTTCGCCACAATGAATGGTGAAATCGTTCTTGCCTTCTTGTCAGGTTTTTCACTGTGTACAACGTGAAATTTCGGAAAAGTCTGAGTGGGTTTGAGAGAAAACTGAAATGTAGCATCGGTGCGCCCCCTTTTAGAGGGACGATCGGTTGGAAAAGGGTTGGAAGTTCCCATGAAATATGTTTAGTATTCAGCGACGATGTCAGTCACCCACCACCGAGCCCAACAAGGGGACAAGGCTGGGTATGTGGTGAAACAAGCCCTGCCATGCCAACTGTACGTCGTCGCTATAACCACATATGTTATAACCAAGGTAGGTCATACCACACCAGGTTAACCCTCGCCGCCAGGAATGTTGGAAGTTATCACAAGAAAAAGAAGACAGGAAAGACTAAAAGGGAGAGGGAAAGACGAAGATGTGCGAAGAGAGAGACAGGAAAAGGCGACTGCCGATTTCCCCCAGGTGGGTCAGCCTGGAGGTGCCGTCTATGTGAAGCCGAGGCCGAAGAGGTGTGTTGCCTCCGCCGGGGGGCCTTAATGGTCCAAACACCCAGCATCGGCTCAACCGCCAGGATCCCCTTTTCCCCAGACACGGCTAAGCCGCGCACGGCTACACGCGGGAGGGTCCAACCCTCGTGTGCTCGGGTCCGTGGTGTCGCAACACACCAAACGCCTGCTGACGCAGACGCCCCTGCCTCACATGGCACATCGCATCGTAGCAGAAGTATTAAACTTGCATTGGATTATGGGGCTGTACGTGCGAAAACCACAATCGAATTATGAGGCAGGCCGTAGTGGCGCACTCCGCATTAATTTTGGCGCCTTGCTGTCCTTTAACGTGTCCCTAAATCAAATTGCGCGAGCGTCTTTCACTTCGCCCCCGTCGAAATGCGGTTGTCTCGGTCAAATGCGCGACCTTGAGCAGTGTCTTTGCCGCATAGCTATCGCGGCGGGCACAGAAGTGTTGATTGGACATGCGACCGCTTCCCTTGCGCCTCCTGGACCCTGCGGTGCGCTTTAATTAATGCGGCTCTACTTCTGCACGCCCAGCGTAAGTTGTGCGCTGGACATATTTGCATGGTTTTATTTTTCTGCAATAGCAGAAGCGCATCGTACCGTACCTTGAACTTAAGTTTGTCCAGCGTTTCCTTGCCTTCTCACGTCACATCTTTCCTATTTCCCCTTCTTGTATTTGTATGGGGAGTGCGAACGAAGAGCGGCAAGGTTGTTCACTCGTTTCGCCACTGCGTCGGTTTTACCCATTCTCTGCCTCCTTTCCCCCATCCTCTCCCATTCTATCTAGCTTCCATCTTGACTTGCACGTTGGTAGAAAGGCAAGAGTTTGCGGGGTGTTACGGATAACTACAGCCGTCAAGACGACAATTTTAAATCGTTAGCGGGTGAAATGCAGTCCCCGAAAAAGGATAAATAAGTACACGTGCCAATACCCATCTCTTAAAAACCCTTCAGAATCGACCCCATACCGAAGAACATGAATCCCGAGTTCAACAAGGGAAGAAGAGCGGCGAGGGCCAAGGCTCTCATCGACCAGCATGCCAACGACGAACACGCGCGGTACGTGGACGCGGCCGAATACCAACGGAACGCCTTCGCAGCGGTCGTCATAGAGGCGTCAACCGGCGCCACGAGGACGGCAGCGAGCGTGAGAAGCGGCGGAGCGGAACAAGCCTAGGAGGGTAGCCATCGCCCTGGCCATCGCAGACTGCCACACGGTCCTGAGTCACTCGAGACGGGTTGGGATACGATCCAATCCATTTTTATTCTTCTATGAATTTCGTTCTCATGATCAGGGTTCCTCGAGAATAATTGACCTAAGTAAGCGTACTCCGTCACACTCTAGAGGCTCACTGCCCATTGGACCACACATCTCCAGTGAATGTGCAAAGGACGTCCTACAAAGGATATTTTGCTGTCCGTCGGACATTCCTAGAAGTCCCGATGATTTACTACGGATGTCCATAGGATCGTCCGACTAAAGAGAATTGCACATCCAACGAACGTCCATCGTACATCAAAATCAAATATTCGGACGTCCGTAGGGACCTTTGAAGATAATCCCATTGGAGCACCAGCGTCCTACAGATGCCCAGCAGAGATCGAAAACGGAACATTCGGACATCCCTAGGATTGACGTTCATAGAAACGTCCCCCGAATGTCTTAATGGGATATTCGGACGTCCAAGAGATGTTTAAATACGGATTATTCTTATTGCATAACCCCAAGTACATCCTAAGGACATTTTTGTCAGGATGTAGGACGCTTCTGGAACATTTTACCAATAGTCCAAAGGACGTTTGTGGGACATTTGGTTGGGGATTTAGGATAACCACAGGGTGTCCATATTGATTATAAATTACCATAATCGGGACGTTCCTCGGAATGGGCCCTACAGCGCAGCAAGCCTGCTGCAATTTACATACCATTAACAAAGCTAGGCCTGGTTTTGTGATGGCTTGTGGGGAATGATGAAAAGGCACTGCATGGCTTTTGAAGACCCATCCCAGGGGTCCAATAACGCGACCAAATATTTTTCTTATGCAAAAGCTGAAGTACCAGGAGACAAGCCAGGAATGCAGCCCACCGCATCTCAAAGCACGTTAAATGAAGGCTGCAGAGCAACTAAGCATTGTGCGCATGGTTCCCTGCTACGCTAAGCAAATACATTACATACAACTTGATAAAAATGCAATAATTCAAAACATATAGACATGCAACCTGTACTTTTTTGTGCTAACAGGGAAGAAGCTACATAACTAAGTTCTGCAGGCGGCTGAATCATTTGACAATCTCATTAAAAATACAGCATTTATTTCAATAAAACACTTGCAGGAAGATCACTCGTTGAACTGTAAAATGCACTCAGCTGTTTTCAGTAAAACCCATCAATGCTAACAAATAAAACTCAATGATCTCATCATACAAGCTCAGCTATTAGGAGTTATTTATACCGCACCATGGTTAGTAAAAGTGCACATTAATCTAACTCTTTACAAATGCACTTTGGGTAGCAAGAAAATTTAAGAATTCGCAGTGGGGCCACTATGGAACTTATCACGAGGCTTGCTGTGGGCTCACTTCCGTGGTAGCAGGCACATCAATGCAAAATTTGCTGAAATGTTTAGATATGTTAGCCACTTTAAGTTGCCAGAGCCTTTCCCTAGGCCATATTCAGTAGTTACATACACGAACACGAGTTATGCTAAATTAAGATGTCACAACTACATTAGGCAATAACAAAATTACTCGAGACTATTTCAGTGGTCATATATAGACAAACAGCGGCTGTATGATCATGCATTTACACTCTAAAAACAATTGCATCTTTGGGGTGCATATTTGAAGCAGAACAATAATCATCTGTCTTGCCCGCATTTCCTTTAACGCTGCAAGCCCGGTACTTCCATGTCACGAACGGCATGCGCATTATCAGCATGGCAGAGCATTCTCGACAGGAAAGTAACGAGCGCAGGGTTTTCAAGAAAAGAAATGCAAGCAAGACAGATGACGATTATTGTTCTGTGGCAAATTTACAACCCAAAGGGTGCAACTGTTCATAGAATGTAGAGCAAATGCGCTGTGCATCCATAACAAGTTCTGGCAAAGGCCACCAGGGCAAACATTGACACTTTCGTGTGTGGTGACAAGACCATTTCAGTTTAGCTAATAATTCGCAGATGCACCTCGGCCAGTATAAAAGAACCTTAAAAGCCCTATGCAAAAGTGTGTGTGTGTGTGGGGGGGGGGGAGTACAAAGGAAGTTGGAGGGCTACTGTGTGCTGGCTCACTTCAACGGTCGTGGGCACATAAATGCAATATTTGCTGGAAAGTTCAGAGGTGTCTTAGCCATGACGGAAGCTACTCCACTTTCTGCAGGCCTCCGTCAGTGGTTGCACACAGTAAAGGTACTAAATATTTTATAGACACACTGGGCATTAAAAAAAATTAAAGGATCACTTAAGCAGTCGCAAACACGGACATTACTGGAGAGTTCACAGATACAAAAGCAGTTACGAGACACTTGCTACAACACAATACCAAACTGATTTCACAGGTACTAGGGTTACAAGACGCTTGCTGCACTTGAGTGGTCACAAACACAAATTCACCATAAGTGGTCATAGGGTTGAAGGCCTCTAAGCAAGTAAACAGAAACTGAATGCGACCTTTCCGTGGTCACAGCCAAATATTGGTGAGCTGTCACAGGTACCTTGGCGACTACACAATTAACTAAAAGCTTACAGCATGCTCGCTTCAGCAGTCATAGATAGAAAAATGCATTATATGAGTTCACCCATATGAAACGCTAATAGAGGATTCATGTGGGCTTGCTTCAGCGGCCACACATAAACACAATTTCATCCTAAAAATTCACGGGTATCAGACAGCCTCGATGGAAGTTACCAGAGACAGAGCATGACTGTTCTTCAATGGCAGCAGTTACAAATACTTCTCAAAAGATCACAGGTATCTTGGCGACTAAACATTTCACTAAGGCTCACTGCAGGCTGTGGGGACCCGTTTTGGGACCCCTGTCTCCTGTTCACGCGCGACTTGGGCCATTCGGCCGCGCGATCGCTGGGGACACGCAGTTCCAAGCCTCATTTTGGATAGCGTAGATTCCCCGCGGCCGCGGGCGCCGGCGCGACGCGGAGCCTGCTGCTTGCGCGCGCGGCTCACGTTACGCCGTGCGCCGCGCGTAAGAACAGTGCCTGAGGAGCGGGCCCCTCTCGGCCTCTCTTCGGTTTCCCTCTCCTTCAGCATCGGAGGTGCGCGGGCGCTTTCGCCCAGACAGATTGACTTTCGGTGCTCATGGCTGTCGGACTTGCGGACCCCCTTGGTCCCGCGCCCCTCTGAGCAAGGCGGCCCCCTTTGGTGTGGCGAACCTGCTCGGAAGAGCCAGCGTAGCGGAGCAGACTTCCCGGGAGCTTTCACCCGTGGTCTGCGACTGCCACCCCAGTGCCGTATTCCTGTATTGTACTCGCATTTTGTACATAGCAGGAAATAAACCCCCATTCGTTGGTGCCACGGCTGGAGTCGTCTCTACGCCTTGCCGGCGAGTCAGCGAACCCGCCGCGGCGCCCCTTTGCGTGCGCTGCGGAGTGGGGACGAGCTACGTGTCTCCTTAGACCTTAGCTAGCCGGGTCCGGGCACATTAGCTCGAAGCCCCACATATCTGGCGCCCAACTAGGTTTCGGCATGGCGTCGGAGCAGGCCCCTTTGCGGCCCCCGTCGCAGCCTGAGTCCTTGGTTGCGGACCTTCTGTCGTTTGAGGCAGCGGACAATGCTGTAAGCTTCAGGGATGCTCTTCGTGGCAACCCCATGCTATCAGATGCCAAGTGCGACCCCCTAGGGACGCCCATTGGTCAGTCCGTTCGCCCAGCGGCACCCTGCGGTCCAAGCAGCGTGAGCCCTTTAACTGCTCAGCTGCTTCGGCGTTCTGCCGAGCAGGAGCCATCCCGCTCCGCCGGCGACTGCGATCCGCTATCCGGCCTCAGTTGGCCTGGAGGGCAGCCTTTTCGCAGCACCGTCGGCCGGCCTCCCATAGGCCCGCACGACATTTCTCCGCCGTTCGCCGGTCCCTTAGGGCCACGAGCGGGCACATCCCGGCAGGCACCCTGTGAGCCTCGCCCGGACCAATTGCCGCTGCACAATGCAGCCGCGCAGTTGCTATCATCGCTGATGGAAATGGCGCAATCTCAGGCTAGCGTCAGGCTTTCCGTGGTGGACCCTAGTCCCCCTAGGCCTGCCCTGCCGAGCAACTTCAGGGTACATATTCCGACGTACAGCGGTTACTCAGACCGCATGAGCGCTAAGGAATACCTGAAGTCTCTATGCCAATACCAGAAAGCGATGAGGCTGGAAGAAAGCGTGATTACAGGCACCATACTGCCTGTCTCGCTGACCGCCCAAGCTGCGCGGTGATACCGCCTAGTCGGACAGCGCGTTCGTAGCATGGAGGAGTTTAGGACGCTGTTCAGCCATGAATTCCTCCCTCCTGACTATGAGCGACGCATGCGGCGCGAGTTGGAGCTTTGAACTCAACACAGGGACGAATCTCTGCTCGAGTACGTGAGAGCCATGCAGGAGCTTTATCTCCTAGCAGAGCACTCGGCGTCGAACTCTGAGAAGGTGGAGCGGGTGATTCGGCAAGCCCATCCAACCTTCGCCGCTTACCTTCGAAACGGCCGGTTCCACGACCTGGACGATTTGGCCGCTGAAGCGAAGCGTATTCAGGGTGACATTCTGGCCGCGCGGGCCTACCGCCCGCCGCCGCCAGCGTCGTTGTCCCTTGAACCCCGGTGCGCTTGGAACGGCGGCAACGTGCTTACGCCCGCCCCTTTCTGGCTAACCGACGCAACGGCAGCCCTCGTTGGAGAAACGGAACGAGGCGCGTGGGAGCTCTCTGACCGCGCTCTTGACCCGTACTCGTATGCCAGGCGGGCGCACACAGTCGCCCAGCCCGGCCGAGCAAGAATCTGGGACCACCGAAGCGGCCCGGCGGTGGAAACTGATACCAATGCCCACGCGGCGCAACAGAAACCACCGCCGGCGCGCAGCGCTCCGCGAGCAGCTCCGCCTGCACGCAGTGTCGTCTGCTACAAGTGCAATGAGACGGGCCACATTGCCCGGGAGTGCACAAACCGCCGCGCTACCGAAGGGCACAATCGCCCGACGGGAAACGGCGTGCGCCGCCGGTGACTCTGCCTTCGCCGGCGGTGCCTGAAACAAGGGGTTCCTTAGCCCCGATGGCGTGTAGGGTTGGAATTGATGACCCGTCGCCAGCCCCCTTCCTTGCGCTCACGATCGCTGGTCGAACGTTTGCAGCGCTACTGGACAGTGGCGCCACAGCCTCGCTGTTCGGGGAGGAAGTTTTGGCTCACTTACGCCGGCACTCAGTCCGGCTGCGAGCCTGCAACACCGCCTTCCATCTCGCGAGCGGTGCGGCTACCTCGTGTGGCTCGGCGAGATTGGTTGTGCGCTGGGAGGAGCGTGTACGCCGTCACAGGTTCGTGTACCTCCCTGGTCTGTCCGTACCCGTGATAGTAGGCCGAGACTTTCTGGCCCGCACTGGGATCGTGATAGACATTGCGAACAAAGGATACAGGGAGGGCCCTGGTGCGCCCCTGAAACCTTTTGCGCGGTTCCCTGTCGCTTCGGTGGCACCTAGAGCCCCAGGCGCGGCACCACGGCAGGAGGAGGGGCGAGTCCCATTGACCCCCCAGACTCCGGCTGTCACAAAACCCGCTGTACGCGGCCCCTCGTCGGCCAGCGAAGTGGGCAGAGCTCGTTGCGAGACTCATTCTCCCGAGCCGAGCGCAGCGCTAGCGGATCGGATTTCATGTAATCCTACGATCGCAAGCGCGCGCGGCGAAACGAACCGCTCGCTTCCGCCTTTGCCTGGCAGTTTGTCGGAACGTGAGAAGGCGCGCCTGTCATCGCTGCTGAACCAATTTCACGCGATGTTTACAGATCGGCCGGGACGCACCACTCTTGTGCGACACCGGATCGACACAGGCGACGCGCTACCGTGGAAGTGCAATCCCAGGCCCGTGAGTGTGGCCAAAAGGAAAGCTATCGACCTCGCAATGGACGAAATGATCGAGACTGGCGTAATCCGCCGATCTAATAGTCCGTGGGGTTCTCCGGTAGTGCTGGTCCCGAAAAAAGACGGCTCCTCTCGTCTTTGCGTGGACTAATGCCGACTCAATGAAGTCACTCGGAAGGATGCTTACCCTATGCCGAGCATTGACTCAATCGTGGCGAGCCTAGGTGGTGCACATTATTTTACCACTCTAGATGCTAGCCACGGTTACCTGCAAGTGCAGATGGAGCCATGGGACGCGGAGGAAACCGCTTTCACCTCACATAGAGGCTTGTACGAGTTCACTCGCATGCCCTTTGGCTGCTCGGGCGCTGCAGCGACTTTCCAGAGATTGATGGACAGAGTTCTCGGAAGGGCAAAATGGCAATACGCCCTAGCCTACCTAGACGATATTGTCCTCTTCTCTCGCACCTTTGAGGAACACCTCCGCCACTTGGAGGACATCCTCGGAAGGCTGCACGCTGCCGGGATCACTCTGAACCCGAAGAAAGCTCAGATCGCAGAGACCCGTGTCTCACTGCTGGGCTTTACAATAGAGCGAGGCCGTGTTTTGCCGAGCGAGGACAAGGTCCGAGCTATCCTCGAGTACCCAACGCCGGCTAACATACAGGCCCTCAGACGCTTTTTGGGCATGGTGAATTACTACCGCCAATTTGTGCCCAACTGCGCCGCTCTACAGGCTCCCTTGACCTCGTTGTTGAGGAAGTCTACAAGCTGGAGCTGGGGTCCGGAGCAAGACGATGCATTCAGGGCTCTCTCTAAAGCTCTTGTGGACACAGCCGAGCTGAAGCTGCCCGACCTGAACAGGGAGTTCGTAGTCCAAGCTGACGCGAGCGACCTGGGAATAGGTGCGGTGCTACTCCAAGAACATGAGGATGTTCTTCGGCCAGTGGCCTTTGCCAGCCGGTCGTTGACGCCCGCAGAGCGTAACTATTCCGTGACCGAACGCGAGTGTCTAGCGATAGTGGTCGCTCTGCGTAAGTTCGATCACTACGTCGACGGAGTGCCTTTTGTTGTTGAAACGGATCACATGGCGCTCACCTGGCTTATGCGCTTGCGCGAGCCCTCGGGCCGCCTCGCGCGCTGGGCATTGACGTTACAGCGCTACAACTTTGTTGGTCGCTATCGGAAGGGGAGCACAAACGTGGTGGCCGATGCCTTGTCGCGCGCCCCCGTTTCAGACCCGGACACCTTTGACCGGCACCCCTCCGCGACAACGCTTCTGAACGAAGCCGGAGCCCTTGTCTCCAATGGCACGGAAGGAGCGAGTTCAGGCGGCTGTGCGGCCTATAAGCCGCCGTCGCCGGGCGAAAGTGCGTACCTGCTGGACCCTGTAACGTCCATGGGTATCACATTCAGCAGACGGGAGCTGCTGGAAGCTCAGCGGAAAGACCCATTTTGTCAGGAAGTCACCGACGAGCTCGAAAAAGAGCACAGCTCCGAAAGGGAGCGAGGCGGCAACGCCGATGGGCGCAAATTGACAGCTGGTATTGCTGTTGGCGCCGGGTGCGACGCAGCTGGTATTGCTGCAGGCACGTTGGATTCGTATCTGCTGGATGCTGATGGAGTGCTCCTGCGCTATCTCCCATCTGAAGAGGCTCCTAATGAGTCCTTTAAGGTGGTGATCCCCCGCAGTCTACGGAGGGCCACATTGAGCTATTTCCATGACTCGCGGTTGGCCGGACACGTGAGTGGCCGTAAGACTTATCTTAAGTTGAGCCGCTCCGCAACCTGGCCAGGCATGAAGCGTGATGTACTTCATTATTCTCGCTCGTGTCGCGTGTGTCAGACTGTGAAGCCCCGTGGTGGCAAACCCCCCGGCCTCATGCAGCCGATCGACAGCCAGCTACCCTGGCAAATCGCGGCCTGTGACGTTATGGGACCTTTCCCAAGAAGCCGGCAAGGTCACACATTCCTGCTGGCCGTCACAGATCATTTCACGAAGTGGGTGGAGCTATTTCCCCTTCGGAAGCTAACGGCACGCGTCATATGGGACAAGTTGCTCGAGGTATTCACCCGCTTTGGCTTTCCGGCGGAGTTGATCACTGACAACGCGTCCTATTTCACGGCCAAGGTGTTCGTCGATGTATGTGCAGCCTTTGGCACAAAGCACCGCAAAACAACGACTTATCACACTCAGGCCAATCCCACCGAGCGGATGAACCGAAACGTGAAGCCCTTGCTCGCGGCCTTTGCCCGGCAACACAGGGACTGGGACGCCTGTCTGCGCGCGATAGGTTTCTCTTTGCGCACATCGGTGAACCGTTCGACTGGGTACACGCCCGCTTTCCTCAATTTCGGGAGAGAGCTGCCAAACCCTATGGATCGCGTTCTGCGAACCAACCGGCAGCGGGGCGAGCACCGTTGCGTCGGGTCTCTCAGACTACGCGGTGCAAGTGCGCGCTAGGATGAGCGAGGCCCTTTCTCATGCCCGCACCAACCTGGCGAAAGCACGCGCTGGACAAAAAGCACAATACGACCGGTCGCATAGAGAGGTACATTATCAAGTAGGTGACCTAGTCCTCAGGCGCAATCATGTGCTGAGTGACGCGACAAAGGGCATCTCAGCCTCTCTGTCGGCCAAGTGGTCGGGCCCATACCGAGTGGAGACCAAAATGTCGCCTCTTGTGTACAAGCTGGTGGACTCAAACGGTAGACCATCCGGCGGTCCAGTGAACGTTTCTGACCTCAAACCTTTCGTTGCCAGAAGCAGCAACTGGGAAGAGGAAGAGACACAGCAAGCGCAACCGAGCAAGACGGCGGATCTCATTCCGCGCACTCGCCGGTATAACTTGCGAAAACGCTTAGTCGCCGCTTCTCGCTGGTAGGCAGAGGGACCTATTCCCCGCCGAGCGGGCAAGCGGAGAGGTGTGACTATAGCGTGAATGCACGCGTTAAAGCGGAAAAAAGGCACTCATTAGCCGAATAAGACGCTTTTTCGTAGTGCGCAGCTTCTGCTGAGGGCCGTGGTGAACCCAAGTGATCCGCGAGCCCGCCGGCGTGAGCTGTGAAAGCCGACCTAGCCGTTGCCTTACTGCTCGCGCCCGGCGAACTTTATCCTCCAGTGGCGCTCGAGTGCCATGAAAGGCACGGTTAGCGTTTCAGCGCTGGCCGGAGGGATGCATGAGGCTACCATAAGCCCAATATGCCCCTTTCCGTGAGCCTCCTCCTTCCCTCTGGCAGCCGCCTGCAAAGGCGAATGCGCCAGAACGATGCGTGATTGGCAAGCTGACGGATGCAGTGTGAGCTTCGTGTTCTCCGTGTTCTGTGCGTGAACATTGTCAGCGGAAGGTGAGATTTGCTTGTAGTGTTGTTATTATAATCGGAGTGCGATTAATTGTGTGAAGTGTTGATTGTCAGTGTGGTGCCAGACGGACGCCAACAATGAAGCCGTCGCAACACGCCTCGAGGACGACGACTGACTCGCCCAGGTCTCGCGGGAGCCGTCGCCGCCGCCGCGGGCGCCTCCAGTCGCAAGCCGTTCGAGAGGCCACTGCGGTCGCACTCGCTCCTGAGACCACAGCACGACCCGTGGCGCAAGCTGGCGCTGTTACCACCTCCGCATCCTTCCAGGTGCGGTCGTTGCCGGTGTCTCCACAGCCAGCTGCCCGTTTGCCTCCACGCCACCATGTCGCTACCTGGGCCTTCCAATCCGGTTCCGAAGCACCGCTTTGCTTCGTGTCGACGAAACGGTGGAAGGAGCAAAGAAAGGTGGAGAGCCACATGAGCGGGCGAGAGATACCACGCATTTTCCGCGGCCGCACGCTATCAGCCATGGTCGAGGCCTCGGGTGGATCCGTCATGGCCTCGGACCCTTCGGCAGTGTACTGCGGCGTGTGCGGTGTGCTGGGGCTGTGTGCTGCCCATGACTCCAGCGCGGTGCACAAGCTTCACGTAAAGGGGACGGAGCCAGCTGCCGAGGAGCCCGGGACGGATCCAGCCCCACAGGTGCTGCAGAACACGGACCCGGACGTCGACCCTGCCCTGCTGCGTTCCGTTGTCGGCGCTCTCGCTTCGGACCCTATGTTCGCGGCGACCATCGCGGCAGCTGTGCAGCAGGCGACGGCGCTGGCGCCCCTCCACAACTCCGTCCTATCGCCGGAAGCCGGAGGCACCGACCCTGCGAGAGAGACGGTCGACTTCGATATTTTCGCTTGAGAAAATAAAACAGGTCAGACGTCAGCTTTGCCTTTGATTCCGGTCGGCTCCCTCATGGGCCGGCTCGAGTCTTCAGGAGGGGGGGGGGATGTGGGGACCCCTTTTGGGACCCCTGATTCCTGTTCACGCGCGACTTGGGCCATTCGGCCGCGCGATCGCTGGGGACACGCAGTTCCAAGCCTCATTTCGGATAGCGTAGATTCCCCGCGGCCGCGGGCGCCGGCGCGCCGCGGAGCCTGCTGCTTGCGCGCGCGGCTCACGTTACGCCGTGCGCCGCGCGTAAGAACAGTGCCTGAGGAGCGGGCCCCTCTCGGCCTCTCTTCGGTTTCCCTCTCCTTCAGCATCGGAGGTGCGCGGGCGCTTTCGCCCGGACAGATTGACTTTCGGTGCTCATGGCTGTCGGACGTGCGGACCCCCTTGGTCCCGCGCCCCTCTGAGCAAGGCGGCCCCCTTTGGTGTGGCGAACCTGCTCGGAAGAGCCAGCGTAGCGGAGCAGACTTCCCGGGAGCTTTCACCCGTGGTCTGCGACTGCCACCCCAGTGCCGTATTCCTGTATTGTACTCGCATTTTGTACATAGCAGGAAATAAACCCCCATTCGTTGGTGCCACGGCTGGAGTCGTCTCTACGCCTTGCCGGTGAGTCAGCGAACCCGCCGCGGCGCCCCTTTGCGTGCGCTGCGGAGTGGGGACGAGCTACGTGTCTCCTTAGACCTTAGCTAGCCGGGTCCGGGCACATTAGCTCGAAGCCCCACAAGGCTGACTCAGCGGTCGAAGACGACTACATTGCAGTTCACGTGTACTAAGAAATTTAGTGGGGCATTCCTGTGGACTTGCTTGAACAGTCACAGTGACAAAAATTAACCCAGAGTTCACAGATACATCAGCCCATAAGAAAGTCGCCACACGCTGGGTGAAGCCGCTGGGTGAGGAGTGTTCGCCCATAGTTCCAGATGCAGAAGAGAAGAGATCACGGGTACGCTACACAATTTACTAGTCATCCTGAAGGATCGGTTCCTGCGGGCGCAGACACGAAAATACAGTATTGAGATCAGAGGTACTAAGAAAGCAGATTTCCGTGGGCTTGTTTCTGAGCTGATCCTCGACAAAGAATGATGCCGACCCAAAGTGACACCAGGTTGATGGCAGGAACACAGCATGACTGTAAAGTATGCAATAAAAAACGTGTTAGAAATGTTTACAAAAATTGCTATCTTAACAACCTGCACATTTAACAGCAATCTGCAGGTTCTGACAGCAACTTTGCTTCTTTGTGGCTTAAAACAAACTCGTTGAGCGAACAGTTATCAGAAAATAAGTAATGATTTCAACTCTGTACAAAGATAAAAGGAATTCTCCTAGTCACTACGTCAGCATAGCAGAGTTTCGTCCGAAAAGCAAATTACCAAACTGCTATATTTAAGCAGCTGTACGTCTTATCGCCACTTTAAATTACAGTAAACCTTCGCTTCCTTGTTAAATTAACAAAAAGTGTCGTGTGCAAAGCCAAACATGAACACATCTGCCTGACGGCAAACACGCTGTATGAACGCTGGCGTGAAGCGGGGCAGCAGCGACACGCGATCGCTTCTTGCTGCTTCCAGCCACAACGCCTTTCCAGAGCCAAATTTACGCGTACTTCGACGCTAAGCTGCGCGGGAACAGCGCCCACGAAGCCACTACCCACCGCGGCGCACGTCCGCGTCAACGGAATTTCATCAGGAGTGTCCGTACAATTTCTATCGCAATAATAATACAGAAATTAGGCGATTGTCGACTACATAACTCCAGTAAATATACAATGACAATATGGGGATGCAACAGTCTCGTAATCTTGTCCAGCGCGTCGCGCACACATGTCCGCACATACGCTGGCCCAAATGATAGCAAATGCGAGAAAACTGAAGCAGCACGGTTGGTCAACCGCCCTGCGTGCGAGGTGCTGCCATTGAAATACAAATGCCTACAATATAGTTCCATTATTTGGAACTTCCGCGGTTGTATTGGTCTTGCAAACGCGATTATGCAAAGAAAACTCAAACGGTAGGCAAAACTTGGGCGACACGATCGCCCCCATCGAAATGCGGCCGCCGTGGCCGGGATTCGATCCCGCGACCTCGTGCTCAGCAGCCTAACACCATAGCCACTGAGCAACCATGGCGGGTTACAAAATTTCAGCTATTTCAACTTACGCAGTTGTACGATTGATTGCTCTCGCAATCGCAGTTACGCAAAGAAAACGCAAACGAAGCTGAAGCAAGGCTATTCTGGACAGTGTGTGTCAGGAAGCTATTATAATTAATATTCATTTTCTTATTATGCGCCACTGTTCAGTAAAGACAACGATAACTCTCGCGGACTCATCCTGTGGGCTACATGGGAGTTAACGGTTCGAAAGTTTCGAATTCAGAATTTTTTTTTGCGGACATCAGCGCTGCGCAGAAATATAGGACAGAGTAAGCTCGGAAGTATGCAGAAAAGTAGTACGATGTGACCAAACGCAACATAACGCACGGTCAATCGCCGATTGATGTTACCGTCGCTGCAAAAGATGGGGATGTACTACAATGCCCGTCATTCGATTATGCGCAGACACGACACTTGCAGGGCTGCTAATAGAAAAACATTGACTTCTTGAACTGTCACTTACCTCTTGATAGGCGTAAGATGTACAGGCGCCACAGAAATGGAGCTCCAAAGCGCACGACAAAAACGTTCACATGGAGCTGACCAACGCTCACCCTGAAACTCATGAGCACATGGCACGATACAACCACCACGTTCAGAGAAAGCCGCGAAATGAGCGTGTGAGAGCGCGGAGAACATCTATCTAAAGCCCCATCAACCCAGGAACCTTCAGGCCTTCAGGCATTCCGAGCTTACACAGAAGGGCTGAGAGATCCAATAAGACGGCGTCGTTAAGTCATATGACCGACTACGCGCAAGTAAGCGCAAATCGTGCGTGTAGACAGTGGTGGTTCGAATGGGTAAAGGCAGTCACTGCTCTGTACAACTGCAGGGGTAGCAGGCGTTGCAGAAGTTGCCGTACTCTTCTCTCTCGACATGTTCGAAGAGAGTAGGAGCATTGGACACGATTGATTCGGTCCTATAGACGTCAGACTCTGCCCAGGCGGCGCTGCGGAAAAGGCCGTCACCAGCGCCCCCATCGCGGCCTTGACGCTAAGTGGGTAGTGCAAAAAGAGCTGTCTGCAAGCGAAAGTGCATAGGCCACAATGGACCCACCGCTTTCGGTTGTGTTGAGGCACGGTTTTCTCAAAATCAAGGACCTGGAAAGCTTCTTCCGCCCATCCACCCTTCGGAAAGGGAGGAAGCTCAGCAGGGCGAAGTACGTGTATAATGTAAAAGAAGTCTCGGGTGTTATTTCGGCGTGCTGCAACTCGCAAGTACAGAGAGCATCGTACGTCATCGAGTTCGAGGTAAGCACTCCGACGTCCCTTCTCCAGCGCCTAAATGTGTTAAATTTGGATACGTACATAATGTCAAAGCTATGAAATACATACACGATTAATTCAGTTAGCTGCGTAGCTTACGGTCAGTGGCACAAAGCTCGCATTGGCGACCCTCGCGTTTTCGGTTGCGTTCTCGCTTCAGCTCTCGCTTCCTGTGCGTTCGATCGTGTTATCGCGCACCTTTGAGTTGTCTTCCGTTTGTATTTACTGCAAATGTGGTGGTGGTGGTGGTGGTGGTGGTGATGTTGAAGCAGGCGGGGTTAGCCTGGCATACATAGCCGGCAATTGTTCCGCCTGATCCTCCTTCGAGTTGAGATCAGGGGGTGTGTCACCAGGTGTCGATGAGCCCCGTGTCTCGCAGGAAGGCTATCAGCAGTCGTTGCGCTCTCTTCCTGAATGCCGCGGGCCCTCCGGGGAAAACAACGTCTTCAAAGGTCCTGTGCGTGATACCGCTTTTTTGCAGGTTGTCGACCAACGCTTTTCTTTCTGTGTCAAACTGTGGGCATAGCCAAATGAAATGTTCGATGTCACCAATGTCACCACAGAAAACACAGAGTGGGAAAGCGCGAAGTCCAGTCTTGAATAACCAAGCTGGGGTGTATGCGGAGTCGGTCCTGATGCGGTATAAAAGCGTCGCTTGTTCGCGTGTAAATCCATGAGTCACACAGGATTCGTGTGGATTCTTGTGCATCTGTCTAAAGTGAAGGCGAATTGCATCCTTAGGGTTTTGAAAAGCTTTTGGAGCTTTCACTTTTGGGACACATGTCAGCGCTAGGCGTGCAAGGGCGTCAGCTTCCTCGTTTCCATCAATTCCTACGTGTGATGGAATCCACTGAAACGTTATGTTAAATCCTTTGCTCGTTAGGTCGTCAATCAGTGCCAGAGACTGCCTTGTAAATTTCTCTAGAGGTAGGCCCCGATGTAATCTTTGTAATGCTGACTTGGAATCCGTCAGCACCACGACATCTCGTGCAGAAAAGGCACGTAGTTTCCGCAAAGCCGCGGTGATTGCGGCGCTTTCTACTGTTGTAGAGGAAACTACGCGATCCAGTCGGCCAGACCATGACACACCAAGGGATGGTATGCAGAATGCCGCTGCACAGCTATCTGTTTGTGCGCACACCGGACCGTCTGTGTACACTTGTAGATGGCTTTGAAACACAGCGCTCAAGTGGTTCAGCACAATAAACTTGGCTTCGGCAGTTGAAATGGTGCGTTTCGTCGGTAGGTGGGGTACATTGAGGCTGCAGGTAACATCCGGAAAGGACCATGGCGGGTCAAGGCGACTTCGTTTAGGCCATTCCAATCCTAAAAATCGGAGGGTGTTCAGCGCCGCATGGAAATGTGAGCGAGTTCTTGATCTTAGCCGCCGGAGAAGCGCCGTGCCTGCGCGTGACTCGCCCAGCCTTAATAGCTGCGTCAGCAAGGCCTGAGATGCCAAGAGGCGGAGTGGAAGAGACTCTGCCTCATTAGTGACTTTCTTGTTTGAAGCCGCGGTTGGAACTCCCATCGCCAAGCGAAGTCCCTTTCTGTGCACTGCCTCCAAGCGCTCGAATTGACTCGATGACGGTGATATCAGAGGGAGCTGATAGAGAATGCGGCTTGTTATCAGTGCAGCGTTCAGTTTAAGCATGGATATAGGATTGTTTCCCCAACGAACACCTGCCAATCGACGAAGTGCGTTGATTCTTTGCACTGATGCAGCCACAACACTTTCGACCGCACCACGCCATAGTAGCTTGTTGTCGATGGTGACGCCCAGGAATCGAACATGAGTTGCACGAAGAATTGAATGCCCTCTGATATTCAGCGTCAGACGTGTTGACTTGCGTCTCACTCCCGGGAAAAGCATGAAGGCTGATTTTTCTGCTGATATGGATAGGCCAAGCGTCGATAAGTGGCGATCGATAGTGGAGATTGCGGCCTGGGTTATCCGGGCCAAACGTTTGTGTTGGTACCCCGAGATCCAAATGCAGATGTCATCTGCGTAGATGGACATTCTAACTGCCGTCCGACCTACTTTCAGGGCATCTGGAAGGCTGGCCATGGCAACGTTAAAAAGCAAGGGGGATAGGACACTTCCTTGTGGGACGCCGAGGGAAATGCGTCGCTTGACACTCATTATACTTCCCAGCTTAACTTGTACATATCGATCACTGAGAAATTCATGGACGAATCGAAGAGCATTTCCCGAGACGCCCATGGCTCGGAGTCCGTTGATGATGCCTGTATGAAGCACACAGTCGTATGCCTTGGCAACGTCCATAAAGATGGCGAGTGTGGAAAGGCCGTCTACGCGATGGTGCTCGATATGGCTTAGTAGATCCAAGACACTGTCCTGGGCACTCAACCGTGGACGAAATCCGGTCATACATGATGGCAGTCTATTTCCTTGCTCAAGATACTATGTTAATCTCGTACATATTAGTCTTTCCATCAACTTTGATACGCATGATGTTAGCGATACTGGCCGATATGAGGTGAGGTTTGCAGGATCCTTCCCGGACTTGAGCACTGGCACCACCCATGCTGTCGTCCACGCTTCTGGGATCTCTCCTGTGCTCCAGACGTGATTAAATATGTCCAGAAGTGCTCGTTTTCGTTCATATGGCAGATTTGTCAGCATCTGATTGCTGATCGAATCGGGACCCACAGCACAGCGTCTTCTTAATTTGCTAAGCGCCAAATCCAACTCACGAAAGGTGAACGGCGTATCCATGGTATGGAATGCTTCAGATAACAGAGGGTTCGATACTCCTGCTGATCTGCCAGATGTGTATACGTCTGCAAAATCTTCTGCAAGGGTTTGCAAATCTTTTCCTTGCTTTAAAGCAAGTGCTTCGAATGGCCTGTGTAGGCGAATCTTTCCGGATAGGCTATTCATTACTCCCCATATCCTTGTCATGGGAGTAAACGCCGATGAACTCTCACAGAAAGCAGCCCATTGAACTCGTCTTAATCTTTTTGTGTGACGACGGATGACAGCGTTTATCCTGTTGTATTCAGTTTTCGCAGATGGATTTCCCGTTTTTCTCACTAGTTTTCGCTCCGCTCTCCTACGCGCTGCGCAGAGGTTCTTTAGTTTCAAATCAGGAGTAGGGAAATGGTCTGGCAGTTTCAACATTGAGGTAGCCACTCTTTTGCTCCGCAGCATATCTGCGAACAGCTCACCAGGGGATTCGTCCAACGCTTCTCTGTATGTGTCCCAGCGGGTCACAGCACAGAATTGTCGCCCAGCAGTGTGAAATCCGGTAATGTTGGTGAAGATCGGAAAGTGGTCACTGCCCATCCTGTCTGGGGCCGTTGTTGACGATACGACAAGGTCTGTAGAATGGATCACGAGGTCTATGGCACTCCATGAATCTGGTGGTCTGAAGAAAGTCGGTTTGCCATCGTTCGCGATACACAAGTCAGCAGCTTCCGCGGCTGTGACTAGTTCCTTGCCTCGGGAATCTGCAGTCTTATCTCCCCAAAGCGAATGATGTGCGTTAAAGTCCCCGCAGATTATTATAGGAGAGGGGCAACGAATGCAAAGGTCCTTTATGAATGCCTCCATGGAGACCTTCCTGCGCGGACTTATATACACCGACACCACACTGAGTTTTCGTTTTCCTAGGCACACTTGCACAGCGGTGACTTCCAAGAAGGTAGAACAAAGGTCTTGCACTGGTAAGGTGACGTGAGGTATTTCTCGCCTGATGTATATCATCGCACTTCCATTTGCAAATGATGTTATACTCGGATTTCCATGTCTGATATACCCTGGGATCGTCCTTCCATTTGGGAGACCGGCCTCCGAGAGGGCTAGAATTGGTATAGGTATGTCTCGAAGGAAAAGGCTGAGTTCAGAAAGACGCTGTAGAATACCGGCGCAGTTCCATTGCATTATTAAGGGCACTTTTGGACGACGGAATTGACCAAGTGGGCGAAACGTTGCCATTATGCTACTGAGTGTATGTGGAAGTAGAGCAGAGTATTACTGACTCAAGAGCCAGCACTGCTTCCAGCATATCCTTCGTTGAACTAGCAGGCATCTTCGCGACGTGGGACCGTAGTGCCGTGAACAAAGCGCGTATCACATGCTGGCAGTTTTCCTGCTGACTGTTGCCAAGTGGTACTTGAGGTCGGTTTACTGCGGCCGCATAGGTGCGCTTTTCGGACTCTTTTCGAACAGGTTTCACAGCCGCTGTGACCGTTTGCGTTGACTCAATAACTTCGTTTATCGGTGTGAGACGCGGGAAATGAGATGCGTACTCTGTTTCCAAACCAGTTAGTTGTGGCGCTCTGGACGTCTTCGTGTTTGATGGTGCGCTTGCACTCTTTGGACCCAGAACAAACATCTTATTTCTTCGCTGAGCAGCTTTCCGCGCCGGGCATCGACCGTAGCTAGCAGGATGGTCACCGCCGCAATTTGCACACACAAAGTTGTCTTTACTTGCACACGTCTTAAAGTCATGAGGTCCCCCACAGCGCTTGCACCTCTGTTCCCCACGACAGTACTTAGCGATATGTCCGAAGCGCTGACACTTAAAACAGCGTGGTGGTGTCTCCACGTAGTCGACAAGCTCGTGTCTGGTGAAACCAAGGTTGATTTTCTCCGGGCGTTCAGAATTTGGAGCAAATGTGAGAACCACCGAGTTAGTGCGCCTTGACTCCCATTCAGATGACGAGGTTTGGACCCGACGGATGATTCTTCTTGCATGGAATACTCCCTGAGGTCTCAGGTAGGTGAGCAGCTCCTCATCGGAGTACCATTTAGGGACTCCTCTAACAATGCACGTGTTTTTCATATAACTGTGTGGGACACGGGCAGATATGACTATGCCACCGATATTCTTGGTCTCTAGAAGGACGTTGGCTTGTCCTTCTGTCTCTACATTTAAGAGCAGTGCTCCCTGTGCTGTGAAGTGGCTCTTCACTGGTGCTCCACCGAGAATCGTCTCAAGCTGAGAATACAGGACAATAGGGTTTACTTGCCTTAAATCATCTCTTTCGGAAGTTGCAGTGATTAAAACTGGAATGCCCTCCGCCCTGTCTTTACGATGGCGCACAATTCGGAAACCACCCTCGTCCATGTCTAGGTCTGAAGCGTTCGCCACGTTGTCGTCATCGATGATAGTTGACTCGTCTTCAGATTCACCAGTGTCTTGTCGCTTGCAGTCAGGCTGGCTTGTACAAACCAGCTGGCGTTTCTGACCCGGTGTCAGCCCTTGGGAGTTCATGGCGGGGTGCTCGTCGCTGCCAGCTTGGTTCCTTCTAGCACCTTGTGAGGCGGCGGGTGGCGCAGCACCCGTCGGTCTCCGATACGGAAGGTACCTTTTCGAGTCGACAGACGTCTTGAACCGTTCTGATCAGTAATATTACCAGAAAATAACGATAAATGTAGGCAGAGCTACTCAGACAGGCTAGCAGCTGGTTCTTCGTCTTCTTCGTCTTTCCCCGAAATCTCTACTGCAAATGTGATACGTACGTGTCCGCTTTCTCACGGTACAACCGAAGGCAAAACAAACCTAAAGGTGTTCACGAACAATATTTTGGGATTTATTTGTTTGAACTCATGTTAGCATTTGCTAGTTAAAACCGGAACGTTTAACCTTCAAAACGTGCGTGCGCGATGCTGTGTGGATTGTGGGAGGTCCCGGTGTGTGCGATGTTTATCGCGCGTCTTGAGTCTGCCTTTAGCTGCTTACTCTGTGTGTCACGGCGCGCGCCGCGGTCAGAGATTGCTGAGCTTCGTAGTCCGTGGGAACGGGACTCTAGCTCGAGACAGCTGTAAATTAACTAAAGGAGACCTCGCGAAGCGAGGGTTTTGAGACTTCAGGGCACGGTTTGAGAGCGTCGTTTCTCCGAACACGCCGAGTGCACATCGTGCGATAATTAAACCGCATTTACTCCGGACAGTCCGAGTTCCTCAGATCAGCGACATATACAGGATCCGGAGAAAGCGACTCGCGAATATCACTCTGTGTATGATTAATTAACCTGTAGCTGCTCGCCACAGCACGATTCTTAGTGCACTGTGCGTGTAGACATCTTACCTAACGGATTTAAAACTTTCTTGCGGCAAACGCGAAGGGTGTCGCCTATCTCATGCCGCTACCGTGTATGTCTGTTCGTTCATCCAAGCGCAGGGGGAATGCACTACTACGACGGGAAATTGAATATCAACCGACAGGGAAGCGATTCGCGAGTTCCTTTAGTAATGTCAACAAGTTCCTCTAGTAATGTCACTCGATAATTAGTTGCGAAAGTGTTGCAGGGCCCCTTTAAAGCCAGCACATGTAGCTCATCTGGCGTTATGAAACACATGCACACACAGTCTGAGTGCTTGTACACTAAATATACTAATGTGTGCCTGCATGCACTTAATTGTACCTTGCAGGTCACATTCTTTTACTAATCTGCGAACACTGCGTTTCAGCTTAACTCTGACCGTTGCATTGCAACTGCAAAGTGCACCTGCAAGGCTGGGTGCCATGGTGCATGTAAGCACGCTGCAGCTGTAGCTGTGTGCATAAATGAACAACAGCTGCCTTCATGCACAGAGCAGCCACAGACATGGGGCCATCCAACAAGGCCGAACATTGATGCCAAGGAGTCCATTGAGGAACTATTTGGCAGTAAGTTCAATCTGTAATTTGTTATGCTTGAGAAGACACTTTTTTCTTCATTCATTAAGCAGTCCTTACCTACTTTGCTAGTGGATTTATGTTTAACCTTTTTGATCCAGGTGACAAAGAGGTGTTCCTAGGTGGAGTAAGGCCAGCCAGAGTGGCACCTTCACATGCATGGGAGCACTTTTCCGCAATTGAATCGCCACACACCCAGATACAAGAGCTTGCTGCTCTCAATAGAGTTGATAAAGAGGTGAGGTGTGTGCTTGAGAGCTTACTTGACGACGCGTCCAAGGCAGCAGAACTGTCACGCCTACAAGAAGTGTGCACCTGGGACAAAAGTATGCCCATTTATAGTGTGATGGCATCCAAGCTTAAGGCGCCAACCATAATCACCCTTGCACGTCGCCGACCAGTGGACTATATGTCAGTCGCTGAGAGAGACTTCTTCTTTTCTAATGTGGTGTGCACCCAGAAAGATGCTGAAGAAATTGCTCTCAGCACGGTGAAACAGGCTGGATGTGGAAGGGATACCTCCTCATGTTCTTATGTTGGCAAATTTTAGCAAACAATATTTTTGTGTATGTCTTGTCTTAATTGTGGCACACATCAGCATGCACAAAATATTTTTAAAATTTCGAGGCCTGTGCTTTTATGTAGGTGGCACAAGGAGCGAGGAATACGTTTGTCGAGCTCTATTGCCCATAGAGTTGTGGCTCGCAGACTGCCACTTGAGAGCCTTGGGCAAGAGCTGCTCCGCAGGAAGCCATTCAGTGGGAAGGCAGTATTGCACGGTAACACAAACAGTCAGCATGTTCACTATTGTTTGCACAAGCTTACGTTGACGCAGAGTTTTTCTTAACATTATTATTGCTCCTGAATGCTTTTCATACTTCAGGGATAAGCACAGAGGCTGAGGCAAGGAAAGATTTTGAGCAGAAAGCTGGTCAGTCAGTTGTCGAGGTGAGTTATGCATGTGGAGGCTTCCTCCTGACAATAGCTGTTGAAATATTTGACAAATATATTCTAGCAAACCCGAAATGAAGAAATATATTTTTCTGTATCCCCAAATGCTTTATATAACAGGAATACTGAACGAGAATTGGGCTTTATAGATCAAGTGAGCTTTACATGTAGTTATGTTTGTGAAGACCTGGCGTTTCAAATGACATAGGTTATAGTAGATGACTTATTGTCGTGTTAGTATGCTGGATAGTTATTCAGTATGGGTTACATCAGCAGACATGAGTTCCTGATAAGTTAACGTCAGTGGCTGTGTCATTTTTCACCAGACAAGACTTTGCTTCACCTGTAACTGTGTGCTTTCACAAAGGTACTTTAGGAGATGGCGTGACATCACAGTATATACTCCTTTTTTTTCTGATCTCGTTCTTTTTTCCACAGTTCAGTAGTGCATTGAGGTAGAGCACAATGATTCAAGTAAATTTTTGTAGCCTGCATGCTAAGAAATCAGAACTTTCAGACTGACTCCAATCAAATAAGTGAATTTTATTAGCCCGACATTTTGGAGCGTCAGGTGCGAGGATGATTGCTTCTGCGTTGTGAAGACGGGGCAAGTCAAAAACCTGCTGAGACACTTGAAACTCCCAAGACCCGGATATACAGTTCACATATGAGCGCAAACAGACCGGATCGCTCCCATACTTAGATGTACAAGGTACACGAGCAGACGGCGTTCTAAAAATTTCAATCTACTGAAAACCAACCCACATGGGCTGCTACCTTCACTTCGAATCCAACCATCCAGCAAATTCAAGGCAGCTGTTGTAACTTATTCATTCAAAAGAGCCGAAACTCATTCCCCATCAGACTCTGATCAAAAAAAAGAAAAGAGAACGGTTCTCAATGAACTTACAAGGAATGGCTACACAGAGGAATTCATTGGAAATACAACCCGACAACAAAAAAGAAGAAACAAGCTACAGGACCCTCAACCATTGACGTCTCCCCTACCCAGCCCGGGAACGAGTGTCCATCCCTACGTCAAAGACACCAGCGAAGCTCTCTGCCGAATATTGAAAAAAGAAGGCCTCAAAGCTGCGCACAAACCGATAAACACTTTCAATATGTTCCTCCCTAAACCAGAAGATCGTCCACCAAAAGAAAAAGCTCAAGACGTCTACAAAATCAGCTGTGCCGACTGTCCGGCGTCGTACATAGGGAAACCGAAAATCTAACAGAAAGAATCAGACAACACGAGAATGACGTCAAAACATTCAACAGAATACGCAGCGCCGTCGCTGAACATTCTGAAGATGCCTACCACAAAATTGCTTTCCAAGAAACCCAAATCCTTCAAACAGAGACGAACTCGCGAAAAAGACTACTGCCGGAGTCATGCGCATTCAAAATATGGGGGGGGGGGGGGGGGGGTGAACGCAAACAGCGTGAAGGGCAACCCTCGGTGTATATCCATGGCCTTGGCGACATGGTGAAAAGATGAAAAGGACGCCCAGCCAGCTAAATCCCCGCTCGAGGTCACCAAGACCAAAACGCCTGCGCTCTCCCGTGCCCGTCCCCTCCGCCTCCCGTCAAGGGCACTCTCGCGGGTCAAGCTCCCCCAGCATTAGTCATCCCAGCCGACCAGCGCCGCTGCAGCCATCCCCCCCTTTCTTTCCGATTGTCAAGTGTCTCCTCACCTTCCCTACTCTCCCCTCCTTTTTATAAAAGACGCTTTAAAAGCTGTACACCACCCCCCAAGGATACTCCATGAAGTAGCCGAATAGGCTCCCAAATGTCAGGCTAATAAAATTCATTTATTTGGTTGGAGTCAGTCTGAAAGACCTAATCAATTCCCCAATCGGACAGGTAATTCTGTTGAAATGTTCAGCAACATGCTGAAAAATCCTATGCAATCATTTTGGTGCCTCTGGAAAACTGTCCTAGTAAAAATGATGTACGTACATTTCAACATGCTCAAAACATTGGTATATTTTTTCTGTATAAGCTGAATTGCGATAACCTTAAGCCTCAGCAATAGTTCTTGTAGCAGTTTTCATCACATTGCGATATAAACAAGGACATATTTACCATCAGGGTGTTATTCCAGAAAGTAACCTCTCATTTTTCAGGGCTCAGTACTAACAGCAAGTGCATTGCTTGTGTAGATGCAGTGAAATGTCAGAATTAAATGAGTATCTGCCTTGCGAAAATATATGCTACAGTGTTCGTTTACTTTTTATAACCTTATTTTCTCATTGCACCTTATTAAAGACAAAGTAGCAATAGCTGTGCTACAACTGTGCATGAATTTATTTGAACTGATTTGTAATTATTGCCTCTGCACTGAGAATGAAATGCCAGTATGCATGGAATGTTGTGTTACCATGTGAGATCTAACTGCAGGTTGGACTAATAGTTAAATTGAGTCAGCCATGGCTGTGTGCCAGCCCTGATGGACTGTTCAAGGATGGTGAGGAGACTGTGCTCCTCGAGATAAAGTGCCCCTTTTCAAGGAAAGACAGTGTGCTGATTGATGCTGACAATGAAATTAGCTTCATCAGCTATATCTTTTATGAAGGTGGCAAACTAACGCTGAAGAAGCGCCACCAGTATTACACGCAAGTGCAAATTGCAATGTATGTGACGAATACGAGCAGATGCTTCTTTTTTGTGTACACGTCTGTGCAGAGCATTGTTATTATTATATCACGGAGCAATCCAGGCAGCCTTCGCAACCAGGCAGAGGCTAACCGCCTTCTTCGTTCATTGCAGAAATGCGCGTTTGAGGAGCGGAATCAGAAGCTGCTACCGTCACTGCTGGTGGAACCTACACGTGTCCACGGATCGTCCCCCTCCCTCCGTTCTCTACTGGCAAGCCGCACCTGCGCACTACTGTCCGATATCAACGGCGTCCCCTATATAACCGCTGCACGACGGTCCCCACATCATTCACGGAGCAATCCAGGCAGCCTTCGCAACCAGGCAGAGGCTAACCGCCTTCTTCGTTCATTGCAGAAATGCGCGTTTGAGGAGCGGAATCAGAAGCTGCTACCGTCACTGCTGGTGGAACCTACACGTGTCCACGGATCGTCCCCCTCCCTCCGTTCTCTACTGGCAAGCCGCACCTGCGCACTACTGTCCGATATCAACGGCGTCCCCTATATAACCGCTGCACGACGGTCCCCACATCATTCACGGAGCAATCCAGGCAGCCTTCGCAACCAGGCAGAGGCTAACCGCCTTCTTCGTTCATTGCAGAAATGCGCGTTTGAGGAGCGGAACCAGAAGCTGCTACCGTCACTGCTGGTGGAACCTACACGTGTCCACGGATCGTCCCCCTCCCTCCGTTCTCTACTGGCAAGCCGCACCTGCGCACTACTGTCCGATATCAACGGCGTCCCCTATATAACCGCTGCACGACGGTCCCCACATCATTCACGGAGCAATCCAGGCAGCCTTCGCAACCAGGCAGAGGCTAACCGCCTTCTTCGTTCATTGCAGAAATGCGCGTTTGAGGAGCGGAATCAGAAGCTGCTACCGTCACTGCTGGTGGAACCTACACGTGTCCACGGATCGTCCCCCTCCCTCCGTTCTCTACTGGCAAGCCGCACCTGCGCACTACTGTCCGATATCAACGGCGTCCCCTATATAACCGCTGCACGACGGTCCCCACATCATTCACGGAGCAATCCAGGCAGCCTTCGCAACCAGGCAGAGGCTAACCGCCTTCTTCGTTCATTGCAGAAATGCGCGTTTGAGGAGCGGAATCAGAAGCTGCTACCGTCACTGCTGGTGGAACCTACACGTGTCCACGGATCGTCCCCCTCCCTCCGTTCTCTACTGGCAAGCCGCACCTGCGCACTACTGTCCGATATCAACGGCGTCCCCTATATAACCGCTGCACGACGGTCCCCACATCATTCACGGAGCAATCCAGGCAGCCTTCGCAACCAGGCAGAGGCTAACCGCCTTCTTCGTTCATTGCAGAAATGCGCGTTTGAGGAGCGGAATCAGAAGCTGCTACCGTCACTGCTGGTGGAACCTACACGTGTCCACGGATCGTCCCCCTCCCTCCGTTCTCTACTGGCAAGCCGCACCTGCGCACTACTGTCCGATATCAACGGCGTCCCCTATATAACCGCTGCACGACGGTCCCCACATCATTCACGGAGCAATCCAGGCAGCCTTCGCAACCAGGCAGAGGCTAACCGCCTTCTTCGTTCATTGCAGAAATGCGCGTTTGAGGAGCGGAATCAGAAGCTGCTACCGTCACTGCTGGTGGAACCTACACGTGTCCACGGATCGTCCCCCTCCCTCCGTTCTCTACTGGCAAGCCGCACCTGCGCACTACTGTCCGATATCAACGGCGTCCCCTATATAACCGCTGCACGACGGTCCCCACATCATTCACGGAGCAATCCAGGCAGCCTTCGCAACCAGGCAGAGGCTAACCGCCTTCTTCGTTCATTGCAGAAATGCGCGTTTGAGGAGCGGAATCAGAAGCTGCTACCGTCACTGCTGGTGGAACCTACACGTGTCCACGGATCGTCCCCCTCCCTCCGTTCTCTACTGGCAAGCCGCACCTGCGCACTACTGTCCGATATCAACGGCGTCCCCTATATAACCGCTGCACGACGGTCCCCACATCATTCACGGAGCAATCCAGGCAGCCTTCGCAACCAGGCAGAGGCTAACCGCCTTCTTCGTTCATTGCAGAAATGCGCGTTTGAGGAGCGGAATCAGAAGCTGCTACCGTCACTGCTGGTGGAACCTACACGTGTCCACGGATCGTCCCCCTCCCTCCGTTCTCTACTGGCAAGCCGCACCTGCGCACTACTGTCCGATATCAACGGCGTCCCCTATATAACCGCTGCACGACGGTCCCCACATCATTCACGGAGCAATCCAGGCAGCCTTCGCAACCAGGCAGAGGCTAACCGCCTTCTTCGTTCATTGCAGAAATGCGCGTTTGAGGAGCGGAATCAGAAGCTGCTACCGTCACTGCTGGTGGAACCTACACGTGTCCACGGATCGTCCCCCTCCCTCCGTTCTCTACTGGCAAGCCGCACCTGCGCACTACTGTCCGATATCAACGGCGTCCCCTATATAACCGCTGCACGACGGTCCCCACATCATTCACGGAGCAATCCAGGCAGCCTTCGCAACCAGGCAGAGGCTAACCGCCTTCTTCGTTCATTGCAGAAATGCGCGTTTGAGGAGCGGAATCAGAAGCTGCTACCGTCACTGCTGGTGGAACCTACACGTGTCCACGGATCGTCCCCCTCCCTCCGTTCTCTACTGGCAAGCCGCACCTGCGCACTACTGTCCGATATCAACGGCGTCCCCTATATAACCGCTGCACGACGGTCCCCACATCATTCACGGAGCAATCCAGGCAGCCTTCGCAACCAGGCAGAGGCTAACCGCCTTCTTCGTTCATTGCAGAAATGCGCGTTTGAGGAGCGGAATCAGAAGCTGCTACCGTCACTGCTGGTGGAACCTACACGTGTCCACGGATCGTCCCCCTCCCTCCGTTCTCTACTGGCAAGCCGCACCTGCGCACTACTGTCCGATATCAACGGCGTCCCCTATATAACCGCTGCACGACGGTCCCCACATCATTCACGGAGCAATCCAGGCAGCCTTCGCAACCAGGCAGAGGCTAACCGCCTTCTTCGTTCATTGCAGAAATGCGCGTTTGAGGAGCGGAATCAGAAGCTGCTACCGTCACTGCTGGTGGAACCTACACGTGTCCACGGATCGTCCCCCTCCCTCCGTTCTCTACTGGCAAGCCGCACCTGCGCACTACTGTCCGATATCAACGGCGTCCCCTATATAACCGCTGCACGACGGTCCCCACATCATTCACGGAGCAATCCAGGCAGCCTTCGCAACCAGGCAGAGGCTAACCGCCTTCTTCGTTCATTGCAGGTGTGTATCCTGTATCTTTGATTACATCGATCTTAGGCTACTGGATTGCTCCGTTCGTGTTTGTGTCCAGCATGGGTGATAAGCCTCCTTCAACTATAAAAGAACTTGTAAAGGCTATGACTGACTTGAGTGCACAGTTTAACTCTAAGCAAAGTGAACTAAAGCAAGATATAAAGCATGTGATTGAATCTGAAATGGAATCTGTCAAAACTTCAATGGGCTTTATCAATGAAAAGTTCGAAGAATTTAGAACAGAGATCTCTGAGCTCAAAAAGACCCTGTCTGACGTGAAAAACGTAAACCTGGAAATGAAAAAAGAAAACAACCGACTCACAAATGAAGTGAAAACTCTCAGGCACGAATTGACTGAACTGCAGCAGTACAGTAGAAGAAATAACCTTGAAATCAAAGGCATCCCTCCAGCACCCACTGAAAATCTGATTTCAGTGATGACATCGATCTGTCATCTCTTGAGCACCAAGTTCGATGAATCCGATGTTGAAGCTATCCATCGTGTGCCCTCAAAAAACAAGGACGAACCCAACATCATTGTTAAGTTTGCTTCCAGGAAAGTGAGAGACAGCATTCTGAAAACAGCGAAAAAGCAACGGCTGAACACTACACTTCTGAGCTTTGACGATCACGAAAATCCCGTGTTCATCAACGAACATTTGTGCCCGGCAAACAAAATTTTGCTAGGTAAAGCACGGAAAGCCAAAAAGGAAAAACAGTGGAAACACGCATGGGTATCAGATGGCAAGATCCTGATGCGCAAGACAGATACCTCGCATGTTCTACATATAACCTGTGACGCTGATCTTGCTCAGGTAGTCTAGAAACATGGCCTTTTCCGTCGAGGAAATCAGTGCTAAGTGGCACGAGAGCGAAAACCTTTCCATTTTTCATTGCAATGTCCGCAGCATAAATAAAAATTTAGACCAACTCACTGTACATTTATCGCAACATTCTTTCCAGTATGATCTTATCGCTGTAACTGAAACCTGGCTTAAGAAAGGAGAAATACCGTACATACCGGGTTACACAACGCTATCTTTACCAAGAGATAGCACCGCACGAGGGGGTGGCGTTGCTCTTTTTATAAAAAACGGCATAGATTATCAACAGCTCTCGGATTCCTCTCTGAGCTCTAATACCACAGAAGCACTTTTTATTCGCCTTAAGACAGACGTCGTAATAGGCGTGGTATATCGTCCGCCAAACACGTGCACAAGTCAGTTCATATCTGATATGGAGTCCATTCTGGTTCCTCTGATGTCTTTTAATAATCAGTTAGCAATAGTTGGTGATTTCAATATCGACTTATCAAAGGATGACTGTCCAGATTATATTTTCTTACTGGAATCGTTCAACCTCAAGAACGTTATCAATGTGCCCACTAGAATTACACATCAGTCTGCAACAATTATTGATCACATCTTATGTAACCGTGATATGGATGCCTGCGCTGGTGTTTGTAACCAAAACATTGCTGATCACTGTTCAACTTTTCTGTTTCTGCCACGGTCGGGTATCGATTGTACTTGCCCTACCCATACCAATGTATTTTCACGGGTGGACTACGCGCATGTCAGGCGTTTGCTCGAATCTATTCATTTCGAAAATCTGTGTCACAGTGACGTTCACACAGAATTTGCTAACTTCGTATCTGCTGTTTCCGACGCAATTACTAAGTCAACACTGAAGTTTTCTCGGCGCAACTACAAACATGCCATATGTCCTTGGATTACTGAGGAAATACTCACAGTATTGAAAAAGAAGGATTCATACTATAATAAGCTCAAAAACAACAGAACAAATGCTTATTACTTGAAACAGTTTAAGTATTACAGAAACAAATCCGTGGCGCTGATGAGAAAATCAAAGAAATTGTATTATACTAATTTGGTTAATCGTCAAGGAAATGACACAAAGCAAGTATGGAAGATTGTAGGAGAAGTTACGGGAACAGCTAAAAGAAAACAGATTGTTCCTGTCAACTTGTCAATAGAGACTGCAGACCAGTTTAATCAGTTCTTCACAACATACGGTCAGAACAGTGCGCAACCTACTCCCTTAGCTTCAGTGACATCCGACATACCTCGATGTATTAATAATGAATTCAGTTTCTCGAACATTACAAGCGATGAAGTTGCAAGTGTTGTGGCGAACATGCCCACGAATAAAGCGGCCGGGCCAGACGGCATAATGGCTAAGGTAATCAAGGACAACATTGATTTGTTTTGTGTTCCTTTGTGCAGAATATTCAATCATGCGATACACTCTAGCTTATACCCCGATACTTTAAAAGTTGCAAAAGTTGTTCCGATATTTAAAACTGGTGACCCTAACAACCCGTCTAGTTACAGGCCAATATCTGTACTGAGTGTCGTCAATACCATTTTTGAAAAATTAATTGCTTTCCAACTGAAAACCTTTCTTGATGTTAATCATATTATTTGTCCTCAGCAACACGGATTTGTTTCTAGCAGGTCCACGTCCACGGCTGTAGTTACTCTATCACAGCTTATCCTATCTGCTCTTCATAACCATAATGTTGCTGTAAGCGTATTTATAGACATCAAAAAAGCTTTCGACACAGTTTCACACTCCATTCTTTTAATGAAACTGGAAGCATATGGTGTGCGTAGCGGGGCCCTTGAATTCTTTAAAAGTTATCTTTCTTCACGACAGCAGCAAGTTGTCCTCAAACAGTTCAAGTCTGCATACCAAACTGTTACGTGTGGTGTACCCCAGGGGTCAGTTCTGGGACCGCTTTTATTTTCGCTCTTTATTAATGACCTCCCCAATGCAATACAGTGTTCTCAAATTTTGATGTATGCGGATGACACTGCACTTATCTTTACTGGCAACTCACTTGAGTCAATAGAAAATCCTATTAACAATGAACTCCAACGTATCTCGACCTGGTTTCGTAATAATCATCTAACTTTAAACACCGAAAAAACTAAATATGTTATTTTTCGTTCAAAACAAAAGTGTATTGAATTAAGTGATTTTTCTATATGTGTTGACAACAATGTTATTGATAGTGTGTCTTCTTTTAAATATTTAGGGGTCATGTTCGACTGCCACTTGTCTTGGAAGGAACAGGTACACAGTGTGTGTAAAAAGGTTGCGTACGGTTGTTTTACCTTGTCTAAGGCACGGCGGCACTTTCCACCTGCTATTCTTAGATCACTGTATTTTTCATTATGTCACAGTCATCTCAGTTATTGCAGTGAATCATGGGGAATCACATACAAAACGTATTTAACACCATTGCTAAGACTACAAAAACGTGCCTTGAAAACCATGGGATTACCTTCTTCGAATAGTTCTAACAATAACATTTTTGACGCAATGCAAATCATGTCATTCACAACCTTACGCGATTACAAAATAGCTCTTATGGTTAATAATATTATAAATACCAACTACCCCTTACCTCTTGGTGCATTCAGTATTCCCGTCCGCAACACTAGACAAGCCAGCAATGGCAATTTTAACCTTCCTATTTGCCATAATGCGTACGGAGAAAGACGAATAGAATTTACAGGAGCGAAAATTTGGAACTCGTTGCCAATTGAAGTAAAGCAAGCTAGGAATTTCAAACTGACATGTAAGAAACATTTTTTGGGAATGGAAGCAAGGCTACAAAGTTAGTTTTTCTTCAATGTGTTTGTGATTGCTGTCCTATATGTTATTTTGTATTGGACCGCTTACTAGCCTCATTGGCTATCGGTCCAAATATCTGTGTATACATTTTGTTTGTGTTACTCAATAAAGACTTCTTGATTCTTGATTCTTGATTCTTGATTGTTGTACAGCGGGATGAAGCATTTCTTGCAGAGTCTGTACCTGTTCTTGAACACTTTTATTTCAACTTTTACATTAAGGAGCTTCTTCATAAATAAAGATTGTTTATTACGCTAGTGTAGTTGTAGATATCCTTGTAAAAATATGCAGCAAGACAGTACTGAAAGGTAGTTAAGGTGTGCTTTATTATTAAATGCTTTATCAGGAATCACAGGTGGTATTGGTAGATCCTGTTTCTTTATATGTGTTGTTTCTACTACATAAGTCCCTATTGAAATATTCTCACATTATACGAGACAGCAATACTACTCAGAAGGACTGTATAGAGCACTTGTTTCCGAATAGTAAGTTGCAGTGACAAAATTGAAGATGCCAAATACAAGGTGTTGGCGAAGTATAACCAAAAAGCTAGTGTATCTGCCAGTATGACTTTTTACATTGACCTAACTGTGCTTTTAATTATATATCTCTTGCGATTTGTTTCCTTAAAGGTGTTTGTCATTCAATTACTGCAAGTTGCAATGACTGGATGGTTGTCTCTTTCTTTATGTGGGGTGTACACAATGCACAGCATGGATGGTTTGTAATAACTATGGTGTTTTTGCCTGCCATCTTGTTTATATCACCATAGAGTGTAGCAAGAACGCTCACAATTTATGAAGTTTTTCTGTTATATTTGTTCTCTTAGCATGTGCTTGATATTAAACGCTGGATTGTTGCTGTCGCTTGTCGAATTTCACCCATAGATTTGTAAATAAATTTGTTGTATTTGTAACTCAGACCTAGTTCTCTATATTCACATAAACATCCCCATTCACAGAACCGCTGTTTAATCTGGGTCATATGTGGTAGCATGCAGAGGGAATACGACAGCAAAACAAAAACAACTTTGTGTCTGCCAAGTTCACCTTGCCTGTCACAATGGATTTGTATCAACTAGCTAAAAAAAATTTCATAGTGCATGCGTTAAGGCAGTTCGCACGATAAGTGCACAAAGATATCGTGCTAATGCATACTGTGTATCGCGTTGCTTATGCCTACTGTGCACTACTGTTGGGCTCGTTTTCAGTGACACTTGTCTATCTACAACGAATAAAATATTTATTACGACAAATGCGCTCAATAAACATTGCTGTAAGAGACAGTGGTCTAAAATTATGAAGTACAACAAGAACAATAATAAATGACTTAATATAGGTGCGGCATTGTTTCCAACTTAATACTCACATTACACCAGTGTACTTAAAGAACAAAAATATACGTAGTGCTCACATTATTGCAGCAGTGAACTTAAAGAAGAAATGTGCAGGCACTTTGAAGTGGGATGATTTTGTTTATCCTCCCGGCACTGCTACTGCAGTTCGTAACAAGTTTGTAAACAATAAAGGATACAAAAAATGGTAATGGAAGAACAGCATGTAAATAAGCTTCAGATCCGCTATCTGTTAGCAAGCTTTGCCAAGGACTAGAGCAATATAACCAAAAGTATGAACAAGAAAATATTTCTCTGTACGTAGCCATTGTAGGGGCTTTTAATTATGCACTATTCGTTATGACAAAATCATGTGTGGTTGAAGGTTTGCTAAAACGCAGCACATGTGAAATATGTGATCTATTGCAGGAATCAGCGAAATTGGTATACGGTGATTTAAGATATTGTAATGCTTAATCCTCTTAATTGCCCTCTCCACATGTATGCGGACAGAAGCAACAGAGTAAGTCTGTTCCATTTCCTCAGGTGTGAAAGGAACATTGCTTCCTACTGAAAAAGGTGGCATTATGAGGACTACTCCTCTATCAGCAAGGGAAGTTCTGATGCCTGGAAAGCCTCTGTCAGCCAAAATTGTGTCTTGAGCTTCAATAAGGTTCAAAAAATTTGAATCTAATGTAATATAAGTGTACATCTGCCACCATATGGTTTGGACTTGAATACCACCATTCCATTTGGAATGATAGCAACAAGAAATTTTAATGTGTAGGTTCCTTTGTATGTCGAGTAGAGCATGTGTTGCTGCCTTACCTCGGATGGGGTTTCAGTTTTCATTTCTGTGCAATCAATGATGAGTGTGCACTGTGGATAGTTTACTTTAAAACAAGATGGCTGCGACAACATTATGTCAGTTATAGGGGGCTTGTAAATCCAGTCCTTTGTTATTTCAGTCAGTGTGTGCAGCACAGTGTAGAATGCACGGGACGCAGTTTTCTCATGCACTCCAAAAAGAATAGCAACTGCAGAGAATGATATTCCCAGCTTCATTTTCATTAAAAACATGAGCAACTTATTTTCGACTGTAACATCACTACTCCTCTCCCTAACTGTTGGTAACAAACTGAGTAATAATGCAAACACATTGCTGTCAACACCACACAGACTTCTTAGTGCATCTGGGCTGCCAATGATGCTGTGGAAGCCACCAAAAAAGCATGTTCTAGTGCTAGGGCCAACAGCAACACTCCGTAAAATATGCTGCTGAGTGACAACAGTTCCACTAGCACATTCCGCAGGAACAACCTTAAGACTTTGAGGGGAAAGTTCAGGATCGGGAATACCTCCTTCAGTGACAGGGAGAACTTCTGTTTCGATGCTGTGAATCTGCAAGCAAGGAACCAGAAAGAAAAGAATTGGAGATACGTGCATTTGAAATCCCAAGAATTGATACAAAGCATACCTTAATTCTGGCAAACTTACATTTTGCATTTCAGCTGCAGCATGTTCTTGGGTTGTGCAGCTTGGTATAGTGCCTCTTGCACACTCGGCAGAAGTTGAAAGATCTGTGCTTTGCCCAGTTGTAGCTGCAGCATCTACCTGGTGTCTTTTCTGCCATCTGAAAAGTAGAATGCTGAGGCATGTATGTGATGCATGTAGATAGTGAACAAGGGACACCATGATTTTTAAAGGAATATAGCACTGAAACACAATATTCAACAAAAAAAAAGTTGAGAAAATTAGAACACACCTGTCTTTCCTTTTTTCATTTCATCAACAGGTTTGTTTATGTGCATATAAACATAAAAATCGAAGCATTTCAAATTGGTTCATATTGAAAATGTCCTGAACACAAGACTTAAGTATCTCCTACATTTTTTATGCATATTATTGTAATGTTATTTCTCGCAATTATTTACAGACAGCAAATCCTTCCATAGACGTTTTCAGGGCAACAAACAGAAAACGTTTCCTAAGGCAGCAAACAGCGTGCGAACATAACGAAAGTGCGCTTCCTACAGTGCCTGCGCGCCGCATCTTTCTGTCTCGCAGGAGCTACAGCAGACGCTTCAAGCAACACACGCGCACAAATAAATGTGAATAAACGCGACATTTTTTTACACACTTGCGTTACTTCGCAATTACTCATCGAGTGCACCTACAGCAACTTTATTGCTCACATTTGAAAAACGCAGTCGAGCAGGCTCAGCACACTGCGAAGCGTGCTTGTTGTATCGGCGCAGGACGTACAAAGTACCGAAACTAGAAATGAGCTCGTGATACAGCGATGCTCTAGGACAAGATGTTGAATTCATAAACGGATCAAAATGTTTGGTTAAACTGACCTGCCAAATCTCTCCGCTCCACTTGTTGAGTCAACCGGAGGCGGACGTCTGTAAACAGGTGGAAATACCGATGGCACATACGCAGGATGGTCCGCAATGTTGCTTTTTCTGTTGCCAACGAAGTGGCGGCTGCATATTCTGGAGTTTTCGCTTGGTTGCCACATTCCTCCGTCAGGGCTACGCAACACAATTACAACAGAACAACATTATACACTTTCTCATGCGAGGCGCTGTGTTGTGGGGAATGCAAGTAATTCGATTACCCCACACGTTGCACGGCCCGTATCCAGCGCTCTCGCCTTTCCCCTTCATAAGATCGCGATGGAAAGCGGTAAAACTGTACGTTGTTATTCAGTCCTTCACGTTCATGACAATTCACAACACAACAGTAGCGTCGATTCCGGCGTTTCTTCGTAGCGCGCGGAGCTATCGATGCTGCCGTCGCTTCTGCCATCGGTCCGACGAGTGAGCCAACAAGCTCTTTATGGCAGTTCGGCGGCACGTCCAACTAGCGGAGACATTCATAGCTGTCTGTCTGGGTGCTAAATGCGCAAAACACTCGCAATATGTCCCAAAATCAGTTTAATCGTTGATTCGCACTCGCTATCTCCATAGGCAACTTAGCAAGGAAGTCGGGCCTCGCACTACTCAATTACTGCCTCTTCGTATCGGCAGGTGGCGCTACGCGTATTTCAAAACTCCAGAGTCTGACGTCCATGCGGTAGGTGGTAATGCGCAGCTGTTCCAGCGTTCTGCCTGTCTCATTGTGACGTTTCCTCCCAATATGCTTGCGCAGTTTCGGTCGTTCATTTCAACTTCTCCATTTATCGTCTGCATTGGGAGTTTGATTATGAGTGCAGCGACTTCACATTGCTGGCTGACACGTCTTTTCGGAAGAGCGTGCGCCGAAGGCAGCCGTGGTATAGATTTAATATTCCGCGATATGATCACGTAGTACGTGTTGGACTGTGTGTGTTGGTCCCACATATGGCCGGTATGGGACATCCCGTTGAGAACATCCTTCGGACATTCATAGGAATAAAGTTTCGGGATTTTGTTTAGATCCCAGAAGTTCAGTCGTGTGGATGTCTGAAGGATGTTTTAAATAGGACATCCCGAAATTAATGTCCACATGTTATCCACTGGGCGTACTGACCGGGACTTGGACGTTCGGATTTAATCGGGATGTCCAGAGGATATTCGTGGTCCAATGGGTGGCGATCCTGAACTCTTGTTCCTTTGCCCGGCTATTCATCATTACCCTTGTTCTTCTGCACATTAATCTTCAACCCCACCCTTAAACTCTCACTGTTAAGGTCCTCAATCATTTGTTGTAACTCGTCTGCATTGTTGCTGAGTAGAACAATGTCATCGGCAAACCGAAGGTTGCTGAGATATTCGCCGTCGATCCTTACTCCTAAGCCTTCCCAGTTAATAGCTTGAATACTTCTTCCAAGCACGCTGTGAATAGCATTGGAGAGATTGAGTTTCCCTGTCTGCCCGATTTCTTTATACCTATCTTCCTCCTTTTTTGTGTAGAATTCAGGTAGCTGTGGAACTTCTGTAGATATTTTCCAAGGTATTTACGTAAGCATTCTGTACTCCTTGATTACGTAATGTTTCTATGACGGCTGGTACCTCTACTGAATCAAATGCCTTTTCGTAATCTATCAAAGCCATATAGAGAGGCTTATGGTACACTGCGGATTTCTCGATAACCTGATTAATGACATGTCTGGGATCCATCGTAGAGTATCCCTTCCTGAAGCCAGCCTGTTCCCTTGGTTGACTAAAGTCCATTGTTGCCCTTATTCTATTGGATAATATTTTGGTAAATATTTAATATTGTTACGCGCGAAGGAGACCGTTTATAACCATTACGGATGAAGGGGACCGTTTACTTTAGGTAGCGAAGGTGAGCGCAAGAGCGGCCCGCTGGTTGATCAACTGAGCGTCGTCCTCTTCTTCCTTCCCCCACGCGGGACCGCCAGCACGTTCACTGGTCTTTGTTTTCTTCATGCGTAACAATATAATACTATTAAGCTAATAATAATACTATTAAGCTAGTAAGCTAATAGGCCTATAACTTTTCAATTCTTGAACGTCTCCCTTTTTGTGGATTAGTATAATGTTTGCAGTCTTCCAGTTTTCCATTCCATTCCATTCCATTCCATTCCATTCCTTTATTTCAGCATTCAACTTTAACTGGAACCCTTGCAGTCGATAGACACTTCGTATAAAGTGCCGCCAGTTTTCCAAGCATTATGTCACCCCCATCTTTGATTACATCGACTGTTACTCCGTCTTCTCTTGCTGCTCTCCCTCATTTTGTATCTTTCAAGGCCCTTCTGACGTCATCGCTAGTTATAGGAGAAGTGTCTGTATCCTGTTCATTACTGTTTCTAATGGAGGTATCCTGGCTCCTCTGGGTACTGTACCGGTCAGTACAGAATTCTTCAGCTTCTTTTACTATATCTTCGAAATTACTGATGATATTACCCAGCTTATATTTCACTACGTACATCTTGGTTTATCCTATGCCAAGTTTCTCACTGATTTGAGGCTGCGGCCATATTTTACGGCTTCGATCTTGTCTTTCTCACGTTATAGTTTCGAATATCACTTATTTTCGCCTTGTTGATCAGTTTTGACAGTACCGCGAATTCTATCTTATCTTTTGAGTTGGACACTTTCATTCTTTGTCGCTTCTTTATTAGGTCCTTTTTTACTTGGGAGAGCTTGCCTACTAGCTGCCTTAGTGCCTTGCCTCCCACTTCAATTTCTGCCTCTGAAGCCAGCCTAGTTACGGTTTCATTCAATATCTCTATCTCATCTTCATTTCTCTGTTCTAAGGCTGCATATTTGTTTGCAAGTACCAGCCTGAATTTGTCTGCTTTTACCCTTACAGCCTCCTGGTTGACCTGTTTCTTCTCGACAAATTTTACTCTTTCTCTACTCAAATTGAAGTGAATCCTAGCCCTCACTAACCTATGATCACTGCACTTTACCTTACCTATTACTTCTACATCCTGCACTATGCAGGGATCAGCAGAAAGTATGAAGTCAATTTCATTTCCTGTTTCACTATTATGGCGTTTCCACGTCCACTTTCTGTCGCTACGCTTCCTGAAAATAGTGTTCATTATTCGAAGCTTATTCCTTTCTGCGAATTCTACCGGGATCTCTCCTCCAGCGTTCCTAGAATCCACACCTTAGTTGCCTATTGCTGGTTCACCAGCCTGATTTCCCCCCCCCCCCCCCACTTTTGCATTGATGTCGCCCGTTACTACAGTACACTGAGTTTGCGCTTTTCTCATCGCTAATTCAACATCTTCATAAAACTGATCTACTTCTTCATCATCTTGACTGGATGTTGGAGCGCAGGCTTGTTGTATTACCTTTAATCGATACCTCTTATCAAGTTTTATTATGACTACATCTACCCTCTCTATAATGCTGTAGAATTCGTCAATGCTGTCCGCTATATCCTTATGGATTAGGAATCCTCTCCCGTATTGCTTCTTATCTGGCAGACCTCTATAGCAGAGGACATGGCCGTTATTCATCAATGTATACGCCTCTCCAGTTATCATCATTAACCTTCCCTCCTGCTATCAGCGACCACAAAGTTCTTCACACAACCTTTTTCTTTTCCGCACCACCACGTGCAACATATCGCAAAACTATCAGCCTATACGATAAAGGAAACTTCGAAGCCATTAATGACGAACTGACTGCCTTTCTACCACACTTTCAATCTAGATTTTACGAGCGAACCACTCGTACAAATTGGACGCTGTTTAAAACTAAAATTACTGAATTAGCTGACAAACATATACCGAAAATTACCTTCCGTCCAAACCATCGGAACCCATGGTTCACTAACCATGTAAAACGACTAGAAAATAAGAAAAAGAAATAATTTTTCGATCTGCCAAGCAAAGTACAAATGCTAACACATGGGAAAAGTATTATTCTGCCGAAAAAATGTACTTATCTGCTGTTCGCAGCGCCAAGCATACCTTTTTTAACATCGATCTACCGAAAATACTCAGAGACAACCCCAAGAAATTCTGGGAAGTAATAAACCCCCCTGAAACTCGCGCCATTACTCTTGCTGACGATTCTGGAGATATCATGACTGATACCGACTGCGCCATTTCGTTCAACGGTGCCTTCGCCTCAGTTTTTACTAAAGATACTAGTTCTCCCCTACTATTATTGTCTAGTAACATAGTATCTGTAATGCCGGCCATCGCGTTCTCCGTAGATGGTATCTCCAAAGTAATTGATAACCTCAAACTATCTTCATCCACTGGTGTCGATGGTATTAACTCGAAACTGTTAAATACTAAGCATATCTCAGCTGCATTTTTGTGTCTCTTATCTTCTCAGTCACTTTTAGCAGGTTACATCCCTTATGAGTGGAAAGTAGGAAAGATCATTCCTATCTACAAGGGAGGAAGCAGGAATAACCCACTAAATTATCGGCCCATCTCCTTAACAAGTCTTCCATGTAAGATAATGGAGCACATAATTTACTCACTCATCATGGACCATTTAGACGCCAACAATTTTTTTCATCCTGCTCAGCATGGATTTCGTAAGGGCTTTTCTTGCGAGACCCAACTAGCCCTTTTCCTTCACGACCTTCATGCGAATCTTGACTGTAATAAACAAACTGATGCTATCTTCCTCGACTATGCAAAAGCTTTTGACGAAGTCCCTCACCGCCACTTATTACATAAGCTTTCTTTCTTGAATTTAGACATGGATGTATTAAAATGGCTAGAAACGTTCCTCATTAACCGCGAACAATTCGTTACTATCAACGACCAGCCCTCCGTCAACCTCCCAGTATCATCAGGTGTCCCTCATGGGTCTGTTCTTGGACCACTTCTATTTTTAATATACATCAATGACTTACCCCTTCATGTAACTTGCAAATTTCGGATGTTCGCTGATGACTGCGTGCTTTATCATACCATTAACAATGACACTGATGGAGACAATTTGCAACAAAATCTCAACCATGTACAGTCTTGGTGTGCCCATTGGCTAATGACTCTTAATCCCAAAAAATGTAACCATATGTCATTTACTCGTAGTCGTACACCCTTCTTGCCTTCTTACACAATAGCCAACAATCGGATTGAAACAGTAAAATCATTCAAGTACCTAGGCGTCATAATTTCCTGTGATCTTAACTGGGGCACGCATATCAAAAGCATCGGCGAACAAAATACTCGGCTTTATGAGGCGCCACTTGCGTCATGCGCCTCAGCATGTCAGACTTGTGGCGTACAAATCACTTATCAGGCCTAAAGACGAATATGCGTCACCAATCTGGAACCCATATCAAAAATATCTCGTTAACGCGCTTGAGCGCTTCCAAAATCGTGCGGTAAGGTACATTCATTCATCCTACTCATATGATGTAAGCATATGATCTTTAAAAGAGAAATCTGAGTTAGAGTCTCTCTCGCACCGCCGTAAGATATCCAGCGTTGGTCTCTTTCATGTTTTTCTACAGTTCCCTTAATCGTGTGCCATACATCATTCCACCCGCAAGAATATCGCAACGCGCTCGTCATCCACTCCAAGTTTTAAAACCACGCTCACACACAACTACCTTCTCTGCTTCTTTTTTTTCGCGAACAGCAACTGATTGGAATGCCCTTTCCCACCATGTTGTATATACAAATAATCACCATGTGTTCATTGCTGAGGTTGCTTCTATTTTGTCAAATTAATTACTTTTTTGTACAATTTCATCATCTACCGCACGTTTTTGATTGTATGCAATGTATCTACCTTTTTTCAAATGTTCCACTAGTTACTGAAATGAATTGTCCATTGCCAATGTTTCTTCTCTTCGGCCAAATTAACTGTTGCTTTTTTATTCTAATTGACAATTTGACACGAGTATGCACTTGTTTATACAAAGTATCTACCACTTTTCAAATGTTTCGTTTGTTATCATGTTGAATTTTCGTTACAAGATGTACCCCACCCCTTATGTAACACCCTAATCCCGGCCATGGCGGCCGCATTTCGATGGGGGCGAAATGCGAAAATACCCGTGTACTTAGATTTAGGTGCACGTTAAAGAACCCCAGGTGGTCGAAATCTCCGGAGTCCCCCACTACGGCGTGCCTCATAATCAGAAAGTGGTTTTGGCACGTAAAACCCATAATTAAAAAAAAATTATTATGTAACACCCCTGATAAAGGGGCCTTTAAGGAAATAAACTGACCTGACCTGATAATCTCACTAAGGCCGATCATATCCCAGACGATGTCTGATAGTTCCTCAAAGAGTCCTGCTAAGCTAGCCTCACTCGACAGAGTTCGGCAATTAAAGGTTGACAGGGTCAGTTTCCATTGGCGGCCTGTCATGACCCAGATATTCTTTTAGCACCCTCTGCTGTGTTATAGGTCTGACCGCCGACTTGGTCAGATGCTCTGCAGCTGCTGGGGATTGAGGGCCATGGGTTTATTGAACGAATCATTAGGGAGGTAGTGGCCGAATATTGCACCAGGGAGGCCAATTCTTGTTCTGGTGAGGGAGCGTCTTTGTTGAAGCTTATTGGACCTTCCTAATTTGGTTGTACCTGGATTAGTATAGCCCCACTCGCTTTCGGCATCTTTTGCCGGTGTCAGGCGTCACTCCAAGACTGCAGATGTAGTGCACTGGAAGAGGTGAATTTCAAGCTCACCATCGTCAAATAAAAAAAAGAACTTATACAAGGATTCGAACTTTCGACTATGGCAACCCAGCATTCCACATAGCTGTCAGATAATCCTGTAGGCGGCGAAGCTACCTTATCGCCGACAAGTGCATCCCAGAGGCACTACGTGCCTAAACACTTAATTGATTTGTCCCCGATAGATGTGCTTTCCTGATCGCGACGCGTAACTCAATATAGAACGATTTAAAAATGATTATGGCCTCGTGAACTCGGCTAGGCAAACTCTACACGCGTACCGACGACCTTTCACAGATGCATATACACGTCGTCATCTACAGGAGTACAATTGGAAACCCGCGAAAACGAATATAAGTGCAAATGTAGAAGAAATAACTGGACGCCAACTTCGATTTTTTTTTACTTGATGACAATCTGTATGTGAACTTTCCAACTATTGCCGTTACGTTATTTTTTTCTTATTGTTTGCGTGCTACTCCAAACCTTCTCATTTCTCTTTCTCTTCTTTTAGCGCTACAATTATTTTGCGGGGGGGGGGGGGGTGCTCTCACTATAATGTCAGCGCGAGGCATGTCGGCAGAGTCAGTTTCAGTTTCAGTCAGTTTCAGTCAGTCAGTTTAAGTTTTATTCCAACTACTCGGCGAGGCTTTTTAGCACCGTGTCTGCTTGTTGCCGCTCAGCTAAGTCTTCTGCGCTCATTGTTTCTAGGAAGGCGTCATCATCCTCGTCGTCTTTCGGCGGCGGGTCAATGGGGCGCGCGTTATAGGCAGTCGGCATCAGAGTGCTTCCGCCCGAACTTGTTGACGACGGGGATGTCAAATTCCTGCAGTATTCGACTCCATCATGCGAAGCGTCCTGAACGCTCCTTTAAATTTCCAGTCAACATAAGGCATTGTGGTCGCTTACGACATTGAAGTGCCGGCCGTATAGGCATGGGTGGAATTTCGTGGTAGCCGAAACGATAACAAGGCATTCTTTTTCTGTCGTACAATAATTGGCTTCCGCTTTCGACAACGACGGACAGGGTTTTAAGCTTTTGGAAGGCTTTTTCTTGTTGCGCTTGCCACTTGAAATCGACACTTGATCGTAAGGAAGTGAGTGATTGTGATGTGTGAGAAAGGTTAATGGCTCGGCGACGCGCGACAAATTCTTGATGAAGCGTATGTAATAAGCACACAAGTGAAGGAATCTGCACACTGTCGGTGGGCTGTGGAAAGTTAACGCTGGCAGATGTCTTCTGGGATCAGGGCGGACGATGATGTTGACCAACAACAGAAGCTCGTCGTAAGCGAAGCGGCACTTTTCTGGTTTCGTAGTAAGTCCTGATGACTTCATGGCCTGTAGTAATGCCCCAAGCCGCCTAAGGTGATCGTAAATATTCCCGGCGAAAACGACGACATCGTCTAAGTAGACGGGACAGGTCTGTCATTTCAACCCTGCTAACACAGTGTCCATTACGCGCTGGAACGTTGTAGGCGCAGAGCACAGTCCGAATGGTATGACCTTGAACTCACAGAGGCCGTCCGGCGGGATGAATACGCTCTTTCTTGCGATTACTCTCGCCGACTTCCATTTGCCTGTAGCCAGTCTTGAGATCCATCGACGCGAATCATTTAGCGTTGGAGAGCCGATGCAATCCGTCGTGTATGCGTAATAGGGGGTATGCGTCCTTTTTAGTGATCTTGTTCAGTCGACGATAATCGACGCAGAAACGTAGGGTTCCGTCCAAGTTCCGTTCTTCACCAAGACCACAAGTAAGGGCTCTGGAAGAGTGACCTAGCGCACTCTTCGGTTATTATGCGATGCTTTGCAACTGGTGTTTGTCGAACCCTCGATGACACCGAAAAGGAGTCTTCTTCTAGTCGGAGAAGACTTCTGAGCTGTTGCTGCTTACTTATGGGCTTACTTATGAATTCTAATTCGGGAATTACGGTCGTCGAGGTAGATGCAGCAATTGAGCAAGTACGAACGCACTGCGGTTTCAGCAGTTTGTTAAAAAAATTTGTTAAAAAGATTTTAAAACATTCGACAGTCTGAAAAATATAGAAGCACGACGTTTACAAATTAATAGCTTTGCATCAAGAAAAGATATCGCGGTTCTGTAAACGGCATCCATTAGATCATTCAAAGCTGACAAATTCGAAATGTCATTTTACATCTTACGTGAACTTATTACGTTGTTCACAAGGGTTCTGCAAAGGCGGCATTTACATATTACTATTTTTTTTTTATATTCATGTGTAACATATCAATTTTGTCCGCCTTAGATGTAGTATTAGATGAGATTCACCGATTTGCAATATCATTTTTCGTTGTTGAGTTACGGAGTTGTAAACTTGATAGTTTCGTTTCTGAAAATGTTTGATTTTTGCCAATTGTTAATAAAAAAATTGACATAACTGAAACATTCGAAACCAACAGTTACAAGATTTTAAGTTTTTCTTTTAAATGCAACAAACTTCATCAAATTTGGTGCAGTGGTTGCTGAGAAAAACGAATTACAGTTTTACATGTATTTAGATAGGAGCACCGGAGCTAAAGCTTCCTCTTAAAGGGACACTAAAGGTTAATATTAAGTCAACGTGGACTGTTGAAATAACATCCCAGAAACCTCGAAACGCTTGCTTCGTGCGAAGAAGGGACTTCTTTTAAGAGAAAATACGTTCTGAAGCGTCCGCGTACCTCTAGCGCCGTTCAAATCGCCCGCCTTCCTATCGAGGAGTGGTGACGTCATGGTCTCACAGTGACGTTGCGATGGCGCTACGGCTTTTCTGCGCAAAACGCAAACGCGCGGCCAGAAACAGAGCGAAGACGGAGCCGACAGCAGCGCAAAAACGGAACTATGGTGGCTAGCGGAAGGGAAGCGCGCGACGATAAGCTGGTTCTTTATTTTATGACGCCAACTTCGACGCTCGTTGCAAAGGGCGACCTTGACAACGACACATTGGCTCGCGATGTTGGGCTCGACTTCAGCGATTTAAGCGCTGGTGAACATGACCTGCTGCTGAGTGAGGGCTCGCGCTGCCGGCGTCGTTGCGTACTACCGCGACGGCGGCTTCGACACCGGCTCTCCGGAGCGCGAAGGCAACTAGTACTCCAGCGATGCGACCTCGGGCCACGAAGACCGTCTGCCGTCGCGAGCAAGTTTCGCGAGCCAGCAGAACCAGCGCAGCACGACGCGATAACGAAACAACTGAAACTCCAAAGCGCGCGCGGCGCAGAGTCGAGCGCGTAGAGTCGAGCGAAAGCGAAACTTTTCGACCACCCACACTACTCAGGGGTAACGTCAAAGTGTTTTTTCTTAGAGTCGAATAGAAGTTGACAAGTAGCATTTTCTTCCGTCTTATAATCTAATGAAATAAACTTTTTAATACGAGTAGTTGAGTACTAGTGATATAAATTATGATGAGGAGTGCCTTCGTCATCGGGCTAGTACCGGAATGTCGCTGGGGGGTCTCAAATCGTGTCGTGCATTTACCTAAATTTCTCGGTTACTAAAGCTCTGTTCGCGATTATATAGACGCCTTAGACGTTCTAGAGCACTGCTTTATCGCTTTAACTTGACTTCGTGGTAACCTTTAGTGTCCCTTTAAGGAGGAGGCCAAGCTGCAACATGAGCCCCCCCCCCCCCCCCCCTCGAACGAAATTTCTGGCTACGCACTGCCTGGCAGTACCTGCGCATGGCTGTGCGCGCGGATGACCGCGTATACAAAGCCCGCGCTATACCTTGGAGATAACATCCGGCATGTGCAAAGCATGGTCCAGTTGGGATGGCTGGTGGCTACATGCACGCTTTCTTCCAATGCGCCGACCCTAGTGCTGCTATAAACAAGATACAACATAGCGCAACTAGCGTTCCAAAGTAACTGTTTGTCAGTAAAAGCATGAGATGTTTATGTCAACGATAACTTCAAGTATGTTGCACGATATGAGAGAGATTATGAGCTGAACGTAAAATTTGCGATCAACTATATTGCGGTTTAGTCGACCCGCTCTTTCGCTATGAAGCCTTATGATCACGCTTAGGCTGCAAAGCCGCGCCGCTCCATTAGGCCGCTGTCTTGCACTTAGTCACGAGATCACGTACGTGACCGTGACGGTTGCGGTTTCATAGAAGGCGCATAAATTATATAACGTTTGTTGGTCTAAAAGTATAAATATTTATAAATAAAGACTATAGACAGTAACCAGAGAGCGCCATGCTACGCGAGCACGGAGTGAGGGCGGCGCCAAACAAATGGAAATGCAGCGATTCGGCCGGAGCGTAGGAGACGAGTGCATCGAGTCTCCCTGCTTACATCATCGCAGCGTCGCCATCGGTCGCGCTCGAGGCCAGAGCAGTGGCGAGCTCACGACGCTCGTGCCGGCAGCGGAAGGCAGAACGCTGCCTCGGCACCGACAGCTCGCCACTTGAGCGTAGCGTGGACGGTGCACCCACTTCGCCTCGTTGTTGTTGCAGCGGAACACGTGCGCAGCCAGGCCTTCTAAACCTCCGCGCGAGTGCCCCGCGTTTGCCGTCACGCGGGAACGCACGACAACGGCGGCGGCAACGACGATGTCCTTACGCCTCGAGCGTAATTACTGTCCGAATAACGGCACCACCCCTGACAACACTCGCGTGGCGCAGAAAACAGAGATGCCCCATTTCATGGTTGCTTTCTTTTTCCAAGACTGCTTAAGTTGACTCATTCCCGAGATTGTTAGTTTATGGTCACATTTAGGTTAACGACTTCATTAGTTACATTTCTCTTTTTCCTCCTACCGCCCGATTCTTGTCCAAGACCGTGTAGCCGGCACGCGCCCTCGTCTGTGATCATCATCAGCAACAGCAGCACTCTCTCCAAGGGCGACGCAGAGCGAACGCGTGTTCCCTGCAGCCATGAACATTTTCGGTGGCGGCGATGCAGCACAGCCCTTCGAAGTCGTCAAGGAGAGCTCGGGTCGAGGAAGAGGCAGAGCCAAGCTCAACGCCCAGGCGCCCATCATGGGATCGTCCTGCACTGTGCCGCAGCAGCAAAAACCAGCAGCGACGACCCCGGTGTCACGAGGCTGCGGACCACCCTCGAACGCGCTTCCCCAACTCGACGCTGGGTGCTATTGGCTGCAGCACAGCGAAGCACAACGAGACTCCCAGATGCAAAAGGTCAGGCCGAGGCCCGAATCCTCTAGTTATGTTTCCACTCACAGCGTGCCAGCTTGGCCTATATGCAGTGCGTGACAAACGAACATTCGCTTATAACGTCGCAGTTGTGTTTTCGCAGTTGCTGCTCTTTTACGGCTAAGCTGTTAGCCTCTAGTTGGGCTTTTTGTGTCCGCGTCCCAAGTTTCACTCAGACAAAAAGAAACGGCAGGTGGAAGACTTTTGAGTTTCAGCGTTACAGAATTATGTTTTCTCGTATATCGAATTACAATCCGATGCGGTCATGTGTGCAGGTTGCGTGTAAGTGGTACTTTACAAATTTTGTGCCATATTTTACTTTGACAAATTGACAGTTCAATGACGCACTTGCGCTCTACTAGAAGACCTACTAAAATGCGCCGCAGTTCCGCTCACGTGCGCGCAGGCGCGACGAACGTGCGTCTGATGCGCGGGCGCTCCAGCGCTCGTTGCATCTGCTGCGCAGCGTGTGCAACGACCGTAATCGACATCACAGCAAACACTGTTCAGAAAGTCACAGAGACGATTCATTTTGTGAACGCGGGTTTGGTGCAAGCGTATGGACGCCGCAAGCATGCACCGCGGCGTCGAAGATACAAACGGCGACGGTGCGAACGCGGTCGCGGACGCTACAATAATGGAGGAAGGAAAAATATAAGAGGGAGCATTGCGTCACGCAGCCGGCCATGGCAAGCGAACCGCATTGGTGGCCCAACACGTGACCATTTGCATCTAGATCACGGAGCGAGAATCGAGATTTGCTGAGGCGTTTGGTTCCCAGTAGCTATGCCAGTAGTTTTTATTAGGTGAGAGTTTGTTCGGCTGCCCTGCCGTAGCTCTGCCTGCAGAGCGGGAACACGAAAACCAACCGCGCGCTTTGACGTGTGATCACATGTTGGGCCGACAGGTTTGGCTTCAATCGCTGTGGGATATGCTCCCTCTTATCTTTTTAAAGTGCAACGCCGGCGATTTTTGACCATGTCAAGGTAATAGAATATTTAGGTTCCCGAGAAACCCCCGGTCACACGTCTGATAGAATTGTTTCAGAAAATAATTTTAAATGAGCAAAAAAGAGCAAAAACGTAAGCGAAACCTGACTAAGCAGCCGATCGAACCTCTTCGTGTGACGTCAAGGGTGTATACACCGGGGAAGGCGCGCAAGGCATGCCGGTCTCGCCCGCTGGCAGCGAAGAGCAGGCGCTCGGCTGAGTTGTGACAGACAGCTCTTCGGATGTGTCACATATTGACTGGCATTATTCTCACGAATTTGATAGCCACGAATCACCGTTCGCATTCAACCCGCCTTCGTGAGAGTCAGCACCCATGTGCTACATATGATGCTGCAACATGAAGACCAAGGGTAGCCCAAACCACTGATGTTTTACGTCCTGCTTGCTACTTTAGGTGTATACCTCTTCTGAGGGAAGCGCTTCGCACGCTCACTGTAAGATGTCGAGCAAGACTTTCCGCGTTTGTATTTCGCAAAAACGCCGCTGACTGTCCAAAGAACCCAACGGTGCATTTGTTTGCGTCGATCGGCAGGTGCAGCGACCACTCGTCGTTCGCTTGAGGTATAACGCTATAGCCGCGCATCGTTGACATCAAATAACGTTAGAACATATTAGAACAGGAAGATTTTGTGCGTGTAAGCACTCTTGCATCTCTCTGAATTGCGCTGATATGAGCGACCACACACCTTCGAAAACAGCGAGCGGGAGACTAGTACGGGAGCGTTATGCTGCCTACTTATCATTCACCGTATTTTCTTCACGCACACAATATGTTCCGTAAAGTGGACATAGATGAAGACTTTGCGCGTGTGATAGTTCATTTAGTGTACGCGTAGTTTTCTCGCAAAAACGCCGATTGGCAGCTGAACGAGGCGGTTGTTTACGCTGCTGTATCGAAGGGGCCTACGCTCGCTGCCCATTTGGGATACGAGGCAAGCAGTGCACCTCGGAAGCTAAGTAATGAGTCGGCATGACAATAAGTGAAAATACATCCATCTTCGTGGTCGCATTTAATTTAAGGAAGTGCCGGTGAGTGCGGCGGGCAGCTTTCCGTCAAAAACGACAACGCACCGATGTCGATACTGCTGCATGTCGTCGCGTCTTGCTTTCTGTGTGTGCACTGTACGAAATGAGGAATGGTTTATTTCAAATCTGTATGGGCAAAACTGAACCACAGAAGTAGTTTTCTTCACTGATGGCTTAATTAGCTTCAGGTCAGTCGATCAGGTCCGCCAGCTGCAGACGCATGTACACGACTGTGATATATAAGCTACAATATTGTCAACGGCGCAACGCCTGGTGGGCCGCTGGGAAAGCGCATATTGCAACACGTGCAAAAAAGAGCCGCCGCGAACATGCACAGTGACCAGTGCAGCGTCGAAGCACCAATGCAAAAAGGGTGCGAACGCGGTCACAGACGCAACATGTCGTCTGCACCTTCGCTGTACATCCACTTTCACAGGGTGGAATGGAGGCGGATTTTTTTTATGAGAGTGCAGCTCTTATACTCCATCTCACAACTTGATAATGTCGAAGCTTGCGCGAGTTGATTCAAATCGACATGTCTGCACAGCGCAAAAAACGAGGACACATGATAGCACACAATAGAGGCACTGTATTGTGCCCTATTTTCTGTCTTCGTCTTTTCCGCTATGTAGACATGGCCATCTCACAAGCTGGTTGCAGCACTGTGCAAGCCACACGAATTCTTAGCCAGTAGGATGGCCGAGTGCCCCTCGAGATTCGCTCATCCGCGCCGCGTCGTCTTCGCGGAGTCTGCTTGCATGCCATCCTGTTACATTCTCAATGGTTGATGGATTGAAGCAAAAAATGCCTTGACGCCCTAACTACAAGCTGCGTTTGCATGCTTGCGACCGGAGGACTTGGCTTGATCTGCACGCTTTCCTTGCAGCCCCCTTAAAAAGTTGTACTGGCGAATGCCCTTGCAAATGTTCACTTGCGTCACAGCGTCTGCTCGGCCTCTACTTCGTGTTTGCTCGCTACCGTCATCATGTGCCATGCTAGAGCGAGGTAGCAATGTGAATATGTAGGCTTTTATACCGCTCCACATCGTCAACGGATCACCAATTCTAATGTCGTGGCGCCATCTGCTAACTAGAAATCAAACCAATTTTACAGCTCGGTGCCGTGTCTGTATTCCAAGCAGCATGAAAACAAACAGCCGATCTCAATAATTACAACAAAGCATATATTTTGCCGTCAGCTTGAGGTGAGGCTGATTTTGCCGTTTGTTTCTTGCTGACAGATCGGAGAGCCGGTAACAAGCGCGAACTCGGATCGAAGTGGGTGGTCGGCGCTCTATGGGCGCTGTCATGTTGCCATGGTTAGGGTGGCCATTACGGTTACCGGCGGTAACTGCTACAGTTATTCTCGGTATATGACGTGCATGCGCAAAGGGCCTAATTTGCCACGTATCGCTGTATCGTATAATGTAGCGAGCAATAAGAAAACTCCCAAGTGTAGTCAATAATCAGCCAGTTGCACCCGGAACTCTATACCGCTGCGCAAGGATATTGCCTGTGTACGCCTCGTATCTTCGGCAGTGCTGCAACCAGCTTGCGAGATTGAGCGCCCTTACTGCGTTGAGCGTTGGCGTGCCTCGCAACCGAGCGAACGCGGAGTACCACGGTGGTTGAAAGGCGCCGTTAGCGAAAAGAGCGCGAGGAGGAAAGCGGCGCAGGAGGCTACATTGAAAGCGGAGGAGGAGAGTATGGCGATAGGGTGATGAGGAAAGCAGAGTGCAGCACAAGACTGCGAGATGGCGCCATTGTATTTGTATTATGATTGTATGAGTGACGCGAATTGTGTGATACTTTCTGGAAGCCACGCGGACTCCAGCAATTACACTGAAACCTTCAACGAGCCATGTATAAAAGCTGTCGCGCTTGAGCCGTAGATGAGATTTTCGACAATCGCCCACTCTGCTCGGTGCTATTGTTGTTCTTGAGTGTTGTTTTGCCACAAGTTCGCCCAACAAAGAGTTAAATTTGCAACTCACATTTCCGACTCTGTGTCGTTCTTCGTTGTCGCTACCAAGTGACAATACAGTCCTAATGCAAAATAGTGTCAGTAAGTTCTTTCTGAAGAATGAACGACGCAACCAGTGGGAATGCTGCGCCTGCCGCAGCTGCTAAACGAGCTTCCAGAGCAGAGGCTCAGCGCCGCCTCCAAGAGGACTCTATTGTTCAGACTAAAATTGTTTGCCACAATATATCGCGAATTCAAAACTCTTAAGCAGCAGCGCTCAAAGTTCGCATTAGGGATCATTGTATTTGTCGATGAACCTATAGAGCGCAGCTCTTAGCGCCCGTCCCTGCGATGAACGTGGGCGTCAGCGTAACCGAGCGAACCAGCGCAGCGACGGATGAAAGAGCGAACGCGGAGCGCAACGGGGGATGAAAGACTGCAATAGTGAAGAGAGCGCGAGGAGGAAAGCGGTGGAAGAGGGTATGGCGAAAGCGTGAGAATAAAAGCGCAGTGATCCGCAGGACGGGCTCTGCGGCGATGACCGCTACGAGATGGCGCCTGAATAGTGCGCCGTCGTTTGTTCAGCAATGGTATGCGGCGAGTGCGTCTACCGATACCATATGCGGAAAGGAAGCGCTGCATGAGCGGAGGTCTATCTGCGGTAGCTGCTGTGAATCGCGTCCACGCGTCACCCACGCGCTGCCTCTCGCGATCTCCCGGTAGCGAGGCAGTCGCGCCCCTCTTCGCTCCGTTGACAGAACGTCCGCGCCAGTCAACATATCGCGAAATGAAAACTCGCATAGAGCTGCGCTCAAATTTCTCATTAAGGAGTATTGTAATATTTGGTGAACTTTTTTTGCCACGCTTTAGACTTAAGCCGCTTCTATTCACAGACATGCTCACAAACACGCTTCTATTCGGTTAGTCGTATTGGTTAAAGAACATCCATCACGCCATGCCAACGTGCTAGTGCTGAATTCCTTTCTAATTACGTACTCATTCTTTGTAATTACTCTCGTGCCACTAGGGTAACTGCAATGAAAACGCACCTCGACCTTTCTGACCTTTAAGTAAGAAGAAATTGTAAGGGCACTAAGTTAACTCTACGAAACTACGTTAACTAACTCTATGAATGCGAAAGCATTGCGACCAGCGCGTGATTCCTATGCTGTTTCAGTCGTCTTAAGTGCATTTTTATTAAAACCGAAGGTCATGGGTTCGACTCCCACCAAAGGTCGTTGGTTTGAGTGCAATAATTCCCTATGTCTTAAGTAACTGCGCCTTAATTAAATTCACCTTAACACCAAAGGTCGTGGGTTTGACTCCCGCCAAAGGTCATGGGTTCGAGTGCATTAATTCCCTATATTTTAAGTAACTGCGCCTTAATTAATTTCACCCTAATTAACACCAAAGGTCGTGGGTTTGAGTGCATTCATTCCCTATATCTTACGTAACTGCGCCTTAATTACCTTAACCTTAATGAACACCAAAGGTTAATTGTGGGTTCCACTCCCACCATAGGCTGTGGGTTCGAGTGCATTAAATCTAGTTTAATTAGCAGTGCCTTGATTGACTTCACCTTCATTCACACCGAAGGTCGTGGGTTCGACTAGGTCTAGGGTTCGTAGACTTTTTGGACCATCGTTCGGTCATGCCAACGCCGGATTTTTCGCTTCATGTGCCATATAATGATTCAAGGTGTACTATACCAATGGTCACCTTAAGAGAGCACAGAATACTGGTGGTCATTACGTTTGTGCCCATACTGATGACAACTTCAAAGTCAACGTCCCTATTTGGCGTAAAAACGTGCACGCTAACTCGTTCATGCCAAAGACAGCGTCCACGTGGAAACGCCTCCCCGCCTCCTTTGCCAGCAACATTATCACTGAAAACCGCGATCATTACTTTTTGTACCGAATCCAAGTCCTCTGTCTAGCGCCCCACATGACATTGAAGGCGTTGAAATAAATAAATAAATAAATAAATAAATAAATAAATAAATAAATAAATAAATAAATAAATAAATAAATAAGTAAATAAATAAATAAATAAATAAATAAATAAATACATGGCAAACGTCCGCTGTTACCCAGATAACTTCTACAATGGCTGTTGCCCGAGTGTCTATCAACGGCATAATTTAGAAACAAAAGACGCACAACAAAGCATGTGTTCTCAAAGGTAATGTTGCATTTCCTGGACTACATGTTTATCACTTTCTTATGCGCGTGTGTGTTTTTCTTCGAGTAACGCCTGAAACGCAGTTGGAGTGTGGCCATCGACACATCAAGCGCCTCACGGTGAAGCCTTACTTCGTCACCTGCCAGCTTAGTTCTGTGAGGAGGCGTCCCTTGCTGAGCTGCTCCGCATTCATCTCCTTTGTGTCCAAAGTTGTCGTGATAAAATGGCGGCGTTATGATTCAGACTGGTATGGATTTCACTTTCGAAGACTAGGACACAGTAAGGTGCGGTCGAAAGCGCAGCCCATACCAATTTGCAACTCCAACTCGACCAAGAAACAGCACTTTTACGATGCAAAACCTCATCGCTCGCTTTTTTTTATTGCAATACGAATTAAATGTACACTCCAGGCGCATTTCTACTGCCGGCGTCACAGTGAAGTTCCGTATACAGTGCGCGGGTGACAAAATCGTCACCGCGTGCCGTACGCTATATGGGCGTAGTGTTACTGTACATGTGCGAGTGAAAGCGTGGGAACGTGTCCGGCGATCGCTGTCGCGTACGCAACGGCGGAAAGCGAAAAGGAAGCGCGCCGCCTTCCGTCGGGCGCCGGGAAAGGGCAGGGAGGGTGGGCGCGTTCTCCTCTGGGCGGCTGTATCTTGAAAGGCGAAGGGCACAGAGACCGCGCTACGCTACGTTTTCAAGGCGTTGGTGCGAGCGGCTGCACGCAGGTCAATTCGCTTGCTGATGCTGCCGCGTTGCCTCGCTGCAGCGTTTTGACAGCGAGTTTTTGCGGTCATCGAGTGAGACATGTTCATGTTGGTTTCTGCGCGGGTGACATCATGCTTGTTAATTACACTCGCGGACAGCATTCTGTGCCTACGAATCGAAAGCTACGGAGGCAAAGCGCATACAAGTGAGGGCGCTTCTGAAAAGAGTCGCGCGTTTTATTTCACGTTAGTTTAGGCTGAGGAAGAGAAAACGTAAACACCTTATTTGCAACAGTTAAATAACGCAGAAGACACCACAGAGTATACTGAATTATTTTGTGGCTTTTCGCTTCCGCGTCTGGGGAAACGCGAAACCGGCGCACGTGGAAGCTGCGTCGGTTCAGCTTCTGTTTCGAGCAATCAAAAGCAGTGTCAAACGCTGCAGAACTACTTGGCGCGGTAACAATGTGCAGCAGCCACGCGCCCGTAGCTTTCCCTTCACACAGAAAGTTGTTCGCGAGTACAGTATGCCACGACACGTTCACTTGAGCGATGGCCAGTCGTTTGTGCGCAGGCGCGAGTAAGAGGGGGCGCGAGAGAGAAAATCTAGGGGCTTTTGCTCCTTTATTATAAGACTCTGCCTAGGCACTACGGAGGAGGTTTCTTAGCGCGTGTTGTATGCGTTTGTCCCCTAGACATGCCTGCATTGCGGAGTGCGGTAGAGTTTCTTTACGCTCTGCCGCTGGCTGCCCGCGCGGTGAGGCAGTGGGCACGGGCGCCCCATTTTGTGATCACTGTGTCTGAAGAGGCAAGATTATGACTGGTGTTGTATAAGTCGCGGCTCACTTTCTTCGTCGCGACGATAGATTGGATTTTTCACAAGTACTGCTCCAGGAGGGCACATATGTAACAGCAAACGTATAGTAAAGCAGGCGGCGCAGGATCTCCAGGGCACCCAAGGGGTAGCGGGGGGATCAAAGCTGGCAGCCGTGGATTGGGGCCGCGGAGGCCGAAGCGTGCCAAGGGGTTTTCGGATAAAAAATTGGCGACCCACGGACCAGTCCGGGTTCTAGCTTTGGGGCCCCCGTTGCCGCTTTGGTGTCCTCAAGGCGCCGCCAATAAAGCGAAATAATGAAACGTTGTTACAATTAGTAAAAAATACTTTTTAATAAATGTAATTATGTCCAGCCACCAACTTTTAACGCTAAGTTCAGCATTACCGCGGCCCGCGACTTCTGCAACACCCTGCAGTGAGAACTTTGCCTATGAAGGTACGTCGGCACGTCGGACCGACTTACTCGCGCCTGCGGCGCTGGTGCCGGGTCAGTCATCGTCACCGGCGGCCTTTCAGCCACTTGCGCTTCAACCGCGGTTGCTAAGGCGCTCTGCCTTCCAGAGTTTCAATATACGCGGGCCGGGCTCTACTACGGTTGCTAGTGCTACCATAGAAACATCTGTAATGTTATTTACACGGTACATCGCCGTAATGAGCGAGAAAGCTACGATACCCCACGACTGACTGAGCCCGCTGCTTCACCTACTTCACCGCGCCGGCAGCCAGCGTCGGAGGGATGCCGGCACACCTATGGACAAGCGCCTACAACACGCGCTAAGAAACTTCCTCCGTAGTACCTCGGCAGAGCCATATGTTCAAGGAGCAACATCCCCCAGATTTTCTGTCTCGCGCCCGCTCTTACTCGCGCCGGCGCACAAACGACTGGCGATCCCTCAAATGAACGTCTCGTCAGTATGCCTATGTTAGCAAGTGTACACGGCCGATAAAACTACTGTCGTTACTTCGTATAGCTGTCCACTAATTTGCTATCGCAATCGATGCTTCGCGTTTCGGGCGAAAGTGCGGCTTTCTTAAATTACTTTTTTTGCATATTGTTGAACAGAGTGTTTGTTTATTATCGTAAGCCACAAATGTATGCTAGCAGTAGCAAAATGTTACCTGAAATATGAAACGAGAAGCAAGTCTTGCTGGCCGAACCGTAACTGTATGATTGCGAATATTACGCCGGAATTGCACCAAACAAAGGGAATGGGGAAAGGAAAAAGAAAAGAATGAAAAAAAAAGGAAAGACGGAAAGAAAAGTTACAGAGGGTGAAAAAAAGATACATATTTTAATTTCACAGCAAGCTGAAAAAAAGCGATTCATTTATTGATGTCCACTTGACGCGCTGTTTATATATATATATATATATATATATATATATATATATATATATATATATATATATATATATATACTTTTGTTTTGCATTCGTACTGCCGCTACATTTTCTAGCGGCAACCCTTTTCGCAGCTCGAGGAAGAATCTCTCGAGAGCGTCAATACCAGTGTGTCCGCCCGCCGAGTGGGCATTTCTAAACCAGCCCTACAGATATACAGGCCACAAGGTGAGCTCAGTCAGCCACGTCTTTTAGCTTGATTTATGCACTGAACGGGGCTGGCCATCGTTCGTTGATTGTGTGTAGATATACAAGGTGGTCATTTTAAAGTTTTTTGTTTGAATTCTTAAAGATAAGCTGTGGCAGATAGCATATTTCATGTCCTTGAGCTGGGTAATTCGAAGAGGTGGTCATTTCTAGCACGAGAAATGGAAAGACATATCGAACGAATTAACAAAAATTCACTAATCAACTTCTTATTTTATTACTTCGTGAGAGAGAGAGAGAGAGAGAGAGAGAGAGAGAACTTCATGTAGTCGCCTGCAGAACGACACCATGACTGAATGGCGCCGTGACGCGGGCCCTGACGTCTTCTCAGCGGGTGGTCTCTGCTCAACTCCAGCGCGTGTTACTCCCGCGGTCGGTCGCCCTGAGGGGCAACGTTCCGTCGGTTTCGCTCGGCCTTTGTCTTTCAAGAGCCGCCGAGACCTGCTGGACGGCCCAGGTTTGGCTTTCGTGGTCGTAGCATTCCGCCGCAGCCGCGAGTCGCGGCGGAATCGTTGTACTTGTCGTAGCCTCATTGGGGAACTTGGTGCGATCCCACAGGATGTGCGTCAGGGTGGCCCTCTCCCGCTGGCGTACGCGGCACACATCACTCAAATATAATTTAGGGTATTTTAATTCACGAACTGGAGATGGTGAGCTTTCAAGACCTATTGCCTTGAAATTAATTTAGAGGATGACAGCAGTTTAGAGATATTTCCCAAAGTGGTGGAACGAAATACATAAGCGTTCCAGTTACTTTTGTGCTTCAATGCATAAAAGAGCGTTGTGTTAAAAACAGTAAATGGAACAACAGTGAATTCTTACGGCTAGTTTGATGGCGCATATGTCCGGACTGGCGTCATTCTGAAAATTTATTCGAAGTGGATACGCCTTGTAAACTCACCGGCTACAATTCGTAGACTGCACTCTGACCCGTAAAGTATATAATTCAAAAGAGAATTAGTCGATTTTGTTAATTAGTGGAATGTGTGTTTCGATTTCTCGTGCAGGTAATGACCGCCTTCCTGAATAATCCAGCTCAAGGGCTAGAATTGTTTTATCTGCAACAGGCTTTTTTTTTCAGAATTCCATAAGATTTGAGAATGACCGTCCTGTATGTGTGTCTGTGCGCTTGCTCGTGATCACGCTTGTCGACAAGCGGGCTGGAGGCTGTATGAGCCGAGAAATGCTGCGTTGATGGATTCACCGGGTTTAACGTATCCAAGCAACATTGGGACATCGTAGAGAGATGCCCTGGATGGTGGCCACGAATTAATTTTGACCACCTGGAGATGTTTAACGTGGGCCTAAATTGAAGTATACGAAGTCTTTTCATCTTGTTTCTTTTAACTTTATCGCGCGTTGCTGCCACAAACATTTAGCCGGCTCGGCCGGGAATCGCTTTCACGGCCTCGTACTTTGCGCCAAATGCCATATAGCAACTGAGATGTCGCCGTTGGCGGAAGGCGTGCAGGAAAGCCATACGGCTAGCAACAGTCAATAAAAGCGCAGTTTACAACGCGGCGCGGTTTCAATTGCGGAGGGGCCGGATTGGCCTTCTCTTACAACGCATGTTTGACATTGGCCGTTACCTTTATAACATCATTAGCTGTCATGCGTGTTTGAAATGTGGCGTGCAACTTTCTCTTTTTATACACCAGGTGTTTTTTTTTTCCTTCTACGGAAAACATTCTGTCTAAGTCGAAGCACTATACGCCTAAGTTCTGGAGAAAATTGCGCACGTCTATCGAACCGTGTAGATCGAGAATTTCACCTCATACGTGGGCCGATCCAGAAGATAGGTCAATCCTCGGCCACCCGTGGCGTACGTGAAGCAGGCTTTAAAGGGCAACTCCGGCGTTTTTTTAACCACACTAGGATATTGTCATTTTAAATGGCATTTACAGTCCTGTCATCGGTAGGTTGATTGAATTCGCTTAGACATTCATTAACAATATTAAATGACTAATAAACAAGATACAGAAACCGAAACGGGTAGCTTATTCGTGTGACGGCACGATGAGTCAATGACGTCAGATCCTACACTACCATAATGCAAAGACGCAGAACGCGTGCTAAACACGCAGTACACTTGGCGTTAACGCCGAAGAAGCGAAGCTGGTGATGTCTCCTGACGCCACAGGGATTTTTTACGGAGTTTCCAAACTAGACAGCGGAGATTTAGGCGACGATTTCAGCGGCAGTGGTGGTGTAGTCTCTGACGTCACACACACAGGGTGACCAGTAGAAAGTCATGAGTCGGGGACGCAATCAATCTTTAAAATTGCATATTGAGGCGAACTAAATGACTTGCAGCCATATAGTCTGGCACAGTCTGGCATAATCAGAGTGCAAAAGAGAACATGCATTCAAAATTTTATTAAGATCAATGGACATCGAGAAATCGCCGAAGTTGCCCTTTAAGCAGTCCACCAACATGCAAAAACAAGTTTGATAACTTAGGTCCCAACACAGCCCGTATCAGATATTAAGTTGATAAGAACAGATACTACGCTTACACGCATCGGCCATGTCTATGTTCACACCGATCCCTCTTTGTCGGCGCTCTAAGCGCTTGCGTGTCTCCTTCCCTTTCCCTCTCCTCTCCCGTGGTGGCAGTCCCGTAAGTGTGCTGCCCGCCAGGACCACGACGCTGAAGGAAATGCGAACCATCCATGTTCCCGCAAACTTGGAACGTTTCACGGAACAACGGCCCGGTTTCAGAGGGAGTTTGTAGGGCACCAATTTTGTGCGGCCTGTGTTGTGTGCGAGCGCTTCTGGTTTTCGAGTGACCTCACAACCATTACTGCACTGCGGGACGTCGACCAACGCACGATCGCCTTGGCTACGGTGAGGCCGTGTATGCCCTCGGAGTGCGGTGAAGTGTTAATGAAAGGGCGCTGAGCACAATTGGGCCGTAAATAACAATGCGGGGGGCCATCTGGCAGAACACTGTAAACGTCACAATTGCCGTCCGTATCTTCGCGACACCAGGTTTCTGGCATGGTCTAGAGATAGACTAGAACGGGAGATATTGGAAGCTTTTTACATTGCAAAGGCCGAGGGCACGTGCATTAGTTGCCCTTCAGTGACGCTTACCAAAAAGGAGATAGCTTTTCTGAAGAGATAGGGAGGTCGTGATGTCACGATGGGCCATCCTTGGTTGCATCTATTTAAAGTTCTGTTTCTTCAAAAAACATTTAGTTGGAAGTAGCGCCTTGTCTGTCGTACATGTTGTTCTTTCGTCTTCGTCTTCGTAGCGCTCTCTTTTTTCATCAAGTATGCTCAACCAACTCGCCCACATCAAGCTTCTGCTGCTTCAGATTTCTTCTACATTGGGCTCTTTCCTGTCTTCACAAGTTCAACCATGTCCCATCGCCACGTGCATCAACCTCATCGCAATCAACTCCTGTCAGTCTCGGATAGTGACACACTACCTCAAACAGGGAATTGTTGCTCCCGAAGTTCAAGTCTTCCTGGGTGGCCTGGAACCTTCTTGGAGACACGTCAAAAGGATGTACAGGATAATGAAGTCTGAGAAAGGGCGGCAGGTACGCAGGTACAACGACTGGCTTTGGGTCCTGTGCAACGAAAGCAAGGATCAGGTTGTAGGCGGCCGGAAATTCGCCCAGTCCAAAAGGATTGCCAAACAAGTGACTGAATTCCTTTGGCAAAGGTCAAGAATAGGCCTTACTAAGCGAAGTCGGCGAAACATTCAGCCAACTAAAGTGACACTACTCGGTGATGTTGTGCTCCCAGACGACGTTAGGAGTCTACTTCAAAAAGGAACGAAATACAGCTTTGAGCCACCGTCCAAGAAGCACCAGCTGCTCGCTACGGCCCGGCGAATAGGAAACTGCGCTGGCGAGGCAGAGCGGGATCGAGCCACCAGTGACGCAGTGAATACCCTTCTTCGGACCGTGCGTTCGAAAACCACCCCTAACCCACCCTTCAAAAAGGTAACGGGCTTCCTACGGCAAAATGACCTCGTCGCAGTACAGGCGGACAAGGATGATGGCTTCGTCATCCTTTCCGAGGGCGCCTACGGAGAGAGGGCCATCAGCGCGATTGAGAAGAATTTCAAGGCCGTGGATTTCAACCACAAAAAGCAAAAAGCCAAAGCGGTCAAGCTGCTTGATAACTTCAACCTGGAAGCTCTTCGGAAGGCGGCGAACCGGGCTGAGGTAGGCGTCTTGGAAGTATTTTTCTCCGGCAAGACCCAGGAAACTGACTGCCCCTTTAGGGCTATTGTTTCTGAGAAGAAGACATGGCAGATGCAAGTAGGGCACTACCTGAAGCGCCATTTATGCCAGTTACCCCTAGATGACCCTTTCCTTGTGCGGAGCTCTAGAGAAGTCGCGCTGACTTTAGAACAAGGAACTTGGAGCAATGTGTACGCGTTTTCACTGGACGTTGAAGACCTGTATTATGCGATTCCTCATGACGGAGTGCTCAGTGCCATTAGGAACAAAATCGAAGATTTTGGTGAAGTTAGGTTCAGTTGTGCAACCGGAGTGAACAGCGGCCAGTTTTTAGAACTGTTAAGCTTTTATCTTCATTCCACTGTCGTTAGTTTCAAAAACCAACACTATGTACAACGCAAGGGCATTTGCATTGGATCGTCGCTCGCTCCCATTCTTTCAGACATCTTTCTCAGCGCCTTTGACAAGTGTGTAAACAGCATTCTGAATCAGTCATGTGCTCCTTCTATAATGAGGTATGTCGATGACTACCTCGTGGTTGTTAACGACGTTCCAGCGTCTAGGCTAGATGACACTGTAGAATCGATAATTAACACATTTAGAAATGCATCAGAGGCTCTAAACTTCACGTGCGAAAGGCCTTGTAATAACAGCATTCGCTTTCTGGACCTCAATCTCACTCTGATGAACACGCATGTCTGTTTCGAATACCAGCCGAGGTTCAACAAGCAGCTAATTTCATACGACACTGCGCACTCCAAGCTAGTAAAACGAGGAGTTGCAATGACTTGTCTAAAAGAAGCGCTAAACAAATCTTGCAGCCACAAAATAGAAATCAGTTTCAATAACCAAGTTTCAAGGCTACGCCTAGCCGGTTTCCTTTCACTATTGATCTCTAGCGTTTGCGACAAGCTTCGCTGGTTATCCACCTTCACAGAGTGCAATGGCACTGATTTTTTTTAGACTGTCCCAACCTCAACTATATAAGGAGACATGACGTTACATTAGTGACGTAATGTTTGCTTAGGAGATGCCTTAGGACCAGCACAACTTCCAGGATAGCCCCGAAAATTTGCTGAAAATGTTTCAGCGTTCCAGTTAAGACCATCCTGAAGATTTAGACAACAGACAGCAAAAAGAGCCATCGAAAACATTCGAAAAACTTCCTATACGTGTGGGTGTGCCCGCGCTGAGTGATAACATTTGTTAGATTGTGAAAAGCGGCCAACCAATAAAGACAAACAAGTACACGTGTCAATGCCTCCCTCTCGAAAAGCATAGCCCCGATGCTGCAAACCAAACAGGAGACCCAAAACCAAAAAGGGCACTTATTAAACAAAACCAACAAAACAAAGAAGCGAATTCCAAAGTAACACAGTCCAAAAACTGCCTAAAGTTCAGCTATGTAAAGTCCCAAAGTTCGTTAGCGCTGGTAGAACGGCTTAAGCCGCGCAACATGAACTATTTTAGGTCGTGAACGGCGTCGCTGTGTGTGAAATGCCATCTGGCACGACCTCATAGTCGAGTGCGACAGACCGCCGGATGATCTTGTAGGGTCCGAAATAGCGGAGTAATAGTTTCTCATCGAGCCCTCGTAGGCGTATTGGGGTCCAAACCCAAACACGGTTGCCGAGCTGGTACTCGACGTAGCGTCGTCGAAGGGCGTAGTGTCGGCTGTCGGTACTCTGCTGGCTCTTGATCCACAGGCGGGCGAGCTGTCGGGCTTCGTCGGCACGCTGGAGATGCGTGGCGACGTCAAGATTTTCTTCGTCGGTGACGTGCAGCAGCATAGCGTCGAGAGTCGTCGTCGGGTTCCTGCCGTAAACCAGCTTGAACGGCGTGATCGGTGTTGTTTCTCGCACCGCCGTATTATAAGCGAAGGTCACGTACGACAGGACGGCATCCCAGGCCTTGTGTTCGACATCGACGTACATTGCTACTATGTCGGCGAGGGTCTTACTGAGGCGCTCCGTAAGACCATTTGTCTGTGGGTGGTAGGCAGTTGTCCTCTTGTGGCTTGTCTGGCTGCATTGCAGAATGGCTTGGGTGAGCTCCGCTGTAAACGCCGTTCCTCTGCCGGTGATTGATGAGGACTTCTGGGGCGCCGTGTCGCAGCAGGATCTTCGCGACGAAGAATTTCGCCACTTCGGCTGCGCTGCCTTTTGGCAGAGCTTTCGTTTCAGCGAAGCGGGTGAGGTAGTCCGTCGCTACGACGATCCACTCCGGACGTTAACGTCGGAAAGGGTCCCAACAAGTCATCCCGGTCTACTGAAATGGTCGGCAGGGAGGCTCGATCGGCTGTAGTAAGCCCGCTGGTGTTGTCGGGGGTGTCTTGCGTCACTGGTAGTCTCAGCATGCCATGAGTTAACGGGCGACGTCGGTGGTCAGGCGTTGCCAGCAGTACCTTTCCTGTATCCTCGACAACGTCCGGGAGAATCCGATGTGCCTAGTGGTCGGATCGTCATCCAGGGTATGCAGTACTTAGAGATTCAGCGCTGAGGGAAAAAGAAGACAGTTGATGCGGACTGCTGAGAAGGTCTTCTTTACGAGTAGGTAGCTTTGAAGCGAGAACAAAGACAATCCTCGCTGAAATGCCCTGAAGACAACGTCCATGTTCCCTTCCAAATACTTGACGAGGCTTTTTAGCTCCGGGTCCACTCGTTACTGTCCAGCGAAGGCTTCCAAGAAAGGCGTCGTCACCATCGTCATCTTGTGGCAGTTGGTCAATGGGGGCGCGTGATAGGCAATCGCCGTCACAGTGTTTTCGTCCGGACTTGTAGATTACCTGTGATGCCATATTCTTGGAGTCTGAGGCTCCACCGCGCCAGGCGTCCTGAAGGGTCCTTTAAGTTCGCTAGCCAACACAAAGCGTGATCGTCGCTGACGACTTTGAACGGCTGCCATTTAGGTAAGGACGGAATTTCGCTGTAGCTCAAATGATGGCGTGGCATTCTTTCTCGGTCGTAGAATAATTTCCTTCCGCGTTTGACAGCGACCGACTAGCGTAAGCTATCACCTGTGCAAGTCTGTCTTTCTTCTGTACTAGGACGGCAAAGACGCCTAGGCTACTGTCGTCAGTGTGGATTTCGGTATCAGCGTCCTCGTCGAAGTGCGCAAGTACCGACGGCAACTGCATGCCCTTTGAGTTCTTGAAATTTGTCGGCCTGCGGCGTTTCCCACTTGAACTCGATGTCACATTTTCTTAGTTGTGTCAGCGGCCCAGTGATGCGTGAAAAGACCTTAACAAAGCGCTTGTAGTAGGCACACATGCCAAGGAATCTGCGCACTGCCTTCTTGTCGATAGGCTGCGGGAACATTGCGATTGCAGCTGTCTTCTGCGTGTCGGGGCGGACTCCAGATGGCCCAAGAACAACAGCTCTTATTAAGCGAAGTGGCACTTTTCCGGCTTCAGAATGAGCCCTGATGACTTGATGGCCTGTAATACTGTCGCAAGCTGCCTAAGGTGATCGTCGAAATTTTCATCGAAGATGACGGCGTCATCCAATAAACAAGACAGGTCTGCCACTTCAATGCCGCTAACACCATCTCCATGACGCGCTGGAATATTGCAGGCGTCGAATACAGTCCGAATGGCATGACCTTGAACTCATAGAGGTCGTCTGGCTGATAAAGGCGGTCTTTTCGCGATCCCTCTCATCAACTTCTACTGGCCAGTAGCCAGTCTTGAGATCCATTGACGAGAAGTATATATAGTTACAGAGTCGATGCAATGCGTTGTCTATCCGTTGGAGGGGGGTATACGTCCTTCTTCGGGATCTTGTTCAGTCGACGATAATCTACGCAGAAACATAGGATTCCGTCCTTTTTCTTCACCAAGACCACAGGCGATTCCCATGGGCTTTTTTACGGCCGGATGATGTCGTCGAGCAGAATTTCGTCGATTTCTCGAGTCGAACGGCGAACTTGATGGTCGTCGAGGGCTCCACTGGGTGGCGGCGGAGTAGTCGGCAATATCGCGAGGGCGTTTAACTTGCTTCAGGCGCGGAGCGTTGGCGGCGAACCCTCGTAGTCCCATTTCGCTGTATGTGCACCGGCGGTAGATGTGGCTCGCTTTTCCGCAGTGATAATACAGCGGATGATTGTCGGGGGTGCGCCAAACGTAGCTATTCCTTGGAACGCTGCGCTGGGCCACGGTCGGGCGTGCTGGCAGCGGCGGCGGTGGACGACCGAATCGCGGCGCTGCGGGGCCCTGGCGTGGCGCGGAGGTGGACAGCGTCGGCGGGCGACGGTTATGGCTGGGGTTGCGGTGATTGGGGCTGCCCCTGAGGAACTCCAAGTGATCGATGTAGTTCACCCTTGACAATGCCAGTCACCGAGGCCACCTGGGGTTGCTACGAAGGGAAGATCTTGCGCAGTTTCTTCGTGCACAATGGCCCTGATGGTCTCTTGAAGGTTGTCGGAACGGAGTGCTTGGATAGCACACTGCGGCGGGAGCACTTGGCGGTTATATTGCCTAGTGGGCATTTCCAACTCAGTCGTCGATGCCTCTGTAGAAAACTCAGCTACGGTGTTGGGCGGGTGGCGGATCAGTCCGGCAAGAAGTTTATGCTTGACGCCCCGCATCAGGAAACGCACTTTTTTCTCCTCCGCCATTTCCGAGTCGGTGTGCCGGAAAAGACAGGCCATCTCCTCCGTGAAGATCACTATGGTCTCATTGGGCAGCTGTATTCGGGTTTGTAGCAGAGCTTGGGCGCGCTCTTTCCGCGCGACGCTTGTGAATGTCTGCAGGAAGCCGCTTCGGAACAGGTCCCACGTCGTTTAGGTGGCTTGTCGATTCTCGAACCGCGTCCCGGCGGCGTCTTCCAATGCGAAATAGACATGTCGCAGCTTGTCGTCGCTGTTCGAGCGGTTAAAATGTAGCGACCCTCCCATACGTCTTCAGCCAGCTTTCCGGGTCCTTGAATGTCGTACTGCGGAACGTCGGTGGCTCCCTGGGCGGCTGCAGCACGATCGGTGTTGGCGACACTGGGCCTGTCATTGTAGCTGCTGTCGTGGCCGTGCACTTACTGGTCTCCTCAGGCAAAATCCGTGCTCCGGGGGCAGCCCATGCAACCTGGTGTTGGTGTTGACGTTGGTGTTGTCTTCGCGGCTAGGGCTTGGCTCGCGGCTTTGAGGGGCGTTCGGTACATGAACGCACTGGCACCTCCAATAGATGTCACGTAGTAGTGATGGTGAATGATACAGCTGTAAAAACTGTGAATGAGAAAACTAACTTTTTATTGGGCTAACTTGTGCCCACAAAAGCAAGTTACACTCAAAGCACAGCAATCGCGGCGAACACTGTCGGCGATCGTCGAAATCTGATCTGCCGGTCAAGCGCGTCGGCTTTATACAGGAGTAATCGAAGGTCCCATAGTAATCGGTGGAGCCTGCGTGTCTTCCAGACAGTTCTACGCAATTCGCGTCGCAGATGAAATCAGATTATACAAACTTCGGTGACAACAGAACAATCGATAACATTCGAGAAACTTCGGATGCGTGCGGGCGCGTCCCGCGCGGAGCGATAACATTTGTTAGGCGGTGAAAAGCGCTTACCGTAAAAAATAAACAATTCCACGTGTCAATATTTTCTGTACCTCACAACGAGACCTTGCAACATAGAGATGTAACGCTCTAGACTTAAAAAACAAGAAAAAAAAAGCTCAAGTGGTCGTGACGCCGTCGCCGCCACACATCATTATGGTCGTCTCGCTTCTCTCGTCGCAGACAGCCTCCTCTCAAAGAGAACTACTTGACTTACACAAACACACTTGCTCATCTGATAACTCTTCGAAGACTCGCAGAGGGGGCAGAATCGCCAAAAACCAGAAAAATACTTTCTATAGTATCAATTCCGATAGTGCGCGTAATCTTTGTTATTTTTGTGAACACTTTGTTACGTTGTTTTCGCATTTGGTTTTTAACAACACGCCATTGTACATTTTTCCAGTCGTCCGGGCCGCAGAAGCTCGGATGAATGTTGGTACATCCGACCTGATGACATCGGGTGAGCGCATATCTACTCTCCTTCAGGCCTTGTACAGTGTATTGCAAGATAGCCACCTGCATGATTTTCTTTCTTTTTGCTTGCGATGCACTGTAAGGCTTGTTGCTGTTATCTGTTGTTTGATACAGGCAGAAGTTTCAACCGCAAGAGTCAGCTAGGGTTATTATTAAAGCGGTAGAGATAGAAAGACTTAGTGAAATGTGCGGATACTAAATTCAAGTGCTATACGTGAGTGGCATGCAGGCTCTCTAGTCAAATGTGTGTGAGAATGCCACTTTTCTCGCTAAAATCGAAAGAAAATGAGTTCCTTGCAGTGCCAGCACGGAGTTGACTCAATTTGATAGGTTGTCGAGTGTTTCCGTTTTTCTGGTACAGCGCGCTGATATGCTTAGATTACGCTGTCGCTAGTAGTGCACAAGGTGGCACAGGGTCGCAAGAAGAGACTGTTCCAAGTAGCGTTTCCCTGTGTGTCCAGTTCACTCGTTTTATTACTACCCATGGTACATCGACGTGCCTAGACATTTCCATGACGCAGCCTTGTGCCAAACACTCAAGAAAATGAACGAAGGATGTCTCGGCTCCTTGGACGGATTCTTGTTGGCAGGATGCCACTCTAGATTTTCAAATTTTGAGTCAAGCGGGTATCTTTGTTTCGCAGAAAGAAAACTTCACTAGTAGAAACTAGCAATGGTATTTTTCACGCGCTATCACCATTTCCATACAGTGAATCAGCTTTCATTAAACTTTGTTATTTATTACTTTAATTTTGCCCAGCACCCATGACATCGGCGACAGCTAACGGAGGCGGAGGCGTTTCCAACAGTTCCCCCTGGAATGCTGCATTCAGCAAGGCGTCGTTAACGGACATGACGGGGTGCTTCATGGTGAGCTGGCTTAGTATAATGTGCACAGGGAGTTCTATTGTTGTTGTGTTGGCCGTATGCGAATGCCAACATTGGAGTGGACTGTATATGATTCACTTTTTTTAGTAATTGCCTTCTGTCAACAGCAAGACGATTTCTGCACTACAATTTATCCTGACACATCACACTTGTCGATCACTGTCGTCCATCTGCCAAGTGTCTGCTGATGTAAAGCAAAAACCAGTTAGTTGCAGAGAGCGATTCTTTCAGCTACGTACCGCACCGAATGAAGCCCACATATTCCTATTGTGGTAATACACTGTGATGTTCAAAGCCCACTCGTAAATGACTGACGTCAAAGCAACAATTAAAACCTACTGCACTGTCCGTACAAAAAACTTTCAAAGCCCTTGCGTGATTAATCCAGCTTGTCATTCGACCGCGGTATGGATGAAGCTTCGTAGCTCGAAAGCTTTTGGCACTAATGGCGATTTGCCTCATCCCTTACAAGCACACTAGTGCACACTGACTTTGCAGTTTACATTTGGCTAGGAGAAATCAACCGCTCAGAACATTCGGGGCCTGGTTCATTCAAAACGGCGCGCTGTCATCGCTCTCATCTTGGGGCGGCCGGGAGGGCGACCGAGATCTGACAGAATTCTGGTCACATGTCTGTTACGATTGTTCTGGGAACCACTGAACGTTCAGCTTGGGCGGGCTTTCAGTGTCTACGATCCAGAGAGTTTTCCGCATCGTTACAAACCGACACGGAGTGCGGTAGCGGCCAGTCGAATTTATTATTACAAATATAAGTTGCGAACTATAAGTTATATAGTGTATATATAGTTGTATAGTATATGTTGCGAACTGTAAGTTAGTGCTCTCGATCGTGAAGCCATCGGGGTCGTTCCATCGTTATCACGTCAGCTTCGTCACCCTCCACTCGTCCTGTATCGTCGTCAAGCCGTCGTTCTCGCACAGTCGTCGTCGTCACGCTGTCATCAGACAATTGTGATCGCTTCAGAAACGTCATCCAGTTATCATCCTGCCATCGTCGTCATACCGCCTACGGCTTTCCCTCGCCGTCATTCCTTCTTTGCCATTCCACCGTAATAATGCTATCGTCATTGAACGGTGAATATGCCGCCGTTGTCACGACATCGTTGAGGCGTTGTCGTCATTTCTTCGGGGATTTGTTGTCGTAGTTTCGTACTTTCGTCAAGGTGTCGTCGTGTTCGTTCCGTGGTCATCGTTCCAGCTTTGTCATGAGATTCTCGTCATAACGTCGCCACGCTATCGCCATCCAACTGTCGTCATAGCGTCGTCATCATATGCTTGTCATCGTCCCATTGTCCTCTCATACGGTCACCGTCACGCTGTCGGCGTGATAGCATGACGATTATTTCAGAATCGTCATGCCACTGTCGTGATGCCGTCGTCGTCATACCGTCTTCATCATTCCATCGACGTCTTTCCTTATTCTGTCGTCGTCAGTGCGCGTCGTCATGCCCTCGCGGTCGTGGCCTTATCTCATTCCTTATGGACGTTGGACGAAGGCGCAAACGCAAGACAGCTTCGTTTATTCAGCGCGATTGGGGGTGAAAGTATAAGTGAAAAAAAAAATGAAGGAATATTCCTGAAAGGGCTCGCCCTAGGATAAGGCTACGCAGAAATGCTCTCATTATGCAACCGCTTCATTCATTCGATGAAATGTTGTACTTAAGCGAGAAATGTTAATTCTACGAACTTGGGGAAACAGGTTTTTCAGTTAGAGTTCTAATTCTGTTACATCTAGTAAATGTTAGTATATAAATAAAGTCAAGCCGAAATTTTACAAATCCATATCTCCGCAACATCTCAGTTCTCGAAAGTGCACATGTTATAAATGTGAATCAAACAAATGTCGTATCACTTTTGCGACTTACGGGAAAACGTTACTATTGTAATACTTAGCAGCTTTGCAAAAATCCGGCACTTAAATTGTTGCTGTAGTTCAGAGCAGCATATATATATATATATATATATATATATATATATATATATATATATATAGTGCTTCACCATTTAAAAAGACGGAACCAGACCCAACGCCTGTATTAGGCGAGGCCGCACATAGCACCAGTCATGACGGTCTGGGCTCATGATGATCGTATACCGATGAACCCGATGAGGTTAGCTCAAAGCGCGCTCAATATATGTATCAACTCTGCCAGCTGTAGATGTCTCAATGCAATAAGTTTACAAAAACGCGCTACCCCCTGTCATTGGTGCGTTTTGCGCCGCTTGTTCTCTGACGTATAACATAACAACTAGCTCGAACCAAGATTCTCTCTCGCTTAGCGGGGCTCTATTGTACTGTGTAGTAGTAGCGAAATCCATGCCTTCAGTGCGCAGAATGAAGATATTTATCCATTAAACGCTGCTGCCTCATTTTCGCACGTAGTAGACCATTGTGGACATGTATGTCAACATGTATTGCAGTAGAGGCCGACGCTATTTTCCAACCGGGTGACCGCATTGCTCTAAGATTGGCTGGAGTACGCGTACTGCAAAGAATGCGTGCCAAATAGGAGCATTACATTTTTATCATATAATGCCTTCATAAAGTCTCACTTTGTCCTTATTCAGGCCCAATTTGTTCATTCGGCCTGAACAAAGGACTCTTTTCGACGCAATGTCACTATTTGGCACGCCTTTTGTTGCAGTACACGTAGATTGCAGACGAGTGGCCGTTGCACGGTGTAAAAGGACCCGGTAATGCGCTTTGCGGATAATTCTCTGTCACACAAATGAGGATGTTCTAGCGAAGCCCCGAATCTCGCCTAACCTCGGGTCTTTTCTCATGCAGCATTCACCGTTGCCTTCGAGTGTTCCGGCTGAGACTGCGATTACGCAGCAACGACAGCAAGCAGTAAATGATATCACGGCTGCAGAGCAACCTAACTCTCGCTCCAGTCAAGAAAAAAGGGATCCTGTGTCAACACCCAGTGATAGACTTAGCATCATCGGGAAAGCTTTGACAGGTACGTCTTCCGCGGTTGCAGGCCGTGACGTGGCACGTTTTGTCCGAACAGATTAAAATGAGATGGCAGCGGGTGTGTGCACGATGTGGTGTGAAATAGCCAACCTGCAAAGCTGCAGGGCAAGTTTCTTAGAGAATCATTGTGCACAAAGCGTTATCAGCTTCATTGGTACCGCAGCCCAGATGGTTCGCTTTGCACGCTATTTATTCCGCATGTTTCTCCCTCGTGTCGCTAATTTCCATCGCGCGCAGATAAGTCAAGGCAGCGGAGCCTTTCTTGCATTCGCCTGGATACGATTAGGGCCTTCGGAGTCAGGAGCCTAACGCAAGACATTGGGTTCCTCAGCTAGATACTGAACTGTTGATATCTAAGCCATAGCCATTGAGTCAACGCTGCAGGACGTTGCAAAGAATATATGTGAAGGAAGACTTTGGTCGACCGGTGTCCCTAGAATGCAATATAACACGCGTTGTCCTAATACTTTCCCTCGGTTTTGCACGTATGCGTGAGTGATCACGAATTCTTTATTCAACGCGTAACTGCTGGCGTTCCTCGAGGCAGCCATGTTAGCGTTCCTATAGGGTATATAAAAATGATCATCTCTGTGACCCCCGAGAATAAAACCCATTCTTAAGCTGATGGCATTGCAACATTTCAAATTTTTTTTCAAGTTTCACTATTTTTCTGAAGCCATGTACCATTTAACACTTTATCTAGTAGAGATGTCATTACCACTTAGGAATTACTGCAACCGAATCCAAAGCTGTTTTAGTGCTATAATTTGCTCCTGATATTCGGTTCTACCACCATGCAATTTTCAGGCAGGACAGACGTTGTAGGACTCGCCGCAATGGGCCAAGTGGCTAACGGCGTAGCGCTGCGGAACACGAGGTCGCAGGTTCGACTCGCTGCCAAGCTGCATCTTTAGTTGGGGAGGAAATGCAAGAACGCTCGCGTACCGTGCTTGAGGTGCACGTTAAAGAATTGCACGTGCTATTATTGCAAGTTATTATTCGCTGCCATTGTAAGGCCTGTCGTGGCCGTGCACTTCCTGGTCCTTTCAGCCAGAGGTCCGCGCTCCGGGGCTGCTTTCGTAGCCTGAGGCTAGCTCAGACACAAGGGCAGCCTGAAGGGTGCAAGAATGTCTACTGTGGGATAAAGACGTTATTTTTCTTCTGCGTTCTATTGTTTATTTTTTACAGGACATAAACTGCTGTATTCCTACTACACTATTTATGTTATGATGTTATGACGTTATTGATGGTATTCCAATACACTATTGATCTTCATGTTTTTATATTCTTTGTGCAAATCTTCTTGGTGATAACTGCCTGCGTCAAAGCAGCTAGCACAGCAGCATTTTGTCCTCCCAATGAACCCAGTGGTCAAATGAGCTTCAAATTAAATACTAGCTTAACAACTAGTTTAACAACATAACTTTCATTGTGCGGTGAGATAGAGGAACCACATTAGAAAAATAGGAAATATCCTCCGGGCATCAGTAACTTTTTCAAACTCTAAATGGTTCGGCGTGACAGAAAATTTGGGAGAGGAGGCGGATTTGCTCTATTTCTTCAATCTCACCTTCACTTTTCTGTACTCCTTGCCCCATAGAGTTTCCTACAAAAATTACTAGGGGGAACTCTGGCGCTAGTGTCTACGGGAGCTGCAATGGGAGCGGTTGTCCCAGCATGGGAATTATGGGAAGTACATGGATTTGCCTAAACTTCGTCCTTTTGGCTTCAAACGACTTTGTGACTTTGTAAACTCGTCATTTTCAACAGTGTATTGCGTAATAAATAATTAAATAAACATCATTAAAATTGCCCGACGGCAGGATTCGAACACAGGGACTCTAGCAGGTAAGCCTGATATTGAAACCATTAAGCCACGGACGCATGTATCGACAAGCGAATGAAACGCCCTTATGAATTTATTGCGGGCATGCCAGTGCCTTGAGACGCTTGGCGCGTTTCGATTTGGCCACCTGGACAAGCTCAATCGTTGCAATTCATAGCAATTGTACGCGTTCACAGCATCTTCTGCACTTCGAAGAATATAGATTGAGCTGAAATATACGACAGTAAGATTTATATAGCGTAATATAACAAAGCCACAAGAACGTCTGGATCCACAAGCACGAAGATCAGACAAATCCATGTACTTCCCATCATTCCCATGGTAGGACAATGACTGCAGCGCCAGAGTTCCCTCTAGTAATTTTTGGTGGAAACTCTATGCCTTGCCGCACCTGATACTGAGTCTTTGTGGTGTAAAGCTCAACTTGAATATATGTCTTTGATTACAAATGTCGCTTACCGTCCATCTGGTTCTAATATTGAGCATTTACACAATCTATGTGAATTTTTGGATAGTCATAATTATTCATCCAACGTTATCTGCATGGGCGATTTTAATGGTCCTGGTGTTCATTGGTCTTCCATGAAAGCAAGCGGACACGAAGTAGCTATCCTGCGGGACTTGGTCCACATTTCGTTGTCCTGTGGCCTGCACCAGATCGTTCAGGATTTCACTCAACAAACTTCAGTCCTTGATCTTGTCTTTGTTACTACATCTCTTTTTAATGCCCGTTATGAATGCGATGTTATTGATGGAATATCTGACCATAATGCTGTGTTAATTTCAGCTCCAGGCATCGTACCTAAATCCCGCTATATCTACGGCACATTTCCTTACTTTAACCGCGCCGATGATTTGGCAATAACAGATGCCCCATGTGATTCTTTTAATGAGATTGAACTAAGTAATCACTAGCGATACTAATACCTCGACAGGTTTCTTCGAAAATCTTGTCATTAAGTGTATCAACCTTTTTATTCGTTTAAAAACAAAAAAAGCAAACACTGAAATTCCTTGGATGACTAGGGGCCTTTTGCATTTATCACGTCGTGTGGCCAGATTACGTCGATCGCAAAGTTCTGATGACTCAGCAAAACACATGCAATTCCATAGCGCATAAAGGAACTCTGTTGTAAAATGGTTGCTGCAAAAGAATTTCCTTACAAGGTAACCTTGCCTAAATTATTGATGGCTAATCCCCGAAAATTTTGGAAAGCTATCCTACCACCTGGGTCATCCTCGGACACGTTAAAAATTACGAATGTTGCAGTTTCTGATTCGCAGAGAATAGCTTCTTCTTTTAACACCTACTTCCACTCTGTCTTTACGACTGGCAACTCTTTAACGCCTGTTTTTGATTCCGAACCATACCCTCCAATCGACGATATATCACCGACTCCTGAGGGTGTACTTAACTTAATCCTCAACTTAGACACCAAGAAGTCGCGTGGTACTGACGGTATCCAGACTGTTTTTCTCGTTCGATACTCTGTTTGGTGCAGCAGATATCTAACAATTATCCTTAAAAAATCTCTCTTAACTGCCACCCTTCCTCACTCATGGTAACTTGCTTCGATTCTGCGCTTATTGAAGTGGGGTAACGTTCAGTTATCTAACGATAGGCCACTCTCCCTAACAGCATACTCATGTAAATTACTCGAACACATTATCATTAAATATATTCTGGAATTTCTTGAAACTAACAAAACTTTATGCACATTCCAGCATGGTTTTAGACGCGGCCTTTCTTTTATGAATACTGCGATCTTGTACACAAGATCATAGTAGGTGGGAAACATTGTGTTAAGATACAGAATTACAGACACAAAGAAAACAAAATTGCACATAGAAATTCAACAAGAGAATGCAGCGACAAGGTCAATTAACAACAATAAATTCAAATGCTCTTGAAATGAATGTAATGATGTCTGTCTGACAACATCAGCCGTGAGGTTATTCCAATCAGTGATGGTCCTTGGAAAAAAGGAATATTTAAAACAATTAACTCGCGGATTTAATGGTGTTATAGAAAGAGAATGGCGATTTCTAGTTTGGTACCCCGAGGAATAGGTAAGGATATTGGAGGTGTCAACTTTGAGATTATTATGAATTAATTGATAGAAAAACTTTAAGCGACATATGCGATTTCTGTTAGGAATAGAGGGTAAACCGCTTTTTTTGAGGAGGTCACTGACTGATGCTCGCCCGTGAGTGTTATATATAAACCTTACTGCTTTCTTTTGGATTCTTTCAAGTTTATTTATGTTTACCTTTGTAAAAGGGTCCCAGATAATTACTGCATATTCTAAGATTGGTCTAATAATAGTGTTGTAGGCAAGGAGGCGTGTACCAGGGGTTGCTAGCTTAAGCGAGCGTCGTAAGAAAAAAAGCTTTCGGAGAGCGTTTGCTGAAACATAGTCGACATGTCTGGTCCAAGAAAGGTTATCAGAGACCCATAGACCTAGATACTTATATTCTGTTACTTCATGAAGAAAATTATTATTAGCAGTGTAGTAATATAGAAGATGGATCTTAAGTGTTATTCTCATAAATACGGTTTTTTCAAAGTTAATTGACATTTGCCACTTCTCACACCAAGAAACTATTTTTGCAAAATCATTATTCAGCCTAATTTGATCATCAGTCGAACTTATTTTCTGATACGGTACGCAGTCGTCCGCATATAACTTAACACGTACTGACAGGTTTTAACCAATATCATTAATAAACATTAAAAACAGTAGGGGGCCGAGGACGGATCCCTGGGGAACACCAGAATCGACAGGAACGTAATTGGAGCAAGTTCTATGCAGTTCGACAAATTCGACAAACTGACGGCGATCAGATAGGTACGATTGTATCCATGTTAATATCTGTTTATTATTTATAATGAAACTGAGTTTGTGAAGTAGTTTATTGTGCGAAACCTTATCGAAAGCTTTTCGAAAGTCCATAAAGATAACATCAGTTTGGTTTCCTTCGTTGATTGCTGTCGCAAAATCATGGATTGTGCATGTGGATACCCTCGTCTGAACCCGTGTTGAACAGCTGCCAGTACATTATGCTCGTCGAGGAAATTAGTTAGATGCTTATGAATGATGTGTTCCAATAATTTGCACGTTGTCGAAGTTAATGAAATAGGGCGATAATTTTCAATACACATCTTCTCTCCACTTTTATGCAAAGGCTTAATTCTAGCAGTTTTCCAATCACACGGTAGAACACCTTCTTTCAATGATCGAGTGAATAGGAGGCACAAATACTTTGAAGACCACTCTGCATACTGTTTAAGGAAGGCATTCGGAATATCATCTGGTCCAGGTGATTTCTTAATATCCAGTTTTAATAATAGATTAAAAACACCCTCTTCAGAAATTATAACATCAGGCATGGAAGGAAGGGACATGCTAAAGGGTGGGAGACGCCCGTGATCTTTCGTGAAAACTTTCTTAAAGGTGTTAATAAATGCTGCTGAAACCTGGACATTGTCACTTACATGTTGTCCATTTATAATAAATGCATCGGTAGAACGAGAAACTGGTGCAATTGACCGCCAAAACTTTTCAGGTGCAGTTTTTATAAAATCCGGAAGTTGTTTATTGTAGTATTTTTCTTTATCTTTCAGAATGCACTGTTTTGATTTCTCTGAAACTTCATGAATTTTTGCCTCTAAAAAGGCTGAGCTGGATATTTTTGTTTATTTTCTTTAATCGCTTGAGCTTGCGCTGCAATTGCAAAGTTTCTCGCGTAATCCAGGGATTGTCATTGTCTGACTTCTTGCATATCACTGGTAGAAAACGCTGAATGCAGTCACGAACAATGTTTTTGAAAACAAGCCACAGCCTTAGCACTAAAACTCAACTGACAGAATTCGTTCATGACATAAGCTGCTCGTTACACATAGGTGACCAGATTGATACTATTTTATAGACTTTTCAAAGGCCTTCGACACTGTGTCACACCCTAAACTTATGCACAAGCTGTTCGCTATACTTAAAAAAATATGCATCCTTGGTTGGCTGGATACCTGACTTTCTTTCCCAGCGTTCGCAATATGTATGTTTCAACTCTACTAACTCACCCTAAATGCCTGTTTCATCAGGGGGTTCCCCAAGGCTCAGTACGGGGTCCTTTTTCACTCCTGCTTTATATTAATGATCTCCCCGTACACACCTCAGTTAAAATACGCCTTTCTTCAGATGATTGCGTTTTATATCATACCATTAAATTTCCTACTGGTCATATTGTCTTTAACAACTATTTTGCTGACTTCTGTAACTGGTCCAAAGCATGGCGAATGAATATCAACTTTTCCAAAACTGTCTCCATGTCCTTTACGTGACGCTCATCCCATTCCTTCTTTGGCTATGGCTTTAACAATATTACTTTAACTAGGGTCTTCGAATTCAAATATTTAGGTATCCTACTAACACACGATTTGTCATGACGGAAACACATTGATATAACCGGTAACAAGGCCCTTAAATGACTAGGTTACTTATACCGTACGCTGCGTCTCACTCCTCAAGAAACTAAACTTCTTACTTATAAGACTCTCATTCGCACCATCCTCGAATATGGCTGCATTGTATGGAATCCATACAAACACTGTGACGTCAAAAAACTAGAATCAGTGCAAGAAAAGGTGGTGCGTTTTGTTTGTAGGAGATATGACAAGGAAGTTTCGCAGTCTAACTCTCTTCCCCTACTTGGTCTCACTGCTCTTGCGGAGCGTCACAGACTTGAATGCGTAAAATTCCTTCACATGTTAATCAATTCTCCTCTCCTCTCCTCTCTAGATATCTATTTGACTTTTTCGAAACAATAATGTACGAGGGTCACCATTCTCTGAATATCTCAACCTTTTCTGCCCGCACTGATTTCTTTAAACACCAGCTGTTTTCCATCAACAATTGAAGTCTGGAATACCTTACAGTGCAACATCCGTTCACTACCACTGAAACAATTCACGCAAGCTTGTTTATATATGTTTGTATGTTCATCCCACTCCTGCAATAGCCTCATTGAGGCTGCAGTATGTATAAATAAATAAATAAATAAATAAATAAATAAATAAATAAATAAATAAATAAATAAATAAATAAATAAGGGCTGCACATATCAGTACGGGTGCAGATCAACTTCACCGGGAGTCGCGGGCCACGATTTATGGGAAACCGTTCATCCTGATGAGAAGGTTGTCTATTTGGTGGCGTTCACTGCCTTCCTAAGCACGGGTAAATCCAGGAGAGGAAAGGGATGTTCTCGCTCCTTTATCTGTTGTCTTCGTGCAAAGCTGTGCTGGGCGAATCTATCGAAGAAGGGGAGGTGAGACCTAGCCGTTACCCAACCCCCTACACTTCCCACCCTCTCATTCACTGTGACAGACATGATGGTGAATCAGTGCTAACAACACTGTTTGTGCATTGTAGAAGGGTGGCGCTTACGTGCAGCAACAGACGCACGCTGTTCCCAGCGCCACCCATTGACGTGCACTACAAGCATCTGTAGCAGAACCTGAGGCCGCGCTGTCTGCTGGTGGTAGCAGACGACGAGACTTTCGACGCCCGCTGGAACCTCTACTGTTAGCAGGAGAGCCAGTCACGATTGCCTTTTTAGAGAAGCCATTCTCGGCCGATTTTGATAGATTGCAATGTCCATGATGATGACACTCCTTGGAGGAAACGCGGCAGTAGTTTTTCCACTAAAGTATTTTTTTTTGCATTGATATTTAGCGCGTAACAAAGCTTTGGAACATCTTTACTCAGTTTACTTACGCCACAAGAAGTATGCAGCATAGGCGGTGTCGAATAACTAAACTATATAAATGGGCGACTCCGCTTGCCACGGTGCCACCCGTAGCTTCGACTCCACAGCAAGTCGTTGAAGCGGAGCATCTGGTCACTCGCGCAAGTATGCCTCCTAGAAGTGGCGCACACTCGACACTCGACACGTAGTACCGCTAACTGCGCCTATCACGTGACCCGGCACTACGTGGCATGATCGCACGCATGGGTGCACAAGGGGAACACACTTACCCTGAACGCACTCGACCAGGGAGGGGTGGGCTCGAACGCTATTGAAAAACAAGGGAGTTAAATATCCAAAAGTTGAAACAGGCCAAAGTCATGCACTGTACGCTATGATGCCAAGGTTGAGCTGATTAGGTTGGAGCGCAAAGCTTACGTGTACATACATAAACCATCAGGGTCCATACTCGCATAAACCTCTTTGGCTAGAATCATTTGCAAGAGCAAGTGCCTGCTAATTCGGATGCTTGCTAAGTTGTTAGCCAAGGCCGTCGGGTAGTGGCAAAGAGCACTTATGAAAGAACAGCTTTGTGAAGTGGGCCCCTGACCATTGTCTCTTCAGGTCATCACGACGACATACCTCCCCAACAAGCTTCCTGCAGGTTCCTGACAGGCTGCAACTGCATATGCAGCCGTCTTTCCGACACGCCGCCTGAACGATTACGTGCCCCTTTCACACGATGTAACTGCATAAAAAGCGGTGCAGACATAAAATCTCATTGCATGAAACCCAGCACATGCTGCTTAGCCTAATTCTACCGGGAAGAGTAGTGAAGGAGCCCGTGCAAACACTAAAAACACAAAAAAATGTGTCACAGCGCTAGTGTCAGCATGTTAGAAATAAGAACAGACACGGTGTCAATAGGGGATGGCAGGATAGACAGAGCAAAAAAGTTGAATTTTACGTTTTAGTGTCAGAAAAGCATGCAAATCCTGAGGAACATGGTAGAATAACGGCGAGCGTGGATGACCAATCCAAGCCACCTAAAAATGATGCCAAATCCGCAGATTAATGTATTTGAAAACACGCTGCTTCTGTGTTCATGTCGTCTTAGCCGCGTTCAACAGCTTCTTTTCAAGCTTAATTTATTGCGACTTCATATGAGAAATACATTTCCTTTACGGCGCGTTTTTTACCTGGCACTGCAAATGTTCATAGTGAATGGGCTGCTGTAGTGTATTGCGTCGCCGTCACGGACTGCTTTGCTGATGTTTGTCGCATTTCACCCGCGCGCAATTCTCTACGCTCTGTCCCAAAAACGCCGGAAGCACATAAGCAAGGGACAGTGATCAATATGCAGCCTAAAGTTCTGAGTGAGTGCACGTGGCATCACACAACCTGTATTCCGCGATATCTCTCTAACTTGGCAAAGAGAGGGCTGCAGCTCTACGCTTGCCAATGAATGGCGCAGAAAGAAACTAATCCTGATCCCTAAGGCTCGGGGGATTGATGGAAAGAAAGCGAAAACCTGTGTTCATTCTGGTGGAACGTTCTAGCTCTTGTGGTTAACGTGGAAACTAAACCTTGTGTTTTCTCAAAATGCCATTTTTCGGTTTTTAAGATTTATGATGCATCTTTTCTGGAAACCTATTCATCAGATTATAGCCAGTCGTTTATAACTCATCGTTAAACGTATTGTCAAGAAGCAGAACTTAAAATATTAAGACATCCTTAATGCAATATTCACGCGAAATAGGTTTGCACGTGTTGACACGGGACCCTTAAGGCGAGAACGACGAAGTTCGTGGTTGCGCGCATGCTCTCCGAGGACCAGCCATCGCTAAAGGCAGACGTTTTTTCCCAATCTATCGGCGGTAAACTGTTTTAGTTGCCATAGCTGGGTGACATTTCTGGTGGAGGTGCTGGGTACGGTCGATGTTAAGATCTCCGGAGCATAACCCAGACCTCAGCCCGGCGAGTAGTTCAACCGAGCTTACCCCTGTGCACGTACGCGCCAGCCGACGCCTCCAGGGACTCCAGCCAAAGCACGGTCTGCTACCTGAACGAACTGGAATGACGACCCAACCACCTCCTGCCACTCCTGCAGCGTCGCACGTTGTCGTCATTCACATCCGGACGCCGAATCTGTTCCACGGAAGTGCTTCAGAGGACGCCGATGACTGGCTTGACCATTTTGACCGGGTTGCCAACCTCAACGACTGGAACCACGAGCGTAAGCTACGTTACGTGTACTTCGCTCTTGAATTTTCCGCGAAAACATGGTTTGAGAAACACGAGGCGACACTGACGTCATGGGAAGAATTTCGTAGGCATTTCCTCAATGCCTTCGCCAGGGCGGACAGGAAGAAGAGAGCGGAGTTAGCGTTGGAGGCACGAATTCAAGGCCCGAATGAGCGAGTGACTGCGTACGTAAAGACATGAATCGGCTTTTCAGACGTGCGGACCCTTTGATGACTGAAACAAAGAAGGTGCGCCATCTCATGCGCGGCGTCAAAGAGGAAATTTTTGCTGGCCTAATTCGAAATCCGCCGACGACACTTGCAGAGTTCCATGACGAAGCCAGTACTATGGAAAAGGCCCTTCAACAGCGGGCCAGGCAAAACAACCGCGACGCCGTGATTTCAAGGGAGCTCTCTGCTGTTACCCTCGGTAACGACGTTGGTGCCTTGCGAGAACTCATCAGGGCTGTCGTCAAGGAGGAACTGCAGAAGATGCAGACGACCACTGCCCCTGTGGGACAACTTTCCATTGCGGAAATGGTGCGCGCCGAGGTCCGACAGGCCGTCTATGTTCCTGGACAGTACGAGGCACCACAGCAGGTACCGCACGCCGAAATGAGTTACGCTGAAGCAGTACGCCGTCCGCCACCCTCAGGTGCATGCAGCATGGTATACCCCACTCAACAAATGGACGTAAGCCTCAGGCCGCCTCGGAGCCCACCGCACATCGCCGAAGCAAGGACTAGGAAGAGCGACGTCTGGCGCACCACAGACTACAAACCCCTTTGTTTTCATTGTGGCGAAGCCGGGCACATCTACAGAATGTGTCCTTATCGTCATCTGGGGCTTCGTGGATTCTCGCCGAATGCACCTCGTCCACGACCTGGTGAGCGGCCGCCGGAAATAGAGAGTTTCGTCACAAATCGTCGCAATCTTGATCAGCGATGGCAGGAGCCCCGTTCGTCGTCTCCTGCTCGTTACAGGTCCCCATCACCAAGCCAAGCTTTTACTCGCGGCGCTCTGAGACGCCGCTCGCCTAGCCCGGCGGGTCGCGAAAACTGAGTTCAGCGACCTCCGGAGGTGAGGCCGCTGACGACGACCATACACAATATCCTCCACTACGACGACAACGACGAAAACAGAACGACGCAGACGTACAGACGGAGGCGAACACCCTACGAGAGGTAGTAACGTCGAACATTCCCGTCACCATAGACGACGAAGAAATAACGGCGTTAATCGACACTGGAGCGGACACCTCAGTTATGAGCATGGACCTTGCCTGCAAGCTGAAGAAAGTTTCTACCGAGTGGACAGGGTCGCAGATTCGAACTGCAGGAGGCCATCTGCTAACCCCGGTAGGGAGATGCACAGCGCGAGTGAGCATTCGTGGGTTTACGTACCTCGGAGATTTTGTTATCCTCCCAAGCTGCTCGAGGGACCTAATTCTGGGAATGGACTTTCTGGAGGCTAATGGAGCTGTGATCAACTTACAAAAGTCGCGGGTAACGTTTTCGACGGCGCAGGCCTTAGCAGGGAGCAGCACTGACGACACGTATGTCAACGCCTTGAGGATTGTTGACGAGAACATCACGGTGCCGCCAAGGAGCAGCGTATTGACCCTCGTCACCTGCGACGCATTCGACGGCTATGAGGGTATTGCCGAGGCAAATATCCCGCTGCTGCTTGAAAAACACATCTGCATCGCCCGGGGCCTTGTTCGAATACAGGATAAGTGCTCGCAAGTTTTGTTGACAAACTTCAGCCATGAGTATCAGCACGTCCCTCAAGGTACAGCTGTGGCATTCCTGAACGAAATTGCTGACTTCTCCGATATCGGCACGTTACAAGTGACTTTACCGGACGCAACAACTCACGCCAGCCTGAATACCCGCGTCCACATTAATGCTGACTTAGCAGATGTCCAGAAGGATCAGCTGCTGGGCCTACTGACAGAATTCTCCGGCTGTTTTTCCACGGAATCCAAAGTCCAGCGCACTTCGGTTACTCAACACCGGATAGTTACAGAGGAGTCGGCGCGGCCTGTTCGTCAGCATCCGTATCGCGTGTCACCTATGGAGCGGGAGGCGATTAAGCGTCAAGTTCAAGAAATGCTAAAGGATGACGTCATCCAGCCGTCGACAAGTCCGTGGGCATCGCCTGTCGTACTATTAAAAAAGAAAGACAACACACTCCGCTTCTGCGTTGACTACAGACGGCTTAACCGAGTCACCAAACGCGACGTTTATCCCCTGCCACGGATCGATGACGCTTTGGACCGTCTGCGTCATGCTCAGTTCTTTACTTCGTTAGACCTAAAGTCAGGCTACTGGCAAATCGAAGTGGACGAGCGTGACCGTGAAAAAACCGCCTTCGTGACTCCCGATGGGCTTTACGAATTTAAAGTGCTGCCTTTCGGTCTCTGTTCCGCTCCTGCTACGTTCCAACGAATGATGGACACTGTACTCGTTGGACTAAAGTGGCAGACGTGTCTAGTGTACCTAGACGACTTATGTTGTGTTTTCCAGCACGTTCGATGAACATCTCACCCGGCTACGAAGTGTTCTTACCGCAATAAGCAAGGCCAACCTCACCATCAAGCCTGAAAAATGTTACTTTGGCTTCCAGGAACTCAAGTTTCTAGGCTACATGGTCAGCTCCCAAGGAGTACGACCAGACCCAGAAAAACTCGCTGCCGTTGCCGAGTTTCCTCGTCCTAAAGACAAAAAGTCTGTTCAGCGGTTCCTGGGCCTCTGCGCTTACTACCGTCGTTTCATTTAAGGCTTCGCAAGGATTGCTGAACCGCTCACGAGACTAACGCGACAAGATGTGGCCTTTGCGTGGACGGAAGACCAAGAGCAGGCCTTCACCGAATTGCGTAAATGCCTTCAATCCGCTCCAGTGCAGGTGCATTTTGATGACACCGCGGCAACTGAAATACACACCGACGCCAGTAACGTAGGACTCAGGGCCATTCTGGTTCAATGGCAAGATGCCGCAGAACGTGTAATTGCGTACGCGAGTCGTAGTCTGACAAAAGCAGAAGCTAATTATTCAACGACCGAAAAACAATGCTTAGCAGTCGTGTGGGCCATCAGCAAGTTCCGACCCTACTTATACGGCCGGCCATTTCGAGCGATCAGCGATCACCACTCTCTGCTGGCTTGCCAATCTACGAGACCCGTCAGGTCGGCTCGCTCGTTGGAGCCTCCGCCTCCAGGAATACGACATAACTGTTGTCTACAGATCCGGTCATAAGCATAGCGACGCTGACTGCTTGTCACGTTCTCCTATTCCTTTGACATCCTCCGACTTAGAGCTAGATTTGCCGTTTCTTGGTGTCGTCGACGTGGTGCCCATGGCTGACTATCAACGTGCAGACTCTGAGCTGCTTCCAGCCTTCCGATATCTCGAGGGAGCTGACGTTGTTGTCCCACGCCCACTTTCACGAGGATTGACGTCGTACTGCCTGCGAAACGATGTCCTGTACAAGAAAAATTTCGAGAACAGCCAGGAAACGTTCCTTCTGGTCGTTCCGGCGGCACTGCGCGAGGAAGTTTTACAGGCGTGTCATGACGATCCCTGTGCCGGCCACTTAGGCTTCGCGAGGACATTAGCGCGCATACGGCAAGAAATACTATTGGCCACACCTATTTTCGTCGGTTCAGCGCTATGTGCGAACATGCCGTTACTGTCAGAGGCGTAAAGTTCCATCCGTCAAGCCTGCCGGCCTCCTTCAGCCTTTGGATCCGCCTCCGGCGCCGTTCCAGCAAGTGGGAATGGACCTTATCGGGCCGTTCCCCACGTCCTCCTTGCAAAATAAGTGGATAATCGTGGCAACTGACTATTTAACTCGCTATGCGGAGACGAAAGCTGTGCCGCGGGGAACTGCTGCTGAAGTCGCCAGCTTCTTCGTCCACAACATCGTGCTTCGCCACGGTGCACCCGGTGTGCTCATTACTGACCGCGGTGCGGCGTTTACAGCGGAGTTATTGCAACAAGTCGTCACACTGACGCACACCGACCACCGAAAGACCACAGCCTATCATCCCCAAACTAACGGCTTAACAGAGCGCCTAAACAGAACATTAGCCGACATGCTCTCCATGTACATTGATGTGGAACACAAAACACGGGATGAAATTTTGCCATACGTCACGTTTGCTTACAATACCGCTGTGCAGGAGACCACCGAGTTTACACCATTCGAGCTTGTTTACGGACGTCGCGTTACAACCCCCTTAGACGCCATGCTCCCGGTAGACCACGGAACCACAAGGAATGACAACACTGAAAATTTCGTCGAGAAAGCCGAGGAAGCTCGCCAGCTTGCTCGGAATCGCATCCGCACCCAGCAGAATACCGCCGCCTACCGTTACAACCGGACCCGACGGAATGTCCAGTACTTACCAGGCGACCGCGTGTGGGTGTGGACACCTATCTGACACCGCGGGCTCTCAGAGAAATTGTTGCGCCGCTACTTCGGCCCCTACGAAGTTGTACGCAGCCTCAGTGATGTGAATTACGAGGTGGTGCCTCAAACCTCTGATCCTGTCTCGAACCGACGCCGTCCCCGTGCTGAAGTCGTCCACGTAGTACGGATGAAGCCGTACTACGCACGCCAGGGCTAAGCAACCCTCACAAACCGCTTCAGCATTGTGTACATTCCTGTATGTTTTTTTTTTGTCTTTTCATGTTGGCACTCTTGCCCATAGTGCGCGCCCGCTGCCCTTGAAGCGACTGGGCCGGTCGCTTTTGAAAGGGAAGCAATGACGCGAAATAGGTTTGCACGTGTTCACACGGGACCCTTAAGCCGAGAACGACGAAGTTCGCGGTTGCGCGCGTGCTCTCCGAGGACCAGCCATCGCTAAAGGCAGACGTTTTTTCTCAATCTGTCGGTGCTAAACTGTTTTAGTTGTCATAGCTGGGTGACAATATAAAGAAAACAAATGAAAACTCGTAGTGCTTTTATAAGTAACGATAAAAACAAAGAATATTTTCCCGTAAGGACGCCTGTAAAAACCAAAATTTTAAAGTTCCGTTCGAACAGAGTATTCTATTTGAGTGCTGGCCAATTTAAATTGTCATCCTATCAATAATTACATTTACGCCTAAATCTCTATCTTCATAGAGAAATACAGAAAATATTAGAGGTTCTGAGTCGAAAAAGCTGTTTAATGTTAAGGTAGAGGGCATCCCCATTCAGCACGGTAAATTTGACATAAGATAGCAAATAATTTTTACAGGAGAATTCTAAAACCGATGTGACCCATTAAACCCCCCATTCCCCCTTAAGCGCAGATGTTCGAAAAGCAAAAAAAAAAAAGACAAAATTTTCGCGTGGGGACCTATCCGCGTCACCCGGCGTTAACGCCAGATGAATTTCATTCACGTTTCGACCTCGACATTCGCTCTGTTACGGCGTGCCGCCAACTTGGTCAGACATTGGCTTTTCAAATGTTGCCTGCAGATTTGATATATAGTTTGCTTGCCGCAAACGCGCTTTCGAAATGTATAAGAGCTTTTTAAAGACAGCTCATTCTTATTTTAGCCAGTTTGGTCTGTGGTCACCGCGATGATGCCTGCTCGTCGCCTCTTCTCGGAGTCTGCCTTGCTTCTCAAGTCCCGGCCAGGGTGGGCTCTGGCGTCAGGCACAGGCAGGCTTCGGCGCTCGGCGAGCGCAAACCGTTGGCCGAAACTGTTTTTAAGGGCAACATGGCGACGTTGCAGGTTATAATGTCCGCGCCGAAAATGCATCGTAAAATTGTAGCCTGTGATCCGAGCATTAGACGCAGTGGTTCTTTCTGGTATTACAATGTTCATTGGGCCGTAATACACGTTAATGAGTATCAAGCTAACGAAATAGCAGCAAGGAGGAAGAGGCGATGTGCCAGTGCGAAAACACATGCAATTTCTGGAAAGTAGCGCTCGGCAAAGGACCTAAATTGTGCACGAGGAACGTGGCCGCCGCATGTCCCTTGGCTATGCTACGTTAGATGCAGTTGTATTGTTAAAGGTCCGTGTTATAGTACAGACATTGTTCTTTGGCGCAACTCATCGACAGCTTCAGTATAATAACAAATGGCTCAGAAGTACCCTTTGATACGAACCGGAGGCGACAACATAACTGAATGCTGTTACTGCCGGTGATGTAGTCGGTGGCTCCTTGTTTTCAGTTCTGCAAAGTATGCATAAAGTTTTTAATTTTGCATGCTGTGTTCGCTTCCGCAATCTTTAGTTTTTGCGCGAACGTATAATTTGGGCACGTATCCTTTCCCGTAGACCCGGACAGCCTGAACGCTCTTCAAATGCAGTGGCTGGTGTTCAGCATCTGCGATGGAGTCACCAAGGACTCCAACAACGCGGCGTCCGCGGTTGAGTTCTGCACATCACTCATCAAGGTGAGACATGGCGGAAACTGGCTTTTTTGACTGCTTAAAAAAACGGCGAAACTACACATACTATATTAGGCCCTTGATTTGGCACTGCACATATTCGCTTTCTAATGCATTTTTCTAAGGTATCAAAAATAATAAAAAAGCGTAATTTTTCACGTCGCATATGTTATTATCCACTCAATCAAACTAATAGAATAAAATATATCGTGATAAAGCTCACCCGACATTGCGAAACTGCGGTATTGATGCTTTCTGCTCCCTGAAGAACCGCACAGATGGCAAACGGGTGAGCCCATTGCAACAAGGTGCAGTGCTAAGCGAGTGAAACGCGATACTCTGAGCGCATGGCTTCCGTCACATTTCGCAGCACCGACAAGCGCTGGTTGATCGATGGAGGGTGAGGGGTGACTCGTGACGTCACAATGCGTCATATAGGCTCAAGTTCTCATCGCGTGCCAGAACGCGTCAACTCGGTGCCCCCAGCTTCCAATAATGGCGCAAGAAGCACCGGCAGCCAAGCACTCCAAATACGCATTTTAATCCGTGAAAATTGACGCCTTTATTTTTGCTGCTCGAAAATGTAGGCAGAGAAGTTACTGCAGATTAGCGCGTGATTCTGAGAGAAATTCAACAGCCTCTGAAAGCGAGCGCCTGCAACAAAGCAGGGTGGCGAACCGAAACAAATACCGGTTTGGTTCGGGTTGTGGTTCAGTTCGCTCCGATTTCGTTCCTCTTTCGTTCTTGCGTGGAGAAATCAACAATTATAGCAGTACGCAAACCTGTTCGGCGTAGTCCATTTCTTCCTGCCCCATGGCAGCATAGTACTATCGGCTTTCCTCATGGCACATGCGCAAGCTTCATCGAGAGGATTCACGAATTAATTCTTTATAAAACCCATCGGATCCCGCGCGGCCTTTCATGGGTTTGGCAGCACCACAGCTATGGCTAGAAACTCTCACCTACGACGCTTGTTTGTCACGCAGGTAAACTACTGCTGTTCCTTATTCACGCCTCGACGTACTCGCTATGCTTGGCAGCACCATATTGTCACGTGGTGGTGACGTTGAAGAACACAGTAGCAATACTGTGAACGACAAAATTAACTTTTATTGGGCGAACCTGTGCCCACAAAAGAGGCTACACATATAGCACAACGATAGTGGCGAACACGGTCGGCGATCGTCGAAAATCTGATCAGCGGGTCAAGCGCGTCGGCTTTTATAGATCGGTGCTCGAATGTTCCAGATTAACCGCTGGGACCCGCGTGTCTTCCACAAAGTTCTACACTATTCGTGTCGCGGATAGATGCAATCAGATTACACAAGTTGCGGTGAAAGACAGTGGACGGAAACATCGACGACATTCCAGAAACTTCTTTTACATGCAGGCGCGTCCTGCGCTGTGCGATAACATTTGTTAGGCGGCGAAACGTGGTCGCCCGATTAAGTTAAGTACACGTGTCAATATTACTGGTGCTGCCATACCCAAGCTGTTACGCAATGTTTTGCGACTGTTTTCGTGTTCTTCGATAAATACTAATTTTATCCGGTGACATCGAAGCACCAAATGATATAATGGAAACACTTAACAAAAGTCACTACTGGCCAAGCATCATTACTAAATGAGATGAAGTCGATCAAGCAAAAATTATCTCAGAGCGACAAATCTTTTGATGACAGAAGAAAACGGATAACTAAGGTAGAAGAAGACTGCTGAGCGCTTGTCGAGGAAACAAAATGATGTCGACCAGCTCAGTATGCTCGCCGAACAGAGCGCAAATAAGATTGTGTCAATTGAGGCTAAACTTGACGATTCCGAAGATACGGCGTGAACATCAAATCTTGTCTTTGGCTTGAGAGACACTGAAAACGGAACGTGGGCTGCGCTCGAAACCGTAGTGATTCAGCAGTGCAGTACACAACTGAACAGCCCCATTGAACATTTAGACATAGAAAGAGCCCACAGATTAGGTCGCTTTAATAGTAACAGAAATAGGCCTGTAGTGGTTTAATTCGCCCATTTTGAAGCAAAAGAGCGCGTGCTGTCGGGCACTGAAAAAACTTAAATAAGTTTAATACAGAATCTTGGAAGACCATTCTCCTAACACCCTAACTGCTAGAAGGCACCTAGTTCAGTTTGCCAAAGCACTACAGAGACCCTTCAAACTGCGCCACAACAAATTACTAATCGGAAGTACATCTTGCGCATGCGACCACAGTTCTGATAAGGTGGTGGCTCGATTGCCGGGTTCCTAGCATTCGACCGTCCCAATACCAGTCGGAATAACCGTCCCAACGACTACCTTTCATTTCTTTACACCATTATCCGCAGTATTCTTCCCAAACTTGAGGCCCTACAAAGCCTACTCAGTACAACGCCATCGAACATCACCATTGTTACTAAAGCTTGGCTTAAGCCATCCATTAAAAATTCGGAAATTCTTTCACATTTCCCAATTTTTTTTTATATTTCAACGCGACAGAGGCCATAAAAGGAGCGGCGGAGCAACGAAATCTTCAGCGGGCTGAAATAACTCTAACAACAGTCTTAGAAAAGGTCTTTGTGATAAGTAACGCTTCCCCCCAGCTGTTGTTATCGGTGCATGCTATCGTCCACCCGATGCAGACCGCTCTTTCGTAGCTGACTTTCATGACTTACTTCAATCGGAAACAGCGCTTTATCCCCAACCTCCTATCACGCTATTCGGCGATTTCAACTTCCCCACCATCAATTGGTCCAACATAGCTGAAACAGCCTCGAAAAACACCGTTGAAGGTGATTTCATTAATACATGTCTCACGTTTGGCCCAACACAAATCGTCAATAACCCCACGCGGCGAAATGAAAAGTCTTATAACACACGAGATCTTATCATACGCACTCCGATAATGTTTCGCCACTAACGGATTTACCCGGCCTTAGCTATCGTTCAGTTCTACATACCTCATCCCAATGTGGCATGCCAGCCTTCATTAAATCTAGAAAAATTATTGCGCTTTACGTCAAAGGCAACTGCACTGATATGAATAGTAAACTTGCAGAATTTGCCAGCTCGTTCTCTACCGGTTTCTCAGAACGTTCCGTTGAAACTAACTGGTTCATTTTCAAAAGTAGAGTAAATGACCTGATAAAAACTTGCATGCCTACTATCACTATAACACAAAAGAACTCATCACCGAGGTTCAACACGGCACTAAACCGACTCAACAATAAAAAGAAAAGGCTTTACCGCGCCGCTAGGCGTTCTGACGCTGAGTGTGCATGGCATGAATACTACACCGCTGAAAAAACTTACCTATCGCTTGCCAGTAAAAAAAAAAAGGAAACTTTTTTTCGACTGCCTTACCAAACACTCTGCAAAATAAATCTGAACATTTCTGTAATATTGTAAATCCAAAACGTTCGCAACCACTTGCACTGTGTGACGAGCAAAATAGGCCTATTCCTGATCATGAAACGGCCGAAGTACTTAACCACGTATTTTCCTCCGTGTTTACTAATGAACCCAAAAGTGAACTTCCTGGTGAATTTCCTGAAAACCATACTCAAATTAGCATATCATGCCCGCAATCACCTTTAGTTTTGATGGCATCAGGAAATGTATTGATTCCTTGAAGCTGTAATCCTCACCTGGTATCGATGGTATTAATTCCAAAGTCTTCAAAAATACTAAATATATAAACAGCGAAATCTTAGGTCAATTTTACGCAGTCTTTGTCAACAGAAATGGTGCCGCATGACTGGAAAGTGGTTAAGGTTTTATGAGTCCCCCAAAAAAAATGTCCGTCATCATTATGTAGTAGTTACCGCCCAATTTCTCCAAGCAGCGTCTTTACTCTCACATCCCTACATTCCTAAAGTGTGTCAATTTCTTCCACCCTAACCAACATGGCTTCCGCAAATGTCTATCTTGTGATAGCCAATAAATGATGTATGCTCTAACCTTGACCAAGCATCCCAGTTGATGCCCTCTTTTTACATCTCGAAAAGGCGTTTGACAAAGCTCCGCATCGACGGCTTCTCCTAAATCTTTCTCGCTTGCATCTTAATGCTCTTGTTTTAGGCTGAACATGTAATTTCTTAACTAACAGACGACACTTTGTGTATGCTAACAACCACTCCTCCTCTAAAAGCCCGTTCTTTCCGGAGTACCCCAAGGCACAGTCCTTGGACCGCTTCTGTTCCTTATATATGTTAATGATTTACCCGCTAAACTTTCTTCCAGTATTCGCCTTTTTGCTGACGATTGTATCATATGTCGCCCAATGCTTACTTGTTCCGACAACCGCACATTGCAAGATGATCTTGCCAAAGTTACCACTAGGCGCAACGAGTGGCTAATGTCACTGCACGCTACGAAGACTTTACTAGTGCCTTTTTTATCGGCGGAAGTATCACCATACTCTGAAGGACGCTCTCTGCAACTCTGAAATATCATCTGTGGAGTCATGCAAGTACCTTCGTCTTACACTTTGAAGTAACCTTTCGTGGTCTTCTCATATTGCGAACATCACTAAAAAAGCCAGTTGCACGCTTGATTACTTCCACGCCGCAACTTGCGTTTCGTACCCCCATCCTTAATATACTAACTTATGTAACTTTTGTCAGACCTAAACTAGAACACGCATGCTCTGTTTGGGACCCACACCAAACGGCCATTTCTAACAATCTATAAGCAGTTCAGAATCGTGCAGCTCGTTTTATTTATTCTGATTATTCATAGCACACTAGTGTCTCTCAACTAAAATTAAAAGCAGAAATTTCCAATCTAGGTATAAGGCGTCATGTTTTTAGACTGTCTTTCCACAAGTTTTATCATTCTGCTCGTAGTACTTCAGCCATCATTCCAGCGCATTGCCAGTCTTGCCGATTACGTCACGAAAAATCTGTGTACTTGTGCCCGAACCACTGCGCACCTTCATTCTTCTCCTTTTTTTTTTCTTTGTGAAGACTGCCCGGGACTGGAATGACATTTTCGCCGACGCCGTGCACCATTCCAATCCACATCATTTCGAGGCTGCCACTAAATCCGCATTTCACTGATCACCCATCCCTCATGTAATACCCCACACCGGGGCCTTTGAGGTATTTAAAATAAATAAATAAATAAACAAATAAAAAAATAAATATTGAGGAGAAATTTTTATGTACATATCGTATTAAAGACCGAGTTGATTAGTGAGAACACTTGCGTCAGCGTAAGGTTGGCGCAGCTTCCACACACGTTGCTTTGACAGCAGAAGTCAGGTAACCTTCGTTTCGCATCAGTCTTTAAATACGTACATATTTTTTGATGCGAAAGCATCAAATGGCCCATCGAGCGAAAAAGACGGCGTCTGTCGTCTGTTGGCTGCAACGCCACGTCACGACAGCGCCTCAATAGAGCAGAGCAGGCGAGAGGGGACACCTGGCGGCCGCGATACCATGTCACGTGTTGCGTGAGAAGAAAGGGCATGACCGTGACCCCACGTCACCCTCGCTCTCGGAAGCCTGGGTTATCCGCGCGTTGCTTGTTCGCGCAAGCTCTGGGCTGCGTGCTAAGCGCGCCTCCGTAAAGCCAAATCATAACGAGGCCAAGCCAATGCCTCCTAGATAGCAGGCCTGGGTACTCTGCTTTACGACGTCATGTTACTTGGACCAAAAATTTGCTTGCAAAGCCCGGCGTGACGAAAGCGGTGACGTTAAAATGACTGCGGCTTACTCAGGAGCGTCTCTATTAGATTTTATGGAAGTAATTAATTAAATTATGGGCTTTTACGTGCCAAAACCACTTTCTGATTATGAGGCACGCCGTAGTGGACTCCGGAAATTTTGACCACCTGCGGTTCTTTAACGTGCACCTAAATCTAAGTACACGGGTGTTCTCGCATTTCGCCCCCATTGAAATGCGACCGCCGTGGCCGGGATTCGATCCCGCGCCTCGTACTCAGCAGCCTAACACCATAGCCACTGAGCAATATTTTTCTTTCTTTTATGGAAGTCGGGATGACGTCACGGATCGAAGTGCACCTGTCTTGTGTCATCCAGGAGGCGTTGGCCAGGCGCCTCAACGCGCTCGCTTGCTCCGAGGAGTTAACTTGTGGACCGCTCAGCGGCGTCCAATTGGACTATAATTCTTTCGCATTCACAAATCTTAAGTGCTTAGGTGCCATCGCATCTTTTGTCGTACATTCTCTGGAAGCAGAACGTTCGAAAAAGATAAAACACATTAAAGAGTTTGAGTATGGTTAAACGCGATAGCCGGGACAAACTAAGGCGAGACAGACGGGACAAGCTCTACAAAGAACGCTGAATGTTTACTGAAAATTTTCGCTGCAGCAGCACAATATTACCGCATGCGCCCAAAACACGCTGAAACCGGTAACAAATAGGAGCAAGCGCGAAAAGAAGGCTATACGCAAAAATTCATACAGCACGTGCACTATCGCTTACATGAAACGCGTCAAGTGGGAAGAATGTATACGCTGTAAACTGCGTGCAACTGGCACAAGTGGCATAAAAAAAAAATTAACAGAAGGGAATGAGCCAGCTTAGTGGTAGCTACCCATGAATCGCGCTTCTTTCTTTACATAGTGTTGCCAAAACCACGCTAATGCGCATATCAGATACAGTATTACTTATTAACACCGCTTCCAGAAGCTCAAATTCTAATTTAGTTTTTCTTCACGTCCTACAACTTGCGCCTTCTTCAACCGCGGGTAGCAACTGCAACTTTTGCAGTGTAAAGCAAGATCGAGCCTTCTCCTGATCTCAAACACGTAAAGCGCCGTCGCGGCCTGTCGTTCAGGCACTGGCCAGTTTGTACCATGCAAGTAAACACGACCGCACCTTAAAGGAATTCTGTACACGACACAAGTAGCGCACGGGACATACTGACGATCATGTTACTTGGTACAGTATTTCCTTATTTGACTGGCCGTGACGCGTTCGCACAGTTGTGCCAACTTGCATGGTGCAGAAAACACAAGATCGTGAAGTCACGAAGTTGGAGTCAGCCAAGGCCAAATCGACTGCGCTGATGAACCTGCATGTGTTGCACAAGCAAGTCAAGGACGTCAATTCGGGTGCTCTGAAAGTACTTTCCTCTGAAGTATTGTTGCCTAAAAACAAACAAGGACGTGTGCCCCTTGAGCATAATTGTCTCCGAGAAGGGGAGCTGGCAGAGTGTCCTGAGCAGTTCCCTGCTCGCGCATTTAAAGAAGTTTTCATCAGGGGATCGCTTCGAGGTCAGGAGCTACGAAAATGTGACAGATGCTCTGCCACAAGACATCAGAGAAGCAAACCTCGTTATGTACATCGACATCGAGGAACTATTTTACTCTGTCCCACACGGCGAGTTGTTTCCAGCTGTGAGAGAACTGACTGTTCCGGCATGGTTGCCTTTCAAAACGAATGCGACGTTTCCAAGGAGCAGTTGCTGGATCTGCTGAGATGTTATCTTGACGCTACCTTAGTTTATTTCGAAGAAAACTCGTACATTCAGAAGCAGGGCATCTGCATAGGCTATTTCGTAGCTCCTGTCCTCTGTTAAATTTTTCTAGCCAGCTTCGACCGTCACTTCAAACATCCGTTCGAGGCTACCGTACTAGGCATACTAAAGCTATCTTTATACTCCGACAATTTCTTCGTCATTTTAAAATTGGAAGCACCGACGCGCTTAACATTGGTGGCTGTGTCGGTGGTAGAAGTTTTTAGCCAGTGCTATTCCTCGCCGAACGTCGTGTTTGAGCTGCAGCAGGCTAGTTTCATTGAGTTATTAGACCTTCGCATACTTTGTCATGAAAGTGACCACATCTGCTGAGCTGGCATGCCAAGATCCGAGAAAATCATTCTGCTCTTATATTGGAAACTGATTAAAAGAGCAATCACTAAATCATGTTTCAGGTCAGTTCTTTCGAAGTTCTACACCCCCCATACGATACCGAGAAGATTCAGTCACCAAGTAGCACGTTTGCAGCAGGCGGGTTGCCCGCGTCCGCTCCTTTAAGCTGTTGCAGAAACGCTGATTAATCAACTGTGCAACGAAACTGCGGTAGACGTTGTGGGTACCCCGCAGAAGAGGTCTTTGTTCTAGGTTGTGCCAATGCGCACAAGGTTTCGCACAACTTAAGGGAAGTCGCAGGGAACCGTAGGGCGGATCTCGTGTTTTCTGCGCCATGCAACTTGGCATAACTCTAGAAACGCGTCAGGAGAAGTCAAGTAAGGAAAATGATGTACGACGGAACACGAGTATAAGTATGTCCCATGCGCTACTTGTGTCGTGCACAGAAATCCTTTGAGCTGTGGTCGCGTTTACGTGGGACAGACTTGCCAGTGCCTGAACGACAGGCCGCGAAAGAACTTAAGGTGTTGGAAATCCGGAGAAGGGCCGATCTTGCCTTACACGGCAAAAGTTGCGGTTTCTATCCGCGGTTGAAGAAGGCGCAAGTTATAGGCCGGGAAAAAGCAAAATTAGAATGTAAGCTTTTGGAACCGGTGTTAATAAAAAATTCTGCATCTGATATGCGCATTAGCGTAGGTTTGGCGACACTTAAAAAAAGAAGAAGCGTGATTCATGGGTAGCTACAACTAAGCTGGTTCGCTCCCTTCCGTTGATTTTTTCTTCTCAGCCGCTTGTGATAGTTGAGCGCAGTGTACAGCGTAGCCATTCTCCCCAAATAACACCTTTCATGAAGAGATAGTGCATGCGTTGCATGATCTTTTTTTGCGTATCGCCTTCTTTATTGCACTTGCTCCTATTTGTTGCTGGTTTCGGCGTGTTTTGGGCGCATGCGGTAACATTGTCGTGTCGATTCCCAGTAAACTGTCACAGTCGTTAGTATCGCTTGCCCCGTCTGTCTCGCTTTAAGTTGTCCCGTCTATCGCGCTTAAGCGCACTCAAATATGCATCACCAACTGGACCAAAAGTCTATTCTTCTGAAGTACGTTAAATATGTTCTCGTAATCAGGAAATGCAAAATCAAAATCGTAGTTACAGAAATTAAACCTCTTGTGCCAACGCATGGTAGTGCAAATATTTGTCTCCAGGCCAGTATTCTGCAAGTGTCCGCATAGTAGAGTGTCCTTTGTGGCTGCGGTTGATGGACAGGGCCCTTGCTAGTGAGGAAGAACTGGCTCTGCCCGCTTGTTTCGTAGTCGGTGGTACCTCAGCCCAGCCGATGAGCACTTTAGCAGCAGACATGGACATATGCACTAGGTGAATAATCGCATAATAGCCCCCCCGTCGCCCCAGGACCCAAGGGGGGCTCCTTCGCACCTCTCGCTGTGTTGCCACAAGTTGAATCATACCTGTGTGAAAAGTATCGAGATTTGGACAAAAATCTGGACGATGAAAGATGCTTGTAGCATTCATGCTTCTCTGTAAATCGTGCGTCGTTTGACGCTGCAAGAAATAGAACTACTGCAGGCTGCTTGCGCCGTTTGTATGGTAGTATTGCAGAGGGCATCATGCCAAGTGCACCACGGAGCGGACAGAGATCGCTTGAATTAAAAGAACTGTTGTGTTTCCCAAACCGAAGGTCCATTGTAATTTCGGTCTTTTTTCTTTACTTGAAACCACTCAGACGCCCGCACTTTTCGTATTTGTTGTCAGCTTGGTTTGGCACAGATAAATATGCGGCAACATATTATTACGGAAAGCTAACAGGATCAGGATAATAAAATTGTTTAAAAAGTTAGAAGGCCACGCAACGTTTACTTGAAGTCGACGAAAGTCGATGCCTTCTTAGGGAGTTGGGGCGGAGGATGGGGTAGATCAATCGTATAATTACGAAATCCGTGCTGGAACAGGAATTTTCGATAGATGTCAACGAGAGTTTAAATTAGCCTAAAAATTTGGAATCATCGTCGCCACCATCCGCACAAATAATAATAATAATAATAATAATAATAATAATAATAATAATAATAATAATAATAAAGTTGTGAGAGTGCTTTAGGAAGTATAAAACCAAATGCATGTTTTTTAAAGACGGAGCATTTACATTTCTGCGATACCACGAGAAGTGAGAACAATAAATGACAGCAGTAGAAGGAACAGGTTGGATTGAGGCAGCACTCCTAACGCTCAATAAAGGCGCAACTGCACATTTTACCGATAACTATAACACTGTGTGCCCTAAATAACGTTAACTGCTGCCGATACCCCAATGGTCTCGCTTATTTTCGTTAGGGCTTGCGATGGCGTCGGAAGGCAGCGCTTTGCGTTCCGAGAGAGACTCCCGATTTTTAAAGTTGTTTTGTGTCCTGCGACCGCAGAGGGGGCGCACCAGTGCGTTCCTTGACGCGCTTGTCGAGACGTGCAGCGAGTGGTTCAAGCGGCGCGAGCTGCTGCTGCCGCGGTGCACTGCACGTACGCCAGCGCCAAATCCCGGAGGCACCGGCCGCAGCTGGACGGCCTACGTTGCCTTCCTGGCCGAGCTGCTGGCGGCCGTGAGTGGAGCGGAATCGTCGGCCGAGAACTCCGGGCGCATCTTCTCCCTGGCGGCGCTGCTGTGCGAATGTTGCCACATCATGCTCCGCTCGCCAGCGCAGGACGCCACCGCAGAGGTCAGTTTTGTGCGTGGCACCAGTTACACTGTCGCATTGTAGTGACGCTGAAGCATCAAATGATCACCTGCTTGCATAAATCGGAGTGCTCGAATGGCGAAGTTTCGGAATTTGTACGAATAAGGATATTCTAAAAAATTAGCCTCCAATTATCGAATTGAAGGCCGCATGCTTTTTCGAAGTTCTAAACAACGTGACGTGTACGGGCCGCGTGGAGCGCGCATCGGCAAATATGCTCATTCACATTATTTTTTGACAGGTGTAATGCTGTTCATTGCTGTAGGTCCACTCACCTGAGGAGCTAGTAGCTATAAGCGGCTGACTGTGCATCCCTGCCCCCCGCCATGAGAGGGACGGTTGCAAAATTAACAAAATATGCGGTAGCAGTTGAACGCAAACTGTTCAACTTATTTGTAGTACTACGTCAATATATCAACGCATATCTATTTATTGACCATATAAAACCTACAGATAATTAGTCAATGATATATATATATATATATATATATATATTATATATATATATATATATATATACATAAACGCGAACAGGAGGGTGCGGACGGAGACAAACGCGGTCGCCCGAACAGTGCTTTCTTTAAAGGGACACTAAAGTGAAAAATGATTTCTTCTGCATCAGTAAATTAGTTATAGAACACCAAGAACACCACTCTTACAACGATAAGACGTTTGGTAAGCCAGAAAAAAGCGCAAGAACGAAATACGGGTGGCGACGCCTACTTAAGTTCCCGCACCTGGGGGCTGTGACGTCATGGATTTTCATGGCATGTTCTAGGCCCTACTAATTATATATAGCGGTACAGATTGACTACATTATGTTCTAAAGGAACCGAATAATAAACATGGCATGTTTCGGGAACCTTTATTCAGCCAACGCGGCCCAAGTGCGAAAACATACTTTCGAATCCCTGACGTCACGCGGACGTACCGGCAATGAGGTTTCAGCGCGAAATTCAAATACTGATACTTGAACCTTCATTTTCTCATCTAATAATCAAACTATTCTTTTGAAATGACTGCCTGCAGGGTTCTCAAACAATGCTTCATTAGACTAAACTCATTTATTGTTTCGCTTTAGTGTCCCTTTAATCTTCGTCTTCCTCCTTCACCCCTATTGCATCGTACCGTCCTTGTTCGGTTCGTCACACGCTTCCCCCTCCCGTCGAGACAGCCGTCGTCTTAATGTGCTCACGTGAACGATGTCAGTCTGGCAGTCCGGTGACGTCTAGCAGAGCTCTGGTGACCGAGGCTGGCTGTTGCACTCCGGACGAAATATGCATGCCCCGGGGAAGGAAGGTTTGGACGCATGGTAGCTGTGGAAACTCGGGTTTCGTAGGGACTTGTAGACACGCGGTGTCTCCTGATCGAACCTTCGGTGGACTGGGTCATTGAGGTGAAGTCTTTGTTGGACCGGTACGGCGGGAAAATTCCTGGGTCTTTTTGGTCATTTAGGACAGCGTTGTTGCAGGAATCCTTGGGGTGGGAGCAGTCATGATATGTGGTGCTGAAGGTGTGTTCGGCGGCGTTGTTTCTTGCAAAACGTCGTATTCGTTGAATTCGCTTTGGGTTTAATTGGCCTGCGCACTGACGTTTTCCTTGGTGCAACTGTGTTTTAGGCGACGCCCTTCGACGTCGTCCGTGCCGAAGTTGTCGAGGAAGTAGAGGTTGATCTTGGAGTGACTGGTTTGGATCTTTCTGATCCTGCTGCGACAGCTGATGCTGTAGCACTGATTCAGGAATAAGCCTAGTATCTGTTTGGCATATTTCTCACAACCGTCACACTGCGTGCTTTCGTGTGGCTTCTCTGACGGTGTGGCACGCAGAAAAAGGTTAGAATGACAGGAAGCTGAGTTCGTTGGTAAGGATTCATTATGCAAAAAAGACGTGAGGCGTGCATACAAGGACATAAGAGTAGAGAAGTGGACAACACGAACGCCGACTATCAACTGAAGCAAGCACTGGGGCGAAAAAAGATAGAAGGCACAAAACTCATCTGCGCAAGCTCAGGAATGGTATCACTACGTGTCAGTCGGGTACACGTGCCGGTCTACGTGAGAGATAACTGTTAAGGCACTTAATCTCTTCCTTGTGTAAAGTAATCGAAGGCTGACTCACGCACGCACTTCCACCATTACAGATATGCCATGCCTTTACCATAAGACGCGTATCTTCATTCTTATGCCTGTACAATATCGCACATTCATCTAACCCTGGCGTGCAGTTACAATCTCGGCAATGTAGGGAAAGATTAGAAGGCGATCTACCAGTTAACGTCCTTTTATGTTCCATTAGCCTCTGATTGATACACCGCCCCGTTTGCCCTACGTAGAACTGGCCACAGCTAAGGGGAATTTTATAAACCCCACCCATAGGACAAACAGTAAACCTGTTGTATTTATTGTGCTACACTGGACAAATATCTGTTCCTTTTTTGCCTTTTACCTGCTCCTTTTTCCTCTGTATGGCAGCGCATATCTTGCCTAGCTTATTGGGAGCAGTGAAAGCAACATTGACATCATATATACTTGCAACTTTTTTAAGCCTGTGCGACACTGAATGAATGTACGGAATTGCCACAACTCTTTTTCTGCTATTACTGCTTTCAGTAATCACGTCCGTCCCCCTCGAAACGATAGATGGTGAAGAAGGTTCCGCGGTCGTCATCATCTTGCAAGGCGTGCGTATCTGCGTCCTCTGAAGCATCACTACATGGGAAAGTTGTTGACTGTCTGGTAATAACGTGGCTTTGGGCAGAACTGATGATGATCGCTGCGTGGAGACTGTGGATGACTGCTGCGACCTACCTGCAATGTCTCCAGCTGTTGGGTAATGAGGGGGTCTGCAGCGTATGCTTTAAATCGACTGATCATCTCTTCCGTGATTTTCTCCGACGATTCATCGTTATCAAATATGTGTGTTAGGTAGAAAGGAAATGCCTCACCTGCGACGTAACCGTAGAAGATGGCGATCATATCCCTTTCCGACAATGATCAACGCATGCGTGGACCTCGTAGAGGCGAAACTAGTCATGCACGAGTCCATCGTCCGCTGATCCGGTGTACTTGGGTATTTCCAAGGCTTGCGGTGATGCGGTCATGATGCTCATCGATGCAGGTGGGGGAGCTGTGCGCTCGGGTTTCATAAGGTCCCTGAATAGAACGGAAACGTAGCGACATACCTTTATCTTGGCGCTGCTGCGAGGAGCATGCGAGGAGGCAGGAGAGAAGGTCTCCGTTTCCGAATCGGTTGAGCCCCGTCAGGTGGTATTTTTTGTGCACTTTCCTCATTTTTTTTCTTTTCCGCGTCTCTTTGCACTCGCCACCATGGCTGTTGGCCGTCGAGTTTCCGCGGCGAATCTTTCGCAAGGGATTTCGCCTGTTTTGGCTAAGTTTCCTTGCTAACCACGTCATTGAAGAACCCAGTTTTTTTTTTTTTGTTAGGGATTGATTTTAACAGTACTGGCGGTGCAAACGTGTACGAACGGAGCTGCTTTCTTTGTTGACGGGGTGCGGAGCTCAGGCATGGTGAAGCTTATGCACTGGTGCTATTCTCGGTGCTCGTTCAGATTTGTTTTTCTGATCGCGCTATCGTCAACAGGTGTATGAAGCTGTGGAGCGTGCAGGCTGTGTTCTTTTATATACCGTGCTAGAAACGTAACACGTGTTATTGTTGTAGCCCTGAGAATGCGTAGCTTTGTCCGTCTGTGTTTTTCTTAGGCGCTGCAAATATATTTTGCGAGCGCAAGCTTTTCACTACCAGTGCAAGTGATTTAGACTATTGGGAGTAGGCTTTCTCCGCTTCGTCGTCTCGGCAAGATAAAGTGCCGCACGAGTTTGTTGGCTCATATTGCTACGGCACAATATGCGCGATCACGAAAGGCCAGCAGTGTGAAGACGACGACGACGATTAGAAGCTAGCGCGGGCTGTTGCCTCTTGGCCAAGCGCAGCGTATTTTCCTTGTAAATATATTTGTACATAGCTTTTCGTCTGCGTCTTCCTACGTAACATATCTGGTGGAGGTGGACGTTCCCTGTACCTCGTCACGGAGCTTCGCAGTGGACGGTACGTCGAGCCTTCCTTCATGGCTCCCGGCGACGACAACCCGACTCCGCCGGCTCCGACACCTGCTGCCACTTCGACGACCTACATCACTCTCCCCGCTCCCCGTGATCCTGGCGTATTCTCGGGCCAAGATGGGGAAGACGTCGATGACTGGATCAGCCTGTATGAACACGTCAGCCGCAATAACCGGTGGGACCCTACTATTATGCTCGCCAACGTAGTCTTTTACCTCGGTGGCACACCTCGAGTTTGGTATCGCACGCACGAAGATGAGCTCACCAGTTGGGATTCACTTAAGACACAGCTTCGAGACTTGTTCGGCAACCCCTACGGTCAACAACTTGCCGCGCAGAAGGCGCTTTCCGGCCGTGTGCAGACGTCAACAGAGCCCTATGTCACGTACATTCAGGACGTCTTGGCTCTGTGCCGCAAAGTTGACACCCACATGACTGAGTCAGACAAGGTTTCCCACATCCTCAAGGGCATTGCCGATGACGCCTTCAACTTGCTCGTTTGCAACAACGTAGCGACGGTGGATGCTGTTATAAGAGAGTGCCGCCGCCTGGAACTCGCCAAAAGCCGACGTATTGACCAGCAGTTTGCCCGTCTGCCCAACACCCCAGCGACATCTTCCTGTGCCGACGCTCCTCGTCCCAACAACACTGCCGATGTTACCAGGATCGTCCGGCGTGAGATCGAGGCCGCCTATCCGGCTGCCTTCGACTCCAGTCCCACCAACACATCTGCAGTCACGGTCTCACTGATCCAGGCAGTTGTCCGCCAGGAGTTTGAAAACATGGGTCTTCACACCATCTGCTCGGCCCATCGCCCTAATACCCGCCCGGCTTCTTCGATTTCGCCCCGTCCCGCATCTTCTTACCCACCACGTTTCCGCAACCCATCTGAATGGCGCACTGCTGACGACAAGCCTATTTGTTTCCACTGCCATCGAATCGGGCACATTTCTCGGCACTGTCGTAGTCGCTGGAGTTCCCCGAGCCGGCCTACTTATACTGCCTACTCTCGCCCCTCAGGTGGCCCTTCTCGTCCCTATGCCGCACGCTCCGATAATGCCGCCACTGATTCTCCTGCAACGAACCGCCCCTATTCTCGTTCGCCTTCGCCCCAACGACGACAATCTCGCTCTCCCCAGCCCCGTCGCTCCTATTCGCCGACTCCCTTCGGACGCCGCTCCCAGCCGGAAAACTAGACGATGCAGCGCCTCGAGGTGACGCTGCATTGCTCCCTACGCCGCCAAATCCTCTACTGACTTTGCCCACTCATCTGAACCTTCTTGACGTGCAAGTCGACGGTGTTTCTGTGTCTGCTCTCATAGACACTGGGGCGCATTTGTCCGTAATGAGCGCTGACCTTCGTAACCGGCTCAAGAAAATTATCACGCCCGCCACGACGCCTGTTGTCCGTGTCGCCGATGGCGGAACAGCCCCCGTAATTGGTATGTGTACCGCCCGCGTCTCCTTCGCCGATCGCTCAACAATCGTGCTATTCACAGTCATCGCCCACTGTCCCCACGACATCATCCTCGGCTTAGACTTCCTTTCCGCACATTCTGCTCTCATCGATTGTTCCGCCAGTACTCTCCGCCTTGACCTGCCTGTTCTGGATCCTGCTGAACCACACCCCAGTCGCCTCAGTTCCGCCGACTTCGTTCGCTTGCCACCTTCGGCACTGACCTACGTTGACCTAGTGTCATCCCCACCAGTCCCCGACGGTCACTACATCGCGGCTCCTATGCAAGACGTCCTCCTTACACATGGGATCACAGTACCCCATACAGTTTTATCTATTACGGCGAATTGCGTCTGCCTGCCAGTGGTCAACTTTGGCTTGACGACACAAGTGCTGCCACGTGGGATGTCTTTGGCCCAGCTTTGTTCATTCGAGGATCACTCAGTAGCATCCATTGCAGTAGACGACACTTCATCCGATACTCCTCTACCATCGCAGTCGGCAAATTGTACCATCGCTGACTTACGGAAAATGATTGCCCCCGACTTGCCCTCCGAGCACGCTCGTGAACTCTACCGCGTTCTGTTTTCCTACCACGATATTTTTGACTTTAACGATCGTCCTTTAGCCCAAACTACAGCTGTCAAACATCGCATTAATACCGGCGATGCCCCTCCTATTCATCGCCGCCCGTATCGAGTGTCACCAGCTGAGCGTCAAGTTATTCACGCAGAAGTTCGCAAAATGCTTGCCAAGAACATTATTGAACCATCATATAGTCCATGGGCGTCACCTGTAGTACTGGTCAAAAAGAAGGATGGCTCATGGCGCTTTTGCGTGGATTATCGGCACCTTAACAGGGTTACCAAAAAGGACGTGTATCCCCTACCTCGGATTGATGACGCCCTTGACTGCCTCCACGGTGCTCGCTATTTCTCTTCTATTGACCTTCGCTCCGGCTACTGGCAGATTGCCGTGGACGATCTCGACCGCGAGAAGACTGCTTTTGTCACACCCGACGGTCTTTATCAATTCAAAGTGATGCCGTTTGGTCTATGTAACGCCCCTGCCACTTTTGAACGCATGATGGACTCCCTTCTTCACGGTTTCAAATGGTCCACGTGCCTATGCTACTTGGACGACGTTATCGTATTCTCCCCAACGTTCGCTACGCACCTCGAGCGCCTCTCAGCAGTCCTGGACGTTTTTCGGCGAGCCGGTCTGCAACTCAACGCATCGAAGTGCCAATTCGGCCGGCGCCAGATTACCGTCCTTGGACATCTCGTTGACGCGAACGGAGTGCAACCGGACCCAGGCAAGATCCATGCTGTTACGCACTTCCCTGTTCCGAAGTGTGTCAAGGATGTGCGCAGCTTCATCGGCCTTTGTTCGTACTTCCGCCGTTTCGTGAGAAATTTCGCCGCCATAGCACGACCACTAACCGACCTTTTGAAAAAAGACGCTCCTTTCCAGTGGGGCGATAACGAGGCCTCTGCATTCTCTCATCTAATCGACATTCTCACAACGCCTCCCGTTTTGGCCCATTTCGATCCTTCTGCGCCTACCGAAGTCCGTACTGATGCCAGCGGTCACGGAATTGGAGCAGTACTGGCACAACGCCAGCGTGGCCACGACCGTGTTATCGCTTACGCCAGAGCAGGCTCCTCTCACCCGCGGAGCGCAACTATTCCATCACTGAGCGTGAGTGTCTGGCCCTAGTTTGGGCGGTTGCGAAATTCCGCCCATACTTATATGGCCGATCCTTTTCCGTTGTCACAGACCATCACGCGCTTTGCTGGTTATGCTCACTGAAAGATCCTACAGGAAGACTTGGTCGCTGGGCCTTACGCCTCCAAGAATATTCGTATACTGTCACCTATAAATCTGGCCGACTGCACAAGGACGCTGACTGCCTGTCTCGCTACCCGGTCGACGAGCCTGACGACGCCGACAGTAGTAGCGCCAACGGCATTTTCTCTGTCTCTGCCTTCGGTAACATCGCCGATGAGCAGTACCGAGACCTATCGCTGCGAGCACTTATCGAGCGTCTGCGCTCTACACCTACCGACGCATCCGTTCGCCGATATGTCCTCCAGGGTGGCATTCTGTATCGAAGGAACTTCCTCCCTGACGGCTCTGACCTTCTTCTTGTCGTGCCAAAACAGCTACGACAGACTGTGGTCTTTGAGATGCATGACGCACCCACTTCAGGACATCTTGGGGTAACCCGCACGTACGACCGCGTCCGCCGCCGCTTCTATTGGCCTGGTCTCGCTCGCTCCGTTCGACGCTATGTTGCTGCCTGTGATCCCTGCCAGCGTCGGAAGACACCTCAGGTGCTACCTGCCGGTCATCTCCAGCCGATCACCGTCCCTGTGGAACCGTTCTTTCGTGTTGGATTAGACCTGCTCGGTCCCTTTCCCACGTCATCTTCTGGGAACAAATGGGTAGCCGTCGCGACTGATTACGCCACCCGATACGCTATCACTCGGGCTCTCCCTACCAGCTGCGCCACTGACGTCGCGGACTTTCTCTTGCGTGACATTATCTTGCTTCATGGCGCCCCGCGACAGCTGCTTACTGACCGTGGTCGAAACTTCCTCTCGAAAGTTATCGCTGACATTGTGCGTTCCTGCTCCATTCAACACAAACTGACTACTTCATACCATCCTCAAACCAATGGCCTGACAGAGCGGTTAAACCGTACTCTTACCGATATGCTGGCCAAGTACGTTTCCAAGGACCACCACGACTGGGACATTGCCCTTCCTTACGTAACATTTGCGTACAATTCTTCCCGGCACGACACCGCCGGATTTTCTCCCTTTTATCTACTGTACGGTCGCGAACCTACCTTGCCCCTAGACACGGCACTTCCTCCTGCTGCGGTCTCAACAAGCGAGTATGCGCGCGACGCCATCGCCCTCGCTGACCATGCACGCCAGCTTGCCCGTGCTCGACTGACGGCCTCACAGACCACTCAGCAGTGTCAGTACAACGCCCGCCATCGTGACGTACAGTTTTCACCTGGTGCGCTCGTGCTCCTGTGGTCGCCCTCTCGTCACGTCGGACTTTCAGAGAAGCTCCTTTCGCGATACACAGGGCCCTACCGCGTGCTGCGCCAGGTGACGCCTGTGACTTACGAAATTGCTCCTGTGGCCTCAACCTCGTCCTCTCCTGTGGCATCTAGTGATGTCGTACACGTCAGTAGGCTCAAGGCCTACTACACTGCTTCCGAGTCCGATCTTTACTCGCTCCGGGACGGCGCTTTTGCAGCCGGAGGTAGTGCTACGGCACAATATGCGCGATCACGAAAGGCCAGCAGTGTGAAGACGACGACGACGATTAGAAGCTAGCGCGGGCTGTTGCCTCTTGGCCAAGCGCAGCGTATTTTCCTTGTAAATATATTTGTACATAGCTTTTCGTCTGCGTCTTCCTACGTAACAATATTTACTTGGAACTGCGCAAAGGGGGCAAGTGCTCATTGATGGAAACCCTTTTTATGTGTAACTTTCACCCTTGCATGCGCATTGTTCACAAATGAAGTACAGATTCAACTGTGATATGTGCGCTTGAGAACCAACGGCTCCAGTTTGTCATAAAAGCGCAGGACCCGTTTCACTGCATTAAATGATGCCAGCGTCATGACGAAACGACGAGAAAAACTGAGATGCTCCCCGTTGATCGCGCACGTGTCTACATGACGCTCGCGTTATTCAGTCGAATATGTCACGCGCCTTGCGTTTGGTCATCATGATATAAGATAGCTAAACTACGCAGCTGCACCAGCTGGACAGGCATCAGTCGATTGAATACATACAAGTACACATGTACGCACTTGGAGCAGCGTAAACGAATTCGAGTTGTTGTTAGTAAGATCTTGATGAGAGCTAGTTGGTTCATACTTAGAACTGAGGTGAAACAGCGCGAAAAAGACGAGGACATAAAGAAAACAAATACAACACACAAGCGCCTTTGACAGTCGTAAGATCGACAGCTACATAGTGATGCACACACGTAAGCGCGACGCCTTTGGCGTGTACCGGCGAAACCTTCGTCGCAGCCCCTTCACGCCGGATAAGGGTCTTTAGAAAGCCAAATAAAGAAGCTGATCAATGCAATAGAAATAACTCGCAAAGCGGGTTGATCTGTGGAAGCCACGAGTGTTTTGCCTACGAGCACAATGCATGGCCGTGGACGACATCACACTCTAACAAAGTTCTGTTATCTATACAAACATCGTGTACATTACGTATACATTATTGGCTAGACAAAGAATTCTGATTTTTTGGCTGGTACTCGACACTAAAGGAATTTGTCCACCAAACTAGCCTCAAAAGCCTTCTTCTAACTGGAAGCCGGCAGCCAACCCAAAGCTACAAAACGAGCGTGCAGTTACGCGCCGAAAAAACACAACATCTGCTTCTGCCAGTTTGATAGCATTCCATCATCGGTCCAAGCAAAGCACACAATAATCAAGCATTAAATACGGTAAAAATTCATGCGCAAACACCCAACAACCATTTTGAATGTCTCACTTCGTGTAACTCTATGGGGGACTTCCGAGCCAACAGCCAGACTGCGAGAAGTCCATGAGAAGGAGAGGCCGGGCTAGGAGGAAATTTGCTACCTATAAGTTTTATTCAGGACCTCCGGGTTTCACGGCGTGGCGTGGAAGGCTACGTTCACACTTGGGAGACGGCAAGCGGGCGGAAAAGCCAAAGCGGCCGGAAAATCTTTTCCACGCATGTACAAGATGTTCACATTTGTTTCGCCACTGCAGCGGAAACCACTGCTGCTTTCGCTCACATCCATCTTGTTTGCGTACGTTTGTGCACGTGGTGGCGCTGTTCAGCCCACTATTTCAAGACATACGTTCATTGATTGACCCATCCGTTTCTAAAAGCCATCATTTCTCGCAACTGCGCGTGTCGTCTTTAACTTTCGTCTACCATGGAAGATAAACAAGACGTAGTTCCCATAGTTTTAGCTAGTTGCTTTTCCTAAATATAGACAATGAACAACGAAAAATGTTAAATTTTACGACCGGATGTTTACATGCTAGTGCAGCTTCCAGTGAAGCGGAACGGCTTTCCGCTTCGCCGAGGCGAACAAATTGGTCCGAGACCGATTTTTTCGCCGCCTGGTCTTCCGCCTGGTTTTCCGTCTATTTTCCCGCCTGTTTTCCGCCTAGGCGGGCGGATTTTGTTACTTCTTTGCCGCTTCCGCCTGCTCCAAGACCAAGTGTGAACGTAGCCGAATACTTTCATGTTGATGTGCGGCTGATGAGGTGGCTGCTAAGTCATTATCCTGTCGGCGTATGTCACGCGAGCAGGATATTCCGGACGGAGACAAACATGGTCGCCCGAGCACTGCCTTTAATCTTCGCCTTCCTCATTCACCACTATTGCATCGCAACGTCCTCGTGCGGTTCACAAACTTCCGACACGCACACACACACGCACGCATGCACGCACGCACGCACGCACGCACACACACACACACACACACACACACACACACACACACACACACACACACACACAAACACACACACACACGCACACGCACACACACACACACACACACGCACGCACACGCACACGCACACACGCACGCACGCACACACGCACGCACGCACACTCACACACACAAATACGCGCACGCACGCACGCACGCACGCACTGCTGCGATGCAGAACAGGATGTGCAGACAGAGGCGATGACGAATAAGTGTTGCTGGGGCACCTCGGCTGCCATGTTCTAGTGCCTTCAGTATTCGACTTGCATAAGCAACATTCGGGCTTGTCTCTGCCTCGCAACATTTTGGTGGACGTGCGGCACCAACACGTAGCTCCGCAGCGGTCGGCGCGTGAGCCCTGACACGATGATCAACAACCAAAGCGCCACAATGACTGACTGCCCACCTCCGGTGCCGTAGACTCTACCTCAGTCGTGGTGTCCAAGTCGCGAGACCCAGGGACCTTCAATGGCATCGATAGTACGGACGTCGAAGACTGGATTTCCTGGTATGAGCGTGTAAGCGAAAATAACCGCTGCCACCCAACGCTTATGCTAGCCAATGTGATATTCTACCTCCGAGACACAGCGCTAGCATGGTACGGGACCAACGAACACGACATAACGAGTTGGGACGTCTGCAACCAGAACCTTCTAGACCTCTTTGGGGGCCAGCTGGCTGGAGCTATCAACGTGTGCTCAAACGTCAACAGAAACTTACCTGGCACATATTCAAGATGCCCTCACGTTCTGTCGTAAAGTTGACAAAAACGTAAGCGAGGCCGACAAGAGTGGCCACAGACTCAAGGGCATAGCAGATGGCGCATTCAACTTGCTTGTCTGCAAGAACTATGACTCGGTGGACGCAATAATCAAAGAATGCCGCAATCTTGAACTGATTAGGAGTCGCTGCATTGCGCAGCAGTTCAACAGGCTACCAAATACAGCTTCGACGTCTTCGTGTCAGGAATAGCCACGTGGGCCTCCTCTGTCTGGAATAGAAAATGGCGCTGTCAGTCAGAACCGGCCCCGCCCAACTACTGTTTCTCCGTTTTCAGCGGCTCCAACTAGCCGTCGTTACCAGGCCCACTGGAGAACACCGGACGATAGTTCGATTTGTTTTAATTGCTCGCGTGTTAGACATATCGCTCGTCACTGCCTAAGTCATTGGTCATCGCTCCCCTAAGTGGAGCTTCCCGTCCGACCGTCCAGATCAAGGTGCTCCCAGTTTCTCTGTGCGTCCTTCATCTATGAATACCGACAACGTACCTACGACCTGCCGAACCAGCCGGTCACCATCGCCCCTAAGTCGTCGGTCTCGTTCGCCGCAGGCCTGTCGCTCTTCTTTCGCCGCGTTTGTGCCCCAGGTGCAGCTCCCGGAGGTGACGCTGCATCAACGACCCAGCCTGCAAGACCACTCATCACATTGACAACCCTTGGAAGTATATTAGACGTTGAGGTGGATGGAGTCCCAGTCAAGTGCCTCGTCGACACCGGTGCGCAGATGTCTGTTACGAGTGCGACGCTTCGCAAAAGACTCAGAAAGGTTCTCACGCCGGCTGTACGCACCGTACACAGTAAGCGTTGCCGACGGCAGTACACTACCCATTCTCGGCATTTGTACAGAAGGAGTAACGATTGCCAGCCATCAACTACCGTCTTTTTATTGTGTTAACGCGCTGTCCACATGACCTGATTTTGGGGCTGGAATTTCTTTCGGCCCATTTTGCCTTAATAGACTGCCCTACAGGTGTCGTGCATTTGGACCTTCCTTCTGACAGCTACTTTGTTTCTGATGCACATCATCCGTCCCTGTGTTCTGCCGAATTCGCCCGGTTGTCGATAATTCTACTTGGCTTCCCGTTCTCTACTTTATGTCTATTGCACGTGTTATTCCCCACTATTTCTGCCTCTGCCAGCCCTATCATCGCATGTTCCCGACGTCAATAAAATGATCGCTACAGAGCTCTCTCCAGCTCAAACTGAGGACCTTAGGCTCATTCTGTTTAATTACCGCAATATTTTTTATTTCTATGACCACCTGCTCGGCGAAAGAGCCATAGTCATTCATCGGATTCACACCGGCGACGCAAGTCCCGTTCATCGCCCCTTCTACGGCGTGTCTGCTGCAAAGCGCAGCATCATTCAAAGCGAAGCCGCGAAGATGCTGAACATCATCATCGAGCCTTCCACTAGCCCGTGGGCTTCACCACTAGCCCTGGTCAAGAAGACAACACAACACCTGGGGATATTGTGTTGATTATCGCCATGTGAACAAGATCACCAAGAAGGACGTGTATCCATTTCTATCGATGATACAATTGACTGTCTACGTAGGGTGAAATATTTTTCATCGTTAGATCTCCGCTCGCGCTACTTTCAGATTGCTGTTGATGAGAAGGATCGCGAGAAGACAGCCTTTATTACACCTGATGGACTTTTTCAGTTTACAGTCATGCCCTTTGCGCTTTGCAGTGCCCCAGCGACGTTCGAGGAAATGATGGACACCCTTGCCCTAGGCTTGAAGTGCACCATCTGTCTGTTATCCCGACGACGTAATCATTTTCGCACCAACTTTTGAAACCCACATCGAGCGTCCCGCGACTGTGCTTGCTGTGTTTTGAGCTGCGAACCCTAAGCTCAACTCGTCGAAGTGTCACTTCGGTCGTCGCTAAATAAACGTTCTCGGGCACCTTGTAAACGCCAATCGTATTCAACATGATCCGGCCAAAGTTCCAGCCGTGCAAGACTGTCCTGTGCCATGATCAGTTAAGGACGTTCGCAGCTTCATAGGCTTATGCTCGTACTTTCGTCGCTTTGTCCAAAATTTTGCTGACATTGCGCGCGCTCTCACCAAGCTTTTAAGGAATGACGTTGGTTTCGTGGGGACAGCGGCAGGACGAAGCCTTCACAACAGTCCTCACACTCTTGACGCGCTCCCGAATTTTAGCCCATTTTGATCCTACAGCAGCTACTGAAATACGCACAGATGCTAGCGGTCACGGCATTGGCGCTGTTCTTGCCCAGAGTCAGCGTGGTCAAGAGTGCGTTATCGCCTACGCAAGCCGTCTTCTGTCCACGGCAGAGCGCAACTATTCTATCACGGAGCGAGAGTGCCTAGCGCTGGTTTAGGCGGTAGTGAAGTTTCGCGCATGCCCATTTTGTCGCCATTTCCGCGTAACTGCAGAACATCACGCACTCTGCTGGATCTCCTCGTTGATGGACCCTACAGGGCGTCTTGGTTGTTGTGCATTGCGCTTGCATGAGTACACTTTCTCTGTAGTCTACAAATGCGGCCCTTTACGTCAGGAGGCCTACTGCTTGACCTGCCACCCTGTTGACCCAGCAGAAGCCACAAACCTCAAATCTGACACCTGCGTTATGTCCATCTCAGACTTCTCAGCATTCGCGATGAACAGCGCCGTGATCCCTTTCTGTGAACCATCATAGATCGGTTAAGCTCGCCAACGCGTGATCCTTCTCTGCGTTTCTTTTGTACTTCCGGCGGAGTCCTGTAGAAACAACTTATGGTGCTGACCTACTGCTGGCCGTACCAGGGCCCCTTCAAACCACCGTGCTTCAACAACTTCACGACGCGCCCACTACTAGGCATCTCGGTGTTATTCGCTCCTTAAACCGAGTCCGGCGCCGTTTCTTCTGGCTCGACCTCTACCAATCTGTGCGTGGTATGCCGCTGCTTGCGACCTGTGCCAACGCCGGAAGCCCACTTCCATGGCTCCAGCTGGTCTTTTACAACTCATCAATATTCCCATAGAGCGTTTTTTTTCGCCTGCGACTCGACCCTCTTGGCCCTTTCTCTTTTTCAACTAAGGGAAACAAATGGGTTGCGGTTGCAACCGATTACGCCAGGCGCTTCGCCATTACGGGAGCTCTGCCTGCAAGCTGTGCCACTGACGTCGCGGATTTCCTCCTACACAATGTCATCCTGCACCACGAGCTACACGAGAGCTCCTCAAGGGTCGCGGACGTTACTTCTTGTCAAAGATCATTGGTGATATCCTTCGCCTATGCTCTACTGACCACAAACTAGCGGTCTTGCAGAGCCACTGTACAGAACGCTTCCTGACATGCTAGCCATGTACGTTTCTCCAGACCACCGGGACTGGGACTTCGCTCCGCCATATCTCACCGTCGCATACAAGTCCCGCCATGACACTGCAGGTTTCTCACCGTTTTATCTACTGTTTGTCTGTGACCCCGCTTTGCCCCTGATCCCGCTTTGCCCCTGATCCCGCTTTGCCCCTGATCCCGCTTTGGCCCTGGACACTGTACTTCCACAAGTGACACAGTCACATACTCTTTATGCCCCTGATGCAATTTTTGTGGTAGCACAGGCCCGTCAAATTGCCCGCGCTCGCCTCACTGATACACAGGCCTCCCGGGAGTCCCTTTACGATACGCACCATTGGCACGTGCAGTATTTGCCTGGCTCCCTCGTGTTCCTGCGCCCAACGTCCCATCAGGAAAACTTCTGTTGCGATAGTCAGGTGCCTACCGAATACTGCGATAGCTGTCCGTTGTGACGTACGAGATTGCTCCCAAAGAGCCAGGCCCGTCGTCCGTAAAGCCAGAAACCGATGCGGCTTCTGTCTCCCGTTCAAAGCCTTACGCGCGTCCCTTTGCCGGGCGATAATCACTTGCGCCGGGTCGGCACTCCAACCCCCGCGGCGTAGTGTCGTGATGCAGAGCTGGATGTGCAAACAAGAGACGATGAGGAAGTGTTGTTGCTGGGGCGCTTCGGCCGCTTTGTTCTAGTGTCAGCTGGTGCCTTCAGCATTCGACTTGCGAGAAGTAGGCGAATGATATATTTACAAAGTATTTACAAAGAAAACTAAGGTAAGAGAAGATATCTGATCCGGCCCACGTGCAAGTGATCTCATCGTCGTCTCCATCGCTCTGCCAAAACTCCTGTTCATCCATGTATCCATCGCTCCGTAACATCACCCTTCGGTAGCGGAAGCGCCGTCCTGGCGCTTGCTACGAAGGTGAGGAGCTAGAAGGGCAATAGGGCTTCAGCCGGGGAACGTGAAGGTAGCTAAGTCGAAGAAGCAGAGCCCAGGGCCCTAATCTTGTAATTGACGCCACCGAGTTCACGCAGCACCTTGTTGGACCCGGTGTAACGTAGGAGGAGCTTCTCCGATAGGCCAACGCGGCGGCATGGCTACCATAGGAGGACCAGAGAGCCAGGCATGAAGTGCACACCTCTCTGTTGGCGGTCGTAATGGGACTTTGGGGAGGGCTGTGAAAGCACAGGGTCGGCCGTCGCCAAGTTGACGAGCTGCACGAGCTCAACCAACGACGTCACTGGCGTATTCAGTAAGCTAGTGCGTAGCCGACGGAAGGAGAGTCTCGAATGGCAATGCAGGATGTCGACCAAAGAATAAAAAACACGGGGAATATCCAGCGGCCTCATGCCGGCACGTTTTGTACGCGAAGGTAACAAATGGCAATGTGCTGTCGCAGTCACGGTGATCAGGTGAAACATACATACTAGCATCAAAGTTTGCGTTCGGTTCAGATTCTCGGTAAGTCCATTCGGCTGTGGATCATAAGCGGTGGTGAGTTTATGTTCAGCGGAGAAGAAGAAGATCTTCGATCACTCGTGAGAGGAAATACCTCCTGCGATCGGTGAAGAGCTGCCGAGGGGCACCATGATGTAGAATTCCGTAGCGAGGTCTGTGGAACGAGCTTGTCGGCAATGCCCGGGGGATTGCGAAGCGCGTGTCGTAATTTATTGCGACCGCAGCCCACTTATTTCTCGAGATGGACGTAGGGAAAGGGCCTAGAAGGTCAAATCCGCCGCGGAAGAATGGTTCGACAGGGATATCAATCTGTTGTAGCTGGCCTGCAGACAACGCTGAAGGGCGGTTGCAGCGTTGGCAGCGTTCATAAGCAGCAACGTAGCGGGGCACAAAACGGTACATGCCCGGCCAGAAAAACCGCGCCGGATGCAGGCGTATGTACGCGAGACACCTAGGTGACTGGCAGATGGTACGTCGTGAAGCTGGCGAAGAACGCAGGATCGCAGAATGCGAGGTAGAACAAGCAGAAGCTGAGCTATGATTACCATCCATCTGAGCTGTGATTACGAAGATACAGAACGTGGTCGTGTAGCGACAATGTTCTGTACGAAAGCCAGCAGAGGGCATGATGGTCTGTAATCACAGGAAAAGTTCGGCCAAACAAGTGAGACCTAAATTTGGCCACAGCCCACACTAAAGCCAGACATCCGCGTTCAGTGATGGAAAAGTTTCGTTCGGACGATGAAAGAAAGCGACTGGCTTAGGCGATGACACGTTCCTTGTCGTGCTGTTTTTAGCCAAGGACATCGCCAATTCAATGACCACTGGCATCGGTGCCAAGGCGATGAGGGGTCGAAATGGGCAAGTATTGGTGGCATAGTCAGTAGACGGATGAGAGCAAAAGACGAAGCTGCCTGTTCGGGTCCCCACACGAAACGAACTTCCTTCTTCAGGAGTTCAGTGAAGGGGCGGGCAATTCCGCAAAGTTCTGGACAAAGCGAGGAAAGTGCGAACATAATCGTACGAAACTCCAGGCGTCCTTGGCTTAGCATGGCATGGGAAACTGCTGCCCTACTCGCACCTTATCGGTTTCTGAACACCGGCAGAACTGACAAGTGACCGAGCATAGTTATTCGGCTTCACCCGAAACGGCACTTGGCCCAGTTACGCTGAAGATTGGCTCGACGGAAGACGGCAAGAACGGCCAATAAACGGAAGAGGTGGCTGTGAAACGTAGGCGAGTAAGCAGTGACATCATCTAAACAGCATAGACAGATAGGCCACTTATGTCTCGCAGCAAAAAGCTCATCATACGTTCGAAAGTTGCTGGGGCATTACACTGTCCGAACGGCATGACCTTGAATTGGTACAGGTCATCTGGCATAATAAATGCGGCGTTTCGGCTGTCCATAGCGTCGACTTAAATCTGCCAATAACCAGACCGAAGGCCGATTGTCGAGAAATATTGGGCTCCATGAAGGCAGTCGAGGGCGTCGTCGATATCAGGCAAAGCGTAGATGTCTTCACGAGTTACCTTGTTAAAAGTCCGATAATCAACCCAGAAATGCCAGTTGCCGTCCTTCCTTTTCACGAGAACGACAGGGGAGGCCCACGGGCTAAACGAAGGTTGATTACATCTTTTGTAATCATTTTGTCGACCTCGTTCTGGATGACTTCACTTCATGATGGGATCCGCGATATGGATGCTAAGTATAGGGTTAGCGTCACCATTGTTGATTCGATGAGTCACGACTGACGTTTGGCCTAGAGGGAGACCGACAAAAGGAAAGATCTCAGTGACATGCTTGCGGGATAACCTTCGTAAACAGGTTGAAGTTGAGAATGAAAACGACCACTCCATTGTCAGCAATAGAAAAAATGATGTGAGCAAGGGTGACATTACGGGGTAACAGAACGTCGATAATCAGAAACAAGACGTAGTCGCCATTGGGAATGTCGTGTGAAGACGTCAAATAAACGTATGTAGCAGCTTGAGTTGGCGCGCCAACGTGATGACGAGAGCATAAGCTTGGTGTTATGTCGGCTGGAATATGGGGAAGATGGGACAGCTCAAGCTGAAGAGCACCGGTCGCACACTCAATTAGGACAGAACGACTGGACAAAAATCTGAGCCGAGGATTACGTCATGGGGACACTTCTTAATGACGGCTAATTGGACTGAAGTGGGATGACCAGCAATGCAGACGCGGGCGGTGCGCTCTCGAAGAACGGCACGATGCGTGAGGCAGCAGGTGTGAGCACTTTATGAAGGCGACGACAAGGATCTGCATTCGTCAGAGATCTGTGACCCAGTGTCGACGAGCGCAGAGATACTGGCGCCATCAACATCAACGTTTAACAAGCTTCGTCTCGTCGGCAGCATCAGGAGAGGATTTATGGTGGGTGTTGTCAATGCAGCGTCACCTCGGGAAGCTTAACTGCATAGTTTTCCTGATAGGCACGTGCAGGGCTAAAGGGGAATGACGGGTAGCGACTCTGCGGTGAGCGAGACGATGGGCGACGGCTTGGTGGCGAGCGTGACAGGTGACGACGCGGTGACGGGGAGCTCCTATTTATTCTTGTGGGAGCATTGGCGATGGGGAAATAAAAGTGGGTGGAAGGCGGGAAGTAGTTGCTGTCTGGACGGCGGTAAGAGGTAGACGGCTTGCGAGGCGGCGAGAGCCAGCGAGTGGCCGATATCCTCAGGGGTTTTTCACGCAGCAGGGTCACGAGATCGCGTAGCAAATCGTTGCTCTTTATAGCATAAGCGTGGATGCCGTGAAGTTTTTGTTACGTTGGCCACGGTGGGCACAGAGTGAATGCCCATGTTGGCGAGCTCATATCGGGCAATGGCTTGGACGAATGGTTTCGTAGTCAAGCTCGAGTCACAGGCGTGAACTGGAGCAGGGTATCATGGCCTCAAGTTCGGGGCGTACAGTCCGTGTCCCTAGCCTGGTGGAACTGGCGGCTGTGGTCCCGTCAGGTCTTCGCAAGAAGACGTTGCCGCCGTGGTGGGAAGACGGGCAAATGCATGGCCAATGGGCCTGCTTTTAGCTGGCTCAAAGCGCCGGCACTCTTTTGTAATACCGACGACTGTAAAGAAATTTTTGCACACTACGAGGTTGAAGGAGTCGTCGGCGATCCCTTTCAACATATGCCCAACCTTTTCGTCCTCAGGCATCTGGACATCGCACTTTAGACACAGCGATAACACGTCTTCAATGTACGATACGTAAGATTCTGTACACGTCTGCGCACGTGATGCGAGTACCTTTTTCGCGGCGATCTTGTGGCTAGCAGGCTTCCCAAACAAGTCGCGTAGCTTTGCAGTTGTCTGACGTTCCGATCTCAGCTTCGTGGTTATCGAACCATACCTTTGCTGTGCCTTTGAAGCAGCAGTTAATGCTTAATAATAATACTATTTAATAATAATATATAACATCAGGGTAGGGTCCCATCGGTTGTTAGCACTCACGCGTTCTTTCTCCGTGAGCTAGTCTTCAACGTCCACTTCGCCGGAAGCGCAGCACGCGCCCGGATCCCGGTGCTGCGCCAGCATTTCCGTTGAAGCGGCGGGCGCTGATGTGGGTGCCGCGTCTTCCGCCATGGGAGACAGGTACGCAACACGACGGCTGCTGCGCAATTATGTTGCGAGGCGTGACGCAGCCGGCACCTCCACCAAAGTGCGACGGAGTGAAGATGTAGGCGAACGATATATTTACAGAATATTCACAGAGAAAGCTTGGGCACGAGAAGACGTTTGATCCAGCCCACGTGAAAGCGGCCTCATGGTCGTATTCATCGATCTGCCATACCTCGCGTTCATCCATGTATGAACCGCTCCGTACCCATATATAACCGTTTTGGAGGTTGTCTAAAGGGCAGGCTTACGCCTAATAAATTACTACAACATACTGAGCAGAAGTTTTCTTCTGCACGCGCTTGTTATGTCACAGGAGCCTCTGCAGAACAACGCCATCTGGCCCGCTGAAGAATCATTCGAAAGCGTTGGCACTTCCGTTGGTGCTTCTCCCGGCATATAGTCAAGACATCTGCATTTTCCATTACTGTTTTCGAATAGCAAGGAATATTTGACAACTAAGAAAAGCGATTTCTTTAAGCAATAAGAAATCGAATAGGATACTTTTGGGTTAATACTTGACATGAATATTTGTACGCCTCTATTGTTTTCCTGCTTGATTTTGATTGACGCTGTAATCTTTTTTTGTGATGCGTGTGAATTCAGTCACGTTTGAAGTGTCTCGTATCCTTGTTAGCTTAATAATTTGCCTGATATGTCAGCAGTTGCAATGACCGTGCGTTGTCCGTTTATTTTATTTTTCTTCCACTCGATTTGTCCTCGACATTGGATATTTCGATAAGAAAAAAAGAAAACATTCAGCGCTAGTCCGAACATTTCCATCCAATCGTCTACTGAAGATGACTGAAAAAGAAACACACCTATGGTTGCGGTTTTGAGGGTTTAGCGAGCTGGCAAACTTCCGAAAAAGTACGTTATCGTAGCTGACATTTTGTGCTAGCGATATTACGAACAGATGCCTCGTTTGCCACTACTTTGTTTTTCCTATAATTTAGAAATAAAGACGTCTTTTTGTTGTCCGCATCCCTCAGTAAACACTTGGCGTCGTTGCATGTGTAACTCATGTGCAGCTTTAATTGTCAATAGATGACAGAGGTAGCCCGTGCATCAGCAGCAGCTCAATTCTAGAATGGGCAAATGGGCGTATGACGGTAACTTTTTTCCTTTTTTTTAATGCGATAGCATTATAAGCGGACCTCACCTACTTTATATGTATCGGTCATAGCAAAAACATGGGTCGATCCCTGAGGCAGTGTAGTCGCAATGCGCTAACTTTCACGAGCGAGGAATGCGAGAAACTGGCACTTGGCACATGCGCCAGGCTTTCGAAAGAGCGTTTTTTTTTTTCGCGAGACAAGAATGCGTGTGATTGTAGCCTAATGTTACAAGCATTGAGCTGCTGTGCTGGTAGACCTATATTTGTGATCTGACCATCGACTAGGCATTACATCAGAGCATTAAAAATTGAGCTACCTTGTAAGGATCTACCAGGGAGCCAGAGGTGCGTTGAGCGTAAGCGAGCGCGTCACGGTGTACTCGAAATTGCAAGTTTGTAAGGCATTCATCACGTCACATTCATGAATGTTTGCAAGGCTGCCCGTAACGCACGCGTACAGATCTCCATGCGTTCACAATTATCGCATTCTATGTATGTCAGAAAGTTAGCGCTAAGGTATGGCCTAAATTTTTTTTTCGATCGAACCAGCCAATTAACGATGCCATGTTTATCGGTGAACGATGCTCCGAAAAAGTGCTACTTACTGAGAAGCTTGACCGACAATGAAGTATCGGTAACGCAATATCATTAAGGAAAATTGTTGGAATGAAACGGCAGGCCACTGTACATGGCCTCAAGCATGCAGGCAACCGGGAGTAGAGGGTACGCCCGGGTAACACAACGTGATGTTATTTAGAAGATGTTTATGAAGACGTTTTTCTAGTGATTTACATATTAGAGTTGGTAGTAATTGGCCTTCTGTAAGAGATACCAGATGAAACTCAAAGTGCTTAGCGCTGTGCAGTCTTCCTCCCTCCACCTGTGTACCCGCCGCGGTTGCCCAGTGGCTATGGCATTCCGCAGCTGAGATCGAGGTTGCAGGTTCGACTCCTGCCGTGATGCTGCATTTCGACGGGGGAGCGAAGTGCAAAAGTGATCGTGTATTTAGGTACAGGTGCAGCTTATCGCTTTGCGCGACACTTATGTGTTACCGTAAAACGCAATACATTTGCCCCAATGCGCATGCATGTCTTGTACCGCTGACTTCAATGGGGCATGAATTTAATATAAACTCTATCATAATTAGGTTTACGTGCACGTGAAAGAACCTCAGGTGGCCACAATTATTCTTGAGTCTCGTACTACGGCGTGCTTCATAATCTTAGCATAGTTTTGGCACGTAAAACAGTAGAACATTTAAAAATTTTGTCATTTTAGTGCCGCTCTCTTTCTTCGTCTTAACTCTCGCGCTGTACATCCGTCCGTTGAACCGTCGAACCCAGCTTTTCGAAGACGAAGTGACGGAGTTTCATCTACGTCACATATACGTCATCATATCAGACTTTGGTGAATGCTGCCGCGGCATTTGTGTACAGCACGCAGGCACGCACGCATGCACGCATGTACGCACGCACGCACACGAATGCAAGTATCCACGTATATACCTAGGTGAGAGACGAAAGTTCTGTAGGAAGCACGTTCAGCAGTAGTTGCCCGATTAGGCTCCATGGGAATGTGATTCAGCGACCATTAATTGCGCTGCGTTCATTTCAGGTGCATTGTATAGCTTCAGTACTAATGAAAGTACCTATTAAGTGCCCGAGAAAGCATAGGTACACAAAAGCCAGCAGCGAGGTTGTTCCTATAGCCCTAAACACCTGACTAGATGGAGCGAACTTTCACGGCAAGCTTCGGTCAACGAAGCCGCGGCTTGGCGTGGAAGTTCGCTGTATTGCGTTTGCCGGAGGAGCGATACAGACGATCCTAACCGCTTGACAAACATAAAACTCGCACTAGCGACCTAAGGCTAGGGCGATGTGCATCTTTGAAGGATTTCGCTGCATGATTCAGAATAAACTCTGTTTGGAAAAACCTTTCACGCGGTAGATCATGAATTTGTAGAAGTGCCTTGTTAGGCTTAGTTGGTACATAGTATTTACCACGGAAATATGGCGCAAAATGCGACATAAGGGCTATGCCTTTCTCTCTTTATGTCCCATTTAACGTACCGCTCGTGTTCTTAGACCTTGCTTCCGTCCTTCATGCGAACTCCAGATGACAATAACCGCTCTTGTACACGCATTCTATTACGGATCGCGTCAGCTACAGTTCGGTGGAGCTTGAACGGAAAATAATCTGTGCACTGGCATTATTCCAGTTAACCCGAGTGCAGGTTAAGATTAAACGCAGGCGCCGACAAAGGTGTCCCCTTACTTCAGGCGCTGCCACGGGATGCCAAGCGCCAGCACTTATAACAACTTCTTCCGCAGATCCAGTGCCTCCGATCTGTCTTCATGACGGCCGGCAAGAGCGTCCAGCGAGCTGATGCCCAGCTGTCGGCGGCGCTGGCCAAGTGTCTCCGGGACTCGTTCATGGACAGCAGTCGCTCAGCGGATGTTCGCCAGGCGCTGCTCGAGCTGATCGAGTTCCGGGCTTCGGGATGGAAGCTCGGGGCCGCTCAGCAGCGCTACTACTGTGCGCACGACGGCGGTGCTGCAGTCACCGACGGACACAGCGGCTGCTCCGGCGTAGCACCGTTGCAATAATTCTGTGGCTTTCGATAGAAAGGAACAGATAGCTTTCAGCTCTCTTCTGGTTTGTTGTTGCATCGAGTTACTTCTGTCTTTCTTCTCGTTTACTTTTTTTTCTGCTATTCTGAACGAGGCTCTCCCGTTTCTACAACTCCATAAATATTTTCTTTATTCATAGGGGATGTTGTGTAAGCATGAATAGGAAGAATTTACAGTGGCATAATTGCAGGGGCTTGTGCAACTAGGCGTTTTAATATTTTTTTCAGTTTTTGCTGCCGCCATCTTTGGAAAATAAAATAAATAAGTAAACCTTTCCCGTTCCGCTTTATTAACCACACAGTTTCAAAGTATATTGAGGCGCTCTAGCATCGAGGAGCCAATGCAACATAAACTTATATGTAACATTAGTGAAAGTTCCTCTGGCATAAATGGTTTGTGGGTTCGTACTGTGTCTAGAAAAATCTCCGACGTCGTTACTTTTCAGCAAAACTAGTACGCGTTAAGGAATTGAGTTGTTGATCACAAACGACAAGTGAACCACAGTTAAACTTGCAGCTTCACCTGAGCCCTTTGGTTTTGAAATGTAAAAAAATATATTGTCAAGCACTATAGGAAACCCATACGATTTCCTCAGAAAAAGAAAATGCCGCAGTTGATGAAAAATGTGTAGTGGTCCCTTTCTGACAGTAAGTGTCCGCCCTCATCGATAACAAGCGAACAAACACTGACACGAAGGACAACATAGGGTGAAATTACTTGTGCTTAATAAATGAAATAAAAGAATAAATTAAAGGAAATGAAAGTGGATGAAAAAAGAAACGCCGCAGGTGAGGAACTACCCACAACTTTCGCATTACGCGTGCGTTGCTCTACCAATTCAGCTACCGCGGCGCCGTTTCTCCATTTACTTTTTTGTGTATCTGTTTCCCAGTAGAATCCTGGAACGAATGTTAGCCAGCGCCACCACTCGCAAACCTTGCTGCGGATGTGGAACATCCTTTCTGCCACAGGCGTCACGAGAACGTGATCTCGTTAGGTGAAGGCAACCGGACAATAAACCCACACATGCTACCCGAAGGCATCAGTGATGCCGGATTCGAGACCCTCGTTATGTAATAAACGAGAAGAAAGGGGGTTACCCGAGGGAGCCGATTTTTATTAGTGATATTGTTACGGGTACGTTGGGAGTATAGAAAGAGTGTATTTGCAATATACTGTGGGGATCGCACGCTCATCCCGATATCTCCGGAGCGGCCACGCGGTTATCACGCGATAATCACGTGCTCGCTCGCGGAGGGTAGCGGGGAGAGGGCACCTTCGCCGCTCCCGCTGCTCTTCGCGCCTGGCCGCGACGCCGCAGCCCAAGGCACCCCGGGTTGTTCCCTCCTTTCCCTTTCTTGGAACCGGGGAGACTCCCTCTCCGCCGCTCGGGAGAAGCGCTATTCCCCCGATGGACCGTTGACTTTCGGCTGAGGAGCTTGCGACTGGCCGCATCTCAATTCAGCCGCTGAGACCGCCGCACGCCGTCCCCCTGTTGCGCTCGGCCTTTGTGAGCGACTGACCGCCCCAGGGCCCGAGCGCGGATCCACTCTGGGTGAGCTGAACTCTTATCAGCCTCTTTTGTGGTTCCCACATTGTGCGGTATTTCACCCCAGACGTGCGGAACGCTCCGCTGCTGTGGTTTTGTTTTGTGTTGTATTTGTATGTGTGGTTGCTGTTGTTGTCAGTTGGTATACTTGTACTCTAATGTGAATAAACGCCTTAGGTCGTGATTCACCCGGTCCCCCCTGGCCTGAACCCGCCGTGGTCGCAACTCACTGCAAACCGCGGGTTAGGGGTCACAGCTCTGACTGTTAGGGCTGCTGCGAAAGTGCTAGCGAGCGACTGCCGCTCCGCCGGCGCTGTGCGATCCAGAGAAGGGTCAGGTGCGCACGCGCGAACTTGAGTAATGCCCCTATAATACATACAAAATGAGTCAGAGCAGTTAAGATGACTGGCCGCCAACAACACGCCAGCGCACCGTGATGTTGTCCTTCCTCCCTTTGTTCATCCTTCCGTAACAGGATCCCTGGGTGGTGAAGCGCCGTCTCGGCGCATGGGAGGGGAAGAATTGCGAGCGAAGTATGGCTTCAGTCGCGAAACATGGACGACGTCAACAGGCGTCAGACTTGAGAATGCATCAAACTGTAGCGGCGAAATCTCGTATTTTAAGTCGTTAACTTGAAGTAGGACTTCATAAGGCCCTGTGTAGCGAGAGAGAGAAGCTTCTGGGAGAGGCCAACCCGACCACATGGCGACCAAAGGAGCAACCAAGCACCAGGCGCGAACTTAAAGGGACACTAATGCGAAACAATAAATCAGTTTAGACTAATGAAGCATTGTTTCAGAACCCCGCAGGAAGTCATTTAAAAAAATAGTTTGATTATTAGATGAGAAAATGAAGGTGCAAGTATCAGTATTTGAATTTCGCGCCGAGACCTAGCGCCGGTACGTCAGCGTGACGTCAGGGATTCCAAAGCGTGTTTTGGCATTTGCGCCATGGTGGCTGAATAAAGGTTCCCGAAACTTGCCATGTTTAATATTTGGTTCCTTTACAACACAATGTAGTCCATCTGTACCGCCATATATAATTAGTAGGCCCTAGAAGATGCCATCAAAATTCAAGACGTCACAGCCCCCAGGTGCGGGAACTTAAGTAGGCGTCGCCACCCGTATTTCGTCCTTGCGCTTTTTCTGGCTTACCGAACCTCTTATCGTTGTAAAAGTGGTGTTTTTGGTGGTGTAGAACGGTAATTTACTGATGCAGAAGAAATCATGTTTCACTTTAGTGTCCCTTTAACACCGCGATAGCACCGGTCATAACGCTGTTTTTGTATATGCTGCGAGGCTAATAAACGAGATCAGGCAGGCGACTTGACGTGCCATGTGAGCGCGATCGATGACTTCACAAGAGTACTCATGTACAACACGTGGCACAGAAGGGAGGACGGTGTCGAACGGCAATGTGGGGTCCTGACCATACAAAAGATAAGGTGAATATCCTACGGTGTCACGTTGGGACGAGTTGTACGCAAGCGTCGTAGTCGCGGTGATCGTTGGAGACGTACATCTACAGCATCTCTGCGATCGTTCGGTTGAGACTTTCCGTAAGACCCTTCGTTTGTGGGTGGTAGGCGGTGGACAGCTTGTGCTCAGTGGCACAAGAGCGGAGGACGTCGTCGACAACTCGAGACAAGAATGAGCGGCCGCGGTCTGTAAGTACTGTCGAGGTGCACCGTGGTGGAGAATTACGTCGTGGAGGAGAAAATCGGCGACGTCTGTTGCACAACTAGTCGGCCACGCCTTTATTATCGCGTAGCGTGTCGCGTAATCAGTAGCGACGGCGATCCACTTAATACCTCTAGTCGTCGTCGGAAAAGGGCGAAGTACGTCAAGGCCTACGCGAAGGAACGATTCAGAGGGAGCTTCAATTGGATGGAGTCGTCCGACAGGTGGCAGGGGAGGTTTCTTCAGGCGCTGACACAGTTAGCTAGTTGCGACATAACGACGCACAGAGTAGTAGAGACCCGGCCAGAAGAACCGGCGTCATACGCGGTCGTATGTGCGCAAAACTCCAAGGTGTCTCGCCGTCGGTGCATCGTGAAGTTGTTCGAGAGCGACAGATCGCAGATGACTAGGAAGGACAGGGAGCAACTCGGGGCCGTCAAGGTTGATGTTGCGGCGGTAGAGGATGCCGTCGTGCAGCACGAACAAGTGATAATTGCTCACTTTTGCTCAACCCATACCCACTTGCTTATATGCTGCTGTGTGTGATTGTCTCGACGTGGCGCTGTTGTTACAATGCGGTGATAACCCGGGGACCCCAAGGGTGCAAAAGTCCGCTCAAGACGACTCTGCCTCGAGTAGTGTTCCCGAATCCCAGTCTAATCAGATGAGCACCGTCTTGTTAATCCTCAGAGACATAAAGAAGACGCCAGTCGAGGTTACTAAAGGCGAGTCAGAGTTGAAATCAGATATGAAGGATCTCAAAACTGGCGAAAGCGCAATTGAAAGCTAGCTGATATTTTCTGCCTTCTTGAATAACCTTAAGATGAATTTGATCTAGGCGTAATCACTTGGTTTTTCACGGCATACCCGATTCCCGTGAGTCATGACCCCAAAGTGAACAGAAAAAACTGGACGCCCTCTCGTCAGCGATGGGAAATGCCTTGCCATCAAACTCAGTTGAACGGCCGCGTCGAATTGGGACTCCTTCAAATACGAAGTGTCGTCCGGTTATAAGGAAACAATAAAACTTTAGAATTAAGGAGAGCATTCTTTCGTCGCACAGCCATCTTAAATGTAGTAACATTTAAGTATCTGAGGACTTATCGCCTGCGACAAGGCTCGATAGACGAGCTTCACGAATGTAGTAAAATCCAGCTTAGTTCCCCCTCATTTAAACTACTCTTTAATAAGCTTTTCATTGGTAATCAACGTTTCATGCATGATCCAACAAGTGACAGCGTTAAGCGAGTTAAAAGAGCTTTTCAGATCACGCAAGCGCACCTGACAATCTGCTTCATCACCCTACTACATAGCAATGCGAGAGGTGCGACGGCGTATTTTTAACACCACAAGGAACTTACGGGGTTTTACGTGCCAAAACCACTTTCTGATTATGAGGCACGCCGTAGTGGAGGGTTCCGGAAATTTTGACCACTTGGGGTTCTTTAACGTGCACCTAAATCTCAGTACACGGGTGTTTTGCGCATTTCGCCCCTATCGAAATGCGGTCGCCGTGGCCGGGATTCGATCCCGCGACCTCGTGCTCAGCAGCCCAACACCATAGCCACTGAGCAACCACGGCGGGTCTTTAACACAGCAAGCCTCCGTGCTTATTGCTAACGCTAGAAGTGTGTTTCGTAAACGTGAGGAACTTGACTCGCTCATCGATAGCCGTGATGCTGGTATTATTGCATTAGCGGAAACGTGGCTACAACTTCGTGCGCAAGGTTTTGAAATCCTTGACTTGTCTCAATTTCGTATCTTCCGTTCCGATCGCACTGCTCGCAAAGGCGGTGGCGTACTACTCGCTATGTCAAAGTCCCTGCAATGTCACGAAGTCCTCATTCACTGTAACCTGGAAGTTGTGTGCGCGTGCGTCGATAACGGTTAGCGTAAAATTACGATCGTTCTTTGCTACTGCGCTCAATCCTACCAATCCACTTTCACCGCTGAGCTTCGTGATGTGTTTAACGCCCTTACTTGGCGGCATCCTTCGATCCCCATTATATTATTGGGGATTTCAACATCCCCAACATATGCTGGACTACTGATCCTCCGACCTGTTGTCCATTTTTTTCACAAAGTAACGACTTTCTTGATCTCTGCTCCTTTTTTTCCAAGCACAATTAGTATTAGAAGCTACTAGGATCTCAGACAGTGCTGCTAACCTCATTCACGTAATCTTGTCCTCTCATCCTGACGTAGTTACCAATGTTTCATGCTTACCGGGCTTAAGCGTTCACCTGGGTCTTTCGTTCAACATATCTCCTGTGTTAAAACAGTTGTTAAAAAAATAATTTACCACTATGATAGGACAATATTCGACGCTATTAATATAGAGCTAGCTATTTTTCTTGATCCTTTCCTAAGCCAAATTGATGATCGCATGGCTGATGAGAATTGGATCGTTTTCAAAAATAAGATACATGAGCCCACCGACAAGTTTATTCCATCAAGTGTAATATCCTACAATTTTAAGGCCAGGATCAACTCCAAGTTAAAAAGGCTTTACAACAACAACAACAACAACAACATCAACACGACTGTATTGAATAGAGAATAAAAGTGCTCTGGCATCAAAATGGGATTCTTACATGGAGGCGAGCAATAATTACACAGAGGCTATAAAACTTGCCAAAAAACCATTCCTAGTACATACTTTGCCCACAATCTTTGCGAATGACCCTAAAAAGTTCTGGCGTGTTATTAATCCTTCGAAAGATAATTCGTTCACGCTGATTGATTCCAGTGGTTCACCGGTACCCGATGATGTATGTCTCCATGTGCTTAATGCTGTGTTCTCTTACAACTTTGTCCTTTGTACTGACCCTGTGCTTCCAACTCTTGAGTGTTGCAATTATCCACCTGTGCACTTATCACTGAACCTCTTGGGGTCGAAAATGTAATTAAAGATCTGAAGTTGTCATCAAGTCCTGCTGCTGATTTCGTTAACGCAAAATTTCTGAAAAATACTGTTGTTTATTCATCTGTTCTGTTTTCAAGAATCTTTCAGGCTGCCTTGCGCCGCTCGAGGCCCGATCTTCAGGAGGCCATCCTGGAGTGGGCTGAGAGGATAGAGGAGGCCTACTTCAAGTACTTCCTCCCCCCACCCTCTATTCCGTTGCCCCCTTCCCTTTAAAGAGGGATAAATAATGTTTTTGATCGTCATGGAGCAGCAAACTTTAGATACCCATTACTACCTGCAGAATGGGCTGGGGTGCGTTCGGCAGGCATTCTCAGATCATGAACAGCAGGTTCCCATTACCCTCAAGAGAAAAGTGTATAAAAGCTGTGTCTTACCAGTACTCACGTGCGGGGCAGAAACCTGGAGGCTTACGGAAAGGGTTCTACTTAAGTTGAGGACGACGCAACGAGCTATGGAAAGAAAAGTGATAGGTGTAACGTTAAGGGATAAGAAAAGAGCAGATTGGGTGAGGGAACAAACTCGAGTTAATGACACCTTAGTTGAAATCAAGAAAAAGAAATGGGAATGGGCAGGACATGTAATCAGGAGGGAAGATAACCGATGGTCATTAAGGGTTACGGACTGGATTCCAAGGGAAGGGAAGCGTAGCAGGGGGCGGCAGAAAGGAGGGCGGATGAGATTAAGAAGTTTGCAGGGACGACATGGCCACAATTAGTACATGACCGGAGTAGTTGGAGAAGTATCGGAGAGGCCTCTGCCCTGCAGTGGGCGTAACCAGGCTGATGATGATGATGATGATGATGATGGTCACTACCTGCAGATTGGAAGGTCGGGGAGGTGCTCCCACTCCACAAGTCCGGTAACAAAAATTCATTCAACTACCACCCCATTTCCCTCACCAGCATTCGTTGCAAAAGTTCTTGAACATATTTTGCAATCAGATTTAGTAAAGCACTGAGACAATATTTCATTTTTCACAAAAGCACATGGTTTTCACAAAAGCACTTTTCAGTCACTCGAACTAATCCAAAACGAGGTCGCGCGTTTCATTCATCGCAATTACAGCCGCACATCAAGCCTAAGTGCCATGAAAAGCTTTTTGCTTCTTGCTACTCTCTCATTACGACGTAAGTGCTTTTGGCTTGCTTTATTTCACAAACTGTTGCCACACTTCCAACCTGCGCGATGATCTTATATCATCTTCTACCTACTTTTCCTCTCGCATTGATCCGCCATAAGGTTGGTATGATTCAATGCCCTGGGTTCTATCAAGTTGACATTTCCGAATTCCCTGAGTCCTGCAGATTTTTCCTGAGTGCCTTTGCAAAACTTCATGAGTCACACAGAACTTTGGTTTTATGTCAAGATGGGCTCACAACATGTCACCTGGTGGTGTCACTCTCTGGTAAGCGCGTTAAAAAATAAAATAAATTACCTAATACAGTTTGAATAGTAATAGTTTATGCTTATTTTATTCAATTAGAAAACAGAAGGGAGGGGTTAATAAAAAACACAGCAAAAAAAAATTATTAAAAAGTCAAACCAATTTTTGAACATTCCCCAAATACAAACAAAAAGGAGCTCCATGCAGCAGCAAATATATTCGAAGATGAGCTATTGCTATGAACTGATAGGAAGCTCATTGGCGCTCGAACTTTGTCACAAGTGAGGTTCTCTCTCAACAGCTCGCAACCTCAACTATCCTGACATACTCTCACACCCAGCGCACAACGCCTCAGTGCTGCGCTTTACTGCTTTAAAAATTTTATTTTGCTTTGTATTAGAGACACCTGCATCTCGGCGTCAAACAACACTTCGTTTTTTTTTAGCTAAAACTCCTTCAAAGAATCGGCGGGACACTTCCTTTCCCGCTCATTCCTCAGTGCATAGGTCGTTTCTGTTCTCATCCTCCTTCATCCGCGCGTTCGCCCCACAGACCACTTGAAGCATCCTCTCGGCCAGTTGCACAGTCAGCGTCCGATTTATCGCATTCCCTAGGGGTCGCGATAACGTTAGAAAAATTGGGAAACTCGAAAAAAATGAATACATGCAATGCACTGCCCTTGAGGGCTCGAATCACCACAGGCACATCCGAATAAGCTTTCAAGGCCTGCCAGTACACTTATTAGGCAAACTAGGGTTCGTACTGTGACAGGAGATGGCAGGTGCACGCGTTTGTAATTAAGGAATACGTGCTGCTTCCCCTGACAATTGCCTCTTCACACGCTTGTTATGCTTCACCGCAATACTTTTGCGTATGCTTTACCGTCTAACAGTTATGTACTGAGACCAAGCTGACTTTCTGGAACCGGAATTGTACAACGCGCCGTGCTTTGCGAGCTTCGAATCGCTTCGCAAGAACCACAAAGGCGGAGTCAGTGCCATTGCTGACAGCGGCGGATTCTTTGAATGAAAAACATGGCACAAAACGGCAAGAAGCTTAATAGCGAATAGCGAATAGCAGCTAGGCCTAGCGTTGCCGCGATGGGGGCTACGGCTGCCAGCAGATCTGCGTGCGAGAGCGCAATTCGAGGCGGCGAGGTAATCAAGATGGTTTTGAAGAACCAAGTTGCGCCTTCAAAAAAGACAACCACAGGAAAAGATATAAATGTAATGTGTTAAAATCTCGAGTGGGCGTGACCACCAGCTGAAGCGAGGAAAAATTAACTGTGAGGCGAATAAAATCGCGGCAGCTTCGGCAACGCAAGTTAAGCTAGCCAATGTCGGGGTAGTTGAAGTCGCCGAAGTGGTGCGAAAATCATGCAAGTTAGTGACGAATGTATCTTGGCTGTCAGGCGGTCGATAGCAGACGTCAAATATGGTCTTTGATGTTTTATACGCAAGGCACACCTATGGTATTTCTATCGTAGTAGTGCTTCTATGATAAAGGATTGAATGGGTTTCCGATGGATGGATGGATGGATGTTATGAGCGACCCCTGTGGAACAGGGCGGTGGGTTGCACCACCAAGCTCTTGCTATTATACAGCGTAATGTGCTACCTAGGTAAAAAAAGAAAAAAAAAGAAAAGGAAAAGGAATGCACGGTGAATTCCCATAACCAAATTTTCTGACCCCCTATTGTTAACCTAGTTTTTGTACGTGTCCGTTTTTTGTCATTTTCCTATTTACACCAATTTTCTAATCACCTCTTACTAATCTTTATTGCGGACATGTCTACTCTCCCCCTGCTCTCGCTGAACCCAAGGGCTTCAAAGAGTCCGTTAGTGCCTAAATCGACCGCCGGGCTGATATGTTCACATTCTAATAAAACATGCTCCATCGTTTCCCTAGCTTTCGCGTAGCCAAGCACATGCTTCTTCATCCTTCTTATATCTGGCTTTATAGGTGCGTGTGCAAAGGCATCCTGATCTCGCTTCGAAAAGCAATGAGCGTCCCTTGGAGCGATCATAAATTGTTTCTTTCCTGATTTCGTTTATTCCTCTTAAGTAGTTACTCATGGCACCTTTTTTTGCATTGCCGCCACCTATGAGATTATTTCAGCTTCTCTGACTTTCCAGTTGACGTTCTTTGTTGCTGTGGCGCTCACCCTACAGGCCCCATACTTGCTAGTAACCTTCCTAGTTCTTTTCCTCTATTGTGAATCAATGTTATTTCTGCACAAATACCTCAACACTCTACCAGCTCATTTACTTTCTTCCATATTCCTCAGTCGTTCTTCATAATCAATTTTACTGTGAGCTCACTTCAAAACTTGTCCAGCCCATGGGCGCTGTAACGTAAAGCTATTCCAAACCTTTTTATTCCAATTCTGCAATCAGCCCTCTACGATTGGTCAAAAAGTTTTTTGAACCACCGCACTTCACTGTTCTGTCATGCGACGTCACGAAATCCGCGATAGCTCCCCATCTAATATGACGCGCACACACTGATTATGCGTCATTGGACCGAACAAAAAACAGTTATTTCTGATTCGACGCCTTTTAGCCATTAACCCTCAGCTATTGTTCAAAAGCTTTCGGGCTGCGTCCACTTCACATGCCTGTCACGAGATGTCACAAAGCCGCGAAAACTCACAAGTCAAAGTGACGTGTACGCGTTAAAGATGCATTATTACGCCGAACAAAACGAAATTTTTTTCTGAATAGCAGCGGCCTGCCCCGTTCCGAATGGAATAAAAGATGGCCGCCTCCGATCACTCAGGCACTGGCAACTCGCACCTGTCAGAGAGCATGGGTTTATTTGCGTACAATAAACCTCTTAGCGTCGCCATGTAAAGTTTTCAAGCACTTTCGGCATGTTTACGACCTCTCTCTGCCAACTCTTCTTTGCTGAGCATCCGTTTTAGCGGCATTCTTTACATTCCGTTGATGCCACCGCGATTTTCTACCAGCCACCTCAAGCCAAGTAAGAAAAAGCGGACCAATCGCAGACGCCGGCACCACCCTCTTCGTCCGGTTACCGATTTTCAGTGCAAAGGCTCGGCCCCATCGAATCCCTCTTTAATGGAGTCTACTGCTCGCTTCTTGTCAGCCAGTTAGATAAGACAAGCCGCTCAGTGTAGGCAATGTTATTCGTTTTCAAAGCAAACAAAATACCTCCTATAAACGAGGAGAGTCTTTGATTGGTCGGTTCAGACAACCATGCTGGTCGCCACCCTATGCTTGCGTCGACGGTTTCGCAAATTTGACATCAGCAGTTCGGAATAAAAACATATGGGAATAATTTTACGTAATGGGGCCCCATATCACTTTGCGCAGCTGCAATTGTAGTCTTCCCGTGAGCCCCCAATGCGAAGCGTCCCACTGACCTTTGGTACCCATCGAGTCCTGGTTGTACCCCGGATTTCAAGCAAACAACCGCATTTCCAAAAGTAAGTCCTGGAACCATTACACTTTTCCATATACCCCGGAGCACCTCGTACCTATTGTATCCCCATAGCGCTCTGTGCTTCATCATGGCTGCATTTCTCTTCCCCTTTACTGCTATTGTTTTTTCTATGTTTCCATAAATCTATTGTGTTCGTTTATCCATATACCAAGATATCTATATTCTTTTACCCGAGGTATTTCCTGGCCCTGTGTTGACACTGTCCGTTCACTGTTTTCATTGAATACTATAACACCTGAATTTCTAACGCTCTATTTCAAACCTAAATTCTCGCCTTCCTGTCCACAGATATTATGCAGAGGTTGCAAATCACATTGCTTGTTAGCTAGCAAAACAATACCGTCCGCATAAAACAAGCCTGGAAGCTGCTGCTCTTCTACTGTACCCACCTGTTTGTATGAGATTAAACCCGATATTACATCATTCTAGCACCCTCTCCATCCTCACCATGTACACCATAAACAGCAGTGGGAGTAAAGGGCACCCCCGTCTTTGTCCCTTGTTTATATCAACTTTCTCCTCGCTCCTCATTGCTTCCCATTCAAAGCAAAGCGTATTTTCTAAGTAAATCTCACTCAAAAGCTGTAGAGAATCGTCGCCTAAGTCTTCCCCTTCCAGAATATCCCACAAAACGTTGCAGTATACGTTATCATACGCTCCTGTAATGTCTAAAAATTCCACATATAGCGGTCTGCTTTCTACTTTTGATACTTCAATACACTGAGTAAGTACAAATAAGTTTTCATCCAAAGGCCTACCTATTCTGAACAAGAAGGGGCCCGATCGTTATTAGTAATATCATAAGAAGCCAAAAAACACTGACACCAAGGACAACGTAGGGGAAATTACTTGTGCTTAATAATTGATATAAAAAATGGTAAATTTATGGAAATGAAAGCGGATGAAAAAACAACTTGCCGCAGGTGGGGAACGATCCTACAACCCCTGCAATTCGCGTTCGATGCTCTACCGATTGAGCTACCGCGGCGCCGTTTCCCCATGCACTTTCTTGCGTGTTTATATACTTATTCTGAAGCCGTTCTGAAGTTCTCCCAAAATGCCATTATTCTCTGCCCATGCTTGCAGCTCGAATTTGATTGCCTGCATTGCTAACCTCTATATTACCGATGTTATGGTCAACGGTCTATACGAGTGAATTCTTTCTCCCCCCTTACCTTCATAAATTAAACTCCTTCTACCTTGTCACCGACTGTGTGGTATTCGCCTAACTTTTAAAGTATTTTCCATTGCTTTCACCAGAGTTTCCTTACTTATTGGTTCTAGTTCATTAATCAGCCTAACAGGCACCTCGTCCAGCCCTGCGGCTGTGTGCTTAGGAATTTTCTCTTCGGCTTTCTTTCAGTTGAAATTTGTCAGCACCAACTCCTTTTCCATCTGGTGCTGCTCTTTCGTGCTGTTTTTTCTTCAAGTACAGCCTCGTCATTGCCTTGGAAAGATTCGGCTGTTACTTTTCGGGCGTAACTTAATGCCGCTTCCCCTTCCAGCTTGTTATCATCTTCGTCTAGGATATATTGTTGCATTGTTGTTGACTTTCCGCCTAATAAACTTATGTGGTTGCAAAATATTCTAGGTGCGGCCTTCTTTTTCTCACGTATTTCTGACAATCAACGTTCACTTTCACCTGATATCTTTGATTGCACCAATATTTGAACCACATACTTTTTCTCCCGGTATATTTCCCATTTACTGGCTACTTCATTCTGCGCCAACTGCGCCTTCTTGGCCTGCCTGTGCTTTCGGCATGCTTTCTGTCGTCCGGCGATCGCTTCTCGTATCTCCCCGTTCCACCAGCTTTTCGGTTTCTTTTATCCTTTCCAACGAGCATGTTGTTTCTCTTTCCGTATTTCAGTCGTTATTACACTTAGAAGGTCACTATATTTGTGCTCTTTATTTGGCCATTTGCACAGTTCTTCATTGACTCTTGTGACTATATTTGTTATTTCTTCAACGTTCAAACTTCGACTGGCCATTTTGCACTCCTTGCTCTCTTTTCCAACAAAATATCATATTTCGAAAATGATGCGTTTATAATCACTTCCTATGCTGCTATACCCTTCCTCGTCAATGAGCATTTCTCTCAACTTATCTTGAATTCATTCCGCCATGAGGCAGTAATCAATGGTCAATTGCCGGTTTCCCACTTCCCACGTGATCCGCTCTTCAAACTTAGGCCCTGTATTCTAGATAAGAAGGTTATGTTGCTCACAAAGATCTAGCATTGACTTCCCGTTGTTGTCGGCATAGCCATCCAGATCCTGTATGTGGGCATTCACATCACGTAATAGGATAATTTTGACATGATTCCCGAAACCTGTAATATCAGCCCTTATGCATTCCACTAACTCTTGATGCTTCTCTGTGCAAATATTTCCGGTCCACAAATGCGTTACGCCGAGTCAAGGGTTTTTCCCACTCATTATACCTGATAACCAAAGATGCTCTTGACATTTAGAATTCTCTATTATCCATTTGGCTCCCTGATGAATGAGCGTCCCGACTCCCCCTCCCTTTCATTCCGACATAGTTCTGTTGCACCCTTCCCAAACATAATTCTCAATAACTGGCGGCTCTTCTGAGTCTCTAAGGTGCGTTTCTGTAAACGCATACACTCCTATTTATTCTCTATTTAACTGCTCCTCAATCTCTGCCCACTTTTCCTTTCTTCTGCCGCCCTGAATATTTATGTCGCCTATTGCACGGCGAGCTCTCTCTCTCTTGCTTTCCTCCTTTTTCTGCTATTGACGGCGATGCTATTCTGAGGTTCCCTTAGGGGACCTTCTTCATTACTACCTACTCTGACCTCCTGAGTGCCCGTGGGCCCCCTAAAAAAGCAACAGCGCGACCAGCAGGTCGCCAGCCCACTTCTCGTACAAGCCTGTAATTGAAGTGGATACCGTGGACACCTTCTCACTTCCCCGTTTACTCCGATAACCTGAAAACTTTCTCTCTGCTCATTTTCCATACGCCTCATTAGCAGCCACTACGGCTCTTTGCACGTGACTGTCACGTACAGGCACCTCCGGCACCATGCACACCACGATCTGCACCTGAGGGGAAAGCTCGCGCAAGTCGTCTACCCCTTTTGCCAAGCGCTCGGCTAGTCCTGTCCCTCTCCTGTTTAGGACGCCATTTAGACCACTTCTACTATGACAAGTTTGCGCACGTTGCACTTTTCACGAGCTTTGATTTGGCTGCTTCCTGACAGAACCCAGTGTGTCCGCCCGGGAAATATTCCTACGACCACGATTTCATCGCTTTTCACCCTCTGCAGAATTGCTTCTGAGCAAAGCAGCAAGAACCTTTCGTGCTCCATTCCTGAAGATGTGTTTTATACCAAGCTTTTAAACTAAGAATCATCATCATCAGCCCATTCGATGTCCACTGCAGGACGAAGGCGTCTCCCCGCGATCTCCAATAACCCTGTCCTACGCCAAGCGATTCGAACTAGCGCCCACGAATTTCCTAATTTCATCGCTTTACCTCGTCTTCTGCCGTCCCCGACTGCGCTTCCCTTCTCGTCGCACCCATTCTGTAACCCTAAGTGCGCAGCACTTATCTGACCTGCGCATTACATGACCGGCCCAGCTTGATTTTTTCTCTTCATGCTAATTAAAATAACGGCAACACGCGTTTGCTCTCTGATCCAAACGGCTCTCTTTCTGTCTCTTAACGTTATGACTAGCATTTTCGTTCCATCACGCTTTGCGCGGTCCTTAACTTGTTCTCAAGCTTCTTTGTCGGTCTACAAGTCTCTGCCCTATTTTTCAGCACCGGTAAAATGCATTGATGGTACACCTTCCTTTTAAATGACAATGGTAAGCTTCCAGTCCATAGCTGACAATGTCTGCCATATGTCGATCGAACCAATTTTTATTTCTCTATGAATTTCCTTGTCATGATCAGGGTTCCCTGTGAATAATTGACCTAGGTAAACGTACTCCTCCACAGACACTAGAAGCTGACTGGCGATCATGAACGCTTCTTCCCTTGCGCGGCTATTCATGATTATCTTTGTCTTCTGCATAATATTCTTCAGTCCTACTTTTGCAATCTGTCTGTTAAGCTCCTTAGTCATTTGCTGTAACTCGTCTCCAGTGTTGCTGAACAGAACAATGCCATCTGCAAACCGAAGGTTGCTGAGATATTCCTCGTAAATTCTTACTCTTCAGCCTTCCCAGTTTATTAGCCTGAATAGTTCTTCCAAGCACGCAGTGAACACCATTGGAGAGATTGTGTCTCCTTGTCTGACCCCTTTCTTTATTGGTGTCTTCTTACTTTTCTATGTAGAATTAAGGTAGCTGTGGAATCCCTGTAGACATATTCTAATATTTGTACGTAGCGGCGTGTGCTCCTTGATTAGGCAAAGCCTCCCTGACTGCCGGTATCTCTAGTGAATCAAATGCCTTATCGTAATCTATGAAAACCATATAGAGAGGCTGATTGCGCTCTGCGGATTTCTCGATTACCTGATTAATGATACGGATATGATCTATTGTAGAGTGTCCTTTCGTGAACCCACTCTGCTCTCTTGGTTGACTAAAGTCTAGTGTTGCTTTTATTCTATTGCAAATTGTCTTCGTGAATATTTTATATAATACTGGGAATAAGCTAACAGGCCTGTAATTTTTCAATTCTTTAACGTCTCCCTTTTTGTGGATTCGTATAACGTTTACGAGGTAGAGGTATGAGCCATGGTATGAGCTGACGTGCTCATATCGGCTCCGGCTTTTATGACCAATTTTGCAGTGCGAATTATATCTTACCGCGGTATAACTATTACCACTGTGTCCGTGAAGGTGCAGGTCATCAACTGGCACCGGTGGCTACCAGAAGTTGCAATTGTTCGCCAATTTCCCGACACATTTCTTTGGAGGCCGGCGCCGTTCCGCTAACCCTAATCGAACAGCTTGGAAATGCCCATAGCCAGGCCTAACCTCAGCGAGGGAAGGCCGTAGTCTTCGGGCGGCGGCTGTACCAACATGTCGACCGAGATGGAGACGTCCATTGTTCGGGACCCGGCGAATTCCGGCGTTAGACAAATGTGTGTTGAAGTTCAAGGGGCATAAATGTCTTCCGAGGAATTCAACGACAGTGCAGACTGGTCGCACGTAGGCCTGCGTACAAAGACCTTGGCTGGCGAGGGGACTGCCGCTCGCCAGTCAAGACCTACGACGAAGAACTTTGCCAAAAACGTGAAAGCTTCGGTGACGAGGGCAGCAAGGATGCCGGACGCTCTACTGAGGGAGGAGACCAAGGTGATAGTGCGCCCACGGGGAGGCCTTGACATCGCGAGGACTCAGACCGCCACCGTGGCATCGGCCATCATGACGGTGGTGAACGTATCAAGAGAGGACGGGGCAGCTGACACCTTCTGCCCCAACTTGCAACAAAACATCATGGTGGTGAGTACCCCCGAAGATATACGTGCTTCACGTTACGCCGAGATAAAATAGATCTGCATTGGTGACAAGGAGCCGCGCGGTTTGACATATCAAACCGCGCCACATGGCACCGTTAAAGGCGTTATTAGAGGTATCCCAATAGAGGACTCGACCGGAATCGACCGGAACATTGTTAACTCAAGAAATACCTTGGCACTTGGTGCGAAGAGGATTGGTAGCTCGAGCACAGTCATCGTGGCTTTGAAGGGTCTGAAGGTACCAAATTTCGTGTGCTATGGTCCCGTTCTCACCTATATCGAACACAATTCGATGCATGTAAGCAGTGCGGAAAAGTGGGCCACCGCCACGACGTTTGTCCAAACTCTCACGTGAAGGCTGGTTTTGCCGGGGGGCCGTTGACCCCAAGGAAGACCATAGATGCACCCCTACTTGCAATTTGTGCGGAGGGCCATATCTGACCGGTGACAAGGTTTGCAAGGATAGGTACAAGATCCTACACGTAGTTACAGTGAGGCAATGGGAGCGCAAGATGGCCGAACAAGCGCAGCAGCAACAACGAGTGTCTCTCAGAACTGAGGAATTTCCATCGCTGATGTCAACAACCACAACACTTGCCGGCCCAGCTGGTCGCCGCGCGTCGCGTTTCGTCTCGAAGCGCAGGGCCACCGAGCGTAGACAGCGTAGCCTTAGCCGTAAGAGATCACAGTCAAGTGACCGCGTGAGCTCGGTCGATGCAGCAAGGCACGATGCCAAAAAAGCACAGGGGGGTACCACCACCACCACCACCACCAATACCACCGCAACCACCAAGACCATTAGCGCCACCAAGAACGTCGACGGCAACAACAACAGCAAGACGAGGGAAGACGAGGCGATGAGGACGTTGAAGGAAGCCAACGAGGCACTCCGGCACAAAAGCAACGAGCTCGAGACGAAACTCAGTAGGCACAAGGCCACTATTAGCAAGATCGCAAACAAGATCGCGGAAATGAAGAAGCTTTTGACGACCTGTTTTACGCATAACGAAACGCCGCAAGCGGTATCATGTGAACCCACACCCAGCATCAGCAGTGCTGTACCACCAACATCCGCAGAGAAGGGACCGGCACCCAACAGATGAGCGATCGAGAACCTGAAAGAGCGCAAGCTCAACCACCCGGTGGACAACCTGAAAGACAAGGTTGACCAAATCGAGGAACACCTCGACGGGCTCGAAGAATAATTAGGACAACCTTCACCAAGATTATTAACGACAGGTTAGCCGCCATCGAGCGGACGTGTCAGCAGTTAACGAACGCAACACGGCAAATAACGCAGCAGTACAATGAGCAACAATCATGGCCGCTCCAGCAACAGCAACTACAGCAGTGAAGGGTCTCGTGACCTGACACTGGAACTGTAACCGCTTCGTTAGCAAGAGGGCTGTCTTGCAGCAACACATAACACAACTAGCCCGCAAGCCCGATATAATCATGATAAAAGAGACTGGCACTGATGCGTTATCGCTACCCGGTTAAGGCTGATCCACACGACGGACCAAATTGCTCTTTTGGACCGCGGTCCTCGCATCACGTGATAGGACGTCACCAGTTCGTGCGTACCGCCGTTGGCCCGCGCAAGACCGCGGCCCTCGCGGTCCAACAAATCGCCGAGGCTTTTCCCGCTTCCGTTTTGGCGGCGGACCGCATGCAAACTGCAGCGATTTCGGCTTAGTCAACAAATGTTGTCCGGCAACAGAGTGTCTTCAGCCAAATCCAATTTAGTTTTCGGCTTAGCAAAAGCCAGTCGTTTCATGTCCGCCGTTCCGCCTACACGTGCGTGCAGCAGATATATTCTTAAGCACCATGTCCTCTTGGAGTGACGAGGAGGTTTTTTTTTTATTTTGCATTCCTCGTTGAGCAGTTCCCGGCTTTGTGGGACTCGAGCCGGAATGATAACAATGATAACACTCTGGCCGAGAGTGTAGCTGGTTGGTCTGCTCTGCCGTCTGCTATGGTGGTCCGCCGTGTGGATGTGCTCTGCGCCGGACCGGACCGCGTCATGCCGTGACGTCGCATCACGTGACCAATCGGCCCGCAGAGTTGGTCCGTCGTGTGGATCGGCCTTTAAGGCCGATCCACACGACGGACCAAATTGCTCTTTTGGACCGCGGTCCGCGCATCACGTGATAGGACGTCACCAGTTCGTGTGTATCGCCGTTGGCCCGCGCAAGACCGCGGCCCTCGCGGTCCAACAAATCGCCGAGGCTTTTCCCGCTTCAGTTGGCCACGCAAACCGCAGCGATTTTGGCGTGGCCAAAGAATGTTGTCCGGCAACAGCGTCTTCAGGCAAATCAAATCTAGTTTTCGGCTCAGCAAAAGCCAGTCAAACCAGTCGTTTCGTGTCCGCTGTTCCGCCTACACGTGCGTGCAGCAGATATATTTTTTAAACACCATGTCCTCTTGGAGTGACGAGGAGGTTTTGTATTTTGCATCCCTCGTTGAGCAGTTCCCAGCTTTGTGGGACTCGAGCCGGAATGATAACAATGATAACGCTCTGGCCGAGAGTGTAGCTGGTTGGTCTGCTCTGCCGTCTGCTATGGCGGTCCGCCGTGTGGATGTGCTCTGCGCCGGACCGGACCGCGACGGGCCGAGACGTCGCATCACGTGACCGATCAGCCCGCAGACTTGGTCCGTCATGTGGATCGGCCTTTATCGGTTATACGCGAAGTCTCCGAAGGTCAGCGGCGGCAGACGCATATGCACATTGGTTCGCAAGGGACTCACCTTCATTGAGCACGAGTTGCACAACAGCAAAACTGAATACACTCTCGTCAAGGTCGTTACGGGCAAGAAAAGAACAGCACCTTTTTGCTTAACGTCTACAGTAGCCCTTCACATTGGAAGCAAAAATTCAAGACGCTACTTCACAGAGCAAGCACAGTGGCGGGGAATCACAGGCTCGTCGCCTGCGGGGACTTCAACACGACGCACTCGGCATGGAGATATAACAAGAAATTGGCCAAGGGGTGAGACCTGTTCCAAGACACAGTAGACATGGGCTTCACCCTCATCACATACCCGACTGATCCTACGAGGATAGGGAACTTTGTGTCCAGGGACACCACGCCGCCTCACGTTCGTGAAGAACGACGAGAAGGGAAATATCTCCTGGCGCAACATGGGGTCTGAGCTCAGCAGCGACCACTACATCATAGGGGTCATCATACCGGAGGAGGTCAAGGCCTCGGAGGACACCAGAAACCATAATTTTACGGATTGGGATGCCTTCCGTAGCCTGCTATTGGCGGAAATCGAGAACATAGAAGAATGATCAGCCCACATCGCGGGCAAGATCAAGGAAGTGACCAAGATCATAGAAACAGATGAGCAGGTCGACAAGGTTGACAGCCGCCTGGCGCACTTAATCGAAGTAAAGGAATCTATCCTAAACAGGTGGAAGAAGCAACGACTAAATCTGCGCCTAGGGAAGGAGGTGGTGGAGCTAAATCACGCCATGGAAGTGCATTGTCGGGTGCTCCGCGTGCAACATTGGAACGAAATGTGTAGCGCTGCGGACGGGCAGATCCATTGCGGCAAGACCTGGAACTTGATGCGGCATCTGCTCGACGAGACTAAAAACAACAGCCCACCAACGCGACCGCCTCGCAACGATCATTCACAGTGCATCAAGGAAAGCGGGGAACCCGAAGTAATCAGACGCATGGACAGCAAGTACCTCCCCGTTACACCCACGAAAAGGCATCCCGAGTACGGCGGTCGAGCCAACGAGAAGCTCGATCGCGACATCAGCGGCGAGGAGGCGCGAGCGGTCCTGCACGAACTAAACAGCAAGTCGCCGGCCGGCCCGGATCACATCTAGAATAGAGCATTTAAGAACCTCCGCGATGCAGCCATCGAGAACCTCACCGGTGATTGCAACAGGTGCTGGAGGGCGGGGTCACTGCCACAGCAGTGTAAGACTGCCAAGACCATGCTTATCCCCAAACCAGGCAAGCCACCGAACACGGACAACCTCCGGCCCACCTCGCTCACGTCCTGCGTGGGCAAGGTGTTGGAGCACGTCCTCATGTGTAGGTGGCAGGACTACCTGGAGGAGTCGGGGCTTTACCCCACCACGATCATCGGGTTTCGGCGTTCCCTCGGCACCCAAGACGTGATGATTCTGTTGAAGAAAGATATCATTGACGCTGACACACTAACGAAAGACAACAATGCCATCCTCGGGTTGGACCTGTAGAACGCCTTCGACAAAGGGAAGCACTCTGCGATCCTAGCCTAGCCTAGACTCAACATAGGCGCAAGAACGTACAATTATATCAAAAACTTTCTGACGGGGCGGACAACCGAGCTCTCCGCCGGCAAGCTACGGCTCCAAGAGGCTCGGCAGTGTCGGGACCCCCCAGGGCTCGGTCTTCTCGCCGTTGTTATTAAACCTCGTTATGATCGGGGTGGCCTAGCGGCTCTCTCGAGTAGTGGGGGTCCAGCACACCATATACACCGATGACATCACGCTGTGGGTTCCGCGAGGCAGCTATGGTCACATTGAGAGTACGCCGCAAGAAGCCGTCGACGCGATTGAAGACCACCTAAATGGCTCCGGTTCGATCTGCTCACCGAGCAAGTCAGAACTGCTGGTGTTACCTGTAGTGTTGGCCAGCAGTGCGATCCGGAGAAGAACGACAGAGATGTTAACCCATATCACACCAGACGCAAGACCCTTTATTCATGCGAGCACTGATATATGACACAGACGGCTCGCAACCTGCTGTGCCGCAATTACCGCAGACATCTGAAATTCCGCTGTACGGAACAACGGCGGTGGCCGTGTCTGAAGTTGGCGGGAGAGCATGGCGAACGCTGGCTTGACTAGGGACGCTGGTGTCATTGTCGCTGAAACACCGGTTATCTTGTCTGGTCATTCCAAAAGCGTCATGTTGGCGTGGCTGTTGTACGATGCGCTGAATGGGGTTAGCAAAGGCTTCAGACTCAAGCTGAGCTCACTCACGAAGTAGCGCAATTTCGACGGCACGGTCGAAAGTCAGTGCGTCTCCATCCAATAACAACCGTGAACGTAACTGCGGAGATGCAACGCCAGTGATGAACTGCTCGCACATGTTTTCGTTTGCTTGCTCGTCGAAATTGCAAGAGGCAGCCAGTTCTCGAAGCGCGAGGGCGAAGTCAGAGATGGACTCACCGTGTAGCTGACGGCGTTCGCGGTAGTGGTTGCGTTCCAGCCGAACGTTGCGCGTGTCGGCGAAATGTCGAGCCAGCGTCTCGCGGGCCACGTCGTATGCGTCTGGGGAACTCGTCGCTGTGGCGTCTTGCTCGGAGAGCGCGGCGTCCGCTCGATCAGCGGCTGAAGCAGCTTCGTTCGGCGCCGTTGGCGATGGGAGTGCATCGAAAGTGCGTTGTCCTTCCGGCCCCAAGCAGGGTAGCAAAAGAGCTCGGCGGCGGGGCGCAGGCAGGTCGGCAGCTCCCGACGCGAGAAGAAAATTCTCGAAGAGGCGTATCCAGCGGGGCCACGGAATGGCTGGAGTGCCCGGGGTGGCGAGGAATAGCGGCGGCGGCGAAAGTGCAACGGATCCCATTCTCGTCGCCAAATCGTAGCGTTGGCCAGCAGTGCGATCCGCAGAAGAACGACACAGATGTTAACCCATATCACACCAGACGCAAGACCCTTTATTCATGCGCGCACTGATATATATATCCGGGCAACAGTGGTGCCATCTCTTTATGGGCTTTGTTAGTTACGCAACTAAGGGCACCTAGTGTCGCCCTACGACACTACATTACCACCGAAGTGCAGTCGCGGACAGAATAAAATGGACGACGGGATCTCCGAAAACGTTCAATTCCCGAGCAGCCTGTAGCAGTAACCAGTAAAACTGCCCACGACAACATTGTTAGCATATTCTAGTCGAGGTCCAAAATGCAAATACCAGATTGCGTTGTGAGGTTGCGGAGATATTCAGCTTTTTCTTAGATTTCATGGTCCGTAATATTATGTCCGCGACTGTACGTCAGACGTAACAAGAGCGAACCGAAGGACTACGAGGCCATCAAGATCGTGACGAGGAACGGCCATGTGATCCCAGAGGTCGACAAAATCCGGGTACTCGGCAAGATTATAGACAAGCGACGGGGCAACGGCGAGACCATTTCCCGCCTTACAGCCAAGATTACCAACGCAATACGTCTCATCAGACGGGTCGCCAACCGCAAGGCTGGGATGAAGGAGGAAAGCTTGATTCGGAAACATGCGTGTTTCCTTTTGCCACGCCTCGTGGATACCTAGTACATTATATTTATGTCCGAAAAAAATATTGATTGATTGATTGATTGATTGGCTTGTGCACTCCTTCGTAATCAGCCACGCCACCTACGTTGCAGCCTTCCACAACTGGATGCAGTGGGAAAAGAATAAGATCAACGCCCTGATACGCCGAGCTTACAAAGCGGCGCTCGGACTATTCGAGTGTACGAACAACACCAACAAGCTCCTGAGCATGGGGCACATAAAAATTGGAGGACGCTTAAGCTTCGCCTTCAAGAGTGAAACGCGACAGCGTTCCCGTCGACCCGCCAAGGGGTGTAAGACAATGGGCTACGGCGCAGCGATCACTTACGAGGCGCCCCACATCGAATTTTGCACCCACCAATCACGCGGTGAGCGTCGAGCAACGCAGCGTTCGGCGCGTCAACGAAACGTGTGCTTGAGCAAGCGGAACGAACCAAAGAACTCGGTGTCTCGGAGGGAGAAACGATCTACGCCAGCCAAACGTCGTGATCGGCACGGGCAGAGAGATATATAGATAGTGATCTAAAGAAAGGAAGACGCTTGATTCTGCAACCCGTGTGTGAGCACGGCAAAGCGTTGTCAGTGGAGAGGGAGTCGGGGCCGCGACGCGCCTCGCACCGGTCTCCGCACAGCCCCAATGCGCGCGTGGCGCGCCACCTGTCAGGGCAGCGCCGTACATTTAGAGGAGGGGGTCTTCTGTGTTTGCCGCAAGAGGGCTCTGCGTGTGCGGAAAGCGCAGAAGAAATGTAGCGGAAACGTACTTCGCTACTCGTGTAACCGCTACTTCTGTAAGTTACATGCTCATAATTACCGATATACACCGCAGTATAACTTTCTACGGCACGTTTCTACGACAACACCGCATTCACTAGAGGCGCTTTTGTACCGCTTTGAAGCATCGAACTCGTGGCTGAGTGGTAGCGTCTCCACCTCACACTCCGGAGACCCTGGTTCCATTCCCACGCAGCCCATGTTGAAAGTTGTTTTTATTTATGCATTGCCTGCCGGGATTTTTCCCTCACGGCCAACGCCGCGGATGCCGACACCGACGACACCGGCTTTTCTGCGACACGAGCTCCTTAACGCTGTCGCGTTAATACCCTCGAGGAAATAGTGGAAATGCAACGGACCGTCCAGCTGTAGTGGCTTTCTATGATCAAAGCCGGCAGGCGCATACTTCAATACTTGGGTTCACGGCCGGGGCGAAAAAGGCGAGTAGCGACGTTCCTATCCCGTACGGCACCCGGCCCCGCATTCGGATAGACCTCATCCCGAGAAATATGAACCCCGAGTTTAACAAGGAGAGAAGAGCGGCGACGGCCAAGGCCCTCATCGATTTCCACGCCAAGGACGAGCACGCAAGGTTCGTGGATGTGGCAGAATACCAGGAAGACAGCGAGGCGTTGGTAGCTACCGTCATCGAGGCGTCCTCCGGCGCGAAGAGGGCAGCGGCGAGCTTACGGGTCCGAGAGGCGTGTCAGGCGGAGGAGGTGGCCATTGCCGACCCCGGGTGCCAGACGGTGTTGTGTGATTCGCGAAGTGCAGTGCGGAATTATGCCAAGGGCAAAGTGTGTGGTTAAGCTGGGCGCGTTCTGTGCTCGGCTGGCCTTCAACGAGAGAATAGGTATGTTAAAATCAAGTGGTTCCCGGCGCACGCGGGCAACGATGCGTCGGAGAAGCACGATAACCACGAGACGGCACACGCAGTGACGCGATCGCTAACCAACCGCGCCGCTGCAACCGACCGTCCAACGCGGTGCAGTGCCAAGGACCGCATGATGACGTTTAACGAACTTACACAGTTCCACCGCCTGGCTCGAAGGACTTTCCCACCCCCGCACGCGGGGCTGAGCCGAGCGGAGGCGGTGCTGTTCAGACAATTACAAACTGGTTCCTGTTGTAGCTTCGACGGGGCGGCCGGACGGAGGATCTATGGCATGAGGCCTAAACGGCCGGGGCACGCCGCGCCGCAAGAAAATCCGACTGCTTCAGTCGGAGACCAGACCAAGAATGAATTTTATCCCCGGGGGCAAAACACGCCAGGCAACTTACAGCGTTCGGCTCTGAGTGGCGTCCTGGCGTAAACGACCCAAAACCGAAACCGGAATCCAACACAGGATACCACAGTTCCTTATCCACCCCAGTGTCAATGAATCATCTGTACCCGTGGTCGGTCGCCCCTCAGGGCGACCGACCACGGTAGTAAGACGCGCTGGAGTTGAGTAGAGGCCACCCGCTGAGGAGACGTCAGGGCCCGCGTCGCGGCGCCATTTAGTCATAGTGTCGTTCTGCAAGCGTCTAAATAAAGCTTCTCTCTATATATAATGCTTGCATTCTTCCAATTTTTTAGGAACCTTGAAGTCGATAGACACTTCCTATAGAGAGGCGTCAGTTTTTCAATCATTCTGTCTCCTCCATCTTTGATTAAATCGAATGTTATTCTATCGTCTCCTACCATTTTTCCTCGCTCATGTCGTGCAAGGCCCTTCTCACCTCATCGCTAGGTATAGGAGGAGTCTTTGCAACCTGTTCCTTACTGCTTCGAATGGAGATATCGTGGCTCCTTGGGTACTGTACAGCTCAGCATAGAATTATTCCGCTCCTTTTACCATACATTCGAAATTGCTGATGATATTACCCTGCATGTCTTTCAGTGTATACATTTTGGTTTCTCATATGCCAAGTTTTCTTCTCGCTGATCTCAGGTTGCGTCCATTTTTCACGGCTTCCTCAGTCTTTCTCCCTTTATAGTTTCGAATATTCCTTATTTTCGCCGTGTTGATCAGTTTCAACAGTTCCGCGAATTCTATCTTAGTTCTTGAGTTGGACACTTTCGTTCTTTGTCGTTTCTTTATTAGGTCCTTTGTTACTTGGGAGATCATATTTTGTCATAAGGATAGCTATAGGGGCTTGTTGGTACAGCATATCTTGTTTTGTTACAGCGCGAGCTTGACAAGGACAACAGGAAGGCACATCTGACACACACAGCGCGTTACTTGGGAGAGCTTGCCTGCTGGTTGCCTTGGTGCCTTGCCTTCCACTTCCATTGCTGCCTCTGAAACTAGCCTAGCTATGGTTTCATTCATTACGTCTATGTCATCTTCGTCTCGCTGTTCCATGGCTGCATATTTGTTTGCATGTACCAGCCTGAATTGGTCTGCTTGCACCTCACTGCATCTGGGTTTGCATGTTTCTTCTTGACCACTTTTGCTCTTTCTCTCTTCAAATTGAGGTGAATTCGAGCCCTCACTAAGCTATGATCACTGCACTTCACCCTACCTAAAACTTTTATATGTTGCGCTATGGTGGCATCGGCAGAAAGTATGAAATCAATTTCATTTCTTGTTTCACCATTAGAGCTTTTACAGGTCCACTTTCTGCTGCTACGCTTCCTGAAGGAGGTGTTCATTATTCGCAGCTTTTTTCTTTCGGCGAATTCTATAAGAATCTCTATCGCCGTAGTTGTCAATTGCTTGTTCACCAGCCTGCTAAAAACTGAAAATACTGAAAGTGAAAACAGCGAGATCTTATGTAATGTCAATGTAAACTACGTTCGCTCGCCTTCTTGTGCTAGCAACCTCATTGTTTGCATTCCTTAAACAATTTTGAGAATTTTCATTAAGGCGGATGAGGGAAGGTGCCGCGGTGTGTGTTCACATGTTGTCCCGCCTTTTGACTAAGGGTCACTGTGTTGATGCCAGCAGTGGACTCAATGAGAACGATTGATTGGCACATTGCAAGGGAGCATGAATAATTAAAACTACTATGGGCTTAATCACGTTTCGGTACACCTGTCAACTGCTGACCGCCATTCAAGAGACAATGCTAGTAATCACATCTATTTAAACCTCTACGCAGGGACCAATATATGCAATTAGTCACGCACGAATCAATTCTGCACTGGCATGGCTAAAATGGCTGTGTAAATAACCCGTATCCCATGCACTCTAGCAGCAAATTTTATGTATTTCTTCCCTTCAGCCAAGTGCACTGACAGAGGTTCATAAATAAAGGTTCACCCGTCTGACGTACGGTAGGAAACGTTGTTGCACACGGACCAAAATGCAGAGTCATGCACTGTTACATGAAGTACACAAATCGAAAAAGTGAACCAATCGAAAAAAAAAAAACGCTCGAGCACTTGCCTAACTCCGTGCGTACACATCGAACATCCCCGAACTTGGCAGGCAGCCCAATAAATGCCGCCAAGGACGCGCAGGGTCGAGGCCGACACCATTTTCAAATTGGAAATAATCGTGAGTACCTGAAGTAACATGATACTTCACGCCAAAAGGATTCACGACTCACATATGCAGTATACACTCGCGAGTTATGCAACGTATCTGTGGTATCCATTCGCGAAATAGAAAACTATAAGAAGAAAACTCAACGCCGCGCACTATATTGCTACCATTCCGAGGTCCCAAAGAAAATGGAATTTGGCCGTCTCATGTCGGACGCACAGTTGCCCTTAAGACCATCATCATCATCATCAGCCTAGTTACGCCCACTGCAAGGCAAAGGCCTCTCCCATACTTCTCCAACTACCCCGGTCATGTACTAATTGTGGCCATGTTGTCCCTGCAAACGTCTTAATGTCATCCGCCCACCTAACTTTCTGCCGCCCCCTACTACGCTTTCCTTCCCTTGGAATCCAGTCCGTAACCCTTAATGACCATCGGTTATCTTCCCTCCTCATTACATGTCCGGCCCATGCCCATTTCTTTTTCTTGATTTCAACTAAGATGTCATTTACCCGCGTTTGTTCCCTCACCCAATCTGCTCTTTTCTTATCCCTTAACGTTACACCTATCATTCTTCTTTCCATGGCTCGTTGCGTCGTCCTCAATTTCGGCAGAACCCTTTTCGTAAGCCTCCAGGTTTCTGCCCCGTAGGTGAGTACTGGTAAGACACAGCTGTTATACACTTTCCTCTTGAGGGATAGTGGCAACCTGCTGTTCATGACCTGAGATTGCCTGCCAAACGCCCCCCAGCCCATTCTTATTCTTTTGGTTATTTCAGTCTCATGATCCGGATCCGTGGTCACTACCTGCCCTAAGTAGATGTATTCCTTTACCACTTCCAGTGCCTCGCTGCCTATCGTAAACTGCTGTTCTCTTCCGAGACTGTTAAACATTACTTTAGTTTTCTGTAAATTAATTTTCAGACCCACCCTTCTGCTTTGCCTCTCCAGGTCAGTGAGCATGCATTGCAATTGGTCTCCTGAGTTACTAAGCAAGGCAATATTATCAGCGAATCGCAAGTTGCTAAGGTATTCTCCATCAACTTTTATCCCCAATTCTTCCCACTCCAGGTCTCTGAATACCTCCTGTAAACACGCTGTGAATAGCATTGGAGATATCGTATCTCCCTGTCTGACGCCTTTCTTTATTGGGATTTTGTTGCTTTCTTTGTGGAGGATTACGGTGGCTGTGGAACCGCTATAGATAGCTTCCAGTATCTTTACATATGGCTCATCTACACCCTGATTCCGTAGTGCCTCCATGACTGCTGAGGTTTCGACTGAATCAAATGCTTTTTCGTAATCAATGAAGGCTATATATAAGGGTTGGTTATATTCCGCACATTTCTCTATCACCTGATTGATAGTGTGAATATGGTCTATTGTTGAGTATCCTTTACGGAATCCTGCCTGGTCCTTTGGTTGACAGAAGTCTAAGGTATTCCTGATTCTATTTGCGATTACCTTAGTAAATACTTTGTAGGCAACGGACAGTAAGCTGATCGGTCTATAATTTTTCAAGTCTTTGGCGTCCCCTTTCTTATGGATTAGGATTATGTTAGCGTTCTTCCAAGATTCCGGTACGTTCGAGGTCATTAGGCATTGTGTATATAGGGCGGCCAACCTTTCTAGGATAGTGTTCCCACCATCCTTCAACAAATCTGCTGTTACCTGATCCTCCCCAGCTGCCTTCCCCCTTTGCATAGCTCGCAAGGCGTTCTTTACCTCTTCCGGTGTTACTTGTCGGATTTCAAGTTCCTCTAGATTATTCTCTCTCACCTTATCGTCGTGGGTGTTACTGGTACTGTATAAATCTCTATAAAACTCTTCAGCCAATTGAACTATCTCATCCATATTAGTAACGATATTGCCGGCTTTGTCTCTTAACGCACACATCTGATTCTTGCCTATTCCTAGTTTCTTCTGTACTGCTTTTAGGCTTCCTCCGTTCCTGAGAGCCTGTTCAATTCTATCCATATTATAGTTCCTTATGTCCGCTGTCTTACGCTTGTTGATTAACTTAGAAAGTTCTGCCAGTTCTATTCTAGCTGTAGGGTTAGAGGCTTTCATACATTGGCGTTTCTTGATCAGATCTTTCGTCTCCTGCGATAGCTTACTGGTTTCCTGTTTAACGGCGTTACCACCGACTTCTATTGCGCACTCCTTAATGATGCCCATAAGATTGTCGTTCATTGCTTCAACACTATGGTCCTCTTCCTGGGTTAAAGCCGAATACCTGTTCTGTAGCTTGACCCGGAATTCCTCTAGTTTACCTCTTACCGCTAACTCATTGATTGGTTTCTTATGTATCAGTTTCTTCCGTTCCCTCCTCAAGTCAAGGCTAATTCGAGTTTTTACCATCCTATGGTCACTGCAGCGCACCTTGCCGAGCACGTCTACATGTTGTATGATGCCAGGGTTCGCGCAGAGTATAAAGTCGATTTCATTTCTAGTCTCACCATTCGGGCTCCTCCATGTCCACTTTCGGCTAACTCGCTTGCGGAAAAAGGTATTCATTATCGGCATATTATTCTGTTCTGCAAACTCTACTAATAACTCTCCCCTGCTATTCCTAGAGCCTATGTCATATTCCCCCACTGACTTGTCTCCGGCCTGCTTCTTGCCTACCCTGGCATTGAAATCGCCCATCAGTATACTGTATTTTGTTTTGACTTTACCCATCGCCGATTCCACGTCTTCATAGAAGCTTTCGACTTCCTGGTCATCATGACTAGATGTAGGGGCGTAGACCTGTATAACCTTCATTTTGTACCTCTTATTAAGTTTCACAACAAGACATGCCGCCCTCTCGTTAATGCTATAGAATTCCTGTATGTTACCAGCTATGTTCTTATTAATCAGGAATCCGACTCCTAGTTCTCGTCTCTCTGCTAAGCCCCGGTAGCACAAGACGTGCCCGCTTTTTAGTACTGTATATGCTTCTTTTGGCCTCCTAACTTCACTGAGCCCTATTATATCCCATTTACTGCCCTCTAATTCCTCCAATAGCACTGCTAGACTCGCCTCACCAGATAACGTTCTAGCGTTAAACGTTGCCAGGTTCATATTCCAATGGCGGCCTGTCCGGAGCCAGGCATTCTTAGCACCCTCTGCAGCGTCGCAGGTCTGACCGCCGCCGTGGTCAGTTGCTTCGCAGCTGCTGGGGACTGAGGGCCGGGGTTTGATTGTTGTGTTCATATAGGAGGTTGTGGCCAAGTACTGCACCAGGGTGGCCAATCGTGCTCTGGTGAGAGAGTGCGTTACCGGTTCTGGTCCCCGGGATCAGGCCGCACTCCAGGCCTGTTTGTGCAATTTTCTCAACACACGTTTTTTTTTTCCTTAAGACCACGAAATACCAATTCTGTTGGATAGAAGGCGCCAAACACAATCGGAAACCGGAATCACAAGCAATAACAGCACGGTGTTGTGCACGAGGGGCTCGGGCCCCGAAGCTGGTAGGGCCTCAGCCCCTCGGCCTCCCTCCCCCCCCCCCCCCCCCCCCGGGAATATGAAACCTCTCCGCCTACGCTAGAGGAGACATGCTGGGAGAATTCGCAGAAAGGAATACACTGCGAATAGTGAGCACCTTTTTCAGGTGCTCACTAGAAAACAGAAAGCTCACTGCTCACTGCTCACTAGCAACAGAAAGTGGACCTGGAAAATACCATAATGGTGAAACAAGAAATAAAATTGATTTCATACTTTCTGCCGATCCCAGCATAGTGCAGGATGTAGAAGTGATAGGTAGCGTAAAGTGCAATGATAATATGTTAGTGAAGGCTAGGATTCACCTCAATTTGAAGAAAGAAAGAGTAAAATTGGTGAAGAAGAAACAGGTCAACCTAGAGACTGTAAGGGTAAAAGCGGGCAAATTCAGGCTGGTACTTACGAACAAATCTGCAGCCTTAGAAGAGAGAGATGAAGATGACATAGGGGTAATGAAACCGTAACTAGGCTGGCTTCAGAGGCAGCACTAGAAGTGGGAAGCAAGGCACCAAGGCAACCAGTAGGCTAGCTCTGCCAAGTAACAAAGGACCTAATAAAAGAACGACAAAGAATGAAAGTGTCCACCTCAAGAGATAAGATAGAATTAGCGGAACTGTCGAAACTGGTGAACAAGGCGAAAACAAGCAATATTCGTAATTATAACGGGAGAAAGACTGAACAAGCCGTAAAAATATTGACGCAGCCTGAAATCAGTGAGAAGAAAACTTGCATGGCACAAAACAAGATGTATGCACTGAAAGATAAGCAGGGTAATATTATCAGCAATATCGAAGGTATATTAACAGCCGCTGGATAATTATATATTGACCTGTACAGTACCCAGAGGAGTCAAGATACCTCCATTCGAAGCAGTAATGAAGAGGATACAGAAATTCCTCGTATAACTAGCGATGATCCACACCGCTCTCATCCACGCCGCTCTCTTCAGGTCTCTTAACGTTACGCCTAGCATTTTTCATTCCATCACCTTTTGTTCTACTTGTTTTCGAACTTCTTTGTCAACCTCCAGGTGTGTGCCCCATATGTTAGCACCACTAGAATGCAGTGATTGCACAACTTTCTTCGCAATGATAATGGTAAGCTTCCAGTCAGGAGCTGACAGTTTCTTCTGTGTGCTCTCCAACCCACTTTTCTTCTGTAAGTTTCCTTTTCATGATTAGGGTTCCCTGTGGGTGTCCTAGATAAACGTACTCTTTCACAGACTCTATAGGCTGACTGGCAATTCTGAACTCTTGTTCTCTTTCCCTTCAATTCATCAGTATCTTTGTCTTCTGCATATTAATCTTCAGTCGCATTCTTACACTGTCTCTTTTAAGGTCCTCAATCGTTTGTTGTTACTCGTCTCTTGCGTTGCTTAACAGGACAGTGACATCTGCAAACCAAACGTTGCTGAGACCTTCGCCGTTTATCCTGACTCCTAAGCCTTCCCAGCTTAATAGCATGAATACTTTTTCCAAGCATACAGTCAATAGCATTGCAGAGATTGTGTTTTCTTGCCCGACCCATTTCATGACACAGAACATTCTACTTTTATTGTGGAGGATCAAGGTAGCTGCAGAATCTTTGTAGATTTTTCTCAGGAAATTCAGGTATTCTTCCTGTATTACTTGATTACGTAATGCCTCCGTGACTCCTTTTATTTCCACTGAATCGAATGCCTTCCATAGTCCATGAAAGCCACGTAGAGAGGTGTATTATTTTCTGGTAAATTAGTAATATTTGGTTAATTGGTTCTACATTGTGTCGATTACTCGAGCAAGTAATGTCCGCCTCTCTGATGAATCTAGCTGAAGTATTATGTCATCTGCAACATACGATGTTTAAGCATTTTGTAAGACTTTTAAATAACAGCGCAGGCACTCCGTACAGATGGTTAACCAGTGAAGTTTGAACGTGCGGCCCCAATATTTATGAGTGGGTTAATCTCCACGGTTAATTGGAGCCTTTCTCAATTATTCGTTACGTGTTTGTGTTTCTTAATGAAGTTAAACACACGTTCGGCTGTGACGGATAGAATGACGTCAGGGACGCTATGTCCGCAGTCCGCCGTGGTCGCTTGCGTTCGATGTCTCGAGTTTCCTCGGCCGCGTGGTTAGCAGGATCTGCGTGCCACTGCCACTTGGGATCCTTCGAAACTAGATTGCTTCAAACTTAAATATGTCCTTCACATGAGACAATAAATGGTTGTGTGGTACAGCGCGTAGCAGGGACAAGGGACTCAAGGAAACTAGTGCGACTAGCTCAAGCCATCACCCTTCTAAGCTACAATGAATGGCTCATACCCTCTTAAGCAACGGCTCCTAACCCCGTGAACACGGCCTCCTCTTTACGACGGCAGAAGTGAAATTCTACACTGGAATGATGACCGAAAGCGGAGCCAGCTGTAGAAGAAGACGAACCGTGACAGAGGTTCATGATCATGATCATCATCAGCGTCATCAGTGGCACGAGAGTAGTTCCCGCGGTTGCGCCGAAGGGCACCAACGAGCCAGCTGTGGAAAATGACGACGCTCGAGGCATTACTGATGATAGTTTCTCCGCACAACTTACGGACAGATATTGGTAGCCACATTTAGCTTCGCTGTAAAATTGTCGCGCCGTAGATGTTGAGTGCTCCGTTCTGGTAAGCAGAGAAGAAGACGCCAAGATCGTCTCGCGGCACCAAGGCGCGTGGTCTCGCGTCTCGCGTCTCGCCCCAGCTCGCGACTTCAGCACCCGCTGGCTGAATTCGTATATCGCCATTTGCAGCTTCCAACCGCCTTGAGAACGACGTCTCTACTGCCCCTGCCTTCCCTCGCTACCAGCCTAGCTGCTCCCTGACGTTCGGGCTTGACGTGTAGCCTGCGTGCAGCTCCAAGTCGTCCAAGACAGTCGAGACTGCCGTCCCGGTACTGCGCCTGAGCCTTTCGCCGAAAGTCATCTCTGGATCAACCATGAACCGGGTCTTATCTGCAGAGGAACGGGCTAATGGTTTGGTGAGCCTCACGTGATCTTTTTTGTCAGTAAAGTATTTCCATACATTCGAGCCGTAAGGACGCTAATAATAAGGCGATAAGTGCGCGCCAACTGAACATGGAAAGACGGGGGCTAAAGCCCCCGTCTTTGCATGTTCGGTTGGCGGGCACTTATCGCCTTATTATTTTCCCGAAGATCTTCTGATAGGAACGCGACAGTAATTGTTCGAGTGTACTTAACCGGTTGTGAAAACTGTAGCGACCAGTCACTATGGTTTCGACAGCAAGTTTTTTTTTTGTTTTTTAGTGCAAGAGGGCTTTCAATGCGGGCTTGGACCGTACTGCGTCCAGCATCCTCGTGCGTATGGCGGAAATACGCATATTTCCGGCCTTATTTGGCAAGGACTACGCTATGCGCACTACGGAGCCCTGCCGCAATTGTAACGACGCACAGCTGCCGCGCGGCGATACTGCCACATCCCGCATAAAGGCTTGTCATTTCAGCCTTACACTAGTGTGCCAACCGAAACGTACACTCGCCGGGAATTCAGAGTCTGGGTTAGACCTTTATAATTGGCGCACCCGATCCGGGAGCTTAAGTAAAATTTCCATCTAATAGAATGTGCCACAGGTTGTTTTTAACCTAACCTGACCTAACCTAACCTTGCGCCAACCTTAATCTCCATGTTACGTGCTAAAAAAATAAATTTCATCAGTGCGAGAATTGCCATTCATTAGACGGCACCTTAGGCGGGATGTTTCTTCCGTTGTGATAAGTGGGTGTAATTTGAACGAAGAAACAGAAATGTCTCTGTGGTAAAATTATTTTTGACAGCGATCGCTTCACGGCGCGCTTTCTTGCATTTAAAAGACATCGGCCCTCCAGCGTTGACTGTGAGCGCACCTACAGCTAACTGCACAGGCCAAAAAAATGTAAAGACATTTAGCAACATCCTGATTTTAGCTTGTCTTGTATTTAGGTGCAACAATTTTGCAAAGGTAGCGCTTTCCGATTAGTTACTAACTTAAATATTTTCGGGTCCGAGGTGGCTGTCGAAAGAGATGGCACATCTTCTTTTTTCAAAGGGGCCCTAATTAACAACGCAGCCTGGTGAATGGCAGTGACCTGGCTTTTATTTGTGTGTCCAACAAATGTTCACGCTTCGTCCTTATAGTTTCGCGGCGTTGTATGTCTCGTTCGTATCGGCTTTATTGACCGACAGGCCACGAAACTCGCTTTTGTCTATTACGTCCCTTGCTCCTACAGAACGGTGAAGAACGTACATATACGTATGAAGACGAGCTAAGGCAATCATAGGAGACCAGTTTATTGAATTGCACAATTGTCGCAAAATTGTTTATGGGTTAGAGCATAAACGCTAGGTAACGCATTCTATCAACATTCTACTGGCGTGCATTCGGACTAACTGTTTATATCACTACTGCCGCAAATTAATCACAGCTTTAAAATTGCACCTATACCACATCGCCGATATGTCTGCATGATGTTCCGAAATTCAAGTGCGTTTTCACTGGCTTGGGTCGTTGTGTACAATGCTCGCGCAGAACTATATGAGGGACCATGCTCGAGTCTTCCAATTCAAACACCATTAAACGTAGCTGCAGTGACAACCATGTAAACAGTGCCGACTACAGGAGGACAATATGCGCGACATCAAGCGGTGATATTGCAGAACCTTTGACAACTTTTGCTTTCGCGCTCTTTTCGGGCTGACCAGTTCTCCGCTAACGGTTACTGATCGTTTTGCATTACAGAAGTGCGTTTTAATATTCCAGCCGAAAACGATATTATTCTCTGATTGAAAAATGTTCCCAATTGAAATATTCGCTTCAAGGCTGAAGCTGCGGGACTTAAGGTTAGGTTAGGTTCAGTTAGGTTAGGCTAGGTTGTGAAGGCAATTCTGAAGTCACAGAGAAAGAGCGGCATCGTTTACCTGATAGTTGTGTCTACGCGTGGCCTGTTGCATGCACAGTATTGCACAGTATGCACAGTATTGCATGCACAGGGCCACTGTGCGCATGATGTGTCGAATGGTGGGACGGGGACCGTGGCGTTTGCGGCTGCGCTCGACGTAGTTTCCAGACCACCGAAATTTGAGTCGAATTTTTGCTCGATCACATAAATTGGGGAACGTCACGTTTGTTACAAGTGCATCGTAACATACTTTAATCATGTTGGCTTTAAGAAAAGTGTGCGTCGCACATTTCGATGCCAACTGGTGATTTTCCCATGAGTAACAGCAAAGTAGCGTCCCAGTTTGAATGTTTTGAAGATTATTTTTGAGGCTTTTGCTACTTTGTGTTAGATTTGTTCGAGGAAACCATATCTAATAGGACGAGGTGTCCCATTTAACATAAATGCGGGCGAAGAAAACCACAGAACCGAACGTATTATTTTTCAAGCACTCAAATTAATGCTTCAGATTTCTAATTTACACCCTGAAAAGTAAATTCATATACTATAATTAAATTTACGACAGGCTCGAGCAAAGATTCATTTATGGGTACATTAGAAAACCAATTATTAAATAATGACCGAGTAAATATTTTTAAACTAAAATAAATGGAATTTTATACGAATGTGCCTCTATGACTCCAAGTAGCTTGGTAGGGTTCAGTTCATTAGTATTTGTTTATATGTAAAGTTTTTATGACATCAATGCTGCCTTGAAGCCTTACGAAAAATAACGAAGCAATGTACGGTCGAGCAATGTTTAGCAAAAATCAAGGCTGCTTGAAGAGAAATGTCCGCGGCGTATAGGTTGGGGCGGCGTTTCCGTTGTTCGTGCTGAGCGCCTTCGAAAACCTTTGACAAATGCCCTCGTCGAGGGAATGCCTAGAGATGTGCGTCTCGCGTTGCGCGCTACGAAGGCGAAATTGACTGAGCCGTTGTTCTTGCACCGCTCTCCCCGCATGACGCGGCGGGCTCACAGCAGGGGCTGCAGAAGGAGGCGCAACCGAAGCGTCGCCGTCGCCACGACCGCTTGTTCGACGCGATGATGGTGCTGATCGCGCTCATCGCATTGCTGCTGTGCCTCGGATTATTCATCCGCTACGTCAGCCGCGGTCCGCGGGTCGTCCGGAAGGAGACGGTATCGCCGACCGTGGACCTCGGAACGCGACCCCGTACCCCCACCACCACCACCGCCGCCGCCACCACCACCGTCACCCCGGCGACGGAGGCCACCGCGGAGCACGAAGGGAGCGGCCCCCAGGATGACGAGAGTACGGCAGAGGCCACGACTGCCATGCCGTCTCAGCGCCCATTGCCGAAGCCAGGCACCGAACGTTATGCTGGGGATCTGCCGGGGGACGTCGAACCGAAGCACTACGACGTCACAATCGCATTGACGGGTGAGAGCTTTATTCACGGCGCAGTCTTCTGGGGTTACTTTACTTACTAGTACATGATTATACATTCTGTCACGTTTACGAATGAAATGCTATAAAGGGGATAAAAAAAAAACCGCCGTGGTTGCTCAGTGGCTATGGTGTTGGGCGGCCGCATTTCCATGGGGGCGAAATGCGAAAACACCCGTGTACTTAGATTTAGGTGCCCGTTAAAGAGCCCCAGGTGGTCGAAATTTCCGCAGTCCTCCACTACGGCGTGCTTCATAATCAGAAAGTGGCTTGGGCACATTAAACACCATAATTAAATTTTTTTAAAGGAAAAAAAAGGAACCTCCCTTCAAAAGACAACACAATCCCACCTATGTAGTTAGGCCACTACCACGAGAAAGCACCCCACCTTAAAATGCTGTGAACTTGAGCTTGGCTCGTAGTAAGCGCCTGTGCTCTCCGTCTTTCCTGTCTCGATTCATTGCAATGTTTCCCCGTAAAAAGCTATGTCCTTCATTGAAAAATTTGTGAAGTTTAGTGCCCATATGACATGGCAATAAATTCGGCGCTGACACTTAATATTTCTCAAGTATATGAATGCGAAATGATTATAAGCGCTTTGAATAAATATTTTTTTCCCACACATTCGTTGCGTGCGGAAGCTCACGCGTGCGTTCTAACTGCGGCTGGGCAACGAAAACGCGCCACGCGACTCAACGCGCTCGGTTGCCTGCAGGGTATTTACAACCCGAAGGACCGTTCAGCAGCGTTTATTTGGACATCAGTGCTTAAACACAGTAACGCACGTTAACGTGTGATGCACGCACACCTTTAGTCAACCAGAAAGGTGGAGCCGCCGGGACGTTGGGGAAGCGGGCTCGTATAGCAACTCCCACGCCCGGGTCCGATACCCACCCAGACAGCAATTTAGATTTTTTTTTCAATGTCATTGATTTACTTTGTTTGCAGCAACCTGCCTGAGACATTCGGCCTCAATACAAGCATTTTTGACGAGCTTTTACTCGTTGCGCCGTCGGGCATTTTTGGTACTACCTTTCTGTCACTGCATGCAACGGATTTTGGCGTAATTCAGCATTTAATGCATTCGAGTTAAAAAGAAAACATCGGTGTACTCCTACGGTTCCCCTGGCGTATAACTGATTTACGGTGACAGAAGCACTCTCCTAAATAATTGTAAAATCTTAGTTTGAGCAAACGCTAAAACTTGCGGCAAACGCTATCGCAACAAACGCAGTTCTTGCGATGTCCACAAGATATTCCTCGTTCGCTACTAGAAAGTTGACTGTTAAGTCCTCGGTCGCACTCATTTTCCCAATTTATTCCGTGGTTTAACCTTTCAGTGGTGCAGGGAACCTTTGTAAGCGTTTAGAAATGCCTTTAAGTGGGCTGACAATAAGGTGGTGTTTATCAATTTTGATTTCACCATTAATTGACACATTCACCTAAATATCTGCCTGCACATTACCGCTAAGGTTTGCGACATATTCCCAATATATGTAATTCGTTAGTGACATGGACTTTTCACAAAAGCACGAAAACCGGCATATTATGGTTTGACAGGCCTCTAATCACATGAACAGCTTCGCTGTCAAAAAGAAATTGCAGCTTTCACTCAAGACTGTGCATTCTGTGAAAACGAAACACTGATATCGCAGTCAATGCTATGCAATGCATGCATTGCATTGGCAGTCATCTGTATGTCTCGCATTGCGTTTGAGCTCTTCACGTGCTATTGTGACAATATGCGGAGGCGACGTGGCGTGACACGGCGCTGTAAGGACTGCGCCCAGGCAAACACCAGCCCTGTCGCAATGCTGGAGCAATGAAATACGCCAGCGGCAGCGTTGCCTCTAGCGTCTTCGCACCTCGGTAGCGTGCATGACGAAACTGACGGAAAACCAAGTTGCATTCTGAGCGGCCAATGAAATCAGCTTGACGCCTTCCGCTCGCTACTTCGGACCAGTGCATGCACTGCGGTGTGATACGCACGCAGCTGTGCAACGAGAGAAGGCGACAGTGCGTGAAGCGCTCTTGGCAGAAACAAACTGCCGTGGCTCCGCCAAATATCCGACTGAGCAGAGCAGGATCATCCGTCGGCTTCGTCTGTTTTGGAGCCAAACGTACCGCTTGCCTGGCCACCTCGTTACAGGCCAAAAGCACGGCAGCAAGGCGCTGCACTGGCAGCCGTGGCAGCGCGACATTAACACCACACAGTCATGCACCGCGGCCCTGACGGCGGGAAGCGAACGCGCAAGGTGGGAACCGGAACAAAGAAGAGACGAGCAGACACCCGGGTCTTTTGCTGCGCATGCTCAGTGAACACGTGTCTCGAATCCAGCGGCTGACGTTAGCCGGCGCTGCCTTGCTCCGCGGGGCCCCAGCGGCGTTCTAGGCAAGGCTGCCCACCTCTGTAGGTGTGCCGTCGTGAGTAATACGATCTGTTAAGCGTTGCAAATACTCACCATGCAAGCGAAGAATACTCTTAAATGCAAAGCAGCTTTTTCATCTATCGATGACTACTGGTTACGTATATTTACGTTTACAAAAGTATACAGCCTCGTGAAGAATAGGAACTGTGAAAAGCGCAGTTTTGTGCAATGGCTGCATGGTTGATTCAAAAGCGTTTTTCTTTTCTTTAAGAGATATCCGTAATGTGATAACGTTTATTACCACCGGGAATTTAGGTTTATTTATTATTTATTTTATTATTTATTATTTTAGGTGCATTTTCGTAACTAGAACTTCAGCGGTACGCGAACACCTAGATGGTTTTTTTTTTTTTGCTTCGTTTCTTTCGAATGTGTACTTCGAAGACAAAGAATTTACAGAATTGTTCACGACTCGATTTACCCAAAACATTAAATTATGGGGTTTTACGTGCCAAAACTACTTTCTGATTATGAGGCACGTCGTAGTGGAGGACTCCGGAAATTACGACCACCTGGGCTTCTTTAACGTGCACCTAAATCTAAGTACACGGGTGTTTTCGCATTTCGCCCCCATCTAAATGCGGCCGCCGTGGCTGAGATTCGATCCCGCGACCTCGTGCTCAGCAGCCCAACACCATAGCCTCTGAGCAACCACGGAGGGTTCGATTTACCCAGTGCCTTGTACAAGGTAGCTACAAGTATAACCCCGTAAAACCATGGAAGGTATCTATATATTACACAAATTCTATCTGCAGCTTGAAACAACAAACTTGCACGTGCCTGCGACTGTTTGCGATATGACCGACTGTCACGGTGACGTAGGAATATGAACATTGGTGTGATACCTACTGTGCCCTTTCGCCCTTTCTCCTTATTTTATTTTTCTTCTCGCTCCAAGGTGAAAACCTGGCCTACCAGGCGATGAAAGTCACCGGCAGAGCGGAAACGTCACTCGAGGTCCTGAATTCGACCTCTAAGCTGATCCTGAAGTCCAAGGCAAGCACCATCAACTTGGTTGGGATATCTGTGCTGGAAGTTCCCGCCGCGTCCGGCGATGAGTTGATGGAAGTAAACATCACGACTCTGAGCAAGAGCGACCCCTTCCTCATCGCGGCACTCGAGACCCCGCTGGAAGCTGGGAAGTCCTACACTCTGGTGACCGAGTACGACTACGACAAGCGCGTGGCAAGCGGACCAATCTACCTGTCGGCAGAGTGAGTAAATAGAGCGTTATATATTGTCCGTGCGACATCTACAGAAAAATCTGGAGACAGCTATAGCTTAAGCTTCGCCTTTATGAGTGGAACGCGATAACATTCAAAGATCCCTGACTGTATCTCGCGCTTGCCGGCAAGTGCAACTTATTTAACCGTAATGATCACTGGCAAACGCTGGCGGTGAATGATATGCGCGAATGCGACATTTGTGGTTCTTTTTGTGACGGTGGGCAAGCAACCGAGGGTTCCGCGCCGCTCCTGGAAAGACGGACCTCAAACGGCAGCTGAAAAACGCTTTCGCGCCAAAACAGGTTTGTGTTTGAGTTTCTTAGTCTAACGCTATCACGCCTATAGTTTGTGTGTAAGTGGTACTTTACAGTTTTTCTGCGTGGTTCGGAATGATTTTTGCCGAAACGACGCTCGACGCGGGACTCAGACACAGGGTTTTCTGGGACCCGGGGCGCTTAACGCTATCGGGTTAGTACCTCGTTAGTGGAGCTGTGCGCAGTATACACCTTTGTTTATTGGGCGCCGCTATTTATTTTTTATTTATTTATTATTTATGAGTTACCTGCATCGCTCCATAGGGCATTACAGCAGGGAGGTTACAAACTTGAATGAATACATCAACAAATTATTTCAACGCGTGGAAAAAAGCATCATTTCCTGTAATATATACAATGCTCGATGGCAAACTGTTCCAATCTCGAACAGTTCTAACAAAAAAAGAATAACGGAAGTCGTCACCCCTACAAGAAAATTACCTGACCTTCAAACAGTGGTCAAGTCGCCTAGATATATAGTGATGTGCCTGGATATATTTTTCGCGGTTATCGTGAATATAATTTATTGGTATCCACTTTGAAACGCGGTGGTGACAAATCGTCACCTAGTCTGCTTGATATTGTCACGAAGATAACTAAGCCGGGCTTGCCGAAAGAGAACAGCCTTCTTTTTATGATGGCCGACAACCAAAAAGGCCACGGGGCACAACTACGCCCTTTGTCGTCTTCTCTCTGGTGATCGGTGCCTGTAGTGGGAAGATGACTTCTGGCGATCGGGACTCGTAGTGGGCAGCTTACTTCGCGGCAATATATTCAAGTATGCAGGCATTATTGTATACTTCCGCATCTTTTCCTTCTACCTTTTTCCGCTGCCTATGCTATTTACGAATCCAGTAGTATGAATCTCTTCCCGGCTTTTTCCACCGACACTTCAAACGCCTGTTGCTTATCTTGACTGCAGACCAGTTGAAGCTCCTGTCCACTTTAAATGCAAACGCTACTGAAAGTGGCGCGTTACTTACGTGTCTCACAGGGATAATCACTTCGCATTTGATTTAGATGTTCTGATAGGTCTCGGGATTTTGTCTGAAGCGTATACATGCCTCATGTTGTAGCGAAAATTTGTTCCGGTTTGTTTTGTCTTTAGAAAACCGGCTCCAGTCTCAAATAGCAAGGCACTTTGTGTTATCCTACAGATTTTTCCTTAGAATTTCTTACTTCTCATTCTCGTAAAAAAACCTTGGTCCTTTTTGTTTTCATTCTTTGCGTCCAATTAACTCTCTGTTTCTCTTACTTTTTCTTATGACTCGCGGTTATCTATCTACAATTAGAATTACTCTGTACTTGGTTGCCAGCTTTCTTGACCTCTTCCTTCATTCTGTGTCCGCGATTTTCATGTACTATCGGCGTCAAATGAAAGTTGAACAGCGGAGCGCGCGGCCCAAGCATAAGTGAAGATATAGTGCGCGCCGTCCAGTCGTCACCATTGACAGGCGCGCGCATCCGGTTTGGCCGCACTGCGCGATCCCCCTCTAGTGAGATAATGTCGCTTCTGTTCTGGTTCTTACATTTGAAAGGGAGAAAATGAAAAATAAAAATTAAGCTAGAACATTGCAGTTTACGGCGAGTCTTGTCGCACAGATCGCCGAAACCACAAGCGCTGTCGGCGCGAACAGCGGTGCGCGTTGTGCAGTTTGCACCGTCATCGCCAGGTATATTCGCCCGCGCGGTTTGCAGCTTGCGCGCCACATTCGTTCTTTCGATCGGCAAACTTGCGCTGCGCGGGATCGCTGGCAGCCGCGACGGCGGCCGGCATGCCGAGCGCGTTTGGCCGTTTGACATGGTTTCACTCCCAAACCTGCAGCGCTTCGCTTTTACCACAGCGTCGCAGCGTTATCGGCATGTGTGCATGAGACAAAGAATGAGTAAATATCACCGGGCCGTAGTTCATGTCCAACGATAGGTCTTTCTGATTCGCCTGTCTGTAGCGATCAGAACTACTTTTTCTCCACCCTTAAGACAATACGGAGATCCAGCGTCAAGTGAACTGGATATGCCGGGTGTTTCGTCCGAAGAAAGAGCGCGAATTGTTTCTCCTTACCGGCGGCACCAAGTGCATCAGCGCGAGATTGCCAGGATTACGAATCGCTGTTTGCCTACAGTTAACAGAATTTGCCAGGCATTCCGTGATGATGGACGCCTCTGGAACCTTCCCCGTGGACACATGGACACAGGCAGCGGGTGACCGACAGCGATAAGGACTTACTTGTCATACAAGCTGCGGAAGACGCCCTGTTCCTTACATCTCGAGAGATCAAAGACAGCTTGAACCTCTCCGCCAGCACAACAATCAGACGTCCACTGCACGAGGCTGGCCTGCCGCCGTCGCGGCTGCCAGCGCTACCGCGCAGCGCAAGTTTGCCGATGGAAAGAACGAATGTGGCGCGCAAGCTGCAAACCGCGCGGGCGGATCTACCTGGCGATGACGGTGCAAACTGCACAACGCGCACCGCTGTTCGCGCCGACAGCGCTTGTGGTTTCGGCGATCTGTGCGACAAGACTCGCCGTAAACAGCAATATTCTAGCTTAATTTTTATTTTTCATTTTCTCCCTTTCAAATGTAAGAACCACAACAGAAGCGACATTACCTCACTAGAGGGGGATCGCGCAGTGCGGCCAAACCGGATGCGCGCGCCTGTCAATGGTGACGACTGGACGGCGCGCACTATATCTTCACTTATGCTTGGGCCGCGTGCTCCGCTGTTCAACTTTCATTTGACGCCGATAGTAGAGCTTTCAAATACTTGTGCACTTTAGTCGCCCATTTATTTTCGTAGATGTTCTCGAGTCTTCCTTCAAAACTAGTTTTGCTCTGAGCTTCTCTGACTTCAAAAGAGGCCCAATCCATGTCACGCTGCACTGGCCCATTCGCGGTTTTAGTGTGGGCTCCGAAGGCCAACCGGCCTACCGACCGTTGCCTAACTTCCACCCCCGTAATATGTCCGTGTTTAGGCTCAGGAAGGCATTGCCAACGTTCGCCCTGGCACCATTGCTTCATTACAGATTCCACGCACCACCTCGCAATTACTGTGGCGTCAAAGTGCTCTGTATCAAAAATAGTCGAGATTAACATTCAAAACAGCATTATATACACGGACTCGCTGAGTGCAATAACAGCACTGAAAGCCAGAAACGTAAGGGAACCTTTAATAGGAAATATAATTCATAACATAATAACCGCTAAAACACAAGGACACGAAATTAAGCTCTGTTGGATACCAAGCCATCACGGAATTAGAGGCAACGAGAGAGCTGACGCGTGCGCCGCTCAAGCCTGCCATAAGGAGGTCAGTACTGTAAATATATCCTATACAGATTGCATGAAGTTAGTGAAAAACAAGCTGAAAGAAAAATGGCAGTGTACATGGAATAGCGAAGAAAATAACAAACTACATTTAGTAAAACCTATTCTAGGAGAATGGCGATCATGCAGGCATCAGGAGCGTTTTATAGAAGTAATTTTATGCCGCCTGCGCATCGGACACACACACACCTAACACATAACTTCCTACTGACAAAACAAGAGAAACTTTTATGTGAGAAATATGGAGATGAACTCACTGTAAATCACATTTTAATCTCGTGCACACAACTCGAACGGCTAAGGAAAAAATATTTTACTGTATTTTACAACGAGTGCATTCCCTTCCATCACAGTCTACTTTTAGGAGATAACCCACTTGTAGGAACTTCATCTCTTTTCAGTTTTTTGAAAGGCGCAGCGATGCTAAACGAAATATAATATATCACAGAACTACTAATTCTAAAAATTATTACCCAGTTTTTTCACGCATCTTATGATGCACCTCACCCATTTTCTCAGTCCTGAGAAGAAGGCTCAGGTCTTCATTTGGTCTGTTGGGCTCCTCAGAGTCCTTGTCCGGACAAGGACTTTCGCTGAGGATACCCGATTTTTGAAATAAATTATACCATGTGTTTGGTGCCATGATAGCCTCAGTTGCTTATGCGCCATAAAACCCAATACAATACAATACAATGCTCTGTATAATTATTGCTCCACTCGTGATGATCTTGATGAGTGCTTGAGTGTAAGTCGCTGATCTATACCCCGATGTATTTATATTGATTAAATAGGGACATGACTTGCTGCTGAGTTGACACCTCGTAATTACTCGTCTCTTCATTAAAGATCATATATATCCCATAGTGCGTAGGCAGTGACGCCATTTATGGGCAAACAGCATGCGAGTGCTCCGTATTCAAGGCCAGGTGTTAGGCTGCCGGATCTGGTGGTTATTTTCGTACTACCGCGGTCTATTTGGTATGACGTTGCGTTTTCGATGTGGGAAACTGTTCTGTGAGGCATACTGCAGTGGTTTGAGTCGGCATGGCTGCAGTTTTTCCTGGCGTTGAGGCCGACAAATCAAACAACGCGATACGTGAGCGCGCCTTAATTGAGCCTCTAGTGAGATCAAAGTTGTGTACTTTAGAAATATTATTTGGCGAATGCGACCTTACTGCTGCATTCTCATTGTAATTCTAAAGTTCCACTTTAGCAGCAATGAGTTGTTACGAAACATATGGCAGTTCTAACGGCATAGGTACCATTCTGGTTGGGAAAAATTATGTGTCCTTTGACACTCTGTGAATAAGGATGACCAGAGAAGCTGTGTATGTGGGCCCCTAATGGCGAACTGCACCTCCACTGCGGGTCCCGCATTGCACCATTTTCGCGATCGGCCCCCGTATGTGGACAGCTTGAAGCCTGCTTCCCCTCCGCTGCAGGGTGGCGCGCGTCCTGTCCTTAGCAAGTCAAGTGCATCTGTTGATAATGTCGCTAGCGCTATGGTCGCTTGTCCAAGCACACAGGCCCTTTCCCAGCCCTTCCCGCGACGAACAAGCGGGCGAGATAACAATCTACAGTTCGTCCCCTACCCCTTCTTGTCCCTCTCTCCACTTGCCTCCCCGAAGGGCGCGTTGCATGTCCCTGAGCCCACAGGGGTACGTGCGATTGAGCCTGAGCCCTTTCTGAGATGTCACTAGGATCGGCCCAAATAACCATCTGTTTTTGTCAACATCGCTGACATATTTTTTCCCCACATCCTAGCCATAGACAGTTTCGCTGTAGTAGGGTTTGTTGTTATGCTGACAAGCTTCTAAGCTGTTATCTGTGCGTGACCACCTCGTATGTTGGACGAGGTATGCGCCCACGAATAAAACAGCTTTGGTTAGTAATGACTACGTACCGTGCAGTTTACGTCACACTTGTCGATTGGGCGAGGGTCCGCCTGAGGACTGCGCGAGGCTGCAAATTAGCGGTAGACGCTGGGTTGAAGATTCATTTGATATAGTTCATGGTACAAGCATGTGTAGCGCGCGACGGAAGGCGGCTGGCTTGCTCCCCGTTTTCTCCTTTGCGCACAGAAGACTGAGCCAACATCGTCGGCTTACCCATTCCCCCCCCCCCCACCCTACGCTTTCCCTCGCACATACACCATGTGGCGCGATGTCACGATGTTATCACCCTTGGACTTTATCTGAAACATGAGGGTGACAGCGACGGCACGAATGCGCCTGAATTGTTCATATAATTGCTATCGCAATAATATAATAAGAATATCTGGCAACTGAAGCGTCCTGTGGCCCATTACTTCCCGCAAAAGAAGTATCAAAATCGAACTTTCAACATGCGACAATTCGCTGCGCCGCAACAATGCGTTTTTTTCTTCCTCTTGAGGGGCGTCGCCACCGAAATCAACGAACGCATAGTATGTTGGCCACAATCGAATGCCTACTTTGTGCACCTAATGTGGCTTTCTTAGGAATATCGAAGAAAACGTGAGACGCTTGGTCCACCGAGAGCCCATACATATACTTCTCGGTATCCTACACCGGCGAGACAAGACTCTCCGGAGAGGTTGCGCTCAAGCGAACGCGGTGCAATCCGCGAGTCCCCACAGCGATGGCGGCGAGCGACCACTGTTTCCTTTTCTACTCTGCTAGCCAGAAAGCGTCCAAAACTATGGAAGGTGAAAATTCACTCGGCCAGAGAAAACCGAACGCGCACCAAAGTGCGCCGCGCAGTGGTCGGGTCAACACCAGAAAAACGCATGCGCTCTGGCTGGCTCTGGCAGCCCGCGGATAGGGTAGCGAGAAAAAAAAAAAGAAATAGAAGAGGCTCAATGTGTCCTCGTAAATAAAAGTCAAAGTAGAAAAAATTAATACGAACGTAGTTACCTTGGCTGGCTTTAGTGACTTGACATGGATGCTTTGGCGTAGGTGAAAAAAAGATTTTTTATACGTGACATGGTGGCACAAATGAACCACCACAATGCGTCGTCTCATCGGACCTCGCTGCGTGCTTTGTCAACTTGTCTGATAGTGGGCTGATTTGGCTTGTCTCGTTGCATGTTCCGATGTAAGATTTTAGAAAATTCAATGAACCTTTGGTGCCGAATGCTTATAACAACATTAAACCCACAAAGTTCCGCAATTGAAAATCTAAAGCCCAACTTTGGGAAAATGTCATTGCACCTTTCACATCAAAAGTTTATGAGAACTTTACACCCATGAAGTTTCAGAAGTGACAACGATGTGCTCCGTAGATACCGCGGCCTCTGCGATATGCCGCTACGAGCCCGCTCGCCATCAAAACGCCCTTGAAATTTTGTGCTCGGATGGGAATTCTTGCATTATGTGACTCCAGGTGCACAGGCTGTTAAGAACGGCCAGCTGCAGTGCAAGTTTTGCCAACCAGTTGCGACTGTGGAAGCAACATCTCGGGAGCGTCGCCGCCAACCTCTAGCCACAGCGTGACTAAATCGACTTTGTGTCGGGGAACAAGACGCGCACCCCCCCCTCTCTGTCGCTTCAGCTAGGATACGTTCGATGAAGCAGGCTTTTTGCTGAAACCGGAGCCAACCTCTAGCCTCATCGCCGTTGTGACGGAATGAGTTCGGCGGGCCAACTATTGTTACCAAACTCCCCAACGCGGACCTGATGTGCTACGGGTGCGCGAGGTGCCGCGGGAACGCAGTTTTTCGCTCCTTCCCACGCCCCGACCAAGACGCAGGACAACGCGCCACCCGGAACGGCTCCGAGTTTTATGAAGTTCGTGTGGTGTCGGTTTCGGACCGTAAACACGTGTGTGTATGCGTGTGTGCGTGTGTGTGTGTGTAAACCGTGCCGCGGAGAGGCGGCTACTTTGCGATGACTAAACGAACGTTCGCATCACCTTGTGTCGGGGGAGGACCGAGTGTTTAACAACTGCCGTTGTGCGGATGCTCGACACACTTCTCTTGAGCAGTCGTGTTGGACTGAGACTCTCTCTCAACTGAGACTCTCTCTCAAACAGTCATGTTAGACTGATGTACTTTCTCAAACAGTCATGTTAGACTGTATAAGTACTATGAATAAACCCATATTCCTCGTTCTCGATGAGAAGCAGTGCTTCTCTTCATCAACGTCCTCAGCGTGGATAAGTTGGACGACGGCATGGGCCTGCTACCTTCGAATTCATGCCGGACTCCAATCTTGACAACGGATCACGAGCGATGTGATTGAGCCCCCAATCCTGACAACTGGCTGACAGCGGTGAGATGGAGTTTGCGACGTGGTGCTGTATCTGCGGTGAGTGCTTGGTTCTTGCTTTGACTCTCTAGGCTTCATTTTGTGGTTGTTCTGTTTAGAACAGTAGGGAAGCTAGATTGTTGATTGTTAGCTAGGTTGTGTTTTCCTAGCTAGATTTAGAGAGCAGAATCAAGGCAGTAAAGGAGCAGTCATGGAGTTAAGGACACTGCTGAGAGACGAATTGTTGATTGTTGGTGAGGAACTGGGCCTAGATGTACGCAAGAAAATGCTAAAATCGGAGTTATTGGAGCTAATTTCCAATCAGGCCAACGAGGAAGAAATTGAAATGGGATTGGAACTTCTCAAAGAGAGAAACGGGAAAGAGAAAGAGGAGAACGGGACAGCGAACAACGGGACAGAGAAGAACGGGAAAGAGAGAGAGAGGAACGCGATAAAGATCGCGAGTTAAGAAAAATGCAACTGGAACTTGAAAGCAAACGTTTGGACTTGTCTGAAGGAAGTGAAGGAGCTCTGGGGCGATCAAGTGAGGCAGAATCGTACCGCATGGACAGGCTTTTAAAGCCATTTCAGGTCAGGACCGACATAGGCTTGTTCCTAAGCAATTTGGAAAGGACTTGCGAGAAGATGAACTTCGGCCCGAGTACATGCCACAGCGGTTGCTGTCTATGTTGCCGTGTGAGGCGGCGGAAGTAATTGCCAGACTGAGTGCACAGGATGCATATGATTATGCAAAAGTTAAGGCTAGTCTCTTGAAGAAATACCGCCTTTCATCCGAAGCGTTTCGGCAAAGGTTTAGGAGCACAGGCAAGAAAGATAGCGAGGGATATCCGGAGTTTTCATATAGCTTAAAGGCCAACCTAGTCGAGTGGCTTAAAAGCGCGGAAGCGTACGACAGCAGAGACATGATCATTGAATGCATGTGTCTAGAGCCGTTTTACAAAACCATCCCCGAAGCTGTGAAACTGTGGGTGCAAGACAGAGGGAATGTAAACACTGTGGAAAGGGCGGCTGAATTAGCTGAATAGTACGTAACCCGTAGAAAGTTGAACGCCGAGGACGGAAACTTGGATGGTCGAAGTGGATCGCGGAAACCATTTCCGTTCAAAAGGGGTTCGCACACTAGACGATCGGAGCCTGTAGACATGCGGAAAAGCCCGCAGAAAAGAGCGAGGAGAAACTTAACGGAGAAACCACACAAAAAGAACAGAAAAGAAAATTCGAATCTTTTAGACCAATTCGCTGTTACAAATGCCACAAACTGTGACATATAGCTGTAAACTACGTGAAGCCTAGCGTAGTTTTCTCCTACGTGGAGGAAAAAGACGAGAATAAGTCCATATCTTCACGACCTGCAAGTTAATGGCAAACCATGCCGAGTGCTAAGAGACAGTGCCGCCACGATGGACATCGTCCATCCGTCTTACGCTACGGTAGATGACTTCACCGGAGAAGTAGCATGGATAAAACAGGTTGTAGAAGAAAACAGCGTGTGGCTGCCCATGGCCAAAGTCAAAATCAGTGGACCATTCGGGGAGCTAGAGACTGAGGCTGCAGTTTCCAAATTTTTGTCACTGCAGTACGCTTACATCTTTTCGAATCGTTCGAATCAGTTACTGCGTGACAAAGGGCTCAAACTGGGAGAGGGCATAGTACAGGCATTGACCCGAGGCCAAGTCCGTAAGATCGCGTCGCTTTCGGCTGGAAATGCACAAGCTCCTCCAGCGGAAGCAGAAAAGGGGATAACTTCAATACCCGAATCCGAGCTAGAACTGAGGGACAAAAGAACAGTTGAGGAGAGCCTGCCAGCTGACTAGCTCAATGAGGGTGTAGCACTAGAGTGTCAAAGTTCTAGCCTGCAGGAAGAGCAAGCTGACGCACTCACAAGCGAGACAGGGTCGTTATTATCACCAGCCTCAAAGAACTGTGATCAGCTCCTACGTATGGATAGAGAGTCACTGGCAGCCGAGCAAATGTATGATGAGAGCTTAGCTAAATTACATGACACAGCTAAAGAAGGCATTGCTAGGCGCAACGTGACGATACATGAGAGGGTAGGATTGTTGTATCGGCACTACAGAGATCGAAAGGGTAGGATTTTAGTTCAGTTAGTCGTACCTACTAAGTACAGGGAGGACCTTTTGAGTCTCTGTCATGGAAATGGGTGGTCCGTCCACCTAGGTATAAACAAATCAAAGGAAAGATTGCTTATTGAATACTACTGGCCTGGCTGTTTCAAAGACGTAGAAAACATTGTACGATCATGCGACGCCTGCCAGCGTTCTGGTAAACCAGGAGAGACATGGAAAGCTCCACTGAAGGTAGTGCCCATAATAACAGAGCCTTTCAGACTACTTGTAATAGACACGGTAGGGCCTCTTCCAAAAACAAAATCGGGCTACAGGTACTTGTTTACCATGCTGTGTCCGGCTACCAAGTTTCCAGAAGCAATCCCTTTGAAAGAGCTCAGCTGCACCGAAGTAGTAGACGCGCTTTTGACAGTGTTTGCACGAGTTGGGTTTCCAGTCGAAATTCAGGCAGATCAAGGGTCAGTATTCACGAGCGCACTGACTTCCACATTCTTGCAGAAGTGCGGGGTTAAGTTATTACACACTTCTGTCTATCACCCTCAGTCAAACAGTGTAGAGAGGCGGCATTCGGGGCTTAGGCGAGTTTTGCGTGACTGGGAGAACTGTCTGCCGACAACTTTGTTTGCTTTGCGAACGGTTCCACATGAAGCGACAGGGTTCTCGCCAGCAGAACTAGTGTGTGGGAGGACACTCCGTTCTCCACTGAGAATGTTAAGAGAGATGTGGGAGGAAAGAGCGGAGAGTCCAAGAGTGGTTGAATACGTGCTAAATTTGTTGGAACGGCTGAGCGCAACCGAAGAACTAGTCGGAAAGAACATGGGAGTAGCCCAAAAGAACGCCAAATTCTATTACGACAAGAATTCGAGGCTTCGTACGTTTAACGCCGGAGACCAGGTAATGATCCTCAAACGTTCAAGAAAGAACAAGCTTGAAGTTCACTGGAACGGGCCCGTTAAAGTATTGCACAAACTTCCAGGTACTAACTATGCTCTGAAAATGCCCGGTCGCAGGAATGAAGTGAAGATATATCACTGTAATTTGATGAAGCCGTATGTAGAGTGGAGCGGAGTCGTTAACTGTACCATCAAAGAGCAGGATGGCACTAGTACCAAGTTTAAGGAGTATAGGGCGACCTCCAACTCTGAAATCGGCCTAGAAGAAGTAGTATGAAATCGGCCTAGAAGATGCAGTGCAACACTCGGTAAGCTCGCAGGCTCTAAGACCCGAGCAGCTAGATGAGCTAGAAGAGGTGTTAGGGGAATATCTCGACAGATTCAGCGATCGGCCGGGTAGAACCGAACTAATAACGCATGAAATTGAGCTGACATCAACGGAACCAGTAAGATCAAGGCCTTACAGGGTGTCTCCAAGACAGAGAGAGGTTATGGAGGCAGAGATACAGCGCATGCTAGAGTTGGGAGTCATTGAGCCCGCTGAGAGTGACTACACGTCACCGCTAGTACTGGTAGAAACCCCTAACAGGGACCCTCGTCCGTGTGTTGACTACAGGAAGTTAAATGCCATCACTAGGGATCAGCTGTACCCGATACCCAACATTGAGGAAGGAATTGAAAGAGTAAGCGTTGCTAAATACATTTCAACTATAGATCTCGTGCGGGGGTACTGGAAAGTTTCCCTTTCAGAAAGTGCCAGCCGCTATGCCGCATTCATCTCACCTGTAGGCACTTTTCGCCCTCTCGCACTCAGCTTCGGGCTGAAGAACGCGCCGTTTAGTTAATGGATATTGTCCTAAATTACATGCAGGAGTTCGCCTTGCCCTATCTTGATGATGTAGCAATTGTTTCGGACAGCTGGGAACAGCACGTATCGCACCTCAAACAGGTGTTCTCATGGTAGAGGGAAGCCGACTTAACGATGAAAGCGGAAAAGTGTAGGTTTCGTTGTTCACAGCTTGCTTATCTGGGCCATGTTGTCGGCCAAGGCATGAGATGGCCGGCCGAGCTGAAAATAGCTACAATTGGAGAATTTTCTCAGCCGCGCACGAAAACAGACCTTCGTTCATTTTTGGGACTTGTGGAGTACTATCAACGGTACATTCCGAATTACTCGCAAATGGCAAGTCCAGTAACGGACGCCCTCCGAAAGGGAGCACCGAGTAATGTACATTGGGATAAAGAGCAAGAGAACGCTTTCCAAAGTTTGAAAACGCTATCTGTTTCTCGTCCTGTGCTTCGCGCGCCAGACTACACAAAGGAATCCATAGTTCAATGCGACGCAAGCGACAGAGGTATGGGCGTGGTACTAGTCAGGTCGGCGAGCATAACGAGGAGCATCCTATCCTCTATGCCAGTCGTAAACTAAATGTAAGAGAGGAAGCCTACAGCGCTTCAGAGAAGGAATGCGCTTCTTTAGTTTGGGCCGCCCAGAAGTTGTCGTGTTACTTGTACGGAGCGAAGTTCATCTTCGAGACCGACCACTGTCCTCTGACGTGGCTCAATCAAATGTCACACAAAAATGGCCGCTTTCTCCGATGGAGCCTCACTCTCCAAGAGTACAACTTCTGCGTTAGATATAAGAAGGGAAAGTTGCATAGCAATGCGGATGGACTGAGCAGGCTAATTTGAATTCTGCGTTTAAGGGTCCCGCCTAAATTTTAGGGTTACTTGTGTTAATGTTTTTTAAGCCAGGATCTGCTCTCATTTAGCAGGATTCCCTCCCTTATTGCTGAATTTGTCAGCACGAAATTGCTTCAGAAATTGGCATAGCGAAATTCAGCATTTTGTTTTGTTTCTGCACCAATGTTTTTTTTTTTTTTTTTTGAAGCCTACCGTGTCTAAAGTGAGAGCCAAGGTACGTCATCTCGGCGCAGAGCCGTGTTGTGGGGTTCATTTTGTAGTTGCCTGTCCTTGTTGGAAGTTTTGGGGCGGTGACATCAATACGCAAGTGTTCGCTGCGAGCCAAGGCATCAATCACCCCCGGCCACCAGCCGTTATCTTCCTGCCCAGCGGTTGTCAGCGCTAGACAGTCGAGATTTTGCGGGCCATGGAGGCGCTGTTAAGAACGGCCAGCTGCAGTGCAAGTTTTGCCAACCAGTTGCGACTGTGGAAGCAACATCTCGGGAGCGTCGCCGCCAACCTCTAGCCACAGCGTGACTAAATCGACTTTGTGTCGGGGAACAATACGCGCTTCCTCCACTCTCCGTCGCTTCAGCTAGGATGCGTTCGATGAAGCAGGCTTTTTGCTGAAACCGCCGCCAACCACTAGCCTCATCGCCGTTGTGACGGAATGAGTTCGGCGGGCCAACTATTGTTACCGAACTCCCCAACGCGGACCTGATGTGCTACGGGTGCGCGAGTTGCCGCGGGAACGCCGTTTTTCGTTCCTTCCCACGCCCCGACGAAGACGCAAGACAACGCGCCACCCGGAACGGCTCCGAGTTCTATGAAGTTCGTGTGGTGTCGGTTTCGGACCGTAAACACGTGTGTGTATGCGTGTGTGCGTGTGTGTGTGTAAACCGTGCCGCGGAGAGGCGGCTACTTTGCGATGACTAGACGAACGTTCGCATCACCTTGTATCGGGGGAGGATGGAGGATGGATGGAGGATGGATGCTCGACACACTTCTCTTAAGCAGTCATGTTGGACTGAGACTCTCTGTCAAGCAGTCATGTTAGACTGATGTACTTTCTCAAACAGTCATGTTAGACTGATATAGATACTGTAAATAAACCCATATTCCTCGTTCTCGATGAGAAGCAGTGCTTCCCTTCATCAACGTCCTCAGCGTGGATAAGCTGGACGACGGCATGAGCCAGCTACCTTCGGATTCATGCCGGACTCCAATCTTGACAACGAATCCCGAGCGATGGGATTGGGCCCCCAATCCTGACAAGGCGTTGCCGCGAAATCCAGCCCGAGTTGGCAATCTTTGCGGTGAAATGTATTTTCGAGCGTGAAAAAGACATTCTAGACAAAATCCAGAATGATTCCCGGCTCCGGGGGTTGCTTTGGTCGGCGGTGCATGGACAGCACGAAAAAATTTCAGGCTGGGGCTGAAGCCCTATAAGCTCCCCCCCCCCCCCTTTGCTACGCCCCTGGCGGTCTTCTAGTACAAAGATATATTGTGTGTACTCGCGTAATATTTGCACTCGCATAATGCTCCAAGCTCCACATTACCCGCTTTCTTTTTCGAGTAATCGTCGTGCCCTCGCAAATTACTGCAGTGATTTCCATAAACCTTTTGCGGTGCCTCGCAGCCAATCGAGCAGTTGTCGGCCATTTCTTTTTGCGAAGCCGTTCCGCCATTGCATGCACAACCGTTCACACGCGCACGAAAGTCCCGGAATTCGGCAGAAAAAGGAAATGAAACGGTGAGGAAGGATGGACGCTCTATGGTGGAACACAAGATTTGTGAACGACATTGCTGTCTGCAATGAATGGGAGGGCAACACCTGCGTACGTCTCGCTCTCGAATAAATTAATGGTAGTTGTATGAGCTCGGGCTTTGTTAAAAAAATTTCGGTCGCCATTGACATTGTAAGATCAACGTATAACTGCATTCCTATAAAAAATGGCCTCGACGTCCATACACACATTTCCGCTAAGATTGAGTCACGGAGACAATCCGAGGCGTGACGTAATGGTGGTAAGTAAAAATCTTGATTGGGTACAAGCTAACGATCTGGGGCGGGATCGGAGAACTTTGTTCAGAAAACGCGTTCGACTAGTCGCTTCTACTTCACAAAGTGGGCTGTATGAAATTTTTTTTACAACGGGTGAGAGAGAAGCCAGTCAGCAAACGGTGAGCTCCCTGGAAGTTGACATGCATGAGTTGTCGTCTGCTTGGGTACAATATACAAAACTCAATGTTTCTTGAATATAATAAAAAATATTTATAATCAGAAATGTATTTGTTTCTTCTCACGGCCTAACGAATTCTAAAATAGTAGTACGTATGACTGCTACAATTCATTATTATTAGTTTTTTCGTGGTCGCATTTAGTCGCTTCGTGGTATCGCGCACAGCGAAAAAGAAAAGACGGGAGCAGGGGCACGCTTTCAAGAAGCAACTTGTCATCGCGCAGTAATGTCCGACTGGGCCCCTAGTTCTCGGCGCATGATGGGGAACTTTTCAACGCTCTATTCGTTCCTAGAAACGAAAGCGACGCCGGAATTCGCTCTCTGCTATTGCTTAAAGCGACTTTCGGACCTGCAAACGCTGTCCTTCCATTCGAGTAACGCTAACGCAACAACCGAGGCGCCCATTGCAAGCACCATTTTCTTAACTGGACTATGCAGTGGATGCGAACGTGCGATTCCGTAGCTGCAGCCGCCGTTTGGATCCGATCGAATCCACCAAAGTGTCTACCAACCGGGAAAACCGGGAGAACCGAGAATTCTCAGGGATGTTGAATAGTCTGGAAATACTCAGGGAAAACTCGGGGAATTTGTGCTTCAATAAGGAAAAACGAGCAGTAATTTTGTTGAAAGGGAACGAAACTCGCGGTAATGCTGGCTCGAGTGATAAAGGAATCGTAACGAATCCTCTTTGACGCCGAGTCGTCCACTGGAGGAGTTGCCAGTCTACAGTCAACGACAGACTTTCTTGACGCCTGATAATTCGGACGGCTTCGCGGCACCGCAGCGTACCCCATAGAGTCAATGTACAAGAACGTCTGAAATTTCGGACGTGAGAACCTTTCGCCGTCCGACTTTCCGGAATTTTTGCCGTCCCCGCACGTCCGAAACTGCATTAATCAAAGCCATCACCACCGCCGCCATTTTTATTACCTTGCCGCCTCGAACCGGCGATCTCGCACGCAGATCCGCTGGCAGCCATAGCCACCACTGCGGCAACGCTAGGCCTAACTGCTTCGAAGTTCGCCATTTTCTTGCCGTCCTGTGCTGTGTTTTTCAATGGAAGAATTCGCTGCTGTCAGCAACGGGTAGAAGCGACTCCGCCTTTGTGCTCATCGCGAATGGCTGCGAAGCTCGGAAAGCACGGCGCGTTGCATACTGCCGGTTCCCGAAAGTCAGACTCGTCTTCCTACACCAGTGTCATGCGGTGAAGCGCACGCAAAAGTGTTGCGGCAAAGCGCAACAGGCGTGGGAAAGGGCAACTGTCAAGGGAAACAGTATGTATTCCTTAATTACAGACGCGTGCACCTGCAATCTCCAGTACGGGCTCCGATGTGCCAAATGTACTGGAAGGCGTTCAGAGCTTTTTCTAATGTGCCTGTGGAGATTAGAGTCTTGGCTAGTAAGAGACATGATTGATTTCTTTCGAATTGCCGCATTTTCCGGACGTTTTCGCGACCCCTAGGAAGTCCGAAAAACTGTACGGTAACTGTGAAACTGACCAAGGGGAGGCTTCAAGTGGTCCGTGTGGCGAACGCGTGGATGGAGGAGGATGAGAACAGAAACGACCTACACATTGAGGTATGAACGGGAAATGAAGAGTCCCGCCGCTTCTTTGAAGGAGCTTGAGCTCAAAAAAGTGTTGGCTGGCGCAGAGATGCAGGTGTCCCTCATACAAGCCAAAATAAACTGTTTAAAGCAGTGAAACGCAACACTGATTGGTTGTACGCGGGCTGTAAGTATGTCAGGGCAGTTGAGGTTGACTTACCAACTGTTGAGAGTGGATCTCACTTGTGAGAAAGCTCAGGCGTCAGAGCAATGGGCTCACACTCGAAAATAGTCGCTTCTGTATGCATTTCCTGCTTATTCGTACCTAAATATTCAACTCGATTTGCAATGCGTTTTATCATTTTTCTTCGAAGATATTTTATTCACTGTGCATGTTACTAACCCCCTCTTTCTGTTCCTTGTTCAACAAAATAAGCACTACTTATTATATTGTTCAAACTGGATTAAGTTGTTTTCTTTAAATTTTTTAGCGTGATTATTAGATAATGGTAGCATCGGGCGACATGGTGTCAGTCCGCCTTCACATAAAAGGAAGTTCAATGTCACTCAGGGAATTTTGCAAGGCACTGAGGGAAAACCTGGAAAACTCGGAGAATTTGGAAATGTCAGCTTGGTAGAGACCCCGCCACCAGACGTGCAATGCGGAGAAGGTCTAAGCGAGCGCCTTTGGTCGCTCCAACGGAACACGTCTCTTCGCGTTGTGGTCTCAGCAGACGACGTGCTTGGTTTCGAAATGATGAACAGGAGCGTGTCGTCGGTTTGACCTCAGCAAAAGTGTGGCTGAGCCTCGTGGCTGACGACGTTCGCGCAACCTAGGTCAATCGGATGATGGGAAAGTGAACGGGCGTTCCGAACAGTGGTCTCCAATCTCACTCCGGTTAATCAGGAACTGATTAGGAACATAAGTGGTGAGGGCGCAACTATCACAAGTGATTACGAATAGAATAGATAAACGTTGAAGAACATCTGCAAGCGCCAAATTCGAATGCGCCACGAAAAACACGTCCTTTCCGGCGAGCAAAGGAAAGCGTGTGACCTCGAGACTACAGCTATTTTTTGGCAGCTTGGCAATGTCTGTTATAATAGCTGCAATTAACGCTCTGACTCGGTTAGGTAACAGGGTAAAAATCTTTTCGCACAACATGGCGCCTCGTTTTCTACTGGCTCAGGGTCGCCAAGATGGAGCTCAAGAAACGCGAGGCGCACGCCGCCTTCCCGTGCTTCGAGAGGACCGGCTGGAACGTTCCAGTGGCGCTCACGCTGCAGATTCCCAAGGGGCACTTAGCCGTCGCGAATGCGGCCTTGGACGGACAGCCCGAAGTGTGAGTACTGCGAGCACTCATTTCCAGCGACAGAATGCCCTTCGCCCATGACATTCACTTGCCACTGATAAGCTCGAAGATTTGGGTCACATACCATTTGATAGCAAACAGGGGCAGTCGATATTACAGTCCACTTTAATAGAAATAAAATGGAGCTCGGAAGGCCACGCAATGCATAGGGCAGATAACCGATGGTCCATTCGAGTTACAGAATGGCGACCAGGCGAAGGGAACTGCAGTTGAAGACTGCGGATAATTAGGCGGTATGATGAAATTAACAAATTTGGAGGCGCCACTTAGAATCAGGTAGCGCCAGACATCGCTAATTGAATATTGCTGGGAAAGGCCTTTGTTTTGTAGTAGAAAAAAACAAAGGATGACGAAGACCCTGTAGGCTCTAATCGTGAAGACAATAGCATGGCGCACCTACTGTGCACCGTTGCAACTGCTTGTTTTATTCATGAGCGAGGCTGCGCAAAGTTGCTAAGATTGCTTGCACGAAAAAAAAAAACACCAAAACTCAAAACTGAATTTTTTGCAGAAGCTAACTAATTAACTTTGTTTTCGTCCAACTACTTCCGGGCACACATTGAAATATAGAAATCCCATCCGGTGATTTACAAAGCCTGACGCATTCGCAGCCCAATTTATACACGACACCAGGGGCGCTGTGGCACAAAGCTTTTCCATCTGTTTTGCTGCATTTTCCTGGCATTTAATTTACGTAACTGCCGATGCAAGCATCGATCGTCGCGTACCAGCGTTGTTTGAACAGGCCAATGCAACATTCTCTCCGTTTAAAGGATGGGACTTTTGTTTGCTTTCGAAGCGAATAACCCGAACAAGATTTGACTAATAATCCTGGAAGCTAGATTGCACAAATCGTATTAAAAAGTTTGAAATACCGTTACGTTACAGCCACCCAGTTTCGAGATATACGTTACCAATGTAGGCGCTGAACCGCTTTATTTTTATCCTGCACTGCAGTGGAGCAGTGGCACATGATGCTGAAATTATCGCGAGGCATATGTCAAAACTTATCTCTGTTGCCAAAGTCGCTTCAAGTGAATTAATTGCCTCTGAGAGCTCAATGTCTTCAACTGTGCTATCTGCCCCAAGAACAAGAATTGTGTCGTTAAAGCCCATTATGACAGCCAAGTCATAGTTTCGTAAATTAACAAATACTGCACTTCTCTTTTTGAAAACTTAATAGAAGCAAGTACAAAGTGAACAGACAGGTATAATTCAATAAATCAGCATCAAACCGAAAATATACACAGAAGGATGAATAGACATTTTTTTAGGAAAGACTACACTCCGCCTTCGCCGCGGGACGGCCCGGTATTGCACTACCTTCGGGATCGGGCCACGTATGGAGTGTGCTCAACGCCTGCGTCACCTCCACCGCGGTTCGCGCGCGGCATTGCACCATCGTCCCGATCGGGCCACGTGCGGGGAGCGCTTAACGCCTGCTTCACCTCCGCTGTGGGTCGGCCTGGGATTGCACTGTCTTTTTTTTATAGGGTTTAACGTTCCAAAATCACTTTCTGATCATGAGGCACGCCGTAGTGGAGGACTCCGCAAATTTCGACCACCTGGGGTTCTTTAACGTGCACCTAAATCTAAGTGCGCGGGTGTTTTCGCCCCCGTCGAAATGCGGCCGCCGCGGCCGGGATCCGATCCCGCGGCCTCGTGCTCAGCAGCCCAACACGATAGCCACTGAGCAACCACGGCGGGCATTGCACTGTCTTCGGATCGGCGCACGTATAGGGAGTGCTCAACGCTTGCTTCAACTCCACTGCGGCTCGGCCCGCGGCATTGCGCCATCTTCGGCATTGGGCCACCTGTGGGGAGTGCTCAACGCCTGCTTCGCTTCCGCCACGGGTCGGCCTGGCATTGCACTAATCTTCGGATCGGCACACGTATGGGGAGTGCTCAACGCCTGCTTGACCTCCGCTGCGGGTCGATCCGGTATGAAACTATATTGTGGATCGGTCCACGTATGAAAAATAGCCGTTCTACGCATCATTTGTTCCCTGAGACGATCTGCCAGATCCTGGCCATATACAGCTTTACTGTAAAATTCTGGAAGAATCGAAGTGGTGCTTGAGCGGCCCAACGTTCGAAGGACCAGAACGTCGAATTTGAGAAACAGTCACCTATCGGTGTGTTTTAGCACATGAATCGAATCGAATATTTTTCTATATGAAATATAATCCAGTCGGTTAATGAGACCACATGTGTGTCCATGCCTCAAGGATTGGAGCTTCAAATGGTGAATGCGATGCCGAGAGTAAGAATTTGCGGTCATATCGGTGCTAACTGAATTAAAAGGTCAATTTTTCGCACTCATTCAAGGTTGTCACTATGGAATGCATGGAAACGGGATCGTAGAAAAGATCGAGGCATATCCCAGTACAGATCGTATAAGAGTTGTGTTTGCTATGTTCTCTTTGCGCATTCCCACCGATAGCGACGATATGTTTGTGCGACATTACATCAACTGTAAATGTAGTCCGTTGCGTTGGCTCGCTATGTTGTAGATGTAGTTACTATGTATATTAGAAAGGCGCACTGTTGTTAGTAAACCTGATGGCTGCAGTTTTTCGCATTGCCATATTGTATTTAGCATTTCACTCACAGAAGTATGAAAGTGTTGGACAGCTAGTCGTATTGATTATTAGCACTAACGAGATACAAAACGTTGTCATCGGGACAAGAGCGGGTTTTAACAGCTATGATGGTGTTGTAAACACATAAGAAAAGTGACACAGAGACCCAAACTCCCAGGATACCTGTCACTTTCGCATGAATAATTTTACCCAGTGAAGTTGCGAAGTTTGACTTTATGCGCAAATAGTAAGTGATCTAACCTAGTAGGTCAGCGCCGTGAGCGAAAGTGCCAAATTAGGTTTTTTTTGTTTCGTGCTTTACATCTATTATTGAGAGCTTTTGTCATTGCATATGCCGTACGTTTCTGTTCTTCCTGTAGAGCAATGCGATGATTTTTCTGTGCAAAGGATGTGGTCATGTTTTCCTGTTGAACAAAGGATTCATTTCGCCCTCTCGAGCCGAGTGTATTAACTGTTCCTGTCGAGCAGTGCGCTTGTCTGTTCCTGTCAAGAAGAGTGATGAGCTGTTCGTGTCGGAGAGACTAAACGTATTTGATATGAAAATGGTAGGGAGGTTTTGAGAACGCACTGTCATAAAGGTGCCCACATTTTCTCAGCTCACGCCTGATCATTTTAGCACAGAATCGGCACTTTCGCACATGTGCATCGATCAACGCGATATTTTAGTGTGGCAGTAATTGGTGAGTGTACGCTTAATACGTTCAGTGTGCAGTCCCACTGCCTCCTTAACTAGATTCCCGCCGCGTCGCTCGCTTTCCCCTTGTAGCAGCGGTTCCCTTAGTTCCGCGTAAATTCCGTGAGGCGGCACTCGCAGCCTTTTCAACTTCCGGCGGCGGCCGGACGCTTCCACCTGCACGTTGATAGCACCGATATGCGCATGCGCCTGGAAGCGAGCGTTCTCACGGGCCTCAGAGACGGTGACAGATGCCATGGTAATACCAGAGGCCGCAGCACGTGATCTAGGTTGCAGGCGTTCGCCATGAGCAGCGCTCGTTGCTTTTTCGCGGAGACGAGAAAAGGGAGAGGGCGCGGAACCGAGTTTACCGGACCACGCGGCAGGCATCTATAAGTGAAGTATCTAAGTATAGAAACTATCTATAAGTAAGTATCTATAAGTATAGTAAAGGAGGCATTGGCTTACCCGACAACTATAGAATGGCGGCATTCGGGTTCTCCACTAAGACTAAGTATTATTGCGGAACGTACCATAAATAAAATTCTTTACACGATATTGCAGAGCAAGTTCTTGGAAAAAATAAATGACATTAACAAGAAGGCTTCAAACCGCAACGCATCGAACTACGACGAATAGACGAACGATATATACTACCCACGCGACAATATCGCAGTAGTAGTACTTGCGCGGGGTGATTGTCTCTCGTGATGACAAGTTGGTGGCTTTCCTGCTAAATAAAAAATTCTTGGAGGCGTCATGCATTTTTCATTGGCCGGAATGTTTTTGGCTTTTTGTGGTATGGGGTCAGGGGGGGGGGGGTTGGTGAATCAGAAGGGAATAGAGCATTTATTTAAACATTCTCATAACCATATGGTTCTTGAGATGCTGCGAACTTGCTCCACGCATTCATTAACGAGGAACTGTGCAGCTCATTCAGATGTTCGCAAGTCCTCATATTGTCAGCAACCTCACTCGTTGCTATTCATGCTAGCACGCGTGAAGCAAATTCAAATCACGCAAAAATACACGAAAAAATTGAACCACAGTAGCACTTGCAATAAAGGAAAATACGTGCAGCAAAAAAAATTACAGTGGAACTGACCTCACCATGACTGTCGACGGTAATAACGTTAGCACTGGATCAATCCAGTGACACAGCGTATTGCCAGCGTCGAAAGGAAGTAGGTATGAGGCGTGTACGGCAGCAGGATTCCTTTTTCGCGCTTCCCTATGAAAACTGCGGCGTCTGGCGCCGCCACCTCAAAGCCTGCTCACTGCCTCAGAAAGGCATGACGCCTTAGAAACGCGTCACGTAGCAAGAAGGCTCCTCAATTGCGCTTCTTTCTAGAAATGCTGCGCCATGTAGTGGCACTGCTGCGAAGTCCGCGCGTGACCTCCGATACGCGAAGCGGGGCGCGCTGGTTCCTCAATTTCCGCATACTCAGTGGCACATACTAGTAATTCATGTCGGCGAGTGGTTGATTGGAGAACGGCGCATACCTAGTACATTCATGGCGCAGCTCGCTGAGGCGGTGTCGGAAAAGGCCTTTATTGAAAAGCGCGTAGCCAGTGCATCTGTGCAGAAGCCTCCTAAAGGGGCGGGCTGCTGTTCTTGAGGAAATCGTGTGACGTGTGTTCGATTGGCACATTCCCAGTGACACATACCCAATTACCGTGCTCAGCGAAGAGAAGCGCACACCTACTTGCACATACCCAGCGACTCATGTTGACATTAAAAGAGGTTCACTGGAGGCCAGCGCACACCGAGCGGCACATAGCGAGTACTCCAAGTCGGCCTGAAAGTCTTTGTTCGAACAGCGGGGCCTACCCGCTCCTACGGGGAAGTCTGTTGGTGTCAGAGAGGTTCGGTCATGGAAGAGCGGCCCTTATGTGCACGTTGGCACAAACTCTAGACCCAGGTTAGTCCGATGGTTCGATTAGCAGAGCAGCTCGACGCGGCACCCATTCGACCATTGACTACCCAGAGGCGGGAAAGTGGTTAGCTACAGACATACATAGAGACATGCATAGATAGATATATAAATAGATACAGACAGACAGACACACATGCCGACAGACAGAGAGATAGGCCCCAGAAAGTGCGTGAATTATCCAAGGAATGCTAAACGCATTAAAGAGTTCAAAGACCAGACATTATGAATAACACTCTATCCGTCGAACACGCAACACTATGTATGTAGAGCACAAATAGCATGGTGACCACCGCAATGAGAGAGGGGGCCAGGTAAGTGTATAGGTAAACCATGGATCACCATCCAAGTAGGCGCCTTTCCACAAATCTGGTGGCGACGGCTACGTCCTCGAACGTGAGTCCGAAATGCGTAGTTGAAGTTATGGAACAAGTTACTCCAGTAAACTGCCTATATAACGCTTCTTCTCAGGTTCAATGCGCGCAGAGGTGGTGGGCTGCGCATACATCCAAAGCTCTTCTAAAAGCACCACTGCCCAGTCGAAGGCAACGTGCTCACTGTTTGTGTTTACGCTTCGCTTCTTTCGATCTTGTTTCTTTGGCACCGAAGAGTTCGCAGAAAACATATCTGTTTTTACTTTGCAGGACTGGTAGCATGATTACCGTCAAGTTCAAAGATACGTTGGCCATGCCTCTGGACATGCTTGCCTGGGTGGTATTCCCAGCATCTCTGAAGCGGACGAATGTCCTTCCAGGCGTAAGTACGGAATCGGGATAGTTCTTGTTGCGGTTGTTAGATTTTTGTTCATGTTTCAAATATGGCGGGGTACCGTCTTGAACTTGGTAATAGTGCAAGGGTCAAAGTGAATGCTAGTGACAGCTTGACATCTCGGCTAGTGAGTTTGATTTCAGGCGATCCACATTTTTTTTTGCCTACCAACGGCATTGGAGTTGATGTGTCTTGGAAGTGCGTGCTCCAATTTTGCTATACAGTGAGACCGTGTGAGCTTGGAATATTTCTCCAGTGTGTAGGAAGCACACACATCCACTGTACTGCACAGTTTCTTGTCTCGAAGTAGCGCCTTATTAATTTTTGTCTTAGAAATATTGTAGTGGCTTTACTAAGGTTCATTAACTTGTATCATGTTTTCGTATTGCTCACTGCAAACGAAACTTGAGTCACTAGTGGGGTCAGTATGATAGAAAGATGTCTAGCCAACGAAAGTTTAGTTTCACTTAAAGGTAACTGTATGGCTGTATTGCTGTTGCAATGAGAGCGCTAAGCTGTTTGCTGTAAGTTACGCGAAATATTTATATTGTCGCTAGAAAGATGCATTTTCTGTATATTAGTGGGACTGTTCAAGAAATACTGGGATACGAGCTTATGTGAATGCGCAACATTTCATTTTTGACTGCTCGGTTGTTTATTCGCGCAATAATATCGTGTTCTTTAACGCTTTTGTGATTCGGTAGAGCACGAGCGTTCGGCTTGATACTATGCTTTGTGGCCAAGCAAGCTCTCGTGCAAAAGCTCTGGAGATTTTCACGCCAGATTGCTACACACCCTCACATGGTGTCCTGCCCACTTTACTTGTTTTGTGCTTTTGTCTCGTTTTATGGCCCTCCTAAGCTAAAGCTTTATTGTTCCGCTAATGCCGTGATCTAGCGTACCTCGGCAGGATGTAAATTCTGGTTAATTTACCTGGTACGGACGCGCCATGCACGTACATGAAGCCGTATCTTGCTTATGGTTCTTTTCGTGCCTTCGATTCCAGCTGCGTCCATTTTAGGAGACCTTCGCTGCTGTTATAACTAGCTAGGAAATGTTCTTTTTCCTCTTTTTACAGCTACGCCAAATCGACAGCTAGACTTATTCATCTTATCGTCAGCAGCCTTTCTCCTCTGCTTATCTTGTATTATAATCTGTGCGTCAACTGCAAATAAACCAAAAAGAGGGCCCATTCCAATCCAACTCAGCTCGCGTGCGTTTGTTTTCCAGAGCGCTGTGTGTTAGCCACAATATAGTAATGCCAATCAAATGACCCTGCCTTCATTTATCACTAATATGCTGCTTCCCACCGTTATATGGCTCCCTTATTATGGCCGTGTATTCAATTTTTACAACAATGTAGGGTCCGTTGTCCCTCTTGAACTACAGCTTATGGCATTGATACACACTAATATGCCTCCCACCTACGTTCAATTAATGAGGACCTTAACCGAGAAGAGTAAGGTAAGTAAGAAGACAAAGGTAACGTTCAAGAGCCTGGAAAGGAAGCAATAATTCATGATCGCTAGACTACCCTAGGTCTATGCTCTAGTACACATATCTAGATAAATTATTTGCAAAGGATCCTGATCAAGAGAAATAAATTACAGAAGAATAAAATCAATTGGAGTACGTACGGCCTGCGTTACCAAATCCTGACAGGAAGTTTAACCCGGGCGTTTAAAAAGGAAATGTAGAATAATTGCATTCTACCGCTGCTAACTTATGGGGAAGAAACTTGAAGGTTACCAAAGAAGCTCGAGAACAAGTATGGACTCCACAAATAGCAATGTAAGGAAAATGTAGAAGCACAACGTGCGAGTCATAGCAGTGCGGATAAGATAAATCGGTTCATTAATAGCCGAGATAGAAATATTTCAGTGCCGTGAACCATTGATTTGAGGAACCGGATACCACTGTCAAGAAAGATCAGAGCTAGATGGTACGGCGTCATTTTCCTTAAGGCAGGTCAAGCGGGAAAGACACGGACGGCGAAAAGAAAACAAACAGAGCTTTGCTTCGAACTGGTTGGACAAGCGCACAAAAACACGGATGGCGAGAAGGCAGAACGCTGCTTCCACCCACTGCCTATTTAGTGGAAGTCAGTGCTTCCAACTGGTTAGAAGTACGGCTCTTTGCCTTTGTGCGCTTGACCTACATTGAAGGGCCCTTCACCAGGTCCTATAGCAAATTTTGGTTATACGCTGGAAGTGGTTACGTGTCCTTTAGGGAGCTTTCTGCCGCAAAAAGTTTTCAAATCAAATTAATAGACGAGATAGCAATATTTCAGTGCCGCGAACCCATGATTTTAGCAGGCGGGCTCCACTGCTTAGCGAGGCTCCCTCTCCACTCGCCCCGTCTAGCCTTCGCAAGCGAAATTCCTTCCCTGAGTTCTCCTATGCCGGACCTTGAGGATCGCGTGAAACATACGTCACGGGCCCCACCTTCACTTTTTCTCCTCGCTTTTTTTTTCTTTCTTTTTTTGCCGGCGCTACGCATTTGCGCTGACCGCGTCGCGTGCGAGCTGTTGTCTCGTTCGCGCAGCGCACGATTTGGCGAGCAGTGCACAAGGAAACATGACTAGCGGTATAATTCAGTGCTACATGAGTACTGAGGCTGAACAAGCGGATCGCAGAGCGTGATCACCCGCTGGAGCACGGTAGAAAATGTCAGTTTCGGTACCTATGCACGTGACGGCACGACCGTGGAAACGAGCAGACGAAGCGGAAGTACACCTCTCTTGCTTTGGCGCTAAGTAAAACGAAAAACACAAACGTTCCGTTTTGGTCTTTTATTATTTTTCTTAGTTTCAATTCGTCAATTCAACGAACACATCGCACAGATAACATATGTTGTCTTGAATAATCCGCGAGGTCACGTGTCACCACGAGCGACGTCACACTGCGGACTCAGCCATTATCTCCTAGATAAGTTAGGAGGTGATGCTCAAGTACGATAGGCGCAGGGACGCGGCTACGTCACCCTCCGGTTTGGAGCGCGGCGCCCGCGTGGAAAAGGGAAAACTGCGTTCGGTTTGAAATTTCAGATCTTTCCGAGGCGCGTAGCGATATAATACTTTGCAGACACGATCGTTATCGCACAATGTATGCTCTGCGCTTGTCAGGTAAATATGGCGAGAACAGGTGAGGGACTCTTTAAGTAAATTTCTCCACTCGCCCCCTCAAGCCTCCGCAAGCCAAATTCCTTCCCTGCGTTCTCCCATACCGGAGCTCGAGAAAGCCGTGTCGCATACGTCACGGGCCCTGCGTACATTTCTTTTTCTCCTCGCTTTGTTTTTTGCGGCTCGGCGCCGCGTGCGAGCTGTTGGGATTGTCCCGTTTCGCGCAGCGCACGATTTTCTGCGCTGTGTAAGAGGACGCCTTGCTGGCGGTATCAACCAGTGCTACACGAATACCGAGGCAGACACGAGCGGATCACAGAGCATGGTCGCGCGCTGGAACTCGGCAGGAAATGACAATTTCGTTGTCTGCGCGCGCGACGGCGCGACGTGTGCACAAGCAGACAAAACGGAAGTACATTTCTCTCGCTTCGATGCGAAGTAAAGCAAAACAATAAGAAAGCACCGCAGACATTCGGTTTGTGTGTTTATTTATCTAAACTTTAAATCGTCTACTGTGGCAGCGGATGACACACATAACACATGTTTCCTTGAATAATTATCGAAATCACGTGCCGCTATGAGCGTCATCACAGCGTGTACCTAGACACGCTTGTGCTATATGCGCCGACTCTGCGGCTGGGAGCGCGGCGGCCGCGAGGAGGAGAAGGGCAAACGGCGGTCGGTTCGAAAATTCAGCTCTTCCCGCGGCGCGTGGCGATGCAATACTTAGCAGACACGATCGTTAGCGCGCATTGCATGCACGGACCTTACCAGCTCAAGTTGGCCAGACCTGGAGAGGGGCCCCTTAACAGAAACAAATGCAGCGAGTCAGGCCGTGTGATAACCGCTCGACATAAATTTACAGAATGGGTGCCGAGGGAAGCGAAGCGCACTCGAAGACGGGTGAATATTAGTTCGGGTGATGAAATTAGGAAAGTTGCAGGTGTAAGTCGGAATCAGGTAGCGCAAGACCGAGGTAATTTCGAATTTCTGGGAGAGGGGTTCGTCTTGCAATGAAAATAAAGACAGGCTGATGATGACAATGACGATGATAATGACCTACCTTCAATTCGCTACTGTACTTCTTGACGATCATCCTGTTCTAAACGTCCTGTAGGATATCTGCAATCTCCTCGTTGGTCAGAACGTTTTGTATGCGACTATTGCTAGTGTCTTCAAGAGCTGCTCTTACAGCTTGGTTCGAGACAATGGTTAACCATAGCAGCGCTAGGGGCTATGGTTATCTGTTATACCGAACACTGATTTTGCAAGTGTTCAAAAGGCAAATAGATACCCAGCATTGCGCGTGTCTTCAAATGAGAACTGCTTGAGACACACACACTTAAGGTTTTACACTGGGTAATTAGAAAATTGTTTTCACTTAAGTTACAATATTTTTGCGTCGCATCATTATTTACCGACACGTCATCCAAGCTTTTTTTTCTGTTTGCAGAAGATAGCCATCTACGCACAAAATAAAAATGCGGCCCTGACGGCATCCGCCAAGAATGCCTTCGAGTTTCTCCCCAAATACTTCCAGGACCCCACGAAAGAACTGATCACAAAGATTGGTGCGTATTGAAACTATTTTGCCGGAGTTTCCTAGGTTAGGCTATGCTAGAATTGCTGTTACCGTGAAGTGTTTACTTGTACAGTGTGCATTACTGGGCAATGCCTAGTGTACATTGTGTACGGAACAGTAATTGCTTAGAAACGAAAGGGATGAGGCACTGAGTATCTGCATTGGCGTTGGCGGAACATAACACGAATACCTGAGTTGTACGGCAAATATTTTGTGAGCAAGCGGCACTAAAAGTGGGAGAAAAACATAACAAAACAAGACGCCGCACTGCTTAACTAATACAATTTTTATTACAGGTGACGTGATTTATCACCCGTCAGTTATCGTGGAAAATAAGTTATGCAGATATAAACTATGTACACCTAAAGCTCTTAAAACAAGCAACGGAATTTATCTCACGATGACTGTCTAAAGTAATGCGTTTAGCATCGGATCAACATAGCGACCGAACTTATGCCACCGTCGAAACGAGCTATGCGTGAGGCACGTGCTGCATCGGGATTCCTCTTTCGCGACGACACCTAGCGCTGCCGCCGCGAGTCCTGCCTTCGAAATGCATGGCGCGCCGGTACGTGCGAGCGGTAAGAATCGCGTCATGCGGCAACCAGTCTCCTCTCTTGCACTTCGATGGATGGATGGGTGGATGTTATAAGCGCCCCCTTTGGAACGGGGCGGTGGGTTGCGCCACCAAGCTCTCGCTATTATACTGCTTAATGTTCTACCTAGGTTAAACAATAAGAAAGAGAAAAAAAAAACACTATCAACTACCCCACCCAAATATTCTGATCCCCTATTTCGAACTGTGCTTTTGTACGTCTCGGTTTTTTGTCGTTTCACTACTTTTCTTCCACCAATCCTCCAATCGCCTCTTACTAATGCCTATTGCGCGCATGTTTACGTTTCCACTGCTCTTGCTGAACCCAAGTGCTTCAAGGAATTCAGGGGCGCCTAAATCGACCGCTGGGTAGACGTGTTCACATTCTAATAAAATATGCTCCGTCGTTTCCCTAGCTTTACCGCAGCAAGCACATGCTTCTTCCTCCTTCTTATATCTCGCTTTATGGGTGCGTGTTCTAAGGCATCCCGATCTCGCTTCGAAAAGTAATGAGCTACTCTTCGAGTTATCATCAATTGTTTCTTTCCTGATTTAGTTTTTTCCTCTTAAGTAGGTACTCATGGCAGGTTCCTTTTTCATTGCCGCCACCCATGAGATTATTGGAGCCTCTCTGGCTTTCCGCTTGACCTACAGGCCACATACTTGCTGGTAAGCTTCGTAGTTCTTTTCCTCCACTGTGAATCAGTGTTTTTTCTGTACAGATACCTCAACACTCTCCCAGCCCATTTACCTTTTTCCATATTCCTCAGCCGTTCTTCATACTCAATTTCACTGCGAGCTTCCCTCACTTCAAAACTAGTCCAGCCCATATCACCCTGCACAGCTTCATTTGCAGTCTTTCCGTGAGCGCCCAATGCGAGACGACCCACTGATCTTTGGTTACCGTCGAGTCCTGATTGTACCCCTGATTTAAAGCAAACAACCGCATTTCCGAAAGTAAGTCCAGGAACCATCACACCTTTGCACATTCCTCGGAGGACTTCGTACCTATTATATACCCATAGCGCTCTGTGCTTCATTATGGCTGCATTTCTCTTCCCCTTCACTGTTATTGTTTCTTCCTGTGTTTCCATATATCTATTGTGTTCGTTTATCCATATACCAAGATATTTATATTCTGTTGCCCGAGGTATTTCCTGGCCCTGTATCTCCACAGACTGTTCACTCTTTTCACACGCTGCGCCATCTGATGGCGATGCCGAGAAGCCCGTAGCGCGCAGGTACCGACGAAGCCTTCGCTGTCTGGCCGCACCAGCAGTGGTACATACCCGGTGACCCAAGTTGGCGAGATGTTCATTGAGAAGTGGCACATGTCCCGTGCATTCATGGCGCAGGTCACCTAAAGCGTTGGAGTGAAAGGCGCTCACTGAAGAATGGACACTTATACAGCCAGTGCTGTATAAGCAATGAGCCAGTGCATTTGTGATGCAGGCTTCTAAAGCGTCCGCTTACTGCCCTCGAGGAACCCTTGCTACATGGATTTGATTCCATCCAGCATCTTTTTCGTCATCGAACAGCGGCACATTCCCAGTGGCACATTTTAGCAAAGTTGTCGTCAAAGACGTTCAGTGAAGAGCCGCCCACACTTACTGGCCCATGTTGGCGTCAGGGCTTTGCTGAACAGTGGCACCTGCCCAGTTCTGCATCTACAGTAAGCCATGTCGGCGTGAAAAAGCTTCGTTGAAGAGCGGTAAATATGTGCCTGCCCCGTACGTGAGTACAGGTAAGACACAGCTGTTATACACTTTTCTGTTGAGGGATAATGGCAACCTGCTGTTCACGATCTCACAATGCCAGGTGCTAAGTGACTGAAGTTGGTCCAACGGTTGGTTTAACAACCGGTGTCTTAAGCACAGAGACCCCTATTTGGTATACCTATGCTTGCCAGTGGCCTAAGTAGGCGGGAAAATGTTGAATACGAACACGTATAAATACATAAAAAACACCCGAAATGTGCATGAACTACTCTGAGGATGCTGACGGAGGTTTTACCTATGGATAGATCGCATCCGTTTGGAATTACTGTAGTTTCACCCATGTCACGTACTCTGTCACACGTAGATTAAGTTGTACCGAGCTTTGCATCCATCTGCGTAGCTTCTTTTTGATTCTTTGTAGTGGGTATAACTACCTGACGGGCACAATAAAAGCTTGAATGCCTGCGCAGTCCGTACATTGTCCGCGTGCCGTGCTTGCACTGTTTGTTCTTTGTTAAGAACATGCTGAGAATACTTTAAGTAAAGAAGTGTGATTTGTTATTTCGTTAGCAAATAAATCCTGACGGATTCATTACGTGCATGTTGGAACACATTATTTTTGGTATTCTTAAACCCCGCAGCAGTTCCGTTTTCATCTTCAGGCTTAGACGTCCTTGGTACGAGACAAAAAATTGAACGGGCGTCGCAGTCACGATACATTTCCAGATTTTTTTTCTTGCTTGCACAATATGTTCCCTAAGAGCAGAATTACACAGGGGTTTGTATGTGGGATACGTATTGCTGCAGCCTCAATAATGTCAGGCCAGCTAAATTGAAATAGGTTACGGCGCTAAAGAGCATTGAAAGCATTTCCAAAGCATTTTTTGCCACTTGTGTAGTTAATCACTTTCAACCACACATTTAACCAGCTGTATCTTCTTATTGGCTTTGGCGTTGCGCGGCTATGCACGAGGTCCCAGGATAAACTGCTGGCCACGGCGGCGGGACTTCCAAGGGGGCGAAGTGCGAAAACGCCCGTGCACGATTCCGGTACACTCCCGAAGAATGAAGTCCCCCACTATGGCGAGCCCCATAATCAGATCGTGGGTTTTGGCGCGGTAAACCCTTGAATGTATTTTAACCTATATTTAGCTATTTTGCTCCCAAAAAACATTTTACTTTGCGCCATTGAATTGCAAGGCCTCAACTTGTTCTCCACATCGATAAAGACGATCAAGGCCATGCCAAAAATAACACGTGCGTGATTTACAAATGAACGTTAAATACCGGATCTATTTACACTCGAGCCTAGCGCTATCAGAGTGCTGTAAATTCAGATGTGGTGAGTGTAGCATGCCCACTGCTTTTCGTTGTAGCTACTTGAAGGCTTATTATTTTCTGGCTTGCTTTTCCCGAAATGATTCTTCCAGACCTGGTATTCCCGAAGGCATCCAAGACGCAAGAGAGCCTTGGGTTCATTGTGCTCGAGGAAACAACCACGCCCGAGGGAATGTGCGCGAAAATTGCCAACCAGGTAAGCAGGATGTGTTGAAAGGGGCTGGTTGGTTCATCTTTAGAATAAAGAACAGGAACAGCGCAACACAGGACGAGCGTGTAAAGTGCACAGGACAGCGCGCTGACTAGCAACCATAAGCTTTATTTGCAGGAGCAGCATATAAAGGCATCATTGAATGTGACATAAAGAACAGAAAAGGAAGGATAAGCGTCAGCCGCGCTGAACTGAAGAACGCGTCGCCACTTGTGAATATGCAAAATGCCTCCAAGGTTTCCCGCGCGCGCTTTTCAATAAATCTGCCAATTATTTTGCGCTCCTTAAAGATGAGGGTGCAACCACACGTGTTACAGTGGGCAGCCAGATGACGGTACGGGTTTCCTTTTAGTGAAGCAGCATGGCCGCGCAGGTGATCATTCGAGACTTTTAGCGTGTCCGCTATTCCGGCATTTGGGCGGATTACCGGATGGTCGGCGGCGTAAACGTGAGCGGCCGCAACGGTGCAGCCGCCTCGTGTTGTAGAGCTCAGACAAACACAGAACTAAAATTGCAGTAACCTACTTCATTCTGCTTCGCTGCTGGTGCTAATTGTCGGCAGCGGCGTAATTGTGTTCAAAATTACGCCGCTGTCGAAAACTTACACCCCAGCAAGAAGAATATAGTAATTGGCTCTGTGTTTAGGTGGTTGAGCTTTGCCCCACCACCTGGCGCCACCGATCTGGCCGCTCACGTTTACGCCCCCGACCATCCGGTAATCCGCCCAAACCGCTCCGGTTTGCCCGAGTAGCGGGCACGCTAAAAGTATCTATTAATGCACCTCCCCGTTTGCCCGGTATAGAAACGTTCAGAATGGAGCGGGATTTTTTAGACGACCTGCGTTGTACAGTCAATGAAGCCGCGAACATGATTCTTATAGCAACTTTTGCACTGCGACAGTATCCACTCTGCTGACTATTTTGCACAACCCGTTCAGTTTATTAGGGGCATTGCACACGACCCTCACTCCTGCCTTGGCCGCAATCTTCATAATCTTATGGGAAGCACGGTGTACATAAGGAATGACGACACGCCTATATATCGAAGGCGGTGATTGCATAGTTTGTTTTTCGACGTTCTTTAACTGTTTTACAAGGTCACCAGCAACACTGCACAACATGCTGGTCGGGTAGCCTGCTGATGTTAGACTGTTATCTTGGGCTGAAAAGCTCTGTTCAACAGAGTGGTTGCATGAACGCTTGAGAGCAGCTCGCAAACATGCCTTAGCCATGCCTCGTTTTACGAGTTTGTTGTGCGCAGACAAAAGCGGGAGAAGCGCTTTCTTTGAGCGAGGCGAGTAGCTCCAGCACACGTGATGAGGTTTAAAAGCAATTTCAGTGTCTAGAAACCTTAAACGGTCATTGTTGGGCTCTTCCGTTTTTAATGCTAAATCCTTCATTATCGCACTGAAGGCGTCTATAATTGTGTGGGAGGTTAACTCTGTGCCACAAGGGTCAACTGAATAAAATACAAAAAAGTCGTGAACAAAGCGGAATATTCTTATGGTTGTCAGCTGCATGTGAGCCCCTGTCATAACGACAACGAAATGTCGATAAGTACGGGCGCCAAACTTGAACCTAGACACATTCCCGGCTTTTGAATTAAAAGCTTATTGTCATGACAAATGAATGTGGATTTTAGGTTGTAGGTGAGCATTTCCATGAAGCTGCCGACACTCGCTCCACAGGTATTTTGAAAGTTAACTACTCCATGCTTATCGATGCAATCACTAACTTCCTCTAAAATCAGGTTACTTGGTAACGAATAGTACAAGTCATTGACATCAACAGAATAGGCGTGGGCACTCACTTCGCAAGAAAGTAGACACTTCCTGTGGCTTCGGGATGAAGAAAGAGTTGTCCACTTCCAGATTTTCCGGGGAATTTTGCAGGAAAGCACCTAGGAGTCGCTGCCAGGATCCCCGCTCCAACAAAATCACGTGAAAAGGGGTTTCCAGCTTATGCGTTTTTGCCGAAAACGCAGTGAACGTTATGCCCTTTGAAGTCCTCACAGAGGGTGCCAGCTAGGTCAAACCCGACGATTCGCACAGATTGGCTGCTTCGGCCTTAACCTTTGCTGGTTTGACTTCCCTTGCGTTCTTGAAGTGGCTGCTCAAGGCTTGCTCAGCCTTGAGATGGTAGGTCGCTGCAGGGGTGCCTACTAAACCACCTTTCTTGTCCTAAAGGAGCAGCTTCAGGCCCTCGTCCCGGAGTGAGGAAACAAGAGGCTGCTTTTTTACCTTGCGGTCATTGGGTCGCCCTCGAGGAAGACAGTCGACACATTCTTTTATAACACGATCCGCTTCCTCGTCCTTAGCCCTAGAAGCTGCATTTATGAACAAGCAGGGCGTTGTCTATTTTCGGGTGCGGACAGTACTTCGGCCCCAATTTGAGGCACTTTTCTTTATTGTAAAGTGCATCCTGCAACAAGTATCGCTTCTTCGGTCGGGCACTTACAGACGACACCGCATAAAACCGGCTGATTTCGTGCCCTATGTGGTGTGAAGTGTTCGTGAAATTCACTGCAAGCGTTGCGTGTCTCACTTCCGTGTCTCACTTCCACCCAGGATAACACCTACATTACCTGACATTTTTACGTATGTTTACGAGTGCGGTTATAACACATAAGGAATGTAAGCAATGTATATATAAACAAATGTTGAGGTTTTTATCTTGAATCTTTTGGGAGAGGTGAATGTTTGCTATTACAATAACGCTCCTACTGCACGTAAGAACAGGTGCATGTCAACCAAACGTTCATTTTTTTTAAGTTCGTATGAAGCCGGGATGAACAAGCTTCAAGGCCAGCTGTGCCAGTCTTAGTTCCACTTAGTCGAATTGCGCACGAGATGGCTTGTTTTCTCTTGATACTCTTTGATAGAATTACGGTTGGCGCGCGATCGCTCCTCAACGAGAGTGATTCTAAATCCCCACAATTTTAAGTTTGCTTACCCATCAGTCTTGACAAGCCTAATATGCTCCCCTAGTTTTGTTTCACTACAGTTGATTTGAAATAGTGATCGTTTTGGTGCGTTCATTTTCCACAGATTCTTGTGGCAGTAACAGATCTTGGTGTAAAAGAAATTGTTTTATTTTTGCAATAAGAGGCACCTTTGCAAGTAGCTTCTTCTCGCGCAAGTGAGTTTTCCCGCATGCCCCCGCTGCCCATGTGTTTAAGGCGTTCAAATCCACTCAGCTAAAAAGAAACAATACCGGTGGGTGCGTAATGACTCCATGTATGAATACAGGTTGTTGAAAACAGCTTAGTAGCGCTTGCTGCTCTTTCGCAGGCAAATCAATTTATATATGCAATTTACACGGACAATTCTGCAGGCCAATCGGTTTAATTAGACTTCTGTACTGGGCCGATACGCAACCCGGAAATGTTCTCTGCAGAATTACGAATGAATGAACGAACGGTGCCTAAATGTCTTCGCTGTACGAAATATAGCCCTGTAAATTACAATGAGTTTAGTAAAGAGACGCTTTGTTTAATTCCTCTGCAGATTATAGCCCGTCTGGCTGTCAGTTTCTTAAATGGTAAATTGGGTTGATCCCGGAGACAGCTTAGTAGGCAAGTGGCCTAATATGGTTTATTTAAAACCACCTGGGTTACGTGATACGCGTGCTGGTGGCCACTGCGACTTGTTGCCGAGTCGCTGTGGTACGAAACGTGCTGCAGAACACGGATCATTTACATGTGCGTAACCTCAACGCCAAATAATACAGCTCGCACATCTGGAGGAGAGCACCAGGCGCTCCTTACGCGTGCTCAAAAATAAAATTGCACATTTCGTCTGTCTTTTTGAGTAGCATTTCTATGAAATGTTTTACGGAAAGTTCGAATAACCCCGACTGCTACAAGTCCATCGGATGTGCGATCATTTATTTTTTGCCCTTTTACGTCTTTTGGTGCCGCGCCCGTTGCGGAATGCTTATTCACAACACGGTGGCAGCTGCGGCGATATTTCGTTGTCAGAGGATTAATTGACAGGCTTTCCTTCCGAAGTGTTTAGCTCGAATGGCAATCCACATTCTCTCCAACAGCCATCATATCGAGTGGCTGGCATGTGCTCTTGTGAAGAGTAGCTAAAGAACATTTTCTTTTTGTCATACGGGTCCGGAATAATCCGAAGCCGTCGTAGCTGGCACTTGCATGCTTTACTCTGCGTTCGGGCAACAGGAGGCTGAAACGCGTGGCGGAGGGCTGCGGCATTTAAAGAATGGTGCGCGCGTATGCGACCAAAATAATTATCTGAGAGAACCTGCGATGGTGTAAACTACTGCCTCTCTCTCAATGGTGCCTGTTACATGTTAGAGCGCAATATAGAATGAGTCAAATGAAAATAGTGAGCTCATTAGTGGCTCGGCGAGTCGTAATTCTCTGAAGGATATTATTAGCAGTTATTCTAGATATATGCATTTAGAAAATGTATTTAGCTGCTGCAGCACATGTCTGTTGGAATTACAGGACGCTTGCTGTAAATGAGTGGTGCGGTTTGCATAGAACTTAAATAGAAGCATATTGTGGACAGTTGCAGGTAAGCTTTAAAAACACGAATACTTCTACGTAAGAGTGTTCTAAGCTATGCTCAAGGCGCCATGCATACATCGATCTGTTATTACAGACTGTCACGTGAACGTTCGACCCTGTACTTATTGCGCTTGTTCATTATGTGTCGTAAAAAGCGTCATCATAAACAACTGACGGTTTCAACACCAGGTATTCCATTTGAGAGAAAAAATTCAGAAGTTACCGTTCTACCGCAATTCTATGTAACTTGGTATAGAGCTTGCGATTTCTTTCATTACGGTCACATTGCATCCGATGAGCTCAGCAATAAATAATTTGTAAGCATGCCACTTTTGTAAGCAGTGAAATAAGACCGTTCGATATGTGTTGTGGTTCAACTGTAGCGCTGTAAGTCCCATCCCCACTCGTTGCGTTTGAATTGGCTGCTGATGACGAGAACTACAAGCAGACACGCGTCGTCGGCAACAGTTGCAAGAGCTCCTAAAAAAAATGCCCAGCTATATGTCAAGTATCGAGCCACATTCTCTTGCGGATTATCGTTCACAACGGCGCACTCATTGTGAAACCGGGCGTGCTTCTATGACACTGAGGACATCGCCACTAGGGAGGAATGAGCTCTTCACAGCAGAGCCAGAACTTGTTGCAGACAGATCTGTTTAGTGTAGAGGAAAGTGTATTTTCGCGACTACTTGTAGATTCACATTTCGCGTCGCTGTCGAGAGGGTGAACGTAACATGTCAGCACTGCTGTGGAACCTCTCGTGAAGGCTCGTAAGAGCCCAGCTGAATCCTTCGCAAGCGGAGTAGCAAGCCTTGGCGATAATTTATTAGGAGCAGTTCGGAGCGCGAATTACAGTGATATCGTGCGAACAACCGCAACCATTTTTGGAATTTTTGAAATCGCAAGTTTTCACTGTGTGCATTCGGCTGAAGCTAGGATTACTCAGTAACTCAGAACTTTGTTTACTGTCGCAGTGGACGCGCATCCTCATGAGTCAGCCAACAGGTCCCACGTGGCTTGGATCAGCTGGTGTCTCTTACCTGTGCCGCCTGGCGGTGACGGAGGAGCACAACCTTGTGAGTGTTTATCTGCGTGCCGTTTAACTTGGCATCTTCGTGGTCCATGCCTAGGAGTTCCAGGTATATATGGGGTGTCCGAGATAACATGGAGCGATCCTTAAGAAAATATTCATCAATTTGAGCCAAGTGTATATTGTTAAGAAGGAAATGTGAGAAACACCAGTATGTTTTTCAGAACACAGGTAATTAAGCTTAGGTACATATCATATTTGCTAATTACTTTCCTGATCGCAACTCGTCACTTAGGAAGTCGTAGACGACTATGCGAAACATCGAGCAGTGATCTTTCTGGGAAACCAACATTGGAATGTTAAACAGACAAACAGGTAACCCATCGCCCTGATTTGCTTTCTCGCGTGCCTTGTGTGGGTAGGTGTCTAACGACGTGGTATTTTTAGCATTTAGCTCTTTTTTTAGTGGGTATGTATAAATACTTCAATGTACCTTGCTGAAAACGTCCCAGTCATTGTAAATCTGATACATGGCGCACTTGTTATTTTGTAGTGACGCAGTGCTGCGCGCACATCGTGCGGGTTTAGCGCGATGACTTCGTAAGCCTGCGTCGCGGCGAGTGTCGTTTAGGAGCCTCGTGAGACACTAAAATGAGGCGCGAGCGGCGGTCGTGCAACGCGCTAAGACCGCTGGAATGCGGCACGGCGTGCTACGTTGAAAAATATACGTCAGGAAAAACGCCGTTACCAGTTTGAGCATTACGGAATTCTGGAGCTTGCTTTGCATAATTAGTGGCCTCAGCTGGAATAAGACTGCTAGCTTTTTAGCACCATAGCAAGCTCGGCTAGCAGTGTTTTTCTGACAGTTAGTAAAAGTCTACTAGTGTCACATGCAATGGGGCGGCCCAGGAAAAGCTATCCTTAGTTGCGGCTGGAATCCGAGTCGCCTTGAAGACTTTGATTAGGCAGTCGGAATATATTTGCGCAAATAGCACGTCTTTCAGATTGTCTAACAAAACATGACGAGGGAAGCAGCAACTGGCTATTACTACGGAACCCATTGTGACTGCATGGAGATAGGGTAGTGGAGAGATTGTCCATCACTAGTACTCGAGCCAATATTTACCTCTCATATGTCTGAATATTGGTACAACTGTCACTAGCAATTTTACCCATTAGAGTCTACGGTACTCGAACTTGTACACTTGGTTTCGCATCGCTACATCTTGAACAGCTGAATATTTCCTTTTGTATATTTCCATTTCTTGTGCCCAAGGGGCACGCACATGTACACTAACGGTGGGTAGAATGTACTGTTTCGTCCATATGTGAAAATTTTGCGACAATTTCAGCAGAACTACAAATTCGCGACTAATTGGGATGAGTACTGGCTGTTCATTCATTTTTGCTTGCCAACTTTATTTGAGTTGTGCATTTTCCGGTGTTTAGTGCATACGGTGAGTGCGTTTGAACGAAAAAAGTGTCAAGTGTAATATGCGGTTTCATTATAAAGAATGCAACACGCGTTGAAAGTTTGGCGTATTTGATATAGCGCAATGAGCGTTAGGAGTTATAGTCGGAGATCATTCTTTTAGAAGAGTTTCGACATGAATACAGAGTTTTTCTTCTGAAGGAAGCCGTTTTGTTGCTTGCGCCATGCTGTGGATGCAGTTGAGAGTACACAAAACATAGCAGAGGGCATTGATATCTTGATTGAGTCGCTAGAACCAGCTGAAGGTACGGATGAGGAGGAAAGTGACGGCGATCGCACCGATGCTTTCGGCGTGCGCCACGTCTCCCGTTAATGTAGGTTATCAAAGCTTGCAACGAAATTCCGCCAAAATGGTTTCATTGCCATAGAATTATTGATGACACCTTAGTCGCACTCGCAATGCCGGCCTTGCTCTTGCCGTGCTTGCTAAGTGCCATTAAATATGAGTTCAGAAGCTGATGGCGGATGGTCGCGGTAACTACGCGAAAAATTTGGAAAGCTGCTGCGATGGCCATTTTGTCACAGCCGAGCATGTATCACGAAGACGTAGTGTGCAGCCACTTGGTGTCTCAAAAAATGGTGCTTCAATATATATTACAAAAATGCGTAAAAGCGCAGTGACATTGGCTGAGCAATTAAAACCGATGCACCCAATGCACTAGACGTAGTGTACTATTGTAACTTGAGGACCAATAAATATTTCTCGATAATTATTTGAAGATGTCATAGCTATGTTATTCTTTCACAGTTTACAAAATTTTATGAAAATCGCTTGGGCAGTTTTATGATGGGTTATGATGGGTTGACTGTGGAACATACCTTTTACTCAACTCAATTATTAGAGCAAGGGGCGCAATACCTCAAACCTGAAGCCCGTGACTTCATGATTACCACCGAAAGATTTTTTATGGCGCTTTAGTTTTGAACAAATTACATCAAACTACATGCAGACAGGCAGACAGGACAGGCCGCCATTGGAATATGAACCTGGCAACTTTTAACGCTAGAACGTTATCTAGTGTGGTGAGTCTAGCAGTGCTATTGGAGGAATTAGAGGGCAGTAAATGGGATATAATAGGGCTCAGTGAAGTTAGGAGGCTAAAAGAAGCATATACAGTGCTAAAAAGCGGGCACGTCCTGTGCTACCGGGACTTAGCGGAGAGACGAGAACTAGGAGTCGGATTCCTGAATAATAAGAATATAGCTGGTAACATACAGGAATTCTATAGCATTAGCGAGAGGGTGGCAGGTCTTGTTGTGAAATTTTATCTGATAAGAGGTACAAAATGAAGATTCTACAGGTCTACGCCCCTGCATCCAGTCATGATGATCAGGAAGTCGAAAGCTTCTATGAAGACGTGGAATCGGTGATGGGTAGAGTGAAAACAAAATACACTATACTAATGGGCGACTTTAATGCCAAGGTAGGCATGAAGCAGGCTGGAGACAAGGCAGTGGGGGAATATGGCATAGGCACTAGGAATAACAGGGGAGAGTTATTAGTAGAGTTTGCGGAACAGAATAATATGCGGATGATGAATACCTTTTTGCGCAAGCGGCATAGCCGAAAGTGGACGTGGAGGAGCCCGAACGGCGAGACTAGAAATGAAATACACTTCATACTCTGCGCTAACCCTGGCATCATACAAGATGTTGACGTGCTCGGCAAGGTGCGCTGCAGTGACCACAGGATGGTAAGAACTCGAATTAACCTAGACCTGAGGAGGGAACGAAAGAAACTGGTACATAAGAAGCCGATCAATGAGTTAGCGATAAGAGGGAAAATAGAGGAATTCCAGATCAAGCTACAGAACAGGTATTCGGCTTTAACTCAGGAAGAGGACCTTAGTGTTTAAGCAATGAACGACAATCTTGTGGGCATCATTAAGGAGTGTGCAATGGAAGTCGGTGGTAACTCCGTTAGGCAGGATACCAGTAAACTATCGGGGGAGACGAAAGAGCTGATCAAGAAACGCCAATGTATGAAAGCCTCTAACCCTACAGCTAGAATAGAACTGGCACAACTTTCGAAGTTAATCAACAAGCGTAAGACAGCTGACATAAGGAAGTATAATATGGATAGAATTTAACATGCTCTCAGGAACGGAGGAAGCCTAAAAGCAGTGAAGAAGAATCTAGGAATTGGCAAGAATCAGATGTACGCGCTAAGAGACAAAGCCGGCAATATCATTACTAATATGGATGAGATAGTTCAAGTGGCTGAGGAGTTCTACAGAGATTTATACAGTACCAGTGGAACCCACGACGATAACGGAAGAGAAAATAGTCTAGAGGAATTTGAAATCCCACAAGTAACGCAGGAAGAAGGAAGGAAAGCCTTGGGAGGTATGCATAGGGGGAGGACAGCTGGGGAGGATCAGGTAACAGCAGATTTGTTGAAGGATGGTGGACAGATTGTTCTAAAGAAACTGGCCGCCCTGTATACGCAATGCCTCATGACCTCGAGCGTACCGGAATCTTGGAAGAAGGCTAACATAATCCTAATGCATAAGAAAGGGGACACCAAAGACATGAAAAATTATAGACCGATCAGCTTACTGTCAGTCGCCTACAAAGTATTTACTAAGGTAATCGCAAATATAATCAGGAACACCTTAGACTTCCGTCAACCAAAGGACCAGGCAGGATTCCGTAAAGGCTACTCAACAATAGACCATATTCACACTATCAATCAGGTGATAGAGCAATGTGCGGAACATAACCAACCCTTATATATACCTTTCACTGATTAAGAGAAAGCGTTTGATTCTGTTGAAACCTCAGCAGTCATGGAGGCATTACGGAACCAGGGTGTAGACGAGCCGTATGTAAAAATACTGAAAGATGTCTATAGCGGCTCCACAGCCACCGTAGTCCTCCATAAAGAAAGCAACAAAATCCCAATAAAGAAAGGTCTCAGGCAGGGAGATACGATCTCTCCAATGTTATTCACAGCGTGTTTACCGGAGGTATTCAGAGACCCGGATTGGGAAGAATTGGGGATAATTGTTAATGGAGAATACCTTAGTAACTTGCGATTCGCTGATATTGCCTTGCTTAGTAACTCAGGGGACCAATTGCAATGCATGCTCACTGACCTGGAGAGGCAAAGCAGGAGAGTGGGTCTAAAAATTAATCTGCAGAAAACTAAAGTAATGTTTAACAGTCTCGGAAGAGAACAGCAATTTACAATAGGTAGCGAGGCATCGGAAGTGGTAAAGGAATACATCTACTTAGGGCAGGTAGTGACCGCGGATCCGGATCATGAGACTGATATAATCAGAATAAGAATGGGCTGGGGTGCGTTTGGCAGGCATTTTCAGATCATGAACAGCAGGTTGCCATTATCACTCAAGAGAAAAGTGTATAATAGCTGTGTCTTACCAGTACTCACCTACGGGGCAGAAACTTGGAGGCTTACGAAAAAGGTTCTACTCAAATTGAGGACGACGCAACGAGCTACGCAAAGAATGATAGGTGTAACGTTAAGGGATAAGAAAAGAGCAGATTGGGTGAGGGAACAAATGCGAGGTAATGACATCTTAGTTGAAATCAAGAAAAAGAAATGGGCATGGGCAGGACATGTAATGAGCAGGGAAGATAACCGATGGTCATTAAGGGTTACGGACTGGATTCCAAGGGAAGGGAAGCGTAGCAGGGGCGGCAGAAAGTTAGGTGGGCGGATGAGAGATTAAGAAGTTTGCAGGGACAACATGGCCACAATTAGTACATGACTGGGGTTGTTGAAGTATGGGAGAGGCCTTTGCACTGGAGTGGGCGTAACCAGGCTGATGATGATGATGATGATGACATGCAGATCGCTGTCTTGCGCAATTTGTTTTTCATGTGCACTGCGGTTAAGCAATTGCATCTGAGGCTCTTGAGCAGGTCGCATGCTTAATGTTGCGCAGCCATAGGCGTGTTGGCCTGCGGAAGCTACCAGAACAGTATACATTCATTTTTATATTTTTCAGAGAGTTATTTCGTGGCTATCACAAGAAAAGTGGGTTTATTTACATAATATACAATGGGCCAGCCACAACAAAGATTTCAGAAGATAGACTCACTTCGTCCTCGTCTTGTCCGCTCTACACTGTAACACATTTTCCTATATACGCAGAACTGGTTCATAACACTAGCATCCGGTGGCGAAAGCACAGACTCGGTGCAGGTGAACAAAGGCTACATAAAAAAGGTAGTACACATTAAGGGGCGTCCAGGGCACGATACGGCTTGGGACGGACAACGTGTACAGTGCCTGTGCGGGGATGAGCAGATGATCAAAGAAGCAGGGCAGTGATTTAATAAGTGGCATCAGTAACTGGGTGGCACACGCGATATGGACCGATGTATTGAAAGAATAGCTTTCCACACAGTCCGGCACATCATGCTTGGGGACCTGAGAACATAGTGGTGGGCTAGTTGGCACTGCATAACTTGTGGGCAAAGCACAAAAACCACGCAAGACAACAGAAGGGAACGCAGTAGTGCTGTGTCTTCGTTCGCTTCTGTTGTCCTGCGTGCTATATTGTGCTTTGCCTCTAGTTATGCAAGACCACATTAGGATAAGAGATCCAGGGAGAAAGTCGCTGGTCCTGTGGTGGCTGTTGTAGCGAGAGTGGTGGTGGACATCGGACTCAGAGAATCGAGTTAGAGCAACATTACGGGCATGGCCGGCACGCGCAATGGTTTCTCGAGCATATTCAGTAGGTGGGCCCCCAGAAGGCACCAGGATGTCCATGAGTAATTTATGGTAGCCACTGTATACGAAAAAAACGGCAAATAAGCAGCGTTATCATGCCTGGATGTGTTGTAAGCAAATGTCACAAAGGGCAATGCAACGTTCCAATAGTGGTAGTCATCAGACACATACATGGCCAAGATATCGTAAGTGTTGGGTTCAGGTGTCCTGTCAAGTCATCGTGTGATGGTAAGTCGTAGTCAATTCGTGTTGCATCGCGCACTATTTCAGGATGTAATCGATCACCCTCGACAGAAACTGTTTGCCCCGGTGAGTTTGCGGTTACCGTGGAGCCCCGTGCTGGGGTATGACGTTATGCATCAAGAAATCTACAACGTCAGTGGCACAGCTAGTGGGAAGTGCATGCGTAAAGGGAAATCGCGTCACGTAATTTGTGGCAACGGCGACCGACTCGACCCACTTGTTTTCAGATGTGGATAGGGGCAACGGTCCCCAGTAAACCGAGGCCCAGAGGTTGAAGATGGCCTGCAGGCGGCAGCGTCGACTTTTTGTGGTGCTGACAGAGGTCGCTCGAGCCCACGTAACGGCGCAATGAGCAGGACGTCCCACGCCAATCAAAATGGTGGCCTGCGTGGTCGTATGTGCATAACTCGCCGAGATGTCCCGCCATTGGTGTGTGGTGAAACTGGCCCAGTACACTGTAATGGAGGTGAGCCAGGATGACAAGCAATAGATCAGGACCGTCAGGGAGTAAACTGCGACGACATAACGCGTAGTTTTGAAACAAAAAAAGACGGAGGGAGAGATCAGGAGCCTGGGAGCCCCAATTGTCTATGATGCTGCGCAGAGACGCGTCAATGAAGTTGTTATTCGGCAGAAATCTTGAAGAGTTGAGACATGAAAAGAACACAAAGGCTGGCGTCGCTAAGGGCAGAGTCTGGTGGATCTATGGGATACCTGGGGAGGTAGTCAGCATCCTGGTGCAAGCGGTCAGACTTGTTAAGGCGCTATTCGAGTGTCCAAGTCGCAGTGTCCTATGACCCACATGGCCAGCGGGATCTTTGAGGGAAGAAAGCCAGCTGAGAGAATGGGGCTCAGTAATGATGGGGAAAGGCGGACCGTAGAGGGAGACAGACAACTCTTTCTGTGATCGAGTAGTTTCGCTCAGAAGGTAAAACAAAGCGGCTAGCATAAGCCGTACCACAGTCCTGACCATGCTGTGCTTGCGCTAGTAGGTGCAGATTCCGTGGCTACTGGCGTCGGTACGAATTTCTATGACGGCAGATATGTAGAAGTGAGCTAACACTGGTGGTGATGTCAACAATGCAATCAGCTGTAACAAGGCGGACGACTGTTCAGGACCCCACGAAAAAGTCAGTATTTATTATGAAGGCAGGTTAGGGGCCATGCAACTTCTGCAAAATCATTCACAAACTGCCGAAAATAAAAACGAAGGCGAAAGAAAGAATGGGCCTCCTGAGTACAACGAGGTGTAAGATAGTAACGGCGCTAGCTTTGGCCGGGTCAGGCCGCCTACCTGCAGCATCGATAAGATGGCCATGTACAGTGACCTCTCGGCAGCCGAAGCGGCATTTGACAGAGCTAGGTTGGAGACCTGCATTAAGAAGCACCAGCAGAATAGCCGAGTCTATGTAGATGACTGGAGAACGTAGGCAAGAATATGACATCATTGAGAAAGCACAGAGCAGGAGATAGCACAGGCAGATCCACCACTTGAGGCCGCCAAGAAGGAAATACATCATTCGTTCGAATGTAGATGGAGCATTGCACAAGCGAAATAACATATCTATGAACCGGTAGAGCCCATCGGGTGCTAAAAACTGTCGTCTCCCTGTATTTTTGTCAGCGGCCATTAGTCGATAGTCTGAGCGAAGGTTTATAGAAGAAAAGTACTGTGCGCCTTGCAGAGAATCGAGGGCGCCGTCAATTCACCGCAGAGCGTAAATCTTGTTTGGATGCCGATAGCTGACGCACGACCGCCAGGTATCGGCTTTTATGCGTTGCATATTGCAATCACTCAGTTCAGCCCTTGGGCGCGGCCGGGCAGCCACCATTGGGGGTATGAGCCACCATAGTGGCTCATACCCCTGCACTAGTTTTATGCGTTGCATATTGCAATCACTCAGTTCAGCCCTTGGGCGCGGCCGGGCAGCCACTATTGACCTTTAGCGCAACCACGTGACGTGACGTCATGACAGCCGGAGGAAAAGCTGGGCCCCAACACAATATGCAACGCATTCTTGGCTTAACCAAGCTAAGCCTGGCCATTTTTTTATAGCGAAGCTGTATACCTCTACAGTCCAAGGAAATTTTCGTGTCGTTGGCCTGGCTTAAGCAAGAGGCGAGCGCTCGTAATCGATAATTGCGCCCCCATGACTATAAGCGCCCAGAGAGGCACGTCGTTACTTCTAGGTACAAAACATCGAGTGGCCACGGTCCGCATATACGAGTTAATTAAAGGCTTCTTCGGCAATGCCTTTGAGGACGTGCCTCACTTTATCAGCGCCAGGCATCTTGTTGACCCGCCGAGAAAGTGCTAATACGTCGTGAATGTACACAACCTCCCATTTATAAGATGTTTGGGCCCACCATAAGTTTCTTCTTGGCGGCTCGCTGGTGCCGAACTGACACTCCAGAGAGTTCCTGCAGTTTTTGCTTGCAGAAGTCCCAACTCGTCAATTCCTCCTGTTGTGTTTAGAACCAAACACGGGCCGTTCCCTTGAGGTATAAGATGATGTTAGCCATGATTATGTCGGGTCCTACCTGTTGTTCTTGCAGGTTCGTTCGTATTCGATTAGCCAGTCTTTTACGTTGTAGGAGTTCCTTTTGGTCTGCCGGGTGCAGTCGTGACTGAGCCCCCTTCAGGACACATTCGCAAGTGCGAGGAAACGCCCGAATGCCTGTCCTTTGACACCATGGTGTTAGCCCCGGGGCGCCGCGGCCGCGTCCCGAGGCGTCATGTTACGCGGCTCTCCGATTGGATCGTGGGGCTGGACGTCGGAAAGAATCCTTGACTGGGGAGCGTTGTCGCAGTGCGTGCGGCGTCGAGCAGCGGGAGGGACGAGCGCCTGTCACGGGAGGCAGGCGGCAAGGAACGTGAGCCGCCATTTGATTGTGTCTCCAACGCACCCCGGCCTTTATAGTGACATTCACATGCTTTGCCAGCTTGCGTAAGTTTGGCTTGATGAGTGGCTCTGCGATCCGCCCTTGCGGTAATCGCAGGCGCTCATTGCGTCACATTCTCCGTGTCCGAAGCATCGCTGACCAGATTCGGTGGCGGGAAGCGCTAGGTAGTGTCTGCGAATAAATCTTGGCCCGCGCATGCAAACCATTGTTCGACGTGGCGTGGAACCTGCTTTCTCCCGTAATCGGCATCCGCGGGCACTGAGTGTGCTCCGTGCGTTTAAGAGCAGTTTTGTATTAACTGGCACGACATTCTAACTATAAATGCTATAACTGTCATGGACGCCTCATGGTCCTGGTGGAGAGCTCCACACGTACGGCCAGAGCCGGCCAGGTATTTCTGCTTGGTGCTCTGACTCGCGGCGGGCTTATCGCCGTACAGCGTCATTCGCCGGAAAGCCCCATTTTCAAGGCCAATTATCCTCGCCGTGCGGGGAGACGTAGAGTTAGCCAACATTTTTGGCGCCAACATGGGGCAGTCTTTGCATTGCTGCCGTGTGTGCCAAATCGAGCACTCGTGGGATTGGTTTGCCGTGCCATGTTTTCCAGCTTCAAGGACTCGTCACTGCTGATGAGTCTCCGCGTATGTAGCTTTGTTCCATTACTCAGCTGATGCTGGTGTTGGGCGAGGAACAGCTCCACTCCTTGAGCACGAAACAGGGAGTGCATACTTAGCTGGCGCAGACAAAATAGATATGCGTGATACGTCTGCGCCGCTCCACGAAGGGGTAGATCTCCCATTGTAACGCTAAACAATGACCTTGCCGCCATGGAAGAGGGTGGAGTGCCATGAACCCGGCCCGCATTAAAGAGCTACGTGGCTGTGGATTGCACCACCGACGGTGAGCGTGGAGTGAGTGTGGAGTGGCCACGTTCAACGAGTCCCGTTGTGCGAGGTGGGGAGGTAGCCTCGAGTGGCGTCCTGTTGAGCGAAGTACTGCTAACCAAACTCAGTTCGGTTAGCGATACTTAGCTTTACTATTAGCGGTACGGGAAGAGTAGCGGATGCCCCAACACGCTCGAGTGCGACCGGCAAGCGCTCCTAGAAGGTCGTGCGCACCAGACGCGGGGGCGCTGCGTAGCGAAGCCATGTGATTAATTAAGTCGCTTTCTAGTGCCCTCCGGACTTCCTTGGAGGCGCCAAGGCACTTGTGGCCGGTGGTTAAGCTGACAGTGCCCACGTATCACGGTTACGCGAATGCGATTATTGTCGCACACTTCCTCCGCAGTTTTGCGCACTATTTGGCACCTTTAGAGCTTGATGACCGCGAATTGGTCGCTCGTGTTGTGCCCGTTGCTCTTACGGAGCAAGCCGCCCATTGGTTCCGGCTTTCCGGAGGATGCGGCGCAAGCTCGAGTTAAGAACAGAAGTCCCAGACGAATCGCTTCTCGAGTATGTGCGAGCGATGGAGGAGCTGTTTCGGATGGCGGAGCCGACCACCTCAAACGACGAGAGTTGAGAGGGCCATAAGGCAGGCTCACCGGATCTTTGCGGCCTGCCTGCCGCAAAGTTCTGTTCAAAATTCGTTCAGTGATCTGGTGATAATGGCCGCCGATGACAAGCGCATATCAAGTGACATGCTGGCCTTGCGTGCCTAGCGCCCTCCACGCCTGCGAGCGAAGCATTGGAGACGCTTCATGCGTGGACAGGAACATTCATTCGCGCCAACAGCGATCGATTGCGCAATCCATCTTTGCGGTGGGCGTAGAAAATCGGCAAGTTTGGGGTATCGGCGAACGCGCCTTGGATCCACATGCGTACGTGCCGTCCTTTAGCCAGTGCGGTGCACAGGCCCTAAAACACGCGTAATAACTTGCAGCTGCGCGCGCCATGCAGAAGACGCATTTTCCGAACGGCCCGAGGGCAGCGCATGCGGCGGAGTCGGTGTTTCTGTGGCAGTGAGCTGAGGCACATTACTCTTCACTGCACCAGAAGTCCCCACCGCCAGGGAAACTGAGCTGGGCATCTTCTTTTCTTTCTTTCTTTCGTTATTACACACACATACATTTCATTATACAAAATACACACAACTTGTATGGTTCCATAGGCAAATACTAGTACGGGGCCCATTTCAGTATATACCTTTACGAAACTGTTGCAAAATAATGCTAATAAAGAGTCTTCAATATATTAACAACGAAGATAAATATACAACACTTTGCAATAAATACAGGAATATTGAGTAATAGTAGTACATGGATTTAAAAAATGAATACTCATGGTATAGGTATTTTATCAGTCTTTTCGAAAAGTTAGCAAAGAGAGCAGGAAAATTGCAACACTTCGCAATAAACACAAGAAATACCTGGTGAAATAATAGTTGTACATGGTTTAACGAAAAGGGAACACAAATATCAGTTTAGGAAGCGGAGAGAATAATTTCGAAATTAAACTTTTTCATTCCTCTCAGCAAGTTCTTGAGTTCTTTATATAATGCCGAATAACATTCTATACCTTCACTCCAGCATACTGTAGCGGTCGTTTAGCATAGGTGTTTTTTATTTGCGGTATATTTAAGTTACCAAAAGTTTGGTCCCTAGTGGGGCAATGTGGGGTGCAGAGTAACGAAATATAAAATGGCTTGTTGTAGCCTATAACATTGTTAATACATGTGGCTAATCGTAGTTGCCGTACGAAATCAAAAGGCAAGATTTTTTAGCCAAGGAAACAGGGGTTTGCTTGGTTCATAGTATCGCGAGAAAGTTTGTTTTGGCAACCGTCGTACTGGCTCAAGGTAGGAGTTATATGTTGAGCTCCTGGATTCTACATAGCGCAAGTGGCAGTTCACTAGAGTAAAGTATAAAATACGGAGTATTGAAACGTCAAAGTATTCACGACCTTGCACGAGGGCAAGACAACTTGAAGCTAATTTAGAGCAGACAGCATCTAGCTGAAGCTGCCAATTTAAGCAGCTGTCTCGAATGACACCAAGGTAGGAGAACGAGGGAGTAAGATCGAGGGGGCAATTATTAATACGCAGTATCATATCATTAAGTGGAGTAGTATGATTTCGGGAATGGAATACAATGCATAAAGTTTTACTAGGATTAATGGTAAGCTTGTTAGCAGTAAACTAATCAGCAATTTTGGCTAGTTCAGTATTCATCATTTGTTCTATATCTGAAATATTTTCACCAGTAATAATAGAGGCGGTGTCGTCAGCACGGTCGGGCGTGAAAACACGTCCGACGGAAGTGATGGTCGCCCCGTCTGTGTGCCGTGCGGGCTTACCCGCAGATTCATTCGTAGCATTCATCTCTGCCACTATAGCAGGTCGTGAATTTGCCGCGCTCCTCGACACGGGTCAGCGTCTCCTTGGAGACGACGTTTTGACCATCTTGCAGCAGCGCTTTGTTCGCTTGAGAGAATGCCGACGACTTCTAACCTAGCCAGCGGCTCCGTCCTTGTGGGCAGGGCAGCAAGGCTGACTGTTCGCTGGGATAAGGAAAGGAGGCGCTATCGCTTCAATAACTAGCCCGGTTAGAGTGTGCCCGTGATTTCGGATAGCGACTTCCTTCGTAAGACCCACAGCATGGTCGGCATTAAGAGTCCGCTCTCAAGCTTTGCGCTGACCCTCCTGCATGTGCTGGCACGGGGCGAGTGCCTGGCCCGCACGGCGCGCTAGATAAAGGCGCCCAGCCCTTTCTGGCGCAGGCTGTTGCGTGGTCTGTTGCGTCGTTCAGAGCTCAGGTAAGCGTGCCTGCGCGAGGAGGCATGTTCCAGCATTTAATCGCCCGTGCGATAGGATTAGACCTCAAACAGAAATCTGACATGTCCGAAGTGCTATTCAGCTATCATGACCTGTTCATGGAAGACCTACGTTGCACTGACCTTGTGCGTCCCAAGATCGAGACTGCAGATACGCGTCCGTTGAAGTGTAACCCCAAGTCTGTTAGCCTGTCCAAGAGACAGACTATAAATGGTGTGCTTAACGAGGTGCTGGTAACCGGCGTCGCCGGGCGTTTTTGACAGCCCCTGGGCGTCCCCTTTCGTTCTGGTTCCGAAAAAAAGGTGGTAGTTTCCGCTTTTGCGCTCATTACCATTGACTGAACGCAATTACCCATAAAGATGCCTAACCATTAGCAACATTAAAGACAATTGTGGTCAGCCTAGGTTCAACGAAGTATTTCACGACTCTGGTCGCTGCTAAGGGCTACTTACAAGTATAGATGGAACCTGAGGACTCAAGCAAAGGCCGCTTTCACGTGTCATCGTGGGCATCTTTAATTTTAGCATATGCCTGTTGCTCTGTGCAATGCCCCAGCCACATTTCAGAGGCTAATGCATCGGGTTGTGGGCGATGCCAAATGGTCCCATGCGATGTGCTACTTCGACTACATCGTGACCTACTAACAAAAGTGTGTGTGCTGTGCTATGTGCTCTCTCTCTCTCTCCCCTTCCTAATCTTTCATCGCCCCCATCCCTCTCCCATGTGTAGGGTAGCAAACCGGTTAAGCTAAACTGGTTAACCTCCCTGCCTTTCTTTCTCCACTTTTCCCTCCTTCTTTCTTTTGAGGAGCACATTCGCCATGTCGTGAACATACGTATGCGGGTCAAGTCAGTGGGCATGACGCTAAATCCGGCAAAGGCGCAAGCGGTGCAAACAAGAGTGCAGTAGTTTGGGTTCAACCTGAAGGGAGGCTCCACTGAGCTGAATTTAGAGGAGTTCCAGGCTCTCCTAGATTTTCTCGTTTCCAAAGACGTACGCGGCCTCCGCCGCATCATTGGAATAGCGCATTTCTATCGGCCATTTATTCCATCCTGTGCGAGGCTAACAAAGTTGCTGGGGAAGTCTGCTGAGTGGGGAGGAACGGGAGCGAAGGGGGTGTTCCTTGACTTGTCCCGATCCATTGCCGAGGCAGCGCGCCTCAGATTGGCTGATCGGACCGGGGAATTCGTCGTTCACACTGACGCGAGTAACTTGGGATTGGAGGCTGACCTCCTTCGGGAATTCGATGGTGTCTTGCACTCTCTGACCTTTGGCAGTCGGGTGCTGCTTCCTGCAGAGAACTACTCCGTGGCGGAAAAGGAGTGCTCAGCGACTGTGTTTGCACCGAGGTGGTTCGACGTCTATTTACACGGCAAGAAAATCGCCATGCAGACGGATCACAACGCACTCAGCCGGCCCATGAGGCTTCGCGAACATGCGGGTCGCCTGGCGCGCTGGGCACTTCTAATACGCCACTAAGAGTTTTCGGTCGAGTATCGAAACGGAAGCATGAACGTCGTCGCAGGGCCGCTATCGGGCGCGCCGCTTCCCTACCCGGCTAGTGCCGGAAGCGAAAGACTGAAGCCGCCGCCTGTGCGAGGGGTAGGGTAGCCGAGGGAGAGAGGTAGGCCGTTTCGTGGCCCTGCTGGAAAGAGGAGGCTGCGGCGAAAGAGGTTTTCAACGTTGTACTGCCAGGCGGCAACCAGAGTGCCCCCTCATTGGGGGCAATAGTTGTAACGGAGCCAAAGTTAGGCATTGTGAGAAGATCGCCAGGCGCTAGCGGTAAGAACCGTTCACCGCTGTGTCTTTATTGAATACGATGTCACCGCGCACGATGTTCTCGCTCGTGTGCAGAGGGGCTTAGGCGTCGAAGGGCAGCCGTGCACCGCGACACAGGAGAACGTCGTCGCAGACGCGCTTTCGCGTGCGCCGCTTCCTCACCTGGCTAGTGTCGGAGGCGAGTCTGGTGGAAGTAATGGAACCGGCTCTTCCTCTAAACTTACGGCGATTATAATAAGCCGTGAAGAGCTTCTAGGGGCCCAGCAGGAGGATCCAATTTGCAAGGAAATAGTTGGTAGAGTAGCAGAAACTGAGCGCCTCAATGTTGCTGGTGTTCCAACGAGCACAAAAGGGCCCGGGCCCGTTTATATTGCTGGTAGTTCCGAAGATTCCTATTTGCTGGTGCACGATGGGCTCGTGCTAAGATATATTGCTACCGACGGTGAATCTATTCACCCGTTTAAGGTGGTGATAATGAAAAATCCGAGACGTGCGCTTTTACGTTACGCTCACGGTGGCTGGCTGGACCCGGGCTGGACACCTGGCTGGACACCTCAGTGGCTCAAAAGTCTTTGCAGGACTCAGCCACACGGTCACCTCGCCCAGTATGAACTGGGATGTTTTCTGGTATTGCCGGATCTGCCACGTCTGTTACATGCTGAAATCTCGCGGTGGCCGTCCGCCGGTTTTAAAGAAGGCGATTGACTCTCGGCGGCCTTGGCAGTTCGCTGCCTGCGACCTAATGGGACATTTTCCAAAGCGTAAGCAAGGCTTTCAGTACCTTTTGGTAGTGGTCAATGACTTTACAAAGTGGGTGGATCTTTTGTGCACGGCAAGGCGATGGTCCGGGCAGTGTTGGACAAACTGATGGAAGTTTTCAAGCGCTTTAGATTTCCGAAGTGCTTGATTACTGACAATGCGTCTTATTTCAATTCCCGGGTGTTTCGCGAGACTTGTACAGCAGTTAAGATCGAGCATCGCCTAAGATCGCCCTACCAGCCACAATCCTACCTCACGGAACGCTTTAATCGCCCTGTGAAGTCAGTCCTCACTGCTTTTGCCAAGAACCAGAAGGATTGGGCAGATCACGTTAACGTGATATAAAAGATACTCTGTATGAATTAAAGGACCTCAAAGAGGACCTCTGGCGAAGATTAAAACAAAACGAGGAACTGAAAGTTGAAAATGCCACAATATTGCGCAGGAACGAGGTGGTCGAGCAGTATCAGCTTTAAGACAATTTGGAAATTAAGGGTGTTTCTACTAATAAATGGCCGCTTGAGGCTGTTAGGAAGATTGGAGTAATTGTGCACGAAGAGGTTTCTGAGGAAGACATCGATATACGCCATATAGTTGCCACTGCTCTACGTGACGTAAGCACATAATTGCTCGATTTGTACGAAGAATGAAGAGGAATGCCTTGTTGAGCAAAGGAACTCAGAATTCATAGTACGGCACTAGGTAGTCGGGGGTCCTCGCCAGTGTACATCAATGAAGACGTTTTTTGGACACAAGATACACATGCCATCTATCTGAATTAAAGAAATTTCGAAATAAGTTAACTGCTACTCTTAGACAAGCCAAAAAAGATTACCTTCTGAGGTTGTTTAATCCTGAAGCTATAAAGCGAACTGATATCACGTGGAGAAACCTTAGCACAGTGCTAAGGACGTCAGCATTCAGAGGGCGAACGAGAATTGATAATTAATGGGGAACGTTCATCAGGCGCGCATTTGGCAAACGCTTTTGATAATTATCTTGTGTCCCTCGTAAATAGTTTGCACGATCCACGCTCCGCAGAGTACCTCAATTCCAGAAATTGTGATAGTGCTTTTTTTACTTCCGACTAGCGCCGAAGAAATTTATCTCACGTTCTCCGACCTCCGAAATAGTAAAAGCTGCGATATTGATGACCTGCAAATACGCCCCGTAAAACACGTTTTTGAACTGATATGCCCAGTTCTTGAGCATGTGTATAATCTGTGCTTTGTCAACGGTATATTTCCCAAGCGCATGCAGCTCGCAAAGGTTACAGTGCTCTTCAAAACCGGTGATAAAAACAACCTGTTCAACTACAGACCAATACCCATTTTGCCTGTATTTTCAAAATGCCTAGAAAAATTTGTAACACTGAGAATGACCGCTTTCTGCGAAAAACACAATATTATTACTGACTGTCAGTTCGGTTTCCGGAAGGGTCGCTCGACAGAGTTAGCTCTACTAACACAAAAGGAACTAATACTACAAGCATTTGAGCAAAATTTTGTGACACTCGGCGTTTTCATCGATTTTTCAAAGGCCTTTGACACAATTAACCACACCACTCTGCTAACAAAACTTGAAATTTACGGTTTCAGGGGCCCCTTCCTTGGCTTAATCAAAAGCTCAAAAGGTCAGGTGACAAAGGATTTCAGTAAATAACTATTTCCGATAACTTACCCATTCATTCTGGCGTACCTTAATGAAGCCTTCTTGGACCTTTGTTATTTAACATTTAAGTAAACGACATAATCAATATTGACACCACTGCCCGATTCATCATATACGCTGATGACACTAGTCTGTTCTTTACATCTGGTTGTGGAAGGGACCTGTTGGCCCTTGCGAATGCTGCTTTAAGTGAACTTAATCGATGGAGTTCATTGAATTCACTGTCTATAAATAAAAACAAGACAGAGGCTGTACTTTTTCAACCTAAAAACAAAAATGTCCGCATTGACGGTCATTTGCTAATGGGTTCCTCGATTATCAACATTGTGCCATCCATTAAATGTCTCGGGGTCGTATTTCAAGAAAACTTACTTTGGTATCTTTATACAGACTCAGTTGCTAACAAAATCGCTCGTGTTGTGGGAATACTAACGAAACTTCGATTTTTTCTTCCCTTGAGCGTGAAAAAATTGTATTATAACGCTCTCTTCCTGTCCCATCTGAATTACTGTCATTTAGTCTGGGGAAACACCACGATGTCTAACATCACAAAGCTTATTCTATTGCAGAAGGAAGCAGTGTGCGCTATCGCCAATTTTTTATATGACGCTCATACGCAGCCTCTTTTCAGCGCCCTTAATTTACAACCGATCACCTCCATATACCGTAGTATTTTACTCAAGCGTTTCACTGCTGCGAAAAAACAGAAAACGAAATTTTTCGAGCATTTATCTCTATTGACAATGAATTCTAACATTTACAACACACGTCACAGAGAAAAATGGTACGTTCCTAAAGCTGCACTAACTACGGTCAACAGATGTTACGCCACACACTGCCATCTTTGTTAAACTCATTGGAAACTCAATAGACACCTATCTCTCCTTTTATTGGGCTCATTGTGTATTCCTTTCTTTTTCTTTTTTTTTCCTCTGGTATACACTGACGCCATGAATGCTTAACCAATTTTCTCTGCTTGTCAATAACTTATTATTTATAGATGTGAATTTCAAGGCTGTATTATTTGTATCATTTTATACTATTCGCTTTCTGTAATACAATTTCTTGCAGCATTATATTGTTGATTTTTTTTGCCCGTATGCATTTCTGCTATGCAATGTTCACTAATGTTCACTTTTTTTTTCTCGTTTATCCATTATTGTATGTTTGTGTTGTCTTTATTTTGCACAGTGCCATTTTTGTAGGGGATACAGACCCCGTCAAGCCGATTTCATTTGGCGTTTTGTCTGTACTCCTGTCATCTGTACATGTATAGATGCAAATAAACTTGAATTGAAAAAAAAGAACACGGTAAACAACTTGAAAGGGAAGCGCACTGGAAGTTTGTTTGGGCAGCAGGCGGAAGGTATTCACTCGCAGAAATTAATGTTTGGTTGTGCTGAAAATAACCACAGCTTTTGATCTAGATAACATGACCATAGAGACGGAGTATAGATAAACCCAGCAATGTTCCAGTAATGACACTCTTGTGTTGCTATGTAAATGGATAACCGCTATTACTATGCCATTCACTATTTAAACAGATTCTTACACGACGCACGTAAACGCCTAAAGCTAGTTCATATTAACACACGTGGCCTACGAAATAAGAACAGTTGCTTGATTTTTTCAGTTACCTTTCTTTCAGTTTTGACCTAGTTTCGTTCTGAGAAACGTGGCTGGCGTTTGTTGAAGACCCTCCTTTTTGTGAAGATTGCACGTATAATGGTCTAGTGCGTGCCAGGGGGAAAGGATGTAAAGTGGCTATTTATGTTGAGGAATTACTCAGCCATGAAGTCATTCCCGAACTTTCCACAGTAAACAATAACATAGAATGTCTTATGGTAGGCCTTCAAATGGCATTATTTATTGTGGTTTATAGGACATCCTTGAACAGCAAGCTTGAATTTATGGAGTCAACTGAAAGCATGTTAGGTTACTTAGGTTACTCTGGATTACCTTTAGCGGTAATGGGTGACGTCAGCATAGGCACGCTTACATTTGACGCCCCAGCCAGACAGTTAACGGCGCTCGTGACTTATTTCGCTTGTGAAAGCGTTGTCACGGAGGCAACATGACTGACTGATGAAACAGCAACTTTGCTCGATATCTGAATCAAGAACATGTGCTTGCCATTGTGCGTTGCTGGATTACTTTCACTAGAGATGAGCGATCACCTGCCCACGTTCTAAGGTCTTCCTTTGTCTGGTGATCACTATCTGGCTAATAAAAAAGAAAATCTGTTATTTCCTAAAATCAAGACTGCCCATTGGCTATTTCGTCACCGAGCTATTGAGGAAAACTAGGAATGCATATTTAAGGAAGTGGGCCTGAACTTGGCATATAACCTATTGATCGCAAAACTAAAAAAAATGCTATGATCTTTCTTTATCTGAGGTGCTAAAAATTTTCAAAGGAAAAAAGATAACGAAGCATAGAGTACAAATGCTTTATAAAAACAAAGAAATACCGTGTTCTTTGCATTTATAAAATACGTGACATCAGTATATTAATTGAGTTCAAGAAGTTCAGAATCCAGCTTAGTCGTGAGTTGAAATGCGCCAAAATGAACTATTACGAAAATATTTTTGACAGAATAAGCAATGATCCAAGGGCAATCTGGGACGAGGGTAGAGGATTGTTGGGTGAGAAAATGTACCACGGTGTAACAGCTATAGAGGCAGAAACGAGTGTCTTCAGTGGCTGTAGCACAGCAACGGCAATGAATAATTACTCCGTGACTAGCTGTGATTCCCATGATGCCGGTGACGGAGATGCAGCTCATCTATTGTTCAATAATTACAGCATTTCCAGCATCATTCTATAAAACCGTGTCACATGTCATGACATTGTAAACAAGATCAAGAACAATTCTGCTGCTGGATATATGACGGAGTAAAACCTGTACCGATAAAATACGTGACCGACGTAGTATCAGCTTCCCTTGACGATATTATCAGCCTGTCCTTTACTACGGACATTTTTCCCAATAACTTGAATATTGCACGGGTATGTCCTATCTTTAAAGTCAACCCAAAGGCTCAAAAAGAGACCAGTGGTTCGAAAATGACTGAGACACAGCAGAAAGTCACACCAAGATTATCGTCTAATATTATTTCTTCCTCTTTTGTGAAAAGTATATTGTCACTAACAGTTGAGTGGAGGTACTTTAATCAGTTTACGTTGGGCGAACATGTGCCCGACATGCAGCCAAGCGAGAGTGTTACTTCAACGTAGACAGTCTTTTCGCAAGAGTTCCGCACCCCGTCTTCTTTCCTCATGTCCCGCGCTGATGACACGCTGCTCCGATTGCACTTGCCTTGTGAGCCCGCGTTGCCTCCTTGAATGCCACTATCTTTCTGAGGTAGCAGTAAGCAACTGAACGTGCACAGGAGGCGGCAGGCGCGCCTGATTTGAAAGCATCTTGTGTCAATATGAAAGCACAATTATATCGGCAGCAGAAGTTTTTGATAAGTTTATTGTTACAAATGATGTCAAATATGGGTTTAAAAAAATCTGCCAATATCGATGGGATCGCGTCACAGCTCAACAATTTTATCGCGCACGTAAAGAACAACTACATCACTAAGGTACAGCTTGACAATTCACGCCACACCTCTCGGAAGAAGGCGCAGATAAACAGCCACAACGACTATCGCTCCGTGTCGCCCACTCACGATCGCCGACGCGAATTCGAGTCCAACGACGATGGCGACTCCTAACCACAAGGCAAAAAACCAGTATTCAATTATACGCATATGGCATTGGAACTGTCGATCATACCGCCCTCGGCACTCTAACCTGCAGGAATTTGTCAAGCTGAATCAACCCGACGTCATAGCACTACAAGCAACCAACACACAGCATGGCTGACTGCAAGGATACACCACATAAGCACAAATCCAAGGCACTGCCTTAGTGTTCAGGAAAACTCTCACAGCCCAAAAACACGACGTAGAGAGCAGCCAAACAGAACGCACAAAATCGACGTTTTACCCGAACGAAGGACGCGCAAAAGCCTATTCGTGGCTAGCGTGCACAGCCCTCTCACGCCCAACTACCGGACTTCTTTCAATTTGTACGAGAAATCAGGAAATCCACGAATGGACACCAACTCGTCATAGTGGCGGACATCAACAACTCACACAAGACATCGGGCTATCGTACCACCACAGAAAAGGTACAAGAGTGCCCGATGCCGTCCAGCAACACACTCACCCTCTGGAATAATCCTCCCTAGGCGACGAAAATTGGAAACAGCCTCTCCAAGGACACAAACCCCGACCTTGCCCCTGGTCAGACTGGAGTGCGGGCAGACTGGAGACACGCATCGCTCTCTTTACCTACAGGCTCAGGAATATGCGGACCACCTCGTCAGGCAGAAGTGGCACGCTTTCTGTGACAAGCTACAGGGGACCCTGAGCCGTAAGAGGCTCAAAAAGAGACGAGTGGTTCGAAAATGACTGAGACACAGCAGGAAGTCACACCAAGATCATACAATCCGATGCCGATACGACCGCGGTCGACGCGCACCTTTTCCATCTCTGGGAGGCCAGAAGTGGCATCCTGAAGAGATGGAAGCGACAAAAGCTTGAAAGCAAGCTAAAGACACGCATCATTCTCCTTACCTAGCTGGCTATGGACTGTGCGGACCACCTCGTCATGCAAAACCGGCACGCTTTCTGTGACAAGCTACAGGGGACGCTGAGCACGAAGAAGACCTGGTAGCACCTACGTGCATTCCTGGCCAATGAACCGACCAAAATGAAACAGAAGAAACATCTCCACAGTCTTATCCACAACCACGCCAGATCAAAACAATTACTCCTGCGAGAAATAAAAAATAAGCGATGCGGACGTGCACCCTCTTCCGCGTTAACTCGCAGCAAAGAATACTCCGGGAAATCCAATCCAGAACTCGGCCGACTCTTCACGCAGGCCGAACTCCATGTAGCCCTATCCAAGCTGACTAGAAACACCAGCTCCAGTAAAGGCCGGATCATTAACAAACACCTCGGCAACCTACCGCAGCAGGCTACCGAAGCTCTATTCCCGTCACTACGAGTGCTGGGAGAAAGAACTACCTGCTGTACGCAAGCACTCTGAGATAACCATGGTCCTCAAGCCCAACAAAGCTCTCAGCTTCGAGAACCTACGTCAGATCTTGCTCCACTCGTGCGTGGGAAAGCTTTTCGAACATATGGTACACGACCGCATTACCCAAAACCTGGAAGACAACGGTCATCTACCGGACACCATGTTAGGCTTCAGGCAGCACTTCTGAACGCAGAACGTGCTCTTACAACTAAAAGGAGGCCTCCTAGATCAACTAAACATTCGAAGCGAATACTGCATAGTCACTGTAGACATCAATGGAGCCTCTGATAACGTTACCCACGACGCGATCCTCCACAACCTCGAAGGCACCGGCTGTGGCACTAGGACTTTCGCCTACGTCAGAAACTTCCTGATGGACCGCACCGCAACCGTCGGGATCAGCAACGCCGACAGGGCAAGCTTCCTACTTTCCAACAAAGGTACCACGAAAGGGTCGATCACTTCGCCGCAACTCTTAACAAAGCTATGATCAAGCTACCCAAACTCCTCGAGACCATACCAGATCTGCGTCAAGCCATGTATGCTGATGACATCACGCTCTGGACCAGAGCTACAAACACTGGAAGGCGAGAAAGCAGGTTAGAAGAAGCCGCAGACACCATCGAAAGCTATCTCTGTGATTGCGGCCTCTGCTGCGTCCCCGAGAAGTATGAGCACCTCGTTCTGAAAGAAAGAACGATGAGAGGCCGGCCACCCAGCTGCGAAGAGCCGGACCCCAGCATCACCATCAACCGCACAACAATCCAGGAAGTCGACACTATACGAATACTCCACATCCACAAGGGCGGATCGAGAGCTGCCAGCCTACGGAGACTACATCGCACCCTTTCGCAACTCGCACACCTAGTGCAAAGGCTCTCAGGCCAAAGAAGCGGGCTCAAGGAGTATGATACGCTAAGAATAATGCAAGCACTGCTCACCAGCCGCATCACATACGGCACGCCGTACCTGGATTTGAAGAACGCTGAAATAGAAAAGCTCAACATCATAAGGAAGGCAATAAAAGTCGCCCTGGGACTCCCCGCAATGGCCTCCACAACAAGTCTCCTTACGATGGGCGTCCACAACACGTGGCAAGAGCTCGCCGAAGCGCACAAGAACGGCGTACTGGAACGACTCAAGCTCACGCCCACCGGGATATCAGTACTCCGACACCTGAACTCTAAAGTGAGACGTACGTCGCAGACACGGACCACAAAGAGCTAATCCCACCGGACGTTTGAGAGTGCATCTGCAGCGCACGTATCCCGCGCAGCATGCATCCGATATGCCACAAGAGCTGAAGACAGGCTAGAGCCAAGGCCATCAAACGAAGATTTAAGCATGACCCGGTCGCCCGCTACACCGACGCGGCCAAGTATCCGCATCGAAACGCGTACACTCAGCGTTGTACACTCCCGGCGCTGTGAGCTGGCATCGGCAACCTTGAAGGGACGTAACCCAGAAACGACTGAAAATGCGGCAGCGCTCGCACCTACCCCACAGGCACAAACGCAGCGGTTGTATTCACCGACTCTCGAGCCGCCCATACAAACTGCTCGCAGGCCGCATCTCGGCCGATGCACTGAAGATGCTAAAGCGACGAAGCACTCCGCTCCCGTACATCTGCGTAACGTGGGTACCCGGACACGAGGGACTACAGGCGAACGAAGCGGGTCACGTCGCTGCCCGCGAGCGCGTCAGCCGGTCTCCCGTCGCCCCACGCGCTCGCCGACTCATGACAGAAGAGGCGGAGGCCGTACCCACCATCTATCCGGCCTTATTACAACACTACATGCTCGAGCGTGAAGTGTACCCTTCACTGCACCCTAAACTCGGCAGAGAAGAAAGCATGATCGTTAGATGCCTGCAAAGTAACACGTACACTCACAGAACGATAATGCGCGCCTCTAGCCAACGCTCCACGGCTACCCTCTGCCAATTCTTCAATGATGCCGACGCCCTGACACTTGATCCTTGAATGCCCGTGGCAGGAAGGCAACAAAAATAGAACGAGCACAAGAAACAAACGAAGACCCCCTATTCGAAATGTGCAAGGCCGAGCTCTCCCTCGGGGAGCTGCAAGACCAACGACAACTCGTCGCCAGGGCCAAGAGGGCTGCCGAATCCAGAGAGTTCCTGGACTAAGGAGCCTTCCCACCTTGGGGTGATACTGGGCCACGCTGTTTCGAATAGTAAACGTCTCTTTCTCTCTCTCTCTGCCGAGCTAGTATTGCTTAAATTTGTATCGTGTGTGCGTCGAGAAGCGACGCTCCTACTTCTGACACCATGTATCAGATGCGACACATCACCAACAAAGAACGATTATTAATAAGATGAGGTAGGTATATATATAGATATATAGTACCCTGCATGATAAGCGCGGGTAGTCTTTGTCTAGCTCAGTCGCATGGTGGTAGCGGCGCATGCGCTCGCATGGCACGATACACGATACACGATGCACGATACATCTCCTTCCAGGCACATAATAGTCTATGCTACTTGATTAAAGTTATCGTTGCGTAGTCGATCAGGCGGTCGTGTCTGCCACGCTGATCTGCCTAGGACTGGATGAGGACTGGGATTTTGAGAACCACCCTGTCTCTGATGGTTCTGGCTATGGGCCTGCGCACTCTGCCCCAAAGCTGGTGCGCGATTTCGATTTTTCTAGTTGTGTACACGCTGGGGAAACTATAGCTTGGTGGCGTCATCGCTATCGTCGCTCGACGAGAGCTGACTTTCCAATAGTTCTTTACGATACTTCTCGCGCGTCCTCGGCAAGTGTCGCCGGTTGCGTCGTAACCTCTTCCGTAGCTACCCCATACGACCTTGGTGCGGCTGGCCCTAGCACCTGTGCCCTGCGGGTCCTTGACTTGTCCTTGATCCTTACGACATCGTCTTTCTCGAGTGCTGGTAGGCATCGTCCACGAGCTTCGGGCTGCTTGTGTTTAGTCACGTGAATACTTGAATGTTGGCTGCAGTCCGGAAGTATCGTGCGTAGGCGTCTTCCCTCTAAGACTCTATTAAAGTTATTATTGTTGCGTAGTCGATCAGGCAGTCGTCTTCGAGAGGGCACGAATGGTAGCTTAGCAGCCCAAGCCGAAAATCCTGTCTCGTTTCTCTAGTCTTTTTCATAATTCGTTTTACAATTTGAACGCCTTTCTCGGCGAGGCCGTTGGACTGGGGCAAACGTGGGCTTGAAGTCAGATGATGGAAGTCGTATCTAGAAGCAAAAAGTGCGAATGCATGAGACGAAAATGGAGGACCATTATCGCTACACACTACTACTGGGATACCATATCTGGATAACATGGCACTCAGTTTTTCGAATACAGATTTGGTGGAAGATTCGATCAGTTTTTCTACTTCTGGAAAACTGGTCAATGCGTCAAAGACTGCATAGACATGAACTTCCACCTTGCTGGAAGATGTCGACTCCTACTCTGTACCATGCATACAATGGTGGAGGCCTTAATACTAGAGATTCACTTTGATGCGCGTAAGAATACTTGCGGTAAGCTGCCCCGTCTTGTCAATGTCAGTGTTAAGACTTGGCCAGAAAACCAAATGTCTAGCTTTTGCCTTTGGCTTGGGCCCTTCATGGATGCCCTTCATGAATGCGTTCGGGCATTTCTGTCCTCAATGACATTGGGATTACTACCTTGCATACTTTAAACAGAATGCCTTTGACAAGAGTTAACTCGGATGCGAATGGTTTCAAATTGCCTTCGAATCTTCCCTTGCCGTTTAGGTAGTTTATAACAACTTTCAACTCGGGATAGGCTGCGGTTTCCCTCTTTAGGCGATTCATTGTCTTTTTGCTAACTAAATCCGAGACCATGCTTGTTGCGTGAACATCCTCGCTGGATCCAGTAGTATCAACAGCTGCGGCTGGCGACGATATTGAGAGCATGTCAGCCAGGAGCAGCTTCTTGCCTGGCACAAAGTGAAGGTCATAGTCATATGTAAGCAAGCGCAGAAAAAAACGTTGAAGTCGTGGTGGCATGTCACTAATCGCTTTTGAAGCGATAGCGATTAACGGGCAGTGGCGGGTCTCAATAAGAATCTTGCGACCATATACCAAGCGGTGAAATTTTTCGCAGCCAATTGTAATGCCCATCGCTTCTTTCTCTATCTGGGAATATCTTTGTTCTGCGGCAGTCATAGCACGAGATGCATAGGCAACTGGCCGCCAATCGTCGCCGTAACGCTGAGAAAGCGCAGCCCACAGCCAGCATTTTCAGGCATCTGCAGATGTTCTTGTTTGTTTAGAGGAGTAAAAGATAGCAAGCAGCGGTGGTTTGCTTAAATGCTCGCAAATAATCGTGAACATGCTGCTGAGTTCATTCAAAAATAGTGCCTTTCTTTTAAAGACTGCGTAGAAGGTTCATTTGATCGGTCAGGTGAGGTATGAACTTGCCGAAGTAATTTGCTACTCCTAGCATCCGGTGCACTGCCGCCTTGTCTGCCGGGTGAGGCATTTCGCCCAGTAATGTGCTCGGCGAAGGGTTTGGCTTTAGGCCGTCTTGAGATATGACGTCACCCAAGAAATCGATTTCAGTCAGCCTGAACTTGCATTTTCAGCATTGAAGGTCGATCCAGCCTATCCGGCAAACTGCCATGCGCTCCATGGCAGGTCAGCCTTGCACGATACAAAATTAGAGGATCATATAATAGATAACTATGAGAAAAAAATTATACACAGTTGGGCTTCTTATTGACCCACGCAAAACATTTGATACCGTTTGTCATGACGTCCTTTTACGTAACCTGAGCTCGTGCGATATACACGAGGCATTGCACTTGACTTGTTCGAAAGCTACTTAACCAGTCGCTGCGAGTAGGTGGTAATTAATAACTAGTCATCAGCATATGTTGAGGTGAAGGAAAGATGGCCGCAGTTGCGCATATTGGGTCCCCTCCTATTGAAAATATACATAAATAACCCATGCCGCATTCCAGATTGTCCCAAATGAGTTACGAACGCAGACGACACTAATATATTTTTGCGGGTTTTTCGCTGGGTGAACTTTAAGGAAATATGAATCATTTTCTCAATCAGTTGGCACCCTGGTTAAAACTTCACAAGCTATGCCTGAGCGCTAATAAGACAGAATGCATGATATTTGCTCCTGTGTACAAGCCACCAAATTTCAGGATGGACATTTCCTACCAAGGGCATATGTTAGAGCAGGTTACGGAAATTCGTGGGAGTGTGGCGTGAGGAAGACCTATCTTGGAACTTACACAAAACAATTTAGGCGGAAGCATTGGATGCATGTACAAATTAATTAATACCTCTGTGGCACAAAAAGACGCTCTACTAGTACTCTGTTGTACTATCGACTTTCTTATCGTGCGCTTGTGCGGGGAACAACGTTGACCAACTATACAAAACTCACTATGTTGCAAAAAATAAAGGGTGCTGAGAATTTTTGAACGCTAATCTGGCGCCTTACCTGAGCTGCGGACAAAATCGCTTTTTCTAATGCATCATATGTTAAAAGTCAATCAAGTGGACTATTTCAAATTGTTCTAGTATATAAAGTGCAATAGGATTTTTTACTTGCAAGGCTTTCAAAGTTTTCCGTATCCTTTCCACGCCTATTTTAGAAGGGCTGCAAGGAAACCAGCTATTTATGAACGGCAGCGCACTACATATAAGGTGCCGACTTTGCTAAATAAAATGGACAACTTTATAGGCATAGATACCACAAGTTCAAAATAAGGTTTAAAATAGCTTTGATAGAAAATAGCATTAAATTTTCTTGAATCTTTTTTAAATGAGCTTGTATCCTTTCGAAACGTCTAACACGAAAGCATTACGTGGCACCATGCCTACATATATCTTATTTATTGCCTTGCGCACCGCATGCATAAATTTTAAGCTTTTAAAGCTATTTTTTCTCATGTGTTCAAATATGTTCTCGTATGTGGTCTTTTTCCTCATAGTGCGCATTCTGGCCTGCGTGCCGTACTGTATTTGGAGCAAAGCCGTTTGTCAAACTACTAAGCCTTTTGAATTTGCTCCTGTTTCTGTTCATGTACACATATAAAGAAAGAAAGAAATCCATAAACAACTCGCATTCACCATTCTGATGGTACAAAAACCACTCCACAATATTCCACCCCGATCAACTCACCTTTGGCCGTGAACTGGCCAATCCGCGAATCATTGTCACGCAGAACCAAGCAGAGGTTGAGAATGCGCCAGGTGACCTTTCCTCGTATGCAGCGAAGCTTTGCGGCCGGCTTGCCCGCGCTTTCTCCGCATCAAAGGACATCTTGGGAGCTGCTCGGCAGAAGGCACAGGATGACAAATTGCATCGCGACGTCTGCTTTCAGGCTGATGATTTGGCGCTCGAACGCAACCATGCAGTTACTTAAGCAACCGTGCACTTCGGTTTTCTCCAGCGTTGGGTCCTAAATGGCTAGACCCTTACCGAGCGGAGAAACGAGTTTCACCGCTTGTGTGTGAGCTGACGGATCCTCAGACGGGGACAAACAGGGGCCGCGTTCACATCGCCGACTTGAAAGCCTACCATTGCTGGCCAGACGAGCCGCGCGGTAGCCCAGCAAGCTCGGCGGGTCTGGGGAACACAGCACGTCCGGTGTTTCCGACAGGCTTTAGGCGGCCACATCGGTACCTCCTCAGGCGACGATCACGATTGTGAAGTCGCTCTCGCATTTCCAGACCTTTCTGGTAAAAGAAACGATTTACTTGGGCTTTCTGCCTCTGCGAGCAAGCGCCTTTTTCTTTCGGTATTTCCCGCTTAGAGGCCAGCACGCCACGGTTCCAGCCCGCAATGACTAGACGTCAAAGGACACATGTGCTTTCCTTTTGCCTTTCGTTCAGTGCCTATATTTTTTGTTTGTATTCTAGCTTGAGCCTCCACCCTGTGCAAAGTCTTGCTTTCAAGGTGCCGCGCTGCTTACCCCACGCGGGGGCATGCGATCTCGGGAGTGTCATATGAGGGGGAGGTTTGAGACATTGGACGCTTCAGATCGTGTGTTCGCTGCACATGGAACCGTTGCAATTCCTGCACGAGTCATAGGTGTCTTGTGTGTGCACATGCAAAAGAGGAAGAACACCATGTCCAGCTGGATTCGCGACCCTACACCCTCTGCCTTCCAATATCTTCTGGCCCCTCCTCTGAAACGATTGCCGTCAGTATTTGCAGCTCTCGCTAGCGCTGTTGTTGCCGGCGCCTCGGGAGCATCTTCCCGCTGTCTTTCTCACTCGAGCCTTCGTTGGCACCTTCAGTCGCAGCCCACTCGCACTCAACATGGCGAAGGTCCCTTCGCAACAACGCAGACGCTGGGGTGCGCGGCCAGGCGTCGATCAGGGGGAAGGACGAGTGCAGGTCACGAGAGACAGGTGGCAACGTACGTTAGCGACCAACTATTTGTGTCCTCCCCTACCCTGCCTTCGGACATTCACGTGCTTTGCCAGCTTGCGTGAGTGTGGTTTGCCGAGTGGCTCTGCGTTCCGCCGTTGCGGTAGTCGCAGTTGCTTGGAGCGTCACATTCTGCGTGTCCGAACCATCGCTGAGCAGAGTTGGTGGCGGGAAGCACTAAGTAGTGTCTGCGAGCACATCTCGTCCCGCATGTGCGAATCATTGTTCGACGCGGCGTGGAACCTGCTTTCCTCCGCCATCGGGGGCGCTGAGTGTGCTCTGTGCGCTTAGGAAAGGTTTTGTACGTATTGGCGTAATGTTCTATCCAATAAATGTCCTCACCTGTCCTGGACGTCTCACGATCCTAGGAGAGAGCTCGATACACACCGCCTAGGCGGCCAGGCCTTTATGCTTGGGGCTCTAACTCGTGGTGTTCCTATCACCGTACGACATCGTGCCGCGTCGCGAAGCCCCCCTTTCGAGGACCATTACCCACGCCGTGCGGGGAGGCGTACAGTGAGCCTACAATGCCCATGGTGTCAGGGCCAGAGAAGATACCAGGGTCTCGGAGTTTGGTCAAGACAACTGGTATTGTGGTAGCTGAAGCCGAATCAGCGGACCTCTCAGTCGAATGGCCCTAAGATGTTTCCTGCGAAGCTCCGTTATTGGTTAGTGATGTACGCTGCAACTACGCCAGGACGTCACGGGGAAATCTACAGAAAAGGGCGTTCATTTGCGCTATGTACAAAAAAGAATAAACAACAAAGATGACGGATGATAGACCTCACTTTGTCTTCCTGATGTATGCTCTGCTGTTTAGCATCTTCTTATATATCTGCTGAAGAACTCGTTCATAACAATACAGAGAAATTAATTAATGCGCTTGTTTACTTAGAAGGTTGCTCAAATGCCCCTACTACGGATATTAGAGTGCCATCCGAAAGTGCTGAGTGCAAAGTACGTCAATTCAATTGAAAGCAGGTAAATTAGAAAAGGGTTTTTCACGACGTCACTGATTAACGCATACGGCCCAAAATAATCTAGAGAAAATCACTAGGCCTACTTGGAATTTTGTAAAGAGCGAAACAGAAAAATAGACAAAAGGCATTACTGACGTCGCGACCAAATGGTACAGGACAAAGTTTAGAAAAGTATAGCAGGTTTCCTGAAGAGCAATCTGAGGCGCCATATACAATAGTTCCACCATCTTCACTCGCTCGGCAGAAAGCTCAAACACGAATATTCGTGGCTGCACATTCGAGCATCCACCACGTGGTACGTTAGCGTTAACGCTTAAAAGAGTTGCATAACTGCGGTCGTCTCATGACCGGCCTTTCCAGACACAAGGCCCTTTGGGCCAGATCGCCCCCGTGGTCCAATGTGGATGCGTGCATTGCATGGCATGCATCTTTCACCATTCCTATGCTGCTAACAGTTGAGGAGCGAAAAGAAACAAAGAAAGCAGTGCGGGAGCAAGCAAGCCAAAGGAAAGGTATCGCTGCCCCCCATGTGCTATACTGCTACAATAATAAAAGGCTAAGAGTGGGGGCCACACACACGGCGAAAAACGTGACCCACATCGGGTGCACTGGAGCTGGTTACTGTACACTAATTTCCTACCTGCATAGTTATGTCGTCCAAAGCGGGCTTACCAGAGGAAGGGACAACTGGTGCTGCTGAAAGAGCGCCGAGCGAACGTAAAACTCAGGCCATAATTTTCGATAGGTAGGAAAGAATTATCACCGCATGTGGCAAAACGGGGGACCAACGTCGAAATTATCGGCAGGCCACGGTAATACAAGCGATGGAGAGCGGCAAACCACAACTACGGCATGCCTCATAATCGTATTGTCACGGCTGAGCGATGAAGACCACTTATGAACTGCGTATGAATGAACGCTCGAACTAGCTTGGGCCCAATAACCACAGAATTTAATTTCGGTTTAGCTTTAGCATTACCTTGAAGTGATTTGCACCATACGTGTGCAAACTGTGCACCTTACTGAAATTGTGTGGCGTGTCTGAGTTCTCCCAATTCGGTCTGACTGCTTTCCATCTCATTCTTCTGTCTCAAATACAGCCAGCCGCGTTCCTGGGTGACCTAAAGGAATGCAAGAAGACTAACCCGACGCCGGGCACGAGGGTGAGTTTTCTTTTTTGCGCTATGCTTACATGGTTGTCACGGTGGCTCGGCCAAGCTAATAATATTCTAGTTTTAAGTGGTCCACATAGAGGCGAGAACGTCAATTCTCGTGCTTACTGAGCTTCTCGCGCAGTCAATGGCTTCTCGCGCAGTCAATGTGGAGTGCACGCTTTGTTCGGCGAAGTAGTCATGTACTGCAGCGAAAGATTTCTCAAAAGTACGAAATGTTGGGCAAATTTGCACGGCTTATTTGTTTGCTATGTAAAGAGCGCAATAATAATGCTAATAATAGCAATAACAATCACGAGGTGAGCTGCAGTGCACAGAATGAGCATTGAGCTGGTACGTAGCTTCTGATATAATTTCAGCGTCGGCCTTCGTCCGAAATTGCAGGGTTTGAAGCCGTCTGTCCTCAAGTCATAAGCACTGACCTCTACTAAAATTGCTGGTGGCGCATCGCCTTTACCCCAGGCGGGAGCTTGTGAAGCCGCTTGTCCCGAAAGCTGGAGTCTGCTGCGCTTCCTAATGCATACGAATAAAAAAAAAATTTGCGTATTTTTAATGAATATCACTTGCTCGTGAATGCAAGTGCAAGGCAAGAGAACATGGGGCCGCCAAAGATGCAAACATATTTTGGTCAATGCGCCTTGTCACGGGAAAAGGTATTAAAATCACCGCCTTAGCATTCGTCACAGATAGCTAACCGGTGAAGTTGGTATGTGCGGCCCCAGTGTTTATCACTGGGTTGATTCTGACCGTTCATTGAACGATGGCTTGGAAGGCTGCCCATAGAGAAACACACGTGTAAAGAGTGGACACTCCTGTAGGGCCCTGCGGCCGAGCTACTGCACTGCCGCCAGCGGCCTGAGCGGCTGGTCAGATAGCAAATTTTGTCTTCCGATATATTATACGTGGGGTTTTGCTCTGTTTTGGTTTCTGTTTTGATATCAATGGTTTCGATTCTAATTTAACTGTGGCTGCAAAAATGTCGAATGCGTAGTCTCTAGTGGAGCGCAGGAGCTTTAATACTTCATTTTTAAGCATGCCATACAAACGGATGTAATAAACTTGCGGGTTGCAAACGTTTTCCTTGAAAAGCCGCCAAGCTTCTCGAAGAACCAGGCAGGCTGAATCATCTCATGCATATATGAAAAATAATGCAATAAGGGCTCTCTTCATTACAGTTCTTTTACCGTTTCTGAGCAGCTTTTCGCAGTTGCACACAATAGGAAGCAATGGTTCCATACGAAGAAGTTTATACCTTTTTCTTGTTTACAAAGGGAATAGCAAAAAAGTACTCAATCACAAACTTGATACATACGCAAACCACAAGAAAAATGTTTTAGCAATTACAAGCAAGGCGTGAACTTAAAGTGGCACTTACGAACGGGGCCAGGCACATGCCGCCTGCAGTGAGCTAAAGATCTTTTGCAAAACGATACCAAATCCACATTACACTGCTAGAGCCGCGTCAAATGAAACATTTGTGTGATGGTACGGATTAGCCATATATAACAGGTCCTGTTCTTTAAACCGAAGGTATTGCGAGTGACTTTTGAAAGATTGCGCGTTGTAAGTAATGAAAACGCTCTTTTGGAAAAGATGGGTGCAAAAGCAAACGAGTGGCTGCGAGGTAAACGCGTGCCAACGCTCCGGTTCTATGCTACACGTCTGAAATACGCTCACCCAGCATAACAAACGTCTTGCTAACAATGTCCCTAGTGCAAGAAACAGCAAATTATCTCTGCAGAGGAAAGGAAACATTTTGCCGTACGAACAAGGCGGCGCGTGGAAAAGCGCGGTAAGGTGGGCGTAACAAGCCGCACATGACCGGTGCAGCATCAAATCTCTACGGAAATGGGACGCGTGGACGTAATCCCGTAGACGTATGATAAGCTGTCTACCTTTGAGGTAAAGTGGAAGCGCAAATCGCTACGCCGCTTGGTGTGGTCAGACCGTTACTTGCTCAGCCACGAAACGGCCGGAACGTCCGCTCCTCCTCTGTAGACAGTTGCTGCTTGCGCTAGGCTACACCAGCCTGTTCTTGTGCCCGGGCTGCAGCATCGACACGGCGTAGACGAGCTCGTTCCCGCTTCTGCTCGAGGCGTTGCTCATGAAAAGCTGCCTGTTCCTTAGGAGTATGCTTGATGCGCGGCCTCCATTTCGGAGCCGGAGAGACACTGCTACGCGCGCCCTTGATGGCGACAGAAAGCAACGACGTCACTACTGGCGCAGCCAATCGCGTTCCTCTTTCCATTTCCCTTTTTTCGCGCATGCGCATGGGTTTGCGCCGCAAGAGTCTTCGGCGTACAGGCAACAGACGGACGAACGGATGAATCTGGTAACTAGCCAGAGACAGCTTCGCTGTAAAACGCGAGCTTGACGTCTTTCTTGAAGTACGCTTTGCTACAAACTTTACGCTGCGAACGCTTAGTTCTTTTTCACACTATGCACGGTCATCGCATGTTTAGAACAACTAGATCTGTCTATTGCTGCTGTTTAACTTGGGTAGCAATATGGGCCTTCTTAGTCTTGCTTATGGTTAAAGCTTTCAAAAATGCCGCCTTGTGAGTACCAAAGTTCACAGGCAAAAAAATATTGTGAGGGAGTCGTTATACCAGTAATACAGGGCTAAAAAGCGCATACATGCTCGGAATCCTTTAGAATTACAGCGCATGAAATTCATGATAAGCAGCAACTTTTGTGGCGCGAAAGCAAAAAACTGTGCGCACTTCATTTATATAAAGCGGCAGCTAAATAAGTGTACAAGGAGCTTGATGTAATTGTTCTATGGAAGCCCGCAAGGTGGAGAGAAGTAATTAAACGGAAAATGAGACATCCACCGAAACGTAGCTACGTGCTACAAAGGAAACCCATACGAGTTCCCCGAAAGAAAAGCGTCGCAGTTGAAGAAACATTTGTCTTGGCCCAGGAATTCGTATGAGTTTCCTTTGTAGCACTTAGCTACGTTTGGGCGGATGTCGCATTTTACCTTAATTGTACAAGGAGCTGCATTTAAAGAACTATCACGTTGCAGTTTCTGGCACTTCCCTCCGATCCCAGTGGGGATCACAGGAACGGCCTGTGGGCGTTATAAACGATGCTGTGTGCAATATGCTTTGGACGCTAACGGGTCCGATGAGAACAATCTGGAGTAAATGAAGCAATATAGAAAAGACCAAAACTTAGAGCTCTATTTTATGCCCGATAATATAAACACCAATTTTTATGTTACGCTTTAGCCTACCCTCTAGAGCAAAATAGATTTGGAAATGTAAGTTGTTGATTTAGGATATGTAGTAAGGGCTCAATTGGAACTTCAGCGACAAACGCGCTCATAATATGCTATCCACCTTACGTATAACTCAGAACCAGCCTCTTCTCTGCCAGATAATAATTACTGTTCCACTTATGCGTATCATGAGGCGCGTAGACGTTAAGCCATAAAAGTATGTTAGAACTGCGCATGAAATCGGAAAAAGTTTACGCAACAGAACAGATAATTTATTCACGTAGTAGCCATTTGAGGTCCCTGAAGAGGATCAGGTTCGTGAACAGCTTGCCATTGTTTGAACTGTAATTTAGTTAGCCGCAGTCTGGTAATTAGTCAGCCGCAGTATTTTCCTAATGCCCTACTTTTATTAAAAAAGAGAAAAAAGAAAGGGAAAAAAAAGGCCACGATGGATTCCCATAACCAAACTTTCTGATGATCAATTGCGAACTTTGTTTTGCACGCCTCTGTTTGTTGTTTCCCTATTTTTTCTCCATCAATCTTCCAATAGTCGCTTGATAATCTTTACTGCAGACATGCTAACTTCCCCCTGCTTTTGCTAAACCCAAGGGCTTCGAGGAGGCCAGAGATGCCTGCATCAGCCGCTGGGCAGATAGCTTGACATTATAATAAAACATGGTCCATCTTTTACCTATATTACTGCAACCAGGCACATGCTTCTTACTTTCTATATCTCGCCTTATAACTGCGTGTTCTGAGGCATCCTGATCTCGTTTGGAAAAGTAATGAGTTTCTCTTTGAGTTATCATAAATCGATTATTTCCTGATGTTGTTTTTTCCTAGTTATTCAGGCCAGGTTTCTTTTCCATTGCTGCCACCCATAAGATTATCTTAGGCTCTCTGCCTTTCCGCTGTATGTTATTTGTTGCCATGATGCTCATCATACAGGTTGCACACTTGCTGGTAAGCTTCCTAGCTTTTTTCTCCACTGTGAGTCAAAGTTTTTCCTATACAGATACCTGAAAACTCTCCGAACCCATTTCCTTTCTCTCATATTCCTCAGCCCTCAAAGCACGATCCAGCTCCCTTTAGCGGAGATCAGTGGGCATAACACGTTGTAATGCATCGTGTTATTCCGCAAGGAAAAAAAATGTCTCTATCTTTATCCAAGGTACAACTTAGAGGTGAGAAAATAAAAAAAGTCTGAATTGCACGAAATTCAAAGAAGAAGCGCTTTGCAATTTTCACCCGAATAAATAGTTATTGTAGAAAACGTGCAGATACTTCAGAACTAATCACGTGCCACGTACCATTGTTTATTTGTCCTATATATTGCGGTCGTTCTTGGTATCCTTCTAGCCAGAATATGAACTGAGATGTCGCTACGTCCAATCTGTGATTCCATCTGTTTCTGCCAACGCTGTTTTTACTAGTCAGCTCAACGCAAAAGTTTAAATGCGCGTCTGCTGTTCCTTTATTGGCTGTATTGCTTTACAACTGTAGCACAAGTTTACATTTTTTTGTTCAAGTAGTATTTGTTTCTGGATGTAATCCACTAGAAGAGATGTAATTGCTTTTTTTTAATCAAGCAATACGTGCTTGGTTTTTGAAGTAAATTACATTTGTTTGTGCGTTGGTTCGACTGCTGTGCCATCGCGCGACACACCGCAGTCTTCACTGCAACTTGTGGGCAGCACTAGTTCACGTAGTCGGTTACACATTGTGTGAAGAGCCGGTTAAGCTGTGCTCGGTTTCATACATAGCAGGCAACGTTACGCGAAAGAAAGAGGAAGCAATCTGAGGGCAGATACTCCTGACAAAGAAACAGTGCGTCACGCATGAAAGATTGGATGCTCGTCATGTAATTCGATGGAAGGAATGCTATGTATTCCATGGAAGCCGTCTCAGATACGCCCCTATTTACCACCGAAAGAGCGGAGGGACACGTTTTTACAGCGAAGCTGTATATGGTGAGCCGATTCCTCGATCTGTTGCCTGCCCGCCGAAAACTCCTCCGACGCAACTGCATGTGCATGTGAGAAAAAAAAATTGGCTGCGCCAGTAGTCACGTCGTTGCTCTCCATCGCAGCCGAGCGCGTGCGCAGCAGTTTCTGTCCGGCTCGGAAATGTGTAGCCACGCGTCATACGCACTCCAGAGGAGCAGGCAGCTCTTGATCAGCAACGCCGGGAGGGGAACCAGGAGCGAGCTCGTCTAAGCCGTGCCGATGCTGCAGCCTGGGCACAAGAACAGGCTCGTGCAGCCGAGCGCAAGCAGCAACTGCGCACCGAGGATCCGGCAGCCTACTAAGCCGTCGCTTAAGGAACCGTAGGGATTAACCCAGTGATAAACACCGGGGACGACCGTTTCAACTTTGATGGTTAACTACCTGTAGGCAGTGCTTGGGCGGTGATTTTTGTAATGTTTATTTATTTTGCACGAATACCTACAGCATCCTAACTGGGCTATGATAAGGTGGTATTATTGAGGAGCTATAACGTAAAACTATTCCAAACTTGTATAATCCAGTTCTGCAATCAGCCCACCGCGATGGTTCAAAAACTTTTTTCTGCCTCCCCCCCCCACTTCACGTGTCTCTCACGTGACGTCGTGAAAACCGTGGTAGCTCCCCATCTGATATGACGTAAACACACTGATTGTGCATGATTGCGGCGAACAAAAGAAAAATAGTTATTTCTGATTCGAAGCCTTCACACCAATAGACCTCGGCTATTGGTCAAAAGTTTTCGGGCTGCAGCCACTTCACAGGCCTGTCATGCGACGTCACAAGACAGCATAAACTGACTTCGTCAAAGTGACGTCTACGCTTTAAAGATGCATTAATATGCCAAACAAAACTGACTTTACTTCTGAATAGCCGCAGGCTGCCCCATTCCGAAAGGAATAAAAGATGGCTGTCGCCGATTTTTCCGGCACTAGCTACTCGCCCCTGCCGGAGAGCATGGATTTATTTGCGCGTAATAAGGCATTTTGCTTGGCTGTGTAACGTTTTCGAGAACCCTCCGCACGTTTACGACCTCGTTCTGCCAACTCTTCTTTGCGGAGGATCCGTTTTAGCGTCATTCTTAAGCTTCCGTTGCATGCCGCCGCGATTGTCAACGAGCCTCCGCAAGCTAAGTAAGGGAAAGCGGATCAATTGCAGTCGCCGGCACCACCCTCTTCATCCGGTTATCAATATCCGGTTATCCGGTTATCCGGTTCATCCGGCTTTATCCGGTTATTAATCGAGCCTCTCTCCACTTGAGCGTGCTCCTCGCCTCTTGTGAGCCACTTAGGTAAGACAAGCCGGTCAGTGCAGGCAATGGCATTCGTTTTTTAAGCAAACAAAAGTGACCTCCCATGAACGAGGTGAGAATTTGATTAGTTTGTTCAGACAACCCTGCGGGTGACCACTCAATGCTTGCGTCGGCGGTTACGCAAATTTGACGCCGGGAGATAGGAATAAAACATATTGGAATAGTTTTACGTTATACGACCCTTGCATTGCATTGCTATAATCTTGCGTTGCGAAGGGCGGTCACACCGTATGCACAGCAAGCAATCTCGGCCAAAACGTGTCACGTTGCATATCGGAAGCACGGAGGCCTAGCCCTTCATTTAATTTGATTTATTCATTTTTTGGGCTATAGGAGGCGTTACCTGAGGGTCAGGACAAAAGGAGTATGTTACCCACCTGACGATCTTGTGCTAGCATTGGGGGCAACAGCAACGGCGTTCTTGTTACAAATAAATGTTCTTAACAAGTGTGTGTAGTAGTTCGGTCACATTAAAATGTCAACATACATGATTTTCAGTGCGCAATAAGAGAGGACTAATAGTAATAGGCGATTTCGGACTATCTTACGCACATACGTTTATTTTTGAGAAATTTAGTAATTCTATAGACAGCGCCGCAGTTGATTCAATACGAAGCACTGCTGCCTGCTCACTACAAAACGCAGTGTAATCGCTCTTGGTTAGAGAATAGTTTAGATCAAGTATTTTTAATCACTTTCGAAGCGAAAAAGCGTTGACCTACGCAGGCAATGAACACGTTATTTGACGCTCGCTTTAAATCAAGAATACAAATGCAAAGGAACAGATGCAATTGTGGTCAGCTGTTTGGGAAGATACATTTATACTCTTACCTTGGGACTCTGCCTTTGAAAACAAGTAATCGTAAAGAAATTCTGTAGTTTTCAAGGCAATTTCTGCATCGAAAAAAGAACAAATACAGTAAAGTCGCATTTACTTTACCCCATGTAATTTTGGTGAAAACAAACAAAATTTATTAAAATACTTTATGCTGCAGGTGACTTTGATGTATTTTCTTTGTTCTCCTATTCGCTGCCCCACCTGCTAGAATACGCGCGTATTCGCTTTGCTCTCGAAATTATAAATCTCTGCAACCTGCACTTCAACTTACATGATGCTAGCTTCCGAAATTGTTTCTACATAAGCTTAGGTTTGCGTAGCTACTCATTCGCAACATTCCGGAGGCATTTGTAAAGAAAATTCGACCCGAGGAACCTGTACAACGACCACCACCACCACCATCACCAGTACTACTACTACTACTACTACTACTACTACTACTACTACTACTACTACTACTACCACTACTACTATTACTACTGCCACTTGCATGAGGCATATAGTTGAGGGAGCAGGGTCTTTTCCTCACGTAAATTCGGGCCGTTTTTGTTTCATTACCTTGCAAAAAAGAAATAACCTGCTTTGAGTTCCTACAGGATGTGCTCAATGCAAGTGGCAACGAATTTAAAAGACTTGGTTCAACAACTGTAGCTGTCTTCTCCGCAGGACTTGCTGGTGTTCCGCATGGCTCACTTCATACTGGGTGACGCGGCGACCCAGAAGGCCCTCCAGGTATGCTAACTATTAGCGCTCATTTTCGGTGGCGTGGCTTCGAACTAACAAAAGGGCATCTCGTTATACTCGCAGAACTACGTGGCCGTGCGCGTGTTTAGCAGCACGACAACTGACGAAGAACTGAGCGCCTTCGGACCTGTAAGTCCAAGGAATTTGCACGGAAGTTTTCTTGTCCCTCTTTGTCATAACTTCCAACAGAAATCCCTCGAGGAAACTCCAGTGCTAGTGTCTATGGAAGCGGCAAACAGCGCGGTTAAGCCAGCACGGGGATGACGAGCAGTGCACGCATGGGCCTAAACTTTTTACTTCTGGTTGGCCTCCTAGTGCATGGCAACTTTTCAAATGAAACCCATGTCACCAAAATATTGCAATGTAAGTACAACAGTTCGCAATTATTGTGTGTGCGTACAGACGCTCAGTTATTGAGCTTCTGGTTTCTCAGAGCGCCTGCGTCCTTCTGACACCCTACTCCCGTCCAGCCATCAGAACGTCAGTGCAGCAGAGGATATAAACATGCCTACTACGTGGACACTTACAGAAAAACCCAAAGCCCCCTTCAAGTTGTGGAACGCCATAAGACAGTCTGCTTACATGACTAATAGATAATGATGGGCTTATTGGAGATCCATGATATAGAAGTAGCCCAGTTAAATCGGACACGTTCACGCACACATGAAAAAGGACATACACCGGGTCTGGACTGCAAATGCTGCTTTATTGCTCCAAGACCCACCTTCTGGTTACATGAACTTGAAGAAAATGAAACGAGGTTCTCGATATTTGTGAAGTGAAGTTTATCCTTCTTTTCAACGAAAAGAGGGAACCGGGACAAAAGGCGGTAAGGCCTGACGAGGCCCCGTTACCCATACAGTTGGCAGTAATAATATAAAGGCAAAAAAAATGTACTTAGAAGGCGCGACAAATATGTCAAAACAACGCTACGATGCGCACATTGAAACTTAATTCGGGAAAAAGACAAACATGTGCAGGGTAATGTGCAAGCACTCAAAGTTATACACGTACAAATACAATGCACACATGACTGGTGAATGAAGACACGAAAAAAGCAACTACAGAACTTGTCCGGAACAGTACTAGTCATAAGCACGAGAAGTACACAATGAAGCCAATGAAAACTTATCTGCTACAGCTGTTTACACCCTCAAGCGTGTAACCTTATGTGTAAGGCGATAAAATATGTATTGCACAGGATAGCGATATCGAACTACACTCGCCAGTGCACAAATCGTACTAGAAAAGCGTACAATAATTGTTACAATTGAAGAGTCTGACAGTAATGTCTAGTTCTGTTTAATTGATGTAGTTTTCGTATTGTTCGTGGTAGCTATCGTGTTCAGTTGCGCCAAGAAGTTTACAGAACATTTGTCCCTGTCGACGATTCCATCTTACTCCTTAATGATGAGAGTATCTCCCCCAAAAAAACCGACCCACCACTTTTTATATACATTCATAGATGCGTTAACATGCCTATTATGTAAGATACTTAATTGCTTTATTAACGGAAAGGTTGAAATAAGGAAAAGAGAAACAAAAGGGAATGACAAACTACCAACCTGCGGAGCTTCGGCAATGCGTGTGCGATCGATGCTCTCCGAATTGAGCTACTGCGGCGGCTAGCCTTCCGTGCACTTTCTTGGATATTTATCGAAGTGTGCTTGATCTGGATGCGAGAGTGACGCTCGCGTACACGCAGGACGTCTCGAAGGAGCGTCTCGCAGCATGGCGCAAGGAATCCTACGAGACAAAGGAGCTGGCGAGGACGTTTGGGAAGACCAAGATTATCACCTGGAAAAATGGGTAAGGGACGCCTAGACAATCTGCAAAAGCGGATGCACGCATTGTTTTTTCTTTCCTGTTTCTTGCTGGTTCAGTGAGGTACGTGCGTCCGACGCGTTATCTATTGTGTAAACTCATCGATGTCAAAGTTTCTTTGTTCCACAACTTTGCTTCAGCCATAATCTGGCGTTCTGGGTGTGTCGAATAAACACTACAGGTTTTTCCGCTCAGTTTAATCGAAACGCCATTGAAAATATTCCAGGTGCCCGCCAATTTAATCTGAGCGCCAGCATTTTTAATCCAAGTGCCCATAATTTAATCCAGGCGCCACCACATTTAATCCCTGCGCCATCCGAATAAATCCGCGTGCCAACTCATTTAATCCTTGCGCCCGCCATTTTAGTCCAAGTGCCACACATTTTAATTCCAGTGCCAGTCAACTTAATCCTGTTGGAAATTCTATTGAGAAACAAATAATTATTGCAGAAGAGGTCGCAACAGGCCTCATGAATGCCGTCTATTCATTGATGTGGTCACCATATTGGCGTCGGCACTATGGGAGCACAGTTTCCACGCTACCGGTGTCGTCATGGCTGCTTCAGGAACACTTCCGTGTGTTATACCGCCCGCTCATTTCGTCCTTTTCGAGTCGCATTTCCGAGGGACAAGAGTGACCCACATAAGTGAGTAAGAATCATGACGGATATTAAGCGGCTTGAGTTGCGATCATGACATGCGATTTCCGTCCCTATCGTCTTGCATATCGATCGACATTGTTCGCAAGGGTAAAAACTTGCTCGCCATTGCTCAGGCACTTGACATAATCAGTAAGCGACTCATTATAGCTCACTAAGCTTGTGTCTCGCATACACTGTTATGCTTCGAACATGCATATCAAACGAGATGGTTCTGAGAATGTAACAGCTTATTCTTGAGTGACATGATTAGGTCACTAGTGACCTACTCGACGTCACCGCCGGCCTACATCTTCTAACCTGCCTACTAAGATATCAAAGGAAATCGCTCTGAAAGCTTAAAAACCTGCTGGCTATCACTGACTCAAGTGACGTGATCACTAGTGACTCTCGTGACGTTACCACGCTTCTCACGCATGCAATATCCTAAACTGCCGGCATGCTTATCAAACGAAGTGCACGGTTGGGTGACAACCATGATGACATCACGTGAGTCACTAGTGATCGCCTCACTGGCTGTGTGATAGTGAGCCGGTTATTACCCTTTATAAGGCACTTCGTTTGATATACGTGCCGGCAGTTTTGGATAGTGCATGCGTGAGAAGCGTGGTGACATCACGAGAGTCACTAGTGAACACGTCCCTTGAGACAATGATAGGGAGAAGGTTTTAAGCTATGAAAGTGATTTCCTTTGATATGTTAGTAGGCAGGTTAGGAGATGTGCGACGGCGGTGACGTCTAGTAGGTCACTAGTGACCTAATCATGTCACTCAAGAATAAGCTGGTACATTCTCAGAACCATCTCGTTTGATAAGCATGTTGGAAGCATAACAGTGTATGCAAGACACAAGCTTAATGAGCTATATTGAATCACTTAGTGTTTATGTCAAGTGCCTGAGCAATGGCGAGCAAGTTTTTACCCTTGCGAACGATGTCGATCGATATGCAAGACGATAGGGAAGGAAATCGCATGTAATGGTCGTAACTCAAGCCGCGTAATATCCGTCACGATTCTGACTCACTTATGTGGATGACTCTTGTCACTCGGAAATGCGACTCGACAAGGAGGCAATGAGCGAGCGGTATAATAACACACGGGAGTGTTTCTGAAGCAGCCACGACGAAACCGGTAGCGTGGAAACTCTGCTCCCATAGTGCCGACGCCAATATGGTGACATCAATGAATAGACGGCATTCATGACACCTGTTACGACCTCTTCTGCAAGAATATTTCTCTCAATGAATTTCGCACAGGATTAAATTGACTGGCAATGGGATTAAAATGTGTCGCATTTGGATTAAAATGGCTGGCGCAAGGATTAAATGAGTTAGCACGCGGATTAATTCGGATAGCGCTGCGATTAAATGTGGTGGCGTCTGGATTTAATTATTGGCACTTGGATTAAAAATGCTGGCGCTCAGATTAAATTGGCTGGCACCTGGAATATTTTCCATGGCGTGTGAAATAAACTGAGCTGGAAAACCTGTAGTTTCTAGTTGGATAGTTGGAAGTATGGTCTTTCAAGGGATCTTAGGCCCAGTAGTTCAAAGTAGGTGTCGTCACAGCGGTATACAGAAGTGGCGATACCCTGTGTGCTGAGGTGCCGAAAAAGGTATCCTGGCGTCTGGGACTTTGGAATGTGTTTGGAATGTGCAAGCCCTGGCGTCGTCAAATGACGACAGGAATCGGAATTTTCAGCATGAAAAAAGAACCGAAACTGCTTGTATTTTTCCCCACTCGTACTATTGGAAGTACTAGTGCCATCGCCATGGTTAGTCACGTGACTCTGCGGAGCCGTGTCGAACGAGGAAGAAGAAATGACAACAATCAACATGGCAGACACGCCGTCAGGTACGTGCGCTTTTTTTATTTTTTAATCGAATAGCCCCTGCGTAGTTTACGTTGCGATTTTTTATATAGTCTCTAAACAGATTGCAGAGAACGCATGTGCTTGAATAAGCGTCATTGCATGGTAATATTACTTGTAAGAAGATGTTTTTTCCGTGTGCGGTTTTGACGACAGCAGGGCTTTGTGGTTGTATATGGCGTGCCGTCGGTTTGCCATTGCGTCAGATTTCAGTGCGTGTTTTTTTTTTTCTTTTTTCAGGCACGCCTATACCGTGTGTACCGACAGATACATTCTATTCCCGCCAGGACTTGCGTTCTAGGCATCTGGAAGAATGCACGGATGCAATTTTCCGTGAGCTTGATAATGGAAACTTGTCTGATGTGGAGGGAGAAATCGACGGTTCTTCCGACAGCGGTGACGAGTTTGAGCAGCCTGAGCCAGAACAGGCAGAAAGCGAGGATGAAAGCGAGGACGATGATTGCCAACCATCGACAGCTGCATGGACAAGGAAGAAGTTCATAAAACCGGACACAACTTTTGAGTGCGAAGAATTTGCTTCAGTGAATGCAGATGAAGAAATGCACTCACCGTGGGGGTATTTCTGTCGCTACATTCCGAAGAGCGTATTCATTGAACTAGCCGAAAAGACGAACCAGTATTCTGTACTGCAAGAAGGCAAATCGGTAAATACAAACGAGCAAGAGATCCGACAACTCTTTGCACTTCACCTCATCATGGGCGTCATGCGATACCCAAGGCTGCGGTTATATTGGAAGCCGGAAATGAAGACTAGGCTGGTTGCATCTACCGAGCTCTCACGCAACCGCTTTGAAAAGCTGAGAAACAATCTCCACATTGTTGACGTGTCTCGGCCTGACCCTGATGATCGCCTCTGGAAGGTAAGACCTCTTCTTGATAAATTCGAAGAAAGGTGTCAGGCACTGCATGTGGAGGAGCGATTGTGTATCGACGAACAAATTGTTCCCTTCAAAGGAAAGCTGGATATCAAACAGTACGTGAAAGGGAAGCCACACCCCTGGGGTATAAAAATCTTCATGCTTTGTGGAGAGTCTGGCATCGTGTATTCTTCGCTGCCGTATCAGGGGTCAACGACACGGTTAGAAGAAAGTCTCAAGCAACAATATGGTGACAGGTGCTATAGTGTCACAGCTGGCTTATCGAATTCCCTGCGACAAGGGACACAAACTATATTTTGACAATTATTTTACATCGCTACCTCTTCTGCGCGCGCTGCTACACAAGAAAATATTTGCGGCAGGAACTATTCGAACCAACCGGTGTGAAAAATGCCCATTGGAGTCGGAGAAAATTCTAAAGAAAAAAGGCCGCGGAACTTCTGCTTCCATGGTCAGCAAGGACGGAAAAGTAGCTGTCACGCGATGGTATGACAACAAAGCTGTGACCATGGCATCGAACTTTGTGGCCATTGATGACGAGGACACCGCCAAGCGGTTGAGCAAGACGGATAAGTGCTACATTGAAGTCAAACGCCCAGCTGTTGTAAGGATGTATAACAGCAGCATGGGTGGAGTCGATAAAACCGACTTCCTTGTAGCGCTCTACCGTACGAAGATTCGGTCGCGAAAGTGGACGCTGAGGATGATATTTCACGTTATCAATGCCTCGGTTGTGAACGCATGGCTGGAGTATAAAAGTGATGCAGCTGCACGAGGGCTGATCCCTGCCAAACAACTGGACTTACTTGACTTCACCCTCCATATTAGTGAAGCACTTGCACGAGCTGACAGCCTGCCAAAGATGCAAAAGCGAGGAAGGCCGTCACTCTCCCCTCTGGTGACTTCGAAAAAAGCAAGATATGCTGAAAATCGGCCTGTACAAGACGTAAGGTTTGATAATGTGGGACACTGGCCTCTTCGTACCGACAGCAGGGAACAGCGTTGTAAGCTCGAGGGATGCACAGGACAAACCCGTATCATGTGCGAAAAATGCAACGTCCACCTGTGTCTTGCCAAGGCTCGAAACTGCTTCAGAGGCTTCCACATGAACAATTAGTGATGTTTGTGTTTGCCATGACTGTGTTTTCCATCTGTGAATAAATTAGCTTTTCACTGCCTTTCGCAACCACTGAGCCCTGATGTGCGGTTTTGACGACATGATTGTAAACCGGTAAATATTAACACAAATGACTTATTTTTTTCCTCAGGCATGATTCTAGAGTCCTTATGGCGCAAAATATGCACAGCAAAAAAATATACGCAAATAATAGAAAATCCAGGGCTGAAAGGGCCAAAGAAAGGGGGGGGGGCAACGAAACCGGAATAGTAAATTGGAGGGTGACATGAATAAAACCGGTCGGGGGTAGTTGTGCATGGAAAAAGGGGTCGTACAGTTGATATAAACGTAAAAACATGCAAGAGTATATTAAATTGAGTAGTAGGCAGGGAAACATTGGAAATGGAGGAATAGGTGAGGCTAGGAATTAAGGTTAGCTGGTGGCGCAATGCGTTTTGTGCCTTGGTTGATAATATGAGAATTTAAGCTTTTAAAGATTCTAAGTGGCACGTGCCATATTAATTCGCGTAGGGCGTAGGAATTTAAACTTGTGTATGGGGTATGATTCCGTATATTTCCTCCCATCAGTCAGCCCTTTTCTACATTTCTTTTGGAGAATTAAGGTAGCTGTGGAACCTCTGTAGATATTTTCTAAGGTATTTACGTAAGCGTCCTGCACTCCTTCATTACGTAATGCCTCTATGACAGCTAGCATCTCTACTGAAACAAATGCCTTTTCGCAATCTGTGAAAGTCATATACGGAAGCTGATATTATTCTGCGGATTTCTCGATTACACGAGTAATTACGATGATGTGATACACTGTAAGTGCTGTTCAATTTTAGCGAAACTATACCGTGTACCTAGGCGCGCTCTAGACCGCGTGCATGCGTTAGATTTGGAAAAGAAGAGGTTAGGGCGACCGAGAATCGACATTATGTCGTGCAATATGAAATCTCTACGAAAAGGGATTTGCAAATACACTATACCAACATACCTTGCACATGCATTCTTGTGACAACACTAGAAAATATAAGACAAATTCGGAACGTCTGCACGTGCCGCGATTCCCTTTTTATAAGCCCACGATACATCGATGCAAGCTTATACAGATCTGGAAAACGTATTCGGGGAACGAAATACGCAAATATATGTTGGCACTCTACACTCGATAACACTACAAATGTTCAAGAACTTATCAGCAGCAGCTTACGAGGCGCGCTGCCAAAACAGCCTTTATTTGAGGATGTGAAATTTTCGCACATAAGTTACAGAGAAAAATGACGGGAAGGTTTTTGTTTACAGTATTCACGCAAAGAAAATCAAGTAGCAACAACACCTACCTGTAAAGTTAACACACAGAGTTTCGGCACGTCAGAACGATCGTATATGCGTCCATTCATTTCGTTTGCATCTGCAGTTAGTCTTTCTTGCTTATTCTCGTTTGTATTCCCGATAATTGTATTGCGACCGCGGTGGTAGCAGGGCCGTCAGTTTCTTATCTTACAAGTGCGAAATGTTCAAGCCACGTCTGACTGATCAACTGTAGCTTAAATGAGGCATACAATTCCCAAATCCCTAGCGTACGTTTAGGCCCGCAGCGTTCCCAGAAATACTACGGGGTCAGCCACCCCCCCCCCATTTCCTCCTCCCCATTAGCTCTAGTAGTCCAAAGCTCTAGAAAGGCCTAAGACACCACTGAAAGCTGTCAAGGTCGCCTGCTTTGTGCGAGACTCAGAGTGGTATTGATACGGCGGCGCGACTGACCATTCTGAAATCCGGGAGCGCTAGTTTGCGGACGCCAAGGGACAAGCAGACGCGACTAGTAGACGATATGCGACTGGCGGCCTCTCGGTAGGCGCTGAAAACTTTTCCCTTTTTTATTTCTGCACAAAAGCGTAAGTGCTGTTCAAGTTCAGCGAAATTATACCATGTACCTAGGCGCCCTCAAGACCGCGTGCAGTTTCGGGAAACAAGAGGTTAGGGCGACCGAGAATTGACACTTAGGCATGTAAGGCCCTCTGGGCCGTACTTATCGGCGACAAGGTAGCCTTGCTGCCTGCGGGATTATGTTACTGAGCTATGTCGAATGCTCGGTTGCGGTAGCCGGAAATTCAAATTCCTCCCCCCCCCGCCCCCGCTTTTTCCCTCCAGTGCACTACATGTGCAGGCTTGGAGTGACGCCTGACAACGGCGATAGATGCCGAGAGCGAGAGGGCCTATACTAACCCAGGTACGACGAAATTAGGAAGGCCCACTAAGCTTGAACAGACACTCCCTCACCGGAACACGAATTAGCCTCCCTGGTGCAGTATTCGGCTACAACCTCCCTGATGATATTGTTACGGTGAAGTGAAGGAAGAAGTTGGATTGGACTAGAGGAAGACTAAGTCTGGCAGTTGCCTGAACGCCATATACCATTTGTAAATATACATTATTTTACACTCGTGGGCCTGCTTTCTTCTTGCAACATATTGGTGGAAGGTGCGGGGTACAATCACGGAACTTCGCAGCGGACGTCATCTGCCTGTTGCCACAATGGCAATTCAACTGACACAAGCGACAACGCCTCAGCAGCCCGTGCCAACGGTCATCCTCACTCATCCGCGGGACCCAGGGACATTTTGTGGCACGGACAACGCCGACGTCGCGGACTGGTTTACGATGTACGAACGAGTGTGCGACAAGAGGTGGGATCCAACAATGATGCTAGAAAACGTCATATTTTACCTAAAAGGAACTGCGAGGCAATGGTACGACACACACGAAGCTGACCTAACGAGCTGGGATGTCTGCAAAGAAAAAATGCGAGACCTGTTTGGCAGACCTGTCGGTCGTCAGCTGGCAGCAAAAAAAGAACTTGCGTGTCGCGCTCAAACGTCCACAGAATCCTATGTCGTCTACATACAGGATGTGCTGGCCCTCTGTCGCAAGGCTGATAACAACATGACCGAGGCAGACAAGATTGGTCATATGCTGAAAGGTATTGCAGACGATGCCTTCAATCTCCTGATGTGCAAGGATTGTGCCACTGTGGATGCAATTATAAAGGAGTGCCGGCACTTCGAACAAGCGAAGGGCCGCCGCGTCGCTCAAACTTTCAAGCGATTGCCCAATACCGCCGCGACACCTTCTTTCGAAGACCCGCCGCAGTTCGTTCAGCCCACAGGACCTGAAGAAATAACGCGCATCGTTCGCCGTGAGCTTGAGGCCATGGCCCCGGCTGCAGTTCGTTCAGACTGTCGGGAAAGCGTAGCCGCTATCTCCCTTATAGAAGCAGTCGTTCGGGAGGAAATAGCAAGTTTGGGCATTCCATCTCTCTGCTCGGTCCCCCATACAAACACCTACCAGATTTCCCCGGTCGCTCGCTCCCAGACGCAAATCTTTCCGCCACTCCGTCGCAAACCAGTTGACTGGCGCACAGTGGATGATAAACCCATCTGTTTTAATTGTTCCGGTATTGGAGACATCGCCCGTCATTGCCGCAACCACTGGTGGTCGCCTCCTCGGTGGTCGTCTCAGAGTCACTACCGCGAAGTACCAGACAATCGTACTTTCTCGCCCTATACGCCGACTAGGAACATCAACGCCGACAGTGCTCCCCCAAGATGCAGCCGCTCCCCGTCTCCGCAAGGTCATCGGTCCCGTTCGCCTCTCGTTCATCGCTCTTCGTCCCCTTTTGCAACCGGTGGCTTCGCTTCGGGAAACTAGGCGGTGCAGTTCCCGGAGGTGAAGCTGCAGCTCAGACCCGGTCTACAAATCCTCTGTTGACCATGCCTACATGTGGAAACCTACTAGACATTGAAGTTGATGGCGTTCCTGTTAGATCTCTTGTTGATACAGGAGCGCAGCTTTCAGTTTCAGTGCGCTACTCTCCGCCGAAGGCTCCAAAAAGTTTTGACACCCGCCGTACCGTGCATTGTGCGAGTCGCCGATGGGAGTACTTCACCTGTCCTTGGAATGTGTACAGCACGTGTGACCATTGGGGGCCATTATACCATTGTTGTATTTATCGTCCTTGAACACTGTCCACACGACCTAATTCTCGGCCTCGACTTGCTTTCGAAACACTCTGCCCAAATTGACTGCTCCGCAGGTGTTGTGCAGTTGGATCTGCAGCTTCCTGCCGACGCAACCACTTGTGCTTCACACCGCTTATGTTCTGCTGAGTTTTCAAGGCTGTCTCCACAGGCGGCTACAAATGTCCTCCTGACGCCCTGGCTTCCCGTACCTGATGGCGAGGACGTTGTGTCGCCGCTTACTGACGTGGTTTTGTCGCGCAATATTGCCTGCCGAGCACCTTAATCCGGATCCGCGAAAACCGCGCTCACGTGCCCATCCTGAATTTTGGCTTTTCATCGCATGTGCTGCCATACGGTATCGCCATAGCGCGTATCACTCCTTTGGAAGAATTTCAGATTTCTTCTTTGACCTCTGAATCCTTCCTCAGTACCAACGGACCTTTGTCACCCACTCCTTCGTACTCGACGCCTGCGAACGATGTTGCTAAGATAATCGCCGCTGACCTTCCTTCCGAGCAAACAGCACTTCGTCACCTCCTGTCATCTTTTCGGGACATCTTTGATTTGGACAACCGTCCACTTGGCCAGACATCTGTTGTCACGCATCGCATCAACACCGGTGACGCCAGCCCCATTCATAGGCGGCCATATCGTGTCTCCGGAACAGAAAAGGCCATCATACAGAAAGAGGTAGACAGGATGATGGACAAGGAGATCATTGAACCTTCCAGTAGCCCGTGGGCATCACCGGTTGTCTTTGTCAAGAAAAAAGACAACTTGTGGCGCTTCTGCGTTGACAACTGTCACCTCAACAGGATAACAAAGCAGGATGTTTATCCCCTGCCTCGCATTGATGACGCTCTTGACTGCCTTCACGTATCCCAATGCTTTTCATCAATTGACCTCCGCTCCGGTTATTGGCAGATTAGCGTCGATGAGATGGACCGCGAGAAAACCGCCTTCGTCACACCAGACGGTAAGCCTTCAGTGCCTCCCAACGTCACCAGCGACATTGTTCACGTCGCCAGGCTCAATCTCTATTTCCCCCCATTAAGTGAGGCTCTATAACTTCCACCGGGACGGAGCTACCCTGCCGGGAAGGTAATGTTACGGTGAAGTGAAGGAAGAAGTTGGATTGGACTAGAGGAAGACGAAGTCTGGCAGTTGCCTGAATGCCACATACCATTTGTAAATATAGATTATTTTACACTCGTGGGCCTGCTTTCTTCCTGCAACAATATTTACGATTAACCAATGGCCCTCAGTCCCAAGCAGCTGCGGAGGATCTGACCAAGGCGGCGGTAAGACCTGTAACGCGGCAGAGGGTGTTAAGAATTTCTGGGTCCCGACAGGCCGCCAATGGAAACTGACCCTTGCAACGTTTAACATCCGAACCTTCTCGAGGGAATCTAGTTTAGCTGGGCTCTGAGGATATATCAGACATGATTTGGGATATTATCGGCCTTAGTAAGATTAGACGAACTGGTGAGGCTTGCACATTGCTAAATAATGGCCATGTCCTATGCTATAGAGATCTGCCTCATGAGAAGCAATACGGGCTAGGATTCCTTATTCATAAGGACATAGCGGGCAACATTGACGAATTCTACAGTATCAACGACAAGGTAGCAGTAGTCGTAATCAAGCTCAATAAGAGGTACAGATTAAAGGTAGTACGAACCTACGCTCCAACGTCCAGTCACGAAGATGAGGAAGTAAATCAGTTTTATGTAGATGTTGAATTAGCGATCAGAAAAGTGCAAACTCGGTATACCGAAGCAATGGGTGACTTTAATGCAAAAGTGGGGAAAAAGCAGGCGGGTGAACTGGCAATGGGCAACTACGGCGTCGATTCTACAAACGCCAGAGGAGAGATGCTGGTGGAATTCGCTGAAAAGATTAAGTTGAGAATAATGAATACCATTTTGAGGAAACGTAGCAACAGAAACGGGACCTGGAAAAGCCCTAATGGGGAAAAAAGAAATGAAATTCATTTCAAACTTCGGCCGATCCCAGCATAGTACAGGATGTAGAAGTGATAAGTAGGGTAAAGTGCAATGATCATAGGTTAGTGAGGGCTAGAATTCACCTCAATTTGAAGAGAAAGAATAAAATTGGACAAGGAGACACAGTTCCACCTATAGGCAGTAAAGATAAAAGCAGACAAATTTAGGCTGGTACTTGGCAAATAAATATGCAGCCTTAGAACAGAGAGATAATGATAGATGACATAGAGGGAATGAATGAAGCCGTAACGAGGCTGCCTTCAGAGGCAGCAATTGAAGTGGGAGGCACGACATCAAGGCAGCCAGTAGGCAAGCTCTCCCAAGCAAGAAAGGACCTAATAAAACGACAAAGAATGAAATTGTCCAACTGAAGAGATAAGATAGAATTCATTCGCGGAACTGTCATAACTGATCAACAAAGCGAAAATAAGTGATATTAGAAATTATAACGGGAGAAATCCTGAAGAAGCCATGAAACATGGATGCGGCCTGAAATGAGTGAGAAAAAAACTTGGCATTGGGCAAACCAAGATGTATGCACTGAAAAATAAGCAGGGTAATATCATCACCAATCTCGAAGGTATAATAAAAGCAGCAGAAGGATTCTGTACTAACCTGTGCAGTACCCAGAGGACTCAGGAGTACGCTAATCGGAACAATAAGGAACACTATACAGAAACTCCTCCTATATCCAAAGATGAGGTCAGTAGGGCCTTGCAAGGCAAGAAACGGGGAAAAGCGGCAGCAGAAGACGGAATAACAGTCGATTTAATCAAAGATGGAGGAGACATAATGCTAGGAAAACTGGCGGCTCTCTTTACGAAGTGTCTGTTGTCTGCATGGGTCCCAGAAAACTAGAAGAATGCAAATATTATACTAATTCAAAAAAGGGAGACGTTAAAGAACTGAAAAAAATATATGCCCATTAGCTTACTCCCAGTATTATATAAAATATTTAGCAAAATAATGTTCAGTAGAATAAGGGTGACACTGGGCTTTAGTCAACCAAGGGAACAGGCTGGCTTCAGGAAAGGATGCTCTACAATGAATCACATCCGTGTTGTTAATCATGTTTTCGAGAAATTCGAAGAATGCAATAAGCTTCTCTATATGGCTTTCATAGATTACGAAAAAGCACTTGACTCAGTAGAGATACCAGCAGTCAGAGGCATTACGTAATTAATGAGTACAGACCGCTTAGGTAAGTACCCTGGAAAATATCTAGAGATTTCACAGCCACCTTAATTCTACTCAAGAAAAGTAGGAAGATACCTATAAAGAATGGGGTCAGACAAGGAGACGCAATCTCTCCAATGCTATTCGCTGCGTGCTGGGAAGAAGTATTCAAGCATTTAAACTGGGAAGGTTTAGGAGTAAGGATCGCTGGCGAATTCCTCAGAAACCTTTGGTTTGCCGATGACATTGTCCTATTCAGCAACACTGCGGATGAGTTACAACAAATTATTGAGGACCCTAAGAGGGAGAGTGTAAGAGTGGGGCTGAAGATTATTATTCAGTAGACAAACATAATAATAAATAATCGGGCAAGGGAACAAGAGTTACAATCGTAAGTTAGCCTCTAGATTGTGTGATGCAGTACGTTTACCTAGGTCAACTAATCACAGGGAACCCTGACCATAAGAAGGAAATTCGCAGAAGAATAAAAATGGGTTCGATCGCATACAGCAGACATCGTGAGCTCCTGAATGGGAGCTTACCGCTATCATTGGAAAGGAAAGTATGCAATCAGTGCATTTTACCGGTGCTGACATACGGGGCAGAGACTTGCAGACTGACAAAGAAACTTGAGAACAAGTTAGGGACCTCACAAAGAGGGATGGAACGAAGAATGCTAGGCATAACTTTGAGAGAAAGAGGGCGGTTTGCATCGGAGAGCAGACAGGTATTGACGATATTCTAATAGACATCAAGAGAAAAAAATGGTACTGGGCAGGTCATGTAATTCGGAGGTTGGATAACCGCTGGACCATTAGGGTGACAGAATGGGTACCAAGAGGAGAGAAGCGCAGTAGATTACGGCAGAGGACTAAATGGTGCGACGAAATTAGGAAATTTTCGGATGCTAGTTGGAATCTGTTGGCGCAGGAATGGGTAATTGGAGACCGCTGGGAGAGGCTTTCGTCCTGCAGTGCAAATAAATTGGCTGCTGCTGATGATGATGACGATGATACGTTATAGAGCACCCCTTCCTGAAGCCAGCCTGTTCTCTTTGTTGACTAAAGCCTAATGTTGTCATTATTCAATTGGAAATTTTCTTGACGAATCTTTTATATCATACTGGGAGTAAGCTGATGGCCCTATAATTCTTTAACGTCTCTATTTTTGTGGATTAGTATAATTTTGGCATTCTTCCAGTTCTCTGTGACCCTTTAAGTCGACAGACAGTTCATATAGAGGGCCGCCAGTTTTTGAAACTATACGTTTCTTCTATCTTAGAACAAATCGACTGTTGTGCCATCTTTTCCTACTACGTTTCCCCGTTTCATCTCTTGTAAGGCTCTTGTAACCTCATTGCTAGTTATGGATGGGGTCTGTGTAACCTGTTGATTACTTCGAATGGAAGTATCGTGGCTTTTCTGGGTACTGTGCAGATCAGTATAGAATTCAATCGCTGGTTTTACTATACCTCCGAGATTGCTGATAATATCCTGCTTATCCTTGAGTGCCTACATCTTGGCTTGTCCTATGCCACGCTTCCTTCTCACTGATTTCATGCTGCGCTCATTTTTTACTGCTTCCCCAATCATTCTCGCGTTATAATCTCGAATATGCCTTTTCTTTTTGCTGATCAGTTCGGACAGTTCCTCGAATTCTATCTTATTTCTTCATTTGGACATTCTTATTTTTTGTCATTTCTTTACTAGGTACTTTGTTATTTGGGAGAGCTCGTCTACTCGTTGCCTTGGTGCCTTATTTCCCAGTTAACTTGCTGCTTCTGAAACCAGCCTAGTTACGGTTTCATTAATTACCTCTATGCCATCTTCATGTCTCTGTTCTAAGGCTGCATATCTGTTCGCAAGTACCAGGCTGAATTGATCTGCTTTTACCCTCACTGCCTCTAGGTTCAGCTGTTCTCCTTGACAAATCTAGATCTTTCTCTGTTCAATTTGAGGTGAATGCTAGCCCTCACTAACCTATGATCATTGCATTTTACCCTACCTATTACTTCTACATCCTGCACTATGCGGGGATTCGCAGCAAGTATGAAATCTGTTTCATTTCTTGTTGATCATTAGGGCTTTTCCAGATCCCCTTTTTGTTCCAGGGCTTCCCGAAGCAGGTGTTCATTATGCGCAGCTTTTTCTTTTCCGCGAATTCAACCTGCATCCCTCTTCTAATGTTCCTAGAACCGACGCCGTAGTTGCCAATTGCTTGTTCACCAGCCTGCTCTAGGCTTTGTACATGCCACGCCTTGCTATATGAGATGCGGTATATGCTGCTTATATTGTGGCACCATCACTAAAGTTGCCCATAATTTGTCTTAAATTCTTGACGAAGCTATTGCTTGGAATTTTGAGAACGACAGCCAACAAATGACGTTAAACAAAACCACGACAGCGGGTACCCTTTATGTTAAATCTTCTGACACAAATATTGAAAATTCGAAACAATAGCAGATACCTGAAAATGTAGAAAAGATGAGAGTAGATTGGTTGAGGGAACAAATGTGAGGTAATAACATCTAGGTCGAAATTGAGAAAAAGAAATTGGCATGGGCAGGGCATGTAATGAGGAGGGAAGACAACCGATGGCCATAAAATATAAAGGACTGCATTCCAATAGAAGGGAAGCGTAGCAGGGGGTGGCAGAAAGTTAGGTCGGTGAAGGAAATTAAGAAGTTTTCAGAGACAACATGGCTATAATTAGCACATGAACTAGGTAGTTGGAGAAGTATAGGAGTGGCCTTTGCTCTGCAGGGGGCGTAGCCAGGCTGATGATAATGAGGACGAGAGTGATGAAATTTTTTTTGGCGTCGTTGTGCACGACCTTCAGGTTGGGCCCAAACAAGAGGCCATGTTTCTATGAGAAAGCTTGCCTTAGTGCATAGCGTTAGCAGTCGTGAATAACTCCTATGAATACTACAAAGATATTGCGCCGAAACAACACACACACAAGAAAGACGATGACACCACGGGCGCTACTTCAAGTGTTTAATGAGGGGGAAAGCACTCGACATATATAGCGTGTGCGGTGTTTTGGAGAGCTATATATGTCGAGTGCTTTCACCTGCATTAAAAGTAGCGCCCGTGGTGTCGTCGTATTTCTTGTGTGTGTGTTGTTTTGGCGCAAAATCCTTTTAGTATGCAAGATCACCAATTGCCCAGCAGTTAACTCCTATGAAACTCACGTCACCTGACATAAAGTAATTGTGACATCTGCATTTTCTGCTACTTTATGCAGAAAGTGTTTCCTATACTAACTTTGTGTAGATTTCTGAAGAAAGACTAACTTCGCACCAACGTGCTTGACAGGAAGCATTATGTCGGGGCCAACGCTGCTTTCCAAATTTAATACACGAGAAACACAGAACACCCCTGCTCGGCAACTCTAAGAACAATTTGAAAATTTTCTTTTGTATTAAAGGGCAAGACATATTGATGGGCTGCATAGCTTGTTATTGCTGCCAATGCCGATGTTCACATTTTAAAATAGTGGTCATATGGCAACTGTTCTTGGGAACCACCAAGGAGAGCGAATAGCTTTGTGATACTTTGCTCTACGCCGTAGCTCCGCACATAGCCGTATCTCTGCACTTTTTATTTATTTAATGTGGTAGTCATAACTTACTTTGTGGGCACGTTTTTTTCTTCGTTGAGGTCACAGCTAAGTGGGAAATCTTTGGTAGACTTACTTATTACAGAAACGTGTTTGTTCTACTAAGATTCTAACTAGGACTCTAATAGGAATACAGTACAAGATAGCAGCAGGCAGCGTGTCTCAACCCGAGCAGCTTACGCAATGTCGAGCTTGCGCCTCCCGGGCAACTGGCGATGGGGCTGCGGCGCCGGGCATTGCTCTTCACTACAATTGCCCCCCCCCCCCCCCCCCCACACACACACACAGGAAAAGGAGCCATCCTGGCGACTCATGGTGAACATCGATTCATGGGATCATAATACGGCTTCAGGCATTGTACGTGGACGCTTTTACGACAACGACAGCATTGGTCCGTAGGTGGCGTGACAGTCCCGACAATATAGTTCACAGGCGAAGTCTGCGCGACAACACGGTAGGGTCCTTGACATTTGGAGACAAGCTTGGAAGAAAGTCCTGCAGAAACGGCGGGAACCCAAAGCCACACAAGAGAGTCCGAAAGAAAGTGACAATGCGCGTGATCATTGTCAAGTCTAGATTTTTGTTACCATCGGTCGACGGCTGTAAAGGAACGGGCGAGCTGACGGCGTTCCTTTGCGCGGGGGCAGCTTCAGAGAGGAGGCGTACATTCGGATAAGTCGGGTCTGTGCGGGAGAATGGTGTCAAAAGTAGTCGAAGTTTCGCGGCACTACAAGAGGAAGAATGGGGAGAAGTTTGTGGTCGCCTGTGGTGCAATGTTGTATGCGAACGTGATGAATGGCAAAAGGAGGTCCCAATCAGTGTGATTGGAGGCGACGTATTTGGAGAGCATGTCGCCAAGGGTGCGGTTAAATCTTTCCGTCAGACAATTAGCTTGAGGATGGTAGGCGGTGGTGGTGCGATGAAGGATGCGACATTCAGCAAGGAGCGCGTTTACGACTTCGGAGAGGAAGAGACGTCCTCTATCACTTAAAAGTTCGCGAGGTGCACCATGACGGAGAATAAAGTTCTTCAGGAGGAAGGATGCTATATCGCGAGTGGTGGCAGCAGGCAGAGCGGCTGTTTCTGTGTAATGCGTCAAATGGCCGATGGCGACGGCTATCCAGCGGTTCCCCGAAGCCGTGTTCGGAAGAGGTCCATACAGGTCAATGCCAATGCGATCGAAGGGCCTGGCAGGACACGGGATTGGTTGGAGTGGACCAGGGATATGCTGAGCAGTAACCTTGCGGCGTTGGCACTGAGGACACGACCAAATGTACTTGCGCACAAAGGTGTGCATGCTACGCCAATAAAACCTGGAGCGAAGCCGGGTGTACGTCTTGAAGCCACCCGCATGTGCACACTGCGGGTTAGTGTGGCAGGCAACACATATTTTACCACGAAGATGTCGAGGTATGACCAGCAACTACTTGCGGAGGTCAGAGACGTAATTCCAGTGATTGAGAAGTCCATACCGAATTTCAAAGTGAGATGCTTGACTGCGCAAAGCTCGAGAAGGCGAAGGAACAGTCGACGGGTTTGAAAGGAAGCGGATAAGAGTATTAATCCCAAGCATCCTTGCGTTGCTCCTAAGCCATGTCGCAGCCTGCTGGGAACGAAAGTACTTGGTCAACGGCAGAGAGGCAGGCATCGCTTTTGGTTGACATGGGCGAACGGGAAAGCGCGTCGGCATCGGTGTGGCGGCGGACAGACCTGTAGGCAACGCGCACGTTGAAATCTTGCAACCGCAAAGCCCAGCGAGCTAATCGACCTGAGGGGGGTCCTTCAACGTGGACAGCCAACAAAGTGCGTGGTGGTCTGTAATCATGTCGAAGGGGCCGCCATAGAGGTACGGTCGATATTTACCAAGTGCCCAGATTATGGCCAAACATTCCTTCTCCGTAGCGGAATAATCCTTCTCGACTTTGTTGAGGGTGCGGCTTGCGTATTTGTGTAACGACGTACTCGTCGAATCCAGATTTGCGCTGCGCGAGCACAGCGCCGAGTCCAACACCGCTGGCGTCGGTGTGTACTTCGGTCGAGCTGTCGGGTCGAAGTGACGCAGTATAGGCGGCGAGGTCAGTAGACGACGCAACTCTTGGAAGGCATCTTCACAAGCGGACGACCAGGCGTAGTCGTTCAAGTCGCTCCGTAGAAGCTGATTCAAGGGAGCGGTGATGGGCGCAAAATTCCATATAAAGCTGCGAAAGAAAGAACACAGGCCAAGGAAGCAGCGAAGTTCCCTTGCAGGGGAACGCTTGGGAAAATCAGCAACTGCACGGAGCTTGGCGGGGTCAGGAAGAATTCCGTGTTTAGATACCACATGGCCAAGGATGGTGAGCTGACTTGTGCCAAAGTGGCATTTCTTCAGGTTGAGCTGAAAGGCGGCAGCAGTTACGCACTGCAACACTTCCTCCAGCCTAGAGAGGGGGGGGGGGGGGGGAACCGGGCGAATAAATAACCACATCATCTAAGTAGCACAGGCACGTTTTTTACTTGAGACCACGCAAAAGATTGTCCATCATGCGCTCAAATGTTGCGGGGGCTGTCAAAGCCCAAAAGCCATGACACGAAATTCATATAGGCCATCTGGTGTTACAAAGGCCGTTTTAGGTTGGTCTTCGGGTGCCATGGGGACTTGCTAATAGCCGCTGCGTAAGTCGATAGAAGAGAACTCCACGCCTTGGAGACAGTCAAGGGCGTCGTCAATTCTTGGAAGAGGGTAAACATCTTTACGAGTTATTTTGTTAAGACGACGGTAATCGACACAGAATCGTATCGATCCATCCTTAACAAGAACAACAGGAGATGCCCAGGTGCTGTCCGAAGGCTGAATGATGCCGCGCTTGAGCATGTCAGCTACTTGGTCGTCGATAATACGGTGCTCTGTCGCGGATACGCGATATGGTCTTTGTCGCAGTGGCGCACTGGTACCCGTGTCGATGCGATGAGAAACAGTTGACGTGCAGCCCGAGCGAACATGCTGGCCGTCGAAAGACGAACAGATCTTGTAGAGAAGGCCTAGAAGCTGGGTGCGTTGAGAAACACTCAACGTGTCGGCGATGGAGCTATGTAAAACATCGGGTGAAGTCGGCTCCTGCGCGGGGTTACAGGTCACTCCGCCGACCTCATGAGTAGCGTTGGGACCAGTTGGCATGTCAATGAGGGTAGCAGGGCCGACACACTAGGCATGGTAAACGCACTTTCCACGAAGCAAAGTGAGAGGACAGGATAATCGGTTGGCGACGAGCAGTCTGCTGATGCCGGCATGAACGTCCAAAAGAGCGAAAGGCAGCGGGGAACTTTTGCGACGAGTGAAAATTGCAGATGGCGTAAAAAGTGCGCTGGCATCAGCAACAATGTTGCATGACACTCTGGCCAGGGCAGATGAGTGCGGTGGAATTGTAACGTCTTCGGCAACAAATACTTTATCTTCAGGTTCACGAGCGTCAAGGAGTGGGGCATTACACAGCGTTTGAAATTCCTCTTCAGCACGAGAACAGTCGATGACGGCCTTATTAGTGGAAAGGAAGTCCCAGCCCAATATAAGATCGTGGGAACAAGAACACAGCACCAAATATTCGACAATGTAGAGGAGGCCTTTAAACGCAACGCGAGCAGTACACGCAGCTGCAGATTTGATGCGGTCTGCGCTGGCTTTACGAAGTGACACATTGGACAGTTCTGAGCGAACGACAAAGTTTGGCACTAATAATTGAAACTGCGGCACCAGTGTCAACGAGGACGAGTGCAGCGACGCCGTCCACATATACGTCAATAACATCAGTCGGACAAGGGACAGGCCTTGGTCTGTTCGTGGATGACGCGGTGCCTCTGGAATTGCGACGACTAGTTTTCCCGTTCCGGCGAAGGACGACGACGCATCGGCGAAAGCGAGCGGTGTTGAGGCGATGGCGAAAGGCGGTCAACAAGAGGGCGGTGGTCCGAGTAGGAAGAGATCTGGCCGGGGTTCTGTGACGCGAAGGATGACCTATATGGGGAAACTACGGCGGTAGGACGTTGCGCGGCGACGACAAAATAATGCAACGTGGCCAGGTATACCACACGCGAAACATACTGGACGGTTGTCAGGAGTGCGCCATTTTCCGCTGCTGTGCCGCGGCTGAACGAAGTGAGCAGCTGGACGCAGTGGCACGACCGATGGGGATGGCGCAAAGGTCGGAGGTGGTGGCCGTGCGAGAGCCTCGGCACAGCTGAGAGGTTCATCCACCTCGGGAAAAGCAGCGGGAGTCGGCACAGGCGGCGTCTTCCGGGCAAAAGGGGAGAGCTAAGCACACTTGCTCGTGGATGACCTGGCGAAGGTTGGCCGGCAAAGGCGAAGGCGGTGGCGTGGCTGAGGACAGGAGCGAAAGCTGACGAGCGACCTCAGTATGGACGAACTCTTTTGTCTGGCCAAGCAGGGAGTCCATCTCAGGAGCCGCGGTCATGCTCGTGAGGGTTTCGTCGGACGCAGGGGGGCGCCGCGCGAGAAGGCGCTGTCTGCAGAGCTTGTCGAAACTCTGGCAAAGCTCAGTGACCTGAGAGACAGTGCCTGGGTTTTTGGAGAGGAGCATATGAAAGACATCGTCGAAAATGCCCTTCACGATGTGACGTACCTTGTCCGCCTCCGCTATCGTCGGGTTAACACGCCGGCAGAGGTCGACGATGTCCTCTATGTAGCTGGTGAACGTTTCACCAGTTTGCTGGGATCGGCTTCGTAGGCGTTGTTCAGCGCGAAGTTTGCGCACGCCAGGGCGGCTGAAAACTTCTGCGATGCCGGTTTTGAAGCTATTCCACATGCGGAGATCTGCTTCGTGGTTTTTGAACCACAGCTTGGCGACGCCCGATAAATAGAAGATCGCGTTGCCGAGCTTTAGGGGATCGTCCCATCTGTTGGTATTGCTGGCGCGTTCATACGATTCCAGCCAATCTTCAACGTCTTTCTCATCGGTGCCGCTGAAGATATCAGGATCGCGCTGATGCTCGGCACAGGCACATACGATGACTGGAGTAACCGGTAGGGATGTCGGGCTGGGGTCGTCAGGCATGACGGATGACAGAGTTCGGGTGCGTAATTCCACGTTGGCGAAAACCGTAGCTCCTCCACCAGAATCTAATATGAATACAGCACAAGAGAGCAGCAGGCAGCGTGTCTCAACCAGAGCAGCTCAGGCAACCTCGAGCTCGCGCCTCCCGGGCAACTGGCGATGTGGCTGCGGCGCCGGGCATTCCATTTCACTACAGGACAAATACGTTGACTCATGACCACATTGGCTAGTAGTTTTCTGAGTATGCTACAGTTATGGAAACCTGAAAGCATTGATGGGTATAATAGAACGGTAATTGAAGACGTAGTAACTTTCTAAATACTACGAATGACATGATTTGTCACCACCAGGTTGTGCTTAGTCGCAAGTGTAGAGTTGGCGGTATTTAAGCGATGTTCGCTGAAGCTGATCTGACAAATTCAGTATTCATTTCCTAACTTCAGGTGCAGCAGGTCAGACAAACCGTACAACAAATGACTGTGAACGATACATTTCTTCTTCCTGCGCGCAATCTATTTTCCTGACTCAATGTGTTGAATTAGAAAGAGTTACATGCCTGAAATAGTGAAATAAATATACTGCAACTGGTTATGATGATTTTGCTGAATTGCTATGTGGCCATCTGCAATCAAGGTTTCGCCACGGGAGCCTTTCCTGAAGGCATGAAGATAGCCAGAATAAAGAATAATGGTCCAAGGCAAGAGCCTTGCGGTACACCACATTTTATTAGCTGTAAATGGGAATAGTGATGATTTAGACTAGTAAATTGCACCCTGCCGGATAGCCAGAGTAGCAGTCCATCCACAATGGTGGCTCTCCTAATGACGAATAACTATGGGCCTGTATCTGTGCTGCCTTTATTTTCGAAAGTGTTAGAATATACAATAAAATCACAATTAATGAAGTTCCTGGGCGAGCACCAAATACTTTCCAAGCAACAATTTGGCTTCCGTAAAAAGAAATCAAGCGAAACGGCACTCTTGCATAATAAAGAGAATATAGCTAATAATATTGATAACAAGCAATAAATTCTTGGGCTATTCCTAGACTTTAAAAAGGCCTTAGATTCTAAAAGCATCTAATTTTGTTTCGCAATGTCCCACGCTACGGTGTTAATGATTTGGTATTAAATCTGATACGCAATTATGTATCCGGCAGGGTGCAATTTACTAGTCTCAATCGTCACTATTCCCATTTGCAGCTAATAAAATGTGGTGTACCGCAAGGCTGTAGCCTTGGACCATAATTCTTTATTCTTTATATAAATTATAGTGTGAACATACCGCGAACTCCTGACATAACTCTCTATGCAGACGAGACAAGTCTTTTTTTACAGGTAAACACTTAACTGAACTTGAAAAGGCAGCTGATAGATGTTTAACTAAATTATCAAACTGGTTGCATTCTAATCAACTTCAACTAAATGTAGGAAAGAGTACATTACTTTTAAAAGCAGTGATAATCCTGATCACTATAGCACCTTTATTAGATTTACAAATTGTGCTATCTAATGGGCTCCTACTTATACATTTCTAGGTGTCGTCTTTGTAGATAACTTGAGCTGGACACCACATGTAAACAAGATCCATGCAAATTTGTGCAGGGCAATTTCTTTATTGCGTAATACCAGAACGTTGGTTTCAATATAGTTAAAATTACAGTTACACTATTCTCTTGTTCTTTCACATATACACTACAGTCTGCTAATCTGGGGTACAACTACTAAAACAAATTTAGATAGATCAACAATCCTACAAAAAAGAACTGTGCCTTGCATAGAGAACCTTAAACGAAGCGACCGCACTGCACCATGCTTTTCCAAGCTAAACATACCCACAATAGAGGATCTATTCCAATTAAGGCTTGCTATGTATACACATAGCGAAATTCGGCATGACCCAGATACCCTCTCCACATCTTCGTCATCCGACAACTGACAATGTCACCTTAGGCATGACCGACTTAGAACTCCTATGTTTAGAAAGAAATATGGTACTCCGACACTCGCCTACCTAGTACCTAATTTCCTAAATAATAATCGACAAATCGCTAATATAATTCAAGGAATGCAGGTCAGCTTACAATGCAAAGAAAAATGTTAGGAATTACCTTTGGCTATGCCCCTAACGGTACTTAGCTATCCTTGCAGTCTCGATAACTCATCCTTTTTTATTTGTGTTATTTCTCTTAAATTTTTTCTCCTATTTGCTATATAATGTTTTTAAACTCGTCAGTATCATTTGCTTTTTAAATATTTCCTTGTTCTCTCGCATTACTGATGATATACCATCCATAAGGTGTAACGATCTTACTTTATGGTATACTTGATTCCATGCCGCATACATTTTGTTTCTTTTCTTGTTTCTACATTGTTGCACTGTATTTTCGTGATGTCCCACTCCCTGAGCAATGTAGGGGTAGGGGGGGGGGGGGGGGCTTTGTCAGGCAGTTGCATTTTCCTTTAGCCCCTACATCCCAGACAATCTTTTGTCTAAACAAAGCATTCAAACATACAGACATATTGGCGGATTTCGCGGGAAAGAAAAAGATGGAACAGATGCCACTTATTGTCATGGTAAAAATAAATTTCAAATTAAAAGTACTGTTGTTGATTAGTAGTAGCATCACCATGTGCAATTGGCTAAAGCGTGATGCTCCGTTCTGTATCTTCTTTCTCGCCGTTCACGAGGAGGAACCCTAGAAGTCATTTTGTGCTGCCCACTCAAATAGTCTGCGAAGTAGAGGTGGTAGCTTTATTTTATTTAGGAGTGATATACTCGAGAAATTATACGTGAATGTGAGTGACTCTGGAAGAATGCCTTCTTTCTCTTATTCCGCGCGTGCAAAAAAGACGCGTCCCGTAAACTGCGGAACGCGCTAGAAAACGCGCCTTGCTCGACTCAGGAGGCCGGAAGCTCCTCGGAACCGTAGGCGGGTGCTAGCGCACGTCACTGATCATTCTCACAAAAACCTCGGCCTTCGACGCTCATAGATTAACAATTCGTGCGAGAGAGATCGGGTAGCAAGGCTGTGCAGCGAGAACGACTTCTTGCGAATTTAGAAAGATAAAGCGTCGTAATAAATGACGTCAGGGGAAGACTTCAATGCACAAGCACAATGCCGGGACATGTACTAGCCAACATTCCCAACAAGTGGTTGATTTACCTTCGTATTGCACAGCGAAGAGATTCTCTGGTGTAGCATGTGGTGCTCACTACGGTATACAGAAACGCTTGGCCGCCTACGCTATACAACTGGACGTTGTGTTCTGCAGACGTGACCCTCCAACGCCCTTCGCCCAGACCACCGACAACAATGGCATCGAGCTGCGGGCGCCCTCTGCCGTCGCAGTTACCTGGTTGAACAAGAGTAAAGGTACGAACATTCCTCCGGCGGTTGGACTAACAGAAAGGCAACGCAATTGCCGCTTTATGAAGCTAAGCAAAGGATAGCGACGCACACTGTTGGGTGTTTCTTTTCGTGTTACTTGTCAAGAAGCACTGTCCTCTGATTTTCGGGAAAGTACGCGCCAAGCAGTTCGGATTCGCAGGCCTCAGCCTACTCATTGCTGTCGATCAAAGCTGGCACACTCTGGCGCGCGTTGCATCCACAATGGCGGGCTATAGTTATCCAGCCGTGAAAGATAAGCACATCGAAGCGTCACTAAAGCCTTTCGATAAAATACACCGTAAGTGATGCTGTGAACAGTGTGGGCGAAAAGATGCATGCTCGTGCTGTGTAGACGTGCTGAATTGCGGTTGCATTTGAACTCTTGCCATACGGTATCTTGGCACCCTACTGCAAAGTGACTCATTCCCCTTGCACGCGCACCTCATATCCGTCACATGCTCGACTGTACTCATTAGCGCTGTTACATTTGCTGCCGTAGAAAGTCGGCGCAAGCGAGGCCAGCCGAACCAATGTCGTAGTATGTAGAGAATTGCAGGCGTCGCAATTTGGCGACAAATGTTAGCGAGGAGGCAGTGTGGCATCTCTGTTTTAAGTTGGCCCCGCGCACAAAGCGTCGTCAGCTTGGATCACGTAATACTTTGAGAGTGCTGCCTCTTTATGTAAAAGAACAAGACTTTTTCTACCTATTCCTAGGTACAGTCGCATTAGCGAATCCTAGGCTGTGCAATTTTGTATGTGGGGTCATTGCTAGAATCACAATGGTGATGTACAACGACCACCCTGTGTTGCATAATAATTTAAAAATGAATGCGCTACAATATTGGTGTATAGTTGAGCCACCGAATCTGTGCTAAAGTTTCTTTAGATAATTGCACTGATGCGCTCTGGCGCTAACGAGAGAAAAGGGAATTCACCGACAAATGGGACATGAGACCATTAAACAATCCATTACGTGCCATGACTGCAGCCGATATGACGACTTCGATCGGGGACACGATGCCCGTGTACGTGAACCCTTCGATGATCGCCTGCTACGGAATCCAGCTGGACTCCAAATGGTGGTCGCTCATCGGGAAGGACATGGAGAGGGTGAGACCAGGATTCATGCTCTCGTGGCCCATGGTGCACGAACATGACTTGCGAGAGCACCTCTACGATATTGTACTAAAAGCAAAATTTTCCATGTTTCAATAGGATCAAAGTACAAGGTGTGACCAGATCCTAACCCAATTCGGAGTTTCGGCGTTTTTGTTGTTTTCGTATTGGGTTCTCTGTGCTGAAAAAAAAAAAACGATTTCTTGGCCATGCCTATTATGAAGGCCCACGCGAAATATGCAAGACAACCCTCTGCTTGATCAGCTGCTAAAGGGGGAACAATATAGGGCACCGATCCCAGTGTTATTGTACAGCGGAGGCCTCGTATAACATGCTAATGCTGCTGCTACTGCACTATAGCGACGTTGTTTGTCGGTTCAGAGAAGTGGCAAATAATTGTACCGAAATATTGTCCAAGTGATAGTAGCTTGTCGGAGTATGTGAACGGCCAACTCGATCTGTCCTAATTGAATGCTAACACATATGCGTGGGCAATGAATTTACGGAAATGAAAAAAAAACTGTCAGAAAAGCATTGTTGTGTTCACGCCAAATGAAAGGAAGAATTTACCAGAGGCATCAGCAAAGCATTCACGGATTGTTTGAGGTACCATACCTAATGTCCCGAACGCACCTGGGGCCGTATTCTGTAGCGGTTCCTTTTGGAACCGGTTCCTTTTGGCTGTTGCCATTGGTCGGCGCTTCATTGTCGTCATCCCTGGTGGGCGGGACGACAAATTTTGATGACGTCACACAGGTTGCCAATCTTCTGGAAAGGAACCGGTTCCCTGCTAGGAGAGGAACCGCGGAGAAGTGGTTCTCTCGAGGGTCGCGCGCGGGGGCGAGCATGATGTCGAGGGTTGCTAGGGCAACCGTGGCTGCCGGCTAATCTCGCGCCAGCTGACGAGCCGGCACCTAGACGAGACGAGACAGAGACTGCAATGGCGGCTCCTTTGGTTGTGTTGCTGGCGAGTGCCGAAAGACAACGACGCGACGCGTTCGGCATGGCCGAAGAAGAGTTTCGAAGGCATTTTAGGCTCTCCAAAGACACAGTGTGACGTCTTTGCGATGAGCTGGAAGGACATCTCGGACCTCAAAGATTTCGTGGTGTCGACGCTACGATGAAAGTGCTGTGCGCGCTGCGGTTTTTTGCCACCGGGAGCTTTCAACAGTGCGTCGGGAATGAAGAAGCGATTGCACTGTCGCAGCCTTCGGTCAGCCGGATCATTACAGCCGTCGCCAAGGCCATTACGGTTGTGGGCAAAGAAAAAGGATGGGTTAGATTCCCATCCACGGCGCAACAGAAAGCCGCCGTCAAGGAAGACTTTCTTAGCCGTGGAAAAATTTCAGGAGTTCTAGGATGTGTGGACGGGAGTCTGATAGCCATCGTTCACCCTAAGAAGCTCGGCCCCGGCGAAACGGAATCGTACTGGAGCCGTAAAGGGTATTACGCCCTCAACTGCATGGTCGTGAGTATTGTTCATTGACAAATATTTTCGATATGTGATTGCGCGAGTGCACGTTGTAAAAAACTTCGTTTCGTTATTTTTCATCAATTGCCGGTAATACTTGCGTTCCTATGAGAGAAAGTAGCGTTTGTGTTGTATGTGTAATGACGACTTTGATCTTTGCATAGAACACGGCCGCACTTTTTCAGTGCTCTCCAATCACAGTTGAATAGCCTTTTCGATGCTATAATGTAAACACATTACGCGCGACTTAAACCGGAATAGACGCCGTAGCAGTGAAGGGAGTCTTCGTCTGCGAGCGATCCTAACAGAAGACGAGCCCTTGTGATTCTTATTCGACGTAAAACTAAAGCATTGTGGCCAACAGACTGTAAACGTGAAAAGGAGCATCCCATCAATGAAAATGGTGTGAGGGAGAATGAGAATGTGTGGACACCCATTTGCTCTAGCTGTTAATACGGCACATGCTGCCCATTCCGCGTTCTTTCGCTTGTAATAGACACTTTGTCTGGAAGAAAAAAACACAGGTGGCACTCTCTAGCAGAATCTTGTACAATATGGACGGAAGAAACCAAAGGAATTATTTTGCACATTGTGTTGTAACCGCACGCCATACATGAGCACATGTACACATGCCAACATTGCATTTGTAGGTTAAGATGACATTGTTATCATGCTGATCATTAGTTCAACTGCCTACTGCGTATGTTGATATCTCCTTTTCTGTAATTGTGTTGGCTGACTGAACAGTAACTGATTGGCAAGTAGTGTTGTAAGCAAAAGTTTGTGCCAGATATTTGTTGCAGTGGCATTGACACCTTCTCTTTGCTTTCCCTTACGAGGTGTGTGATGCGAAGCTGAATATCCTGGCAATTGACCCACGGTTTCCATAATCGTGCCACGATTCTTTCGTTTAGAGGCATTCTGCATTTCGCCGCCGCCTCACTCGTGGCCTGTTACTTCATGGAGAAGTCTTGCTTGGTAAGTGCACCTAAAGTAGCAGTGCTTCTTCCACATGTAAAACATACACAGTCAAATAGTTTTGCATCCTAGCAAGCTTTAAGAAAGCGTGATTTGCTAGAAATGTGTTGTGAATGCAGCAGTACCTAATAAACCTGCAGCGACTATCGAGAGAAACATGTCTCTCTTAGAAGGCAGATATTTTTACCAGCATGTATACAACAGCTGACATGTTGTTTTGTTTATTTACTTATTAATTTCAATACACTGAATGCCACGTGGAGCGTTACAGGCAGGGGTGTAATTCTACAGAACACGTCGAAATGGCAGTTTTCAAGTATGATGGAAAAGGGTTGGTGTCAATGGACTTGGGTAGCTGGTTCCTGGTCACTGTCCTTGGAAAGAAGGAATAAGCGTGTGCGTGAAACTTTCGGCATCGACGTTAGTGATCGGTGTAGTATATATTGTAGAATAGTGCAAGTTGCGCTATTTTTCTTTGTGTCACAATGTCTGCAGTTTTTTTTTGTTGCAGCGACATGTGGTGCTGGAGTGATTAGAAAGGATCAGACGGGTAGCTCGAGTTCGGGTACCTTCACGAGAAGAGGTACGAAAGGTAGAGTAAGGATCCCAGATACTGGCAGCATATTCAAGAGTAGACCTTAGAAGTGTTTTATAAAATAACACTTCTGAAGAGAGAAGAGCTAATTAGTTTTAGTGAAGGATGTACATTTATGGAGGGGCAAATGGGATGAACGGAGCAGAAAACCACGAGTATGAAATAAATATTACATGTCCAACTTAACCTGAGAATGAGATTTGCAGCCAAGACAACAGGTGAAATTTGGATTTTCTTTAAAATGAGTCGAACTTTGTTTACAACTTTCTGGAAAGGTCAATGTTTGATAGATATTGCAACAATAAATCCAAGACCCGCTGCTGTTGTAAAAGGGCCCTGGCGTAGACTGTGTTCTTGCATTGTGCCTTAATGTATCCACGTTCGTTCACTGAAATGCAACACTTTACAGGGGACTCTGGGTACCCGCTAGAGCCATGGATCATGACTCCTGTGCCTGGTCACCCAAATCGCCTCACAGCAGAAGGGCGCTATAATGAGGCACACGCATCAATGCGAAATGCCGTTGAGCGGTGCATAGGAGTCGTCAAGAGCCCCTTCCGATGCCTGCAGAGGTATCGGGTGTTCCACTACTCGCCTCAGAAAGCAGCCACTACTGTTGCAGCTTGTGCAGCTCTGCCTTGCAGCAGGCGTGCCTCTGCCAGACGACCCAGATGACGACGGTGCACATGACGACAGCGCACAGGAGCCAGCCCAAGCACAAGTGCCGCTTCAAGTACAGGTGCCACCGCAGGCGCACCCTGTACAGCCTTCTCGAGCTTTGTTTCAAAGAGGCCGTGCGGTGCGTGAATCCATAGTTGGTGTGTTTCGGCTGCCCAGAAATTTGCGCATTGCCTACCTGCAAAGTATGCGCCGGCGCATTCGCTGACAAATGAGACGGAGACATGTGCTGGTGTAACATGTTTTATTTTTCTTTTCATGAAAGTAAGTAGGCCGTGCATTTCAACATAACACATTGCGTGTGCTCACATGTGGCTATTCATAGTATGCTGCCTACTGCAGTAGTGAAAAGCACATGATTTGTCTATGTTGAGCATGACAGATACACATGCAGTGATAAATAACCATGTGCCATTATGTTACTCCTTTGCTTTATTCACTGTGCTTTTGAATATTGTCTCGCCAGGGAATTTTCTTTAAATAAAGGTTATTTCCAAGGTGAATGGCAAGCAATCTTGCTTTGTTGAATATTGCTTTGCAATGCCTATTTTACTGTGCAGTATGCATTGTTCCAAAGCTGAAGATGTTTGTTCATGTGTGACACGCAAGCACAGCATGAGTTACACAGCAACTGAAATGTCGTTCAGCAATCTGTATAGCACATATTGAAACGTATAGCAACAAACGAGACATGTCAAGCACTTATTGGAGCAGGATTTGTTTAAATAGCAGACACTCATGCTTACTACTGCTTTGTTTAAACTCAAGAGTTGCTTCAACATTGCATTTCTTGCACGCATGATTTCACATAATGCTCGTAATTGCTGCTTAACAAGGTGCAACAATATAAACAGAATCATGACAATGAAACATTTCTTTATTTATTCATTGGGTACCTGCTTCGCCATTCAGGCATTACAGCAGGGACGGTACAACTCATATAAATGAATACTCAAAATTACATTCATAAAGCATGGAAGAAATCATCATTTGAACAAATACAGACAGTGTCAGGTGGTAGAGTATTCCAGTCTCTTATAGTACGAACATAGAAAGAGTAGCGGAAAGCGAACGCTTTTAACCCTCTATTGCATGGCGTCCCATATTTGGCACATACCGGTTACCATTCTTTTTCGCGTGTGTGAGATTCCCAGTTGAGAATGTGATACCGTCAGAGTAAATCGCGTAGTTATGCGCACTTATTATCGGCAAGTGCTGCCATCTCTTACGTGATACGCAAAACAGAGGTGAAGTAGATTTTGGGATGCGACGTGAAACTCGGAGGGGGCAAACACGAGCAATTGTTTTTTTTTTCTCTGAAAAGTCCGACTTCAGAAACATACAAAAATTATTTTGGCATAATTTTTGGCCTCGCCAATTCAAGGCAGTTACTAGTTTTCTCAATTGTGCCTGCAACTACAGCAGAGAAACCAAAATCGGTGTGTGCCATATTTGGCACAGTATGAACTTGAAATACAAAATATGGTAACGTGCTGCCATCTGTTCAATAGCCCGAAGCTGCAGGTCACTCTATCACAAGATGTAATTTTGACGATCGGTACAGTGAGGGCGAATTGTCTACCAAACAGCCGCCTGAAAAGCGAAAAGGAACTGAAATGTAAAGGACGTGGTGCTTCAGAGGCACTCACAAGCGCGATAGATGACGCAGAGTTATCGTGCGTGCGTTGATACGTTAACCGCGCCGTGACATTTCTGTCTAGCTTTGTTGGGAGAGATCCAGTCCAAAAGACTAAGCGCTGGTTTACCTCCGCCAAGGTGTTTCGCGAAATTGATTGCCCCAGCGTAGTAAAGGTCCATAACAGGCACATGGGTGGTGTCCACCTGCTGGACTCTCTGTTTGGACTTTACTGCATACATATCAGATGTCGAAGAAATGGCACTTTCGAATTTTTACGCCTATGCAAGACTTATCGGTAGTAACAGCATGGGTATTGTACAGGAGGGTGCAGGAGCAGCTTAGGAGGAGACAAGTACTACCGCTGGCTCAATTAAAAGCAGAAATTGCAGAATGTCTTACCTCGCATAACAAGTGCCTACCCAACTAGCGACCAGGAAGGACTTCTAGTTAGGACATCGAATTCCATGTTCAAGTCAAAAAAGCACAGGGACTAGTGGCCGCAATGCCACCCAAAGACGACCGATCTGACCAAGTCGGCCACTGGCCAGAATTTAACGAGAAGAAACAAAGATGTAAGCGGCCACCTTGCACAAACAAGTCGTTGGTAAGATAGAGGAAGTGAAAGATTCATCTGTGCCTGAACGCAGCAAACAACTGTTTCATTTCATTCCCCACATCGCACTAAAAAGACCACCGTCCGTGAAGCTTTGTTTTCCGCCCATGGCAGCAAGAGCGCTCAGCCATCTTCATGGTGTGCCATATTTAGCACAAAGCTTTATCTTTATTATTACAGTCATGTTTGTTCATTCAATCAATAATGAAAGCTGAAAAAATGACTTTCATAATTCATGCAATAGAGGGTCAAAAGGAATCTCACATATTTTTAATTTGTGATCTCGCCTTTTAGAAACATATGTGGGCGGCTGAAAATACAATTACCTGGCTATCCCCGTATTAGAGTGGTATATGTTATGAAGAAATTTTAATCTGAGATTTCGGCGACGGTGTTCAAGAAGATGCCAATTTAATGCCTTTTTGCTTTCTGTCATGCTAAGCATCCTGTCATAATTGCCAAGGACAAACCGAACTGCCCTGTTCTGCACTTTTTCTAGTTTATCTACAAGTTCTGTAGCATATGGATCCCAGCAAACACACGCATACTCCAGTGTACTGCGCACATGTGTGAAATACAGTTGCTCCCTAAGTTTCTGTGGCAAGCTACTAAAGTTACGTTTCAAAAAATCTAATGGTCCGACAGCCTTGTTCCTAACATGAGTAATGTGTCTGTTCCACCTTAGATCAGCAGAAAAAAATACATATAAGTATTTATATTCTGACACTTGTTCAAGAGTAGCATTATTTATAGTGTTACGATTGCTGTCGTATGAGCTCTTCCAGGTAAAGGTTACGTGGACACTCTTTTTCTCATTCAGTGACATTTTCCATTTTTCACACCATATGGCAATCAAATCCAAATCGTGTTGTAGTGCTGGTTGGTCAGATTCACTGTTGATGACCCTATATACTATACAGTCATCTGCAAACATTGTAAATATTTATTTATTTATTTACATGTACCTTACAGGCCTTCGAGAAGGTATAGTGTAAGTGGGGAAATACGGTAACATATTAGTATGGAATTGGGAAAGAAATAAACATCAGCATAATGAAAGGAGTACGCACAGAACATGGAAAATTATTACATTAGTAAATACAATATGTAGAGCAATAACAATAAATGGTAAACAACAACATAATAGCATAATAACATTGTAAACGTTTTTGCATGTTATGCAGTAGTAAGTATTGTAAAGAAATTGGGACCACTGAAATTCTTTAACTTGTAGAAAAAATGCAAGAAAATTACAAAAGACATGACTTGTTTAGACGGTTGAAACGGCATATTGATCGTTTAGCAGATTGCGAAATGCAGTGTGTTTATATTGGCATGCAATGGTATCTGGTAGTGCGTTCCATAAACGGGCCGCACGGGGCAAAGTTGAAAAATTAAAAGCGTGCGTGTTGCCATAAATCGCGACAGCGCGTCGACTTGGCGTTGACCTATTGAAACCCATGCGCTGATGTTCACCTCTTCGTCGGGCTCGAAGAACGGCGGGCAGACTCCGATGGCGCTCGCCCTTCCAACTAGGGAGAGGACGCGCCCTCGCGGTCCGGGCAGACTGCCTCCTCCGGTTCCTCTGTGATTAACACATTTGTTAGAATATAGTGCGCAAAAGCTCCGTCAACGAGTGTGCTTACCTGCTTTCGGCGTGCAAGGCGGCTGCATCACGGCGGGCGTTATACACATCTTTCTTCCACACGCCGCGCCATTGGGCTGCAGTTTTCACTGCCGGGCCCTCAGCATTCAGCAAGGCAGTCACTGGCTGCCAGAGCTCCTCCTTGCGCGCCGCCGTCAGCTGTTGACCCAGCACACACGACGCCTTCGCAAGGTAGGGGTGCTCTTCAACAAATGACACGAGTATATCGCGCGGCCTCGCTCAAACATGAGGACCCAGTTTCGGATTCGGCGCGCAAACTGGCAAGTCCAAAACGTAAACAAAGCGAGGCAACTTGTTTGCATAACGTATGGCACACCACCTAGCGACTAAATAAGAAAACAACACAAATGAAATTACAACTCCCAGTAGCGGTCTGCGCCGCAAGCTCACATTTATTACTGAAAATATATTTGCAAGTTTTCTATACAAACCAATGTTTTTTATCAAACCAGCAACATCCTTCAATTGCTATACCGTCCCCTAAGTACAAACAAAAATGATGACGTGATCTTCCGGCAGACCGCCGCTCGTTGATTGGTTCCCCTCACGCCGCCCCGTTCCACTCTTTCTCCGAGTGACGTAATCCAGACGCAACAGCCAAAGGGAACCGGTTCCCAAAGGAACCGCTACAGAATACGGCCCCTGCTTGGCAGTTCTGGATGAGCTTGTCTAGCTTAACAAATGCCTATCGGTATTCTCTGCCAGGCTGGTCTGTCCATAGTTGCCTTTGTAACTATCATTGTGCGCTTGCAGGATCTGAAGGCGTTTCAGTTTTAAATATTTCATCACGTGACAGACAGCATCGTTAAAGAAGAGATGTGTAGGCGCTCTTTCCTGTCTCAAAGATTCGGAATGTTCCGCGTTTATACACTTTAAATTCTAAATGAAACATGATTCAAGTACACACAGACTTCTCTATGACGCGCAGGAAGCTATGCGGGTGAAAATAGCAGTTTGAATTTACCAAAGATTTCAAATTTTGGCCCATTTTTGGCAGTGGTCGTACAAAAGTTTCTAGTAAATTTGAATAAAATTTTTAAAGAGAAATCTTACTAGAACCTACCAACAACTTATTGAATGTCTTCAAACCGTTTTAAAACTGCCTACAAACTTCATACCAACATCCTGTAGACTATTAGCCACCGATATTGAATTAAAGAAAGTTTAGTTACAAACTTTCTTTACACGATGAATGAACATGTTTCAAACATTGAAAGCAGAATTTACAAACCGTCTTCATACTGTTTAGAAACGTTATCGTAACTTTCTACCAACTTTTTAGTTCTGCAGCAAGAAACTTCCTAGTAACATATTTTCAACTTTCCGTTGCTCAAATTAGAAACATCCTTGCGACTTTCTTGTAAGTTTCAGAAAAGCCCTGGTGATATTTCCCGCTTTCTCGATAATTTTTCGAAGTATTGTGGTACTGTTCTGATGTAACCTTGCTCATGAGTGGGATATAAATGCATTTGTTGGCAAAACACAATATTTCTAGCACTGATATTTAATTTGCAACCTTTCATACTTGTCCTTCGAAGCCACAACCAAGCAACAACAATACTGCATTTTTCATATTTCTTTGGTGAAGTTAAGATGCCTTGCTGTGAGCCTAAGGGAGGAAAAACGCAAAAATATTTAGAATAGCCTGATGCATTGTGTCAGCGTGTGTGAACGGGACGGCATGTAGCAGTCATGCACAAGAACGTTAAACGACCTACAATGAAAGCGGGGATTTTAACTGATTGCATTGCCACACATGCTTAGAATGGCATTCACACGTCTGTTGCCCAAGGCGTCTTATTTGGCGACGTTTTTGTGGGCATTGGAACACCACTCAAAAAGCGAATGAAGCAGTACAGCTGCACAGAATATGCATCTGTTACATGTGGGAATCAAACAGTTGTGCTAAGTAGCCATAAATCAGGTGCAGCAAGGATATTCTAACTTCCTAGAATGGCTTCAGCCAGACGTGCCTGTGAATAAATACGATGACATCACTTATGCAGCATACAACTTTACAAACTTGAAAGGTCCTTTAAACAGTCCTTATTACCGGAATTTTACTGTATTTAGCAACCGTAAACGCGGCTTCCTGTACTACTCCGCTATAGGATAGCCATAACCATAGTGTCTTACAAAGAGTCTTCTACATTCTATTTGACAGATTACTTCTGAACATGTATTTAGGAGAAATGCTCCCTATTGAATAGAGGTAGGAAATTTCAAGAACAGTAATTGCCAAATTCTATATTTTCTTGCTTGTTGAGTGAAACAATTAAATGCGGAGAATGCACCATGACAGAAATCTATATGTACATTTAGAGCAATGTTCCACAATTACTTGCCCTATACTCATAAGTACAATGTGCATGTAAATTTATATTTTGCTCGACTAGCTTGAAATGTGGCAGACAGGCAGCTGAAAAGCACGTTGCTTGAAGCAAATGACAACTCCTGGCGTCGAATGCTTTGGCAGAGCACGCAGCAATGATTAGGTACAAGAGTGACTGGATCAACTGTAGTATAATTGGCCTGGAAAGGAACTGGAAGCCCCGCCTCTACTTGTGGGATCCCTAGAGATACAATCAACAGGACACACGCTTATCGAAACGAACGAACCCTCTCCGCATATTATGTGCGGGGCTTGCGTCGCATGCTAAAACCTACTTAAATAGGGACTTCAACTTTTTTGCCCCAGTGTGAATAAGGCTTTCGTATGGAAGCCAAACTGTCCAGCTTTTAAAGTTTTATTGGTTTAGTTCATGTCTTTCTTTGTCATATTTCATCCCCACCAGACATGCTCCTATCAAACTCTCAATGACATAAGTGTTGTGCGAAAGCATTAAAGCACTTTTTGCCAAAACCATGTATTTAGTTGTTAGAGCACACTTCTGTAGGCGCTGTAGAGCACATTATTCGCAGTTAGAAACCTCAATTCGAGTAGAGTGCATCAAATGATTACACCATATTAAAAAGTGAATATTTCAAGAATTAACTGCAAGGCAGCTTGAAGTTGAAACAATCATCCTTGTGACATCTTGGTAAACTGAGGTAAAGTAGAATGAACTCATTGCATAACAGATAAGTAACTGTAACGAACGAGCTTTATCCTACGCCAACTGAAAAAAAAAACAGAAAGAATGGAGAAAGAATAGCCATGTAACAGTGAATGCTTACCGTTCAGCTACGCTGTCATGGTGTGGCTTGCAATTACTGCACTGGGCTGATTGTCATGATTCATTAGTTTGCTTTACGACGTTGCCAACTCAACTTTCAGTAATGTGTAAAGGAGACCAGTCTGAAGCGAATCTGCAATTGGGACTCATAGTGAGCTTCTAACAATAAAGGTTAATGATTTGTTATCAGCTTGAGGAACTGAACTCTTATACTGTGACTAGGTATTCAGCAGCTACCTAATAAAGCAGCAAAATATACTGTTTTATGCAAACATTTTCAGCAGATGAAGTATGACATGCAATACATTAGTGTCACCGATCGGAGGGAAGAATATAGGCATACATGCAATAGTCTGGGAAGTTAACTTCATAAGACTACATAATGAAAAGACAAAGAGGATACATGTCTGGATACCTCATGCATCTCTACGAAGTTCTTAGAAAGGCAATTTGGCTAGATTAATATAGAGCCTGTATGGAGTATATTATACATACGTACTCAAGCCCCCTGATTATATTTCACTCAGCGGAGGCTACTTTGGTAAGTTGATTAAACTGAGGGCCCTCTAGATCACCAAAAGATCAAATTCAAGTGATGTGCCACTACAAATTCTGAAGATTGAACAAGCAGTAAAATCATTGCATATTACACAAACCTATCCTAAAACTCGCAAGGTAGCGACAGTGTTGTGCGCATTTTTGTGAAAGCACGCAGATCAGTTGCTTTATCGTTGTGCTGTCCAGCTTCCAGCATTGCAGGAGGTTCCTGCGGGGTGTAGTGATACCTCCAGAATGGGCATAGCCTTCAAGAGTAAGAAACCTTTATTTATAGCACTGCGAACATGAACAATTGTAATTTAGCAGCCTCAAGTGGAATTGCAAAAAGAACCTTACATAGGCAGGTACATCAATCTGCGTCTGGTCATGCAAATGCTTCTTCGTTATATCTCAGGAGGTTACAGCGCTATTTTGTAACAAGAAAAATTTCAGTAAGGCATTAAATCAGCAGAAAACATCGGACTACACGGACAATCTTCCCCAAAACTCAAATATGAAGTAAAACATGGAGCATTGGATTAAGAAATGAATGGTGAGCACATCAAATGAAATCTGAAACCTAAGTCGCCATTTCGCAGCAAGAAAATAGTACCCAGAAATTATACAAACAGTAGTTGACATCGTGTTCCTGATACCATATATATATATATATATATATATATAAGAATGGGCTGGGGTGCGTTTGGCAGGTATTCTCAGATCATGAACAGCAGGTTGCCATTATCCCTCAAGAGAAAAGTGTATAATAGCTGTGTCTTACCAGTACTCACCTATGGGGCAGAAACCTGGAGGCTTACGAAAAGGGTTGTACTCAAATTGAGGACGACGCAACGAGCTATGGAAAGAAGAATGATAGGTGTAACGTTAAGGGATAAGAGAAGAGCAGATTGGGTGAGGGAACAAACCCGAGTTAATGACATCTTAGTTGAAATCAAGACAAAGAAATGGGCATGGGCAGGACATGTAATGAGGAGGGAAGATAACCGATGGTCATGAAGGGTTACGGACTGGATCCCAAGGGAAGGGAAGCGTAGCAGGGGGCGGCAGAAAGTTAGGTGGGCGGATGAGATTAAGAAGTTTGCAGGGTCGGCATGGCCATAATTAGTACATGACCGGGGTAGTTGGAGAAGTATGGGAGAGGCCTTTGCCCTGCAGTGGGCGTAACCAGGCTGATGATATATATATATATATATATATATATATATATACGTAATATGGGACCATATACGTCCTGCGCCTTCAAACCGAGCTGTATACTTGAAAAAATCTTCATACATGCTGATATCTGTTCAAGCGTCAAACATATCAATCTTGTGCGCGACGCATGTGAGACATCGACGTGTACATTACACATGTACAGTCGTGGTGTTAACAGCGTAAAACGTAGAAGGGACGCGAGACGAGAAGACAACACAAGCGCTGACTTTCAATAACGTTCACTCAAAAGAAGCACGGCTTTTTTATACATTTGGTCAAACGTGTCGTAGACACGTCATTGAATATCATGTGAAACACGCACTTCTGCGCACTCAAGAAAATGATTTGAAAGGAATCACAACGGTACGCACCAAACTCGCGTACATTTCAAGACGTGGTCGGAAAACGCTCCTTCGTATCACAGGTTCCGTGTCACCGACGTTTTCCTGGCGCAAACACCTTTAAACTCCCGATGAACTCCAACTACAGGAAATCACCACCTTCTGTAAATTCTTCCATACACTATAGGTCGAGCCCGAGTACCAGGCTTTTCACGAGAGTTCGGGTTGGCAGCTCCGCAGAACAAAGGCTGCTCGGATGGGCACTGCAGTAGGGCACTTTTGAGACTGGTGCTTCGCACGAAACACGCAACGAACTCTTAGCGTTAGACGAGTCCAGAGGTTCTGCGTTGGTTAGTGCACAGCATAAGGAGCACATTTTGTCTAGGCACTCAACTACCGCTTTTCTGCAATGAGCACTCAGGCACAGCCAACGTCGTCGGTGGTCCAAATGGATGGATGGTTGGTTAGTTATTTATTTATTATTATTAGCCTCAGGGCCAGAGGCATCACAGAGGGGAGTGGAATATACGGGAAAAAATACACCATGGGCAGGGTTTTGTTCTGTTAATAAAACGTTAGCTAAAAAGATGAAATAACAGCGGGAAGCAACAAAAATTCAAGCAATTGACCAATAACAAATATAATTACATACTTGGTTAATTACATTGCGAGACACTTGTGTTTAAAGCATTATGAAAGTGGGAATATTGAGCAGCGGACGCGACTGATCCCGGAAGGTGGTTCCCATCCTGTGAGGGGCGGGGTACAAATGATTGATAACATGTTTGCGTTAAGCACATTATTCCCACCTTTTGTGCATGATCGAAACGAGGGGAAATGTATGACGGATGAAGAATAAGGTCATTGTGTAGGGCGGGACTGTAGCATATTTTGTGGAAGACATAGACGAGAAAACTTGCGGCGACAGGCGAGTGACGCAATCTGTACGGTCTCTTTCATTAAAGTGATACTGGCAGTACGACTATAGTTTCCTAGAATAAAGCGGACAGAGTTATTTTGGAGAAGCTCGAGGGTGGAGGTTAATATAGCAGTGCTGGGGTCTTAGATGGAAGAGGCATATTCGAGTTTACTTCGGACTAAAGATTTGTAAAGGAGGAGTTTTAAAGAAACAGGAGCAGATGAAAAGTGGCGCCGGAGGTAACCTAACGAGTGGTTTGCATTGCTAATTATTTTGCTAATATGAAACGACCAAGAAAGAGAGGAAGTTATGTGGACACCTAAGTAGCAATATGATGTTACGGATTCGAGAGCGGAATTCTCGAGTAAGTACGAAGTGGGGGAAGAAGTTAAACAGGAGATACGCAATACCTTACATTTCGTTGTGTCGAGTTCCATCAGCCAGACTTTACACCAGTTAGATATGCAGTTGACATCGTTTTGAAGTAACATAACATCATTTTGGTCAACAATTTCTCGGAAGACTACGCAATCGTCGGCGAATAAGTGAATGTTAGAGGTAGCGCACTGTGGGAAGTCATTAATATAAATGAGAAACAGGAGAGTGCCGAGCAACTGACCCTTGGGGCACGCCAGAATGAACTGGCCTCAGCGGGGAATTAAAAGTGTTAGCAGACACGAATTGTGAGCGTCCGGTTAGAAAATATTCGATCCAGGAGAGCAGTTTGTTATCAATGTTCAACTTGCTTAATTTAAGGAGAAGTAAACTGTGGCAAACTTTTTCAAAAGCTTTTGCGAAATCTAGGAAGACACAGTCAGTTATAGAACGACGATCAAGAATTGTATGCAATTTGTGTGTGGAGGAAGCCAACTGTGTTTCGCAGGAAAAAGATCGCCGGAAACCATGTGGGCCTTTGAAAAGAACGAGTTGGTATCAAGGAAATTAACGATGTTTGTGTAAAGTACATGTTCTAGGATTTTACACGGGATACTAGTTAGTGAAATCGGGGGGTAGTTTAGGGGTGAATTTTTACTTCCAGATTTATGAAGTGGGACCAACTTACTGACTTTCCAGTCGGATGTCAGGGTGGATTCATCAGCTGGTTGTTGAAATATTTTGGATAGCATAATACTAGAATATATTTTGGTACTTTTTAAGAATTTAGCATTGATAAGGTTTGAGGACACTTAGGCTTGAGACTTAGGCTTGAGATTTGAGGCTGAGACAGAGGCTTGAGATTTAGGCTTAGACTTAGGCACCTAGGCTTGAGGACACCTCCAATGATTCGATAACTTTTTCGATGCCAAGGGGTTGAATAATTACTGGATGCATTGTTGGGGAATCAAAACACTGCACGTTGGGAAGTGTTGTAGACGAGGTTGTAACAAAATTACGGCAAAATATGTCATTTAACACCACAGAGCAGTCGTCAACTGGAATTGCATCGCCAGAAGAGTCAAGTAACGCGATTTAGTTGGCAGATTATTTTGTAGGAAATTATTGCGAGAACATTTCAGTGCGGAGACTTAAGCATTATTCGCTTGCACATATGCATGTGCAACCCACCACCCCTTTGGTACATGGTGGTGGGTTGCACCACCAAGCTCTTGCTATGATACTACCTAATATTCTACCTAGGTTAAAAAAGGAAAAACAAGAAAAAGCAATCCCTATGAATTCCCACAACCAGAATTTCTGATCCCTTATTTTGAGCTCTGCTTTCGTACGTCTCTGTTGTTTTTTTGTTGTTTCCCATATTTCCTTGCACTAGTCTTCCAATCGCCCCTAATTTCTATTGCGGACGAGCTTACTTTTCCCGTGCTCTCGCTGAACCCAAGGGCTTCAAGGAGGCCAGTGGTGCCTTAATCAACCGCTGGAGAGATGTCTTACCATTATAATAAAACATGCTCCATCGTTTCCCGAGCTTACCCCAGCAAGCACATGCTTCTTCCTAATTCTTATACCTTGCTTTATAGGTGCGTGTTCTAAGCCATCCAGATCTCACTTCAAAAAGTAATGAGCTTCCCTTTGAGTTATCATAAATTGTTTCTTTCCTGATCTCATTTTTTCATATTAAGTGGTTACTCATGGCAGGTTTCTTTTCCATTGCCGCCACCTATGAGATTATTTCAGCTTCTCCGACTTTCCGCTGCGAGTTAAAATAGAAGCATAGTGCGCAAAAGACTATGCACAAAGACTAGACAGTACAAGCGCTAACTTTCAGCGTCCTGTCTAGTCTTTGTGGATCGTCCTTTGAGTGCTGTGCTTCCAGTGTAACTATGTTTTACCAATCAGCCCAAGCATATACTCATCTGAAGAACTTTTCTGCTTGAGGTTCTTTGTTGCTGTGTTGCTCACCCTACGGGCCGCCTACTTGCTGGTAAGCTTCCTAGTTCTTTTTGTTCAGTGTCAATCAATGATTTTCCTATACAGATATCTTAACACTCTCCCAACCCATATACTTTCTTCCATATTCCTCAGTCGTTCTTCATAATCAATTTTACTGTGAGCTTCCCTCACTTCAAAACTAGTCCAGCCCATATCACCCTGCCCAGCCTCATTTGTAGTCTTCCCGTCAGCGTCCAATGTGAGGCGACCCACTGACCTTAAGTGTTCCCATCGAGTCCTGATGGTACCCCTGATTTTAAGCAAGCAATTGCATTTCCAAAAGTAAGTCCTGGAATCATTAAACCTTTCCACATAGCCCGGAGCACCTCGTACCTATTCTGTCCCCGTAGCTCTCTGTGCTTAATTATGGCTGCATTTATGTTCCCCTTTACTGTTATTGTTTTTTCCTGTGTTTCCGTATATCCGTTGTCTTCGTTTATCCATATACCGAGGTTTTTGTATTATCTTACCTGGGGCATTTCCGAGCCCTGTATTGCGACTGTCTGTTCACTGTTTTCATTGAATACCATAACACCTGATTTTCTAACACTACATTTCAAACCTAAATTGTTGCCTTCCTGTCCATAGATATTATAGCTAGACGTTGCCAATCACTTTGCTTGTTAGCTAGCAACTTAATGGGCTCCGCATAATATAAATCTGGAAGCTGCTGCTCTACTACTGCACCCGCCTGTCTTTGTGAGATGAAACCCGGTATTGCTTCCTTCTAGTACCAACTCCATCCTCAGCATGTACATAATAAACAGCAGTGGGAATAAAGGGCACAGATGCCTCAGTCTCTCGTTGACATTAACTTTCTCCTCGCTCCTTATCCCTTCCCATTTAACGCAAACCATTCAATGCATGCGGTATTTTCTAAGTATGTCTCTTCCAAAAGCTGTAGACAATCGTCGCCTAAGCCTTCTCCTTCCAGAATATCCCACAAAATGTTGTGGTCTACGTTGTCATAAGCTCCTGTAATATCTAAAAAGGCCACATATAACGGTTAGCTTTCGACTCTTGATATTTAAATACATTGAGTAAGGACAAATAACTTATCATCCAAACGCCTAGCTGTTCTGAAGCCACTAAAGTTTTCTAGAAATGCCATTATTGTCTGCCAATGCTTGCAGCTTTAACTTGATTGCCTGCATACCTAGCCTGTATATTAGAGATGTAACGGTGAATGGTCTATACGAATGAATTCTATCTTTCTCCCCCTTATCTTTATAAAGTAAATTAATTCTACTTTGTCGCCGACTGTCTGATATTCGTCTCTTTTAAAGTTCTCTCCACTGCATTCACCGCCGGAGCTTCCTTACTTTTTTGTCCTAGTTTATTAATCAGTCTAAGCGGAACCACGTCTAGCTATGTGGCTGTGCGCTTCGGAATTTTCTCTTCTGCTTCTTTTTCCAATTGAAGTTTGTCAGCGCCAGCTCCTTTTCCATCTGGTTCAATTTCATGCTCTTTTTTCCTTCAAATACAACCACATTATTCCGCTCGAAAGGTACGGCTGTTATTTTTAGGGTGTGATTTAATGCCGCTTCTCCTTCCAGTTAGTTTCCATCTTCGTCTAGGGTATGTTGTTGTATGGCTGTTGACTTCCTTCCTAATAGTTTTATGTGGTTCCAATATATTGTACGCGCGGCCTTGTTTTTTCCACGTATTTCTGACAACGAACATTTACTTTCACCTTTTATCTTTGATTGCACCAGTATTTGAACCATAGACGTTTTCTCCTGGTATATTTCCCATTTACTGGCTACTTGATCCTGCGGCAACGGCGCCTTCTTTGCCTGTCTGTGCTCTCGGGATGCTTTCACTCATTCGGCGATAACTTCTCGTATGTCTCTGTTCCACCAGCTTTAGGTTTTTTTTTTCCTTTCCACCAAACATGTTGTTTCTCTTTCCGTATTTCTGTCGTTATTACACTTAGAAGCTCACTATATTCCTGCTCTTTACTTGGTCATTTGTCAATTTCTTCCTCGACGCTTGTAACTATATCTGTTATTTGTTCAGCAATCAAATTTGGACGGGGCATTTTGCAACCCTTGTGCTCTTTCACAACTGCATATATCCCATGTTTAAAATGATGCGTCCATAACAACTGCCTGTGCCGCCATACCCTTCCTCATCAATGATAATTTCTCTCAAATCCCAATATCTGCATTAGCGCCCCACTGCGGTTAGAGTGTACTGCGGTTAACCAAGCAGATTTAACCTCGAAGATTCGCGTCTACTTCAGGCACATGCAGTTTGCAAAAGCACGGCCTTCGATATTCGATTTTGTTACTCAAGGACGGCCGGTATTTAGGCTTCATTTGTTGAGCTTACAGTCCCTGGGCTGGCTTGCTCATTGTAACACATATACAGGAACTTAAGCGGAACCATGAGTGAACTGTAGTTGTCGAACACGAGCCAATAAACGCGCCTCCCGCGCAGCTCCGTCTGCTTGCAATGACGGGAGGCCCGCGGGCTTCTTTGAGAGCTACCGAGCACAAATTCATGATCACCGCTTTCGAGAATATGTGTCCTCACATTGAATTGGCGAGATCATATTTCCTCTGAACGTCAGGAATAAAGATGATAAAACGTGGCGATGGCTGGCTTGCTTCCTCAGCTGGCGCTACAGCCGATGTACGGCAAGTGTACGTATGCGTAAACAAACAGATACGGCCGCGCTAGGTTCACTTTCGCCACTTTCATTGCTCAGCCAGTCAGTGATAAATTGTTCAGTTGTGCACCCAATTCGTTCTTTCGTATTCTCTTTGACCGCCAATCTCAACAGAGCGATCACCCTTAGCTATGAAAAGAAAAAACACTTCTAACAGCGCGGCCACAGGTACTGCATTTGTGAGACAACAAAGTTTTGTGCGTAATTTGTGCAGAATAGTATAAGAAAGGTTTCATAAGAAGCCGAGGTAAAAAAAAAAAGAAGCGTCGCGAACAAGAAGGAACAGCCTTACAATTTGTCAAACAATACAATAGTGCAACTGTTTTAGATGGAGCAGTGGTATCGTCTCTGCTGCACATGAACAAGTAAATGGTTCGATTCCCAATGTGTAAAAGTCTTTATTTTTTAGAGTAGAAGAAACATTATAAGTGGACATTTTCACTTGATAGGCCAAATATATTTTACCTTTGCTTCTGCTGATTGCATGTGCATGAGAAGCAGAAACTTAATCTGTCTCGTTAGTTTCTTTTAAACTGCACGAAGGAATTATCACGGTGACACTGCGGTATATTCGTGCTATATAGTTACTATTGCTGTTCGTGTATTTCTGCTATTCATGTATTACAAATTTTGCATGTTGTGGTTATTTCAGTGTTGAATGAGCAAATGAATCAATTAAATACACCTGTTATAATTTTCTTTGAGTAAAAAAAACACCGCCAACCAATTTTCTTTAAACCAACTTTCTTCAATCGCGACTGAGAACAAAGCCTACAAGCTTTTTTTAAAACTTTCCTTTAACAAACTTTCTTCTAACGAAAGTAAGAACAGAGCCTATAAACTTTTCTGTAAATTTATATTAAGAAAATTTGTTAAAGGAAAGTAATAACAGAGTCTACCAACTTTTTTAAAACTTTCTTTTAGGAAACGTTCTTCAAATGAAAGTAAAAACGGAGCCTACCGACTTTCTTCTAGCATGCGTTAATAGGAAGTAGAAGTGAACAGGATGGTAATAAAGTCGGTAGAAAATTGGAAAGAATGCTGAAGAAAGTAAGGATGCATTTTTGTATGCATTTTCACTCTAGAGTGAAAGATATTGAATTGAAAACTGGAATCCACCTGCGCGCTCTGGCAAGTGTTCCACCGCGCTGAATAGACGCTTCGGCACCTCACTCCGGCACTGAGTGCCTGCGGCTGTAGTTACGCTGCACCCTGGCGCCGCTACCTATAACGCGTTCCGCTTTTCACTGGAAATTGCGATTACCTTGGCGCCACATTAAGGGCGTCGCATACATTTCAAACGGCAAATAAAGAAAACGGGATCTATTGCACGTGTTGGAAGCTACGCTAAGCCACGCTTAAGTTGAGTGGTTGATTAAATGCTTCACAAGGAACGGTGATGGGAACAATTTGGTTATAATAGGCGTATGTACATAAAAGTGCGACACTTATCAAACAGCATTTAAGGATTTAGCACCTGTTGTGTCTCAGTGAGACATACCCATTTTGGAAGATTAACTAATAACGTGCAAGCACTCACTGGGATATACTGATTAACTAAATCAAAGAAAATAAATGAGAGAATCCATTAAACATATTTCACCATTCCATTAAGTTGTGCTTTATATAAATACCTAGAAACCGGCAATATATGATCAGGTTTTACATAGGGCGATATTTTTCTTACGCAGGCATACATACATATACATGGTCAGCATGCAAGATTTATATGGGCAACATCGCGGGTACCTATTAGAGCGCAGCTCTCGGGCATCCGTTCCTTCGTCGAGAGGCGTTCCCCACGTAACCCAGCGAACGAGCGCAGCAGATGAAAGCGAGAACGTAGAGCGCAGCAGGGGATGAAAAAAAAGCGGCAAGAGAGAACAACGCAGGAAGGAACGGGAGGAGGAAGGTGCATGAGGGGGAAAGCCGGACGGAGGGTATGGCTACAGCATGAGGAAAATAGCGCCGCGCAATCGTATTGTCTGCGGCGACGACCACTGCGAGATGGCTACAGAGTGGCGCGCTGTCTTCTTTTTGTCGAAGCCTTCTTTATGTTCCTTTGGTCACAGCGTTTCAGCGGCTAAGAAATGTTAACCGTCACTCGTCGATGCACGACGCAGCTGGACTGCGGAAACTTTCTCGAATGTTATCGATAGTTCCATTCGTTGGCTGTTCAGAAGGCTTTTTGTAATGTAAATATATTACGGTATCATCGAGCGATGCTCAAGAAACGAGCCACCGCGAGAACGACGATGAAGTTGGTCGGTGCGCTTGGCGCGAGTGAGTGTCGGCCTGGCTGCCTGGCTCCAGTGTAAATAGCCTGTAAATAGCCTCTTCTGTCTGTGTCTTTCCACACGAAACATTCTGGCGGAGGTCAGCGATCCCTGTCCTCACCAGGGAACTCAGAAGTGGTCGGAACACCGAGCTTGTCACCATGCGTCCCGGTGACGCGCCCACCTCTGCAACGGCTTCGGCTTGTCCCACTACTCCAATCGTCACGGTCGCCCCACATCGCGACCCAGGTGTGTCCTCTGGCCTGGAGGGACAGGATGTTGACGACTGGATCAAACTTTATGAACACGCCAGTGCTAATAACAGGTGGGACCCAACGAATATGCTCGCCAATGTCATCTTTTATCTCGGCGGCAGCCCACGCGTCTGGCACCAAACGCCTGACAACGAGATAACCAGTTAGGACAATTTAAAAGAAAAGCTACGGGAACTATTCGGTGACGCCATTGGGTGCAAGGCTGCCGCGAGAGAGGCATTTGCGTCTCATGTTCAGTCATCTACGGAGCCGTACGTTTCCTACATCCTCGACGTCTTGGCTCTATGCCGCAAAGCTGACGATGCTATGTCCGAAGCCGATAAAGTGTCACATGTTCTAAAAGGCATCGCCGACGACGCTTTCAATTTGCTTGTTTTCAGCAACCTCTCGACTATCGACGCCATCATCAAAGAATGCCGTCGCCTTGAACGAGCCAAGAGCCGCCGTATCACACACCCCATCACGCGGCTACCCAACACTGCTGCTACGTCGACATGTGAGGGTCGACCACGTCAGACGACCACCTGTGACGACGTCACCCATATTGTTCGCCGCGAACTCGAGGCCGCCTGTTCCCCAGCCTTCTCCACGACGCCTCCCGATGCGCCAGGAACCACCATTGCGATGATCCAGGCCGTCGTCCGACCGCAATTTGAGAACATGGGTCTGAACTCCGTGTGTTCCACGTCTCAACCCAGCGTTCCCCAGTTCTCTAGCGGTGCTCCTCGTCCTCGGCATTCCTTTTCCGCCACATCTCGCCGCAACCCGTCCGATTGGCGTATCCCTGGTTCATTCATTCATTCATTCATTCATTCATTCATTCATTCATTCATTCATTCATTCATTCATTCATTTATCCGAATTTCTTTGTACAGGGTGAATTTGCTGGTCAATCTAAGCACGCAGTACTTGTAAAATGATCAGGCAGTCGGTGAAACAACATAATAAATTCACATTACCACAAGTAATACATTCTCTCGCATATATACACTGAACACCGTCCAGTGCATGAAAAAAAAACAAGCATTATGAGTTCCTGTTTTTTCATTACATAATGTTGTCAAGACAAACATCAAAGTCAAAACAAAGTCAAAACATCAAAGCGATAAATAAATACACTAGTCACTTACAGGACTACAACTCAATTCTTCAAAGTGCTGAATTCAAAATTATACACAGGTATCGAAGCAAGAACATAAACAAAAGTTGAAAACAGAGCCGGTAAACAATTCCATATGAGTCAACTGGCTTTACCAACTAAGTGTTTATTGAGCTTGGACACCATTTTCTGATCGCTTTATTCATTTTTCGTTTCGTGTTTAATGTATATAATTCATCACTGAATTGATTAAATACTGCAGGGACATAGTACTTCCGGGTTCTTTTTCCATAGTGAGTGTAGACACGTGGTTTCACGTACCTCTCAGTTTGTCGCAATGCCACGTTCTTTTTTACGGCAAATCTGAATTCTTTGCTGAAGTAGTGATTCTTCAAAACTGCATAATTAAATAGTTCCTTCACTAGTATACCCATGGCTTGGTACTTTTTCCTTGTACCTGCGCTATCTAACGCTGTACCGTAGGTTATGCTCTTGACTATTTGACGATTTTCACGATTAATTTCTCGTTTTTTGTTTCCAGAGCAAGTGCCGTATAATGTAATGCCATAGATAAGTAAAGATTCAGCTAGCGCCTTAAGTACAGTAAGCTGCTTCGAAGGTTATAAATCATGGCAGCAATTGATCTTATCCTTTCACATATTGTTTAACCTGACTACTCCAAATAAGAGATTGATCGAAATGTACACCTAAATACTTTACAGTTGATTCGAGTGGCAAAGGTAGGCAACGGCATGAATTACAGTCTGATGAATGCAAAAAAATCCTAATAATTGGGATAGCTTTATGGGGATTCTTAAAACAAATTAGCTTTGTTTTTCCTTTATTTATGAAAATATAATTTTCCTGAAACCCATCACATAATTTAACAATATCATTCTGTAGTTGTTGGAATCCTGTATCAATGTTGGCAACATCAATAGTAATCGTAGTGTCGTCCGCATACTGGGAAATTTTACAATGTAATGGTAGAAGGCTGAGGTCTGTAACATAAATGTTAATAAGTAGGGGTCCTAACGTACTACCCTGAGGTACTCCATAGTTTAGTGGGTCCAAACTGCTATATGTTCCTCCTAACCTAACACACTGAAATCTGTCAGCAAGATAACTTGAAAAAAACTTAATGAAGTGTCCCCGAAAACCCACATATTGCAACTTTTTTATCATAATATTATGGTCTATGGTATCGAAAGCTTTTGTTAGATCTAACATTAAAGTCAGGACCACTCGGTTATTTTCTATCGAACTGTTGATGTAATGGGAAAGCTCATCTAACAAGGAACTTGTATTTTTATTCTGTGTGAAGCCAAGTTGCGCATTATTGTTCAGTGAAAATCGATCACAGTATGACAGCAGCACGGATGCTACATGCTTTACCAGTATGTGGGCAAGCGCTGAAAGGATAGAAATCGGTCTGTAATTTCCGCAGTCACTCTTTTTTCCGTTTTTGTATATTGGCCTAACAACAGAGATTTTCATTCCTTTCGGTATATCTCCAGTTTGAAATATTCCGTTTAGTATTTTTAATAATACGTCTTCTTGTTCCTTAAAATTACTAAGGAGGTGCCGATTACGAATCTTATCAAAACCCGGTGGCTTCCACTCCTTCATACCCTTGATGATATTCCATAATTTGACTTCAGATATTTCTGGCAGAAAAGCTATGTTCGCGCATGAGCGTTTAGGATTGCATTCGGTGTGCCCATCGCGACTTGTTGCTCTTAGTTTTTCCGCCGCATGCAAGAACGTGTCATTGAACTTATCACACATTACTTTCGTGCCTAGTGTGGGGAAGTTCTTTTTTATCACGTCTTCAACGCATGCGTGTTTCGATCGGCCCATCAGGTCGTATACCAATGCCCACGTTTTCTTTACATCGTTTTTTTAACGAGAATTCTCGTGACAGGTATCTTCGTTTCGCAAGTCGCAATTTCGCTGTCACCAGATTTCTTAGTGAACAGTATTCTGCTCTTTTCGTAACATCGTGCGGTTCTTTCTTGCTGTTCTGCCATGCTTTGTCCTTAAGGTAGCGTAATTCTATGATATCTGGCGTGATCCATTTACTGTCAGGCTTTCTCTTCTTCACCTTTACTATTTTAGTGGAACCTTCGTAAATCCTATTGAATGTTTCGATAAGACTACTGTACATGGTTAAGTGATCAAGCGGTAAGAGTGCACTTCAGTTTGTATTTTTAATTTTTGGTGTCAACTTTTGCATTATCGATAATAGTTCTTGTAACCAAAGCCTTTCCTTTCTTTATTGGTTTCTCAGACATAATTGCTAACATGACAAAGTAATGGTCAGCCAGTTTGTGCTTAACGACTCCGGATATATACCGCTGGTGGGTTAATCGAAGGATGATGTGGTCAATGCACGATTTGGAAATTTTTGAGCCCAAGTATTGCTCTCTTGTGTACTCATTTATTGCGTTGTATAACCCATGTTCAACTAGCAAATTAAGGTAATCAGTCACAGTCCTTTGAGACTTTTGGAAGATATCTATATTTATGTCGCCTACTAAAATCAGGTGTTTCTCGTTCATATACTTACTTAGTAAAAGCTGCAGCTCCTCAATATATTTGTGTGTATTCAACTTTGGTGGCCGATACATAATACACAGAGTGTACGTAGTGTCCACTTTACTAATCAACAAGTTGAGCAGCTCGGCATTATCAAATTTCACCTCAATACTATATGACAACCAGCCATCTTTCACAAACACCAAAACACCTTCTTTCCTATTTTCCCAACATACAGCATATTGCGAGTAGCCTCTGAGGCAATACAAACCTAAATTTTCCGCTGTAATGCTGATTTCAGACAGCGCAATGACATCTACATCAGGCATTGTTTGCAAATACGCACACAAGTGATCCCAATTTTTCTGCAGGCTACGAATGTTCACGCGTAGTAATTTTAGCTCTTCATGCAGTGTTTCTTCCCTTAATGTTTCAAGGATATGCTTATCCCATTCGCTGAAGGATTCAAATGACCCCATTGGTTTATTTTTGCAAGATCAGCCACGCTACTGACACTAATTACATTATAACCTTCTTCCTTCCTGACCAACACCTTGTCGTTCTTTGTCCAGACAAATTTGTACCCTTTCTCTTTCGCCAGCTGTCAAGTCTGCCAAAATAAGTGTCCTTGGAGTTTTGTCCAGATTATCATTCAGGAATATTTTCTCTTTGCCGCCTATCGCCTCCCGGATCCAGCCGGAAAACTAGGCACTGCAGCTTCTGGAGGTGAAGCTGCGCTGTCGATCCTACCCTCAAATCCTCTGCTCACGTTACCCACGAACCGAAACCTTTTTGACGTTGACGTTGACGGCTATCCTGTCACGGCATTCATCGATACAGGAGCACATCTTTCAATTATGAGTGCTGCCTTCCGACGACGACTGAATAAGCTCCTCACCTCAGCGTCGGCACGCGTCGTCCGCGTTGCGGATGGCGGTACTGTGCCTATCATCGGCATGTGTACGGCCCGCGTCAGCATCGCCGGCCTCCACACTCCTGTCCTCTTCACCTTAATTGCTCATTGCCCCCACGACCTCATTCTCGGCCTCGATTTTCTTTCCGCAAATTCTGCTCTTATTGACAGCTCTTCCAGTACCCTTCGCCTTGAGTTGCCGATGCTCGCAGAGCCTTCTGACGCACCCCACTGCCGCTTACGTCCCACCGGCTTTCTTCGCCTGCAGCCAAAGTCAATAGCCTACATTGAACAGTTGTGTCTCCCACCAGTTCCTGATGGCGAGTACCTCGTCACTCCTCAGCCCGACATTCCACTAAGGTATGAAGTTACAGTGCCTCAGAGTATACCTAATATTACTTGGAACCGCACTCGCATGCCTGTCTGTAACTTTGGTTTGGCAAAGCAAATTCTACCGCAACGTGTTTGCCTTGCCACCGTTGATTGTCTCAGCGACAAATACGTGGCAGCGTTATCGACCGATGGTTCTCGCTAGCTTAGCAGGCCCCTCACGCCAGCCTCGGGTGCCGATCCCAATATAAAGTAAATGTTTGCGACGGACCTGTCCTCGGCGCAGGCTGAAGAGCTTTGCGAAGTATTATCGTCCTACCGAGATATTTTCGACATCGACGATCGCCCTTTAGGCCAGACGCTCGCGGTCAAGCATCGGATTCTTACTGGCGATGTTACGCCTATTCACCGACGACCGTATCGAGTTTCTGCGACGGAACGCCGCGTAATTCAAAACGAAGTCAACAAAATGCTCGATAAAAACATCATCGAGCCTTTTTCAAGTCCCTGGCGCCACCTGTGGTGTTGGTTAAGAAGGACGGCACGTGGCGCTTCTGTGTAGACTACCGTCATCTGAACAACATTACTAAGAAGAACGTCTACCCGCTCCCACGTATAGACGATGCGCTTGACTGCCTGCACGGTTCTAGCTATTTCTCGTCTATTGATCTTCGTTCGGGATACTGGCAGATTGCTGTTGGCGATATGGACAGAGGAAAAAGCGCGTTCATACCACCTGATGGCCTATACCAATTTAAAGTAATGCCGCTTGGGTTATGCAGCACCCCTGCAACCTTCGAGCGTATGATGGGCTTCTTGCTCCAAGGTTTCAAATGGTCCACATGCCTCTGCTACCTCGACGACGTCATCGTCTTCTCGTCAACGTTCGAGACTCACCTTGAACGTCTGACAACTATACTTGATGTATTTCGAAAGGCGAAGCTAGAACTTAACTCGTCCAAATGTCGTTTTGGCCACCGGCAAATTACTCTTCTGGGCCATCTCGTTGACGCTTCCGGAATACAGCTTGATCCCGACAAAACTCGCGCTGTCATAGTTTCCGGTTCCGAAGACACCCGCAGACGTTCGAAGTTTTGTAGGGCTATGCTCGTACTTTTGTCGTTTTGTTCCAGATTTTGCGACAATTGCTAGACCCCTAACTGATCTTTTGAAGAAAGGCGTACAATCCTTGTGGGGCACTGGAGAGCTCGCCGCCTTCGCTCGTCTCGTCAGTCTTCTAACCTCACCACCCATTCTCGCCCACTTCGACCCTGATGCCCCTACAGAATTGCGTACAGATGCCAGCGGTCACGGCGTAGGTCCGTCTTAGCCCAGCGTCAGCGTGGCCAGCATCGCGTTATTGCTTATGCAAGCCGCCTCCTAGCACGATCGGAGCGCAACTATTTCATTACGGAACGAGAATGCCTTGCTGTTGTCTGGGCGGTTGCGAAGTTCCGTCCTTACCTTTACGGTCGCCCTTTTTCTGTAGTCACTCACCATCATGCTCTCAGCTGGCTCTCTTAGCTAAAAGATCCTACAGGCCGGCTTGGTGGATGGGCTTTGAGGCTACAAGAATTTTCATATTCCGTGGTGTACAAGTCTGGACACCTGCACGAAGAAGCTGACAGCTTGTCGCGTTACCCTGTTGACGACTCTGACTCCTCTAATATTGCCAGTGCTTCTTGTGTATTCTCTGTATCACAGCTGCTTCATTTCGCCGACGAGCAACGCCGTGATGCCTATATCAGAGCACTCATCGACCGTTTTCAGCACTCTTCGGCCGATGCTGCTCAACGCCTATTCGTCCTCCGCGACGGTACTCTGTACTGTCGCAACCTTTATCCGGACGGCTCCGAGTTCCTACTTGTAATACCTAAACACCTCCGCTCCACCGTTATAGAAGAGCTCCACGGCGCACCAACCGCAGGACATCTCGGCGTATCTCGAACCTATGACCGTGTACGTCGCCGCTTTTTCTGGCCGGGCCTTGCCCATTCCGTACGACGGTACGTCGCCGCTTGTGAAGTTTGTCAACGACGCAAGAAGCCTTCCCAGCTCCCCGCTGGTTACCTGCAGCCGCTCGACATCCCTGCCGAACCCTTTCATCGTGTCGGCTTAGACCTTCTCGGCCCATTTCCGGAATCTACATCAGGGAACAAGTGGGTTGGAGTCACGGTGGACTACGCGACCCGCTACGCCGTAACCCGCGCTCTTCCGACCAGTTGCGCAACTGATGTTGCGGACTTCCTCCTACATGATATTATTTTGATGCATGGTGCTCCGCGTCAACTGCTAACGGACCGTGGACGTAGGTTTTTGGCCCAAGCCATCGACGACATTACGCGTGCCTGCTCAATATGGCATAAATTTACCACCTCCTACCATCCCCAAACGAACGGCCTCACTGAGCGCTTGAACCGCACCCTTACAGACATGCTATCCAAATACGTTTCCGATGACCACCGTGACTGGGACCTGGCTCTACCTTACATTACCTTTGCATACAACTCTTCCCGTCTCGAAACTGCTGGCTTTTCTCCGTTTTACCTTTTGTATGGCCGCGAAGCAACGCTGCACTGGACACTGTGCTTCCGTCCGCCACAGCTTCAACTAGCGGTTATGCCCGTCATGCAATCGCCCATGCTGACGACGCTCGCCAACTTACGCGCGCTCGTCTACAAATGTCTCAAGACAAGCAGAAGGAACTTTAAGAACTCCGTCACCGTGATGTCCATTTTGTGCCCGGCAGCCTTGTGTTGCTTTGGTCACTTCGCGTAAAGTTGTCGTTTGTGAAAAACTGCTTTCTTGTTGCACAGGCCCATATCGCGTGCTCCGCAAAGTGACCGATGGCACCTATGAAATCGTTCTAGCCACGCCCACTACGTCCTGCGCTGTGACAACCAGTGACATTGTCCACGTCACCCGACTCAAGCCCTACAACTCTCCACGCGCCTTGGATATTTAAGAGCACCGTGATGGTGCTTTTGCCGCCGGGGGGGGGGGGGGGGGGGTAGCATTTACGATATCATCGAGCGGTGCTCAAGAGCCGAGCCGACGCGAGAACGACGATGAAGTTGGTCGGTGCGCTTGGGGCGAGCGAGTGTCGGCCTGGCTGCCTTGCTCCAATGTATACAGCCTGTAAATAGCCTCTTTTGCTTGTGTCTTTCCACACGCAACAATATGAGCGAAATCGCGGGAATGCTTGCAAAGAAATGCGATGTTATACTTCGTACTCGTCAGCGTGAAACGACCTTGAAGAATTGTTCGCTGTAATAACAACTGCATTTTCAGAACCCACCGGGTGCCATCAACGCTTGGTACCTTCTGGGCGAGGCTGCGAAGCAGTTTAATGCAGTGTAAGTTCTGGCACCATTACATTTACAAGTATTGGCTATCTTCTGCTCTACCTCCCTACAAATGTTGTTGGCAAAAAAAAAACTATTTGCTGAGCTTTAGCTAGTTTATGTGCCTTAGGACAAAGTGCTGTAGCCAAAAAGCTTACAAAGTAGATATTTGCCCTCTTGTAGCAGGCCAGCTACGTCATTTAGCGTAGTTTTCAGTAAAGCAAAATGAATCCTTGAGGCTGCAGCGCAGTCTTGCGACATTAGCTGGATATATTTAGCAAGCTAATATTACTCGCATGACAAGTTTCCATGTGATATTAGCCTATTAAGTTTGGTGCGCTTGTCCCAATTGTGGAATCGAATCAGGGTAACGTCCATAGATCATGAGCATAGCATAAGCTTCGATATATACGCCTTAAAATGTTGTAAGGAAATATAATGTATTATGTAGTAGTCAGCATTTCCATCTTTCAACAGGGCAACGTATTCTAAAGATGTATTAGCAGAAAATTGTGCAAAGTAAAGTGCTTCGCCCACATGCATATCACCTAAATAGAGTTAGATCCTGATTCTCGACTTCGTATATGCATCCTCAAGTAACTAATTTAAATATCGTATGGTGAACTATTAGACCGATATATGCCTCCAAATTGTAACGTTTTACTTCTTTAGGCTGCAGTACGCTACCAACCCCAGAACACAGTAGGCAGACGCTCGTAAGGTGTGATCTATAAAAGGTCGAGTGATCTATAAAAGGTCGAATTATTTTTGAAAAAAATGCGGCACTATATACTTTTTGACATAGTCTCGCAATGAAGAATGAATTTCTTAAAGGAGCCCTGAAGGCTAATACTAAGTCGACGTGGACTGTTTAAAAGCCATTTCAGAAACCTGCCAACTCTTGTTTCACGCCAAAAGAAAGAAGGACTTAGTTTACGAGTAAATTGCATATGAAGGGTCGGAATACCTTTTTCGAAATTCAAATCTCCCGCCACCCAACCGAGGAATTGGTTGGCGGGAGATACACCATCACTGCCCTCTGCTGCCGTCGGTGAGCAAAACGGCGCCCGACAGACGGTGGTACCGAGCCAAGACCAATAAAGTAAGCATCCGCCGCTGCAGCTGCGTTTTGGCCAGGTGGCGTAGACTGTTCGGACATCCCACGACATCGCGTGGAAGCAGAATTCTCTGCTACTTGCAGTTAGTACGAGTTTCGCGAGCCAGCAAAAGCAGTGCAGCACTACGCAATAGCGAAACTACTGAAGCGCGAAAGCGTGGGCGGTGCAAAGTCGAGCGAAAATGTAACCGTTTGACTACCCGTGTCGTTGTCAAAGGTAATTTCAATGGGTCCTTTTTTCTAAAATTGAAATAGGACTGGACCAGTAGCAATTTCGTTCGCCATACAATACAATGCAAGGTCATTTGCAGCGAGTGCTTGAGTACTAGTGACAGAATTTAACTGACGAGTGCTTTCGTCATCGGGCAAGTGCTTGAAAGTCTGGGAGGAGTCTTCCAATCATGTCTTGCATTTACCCCAATTTCTCGAGTATTAAGGCTTTGTTCGCGATAATACTGACGCCTTAGAGATTCTCGAACACTAATCTATGACTTTAGCTTGACATGATATTTGAATTTTGTGTCGCTTTATGGAAGCCGTCCAACTTCCCATGACAGAAAAAAAAATACTTTACTTATTTGCTCGGGCGCTAATTTGCAGGCAATCGTCATTATTCCTTCAAATGTCCGATGTAGAGTGCGATGCCGCATGTGATGCTATCATAGGTTGGCAGTTAGTTAGTTATATACAGATGGCGTGTATATCGGCGAGAATAGCCAAACAGAATTTTCTAGGTTGTAGAACGACTACAGCTTTAAATATATTAGTCAATAGTTGTGGTTCTGCCGCTCACTTCCGTAGCCGGGAAACACAGTCGAAAAATTGTAGCGATCTCACACTAGGACACAGAAAAAAACTTGTTTTCAAATGGAGGTTGCTTTCTGTAGTTGAGGGCATCAGTGTAGAAATTGGAGAGTATGCCGTTACGGGGGAGGTTCTACTTCGTTTTATTTGGGCACTTTCTATCAGTCGATAATGCGGTTTTTATTTGCACTGCATGATGTGAGGACACAATCGCTTCAACAAGACCAGGTCTTTAGAACGAACCCGCTGCTTGTTGTGCGTCCCGCAGCGGCCGGCCGCACGACTTCACCGGCTACATGTGGATGTGGGCGGCACTGAAATATGGCGACAAGGACCTGTGGAATGAGCATGCGGGGCAGTTCGTCAAGACCGAGAGGCAGGCCTACTCCATGGTCACCACCGAAGAGGAAGAGCGAACGTACAAGGTTAGCGTTTGAACCCAGCGGATGGCCAGAGCTGTTCAGCGGATCTCATACGAGGTTTGGGTGTTGCCTACAAAGTGCGGTGTGTTGGTCACGCGGCGATGATAATTTTTCGCAAGTTTTCAAGCGATGTATGCTGTGAAAACAGTTCAAAATTCAAACAGCTTGAGCAATCCTTCCCTTTTAGAAGCACGCCTTTGAGCCACTACCGGCATGGCGCCTGCAGCGGGAACTAGCCAGCCATCATTGCAATTAAATACCTCTTGTGGTAAAACGCAAAGCTCACCAAAACGCATGCAGGAGAGCGTTAGGGAGAATGGGAAGAAAGGAAACAGAAGGCTGTTCTGACAGAAAAGTTGGCTGAATCTCGGCTGCGATGTTGTAGAAGCCAGGAGACAAATAATCTTTTTCGCAACATGGTCGAGGTAACAGCAGGGATGGCTTAACGCCGGGAGAAGTGGCTAGGGGGTGCAGCTCGCCTCCTGATCTCTTCGACGTCAAAAATTTGTTTCCTTATTTCCGCTTACTTCTACAAAAAAAGGCTGCACTAGTACAGTAATTGGATGGCTCCCTACAATGCCTAGTTCGCGAGCAAAATTTTGGGGGATTGCGATAAGCCTTTTCAGATTGTCAGAATTATGGGTACTAGCTCCATTTGCGAAAAATGCCACTAACATTGAGCACCATTTTTGAGAATAGTCGTGTATTCGCGTATAGTAAAGGCCTTTTACTACTCGCCCTAGACGGCTAATCAGACAGAAAAGATGACAGCGGTAATCTTAAATCTCGTCACGGAGCTGCTAAAGAAAGCAGCATCTATGTTAACAGCAAAGTAGGCTGATTTGCTGCACGAATGAGGTTTCAGTTGAGTGGCGCGCCTGGAAGCTCAGTTCGAAGTTTTCTGCAAATAAAAACTTGCGCGAATAAAAACCGCTTTCATGCACATTCGCACGCACTTGATGCAATGAAGTTTCCAAGGTTCACATACGCGTGAGAAATAATCTAGCGATTCTAGTTAGCCTTTCTTAATTTTGTCATCCACGTGGGAGGTACCCAGTCGAAGGGAAACATTGCTAATCTAATATAACAGATTGATGTGGAGCCCTACTTTCAGGCATGCCATTGGACTTTCCAGAAATATTGGAGTAGAATCGCAGCGTCTAGTTGGTGCCGCCAGCACTGCTTTCGTTTCGATGGGATATACTGTGTGAATACGAACAGCTGATGACTCGCGCAAACAATGTATTTATGTGGAATAAGTGAGCGTAAAGAAGAGTTTGTTCAGTACTCAAGGCGTCTGTAAAATATCCTTTCATAGAACAACTGCCAATACATGGTGCATTGACTATAGCACGGGAATCTATCCGCAATATTCATTGCTTCATTAAAGCGCAGAAAGATACCGGAAACCACTTTAGCAGCCGGGAAAAAGTTTGCCTGTGCTTTTCAAAGTGTCCATGCATTTGTGTCCAGGAATGCCCTGAAGGCATGCGCATTGGCGGTGTATTCCTCTTCCCCTTCATCCCTACAGGAACGCATCGCGGACTTAGTAGACGCCTGGCTCAAACCGATGGCTGCAACGGATATCGTTGACACTTACAAGTAAGTGCGGCGCCATATTCCCGAGGTCTTTCGTCCTATAGCTGGATGAGGAAAGTTTTCATGCCAGTGAAACTATGACATACTTATAGAACGCGTGTTCTAGCCTGACTTGGTTTTCATTGCTCCATCGTCTGAACCAGTACTTGTTTGTAGGTGAAGCAAAGTTGACCATGTTTTTGAATACATTCGATCTTTTATGTTTAGCTCCTTAGCTGCAGAAATTTCCGCTACTTCGCGCACGCACAAGCGAAGTCTTTTGCGGGCTTTACAGGTACGTGGCAAGATGTTCAGTGCACCAGCTAACCCCAAAAATATTGCCCCAAATCGTAGTTTTCTTTTATTCCGTCGCGAAATTGGCGCGAATTCAGCAAGATGTGGATTAATCCACACAAGGCAATGGCATCACGAGTTGCAAGAGGTATCTAATAGTCGAAATGGGTTCATGATAAAAGTGCGCAGAAATACAACCTGGCCTGAAGTGCTCCGCAAGCTCAGACAACCGGCCAGCTACAAATTTCACGAACATTACAAATCCTAAAAGCAAATTTTTGTTGGTAACCAAACAACGGATGACGAGCTGGAGCACAGCGGGTCCCCTCCAAAATTTTTGAAGGACACTCAGGGATAGGAAGTTCGGCTTCACATTAACCCGATAAACAGTGGACGAGCAAGATATGTCTCGGCAGGGGGAATTGTCTCAGTCAAGACCCTCACAAAAATGTTCGCTCGTTGAAACCTTGGCTCCAAGCTGAGTCTTCCCTTGTTTATCAATGTCGCGCAACTGTAGCGTTCGTCTCCTTTCAACATTGTCGCATGAGCGCAATACCCTCTGGAGCTCCCTGGCCATCGCCATCTTAGCCACTTGACAGCCGTAATTATCCGTGGCTCACCTCAGAACCATAGCAGAAACTGCAGCGCTTCCCTTTCTACTAACATGCGAGGCCCGAGGGGACGCTCACAGAACTGTATAGAGAAGGAAATAAAGGCAGTTCCCATATAAGAGAGGGGTGAGGTGACGTGAGAAGGCAAGGAAACCGAACTAATATACGACAGCGGTTGTGGATGCAAAGGATAGGCTTAATTTCAAGGTACGGTACCGTACCTTGCTGCTATTTCTGAAAAATAAACGCCATACAAATATGTCAAGCGGGCGACTTACGCAGGGCGCGCAGAAGCTGAGGCGCTATAGTTCAAGAGCGCCGCCGGGTCCAGGAGACACTACGGAAGCGGTCAACCATCAAATCAACACTTCTGTGCCCGCCGCGTTAGCTTTGCGGCTATGGCATTGCTAGAGGTCGTGGATTTGATCCCTATCACGGCAGCCGCATTTCCACGGAAGGGAAATAGTAAACGCACGTGCACTTAGATTTTGGGACACGTTAAAGGTCATCACGGCGTCAAAATTATTCCGGAGTCCGCCAGTACTGCGCGCCTCATAATCCGAGTATGCTTTTGGCACATACAGCTCAATATGAAATTCAAATTTAACACTTCTGCCACAATGCGATGTGCCCTGTGATGCAATGAAAACGCTCGACCCTCTTAGAGATTATAAAATATTGTAGCGAAGTGACGTAGCTGTTAGAGGCATCAGCTCACCAGGGAGACGACATTAAGTGGTGATGAGCTCCCGCCCAGATCCGTAGGTAGGATGACAACGAGGAGTAGCATTCGAACAACTAGGCTTATTAACTTGGCATTTACTTTCAGTTTGCACTGTACAAATATTTACGCACAATGCGATGTCATACCCGTCATCGACGGCCTGCCTGATCGACCTGGTGTCCCGTGGTAAGTGGCGCTTTGTGCTGCTGTCTCCTTGCTGTCTCTCAAAAACTACCTAAGCCATTCCTTAAATGAGTTTCTGCAGCATTCAATGTACCCGCGGATCGGCGGGAGGCGCAGGCTTCTCCACCAATGGGTTATTTCGATCAATCAGGCAGGCCGACAGTATCCAATAAGAGCCAAAGTTTAAGAGGCGAAAAATGGTCGCGTAAACACTCCGCATACGAAATCAATTCACCCAGAACTGATCAATTTTTGACGCCCGATACAGCCGAGCGTGAGATGAGGGCGCGACACCCGCATATTGGGGGCGAGGAGTTACGGAGTCGCCATCTATCGGAACCGCCTGGCTGGCGTAGTATGAGGGATCACGTGGCGCGCTCCTCATAGGCTTCGCTGTCAGCGCTCACTGAAAACACCATGCACGAGCTCTCCCGGACATTTCTGTAAGTACTTTCGAAACGAGTGAAGTTTGTTACTGTATAAATAATAATCATGGGCAAACTGAAAGCACAGAATCGTTTACAGACCCTATCTCTTCACCGAATACGTACAGTGAACGCCACTGCGAGCGGTCGCCTCGAGTATCCCGAACCGGCTTCTTGCGTGAAAGGAAGGTAAACGCTGAGAGCAAACTATGTGAAATATGTTAGTGTTTATATAACTGAATGGAGCGTAATAGAATGAAGCCTCAATGCACCGATCGCACAGACTCGCAGCGACCGACTGCGCGTCTGCATGCTTGTCCGCGCACTGTTTCGCTTTCACCGCGTGCACGTTTTCGTACCGTGCCATTTGCCTTAGGCCGCAGTATATGAGCATTTGACAGTATACAAGCAACCATTGTTGCGTGGGAGCTATCAGAGTTGTTTAAAAATAATTTCATTGTAGAGACTTCGACGGAGACTGTGATGTGCCGTCGTGACGATTCAATCTTTTTTTTTCCTCTTCTAAATTCTTGGACGTTTAAATATTATTTCTCGAGTTGCGTCGCACTGTATGTTTATCGGTGTTCTCAGCGTGCGATTTCCCGCTGCTTATTTTTTGTAATCCAGTGCATTAATTTATAACACAAACATGACCATATGCCATGATTTTTTTTAATGTGCGTCTTACCGCTACCTGTCCACTCCAGTGAACTTGCCAGTATCTATAGCATTGACAAGTTCATAGACTAAACCGTCATGACATTAGTCGGGCAGCGGACTCGGGCGAGCGTCTCAGTGCGCATTTTCCGAACATCACAGACCCGACGCCGTAGTATAAATCTTCCTTGTGTCTGTGCTTGCTGCATACCCGAGCTGTAGCCGATGGCTGTTTGCTGGTTTTGTGTTTCGCGAGCCAAGCTTCACCCAGCTTATTGTCCTGCGGCTACGTGTGAATAAGGCTGACACCGGGTTCCGTTGTGTACGTCCGGCACTGCGGCACCGAGCAGTAGCCTACCATATTGCGCGCCTTCAAAGGCAGCCACTACCTATTGTGGTGCTTTCAGCGTTGTAAAGGAGACACTCGAAGTGGGAGAATCTCTCCACTTAATGAGGACCGCAGCGTACGAGGAAATTTAAACTGTCGTTTTCAGCTCGCTTCGGCGCTCCCGAAGCAGCCGACGCGGCCGCTATGTCCACGTGATCCCTAATAGACGTCACGCCGACGGTGGCGCCAGCTTTTCCAGTGGTGGAGCTCGAGGCCAATAGTGACGTCAGGTGCGGCGGCGTCGGCCGGGCGGGAGCACATGCCCGAGGCACCGTCGCGGTCATTTCTGCACAACGGCTTCTCCCGCATGCAGAAGCCCACAACAATTCCCGGAAAGAAAGAAAAGGGACCCGCGGTATACTCTTTTCGCGACAATATGGTGCACAACAACGCATCAAGCAAACACCTCTCCCTGTGTGTTCTGTGTACTACGCAGACAAACATCAGTGGTACACGCAAGGTAATTCATCACTCTCGTGTTAGCCTAACCATTGAAGAAATTAAGCTTTAGCCATCAACATCACCGCTAATTATCGTCAAAGCATCCAGCATGGAAAGCTTCGCTTGCATAGATTCCCGCAGTGCGTTAGAACTGCATAATTTTTTTCGGCATGAAACCATAAATTGCGTTTCGCAAAGATCTCCGAGCAATAATTCGGCTTCTTTTTGTGTTTTAGTGTTCTTGTTCTGTTCACACAATATTTGCTTGAGTACGTGTAAGCACTATTGTCTATATGATGTTCCCAGCATTCCTGTGTAAAACTCGACTTCTGTCAAAGCCATTCCTGTCGAACCTGAATACTTAATGTGCAGCGAAATTATCCAGAGTAGGGAATATGCGTGCAAAAATTTACTACAACTTCTTTTTTTTCTTAAACTAACTGCTTGTAGCCACTGTGTAATGAATAGAGTGGTACATCGCACTTCGAGTTTATCTTGCTGGCACAACCCTTTTGCCTAGTACCTTTTTTGGTGTCTTTTTAAATCGAGTTAAATTGTAGAATTCAGACATTATACGTACAGTGTGAAATACAAGCAACACTGCAAGCAAATACAGTACGACGGTAGCCCAGATTAAATAATGTCTCAAACTTCGTTCCTCGTTCTTTAAATGCTGCGCAGAACACACTTAAAAAGAGGCGCTCTCTTTTACCTTTTAATTATACCTAATAGGCGACTATCTCTGTTTCTTTATGGTGTGACTGACAGTATTATTCTGTAGAAGGACTTGTCATTGGGCTGACAGGTGTTACTGACATAACGCAGGGAGAAGGGGCATCAACAGCGCTGTCCAGAAGCACAGGTACAGTGCCTGTGAAGTGTTTAATGTCTCTTCTTTCACATTGCGCCTTCGCGCTACATTATGTCGGTTGACAGCACTAAGTTCGCCGGACCTGTGCGAATATTGAGGGCAGGTACCTTTTCATTCGACATTGACAGTAGATAACAAAATCTTACGTGTTCAAGTTTCTTTTTTGCCGTTGGAGGCTTTTCAATCAGCTGGAAATGTAATAAACATATCTGTAAATATGTTAGAACACCGTACATGAAATACCGCCGAGACAGCGGTAAAAAAAAAAAAAACGCCAGAAATAAGTCAGAGAGCAGCGCGATCAGCCCCTCATGCAGTGGCCATATTCCTCCCTACATAACGATGATATTAGTTGTGATTATGATAGCGTTATCGCACGGTCGCATACGTTTATTATAGGGTTTTACGTGCCGAAACCACTTTCTGATTATGAGGCACGCCATAGTGAAGGACTCCGGAAATTTTGACTCCCTCGGAAATTTTGACCACCTGGGGATCTTTAACGTGCGCGTAAATCTAAATCGAAATGCGGCCGCCGTGGCCGGGATTCGATCCCGCGACCTCGTGCTCAGCAGCCCTACACCGCAGCCAGTGAGCAACTACGGCGGGCAGTCGCTTACGTTAGTGCATACGTTAGCCTCAAAGCCGGGCTCATATGAAGCGAACGTCCTTGGCGCTATGCCCCTACCTTCGTACTGGCCCAGCGTTGAAACGTGGACATTACTGTGAGCATTGTAGCAGTCGGTGTCGTGGTCTCGTGCTCTGGCGTAACAGCGAGGGTCGCTCTCTAGACTACGCCACTGGTGCGTCTCGCTATGGGGAGCTGGCCTACGGTACCGGCTAGTTCCTACGGAGGCTTAGCGGGCCCACGCCGTCGTCCGAGCCTTCTTGAGGAGCGTTGCTTCCTTAGCAGTTAGTATGAGATTAAGAGGTTGGAGGAACGAGGCCGCGCGTTTATTTACATGGGAAAGGAAAAAAGGAATGCTCTGACTGGCGGGATCGCGGAGCGCTGTCCGGCGTTCTCGCAGCATGAGCTACATGTCATAGTAGACTACATCGTTCTCCACGAGCATACTAGAGGAGGCAGAAAGGTCCACCTAAATCCACCTTGTCCTCCCTAGATGCCAATGCCAGGGAAACGAGTAGTCAACCTTCCTCCAACCAGAGCGTCAGTAGTCGCCGAAGGCTCCGCGTTGAACACTTGAACACTTTGAACATTTGTTAGCTGATCGCGAAGTGAGAAGTAGCTTCAGGCGCGCAGGGTTCACTTCCCTAGAGAAAGCAATACACACTCGATTATAATAGCTTTCACGCTTCGCTCAACAGACACGTCTCAGCTCGTGGAAGGGCCCAGCAATTAGCCGGTTCGCTTGACAGTCGTGTTAGGTGGCGAGCAGCGGCCGTAACGAAGTGGCGTAGGAGGCACTTTCCCCGGAGTCTTGGTCCGAGCGTAAATGCTGTAGCCATCAAACGTAGCTCGCCTTGGTGTCGCAGCTGGTGTGTCTGATTGGGCATAGTGTTAGCTTGGCAAAGCTGAAGCGATTCCTGGCAGGAAATTAGGAGTCGAAGTTCGCTGCCCCCACTGGTCGATCGTAAGAGCGCCTGCTTGCTGTTTGGCAGTCGCGCTCCTAGGCACTGATATTTTTGAGGTGCACTTCTGGAATTCATAAAGCTGTAGAATGTACTACTCAGTACTTGCATATTCGAAAAAGATCAACTGCATTTAATGTACATTATGATTCAAATTTGCATAATTCGTTTGATAAACATTGACGGCAGCTTAAAATGTGCGCCTGTGTGCTGAAGTAAATTTTGCGCAACGCGCTTACTTTAGTGAATCTTGTCGATGTATTTTTGAGGATTTTCTGATGCATTTTCCAAAACACCATACAAGGCTTCTGCTTGTCATCGTCCAGTCAACGTGCGTCGTCTATCTTGTACTCGGTATAGGTTGGCTGCTTTTTCACGCCACCGGATGCGTGTTCAGAATTAAATGCAAATTATTCGCAGCCTACGCCTCGGGGTTATGAGCGCAGTGCAATCACTACGTGTTAGCGTTCAGCTCCAAAGCCTTAAGACAAGTCTATGGCAGCACGTGTACTGTGAAATTCCTGACGTTGCAGCGAATCTGTACAGCAGCGTTCCAAGATGGTTTTCGTGTCGCAGCAGCGGCAACATGCGGCACGGCGTATAAGTAAGAGGAGGTGCAGGCACATTGTACAGAGCTCAGCCTTGGGAGCACGCAGCTCCATGCAGTAGGTATTGCGGGGAGCATAAAAGAACTTAGTTCGGACAACGACCACTGAATGGACTTTCTGTCTTTCCTTCGAGGGGCAGCGGCTCGTGCATAGTGAGGAGACTGAAAATAACTGGTTGTACCGAAACGGAGAGATCTCATTATTCGACACCACTGCGTGCAACGGGCTCGGCGAGGTACCTGGTGCCACCTTACACTTGTTGGAGGTGCTGCACAATCGCCCATAGGTGCTCTTCTGGTGCCTCATGTGGCACAGTGAGTCAGTAAACTGGGGATGTATGAACAGTTCGCTGTACACTGTAGAGAGGCTCCGTTGTTTTGCTTCTTCTGAGTGGGCAAAGCCATGAAGTATGCTTGGAAGGATATACGGACTACTGAGGGCAACGGAGTTGGGCTGGTTATTTAGTGAGTCGGCTATTATGGAGTTATCAGGGAGCGAGTTTCCGTATGGCGGAGTCCACCTATGCAGCGGTTCCGAATGAGACTGCTGTAGAATGAGACTGCCAATTTCCCACGCCTCTGGCAAGGAAATATACCCGGCTGACGTGCTCTCAAGGAAACTGCAGAAAGAAACGAAGAATAGCAGCCCAGGGACCCTCAGCGAGGCCCTCACAGAGCACGAAATTCTTACGATCGAAACTTCGCTATAATAAAGGCCGCGCAAATAATCCCGTTTTAAGAAGGGTCAGGGGCTACTGTACGTCGTCGCCCAAAACAGTCGTTTCCCCCAGAAATGCAGAGGTATGCAGGATTTGCCCACGACCTGACGCTGGTGGATGGCATTGTGCTCAAAGGCAGTTTTATTTTTTTTTTATTTATTTGTTTAGTACATACTGCAGACCTATCGGTCCAAGCAGAGGGGCAATATAACGTATACAAACAAAAGAGAGCAAATTAAGAACAAACAAATACAAATTTATACAAATTTTAGTCACACTGTCTCCGTAAGCTGTCGTTCCAGTCTGATACTGTTCTGGGAAAAAAAGAAAATTTAAACGTGTCAGTTCGAGCATAATAGGGTGTTAGTGAATCCGGATGATGCTGTCTTGTTTGCAGTGTTATTGCAGGCGTTATATAAGTCGATGGTTTAATTTCAAGCCTGTTGTTGAGAAGAAGGGAAAGGAATTCAAGTCTTAGCAGCTTTCGGCGCGATTCAAGAGTAGGTATGGAGTTTTCTGTCATAATTTTAAAGGGAGAGTCCAGTCTTGCGAATTTATTAAATATAAACCTGACTGCCTTTCTTTGTATTTTTTCAAGACGCACGATATTTGATTTAGTGTAAGGATCTCATGATATACATGCATACTCTAACTTTGGTCTAATAAATGTAAAATAACACAGTAATTTCACATTAGGAGGGGCATTTTTCAGTTTGTATCTTAGGAAACAGAGTTTGCGGAAAGCAGAAGAACAAATATCATTAATGTGCATGTTCCATGACAATGTGAAAGTCAAAGTAACACCTAAGTATTTGTAATTGTGAGTTTCACGCAGAGCTGAAGAACCTAGCGTATAAGAAAAAGTTAGTGGGCTTTTTTACAAGTAACACGAAGAAATACTGATTTATCAGCGTTAATAAACATACCCCATTCATTACACCACTTTAATATGTTATTTATATTCTTTTCGAGGACAGTCTGATCATTCTGACAAGTTATGTCACTGTAATAAATAGTCATCGGCAAACAGTCTAATTTGCACACCAGGAGTTATGGTTTTAACAATGTCTTTTATATAAATTAAAAACAGTAAAGGCCCCAAGACACTACCTTGGGGCACCCCTGATGTGACTGGGAGAGTGGCCGAGCTATGTTTACCTATTGTAACGTACTGAGTGCGTTTGCTCAGGTAAGCAATAATCCAGTTTATGAAAATGTCAGGTATGCCAGTAATTCTAAGTTTGAAGATTAATTTGTCGTGGGGAACCTCGTCGAAGGCTTTTCTGAAATCTAAAAATATTACATCTATTTGGCCATTATTGTCTAGAGATAAAGCAAATGAATGAATCACTGATACCAATTGCGTTATAGCCGAATAACCCTTTCTGAAGCCATGCTGAAACTCCGTGAGCACATTGTTTTCAGCTAAGAATTCTTTTATATAGTTTGCCACGATGTGCTCCAAGAGCTTGCAGCATTGTGATGTCAGAGAAATGGGACGATAATTTTGTAATCTTAGGCGATCTCCTTTTTTTAAATATTGGAGCAACTCGGGCCACTCTCCATTCATCGGGCAGTTGCCCGTACAAAAATGACTGTTGATTAACCATTGATGTATTGTTGGGGAATTGTTGAAACAACGGACTTCAACAAATTTTCAAAAGCAATTGAGTTCGCTCAACACTTGCACAACAATATTACCGTTGAGAATTCTCAATAGACAATTTATTGGGTAATTTGTGTTTATTTTGTAGTTGTTTTTTTGTTGTGTAGCAGTTGAGTCCAGTATCAATAATTAGGACTCGCATATGAAGACATTCCAAAAATTTAATGCCAAGCGTTCAAACCTCATTGCTGTCGCTTTGCGGCAGGTAGGTTCTTCTTTCGCCTCGTTTTCATAAAAAAGAAAATAATGTGTGACCGAACGCCGGCCGTCGAGCCCGGTGCTCTAACCATTAGGCCACGAACGCGCGCATGCTCCTCTCGTTCGACAGCCAGTGACTTCTGAAATGCTTGGCGCGTGCGCAGCGTGCCACTTCCTCGTGCTGTCGCTAAAGCTGGCGCTTTCAAGCGCCTATCTCCGGGACCGCCCTACTTTCGTAGCCGTTTTCTCTCTAAAAACTGCAGCGTTAGACTAGCTTCATGACCGCCCAAATTCATAACGACTTATTTCTTCGCCAGTGTACAAATGCCATCGTAGACTAGATGACATAGCAATTGGTACGATCCAAAATGAGCACGTTTCGGGGAGCAGAAGAATGCGAAGTTCACTCGCAAAGACGGTGACTACGCGTATGTGGAGTTCCCCAAAAGTAGACACGGCGGCAGCGCGGCCGGCGATAAGACAGGCGCCGACACGCGACGACGCTGCCTTCGAGCATCCGACGCGCTGTGGGAACCGTAGGATGCAAGCGGCGCACACGCTGCAAACATACACGTGAGAGATCTTCGAATTTCCTGCGACGCACCCTCCGTCCGGAAAGTAAATAAAGCTATTTTTATCCAACGGCCGTGGTAGAAGAGATAAAACAACGAACACGCTTTGAGATCGCAGCGCGTAGTCGCTGTAACAATTGACTTCAAGGAGCTTCTGATTCAGAAACAGCCGCAACAGTATCACAGCTAATCGCTGCATCTGTGGCTGCTCCCGACTCTCGCCTTGCAAGAAGCATGCGATTTATTTGAGCCTCGCTGAACTGTCGTCCTCTCCCAAGCCTGCAGGATAGTTCCCGTATGTTCAGTGGAATAGAAGAACACCAAAGGGAAATGAAAGAAATACAGGTAACGGACTCTTATCACACCTTACTTGTCACTTCGTCATCTGCAAAGGTGCTATAAGCTATTCTAGTAGCGTTATTTTTGTGAAAATAATAAAATTAGTAGCAATGTTTATTCCTAGGTGGCGCCACCAACGTCAAGGCAGCGTTCGGGTGTGTGCGTGTGCGCACGCAGTTGCAACCGTTGTAGCTTCGTTTTGAGCACACTTTTGCAACAGTACACATGGTTACCGCTAGTTTCGTAGCCTCATATTTTGGCCGTAGTATTTGTTGTTTACGCAACAAATTAGGTTGTTCTTAAAACTTTGTGAAGGTTCGTGGATGAAAAATTATTACAAATTAATTAGTTGTTTTCCCGTGCGGTTATTTTGTGTTTGAAATGTTTTTATAACTCCATACGATAGTGAAGCTGTGAACGGCTTTCGGACTGAGTTGGTTGCCTTGTGTGGTTTTCACGTTTCGTGCTTTTGGATGAAAGTATTTTTCTTTTCGGACATCATGACGCACATTTTAGTGAAATGCTTTAACGACGATAAGTGGGACGTTTATCCGTCGAAGTCGTTGGCTGGCTCAGCTACTAGTCTTCGACTGATGTGCGCGCCTGGCTGTTTTGATGAGTTGCGCGGCAGAGGTCATGATGCCTGTTGGAGAGAAGGCACCCCGAAAGAGTCGCAGCCGAGTTTCTGAAGATAGGTAAGTAATCTCGTTTACTTGGGCACGTAGCCTTTTTTCTATTTTGACATTGACAAGCATGAGATGTTAAGCACACCGTTCACTTTCTTCAACCACACTCGTACCGGAAGGCGGTGTTGCACGTCACGCTTACGCATTTCGTAACTATGGCGGCCGCCGTGGCAATTCGAGGCTCGAGGTCGTGGATACGATCCCTGCAGCGGCCGCATTCGAAAGGAGCGGAATGAAAAAACGCTCGTGCATTGTGCATTGTATTCACGCAAAAATTTCCAGAAAGTCAAAATTAATACGGAGTCCCCAACTACGACCTGCCTCATAATCAGAGCGTTGGTTTCGCACGTAAGACATCATAATGATTTTTTTTTTTAATCCGTAGTGGCTCATCGTATACCATACGGTTAGTGTGATCACCTTTTGTGCCGTAGCGTGCCTCGATTTAGGCTGCGCCTAACGGTGCAACGCACCGCAAAATATGTTTCGCCTCTTTGGGATTGGCGGAGAACGGCCAACCGATGAGTCGCAGCTTCCGCGCGGTGGCTGTTCACGGATACGCACCGCAAATGAACAGAGGTGTGGTGACGTCGGCAAAGAACACAGCCGCCGACGGGCTCGCCTTATCGCTTATCACTGCCAAAACTATCGAAGTAAGCATCTTTATCTAGCGCGGCGCGTTTCTGTTGAAGGCGTACTGTACAATTTTAATTGGCGATAACCGAAACATGCCACTGTTCTCTGCTGCCTCTGTGAGCTGGGCCGATCCTAATGTGCGTTGCTTGCAGAAGCGAAAGGAGCGTCACTCGGCGCGTTGTCGCCTCGAGCACCGTTTTCGCGGTGAACAATGACGCGTGCATGAAGCTAGCTCACTGCGCAGACGCTACAGCGCAAAACGCGCAAGGGCGTGTACGCGACGTTCTGCACACAAATCGCGTGGGTGATCGGAGACACGCCGGAGCGGCTAGCTTCAAAGAAGCAGTGCATGTTCTCACTCGTACAGGCACGCTCACGCTCGCATCGCTCTCGGCGTATCTTTAGGTCATTCCTGCTGCTGGACTTCTACCCAAGGATTGGATATCTGCTTGGTGTTGGCTATGCACTGTCGCGTGGTCTTTGGGTCTGCGAGAGAGCCGGGAATATTTCTCCCCACTGTGAAACATCGCTGTGCGTGTCTTGGCTAACATTTACCGTAGTGACCCATTTCTTCCTTTTCTAGACAGCACTCGTAAAGAGTCGCAAATTTTTACTTGCTAGTATAGTGTGTACTTCTTTTTTTTTGTGCATAGTTATGTGTAGTGTGTGGCAGATTCTGAATCCGCGCACTCTAATTTTCTGTCCGCATTCCCTTCTCGCAGGTCACACATGTAGCAAATGCCCAGATGCTAAAGTGCTCTACGTCAAGAGCAGCTTGGCGTCGTGCAAGAGACACCCGTTGATATGTGGCTGATTCACTAGTAAACTCGCATCTCTGTTGCCACTCTCCATCAAGTGGGATTTTAACTATTTTTTGTGCTGCTCTGTGGTGTACTAGCTGCCGCATGGACGCTGTGAAGGCTTACTTTCGATTTGCTCTGGCTTTTAATAGTGAAGGACGGGCTACCTTTTGAGGGAGGTATTTCCTTTTGCTTCCGAGAATGTTTACCAGCCTAACCAAGTGATACGTGTGTACTCGAAACAGCAACGCGAAGAGAGGCGGACGACGAAATAGGTAGGAGCACACGAGGGCGCAAGTTCAGCTAAGCTTATTTTTGAAGACAGGGGTATTAAAGACGCTGGTCAACTTGACAAAGGTAAAGAGCCGTGCATGCGTGGCAGAAACAGCCACGAGCGACAAGAAAAAAAATATGAAAAAGCCATGTCATGTAGAATAAACGTGCGTGAAAAATGAGAACTATCGGACAAATCTTTCGAAAAAGCGAAATATTTGTCCGATGAGTGATACTACCCAACGAGAAATACTCTTGAGAACTGCAAGTCTTTCCCACTAAGGGCAACAGATAACTTGGTTATGCATTTGTTTCGTTTGTGATCAATAAATATTGCTTCTGGAACTCCTCTGGTGTTGAGGTATAGAGCAGAAACAACGGTTGTTTCATCACAAAGACCAGAACACAAGAGGAATTATGGAAGAATTATTTAATGATCACGAAGAAAAATTCATAAGCAAGATTTCTGTGACCCATGGTGGGAAAGAGTTGCTGCAGAATTTATTTCACGTTATTATCACTTACAGGACAAACCTCTCAGTTTTCATGTTTTTTTGTTTTTGACGCACATGTTTGTTCTACAGGACATGTCTTTCGGTCCTTCTTTTGTTCTGCCGGGCTGTTTCTGCTGCGCATCCATGGCTTTTTCTTTGTGAAGTTGGCCAATGTGGTTAAAATCTTTGTCTTCACGAATAAACTTCTAGTTGAGTCAGCGTTCATGTGTGTTCCTACCTTAATTCATCCTTCTCGTCACTGTTTGGGTTGTTGTGAAGATAAATGTACACCGAATTGGCGAAGTGTCCATAGAATTGATATATGAAATATTTGCGCTGTTTATTTCAGGAAGAACGCTATAGGGTCTTATCTTCGCTGTTTTTAACACTGATGTACATTTTTCTAGTTCAACTTGAAGGAGTCCCCTGAGGAAGCCAATAAGAGTGATGGTAACTTCATTTGTGTGAGGTTTATGAATTTCATCCATTCAAGGCATGACATGTCACAAGCCTGTAGGTATGCAAGTATTCGTACTTTTTAAACATACTAAGCTCTAGTTTTCGGTTCTCATGACGCTGCTTTGTACTGTGCTGCATTCTCCAGGCGCAGTAACCTTCTTTTATGCCGTCAGTGCATGGGCTCTTCTTGTAAATGTTGGAGAAAAAATTGTCTTGGGCTTAAATATACATGTATATCACTTGAAATTTCTTTTCAACACGGGTGCTGTCTCTCCCTCCGTCTTTGTTACTGCTTTGTCCCAATTTTCTTGCAACTTTTGTGTATTTTATGCGGTAAAATTCTGGTAGCATTTTAATAACATTTTACCTGCACAATTGAGGTCATTGGTTTTTCGTATACGCATTTATTTGCGTTTTTGACTGTCTCACCAATCTGGCTGTCCAGTCATTGAAACCTTTTCGCATCCTTTATGACGATTTCTGGGGTACTTGATATTGCAAGTGCAGGTGGCCATCTATTTCGCTCTTTGGAATTGTGTTAGCCGTGTATTACTACCAATTTTCTGTGCTAAATAATTGTTTTCTGTTATCGTTCAAGGTATTAGCCTTGCCGTATCTCTTTATTGACTGAGGTACCACTTAGTTGCTGGGTATAGTGAAAAAGGACCCAAAAAGTGCTCTAGTTAGCTTTGTGCAAGCCCAGAAAAATTTACTGGAAATGAGCTCACTAAATTGATGAAATACCACCAACAAACTCTTCTGTACCTCAATTTAAAATCTACAAATGGTGTACTGTTCTTGCGAACCTAGCTCGTCAGAAACATGATTCAGGTGTTCACCATACCAGACAACTTTCTAAATGATGTCTCATCAATTAATAGCTAAGTTCAGTGATGTTATTTTATAAAATCATTGGGCAAACTGAAAATATATAGATCTCGAAGACAAAAAGCTCAGACAAGTCTACTTTGGTACTTCATTAAATTTTAATCATGGCGAAAGACGTGTGCTAAAGCTTGTATATATTTACGTGAAGTCATTTGTTTCAAGTCTGTTATTTTGCCTTCTCACAATCAGCCGTAACTGTTCCTGTGATGGGTTAGTGTGCGAAACATTTTAATATAACGTATTCAGATGTGTGTGTTCACACGCAAGCAGCTTCAAGTGTTCATGTGTTCAAAGTTGGTTGTTAAAAGGGTATGCTTAAGCCCTGCCTTTTGAGTCGCTTTGCCTTCTAGTCATAAACTGAAGTCGCAAGGGAAGACCACAATGATTGTTTTGATTTAATTCATATGTATAGGTTTTTTCAGATGTATTTACACTGCTAAGAGTGCTGTAGGTACTAGCCTGTCTCCAGGTTCGATGTATTGGTGCCTTATGTACTGTAATAATGTTTCATGGGCACGCATCTTTAGTGTAAATAAAGGTACTTCAAATTGATCAGTCTCTCCTTTGCTTTTGTTTGTGAAAGTTATGAGCTGGTACCGGGGCATGCAAGTGTGAATAGCAAAACAAGTTCAATATATGAATAAAAATCCACTAGCCCAACGAAATGTCAATCATATTTCAATGGCAACTCAATGCTATCTCAACCGGGCCACAACGTACTTTTCAGTGCTGTGACAACAATAACTCAACAACAGGTCAACAGAACTACCACATCGTAAGTTCAATGCATTATCAATGGTAAGCCAACAACCATTCAACAAAATGAACAACATGCCGTCTAAGCGCAATGGAATTTCAATGGTAACTTAACAATTATTCAACATTGAGGCAGCCAATGGCGTTCCAATTAAATTTCAGTGGCCACTCAACAATCCGCCCAACAATTCTCCAACAAACTTTTCACAATTCCTCAATGAAAAACTCAACATTGACCAATAATAATTCAATGCCCTCTCAATAATATTTTTTGTACGGGTGTGCCGACAGCACAGATGCAGAAAAAATTCGTACAAGAAAGCTGGCAACAAGTTCAGGATAACGTTTTAGAAAGATGTTTGGGATTTCGTCAGGGCCACAAGAAGCTTTGGTTTTTAGGTTTACCAACATGTTGACAATTCCAGCATAAGAAATAGAATCCACATCGAATACCTGTTTCACTGGAAGCATAGTAATGCAATCATCTGACACTGCAAAGACAGTTTGAAAATACTCATTAAAATGTTGTGCTATGTCTTCCTCATTAGTTATTGATGTGCCCTCAATTATTATTTGTGAAATCGGTTTCTTTCTTTCCTTGATATGGTTCCAAAATTTCGTAGGTTCATTTTGAATAAAGTTAGGCAGAGAGTTGTTATAATAGTAACTCTTTGCAGCAGGCACCTTCTGTTGAAGAGAGGAAATACCACCTCTTTTATTTTAACAGGATTGCCATGTTTTCTTTTTAACCTTTTTACCTTGCGTTTAATATGAATAACATCGCGTGTCACCCGAGGTGTGTGTTTGCGAACTTTCTTTTTTTTACTAGGGATGAATTGGCTCATGCAATAGTGGCACATAATTTTGAATCGATTCCACAGAGAACAGGCATCAGTGCTGTTAAAATCAACAAGACAGTTTTCCATGTGCTCAATGATGGACACATCATCGGCATGAGAATAATCTTTGTAGCTAAGCACTGAGGAATAGTTTTGCGTCATCTGTAGAACTGGTAAGGTAATGCTCACTAGCCGGTGGTCGGAAAGTCCTTCTTCAATACAAACAAAATATTCCGCAAAATCCTGGATAAGAAATACCAAATCCAGAATGGAACTGCAAATGCCCTGTATGCGTGTCGGCTCGCGTACCACCTGTTTCAAGTTGTAACGCAGCACAATATTGAAGATAATGTTGGCGTGCTTGCTGAACGCGTTTCCAGTATTAAGGTGCTCCCAGTCGATGTTCGGTAAATTCAAGTCACCTGCCAATATAATCCTATTCTTTCTGTGCCTGTTCATTTCATCATCTAATTTTTGTAAGTATTCGGGAGTAGTATCCGGTGGTCTGTAATGGCGTAAATAATAAAGCTGTGACCCCAAGAACTTATCTTGACGAGCAAACATTCAATCTCAGGGATATCTTCCAAGAGATGGGCAGAAATGCCATTTTTGACCAGGACGGCAACACCACCCCCCCTGGTGCGCCTGTCTTTTTGGAACACTGTATAGGAAGGAGGAAATATATCGTCACTTATTTCATCATGAAGCCAAGTCTCAGTTAAGACAGTAATATGAGGATCATGTTTCAGTAATAAAATTTGCAATGCATCAGTTTTCTTTTTAATACTGCGGGCATTGACGTTAATCAGTCTGAGCTGCTTATGTGGCCCTTGGGGAGCGCGTCAATCCTGCGAGATTGTGGTATGGTTTAGCTCGTTTGCTGTGGGAGTCCGAAGGGAGCTTTGGGGAATTTGTACGCGCATGTTCGGGCATTCATCCCAATAAAAAGTATCCCTGCCAATCTTAAGCTTATCATGGATCAATGAAGCTATTTTTTAAGCAGCCGGTCTTCTTTACTACTGTCCCAGAGGAGTGTTCTTTTTTTCAGTGTGGAAGGGGAATAATCGTTCTGAATGTAGATGTCAGACCCTTTAAGTTTCTTGCAGTTTGCAAAAATTGGTTTCTTTTCACTGTAATCCTGAAGGTAAATTATGACCGGTCGGTTTCCTTTGTTTTTTCCTAGCCTATGTATTCGACCAATAGACTCGCATTTCACACCCAGCTTCTCTTGGAATACTTCCTTGACGATCTTTTCCTCCATGATAGATTCGCTTTCGTCGGCTAACTCCTTTATCCCGTAAATAATCACATTGGAACGCCTGCTATGGTCCTCCAAACTAGTCAATTTTTTTGTCTGAAAAGTCATCACTTTCTCTAAGGATTTATGCGTGGTTTCTACTTGACCGGTCTGAACTAGGGTTGCAGAAGAGTCAGGGAGTTTAGTTTGCACGTCCTCCAGAGTACGCTGTAAGCTGGCAAGTACACTATTTATGTTGCATAACTGCACTTTCATTTCAGTTACACCTGTGAGGATAGCTTTTTGGCGTTCAAGCAGTTGGTCATACAGTTCCTTTTGTGTCGGTCCAGGATTTGTTTCTATATCACCACAAAGAAGTAACTTGCACACCTGTAAACACTCGCAAGCAAGGCTAATACACTGTTTGGGGCACGGTAGGACCACAATGCAACGATGGTCACTGCTAATTCTGCTAAATGTCACAGAGGGACCAACCTGCACAACGAAGAGCAGGTGCCTGGTCAGCATCGCTGCAGTGCCGGGTCCGCCGTGCCCACTGAAGTTCAAGCAGCAGAGCGGTTCTTTTATACAGGCGGCTGACGATGACGTCACGCTGCGCTGACCAAAAGGTGTCGCTAGAAGCTCAGGGCCATCAGAAGTTGACGGTGCGAAATGTTCGTTGGTTCGCGCGTACTCGCGCCTATCGATGCTGATACGGTGATCCGCGTAGTTAGATTATCATCCCACCGGATGTGCAAAGTGATGAGCTGGAGCGTTTGCATACTGGTCGTCAGGGTGTTGGAAGATGTAGGGCTTGAGCCACTCAGTCAGTCTGGTGGCCTGGTATTAACCAACACATCCAGAGTTATGTGTCAAAATGTACTGTCTGTCAATAGCACTATAAACCAGACACTGAGCCCATGATACACACCACTTTCAGAACTCCCATGAGAAGTGATTGGAGTTGATCTCTTCTGGGAGAATGGAGAGAATAACCTCATAGTGGTGGACTATTACTCGCAATTCTTTGAACTCACGAAGTTGAGGCGTACTACCACACAGAACATAATTCAAGCAATGAGCTAGATCTTCGCTCACTTTGAGACACCAGTTATTATATGACAGGACAATGATCCTCAGTTTGCTGTGGCACAATTCAGCATGTTTGGCAAGCAATGGGAATCATGTGATGTAACCAGTACCACCTACTTACACCAGAGCAACGGCGCTGCAGAAAGACCTCTACAGATGGCTAAGCAGTTGCTCAAGGAATCATCCAACATTCACAAGGCTCTGCTTCCTCATCACGACCTCCAGGCAAAGAAGGGCTCACACTTGCTGAACTCATAGGAAGATGCCTCAGAACCAATGTGCCGGTGGCACCAAGAAAGCTGAAGCCACTATTGAACACCGGGCCATTCAAGAAAAGAAATGAAGCATACACGGTCAAGCAGCGCAGGTAATACGAATGGCAACACAGGACTTTGGAAAAAGATGCTATTCAATCAGACTGCCGTCCGTATCCTGGCCGGTGCTGCAACAGGGACAGTAGTTGAGCCAGCTCACACGTCACGTGCATACGTGGTGAGCGCAGCTAGTGGTCTTACTCGCACAAGTAAGCATCTACAGCCGTTTCAACCTACAGCAATCACAAGTGGACGTAAGAGTTCGAAGAGGACGTAAGAAGTAAGAGCTCCAAGTCGCCTCGACTTATGACTGGGGCCACATTAAAGAAAGGGAGGTGTGTGCGCCACCGCAACGTGCCAATGCCAAGTACCCAGCCCGCGTGCAGCGAGCAGGTACCTTTGGCTCCTGCCCCCAGGGTGGAAGTAGGTAAGCCTACTCCATCCAACCAGCAACTTGGCCAGGCTACCCTTGGGTTGCCGGCCCCACAAGTTATCTGCGGCATCCTGCGCTACACGCAGTGATCCCGCAGGACCGATAGCGGCCACGAAGGTGGGCGCAGCCGAGGCTGCCTCAACCTCCCCGGCCCCTTCCAGCGCTGGCAACAGCCGGCGCAGCCAAATCCCCCAGGGAGCCCCATCGACCTCCGGGCTGGTGGGCGCAGGGGTCTTGCCCTCCAAGGCGGGACCCTCACTGGTAACTTCCCGCTCGCAAGAGCACGTGTCCGGCGCCTCACAAGAGGCAATGGACACAACACCTATCCCCACGGCGCACCAAGTGCCTAAGGAGTGGCGAGGCTCCCTCGAATGCTCCAAAAAAGGCAAAACCCCGGTTACAGGGCCTCGCAAGAGCTCTGTAATCTAATTCAACATTTCTGTTTCCGTATACACAGCACCAATTTACATTAAGAAACCTTGATGTACAAGAACTGATCCACCAACACAATCCAAAAGTGGTGTGTATACAGGAAACACACCTAAAATCAAAACACACCTTTTTCCGACAGTATATAACCTTTCGTAAAGATCACGATGATGGTGTCGCATCAACGGGCGGTGTTTCCATTGTCATCCATAAAAGCATTGCGTGTCAACATTTACAACTACAAACGCCTCTTGAAGCAGTGGCGGTTCGAGCTGTTCTCCTAAACAAACTCATCACCATTAGCTCTCTTTTACATACCCCCACATTACAAATTAACAAATCATGAATTCCAATCCTTTATAGATCAATTGCCAGAACCTTATGTTGTTCTTGGCGATTTCAATGCGCACAGCTCCCTGTGGAGCGACTCTCGTATAGATGTGCGAGGTCGTCTTGTTGAACAGCTCCTTTTTTCTTCTGGTGCGTGCCTTCTGAATAAGAAAAAACCCACTTATTACTGTCTTGCAAACAATACCTTTTCTTCATTGATCTGAGCATAGTTCCCCGTCCATACTGCCTGACCTCGAATGGGAAGTTACGAACAATCCTTACGGAAGCGACCACTTCCCCATACTATTAAGAACACTTAAAGAAAACGAATATCCACCACAGGCTCCCAGGTAGAAGATTGACACAGCAGACTGGGAGAAATTCCGAAACTTAACTAGTATATCATGGGATGGCATGTCTTCTTTAGAAATCGATGCTGCTGTGGAGTACTTCACAGCCTTCATAATGCATGCCGCATCTAAATGCTTACGTGAAGTAAGCGGCTCGGCATGCAAACGGCATGTCCCGTGGTGGAACGATGAATGCAGAATCGTGCGTAGGAATCAGAACAAAGCGTGGGGGTTGCTGCGCGCTTCTCCCACTGCTGAGAATCTTCTCAACTTTAAAAAAGTCCCAAGGTAGGAGAACCCACCGACAGGCCAGAAGAGAAAGCTGGAAGAAGTATTTATCGAGTATTAACTCGTTTACAGATGAGGCCAAAGTCTGGAACAGGGTAAATAGAATTAGAGCGCGACCAACATATTCGCTCCCTCTAGTAAATACACAGGGCGATACACTGCAAGATCAGGCAGACTCACTTGGGGAGCACTTTGAGAGCGTATCAAGTTCAAATCATTATTTGCAATCCTTCCGGAAATATAAACAAATAGAAGAACGTAAGCCATTAACAAGAAAAAGTCGAGAGAATCAGCCTTACAACCGTCCTTTTAGTATTGCCGAATTGAGAGCTGCCTTGAGCGCATGCAAGAGCTCCGCACCAGGATCTGATAGAACCATGTATGAAATGCTCAAAAACTTACACAATGATACGCAAGTTACACTACTCACACATTTCAACACTCTGAGATGCAGGGTACCTTCCAATCGCATGGAAGGAAGCCATCGTGGTCCCTCTTTTGAAACAAGGCAAAGACCCTTCCTCTGTGGCAAGTTACCGCCCGATAGCCCTCACAAGTTGTATTTGTAAGGTGTTCGAAAAAATGATAAATCGGCGACTCATACATTTCCTTGAACAGAGCAAAATGCATGATCCTTATCAGTGCGGCTTCCGAGAAGGCCGCTCCGCAACCGATCATCTGGTACGTGTTGAAGGAAATATCCGGGACGCATTTATACATAAACAGTTTTTCTTATCCATATTCCTCGACATGGAGAAGGCGTACGATACGACGGGGCATCCATGGTAATATGCTAAACCTAATAGAAAGCTATCTCTCCACTCGCACCTTCCGGGTAAAAGTCGGTAATGTACTTTCGCGTCCTTTTACGCAAGAAACGGGTGTACCCCAAGGAGGCGTACTCAGCTGCACACTCTTCATCGGGAAGATGAACACGCTTCGCGCTTCATTACCACCGGCAATGTTTTATTCTGTCTACGTGGACGACATACAGATAGCTTTCAAATCCTGTAACCTCGCAGTGTGCGAGAGACATCTACAGCATGGCCTGAACAAAGTCTCAATTTGGGCAGACAAGAATGGATTTAAGATCAATCCTAACAAAAGCTCTTGTGTTCTTTTTACAAGAAAGAGAGGACTTATCCCAGATCCTTGCATAGAGCTGCATGGACAACAGATACCTGTAAACAAAGAGCACAAATTTCTAGGTGTTATACTTGACTACAGACTCACTTTCATCTCCCACATTAAACATATTAAAGAAAAATGTCTAAAAACAATGAACATAATGACGCTTTTATCCCAGTCTACATGGGGTAGTGACAGGAAGTGTTTAATAAATCTCTATAAAAGTCTCATTCGATCACGACTATACCATGGTCCCGTGATTTATCACTCTGCCGCCCCGAGCGCACTAAAGATGCTAGACCCAGTCCACCATCTAGGAATCCAACTTGCCACTGGCGCTTTCAGAACGAGTCCCATACAAAGCTTGTATGCAGAATCGAATGAGTGGTCGCTTCATATCCAGAGAACATGCATCAGCCAAACATATTTTCTGAAAGTCCACTATAATCCTCAACATCCGTGTTTTAATACCGTTAACGACATGACATCTGCTTCGCTCTTTCGCAATCGTCCCTCCGTAAGACAGCCTTTCTAGCTGCGTGTGAGGGAGCTAAGTGAAGAAATGCATGTTCCAGTCCTCGAGCTTCGCCTAATGCATCCAGCCAAGCTGCTACCTCCTTGGGAGTGGTAGCTGATACAATGCGACGCATCTTTCACTCAAGTTACAAAGCACGCTCCAGAGATTGAAATCAAAATGCATTTCCGGGAACTCCAGCACAAATACTCCTGCACGGAGTTCTATACAGACGCATCGAAGTCACACGACGGGGTGTCCTATGCAGCCGTCGGTCCATCCTTCTCGGAATCCGACGTACTGCATCCGGAAACTAGTATCTTTACGGCTGAGGCTTACGCACTGCTGTCGGTCGCAAAGCATATAAATAAATCAAACCTCCAGGAATACGGACTCCCTTAGTGTTGTGAAGGCCTTGATGTCTTTCTATAGCCATAAAAATCTGGTGATTAATGAACTCTATTCCGTACTGTGTAAAGCATAGACTAGCGGACCAGATGGCCACAACAATTTCATTTCAAGCAGTTAGTCCTACTGCTTCGGTCCCTGTCACAGACCTGAAGCCTTTTTTAAGAAGAGAACTGCGAAACCACTTGCAACGTATGTGGGACGCAGAAGGAAATAACAAAGTGCACGTGATAAAACCACAGTTAGGTTCTTGGCCCTCCGTAACAAAATCACGGCGAACAGATGTCCTATTCTGTCGCCTCCAAGCTGCGGTAGATGCGGGGAGAGGCTGACCGTCCTCCACGTCCTCCTGGAGTGTCGGGCAGCCGAATCTGAAAGAAGGAAACATTTTCCCCTAGCATACCGGCAGCACATCCCCCTACATCCCGTAATGCTACTCGGCCCAGAACCTTTATTTGACACCAACGCAGTCCTAAGTTTTCTGAAAGATGTTCTCTTGCCTGTTTTTAGCCCCACATGTTCGTAGCGGGTCCTCTCTTCAGAGGATGCCGCTGTGATAGCTCTTTCGTATAGCATGCGCCTCTAGGCCCTTGTGTTTGAAGGGCTCCGGTGAGGCAGCAGTGCTCCACGTAATTTTACTATCTCATATATTTTCTATTCTGCATCATTCCTTTACGATGGATTTTACTGCTCATAGAACACGTCATTTGTCATCGAAAAAATCATGACAGAAAGATTTTACGCACTATACAGCGACTATTTTTAAGGCCCCCTTTACAGCCACGCCACACCAACTTCATAGATCTCATACCTACATTGCAAACTCATCACCGAAGACCTGGCGCTTTTTGGCCATATCTGGCCCTTGCGCCAATAAAAACTATACATTCATTCAAAACTAAGGTAAAGGCTTCTACCAACACGCTTATAAAAAAAGAGAACATTTCAAGACACCTAAGTAGAGGTAAAATAAATCACGGAGTTTTACCTGTCAACGCTATGATCTGATTACGAGGCACCCCAAGGGGGGGGGGGGAGGGGGGGCTCCGAAGTAATTTTGACCACCTGGGGTTCTTCAACGTGCACCTAAATCAAAGTGCACGGGTGTTTCCGCATTCCGCCCCCATTAAAGTGCGGCCGCCGTGGCGGGGATTCGATCTCGCAACCTCGTGCTTAGCAGCCCAACACCACAGCCACTAAGCAACCACGGCGGGTACAGTGCAGAGCTGTGGAAAGGTTTCCTATACCTGAAATACGTTTTTGGCTAGGGGCTCAAAAACCGGGGGAATCACGCCCGGTCTGGCACGGTTCACAGGGCCACTTCAGCAAAATGGGACGTTTGCACGCGAGAACGAGAGCACCAAGTCCGGCTATGGTTGGTAAACCATATGACGATACATGAACAAAATATACAGTAACTGAACCAAAATAACAAAAAACAAAAAGGACCCGTCTCGTTTGTACTCGGACGAGTAACAACGAGACGGTCATTTTTATTTAACTGACATATCTTCGCGTATTTTGCCCCTGTACGATATAGACGTTATACAGTTCTGCTTATTCCATATCAGTAGTATCGTCTTACGTAATGTATGCTCACTGAGCACATCAATACGTTCTGGATATCGCAGAAGCCGTTGTTCACGGCGTGAGACTCACGATAGCGAAGTCAAGTGTGATCCTTTTAGAAATATAGAAGGAAAAAATTGTTCGCCTGCGATAGACTTTGCAAACAGGAAATAAAATAAAAGATTACCAAAATGCTTCGTCCAGGCAGGTTTGTGGTGGCACGCAGTTCGTTGGCGGTCACCGTTGCGCATTACGCTGTGATTTTAACCACGCCGCCCTCGCTTATAGGCGTTAGAAGAGCATCGCAGTATTATTATTTTCTGTCAAATACTGCTGCCTCTAAGGTACAAATAGAGAATTCTGAGCTGTCAACCCTACCCCGGCATACTGTCACAAAGCAGCTTCCTGCGCTCAAATCTGGCCGTGAATTCAAATTCGCGCCGCGTGCATTTCGATGAGCTGTTATGGCACCACCTAGAAGAGTTTGAATATGGACAAAACGAAACAAAGTGCTAACATATGTCCAACTAGATTTTTTTAATGTTTATTTAAGATATAATTACGATATGATTGAGCGATGCTCAAGAGACGAGCCGCCGCGAGAACGACGAAGTTAGTCGGCGCCCTTGGCACGAGCGAGTGTCAGCCTGGCTGCCTGGCACCAGTGTAAATAGCGTGTAAATAGCATCTCTCGGCTGTGTCTTTCCACACGTAACAATATAATGCACATCCTGTTTAGAATATACTCACGGCAAACAATGTTTAGTTTAGTTTAATTTAGATTCCTTGGCCCCTCGGCCCCTCTAAACAATATTCCTTATATATTGTGGCTCAATGTTGAGGACATTGAACCTGGTTGAATGGGGTTTAAATGGAGGGAAAATATTGCGTTTTGTAGAGAATTGCTGCTGGGGATGGAGCGAGTATTAGGCTGCTTCTCGTCGGCAAAAGGAGCCGGATGAGCAAGTCACCAAGTGCAAGAAAACAAACGGCTTGCATGATTACTGGTACACCAGTGAGAAACACTGTAATTAACAACCTAACAAATACAATGGACAGCCGCCATATCGTTGGTCAATTAGACATGTTAATGATGAGCCAGGCTGGTGATTCTTTCGTGTTTGTTCGTTTGTAAACGTGTTGTGCAAAGCTTCGTTTATTCGATGTTGTGCCCCATTTTCACCAGAAAATGAAAGAAAAGCGGCGTGCTTCTGTTGACTCGGCACGCGTAAGTGAAACGGATTTACGGGCAAGCCGCGCGTGCCACGTTCACACATATCGCTCAATAAAGCACTCCGGCTGTATCGACATACCGGCCGCACCACTGGTGGTACCGGCTTGTGGTACCGGTGGTAAGGGGAGCCGAAAGGAACTAGAACCTCAGGACACTACTAGAGTATATTTCATGGTTTCACACCTGCTCACTGCATAAGTGTACAAACTAGAACCTCAGGAGACTACTAGAGTATATTTCATGGTTGCACACCTGCTCACTGCATAAGTGTACAATATACATGCATCTTTGGTATAGCACTGTACTTATAATGCAAAAATAAACGAATTAAAATAATTAGTAAACTAAGAAACCAAGGTGAACCTTCAATAATTCACGGTAGGTTGACACTCAACTCACTCATGAAGCAGTATGCTAGCTGTGCCAAGAATCTTAATTAGTCGAGCAATTAAGTGTGGTGACTGTCATGTGCAATTCCTTGGCGAAATGCAAGCAGAAGTAGGACAGTAGCTGTTCCCGTGTCTTTGCTCATGACCTATCAACTGATTAATCACTCATTGATTTATTTGTATTTTCACACACTCCAGCCCAATTGTGATATCGCAGGAGTGGGTTTGTACACTGGATATAAGAATACATAACTTCAAAATAAACGATTCAATCAGTATAATGAACACAGAATTGAATCAAGTTAATTTATACCTAGTTTACACCTAGTTACACCTAATTGCACCTGGGAATAAGTTATATTTTTCAATTGTATGAGGAAAGAAGGCGTACTTAGGTTAATATGAGGTTGAAATGGTGCAAGGTTGTTTGTGGCTATTCCTAGTAGGTTTCGGTTTATCAGGAGGCAGATAGTTGTTCTTTACTGAGTAGCGTGGTGTGTTAATTAGATTATGCAACAACAGAGGATGTAAACCGAGTTATTATTTATTAAAGGGATTATTCCAAAATTTGGAGAGCTGGAATTTCCCCTCACAAGGCACTGCTGTCAATAAAATCACCTACAGTGCTTGCCGAATGGGTGCCGCAGTGCTACAGTTGAACTGCAATGGTGGGGCCGAGCCGCTGCTTAGAATATGGGAGAGGCCAGACTCTCGAGCCCCGGCTAGCTTTGAGTACTGTGTTGATCGGTATACTATATATTGTACTACCACACAGTACAACGATGTATATTAATGATTAATACAGTAATAATGATAATCATTCAGATCTGCTACCACATCTCCATCTCCTTCCTTCATGCAACAGAAACTGTCTATGAAATTCTTGCTGTCAAATCAATAAATGTACTTCAGAGTATTGTGGCGTTGTCGTCACAGTGTAGAATTAGACACTGGCAACTGCACTTCAAAGCATTAACTCTTTATTGGTCAAACCTGTGCCCAGAAAAACATGTGGCACTCAAAGCACAACAACCTAGCAGTGAGCATGGCGTGTCAAGCGCGTCACATGACTCGTCAAAGGTCGTAACGTGATCGCTGGTGCTATATATATATATATATATATATATATATATATATGTATATGTCAAGCGCGTCACGTGACTCGTCAAATGTCGTAACGTGATCGCTGGCTCTCTCTCTCTCTCTCTCTCTATATATATATATATATATATATATATATATATAGCACCAGCGATCACGTTTCCTTTGACGAGTCATGTGACGCGCTTGACACGCCATGCTCGCTGCTATGTTGTGCTTTGAGTGCCTCATGTTTTTCTGGGCACAGGTTTGCCCAATAAAGAGTTAATGCTTTGAAGTGCAGTTGCCAGTGTTTAATTCTACACTGTGACGACAACGCGACAATGCTCTGAAGTACATTTATCGATTTGACAGCAAGAATTTCATAGACAGTTTCTGTGGCATGAAGGAAGGAGATGCAGATGTGGTAGCAGATCTGAATCATTATCATTATATATAATATGATAATTATATGATATGATAAGTATATATATATATATATATATATATATATATATATATATATATATATATAATATTGTAAGCACTATTAACGTACTTCGCTGGTTTTATTTGTACACAACCATCATCTTCCCTGTTCTTGTACGTCGTCGCGCGTGAGCTGGGCCGTTGCCTTTTTTGGAATAAACAGCGCTGGACAACTTGATCGGTGTCAGTATTATAAAGTGGTGGAGGTACGTCATGACCCCGACGTTTTCTCGCGTTTCCGTCCTCCCTGGAGCTCCGTTTCTGTCACCGCCTGCACATAGCTACCCCTACAACGATGGACACTTCCAACCCCGGTCCTTCCGGCGCCTCTAACCCTACCATATAGACGACCCCGCCTGCGGTGCCCTCTTGGACTGCGACGAGCCCTCAGCGCGATCCCCCTGTCCTTGCGGAATTCTGCGGTGATGACGTCGACGATTGGATCGACCACTACGACCGGGTGAGTTCTTGCAACAAGTGGAACGACACCCAGAAATTGAGGCACGTCGCCTTCTTCTTGACCATTGTTGCAAAGACGTGGTACTTCAACCACGAATCCGACATCGTGGATTGGTCCACGTTTACCTCCAAGCTGCGGCAAATCTTCGCTTCCTCGTCTGGCCGTGCAGAAGTCGCCAAACAGAAGCTGGGAACGCGCCGCCAACTTCCCCAAGAGTCCTACACCTCATACATAGAGGATTTCTTGGCTCTTTGCCGTCATGCGAATCCTAGCATAACGGAAGCCGAACGCGTTCGCCACATCTTAAAGGGCATTGGGCCTGTCGCGTTCAACGCTTTAATCGTGCAAAATCCGGCTTCTGTCCCAAGACATCACTTCAACGTGTCAACGCCTCGACGAGCTGTAGTCTATTCGTCTTCCACATGACAGCAGCGATCCTCAGGTTCCCCATTCTCCAGATCTACGTGTTCTTATCCGCACCATCATCCGCGAAGAGCTTCAACTACAAGACCTAAGGCGTCCACCTGCTGCCTGCGCCACAACCCCCACCTTCGACTTGCGCGAGGTCGTAAAGCAGGAGTTGACAGCGATAACTACACCCACGACGCATCTTGCTCCGGTAGCGCGCTGCACACCTTCCTACGCGGATGTTGTTTCGCTACCCACCTCTACCGTGACCTCCGTGCCTGCTGGCGTTTCGTATGACCATTTGTCTTCGATGGGAACCAGAGCACTTGCTGCGCCATCATACCCTCAGTGGCGTTCACCTCGTCCGGTTTGTTTTTACTGTGGTATACGCGGCCATATACCTCGGTTCTGCCGCCGTCGCCAGCAGGATGAAAGACGAGGCTATGCTGAGCACGAAAGAGACCGCACTCGCCGATCAGACGACTACTATCCCGGATCGTAGTCGTTCCCTCAACAGCGTTCTCCGTGTCCTCCAGCTGCTCCCAATCTGCCTCATAGTTCCCGTCCGGCCAGACGTCGTTCTCCATTGCCTTACCGGTGCTCTACATCACCGCTTCGCCCCACTTCCCATCTTGTCGACCAGCACTCGGAAAACTAACTGTTGCAGCTTTTGGAGGGGAAACTGCTTCTTATTGGTCTTCAAAAATTCCTCCTGTTCGCATGCCCAACATGCTTTCTGTGACTGTCGAAGGTCTTCCCGCGTCAGCTCTCATTGATACCGGTGCCGCCGTTTCTGTTCTTCGGAGTGATCTGTGTTCCCGGCTCCGTAAAGTAAGAATGCCTTATCTTGGACCTATTTTGCGTGGTGCTAATAATGTATTCATTCACCCCGACGGACAGTGTACTGCTCGCGTTCTCATCGATGGCATACGCCACCACATCGAGTTTATCATGCTTCCGACGTGTATCCATGAACTTATACTGGTTTGGGACTTACTACATTCTGCTTCAGCCTTCATTTCATGTAGAGAGGAAGTTGTCCACATCAGGGATACAGAGATTGAACCTGTTACGGACTCTTCACTTTCATGCGTCAACTTGGCCATCGCTGAAGACTACGTCCTGCGTCCTGGTCACGAAGACGTTGTAGCCGTAACATCCAGTCCGGATGTACATCCAGTACGGAGACACCCTAGTCCCGCTGTACTCCTCGCGGAATTCTCATTGCCACCTGTCTCGTCCGGTTGTCACGCGGCCGCGCCCTTCTGCCTGCTTGTAACACGACCCCAGATCCTGTGATGCTGCCCAAAGGGATGACTGTGGCAACCCTCGCCGACACTCAACCTATCTATATAGTCACGCTTTGCCCTTCTTCATCGCCAGCACCAACCTCAGGTTTGGATGATTCTTTCCCTCCTCCAGCCGTTCTTGGTTCTGACCTAAAAGCCGCGCAGTCCGAAGCCTTAATGGTGGTCTTGGCAAAACACAAAGCCTGTTTCGATAGCTCTTTCCCTGTGTTGAGCCAAACTCCTGCGGCTACACACCGCATTTAAACCGATGGTTCCGCTATAATACGACGAGGCCCCTATCGTGTATCGCCGTCCGAATGAAAGCTCATTGAACAAACGGTTGCTGACACGCTTGCGCGGAAGATAATACGACCTTCATATAGCCCATGGGCTTCTCCCGTGGTCGCGGTAAAGGAAAAAGATGGCTCCGTTCGGTTTTGCGTCGACTATCGAGCGCTCAATAAGACGACGCTTTGGACACACTACAAGGGGCGGAGTATTTCTCCAGCCTTCATCTTTGATCAGGATATTGGCAAATTCCGATGAACAAGACTGACAAAGAAAAGACCGTATGCTCCTGCCACATTTGAGCGCATGATAGACAACGTACTTCGTGGTCTAAAATGGAAGACATGCCTCTATTATCTGGACGATATTGTCATTTTTTGGTCTGACTTCAGCCAAAATCTTCATCGATTAGACGAACTTCTCAAGTGGCTTGCGAATGCTGGTCTCCAGATCAATAGAAAAATGGAAATTTGCAAGCAAGACGATAGAAGTATTGGGTCAGGCCATCTCAAAAGATGGCATCCAGCGTGACCCCGAAAAGATTAGTGCCGTTCTCCAGTTTCCTCGCCCCCAGCAACAGAAAGATCTACCTAGTTTTTTCGGCTTGGCGTCATATTTTCGTAGATTTATACGCAACTTCGCAGCAATAGCAGGTCCTCTACACAAGCTACTGGTTACCGGTGCCTATTTCACGTGGACTAGCGACTGTGAGTCGGCTTTTCAAGCTCTTATGCGGCATCTTACTTCCAGACCAGTGCTTCGCCATTTCCATAATCGAGCCCCCACCATACTCCATACTGACGCAAGCGCACAATGTATTGGCGCAGTACTTCTGCAACGTAATACAGCATCTAAAGAGCAAGTCATAGCATATGCCAGCCGAACACTTTCTCCAGCTGAGCGGAACTACACCATTACAGAGCAAGATTGCCTGGCTATCGTTTGGTCGATTCAGAAATTTCGTCCATACCTTTACGGCTGCCACTTCATCATCGTCACCGACCATCATGCTCTGTGTTGGCTGTCATCAATGAAAAACATGTCAGGACGCTTAGGACGCTGGATACTCCGCTTGCAGGAATATGACTTCACTATAACGTACAAGCCAACTTCGACAATTCCGCCTTTAAGGTGGCGTGCTACACCGCTACGTTTACCACCCAACAGGTCACCGGTGGGTCCCAGCTCTACCTCGCTGCGTTCGCTTGCGGGTATTAGAGGCACTTCACGACGACGTATCGGCTGGACACTTAGGCTTCCACAAGACTTACGACCGCATAAAGACCCGCTGCTTCTGGCCTGCCCTATCCACAACGGTGGCCAAATACATTGCCTCTTGTGCGTCATGTCAGCAACGCAAACGCTCGACATCCCCTCCTGCCGGTTTACTACAACCTCTCCCTTGCCCTGGCGCACCTTTTGAATTTGTTGGCATTGATTTGTATGGTCCCTTGCCGTTGACACCCTCCGCTCACCGTTGGATTGTCACTTTGGTCAGCCATTTAGCAAGATATGCCGAGACTTCCCCTCTGCGATCCGGCAGCGCTTCTGAGGTCGCCGACTTTTTCTTGCGCGCCATCGTCTTGCGCCACGGGGCTCCTCGCGTTCTTCTCAGTGATCGTGGCAAGGCGTTCATTTCACAAGTTCTCGAGGAAGTTCTTCGGGCCACTAATACCGTCCACAAATCTACTTCTACCTATCATCCACAAACCAATGGCCTTACTGAGCGCTTCCACCGTACGCTGTCTGGCATGATTTCCATGTACATCCGTCCTGACCACACTGACTGGGATAAAATTCTTCCTTTGGTGACATTCGCATATAATACTGCTATTCAACGGACTACCGGCTACAGCCCTTTCTTCCTTGTGTATGAACGATCTCCTTCCACCATATACGACAGAGAACTCTTTTTCGCACCTTCTTCGCCTAACGCGTCGCTTGCAGAAGATTTTGCTGCCCGAGTTGCACATTGCCGTCAAATCGCCCGGCAAAGCACACAAGCTACCCAAGCTGAGCGCAAGCGTTACTGCGACAACAAACGCCGTGACCTTCGTTCTCACCCTGGAGACCAAGTGCTGCTTTGGACTCCAGCCCGCACCCCAGGCCTCCGTAAGAAGTTCCTTCCGCGCTACATTGGCCCATACACCGTTGTGCAGCAAATATCTGCAGTGAACTACCTCGTCCGCCCAGTACACTCCATCCTTGACCGGCGCCGCCGAAATGCCGAAATTGTTCACGTCTCGCGGATGAAGCCCTTGACTCCCTGTTTAGGTAATCTCTAATCTGCGGCCAGGCTGGCCGCTTCTATGACGGGGGGAAGTTATATATATATATACGCACACACACACACATATAACTTCCGCAAAGTACACCACTATTTGCATCTCGCGTTGACTGATATCTTTCAGTTGTTAGCAGGTCAAATGCAATACACTGAAAAAGAATAAACAATTGTATGCATATGTGTAAGTGGCTAAAAATTAAAATGGGGTATTACTTCCCAAAACCACTTTCTGATTATGAGGCACGCCGTAGTCCAGGACTCCGGAAATTTTGACCACCTGGGGATCTTTAACGTGCACCTAAATCTAAGCACCCGGGTGTTTTCGCATTTTGCCCCCATCGAAATGCGGCCCCCATGGCCGGGATTCGATCCCACGATCTCGTGCTCAGCAGCCAACACCATAGCCACTGAGCAAGCACGGCGGGTGTGTAAGTGGCTAGTAGCCGGCATTGACATCCATGCCTCGACACCATCGGAGCTCATCTGTCTGGTGAAAACTACGATTTAAATCACCATGTTTTAGTAAAACCACGTTTATTCATAGTGAAAGAAACGTAATTACTCTAATTGATGTAACCCACTGTTAGTTCTTTTTCATTTGTGAAAGTGTTCTTTGCCACTGGTCTGCCAATATTGAAAGGGGCTAGGGACCGCTCAAGCTGCCAATAAGCAGCTTTTACCTTGGATCCCTCCATTTGCTTGTAAATGTGCCCAAATAAAATGAAACGAAAGTATAATCACGCAGTATCAGGCTGGGTATCAAGCAAACTGATTCTTAATATCTGTAACTGTGGCGAGGAAAGCATATGCCACCTTGAAGAAGACAAGTCCACTTGTTGAAATGTTGGCTTTCCCAGTGTTTTCCCTGGATTTGTATACATGGTACTTTAACACGCAGCCTAAAAGATTGCACATTTTTCTTTTACATGCATAGTTGGTATATAACTGCGAATCAGCAACACACTAAAAAAAAAAAAACGTTTTCTTCTAGCATAACATTGAAACATAGAGATGAATATTTATTGTGCCTACCTTGGCGTCGTTTCACATATTTAAGAGGGGAATCATTTTCCTTTGTGTACATGTGCATTGGGCTAGCTCCCACATCAAATTATGTCATCAATCTGCACAGTTGGCACAGTAGGAATTCACAAGACAACTTTTAGCACAGTGCCTTGTTACAACTTTCTACATTTCTGTATGCAAGATGTAACACTACAATTTCCGCTGAATATACTGTGCTTGTGGTTCTGGCCATGTTTCAATGCTAATGAATGGCACCTGTCAAAACATGTAAGGCCTTTGTGAATATATTGGCACAGCAGCACCTTCTGTTATTTTGTATGTATATTTCTTACCAACAACACAACCAAGCAGAGGCATTTTGTGCTGTAGGTGAAACAGATGACCACTTAGGTTTGGCAGCTCTAGATGGGCACATCGCACCTAGTTGTTCCTCACCCCACTTTAACATTTACATTTCACCAGTGGGCAAATGACAATGTTGGATTCTGTAAAACATCAAATTTCAAAAGCACTATGGATGACTGGCTTTTGAAAGAACAATGAAGTGATGCCTGGAAACCTGTGCACCAACTTTCTTCCCTTATTGCTTACTAATGCCCCACAATGTGTCTTGAAATTCTTCATATGATGCGCCTAAATTTGGTGCTAGAGTGGAGAGGAGTGCAGTAGTTTGACTTTACCTGGGGTGGCAAAATGCCTCACAACACTGCTACATCGAAGTAGCAATGTTGCAGCGCTCAACGTTGCCCTTAAAGGCAGTCAGTTGAGCGCATCACATAACAGGGAAGGGGGGAGTACAAACATAAATGAGATTACAAAGTAATAGTTACAATAAATAATAGGTCAAAGTACAGAACAAAAGTATGTTAACATTGTTTAGCTATTAAGAAACAGAATTTAGGAGATCATAAAAATTTCAAAACGAAAGTTATGCACACAGCATAATCAAATGTTGAAAATATGCATGCCCACATAAATTTCGGTTTTAATACTATTAATATTATTATATTATATATAATATATATATTATATATATATATATTATAATATTAATATATTAATACTTTAATATTATTTTAATAATCTATTAGTAACTCACAAAAACAATAAGAATGCAATAAAAAAGGCAACTAAGATAGATTGTGGGGTTTTACGTGCCAAAACCACTTTCTGATTATGAGGCACGCCGTAGTGGGGGACTCCGGAAATTTCGACCACCAGGGGTTCTTTAACGTGCACCTAAATCTAAGTACACGGGTGTTTTCGCATTTCGCCCCCATCGAAATGCGGCCGCCGCGGCCGGGATAAAGGCAACTAATTAACACTGCGCTGTACGTCGTAAAATTTTAGTGTCAGATTCTGTGGCAATATCAGTGGGAAAGCAGTTCCATTTAGTGATGGTGCAGGGTATGAAAGAGCATGCATATTGTAATGTGTGATGGTATGCGCTTGAATTTGAGGTGGTGATTCCGCCATAAAAAGACGACAGGTGGTGACTTAAAGAAATCGGTGTAAAGAGAAGTATGACAAACATTATAAAGTTTGTCAAGCAGGCAAGAACGCACTGATTTGTGGCGAAGGGATAGTGTTTGTAATCAGTACGTGCTTTTAATGATGACATGCAAGTGTAAGATGAATAGTCGGAAAACATGAAGCCGAGCAGCCCACTTTTGAACAAATGCAATCTCGTCAACGACGTATACATGCCAGAGTGCTATATTAGCGATGCGTATTCGAACTTTGTGTGGATTAGTGTAGTGTAAGCAAGTTTATGTTTTTAATGTAAATGAAAACCTGTGCTGGTAGTGGAATGTTAAAGTGGGATCTTCTAAATAGTCGATGACTTGTGAATTAATAATGTGTTCTGGAAGTTTGCAAATTTTACTGGTTAATGATCTTCATTGGTAGTTAAGGGGGGAGAAACACTCGCCGGATTTATAGAATGGGATGACTTTAGCCACTCACCAGTCTTAAGAATGGACCCCGGGGGTTATGTTGAGACACTGTGGCACATTCTTGAGTAGCTTGTTATTAAATTCGCTATGACCTGCTGTAGATAAAATTTTTAATATGTTTAGTAAGGTAAAAATGTCCGACTCATTAATAACAACTTCAGACATGAAGGATGGCACGTGGAAGTCAGTGCATGCAGTGATGCCTTTGCAGGTGGGAAATCAACAAAACATGTCGTTTAGTAACTGCACACACTATAACTCGGAAGCTACGTCACCACCAGAATTAGGATTGTCAGGCTGTGAATAGGCCTTTATTACGTGCCATAATTACTGTTATTCAGGATAAATCATAGCTTTAAATCTGCTGACGTGTGCATTTTAGTAGCACCTGGCATTCTTTGTCACATATGTATTTTTGCCATGTCTTGGAATTTTTGTTTCTTCTATTCGCCGTTCTATGGAGCACTTCATTTTGTTTGTGAGGTGCTCCAGGCGTTTATTGAGTGTTTTGTTGCATCTAATGCTGAGACAGAGGACGAACATTTTGATAAGATTTGCAAAGGTGGTTATAAACATTACCTAGTTCTCTTCAATAGCTCGAGTGTGTCTGCAAAGGTGACTAAACACTATTATGCCGAGTAAAGTTGGCCCTATTGTGGCACCTAATGTGTTTAGTAGTGTTTTATTTTTGTTAAAGAGAGGTTAAGGACACCTACTATACCTGCATGATCAGACAAGCCGTCCAGGTGAGTAATGCGGGAACAGGTTAGAGTATCGCTCATCGAGATGGAGGTGGTGGAGGAAAAAACATTTATTTTGGAAACAGTATCCCGGGTTAAGCCTCAGTTCTACTCTTGGTGGGAGGTCTCCTCATTCCAGGAACCATCAGGCCTTCGCTGCCTCGTTGGCCCTGGCGCGAGGTGTCATTGTTGCTCCAGGCCCTAGGAGATGAGCTTGGCCTCCCACGTTTCAATGAGGTCTTCGCTTTCGGGTCTGGCGTTATATTCTTTTGGTGGAGGCGATGCGTTTCTATCTAGATGCCATGGACAGTCGAGGATCAGCTGCGCCAAGGTGTCCGGTAAGCCGCACATTGGGTAGTGGTATCCTTGTAGCACTGCGTATAATCTGTGGATGAGTATTCTGTGGGTGTAAGCGTTATTCTGTAGTCTTCCGAGTGTGGTACTTTCTTCTTTGGTGAGCTTTGGGTGAGGTGGTGGGTACACCTTGCGTTCCAGTCTGTGATGTTGAAGGATCGCTGAGTAGGTGATGGGTACGGTCTCTGCCCCTGCTGACGCAGGCCGGGCATCTTGAGAGTAGGAACGGTTGGCCCGGCAGGTGTGGCCTCGGACCGCGGTGTGTGCAGCTTCGTTCCCCTCCACCCCCTCATGCCCAGGAACCCAGGTCACACAGGTGTAGGGGATCGGAGTGCTGTCGTGCTTCAATATTTTTAGTGCTTCTGTCGACACGTGAACCTTAGCGTTGTTCCTGACAGCTGCTTCAGAATCGGAAAAAAGGACAGCTGCGTCCATGCGCGTTGTAGTTGCTAGGGCGATCGCCGTCTCTTCTGCAGTCTCAGGATTTTGTGCACGGGCTGTGGCAGACGCTAGCTCTCTGCCCTGAGAAGCTATGACGCTCAGGGCGTAAGTATTTCTTTGCGGGTATTTGGCTGCGTCGATGTTTCTGGCATCCGGATCTTGCCTGTGTCTTCGCCGTAGGGCATCCACTCGGGCTTGTCTTCTTTTCTTGTAGTACGTGAGGTGCATGTTGCCTATGCACAGGGATTTGCGGATGTTCGGAGGAATCTCGTTTTCGGTCCGTGGTCGCCTTTAAAAGTTTGCCCATAGCTCAGCCATTGCAGCACTGATATCCCGGTGGCCGTGAGCTTAAGTCATTCTAACTGACTGGCTTCATGAGCTTCAGCTTATTCTTGCGAGGTGGTGTGTACGCCCATCTTGAGAAGTCTCGTAGTCGAAGCCGTAGATGGTGGGCCCAGGGCGATTTTGATGGCTTTGCATATTTCAATGTTAATTGTTTTCTACCTCTGATGAGATCTAGAATATTGGCGAATGTACATGATGAACAGGTTGGGAGAGTAATGAGTTGAAGCAACGTGAAGTGTAGACAGGAATGAAGGAAAATATGCTATTGAGCGTGAGCAGTTGCGACAGATTCTGGTGTCCAGTTAATTACGGAAAAAATAAAATTGACATAAGTGATCAAAGTAGAATGCCAAAATAGCGTATGCGCTTCATTTAGAATGTTTTTAAGCTCGTTTGAAACTGCATTATTTACATCCGGAGGGCAGTAGTATGCACTTATAGCATTCTGCTTGAGCATTGAAATGAAATATGTGCTCTAGGAATGAACGAATGCCAGTTGGAACTGCAAGAAATTATTTTTTTAAAGCTTTGAGCATTCCACCTTCTATTCAGTTGCATCATTCACAAAAAGATGTGTTGTATGCAGATGTGGAAAGAAAAATTTTATTGGAGATGGTATCGTTTAGCCACGTCTTGGTTATAACAAGAAGAGATGTCGCGCATGAATCAATGAGCGATGAAATTGACATATATTTGGACATCACACTTCAACCGTTTGTGTATAAGAATGTCAGGTTTGTAGAAGTGTTACAGATGTGTGGTTGCATAAGCTGTCAGTTTCCACACTTGCAGAAGATTGTTTGGCTTGTCATTTCAAAGCATGCCGAGACAGACGCACTGCACAGTTTACTTCCGACTTCGAAACATAGATGTCGTCGTTGACCAAGAGCTTATTAAAAACCAAGCAAGCTAAGTGTGAGCTGTCTCATACTGAATACAAACATTAAAAAATTAATAAGAAAATAAATATGTCTGTCATCCTGACTGTTGATTGGCTGTTCCTATGTGATTGAGTAGTGCAAACGTGACATATATTTTATTTGTACATATTGCACTCAACCCACCGCAACAGCATCCGTCTTTTTTTCATGCTGAAGTAAACAAGCAATATATGCACATGTGAATACGATATATGCATGCATTGGAATAACTTTCACCAGTCATCTTATGTCAGCGAGAGAGCAAGGTGAGCGAATTGGTTAGGATTTATCTTAGTTTTGGTAACAGCTAGCGCAAAAGGTATGATGAGTAGAAAATGTTATTAAATACACGAGCAGGGCAGTTAATGGTTTGTGAACACTTTTCTGTAACGCTATGTGTCATATCCGCGACCACAGCAACCAGGTCGATGTGGATAAGCGCAGGTTATGATCGAGCTCTTCCTTGTCATTTCACGCGATGATAACCACGACTTATTACTATACGGCAGTTTCTTGCCGTTTGCTAATCCAGCTTGGGCAAAGCTCCCGTCGTTTTGTGCCGCTTCACATCCACCATACGCGATGCCGGCCGGGCGATAATAGATTGACTTTTGATGGTATGCTCGCTGCGTGAGGGAACCCCGCAGGTGAAGGGCATGAGAAAATAGCCCATTCTTACGACGCGGGGTTCGATATTATTACCAGTGAATAGCCCAAGGGTTCTTAGATTAAGTGCGTAGCAGTTGCGCGGCCCAATGCTTCACGCTGCTCGATTATAGATGGTGGACAGTAAATTTGTCGTCGAAATGAACATATTTTAATTTCGCTTGCGTTTCGCTCGCGCAAGAACTTTCCACGACTCGCTGACTTCCCGTCTGTCGTCAAAAATGTTCCTCGGCCAGACGCTCCTCAAGTCCGGCCCGGGCCCGATAGAGTCAGCAATTGCTTGCCCGCCCCGAGCGTCATCCGAGTGTGGCATATGCGGCCGACAACGCTTTGTCTGGCCAGCACTAGTCGTAAAATAATGTTTTGTGAACAATTAAGTTAACGTGTTGACGGTACGTGAAACGTCGGTCGCCTCCCTATCGTAGCTCTGTTGGCATTCGCTTTTTTTCTTACTGTGTTACACATTAGGTGCAATTGCGATCACTTTATTCCGACGGTTATGCTTAAAGCTGATATATAAATATATATATATATATATAGATATATATATATATATATATATATATATATATATATATATATATATATATATATATATATATATATTGCAGCAGGAAGAAAGCAGGCCCATGAGTGTAAAATAACGTATATTTACAACTGGCGTATATGGCGTTCAGGCAACTGCCAGACTTCGTCTTCGTCTAGTCGAATCCAACTTCTTCGTTCCCTTCACCGTAACGTCACCTTCCCGGTGGAGTAGCTCCGTCCCGGTGCAAATTATAGAGCCTCACTTCATGAAGGGACATAGGGCTTAAGCCTGGCGACGTGAACAACATCGCTGATGACGTTGCGATACACTGAAGGCTGACCGACGGGGGCGATCTCGTATGTCACGTCGGACAGTTGGCGTAAGATCTGGTACGGACCACAATAGCGGGAAAGTAGTTTTTCCGACAAGCCGACGCGACATGAAGGCATCCAGACAAGGACAAGGGAACCAGGTGAAAAATGGTAGTCTCGGTGCCGAAGGTCATAGCGTCGCTCTTGAGAAGCTTGCGAGACTGTGAGGCGATGACGGGCGACATCTCGGGCCTGGGCGGCTAAGTCAATAGCATCGCGAGCGTAACCAGTGCTGGGTGATTGTACTGCGGAAGGTAGCAACGTGTCAAAGGGCAAGGTGGGGTCGCGGCCATACAAAAGGTAAAATGGTGAAAATCCGGCAGTGTCGTGACGGGACGAGCTGTATGCGAAATTGATGTATGGGAAAGCGACGTCCCAGTCACGGTGATCGTCGGGAACGTACATGGCCAGCATTTCAGTTAGCGTGCGGTTGAGTCGCTCGGTGAGGTCGTTCGTTTGAGGGTGGTACGCGGTAGTAATATGGGGGTCTGTTGCGCAGGAGCGGAGCAGGTCATCGACGACCTTCGATAAAAAGTAGCGGCAGCGATCCGTCAGCAACTGGTGAGGGGCGCCATGGTGCAGGATGACGTCATATAGTAAGAAGTCTGCGAGATCTATAGCGCAGCTGGTTGGTAGCGCTCGCGCGATGGCATATCTCGTGGCATAATCGGTTGCTACAGCAATTCATTTGTTGCCTTTGATAGAAATTGGAAAGGGGCCCAGGAGGTCTAGGCCCACACGAAAGAAAGACTCTGCGGGGATATCGATTGGTTGAAGCAAACCAGCGGGAGGCGTAGCAGGCGTCTTCCGGGGCTGACACAGGTCGCAAGAAGTGACATAACGGCGCACAGAGCGATAAATGCCGGGCCAGAAGAAGCGGCGCCGCAGGCGGTCGTATGTACGAGTGTTGCCCAGATGTCCAGCAGTGGGAGCGTCGTGAAGTTGCTGGAGCACGGCTAGTCCAAGGTGCTTGGGAACGACTAGGAGGAGCTGCGGGCAGTCAGGACGAACGCTACGACGGTATAAAGTTCCATCGCGCAAGGTGAGCATGCGGAAGGACGGGTCATTGGGTGAGGAGCTTAGGCGTTCCATAAGTGTTCGAATGACAGGATCTTTGCGCTGCTCCTCGCCATATGGAGGAAGTCAGAGATGGATAGAACACTGCTTTCCGAGTCTGCATCGGTATCGTCCGCTTGATCCACGGGATTGCGAGACAGGCAGTCAGCGTCTTTATGCAGGAGCCCTGACTTATACATAGTAGAAAAGGTATATTCCTGTAGACGCAATGCCCAACGTGCAAGTCGTCCAGTTGGGTCCTTCAAAGAGGAAGCCAGCAGAGGGCGTGATGATCCGTTACGATGCAGAAGCTCCGACCGAAAAGGCACGGCCGGAATTTCGCGAACTCCCCTATCAGCGCGAGACATTCTCTCTCGGTAATGGAGTAATTTCGCTCGAGCGTGGAAAGAAGGCGGCTAACGTAAGCGATGACACGGTCTTGGCCTTGTTGAGGCTGAGCGAGGACAGCGCCGATGCCATGACCACTCGCGTCAGTTCGTACTTCAGTGGGCGCAGAAGGGTCAAAGTGTGACAGAATTGGGGAAGTTGTAAGCCGCTCAATCAGGGTAGAAAAGGCGTTCTCTTGCAGAGGTCCCCAAGAGAAAGAGACGCCTTTCTTAAGAAGGTCAGTGAGAGGATGAGCGATGTTGGCAAACTTTTTCACAAATTGCCGGAAATAAGAGCATAAGCCCAGAAAACTACGGACATCGTTTGTTGAACAAGGTACAGAAAAATTTCGCACGGCGTGAACTTTCTGTGGATCAGGTTGGATTCCGGCGGCGTTTATGAGATGGCCGAGCATGTTAATTTCACGGCGACCGAAATGGCACTTGGAGGAGTTTAGCTGAAGGCCAGCCCTGTGAAACACGGAGAGTATGGTTGTGAGGCACCGCAGGTGGCTCACAAACACAATCACATCGTCGAGGTAATAGGGCATGTAGACCACTTCTAGCCGCGCAAGCGAGAGTCCAACATGCGCTCAAATGTAGCTGGCGCATTGCATAATCCAAACGGCATGACTTTAAATTGGTACAGACCGTCCGGTGTGACGAAGGCTGTTTTCTCGCGGTCCATCTCATCGACGCTAATCTGCCAATAGCCGGAGCGGAGGTCAACTGATGAAAAGTATTGGGATCTGTGAAGGCAGTCAAGAGCATCATCAATGCGCGGCAGGGGATAAACATCCTTCTTTGTTATCCTGTTGAGGTGACGGTAGTCAACGCAGAAGCGCCACGAGTTGTCTTTTTTCTTTACTAAGACAGCCGGTGATGCCCACGGGATACTGGAAGGTTCAATGATGTCCTTGTCAATCATCCTGTCTACTTCTTTCCGTATGGTGGCCCTTTCTGTTGCGGAGACACGATATGGCTGCCTATGAATGGGGCTGGCGTCACCGGTGTTGATGCGATGCGTGACAACAGATGTCTGGCCAAGTGGACGGTCGTCCAAATCCAAGATGTCCCGAAAAGATGACAGGAGGTGACGAAGAGCTGTTGTTTGCTCGGAAGGAAGGTCAGGGGCGATCATCTTAGAAACTTCGTCCGCAGGCGTCGAGTACGGAGGAGTGGGTGACAAAGGTCCGTTAGTACTGACGAAGGATTCAGAGGTCAAAGAAGAAATCTCAAATTCTTCCAAAGGAGTGATATGCGCTATGGAGATACCGTGTGGCAGCACATGCGACGAAAATCCAAAATTGAGGATGGGCACGTGAGCGCAGTTTTCGCGGATCCGGATTAAGGTGCTCGGTAGGGCAATATTGCTCGACAAAACCACGTGAGTAAGCTGCGACACGACGAACTCGCCATCAGGTACGGGAGGACAGGACGTCAGACGGACATTTGTAGCCGCTTTAGTTTTCTGCAGATTAATTTTTAGACCCACCCTTCGGCTTTGCCTCACTGACCTGGAGAGGCAAAGCCGAATGGTGGGTCTAAAAATTAATCTGCAGAAAGCTAAAGTAATGTTTAACAGTCTCAGAAGGGAACAGCAGTGTACAATAGGTAGTGAGGCACTGGAAGTGGTAAGGGAATACATCTACTTAGGACAGGTAGTGACTGCGGATCCGGATCATGAGACTGAAATAATCAGAAGGATGAGAATGGGCTGGGGTGCGTTTGGCAGGCATTCTCAGAACAGCAGGTTGCGATTATCCCTCAAGAGAAAAGTTTATAACAGCTGTGTCTTACCAGTACTCACGTACGGGGCAGAAACCTGGAAGGCTTACGAAAAGGGTTCTACTTCAATTGAGGACGACGCAACGAGCTGTGGAAAGAAGAATGATATGTGTAACGTTAAGGGATAAGAAAAGAGCAGATTGGGTGAGGGAAAAAACGCGAGTTAATGATATCTTAGTTGAAATCAAGAAAAAGAAATGGACATGGGCAGGACACGCTTGAGGATGGAAGATAACCGATGGTGATTAAGAGTTACGGAATGGATTCCAAGGGAACGGAAGCTTAGCAGAGGGCGGCAGAAAGTTAGGTGGGCGGATGAGATTAAGAAGTTGGCCACATGCCCTGCAGTGGGCATAACCAGGCTGATGATGATGATGATGATGATGATGATGATGATGATGATGATGATGGTGGAGACAGCCTTGCAAACTCAGCAGAACATAAGCGGTGTAAAACACAAGTTGCGTCGGCAGGAAGCGGCAGATCCAACTGTACAACACCTGCGGCGTAGTCAATTTGGGCAGAGTGTTTCGGAAGGAAGTCGAGGCCGAGAATTAGGTCATGTGGACAGTGTTCAAGGACAATAAATAGAGCAACGGCATAATGGCCCCCAATGGTCACATGTGCTGTGCACATTCCAAGGACAGGTGAAGTACTCCCATCGGCGACTCGCACAGTGGCCGGTACGGCAGGTGTCAGAACCTTTTTGAGCCTTCGGCGGCGAGCAGCGCTCATAACTGAAAGCTGCGCTCCTGTGTCAAAGAGATCTAACAGGAACGCCATCAACTTCGACGTCCAATAGGTTTCCACATGTAGGCAGGGTCAACAGAGGATTTGTGGGCCGGGTCGGAGTTGCAGCTTCGCCTCCGGTAGCTGCACGACCTAGTTTCCCGAAGCGAAGCGGCCGGTTGCAGAAGGGGACGAAGAGCGGTGAACGAGAGGCGAACGGGACCTACGACCATGCGGAGACGGGGAGCGGCTGCATCTTGGTGAAGCACTGTCGGCGTTGATGTTCCTAGTCGGCGTATAGGGCGAGAAAGTACGATTGTCTGGTACTTGGCGGCAGTGACTCGGAGACGACCACTGAGGAGGTTACGACCAATGGTTGCGGCAATGACGGGCGATGTGTCCAATACCGGAACAATTAAAACAGATAGGTTTATCTTCCCCTGTGCGCCAGTCAGCTGGGTTGCGACGAGGGGGCGGAAAGCTTGGCGTCTGGGAGCGAGCGGCCGGAGAAATCTGGTAGGTGTTTGTTTGGCGGACCGAGCAGAGATGGAATGCCCAAACTTGCTATTTCCTCCCGAACGACCACTTGTATAAGGGAGATAACGGGCACGCTTTCCCGACAGTCAGAACGGACTGGAGCCGGAGCCATGGCCTCAAGCTAACGGCGAACGATGCGCCTGATTTCTTCCGGTCGTGTGGGCTGAACGAAGCGCGGCGGGTCTTCGCAAGAAGTTGTCGCGGCGGTATTGGGCAATCGGTCGAAAGTCTGAACGACGCGGCGGCCTTTCGCTTGTTCGAAGCGCCGGCTCTCCTTTATAATTGCATCCGCAGTGGCGCAATGCTTGCGCATCAGGAGCTTGAAGGCATCGTCTGCAATACCTTTCAATATGTGACCAATCTTGTCTGCCTCGGTCATGTTGTTATCAGCCTTGCGACAGAGGGCCAGCACATCCTGTATGTAGACGACATAGGATTCTGTGGACGTTTGAGCGCGACACGCAAGTTCTTTTTTTGCCGCCAGCTGACCACCGACAGGTCTGCCAAACAGGCCTCGCATTTTTTCTTTGCAGACATCTCAGCTCGTTAGGTCAGCTTCGTGTGTGTCGTACGATTGCCTCGCAGTTCCTCTTAGGTAAAATATGACGTTTTCTAGCATAATTGTTGGATCCCACCTCTTGTCGCACACTCCTTCGTACATCGTAAACCAGTCCTCGACGTCGGCGTTGTCCGTGCCACAAAATGTCCCTGGGTCCCGCGGATGAGTGAGGATGACCGTTGGCACGGGCTGCTGAGGCGTTGTCGCTTGTGTCTGTTGATTTGTCATTGTGGTAGCAGGTAGATGACGTCCGCTGCGAAGTTCCGTGATTGTACCCCGCACCTCCACCAAAATGTTGCAGGAAGAAAGCAGGCCAACGAGTGTAAAATAAAGTATATTTACAAATGGTGTATATGGCGTTCAGGCAACTGCCAGACTTCGTCTTCATGTAGTCCAATCCAACTTCTTCGTTCCCTTCACCGTAACAATCTTTTTCCTGCGACGTCGTCGGCGATAGAGCAAGCAGGCAGGCCGGATCGAGGTGCGGTACTCGCGAGGGCCTTTCGTTGCCCTGCTGCGCGTACGCTATCACCGATAGGTCGTTTATATGGACGGTAGGTAATAATAATAGCGGTAACGTCTTGAAAGGAATCCATATGTGACATACTGGCCCTGAAGATAGGTTCATGTTTGCCGAATCGCACCGTATGTATGTATGTATGGCTCGGTCGAATTGGCATGTACAGTTTTTGAGAGGCTCTCATGAGACATGCTCGCCGACGACATGCCGATGAAATGCTGTTTAGTATATTTCTCGAATACAACTACAAACGAACTTCCTATTAGCATGTGGACGAATGATGAGCGCGGCTCGATTATCCGACGACATGCCGATGAAATGCTGTTTAGTATATTTCTCGAATACAACTACAAACGAACTTCCTATTAGCATGTGGACGAATGATGAGCGCGGCACATAATTACAGTAGCGTACATATTCGCCTGAAGATGAACATTACAAATGTACACATGGTATTCACATTTTGTTAACCTACTGATGATATATGCGGGCTGTATGGACCTTTATCGTGTAATATAATATGCAATGTAGGAATGAAGTATTAAGAACACAACCACAAAATTTCTTGTCAAATGACCAACTGAGTAAAATCTGGTTTTCTATGAACAAACATACCCCACAGGAATGTCACTTGTAGCTTTTTCAACTGAGCTACCACAATTTTAGTCACACACAGCTAGGGTATGCAATCCAATTTTAGAACATGGCTTAATTACAAAAAGCTTCCATAAACTTGATTACAGTCACAATGCATTAGAGATGCAGTCTTAGTTACTGTACACATTGCACATATTGCCTAATCTGTACACTGCAGACCGTGTTGCTTAATCTATTTTGTACTTCCTGCATGCATGTGGCTGCAATCCTTTGTTTTCAAGAGTGCACCTAAGAATGAAAGCGTTTGTATTATGTTTGGATGATGCACTTCAGTGGCCAAGAGACGAAACATGCAAATTATAATATTTTTTTATTAAGATAGCTGCATTGGACCAGCAGGACCTACCTTTCATACCATGATTAAGGCAAGGCAGATGACAACTGACAAAATCCAGACAATATATCATTCACTCTAAGTAATTGGTGAAGCATGCTTCAATACCATGCGGAGCCAGTGTGCCTTGGCTTCGGTATGACAGGAACAGTCTTGAACATACCAAAACATATGTGCATAAGGGACGGCTCTGTCTGAAACCCACTGATGTCTCCATTATAAACGTAAGCAGCAGTGCTTGTGTCACGCCCTGCTTAATTTCAGAGAGACTGAGAGATGAATAGAAGGCATAGATAGAAACATTGAGACGAGCATTGTTTATGGTCTTTTGCAATATCATGTTGCACTTACTACAAATTGAAAACACTGCAATAAAAACTGCAATAGTTGTCCCTAGCTTGCTCATTTTAATAATAGTTACATTCACAGTCTCAACTGAACAGCGTTACACAACATATTAACTTTTGTACTAATGTCTGAAAGTGTCTTGGTTAGGCATGCATTTACATATACTGGATGCACGAAAGGCATATGAACACACTGAGTGCTGCTTTCCAACTGAGATTATTCAATTGAGTAACCTGACTTTAAACCTTCGCAGGTGACTGTTCAAGTCAATGCACATACATTTGCCCACATCTACTATTGGTCCTATATTGATTTCTCTTTTACATGCGTATCGAAAGCGCAATGACGCTTGTGAGGAGTACCGCGCAGCAGACGACCGACACCGGCGTTGTCTGCTTCTGCTATTGCTTTTGCGCAGCCCGCTTGCTTTGGCCAGGTATCTCCCACTATATATACATTCTTATTTACCATTGAGATATATTCACTTATATATATTCTTATTTACCTTTGAAGGTTGGCACTGCTGCATAGGCCGAGACAAATCACGACGCTAATCACACTAACTTGCTCCCAATAAACAGCTTTATTCTAACATCATCGATGTTTACATGAAATAAAAAGCACATGAATGGCGTTTCAAAGATATACTGATGCGTAACAAGCATAGTTGTTTATGTGCAAAAAGATAGTACGTACAGTCCCGCCACACATTTCTGGTGAACGCAAGCTGTCGGCCGCTGAAGGAAGAAACACATCCGACCACATAATGCCGTCGCACGCTGTTATGTTGCTAAAGTTCCTCCACTTTTGTAACTGAAGATGTCACGTCATTTTGTTCACAATATTCATAAACTGCAACTTGATTTCAGCCAGTGCTTGCGCGCGGCATCGCCGTTGGAGGTTCAATCTTGCGAGCAGAGTGTAACACGATCTCCTTGGATAACTTTACCTAGATTGGTCACGTTTTGTGCCTCTGTACAACAATCGCTTTCTTTGACAACGTAGCGAGGGTCTGACAGTTCCTTTCTTTCAGGAACACTCCCAGCGACGCAGAACATCTTCTCAAAAACTGTTCAGCAATCATGGTGTCCATGAGGGAGTCGGTCTTCTCAATATGGCACATTTCAAGTGATCAAAGTAGCCCGATATTCTACCTGCTTATTGCAGGCCAGTCTCATTGTCTTCGGGCCTTGCGTTTCGAAATTTTTCTCGGTATCCCTCGGCGGTGCCCCGAAATCGCTGAAGGAGAGTAGCCTTCAGCTTGTCGTAGTCTAGGGCTGCATTCGAATCAAGCCGTCCTATGACCATCAACGCTTCTCCTGTCAGGCAGAGGCTGAGGGAGAGTGCCCATTTTACGCGGGGCCATTCCTGACTTCGGCCCTGAGCAAAAACACATAGCTTTTACAGGGGCGAATTCTGTCGCGACTGTTCGACTTCTGTTCCATAATGCCTGCTCTCTCGCAGTTGACCATTCGAGAAGACACGTTTTAAAAATTTTCATCGCTTAAGCTGAATTTGCTACGAAAAATTTATAATTTCAGATAGAAATGTTTTTCTGTACGTGCGGGTTTGATACGTTGCAAATAAAGTTTACATAATAAAGGCTTAGCTGGCGTTTCGATTACCGCTGCCTGCGGTGCCCTGTCGTCGTTTCGATGGTGGTACCACCCCAAGGCTTGGACGCAAACCACGCTACATGTCACAGGCTTGGCTATAACACTGTGATAGGAGTTTGTACTATTTGAATGTCGCTGCCGAATGCGCGTGACTGCTGTGCGGCGGCGACGGACGAAGAGGAAGAGAAGAGCCGGTGTCTGGGCGGAGACGGCAGCCATGCGAGCTGCTGGAGCTGCGTGGGCTGGCCTTCCGAGCGAGCCGAGCAGTCATCTACCCAAGGCTGGTGTTCCTGGGTGTGCTGGCAGAACAGGCCGGGCGGTCCTTGAGCTTCAACCGGCCTGCTCCTCTGCTGGGCGAGCATCCGACGCCGGCATGTTCCGGTGCAGCTAAGCCTTCCGAGCGGTCTACCCTGTGGCGGGCAGACGTCCCGACCCCGCTGTCGCGCGAGTGGCTCGTCGTGTGCCGGGCATCCGCCCCGGCCTCCAGCCCCTGCGCCACTCGCTGCTCCAGACTCATCTTTGCGCCTCTTCGTGCCGTGAGTGTGTGATACCGACGCGCTATCGGACGCCTTCCTATATTGACGCTTAGCTTGACCATACCTAAGCGACACACTCATGAAGGGAACTGTGTGTGTGTTATCGTGTACGTTATCCTAGTCCCGTCCCCGTGTTATTAAAGCTTCTCTGTGTTCATTGTGCCATCCCTGTGTGTTTGAGGCCTGGGCCCACATCTTCCTACCACAACCACACAAAACTACCACCTTTCCACGGTTGTATTGATGATGAAATGCTTGTACACAGTTTTATTGTGACAATTCCATCTGTCTGAGAAAATCCATGATTAAATCACCCATGACATGCCTCCTGGCTCTTGAAAGTTGAGCTCCAAATTGGTATGCTGTCTATAGCACTGACAGTCAGCACCAGACTAGCAATACCAGACTAACAGGGGAATCGCCCGTTGCAATCACCTCTGAAAGTTTAGTCAATGCAATTAGATAGCTCTTCTGAATCACCTTTCTAACAGCGGAGTAACACTGTACCATTTTGGAGCGATACATTTGTGTTTCTCTGACATAACCCAAATGCCTCAAATGGATCGCGGCACATATGGGAGAAGTAACCACGGGTGGCCCTCCCAACCTCAACGAGAAGGCCGACCGAGCCGCGCGAGAACTAACCCGCCGTGGCTCGGACAGTGACGACCAAGCGCCCCGCAACCCCGGGGAAAAGGGGAAGGACTGCGGGTAGGCGACGAGAACGAAGTAGCGATACCCGACAACAGGGACATAAACAACAGGGACAACAGGGACATGTCATGGTACGTGACCAGTAGGTCACGTACCATGACATACTGACACACTATACGAAACAAAGAGAAACATACCCACAACCCCGCAAACAACTCGACAGGTCTCAAGAAACATATTGGTGAAGGTTGCGAACCAGAACGTTTGAAAACCCAGTACATTGAAACAGTGTAAATTCAACACAATACCCAGACGCGACCTGCAAGCTCTGCAAGCTTGAACACGCAGACATGGCACACATCTTATGGAAATGCACACAGATCCGATCAATATATATAGATATATAGAGGGCAACATAGAACCGGACCTTCTCGAGGAGCGATGGCTATGCGCTCTGACCAGCTCAGAACTACACGACCAACTATGGGCTATCCAGTGGACCTGGGCAGAGGTGGAAAGGCTATGCCTCATCGCTCATAATGCCCGGGTGGCCTGAGCCCAGGCTGGCAACCTTGCAGATCCTTTTCTCTGTAAAGTTTTTTTCCGTACGTCCCCCTTGGTGAAATATTCCCCTTAAACGCCATGTCCATCTTTAGAGGCATGACTTACAGATATATTGGCAATTTAATCTCTCCACCATTGATGCTAAAAGTATCAAAAGGCAAAATGCTACACGGTGATAGATGCTTCATTTCAAATTACACTTGCCCTTTTTACACACAATGCTTTTTTTAAGGCCACATTCACAGCAAATTAAAAGCACAATTAGGCCTATAATTCCCTGCCTGCAATGATCCTTGGTACAAACTTGCTGTGAAACAGTATTGCATGAAGCTACACTCACTCTCTACAATTGCAGAAGATTACTCTTCATTCAGGCAGCAGTGACATTTCTTTCCATTCATAATAAGTGAGTCAAATTGCCTTTGCTCACATTAATAAAATTACGTATTTCCTGCTCATAAATTGCAGTTCTTGACAGTGCTGGCAAAATTGATGCCGCAAAGGCTGTCAAATTTGAGTGTAAAAGCATGTGTCGCATCAGAGCAACCTTTTCGGGGTAGAAAGACGGTGAGCCTGGCACAAGAGGTGCGCGTAGATGCATGTTCTTGATGTTGTTGTGTGCTTTGTTATCTGCCGTGGCATTAAAAAGGCCAGAGAAGTGTCCCTGTACCTAGTGTAAGCAAGCAACAAAAGGGAGTAGTTGTGAAGGTTGTGTATCTTCTGACAAAGCTATGTGGTTTTACTTTATTGATTCAACTGTTAAATGGCACTGAAGGAGTTGGTGTGTGTCTGTATTTGGGCGATGTTTGATAAAAATGAGGCTGCCTCATTAGTTTCATGTGTGACATTACCGTGTACCAGCCATGCTCTGCAGACTCTTTGTCATGTATGGTATGAAGCTCAAGTAGTGTTGCAGGCATCTCGTTTTTCCTCGCATTCCTCGTTTTTATAAAGAGGGAAGTACTTAAGGCTGACTCATACTATGCTTTCATCTCCTGTAATAGCAGAGTCTGTACAAAATACATTGGTCCAAAGGAACATCAGTGTACAGCCGGGCCATGGCCTTAAGTCTATTCTTGCACCCAAGCAATCAGAAGTGACTGCAGTATGCAACCTCTTTAATTCACATACTCATTAGCAATGCTGCCTTGGTGTTCACCTGGGCATGTGCTTGAGCAAGCAGAGGGAGAGCAGCTATTGGCCTTATGCCGTTCTGAATAATGATCTCATGCTGGTCCCTCTGCTTCGGTGAGAGCCAGTAAAACTGAGCCTGGTGCTAGTACATTGACATAATTAGCAAGGCTGCATTATTCGTACACTTTATTCGTGCATTATTCGTACTACATTTAACTGAAGTTCAATGTCGTTTTTATTAAAAATGGCTGTGACATATGAGTAGGCTTTGTTCATGGCTATTATCTGGCTTTCGTGCAACCCATGGGTGGGCTGTATTATTCTTGCATCCCCCTGAAAAGAAACATTTGCTTGTGAGCACTTCTTGCTGCCTTTATTATTCATTTCCTTTTCTTGGTACTCAGATCCCCGTCATTGCAATGTAGCCGCTGGCTGTTTATGTTCTTAGTAATGCAGACTTGTATCATGTTAACATATCTGAAAAGAAGCAGTACACACACTGAATACTATAATTATAGAAAGCCACTGCTGTAAAATTAACGGTCAACCTCGGAAAGGGTCAGCTGAATTGGCCACAATGAATAATTTGCAGAAGCTATAAAAGCTGCTTTTCTGAATAAATTTTTCACGTCAAATACAGCAATAGGTGTGTCATTTTTGACAAGAATTCACAATTACCTGAAATATATTTGCTTTGAGAATTTGTCCCAGGTGCCACAAGCACATTTATAGCAGAAACTTGAAAGCAATACAATGACAGCCACACACCTCTACCACGTGGAAAAAAGAATCCCAGACGGTAGCAAACTACTCAGAGTCAAAAAAACACGTTACTTATTGAAATTGCTCTTTGTTTTTAAAAGTTCAGTTCAGAACAAGTTACTGCAGTGTATTAATGCTTACGTCGGTTTTCATATTACATGCCCCTCTGTGGCAACAAATTGTTGCACATACGCAATCATGCATGCCCTCCTACAAAGACTGCTTTTTCTGGATGGAAACTGAGCGAATCAAGTGACATGTGGCTCATTGTAGTTGCAGGTAAACTTGATGGCTAATAGTACTAGTAGTATAAACTTTATTTCTCTTAGTGGTTTGGCCGGTCGGTGCATCCCGCAGTCCAGGTCTCCACTGGACTATGGCTTGCTGGGCTTGATCGAGAAGAGCTCCCCGGCTACCTACATCTTCACTAGCAAGCCAAACATTCCAGTGCCTGTTACTTGGCACTTGCGCCGTAAGGGGCGAATTGGAATTTGGAGGTTGTAGTTTATACGTTCGTGTTACGTGGGCAAGAGTTGGCAGCTCCCCGCACCGAGAACACGTACTTACATAGAATGCAGGTTGTATCTTATCGAGTATTTGTAGGTGTATGACAATATCGAATGTTACGTACGGCAGGACGGCATCCCAGGTCTTGTGTTCGACGTCGACGTACATCGCTAGCATGTCGGCGAGGGTCTTATTCAGCCGCTCCGTAAGACCATTCGTCTGCGGGTGGTAGGCCGTGGTTCTCCTGTGCCTTGTCTGACTGCATTTCAGAATGGCTTGGGTGAGCTCCGCTGTAAAGGCCGTTCCTCTGTCGGTGATGAGGACTTCTGGGGCGCCATGTCGAAGCAGGATGTTTTCGACAAAGAATTTCGCCACTTCGGCTGCGCTACCTTTCGGCAGTGCTTTAGTTTCAGCGAAGCGGGTGAGGTAGTCTGTCGCCACGACGATCCACTTATTTCCGGTTGTTGACGTCGGAAAGGGTCCCAGCAAGTCCATCCCGATCTGCTGGAATGGTCGGCAAGGAGGCTCGATTGGCTGTAGTAATCCGGCTGGCCTTGTCGGCGGTGTCTTGCGTCGCTGACAGTCTCGGCATGTTCTGACATAACGGGCGACGTCGGCGGTCAGGCGCGGCCAATAATACTTTTCTTGTATCCTCGATAGTGTCCGGGAAAAACCGAGGTGTCCAGCGGTCGGATCGTCATGTAGGGCGTGCAATACTTCTGGACGAAGTCCTGACGGGACAACAAGAAGGTAGTTGGCGCGGACTGGTGAAAAGTTCTTCTTCACGAGGAGATTGTTTTGAAGCGTGAAGGAAGATAATCCGCGCTTAAATGCCCTGGGGACAACGTCGGTGTGCCCTTCCAAATATTCCACCAGGCCTTTTAGCTCCGGGTCTGCCCGTTGCTGTTCAGCGAAGTCTTCCGCGCTTATCATGCCAAGGAAGGCGTCATCTTCGTCATCTTGCGGCGGCGGGTCAATGGGGGCGCGTGATAGGCAATCGGCATCGGAGTGTTTTCGTCCTGACTTGTAGGTTACAGTGATGTCGTATTCTTGTAGTCTGAGGCTCCACCGTGCCAGTCGTCCTGAAGGATCCTTTATACTCGCTAGCCAACACAACGCGTGATGGTCACTGACGACTTTGAATGGCCTGCCATAAAGATAAGGGCGAAATTTAGCTGTAGCCCAAACGATGGCGAGGCATTCCTTTTCGGTTGTAGAATAGTTGCCTTCCGCTTTTGACAGCGACCGGCTAGCGTAAGCTATCACCTGTTCGACTCCGTTTCTCCTCTGGACTAGAACGGCACCGAGGCCTAGGCTACTGGCGTCAGTATGGATTTCTGTATCGGCGTACTCGTCGAAGTGCGCAAGTACCGGCGGCGACTGCATGCGTCGTTTGAGTTCTTCAAATGCGTCGGCCTGCGGCGTTTCCCACTTGAACTCAACATCACATTTAGTTAGACGTGTCAACGGCTCGGCGATGCGTGAAAAGTCCTTGACAAAGCGCCTGTAGTAGGCACACATGCCAAGGAATCTACGCACTGCCTTCTTGTCGGTGGGCTGCGGGAACTTTGCGATGGCAGCTGTTTTCTGGGGGTCGGGGCGTACTCCGGATTTACTGATGACGTGGCCTAAGAACAGAAGCTCGTCGTAAGCGAAGCGGCATTTTTCTGGCTTCAGAGTGAGCCCTGATGACTTGATGGCCTCTAGTACTGTGGCAAGCCGCCTAAGGTGATCGTCGAAATTTCCGGCGAATACAACGACGTCATCCAAGTAAACGAGACAGGTCTGCCATTTCAATCCCGCTAAAACCGTGTCCATCACGCGCTGGAACGTTGCAGGCGCCGAGCACAGTCCAAATGGCATAACTTTGAACTCGTAGAGGCCGTCTGGGGTGATGAAGGCGGTCTTTTCGCGATCTCTTTCGTCGACTTCTATTTGCCAATAGCCAGACTTGAGGTCCATCGAGGAGAAGTAATTAGCGTTGCAGAGCCGATCCAATGCGTCGTCTATCCGTGGAAGGGGGTATACGTCCTTCTTCGTGATATTGTTCAGACGACGATAATCGACGCAGAAACGTAGGGTTCCGTCCTTTTTCTTCACCAGGACAACAGGGGATGCCCATGGGCTTTTCGACGGCTGGATGATGTCGTCGCGCAGCATTTCGTCGACTTGTTCTCTTATAGCTTCGCGTTCTCGCGGCGAAACTCGGTAAGGGCTTTGGCGGAGTGGTCGAGCGTACTCCTCGGTGATTATGCGATGCTTGGCGACTGGTGTTTGTCGAATCCTCGATGTCGTCGAAAAGCAGCTTTTGTATCGTCGGAGCAGACTTCTGAGCTGCTGTTGCTTAATCACTGGGAGACTTGGATTAATGTCGTAGTCTGGTTCGGGAACCATGGTCGTCGGGGTAGATGCGGTGGAATCCGAGAGGACAAACGCATTACTTGTTTCCAGAATTTCCTCGATGTACGCGATCGTCGTGCCCTTGTTGAGGTGCTTGAACTCCTGGCTGAAGTTTGTCAGCAACACTTCAGTTTTCCCTCCATGCAGTCGAGCGATCCCTCTTGCGACGCAAATTTCACGGTCTAGCAGTAGACGTTGGTCGCCTTCGATGACGCCTTCTACGTCAGCGGGTATTTCGGTGCCGACCGAAATAACAATGCTGGAGCGGGGCGGGATGCTCACTTGGTCTTCGAGCACATTCAAGGCGTGGTGACTACGAGGGCTCTCCGGCGGTATCGCTTTATCTTCCGACAGCGTTATTGACTTCGACTTCAGGTTGATGATTGCGCCGTGTTGGTCCAGGAAGTCCATACCGAGAATGACGTCTCGTGAACACTGTTGGAGGATAACGAAGGTGACAGGGTAAGTCCGGTCGTGAATGGTAATTCTTGCCGTGCACATTCCTGTCGGCGTAATCAGGTGTCCTCCAGCGGTCCGAATTTGAGGGCCTTCCCATGCAGTCTTAACCTTCTTCATCTGGACGGCGATGTGTCCACTCATGACTGAGAAATCGGCGCCTGTGTCGATTAAGGCGGTGACTGCGTGGCCGTCTAGAAGCACGTCGAGGTCGGTGGTTCTTTGTCTTGCGTTGCAGTTGGGTCTTGGCGTCGGATCACGGCTGCGTCGTGTTGAATTGAAGCTAGTACGTCGCGTCGTGAAGTCGTCTTTCGTCGGTGCAGTCTTGGCTTCCTGACTTCCTCGGGACGGTGGCGCGTCGTCATTATGTCGTCGAGATGGTTTCTTCGGCGCTTTCGTCGGCGGCGGAGGATCTTCGTCAGTTCGACGAACAGCAACCGCACCTCCATCGGTTGCTGCTTTTAGTTTTCCGGATATGGGCTCGCTGACCGGCCCCGGGCTGGGCCACTGTATGGTCGGCGCTGCGGCGACAGGTAGCGGCCTGGTGATGGCGAACGCGACGGTCGTCGAGAGCTCCATTGAGTAGCGGCGAGGTAGTCGGCGATGTCACGTGGGCGCTCTCCAAGCTGTGGACGCGGCGCGTTAACGGCGAAACCTCGCAGTCCCATCTCTCGGTATGGGCATCGTCGGTAGACGTGACCTGCCTCTCCGCAGTGGTAGCAGAGCGGGCGGTGGTCAGGAGCGCGCCAAACGTCAGTCTTCCTCGGGTAGCTGCGCTGGGCAACGGGTGGGCGTGCTGGCGGCGGCGGTGGTGGTCGACGGAATTGCGGCGTTACGGGGCCCTGGCGCGGTAGTGGAAAGGGACCTTGACGGCGGGCGACGGCGGCGTAGCTCATCGCTTGCGGCTGGGGCTGCGGTGGTTCTGGTTGCACCTCAGGAACTCCAAGCGATCGGTGCACCTCTTCTTTTACGATGTCGGCGATCGAAGCCACTTGAGGCTGCGACGAAGGCAAGACCTTGCGCAGTTCTTCGCGCACAATGGCCCTGATGGTCTCGCGCAGATCGTCCGTGGCCAGTGATTGAATTCCTGCGTAGGGGGTAGAGCTTGTACGGCGGTTGAATTGCCGGTTCCGCATTTCGAGTGTCTTCTCGATGTTCGTCGCCTCACGAAGAAACTCTTCGACGGTATTCGGTGGGCTTCTTACCATCCCGGCGAAAAGTTCCTCCTTCACACCACGCATGAGTAGGCGAACTTTCTTTTCCTCGGCCATATCCGGGTCGGCGTGGCGGAACAGACGGGTCATTTCTTCCGTAAAGATGGCAACGTTCTCGTTTGGTAGCTGCACTCGGGCGTCCAGCATAGCTTCGGCCCTTTCCTTGCGCACGACACTTGTAAAGGTGCACAGGAAGCCGCTACGGAACAGGTCCCACGTAGTCAAGGTCGACTCCCTGTTCTCAAACCACGTTCTGGCGGCGTCTTCTAAGGCGAAGTAGACATGCCGCAGCTTGTCGTCGGAGTCCCAGTTGTTGAATGTCGCGATTCGCTCGTAGGTCTCCAGCCAAGATTCCGGGTCTTCAGTCGCTGCTCCATGGAAGGTCGGTGGGTCCCGGGGTTGTTGTAGGATAACGGGGGACGCTGGGGCAGCCATTGAGGTTGTCTTGACCACGATCTTCTTTGTCGCCTCAGGTAGAAGTCCGTGCTCTGGGGGCAGGCCTTGCAGTCTGCGGCTAGCACGCTGGTCTTGGGCGGTGTCGGTTTTGTCCTCGGGCTTCGGGCTTGGATCGCGGCTTTGCGGGGGCGTTCGGTACATGAACGCACAAGCACCTCCACCAGATGTCACGTGGTGGTGACGTTGAAGAAAGAACACAGTAGCAATACTGTGAACAAGAAAACTAACTTTTATTGGGCGAACCTGTGCCCACAAACAGGCTACACTTATAGCGCAACGATAGCGGCGAACACGCTCGGCGATCGTCGAAAATCTGCTCAGCGGGTCAAGCGCGTCGGCTTTTATAGAGCAGTCGTCGAATGTTCCAGACTAATCGTTTGGACCCGCGTGCTTTCCACAAAATTCTACACCATTCGCGCTACGCGATGAAATCAGATAACACAAGGTTCGGCGACAACAGACAGCCGGGTAGAAGCATCGATAACTTTCCAGAAACGTCGGATACATGCAGGCGCGTCCCGCGCTGTGAGATTGCATTTGTTAAGCGGCGAAACGTGGTCGCCCGATAAAGATAAGTACACGTATCAATATGTGTTAGTCTGTAGACAGCACCAATCCTTGGCCTGTTTTTCCATAAGGTTAGAGTATGGGTGGCTGTATATTTGTCCCTCTTTTTGCTGGTTTTCGAAGGTGTCGTGTGAGTAAATGGGGCTTCCTGAACGGACTGACTAGTGCTCGGATGCTTATAGCTCGAGCAGTTCGGTCTGCCCACTCATTTCGCTCGAGTCCAGAGTGCGCTGGGCACCAAATTACCACCTGGTGCAATTCTGCGAATTTTGTGTGGGATGGTACTCGTCATGAACAAACAGCATGCCAATGCAGATTGTTTCTTTCGCTTCTGCATCTCGAAAGGCCAGTGCTATGGCTGCTGCCTCCACGGTGCAGGTTGAAGGGTTTTAAGTGGAAGTTGTTATCACTGTGGACCGATTGAAGGCCACTATTGTGAATTTGTCTGTTGCCACTCTACACGCATCTGTGTAGTATAGTTCTTTCATAAATCTTTTGTAAAGCCTTTGATTGCGCTTTTTTTCTGCTATGGTGGTGTTCCGTGCTCATATTCTTTGGGGTTTGTAAAACTAGAATTTTCTCTCTTGTTTGTCTGGGTAGCAAAACTGTTTTTTTTTTCAGCCATACTGCGCACTCAGGGGATATCCCACCTTTTGGAACAGGGCCTTTCCTTCTTTTGTCTAATTCAGATGTTCTCTCTGAGGCTGGAAGAATATGCCATTGCATGTTCTTCATATTTGTTGTGAATACTAAGAGCCTCCAGCTTTTTGGCGCCTGCGTTTTTGGGAACCCTAGCTGCCCTGATGATGGAGCTCGCTTTAGACATTTCAGCCTTATTTAGATTTGAAAGGGGAGGCTATAGGTCACCCTACTAATAACGAATGCTTGCACAAGTCCGACTGCCCCCGCTTTTTTGAAGCCTCTTTGTTGTTTTGTGACGCCGTGCATCATTAGTGCCGTATTCCTTGTTCTTCGTTTTAAAGTGTCTAGCATGTGTGATGCCCTGCCGTTGTCTTAGTACAAAAACTCGGAATACATTCAGGAGTGTGGACACCACGGGCAAGAAAGAAAAAGAATTGAGATTGGCTAGGCGGTTTCTTTTAATGCAGTGAAACGTAACTAAATTCCAAGTATGCATTCACATAACATCTGCACATGAACATGTTACTAAAATACATCAAAGCATGACCAAGCAAACAAATTCGCAGGCCTCTTTGAATTTATTCCGCTTATCCTTTTCAGCACTGGTCAAAGGTGCAATACATGACTATGAAAATGCAGTTAGTGTCTGCATAGAGAAAAAAAAAATGTAGGCTGTAACTGCCTGAAACTGTGATTTCTAATACACAAACTTTTGTGCATAGACAATTTGGTACCAGGAAGTGCTGGTACAGATTTCCCAGTGAAAATGCATGCACTTTGAAGCTTATTTCGAAAAACTGTTAAAATGTAGATAATTGTGTGCACGCACTGCGTGCCTCCGTTTAACACAGCAACAAGTTCGCATTGTTCCCGCTGCATAACAGTCATTTGCCGCCTTAAAAATAATGTTGCTTTGACACAAATCGTTTTACCAACCTATATCGACACTTAGGGCGAAATGGTTATCAAACACACCTGATGACGAAAATCCAACACTCTTTGACCCGCTGTGGTTGCTATAAGTGTCCTTGGCATTGTGCTTAGTATTATTTAAGCACGAGGACGCAGGATCAAATCCTGGCCACGGCGGCAGCATTTCGATACAGAGGTGTGCAAGAACGCCCGCGTGCCGTGCATTAAAGAACTGTGCACGGTAAAGAACCCCAGAAGATCAATATTAATCCGAAGTCCCCAACTGCGGCGTGCCTCATACAATCGAATCATGGTTCTGGCACGTAAAACACGAGAAATTGAAAAAGAAAATTGAAATGTATCTTTTTTGTGCGGCACTGGCTCCTTGACTTTTCTTGAGCGGAGCGAGGGGTCTCAACACCGCGACATAAAAGGTGTGAACATTGTGAGGGTCCGCGCTTTACACACCACCGCAGCTGAAAAAAGCCGCGTGAAACATGAGGCGACTGGGCAAGCGGTAATCCGAAACGCGCCGTTCCCAAAGCAGTCGACACCGTACGTGGTCCGATTTTGTGAGGACTGTGGATGAGGTTTCACTAGCCGCTTTCATATCGTGGCGCAGTGGGTAATGCCCGAGCACAGCCGCGCGAACCACAAAAGTGTATTGTAGTACACAGATCACGTCAAAGCGATGGCTACGCGGTGGCCGATCACCGCCGTGCGGTGCAGTGAGGCAGGTAGCTTTCTTCTGAAATTCCACAGTACACGAAACACTCTCCGACGGCCGCCAAAATTACCTCGTAAGCACGCATATAGACACACGCAGAACAGGTGCCGTCACCGGCGCCGACGACATTGGCGCTTTGCGGGCTTTGCCTTCAGTTTCACTGTTAATTAATGGGAAAACGAACAGAAGCGAGGACATTCTGCGGCCGAAGCCATCGAAGTTTTGCATGGTCCCGCTTCCGAAGACAGGCCGTCAGGTGCCGACCGGGGGTTCTGGCAGCGTGGCAGTACATTGCGGTCGACGAGACGAAGAAATCGTCTATTATATCGCCCTAAATAAGTTTGCTTGCCCTCCGGAAATGTATAAATTTGCAGAAATAAAAAAAATGAAAAAGAACCACTTGGCATATATATCTTTCTTTTCTCGTTTTGTTCTCACAGATGTGTAAAAAAAAAAGAAAATAACGCATAAGATCGGAAAAAGAACTCCGTTTGCGCTGAATGGAGGCGTTTATCTTCTAAATTCGCTCTTACAAAGGATGTAGAATTGAGGTTCTTTCTCCTTCTTTCATCTCCATTTTGCGAGGGAGCGAAATGGAGCACACTGAACATTTCTACACCACTGTAAGGGAGCACGGTTTTCGGGCACCTAGTCTCAAGGGAGGTCACATCCCTTAGAATGCCCTTTTCGTCTCATTTCTGTTTAATGTGGGACAGAGTCAAGGCAAGGATAACTCTGAACTCGACAGAGACTTCGAAGTAGAAGAAATACAGGCGGCGCTACTTTCTATGAGAACTATGTCGCCAGTATATGACAAAATTATGGTAGGTTTGCTCGTCAACATGAAGACGACGACCCTAGGCCACCTGACGAATTACATCAATGAGTGCTGGAGAGCTTGCAAACTGCCCCTGGCGTGCACATCTGAAGATGTAAGCTTTATGACTAGGCCGGGCAAAGAGGTAAACATTAAGAAAGTCCATCTGATTTCGCTCACTTCATGTGCCGGCGAGCATACGGAAAAGCAGTGCACGCCAGGCTTTTAGCGGGGGGGGGGGGGAGGGAGGGGGAGATTGGCGATAGTATAGAGTCGGACGGATGGCCGGAAGTGCCGCATTAGAAGGCGCTGCATGCGTCCTGGCTATACGTGCGAAATATTTTGTCCCACTTGTGCGAATGAAGGGTGATAGCTCCAGTGATAACCAGTACTACTACCCTTCGAAGGTAGCAACGGGGAATTGGACATGTGGCGCTCTGTGGGGACCGCCACATGCAATCACTAGCTGGCTAGCGCCACCATGGTATATAGTACGGCAGTTGCATCACAATTTTCTTTGAGTGTTTAATGCTTGTAACCTCGGAGCACTTTCTTGTGATTGTGTGGATGAATTTCGTTGGATATAGTACTTATATGCGAAAGCCGGGCCGGGGCGTTTTGTGATAATGGTTCCATGGTTTTGAGCGATGATCCTGTTAGGCCGAGAAGTTGGCGACTTCTGTGCGTACAGTATAGCGTTAAGTTACGGATGAATGACTTCCAAAATTATTTTGGTTGAAAAGATGGTACTGCGACATTAGGACGTTTAAATGCTGGTACTATGTTTCATGGTGTTCCCTGCATCTTAGTGAGTATGATGTACAGCAATTGGTACTATTTAGTAAGCCAGATCTTGTGAATTAGGTAAAAAGTGGTATATATCATATTATCTTGCAGAGCCATGCATGCGCATTGTGGGTTTCTTGGCAGATTTGGAGATCACTATAACAGTATTTTCCCGAATTTCCGCAAATATGCCTGTGATACACACTTCACTGGTGTACCGCTCCTGTGCTTCGAGCGGTAGATTTGTTAGCTTTGCGCTTCTTGTACCGTCTTTTCCAAGTGTGGTCTTTCGTCTTAATGCGTCTCTCAGCGTTCGGAGTTCTCCAAGTGAGAAGACGCTGCTATCGATTGCTTGAGCTCGATAAAGAGCTTTGGGAGGTTAGCGCGGTAGCAAGCGTCTGTTTGGCGTGAGGTGGTTTTCTAGAAACTGCTCAAAATTTTCGGCGCTGTGCACTGCGGGTTGGCTACATCATATAAGACTAGTTTTATCTAGCGAATATTTATTAGTTTCCTGAAACCCAGCTTCGTAGTGTCCACAATGAGGGATTGTATAGCTGTCTATTAAGCTCATCACATTTTTTTTACATTTTTTCATTACATAATTTATGGGATACTGTAGTACCTATTTGTCCAACATATCGATTGATAGCTCTACGTTTTAGTATACCTTATTGGGTCTCCACTTAGCGATCATTTCGGGTGTTAGATTTCAGAGGTTAAGTGCCAGTCGATATGTGGGGCCTGGCTAGATCTGCGTGGTGTTGTGTATCGGCCGTCTTGTTTTTAAAAGGTTTTGACAATGGTCTACATCAGGACTTGGGGATTTGTGGATGCCATGCCAAAATGCACTCCAGTAAATTATGCGTAATCTGGATGCGTTAGTGTGCCTTTGGGGCAATGACCTCCGAGGATGAGTTTTAATTCGAGGATGCGGTGACAGCCCAGTCTCTTTTACGTCTTGTCCCAAGAGCACTTCTGAAGCCTTGTGCCAACTGGGTCTGACTTGGTGTCCTTCACAAGATTGTTGCTGAAGCGTGTAGGCCAGACAACACCATAAGTTAGTAAAAAAAAACTGAGGCCCAACCCATCTAACGATGAATGTCGACTGCAGGAGACCTGATAGTTTGCCTAGTAGGTAAGTATTAGGTAATCATGGTGAAATTGGTAGCGCGCACAATAAACAATGACGCAGTTTCGTCAAACTCCCCCTTCCAGCATCGTCACACTATATTGCTCGGGCGGTCATAGTCACACGACCATCCTGCCATTGTGACCATTTTTGCAATGCCATCTCATCGTGGCCTTGTGGTCGTCGTCACGATATTTTGGCCCTCCTATCTCCACCTTGACTCATTGATGCTTTCTGGTTGCATGTGTGCATTTATAAAATAAACCAGTTGCCTTGACCCAGAAAGTTCTCGTACACGTGACGCCTGCAGGAGAAAGAATGTTCAAGATCTGCCATCAAGTCCGTAAGCGGTGGCGCTGGCTAACACACCCAGGTTTATGTCTAATATATAAAAATAAACGCCCTGGAAAGATGGGAAAACGGCACCGTGGTTGTCCATTTGGTAAGAGCATCGCATGCGTTATACGAAGACGTGGGTTCGTGCCCCACCTGCAGTCAATTGTTTGTACAACGACTTTATTTTCGAGTACTTTATCATTTCTTTAATTCTATTAGTAGGCACAAGCAATTTTCCCTGTGTTGTCCTTAGTGTCTGTTAGTGGGCTTCTTGTGATATGACTAATAGAAATCAGGCCCTCGTTTCCCTATAATGTATATGGTGTAAAGCCTTACCCAGTGGAACACACAACAGTTCGGAGGTGGCATAGAATGCATTTGCCTGCTAGTGCATTCTATGCCGACATGGCGGCGTATTGTCGTTTTAATGGCGTCATCATACAGTTGACGCTATTCCGTCACAATCAGTGACTTCATAATGCTATTCTCTTTATGGCGTCTTCATGCCATCGTTATTATTACGTCGCCATGGTCATGGTTAGGTCATCGTGAATTTGTAGTAGCGGTTCCAGTGTCATCACGCTACTCTCACCATACCGTTGTCGTCCAACCATTGCCGTGTTTCTGTAGTCGACTTCTAGTTCCTCATCCAATCCTGATCTTTCCATTGTCATTTTTTTCGTCATCACGATGTGGCGCATGATACTCAAGTTTGTGTCCGCTAATCGGAACCCTGCTAAAGGGACACTGAAAAAATTTTGACGATTTTCTACAAACGTACCGAGTCGTTAGACTAGGTCCTTTTGGTCATTAATTGACGCATCTAAGTGCTCCGCGCAAAGCGTGTAATTTATTTTAAGGTTTTCAAAATGTACTTCGCTGCAGATCGCAGCACGCTGCTCGGAAGAATTTTCAGCCGCGCCTACCCATATGACGTAAATCACCCAATTGGCGTCATGTGGGCGAGCTATCCGATTGGCTGCCCGAGGCACGTCGTGGATAATTTTTCCACCTTTATAGTGAACAAATGATGTTTGTAATAGTTGGAATGTTAGGTTATTTGTTTCTGTAAAAAGAAAGTAAAAGAAAGAGATGCGTAAGAACAATTTCTCACTACACTTAAGCACTTCCGGCACACAGCAAGCGTCGTCTGCTTGTTACAACGTGCTCCATTTTGACGAGAGCTCCGCGGTCAGAGTCGGTCTGTCTTTTCGCTGGCACTGTGATTCGACTTTGTTGCTTTGTGGACTCCAAACGTAGCGACTGGCAATATGTCAACCTGCGACATCCTGTCCCACTGCAAGGCAGCAGGCGAGCGAACTGGCTGCAGCGCCTCGGACTGCTGATATCCGATGGGCGCCAGGATTTGCGCGTTTGCGGCCGTCACATCACACCGGAAGATTACTAACGCAATAGCGTTTCGCGAGTCCGGTATTCGGATACACGCAAGCGCAAGAGGACAGGGCCTGGCCGTGTCTCCTCGCGTGTAGTTTCACGGGATGAGCAGAAGCGCCAATGTGAATGGTCTGCAAGGTGCAGCCACCTGGTGGCACAGAGCTCAACCACACACAGTAGCAGTAACAAAACATATTCTTGGCGGCGGGTGTAAATTTTTCGCAGGAGTGCAATCGTTAACTCGTTGTTTTTGTAAATGTTTCAGATGTTTTGCACTTGGTTAGAACAATATTAGCTCTTTTGTTTGACTGGTTAAGCTCTGTGCCAACGCGTGGCTGGACCGTGGAGACCGATCAGGCAGCTCCACGTACGTCTACGCTAATGTTCCGTCGTCAGCTTGAGTTTATGCTTGTAACGTTCCGTCGAAACGCCCAGCTATCGTGTGGTTACCTGAACACCAGACACGTTCGGCGCTACGACAGAATGCTCGCAACGCACGCTACTTCGGTAGCTCTCGCTTTGGGTCGACTGCCAGGCAGCTGGCGGAGAGGTTGGAGAGGCTTAGCGCGCTCGCTCCTAGAGAACCAGAAGTCGACGGCACGACGTGCCGTCGTGATGCAGAGTCAGTGAAGGCGGAGCTTCCCGATCACTCGGCGAACGAGTTGAGTAGAAAATCCATGACTGCGGAGGAGGGTAACTTCTAATCATCCGTATATCTCTTAATATGAGAAGTTTCACAAAAAATGTGGTGCGAATAATAACTTTAGCTGTACCCTACTCCTCTGCAAAATTTGTCCGAACCGTTTCAGGGGCCGTTTGACGGAAGTACAATAGAAAATGTCGCTTAGATAAATTCGCACTGCACGTGGGAATTAGCCAATATCAGAGCGTATGTGCCGCACGTGGGCTTCTGCCTGAGCTGCAATTCAATGTAGTTCGGCGTGGATTTATGTGTTCCATTTCCTTGCTTGATGTATGAATGGCGCAGATTGCGTACGCTTGAAGATTTCTACTGCGATATTAATGACGCGGACGTGTGAACGGTGTTCGCGCCGTCTCTGTTTGCGGCGCCGCTGACGTGCTGTCATTGTACTGATGCGCATGGACTGCCCACAAAAAGGAGTTATGGTAGGGTCTCAAAAGACCGGCGGTGTGTGTTTGATTGGAGAAGTAGGAATAAGTGTAATTTAATGTTTATTTAAATGAATAGATGGGTATATAATAAAATGGAAGAGAAAAAATTTACTACTGACTGCCGTAATCGCCTAGCTCAGTCTGTTGATTCCAGAATAGCACTCAAGCGAGAAGGGAGAAGGAGCGGTTTAGAATGAGAAGAGGGGTCAAGCAAAGCTGAGAATGTACTGACGCGTATTTATTTGCCCTTTTCATGGGGACTGTATTTCACTACTAGCACATTGTAGCCACGGTTTTTGGAAGGTATGCGGTCTTAAGCAAATAGAGTGGAACATTCGTTGAGTCATGTATAAAAGCAGACGCGTTTGGCCTTGATATCAGAATCCGAGTATCGCCGACTGAGCTGGCCGCTATCGCTGTACTGTTTTTGCTGGGCAAGGGATCGCCCAATGAAGTTAGTTCGGTGATTCACTGTTTTAACGGTTTTGGTGCTGCGCTCTCCATCGTAACTGCAACGTGACAATGCTATAGAATAAGGGAGAATGACGAAGCCAACTCGATGCACCGTCAGACAACGCTCATTCCAATCTGCTTTTTGGCAAGGCAGTGTTCTGTATTCCGCAGTTGGCATTGTGTACATGCAAAGAAGCGTTCCCGTTGTACTACATTGGTCTAGAACCTTGTACATACATTGGTCTCAAGGGAAGAGAGAATAAATGTGAAGCTGGATTTATCTCCCTTTGGGCGCTCACAGGCTCTCCTTTCTCATCTCGTGCCCCATCGAGGGGCAGCATCTGCAACGCCGCTGGCAGATCTCACCACAATGCACACGTTCTTAGAGACCTGCGGCGCAGCACTGAAGACTGATATCGGTACAAATGCAACCCCTCCTTGTGAAATTGCAAATATACAAACTGAATAGCTTTCTATTTCATCTCGCCCGGTTACGTGGTCGGTTGCTGGTGGCAGTTGAACTATCACCACCGGTACAAAGAAATTGATGCATAGGCCATCCGTTGCATACAATTTAAGAAGCAGGTGCAGTCGCCTATATCACGTTTGATGATGTGGTGGTTAACGGGTATGCTTTCTAGAGTATTATACAATGAAACGGGACAAAGGCTACCTAAATTTTCTCAAAGTGAAAACTATAGGCCGTCAAACACATCACTGCTTTATTAGGAAGAAACGCTTTCTTGTCGTCTTCGGTGATTAGCTTACATCGGCAATCATTGTCGACAGTTTCTGCATAGTTCGTTTTACTGTGTTCGTGTCTGTCTTAGTGTAACAATATGCGCAGTACAGCCCGATTTACTGGAAACCATGCAGCATATCGTTAGCCCAAGGAGAATTTTCACTCGTTTTTCTTTGCCTGCAGAAAAAGTACGACGACCGCCCTCCTCTTCGACATGCTGTGCGCGATTTCGAGCACCTACTGTCAGCGCATAATTGCCGCTCACTTCGGCGAGGCCACCACCTTCCGAATTGCCAAAGAATTTAAGCCGTGAGTAGCAAAGTACAGCGCTCAAGTTCGGTACTACAACGTTCCGTTTGCGTAATTTGTATTTGGGCTTGCATACGTAACATACTAATTGCAAGCATAGACAACGAACCGTTCTCAGGAGCCCCTCTGGAGGTGCAAGGATAACAACTTGAGCATTGCTGTGGCTATGTGTATGTTTACTGCACAAGAAATATAGCGTGCCGTCTCGCTGTCCTTTAATTAAACGAAGAGTATGAGGTTTCTGGTGTGTATGAGTAAATGCGAACTCCACCTTCAGCTATCGCTCCGCAGCATCGCGAGACTTGGTTGGTATCGTGGAATTGAAGCAGTACCACGAAAAACACTAAAGATCGGGCGGCGAAATGCCATGCGACACTGCCTTGAAACGTTTAGCACTGGGCTGTAATATTCTGGGCTTGCGATGAAATGCAATGCGACCACAGCTCAGCACGCTTTCTTGCGAATACTTCAGTCTCTGTATAAGAGGTGCTCTTAATAGACCTGATCGCAGCATCAGAGGACAGTACATCATGATGTCGACCATTCTACTTACAAAACAGGTGTCCAGTGGAAAAGATCACAAACGAACAAAAAACTCTTAGCGATATTTATTAGCCACAATCGTATTTGTTATCTACATATGGTTTACCCATTCATACAGATGGCCCAAGTTTGTCATTATTAGCTCCTTTCTTGTTCATTGTATTCATAAATGGTCTGTCATTGTGCAAAATAGAATGATGTGTCCTATACGCAAATGACACAAATGTGTTCATAGGGGCTGAGAATGAGAAAGGTTTATACAAACCTTCTCACACTCTCAACTGTCTCTTACTGGTTCCACGATACTATCCCCTTCCACGCATTCAAGATTTAACAGGCCACTTGGAAGGATGCAAAATCTTTCGTAAGGTGGACCTTGCCGAGGCCTATCATCAAATGCCCGTTGAGCCTGCGGACATCCCGAAGACGGTTACTGCTACACCCTTCAGCCTGTCTCAGTATATGCGCATTTCCTTTCGACTTCGCAACGCGGATTCTCGGATATATTTGCCTACGTCGACGACATCGTCGTCACGAGTTCCAATCCAAAAGATGAGCGTCACCTCCTGGAACTTTTCAACGCCTTCAATAAATTACCGTGGTTGTCAACCGTGAGAAATGCGTCTTTGGGTCTTCGGAGCTCGAGTTCCTAGGGCACCATATCTTCGCGAAGGAAATTCGTCCGTTGCCTTCTTACGTACATGATATGCAAGACTTCACAGCACCCACTATCCTACGCTTGCTGCATGGGACCCTGGGCCTATTGAATTACTCCCGCCGCAGTATTCCGCATGGCGCTGAACTTCTGCACCCATTGACTGACCTTCGCCCGACCAAGGGCTCCTCATCCGCTATTTCCTGGTCTCTCGAAGAGCTCAAGCTGCCTTCAGGGCTGCTAAACAAGCCGTTACCAATTCGGTGCTTCTCATCCTTCCGACAAATAATGTGCCTACTCGCATCATGGCGGGTGCTTCCAGTGTGGCCATGGGCGCAGTTCTCCAGCAGCAAATCGACTCCGAGTAACGTCTTCTGTGGTTCTTCTCTCGAAAGCTCCCACCTGCCGAGACTTGCTAAAGTGCTTTTGGTCTCGAACGGCTCGCTATCTACTTCACCATCCAGCCATTTTATGTTATAACGAATCATAAGCCTCTGTTGTGTATCTTCCATGCAAACTGTTCCAAGTACTCTTTAAAACTGATCGTAGCGCTAAAAAGGACGAACACACGGGGAAAAGACGACACAACGATGAAGAAACGCTACTCCATCAGTAGCGTTTCTTTGTCGTTGTGTCTTTTCACCGTGTGTTCGTCCTTTTTAGCGCTACCATCAGTTTTAAAGAATGCATCACCAACTAGCCCAGGACAAAGTTTTATTGTTCCAAGTACGTCGCACGTGAGCTTGACCTGGCTTATATATCGGAGTTCACTACGTATTATCCGGTACATCAAATGTACCGAAAATGGGGAAGCTGATGAAATCTTCCACATCACATCCCGCTGCACTACAGCATCAACTATGGAATGCGAAAGGCTATCTCGGACGCAGATGGCAGACCCCAGCTGCAAGCAACGCGTGACCATTCACGTTCCCTCCGTCTACAGCTCCTTCCTCACCCCTTTGTGGGTAGCTCACTCAGGTGTGAAATATCAGCGACTTCAACTCGCTCTTTCATTCCGGTTGCCTTCCGTCGTGCGGTGATCTAATCCATTTACGACATTTGCCATTCCAGCATCTGAGCCACGTAGCCCCTCTTTGCACAGCGCAACGTGTGGTCAAGCATTAACACCGATGTGCCCCAATGGGCACGCTCGTGCCTCGCGTGCCAGACCGCCAAAGTTACCTGCCACACAGACAACCACGCAGTCTTGCCACGTGGCTCTCGCTTTGTCCACGACCATATTGATTTGGTTGCACCGCTTTCCGCCTCTCACGACTGATGGTACAATCTAACAATGATTGACCGCTTCAGCCGGTGGCCCGAAGCCGTGCCAATTCCGGACATCCCTGCAGAAACAGCGGTCGCCAACGCTTTGATTTCAACATAAGTTTCCCGCTTCGACCACCCCAGCATCATGACCAATGATCGTGGCCGGCAATTTAACTTTACTCTTTACACTTCGCTCAGCCGCCTACTTGGCGCTACTCACGGCCCTACAACTGTATATTGCCCCTGTGCCAACGCCGTGCTTGAATGGTCCACCACCAGCTCAAGGCTGCTCTCACTGTGTGCCTTGATCGGTAGCAATAGGTCGACCACCTTGTTCTGGCGCTTCTTGGCCTACGAGCTGTCCTTCGTCGCGACCTTGGCTGTTCTCCAGCCTAATTCATCAATGGTGTACCCCTGCGCCTTCCTAGAAACTTGTTCGCACCTTCGGAACCCTCGCTCCCGCCGCTGATGTATCTTCAATATTTACCCTACTGCGTTGAGCAGCTGCATCCGAACTTTTCATCTTCAACCCACGTTTTTCTCATACGAGGCCATATAATGGCACCTGTTATACCCATCTACGACGGACTGTACCATGTGCTCCACATGAAGCCGAATTCCTCCAACTAGACCAACAGGTGGTTCTGTTGCAAAATACCTCCTCCATGCTCTTTAATAGTCGAGAAGAGGTTGTCTTATTAGACCGCCTCAAACAGGCGTGCCTCGAGACGCCTCTCACGGAGCTCCCCTGGATGTCACTGGCGTGTCCTCGAAATTGCACGACAAGACAGCAATCTCTCCGCTTCGTCGACGAGTACAGTTCACCATTCCATCCGGGCGGGGGCCTTGTAGCGCCCACCAACGCCACTACGCGTGGACGCTAATGGTCGGCGTTCTCTGTCGCCACTGCGACACATGAGGGAAATAAAGTTGGCGGTGCGTGCTCCTGGTGCAAGCACGGCACGCGCTCTTAAGTTCTATAAGAGCCTGCTACGCTGCTACTCTTGATCGGGCGCTGCACTGCAACCCCACGGTTGCCGGCCAATTGATTTCACATCTTACTAAAAGCAGCCTTGTATAATTTTTCTGCTAGAACACACCGCTTAGTGAGGACCCCAAGTTGCCCGTTAACGGAGTGATAGAGTAACATCTGACTTGGCACAATCATGCACATGAGGCAATTAGGAATAATTACAAAAATATACCAATATTTTCTAAGCTCTGGCATCCATTTCCATTACAAACCCTTCTAATCCTTCAGCGTAGTTCTGTCGAATCGTGTGTGTCATATTCTATATCAGTTTATGGAATGGCGTATTTTACATTAGGGTCAATTACACAGCTCAAAGTACAGTTCTACGAATAATCAAGTTTGCCCAACGTACATAGTGTATATCATTCGCTTATCCTCTATCAAGTGTTTCAACTTTATATTATCACGTTACTGTTTGCGTTGCATCTCTTGCTTACAAATTTTTAAAATATCTCGTAGTCTTCAGCTGAATTCAATCAACACGTAACCCAGTATCGAACACGATCCTCATTATTAACGGTAACAGTTTCAAGTACACGCGCAAATTGTGGAACGTCTTCCTTTACAAATACTGCAGCCAGTTTCTTAACGCCCTTCGTAAAGACGTAACTTCATCATCATCCATTCAGTATTTTTCACAATCACTGTGCCCAGTACATCCTGTACAATCGATAAATGCACGAAAAGTTAGTTTCCTTCTATATATTGTATAACGTTTTTTAAAGGTATATACATGATCTTAGTGCATGGATGTGACAAGATCACCCCTTCTGCAGCTCCCTTTCAGTTTTGAGGTCCCATTTGTATAAATAAGATGCGCTGTATTGTATTTTGTTATGAATAATCAACTGATTAAGGGAATGATTGGTTGATTGAATGATAGAGCGCAAGTTGTGTATCTCTTAACAAAAGTGCTTTCATGTTTTCAATGTTACAATTTGGTTTCCGGAAAGAGTTCACTGCTATTCTAGTTTGTCAGGCTAGTTCTGTGCCTTAACGGCGGACAGGCAGACGTAAGGTATAGTATTAGAGTTAATTTTTACCTTATGGTATAGCAGAATCTATTGCCTTATCGTGTAGCAGAAATGGCACTTTTGTCGAGTTTGTGGTTTATGTGCTCCTTCAGGGTCCTCAATGGGCAGCTTGGGCGTTTTTTTTAACCACATTAGAATGTTGTCATTTTCAAATGGTATTGACAGCCCTTTCACAGGTAGCGGGGTTATATTTGCTTAGAAATTCATCAATAATGTTAAATAACAATTAAACGAGATACCGAAAGGGAAACGGTTAGCTGCTTTGTGTGACGCCAGGATGAGTTGATTACGTCAGGTCCTACATTACTAAAATGTAAACAAGCAGAACGCGTGCTATACGCGAAGTGCACGTGGCGCTAACGCCAAACAAGCAAAGCTGCCGATGTCTTCGGACGACACAGGGAGGTTTTGCACATTTTCCGCATTACGCAGCGCCGATTTCAGCGACGATTTAAGCGACGGTGGCGGTGTACTGTCTCAAGTGAGAAACACATGGTGGTCAGTAAAAGAATGAGTCGGGAGCGCAACAAATCATTAAAATTCATTTTCACGAATAATAAATGACTTGCAGCCGTATTCTTTGGCACAGATTTTCAGAGTGCAAACCAAAGTATATTTGAAATGTTTTAAGATCCGTTCACATCAAGAAATCACCGGAGTTGTCCTGTAAGCATTACTCACCTAGTAGCCCACCTATTTTCTGGTTAAACGCTTAGTACTACATACTCAATTTAGGCAAATCATAGTGCTTGTGGCTCATTAGCACCGAAGCCGTTAATTGTGGGGTATTAGTGTCAAAACCACTTACTGATTATGAGGCACGCCGTAGTGGAGGACTCCGGAAATTTGGCCACCTGGGGATCCTTAACGTGCACCTAAATCTAAGTACACGGGTGTTTTCGCATCGAAATGCACGGGCCACATCGAAATGCGGGCGCCATGGCCGGGATTCGATCCCGTGACCTCGTGCTCAGCAGCCCAACACCATAGCCACTGAGCAACCACGGCGCGTCCCGAAGTCGTTAAATGCGACAAAATAAATTGGCATCGAGCAACATTCTCAAGATATCCAGCATCCCTCGCTCCTCTTCTGTATTATTGTCTTGATCTGCATATGACACCATAGCCCCTCGTGACCTATACGGCTGGTAGAAGAGAACCATGAAAGACGCATTTAAGGAACCTGTTAGGGAAGAGAGCCTGCTCTGAGTGACGGCGCTGTTTGTGCAGCTCAAACATAGCAGTCCATACGGTACGGATAGCACAAACTCGGCCCAAAATTTCCAACTACAGCACGCCCACGTCTGTATCACGATTTAGGGCAATGCTCGTTGGGACGCGTGCATGTGCTGCAATGCGCCTTCACCTACTGTGCGCCACCGAGTCGGAAGCTGTACCCACGTGGCGGTGGATTTGCTGACACAAGATTGCCCATGTGCGACTCGAAACGGCTCCTTCAACTCGCGAGCCTGTTTTATTGCTCTGTTTCCAAGCGAATATAAGAGTGGTGGTTGCTGAAATGACTACTCTTTCAAGAATTACCCTCTGATGCTCCAATATGTCCTGATTTAAATACTTTGAAATCAATGTCGTCTGACTAACTATCCTTACAAGTGTTTCGGCTTTACATAAAAAAGCCGTCATCATTTTCATGAAAATGGATTACGGCTTCAACCGAAAGTTCCGAGCGACAGGCGAAGCATCTATTGCGATAGCAAATTATACGACAGCTATAAAAAGTAAGGGTAACAGTTTCATGGGCTGCGTGAACTTGAAAAGATTTGTTTACTAACAAAACTAACGGGCACGGTGTCGGCGCGTACAGCTAAACAGGAACTCCTCCCACTCGATGAGCGCGGAAACTCGTTGGCGGGCGGAAGCGCGGTAGCTGCAGCGAGCGAGGTGACGTTCGTGCTGTCTTTTCCTTCAAAACAAGCGCAACACTAAAAAAAAAAGGTGCGAGCCGTCGAAGCGCCTAGACTCTGCCCTGAACGTACATCGCTTTCGAGATATGGCGCACGCTTGGCCGTGTAATACGGAGTTGCCGTGGGAGCACAACGCCGACCGCCCCCCCCCCCCTTCCCCCGGAACCCAGCGCGTGACGGAACACTGCGCACTTTCTTCCCGCTTTCCTTCCTTGCGTGCGCGAGATGGAGCCGCGATCGCCAGCTCACCCTCGCAAACTCACTTGCACTTGCACACTTGCACGTGTAGCATGCGTTGTGTGACGACGGTGTTATCGCCCGTGTGCTTTATACGAAACCTCTCGGTGACGGCGACGCCGACGACAAAAATGCGCCTGGAGTGTCCGTGTAATGGCTATCGCAATAATAATCGAAATGAAGGTCATGAAATGAAATTTACTGCTGATAATAGGTGGTATGCTGTTCTGGAACCTCCACCCAGACTCTATGACTTGCACTCTGTCCTTTCATTGGCTGTCTCCCCCTCTCCCCCTTCCCCCCGGCACCCAGCGCGTGACCGGAACACTGCGCGCTTTCTTCCCGCTTTCCTCCCTTGCGTGCGCGAGATTGAGCCGTGATCGCCTGCTCACCCTCGCAAACTCTCACTTGCACGTGTAGCATGCGGTGTGGCGACGGTGTTATCGACCTTGTGCATTATACGGCACATTACGGCGACGCTAACGCCGACGACAAAAATGCGTCTGGAGTGTCCGTCTAATTGTTATCGCAATAATAATCGAAATCAATCTGATGAAATAAAATTTACCAGTGATAATTATTATTGTGCTGTTCTGGGACCTCCACCCAGACTCTATGCCTTGCACTCTGGGATTTTATCGCCTTTCCAAGCTCATTCACCTTTCTGCGCATGCCTACTGCAGCGAGCCCATGTCACCCGAGGCTGTGGCTTGCTATGTCGGCTCCAACGTTCGAACAAAAAATGACTTCGCAGCCCAAATAAAGCTACATTCTCAACAGTCGATGGGCACGGAGGCGCCATTGTCGGTGCGCCTGGCTTTCTGCGGTTGTGTGCCAAGTGGACTTTCCCAGGAGGTCAACGCGAAAATCAACGAGTAAGTGTGCTCTTTCACCTGTTGCAATAATTTTTGTCTTTCATACACTAAAATTTATTTTAATTTACAAAGACATATGCCATAAAATAAAACCACAATAAAGCAAAACAGAAATATGCGAAGAACAAGAAGTAAGCAATCGTATGCTGCTGCACCACATGGTATGTTCTAACTAGGAGAAAAGGGGTTATTTATGTTGCGGTAAATATCAACCTCTGTTCCTATGGATAATGTATCCTGGACGATTGATAATAACACAAAAAAACAGACAACACAGGTAGGCTTTACCATTAATCTGTGCTCATGATTCAAGAGAGCTTTTCGCTGGGCAAGTTGGCATTTATTCATTATACGTATTTTGAAAGCGCCAAAAAGAATGCATAGCACACAAACAAGGACAGCGGGATAAGCACCTGCCAAGATGTCCTCTCTTGAGTTCTTTTTCCTTTTTGGTGCTTGTGCGCATGAAGTTAGTAAGAGTGATGGCTATATGGCACAGCAGAAAACTAAACGGCATTCGTGGCCTGGTCAAAGACTCCTGAGCTAAAAATGATCCTTTTTGAAGTGTCACCTTGGCGCCTGTCGAAAAGGACCAATGCTTTCAAAAAAGGTACGGCTATATTTACGTTGAAAATTATTCTAATGTAAAAAAAATGCTAGGGATGCACCTAAGCAATTTTTATGTGTAAATTTAGGCACATTACTTCTGGCTGATTATCTAGCAGCGCTATGGCGCTGTGTTTAGTGTTGCGGCAGAATGTTGCACTGTTTAGTGCTGCTGCGTTTTGTTTCCGAGTGTAATGTTGGGGCTTATGAGGTCACAAGACGACAAACCGGCCATATTTTGGTTTCTCAGTGTAGTTGTATGTGTGTAGTTATAAATGTATGTAGTGTTTCATGCACACTGCCTTGAGTCTGTGACTTAGGGGATGCATATTCCGTCGGTGCAGCCACTACAGCCCGCCGTGCTCGCTCTGCCTTTCGCGTTGTCGTGGGCCTGGGTGGTGAACGTTGTTTCTCTGCAGCAGCTCACTTCGCACGCTTCTCTGCGTTGCGATGGCCTCGTGCTTCGTCTGCATAGAACTGACGCCTCCGACCATGCTTTGCAGCCTCGACTGATGTAGACGCGAGTGATTAAACTAAGGCCAATGAATACTCTATAGCGTCGACACTGGCGCCTATCCTATCATGCGCCATCTAGGGAATGGCTCAGCACGCACACCCCAACAACATGCACAGCCTCGAAGATATTCATCACTGTCGCGTCTTGGAATGGTGCCGCGATGCAACGTAGACGCCATGGATTGCGCGCTAGGCAGTGGGACAAATTGGACTCATCACCCTGGCCACTTTTTCTTTAGCTACATGAAGATGGCATAATTTATACGCCGTTTTTCTGTCACAGGTTTCTGTGAAGGCTTTCTGATGACGGCGCAGTCGCATTTGAGCCAAGGAGTACTGTCGCATTGTTAGGTGTTCCTATTCTGAGTACGCTGTAAAGGTTCTAGCCTTGGCGAAGGCCAGGTGGGCGTAAGACATGGCGTCACCAATCCTCGTTACCTCTCTTGCACTGTCAGTCTTTGCTGGCAGGGATATTTTCGGATACGCAGATAACATCGCGGCAATTACATTTATGGTTGAAAGTATAAATGTATTAAAATATTGTCCCGTTCGTGTACTACTTGACCCGCATTACTTGCATCTCTGCAGAGCCCTATCAGCCTGGTTTTATAGACACTTTGCGGCTGAGCCGATGACCGATGTTTCGTTCTTCAGAGTTTACGATGAGGTGCTCCGAAATGCCTGGACCAGTTCGGCTGCCGCTGCCATCCGAGTACCTCGCGGCCTGCGGGAAAGGGCGCTCTGGATCCTCAAGAACCCGGGGCAAGCAACGTGAGTGCTTTGACCAAACGCGTGCACGTGTTTGTACGTATACATAAACCGACGCTGGCACAAGCACGCGCGCTTGCAGGCGTGATTGCGATGCGTTTCTATGTGTCTCGGCGGTGATAAAACACTTTCTTTTTATTCTGCGGACCTTAGCAGACAATCGATAGCTGCGCTGCCTTGGCGAGACGCTTGCGAGCGCGTGCAAGTTGCGAGCAAGCAATCTTGGCACTGCACCTACATTCTACGGAGGAGTATTTGCTTCGTTCGTACCTAGCCATGAGAATGGGCAATACACTCGAACTGCCCACAGGGACGTCTGCGTCAGCAGGTGCTCGGGTACGTGGTGTTGCAACACCACGTACCCGAGCACATGAGGGTTACGCCCTGCCGCGTGTAGCTGTGCGCGGCGTAGCCGTGTCTGGGAAAAGGGGGATCCTAGGGGTCGAGTCGATGCCGCGTGTTAGTACCTTTAAGGATCCCCGGTGGAGGCAACCCACCTCTTCGGCCTCTGCTTCGCATAGACGGCACTTCCAGACAGAGCTACCTGGAGGAAATCGGCAGCCGCCTTTTCATGTCCCTCCCTTCAATCTTTCCTTTCCCTCTCGCTGTCTCTTTTTCCCTGTCTTTTTATCACTTTTTCTCACTTCCAAATTTCTAGGCGGCAAGGGTTAACCTGGTGTATGTATCCAACCTTGGGTATCTTATATTAGGTTATAGTAGCTACATACAACTGGCGTCTGCGTTTCCTCCCAGTCTCGTGGCGTCCCCTCGCTTGGCTCGGTGTGGATGGCTGGCGTAGCTACCGAAATTAAATGAATTCTGTACGGATAAGGCGTCGTTCCCTCCCTCTTTCCGATCGTCGTCGTTCCAAAAGAGGGCTCACTGAAGATACTTTCCAGCTGTTCAGCCAGCACGAAGAAACTTTCCCCCGCTTCCACGTAATACACAGTCAAGATCGCGAAAAGACAGTCGGAACTATTTCACCTTTCATCGTAGCTCAATATTTGCCTCACCGATGCACTATGTGCTCGCTACAAAGTGACGAAAATGAGCAGGGGCGTCCTTCTTCTTGAGGTCCGCAGCACTCATAAGCATGGCAAACTATTCCGTAATGTGGCAATCACTCTTACCCTCCCCCCCCCCCCCGCATCGATCATTGCACACATGTAAAGGAGTCATCTCTGATGATCTCTTGAGCCTGAGTGAGCAAGAGCTCCTAGGAGGCTGGAAAGAACCCAACGTGATTCAAGTGCAAAGAATAAAGATCAAGCGGGACAACCAGGATATTCCAGCTAAGCATCTCAACCTCACCTTTGCGTTAAACGTACTACCGGAAACCCTAGAAACAGGATGTACCAAATTGGAGTCAGACCTTACATCCCAAGTCCCCGTAGATGTTTCCAGTGTCAGAAATATGGCCATGGTTCGCAAAGCTGCCGAGACCGACAGACCTGTGCAAAATGTGGCGTGTACAAACACAAATTCGAGAACTTCAGTGGTACAGTCCGCTGTCCTAAATGTGACGATGGACACGCAGCGTACTCTCGAACTTGTCCCATATGCAAAAAAGAAAGACATAACCACAATGAAAATCAAGGAGTACATCTCATTTCAAGAAGCGCGGAAACGTGTTTACTTTTTCCATACCTCAGGGTATGCTGATGCGGCACTCAATGGGGCAACATTGCAACAGACACCGGCACCGGCCCTGCCCCCAAAGGTTTCGGCCGGGCCAACAGCCCCATTGGCGTCAGCAGCCAGAGCTGCTGCGACGTCCCTGAAGGAGGGCCCATCGACCTCGGGGTTGGTGGCCTGCAAGCCATGCTTTTCGAGGCAAGGCCTAAGGTGGAAACACCCAACCTGCGTGAGCGGAAGTCTAGCGACTCCCAGGAGTCGATGGAGACCACCCCAAGCCAGATTGCGCATCCAGCGCCCCGGAAGCGGCGTAAATCTCGCGACCCAAGAAAGTCAAAACGCGAATCACGGGGCCTCAGAAGGCTCCGTAAGCCATCTTTCCAACTTGGCAATCCTCTTGACACACGGCTTAAATACACGAACACTATGACTACACAAATAATACACTTGAACCTTAGAAGACTAATCCACAACGTCAATGTCATTAAAGAACTGTTACACAAACACAACTCAAAGGTACAGTGTGTTCAAGAGACGTATCTTAAATCTACACAAAGAGACCTTCTTCGTGAGTACACCATCTATCGTAAAGACCGCGACGAGGCGAACACCTCGTCTGGCGGTGTAGCAATAGTTGTGGACAAGTCTGTACCTTGCCATCATGTTACCCTTCACGCACCCCTTGTAGAATTGTTAGTTCGGGCAAATGGTTTTAATTACTTGATCACTATATGTTGCATATACGTGCACCAAGCTTATCATTTCGGGAAATGCGATTTTTATCAGCTAATTGATCAGCTTTCGGACCCCTACACTCGTAGGCGATTTTAATGACCCCAACACCATGTGGGGAGACTCACGATGTGAAGCGCGAGGTCGTTTCATTGGAAATTTTCTTGCGAACTCCGGCGCGTGCCCATTGAACAAGAAGGAGGTAAAGTATTATTTATTTATGTATTTATTTATTTATTTATTTATTTACAGCACACTGCAGGCCGTGTGGCCCAAGCAGGAGGGGCATGGTAACAAATAAAAGTACATGCATAAAAGACAGAATTGCAAAAATATGAAATTCAAGAAATGAAACAATATAACACGAACCAGCAATGTTAGTTAGGAAATACTAATAATATGAGTTTGAATTGATTCAGGTGAGTTCAGATGATGGAAAGGGATGAGGTTTCATTCTTCTTTGGTTCGAGCAAAGAATGAAAATTTAAAGATGTTAGTCCTGGCAACGTAGGAGGAGAGAGCGAGGGGATGGGAATGACGGGTTTTCCTGGATGCGGAAAGTGTTATGTATGGACTAGGATCTAAAGAAAATTTACGGTTTATCAAGGTGTAAAGGAACCGTAGGCGCATTATCTTTCCCCTCGTTTGAAGGGTGTGAAAGCCATTTGTCCGCAGTAATTCAGAAACACTTTTCTCGGCCGTATTTGGAAAAAATAAAACGTATGGCTCTTCTTTGTATCCTTTCAAGGGCGTAAATGTTGATTTTGGTAAACGGGTCCCAAATACGCACGAGTATCCCAATTTGGGTCGAATAAATGTGGTATAGGCTAAGGATTTTACTTCATTGGATGCATGTTTAAGCTTATGGCGAAGTAGACATAGTTTTCTGAAAAATAGCGGAGGCGGTAGCAGCAATATGGCTATTCCAATTTAGGTTGTTAGTAATTGTAATTCCAAGATACTTGTACTCGCTCACTTTGGCCAAGGGATCTTGGCCAATAGAATAAGAAATTTTAGGGGTAGTTTGTTCTTTGTTATACGTAGAAGCACAGATTTATCTGAGTAAGTTTCATTCCCCACTTGTTGCTCCACTCAAGAAAGTTGTTTAAGGCTAAATGAAGAGATAGTTGATCATGAACTGTATTAATATCGTTAAAAATGATAGTCGTCTGCGAACAGACGAATATTGACAGGGGCCTTTATTACATCAACTATGTCGTTACAATAAATAAGAAATAGTAGTGGGCCAAGGACGCTGCCTTTAGGCACGCCAGAGGTTACTGAAAGAGAATCGGACTGCTGCCCATCAATCACTACGTACTATTTGCGACGCGTCAAGTAAGCTGAAACCCAGGACAGGATAAAGGTAGGAAGACTAAGGAATTCTAATTTACAAATTAATTTGTCGTGAGGAACTACATCAAATGCTTTTTGAAAATCCAAAAATATCACATCCACTTGGCCAGCCTTGTCAAGGACAGAAGCAAACGAGTGAATGACTGTGCTTAATTGGGTGACTGTCGAGAGCCCCTTCCTGAAGCCATGTTGGAAAGGAGATAAAATGTTACGCTTGTTTAAGAAATCATTAATGTAGTCAGCAACAATGTGTTCAATTAATTTACAAGAAGAGGATAATATGGAAATCGGACGGTAATTTAGGATTGAGCTTGGGTCACCTTTTTTTAATATAGGGACAACACGTGCTACTTTCCAATCGAGCAGAAGTACCGCGTAATGTAGAGAGGCCTGAAAGATTACTAGTATTCATCATAATATTATTCATAAATAGACCTGTCGATTGGCTCTGCTTCAATATTCCCTGACTTGCAGTGGCATGTAACCAAAAATGCCTATGGAAGTGACCTGTAATGTAAAATTTAACACGTCAACACGAATGCCCCCCACATGCCCCGCGGTGGAAGCTAGCTTCTTCCGAATGGAATCATTTTAATGAATGCACTTATCACATGTGATCACCGATCTTAACATAGATGAAGCAGTAGTGTATTTTACTTGTTTTATACTCGACACAGCAAAAAAAAAAAAATCATTCCACAAACACAAGTACTTTCATCTAAAAGGAATGTGCAGTGCAGACGGGCGCGAAGGAAACAAAACGAAGCGTAGAGTTTGCTACGTCGCTCCCTGGCTGCAAAAGACATTGAAGAATTTAAACTAGAAAAATCACAAGAAAAGCACACATGAATACATGCAAGGGAGAGTTTTCTCTCGGGCATCGCTTCCTACACCCAAGAGTCTAAAGCATGAAAGGGCGTAAGAAAGCTAATAGGGAAATATATCCACCCATTGCCTTTACTGGACGACCGAAGGACTACCTTGGAAGACCAGGCCAACACTCTGGGCGAACACTTCGAACATATATCAATCTCCGCACATTACAGAAAATCATTCAAATATAAACAATTAGCTGAACTTAAGGCAATCGATCGTAAATGCCGTCCGGATGAACCATACAACCTTTAAAACTCCATTTAATGTTGCCGAGCTTAAATATGCCTTGATCACATATAGAAGCTCTGCATCGGGAGCTGATAGAATCATATGTGACATAACAAACTTACGCAAAGACACACAAATGACACTTCTGGCACTTTTCAACTCTATCTGGGCTGCCAGATACCTTCCATACTAATGAAATGAAGCTATTGGTATTCCCGTCTTAAAACTGGGTAAAGACTTTCCTTGGCGGCAAGTTATCGCCAGATAGCTCATACAAGTTGTCTGTGTAAGCTATTTGAACAAATTATTGATCGGAGACTCATACATTTCTTTGAACTGAACAATATGCTTGATCTTTATCACTGTGGTTTCAGAGAAGGGCGGTCCAAGACTGATCATCTTGTGCGCATTGAGGGAAATATCCGTGATGCATTTGTACATAAACAGTTCTTATCGATATTCCTCGATATGGAGAAGGCGTATGACACAACGTGGCGATATACGATCTTACGAGATTTGTCGGGAATGGGCATTCATGGAAATATGTTAAACGTACTAGAAAGCTATTTCTACAAACGTACCTACTGCATGAAAATCGGCAATGTATTGTCGCGACCTTTTATACAAGAAACTGGTGTACCCCAAGGAGGTGTGCTTAGGTGCCCGCTTTTTATCGTGAAGATGAGTACGCTTCGTGCTTCATTACCGCCAGCCATTTTTTATTCTGTTTATGTAGACGACATACCAATAGGTTTCATATTCTGCCGCCTTGCAGTGTGCAAGAGGAAAGTACAATCGGGTTTGAACAAAGGGTCCAAATGGGCAGAAGAAAAGGGATTTAAAGTCAACACCCAAAAAAGTTCTTCTGCGCTTTTCACAAGAAACAAAGGGCTCATTGCAGATCCCAATATAGAAATGTATGGGCAGCAAATACCTGTGAACAAAGAGCACAAGTTCTTGGGCATCATACTTGGCTCTGAATTGACATTTATTCCGCACATAAGGTATCTCAAGTGAAATACTTAAAAACAATGAACATGCTGAAAATTTTATCCCGCACAACATGGGGCAGTGACAGGAAATGTTTAATGAATCTTTACAAGAGCCTGATTCGATCACGATAGGACTATGATGCCATGATCTATCATTCTGCCGCCCCGAGTGCGCTAAAAATACTAGATCCCGTCCACCATTAGGGATCCGACTGGCCATTGGAGCTTTCAGAACAAGTCCCATTGAAAGAATCATCATCATCATCTTCATCATCATCATCCTCATCAGAATCATCAGCCTGGCTACGCCCACTGCAGGGTGGAGGCCTCTCCCATACTTATACAACTACCCCGGTCATGTGCTAATTGTGGCCATGCTGTCCCTGCAAACTTCTTAATCTCATCCGTCCACCTCACTTTCCGCCGCCCCCTGCTACGCTTCCCTTGCCTCGGAATGCAGTCTGTAACTCTTAATGACCATCGGTTCTCTTCCCTCCTCATTACATGCCCTGCCCATGCCCATTTCCTTTTATTGATTTCAACTAAGATGCGAATAACTCGCGTTTGTTCCTCACCCAATCTGCTCTCTTCTTATCCCTTAACGTTACACCCATCATTCATCTTACCACAGCTCTTTGCGTCATCCTTAATTTAAGTAGAACCTTTTTCGCAAGCCTCCAAATTTCTGCTCCGTAGGTGAGTACTGGTAAGACACAGCTGTTGTACACTTTTCTCTTGAGGCATAACGGCAGCCTGCTGCTCATGATTCGAGAATGCCTGCCAAACGCACTCCAGCCCATTCTTATTCTTCTGATTATGACCCTGATCCGCGGTCATTATCTGCCCCAAGTAGATATATTCCCTTACGACTTCCAGTGCCTCGCTACCTATCGTAAACTGCTGTTCTCTTCCGAGACTGTTAAACACTACTTTAGTTATCTGCAGATTAATTTTTAGAGCCACACTTCTGCTTTGCCTGTCCAGGTCAGTGAGCATGGATTGGAATTGGTCCCCTGAGTGGCAAGGCAACATCATCAGTGAATCAAAAGTTACTAAAATATACTCCATTACGCTTATCCCCAATTATTTCCAATCCAGGTCTCTGAATACCTCTTATAAACATGCGGTGAATAGCATTGAAGAAATCGTGCCTAGCTGCCTGATACCCTTCTTTATTGGGATTTTGTTGCTTTCTTTGTGGAGGACTACAGTGGCTTTGGAGCCGCTATAGATATCTTTCAGTATTTTTACATACGGCTCGTCTACACTCTGATTCCGTAATGCCTGCATGACTGCTGAGGTTTCGAATGAATCAAACGCTTTCTCGTAATCAATGAAAGCTATATACAAGGGTTGGTTGTATACCGCACATTTCTCTATTATATGATTGATAGTGTGAATATGGTCTATTGCTGAGTAGCCTTTACGAAATCCTGCCTGGTTCTTTGGTTGACACAAGTCTAAGGTGTTCCTCATTCTATTTGCGATTACATTAGTAAATACTTTGTAGGAAACGGAGAGTTTCAAGTCTTCAAGTCTTTGGCTTCCCCTTTCTTATGGATTAACAGTATGTTGTCGTTCTTCGAAGATTCCGGTAGGCTGGAGGTCAGGAGGCATTGCGTATAAAGTCTGGCCAGTTATTCGAGAAGAATCTGCCCACCATCCTTCAACAAATCTGCGGTTACCTGATCCTTCCCAGCTGCCTTCTTCCTTGCATAGCTCGCAAGGCTTTTCTTCCGGCGTTACTTGTGGAATGTCAAATTCCTCTAGACTATTCCCTGTTTCATTATCGTCGTGGGTGCAACTGGAACTGTGTAAATCTCTGTAGAACTCCTCAGTCACTTGAACTATCTTATCCATATTAGTAATGATATTGCCGGCTTTGTCTCTTAGCGCATACATCTGATTCTTGCCTATTCCTAGTTTCTTCTTCGCTGCTTTTAGGCTTCCTCCGTTTCTGAAAGCATGCTCAATTCTATTCTTATTATACTTCGTTATGTCAGCCATCTTAGCGTTGTTGATTAACTTGGAAAGTTCTGCCAGTTCTGTTCTAGTTGTAGGGTTACAGGCTTTCATACTTTGGCATTTCTTAATCAGATCTTTCGTCTCCTGAGGCACCTTATCCCTTCTAAAACTGGTACAGTGCAACATACAAAGGAAGAGACAAGCCGAGCCCGCCAGATAAAGGAACAGAGCGCTGACTTCCAACTGGTCTATTAGCGAGTTGCACGAAATATATACCTACAAGAAAACATCAGGACAAGTCATCGCAACACTTCACAAAACGTCCCACCGATGAAGGCTCAACCCAACCTTCAAGCCTAGTGAGCCTTATCCCTGTTTATAGCCTTTACATCACAATTATCAGAACAGTGACTTGAAATTGCATGTCTGTGAACGCTGCAGATTGTAAAGCGGCAAATCCGGTGACCACAGTAAACACTTTGAAAAGGCAGTGGTTTAAAAAGCTTCTTTTTGACCATACAATTTACCAAGCTGTGTTTGAACCAAATTTTCTTCAGAAGCATCATTTCAAAAACAGTGAAATCAAAGCTGCAGCCAAATTTACATTAGAATTTTCAAAGACAATGAGGTGCTTAAATGCTCACTTCTGTTATTAAGACAATAAGCAGCAGGCGAATGTAATTGAAGCTGCCAAGGTCCTGTTAAAATTAATGGCTCATTTAGCCACCCGACTTTCTTTATTGTTTTTCATTCAAACTGATTATGGGGGAAACTTCGTGGGCGATTTTCGCCAGAAACCCATATCCCCAAATTATCTTTTGCTGCTTTTGATAACCACAGCAGAAGAAAAAGATATACATATAGGCACCTACCTCATTCATGCTTTAGCATTTCTTTTCGTTGTGTATAGATCATGCAATGATAACTCATTCAGATAACCTATAGATATGCAGTTATGTTTCTTAAATGACGCAGCTGTTGACTTGCCCTTCAAAGCAGCAACTTTCTCAGGTGTTGCCGGAAGCTTCCCGGATGCACGGCAGATTGTTCGGCAGGCCTGTCCTGTCAGGCTAGTGACTAGCTTCTTCTATTCCCTCTTCCATTATCGTCGTGGGTGCCAGTGGTACTGTGTAAATCAATGTAGAACTCCTCAGCCACGTGAACTATCTTATCCATATTAGTAATAATGTTGCCGGCTTTGTCTCTTAGCGCATGAACCTGATTGTTGCCTATTCCTAGTTTATTCTTCTATGCTTTTAGGCTTCCTCCGTTCCTGAGAGCATGCTCAATTCTATCCATATTATACTTCCTATGTCAGCTATCTTACGCTTGTTAATTAACTTCGAAAGTTCTGCCAGTTCTATTCTAGCTGCAGGGTTAGAGACTTCATACATTGGAGTTTGTTAATCAGATCTTTCGTCTCCTGCGATAGCTTACTGGTATCCTGTCTAACGGAGTTACCACCGACTTCTAGTGCACACTCCTTAATGATGCCCACAAGATTGTCGTTCATTGCTTCAACACTAAGGTCCTCTTCCTGAGTTAAAGCCGAATACCTGTTCTGTAGCTTGATCTGGAATTCCTCTATTTTCCCTCTTACCGCTAACTCATTGATCGACTTCTCATGTACCAGTTGCTTCCGTTCCCTCCTCAGGTCTAGGCTAATTCGAGTTCGTACCATCCTATGGTCACTGCAGCGCACCTTGCTGAGCACGTCCACATCTTGTATGATGCCAGGGTTAGCGCAGAGTATGAAGACTATTTCATTTCTAGTCTCGCCATTCGGGCTCCTCCACGTCCACTTTCGGCTATCTCGCTTGCGGAAGAAGGTATTCATTATCCGCATATTATTCTGTTGCGCAAACTCTGCTAATGACTCTCCCCTGCTATTCCTATAATCTCTGCCATATTCCCCCACTGATTTATCGCCAGCCTGCTTCTTGCATACCCTGGCATTGAAGTCGCCCATCAGTATAGTGTATTTTGTTTTGACTTACCCATCGCTGATTCCACGTCTTCATAGAGGCTGTCGACTTGCTGGTCATCATGACTGGATGCAGGCGCGTAGCCTGTATGTTTATAAGTTTATATGTAGAATCAAATGAGGGGTCCCTACATCTGGAGAGAGCTTACATCAGCCAAGCATATTTCCTGAAAGCTCAATGTCATCTTTAACATCCGTTTTTAATACCATTAACGATATGACATGTGCTACACTCTTTCGTAATCGTCCCTCTGTAAGGCAGCCCTTTTCACTGCGTGTGAGAGAGCACTGCATTGAAATGGATGCCCCACTCCTCTAACATCGCTTAATGCCTCCAGCTAAGCTGCCACCGCATTGGGAGTGGCAGCTGATAAAATGTAACATATTTTCTATAACTTACACAGCATGCTCCAGAAATTGGAATCCGGCTTCATTTCCTGGAACTCCAGTACAAGCACTACTGCACGGAGTTCTACACAGACGCATCGAAGTCACATGACGGGGTGTCCTATACCGCCGTCGGTTCTTCCTTCTTGGAAACCGATGTACCGCATCCGGAAACAAGTATCTTCACGTCTTAGGGCTACGCACTATTGTCGGCTATGAAGCATATAAGGAAATGCAAACGGCACCTCTCACAAATACGTTACGGGTACGTTGAGTATAGAAGATTATATTTACATTATATATACAAAAGCAAAAATCAATTATATATACAAACTCCCTAAGTGTCGTGAGGGCCTTGATGCCATTCTGTAAGCACAAATATCCAGTACTTATTGAACTCTATTCCGTCCTTTGTAAAGCGTATATATCTAGCCAGCATGTTATTATATTGTTACAAAAAGATGAACGAAGAGAAGATCGCGAGACGCTGGCTGCAGCGGGCTGTTGTTGGTCAGCCATCCTAACTGCTCAGACTCATTTGGTATATATATTCTAAATATAATCTTCTATACTAACATCATCCCCGTAACGTATTGGTGAGAGGTGCAGGGTACCACGGCTAAAAACGGAGCTCCGCAGTAGACGTCGCATCACCGTCCTCACCATGAATGACGGTGAGCACTGGGGATCAACGTCATTGCCGCCTCCTACGTCACCGTCACATGCTACGTCGCTGTCGCTTTCGGCTGTCGCTGTGGAACCCAAGGAATCTGGAAGTTTCGGCGGGACTGATGGCGCCGACGTTGAAGAGTGGGTGGCCATGTAAGAACGCTTGAGTGGCATCAACAGATGGGCCCCTACGCTTGTGCTAGCTAAGCTGTTGTTCTACCTAAGAGGCACGTCAAAGGTGTGGTACGAAAACCGCGAAGAGGAGCTAACCAGCTGGGACCAATGCAAAGAGAAATTGAAAAGAGTTGTTTGGCAAACCAGCCGGCCGTAAAATTGCCGCAAAGCAGGAACTGGCCTCCCGTGCCCCATTCCCCATGGAGTCCTATGTCTCGTACATCCAAGACGTGCTGGCACTTTGTCGCAAGGCCGATCACGACATGACAGAAGCTGAAAAGGTCGGGCACGTGCTAAATGGCATTGCTGACGACGCGTTTATTCTGCTCATGTGCAAAAGCTGCTCTACAGTTGATGCAATCATTAAAGAGGGCCGACAACTCGAGCAGGCCCAAAGCCGATGCCTCTTGCAACCATTCGCCAGACTTCCCAATACTGCCGCAACGTCGACGTGTGAGGATCAACCCGCACAGCAGCAAAGGTCGCCATCAGAGGACGTGGTGCGAATCGTTAGACGTGAACTGGATGCTATGGCGCCCGCAGCTTTCTGTTCGCGTAGCCCGTATGCTACCATATATTCAGTTCATCTCGTACAAGCCATCGTTCGCCAGGAACTTGAAAACATTGGTTTACATTCTGCGTGTGCTGTCATCCATCCCAGAGCTAACGAATGCCCTTCTACTATTTTCACTTCCCCCCGATGCTTCTCTCCGCGTTATCGCAACCCGACTTAGTGGAGAACTGCTGACGACCAGCCGATATGCTTCACCTGTCACAGCATTGTCGCCCGATACTGTAGAAACTCGTGGCCCTCAACGCCTCGCTCGCCGACCAATTTGAGCCATTTTGATGCAATGCCCTCAATGTTTCGCCTAGCGCCGAGTCTCGACAACTCTGCTAGGAACACGGGGTATAGCCGCTCACGATCGCCGCCGGGACACCAGTCTCATTCACCGCAAACACGTCACGCATCTTCCCGTTCGCCGCAGCCACGTTGCCTTTCGACTCCTGTGGCTTTTTGCCGCACCCTTGCGGAAAACTAAGAAATGCAGCCCTCGGAGGTAGTGTTGCATTGCCTACTACCGCACCAAATCCTCTGTGTGTGCCCACAAGAAGTGCAATACACATTAAAATAGATGGCGTACCTGTCCAAGGACACCAAATCCTCTGTGTGTGCCCACAAGAAGTGCAATACACATTAAAATAGATGGCGTACCTGTCCAAGGACTCGTCGACACTAGAGCCCACGTACCTGTGATGAGTTCTCGCCTTCGTACAAGCTTAAAAACCTCAGCCGAGCAGCTGCCCGAGTGCTTCGTGTGGTCGACAGCGGCGTGCTGGTTATTCTTGGAATGTGTACTGCGCGCTTAATTATAGCCGGCCGCCCTACTTCTGTTCTCTTTGCTGTGATCGGCAACTGCCCCCACGACGCTATCCTTGGATTGGGCTTTTATCCACTCATTTGGCTCTCGACTGCGCGACCGGCGTTCTTCAGTTGGAAGTGCCTCAACTCGCCGATGCTCCGAGCGCCGCGCCACCGTACTTGTGCTCGCTTCACGATGTGCATCTGTCACCCGAGGCAGTTACTTACGTAACTTTGACCGCTGGGCCACAGGTTCCTGACGGTGAATATGGGCTGAAACCGGAACCGGAACGTTTCTACTCCGCATATGTTGGTCACGGTTACTAATAGCAACGTCGTTCTACCGCTTCTGAATTTCAGCCTGTGCCCTCAAGTGATTCCGGCCGGCTTGTTCTCGGCCAGCGCTTCTAGTCGTTACAAATTTGACAAAGAGAGTCTGAATGCCGAGAGTCGCTTGTTAGCGCTAATTGCAGCTCACTGCTTTGGTTCCTTAACGGATGACTTCGCGAAGATGATTGCACCTCACCTCACCTCTGCACAGGCCACGGACCTACGTCACCTGCTTGAATCGTACAGTGACACCTTTGATTTCGGCGACAGGTCGTTATGGCAAATATCCGTCGTTCAACACCGTACAAACACTGGAAACACGAATCCTATTCGCCGGCGTCCCTGTCAGGTATCGCATGCGGAACGCGGAGTCATCCAATCAGAAGTGGACAAAATGCTCCACAGAGGGGTCATCGAGCCATCAGCCAGCCCTTGGGCTTCGCCTGTCATCCGCGTAAAAAAAGAAAGATGGTACCTGGTGTTTTTGCGTTGATTATCTCCACCTAAACAAGATCACGCGAAAAGATGTCTACGCACTACTACTCATCGATGACGCCTTGGACTGCTTGCACGGAGCTTAAATACTTCTCGTCCATCGATCTTCGATCCGGCTACTGAAAGCTTTCAGTTGACGAAATCCACCGCGAGAAGACGACCTTCATAACGCTGGACGGCTTATATGAGTTCAAAGTCATGCCGTTTGGCCTATGCAATGCTCCTGCGACATTTGAACGTATGATGGACTCTCCTCTGCAAGGCTACAAATGGACCACCTGTCTTTGTTACCTTGACGACGTTATTGTTTTTTTGCCACGTTCGACAGCCACCTTACCCGACTCGCTAGAATTCTTGCGGTCTTCCGAAAAGCCGGCCTTCAACTGAACTCCTCCAAGTGTCAATTCGGGCACCGTCAGATTACCGTGTTGGGACATCGCGTTGACGCATCCGGTGTCCAACCAGATCCGGAAAAAGTTCGCGCCATACGCAGTCTCCCTGTGCCACGTTATACTTCTGGCGTGCACTGGTTCGGCGGCCTGTGTTCTTACTTTCGCCGTTCCGTCAAAAAATTCGCCGTTGCTCGGCCTTTGACAGATCTTCTAAAGAAGAACACGCCATCATTTTCATGGGGCCCGGAGCAGGCTTACGCGTTCGCCGCTCTCATCGGGTTTCTGACCACGCCTCCCATAGTTGCCCACTTTGATCCTTCTGCACCGACCGAAGTCCACACTAATGCAAGCGGCCACGAGATCGGCGTTGTTCTCGCCCAACAGCAGAATGGTGACGAGTGCGTGATAGCTTACGCCAGCCGCCTGCTATCACCTGCCAAGAGAAATTACTCCGTCACCTAGCGGGGATGCGTGGCTTTAGTTTGAGCTGTCGCCAAGTACCGGCGATATTTGTACGGCCGCACGTTTCCGGTCGTTACCGACCACCACGCCCTCTGCTCGCTGTCTTCCCTCCGGGACGCCACAGGACGGCTTGGTCGCTGGGTTTTGCGGCTCCAGGAATTTTCATTTGTTGTCAACTATTAGTCTGGACGTCTGCACAAGGACATTGACTGCCTCTCGCATCACCCCGTGGATCCCCCTGATCCTGTTGCATATGATCCGGTGACCTGCGTGATGGCTTTGACTGACATGACCGACATGCGCGCTGAAGAACAACGCGACGCATCCTTACAGTCCATCATCGCCGGAGTGCAATCTGGCAGCACTGACTGCACGTGCCGCATGTTCGTGCTGCGCGATGGCATCCTGTACAGCCGCAATATCAACCCTGACGGCCCCGAGTTGCTCCTTCTCTTTCCTCGTCATCTGCGATCCGTCGTGCTCGAACAACTTCACGATGCACCGATGGCGGGACACCTTGGAATTTTGCGTACATGTGACCGCGTACGACGCCGGTTCTTCTAGCCGGGTCTCTACTGCTCCGTGCGTCGTTATGTCTCAACTTGTGAATTGAGTCAGCGCCCGAAGCAACCTTGCCTGCCACTTGCCGGCCGACTTAATCCAATTGACCCTCTGAACCATTCGTTCGCGTAGGCCTTGACCTGCTTGGCCCTTTTCCGACGACGGCTAGAGGCAATAAGTCGATCGCCGTCGCTACTGATTACGCGACACGCTACGCGATAACAAAGGCGTTGGCGACTAGTTGCGCAACAGACGTCACCGATTTCCTCCTTCACGACTGCATTCTCCAGCACGGTGCACCTCGACAGTTACTTATAGTCTGCGGCCGCTCGTTCTTGTCTCGAGTTCTAGATGACCTACTCGGCTCTTGTGCTACTGAGCACAAGCTCTCCACCGCCTACCACCTACAAACGAACGGTCTTACGGAACGTCTATACCGAACACTCAGATATGCTGTCGATGTACGTCTCCAACGATCACTGCCACTGGGACGCCAAGCTGGCCTACGTGACATTCGCGTATAACTCGTCCCGACATGACACCGCAGGATGTTCACCCATTTATCTTTTCTATGGTCGCGGCCCCACATTTCCCTTTGACACCATCCCACCTTCTGTTTCCACCTTCCCACGTTTCACCATCCCACCTTCCCACGTTTCTACGGAGTACGCTCGCGAAGTCACCGATCGAGCTCACATGGCGCGCCAACTCACCCGATCTCACTTATTAGCCTCGCAGCATGTGCAAAAAGAAGCGTTACGACCGGTGCCATCGCGATGTTCAATTCGCCCCACGTGTTTGGTCGCTGTCTGGTCACCATATCATCACGTCGGCCTCTACACAGGGCCTTATGAAGTCCTACGTCAAGTTAACGAAGTCAATTACGAGATCGCGCCGTTACAGTTTGATCCATCCTCAAGTCCGCCGCCTGTTGACGTCGTCCACGTTTCGCAATTTTTCGCCTACCATGCGCCAAGACAGCGCTTCACCACCCGGGGGTCCTGTTACGGAAGGATGAATGAAGAGAGGAAGAAGATCGCGAGACGTTGGCTGCTGCGGGTTGTTCGTGGTCAGCAATCTGAACGACTCAAACAAATGTTGTATGTATTATCAATTGTAAACATAATCTTCTATACTCACAACATCCCCGTAATATGCTAGGTGCCTGGCCATAGGGACATCGAGGGTAACGTTCCGGCAAACTAGATGGCCACCTGAATAGAATCGCATGCTGTTAATCCTAGCGCTGCAGTCCCTGTCACAGATCTAGGGTCTTTCTTAGGAAGAAAATTGCAAAAGCACTTGCAGCGCTTGTGGGACGTGGAAACAAATAATAATAATCTGCACGTATAAAGCCACAATTAGGCTTCTGGCCCACTGCAACAAAATCACGTCGAACAGATGTCCTATTCGCTTGTCTCAGCACAGGGCACACATTTGGCACCCATAATTTTTTACTAACTTGAAATGAACCCCCAACCCGTGGTAGATGCGGGGAGAGGCTGATCGTCCTCCACGTCTTCCTGGAGTGTTGGGTAGCCGAATCTGAGAGAAAGAAACATCTTCCCCTGGCATACCAGCAGCACATCCCTCTTCTTCCTGTAATGTTCCTCGGCCAAGGACCACTTTTTGATACCAGTACAGTCCTAGATTTCCTGAAAGATGTTTTGTTACATGTTATTAGCCCCATACATTCGTAGCGCTTCCTCTCTTCAGAGGATGCCGCTGTGATAGTTGTTTCGTATAGCACATCCTTCTAGGCCCCTGTGTTTCAAGGGCTGTGGTGAGGCAGTAGTGCTACAGCCAATTTTAGCATTTCAAATATTTTGTACAACATATCATTCTTTCGCAATGCATCTTAATGCTCATAGTACCCTTGATTTGTCATCACCATAACGTTACTACACATAGATATTACGCACTTTATAGCGACTATTTTTAAGGCCCTTTTACAGCCACGTAAAAGACGTAATAGAGTTCATTAGGTACTCCACTGCAAACTCATTAACACTGGCGTGGCACTCTTTGGCCATACCTGGACCTTGCGCCTCTGCACACCACACATTCGTTCATTAAATACTTTAAACTGGCGTTTAAACCGACACAAAGTTCTTAACGGGTAAGCACAAAAAGCAAGAAATCCGCAGTAAAAACATGTCGTTATTGAATGGTCTGCAACTACTTAAACCCCATGTACAGACGCCCCCACCCACACGCATCGCGCCAAAGAGCTTCGCTCTTCTTCACAAGAACCCTAAGCGTTAGAACTGCTGTGTAGCATCGGCATAGAATAAATGCCTCCGTCCCGTTGTCAGACTAAACGCCACACACAACAGCCGCCTGACATCAGGGAGGAGCTTTGCGCTGATCCTAACACTCTTGCGTGCGTAATCATGCGAACGACAATCAAGATTCCGAGTCGGATATCTCGGAGCACAAATGCACTTCCAACTTCCAACAAATTCTTCCAACTGATACTGTGTAGAAACACGACTGCCTCTAATTTTTCAATGCAAACGTACCCACTTACTGCAGTCAACAAAAGATTAATTATTCAATCTTGGTTAATTGGGCTACTGAAAGCGATAATAATCATCTCACTTGGCCACATAACTTATTTGCCAGGTGGTTTTCGCGTCCTTCCCAGTTCCTAAGTTTAAGAAAACCATAAAGTTTAAAGTCGACATATCGTGGTGATTTCAATTCTACTGGACTGGAAATGCGGGAAAACGATGCCGGTGTATCACAAATATGTGAAAGCGCGTGGCGCTTAGATATTTCGCGGTTGCCTTAGGTTGGCCGTACACGAGCATCCTTTAGTTACTGCGCCAAGCAATGATATTGAGTCGGTAGCGCAGCTGCGTAGCGCAGCTGCCTTGGAGCAAACGGGTGGAAACGCGTCCTCACCTTTGCAGCCCCTAGGCGCAGCCCCCACGCTATTCGCTAGCAAGCCACGCGCGCGCAAGCGCGTGAGAAAACGTGGCGTATCTATCGTGTGTCAGCGATACTGACCAAACGGAAACACGCCTTCCGCGCTTGCGCTCTTCAAAGGCTCACTCGACTAAGAAGCGCTCGCAGAGACCGCAAAAACAAATCTCGGTACGGCGACCCCAGCCGACGCCCTCGATGCATCAACCGTTCGCGAGGCCGGCCACGCGTCTGCGGCAGCCGCGGCGCCCGAGCTCGGGCTCTGTAAAATACAAAAACATTCTCGCTGTCATACCCTCTTATTCGTCACGAAGAACCTCGGTCGGGCACTACTTTGCTTTCATTATCACATGAGCCTACAAGTTTCACGAGTTCAATGCCAGCACGCGACAGCACGCGAGAATGAGCCGTTCTCCCTGCTAAGCTATGCTCTAAGGTGGGACACATAACCTCGTCACGGCAAACAATGCTCAAGACCGTACAATTCTGTATGGAGTGGGGTATGGTCTTCCAGAACGCATACCGAAAAAGCAATTGCTCGAAACTGAGAAACTAGCCGCGCAAGACACCTCGGTATAGCACAAGCTGTTCTGCTCACGATAGGAGGGCGGGATACAGCACGTCGAGCCTTCCTCAATGTCGTGGCTGCCAACGCATGGACGTGTGGGTACTTGCAACGAGCGTCATCGTCATAGCTGTATCGACGGGTGTTTACTCCTAAGTAATAAAATTTGGTTCGCGAGTTTCCTATCTGACTTAGCGTTAGAGCACGTTCTTGCGGCAGATATCGCTACAGTTCCATCCCACTGAAACAATATTCTTTAGCAAACTTCGGTAGCGCTACTTTCATAGTTTTTGTATTGCTTGTTGCCTTACTCGACATGTTCGCCGCCAGAATCTTGTCAGGATGGGTTTGACCGCGCACTTTCTGGAGCGTCGGGCTCTAGATGCAAACTCTATTTCGTGCAAACTTTTGCAGCTGTTGTATATCTCTAATAGCTGTTTTTGCGTGCTAACGAGTAGGCTATCCGTCGGCCATGAAAACATGGCTCTTACGAATAAGACGAGGAGAGCGGGTCCCTGCTATTGCGCTTCCATAATACGAACACCTACACTAAGGCAAGTGCTATAGCACTTAGCCGAATTATTGAGAGCTTGTTCGAACCCCCCTGCGCAAAGAGGAGCTAACTTGGTTAGCAAAACCTAATTATGTGCACGATACTTGCGGCTAGACTACTGTCACTCCACCCGCTACACAGTTCCTACAAAAAGGAATTGCCGCACACTTTTCTATGTCAATCGAGGAAACAGTGCGCACAATATGGAACAGAACACCAATGGGGATGTTGCTTGGACCCCCATAACAATAAAAAGTACGTGGCGTAGCGCAAATAAAACAATTAGCGGAGACCGATGCACATTATAGGTCATTATTCCCCCCCCCCCCCCCCACCGTAGGACCAAGTCTCGCATGAAATATATATTTAGGCAAATACTGACCGACAACATAGCTACTCTGGAGGAACTGAAACTGCTACTCAGCCAAATGCACAAAGGAACCGCGAATGTGGTGGAACGTTCTAAAGACACCCATAGGTGGATCACCATTTCTTCTTTCTTTGGGAGTATGCACCACAAAGCGCTAAACAAGTAGTGTGGCCATCTGAAGGAAAACTTGGGCACCGCTACTATAGAGGCCGGGGAATACGCTGATCACCTCGCTTCTAATAACTGGATGCGGATTTGTGAAGCTGCGGGCAACACCGTGTATAAAAGAAAAATGCGGGGCACTCTTCCGAACCCTCCTGTACCAAACATATAGGATCACTCGGAAGCTCTACAAGTGAAATATCTCAGCGAATGATCTCCCTGTTCCAGTCAAGATTAATTGCTTACAGATTTCTGCGGTCCACGACAGTGGCAGCTTCCGGAGCTAGACCTCGAACCACTCATGGCTACCAGATGGTTTGGCATAGCGAATAAATTCTACAGAAAAAAAAGGAGCATACACCTGTCCCGCGATCACATTTTATTCACGACACGCTGGAAATGCCTGGAGTAACTGCCTCTCAGAGATGGGGCATTAAAGGACCGAATACCTGACCATCCTACGAGACGTGACCTTTCGACAAAGGGAGTAAGGTCACTTTGCGATGTGGTCATCGCTGGCTTATATTTCATCTGCCGAAGTCACAATTGCTTCTTATACTTCGTTAGACTGTAGAAACACAATAACTGTGGAAATGTGCACGCACTTCTTACAATGACATGTCACACTCGCAGAACAATCATGGAAAACCTACTATTTCTATGCAGATACCCCTCGAACAAAAAAAAAACTTGGTAAATAGAGTGCTTAGTTCGTTTCTAAAAGTCACATGACCAACAACACATTGGATATAGCAAACGTAAACAAATGTATGCGCTAACTCAGGTAATGAGACAAATACAAAGGACCTTTGTTTCAGTTTCGTCGTTTACTTATTACGAATTCGTTATTTGCAATGACTATTTCATAATTATAATACTACTTGATTGAATAATCCATTACTCAGTCAAAAGTAAGCCTATACATTTAAAGTAACGCGTCGTATAAGTTACATACACCACAGGAAAAGAAACTAAGAAACTCAAATACAGAACACGAACTTCGACACCTGAGCCGCGCACAAGCAGCACACCTGAAAACAGCAGAAATGTGCCAGGCATATTGGCTGTGGCACTTCTGTAAGATTGGCTAGCGCGTGTCTCTCCTAGTGCCAGAGCTTTCCATGCTTGCCGACTCGCAGCAATCTTTGGCGCGCGCCGGTCCTGGACATACTACGCCCTTATGTAACACAGTATTGATAGTATACTGATCCGCATGTCCCGGCGAATGTTTATTCAAAGTGATACTGCATGAAGCAGTGCAAAACGTACTGTGAATATTATTGCGTCGGCGACGATGCTTCACATCAGAGAACGTGCGCCTGGTTAATTATGAAGGCCTCACGCTCTATGATTCTCTGATGAGGGGCAGCTCATCTGTATAATAGTACCAAGTCTTAATTGACATCCAGCCAGTGGTGAAACGCGAAACGCAGGACTGAAAAAAAATTGGCCGACTATTACGCTTATTGGCAATGCGATCTCTGAGCGCAGCCGCTGCCTTATTTGAACAATAGGCAACCGCATACAGAACGCGGGAGCGCCAAACGGAGGCGGTTCTGCGTTTAGGATTGGACAGCGCACACCGCGATGCACCGCTATTGAGCTGGCGCGCCGCCGTCACGCAATTTTATAGTGGGTCACCGCCGCGGAGAGGGGCAGGGGAGATAAGCAATTATTTAATGTTTCTTCTGATGTGAGATGAGCAAAGGTGTGCAGAACAGGGGTATCGAGTAGAGGTGACACATTCACTCACTCACAGACAAGCCTCATTGTGGCCGCACAAGGTTGGGGTGGGAAGTAGAAGTAAGGGGACGAAAGGCTAAAACTGTCTTTTGAGTCGCCGCAACGGCACTGCGCCAGGTAAGGCGACAAATGCCACTGAGGAACGCGCTCAGCAAATGGGGAAGCGAGAGAGACGACTGAGAGCCGTACAGCCACGCGACGTGAAGACGGCGGAGCTGAGAACCGTGGATCTTGCGCGAGGCGGGAAGGAGCGCCCGCCGCCGGCACCGTGGCGGTGCCACACGAGACGTTCATTTGAGGGATCGCCAGCCGTTTGTGCGCAGGCGCGAGTAATAGCTGGCGCGGAAGAGAAAATATAGGCGCTTTTGCTGCTTGAATATATACGACTCCACCTAGGCAGCACGGAGGAGGTCTCCTAGCGCGTGGCGTAGGCGTTTGCCCCTAGACGTGCCGGCATTGCAAACTGGGTTCGAGTGCGTTTACGCTCGGACGCTGGCTGCCGGTGCGGTAAAAATACCGAAGCAGCGGGCACTGACGCCCCGTTTGGCGACCGCTGTGTCGGACAGAGTGTCTAGCACCTGCGGCGCTCGTGCTAAGTCAGTCGTGTGGGGGATCATAGCTTCATGGCCTTACGGCCATGTAACTTGCAAATAACATCACAGATGTTTCTGTTGGAGCAGTAGCGACTGTAGTAGAGCCCCGGCCACATATATAGAAATTCTAGAAGCAACTGCGGTTGAGCGTGAGTTGCTGAAAGGCCGCTCATGATGATTACTGACTCACCACCTGCGCCGCAGGCGCGAGAAAGACAGTCCGATGTAGCTTCAGAGGCAAAGTTCTGACTGGTGTCGCAGAAGTCGCGCGACGCGGTAGTGCTGAACTTTGCGTCACAAGTTGGCGGCTGGACGTAATTTTATTTACTTAGTTGTGTTTTTTGCTAATTCTAACAACGTGTCATTATTTCGCATTATTGGCGGCGCCTCTAGGACACCAAAGCGGCAATGGGGACACCAAAGCTAGAACCCGGACTGCTCCCTCAGTCGGGGATCGCGAGGCCTGCGCGTGCCAGGGGGAGTTCGCATAAAATATTGTCTGTCCGCGATCGCGGACATCCAATTACGGGCCACTCTGCTGCCCGCCTTGATCCTCCCGCTACCCCTTGGATACCCTGGAGATCCTGCGCCGCCTGCTTTATTATAACCTCAGCTGCTCTCCTGAGGCCTTGTTTGCCGGTTGCATATGCCCTCCTGAAGCAGTGCTTGTAAAGAATCCAATCTTACGTCACGAGGAAAAGAGCAACCCGCAACTTATACAACACCAGTCAGAGCCTTGCCCCCTAGACGCAGCGATCACCAAATGAGGCGCCTGTGCCACTGCCTCACCGCGCGGGCAGCCAGGGGGACAAGCGCATACAACAGCAGCTAAGAAACCGCCTCCGGTGGTGCCTAGGCAGAGTCATCTATTCAAGGAGCGGAAGCCTCCAGATTTTCTTTTTTACGCCCGCTCTTACTCGCGCCTGCGCCCAAACTGCTGGCGATCCGTCTAATTAACGTCTCGTTAGTGCCGCCATGGAATAAAGAACCAGCGTGCTGCGCCAGCGGGAGAGGGACGGCGGAGTGGTCGGTAGCAGCGACAGTGACTGCAACAGCGCTGCGCGTCACGTCGCGCGATCCGATTCGTAGAGGCGTCGCAGCTATCTGAACATCGCCCCCGAAGGATCCATGATCGAGGAGCATGCGTTAGGTGAGAGAACTCCCGTTCTCTCACCTAAGGAGAAAAATTTTGCACAATGTTCTCACATTGTGTTTCTTTTTTTTTTTTTTTAAATAACTACTCTCGAACTCGGACGGCATGGCTCGCGTCTCGTTCGCGTGCGCACCATATGCATTATGCGGCTCACTAATTGTTTTTGGTGAATGTTTAGTAGCCGTAAGGTAGTGGACACTGCCGTGGGAGGGGGGGGGGCAGGGCTTGATGACATTTGTTGCCCAGATGCCGGTGCTACCGCAACGCACTTGGAGCAAAGGTAAGTGCCATGCGATTACCCGTTCTCTTGCTGACACTTGTAAAAACTGGTTGGCATTCGAGTGGTCGATGTGATTTCGAAATTTGAAGGAACACGAAACGGTTGTGGCAGGTCTCGCATTATTCGAAAGATAATTGATTCGTTCGGCCCTTCAACAATTACTACCGTAGTTTCTACGCGTTGCACCGATGTAGAAAGAACGGCGGCACCTTCCACGCACCAGCAATGCATGCACTCAACTAGTGTGGATGTCATCCTGTGATATTTTTATTGATCTCGCGCGTAGGCCTTTTTTCTGCATCTCTATAGGACGACTAGGCTATGCAGCTCTTATTTACCCATGGAATACATGGCTGCATTTCTTAGCTTTCTCACTGCTTGCACTGACCGCGTAGGGGCGTCAGAGGCTTTCATTCGTTGCAGTGAGTTAACCAAAGCGTATTTCCTTCAGCTAGAGCTTCTTAGCAGCTCCTTTGTGAGCCGTGGAGTTAAATCATACATGTGTACGTTGGGAGCGAGCTGGTAAACGAACCCACTTCTGCTGCTGTCGCTTTAACGTCACTTTCAAAATTAAACATATATGACTGTACGAGTCGGCTAACCAAGCTTTCTATACACGTCCATTGCTTTCGTTCTTAGACCATGTGCGTAGCTTTGCGACTGCGATCGACACTGTAAAAACAGCAAGAAGGCAGATGACACAAGTAGTGTGTCTACTTTAATTGTTGTCTCTGCTGTTTTTTCAAGATCAACCAACTCCGTGCACTAAAACATTGTTTTCTTGTTACATGAGGAGCATTTGCTTCTAATTGTGCCAGCGACGTTTTGAATTGACCTCGGCCCAGATCGCTGCATGTGTGCACATTTGTTTGGGTTGTATCAGTGTGCTGCGGTCTTTACAGTTTCTGCTTATTTCGTCTGCCTGCATATTATATTTGTTGTGTTTATCAAGACCTGGCCTGTCTCTGCCTTGTTGAAGACAAATGGACGCAAGTACTGGTTGCTGTTGGTTCTCTCAGTCTGAACCTGGTATGTATATCCATTTGCTGAAAGGGTATGCTGCTGCTTCTAATGCAGGTGCTGCTCGTCTAAAGGTGGATTTAATTAGTAGTGGTTTGAGTGATGTATGACACCAGAGAATTATTGTTCTAGAAAGGTGGCAAATCTTGCCTACAAATTTAAGGTATGGAGATGCTTAGCCATTGAAATGTTCAAGTTGCCACCATGTATTACCCACATTTAAAATTTCAGTTGCAAAAGACATAGTAGAAGAATCCAGAAGATTTCCTGCCAGATGTCTCGAGATAATAAATTGTAGAGAAAGAATTGTATTGTTAGCTGCCAGTGATTGTCGTCAGCTCTAACCCATTTTTCGATACAGCCACAGTTGCTTCGTTGTCTGCTGCCATGATGATGATATGTGGTGTTTAAGGCGCAAGGACCAGCTAGACAGTGGATATCACATCATGGTAGATGTGATATGGCTTAAAAGGGCCTAAAAACTGTCGCTGTAAATGGCGCAAAATATATTGGTACTAAAATGATGAAACTGCTTAGTTAGGGACATGGGCGATGGCAAATGGGTTTCGCTAAGACATGATGCAACAAGACAAAACCAAACATAATAGTGACACTAGAGCTTCAAGAGTGCCCTTGAGTAGAAGGGTTGTTAGTCGTGCGCTAAAAATTACCTGTCCAAGTGATTTTCAGAGTATCTGCTTCAGTTAAAAGCTCAGGTTAAAAAGCGGTTCATTTCTAAGAAAAAGTTCAGGGTGAAGAGGTATATTTTCACTCTATGCAGAAGGGAAATACTTCTCTCTGTTTCTATTCCAGGGCACTGAATAAGAACATGGAGAACTGTCAGACTGTTGCTGCGCTTACTACAAGTTGGAGGATCGCCCCCAGTCAAGAGGTCAGAGTGAGTACCGTATGTGCGTCCTATTCATTATCGGCAAATAAGTGTTTACTTGTACCGTGCTGTTTTCTCACTTATCCAGTTCCCTAGTTTTGGTTTTACCATGTGTAGCTTATTCAATATTGGTGTATCGAGCTGTCCTTGCCAATGACTCATCAGTTTACAATGTAGAAAATACTTTAGGTCTGTGGCAGGCATGGGGACATTACCATCTGTGTTGCAAAAACTCACTGACGTAGCATTTTTGTCAGCAGCTACGTTACCCAGCATAAGACAATCGCTTGGTTGCACATATGCGGAGCATGCAAAATGGAATTGTTATGTTCTCGTAAACTTATTAGTGCTCCCATGACACTTAATGAGTCTGTGAAAAAACAGCCTTAGCGACATTTGTGAGCCTTATTTGTTTTATAGCCGAAAATATAGCGTATGCTTCCGCTGTAAAGATTCTTGTGTGTGGATTTAGTGCCCCAGATGTTGAATATGAGGGCCCGAGAGCTGCGTAAGCAACACGAGCAGGAGTCTTCGAAGCATGTATGTAGAATTCAGGACAGGAGTACTTCTCTTTAAGTTCAAGAAAATGTGATTGTATGTGAGCCTCAGGTGCTCGTTTCAATATTTCCAAGAAAGAGACGTCAAATTGGATAGTTTGCCACTCCCAAGGCGGTGGAAGCCGAGTAGGAGTCCATAGGATATTCTCCAAAAGAGGGACGTCTGTTTCTTCTGACAGTGCTTCCAATCGGAGGGACAGAGAGGAGGCCTGGTGGCTGGGCGGTTAAAGAATAACCTGGCAGTGGGTCAGTCGCAAGTTGTAAAAGGACATGGATGCTGAATATCTTATTGAACTTTTAGGGCGTAAGAGAAAGTTAAATATGTTCTTTGTAGATGTAGAGACCATTCGTTGGATTCAACGTACAGGCTCTCAACAGCACTAGGCCTGAAAGCACCCAAGTGGTGAATCGAATCTACCATCTTCAAGGCACCAGGCGTAGCAGGGCTACATACTATAACACAATAGTCAAGGCGTGACCTTATGAGACTATTATACAAGCTCAACAGGCACCTTCGCTAACTTCCCCAGGATTTGCGGGAAAAAGAGCTTCAGAAGATTCATTGTCTTCATGCACTTCCCCTTCAGATATTGCAAGTGTGGCATAAATGTTAATTTAGAGTCTAAAATCATGCCCAAAAATTTAAGTTGATGGCTCACGGGGAGCTGTTGTCGATTACGGTAAATAGCGGGATCAGGTAATATACCTCTCTTGTTCGAGAAGAGAACACACGTGCTTTCTTGCGGGTTTAGTTTCAACCCATTCTCGTCAGCCCACTTTGACAAATTCTTTAGCCCAAGCTGTACAAGTCGCTCACAGATGGAAATACTGGATGGTTGAAAACCTATTTGTATGCCATCCATATACAGAGAATGAAACATTGTACGTGGTATGATAGCAAAAGCGAGTTCATTTTTACAACGAATAGAGTGCAGCTAAGCACACCACCTTGTGGTACACCAATTTCCTGTGTAAATAGACGAGATAGCACATTACCAACTCTGACGTAGAACGTGCGGTTAGACGAATAACTTTGGATGAGATTCAACAAATTGCCTCGCACTCCCATTTGAGCCAGGTGACTGAGAATTCCGGAACGCCACGTGGTGTCATAAGCCTTCTCCATGTCAATAAATACTGACAAAAAGAACTGCTTATGCACAAAGGCATCGCGAATATGCGTCTCGATGCGGACAAGGGGATCAGTTGTGGATCTACCTTCCCTGAAACCACATTGTAGGATATCTCAGAGTTTGTTACTTTCACGAAAATGAAGGTGACGCTGGTTAACTATTTTCTCAAACAGTTTAAATAGGCAACTTGTCAAGGCTATAGGCCGATAGCTGTTGAACGAAGTTGGGTCCTTGCCGTCTTTTATTATTGGAATAATTATTGCTTCCTTCCAGGCGGATGTAATGCAGCCGGCAGAGAACATAGTCAAAAAGTGACAATAGTGTTTTGTGGGTTTCAGGGTGAAGGTGTTTGATCATTTTGTACAATATTCTGTCACTTCTGGAGTGGACTTGTTACAGCCATTTAGCGCAGCCTGAAATTTTGCCATGTTATATGGATGGTTGTTAAGTTGATAACTATTTCTTTTCCGATCCAGAGGCAGTCGCTCCACTTGTTGCCGTATCTTAGAAATATATCTGAGTAGTGGATGAACTAGGAATATTTTCAATATGTACCCCTAGAAAATCAGCTTGGTCAATAAGTGTATTTTTGCCAGCTTTAACTTTGGGCATGGTGGCGCGTTCTTCTAACTTCGGACTTTATTTTCCTGAAGCTGATGAAGTTATCTGTAGTTCGACAGTCGCGAGGGCGATTCCATGCCTTATTTTGTTTTTTGTGGGCTTCCTTACACAGCTCATTCCACCAAGGAGTATGTTGTTTAGAGGGCGATCCATTCATTTCAGGGATACATATTGATGCAGCATCAGTTATATATGCTGTCAAATATGACGTTGCATCATAGATTGAAAGAGCACAGATGTAATCCCACGTCAAATGTGTCAGCTCTCTGTGTCGTTTCCAGTCAGCACAGTCGACATTCCGACAGGGCAGATGTGGAGAAGACTATAGTCTTTGTTACTTTTAAGACAATTGGGAAATGGTCACTCCCATATGGATTTTTGATCGCATTCTCCTCCAGGTATGGCACGAGTGTACTTGATGTTATACTTAAATCTATAGATGAGAACGTTTTGTTTGCCACGCTGTAGAATGTGGGTTCTTTCTTGTTTAGTAAGCATGCACTTGTGGGTAAAAGGAAGTTTTCTAATAAGCGCCCTCTCCTATCACAACGAGAATCTCCCCAGAGGCTGTTATGTGCATTTAAATCGTCTACTACAATGTAAGTTTCGGGGAGTTCTGCGATAAAGCTTTGGAACTCTGTTCCGAAAAGCTGATGGCTGGGAGGGATGTACAAAGAGCTAACTGTAACAAGCTTATTAAACAGCACGGCTGTGATTCCGGCTGCCTAAAGGGGCGTTTGCGGACGTAAATGCTGGCAGACGATGCCCTTATCAACTATTACAGCAACACCACCTGACGAGGCGAAAGCGTCACTCCGATCGTTGTGGTAAATAGCATATTGTCTGAAAAAATTAGTGTTTGAAGGATTGAGGTGTGTCCCTTGCAAACACAGCAGCCTTGGAATAAACTTGTGAAGGAGTTCCTTAATGTCATCAAGAATGTGTATTACACCTCTCACGTTCCAATGCATTATCTGTCTGGCCACATTGGAAGTGTTTTGTGGTGTGTGTCACGAGACTTTCCAGGCTCCGTGATACGGGATTTTTCTTTTTTGTTGGCGCGCTCCACGGAGCTAAGCCGTTCCTTCGGCGTCTGAGACGCCGGAGTAGTGTTTGTTACATCCATTACATCTCCAGAGCCGCTGGATGCCGCCCACTCTGGGGTTTTTCGGGCCTGTCTGCACGAGCAGTGGCCCTGTGACCGGCAGGCCCGGAGGTCCGCTGGCTCTTCGTGCAGGGGCCAGAACAGCAGTGACTGCTCCTGCCAGAGGGGCTGATGGCGTAACCGCCCTCACACTCCGTGTGACTCACGCGGCCGCCGGAGGATGTGGCGCTGCCCCCCTTGTCATCCTTGTCATCGCGCCTTAACTTAATTCATTGTACCTTTACGCCGTTTTGGTCTCGCCATCCATCCAACAGCTCGCTTTCACTCAGTATAAGGAGGTCGTCATCAGAAATGGCACCATGCACCGTGATCATTCATCGGTGGAGGCCTACAGACAGGAATGTCACCAAACGCAACAAGTTTTCTCAGTTTGCTGTACTGATGCTTGTCACGCACTTCCAGAAGAATGTCGCCGCTTCCCATCTTAGTTACTTTGTAACCAGATCCAATTGCTTCTGTGAGACATTTTGCGAAACAAATGGGGTTATTGTACGGAGTGTCTTGGTTTCATGTTGAGTATGTATTACGTGATACTTAGGAAATACTTCTTTTGATTTCATCAGAAAGTTGAACGTTTCATCGGTGCGCCCCCTCTTCTCGGAACGATAAGGGAGTGGGGGAAAACTAGCTGCCATATGCAGCATTACTGTATTCGGCAGGAATGTCCGCAGCCCACCTCGGAGCCCAACATGGGGACGTCACAGGATTAGAAAAATTCTATTCTGCGTTCGCCAGCGGTACGTTCCCACTATAACTTTGTCATGAGGCGTTATAGTTCAATTGATTAAACGCTCAGATAGCAGATCACGTAGCGAGACGACACAGAGCTTCGGCAACACAGGCGGAAGGCTTCCAACCACTCGTCGCCGTCTTTCTCGAAGCAGTGCCTGCTGCTCGTTCTTCTCTAGTACAATTACCTCCCCGGAGTAGAGGAGCCGTTTTGGCAACCTACGGGCAAGATAGCACAGGTGGATCAAAGTACGGCTTGAGCCGCTGAACGTGCATGATTTCGCGCCCTCGGCGGCGCTTATCGGAAGCCGGCTCAAGGGGTTCTACCAAATAGTTCACAGGAGACGTTTCACTGACGACACGGTAGGGACCCTGGTACTTGGAAACAAGCTTGGGTGAAAGTCCAGGGCTGGTAGCGGGAACCCAAAGCCAGACTAGTGAGTCAGGGGCATAGGGTGCCGGAGAAGAGGGAATATCCCGAAGGTGCTTCTGTCGCTGCTGATCTTCCGAAGTAAATGTGCGGGCGAGCTTTCGGCACACTTCCGCGTCTGCAGTAGCTTCAGACAGGGTAGCAGCCTCTGTTGTGTCAGAGCGATACGGAAGCATGGTGTCCATTGTGCAGGAGGGCTCGCGTCCCTAAAGAAGAAAGAACGGGGAACATCCTGTAGTGGTGTGACGGTGTAGTGGTGTGGAAAATCCTGTGTGGTGGTATTATAAGCGTAGGTCACGAAGGGTAGAATTCGGTCCAAGCCGGTTTGGTCCGATGCGACGTACATGGCTAACATATCGCCATGAGTGCGGTTAAAGCGCTGAGTCATGTCATTAATTTGCGGGTGGTATGCAGTAGTAGCACGGTGAATTACGTTGCATTCCTTCATCAGGGTTTCTATAACATCAGACAGAAAGACGCGGCCTCTGTCGCGCAGCAACTCTCTTGGGGCTCCATGGCAGAAGGAACCCGGCCACATGCCGCGAAGATACACTGGGTAGAGGTGATGTTTCCGCGTGACGCGTGAGATGGTCTATCGTCACTATCACACAGCGGTTGCCATCTGAAGTACTCGGAAAGGGCCCATAAAGATCAACTCCGACCCTGTCAAATGCCCGTGCTGCACAAGGCAATGGTTGCAGTGGAGCAGCTAAGGCGTGAGGGGTATTTTTGCGGCGTTGCCAAGCGAGGCAGGAGCAGACACATGGGCGGACCAATCGGTACATCTCGTGCCAGTAATAACAAATTTGCAGGTGCGCGTATGTTTTTAGTACTCCTGCATGTGCTCATCGCGGGTCATCGTGAAACGCTGCACATATATCAGAACGCAGATGCCGAGGAATCACGAGTAACCATTTGCGCCCGTCCGAGAGATAGTTAGGGTGGTACAGGGGCTCGTCACGAAGAGCGAAGTGGTGTGCTTGGCGACGCAATGCACGGCCAGTAGAAGGCGCTGATGGTTCTGACAGAAAAGCCAGCATAGCAACCATCCATGGACCCTTCTGCTGCTCCTAAAGCATATTTGTGGCGGTGAGGGAGGACTCGCATATTCATACTTTCTGATAATTGGGCTGGCCTGATACTGGGGAGCGAGACAAGGCATCCGCGTCCGAATGTTTACGGCCTGCGCGGTACAGCACTCGAATATCATACTCTTGGAGGCGAAGCGCCCATCGAGCGAGGCGACCTGAACGATCTTTCACGGACGACAGCCAGCTGAGTTCATTGTGGTCCGTGATGAAGTCGAACGGGCGGCCGTAGAGGTAAGGACGAAACTTAGTTATGGGCCAAATGATAGCCAGGCATTCTTTTTCTGCAGTAGAATAGTTTGCTTCCGCTTTCGTGAGTGCGCTGCAACAACGCATTCAGCGAAGCCAGTCTTTCGTTATGCAAAAACAGCGACAATGCCGATGCCACTGGCATCCGTGTGTATTTCTGTCGGTGCGCTTGGGTCAAAAGGTCGAAGTATGGGGGATGAGGTTAGAAGACGGCGCAGCGTCAGGAATGCGGCATCGCAAACTGGCGGCCACGCCAAGAGGCCATGGTTACGCACGAGAAGCTGCGTCAAAGGTGCTATTATGGTGGTGAAGTTGCGGGTGAAACGTCGAAAATAGGAACATAATCCGATGAAGCTGCAGAGTTCTTTTGTGGTCTTTGGTCGTGGAAATTCGGCAACAGCTTGGAGTTCTGGGAGCACGCCATCTTTCAAAACAACGTGGCCATGAATGACTAGCTACCGGGCGGTGAAGCGACACTTCTTGAAGTTGAGCTGGAATCCAGCATCGGCAAGGCAAGTGAGCACGCGTTTGGACCGGAACAGGTGACAAGAAAAGTCCGGGGAAAAGATGACAATGTCATCGAGATAGCAAAGGCATGTCTGCCAGTTGAGGTCCCGGAGGATGTTATCCATCATCCTTTCAAAAGTTGCAGGGGCATTACAGAGGCCAAAGGGCTTCACGGTGAATACCTATAAGCCGTCAAGCTTAACAAATGCCATTTTCGGACGGTCTGCATCAGGCACGGGGATCTGCCAATAACCGGATCGTAAGTCTGAGGACGAAAAGAATTCAGCGCCGTGGAGGCATCGTCGATACGGGGAAGAGGATATACATCTTTCCGGGTTATCTTGTTTGAGTCAGCGATAGTCGACACAAAAACGAATTGTCCCATCTTTCTTTTTGACCAGCACTACTGGAGAAGCCTAAGAACTGTGTGATGGCTGTATCACGCAGCGTCGGAGCATGTCTACTACGTGCTCATCGATGACACGGTGCTCCGTCGCGGACACATGGTATGGACGTTGACGTAGAGGCGCGTGGCTGCCGGTGTCCATGTGATGAACGACCGTGGAGTTACGTCCTAAACATTGTTTTTTGAGGTCGAAAGAAGTTCGAAATTGGTAAAGGAGGTCGACGATCTGCGTGCGCTGACTCGGAATGAGGTTGGGATCAATAGGCGGAGTAAACAGTTGGTCACATGCAGGCGGAAGCGCAGAGACAGGGAGAGTCATGGCGTCAACGTGAAGAGTAGTCCAGTCATCAGGCACATCGTAGACAGAGCTCGTGTCGAATTCATCTGCGAAATCGAGGCACTCGCCATGATGTGAGCTTGATGAAAAAGGATTCGAAACGCAAAGTGCGCTGGAGCCCTGGCGAAATGGAAGGGCAAAGGGAAGCAAGAAGGGATGACGGCGTGCAGCAAGTCAAGATGGCGTGAAAAGAAATGTGGAATTGTAGAAAGCAGCACAGTAAACGGGTACAAGGGCGTAAGAGAAAGGAGGGATATTAGTGGCGGTGGCGATGAACACCCCAGCAGAGGGTGGAGGAAAATTTTCCGAAAGACTGCCGCAAAATGGAGTCAGCGCAAGTTCTGCACGTGCTGTAGGGGTTGTGGGTCGTAGGGAGGAACTTGGGGGGACAGGACTAGGCGAGCAGGATTTATTTACAGATATTTACATTAAACGAAGAGATACATTCGACAGTCTAGCGTGGCTCCCAAATGGAGCACACAAAACGAAGCATACAGCATGTGAGTACGAAGCTCCAAACACACAGCTTGTCCAGCACGAGCACACAGTTCACGAGCACGATCACAGAGCACACTGCTCACGAGCACACCTTAGCAGCCGGCAAACAGCTGCTTATAAACACTCCGTCCTCCCCAGATACCTAGGTGAAGGAAAACGGCAGTTCACCGTCAATTCATAGCGTCCAATGTCAGTATCATTGACCCACCTTTTTGGAGGAGGAGCGCTCACACAAACACGTACGCGTTGGTTTCGCTACCACCACCGAGGTGAGACGGGCTTCGCAGAACTCGGGGCTTACGTCTTGAAAGGTGCGGGGGACGGTGCCGCCAAATACGTTCCCTCGGGAACTCCCCCGCTCATGGCAGACAAGGTCAGCGGTGGCGGGTTCAGTAACAAAGCCTGGTTCGTCGAGCTCATCTCGGCCATTCCACGACGGAGAGTCGCTGACGCGGCGTATTGTCCTCCGCACACAGTAGATTTAGTGGCGCCGTATGGCTAGAGGATGACGGTGGCTTTCTAGAAAATGCCGACGCCGCTGTCGCACCTGGCTTGCAAAACTTTGTCGGCACCTCAGCAGGCCGTTCTTTACAGGGAACAATCAATGACTGCGTCATGAGATGAGAGGAAGTCCTATCCTAGAATGATGGCATTCAATGTGGTATAAACTGTCTTGTATGGCGACAGGGATGGTACATGTTCCTAAGGCCTCAATTGGTTCAGCGCTTGCTGTGCGTAGCGAAATGGCAGAAAACGGCGTCGCGACTTTTTGGAGCGTACGGCGAAGCTGGTCGGCAATCACGGACACTGCGGCACCCATGTCGACAAGCGCGTGAACGGCGATAGCTTCCGCAAAAGCTTGAATGACGTTTTTAGGGAATAAATGAGGGCTTGAGCAGTTCGAAGAGATCGCTGTTCTTGCCTTCGGAACTGAGCCTTTTTGTTTTCCTCCACAGCTGGAGGGCGCTGGAAGTTGGGGGACAGGGAATGTCGACGGGGAGATGGAGACCGACGAGTGTTGAAGCTTTGGGGAATAGGAGATGAAGGAGCGAAGTGCGGAACTGGTGGTGAATAGCGGGACTGGGAGTCAGGAGCATTCCCTTGAGGTCTCGCAGTATCGGAGGGATACCAACCTCGCCGGCGGCAGAACCGTGCCACGTGGCCAGCAAAGCCACACGCGAAGCAAATTGGCCGATTGTCTTGGGTACGCCACGGATTATCAACAGGGGGCCTAGGTAGCGGTGCACAGTTCGGAGCTGGGCGAAGGGGCTGTGAAGCCGCGCAGAAGCCGCAACTGGGCAAGTAGTTCGCAGCTGCAGAAGGCGAGGCGTAGAAGCCGCTTATGGGCGTGTAATGCGCAACTTCAGGCGGAGGCCTTGGCCTGCGGACGATGGCAGCGTTAGTGAGCGGAACCGTCGGTGAACGTGGATGATTAGCGAGAAGTAGTGCGTCGCTGACTTGTTCATGGATGACGCGTCGCAGTTCCGGGGAGAAAGAGGATTCAGACTACTGGGTAGCAGGCAGCAGTGACAGTTGGCGCGCGACTTCTTAGCAAACGAATTGCTTGAGTTGGTCGACGAACAAAGAGTGGGCGGGAGCAGCACTGGAACCATGTCGTCCGGCGCGGCAGCTCGGCGCGTGGTAAGGCGTTGTTTGCGGAGCTCATCGTAGCTCTGGCTCAGTGTAATGGCCTCATCAATCGTTTGAGGATTTTTCGCCAAGAGCATTTGGAAGGCGTCATCCTCTATGCCCTTGATGACATTCTTGATCTTTTCAGAGGCGGGCATGGCGGGTATAATGCGCCGGCAAAAGTCAACTACGTCTTTAGCGTAGCTGGTGAAGTTTTCACCCTTTTGCTGAGCGCGACCACACAAGCGTTGTTCTGCGCGAAGCTTGCGAACAGCAGGGCGACCGAAGATTTGTTTCAAACAATGAGTAATTGCTGTCCAGGTGGAAAGGTTGGATTCATGGTTCCAGAACCAGAGATTAGCGACTCCAGAAAGATAGATGACGTTAGTCAGTTTAGCTTTGTCATCCCACTTGTTATGCGCACTCACGCGATCGTATGACGAGAGCCAGTCCTCCATGTCATGGTCGTCGTTGCCGCTGAAGACCGGAGGATCTCGTTGGCGTAGAGCACCGGGGCAGACGACAGGCGATGCCAGAGGAGGATCGGGCTGTGCGGCGTCCTGAGGCATGGCAGAAACGGTAGGGAGCGTCCGGCTGCGGAGTTCCAGGTTTGTGAAAGGCCCAGCACGTCCACCAAATGTCAAGAGGCGTTATAGTTCAATTGATTAAACGCACAGATAGCAGAGCACATAGCGAGAGAACACAGAACTTCGGCAACACAGACACAAGGCTTCCAACCACTCACTGTCGCTGTCTTTCTCGAAGCAGTGCCTGCTGCTCGTTCTTCTCCAGTACACGTTATATATATATATATATATATATATATATATATATATATATATATATATATATATATATATATATATATATATATATATATATATACCCAAGACTGGATATATTACACAAGGTCAACCCTTGCCGCCCAGAAAATAGGAAGTTAAATGAACAGAAGACAGGAAAGATGAAAAAGTGGGAGAGAAAGACGAAGATTGGAGAGGAGGACAGAAAAAGGCGACTCCCCATTGCCTCCAGGTGGGTCAGTCTGGATGTGCTGTCTATGTGAAGCAGAGGCCGAAGAGGCCATCACATGCTTCTCTAAACAAACAAAAAAAAAAAACGAACCGTGCGATTTCATTGACTTTTCAAGCTCGTAAGATACAAATGTCTCTTTGGCTGCCTTGGTGCCTCATGGTAGGAAATGAGTTTATGGACGAATCGCCTCCTTCTAAGATCATGTGCCATGTAATGTGGTTGTTTTAAAGGATACTTCACATCTGCCATCATCACTGAGTACTGCTGTCTGGCACTCCGAGGACTATGCTTGGCACACAGGCGCAACTACCCAAGAATATTGACGCGTGTACTTATCTTTACCGGGCGACCACGTTTCGCCGCCTAACAAATGTAATCGCACAGCGCGGGATGCGCCTGCATGTATCCGAAGTTTCTCAATGTTATCGATGCTTCTATCCGGCTGTCTGTTGTCGCCGAGTCTTGTGTTATCTGATTTCATCGCGTGACGCGAATGGTGTATAACTTTGTGGAAGGCACGCGGGTCCGAACGATTAGTCTGGAACATTCGACGACTGCTGTATAAAAGCCGACGCGCTTGACCCGCTGATCATATTTCCGACGATCGCCGACCGTGTTCGCCGCTATCGTTGTGCTATAAGTGTAGCTTGTTTTTGTGGGCACAGGTTCGCCCAATAAAAGCTAATTTTGTGTTCCAATGTATTGCTGCTGTTTTCACCGTCACTACCACGTGACAATATGGACATTGGGGCAGCCGCCACTGTAGCATCGCAAGCACAAGGCAGAAGACCTAGGTTCAGCTTCGTGGTCTCTTAATGCAAAACATTATCATGATCTATCTCCGGGTTTCTTCGTACATATGGCCAGGTAGCCTTAATAATTATTAGTGACATACCTGATGGTGGAACAAGATTAATCTCACTTGTCCTCTCTTAGCAGCTAATGCTTTCAGAGTGACACAGAGTTTGCGATTCACCCATTTCAGCTCAGATGCAACATAAAGCAGGTGTTGTGTCTACTTCGGTGAGGCGTTGTGCGTGCAATTGTTTTGGGTTCTCTATGTTGATGTATTGTGCTTTGTATTCCATGTAGTGTTCGGCTTTAACTCAATCGCAGCTTCAATGTTGTGCCCAGGAAACCAGTTGTAGGTCGGTGCTGAAGTGACGTTTGCTCGTTCTTCTTCATTCTCAAGTAACGTGAAGCTCGTTCTTCTTCATTCTCTTTTGCATACAACAGGCAGTGTCTCCAGTTTAGTGCCATGAACCTGTGCGGGGCATTTCATTGTTCTTATTCTGCTGATGTGTCATGTCTTGTGCATAGGGGAAAAGCCAGTACTCCTCACCATGGTTGTCAGCGCCGCTGAATACAGAAAGTGAGAGAGGCATAAAGGAAAGATGCCTCGACCTGCACCACTAATGTATCGCAGGTGAGCCGCTGAGTAGAGTGCAGTCTCGGTGCCTTGACGCGGCATGAGGGGTGGCATCTGGGGTGAGGTAGCATCTTGCTGTCCCTTGTCATCAGGCATAGCCAAGGCTGGAGATATCGTCCTCATACAAAGTTCCATGTTGAAAAGTACAACGAGCACCCCCACTGAGCACGAATTTAGCTCTAGGCATGATTAATGCCAGGAATACAGATTCCGGAAATGGCCGAGCAGAGTGAGCACGAGCACCAACAACCATCTTCTTTTACATCCTTTGTTGGCGTATTGACTTTGTCACTACATAGAAATTAATTAGTAATTAGTTTGCTAAGCATTCCACAACTGAGAACTCGCTCGAGCATAGAAAAAACACGACTATAGGTACCTCATGCTTCGCATATTTAAGTGACATTTTCGATGTATCAAATAACGCATAGCACAAATGATACCTTGGGTATTGAAACCCTGCAACGTGCGCATTAAGTGCGTTTTCGCTTCTTCTTTTCAGCTGATCGAGATTTCTCATTAGGTTGCCTTAAATGTGTTAGCTCAGTGTATCTTCCTTCCAAAGTTAAGACACTATAGATGTTCAGGTTATGTTTGACGATGAGTGAATGTTCTTGTGGCTATGTTGTGTGATGCTTTAGGACACACATGGTGCTCATTTCTGAATTATTGTAACTATATTTTTTCACAAATGGTTTTAGTAACATAAGTGCACAGGCAATGCAAAATGAGGCGTAGCATATGCTTCGCCTCGGGCATGTTCTTGATCACCGATGGTATATAATACAGTGATGCAGACGAAGCATTACAAATAATTGTTGTTCCGTCTCTTGCTTGCAGGCTGCTGTGTTTCAACTAAATCTGCGCTTCCTGTGTCCAGTGGCCTTGTCGCTAAATTTGTGCTTGCCAATTTCTGTTATAACTACAACCCACCAATGTGAAAACGTGATGCCTCGCCTCTTTTCCTTGTCCTCCTGGCCTTTCACTCTGCTGCAAGCTTTTAGTTTTCAATGCTTCAATGAATAATACAAAAATTGATGCTACCATATTATGTGATGGCTGCCATGATGTCAATAATTTAGGTGTACCTGAAACTAAATAAAAAAAAAAACAAATAGGCATGTGTGAGTAGGAATAACTGTTCCTTGTGACCAAATTTGCTCAATGCTAAACTTGAGGTCGATATTTGAAGGAAATTGATAGTCTGAGACCTTTTTCAGGCTCTCGTGACTGTATATGAGACCTAATAGACAGTCATGGAAGTTGCACAAAAAGGAGTGCCTTTCTCTTGGAGAACTGTTTTTATCACAAGTATGCTACACAGCTCCAGGTGTGCTATGCGCAAGCATAACTTCATGTACATTAAAATGATTTCACATCTATTAGTGAACTTCTCAAGCCACTTCACAAATGCAAGCTGAATCTTACGTAGGCTTTTTCAAGGTCACGACTTCTATTTTGTGGATGACTGAGAACGCATCCTATGACTGAAGTTTGAGCATTTTGTGCCCACCCTTTTGTAAGGCTTTTTATGAGCACTCAGTAGGAGACACTTCTCCAAGCTTCTTGGCATGATTTTCAGGGATACTAGAAGCAACACTTATTGAGTTGTATAATACTAATTGTTCGTATTTTCTCTAATATACTGTGGTTACAAAAACGTCGTACTGTTTAAGAGGTGTTGAGAATAAAAAGCTACCTAGTAGCCGTAGTATAATGTAGAAATGGGCATTTGGCCGTCTGAAAAGTGAAAAAAAAATTGTGGTCGCGACATTCTCCTTTTTAGCTGCTCATAAAATCGTTGAAGTGCTTACAAGCAGCCTCTACGTTGTCTATTAAAACATACTCCATTGTGCTGCAGCATTATGCGTATTAGCTTTGCGTGGAAGTCACAGCTGTTGCAATGTGCTGCACTGCAATGCAGCTTGGTTATGTGGAAAAGCGCCGTTGTTGCACTGCTCTTTACTGTTATGCAAGCAATGCTCTTTACCGTTATGCACTTCAACCTTCTGGAAAAGCCATTTCGGTTGCAATGTGCTGCACCTGAAAACATTACAGGTATGTGGATATGCATACTTGCATGTGCTAGTATTGGGCATATTTAATGTAAAGGATCCTTTCTTCATAAGCACTTTGCAGTAATGAACCTTACGTCCCGGCTAGTTTCGGTATTCTGCACTGAAAACAACAATGTATGACAATGAGCCTGAAGCTGTCTCCCAGCATAACAACCCAACTCTCTAACCACTTGGCCACTGTCGTGCACGTACTTATCGCTCGCCAATTCATAGCTGGGTGTATGGGTAGTGGCACGTGTATTGTGTACGGGATAGTGGCACGTGTATTACGGTGCATAATATCTGTCGGAGCATGTGCGCATATACAAGTTGCTTATCAAAGTGAGAGCATGTTTGTCTCTCCCATTCTTCCTTTGTAGCAGGTGCTTTGTTAAAATGCACCTTTGGGATTCGCTCAAATTTTTAAGTCCCCTCACTGTAGCAGCTAGTACAACATGGGCACTGTACACTGTACTACATTTATGCTATAATGTTTCTTCACTGGAGCAGAAAAATGAATCGTGTAGATCCAACGTACACGTTAAAATCAACGTAAAGCGTTTGATCGCAATCAATGAAACATGCATATCTAATGAATAGTTGCAATGGAAATGATGGAAAGCGCATTGACCTTGGTGAGCTAGAAGTAGCAGATATCACAAGCATGTTATGTAGGGAAGCCACCTCATCGCCTGTGGCTGTTGTCTGTGCAGTGAGGATGAAGGTGATATGTGCTTGTTCAGTGGAGAACGTTGACAACAGATGTGTGTACAGAGACCTGTGACACTAATCTAAGGATTGTAAGGATATAAGGATTGTATACTCCGTGTCGCAGCGACACATACCCATTCTAGAAGATGGGCCAAGAATAGGCAGATGCCCATTTGCGCATACCGCATAAGCCAGGTGTTCCACTCGGCAAAACATCAGCCACCACAAAGTGGCAGGAAAGAGGCAAAGAAACCATGCCTTTGCCTTCGTACTCTCCTCACAAAGCTTCTCATACATGTTATCACTCGCCATACACCAACACATTGGTCAACACTGCAATGTCTGACAGAACGCAAACCAATGCTACATAGCTATTTACCTGCAAAATGCTTCCTGTGAAATAAATCTCAACAGTGTTTGGGATCAACATATATTTTTTTTAATTTCTCAGGCATGTGGTGCTGGAGGCCAGTGCATTAGACAGGAATCCTGCTACATGACAACAATGTTCAGAACGTAGTACGATGTACTCTCCGTGGTTGCAAGTTGTAGATTAGTATTAGTAGATTAGTTGGACATTATGTTAGTAGTTAAAATATTCTGTCTACCTTCACCAAGAATCCCAGCTGTACACTGAAGTAAAGCATGTTTTTGGGCTATTCAGTTCATACATTCAGCAATATTTTAAACTGCGCAACGAAGGCAGCACGTGACGAGAAACACAGACGAACACAAAGTGCAGAATTTCGACTGGTTTCGTTTGATGATGACAGATAACTTATAAGGTTATTCAAAGCAGTAAAACAAGGAACAGTCGCAAAGAAATCGTGCACGAGGCAGCGGCAACAGTATCAAGGCCACGTGTGCATTAAGTGCACAGTAGAGTCCAAATGTGCCCATCTAAGAATTCTAGTTCTTTCTTTGATAGGGATAATGGTGAGCTAACGCAGCTGTCACCGCTTTTAGCAATGTGGAATGCCTTGATGGCTTCTCTTCCTGTTTTTGATCTTGCCCTCAAAAGAAAGCTAGTCTGTTTCAAATAAGGCAAGCAGCTTTTGCTGTAGCAGCTCTTGCACTGCAAAAGGAGGTTCTCAAGGAAAGAAATAAAATTCTTAGAAGGGCCCATTATGACTCTCCTGCACTCTCAATGCAAACATGGCCTTGCTATTTGTTGTCGCTGCCTCGTACACGAATTCTTTAAGATTGCTTCTTGTTTTGCAATTTTGAACTACCTTATCAATTCCCTGCCTTCACGAAATAAAACCAGTTGAAAGTCTCCATTTTTTGTCTGCGTCTGTTTCAATTCACGTCCTGTCTTCTTCGTGCAGTTTACAATTTTGCATAACTAGCTGTATAGCTTGTGCATACGATGAGTAATTAATATTATGATGACTGCAGCACAACAGTGTTCTAGTGGCATAGTGCTGACCCTTGTATGGAGGAGGAACTAAGTTAAAAACCTTGACGTGGCATATATTGCGCAATCTACCCTTATTCCTCGGTTTCCTGCAGCTGTAGAGCACTTCACCACTAAAGAAGTAAGACATGCTGTATATTGGAGAGTGCCAGGAATGGCAAGATTGAGAGAGGCTGCCAGTGGTAGTTCACTGTGCCAGGTGATACCTCAAATGCGTCCACATATTTCTATATTTCAGTATATAAAGCTTTGTAGAATGAGGAACTTTTGAAAAGTCAAGTTGTTACGCACAAAAGAAAACTACCACTAATTAGAGACCAATTTCTTTTGTTTTGTAAGCCAAACAGATTGCACGTATTTGACGTTGCTTACTAACTCTTACTTTAGCTCTCCTATACAACAAGCACATGCATTCACATGTGTTTACAAACAAAACTATTGTGTGGAGCCATGTCTGTGGTAATACAACGCAAGATAAATGCCATGTTGCATGACTCTTTGGTATTATTGATAAGTTCTTAATGATGAGATTATTGATAAGTTCTTAATGATAAGATCTTAATGTTGGCCTGTTCTTTACCTGGTTCCTGGCAAGTTCATAGAAATTCAGGTCAACAGGTACCTTTTCTCAGTCATGTGAAGATACTCGAATTTTTTCTGTGATGTTTTGTTTAAAACCATAGCAGCTAGGCATGATACGAGCATGTGAATTGAGAGTAAGTGTACATGCTACAGAACAGTTCCTGCCCTCTTTTTGTAACTGTATTCCTTGTTAAAAAGGTAGCAGTGAACAGATCCAAAGCTTCCTGCTCACAGGTAAGTAGATGGGCAGTAGCTGTATCAGCGATTGCGAAAGACAATGTAAGCTACTGTTTTTGCAAGCATTGTGCAAATGCGGTTCACTTTTAAGCATACAGCTTTTTATGTCTAAAAAACACATATAAACGTCGAGCGTTCCCAATTTTAGCACACTTATCATCTAGCTCAGTCTTAGCGTACAGTGCTAACATACAGGTGAGATTACAGAAAACAATAATTTGCAGTAAGCACTGGTTGGATGGTGAAAAACATGTGAATCGTATTTTATTTTTGGCAACAACTTCTTTGGGCATAGGACGCTAAGCAAATAGTGATTTAGCAACACTTTAAAGAGTGAATAAGATGGAAGTTTGCCTCTGCAACAGAATATCTGTGGAGTTTCTGTGAACAACTTTTTATATGCTTTCTCACTACCTGAGCAAGACTACAAGTAGTGTTGCACCATAGGTATCTTTGCTGGAGCTTCATCATGTGATTCCTACAGTCCACTTCCGTTAATTCTACCCTCATAGACCGAAGGGTTGAATTAAGATGCGAAAACCTGCCGAAACACCATTGATTCTTTAGCATTATATGCTTGAGTAGCACACGTCCGAAATGAACGCTCTCCAACTTTCTATTTGTACAAAGTACAAAACTATAGTAGGAATGACCAAAAACTGCGAGCCTATGTAGAAACCTGACGTATACCTGATTGTTTAGAATGGCAGCTGATCTTCCAAAATCAGCTTCGCCGTATTACAGCCATGATATTGTCATATGCAGTAAAGCATATGAATGCCGCAACCACGGTTTTAGTTTCGCAATCGATTCCACAGATAGGCAATTTTCGGCTCAATTTCCTTCGAAAGCAAGAAGTGCCCTTGAGAATAGGATACATACCACAACCGGACATTGTCAGCTACCGGTATTGCTTGAAGATCTTCCTCAGGTGGGTTAAAAATAAGCGTTTCAGACAGGGCATGGCATTTGTCTAACGCATTCGCTGACCCGTAAGCTCTGCTGAGACACTTGCTGTCACTAAAAGTGGTCGTTATTTGTGTTTGGTCAAGTTCGTGTTATCCGGCAATGCCAATTTATGATCGAAATAATGAATGTTTAGGCCCATAGAAATGCTCGGGCGGCAGCCAGAGCCTTCGGCCAGGATCGAATTAACTGAAAAATTAAAAGAACCAAGGTCGGGTTAATGGAAGTTTATTGTACACCCTTTTCTGTTCAACAGAGAGTTGCCGTTTTAATCTGTAGTTTTCTTGTATAAGTGTGGCAATAGTGCTAAATTTAGCATTTGTTCAAGTCATCCATAGTTCAAATTAAAACGATAAGTTAGAAAGTACGGGCACACATTGAGACTTCAAAAATTTGCCCATATAAAGGCAGGACATGTTAACAGCTCTCTAATTAACGTAAGTTGGCTGTATTATCCGCATGGCATGTGGTTGCTTTTTTGGAATGTGGTCGCTCTGTAAAACAAAGCTGTATTTGTTTCAAATAAATTGCTGAACTATTGCTTGTGTGTTTTCCTGTGCTCGCTCTTCTGACTGCGCTTTTGAAAGTGCATTGTGCGACTACAGACTGAAATGCACAAGGCTTCACTTTATCATGCGAGGTAGCATTTTGGCTTGACAAAGGAGCCTTAACCCTTTCCACGCACACACACTTTGTGTGTATAAACAAATGAAATGAAAGAGGCTGACCTCTTCTCATGGATTTTAAAACCTGGTAGTGTTAAAAAACAGTGAAATTGCACAAATACAATTTACTGTAAATATTGCTGCTAAAACCTCATGCGTGTGCATAGTATGTGCATGCTGTGCCGGCTATGCCTTGGTAGAGCCCTGAAACAGCTTTCACCGCATTGCTTGCTACAGCGTTGTTGTGTTCTGCTGACCTGAGGGCAAAAGTACAAATCTCTAGAAGTCCACTAGCACAATTGACAGCTATTTCCGCAAGTTTGATGCACTCCTGGCGAGGGACTTATCGTCCTGTAGGCAAAATAGATAGCCACCTCGAACGCCATTTGGCGAAGAGCGCCACGTACCTGGAAAGCCCCATTACAGTGCTTGACCGGCAGGTTTTGCCAGCGAGAGTGGAGAAGGGCACAATAATTGCACTTTGAATGGTGCCGCACAGTACCTTAAAATGGTGCTGCTACTGGCTCTCATTTACAATGACATGCTGCTTGTGCACATCTACGTCGAACAACCCCATTTTACTAAAGTTCTGAATTATTCTACCAACATGGTAGAATAATGCCCTGTCCAACCAACGTAACCGGACGTTGCCAGGGCAAACAAAGCACGTCTGAAAAGTAAAAAAAAGCTGGTATACTGTAATGATGACCTGCAGTCATCGGAAATGTGTAAAATGGCAAGAATTGGTCAAGCTCATTTAAGCACTGCAGAGTTTAAGCAGTCCCGGCACAACTTTTCCTTATGCTTGTGTAGCTGTCAATCAGTTTATTACACTGTGAAAGTTGAAGCCCCTTCTATGCGCAACAAATACATCCTTAACACAAACATTTAAACATGTGCCAAAGCAGTGGGGTTCCATGATCTGGTGACATCATTGTGTGGTAGGTCACAAGCAAATGATGCATGCCGCAGTTAATGAGTAAGCCATGCCATTGATAGGTCATTGAAACCCGAGCATGTTAGCACCTCTCTGCACCACAACATTGGTATTTCCTTTTTGTCTTGATGCATATTTGACGTGTGGTGAGAGGCGCCACTAGGAATCTGAGGGTGATGCTCTATCTTCCCTGAGAAGTGGCAGTAGAAAAGCTTCTAGTGTCGACTCATTTTGTGCTAAATGTAGAGAAATGTCCGAGAAGCATTGTGCTGCTGGGGTCATGGGTTCGACCTTACAGGAAGGTACAAGATTTGTGTTGTGCACTCTTCCTGTAGAGACAATATAAGGACATCATAATAGTTGAGCTGAAAACTTAATTTAAGACCCTTGTCAAATTGGCATGCCCAGTATTGCTAGATTATGTAGGCCAACAACCCTGATATGCACGCCCAAACCTCATCAGCATAGCATAACTTATTTCAAATAACTTTTGTGTTATGAGATCGTTTGGTTCCATTGGAATGCAGCATAGTCAATCTTCAGTGAAATAGTCATCTTTTCTGACATGGAATTGAGTTGGTCAAAGCAGATGCTGTCGAAGTGCAGTTGTGATCTGAAGGCACACAACAGCTATAGCGCATGAAAACCAACACTTTAATTATTTTTTACATACCGCAGACCTTTATGACCAGCATTAGCTCAAGCCTTGCTAAATGTCTGCGGTATGAGGACCACGGAGCCCTCGGAGGCGACATTGAGGGTCGCAGCTGCGCTCGCTCGAGTCTCGCTGCTCTGTACCAGGTGATTATGCGAGGGTTTCAAAGGGCCTAGTCCGACGTAATGTGAGCAGGCGTACACGTTACGTCACACAGTTCGACCGATACTCGAAACCCCTGTCCAACCAACGTAACCGGACGTTGCCAAAGCGCATCCCGACGCACCCGCTCTTGAGCGACACTTGCCCACGCGCCGATAACGCGGCAATATAAACGCACCTCAATAGATGCTTCGGCTGCGCTTGGTCGCTCATTTTCGCCTTGAAGTACGCGCCGTTGTCAGCGCGTCAACTTTTCGCCTCAGGCGTCACGCTGAGTCTGAGCCCCCTGCCGATACAGCTCACTGGTAAGAAGCACTGAAGAACCATGTCTAACCATGCTTATTTAACTAAGTTCAAGCCGCATTGAACCGCAGCCACTTTTTTATGCAGCGTTTGACCTAATTTCGATTACGGTCACAGTACTCACTGTGCGACAGCTCCAACGGGCACAGCGCCCACGCATCAATGACAGGTAAATTGTGCGCACACGTACGTCACGTGCGCACGCACGTTATCGGAAGTGCAGCGCACATCCATTCTCCTAGGCCCTCCACCAAGTGCAAGTGCGCTATGGAGCTGAATAAATTTCTTCAACTTTCCGTAAAAAAATTCGTACTACGTGACACAGGCTGCGGACATGAAAGCTTTGAATTTTATTTAAAATACGCGAAAATAACAGCATCGTCACGTGACGATATTGCCTGAAGGAAGGAAGGAAATCAACTTTATTCAGGTCCTGCAGGCCACGAGAGCTTTGGGCTCTCATGGAGTGGGCGTCTCCCACGACGGAACCGGGAGGTTGAGTTTCCTGGCGGCGTCGTGGACCTGCTGGACGGCCCAGAGTTATGGAGCGAGTTCTTCGCTCCGGATTGCTTCATCAAACTTGCGCTTGTCCTGTTCGTAGTTTACGTGAGCTTGCGAGCACGGCCAGAGTAAATGATAAACGTTAAAGGATGTATTGCAATTGGTGCAATAAGACTTGTCGTAGAGGTCAGGCATGTAATGGTGTAATCTGTTTTGAGTGGGGTATGTGTCTGTTTGTAGCATTCTGAGTGTAACCGCTTGAGCTCGAGTGAGCGTGCGGTGTGGCGTGCTATATTGTCTGCGTTGTAGGTAGTAGTGTTTAGTGATTTCATTGTATGCAGTGGGCGCGTCCTTATTCTCCGAGTGGTCGGGTGAAGCCGCGCGGTCTGTAAGCGCGCGCGCAGCCTCGTGTGCCGCCTCGTTAAGGTTGGGGACGTTGCCGAGCTTTGGTCCTAAGTGTGCCGGGAACCAGTATATGAAGTGTTTCTTAATCTCTTTCTTTGAAACAATTTTGAGAGCCTGTGCGCAGACCGTGCCCTTTTGGAAAGCTCTGATAGCGACTATGGAGTCGCTGTAGATATGGGAAAGATTGTCGTCGGTGAGCGCAACAGCGATCGCAACCTGTTCGGCCTGTTCAGGCTTCCTTGCAATTGCCGTGGCTGCATATCTTGTGGATCCGCGGCCGTCCACAACCGCCACTGCGAAAGCTTTGTTTCCCGTGTATGCCGCCGCGTCCACAAAAGCTGAGCGTTCACGGTTCGCCAAGGCTTGGTTAACAAGGAATTGTCCTCTCACTTGTCGTCTGCCCCTGTTGTTTTCGGGGTGTACGTTTCTGGGTATAGGGCGGACCGTGATCCTGGCGCGTATGTCCCGTGGGAGGTCCGCAAAGTCTTTTTCTATATGTCCTTGTGCAAAGCCTAGCTTCTCTAGGATCGTGCGCCCCGGAGGCGTCATCGAAAGCCTAGCAATCTGGGCGCGCTGCTGGGCTTCGGCAATTTCTTCCAGGGTGTTGTGCATGCCCAGGTGCCCCAGCTTCTCGTTGCTGGTGCTGGTTGGAATGCCGAGGGCTTGCTTGGTGACCTTTCTGATTTGGGCATTCAGTCTGTCTCTTTCGGATCGTGTCCAATTGAGCATTGCCGCAACGTATGTGAAGTGACAGGTGACGAACGCGTGTATGAGTTTGATGAGATTATGTTCCTTGAGGCCCCTGTGTCTATTGGCAATTCTTCTGATGAGCCCAATAGCGTTGTTGGTTTTGGTGATGAGCTTCTGAACCGTAGAGGCATTGATAGAGTATTCTGATGACGTCATCGCCTGACATGACGCGACGACGCCTTCGTCAGGTGATGTCATCTGATGACGTCATGTGATGACTTTTCGTGAAGCCCCAAGGTGCTGTGCCCTTCCCGCTTCTTTGCACCGTTTCCGGTATCGGCTCACATTTTTGTGCGAGCGAGAGCCGCGCACGCGTACACGAAAAATGCCGACCGACTGGAGGCTAGCAGCTCTTCTGTAAAGCAGCTCGGTGTCCCCACTTCACCCCTTGGGACGCCATATACATAAAGTACCGATAGGACATCCATGGGGCCTTACTGCAACCATAGCACGGGCTCAATCGTTTGGCGTGTGGCGTCTTTACTTGTATGCAATGTGAAAGAGCCTGAGCCCGCTTACGCTTCGTAAGGGGCATGTTTTGTGGAAAACAGCGTTCGAGCAACACCATGGTTATGTTAGAATGGTGAGCTAATGATGTTCTGCTACATGTGCACCAACTTCAAATATCTTAAGTATAGTGCAACAACAAGGTGTTATCTTCATCCAATCCACCCTTGAGCTTTTATTTTGCTTAGCATGAGATCGTCTCTGTAATACAAAAAAAAAATAATGGGCTGAGATGATGTTCATCGAATACCATGCTCTTTCTAAATAACAGAAGTTCACTCCTAAGCCCGTGTATCACAGATGAGTGTGACGACGGGGCGAGTGAAACGATTGATTTTGCACTAGATTTTACGCTCCAAAGATAGGGATTGTGTGAACCAGATTGATGCGCAGCTAGACAAATATAACAGTACCCATCGAAGCTGTTGAGTTACTGTGAAGGGCGGCAGCCCTTACGTACTTTGCTTGGAAATGACAGGTCCAGCCTTGCAATGATTTTACTTCGGGGCCACTGAAAAGCGGTGCATGCCCAGAAATACTTTAGTGGCCGCAGGATTTAGTAACACAATATCGCCACTGAAACTTGTTGGTTTGCTGTGCAGGGACAGCATGTACAAAGCCACGCTGCAAAGTGCTCAAGCGTTCCACCTTATCCGAACGACGGTCGAGTTCACAGCGGTTAGTACCTCTTCTCATCATGCCAATTACGGAATCCGAGGGAAGTTTTATATTGACAACCGTGATACAGGTATACATGGTGACCATATTCGTACATAGGAAAGAGCGAGAAACGTTTCAAAAAAAGCTTTACATAGCTTGCCCAACAGTTGCTCAAGGTAAGATGGGTGTTTCATATACGAATTACACTTATGCGGGTTTGTTTTTGATTAAAATGGGATTTGGACATAATAGTTCCTGCACACTTAGATGTCCAAATTTAGGAAAATGTGAGAATTTCTCGGAATTAACGCTGAAATAATATTGAATTCTCCAAACACCGCGAGTTAACATTTTCTTTAATTTTGGTTGATGGTGTATTTAGAAGGTCCGAATTAACACTGCAAGCGGGGCGAGTTGGTGATTGAACATTTTCCTTTGGGTGGGCAGCGCAATCCGGACGAAGGATATAATATATAGAACTATATTATATAGAAACGGACTATAATATATAGAAAATGTAAACCCTTGTAAACCTCACTTTACAAGTGTTTACATTTTCTGTATATTATAGACTGTTGCTTGAAATAATAAACCAGTTGTTAGTCTGCGCTCATATTGTGTACTTCGTCTCCTCCTTCGTCCGGGTTGCGCTGCCCACCCATAGGAACAAGTTTATAAGGGCCACCTATAGCTACTGCTCACTGGAGTGGAGAAAATGTTTTTTTGAGCGTTGTAGGCTCGTGTCCTCAACGTTCATCTTCAGTGATGGTTTCAGCGGTAACAAGGACAGCAAGCATCACACAAGCATTTTTTCCCTTTTGGAGTCCAGTTCTGTGTGCACAAAACCTTCGGTCTAAGAGACTCGGTTGACTGTTTTGCATAAGAGCCGGGGATGTCCTAAAATGTCTTCTGTGTACTGTCTATCGCATTCTGTCTTGCGCCTTGTCTTGATTTCTCCTTGCCCGTCCTCGCTCGCTCTTTGCAAGCCATGAAAGAACCAACTGGCCAAGTTTTCAATCTGTTTTTCCCTGCTACGGCAACCCATATGGATGTGTTTTTCAACAATATAGATTCTTTTCACTACGATGGCCATGGGCGCCGCCATATTAGAACCCGTGGTGAGCATCGGTAATTAGCCTCAGCTGTGTCCACGTTTAGTTAGAATCGATGTGCATGACGCTGATGCGGCTGAGCCAACCTGTTTCGGCGGATATCGTTGACGGTGCCCGGGTGGATGACGGGAAGCTTTCGCCACCAATATAGAGAATATGGAGGCGCTTTCGGAGCTCCTTACACCTTCTAAGAACAGCGCCAGAAGCTTAAACGGTGCCCACACTAAAATCAGGGCTAGAAATCCGTTACTTCTGTACGAACATTCCGCATGATGAATTAAAACCTAAATAATTAGTTTTGTTCGCATTCTTTGTTTGGCAAGCACCTCGAACCAGATGCTTATCATGTTTCTGAATCCAGGTTCCTATCAGATTATATTATGCGTAGTGGCTTGCGGGTTTACTTTTTTGCAATAGAGTTGTTCTTGCTGCGCGCAAGGCTTGCAACGCAGGTGTTCCACACTTCATATTAGTCTGTAGCAAACACAGATTACGCTAGTTACTCGACTATTTTGTGGGCTGTCATGAATTATCAGCTTCGATATTCATCCGCGGACGGTGTACGCGCCGTTACCCATGTCTCGGCGCACTTATTTCAAAAGGACGCTTATTCCATTGCTTTTTATACGGTGGCGATAGTGGGGGCCTAACTTCGCACGTGAGTTGGGACGGTTGGGTGGAAGTAGCAGGCGAGAAACTCGCTGTGCGAGGAGGCACCGCTACTCCCTTTGTTATTGTGTATGACAAGCGGTACTCATTGTTTCCGACGTTCTGAGGTTCAAGTCCTTTCTTCGGTGGCTAGTGATGGAATGCTGGTGATAATGAAAATTTTTTACCCTCAAGGAAGGCCCACGTAACGAAGGGCCGATAACACACTCAGCCCAGTCCTCATGGCCACACAAATATATTCCATTCTTAAAAAGGGAATTCCCTAACTTCTCAGCCCACCACTGCACATGTTATCACTTCTTTCCACATCTTGCAGCATGAATGGAGCAGAGCGCGTTAGCAAACTTGCAATCGCATTCCCAACAGTAGAGCGCACACCAGCAAGGCAGGAACGACAATGGTTTCGTATTAGCGCGCGCTTTGGCTGAGACAAGTTGCGACGACGATGATGATGATGATGATGATGATGATGATGAACAGCGGCTGGGCCCTGTGCATCGGGTTGGAAAATCGAATATGCCCTAGCGAAATTAAACATGCAGAAAAAAGAAGAAAAAACAATCCACGTGTGCACTACACTGCTAGTCCGCCGTTAGTGTAAGCGTCCTCGCAGTTCCACCACGCAGTCGAACCGCTGCGTCGCGCCCCCAATGTCCAAGCCTCGCGTTGGCGATGCGAACCCCTAAAACCTGCGGCGCGCGCACTTTCACTGCGATCACGCGTTGGGTTGATACGTTCTCGCTTCAATCGCATTGCGCGATCCTCGCAAATTTTTTTCTCTTCTTCCTGCGTGAGCCCCATCTTTACCAACAAAAAGAAATTATCCAGACCCGGTCAGACGCTGCCACAGATGACGTCATCGCCAGGTTATGCCAGCTGTCTCAAAGCTGCATTATTTCTTGTTTACCATGCCTCTTCCCACGGTAAGAGTGCCTTTCAGGGTATTGCAGAACTTTAGCGTGCCCGTAAACGTATTGGTGTTGGCAGATTAGCGGTGATTTATTTATTGGCATCCCCGGGGTGGTGACCTGGCCTAGTTACTCAGGTACGTTATGCTACACTTGCTTTTATGCTAGCATATTTGTATAAATTTCCCGAGTCTTATTTTTTTTATCGCAACTTCTGTCTTGTACCGTATCAATTGGTTCCCGAGTATTTTTTTTTTTTTTAGGGCGCGTCGCTGAAAGCGCCATCTCGTTGCTTTAGAGCAAACTGCTCCGCAAGAATCCTCGATAAACATCTCACGTAGACAGCATCAATGACGAGAGGCTAAATTTTGGATAAGTTGCGTTTTTGTTTAATTGCGCCGGTTTGTACTGCTCGCGCACTCTTCGTTTACTCTTAATTACCGAACAAGCAGTAGCCGTGCTTTGCTAGGACAAAACAAGAAAAAAAAACGTAAATAACGTGGTTTGGCTAAATCTAAGTTAAAGAATAGGGGGGTTTCCGTCTGCCGGTATTTTGAATATGCCGTAATGGGCGTTTGTGCAAGCTTTCTACTGCAGTAAAGGATAGTTGTGTAGCTATTAGCAGAACTAGCACCCAGAGTATTCAATAAGGAAGGAACAGAAAGAAGACCTAATAATTGATGCACGGAACGTATTTCAAATCGCTGCTCGTTCTACTAGCGCATGGATGCAAGTCGTCGCTCCGCCAGTAAAGCGCTCTGATAACACGTTCACGGCAATGCATGAACAGCGATAGTCGGAATCTGCACTATCGTTTGCAAACACGTGTTGGAAAGGCCTATCCTTTGCGCCACCTCCATTACTACGATTCACGTAGACGGTGGAAGAAGCAGTCCAGAAATTGAAGTTGCTATACTACCGCATTTGTGACTTCCCTGTTCAAAGGCACTTATCAGAGCGACATGCTGACCTGGTAAAAAAAAAGAAAAATATTTGATTTCCTGTGTTCGAGCAGTTTATACGTAACTCCGTGCCAGATCACCTATACGGATAGGAAGCAACCTACATAGCTAGGTGCGTAAATATTGCTACACTTGTGTCCTGTTCTCCTAAGGGGGCTCATTGTATGGTATTTCTACAGGTGAAAGAGGCAGCGGCAGCTGCCCCAAACCTGGCCGGCATAGAGTTCCGGGGCATCGAAGACATGCTGGTTCCCGATGATGCACCGCTCCACGATTGGATAAGATATTGACGAGCCGGTACCTCGGGGACCCGGCGTTTGCACAGCTGGCGGTTCAGTGGGCGCTGGCGTGGCGATTCAAGCCAGTAAAAAAAAAAAAAAAATGGTGGCCGCCTACTTTGCGTGTGAGACTCGTATATTCAATATATAGTCGTGGCCCCTACACTCTATGAGCTAGCCTTGTTAACCCCTAATTCAAGAAACATCCGATTGATCACCTCGATGTGTATCTGATGTGAAGTTTAGGAACCGCCACGTGAGAACGACTTTGGCGAAATTCCTGGAAACCCGGAAATAGAAAGCGGAAGTACTGACTTGGCCAAGGACGCCAGTGGCAAATTTAACAGGTCATTCCTGCCTAGAAGAGCGGATGTGACGTCACGCTTTCCTGTCGCTTCTCTTCCCTCACCTGATTGTTCGCTCGCTCGCAGCAGCTGCGCATGCGCGTTCGTTACTTGACCTCGCGTCTGCACCGGAGAGGGCACCTAGTGTGCGCTTCGTGCGCTACTCGCTAGGGGGCTACGCCCATGTCAGGTGGCGCGCGGGGCGCTTCCTCCACTCTTACTTCCTTCTCGTCCGCGTATTGTGCTACTAAAAGACTCCTAAGTGAAGATTAGGCGCCTAACATTGGGTGGCATACGAATTTTTGACCAACCGCCCGCCGAATTTGATGGGATATATTGAATTATTTATTTAGGCTGCTAACGTTTTAAAGAATTTGAGATATATTCTGAAATTTCAAAGAACAATACTTGAAGCATGCAACTCTACCTCAGCAACAAAAAGCGGAGAAGCATTATATCATACCCCACCCTTAAGTATACCACAAACTTTAAAAATGGCATTTGCATAACCTTTTTAAACATTGGGACGAATTCACAATGGTTGTAAATTTATACTAAAGTATGTACTTTGCCTTTGCAAAGGAAAGCCTTTGCATTCTTTCCTTTTTCAATTTTACCAATATCCGAATATTCTGGTGAAACATGCTATGCCTTCAATCAAAATTCTGTTAGGTGCTGTTACTGTAATTTAACTTTCTCTTAAATGCTAGAAATTTCATTCAAATTATACCAGCGGGTTTCTCATAAACCAGTTCTGGCATTTTATATGCATTTTAGTAACCTTTAGTAACCGCCACAGGAGATGGCCCTAGCTTTGTTCTTATTGAACAATGCAAGTCGCTTGCTGTGTAGGAGACCCGTGAAACGGTAAGCTGACGTAAAACAAGCCCGCGGCTAGAGTGGTGCACAAGAAATTTAAGTAAGCATATTCGGCGGAAGCTTCTCGGGAGGAGTTATCTCGGCCAGTCATCTCATCCGAAATTCCGACGAGCGTTCCGGCTAGATGTCTGTTCAAGTACTGAGTTCAAGCGACAGTTGTGGCATGCGTCATGGCGTCGTGCGGTGGCGAACAAAGGAAACTGAACAAAATGTACTGAATATGTCTGCCCTTTATCACTTCTTTAGCGTCTTCTTCTTACTAGGGTACACGACTGTACGGGTACACCGTGCTGTGTTGAAGCTGCATGAGGCTTGCGAGGAATGATTTTGAAGCTTTTATGCGGCCCGTTAAATCGTCGCACCAGCTCACGTTTCCGGGTCTATTTTTATGCGGGGCTTCCTGTACGTTGCTAATTGCTTCAGCTGTTGCTGATTTGTTTTAAATACGATTTTTTGCCTCGCCTCGTTAAATAAAGCAATGCTTTGGCGGAATGATTAAATGCAAGTACTCATTTAAAAGCTTTGTTTATTTCGCCTGAAGACATCTGGGATGTTGTTGTTGCTGGACAAATGTGTTAGGAAAGATGGAGCTCTCGGCGTGGATTCCTATTAGATGCTCCTTGTAGAACTCCTGTTCGGTTATTGCTGAAAATTTACGTCATGTTTGTGGAGTCGTTACACCTTGATGATGTGTGAGCAAACTGGCTACGCGGAGTGCCTTTCTGAGGGCGTAGTTTTCACGCCATTGAATTTTGCGGTGAAGGTGTCCGATGCCTACGCCGCAATACACTAAACCCGGGCTTGCCGCCGGCGGCGGTCTGCTTCGGCAGCACAGCAAAGCAGATAGTCGTGGAGCCCCGCAATGTGAGCACGGCTTTGGCGAAATTCCTGCAAAACCGGCAGTAGAAAGTGGAAGTAATGACGTCACTAATTACGTCCCACACAAGAAGGTAGCACGATGTTTAAACAGCTAATTAATAGAATACAGTGGCCTCGGAATGGGATTGGTGCGTTGCGTTTGCCTAAAGTTAACCTAAAGAGCACCAATGCCGAGGTGCGAGGACCACAAAGAGATACCTAAGTCAAGGATTAGGGCCGCCAGCATTGTTTCTTTTTTTTTGTCGTGTTCTCCTTTTATGCTTCAGGCGTTAAGAAGAAAACGACAATGTCGACCATGGAGAGCCATTCTAATACCACACAATACTTGCTTGAATATTGTCTATTGGCACGTGTCATACTTGTGTCCTCTGTTAGTTTTATTCTTAGGCTACATCAACATAAGCGTTACATAAGCATGCGTTCCTTGGCAGAAGAAAAAAAAACGTATATATTTCATTCTTGGAAGAGTCAATTTTGGATAACATATACCGAAGGTATTGAATTGTGTAGGTTGCCTATGCGCCTTCAAAATATTTACTAAATGCCAGCCGTCTCCCAACTTCTTTGATTTATACAAGCTATTTTATGGTTTTTCCTGGTTTCCTTGGTAAGGTATGTAGCGTTTACATTTCGTTGAAGTAGGAATAGCGTTCCATGTGACGAGCGATAAATGTTTTATCTGTCTGGGCTCGTTGCAGTCTTCGTAGAAAGTTACTTGTTCAAGCGTTTCACGCTGTCATACTGGCGTTGCTCCAAACGTTTCCGAGACTTCTAAAATACCGGACGAGGTGTGACGTTCAAAATCCGTGAAAATAAGGATAATTTTAGTGAAACTTTCACGTTCCTGTTTTATATGTAACGTTAACAGTTCCCGCACCCTCATTTTCCCCCTACGAGACTGGCAGTTAGTTTGTCGTGTGTCTTCTGTAAACAAGGCACTTTATTCATATTTTGGGAAAATTTGAAGGCAACGTTCCAAATGGTTGAGTTAAATGAGCGTTTTTACAATAGATTACGTATGCAAGTTCTGAGCGTTATTAGCGGGTTTTACGGGTAACGTAGAGTTTGACTTCCTTGGCATAAACACAATTACAACCGATTTCAAATATTGCTTCCAAGTTTCTGTGCAATGCCAAATGCGTATTGATCGAATAGAGCGATTGCAAAAAAATATTAAAAAAAGCTATAAATATCTCGAGCAAGCGTTCAAAAGTACCAAGCTGCCGTTATCAACTACGTTTCGTAGATTCCCAGGAGTGTTCTATATTTCACGAAATGTATGCTTAGAAGTAATGGGAGCAGTTTGATTGCAATGTGTCGCGAAGTTTTAACGTTCCTGGCTTACATACCCATGCTAGGAACGATTAAGAAGCCCTCGTTTTTTATCCGTGATACATATATTGAGTTGCCTGGGGCGCGATCGCAGATTGTTCGGAGCGCGTTGTGTTACGCCGTGCGCAATTTGTCTAGGCCGCGACGACGATTTCAGCCGCTGGGCGCAGCCACTGTTCGAGCATTTTTTTTTTCGTTCTTTTACTCTTCTTTATCTTCTTTTTGTAATCTTTTACTTGAATGTTTCCTTCATTGTAGAGAGAAACATTTCATATTGCAGTACATTGTCTGCAGACAGATGTCAAGCGAAACACGTAATCTTGCGGGGACTTCCCCGCTTGCCGATTGGCAGCTATGTCCATCCGGTTCTCACAAATTTTGCATACTGCCCACTTTCTGACGTTGCACCAACTGAACAGAACGAGTTTCGAACAAAAATCTCCGATCGCACCCCTAGTGTCCTCTTTGAAAAACGGATCAGCTTATTTCTGTTTCGTTGCAGTAAGGACCTGGTAATGAGCGATGTCTAGGCAAAGGTCAAAGTGAGTGGGTAATTAAAGCTGTGATAAATTAACGTAATACGTAACGTAATACGTAATAAATTACGTATGAAAGTGCTCTAGAACGGTTTGAGTGTTCATAATGAACGGCGCAGAAGTTACCCTTTGCTTTGGCAGAACTACGAACGCCACAGAGAATTTAGTTAGCAATAATGGGCGGAATGCTATTAAAATCTCTGTCCGAAGCTGAGTTGGATCAAGCACAGCTTCTGTAAAAAATGACTTAATTTTTAGAACCTGTGATGTGGCTGTTAGCTATACTTCCTATTGCCCGCCATAGCTGTACGTTAGAACATGTTTATATTTCGTTGAATTGGGAGGGGTGGTCATGGTAATGCCATCTCTGTCAAAATTTTTAAGTACTTGATTGCACCGTTGGCTCATTTCTGCAAGAAAAATTACTCAACCCCCGTTTTTTTTTTCCTATTGTCATGCATCATAACACTTTCGTAGTTGGTTTCTCGAGGTTCTAGGTGGCCTAATCAATGCACCTTAGCCATATTTCGTTGAAATAAGAGGCGCGTTTTGGTTATTTAAAAAAAATTAAATTATGGGGTTTTACGTGCCAAAACCACTTCCTGATTATGAGGCACGCCGTAGTGGAGGACTCCGGAAATTTCGACCACCTGGGGTTCTTTAACGTGCACCTAAATCTAAGTACACGGGTGTTTTTGCCCCCATCGAAATGCGGCCGCCGTGGCCGGGACTCGATCTCGCGACCTCGTGCTCAGCAGCCTAACACCATAGCCACTGAGCAACCACGGCGGGTAAAGGTCTTGGTTATTGTGTAGCGTACAGGTTCAAATGACATTTGAAGCAAATTACACATGCAAGTAATGCGGAGCTTTATGAATATCTCTTTACCAACAAAGCACAGTTTATCTCCTTACTCTGGATAATCTGCGAACGAAACCTATATATAAAATGCATCAAAAATAGAGGGATGCTATCTATGGTTAACTTTCTGGCGACGTAAAATGTATGTTGATGAATTGCTGGTATCTAAAAAAATTCCTAGCAATAAATGCAGGCAAGCGTTACCTGCGGGCAAGGTTTTGAATAGAACCGAGCAGACCTTTAAGTTTAAACAACATGCAAGCGATCTTGCGCGCGACAGCGACAAGCGACACGATAGAGATGACTGCCCCGCTGTTGCCCGTAGGAGCGCAGCAAATACGCGCCGATATTGGCGTGACGCGTGCTTTAATAACTTAAGTTGATGTGCTTTACTCTAAGAGGCAGCGTAAAATATTTCTTTAAGGGGTTGCAGTAGCTTCTTTTCACATGTAAAAATGCAATCGTTTGCTCGTTCCGTGCGACGATCGGTAGTATTGAGTGACGTACATCCAGCTACGGGTTCGCGCTATTCGCTAGTCGCTCATAGCTTTTCCGGAAGATGAGCTACAAATTGCCGATTTCCACAACCTAGGGATCGAACGATTGAGCGACAAGACCGAGCAATATGTTCAAGCGACGGCCCGTTTCGTTGCTCGAAGCCGTCGCTCGTCGCCGTCGTGCACAAAATCGCTCTCATGAGGTGCATAAAAACATTGTTGTTACATAACAAATTGGCACGGCGACGTAACGCGCGAGTGGTTGCTTGTGCCAATGGATCGAAGAGCAAGCCATGGTGTGATGGTCGATTGAAGAAATGGCAAGTTGGGACAGGGAGCAGCGGGCATTGTCGTCGGGCAAGGGAAAGCGCGAGAGGGTGCTGGCGTCAGAGTACTGGTGGCCGCTGAGGTAGAACATGCAGAGATCGTAGTCCTGCAGGCGAAGTGCCCATCGGGCAGGACGGCCTCAGGGATAATTCAAGAACGACCGCCAACATAGCGCATGGTGGTCCATGACTACATGGAATGGACGGCCGTCAAATGAGGCCTGAACTTGTTTAGAGCCCAGATAATGGCCAGACATTGTTTTTCAGTCACCGTGTCACAGGTTGCAGCTTTTTTATGCACAAACCTTGCATTAGCTGTGACAGGTTCCGGAAACCCCTACTTGCATTGTGGAAGAACAGTGCCGAGGCCAACACCCCTGGCATCTGTGTGCACCTCAGTAGAGGCTGTGGGGTGATAATGGCGCAACATTGGCGGATACGTTAGCAAACGACGGAGCTTTGTGAAGGTCTCATCGCACTCGGACGGCCACGAAGTCAAGGGCCTGTAGCTCCTAAGTAGCGTCGTCAAGGCTGATATGATGGCGGCGAAATTGCGAATGAATCGTCTGAAGTAGGAAGAGAGACCCATGTACTGCACAATTCATTCACGCACTTTGGCTTAGGTAATTCGGCGATGGCCCGTAGTTTCGTTGGATTGGGGAGACTTTCACCAAATAAGCTAGAATTGTCAGCTGCCGACCAGCATATCAGCAGTTCTTGAGGTTTAGTTGTTGCCCTGCGTTTCTTAAACACTTTAAAACAGACCGGAGCCACTGAAGGTGAGTGGTGAAGTCAGGAACAAAACCAACAATGTCGTCCAGATAGCACAAGCGGGTGTGAAACTTCAAGCCGCGCAGAACTGTGTCCATTATGTACTTTTTGCTAATAGTTTTTGATAATAAATGTTCATCTTCTTATTCCTCTGTTACATCTGGGGTACCTCAGGGCACCGTCTTGGGCCCCCTTTTTCTCATATATATTAATGATTTGCCTGCAAACATATGTTCTAACATTCGCATATTCGCTGATGATTCCGTTATCTACCGGCCTATTACTAACGCCGATGACATTTTGTTTCTTCAGTCTGACATTCAGCACGTCTAACCTGGTGTAATTCATGGGAATGTCCTTAAATATGAAAAAAAAATACATGTCTACTGTTATTGCACCAACGTCACTCACAACCATGTTCACACTAAGAAAAAAAAAGAGTATCCCTTACTCTTTTCGAAGAGTGTGGACTCGTCGCGTATATGACACACCTTGTGGGAGACGCCCGAACTCTCTTTTGGCATAGAGTCCCGAGACTATCTGTTCTCGATACAGGGTGTTTACGTGACTCTGCACACAATAGTCATGCATACTCTGTTGTAGTTGTCGCCTATACCCTCTCAAAAGGGTTACAAGACTAGTGCTGAGGGAGTCCGTTAACAATTCTAGACGAGTCAGATTTCTTAAGATAAAGTGTCACATGGCCACTGCAAGAATGATTCAGGTAACTATTCTAGATGAGTCTGATGACTCCAGCAGTGTGTGTCAAGTTACTCTATGGTGCAGGACTCTTGCACATAAAGTAATATAACTAATCCATGCGTGTCGTTTCACTCTCGGATGGCAGTGTCGAGCCGCTTTTCAAAATGTCAACAACTCTTGCTGTAAGTACACACGACTACGGCTAGTTCTCAAGAAGACTACTGTGAAAAGATAGCATTGGATAACAAAGAATCCACAGTAAACTTGCGAAGAAGCACATGGCAGGTTAGCAAGAAAAGGTTAATGTTTCATCAATCTTTGTTATTGTCTTCTGGAAAATTCAAATGTATCAGACAGCACAGAATCACTAGGAAAGCAAGACAGTTCTCATTACTATTGAACTGGAATCAATAGCCAACCAAGCCGAACAGTCTTAAATAAATATCCTCTATGTAGCCTGCAGCTGCAAATGCATTACTCTGCAATGCCACTCAGAACCATAATGAGACCCTAAAATATTATGTAACTCATGTAGAAGTTCAGTTGACCACCGCACAAGTCTCTTTATAATATCGACACGTGTACTTGTCTTTATCGGGGGACACGTTTCACCGCCTAACAAATGTTATCGCACAGCGCGGAACGCGCCTGCATGTATATCCGGAGTTTCTGGAAAGTAAACGATGCTTCTATCCGCTCTCTGTTGTCGCCGAACCTTATGTTATCAGATTTCATCGCGTGAGGCGAATAATGTAGAACTTTGTGGAAGACACGCGGGTCCCATCTGTTAATCTGGAGCATCCGACGACTGCTGTATAAAAGCCGACGCGTTCGACACTCTGATCAGATTTTCGACGATCGCCGACCGTGTTCGCCGCTATCGTTGTGCTATAAGTGTAGCCTGTTTTGTGGGCACAGGTTCGCTCAATAAAAGTTAGTTTTGTCGTTCACACTATTGATACTACGTTATTCAACGTCACCACCACGTGACATCTGGTGGAGGTGCTTTACGTTCATGTACCGGATGCCCCCGACAAGCCGTAATCCAAGCCCGGACCGCAAAGACAACACCAGCGCCGTCCCGGAACATCGAGCAAGCCGCCGGCTACAGCGAGCTGCCCCCGGAACACGGAATTCTACCAGAGACGACCAAGAAGATCGTCAGAGAAGTTCGTCCAGAGACGACCAAGAAGACAGTCCCAATGGCAGCAGGAGCAGCCCCAATAGTTCTGCAGCAGCCCAGGGAGCCACCGACGTTCCGCGGTTCCACATTTGAGGACCCGGAAAGCTGGCTGGAGACGTATGAGAGGCTCGCTACGTTTAACAGTTGGGACAGTGACGACAAGCTGCGGCATGTCTATTTCGCATTGGAAGACGCCGCCAGGACCTGGTTCGACAATCGAGAAGCCACCTTAACGACGTGGGACCTGGTCCGAAGCGGCTTCTTGCAAACGTTTACAAGCGTCTTGCGAAAAGAGCGAGCCCAAGGACTACTGGAAACCAGAGTGCAGCTGCCAAACGAGACGATCGCGATCTTCACGGAGGAGATGGCCCGTCTTTTCTGGCACGCCGACCCGGAAATGTCGGAGGAGAAAAAAGTCCGCTTCCTGATGCAGGGCGTCAAGCAAGAACATTTCGCCGGACTTATTCGTAAACCGCCGAAGACCGTAGCTGAGTTTTCTGCAGAGGCATCGCCGATCGAGAAAACTCTGGAGATGCACACCCGGCAAAATAACCGCGAGGGGCTCACGCCGCTGTACGCCATCCAAGGACTGGGTTCAACCGACCTTCAAGAGACCATCAGGGCCATTGTGCGCGAAGAACTGCGCAAGGTCCTGCCTTCGTCGCAGCCTCAAGTGGCCTCGATCACCGACATCGTGAAATATGAGGTTCCGCGATCGCTGAGTGTTCCTGAGGTACAACCTCAGTTAACGCAGCCCCAGCCAGGAGCGATTACCTATGCCGCGGTCGCACGCCATCAAGGCCCCCCCCCTCCGCGACCGCGCCAGGGCCCTGTAACGCCGCAATTCCGCCGTCCGCCGCCGCCAGCACGCCCACCCGTCGCCCAGCGCACCTACACGAGGAAGACGGACATTTGGCGAGCCCCCGACCACCGCTCGCTCTGCTATCACTGCGGAGAAGCCGGCCATGTGTATCGCCGATGCCCATACCGCGACTTGGGACTTTGAGGGTTCGCCGTCAACGCGCCGCGTCCACAGCTTGGAGAGCGCCCACGCGACATCGCCGACTACATCGTCGTTACTCAATGGAGCCCTCGACGACCATCCCGTTCGTCGTCACCAGGCCGCTACCTGTCGCCGCAGGGCCGATCATACACAGGCCCAGCCCGGGGCCGCTCTGCGAGCCCATATCCGGAAAACTAAAATCAGCAACCGATGGAGGTGCGGTTGCTGTTCGTCGAACTGGCGAAGCTCCTCCGCCGACGAAGACGACGAATAAACCATCTCGACGACCTAACGACGACACGCTGCCGTCCCGACGAAGTCAGGAAGCCAAGACTACACCGACGAAAGACAACTTGACGGAGCGACGTTCCAGCTTCAGTTCAACATGACGCAGCCGTGATCCGACGCCAAGACCCAACTGCAACGCCAGAAAAAGAACCACCGACCTCGACGTGCTTCTCGACGGCCACGTAGTCACTGCCTTAGTCGACACAGGGGCCGATTACTCCGTATTGAGTGGACACGTCGCCGCCCAGTTGAAGAAGGTTAAGACTGCATGGGAGGGCCCTCAAATTCGGACCGCTGGAAGACACCTCATTACGCCGACTGGAATCTGCACGGCAAGAACTACCGTTCATGACCGGACTTACCCTGCCACCTTCGTTATCCTCCAACAGTGTTCACGAGACGTCATTCTCGGTGTGGACTTCCTGAACCAACACAGCGCAATCATCGACCTGAAGTCGAAATCGATAGCGCTTTCGCAAGATCAAACGATACCATCAGAGAGCTTTCGTGGTCACCACACCTTAAGTGTGCTCGAAGATTAAGTGAGCCTTTCGCCGCGCTCCAGCGTTGTTATTTCCGTTGGCACCGAAACACCCGCTGACGTAGAGGGCGTCATCGAGGGCGACCAGCATCTACTACTCGACCGTGAAATTTGCGTCGCAAGAGGGATCGCTCGACTCCACGGAGGGAAAGCGGAAGTGATGCTAACCAACTTCATCCAAGAGTTCAAGCACATCAGCAAGGGCACGACAATCACGTACATCGAGGAAATTCTGGAAACGAGCAATGCCTTTGTTCTCTCAGATTCTGCCGCATCTACCCCGCCGACCATAGTCCCCGAACCAGACTTCGACGTAAATCCAAGTCTCCCCATGAGCAAGCAGCAACAGCTCAGAAGTCTTCTCCGACGATACAAAGACTGCTTTTCGACGTCATCGAGGATTCGACAAACACTAGTTGCAAAGCATCGCATCATAACAAGAATGCGCTCGACCATTCCGCCAGAGCCCTTAGCGAGTTTCGACGCGAGAACGTGAAGCTGTTAGGCAACAAGTCGACGAAATGCTGCGCGACGACACCATCCAGCCGTCGAAAAGCCCTTGGGCATCTCCTGTTGTCCTGGTGAAGAAAAACGACGGAACTCTACGTTTCTGCGTCGATTATCGTCGACTGAACAAGATCACGAAGGACGTATACCCCCTTCCGCGGATAGACGACGCATTGGATCGGCTCTGCAACGCTAAATACTTCTCGTCGATGGACCTCAAGTCTGGCTACTGGCAAATAGAAGTCGACGAGAGAGATCGCGAAAAGACCGCCTTCATCCCGCCAGACGGCCTCTACGAGTTCAAGGTCATGCCATTCGAACTGTGCTCGGCGCCTGCAACGTTTCAGCGCGTCATGGACAAGGTGTTAGCAGGATTGAAGTGGCAGACGTGTCTTGTTTACTTGGATGACGTCGTTGTCCTAGCCGAAAATTTCGACGACCACCTTAGGCGGCTTGCGACAGTATTAGACGCCATCAAATCATCAGGGCGCAATCTGAAGCCGGAAAAGTGCCGCTTCGCATACGATGAGCTTCTGTTCCTAGCCACGTCATCAGTAAATCCGGAGTACACCCCGAACCGCAGAAAACAGCTGCCATCGCAAAGTTCCCGGAGCCCACGGACAAGAAGGCAGTGCGTAGATTCCTTGGCATGTGTGCCTACTACAGGTGCTTTGTCAAGGACTTTTTACGCATCGCTGAACCGCTCACGCATCTAACCAAGCCTGATGTCGAGTTCAAGTGGGAAACTCCGCAGGCCGACGCATTTCAAGAACTAAAACGACGCATGCAGTCGCCGCCGGTACTTGCACATTTTGACGAAGACGCCGATACTGAAATCCACACTGACGCCAGTAGCCTAGGTCTTGGTGCCGTCCTAGTCCAGAAGAAAGACAGCCATGAACAATATCTTATGCTAGCTGGTCGCTGTCAAACGCGGAAGGCAATTATTCTACGACTGAAAAGGAATGCCTCGCCATCATTTGGGCAACAGCAAAATTCCGCCCTTACATATATGGCAGGCCATTCAAAGTCGTCAGCGACCATCACGCGTTGTGTTGGCTAGCTAACTTAAAGGGCCCTTCAGGACGTCTGGCGCGGTGGAGCCTCATACTACAAGAATACGACATAACTGTAACCTACAAGTCCGGAAGAAAACACTCAGATGCCGATTGCCTATCACGCGCCCCCATGACCCGCTGCCGCAAAATGACGAGGATGACGACGCTTTGCTTGGAGTCATAGAGTTTCTCACTACATCACCTAGAGGGAAATCTGGCGCTGCTGCGCTGTGGTATGCATGGGAATGCCGGTATATTGCGACTTCGGATTGGCATCGTTCTCGGAGAGACAGGACACCTTGAAGACGTGCTTGGCAAGTACCGTTCCGTCTGTCACAATGATTCATTTTGTACTAAAACAGCACGTAAAAACCTGTTTATCTTTATTATTACGCGAAAACATGTTTTGTTTAACTATGAGAACTTGTTATTGCTTGTACGACTATATGTTTCGTAAAAAGTATCAGTGGGCCGCTAAAGTTGGAAGACGGATGACAAGGTTGGCGCTCGTATTGAAACAGTTGGTCGTCTGTTCTTGCCTTTCTTCTCTTGGTCAGGCATTGTAGGTGAGTAAAAATGTAATATGCGTGAATGGAAACATTTCATGACGATTTTACTTTGAGAACGCGTTGTTTATGTAGCCATATCCACGTTTTAGACGAAGCCGCTTACAACACCAGCCAGCACGAGCCTCGCAGACACATATACCGTCATTCCCATGACGGCACGGTGCCCCCTTAAGAAACTCGCATAGACGGTGGCGCCAGGTTTCCCTCTAGGTGTTATAGTGAGAAACTCTATGCTTGGAATAATAAGCGCGGATGACTTCGCTGAACAGCAACGAGTAGACCCGGAGCTAAAAGGCCTCGTTGAGTATTTGGACGGGCACACCGACGTTGTCCCTAGGGCATTTAGGCGCGGATTATCTTCGTTCACGCTTCAAAACAACCTACTCGTGAAGAAAAACTTCTCACCAGTTCGTGCCAACTACCTTTTTGTTGTTCCGTCGGCGCTGCGTCCAGAAGCACTGCACGCCCTACATGACGATCCGACCGTTGGGCACCTCGGTTTCTCCCGGACGCTATCGAGGATACAAGAAAGGTATTACTGGCTGCGCCTAACCGCCGATGTCGCCCGTTACGTCAAGGCATGCCGCGACTGTCAGCGACGCAAGACATCACCGACAAGGCCAGCGGGATTACTACAGCCGATCAAGCCTTCTTACCGACCTTTTCAGCAGATCGGGATGGACTTGTTGGGACCGTTTCCGACATCAGCGTCCGGAAATAAGTGGATCCTCGTGACGGCGGACTATCTCACCCGAAAGGCAGTGCAGCCGAAGTGGCGAAATTTTTCGTCGAGAACATGCTGCTGCGACATGGTGCTCCAGAAGTCCTCATCACCGACAGAGGAACGGCTTTTACAGCAGAGCTCACCCAAGCCATACTGCAATACACCCAGACAAGACACAGGAGGACAACTGCCTACCACCCGCAGATGAATGGTCTCACGGAGCGTGTGAACAAGACCCTCGCCGACATGCTAGCAATGTACGTCGACGTCGAGCACAAGACGTGGGACGCGGTCCTGCCGTACGTATCCTTTGCTTACAACACGGCGGTGCAAGAAACAACACAGATCACGCCGTTTAAGCTGGTTTACGGCAGGAACCCTACGACGCGGCTCGACGCCATGCTGCCGCACGTCACTGACGAAGAGAACGTTGACATCGCTAGCTCTCTCCAGCGCGCCGAAGAAGCCCGACAGCTCGCCCGCCAACGGATCAAGAACCAGCAGCGTACCGACAGCCGACACTACAACCTCCGACGACGCTTAGTCGAGTACCAGCCCTGTGACTGTGTTTGGGTTTGGACACCGATACGCCGACGAGGACTCAGTGAGAAACTACTTCGACGCTATTTCGGACCCTACAAGGTTATTCGACGTATTGGCGCACTGGACTATGAGTTCGTGCCAGGCGGCATTTCGCATTCACAGCGGTGCCGGGTACGATCTGAAGGGGTGCACGTGGTGCGTCTTAAACCCTTTTTTTGGGTGCTGACGAACTTTCCTTATGTTGTTTTCTTTGCTACGAATGCTTCTTTATTGCTTTCGTTTGTTTGCAGCATGGGGTCGATGCTTTTTAAGAGGGGGGTATTGACACGTGTATTTGTCTTTATCGGAGGACACGTTTAGCCGCCTAACAAATGTTATCGCGCAGCGCGGAACGCGCCTGCATGTATCCGGAGTTTCTGGAAAGTTATCGATGCTTCTATCTGGTGTCTGTTGTCGCCGAACCTTATGTTACCTGATTTCATCACGTGACGCGAAGGGTGTAGAACTTTGTTGAAGACACGCGGGTCGAAGCGATTAGTCTGGAACATTCGACGACTGCTGTATAAAAGCCGACGCGCTCGACCCGCTGATCAGATTTTCGACGATCGCCGACCGTGTTCCCCGCTATCATTGGGCTATAAGTGTAGCCTGTTTTGTGGGCACAGGTTCTCCCAATGAAAGTTAGTTTTGTCGTTCACAGTATTGCTACTGTCTTATTCAACGTCACCACCACGTGGGACTAGCCGGGTGCGCGACGAGTTCGCGTCCTCGCTGGACCTACAATAAAGTTTATTCACTCACTCACTCACCACCACGTGACAATATGTGAAAATATAAGTTCAACCTATTTTCCTGGCCTAAAAGACTTAAATTGACTTGACATTCTAAGCAAGTAAACTACACATAACAAATAAGATAGGCTGCACTTGTGTACAAAGGAGACGCATATAATGAAGTGCAATAAAAACAATATTCTAACTTAGATGACATAATCTATGCATTATACTATTCTTGCTGAAAACAACTGGTTGGCAATTGATAATCTAACCTAAGAGTAAAGACAGCTGTCTTACCTTGTGGCACTCTTGTTGGCCCTTTTTCCTACATAATTTGTACGTGTTAGTGTCAGATGAAAATTGATCTGATAAACACCACATTAAAAATTTGTGCATCAATTTTATTCTGTCATACAACATGCAACAGTGTATAAAAGCTTTATAACTGACAAAATTACAAAAATAAATACAGCAACACTTATACTGATAATTTATTTATGTTGAGAAACATACTTTTGCCAGACTAAGTACAATAGCTGACACAGACAATCTCACAGGTAGAAAAAACCGCGAATGCAAAATTTTCCGTAATGCAAACACGTTGACAAAATAAGTAGCACAGGTAGCTGTATTCTGTTACGGCAGAGATAGCGCATGAATGATGAGGACAAGGGAGGAAGCAGAACCCACAAACAAACTATACCCAGCTGTATGCACGCAGCTGTAAGAATACACATAGTGCACAAAGATCCAAAAGAAACAGAGGAAGATGTGAGGAAGGCTTCTTTTACTCATCACAAGTCATCCTGTAAGAGCACATTATGCACTAGCTGTAATCTATCCTCAGGACATACATGAATAAGTTACATTAGGTGCCACATTTACAAATCACTCGCACAATGTTCTTGTGATTTTCATTATTCCAATTTTTAACTTAGCATGCATAACTGAGTTACGGAAAGCCTCTCTACGGCTTGGCACATATACAGAAAGCAGTGTTTCCATAAACACTGGAGGTCACGGACGGATGACTGACAGATACCTCTTTTTATTCTTTTGTCTTTGTCTTGATGAGTATCTACCACAGTAGTCTTTTGTAGAGTGAGACACATCCAGATAATACACTGTGGGCAACAAAGTGGGAATACCTGTTCTCGATTTCTACCTTTCTCTGGTGTCCCTCTAAGGTAACAATGGCGCAAAGGATTGCCATCCCAATCTATGCGTTCCCACACAACAGGAGCAGATGATAAGTCACATTAATGGTGCATGAAATAAAACATCTGTGCTTAGCTGTCCACTGCCGCTACAATCTGGAGTGATCTTTGTTGCTTTGTTCTGTACTCTAGCACAGGTGCTACGTAGTCCCCTTGGTGCCCAAAGCAACTCTCGCACCAAGAAGCATGTCAATTTTTTTTTTAATTCTAAGCGAAACTTTGGCTATGGGGGACAATTGCGAACTTGTTATTTGTATCTTGATCGCACCTCTGAATTGTAATGATCGAATCTCTGAATTCGAGTAAATTTTTGACAAAAAACTGCGATCATTATGCGAGTAAATAGGGTAACAATTTTTAGCGTGTAAAGGGGTTGTGTACAAATGGGGTCAGCCAACTCTAGTCTGACAAGAAACAAATATTTGTTCTCGAAATAATGAAATAAGTCATAAAATATATCTTCACAAATTTGGAAATGACTGCACAAAGAACCATGCTGATTGTCACATTAGTATCCTAAACAAGATCTTTTGACGTTTATAATTCCTAGTTTAATTCACTTTCTCTAGTAAATGGACTCTGACCTAGAATACTCAGTGTAGGAGACTAACGCAGACCTGGAGGCCAACATTTAAATTTGAAATGAAGACATTCATCCCCCGACCACGTCACTGCTATGACATCAGAAGCGTGCATCCATGGACATAGGGTCTGTGAAATTGTTTTTCATGATCTGTACTGTTACTCTTGCACTAATAAATTAGGAAATGCATTTGATATTTACAGCAGTGCTGTAAACCTTTGTGTTTGAGAAATGCAATACTAAAAAGTGTAACGCAAGCAATGTGTGCATGAAACCTATGAAGCCTTTGACATTCGTCAGTGTGGCAAATAGGCACTGAACACCTTGTATGCGAGTATTACTGGTATCTTTGCAGTGAAAGGAAGTCACATTATTATCCGACTTATGAGGGGAACTCATGTTTCTCTAGTTTAACATTTTCTTTTTTTGTACTCCTATATTTATTTTTATACTCCTATTATGGGTGTTTGAAATAACTACTCCATATTTTCCTGCACCAGAGCCCACGTTAGGTTACATTTCTTGAACACGTTGCAGTGCTGTAGATTATCAAAAGGTAGAAAAAAATGCCGCAAGTTCGGATTTTTGCCTTCTGTATAACAATTATGAACCTATCAATTACATACACAAGTACAATATAACTAGGAAAAATTGGGCGTAACGACAGACATATAATAGCAGGAACCGATGGTGAGAATTCTAATAGAAAGGAACGATTAAAAACTTCATATAACTCTTCATATAACTCCACCCCAACATTCCTCCTCGGTTCGATAAGTGACCACAGCTGGTGATGCTGTTTGGATAGATGGGTGCTGAGATACAGCTGTGAAATAGGTGGGACATGTAGAGGGTCACCAAAGGTTGCACGCTGGTTGCAAAGCAGGTTGTTTTGATCTCCGGGCTCACTTGACACTCATGCTTTGAGCCTGGTCCTTTGCAAGAGGCCTGGCCCGAGTGTGTGGCATGGCTTGGGTGAAATTTCAAGGCAACCTGAAAAAAAAGAGATCCATATCTATAAGTACCAAAATATTCTTCACCATAGGGCAAACCTAAAGTTTACCGTCGGCACAAAGCAGATAACGAAAACAGACACAAAAGCAAGCTTCGTCGACACCGCGCAGTACAGCGATGGGAAGACCTTTGCCATCGTTGTGGTCGACTCTAGAGGCAAGATTTCCAATTGCGCCTCCATTCGCACTTCACACCCCGGAGTCGCCGAGCAAGCCGTCATCGCCCTCGCCCTGCTAGGCGGTCGTGGGTCCGAGATATATAGCGATTCCAAAACGGCAGTTAGGGCTTTTCAGAAGGGTTGCATCGCCAAGCAAGCTGCTCGTCGTCTTAGCAGCTCGAGTCGATATGCTCTCACGCATCATTCAATCCACTGGTTTCCAGCTCACGTAGGGTCGGTCGAGGGTGCTCCCCCGAACCTCAATGAGTCTGCTCACGAGGCTGCGCGTGACCTCACCGACCGCGCTTCCTCTGCAAGAAGCACCGACTCCCCTCCTCCCTACGGCAACAGGGACGCTCCCGCTACTCACAACGAGATTATTAAATTCTTCTACATGTCTAGAAGGGCCTTTCCACCCCCTCACCCCAAGCTGAACAGGGCGCAAGCCGTTTCGTTTAGGCTTCTGCAGACCAGTACGTATCCGTGTCTGTCCATTCTCCACGAGGCTTACCCGGACGTGTACCGTGACGACGCCTGTCCCTCCTGCGGGCAGACCTCCACTCTAGCGCACATGCTGTGGGAGTGCGGGTCGACATACCCCAAGTTCATCAAGGAGGAGCGGGACTCGCTTCTGCGTACCCCGCTCTAGAAAAACAAATCCTGGCTGTCCGGCGTGCCCGCGACCGGGCCGGTGGGCTAGACCTGCCGGTCCCGACGTGGGACTAGCCAGGCGCGCGACGAGTTCGCGTCCTCGCCGGACCTGAAATAAAAGTTTCTTCACTCACTCACTCACAAGTCAACAGACTCAAGGTATATAAATGTGCAAAAGTGTAAATGAATGTGAAGAGCTGCTTATAGGATGGAATGTTTCATTTTGTCTTTTGTAGAACAATAATGCTATCTTAACATCAAGTCAAGTGTACATGGCCCTCACTAACAAAGATTTAAATTATGGGGTTTTACGCGCCAAAACCACATTTTGATTATGAGGCACGCCGTAGTGGAGGACTCCAGAAATTTCGACCACCTGGGGTTCTTTAATGCGCACCTAAATCTAAGTACATGGGTGTTTTCACGTTTTGCCCCCATCGAAATGCGGCCGCCGTGGCCGGCGTTCGACCCCGCGACCTAGTGCTCAGCAGCCCAACACCATAGCCACTGAGCAGCCGCGGTGGGTATGGCCTTCCCTATTTGTGTGTGTGTATTTGTATTTGTGTAGGCTATTCCATGGGAGCTGTCCCAACCTGGCACACGACCACAGGTAATTTTTTTGAAAAACTGGAGGCCCTTCAATATAGGACAAATGTGAATTTCAAGAAATACTTAAAAAGTTTTTTTTACTGGCGCAAGCACTAGTGAGATTTTGTATAAAGCACCAAACTATGCATCATAAAAGTCATAGGCGAAAAATTGGTTCCTTCATTAAGAAGGCCACATTTTTCAGGACAATAAAGAGAGGCCTTACACCAAAAATTGAACTTATTATCCACTGCTCAGTTTATTATGGGTCATTGAAAGTGGACAGAATAGCGTATTAACTTTATTTTCATAGAAATGGCTTACAGAAAAAGCTGCAAATTTATGTAATCCACGAGTTTAGGACTTGTGTTGTATGAAAAAACTGGTTTTCGGAAGATAAATTATGCAGCAGTGCAGAGGTGAGGATGAACTTGGAAGAAATCGGCATACTTACTATTGAGAAAGTCCTAGTAAATTTATGCCCAATACCATGTATGAGAGTACATTGTATTGTTTTTAAATTGCTAAAGCTTTATCAAAGCAGTTTTTGTGTTAAGCAAGAAATGAAATTGTACAAGTGGTATCCTACTAGTTTCAAAATTTGCATCGCATTTCCTCTAATCCACATAACCTCTTCACGGCTAAGACAAAATGCATGGACTTGAGCCTTCCTGCACCAATAGCAGGGAGTCTAAACTGCTTTGAAGTTAATTCTTTCATTGCTGAGTGGCTACAAGGCACTTTACTCAAAAAGTTGCCACTTAATTACATGTATTTACCTTAATCTTGCTTAGGCTTCTAGCCTACTTGGCATCATCACTAAGGCTGCAAATTCCCTAGTGGACGTAGTTAGGACACGGTGGTGGCAGGACGCAGTGGCAGGAGCTGCCAAAGGCTTCGAACTTCCTATTGGATGGAGTTAGGACACAGTGGTGGCAGGACGCCGTGGCAGGAGCCGCCAAAGGCTACCAACTCCCTAATGGACGTAGTCAGGATACGGTGGTGGTAGGATGCAGGGGCGGGAGCCGCCACAGTGTACCTGAGGCAAATTTGTACAAATACTCTTACTCCTACCATGTCACAATTTAGAAGAAAAATTCAGCTGTCTGTGTAACATGGATACCAATACAAATAAAGGTAAACAGTTAGGTCCTACAACACAACTAGAACGTCGACAAAGAAGAAATGGTACTTATGTTTATGAAAATCCAAGCAATTACAAAAAAGGATGTGCATCCGATTTGTGCATGGAAGCTCAATGGAAACCTGAGCTCATACCATCAAGTGATCTGCTAGTCAACTGCAAGCCTCTTAAAATGCCATTGTATATTTTTTACATGCATTATGTTAGGCTGCATTAAACAAAGTTCAACATCTGTAAATATAAGTAAATCACGAAGCTAATTCAATTAACGAATCCCAGTGGTCGTTAATGCAACAAAGTGCAAGCTCTGAATGAAGCTTGCCAAACTGGGTAGTGAAAAATAACAATGTGGTTCTCTACATCTTGTTTTTCTGGCTTTCGCTATAGCATTAGAATACACAAGAAATTTGACATTCCTGACATTTCACCCCGTTAATTTTTAATCCATATTGCATAATACTTCAGCAAGAGCAATAATGATGTCTTTTAATCGTAAATAGTGATAGCACAAGAAATTTTACTGGAGCCAATGTTTTGACTAGAAAACTTATCTCCTCTTTGTCGAAACATTGGCTCCAGCGATGCTCCTTGTTCTACGGCTCTTCATGATTTCAAGTCTCTGTCTTCCTGTGTACCTCTGTACTTTCAATGTTGTATCAATGAAATTGTGATACCGGAGAATTAGTAAATGTAGATGATGAAGGACTTGGGCTTGTTGGTAGATAACGACAGAGTAACTGACCAACATGGAGATACGGACAAAGGAAGCTTATGTGTTTCGCCTCCTCCAACCATGTCTCTCCTTTGGAAAATTACTCTATCTCGATGTAAAAGTATCACCCTTTGCACAATAATGCTAAAATGAAAAAAGGCTAGGAAATTGGACACGAAAATGACAATAGCATCATATGCTAATGAGATATGCGGAAGTGCCTGCTACGATCTGTCTCACCCATAACGTGCTGGATAAGATGGCGTCTTCTTCTGGATGTTGCCCCATTTCTTGAATACCTAAAATAAAGTACATTTAAAGATTACAAAAATACAGAGAACAACAGCAGTAGCAGAAGAGATAACGCATTGTTTAGGAAAAGAAAGTAAACTAATCTCTGATACACCGCAGACGAAATTTCCTTTATTAAATTAGTAGAAAAATACGCCACACTTCATTTCATTCAATGCTGTGAGTGTTTCTTGGTACAAGAAAATAGGTATTTCTGCATGAAAACAGTCACATAATCATAGCCTTCTACTTTTACAAAATACTCTGCAGTGACTGAGCCAACTACAGCTGTATATACTTAAAATTGCTATATGCACATTATAATAGCCAAGACAGGATAAACTTGGGATCATATGCAGCTCACCGGGAGGTACAACTTTGCAATTAACTCATTTCTGCTTGCCAAATATATGCACTAACATAAGACTACAAATAAAAAGACCTTTCATTTCATAAAATACCGTACCCAAAATAGAAAATCCAGTAGGAATACCACAAGTCCTCCACATAACACAGCCAGGTTTTGTAAGCTTAGTTGGATTTACTACATAAAGGTTGCAGCAAATTCATGGTTTTAAATATTTACAACCGTGAAAATAAATATTACATAAAAAATAATAACATTATACTTCGGCTTAGTTGTGAGCTAATTGGTTTCCGACTTGCAGCCAAATGCATATTAAATTTGTTCTGTTTCAGCGCTTTCAAAGCGTTGTGTCTGTTCGCTTGTGCATGCAGCCGCCTTACCGCTACGAAAATATCTGTGCTGCCACATCGCCTGACGCTCAATAGAGCATTGTAGCGTTTTTATTATTCGCGGTAACATACCCAAAGCGCTAGTAAATCTTCAGAATACACAAGCTGTCTTCAATGTCTCAGACGACCTGTCTTCGCCAGCGAAAGTCACACTGGTGCTACTATTGTATCTAGACTTCAAGCTACGCAGTACTTGATATTCTATGGATTTTTCGATGGGACAGGCCATTCATCACTAGAGTCGTTAAGAATGGTGTTTCCCCTGGCAGTACAGCTTTGCTGTAATTTCAGATGCTCTCCTGAGGCTTCCGTCTGCCAGTATTATTTTCGTGTACATACGCGCACGCATGCCTAAGAAACGTCTTTGAACTGCCAAGAGAAACGTGGCGCAATATATAGCCATACCGGAAGGGCCGAGTATGCGCCGTTTGTAAACTCGGAACATCCGCCGCCACCGCGGTGCAGCGGTGGCGTAGAGGTAGAACACCCGCCTCGCGTGCAAGAGGTCCGTGGCTCGAATCCCGGTGCCGCGCAATTTTCCAGCGGATAAAAAAAAATCCTCGTATTGATAAAATTGCATAAACAGGCCTGGAGTGTGGCCTGATCCCGGTGACCAGAATCGGTAACGCACTCCCTCACCAGAGCAGGATTGGCCACCCTGGCGCAGCACTTGGTCACAACCTCCTATATGAACACAACAATCAAACCCCGGCCCTCAGTCCCCAGCAGCTGCGAAGCAACTGACCACGGCGGCGGTCAGACCTGCGACGCTGCAGAGGGTGCTAAGAATCCCTAGCTCCGGACAGGCCGCCATTGGAATATGAACCTGGCAACGTTTAACGCTAGAACGTTATCTAGTGAGGCGAGTCTAGCAGTGCTATTGCAGGAATTAGAGGGCAGTAAATGGGATATAATGGGGCTCAGTGAAGCTAGGAGGCCAAAAGAAGCATATACAGTGCTAAAAAGCGGGCATGTCCTGTGCTACTGGGGCTTAGCGGAGAGACGAGAACTAGGAGTCGGATTCCTGATTACTAAGAACATAGCTGGTAACATACAGGAATTCTATAGCATTAACGAGAGGGTGGCAGCTCTTGTTGTGAAGCTTAATAAGAGGTACAAAATGAAGCTTGCACAGGTCTACGCCCCTACATCCAGTCATGATGACCAGGAAGTCGAAGGCTTCTATGAAGACGTGGAATCGGCGATGGGTAGAGTGAAAACAAAATACACTATACTGATTGGCGACTTCAATGCCAAGGTAGGGAAGAAGCAGGCTGGCGACAAGGCAGCGGGGGAATATGGCATAGGCACTAGGAATAGCAAGGGAGAGTTATTAGTAGAGTTTGCGGAACAGAATAATATGCGGATAATGAATACCTTATTCCGCAAGCGAGATAGCCGAAAGTGGACGTGGAGGAGCCCGAATGGCGAGACTAGAAATGAAATAGACCTCATACTCTGCGCTAACCCTGGCATCATACAAGATGTGGACGTGCTCAGAAAGGTGCGCTGCAGTGACCATAGGATGGTACGAACTCGAATTAGCCTAGACCTGAGGAGGGAACGGAAGCAACTGGTACATAAGAAGTCGATCAATGAGTTAGCGGTAAGAGGGAAAATAGAGGAATTCCAGATCAAACTACAGAACACGTATTCGGCTTTAACTCAGGAAGAGGACCTTAGTGTTGAAGCAATGAACGACAACCTTGTGGGCATCATTAACGAGTGTGCACTAGAAGTGGGCGGTAACTCCGTTAGACAGGATACCAGTAAGTTATTGCAAGAGACGAAACATCTGATCAAGAAACGCCAATGTATGAAAGCCTCTAACCCTACAGCTAGAATAGAACTGGCAGAACTTTCGAAGTTAATCAACAAGCGTAAGACAGCTGACATAAGGAAGTATAATATGGATAGAATTGAACATGCTCTCAGGAACGGAGGAAGCCTAAAAGCAGTGAAGAAACTAGGAATTGGCAAGAATCAGATGTATGCGTTAAGAGACAAAGCCGGCAATATGATTACTAATATGGATGAGATAGTTCAAGTGGCTGAGGAGTTCTATAGAGATTTATACAGTACGAGTGGCACGCACGATGATAATGGAAGAGAGAACAGTCTAGAGGAATTCGAAATCCCACAAGTAACGCCGGAAGAAGTAAGGAAAGCCTTGGGAGCTATGCAAAGGGGGAAGGCAGTTGGGGAGGATCAGGTAACAGCAGATTTGTTGAAGGATGGTGGGCAGATTGTTCTAGCAAAACTGGCCACCCTGTATACACAATGCCTCATGACTTCGAGCGTACCGGAATCTTGGAAGAACGCTAACATAATCCTAATCCATAAGAAAGGGGACGCCAAAGACTTGAAAAATTATAGACCGATCAGCTTACTGTCCGTTGCCTACAAAGTATTTACTAAGGTAATTGCAAATAGAATCAGGAACACCTTAGACTTCCGTCAACCAAAGGACCATGCAGGATTTCGTAAATGCTACTCAACAATATATCATATTCACACTATCAATCAGGTGATAGAAAAATGTGCGGAATATAACCAACCTTTGTATATAGCTTTCATTGATTACGAGAAAGCGTTTGATTAAGTCGAAACCTCAGCAGTCATGGAGGCATTGCGGAATCAGGGTGTAGACGAGGCGTATGTAAAAGTACTGAAAGATATCTATAGCGGCTCCACAGCCACCGTAGTACTCCATAAAGAAAGCAACAAAATCCCAATAAAGGAAGGCGTCAGGCAGGGAGATAGGATCTCTTGATGCTATTCACAGCGTGTTTACAGGAGGTATTCCGAGACCTGGATTGGGAAGAATTGGGGATAAGAGTTAATGGAGAATACCTTAGTAACTTGCGATTCGCTGATGATATTGCCTAGCTTAGCAACTGCAATGCATGCTCACTGACATGGAGAGGCCAAAAAATTAATCTGCAGGAAACTAAAGTAATGTTTAACAGTCTCGGAAGGGAACAGCAGTTTACAATAGGTAGTGAGGCACTGGAAGTTGTGAGGGAATACATCTACTTGGGACAGGTAGTGACTGCGGATCCGGATCATGAGACTGAAATAATAAGAAGAATAAGAATGGGCTGGGGTGCGTTTGGCAGGCATTCTCAGATCATGAACAGCAGGTTGCCATTATCCCTCAAGAGAAAAGTTTATAACAGCTGTGTCTTACCAGTACTCACGTACGGGGCAGAAACCTGGAGGCTTACCAAAAGGGTTCTACTTCAATTGAAGACGACGCAACGAGCTATGGAAAGAAAAATGATAGGTGTAACTTTAAGGGATAAGGAAAGAGCAGATTGGGTGAGGGAACAAACGCGAGTTAATGATATCTTAGTTGAAATCAAGAAAAAGAAATTGGCATGGGCAGGACACGTAATGAGGAGGGAAGGTAACCGATGGTCATTAAGAGTTACGGAATGGATTCCAAGGGAAGGGAAGCGTAGCAGAGGGCGGCAGAAAGTTAGGTGGGCGGATGAGATTAAGAAGTTCGCAGGGACAACATGGCCACATTTAGCACATGACCGGGGTAGTTGGAGAAATATGGAAGAGGCCTTTGCCCTGTAGTGGGCATAACCAGGCTGATGATGATGATGATGATGTAAACTCGGAACAAAAGCACAGGTACACTCTTAAAAATTTCACACCCTTATGGGTGTAATGCGGGTGTATTCATCTTTTCACCCTTGTAAACACGCTTGAAACACCCTTGTTTAACGGAAAAGGGTGTTCTACAAGAAAACACCCCTGGAACACCCCAGTCTTTCTAATTTACACCCTAATTATAAGGGAGTGAGTGAACAAGCTTACAGTATATGATAAATGAACATTGCCAGTTAAGGCGTTGATATTGGCTATACATGAAACGCGCGCTACCTGCGCTTGAATCAGGTAGCTGGAATGATTAGATCAGGGCATCTAGGCAGCAGCCCACTGGCTTCGAAGAGTGGTCAAAAATGAAGTTTCCCACGAATGTTGATATCGAACGGATGACACTAACGCGCAGACTTTGCATAGCCAGATATCTGCAAAAGGCTTCATATGATCAATGGCGAAAGATTTACAATGCTATCACTGAATACTTAAAGGTGTGCAACCAGTTAGACTGGGAATGGTTAGGAGTGAGGGCTAACGGTAAATAGCTCACCAACTTACGGTTTGTAGATGACATTGGCATACTCAGCAACGCTGCAGACTATTTGCAACAAACGTTTGAGGACCTTGTCGAAGAAAGTGTAAGAGTCTGATTGAGAGTTAGTATGCAGAAGAGAAAAGTAATGTTCCGCAGCCTGGCGAGAGAACGAATGTCATGGTCGGCAGTCAGCCTCTAGAACCTGCGCAGAAATACGTTTACTGAGGTTAATTACTCGCAGGGGCCTCTGATCAAGGAAATTAACAAAATTAGCTGGAAGCTTACGGCAGGCATTACTAAATCATGACCAGGGAGCTTACTGCTAACCATTTCTTTCTACCGCTACTAACGTATGGGGCCGAAACTTGGAAGTTACCAAAGAAGCTTGGGAAGACGTTTAGGACCGCGCAACGCGCGATGGAATGAAAATTATTAGGCATGACGATAATAGACTGGAAGACAGCGATATGGATTAGAGAGCGAACGGGGGTAACTGATATTCTGGTTGACATTAAGAGAAAGAAGTCGTGCTGGGCAGACATTGCAATGCGTAAGGGAGAGAACTGCTGGTCTATTGGAGTTGCAGAATGGGTGCTAAGGGAAGGGAAGCACAGTCGAGGACGGCAGAGAATAATGTGGACGTGATGGAATTGGGAAACTTGAAGACACGTGGAACCAGTTAGCACAAGACAGGGGTATTGGAGATCGCTGGAGAAGCCTTCGTCCTGCGATGGACGTCAAAATAAGCTGATGATGATGTGACGACATCCATGCTAGCTTCGCGGCATGTCATTCATGTTATGTCATGCATGGGTGTCATGCACGTTCTGATAGCTCGATTTGCGTCGATTGCGGGGGAGGGGGGGGGGCTACTAGTGGCGTAGCCAATCGGGGCACGCCGGGCACTTGTAACGCTCACTAACAGTAAACTTTTTGCTGCTATGGCAATGGCCCCGCTCCTTCCCCCTCCACGGTCAATTGGGACCCCCCCCCCCCTCACACTAAAAAATTTTCTGGCTACGCCAATGTGGGGAGGGGGGTGTAAGATTACTCTAGACCCCTCCTCCTAAATTGTCAACGGAAACGGGGCACGGGAGGGCAGCTGCCGCCGGGCCGCAAACCTTAGGCAGCCCAATTAGCGGCTGCATTTTCCTTTGGACGTGAATACTGCTCTAATGTCATTACACTGTAGGATTCGTGGCGGCTCGAGGGCATGCGACAATAAAAAAAAACACATACAGCCATAAGCAAGTCTTAGCTTGAGCAGATCTTTGGGAGCTGGGCAAGACTCTCACAAAAAAAAAGAAGCTTGGCACCCCTCTTACAGGCATTGTCAACTCTGGGTCCCACCGCTGACTGCACATTTCCGGTAAAAAAAATCACGCAGGAACTCCTCTCAGATTTGTCTAAGTGTGCGTAAGCATTGTGACTCTTCCTCATCTACACGCAGTCCATGTCGTTATCAATGTTATGAGACTTGATCCGACAAGTATAAGCGACAGCGCTGCGGCGACACGAGCTGCTTTGGTCGGCGGCGCAAGCAAAGTACAGCAGGTGGCGGGGCCAGGCGCGCTGGTGACGTTCCGTTCGTTTTGAGCTGTTATCGCTCTTTAGCCCTCCCCATCCGCGTCGAACTATTATCAACCGTTCTCCGGCGGCGGCTGCTTGTGGCACGGCCGCGCGAACCGTATCTTGAAAGCGAACTGCATTGTGGACAGAGTGTGCCCACTGCTGAAAACTTCACGCGCTGTGTTCTTACCACTTACTTCGCTTTGAAAACAGACGCGCGTACACCTATCTTGAAGGTGATCTGCGAAAAGCGCATAGTGCGGCATGAGCTGAGAGCTTCGTGAGCGCAGTGTTCTCGCCGCTTCGGTCGCGCTGAAGCGAGAGCTAGCACGAAGGTGAATTCACTCGCTGCTGCGGGTTCCATTTTGAAAGATATCGTGTGGTACGGACTGACGGACGGATGGTTTTTCTTGTTGAATAAGTATAGAAATGCTGACGTTATAAAAAAAATCGCAGGGTTGGTGAATTTCGCGATAAGAACCAACACCAACCCACTCCCCCGCCCCCCCCCCCCCCCCCCCACCCCCGCGGAGCGATGCCGTCTTGATCGCCCCCTCCCAACCCCGGGAAAAGGGATACTACCTATCTCAGTTGAAGAAACGATGATGAAACGTTAGCGACAAGAACGGCATTTCCTAACTAGTTGTCTTATAACCTCTGAGATTTGCGCGCGAAGCTGGCGCGCGCCAACCTGGGAGGCCATAATTGGCTGCTTAATAGCATAAAAAGACAAAGATAATGCCAAACGACACAGTTAAAAATTCAAACAAATAACTGATCTTAGCTGTACTGTTTGGGGAAAAGAAATAAAAAATTAGACAGCCGCAACACACGCCACTAAAGCCACCACCGCCGGCATAACGCGGAACAGACAGTTGGCAACATTCATTCGCGCGTCATTGCTTCGTCCGCTTCGTCACCGCAACGAGAGCCGCCATCTTCTCGCGCCTAACGTTTTGTATGGTTTTGTCCTCGGCAATCCGCGCACACTGCTCATCGGTGGATGCACGTCTGCTCGGCGTCGCAATGCGGCCTGCGTCATTTTCTGGTGTTCGCGCAATCGGTGTGAAACATGTCGCATGTGAAATGTTTGATAGAAGTGCCCCACGTCCAAGGCAAGCCACCGTACGGGTGTATGGCTGTGCGCCCCGTTCTCGGAAGCGTCGACGGGTTTCTAGCATGCGGATTTCAGGTACGTGCAAATGCGTTTCGCCCTCCTATTGAGCTCCGGAGCTAAGCATGCAATATTTCATGTGAAAGATGCAGTGCCCGTCATTATGGTGTGAATTTCGAGCGGCAAACGAGAACTTTGGCACTTAGAGCACACCGCGGCTGCTAAGTTAGCGTGGAAATTGTTTTACGTTACCGTAACATGTTGCTGGCAGTCTAATCTGCGGCTTTTGGACAGTGTTAAGAATGGCCGTACGTGCCAGCTTTCCGCCCGCGGCACGTGTTCCAAGCCCACCAGTCGGGGCGCCCTTCCTAGAGCTGCGAACGGCGGGCAGCCACGAGGCGCGTGATCAACTCCGGAAATTGGTACTCGGCCGAACCACCCGGGACAAAACAGTTCTACGAGGCGCTCTGACGTCGGCACTGAAAGCTGGGCAGTACCGTGAACTGCGGATGACCGGCAGCCACGTGGCGCGCGGTCAGTTCAGGAATGTGGCACTCCGCCGCGCCACACCAGACGGAGCACAGTTCTACGAAGCCCTCGGTCGTCGACTCCGGAGCCTTTGTGTGTATGAGTTCGCACCTGTGTGTTTGCGTGTGTGTGGGCGTAAACGATACTGCGGAATGACTCCCCTCGGTCGTTGACTCCGAAGCCTTAATGCGGGGCGGCGGCAAGTTTACAATGCTTGGACGAACCTTCCCGACCATTCCTGCTCCGTCCTCGTCCGAACGATGACGTCGAACTATGACGTCGAGCAAGGGCTTATAAGCAGCGTTTGCCGGCTGCTAGGGAGTGCTCTGTCATACTAGAAATGTACTAGTGAGCTGTGTGCTCGTAAACTGTTTGCTGTATGTTAGTTTTGCGGGCTCCATATGGGAGTCGCGCTAGTCTGCCAATGTATGTCATGCTTTAAATGTAAATCCTGCAATTAAATCCTGCTCGCCTAGCCCTGTCGTCCCAAGTTCATCTCTACAGCTACGACCGCCAAATCTAATAACTGAATGGCAGCAGAGGGATCCGACTACGGCTCCTGGATCGGCCTACGACTCGGAGACAGCAACGGCAGCTGACGGACGTTGGCACATGGTGACCGACCGGCATCCTGATCAAGTTGGAGGCGACTTGAGATTGACCACCTCTTGAAACTGACTGGATACGGCGGGGATGGACTCGTGACATGGTGCTGCTTCAGTGGGTAAGCGTTTGGTTTTGGCTGTAAGGTTTACCACGCTTCAACTTCACTGTGTTTTTGGATTTGATTCGCTGGGATCTTTTACTCGTATTTTGATTGGCGTGGGTATCGCAACAAGTATTGTGTGACAGCAGAGCCAAAGCTTAAAGTAGCGACCATGGTCCTAATGTGTTTGACGAGAGCTGACCTGTTGTGGTTGTGTGAAGATATCGAGGTAAACGTAGATGAGGACTTGAAGGAATCAGAGATTCGTAAAACCATCCTAGAAAGTAACAATGATTTGAAATTCATAGAACAAATGGGCAAACGAATTCTAGGTAAAAGACAGGAACAGGAAGCAATTAGGCAAGAACAGAAAGAATTTGAGCAGGAACTTACTCTTAAGCGCGAGCGAAAACGCCAAGAGCGTGAGCAAAAACGGCAGGAGGTTGAAAAAGAAATTGCAGTAGTAAAGAAACAGATACCGGATTTGCAGCAGCTAAACGCAGGAAGTCAACAGCGGCTTGAGAAATCTGTAGGCTGGACGCAGCAAAAGTATGAGAGAGAGAAGGCAGCACTGATCAAAGAGATACAGTATTGTGATCAGTTATTGGCACAGGGACAACAGCGGCTTGAGAAATCTGTAGGCTGGACGCAGCAAAAGTGTCAAGAAGTAGATAGCAGATTTTTTTCAAAAGCCGAGGAAAGTAGTAGTACCTGTGAGAGTAGCAGCACGTTCACAAGTGAATTCGAAGTGCTAGCAGCTAACGAAGCCTTAGTGGCAGTAGAGGCCGTTAAAGGCCAGAGTGAGAGCGACGAGGTGCTGTGCCAACAGATGACTATAGAGACAGCTAGGCCAGCTGCGAACAAATTGGCACAGTTACCGCGCGTGTGCGTCGCATCTCATGGTAGCGAGGTCGTTAGCGAGGTACAGAATACTACGGACTTGACAGACGCGAGCACCCATGTCAGGTCAGATCTGCGTGCAGAAGTGAAGTGCGAGCTGGACGATGCAGTTGAGAATAGTTCTCGGGGTGGCGAGCTCCGTAGCTCACGAGAGAACAACTGCATTGTTCAGGGATCGGTGCGGCTCTCCGCCAGTCTAGATAGCCTAGATAGGGATGATTCAGTTGTTAATCATTCGGACTGTGCGCGTGAGACAGCGATCGATACCGACGGGTTGTGTGCAGATGCACAGCGTGAGCTGGGCAATGTAGTAGAGGGCAGTTCGCAAGAGTGCGAGTTGTCGAACTCGAGTAAAGCCTGCTGCATTGTTTCAGAGTCGGTTGAGCTGTCCGCCAGTCGAGGCAAAGTGAGAGTAGATTTTAATGTAAATCACTCAGACTGTGCGGGTAAGAGACCGATCCAGGCCGACGAAATGTGTACCGGCCAGCACGAGGCACGAGAAGGAGACATGAAAGCGAGTGCAAAGAGAAAGCGCCGAAATAAGAAGCGCGGTAAAGACCGAAAGACGGTAACTAATGTAGCGCCGCCAAAGATGGCGAGAAACCCAAAAGGGCAGGGCGCGAGGAAAAAGGTGCGGTCGTCACTGACGATGTTGACGCATCGAAAACGTTCGAGCCACCGGTCAAAGGGGGACCGAGAAGCTTGTTCTGCACGGACGCGGACAAAGGGCACGGGGCAGTCAAATTCCTCGTCGTTCCGTCGTTCTCTTCGAAGCTCAGCGTGCAGTACAAAGAAGCGCAAGGTGGCAAGACGAGACCAGGTAGGGAGTAGCGACGCGGTCAGTCGAGGTCATGTTGAAAGCGGGGCGCGAGGACGCAAATTGGCAGGAGACCGTAACGTCTTGCGGGAGCTGATAGTGAGTCAGCCCTTTTGTTGTTCCTCCGTAGCCAGAGTAGCTTTTAAACCGCGACCACCTCGGGTTCGGCTGAAAGTATGAGTCAGTCGTAAGCAATCGGGAACGAGAGGCCAGGAGAGCTTCCGTAGTAGAAACATGTTGTTTTGCTTGATTTTTTTGAGCATCGGAGAATTTTCGCGAATTGAGACTGGGATATCTTTCAATGTGTAAGGTTTGAGCTTTGTTTGTGTTTTCGTTAGAGAAGCTCCGAGATTTGAAAGATGCGTTTTATGTAAACCTGTAGTCTCGCGAGATGTTCATCACTGAGTACATAGGCTTTCTTTTTTTGTGTGTGTGTGTGAGTAACCTGTAGGTCAAGGTTATCTGTGAGAGGCCTGTCGTAACGCGCGTGTGTGTTACTTAACCTTCTTTCTTTTTAAGTGTTTTTGAATTTTCTAAGGTTAAGCGCGTGAATTTTCAGTAAGTGCGTGATTTGCACTGAGAAGAGCTCTTAGGTCCATTAGCGCGTGTCCTGTGTGGACGGAAGGAAGCAGAACGTTTATGACTGGGTTGCTCGTGTGTGTTGAGGGCAGCCGTATTCTGACTTCTCTAGCACGCGTGCGTAGAGCTAGTTATTAGCAGACACATTTGTTCGAAGGTTCCTCTGTGATGCGTAAGTTACGCAAGTTTGGTTGTTTGTTTAAGGAACGTGTCCTGTGTGGACTAAAGGAACCAATGTAAGTCAGCGTGATGAAAACTTTGTTGGATGCAAGCACGTATTCGGAATAGGGACCACAAAGCTAGCGCGATTGTGATGACGTACCTGTGGAGTTGGCCAGACGGTTCAGTGGCAGCAGTACATGAAATAAGTACGCCACTGCGATAGGGTAAGAATAGGCTGTTCGTAAAGTTAAGCTGCGTAAGTTATGTTTGGGTATTGGTGTTTGAAAACCTTCGGTTTAATTCTGCGTAAACCTTTACTCTTGTGCAGCGCGACGGTCGGGTTTGGTCGAACTCAGGAGGAACGTGAACGCTCGCTTTGGCGGTACGAAATTTTGGGGCAAAATTTGGGATTCCCAGTTGAGTGACTTGCATGGAAATTGTGATAGGAGGGCTGGTGGGTTAGCAGCTGATTCCGGGCGTTTGAACGCTGAGCGGTATTGTGTTGCCGGGTCGACTCTTCTGTGCCAGTTGTTGTAAGATGGTTGAAGCCATTCCAAGTACGCAGGGGTTGCAGAGAGCAAAGCCATCGTCTAGCTCGCCAGCCATTCTCTTCCTGCCCAGCGGTTGCCTGCACTGGCCAGGCGAGATTTTCCGGGCCATGGAGGAGCTGTTAAGAATGGCCGTACGTGCCAGCTTTCCGCCCGCGGCACGTGTTCCAAGCCCACCAGTCGGGGCGCCCTTCCTAGAGCTGCGAACGGCCGGCAGCCATGAGGCGCGTGATCAACTCCGGAAATTGTTACTTGGCCTAACCACCCGGGACAAAACAGTTCTACGAGGCCCTCTGATGTCGGCACTGAAAGCTGGGCAGTACCGAGAACTGCGGATGACTGGCAGCCACGTGGCGCGCGGTCAGTTCAGGAATGTGGCACTCCGCCGCGCCACACCAGACGGAGCACAGTTCTACGAAGCCCTCGGTCGTCGACTCCGGAGCCTTTGTGTGTATGAGTTCGCACCTGTGTGTTTGCGTGTGTGTGGGCGTAAACGATACTGCGGAATGACTCCCCTCGGTCGTTGACTCCGAAGCCTTAGTGCGGGGCGCCGGCAAGTTTTCAATGCTTGGACGAACCTTCCCGACCATTCCTGCTCCGTCCTCGTCCGAACGATGACGTCGAACTATGACGTCGAGCAAGGGCTTATAAGCAGCGTTTGCCGGCTGCTAGGGAGTGCTCTGTCATACTAGAAATGTGCTAGTGAGCTGTGTGCTCGTAAACTGTTTGCTGTATGTTAGTTTTGCGGGCTCCATATGGGAGTCGCACTAGTCTGCCAATGTATGTCATGCTTTAAATGTAAATCCTGTAAATAAATCCTGTTCACCGAGTTCCTGTCTACAAACTTCATCTCCTTCAAATGGTGGCAGCGGCGAGATAGTCCGACGACTCCTACATCTGGTCGACAGCGGTAGGACCGTCCGACAACTCTAATAACAGCTAGCCCATTGACATTTGCTTGTGGCAGCGATAGGTATATAAATGGAAGCGGTAATAATTTTCGAGAGCAGAGAGTTGTTTCGCTCGATGTTTGGTCGTGTTCATGGCGTTATGAAAGCTAGAAAACTAACTGGCTTGGTCGTGCTTAGTTTCAACACCAAGGGGCGTAACGTTGGCGCTGTATGTGTTTGTTTTCTGTGCCGCGAGTACCACTTTCATGCTTTTGTTGGATGAGAGTGGTAGCTGCTACATGCCGCCTGGGCAGAATACAATAAAAGCAATTTCCTCACTTTCATACGTATGCAATGTGACGTAACAAAATTTCCAGCGTTTTATTCGGAGCGTACATATCCAGTATAGTTTAGTAAGAAACTCAAATTCTGTCGTAGCTTAGTAGGCGTGAAACAAGTGAAATTCTCATTCGTTTTTGAATTCGCCCAAACCGCACCGCCCGCAGATGGGTCATCGGGTAATTGACAGTAGCTTCGCTACGTGAGTTGTTTTATGCGCCAATATTGCCCGGTTAAGTATCCTGTTAATTTATGCCGACGCTCGTTCATCGTGATTTTAAGCGGTTACTATCCCCGAGTACCGAACGATGCCAAACTTGTGAGGTGTAGCAAACGCGAGAAATTCAAAGTGGCGTGGCTGCAAGTTCCTGTTTTTACGTTTCTTGCATTCAAAGCCAACAGACAGAGTATCACTGATTTATTGTCCATTTCTGCTGTACTTCATGAATCTAATGTGACAACGGCATTTGCTCTTTAATGTTCTCCATTTACAGTGTATTCAGCTTGGCTGCCGTCCTCTCTTCAGAGGATGCCGCTGTAATAGCTCTTTCGTATAGCACATGCCTCTAGGCCCTTGTGTGGGCTCTGGCGAGGCAGCAGTGCTCCAAGTAATTTTACCATCTATTTTGCATCATTCTTCCACGATGGGTTTTAATGTTCATAGTATTCGTCATTAGTCACCGCCATAATTTTATAGCACGTAAATTTTACGCACTTTACAGCGACAATTTTTAGGCCAGTTTACAGCCAAGTTCCATCTTCCATAATACATCGTCAACATTACCACTTGTCATGGCGCTCTTTGGCCAAACCTGGCCCTTGCGCCACAACAACACCACACATCATCATCATCAGCTTGGCTGCCAGAAAATGCTTGAATTTAATTCAGTATCCAAGTGACGAAATATTCAACTGACGGCCGTGTGTGAAACACGCAAGATGAAAAAACTGAGAGCAAAATGATGAGATATTTCTTTTATAGCGTTTGGACTCGACTTTGGTGTCGATCGACCTTGGCCCTGGTGACAGCACACCCGACATCGCCAAAGTGCAGCCTATCAGTTGAGTGCCCCCGAATGGACCATCTACATCGGAAACTGAAGCAGAGCCAGGTAGGGGCAATTTTTACTTTGGAACAGAATACTGACAGCTGCCTCTTTTTTTAAGAACTAAATAACATATTTACAAACCAATCATTTCTCTTTGTGCAGCCTACATAGAATTGTTTTTTGTTGTTATACAGACCTTCAGAAAGCAGTTCTTCTGAACCCTTTTTGCATGCACAAATAAATAAAGAGGAGTGCACTTTCTGAAGAAATTGTGCACTGAAATGTGCGTTCGACACACAATGAGATGCAAAGTAACCAACAACTTTAAAGCGGTAAAAAAACAAGTTTGAAACATGTTCTAACATCATAACCCGCCTCGGCATACGGATCTAAATATAACAGCAACAGAGGTGCATGCAGAGAAGTGTTTGTAAATGTTTGCAAGATATGTACATTGTCTAAGAAATTGTTTTTATTTACTTGGAGCTTCTTGGTGCCATGGCAGTGCAGTAAAAGCTCAAAATGATGCCCCTGCTCCTGATAAAGCACCTTTAGATTTTAAAATATAAATTATGGGCTTTTACATTCCAAAGTCACAACCTGAAGTTTTGGGAACCTGGCCTTCTTTAATGTACACCTGAATCTAAGTGCATATGTGTTATTGCATTTTACCCTCATTCGAGGGCTGCAGCCATGGCCTAGATTGAAGCTGGGACCAGCATGACTGAGCAGCATGGCATCATAGTAAGTGGGCTATAACACCAGGTCAAAATGAGAAATACTGCTTAGAACTACCAACTTCTTGGCTCACAAGCGCTTTGCACTAAGTTAAAGGAGTATGGAGTACTGACAGTGACCGTTTATGTACCAATTTCTTTTTAACCTGACTCCATTATTAAAGTGCGAAGCTTCAATTAGTCAAAAGCAACCTAAATTACAGAAGCAGCTCAAGACACGCACCATGTATAGCTGGATTTGGACATGAAAATGGAGTTAATTCATGTCGCTGGAAATGGAGGTGGCAGTCACACTATTTCATGCATTTTGCCTAAAACATAGTCAATAATATTTAATCAATTTATAAAATATTATTTCCAAAAAGTTTTTTTTTTCAAGCATGAAAGGAGGAGCCAAATGGTGTTCAGGTGCACGAGCGGTTAGTTGCATGGCACTTCTTGCATGTGCTCACTGGCTTCTTTCAAGCTTGAAAGAAAAATTTGTTGCACCTATTGAGCAGTAGAAAGCTGGATTGGGAATTTTTCAGGATGCTCTACAATTTTCGCACTGACACTTTTGCTTTGAATATAATATTTGAGCAGTTAAGTAATCGTTACTAATTACCTAATTAGGAAAAATGCTAGAATTGGTTTCACTTCCTCAAAACGATGGCAAACAACATTACCTTGGTGCTGTCCAGCTACGTGGCACTTGTACATATTTAAAGCTTGCACATGTCATACAGACCACCTGGTAATTACAAGGCATATATAGAAGTGGCTAAGTTGTGTGAGCCAGCCATGTGTAGCGAATCATGAGAAACAGCCATGTTTCTTTGACTTAAGGGCATAATAAGATTTACACGCTCGTCACCTTGTATCAGTGTGTTCTAGGCCTGTTCGTAGTTTAGCTGCTACATAAACAATATTTCTCCACGTGTAAGCTCATATGCATCTTTCAAGTATATTGCCTCGTGTGCCCAAAATAAACCATCCTCGCGCTTCCTTCATTATGTCTTCATCTGTTGCTGTGCTAAATTTTTAACATGCAACTGCAGAAATTTTCATCTAGTTTTCATATCTCCTCGTTGTTTGGTGGCTTTATTTCTGAACAAGTTGTTTTCATTAAACCCTGTTGCACACAGCAGTACACAGCATTTCTGCCTAGAGTGGGAATTGTTTTTTTTTCAGATTGACATAAATACACCTTGCCTGGGCAATGTAAGACATTCTACATAACACGGCCATGCAATAATGTTTTATATTGCATTCCAGCATCATGCAAAACTGTTTACTTACCAGATTATAATATGTATAAGTGTTGGAAGTAACAGAACTGGAGGAAGCCAGCAGATAATGAGGCCAAGGAAAGCATACAGGAACATGTTTTAAGTTTTTTATATGAAGTATAGAAATGATAAATTCTAGGTTAGTGAAAGTGGATTAAAAAATATCCACCTGTGGGTGGGAAACGGACCCTTAACCTTTACATTACGCATGTGATATACTAACCACTGTGGTACTACGGCCGTGTTCGAGCGTCGACAATCTGAGGGGCCATTGTGGACGGTTGAATGCTGCCTCGGTGGCACAGTGGTTAGTGCATCACATGCCTAATGCAAAGGCTGTAGGTTCGTAGTTTCTCCCCCCATGCTTGGTTGTTTTTTTTTTGACCATTTTCATTTCCCTTTATCATTTCTACATTTAAATAGAAAATTACAAATAAGTTTCCACGTACCTTCCCTGGCATCTTCCAGCTGTGATTAAGAAAAATTTTGACCCTTAGTATCCTTTCTTCTCGTTTGGAAGAACAGGAGCTTCATTTTAAAAATAATGAATTCACCTTGTTCAGCATCTCAATGTGGTCTCAAATCTTAGCATGTGTATTACTTAGTGAAGTTTTTGTTAAGATGATATAGCATGGGACCTAATTAGTAGCCTTTGTATACAGATATATGACTAGTCTAATAAATAGGAGGATTTTAAGAAGCACTTCTAACATGGTCTGAGCATGTGTATAAAAAAAACTAATCTAGCATGATTTCAGGCATAACTGTTGCCCCTGAAAAATATTTGGATCATCTGCATTGGCATTGTTTTTAGAGAGCACCAATACTGCTTTGATAGAGGTAGCCTCGTGGAACATGAAGCATCGCTTCTTGCTGAGTGAAGGAAATATCTGCATATCTGAGGTCCATGTGTCATATGCTCGAATGCTGTTTAAAGGCTGCTAATAAGAAAATTACTTCACTTGCCTTCCAGAGATTGCTTCAGTAGTCTATGCTACTCGATCATAAACAATTTACCAGAGTGAACATTTATCACAGTTGGCTTTGCAATGTTTATGCAAAATACCACAATTGCCTACTAGACATGTGACTGCGCTAAAACTTGGAATTAATGACCAGTAAGATTTATGGTACCAGCAAAACTTAGTTTATTACTCCAGAACAAAATGCGAGGCACTTCGGTTATTTCTGCCATAGAGTTTCTTACAGTAAAACTAGAGGGAACTCTGGTGCTGCAGTCATACCACCATGGGAATGATGGGAAGCACATGGATTTGTCTGATATTCGTGCTTGTGAATTCAGACGTTCTTGTGGCTTCGTATATTATACGCTATATAAATCTTACTGTCGTAAATTTCATCGCAGTCTATACTCTTCGAAGTGCAGAAGACGGCGCCAACACGCACAATTGCTATTAATTGCAACGATTGAGCTTGTCCAGGTGACCAAATCGAAATGCGCCAACCGTCTCAAGGCACTGGTATGCCCGCGATAAATTCATCAGGGCGTTGCACTCGCTTGTCGTTACAAGCTTCCGTGGCTTAATGGTGTCAATATCAGATTTCTGTTCTAGAGTTCCTGTGTTTCAATCCTGTCGTCGGACGATTTTAATGTTTATTTATTTATTACACAGTATATTGTTGAAAATGACTAGTTTACAAAGTCACAAAGCCGTTTGAAGCCAAACAGACGAAGTTTAGGCAAATCCATGTACTTCCCATAATTTCCATGCTGGTACAGCCGTTCTTGTTTGATCTCCTGTGGACACTAACGTCAGAGTTCCCTCTAGTAATTATTGTATGAAACTCTGATTTCTGCGCCTCCCTCATACAGAAGCGGCACCACACCTGCTGCGTAAACATGCACTACCTTCCGGCCAAGTGCAGGGAATGCTGTGAACTCGCCCTGTACAAAGCCTGCACTAAGTAAAACAAATCACAACGTGCAGTTGCTGCCACGTTGAACTGGTGGAATGAGTAGTGAAATGCAGCACGTCCTGAACTAGTTCAGAAAGTGCAGGTTAATCAAGTGGAAATTATATAGTAACAGAAGTTGAGTGATTCTGCATTACATTCCCGAAATATACTTCATGATACTTTTCCATTTATTTCCTCACTTATTAGGAATCCCTTTTTGCATTGTTGGACAAAACTACAGAATGCCAACATATTTTCTAGCATTCACTGGTGGCAAACATGCCAAAACTTGTTCTAGTGTCTGGATTGCCGCTTTAGCCGTTGACCCCCAAGTTGATTCCGGAAAAATGTACCAAATTTTTTACGTACTCAATTTTTCGGTGTCGTTCTCATTCTAAAAATATATTACTTCATTGGTCTCTGGTTACGAATAACACAAAAATAAGAGCTGCTCTTGAGGGCAGCTTTCCCTCAATGCCGACTGTAACTCATCTTTGACAATAAGAGCAGCATAACATCGGGCAGAAAGAGTGCAACTCGTCATTGGCGATATTGGTACTACCTCCAGTCACTAGTACAGCTTGGGATCAATGGTTAAAGGTTGCGACTTCGTTGCTGCCCAGTTTTAATTCTGCAGCTGTTACACTTGGGTGTAGCATGTGTATGTACGTGTGCATGCATTAAAATGACTTCACGCTAGAGCAAAGCAACTGTAGTGCAGAGAGGCATTAGTCATCTTTATATATTTGCTTTGTAAAGATGCACTAAGTTTATCTTTTGCACTATAGACTTGGCGCTCATTGGCCAACGATGCCCTTGTGCTACTAAAACCTATCAATTAATTCGCTTTTTACAGTAGCAGGTGCTTATTCCTTTTTCAGGATCGGTCTGTGGGTTTTAATTTGTTTTTCTTGAACTGTGCAGTTCCCACTCACAGGACTGCATGTCATGTGAGGTGTTCCTTTTTCAATCAAGAATGTTGAGGTTGTGTTTGTGAAACTCGATTTCTTGCCTCAAACGAGCTTGTACAAACTGACCAAGCTGATACTTCCACCTGCTTATATATTAAATGTGTTGCGGTTATGAACCCTCATAATGAATGACACATAGTATAAAAATTTTATCTAATAAAACAATTTAATTAAATTTTTCATGTTTTTCGCGTTCGTGTTCACTTCTCTACTCTCGTGTCTTGTCTGCATGCCTCACCTATTTTTTTTGCATATAAATATCGTATAAACTTAACCATGCTTTTTTACCACAATGCAGGGGGAAAAGGTTCCGGTAACACCATGCATTCAGTGTGGTGGCCCAGGCGTGTATGCAAGCAACCTCCTTCATGTGGACCAAGAACTACTCTGCAGTGTCTCACAGACTTCCATGCGAAGCCCTCAACATTCTCGTCTCAGTGGAATGGCTGCTCATCTGTCTGCGTGTCCATCACCAAGACGGCCAGCTGTAAAGCTCCTGTACCCGTTTAAGAAAGCTTAATGATTTTTTTAATTAGTTTTGCCGGTTGGCCGTAGAATGTTAACATTTTTTATGTTTCCAACGTTTTTACCTGGCACAAAGTGGTGCAGTAACTTTAAACCAGTGTAATGTATTTAAGTGATGCTAACTCTAATGCCTATCTGGTTTTGTTTCTGTTTAAGAAATTTGAATGTCTGATGAGGTAACAGCATTTAAATTTGTCATCGTGGCTCGTTTCAATGAGCTGCTAGGAAATAAGATGCAGAACTTATCACATGCCAGTTGTAGCATTTTTGTTTTCATGACTAAAGTATACACGTTTCAAAAGATGGAAAGTGGGGAAAAAAGCCTCAAGAACATATCCATCCTAGGATTGTCATGTCCTTACAACTCTGCAATGACTAATGCGTCATGCATCTTGGGAGCACATTGGTCGCAATGCCTACAGGTATACTTGATAAGAGAATAGCTTGCACTCAGATTTGCCACGCAGTTGATGGCTGATAGCTTTTGTTTGTCGTCTTCATGGTACTACTATGTATTCAATATTCATTTAGATGTGCTGCGGTTTTTTGCAGTCACCTATATATATATATATATATGTTCGTTTCAATAAAAATTTAGTTGAGAATTAGCGCTCATCCTGTCTGCTTCTAGTCTGGGTCCGTGTCACTTCGCGCTACAATCCAAGATCATGTTACTGTACCAACTCGCCCAACTTTTTATCCTTGTGTTACAGACATACTCAGACTTGTTCTTACTTATGTGACCGGTTATTTTTGTGCTTTATAATAAGATGCAGTGCTTTTCGAATGAAAACATGTGATACTTCGTAGTGAGGTTATTTAAAAAAACTGTTCTGCTTAAAATTTAATTCAGCAAGCCTGTGCCATTATTCGGTGCTTATGTCTTTGTATTGGTATGGTTTTACTCGTCTTCCTTTTTACTTTTAAAATGTGCAAACATTATTATGTAACCATTTCTCTTGAATGAAATAAATACTTCTGACATTTCGTCACAAATTTTACAATGGTTTTCTTCAATTAGGTATTCTTAGACTAGCTGATTGTTATTCTGATAGCTTAACTTACAATGCCTGTGGAATATTCAATGCAAGCACATGGTGAAAAATAAACTAAGTTATTGGGTATAAGCAGGTCACTGGCAGTAAATGGAGCATACATATATTTCAGGAAATAGTGCATGCTTATATATTGAACAGCATGCACAGCTACACATGCTGTTTTGTTCGTAAATGCTGAAACGTTATTCGACGTGGAAGCACTTTGTTCTTTGGCTTTCAGTGCTACCTTTAAGTCATATGTGTCAAAGTACTAGTAGAAGCATCCCGTGGAGATAAATGACAACTTTGATGAATAGAGGCATAAAATGTGTGCTTAAAACGGCAAAAAACTGCTTGACAGGCAAACGTGTGCTTCTGTAGTACTGCACTTGTTACCGTCGCCAATCCATGCATTGCTTGCGCTCTATTGCATTCAATATGAGCTACAACAACGAGCTGTGGTGTCTTTCCCTCCTGGTCGAGCTGGTGTTGCGAAAATTTTTGACCAAGAAAAATGGAGGTTTTTAATTATTTCTGAAATGCATGTAACTATGCTTTTGGCTGTGTGCTGTTTCCACGGGTTGATAAGTACTGGTGCACCAAGGTGCGGGAGATCCTGTGTCCTTAGTGCAGCGTGCATTGTTATTGCGCTCTGCATCCTGCCGGCAGTGTATATCACTGCAGAGGAAGATTACGAAAAGCATGGCGTGTGTGCCTTGCTGCAATGGCGAAACCTTAAATTGTTTGCCTGAAAGGGTCGCACGTTATGCTACCACATGACGGACCAGAAGCGCAATATGACGACGCCTCACAGATTCTGGCTCATACTGAACAAGGTAGTACCATAGCTAAGACTAGGCAGCATTCACAACAGCTAGTCTGCCCATTAACTACATGGCTGTAGTGAACGCTAAAATACTTGCAGGGATAACACCCTTTTGGAAGCGTGTTGTCCATGCTACACCCATATTGAAAGGGTGGTGTCTGTGTTACACCCCATATAGAAAGGGTGTTGTTTCTTTAACACCCATTGGCGAGGTCACGTCAAATTAACACCCCTTCTTTTGTGGGGTCTTAATTTGCACTCTTTGCTTGGGGTGTAGCAATACACCCAAAAAGGGTGTCACCCATGGGACAAGTCATTTACACCCTTAAGGGTGTTAAAATTTTTAGAGTGTAGTCCCGCTGGTAGTCTTTCGTATGCATCTGGCCGCCTCTGTACTTTGCGATCTCTCATATCACAATGAAAGACGCAGTGCAAACCGCAACACTTCGGGTGCTTGAGGCGGTCCGGCGAGCTGCACTTGCTCGATGTCGGCAAAGACGAAATCGGCGACACGCCGCTGCTGGCGGCGGTCCTCCTCGTCGCAATCACACAGCACGGACAGAATTTCACACCGTAACTTGCCGCAACGCCTGGTTGCAGTCGCCCCTAACGCAGCGCTTTCAGAACCATAGAAACTCTATATTCAGAACCACTCAACGACAACATGCTCGCGCGAGATGCAACGCAACTGCGAAACGGCGTCATGCTATTGACGGCTTCTGCTTTGGATCATTTGTATCCGCACAACTGAGGAAAACAGTTGCGCAAGTTTCGGTTTTCTTTCCTCTCTTTGAAATAAAAACTCTTTTGCTCACCGATAATTTTACGTCACCTAAGTAATGTTCACGAATGAAACAGCAATAAATTTAACAAGCGTCTTGAAATACCCGCTACGTTCACTTCGCAGAAGCAAAATTTGCTCGTGCGAGTGTGGTTACGTTTGAAATATCTATCGTTGGGCTGTCGGAGCTTGCTCGAAGTTGGAAGACGCAGCGTAATTGAGGTTAATTTGCTTGTCTATAACGATGCGGCTGCCCTTGATCTCCGTCGAGTGCAGTTTTCTCTGATGTAAGGTAGAACTATAAAGCCGCCGATGTTACTGAATAATCTAGTGCACCTGAAGCTGCCAGAACTCCGGTATTTCATCCAGAATTTCTTGCGACTGCGTTCCGCTGTCATCAAATGCGAGCGTAGTCATTTGGGGGAGATTTAGCAACACATTTTCCAGAAATATCGTTCACCTATGTATCACGACGTGGAGAAGCAGCGTTGTTGGTTCTTAGTAAAATTTTCTGTTTATTGCGAATTTTGCGATAGCAGTTATATGGACACAACCGTCGAAATAGATCTTTCGGTGTTGCCGTGAGCTTACGTATAAAGTCAAGTGCGATGAGATCCTGTCCTGCGCCGTCGGCTGTGCGCGTTAAAGAAAGTGTTCGAGGGTGACCAGGGCTGGATGGGCGCCCCAAGTCAAGCATCTATAGGAGGTCACGTGATAAAACGCGCGCAAGCCGGGGGAGGGAGGCGCTAGTTTAGCGCGCTTCTCCTCCTCTGGCCGTTGCTCTAGCCCGGCCTTGCGCCGCCCTCGCTCTGTCTTGCAGATAATTTCCGATGGATGCAAAGCTGGGGGGCGCTCAGCTAGCGCAATTTTTCGGAGACGCTTTGAAGGAAGAGGCAGCAGAAGGAAGCGTTCGGTCCGGTCTGTTCGCGCTCTTCAATTCATCACGCCAACGCTGTGACAGTGAGTGTTCGCGGTCATTGAGTGAGATCTATTCATGTTTGCACGTGCGCACGTGACCCAGTGCTTGCTGACTTAAGGAGTAAGCGAATGTTTGCTGCAGTTTATTCAGCCGACGAAACTGTGAACCTTGGTTCGTGCAATTGTTCGCGCAGTGGTTCATGCAGCATTGGGGTGAAACTGGTATACTTTCGTTTTTATATTTCTAGGGGGTTCCAAAGCAGTGTTGCGTACGCTAATATTTGTTTCTGGTCGCGGAACGCAACGCACTGCGGTAGCCCAGTGGCTTTGGTGCTGCGCTGCTGAGCTCGAGGTGACGGGTCCAATCAGAACCGCTGCAGTCGCATTCCAACGGGGTCAGGTCTCTCCTCAAATCCACGTATTAATCTTTCGCCTTTTACTAAAGATTACCGTGGGGAGGGACACTGCAATGAGCTTACAGGCCGGGGTCAGAATGCGAAAACGCGGTATACCGTGCATTCCGTACACGTTAAGTAACCTGAGCTGCTGAAAATAAATCTGCAGCTTTCCATTACCGTGCGCCTCATAACAAGATCTTGATTTTTGGAACTTAAATCTTCTAAATTTAATTTTACGTCGCGGAATTACATTTACAATCGACACTGTTGAGTGCGCCTACTGAACTTGTTATCTCGTTGCTGTGATCTCTTTAGTAGCCTATACTTCTTTTTAGATTTACTTATGGTCAGAATCCAGTGTGACGAATCCAGGTCTTCCTTAGCATAGGAAACCAGCTATCGCTTAAGCGTGCGAAGTATCAGCAAACATGGTAAGGAAAATCAATATATGGAGTTCGAAGTAATTGCAGAACATGACAAGGATGAAAGAATGATACACCGCATTACAACCAGGACAGGAACCCGAGGGCCTGCCTAAAACAGAAGAGGTTACCTGGTATTTTTTCTCCAGCATTATAATCTTTCACTCGCCAGATTCATCTCGAATATCAGAGGAATCGCGATCTTCCACGACGACTCTTCGCGTGCTGTTGAGAGTCAAACGACCCATGCGCAAATGTTGACTCTTGTTTTGTGACTCTACTCGCGCAAAAGTGGGTCTTCGGAAGAAAAAAGAGAGTCAAGTTGCTGTGACTCACTTTTTACTCTCTTTTTTCTTAGAGTGTTCAAGGTATGTAATCGGGAATGCTGAAATCGCTTCAGTATCAACTTATAAGTATCTAGGCATCCATTTGACACTTTATCTAAATTGGTCTTTTCATATATCACAGGTTACTAATGAGGCAAATTGCGTCCTTGGTTACTTTCGACGAGCCCTGCGACCAGCATCCCCATCAGTGAAATTCCTTGCTTACTTAACCCTTTTCCGTCCCAAATTAGAATATGCATGCGCGATCTGGGACCCTCATCAAAATAACCTTTCCACTACTCTTTGAATTTGTACAAAATCGCTCAGCTCGTTTCATTTTCTCCGCCCATTCCTATCATGTAAGTGTAACTGAGCTAAAACGTAATGCTAATCTCACAACTTTAGCGAACCGCCGAAAAATTTTCAGACTGTGTCTGTTTCATAAATTCTTTATCATCCATCTCTGAACTCCCTTATCAGTCCCGTCCATCGCATTTCCAATCGCACACACCACGGGAAGGCCATCTACCCTGCCCCTGCCCGCACGTCTGCGCATCTGTCATCATTTTTCGACCATACAGCAAGGGACTGGAATGGCCTGCCAAGCGCCATCGTTGATCAGATCGACTCATCGTCATTCAGATCGTCCATAGAAGGAATGTACTGCTGACATTCCACCCCCTCATGTACTAACCCTTCAATGGGGCCTTTGAGGTACTAATAAATAAATAAATAAATAAATAAATAAATAAATAAATAAATAAATAAAGAACTTTGCGGGCTCATTTCAAAGGCCAGAAGATGTGTGAAATTTGTATAATGCGTCGGTTGTGTTAAAAGTTGTCTTCAGCGTATCAGCGTTGCCATGGGTATTGCCACAGGTCTACGCGCTCACTCATGAGTGCACTCACTCACACACACACTCAATCCAAGGGCGTGTGTGCGAGTGCGGGTCAGTGCGAGTGAGTGTGAGTGCATGTGAGAACGCGTGTGAGTGAGTGCCAGTGAGTGTGAGCAGAGGTGTGTGCGAGTGAGTGCCAATGTGAGGCGAGGTGTTTGCGAGTGATTGCCAGTCAGTGTGAGTGTAGGTCAGCGTGAGTGAGAGTGAGTGCCAGTGTGAGCGGAAGTGAGTGCGAGTGCGAGTAAGCCCAGTGAGTGTGAGCGGAGTTAAGTGCGAGTGCAAGCCAGTGCGTGTGAGCGGGTGAGTGCGAGTGAGTGCCAGTGAGTGTGGGTGGAGGTGAGTGCGAACGTGACTGAGTGCTGTGAGTTTAAGTGTAGGTGAGTGAACGTGAGTGAGTGCCTGTGATTCCGAGTTCAGGTGAGCGTGAACGTGGTGATTGTTTGCGAGTCGAGATGAGCGTGAATGTGAGTGTTAGTGCAGGTGAGTGGAGGTGAGCGGGAACGTGAGTTCGTGAGTGCGGGTGAGTGTGAATGTGAGTGCTCGTGAGTGTTAGTAGACATGAGTACGAAGGTAAGTGAGTGAGCATGAGTAGACGTGAGTATGAACATGGACGAGTATATCGCAGCTAGAACAACAATTAATGACGTTTAAAGCTCCCTTTAAAAGTGGAACAGGATAGCGTAAATGGGCTAGGTTCGCATAGGAAATCATGGGAGGCTGTTTGCGGGACTCCATCGAAGAAAAAGTGTACCCAGTATCGAAGGCACGCGCATGGGGGGAGGGGGGTACCACGTCCGAACCCTTCTTTATGTAAAACCCCGTTTATGAGCGCGCTCACTATCAACCGACAGTGTCTGAGTGAGTCCCAGTAGTCCAGAAACACGTGCCCTACCGTCTCGGCTATTTTTGCACAACAGGCAGACCGAATTTTTCATTGTCCTCCAACGACCAATCTAAAAGATTTCCACTGCACCAATATAGCATCATGTTCTTGCCCATTGCAACGAAAGCAGGAGTACCACATGATTTAATCATGCTTTTGGGCCTCCACAGCCTCTGGAAGACCCGCATGCAAGTGCGACATGCTGATCTTGGTGTTTGAAAACTTTGTTTAGAGTGTTGTGAGCCTAAGACAAGTGCGCAAAATGAATCACCTGAATGGATTCCTGTTCTCGACGATGTGGTTGTTTTGAGAAAATTTTAATCCCTTCAACGTCTGACGAAGTAGGCTGATGATTTGATCATTTGTACTTTTGTTTCTATGACAGATTCGGCAATAAAGGAGAAAGAAAGACTGGCTGAAAGCGATAACGTGCTGGTCTCACAACCCATAGTCCGGGCCGGATCCCCAGCCCGCAATTTCATTTGTAGGTTATCGTCTATTTATTGCCTTTATCCGAAATCATCGCTGACGCCCAACAGAAGTGGAATGGCTGCCACTTCGGAGGCATGTAACTGAGAAGACGGAATTGATTTTTAAGGAACACTTACCCATTCTGCATGGATTCAAATGAGCCATGTCACTACGAGACAAGCCTTCCTGTTGAAAATCCATAGCGAAAATTTTTATATTGGAATACTTATTTACATGTCAAACACGTTTGTCGTTTTCTCAGCAGTTTACTTTCACATTCCGATGTACAATATTGTTAACGCGATGCACATGAGTGCTCAAGAAGACAAACCCAATTGTGGCGCGACTTCGTTCATTGCTTACGTAGTTTAATGTTACCTAATGTTTTTTTTTTGTTTGTGTACCTCATGGAAAACAACTTTTTCTATTGTCTCAAATACACGGGTGACTACTCGCTTGTTCGCTAAACGTACACTAGATCAGCTAATTAAAAATGAAGAACTAAACAAAAAGTGCAGCTCTTAGCGCGAGCCCAAAGGGCAGAGGCATTCAAAATCGGCCATGGGAAGACCTTTGCAGACGCCGCCAAAGGGCCGGGAAGCGTAAGGCTGCTCGGCGTTAGGGAGGCGCCGACGAGTCGCCGAGACACGACCATTGGAAAATATGCGAGCGGTGTGCGTGCGTGCGTGTTCCAGCGGCGCCTCTTCCTTCGGACGCCCACCCCTTCTCTCCATCTTCCTACGCGACAAGTTGGCGCCGAGGGCTTGCAGCTGCGGGCATGAGATGGTTAATGTCCATTTATGGTCCGATCTTGCGCCGGTGTTCCTGACTGGACCAAACCGTGCTATGGTGACGTAGAATACTGGGAGGGTGAACTTTTTCGGTAGAACTGCCACGCCGCCGCGCTGGTTTGCCGGAACAGCAGGCTTTCTCCCCTATGGAAGCTGCACCAAATTGGCGGGCGTTTGATATTCGGTTCATATATTGGTCGCTGTTAGCCAACATTGCGATAATTTAGCTACTGTAATATGCCACGTAACAGCAAGATAATACTGCAGCGACTCGCCGCACACATAACGCGTTTGCGTGCTCTAAATACGGGGGTTTCGTATATCTCCTCGTATGCTTGCAGGTTTGTCACCACAATGGTCCGCACTTACGGGGCTGTTTCAGGCACACATTCAGCGCGCACTTCATTGTGAGCGGAGGTATTTTAATGAAGTTAACTGTGGCATGATGAACGTAAGCGTGCTGCAAAAGAGTAAGCACGAGATGAGGCGCATAACCAGGAGAACGAAGCAGATATAAACGGCTTGCTCAAGCTAACGCTCTGCGCCTTTCATTTACTTGCTTTTATTTCATGAGTTGGATTAGCTTTACAAGACCGCCTTCCGCGCTCTGCTGTCGCCTTCCTAAACTAAAGGCGAATTTAGCCATTTATTTCTTAGGCTCGCCGGTTCGCACATAGCAACTATGCTTGTTGAGCAGTTAGTACTTTGTTGTAATTACATAATGAAAATTATAAGGACGTAAACTTTTCACGTTTTACTGTCATTAAAGGCAATAGCAGTACAGATATTTAAAGTTAATAGATATATTTGTAGTGCATGACGGGTGATATTTAATGCAAACACAAACATCGTCATGGGGAATTAATGCTTGCTAATTTACGTAATCCACGCTAGGCAATAAAGTACTCTTACAACTATCCTACTGGCCAGCCATTTGCATATGATAGCATGAGACAAGTTACATGTTGATGATTGAGGAGAGGCCCCACGGACTATGCAACAAGGCTCTTATAACAGTTAAGCTTTCACATAACATATGCCTAAACGGCTGGGCCAGTAATATCTATATGTGCGTTTCAATCTAGAAAAAAATGTGCATAAATGGAAAATTTCCTAAAAGCAAAAGGGGCTGAAAAAATGCAGGTGACGCAGACCTTAGATTGACTGCTTCTGGTTGGTTCATCGGATGTGCCCGCGTCATATGACCTCCAGACCTCGCTCCTTTCTCTTCTTATTGACCTATGATACCTAAAGTAAAGCCCCTACAACTTTTTATTCATACGCCGTATAGTCTCCTCCATCACATCATCACCCCTAGTCTTCTAACCTTTCTCGCTTCTCATATTGAGCTATCATACGGTGCAATCTCGTCCCGACATTGCATCAACGCTCCCGATGTTTCTTTAATTTCTCTCTTCGCTCATACCGTAGTTACGCGCCTCCGCTGCATTCTTAGGTACTGCATCATTGCATCAATTCAGAGCCAAGTGTGCTCACACTGCACTTCTTCATGAAGATGATGTAGGTGGTAAAAAGCCAGGTAAACGTGGCTTGATCGAAAGGCTGATAGAAGAAGGCTACCTGTCCTGTGCAGAACCGGATCACGCCAACCACGTGCCTCAAAAAAGTGATGAAAGGCTCATTCCTTACATTTGCGGCTATGTGACTAGGTAGTTTGTTCTGAAAACAAAGTGTGAACACTGTCGCGATATTCCACTAACGAAGAAAGAATATGTTAGCCAGCTGAGCGCAGCCGATTGCACATGTCCAGCTGCGGGACAAGGGAGGCTTGCTGTACCCGTCTGGCCATCTCTTTAGATTTATCAGAGATTTGAAAAACTTTTTCACAAGCTGTTTCAGTACTCGGGAGTTTCATCACGAAAGCGTGATGAAGGTTATTGAACTCATCAGGAAAAAGCGGGAAGTTGCGGTCGGGTGCCCCATTCGCGCGCACTCACTTGCCGCTGAAATGACTTCCTTCTATGCAACCACTCGTCTCCATTTTTTTGGAGTCTTTCAAACGCTCGAACGCTAACTGCCGCGACTCTTCAAAATATCTTAAGTTAAGCTGCTGCATCTGAGACTGAGTTTATCTGAAGTTGTTTAAAACGTTCTCATCCATTGCACTTTTTACGGTGAAGCAATCCCAGCACCTCAGATGAATATTTTATGTTGATATACACTGATGCCAGTGGAAAAACACAAGGCCCATGCATGACTGACCTCAGCACACTCCGAAACCTCCGGTTTGTACCTGTTTATAATAAATATTCGTTGTCTCACGTTATATTTTTGTCATGCACGAAACATAAGTGATGTGCGTAGTTCATGATAACATTTATTATTTAGATAGAGCAGGTTTGTTTTCCTGAACAATCCTCTAGAGTGATTCAGGTAACACTTTTACGTTTGTATACTGATTGCCGTATTTTTGATTCTGCAGTCTCTAAAGCAGCAAAAATGCTGGCATGTATGCGTTTAATTGCAAAAAAAAAAGAACTATGCATACCTACCTAATATCATTTCATTAGGGATGGACTATGTAGAAAATGATCACCTTTCTTGTACGAAATTCGTGTGATGTTTTCAATATTGTTCATTATATTCTGTAGTGTTTGTGTAGTTATTCTTGAAGGCAACACATTTTACATATGTGTATACTTGCAGTTATGTGTGGTTTCCACTACTTTTCTAAGTTTTTAAACTATGAATTGCCCTTTTTTTACTGTTCTTTTTTTTTTATTCTCATTGTGTGCTTGAGCTTATTTGTAGCTGGCGCTTTGTCAGGCATTTATTTGCCTTTTGCCTTCCCGATTACATGGAAATGTCCATCTATTCGCTGACCATTGGAGTTCGTACCGCGCAATTGATTGCAATGACGATGACCATATAAAGAATTCTACGTTTTCTTGGTTTCAGGAGTGAAACATCATAATGCTAACAGTAAGCAGAAAGAAACAGATATCTGAGTTTACTTAAATTATTAATGACACCTCTCACTTACACTCATTTAAAAGGTGAGCGAGTGCCAGTGACGGCGAGTGCGAGTGAGCGCCAATGAGTGTGAGTGGACGTGAGCGCCAGTGAGCGTGAGCGGAGCTCAGTGCGAGTGACTGCTGGTGAGTGTGAGCAGAGCTGAGTGCGAGTGAGTGCCAACGAGTGTGAGTGGAGGGGTGTGCGAGTGTGAATGTGTGCAAGTGAGTGTGAGTGCAGGTGTGTGCGAGTGTGGGTGAGTGCCAGTGAATGTAAGTGGAGGTGAGTGCGAGTGCGAGCGAGTGTCGGTGAGTGTGAGTGCAGGTGAGCGTGAACGTGAGTGCGGGGTATGGAAAAATTATGGTGAGTCGACTTATGGTACTTGGTTCTAATTAAACTTTTGCGCGCACAAAGATAGGACTTGGAACGAAGAAGGGACACACAACCTGCGCATATTGCGTATTTTGGCATCTTGTGTATCCCTTCTTCGTTCGACGTCCTGTCTTTGTGCGCGCAAAAGTTTAATAAGAACCATGTACAACCAATTCGCCCAAAACGTAATGCTTATGGTACTTGCCAATACCCTGAGCGCAAATCTAGTGATGTAAGAAGTTCTGCGCCTTGTAGACTGTCAATTGCCTCATCTGTGCGCGAGAGAAGGTACAGGTTCTTGTGAGTGATCTTGTTCAGGCAGCAGTAGGGCATACAAAACTGCGCCAAACCATCTTTCTTCGCAACCTGGACGAGAGGGGATGCCCATGGACTGTTGGAAGGTCATGTCGCCTCGCGGCGAAGCATGCTGTAGACTTGTGCGTTGATTACACGACTTTCTGGTGTATACATGCGATACGCACGTTTCCAGAATGGCGGTTGCGGTACAATATTGATGCGATGTGTAACAGCTGGCGTCTGGCCGAGGGAATATTGCCCTAAATCGAACGAAAAACGAAATTCTTCTAGAAGGCACAAATGGTAAGATCGCTGAACGGGTGTAAGGGAACCAGCAATAGAAGAACCGAACACGTCAGTGGGCGATAAGTCTTGAACTGGCACAGTAATTGCCATTGGGCGCGTCCATAACTTTCACGTCTTAGATTCGGCTGAAGGACATGGGAGACGTTCTCGACGTCAGTTGCAGAGAAGGCTTTTAGAGGGTAATTGTACATAAGGCTTATCGCAGACGATTGCATTTTATACTGTACGATAAAAACATGTGATGACCATTTAGGATTGTAGAACCACTTTAATCTTGCCAGTTCCTGGTGCAGTACATGGCAGGTGACCCTGAACTCAGACAAATGTCCTTCTCGTGAAAACATTAAAACTCTCGCTTTTCTTACGTGCTAAATGACACCGCCGTATCTCCGACATCGTCTTACAAGTACCTTGGCATTGAACTTACAACTCATCTTTCCTGGAGTACACACATAACAGCTATCTGCGCAAGAGCTTCAAGAACTCTGGGTTATCTTCGATGGAACTTGCGTAAATACGCTGATACAGTTCGTAAATTAGCATATCAGACTTTTTTTCGCCCACAGTGAGAAGTTGCGTCATCAGTATGGTCACCACATCAAAATTATTTAGTTGATATGCTAGAATCAATTCAAAACAGAACATCGCGCTTCATCACAAGTAACTACGATAGAAATTGCAGCGTAACTAAGATTACAGGAGATATTGCCCGCCAGCCACTTGAAACTCGTCGTACGGTAAGTCTTGTTTGGCTTTTCCATAGGTACGTCCATGGTAATCGACCTCCTGCGTTGCCGCTTGAAGTACCAGCGCGCACGCCACGTCGCCTTAACAATAGCCTTAGTTTCATGCGCGTATTCGGCAATACATTGTCATTTAATGCATCAGCACTGCCACGTGTGATAACCGTATCGAACAGTCTTCCCGATAACATTGCGGGCTCAACGAATCGTGACGCCTTCCGAGAAGAATTGCAAAGCTTCCTGTAGAAACATTGTATAAGGATGTTATTGACCTGCTTTCCTTCCCTGTTTTTCACACTTGTATTTTTGTATTTTTTATATGTATGAGTCTATTACTGTGTTTGCGCTGTCTAAAGCTTAGTCTAGACAAACATTTCTTGAAAGGAAAGGAAAAAGCTTTATTGCTCTATTTACAGCCTTCAGCGGCTAACAGAGTTCATCATGTTTTACTGAAGTCTCCATCGTCTTGACTGGTCGGCGCCCCTATTCCAGAGCACCACTGAGCCTGGCCACTTTGAGAGCATGTTGCACCAATCCTTTTTGGACTGTGAGCACGCCGCTGGTGAGCCGGCCCTCCCACTGTTCTGCACTGGGTATTTTTTTCTTTGTGAAAAGAGAAGTTATTTCTGCGCTCCCATATGATGTGATATAGTGTTGAGATGGCCCCACACCATGGGCATGTGTCCCTGTATTGACTGGGAAACATTTCATGTAGGATGTGTAGATTGGAGAATGTTCCTGTCTGCAGCCTTCGTCAGCCGACTGCTTCGTGTTGTGTTAGATATGGGTGCGGTGGTGGATATATTATCCTTTTGCCTCTGTGATGGTTTAGTATTTCCGCGTACGTTGGTTCCACCGTCATAGTGGTATCCGGGTCCATTGACTGTCCCACTAGGTATGTGAGCTCGTGAGCTATACTGTCGGTCCTCTGGTTACCCTCTATCCCGGTTTGACCCGGCACCCAGAATATCGTATGAAGTATCTTTTCGTTCGTAAGCCCTGCCTCGAGGAGGATTCGCAGCGCCCCTTTGTTGATTCTACCTGCCCTGTAATTTCTGCATGCTTCTTTGGAGTCTGTGAGTATAATCACAGACTGTGAGTGTAATTACAGGCCCTTAAATGGGCCTGTAATGTATTTTAAATAAATAAATAAATACAGTGGGTAGGGCGCTCCAGCGCTTCCTAGTGGGTCGTCCTCTATCCCTTTTCAGACATTTGTCATTTTGTCGGACTCTGAAATAGTCGTATTGACTTTCTTACCTAAGTGCAGAAGAACTTCAATGTTGCTGGTAAATGGTTTACCCGGTCTCTGTGCATGTTCTCGCAAATGCGATTCCACTCGTAGCTAGCGCAAAGCAAGGCGACCAAACACAGCTACTTAAGAGGCCTTGAACGAGGACGACGTCGGAAAGTCGGTCTTATTGTTTTTGTACCAGAGACTGGCAAAATTCGCGAGAGAGAATAGCACGTTGCTCAGTTTGGCGGGATGGTCCCATTTGTTGTGGGCGCTTACCCTTTCACATGCCGTCCGCCAATCCTCGATGTCGGTGTCGTCCGCCCCTCTGATACTGGCAGGGTCTCTGTGGCGAGGCACACCAGAGCACAGGAGCGACTGAGGAGGCTTGCTGGGATGGAGTAGGACACGTTTGCTGGGACGCATGTTCAGGCATTGTTGAGCGTACTTTAGGGTATCGAAATCAAGGGTTTACGTTGTGGACCGAAGCGCCCTCCACCACTTGTAAAGGCGTTGATTAGTCACCGACGTTTGTGACCAAGCGTTAGAGCAGGCCACGGACTCCCAGCAGGAGTGGCATTCACGATCAAAAAGCGCTGAGGAGGACTACAACCCTCTATATCGTTGCACTCCTTCTCTACAATATTTATAACGCACGAGACATGGCGGTCATGCGAAGCTCTGTTTATTGCAACCTCGTCTTCCTCCTTCACCACTATTGCCCTGCCCCGTGAAGGTGTGGTTCGTCGCACGCTTCTCCTCCCCCCCCCCCGCCCCCCCAGAGATTCGTAGGCGTAAAAGCGGATGATATCGTCTTAATCTCCCCACGTGAATGAGGTCAGTCTGGCGATTGAGTCGCGTCACGCTGCGGTCGATCTGATAGTTTACAGCATATATTTTGCGTATGATCGTACACGCTTCCTATTACTGCACTGAGTTTACCATGGGTAGGGGTGCAAGGGTGTATCGTATAACACGGTCCCCCATTTGAAGCTCTGAGAGCAAATTTGTTGTCATATATGAGTTAGTTTTTTGTGGCAATATACGAAGGAATTGCAGACCGCACTTGCGCGAGCTTGCTGCAGGCTCTCGGTAACGTTGGAGACCAGTTTGGGGTAAGGTGGTGTGCCATACGTAAGGAAGCATGGTCCGTAGACTGTGACCTAGTGGGGTGGTTTGTTGTACTCGCGAATAACGTCAGGGAGGAGACGCGTCCATGGTTTTCGGGGTTTGTCGTTGAACTTGCAGTAGAGGCGAGTGACGATGTAATGATAATTGCTCGCATTTAAGCCGTTACACAGTGGGCGCTCTCAGCTTGTATAAAGCTGATTAATGTGGTTGTGTTTGAGGAATTGCGTGAATTTGCCAGCGGTTAAACCTGTGCCCCCGTCGGAAAGGAACTTCCGAGGCTTTCCTGCAATAGAGCCATTTTTCAGACAGGAAATGTAGGCGTCGCAGGTCTGATTTCTATGTGCAAATACGCACACATAACGTGTGGCATAGTCAACAGCTAAGTGAATGAATCTTTTGGAGGAACCGTAGTTGGCAAAACCTCCGATAGTGTCCATGGCCAAAAGATCAAATATTTGCTCTGCGGGTGGTAACGATTCCAAGGAACCAAAACGTTTACTTTTCGTCTTCTTGCAGCGCTTGCAAGTATCGCAGTGTCGAACGCATTCGGAAACGTCGGTGACGATGTCAGGCCAATAATATTGTGAAGAGAGAAGTCGCCATGTCATTACTCTGACATGACCGAAAGTGCCCTGAGCCTTCTTAAGAAGAGAAGACTGGAGAGCAAAAGAAACGTAGAACTTTCGTATTCCTCTGCGCATCAATATGGTCATTTAATTCTCAATGGTATGCTTGCAAAGCGGTTTGTCGTGCTGGTGCTCTCGTAGTTGTTCCGTGGATAGGAGCGGGAGGGTAGGGTTTCTTGACCGTGCCTGGGCTTTGATGTTGTTAATGCCTTTTCGGTGCTCGATGTTTACGTCATACATAGAGAATTTCGAGGTCCATTGGAACAGACAGTCTCGAGGATTTGTGATCTTTTTAAACCACTGTTATGCCGTGTGATCGGTGATCATAGTGAAAGGTTTTCCATGTAGCTAACAATGCCATTTATCGATGGCATCAATAATTGCTAAACTGTGAAGTTCTATGACGGCGTATTTGATTTCATGGTTTAGCAGCTTGGCGTGAATGGTACGCAACTGGGCGCTCTCAACCTTCATCATCAGCCTGCTTAAATACGGTGCCGATTCCTTTGTTAGACGCATCGCATTAGAGCAGACAAGGTTTGGCGGTATCATAGATGGCAAGGATGGGTTCTTCCGTTTACGCATTTATTAAGCTGAATGAACGCCAGTTCACAGTCAGGGTCCCTGTTCCAGGTGGTGTCTTTGCTGAGTAGGCGTGTCAGTGGATGAGCATTTTCACTGAAGAGGGCGATGTATCGAGGGTAAACATTGACGGTCCCGAGAAAAAGCTTTAGCTCTTTAGGGGGTGGGAAACCGCAGGATCGCCTCCACGTTGCATTGCTTGGCAGTGCCTGTGCCATTTGAAACCCTGTGTCCCAGGTACTCAATGGAAGTTTGTGCGAACTGACATTTCTACAATTTCATTTCAATGCATGCACTTCTAAAAGCATTTAGAACGATATCTAGATCCTTAAAATGGTCTGGGAAAGTGTCAGAATAGATGACAATGTCATCAAAATAGTTCGTGACGTGCGTCAAGTGGTGTTTGGTCCAGATGGGCTTGACGGCCCCGTTCGAAAGTGGCTGGAGCGTTCCGGAGACCAAAATGCATGACAAGTCATTCGCAGTGACCGGTACGTGTGATAAATGACATTTTTGAAATGTTTTCAGGATGAGCCTCACCTGACGTTAGCTATAACGTCGAGAAATCCCGAGAGGCTCAAGAAATCGTCGATGCGAGGGAGGGGTTGATAGTCGGCTGCCGTCACTGCATTTAGTTTGCGGTGATCTACGCAGAAACGCGTGCGTCCTTCTCCTTTTTTCTCGGCCAGCAGCGCCGGCGCAGCGTACGGTGACGGAGACAGCCAGATACTCTTTGTGTGAGAAGGTTCTTGCTTTGTCTGTCCATTTCGACGGTATCAGCTTCTGAGCATGGACAGGGAACTCTGCAGATGGGAACACTGTTTGTGAGAAGAATGTGATGCGTTTCGGTAGTGATGCATCCAATGTCAGTCTGTGATTTAGAAAAAAATGTCCTCCGACGTATGGACAAGCTGCTTCAATGCCATGCTCTGAGTTTCCTTTCGACGCAAAAAATCACAAGCTTCAACTTCCTCCAAACAATCGTCCATGTCAGCCGTAGAATGGGTTTGTGGACGAGGATGGTGGATGTAATTTTCTTAGCGTAGAGTCCATAAAAAAATACATTAATTATAATCAAGATCCAGAGACAAGTTAGAGCCAGGTACTGTCCAAGCTAAGAAGTAGGTTGTTCTTCATGCCTTGTAGGACAAGTGCCTGAATTTCTCTTGTGATTTTGCCGATCTGCATCTTTAGATTGTAGCAACCCAAAGTTTTGGTAGATGATGTAACTCGTTGAACATTTATGCCGGAATCTCTCATTATTTGTAGGTGAACATCCGCCAGCACTGCTTTGCTGATACAGGTAATCGTGGCTTCTGTATCGACAGTAGCACTGACAGGGTACCCGTTAATGATTGCATCAAATTGAATTAACTAAGCTTCGGGTCGCCCTCCTCGTTTCCCTGGTTGGTAGCAAGAGTGGAAACGCTTGCCCGTCGTGGAACTTCATTGAGCCAGTGCATCTGTCGGAGCAGGCCATCCATTGCGAAGTGTCTGCATTCGAAAGCAGGTGCTCGTACAGGCGCATTAGGCGAACGCTGATGCGCGCTGCCGCTTCCTGCGTTGATCTGCGTGCTTCGGACTGGTAGAACGCGCTGTAATAACGTAATAACGTAATAAAGAGCTGCAGCTATATCTGTTTTGAAAGCTTTATAGAATGATCCACCCAGTCCATCAGGTCCTGGCGTTTTCCCAGGGCTGAGGTCATCTATAGCCTGCTCTATTTCCTTGATGCTTATCGACATTTCTAATCTATTTCGTTGTTCATCATCTAGACTTGGCAAAAGGTGTAAGAATTCATTTTCGAACCCCTGTTCGCATTGCGTTTCATGTCCTAAGAGTTCGCTGTAATATTCTACAAAGGCAAGTTGGATGGTTTTCTTATCACGTACTATTTCATTACGGTATGTTATCGCATTTATCTCCTTTCGTGTGGCATAACTTTTTTCATCCGAAAACGAGCGCTTTGTAGGTTGTTCTCCGCACCATAGATGTTCTGCGCGTGCGCGAATGATTGCGCCCCGATATTTTTCCTTATCGACAAGTTCCAACTGTGCTTTCGTTCGCTGTATTTCTTTAGCGAAACAACCAGGACGGATGCTTTCCATGTTTAAATAAAAGTTGAGCTCACTTTGTAATTCTATTTCATTTCTTTTTTCTTGGTGGTGTAAAACGCTGGACCTTTCTATGGCTATTAACTTTGTTTCTTGCTTAAAACACTCCCACCTTTCCGTGCAGTCACTGGAACACCCGATAACAGCTCTTGAATGCTATCTTGAATTTTTTTTATAAATATTTCGTCCTGCAGCAATTTTTCATTGAATTTCTAAAGATCCCAGTTGAAGCTTGACGGCTTCTTTGAACCAAGCGAAAAACGGACCAAACTGTCGTCGCTAAAATAAACATGTCTGACTTCATAATCACTGCACAATGGCAACGCTTCCCCAGAAACATAGACACGATCCAGTCGGGCATGGCTGTCCCCTTGAAAATGAGTGAACCGAGGTGTATCATTATTGGCTAAAACGTTGCCTATATCCTCTAAATTATGTTCTTCAACGAGTGCTGCCAAAAGGAGCGCACTGCCTTCGAGACGAGACAGATTACGGGCTCTGTCTTCCACTTTGCAGACACAGTTGAAATCTCCCATCATGACCAGGGTTCTCTCACACTTCAAGTGACATTCCACGCTTTCAAAAAAAACCTTGCGCTCAGCTATTCTATTCGGCGCGTAAACACAGATAGCGCGGAAATGAGATCGCAAAAGATAAAATCGCACAATATAATACGCCCGGAATCATCACTAAATACATTTTCCACATTTATACCAATATTATTGCGTAGAAAGAGCACACAGCCCCATGCTCTGCCAACAGCATGAGAAACGCACACATAATATCTAGACATGAACCTTTGGACTAGGCGTTCGGTCCCTTCCTCAGTTTCTATCTTTGTCTCTTGTACAGCAATAATGTCCAGATTATTTTCGATGAACGGGCGATTAAGCTGGTACTGCTTCTTCTTTGCCGTAAGTCCCCGCACGTTAATCGTGCCTACGCGTAAGGGTGTGAGCCACGAGTACGATGCTTCAAAGCGGTACAAAAGCGCTTCTAGTGAATGCTGTGTTGCCTAAGAAACGAGCTGTTTCTAAGGCTCAGGCGTGCGTCGCTTGCTCAGGCGCACATTTCGTTGCCGCGCCGAACGCTGCGTTGCTCGACGCTCACCGCGTCCAATGCGGGGCGCGTAGTCGCTGCGCCGTAGCCCATTGTCTTACACCCCTTGGCGGGTCGACGGGAACGCTGTCGCGTTCCACTCTTGAAGGCGAAGCAGAGTAACGCATGAGTTGTTTCTTCGTCTAGCCGAACCAAATATAGCCAAGCAACAGCAATTCACCAGGCTAAACAGTGGTTCAACAACTAAAATAAAGGCTAGTATGCTTCGCATCCTGGGCTTAACCTTAGCTAAGCCACAGCCATTTTTTTGTTTATTACTTTCGTTTGTTCGCAGCATCGGGTCAATGCTTTTTAAGAGGGGAGCATCGACACGTGTACTTGTTTATGTTATTCGGGTGACCACGCACGGCCTAACAAATTTTATCGCGCAGCCCAGGACGCGCCTTCAAGTACCGGAATATTTTGGAACCTTATCGATGGTTCTATCCGCTGCCTGCTGTCACCGAACCGTGTGCAATCTGATTACATGTATGAGCGAGGTGAATGATGTAGAGCTTTCTCGAACGCACGCGGGTACCCACGATTACTCTGGAACCTTCGATGACTGATGTATAAAAGCCGATGCGCTTGACCCGCAGATCAGATTTCAACAACCGTGGACTATATTCCCCGCCATCTTTGTGCTTTAAGTGGAACCTGTTTTTGTGGGGACGGGTTAAAAGTTTGCTTCGATTTTCACAGTATTGCCACTGTGTTCTTTACCGTTACTACCACGTGACATTATGTTGAAAGATGTAGGATACTTTTCCAACCTTTCCAACATTTTCCATCCACCCACACACAGGCCCTCCATGTGGAGTGGGTATGGTTGACGTTACTAATTGAATTTCTGTAGCTAAAATATGCCGAAAAATTGAAAACTCCAACTTACGCACATCCTACAAACATGATAGCGTCGAATTGTAATTTGACTATACGAGAAAACACATTCCTCTTACGCGTAAACTCAAAGGAAAACGTTTCTAGCGTTTCCACCCTTCATAGACCGACCACGGCGTCCGCCATTTTCGCGCCCCGGGCCGTGAGTATCTCAGGGGACACGTAGTGGCGTGCCTGGTTCCTTGCAGTACCTCCAGATGACGCCATGTTTCGACGAGAAAGCCCGCCTTCGTGCATAGCTTTCGCGGCCAGCATTTTCCGCTAAACGTTACGTCCACATGCGCTGCAGTTGCCAAGAAGCGTGAGAAAGAGTCAGGGATCTTTTAATGCTCTCTTAAAGGCGAAGCTTATCTTCACACTTTTTTTCGACGACGTAGAGACTCATTTTGTTTTGCCTTGTAGTCTTTGCGCTGTATTAAAATTGGTACCTGCAAGTTCCCAGCGCGGAATGTGTTATCGTAGCGCCCCTTCGTTCATCACAATCGTTCAAATGTTAATGCAGCATGGAGATTTACACTTCAAACACACTTGTAGTTACTTTAAACAACTGGAGAGGACGCTGAGACGCCGGAACGCCGCGTTAAAATGCGGCGTTCCGGAAGTACTAGGGACCTTGTAGTGATGGGTTGATTCATGCGGGAGTGTTTGTGATACCGCGATACATGAACGAGCCTGCATGAGATTACTCAGTAGTAAAAAGTAAAGTCCTGAACGCTGATGTTGTCATAGGATATAATTAATCTTAGACGAATAATTGCATAACTGTCGCGGTTATGCAACCATCCAGAGCTGTTACTGAGGTGCCCTTCCATTACTTGGATATCCCACTAGGCTAAAATTTGTTTTGCCTCGGAAGCTAATTTTCACGATTTCGTTTTTTCATAATCTAACAGCAAGGTGAAGCGTGAATGGAATATGAAGGTGAAATGCGAGTTACATTGAAGTCGTTGGGGTCGTAAAATTAAGATGCTGGCGGCTAACATAATGCGCTCGTTAGCGTGTTGTTAGCTGGACAGAAGGTAGCGGCCATGTTTTATTCGCAAGCAACGTACTGGGGTTGGCTCCTAAAATAACTGAAATTTATTCGCACCATCCAAATGCACATTATGATGCTACGGTCTTGCTGTTACCGCGCAAAATCAAAACAGGGACGCGTGTGGTGTAGCATAGTGGCCCTGCCGCTCAGCTGTCACGCATGGGCGCATACATTATTAAACTTAACTATGTTGTATTTGACACAGAAGGGAAAACAATGTAAAAGGTTGTTATTTAAGGGGACAAGCAATGAAGTGGATTCCCAAGAGCTAGCTGCTTTGGCTTCATTGTACAGTAATAGAGGAATTTTTAAAATCAGTTCAGGAATATCAGAAAGCTGAGTTTAAATAAAAGCAGCTCCAACAGAGTAGGGCGAACGCAAGCCGAACACGGACGCAAGCACTGTACATGTACAGGAACAGGAACACCGTTTAGAGCTACTTAAACGTATAATAGAAATGGTGTGTTCGTATTTTCTAAACATCTTTCACTGAGGGGCAATATATCATGAGTTCACTGCAGTCAGCACTTTTCTTTGCCGCTTTGAACACTGAACACGTTTGTGCGTTTCGAATGAGCATTGTGCTCCGTGCCACTGCGGTGGTTTACCCAATTCCGCTCTCCTGCGGGAAGAAATATCTAGGACAAACAAGCAGGTGCCTGATCGATCGCTTAAGGGAGCGTCACATGAATATGTACCACATGGTCCAAGGCTACCTTGGAATTCGCTGACGTGATTGCGGTTAGGTGCGCCTCTGTGAGCGTTGCGAGGTCTTCACTCAGCATTGCTCGCAGCTGATGCGCCAAATTACTGAAGCGGAATACATTAGAAAGTTTGAGAGTGCAGTGCCTAAAGTCTGGGTCAATTGAAGGAGGGTCTTAGTGATTTGGGAAAACGCGGAGAGTGAAATAAAGAGGAAGAGGGTAAAAGCGGCTGGTAGCTTCTTTTAAGCATCGTTTTATACACGCGGGAGAAATTGTTTTTGAAGGTGTCTTTTTCTTCTGAATTTATGATGCATACCTGGAAGAAGCGCTACGACGATCTTTTAGTTTACTCGACGGTGTATGACGTAAACAGCTCACAGTGAAACGAAGCGTCGGCACTTCTAACGTATATACCTCTCGAAACCACTATGCCATACACTTACCATGGCTACTTAGTGTTTGTGGTGTTGGGCTGCTAAGCACGAGGTGAATGTATGAGTTATCACACTTTCGTGGTGAAGCAGCGCACTGACAAGGACAACGCGAAGACACACAAGAAAACCCGCACCGCGAGTGTCCTCTTTTCTTGCGTGTCTTCGCGTTGTCCTTGTCATTGTACTGCTCCACCACCAAGGTATGAAGATTAGTCACCTGCTCGCCCAAAATTCCAAATTACTGAACGTATGGGTGAACGTATGCGACAGCAAAAACATAATAGGTGGCTTATGGAATAGCAGTAACATAGTGATGATGGCGGGTTCATTATGGGATGCGATTCATTCATTTGCCAAATACTAACACTGCAGTCCTATTTCTTACTGTTATAAACGTAGTGCACATTTACTTTACTAACATTTATTCTAGTATTGCGTGATGCTTAATTATAAACTGTTGTATTCTGTTAAATTTCTTTCTAGTGTTAAGTTTTTTTTTTTATTATTGTAATGATTTCAGTATTTCCTGTCGGCTTTTCTTCACACTAAGATGTCTCTGCATTGCCACCCTAAGTAAGCAGTGGGAGCTGGTCAAGCTGCTTCACGATGACAGGAGTGCCACCGTAGCCTTTATACCGGAATGTTACACGTCGCCGGCATGGGATTCACGGCCAGCATGAGCACTAGTTTAATCGTCACTTGTATTTCATTATGGCATTGTTCGTAGTTTTTTGTATCTTGGTACGAGATGGGTATTGATGTGTCCGCGTATCACGCGCGGATCGGTACATTCCTCGCTGAGAGTCAGCGAGTAAGCGCCCGAAATTATACTTCAACTCTGAAGAAAACATTGTCCGCTGTTTTCACCCTCGACATTGCCTGTTACAATCCTCGTTTCTTGCGTTACTCTTGATTTGTGCAGGACAGTTGGAGATTAGCCCTGGTCCTAAGGTTGATGATGTTCTCTCACAAGTCGACGAATGCCACACTGAAAATATAGAAGTACTAAAGAAAATTCACAGAGACATCACTGGTATTGAAACTAGGGTAACAGCCATTGAGAGCACTTTAGGTGCTATAGCTGAAATCGAAACCAACTGCGAAGCCATTAGTGAATCAGTAAAAGAAGTGTATAGCCAGGACAATGGAAGAACTTGATGATGTGTTGACATGAACAATTGAATGCGAAGAAACAACCTTCTTGTTAAGAGCCTTCCTGAAAGTGAAAATGAAAACTACGAAAAAACAGGGAACTTAGTTAGAGAATTCTCGGCTCACCTTAAACTAACTATCGGAGACATTGAACGCGCCCAGAACATTGGCCAACCGCGGCCGGGTTTCAATCGCCCCATTTTCAATAAGTCTCAGAACTAGAAATTATAAACGGAAGCGCTGCGCAACACTTTAAAAGTAAAGAATGTGGTCCAGCTTAAAATATGGCTGGAAGAAGACTTCTCGCCTATGATCCAGCTGGCAGGTAAAAACATCCAGACTGCCAAATGAATCCGCAAGGAAAGCAAGCGTTTTATTTTACGTTTAATACAGTGCACATGCAAGATTGCATATATCTGTACTACTCATTGTCTAATTCGATCGAACTAGTGACCGAAAAAAGCAAACACTTGCATAAATGACCAGCCGCAGCGGGTCACTATAAACCAACTGCGCATGAAATTTCATTACTCCTGGGAAACTTCCGAAGCTTATGTAACAAAGTTTACATCTTAAAAACATTGATACACGCATGTGATGCTGATATCATCATCGGCACGGAAACAAGGCTCACAGCATATTACTGGTAATGAACTACCGTTGCCGAAGTCAGTTGTTGTTTTTCGCAGATACCGACCAATGTCGCCGGGAGGTGGCGTGTTAACTGCTGTCAATAAGGAATTTCAGTCATATTTTGTACATGTTAACTCGCTGCTTAAAATGATTTGGATTGTGGCGCGTCGTCGTCATGTGCACTGTGTTATTTGTTCGTGCTACCGACCTCCAGATAGCCAGACCGATTTTGTGGATCTCTTCAACGATGCTATTGAACCGGTCACAAAAAGGTTCCCGAATGCCAAACTTGTTTTGACCGGTGATTTTAATTATGCAACAGTAGACTGGTTGACTCCTGCTGCACTAGGTAACAATAATCGCCTTCACTTTCTGTGAACTGTACGCTTTCATCATCATCATCATCATCATCATCATCATCATGGTGTTTTATGTCCACTGCAGGACGAAGGCTTCTCCCGGCGATCTCCAATTACCCCTGTCCTGCGCCAACCGATTCCAACTAGCGCCCGTGAATTTCCTAATTTCATTGCTCCACCTAGTCTCTTGTCGTGCTTAATTGCCTTTTCCTTCTCTTGGCACCCCTTCTGTAATCCTAATGGTCCAACGGTTATCTAATAGGCGCATTACATGATCTGCCCAGCTCCATTTTTTCCTCTTGATGTCAATTAGGATATCGTCTATACCCGTTGCTCTCTGATCCAAACTGTTCTCTTTCTGTCTCTTAACGTTATGCCTAGGAACCTTCGTTCCATCGCTCTTTGCGCGGTCTTCAGCTTATTCTCCAGCTTTTTTTCAGCCTCCAAGTCTCTGCCCCATATGTCAGCACTGGTAAAATGCACTGATTGTACACCTTCGTTTTCAATGATAAGGGTTAGCTTCCCGTCCGGAGCTGGAAATGTCTGCCGTATGCGATCCAACCCATTTTTATTCTTCTGTGAATTTGCTTCTCGTGATCAGGATTCCCTGTGATAAATTGACCTAGGTAAACATACTCCTTCACAGTCTCTAGAGGCCGACTAGCGATCTTGAACTACTGTTCCTTAGCCCGGCTATTTATCATTATTTTTGGCTTCTGCATATTAATCTTCAGCCCCACTTTTACACTCTCCCTGTTAAGGTCCTCAATCATTTCTTGTAACTCGCCTGCATTGTTGCTTAATAGAAAAATATAATCAGCAAACCGAAGGTTGCTGAAATATTCGCTGTCGATCTTTACTCCTAAGCATTCCCAGTGTAATAGCTGGAATACTTTTTCCAAGGACGCAGTGAATAGCATTGGATATATTGTGTGTCCCTGTCTGGCCCCTTTCTTTATAGGTATCTTCCAACTTTTTTATGTAGAATAAAGGTAGCTGTAAAACTGCTGTAGATATTTTGCAAGGTATTTACGTACTAGGTCTGTACTCCTTGGTTATGTAATACCTGCATGACTGCTGGTATCTCTACTGAATCAATCGTCGTTTCGTAATCTAGGAAAGCCATATACAGAGGCTCATTGAACTCTGCGGATTTCTCGATAATCTGATTGATGACACGGATGTGATCCATTGCAGAGTATACCTTCCTGAAGCCAGTCTGTTCCCTCGGTTGACTAAAGTCCAGTGTTGCCCTTACTCTACTCGAGACTATTTTGGTAAATATTTTAGATATTACTGGGAGTAAGCTAATGGGCCTATAATTTTTCAATTCTTTAACGTCTCCCTTTTTGTGGATTAGTATATTGTTCGCATTCTTCCAGTTTTCTTGGGACCTTTGCAGACGATAGATACTTCGCATAAAGAGCTGCCAGTTTTCCAAGCATTATGTGTTCTCCATCTATGATTAAATAGACTGTTATTTCATCTCCTGCTGCTCTTGTGTCGTGTTTTGCAGGGCCCTTCTGACCAGATCGCTGGTTATAAGAGGAGTTTCTTCATCCTGTTCATTACTGTTTCTAATTGAGGTATCCTGACTCCTCTGGGTACTGTACAGGTCAGTATAGAATTCTTCAGCTGCTTTTACTATGTATTCGAGATTGCTGATGACATTACCCTGCTTATCTTTTAGTGCATACATCTTGGCTTCTCCTATGCCAAGCTTTTTTTTCTCACTGATTTCGGGCTGCGTCTATTTTTTACGGCTTCTTCAGTCTTTCTCAAGTTATAGTTTCCAATATCACCTATTTTCGCCTTGTTGATCAGTTTTGGCAGTTCTGTGAATTCTATCGTATCTATTGAGTTGGACACTTTCATTTTCATCCTTACTTGTCCTTTGTTACTTGGGAGAGCTTGCCTACCGGTTGCCTTGGTGCCTGGCCTCCCACTTCAGTTGCTGTCTTTGAAGCTAACCTAGTTACAGTTTCATTCATTAGCCTGCCTTTTCCCCACTTGGGCATTGAAGTCACCTGTTACTATAGTATACTGTTTGCACTATTCTCATCACTAATTGAACATCTTCATAAAACTGATTTACTTCCTCATCGTCGTGATTGGATGTTGGAGTGTAGGCTTGTACTATCTGTATTCTCTACCTCTGATTAAGCTTGACTACGACTACAGCTACCCTCTCATTAGTGTTGTAGAATTCGTCAATGTCGCCCGCTATGTCCTTATGGATTAGGAATCTACACCGTATTGCTTCTTATCTACGAGACCTCTAGATCAGAGGACATGTCCGTTAATGAGCAATGTATAAGCCTTACCAGTTCTTCTAATCTCACTAAGGCCGATGATGTCACTGAGGCCGACGCTTTCATAACCTCTCCCAATTGGTAAAAAACCCTACACGAGGCGAAAATAGTCTAGATTTGGTATTTACTCACAATCTTGAATCCGGAAATTTGTTCAAGAAATAAGTGTGCAGAGGGCTGTTCACTGCACTATACAGGTACAACGACCAAAGAAAAGAAAAGAAACGCAAATATTACTTGACTTTGCTCGTGTAGACATTGCCAAAATAAACCACATGTTCGCGGCTTTTGGGGCCGAATCACGGCACAATTTCGAAAGCCAATAAGTTTAAAAGCACTTCTTGTTGGGCTAGTTGGTAGCTGTTCACTATAAAATATGAAGACGCCAAATAAACAGACACACACAAGAGAAGAGAACGGGACAGGGCGCCCGTTCTCTATAGTTTACCATAACTGAGTTTACCACAACTGATCTCGATATAGAGACAACGTTAAACAAAACCTATTCTTGCTTCACATCAAAATTAACTCTCCCGTCTAAAGCAGGCAATCCTTGGCTCATACGTCATGTGAAGAGAACTATTAACAAGAAAAAAAACGGGAGTTTAGAAAAGATTCGACATGAAATGACAATATAGACTCGTAAAAATTACAAGAAGCTGTCAAAGTTTACAGAGACTTCTATCAATCAAGTTGTGAACAGATACTCTAACCGTACTTTGCCCAATTTGATTATTACCGACCTTGGAAAATTTTGCCGGGAAATAAACCAGAAAGAAAGCTAACTAGTGTACAATTGAAATGTGAAAACGGTGACCTATTGTCGATAGAAGAATTTGTTGAACATTTTGATCACCAATTCACTTTGGTCTTCTCAGACGTGCTGCCGCTAAAATCTAGGATGCTTGAAGTGCAAGTAATTTCGCACGAGTTTTCACCTATTTCGATAACAGAAACAGGCGTAGGAGGCGCAATGGGGAGGCTTCCATGCAAAAGATTCCCTGCCAGATGATTGCATCAGCGTAATACTTTTGAAGCTAACGTCAGATAATTGATCTTACATTTTGTCACTAATCTTTCAACAGTCACGAGACCCTGGGTTCTTTCCAGATGACGTGAAGATTGCGCATGTAATTCCTTGCATTAAATCTTGAGACAGACACTTCGCTAACAATTACCGTCCCTTGTCTCTTCCATGTATTTGCTGAAAACAACTTGAGCACATCAAACAGTCACATAATATCTCACATTGAGTGTAATAAAGTATTTTTCAAAACCAAGAAGGTTTTCAGAAAAATCGATCCCGTAACACCCAGTCGTTTGAGCTAGTACCCGATTGAAACAACTCCATCAAAGGGTCATTCTTCATCGATGCATACTTTATTGTCTTTAAAGCATTCGATCGCGTCCCTCACCAACGACTGCTAACAAAGCTGCGTAGCCTACAGCTAGATGACAAAACATTTATCTGAAGTGAGAACTTTCCATCCAACAAACTTCAGGGTGTTAAAATCCATCACTACATCAATCACCCAAGGCATGTCAAGTCGGGAGTCCCACAAGAATCAACTTTGGGACCGCTGTGGCTTTTAATCTACATATACGATATATTGAGTAACCAGCAATCTTTCATACGTCTTTTTAGAGATGACTGCGTAATATATAAAGAAACAGCAAACAAGAACGACACTTTAACACTGCAATCCGACTTAACGACTCTTTCAGAATGGTGCAGCAAATGACAGAAGAAAATTAATGTCGAGAAAACTAAACACAATAAATTTGTTCCCACTTTATTGGCTAACGAGTACTTAATTAACAATTCTGCATTTGAAACAGTTTCCTCGAATACTGAGGAGTCACTAGCAAAGTGTTTGGACAGCAATACTGAGGAATCACTAGCAAAGCTTTTGGACAGCTTGGCGTTCTAAAACGCCATCCTACTCATTGCTAATTACGACACCAAACTTCAGGCTTTTGATTCCTTAATTAAACCATCACTACAGTACATCAAACATATCGCATCCACATGAAGTTGACCTTACTGATATGCTGGAAGCAATTCAATGTCGCTAGATTTACCTCGTCTTCATATTCTCGTTATCACCATTGTGTCATCCATAAGCAAAACACTTCGCATTTTCCCTCTAGTAGTATGCAGAAAATATTCGCGATTATCCTTTTTTTCGCACTACTTATTACAGGAACAGTGCCTTTTCGCGAAAATTCATTCATCCAGCAGACCACATCTCCACCCGTATTGACAACGAGATCAAGGTATACCCACCTTTCGCATGGAGTAAAAAAAAATTACCCTCACCTTTAGTCTTATAAATAAACGAGTGAAACGCCCTTGCGCTATTCATTGTCAACGTTAAGGAAATTCCTTCTTTCCAGTAAGCTTTACTAGATTCGTTAAGGAGCAAGCCTGCTGCACCAGCTGACCTTTTATTAACAACCTTCGTATCCTGTTTGAGTGCCTTACTACCTTTGATCACTGTGGTGTATTTGTTCCTTCATTGTAATAATTTTGTAGTTCGATCTTTTGTTAGTGCAGGATATATTCATTACGACATTGTTCTACTAGATGCACTGTATCTCCTTCTTTTTCAGTCGCACTTTATCCCGTTGATTCCTAGCACCTTCAGCTGACGAAAATATTAAAAATTGTCAATTGGTTATTGAGTTTAATCAAGTTTGCGGAATGCGCACTCCATGCGGAAACTCTATAGCAACATCAAATATGAGAACATGAACTGTTTCATGATTTCAAAAGCACTTATCCAGGTGCTCGAAAATTATGCCTGGTACATGACATTGTAAAAAACAATGAATGAAATGAAAGCGCTACATAAAACACAATTACATGGAGTAAAAATACCCTACCGTTTACCTTGCCACCCACTTTGGAAAACCATTTCATTTATTTATTTCACAATACTGCAGGCCAGATTGGCCCAAGCAGGAGGGGCATGAAAACACAAATCATAACAGCACGCACATGCAAAAGAAAGAAAAAAAAAAAGATTACGTTGCATGTGACATACAAGAGAATCAAAAACTAAAAGATGACAGAGGAGAAACGAAAACAATGAGCATTGAGATAGTTTCCTTTCTGCTGAAGAAACAAAGTTTGAAGGCCTGTTCCACGTCAGGAGACCGAAAAACCGATTCAGGAAGCGCATTCCAATCAGCTATTGCTTTAGGGAAGAAACTGTGCTGAAATGAGTTTGTTTTAGCAAATATAGGCTGTAATGAGTGTTCGCTATAATGTCGGGTCCCTCGAGTAGTGGAGTGCCTGAGGAATGACGGGGAAGTAATGCTAAGCTTTCCTGCCAAAATTTTATGAAGGAAAGAAATGCGGTTCAGTTTTCTACGTGTACTAAGCAACGGGGATATTATTGTCCTTCATAAGTTGTGTTGGGGAGTCTGACCTTCTGTGTTAATGAAAAACGAAACGTGCTGCCTTTCTGTGAACGAGCTCTAGTTGACAGATGTCTTTCTTAGCGTCGGGGTCCCAAATTACGGACGAGTATTCGAGTTTGGACCTGATGAAAGTTTTATAAGCCAAGAGCTTAATATGGCTAAGAGGTGTTTTTAATTTTCTTCTCAAGAAACAGTGCTTCGAGAATGCAGTTGAACAGATCTCAGAAATATGAGTGCCCCAGGTTAATCGGTTGTTAAGGGTTATTCCTAGGTATTTATATTGTGAGACCTCGCTAATGTGTCTGTTGTGGAGGCAATATTGGTAACAGTTAATATTTCTTTTTCGCGTAACTCGGAGAAGTACACTTTCATCAATGTTTAAATCCATATTCCATTCTTCACACCAGTGACATATTTTAAGCAAAGATTCTTGGAGCAATTTGTGGTCTTCTATTGATGTTATTTCTTTATATACAACGCAGTCATCTGCGAACAATTTTACTGACACTGACACACATTACATTACAATGACACACATTATTGAAAATATCCGCACAGTTACGGTCATAAGCGTTTCAAGATGTATACAACAAATTTTAAATCCCATTACTTTCTTTACTGTTTGAAAGGGTTAGTGCTAAAAACAGTTTTGTTCTTTATTTTGAGTTTGATCTTGATGCTGACAATTCCCTTAAGAAATTCCCTTCAGAAATCCCCCCCTATGTAATGCCAGATTCTGCGCCCTCAGGGTAAATAAACGAAATGAAAATGTCTGTGTGCAGTGCTGAGAAGGAGGCATATTTAGTAACGATGGTGTTGAGTGGCTGTAGGTTGTGATGATGCTCCTAAGGAAAGGAAATTGTGGAGAAGTACACAGCCTGGAAAAACTTCAACGATTCAATGTGACGAAAGGAAAAGAGAGTGGCAAGTTGAATATTTCTAAGGAAGGAGTCATTACAATGGAAACAACCGTATGAGAGCCGCGCCTGCAAATTACGTAGAAAACATCAGCTGACTTATGACATCGCATACATTTACCTTACCATATATGTTTTAAAGAAAACATGTACGCTTTTTCTTGCAAAATGGCAGGATCCATGACGAAGCTACTTTATGAAATGATGCGGTATATATATACATATATATATCCCGCTTTGTGACGGCGTTCAGCTTCCGATAATAAATTCAGAAGCGCAAGGTGTGGTCCTTTTTCCTTACAAGTAACACAGGCGACGCCGTCCACGGACTTCCCGACGGCTGAATTACATCGTCTTCCGGCATTTCCATAACTTGACTTCCTATAGCTTCTCTCTCTTTCGGTGACACTCGGTAGGGATGCCGGCAAATAGACCTCACTGATTCGCCGACAATTATCCGATGTTTGGCAATAGATGTCCGCCGGACTTTGGATGACATTGAAAAACATTCGGCGAACTCTCTTACGAGGGCTTCTATTTGCTCCTTCTGTCTGGGCGATAGACCTGGTTCGATGTGGATGACGGCAAGGACCGAATCTACATCTTGGAATTTCAGTGTTGAAATCTCTGGGATGCTCAGGTCTGTAACTTGCACGAAGTTATTAAGGCTGGCAATAGCGGTTCCCTTCGCGACATGTTGCACCTCATTTCCAAAATTAGTGAGGAAAACGTTGGCACATCCACCACGCAGCTGAACAAGCCCTCTTGCCACGCAGATCCCTTTTTCGAGTGGGAGACTGGTGTTGCTCTCTGCAATTCCTTCACAGTCACTGAATGCGTCGCTTCTTATTGCGACGGCTAGGCTGGATCTTGGAGGAAGCATCACGTCGTCATCGGCAATGTAAAGGGCGTCGAATTTTTCTCTGTGTTGAATGCTGCTACAGCGTGCTTTGTTGAAAAGGAAACGCATGATTCCCGCAAGTTGATTACAGCGCCATTTTCCTGCAAGAAGCCTTGTGAGAAACTTTGTGAGAACGTTTGACGGTTTTTAATTTTTTATTGAAAAGAATGAATGAAAAAAGCAAAAGAAGGCAAGCAAGGGACAGCTTGCGCACTTCACAGCGTCAAGGAATTTCGACAAGAGCAAAAGGAAAAAGAGGAGGTGGGTGCCCAGCGAGCAGCCGAGGCGCTCGTGACCTGGAAGACGCAGAACCAGTGTGCTGTACCGGGAGCTCCTGCTGTGGTACCTGAGGTGGCCCTGAGGCCGCGCCTGCCTGTTGGTGCATACGTGGAGTGGCGCCTGGTGTGACGTCGTTTTGAGCAGTCCTGACTGTGGCCGTCTTGTAGCCGCTTGTCGGATCAGGGTCAGGCTGTGTAAGGAACGAGGCCTAATTGAGGCGTAACGGAGGCCTGTGCTTTGAGGCAGCCTCTTGCTCGACATGGGACGTGGAGTTGTGGCGGTGGAAGCCACCCGATTAACACCCGCTCGAGTGCGCTGGCCATGGTAATGTAGCCGGGTTCCGCCGCTTGCCTCGTCTTATGACTAGTGTCGCCATCGTGCCTTGTATCACCTCCAACGAGAATTGTCGCGACGGCTCAGGCGATCTACCACCGATTGTTGACCCCATCGGAACTGAACCTGTGAGGCGTTATTACTCCTTTTTTGAACGCTGCGCGTAGAACTTACGTTGGACCCGTGTTCGTTTCAGTGAATTTCGTTTGGTAGTCTGTTTCCTGCTTCTTTTGTTTTCCTTCTACTACTTTTGATAAGTATTTTTTTATGTCTGTCCGCGCGTCTCTGAGCTTCATTACCGCTTGACTGCGCATAGACATACGTGAGGAGCAACCGTCTAGCGTCCGCGGCAGGACAAGCTCTATCATTACATCTTAGAAACGCACGTAGTTTGCGTGCGGTAGACGATAATAGACGAAAAGGGAATGCTAGTTAAGTTAGGTAAAGAGATAGGACTGAGTTGAGAGACTTTGAAGGCATGGGTGAGCCCAGAGCAGAATGACACCAGAGATTAGCAAGCAAAGGAACAAGAAAAATCAAGTATAGCGGCCCAGGATAGATAGAATAAACTTTAATGTCCAACGGATTAGGTGATCTACCCACCCCCCGACACGCAGGGCAGGGGGCGAGTGCCGCCGCCTCAGATGCAGGCTGGGAGGTCTTGGGTCCCAGCAGCCTCTTCAGCCAGTTGGACGAGCCGGAGCTGGAGCTCAGAGTCCGAGCTGCGCAGCAGGGTCTCCCAGGCGTCTCTACTATCTATTTTGTGTATTCCCCCGGGGGAGTACGGACATTCCCATATTATGTGGTCGAGGGTCCCTCTCGCCCCACAAAGATTACATTTATCCCTCCTGGCCTCGGGGAACATGTGGTTCGCCATAACCGGGTGCGGATATGTATAAGTTTGTAGTCGTCTCCACGCGACTGCTTGTGTGTTGTTTAATTTTGGGTCTGGCGGGGATACCAGTCTACGAGCCAATCTATAATGCTGCGTGATCTCCCCATATTTTAGCATGCGCTCTCCGCTCCCTCGGTCATCGAGGGGCCCCGTAGCGGCTCGGCGGTAGAGATCTCGAGCCAGCTCGTGGGCCGCCTCGTTGCCGGGGACGGCTTCGTGCGCCGGAGTCCAAATTATTTGAATTTTTCTATCTAGCTTTCTCTGGCCTAGGATTCTGGCCGCTAAGGGCGAGATCCTTCCCTTGCTAAAATTTTGTATGGCAGTTTTGCTGTCACTGATCACAAATTTCGCGTCCGTTCCAGCGCAAGCTAATGCGATCGCAATTTCCTCGGCAACTTCTATGTTGCGCCCGCGCAGTGTGACAGCGGTCACGGGAGTACCCCGGCCGCTGACGGCCGTTGCCACCGTAAAACTGCCGCTACCTCCCGCCGCGTCTACATAGGCCACCTCATGTTCCGAGATATTACCGAATCTAATTTTTAATGCTTCGGCTCGTTTATGCCTCCTGTCTTTGCTATGTTCCGGGTGCATGTTTTTTGGCAGGGGGGGGGGGATAATCAGATTTTTTCTAACTTCCCTATCTACTTCCACCTTTTGGGTGGGGCCTCTGTCCGGATTTATTCCAACTTTGGCCAATATGGCTCTTCCTGTCCTCGTGGTGCTAAGTCTCTCTATTTGAGAGGTTCGCACCGCTTCCGCCAGCTCTGCCCATGTGTTGTGCACTCCTAGAGCCATGAGTCTCTCTGTTGTTGTACACATGGGCAGTCCCAGCGCTCGTTTTACGCACTTTCTCATTAGAGAATAAATCTTTTCTCTTTCCACCACTTTCAAATCGAGATATGGCGTTGCATAGCTCACCCGGCTGAATATGTACGCCTGTATTAGTTTAATTAAATTTTTCTCCTTTAACCCTCGGCCTTTGCTGGCCACCCGCCTAATTAGGCTCAGGGTCTATATTGCGTGATTCTGCAGCCTCTTGACGGTCTCGCCATTGTGGCCGTGTGACTGGAGAATCAGGCCCAAGATTCTAATTTGCTCGACTATTGGTACCTCTTTACCCGCCACATTAATTTTGATCTCCGATGGTGCCTCGCACCTTAAGTGTTTCGGATTGTATATGAACAATTCTGATTTCTGCGGCGAGCATGCTAGGCCTCTCTCGGCCGCGTAATCGACTATGATGTCGGTGGCGGCCTGGAGCAGGCTTTCGACGGCTGAATCACTTCCCCGGTTGACCCAGAGGGTGATATCATCCGCATATATACTAAATTTTAATCCCTCGAGCTTTGCCAATTGCTCGGGGAGTTCTCTCATAGCCACGTTGAAGAGTAGGGGAGACAGCACTGATCCTTGGGGCGTACCCTTACTCCCTAGCTCAATTGTGGGGGATACCAGCGTTTGGAACTTCATGCAAGCAGTTCTTCCCGTCAGAAAGTCCCTGATGTATCGATATGTCCTGGTACCTACATTAATCTTGTTCAGCCCTTCCAGGACCGCCTCATGCTTTACGTTGTCAAAAGCCTTCGTGAGGTCCAGTCCCAGAATTGCTTTTGCATCTTTAGACCTTGAGTGTATTATATCATGTTTGATTTGGAGCATGACGTCCTGCGTACACAAGTGAGGTCGGAACCCGACCATCTCATGTGGCCACAGATCGCCCTGCTCCATAAAGCCCATCAGTCTGGTCTGGACGACGTGCTCCATCAATTTCCCCACGCATGAAGTTAAGGAAATTGGCCGTAAGGTTTCTAATTGCGGAGGCTTCCCGGGTTTTGGTATTAAAATATTGCTTGCCGTCTTCCACTGTTGTGGGAGCTCGCCTTTTTCCCAACATTCCTGCATGTACGTCGTTAGATAACTAATGGAATCATCGTCTAAGTTCCTGAGCATTTTGTTCGTTACCCCGTCAGGGCCCGGAGCCAACTTCGTTCGGAGTCTTACAATCTCTGCTCGCACTTCCGCTTCTGTGATGGGGGCGTCCAACGCCTCGTTAGGCGCTCCACCATAGTCGGGTAGTGGAGTTCGCGATGTTTCCCCCACGAACGTCTCAATTAATTTCTTCATGAAATAATCATCGTTCCCTACGAACGCGTGCCTAGCTTTTGCCAATCTTATACCGGATTGAGTTTTTGAGCTTGCGGGGTCCAACAAGTGCCGGAGGATGTTCCACGTCTTGGAGAGGTTCATGCTCCCCTCTATTTCGTCACACTTGTTGGCCCAATTTTGTTCGCATAATGTAAAAGTATAATCTTCGATTTCCTTATTATGCCTAGCAATCCTTCTTCTGAGGTTGCGGTTCCATTTCTGATTTTTGAGACGACGCTCCATGCTTTGCTTAGCTTCCCACATATGCAGAAGACGGCTGTCCGCTATCTCCGGGGCGTTATCCCCTTCGAGCGTTTTTGTCGCCTCTTTAACGTCTGATTTGAGTGCCGTCGTCCATTCCTCGATGTTTCTGATGGGCCCCAGTTCCTGCGCTCTCCTGATATCTCTAAACTTATCCCATTCAACGACGGCCGGCGCGCGAACCCTGTGCGTTTGAAGGCCCTCTTTCAGTATGGAAGCAATTATGTAGTGGTCGCTGCCAAAATTTTCATCCGAATTATGCCATTCTAGATCTTTAATGTTTTTCGAGAATGTCAGATCTGGAGATGTATCTTTACTAACGCTTTTGCCCACCCTCGTTGGACTCTCAGGGTCCGTGTGCAGAGTGAGCCCTATGTCATGCGTATCTTCCCACAGCTGTCTGCCTTTCGGGCTTTGGTGCGGGTACCCCCATTCCTGGTGATGTGCATTAAAGTCCCCCACTATCAACAGTGGCTGGTTGTTTGAAATTTTGAGGGCCTTGCGAAGCAGAGCCCTGAACCTCACCTTCCTTTGCCTGGGTGAGCTGTATAAATTTAGAAGGAATAAACTAGGGTCCTTCTGTTTTCCGGTTAGAATTTCGACAAACACGTTCTCGATCTCTCTCGACTCTAAATCGTGTTCAATGGCCGCGATATTTCTTTTCACGAGCGTTGTGACCGAGGATTTCTCCCCCCTGCCACTATGAAATGCCTGATAACCTGACAGTTTTGCGGGTCCTCCAGTTTCCTGGAGGGCAATCGCCAAAGGAGTCTCATCTAATAGCGGAAGGTATTGTTGCAGAATCGACCGCTTGCGCCGGAAGCCGCGACAGTTCCACTGCCAGATTTGATTTTCATTTGCGCGCCTGGCCATTTTGCAGTTGCGTGACGATCTGCTCCATATTCTGTTACCACCCGTTCATGGCGACCATCTCAGTCCTTAGCCTTTGGCATTCCTCGGCCTGTTTCTGAACTGCCCCGAGGACAGCTTGAATTTGGATGTGGATTGGGTAATGAATTCATTCATCTTGGCCTCTAACCTTTCCAAATTTTCGACCCTTTTCTCTATAGCCTGAATAGGATCGGCGTCTTGAATTTTGCGTTTCGTTGGTGGCGGGAGGGACGCCTCTGTGATCATCTTATCCTCTCCTTGCGGCTGTTGACGTGCCGCTGGGGGGGTCATCTGTCTAATGGGTTGTTGCGGAGGAGGGGTTGCCTGCCTCTGTGATTTCTTTAAGTTTTGGATTTCGGACCGTTGCGAATCGACTATCCCCGTTAATTTTTCGACCATTTTCTTTAATTTCTCAATTTCCTCGTCCCGTTTATCCCTCTGATTATTTTCCTGGGAGACCTTGCCCGCAAAATTCACACCCTTACGCTCCTTGCTCCTACCTCGTCTCCATGGGTTGGCAGGGTCCCTTGAGCTGGAGCGCCCCCTGGACTGGCTCCTGGCACGGGAACCGGAGCGTCCTTTGGGTGGCGGCGATGGTCTGCTCTGATTTGCTTCCAGCTTTGGGAAAGAGTCCTCACGAAACTTGAAGTCTTTGCCCCCTTTGGGTTCGCGTTGTCGACTCTGATGTCCCCCACCAGCCGTCGTTGCTTGTGCCATCTTCTCCCACTGTCGCTTCTTAACTTCGTAGGGAGTGCGGAAGAGTTCTCGGCACTTGGGATCTCCTAGGGCGTGGTCTTTGCCGCACAGCTGGCCTTTCAGCTCACACCTGTGGTCACTTGACGGGTTCTCGAGGCCGCAGCCACGGCACTTGACGTTCGTCGGGTCCGGGCACACGTCAGCGCGATGCCCGAGTCGGCCACAGGCGACACACACTTCGTATTTTTTGCGGTACAGCTGGCATCTGTGCGGTGCCCCGTTAAGGTAAATCCACCTTGGCACTTCTTTCTCCTTGAAGAGAATAAAGATCGACTGTGAATCTTTGCCCAGCCTGCGGACGCCTCGAATCTCGGGGTTATCCTTGCGGTCTAGGCGGTACAGAATTTCTTCGATGGAGTATCCGAGTGGAACCCCGTGGATGACTCCCTTTCCGCAGTGCTCGGGGGTGGCCACGTAGGCGAAAGTCTCCACTTGTTCACCGTCGAACATGAGGTGTTTCACGCTCGCGTACTTCAGCTTCCTCTCCGCACTCGTAGTGATGACGAGAACGGAGTGCTGCTTCATATTTGGAGTTATTATATCTTCCTTCTCTTCGCGTGGGTTAATCCCCGCCGACATTTTGATGATGTCAGTCAGATATGCTGTTCCATATTTGGTAAGCTTAACTAAGCCGCCACGTGGTCGGAGAACAATTTTCTCGGCGCCGTCTGGAATGCGCGTATGCTGACGCTCGATCGACTTGGCCGCCATTTTCCTGCCTGCTTGGCTCTGCCGGGCTCGCTGTTTCGCAGTTTTCTGTCCGCTCTTCTCTAGCGGCACGTACCTTCCTCCTTCGCTAGCGTACCATTGTCCTGGAACCGAAGATTCCTCGGGTGTAGTCGCTCCTTCCATAGTAGCCATGATTCACAACTTCCGCGCGACCACGAGCGGCAAACGATCCGCCGGTGGGGACGCCGCGGGCCCGGTCGGCCGCGGTAGCCTCAGCTACGTGCTGCGTTGAACACACGAAGTCCAAAAATGGAGGAAATAAGGTCCCACTTGCGGAGAAAGCGGTATCCTCGTGGTCCTCTCGAGTTCCGTCGTCGATAGAGCACAAAGCCTAGGAAAACAAGATCGAAAGACTGCCGAAAAAGGCCAAAATTCGCGCAGCCCATCGGAAGCGCGTTCTACCAAGAAGGCACTTCGTCGTCTTCAGCGGCCCAGGAAGAACATAGCAGAGAGTTAGCCCGCATAAAGGCTGAACGATCGCCTTTGAAGTACGACGGCAGATAATAGAGGCAGAGCGTTTACATGCGAGTGGCGTCAGCGAGGAGACCGGCGGTGCACATGGTTTTAGCAGCCCTCATTGGATGGTTCTGCCCCTCAACGAGGGTAGAGATGAATTAGACACCTATATACAAAGGCTTGAGAGAGTGGCTACTAGTGAAAGCTGGCCAGAAGAGAAGTGGGCTTTATCTTTAAGTCTTTGACCGAGGAAGCATTAACGGCAGTAGGTCGGATGTCTGCGGAAGACGCCACAGATTTCGCGACGTTAGGACAGACTCTTCTACAGCAGTTCTGACACACGGAAGAAGGGTATCTGGCGAAGTTTCGGGATGCGAATCCCGAGAATGCTGAGATGGCAAGAAAGTTTCAAGGATGTTTTCTCGGCTACCTTGAGCGCTGCCCAGAGTTAGCCAAGACACTGAAGGTGTATGAAGCGTTGCGAGACAGGATCGTGTCTGAACAGTTTTCACGATGCCGCGAGGGAAAGCTGGCTATCTTTCTCAAGGAAATAGGAGGTCGTGATCTCGACACACTGGCAAAGACAGCCGACCGGGAGCTGGAAGCGCAAGGTATAACAAATATGACTACAGGCAAGGAAGAAAACGAGAACGAAGGGAGCTTGTAGCCCACAATAAAGCAGTGGCTACAAATGAAAGGAAAGGAAAACCGCTGTGCTTTCTATGTAACAAACAGGGACACCGAGCTTCCGACTGCTGGACTAGATCCAGAACTCGCAAGGCAACATCATACTCGGTAGGCACAAAGAAAGGCCATAGGCCTGATGCTTGCCCTACTGGTTCTAGGAGGCGTGGCGAAGCATCAAGCTCTCTTTTAAGACCGGAACAAGTCGAAGGGGAACAGGAGAAACAACAGGAACTTGCCCAAGAAAGTGCAGAAGATGGTCACGATAATCTTCACATTGCTCAGAGTGGTACAGCGTGTGCAGGTGGGCCTAAACCGATGCCGACGGTAATGGGTCAGCTTGAAGGGAAAATGGTGACCATCCTGCGAGATAACGGCTGCGACACAGTCGAAGTGAAACGTGCACTCTTTGCGAACTCCAAACTGACTGGTAGTACTCGTATTATACGCCTGTTAGACTAGTCGGCAAAGAGCTTGCCAGATGCGCAGGAGAATATTGACTCTCCGCTTTTCAAGGGACACGTTGTTGCAATTTGCATGGTCAACCCTTTGTACGAAGTCGTACTTGGTAGATGAAATGGCGGCTCCATGAAAGGTCCTGGTCTATAATCACAGCTATTAAGCGGTAGTACTTCTGGTATTTGATACCCTGGCATGTGAGAGAAACAGGGTGCGGCGTCATGGGTTTGCACGTAAACGCGATTAACGCGCGTTTTTCGTTGGACACACTAAGGCCATGTTTCCGGAGTTACGAACAAATTCGGGTGGCTGCCAGCTCAATTCTTGCGCTCACTTGAAGGCGAGTCATCGCAGAAGGGAAAAGACAAATATCATCAGCGTACGTTGGTATTGGTACTTTGGTATCAGCGTACATTGGTGAATTGTCTTGGGTAATATTGTTACGGGGATGTTGCGATTATATAAAAACTATATTTCTAATATAAATGCAGGATGAGGCAGTTAAGGTGGCTGACCACCAACAACACGCAGCAGCCAGCGTCTCCGATCTTCTTCCTCTCTCTTCGTTCATCCTCCCGTAACAGGACCCTCGGGTGGCGAAGCGCCGTCTCGGCGCATCGCAGCCGAAGAATTGAAAGCGAAGTATGGCTTCAGCCGCGAAACGTGCATGACGTCGACAGGCGTCTGACTTGAGGATGCAACAATGTACAGCGGCGAAATCTCGTAATTGACGTCGTTAACTTGCCGTAGGACTTCATAAGGCCCTGTGTAGCGAGAGAGAAGCTTCTGGGAGAGGCCAACCCGACGATATGGTGACCAGAGGAGCACCCAAGCACCTGGTGCGAACTTAACATCGCGATGGCAGCGGTCGTAGCGCTCTTTCCCTATTTACTGTGAGGCTAATAAACGCGATTGAGTGACTTTACGTGCCATGCGAGGACGATCGATGACTTCACGAGCGTACTCAATTGCAACACGTGGCGTAGAAGAGAGGATGGTGTCAAACGGCAATATCGGGAAGTCTGGCGAATGGTTTCAAGACGCGTCGGCTTTCCACCTGCTCGAATTGTCGGCACTCTTTAATGATTTGGTCAACTGTAGAGCAACTCTTGCACATGAGTAGATTAAAAGCGTCGTCAGCAATGCCCTTAAGCACGCGCGCGACCTTCTCAGCTTCTGTCATGTCGTGACGGGCTTTACGACAAAGTACCAGCATGTCCTGGATGTACGAGACTCCTTGGGGGATTGGGCACGGGAGGCAAGTTCCTGCTTTGGGGCAATTTTACGGCCAGCTGGCTTGCGAAACAACTCTGTCAATTTCTCTTTGCATTGGCGCCGGCTGGTTAGCTCCTCTTCGTGGTTTGCCAAACACACCTTTGCCATGCCTCTTGGGTAGAATAACAGGTTACCTAGCGTAACTGTACGGTCCCATCTGTTGATTCCACTCACGCGCTCGTACATGGCTACCCACTTTCAACGCGGCGCCATCAGTCCCGCAGAAAATTCCAGGATCCTTGGGTTGCACAACGACAACCGAAGGTGACAGTGACGTATCTAGCGACAGTGATATTGGTGGCTCCAACGAAGTTGATTCGGCGTGCACACCGTCATTCATGGTGCGGAGGGTGATGCGCCCTCCACTGCGTAGCTTCATTTCCAGCCGTGGTACCCCGAATCTCCACCAATATGTTACGAGGATGGTGCGAGTATATGAAAACTATATTTACAATATATATACAGGATGAGTCACAACAGTTCAGATGGCGGACCGCCAACAACACGCAGCAGCCAGCGTCTCTTATCTTTTCTTCCATCTCTCTTCTTTCAACCTTCCATAACCATAGTTGAGCAAGGCCAACCATAGTTAGATTAAGGAGAATAGGGCTCAATACGCCGACCTGTCACGCCACCGTGACAACAACAAAATGACAAAGAGATGGTTAGCTATGACTAGAAGACAGTGTTCTTAATCTATACCGCGAAACTGATACAAAATTATTACAAACGACGCTAAACTGATAAATGGACCATTGTATACATATTGACGATACACAAACCATGGTGGGACAAGGGCGCACCGCAGGAGCACCCCGCACATGAACTGTTCGGTCAATATTTACGCCCAGTGAAGCCTCCATATATGACACTCATATATGACACCCCCCACCTCCACCTGGCACCAGGCACCCGGGGGCCCATGGCTCCGCGGCCAGTGCCGTTACTACGCCACTGCAACTTCGTATTTTATTATTTGCATAAGCCTTGTCAGTGCACCTAGATATTATATATTCCCTAGTATGTTGAAAAAAGGATTATTTTAGACGAACAGTATACTCTTTGCTCTGCTCCATGATAACTGAGCCATATAGCACACATTTTAAAACCAATGATGTAACGTTAAATGTAGGTATACAGAAACTCTCTGGTAGCGTACACATAATAGATAAGCATCTATTATAAAATCACCATTTACCAATACACAGCCACTGTTCCTTGAGCCTAAGTAATAAATGCTGGTTCTCTACACACACTGCTGAAATGCATGTCAAAAGAACCTTTTACTTTATCTGGACCAGCAGATTTGGTTTAGATATGTTCAGCAATAAATTCTGCATACTCTTCATAAATCAAACTCCCACACTACCTCGAAATAACCGATTCAGCATTTACGAGAATCTGCGCAAACCCTATTCGAGATAACAATTGTCAAGCACAATGTTCTATATCTCTGTGACGCAAAGAAATACTTAAAATCCACGCTAAAGTACACAGATACATGAATTTTAAGATTTGCACTTAAATGTATGGGAGTTGTTGTCACTGCTCAAATATGTATCATTAACTCCAATTTCTCATGGTCAGCTAGCAGCCACCTGTCGTGTGAGAGGGAGTACACCCTTTAGCCTCATAACCAGCCTTTACCTACTAAACTGCTTTATTGGTGCCATTCAGTGCTCATCCAGTCTTTAGCTTGCCTCGTGTTTTCGCGTTACTTTTTTTGTGTAGTAACCATGCTACCCATTCATCCACTTTAGCAACAAGGCCTTTCCAGGCTCAACGAAATATTTTTTTGAGTATGCTGGTTCAAGATGGGTGTTATGGCGAAGGCCTTTCCAGGCCTTCACCATAACAGCTACCTTGAACCAGCATATTCAAGAAAATATTTCTTTGAGTTTGCAAATATTTATCCTTTATGTACCTTACACGTATTAAACACTGTTAGAAAGACTGGCCACTCTCTTCATGATAGAGTAAAAGAACTATGCCATCAAATGTGTGCATGCAGGCAAATGTCAGCACATTCCAACATGTGTATGCCTCAATTTAGTAAATGAATGCACTATTTAAAGCAAACAGGGGTATCTCATAATGTGAGGATTCACAATGCCAAAAAGATATCCCGTTCACTAGATGTCCCTCTCAGTAGAGTGTCAATTGCTTTTTTGGAAGAATTATAATTTCTTAGGCACCAGCGTGACAGATCGTTTAGGGGATGTCTATATTATATTTTACCAAATAAATTTATATTAGTGCTGCGTCTCATCACTTCTGCGTTTGTGCTGTTCTCTTCGTTGTGTTCACTGCAGTGTTTTTAGTGCTGTACAGTGACTTTTGTCTCTGCAGAGACGAACGCAGAGACGCAGAGACAAAGCAATAGCGCGCGCATGCGATCCCATAGATGAGATGAATATATATATATATATATATATATATATATATATATATATATATATATATATATATATATATATATATATATTACTGTAGGTTAAATGAGGCGTACAACTCCTGCGGGACCCGCCGTGGCTACTCAGTGGCTATGGTGTTAGACTGCTGAGCACGAGGTCGCGGGATCGGATCCCGGCCACGGCGGCCGCATTTCGATGGGGGCGAAATGCGAAAACACCCGTGTACTTAGATTTAGATGCACGTTAAAGAATCCCAAGTTGTCGAAATTTCCGGAGTCCTCCACTACGGCGTGCCTCATAATCAGAAAGTGGTTTTGTCACGTAAAACCCCATAATTTAATTTTTAATTTAACTCCTGCGGGGTCGGTAGAGTATCCGCCTCCCGTGCAAGAGGACCGTGCTTCAAATCCCGGTGCCGCAAAATTCTCCACCGGAAAATACAAAAAAAACCGTGTGTTGAGAAAATTGCACAAACAGGCCTGGAGTGCGGCCTGATCCCGGTGACCAGAACCCGTAACGCACTCTCTCACCAGAGCAGGATTGGCCACCCTGGTGGAGTACTTGGCCACAACCTCCTATATGAACACAACAATCAAACCCTGGCCCTCAGTCCCCAGCAGCTGCGAAGCAACTGACCACGGCGGCGGTCAGACCTACCACGCTGCAGAGGGTGCTAAGAATCCCAGGCTCCGGACAGGACGCCATTGGAATATGAACCTGGCAACGTTTAACGCTAGAACGTTATCTAGTGAGGCGAGTCTAGCAGTGCTATTGGAGGAATTAGAGGGCAGTAAATGGGATATAATAGGGCTGAGTGAAGTTAGGAGGCCAAAAGAAGCATATACAGTGCTAAAAACCGGGCACGTCCTGTGCTACCGGGGCTTAGCAGAGAGACGAGAACTAGGAGTCGGATTCCTGATTAATAAGAACATAGCTGGTAACCTACAGGAATTCTATAGCATTAACGAGAGGGTGGCATGTCTTGTTGTGAAACTTAATAAGAGGTACAAAATGAAGGTTGTACAGGTCTACGCCCCTACATCTAGTCATGATGACCAGGAAGTTGAAAGCTTCTATGAAGACGTGGAATCAGCGATGGGTAAAGTCAAAACAAAATACAGTATACTGATGGGCGATTTCAATGCCAGGGTAGGCAAGACGCAGGCCGGAGACAAGTCAGTGGGGGAATATGGCATAGGCTCTAGGAATAGCAAAGGAGAGTTATTAGTAGAGTTCGCAGAACAGAATAATATGCGGATAATGAATACCTTTTTCCGCAAGCGGGTTGGCCGAAAGTGGAAGTGGAGGAGCCCGAATGGTGAGACTAGAAATGAAATCGACTTCATACTCTGCGCGAACCCTGGCATCATGCAAGATGTAGACGTGCTCGGCAAGGTGCGCTGCAGTGACCATAGGATGGTAAGAACTCGAATTAGCCTTGACTTGAGGAGGGAACGGAAGAAACTGGTACATAAGAAGCCAATCAATGAGTTAGCGGTAAGAGGGAAACTAGAGGAATTCCGGGTCAAGCTACAGAACCGGTATTCGGCTTTAACCCAGGAAGAGGACCATAGTGTTGAAGCAATGAACAACAATCTTATGGGCATCATTAGGGATTCGTAATAGAAGTCGGTGGTAACGCCGTTAAACAGGAAACCAGTACGCTATCGCAGGAGACGAAAGATCTGATCAAGAAACGCCAATGTATGAAAGCCTCTAACCCTACAGCTAGATTAGAACTGGCAGAACTTTCTAAGTTAATCAACAAGCGTAAGACAGCGGACATAAGGAACTATAATATGGATAGAATTGAACAGGCTCTCAGGAACGGAGGAAGCCTAAAAGCAGTGAAGAAAAAACAAGGAATAGGCAAGAATCAGATGTGTGCGTTAAGAGACAAAGTCGGCAATATCGTTACTAATATGGATGAGATAGTTCAAGTGGCTGAAAAGTTTTATAGAGATTTATACAGTACCAGTAACACCCACGACGATAAAGAGAGAGAGAATAGGCTAGAGGAACTTGAAATCCCACAAGTAACACCGGAAGAGGTAAAGAACGCCTTGGGAGCTATGCAAAGGGGGAAGGCAGCTGGGGAAGATCAGGTAACAGCAGATTTGTTGAAGGATGGTGGGAACACTGTCCTAGAAAGATTGGCCGCCCTATATACACAAGGCCTCATGACCTCGAACGTACCGGAATCTTGGAAGAACGCTAACATAATCCTAATCCATAAGAAAGGGGATGCCAAAGACTTGAAAAACTATAGACCGATCAGCTTACTGTCCGTTGCCTACAAAGTATTTACTGAGGTAATCGCAAATAGAATCAGGAATACCTTAGATTTCTGTCAACCAAAGGACCAGGCAGGATTCCGTAAAGGCTACTCAACAATAGGCCATATTCACACTATCAATCAGGTGATAGAGAAATGTGCGGAATATAACCAACCCTTATATATAGCCTTCATTGATTACGAAAAAGCATTTGATTCAGTCGAAACATCAGCAGTCATGAAGGCACTACGGAATCAGGGTGTAGATGAGCCATGTGTAAAGATACTGGAAGATATCTATAGCGGTTCCACAGCCACCGTAATCCTCCAAAAAGAAAGCAACAAAATGCCAATGAAGAAAGGCGTCAGACAGGGAGATACGATATCTCCAATGCTATTCACAGCATGTTTACAGGAGGTATTCAGAGACCTGGAGTGGGAAGAATTGGGGATAAAAGTTGATGGAGAATACCTTAGCAACTTGCGATTCGCTGATGATATTGCCTTGCTTAGTAACTCAGGAGACCAATTGCAATGCATGTTCACTGACCTGGAGAGGCAAAGCAGAAGGGTGGGTCTGAAAATTAATCTAGAGAAAACTAAAGTAATGTTTAACAGTCTCGGGAGAGAACAGCAGTTTACAATAGGTAGCGAGGCACTGGAAGTGGTAAGGGAATACAGCTGCTTAGGGCAGGTAGTGACCACGGATCCGGATCATTAGACTGAAATAACCAGAAGAATAAGAATGGGCTGGGGTGCGTTTGGGAGGCATTCTCAACTCATGAACAGCAGGTTGCCACTATCCCTCAAGAGGAAAGTGTGTAACAGCTGTGTCTTACCAGTACTTACCTACGGGGCAGAAACCTGGAGGCTTACGAAAAGGGTTCTGCTGAAATAGAGGACGACGCAGCGAGCTATGGAAAGAAGAATGATAGGTGTAACGTTAAGGGATAAGAAAAGAGCAGATTGGGTGAGGGGAACAAATGCGGGTAAATGACATCTTAGTTGAAATCAAGAAAAAGAAATGGGCATGGGCCGGACATGTAATGAGGAGGGAAGGTAACCGATGGTCATTAAGGGTTACGGACTGGATTCCAAGGGAAGGGAAGCGTAGTAGGGGGCGGCAGAATGTTAGGTGGGCGGATGACATTAAGACGTTTGCAGGGACAACATGGCCACAATTAGTACATGACCGGGTAGTTGGAGAAGTATGGGAGAGGCCTTTGCCCTGCAGTGGGCGTAACTAGGCTGATGATGATGATGACAGCGACTTATGCCTTATCACTAGGCATGCCGATACATACCTCGCGGTAGAAAGAATACCCAGCAGTTTTACTAACAAGTCAAGATGTTTGTAGTGTAAAGCTGCTTTGCACACTGCACTACGAAGGGAATGAAACATAAAAGCAGCACACCTTTCTCAGCTTCGTTTTCCTAGCAGCTAGCAACAAACATCCAAGCAACAGACCATGGAACCATGGACCGTGGCTATAGCTTCACAACTGTTTATAGCCTTAGAGATCTGACTGATCAATAGAAAAGTAAAAAAATAATCACTGATACCCTATTGCTCAAATTTTTTACATTGCTCTTTAGAGTGCTACTCTACTGCTAAGTTGGCACTCTCTTCAAGCTGCTCAGCTACCAGTTAACTGAAGAATTGCCATCTTCTATGCGTAGATTTCAATCGCTTTGCAATGCCTGAAAACCAAACCGAATGTTCAAAACAAGGCCAGTAGTCTCGAAGTGTTCTTATGCAAAATCAGTTTTAATTTAGTTTTCAGCTTTATCCATAGACGAGGAAAAATAATGAAGATCCGATGCAATCTGGCAATCGATGTAAACGAAGGTTTCTGTGCAGCTTGCTTTCATCGACGATAATTAGCAGTGATATTGAAGGCGAATGTTTAATTCCAACGTTTAGTACAACATGAGATTGGCGAGGTGATGTTAAACATCACCTTGCCTGCACCACCGGTGTTTGCCTGTGTAGTACACAGGACACACAGGGGGAGGTGTTTGCTTAAGCAATGTATTGCGCCGTACTTAATGACCTCTGAGAGAGAGAGAGTTGAACATATTCATTGCCTCACATAGCACATGGCATCGTGGCACGAGTATTACACTAATTGAAGTATGGGGCTGTACATGCCATAATTGCAATCGAATTGTAAAACGCGCCGTAGCATCGGACTCTTGATTAAATGTGACACTGTGGTGTCCTTTCACGTGTCCCTAAATCTGAGTGCACAAGCATATTTTATTTCACACCCATCGAAATGCAGCTGCCGCGGTCGGGATTAAGCCCGCGACCTCAAGTACGGCCATACCCACACAGCTACTGCAGCGGGCACTGAAGTGTTGATTTGACGTGTGGCCACTTCTGTAGCGTCGCCTCGACCCTAAAGGTGTGCTTTATTGCGGCTCTGCTTCAGCATGCCCTGCATAAGTTGCCAGCTTGACAAATTTGCATGGTGTTAACTTTTCACAAATATCAGAAACGTATCCGTTTGGCTGCAACCACTGTCATTTCTAACATGTACCTAACCCACATGGGGACCGGTATGGGGACCGCGAGTGAAGAGTGGCAAGACTGTGCAAGACACGCTTATTGCATGTATATACACGCTTTGTACTTTTACATCAATCCTTCCACTTCATGCGAAAGTTCCATTAAGAATAGCAGTATTGAAGTATGTAATTTACTCTCAAAATAGGAATTCTTGAATTCTGGGGCTTTCCGTGCCAAAAGCATGATTTGATTATGAGGCACACAATAGCGGGGGCCTCCGCTATAATTTTGACCGCCAGGAGACCTTTAACATGCTCCAAATGCTGGATACACGGGCAGTTCACCTTCCCTAATCCACAAGAAATTATTCCGCCTGTATACTCACTCTTCGATTTGTATTTATTGCATTGTACGTTCTTGCCCTCCCTGCAATAATGCGCTCTAGAGATTGGCAGTATGTTTGAATAAATAAATAAATAAATATATATATATATATATGTATATATATATATATACATATAGGTATGTATAGCCAACTAATTTTTTGCATTTAGCTCCCATCGAAATGCAGCTGCCGTGGGCCGGGGTGCCATACATTGTTCACATCTGTGATGCACTTTCCATCTACATGGTGTACCTGTACTATCTTTGCCTGAATGTCGTTCACAAGCATTCCTAAATAGCATTTTATTTAACGATTATGGCACACTGCACAAATCACACAGCCAAGTAGCAGGCCCGATTATGTTTCTATCGAAGCGACAAATCCACAACCCTGTCAAGCGACACTGCTTTTAGGTAGCCGTTGTGAGAGAGACACGGGCAGGTCCTAGTCGTAAGGTCGCCTGCACTGTCATGTGCTTTGCGGTTTGCACCGTGTTTCTAGTGGTCCTCCAACTAAATTTCACATGCCCACCTACTGCCGCATGCAACTATGCAAGCAGTGCACTGCCGTCATCAGACAACACAAACACGGGGGCAAGCGGCCCGTGTGACCGTCAGCGTGATGAAAAAGAACCAAGTGGGATCGAGACAAAACTACCGCCGGGCATACGGCGCCTGTTCGCTGTACAGTAAACTCATGATAATTTAAACTGATATTTCGTACTCTCAGTTCATTGAAATCTATCTATAATTATTCATTGGCCAACTATGTTTCCAATGTATTTAAAAGCGAATTAATTCAAACTGCACCATTTAGTTAAATTTTTTCATTCATACTTCTTTCTTGTCCATACCAGAAATATGAGCTTCTTTAGTAACTTCCAGCTGAACATTTCCGTTCATATGAAAGTAAGCCCAACTACCTGTCTACACTTCTCAAAGCAGTAAAAACCACAAGCAAAAAAGCTGTCCTTGTTGAAAAAGAATTCTTTGTTTGTTTTGAAGTCGCTTGCTGGAAGAGAGCAGTCACGAATTCGCAATTTATTTTCAATATATGAATAAATGGATATTTCATTAGAGTTCTTCAACAAACTGTGTCATGAAGAGATGCATCGGTGGGTGAGTCTTGCAGAACTACCATAGCCCTGAGACGAGCACTTTTTGCCACCGCTTCAAAACTGGCGGCTCATTTATCATTACTCGAACTGGCAAAATTGTGCTCTTGCTGGAATCAACCACAGGTGCCCATCACTGTTGAAGGTCAACGTGATGTCACTCCATGCCATGTTCGCCTGCTTTCGTACACTACGGTACAGATTTGCACCGGTGCTGTCAGAAAAAGCACCTGGCACTGGAGGCTCTGCTGACAGCTTCTGTACGTTAGTGTGGAGAGTTCTGCCAACTTGTTTTAAGAGTTCAAGCGACTGATCTTTCAAGTTAAGCACAAAAGAAACGCCCAGAATTCGTTAACTTTTGAAGCCTCTTTTCTGGGCCACATGAAGCACAGGTGAAAGTGGACTTGTTTTTGGCATCGCAAGATAGTTCGAGGTATTTATGGCAGGGTTGACAATATAAGTGCAACCGCAACGCTTCATTCTTGCCCTTCCAAAGCTTTCTCAGGCAGTAGGTAGCGCATGTCACAACTATCTCCCCAACCAAAGCATTGATCACAGTTAGAATGCCTCGAATTTGTGTCCATGTAAGTCCTGCAGTGACATTGTATGTAAGTACTAACAGAAAAGCTTGTGCTTTTGTTCTTGCCTGATGAGGTAGGGTTTCCTCTCCGAGTTTTTCAATATACTTAACGAGATCATCATCTCCTACAGCTTCACTGACACTTCCTTCGGCATCATGCATCTGTGAACATCCTTCGTCATTGGTGTGCATTTCATCTGTTTCTTAACAGGATCGCTATCACGGCTAAACTCAAAAGAAAAATTTAGTTTACTGCCACTGAAGCTTGTTGCATCTTCACCAAAAAGAACATCTGTTTTATTTATAGATGGGCTAGTTTCCTCTTCTTACACAGAACTGGCAGTTGCACTTGTATTCGCACTAGCACGTATTTCTGCAAGGCTGGAGCTGTTTTGCCTTGAATCATCACTGTGGTCTTGAATACAAATGCCACAAGTGGCATCTATGGGAGGACTGTGCAGGTTGGCTGGCTTGTTCTGAAACAACATGGATCAAATAAAAATTGGAATATTATCACACTGACATCACTTGAAACTCAAGTGTTCTATCTGGAAATGCGGCTTGCAGTAAAGCTTTGAGGAATGTTGACGCACACTAGCTAAATTGTGCAAGGTAGAGCGTATGTATTGCAGCATGAATTACATGCGAAGTCGGCTGCCTCCAATTTTTTTTAGTTCTTCTTTATATTCCATTCCGAAAACGGGCAGTAATTAGTTGTGCATTCAAAGGAATGCCTTACGTCCTCAGCTACAGCATGTCCCGTGGTTAATGGTGGATACCTTCTGCACCTTCAGCGTGCCGGCTCAGTGCGTTCCGGCTACGTTAAACAAAATAAATCCTGGTGTTTCACGTGCAAAACCTAAGATCTGATTATGAGGCACGCCACAGTGGGCGAGTAACGTGCAGTTAAACTTAGGTACCCGATAATTTTTGCGTTCCGCTTACATCGAAATCCGGCCGCCGTGGCCAGGATCCTACCTCGAGCTCAGCAGTGCCATGCCATTGCCTACCGCTGCGGGTGCCGGTGCCGCGCTCTTGCGTGCTTCACAGGCCACTAAACGAGCTTTAAATAGTCGATGGCAGCAGTAGCACAAAACAGGAAATGTTACATGGGCCACACGTAATTTTCCGATAGTCATGCCAGCTGTAAAGACGGCGCTTGGTGTGTCGTTTTCGTAAAATATAACATAGCTACGTTGCTTGTTATCCGTTCTTAATTTGGTGTTTGTACTCCAATGAATTCTAATAAAGTTGATGAAGCTTCCTATGCATACATACGTATCTTAGTAGTAGCGCCGGCAATTGTGGTTCTTTTTGACGCGTACTTCTGAGTTTGCCTTGGGACTTGGCTGCTCGATCCCGGCTGCAATACTACCGGTAACGTTTTGGCATTATTTACGACACTTCATACCCCACTGTATTTCGTTGTAGGTGCCGAACGTGCGTCAGTAACGCAGCGGGAGGGGTCGTTTCTCGCTTGACGCGCAGATAGATGACATTCTTTCCTAGGTATCCAACGTCGATGAAGGATAGGTGGATGAATGCTATGAGCGTCCCCTTTGGAACGGGGTAATGGGTTGCGCCACCAATCTCTTGTACCAAACTATCAGAATGACTATGGAGAACTTCGTTTTCCTGCACCGCCGTTGCTTGTCGTTTGCCTAATTTTCTTCCATCAATCTTCGTATCCCCTCTTACTAATCACTATGGCGGACATGTTTGCTTTCCCCTTGATCTCGCTGAACCCAAGCGTTTCAAGATGCGGAAGGAAAGAACAGGCACGCGCCCTCGTACAGAAGATGAACGAAAGCCTTTAAAGAAATGCGGGCTTTATTCTGGATGTAAATGTGTTTAATATAAACGGCATTTATATGCTCGGTGCACTGAAAACATTTTGCTGGTATTCTAAAAAAAATGGGATAAATCCTCGATGATGCATGAATATGGATGCAAAATATCACTAGTAGTTTCTGCGCTATCTGTGCACGCTACCCATCGGCAAATTTTCTTCATGTACATCCAGATATAGCTCCTGTCCTTTAGGTCATCGTAACTTCGAAAGTTTGTATTCCACGCGCGCGCGTGTGCCAATTAAGTATTGACTACCTTAGGAAGTCATATGCATTATTTAAAAAAAAAAGCATCACATGACAATTTTGTCCGCAACTGTAGTTTCTCACACATGCGATAGGCACGCGCTCGTTTTTAATCGCTTCTTCAAATACGTATTCATAAACTTCTATTGCAGAGAAGGAAAAGTTTTGCAATAAACTTCATCTTCCGGCATGACCGCGGAATGACGTATTCACTTTCTCCTGGCATCCTTGCACAATGGTAAGCTCAACCTACTTAGCAGTAGATTTAGTTTGCCGATAACAGCACACTCGATGAATTTGCGGCTAAACGTGGATGATGCGCAATTGGCCAGTCATATCATTGCTTCAAACTGTTACGTTATTATGCTCATTTCTATGTGCACTGGTGGGAATGGTCAAGAGGTTGCAGCTTTTGTTATACCAGTCAACAATAATTTTGAATGGTGATTCGCCGGACACTATTCCTACGCATCAAAAATGGCTCTAGAGTTGAGGCGCACACCAGTGCTATTATTCTCGATGAACATAACCGACACACGCGACCACTCACGAACAAATTACAACCATCCGCGGCCATACTGCGTCAACCAGCGCACCCGGAAAAAGAAAATACTGTGCGTCCGGAGACGTGAAGCTAGCTACATAAAGGCACAAAGAAACCCTTGGCAATACAGCCACGTGGAGTGCTAATAGCGAATAGAGCCATTTCACTTTCCTGCTAAAGCCATGAAGCTAGTAAAATGGCTGAGCTACAAGTCAGCTCCGTTATAAGCACACACAAATAAATGCCACACAGCAAAGAAGCTGATAACGCGCCAGGGAATAAGTTTCAGTTCGCTGAGTACACCTTGACACAGCTGCCTTGGCGAACGGGCTAAGTGCACGTCGTCGGTTGAGGATGACCTCTCTCACCAAGGCCACGTCACCAGTATTAAGTACGAATGAGGGACGCACCACCAACGCATAATGGACCGAACACCTAGTACTAGGCCCGACAGAATTTCATCCTAAACTACGCGCAACCCCTCATTATGGCACGCAGAGTTTAATGGCGGAGCGGTCACATGCGCAGCATGGAGGTTCCTTCCTCCATAATGCGTGAGCCCGTACTGGCACCTGGTACAGGATTGGATTAGCACAGTGACTCTTCAGCTCATTTAGCCTTATGAATGGCAGATGTCACGACACTCATCGCGTTAGAGGTAGCGACCACCACCTGGTACCGACCACAACCTTCTTCGCCATGGCCTGAGTGATTGCGCGTCGCTGCTCCTCCTGGAGAAGCTTTAACGGAATGTAGCAGATTTGAACAATTGTGGCAGCTATCCTACCCCTGCGTGTGTGTTCTTACTCTACATAGCATTTTTTTAACTGAACCAAATATTTAAATATTCTCAGTGGCAGGTAGCGCAATTGTATCCCTTGTACTAAAATACTCGTTGAGGCGGAGTCATTCTCAAAATGCTTAATTGAATCACAATGTAAATACGCTACTTAACTTTTATCAATTACTTTACTGCGCGCATTTCAAGGTACGAATTGTAGTTAGTAAGTGTGCAAACCATACGGACTTGGAACGAATTCTAAGAACGGCACTGGTTTGAAGATAAGCACCGTCAAACTTTCGGTAACAATGCACTGTTTAACTTACTTTTTAACGATGCGCTGTTTCATGCCCTGAAGCACAAACTACTTGGAATGCCAAAACATTTCAGTGGACACTATAACATTCATATCCAATTGCGTATCTGGAAATTGTGATGACGTGCGGCGCATGCGAGCTGCGCAGATATTATCTAATGTGTGACGTCACACCTGCCTATAATATGTATGCGCTTTGTGTATAAAGGTGCTTTTGCGTTGTGGCCACTAGGTCATATCAACTGGCGGCGAGTATGCTTAAAGTCCGTAGGCAAATGCGGCGACAGAATTGTATAGCAGAATAGTACGCGAATTTTTGGCGACTGAAAAAGCCTTCCTTTAGAGTACGGGCTCCGGGAATACGACACCGCAGCTTACAACGTGCGACAGACTACAGCCAGGCACGAGCAACGCCCCCGCACATGCGTCAACAGAGCCGACATGAATGCAGCAAGCCCTCCAGCTTCATGCTGGAGGGCTACGGAGCGCAACCCGAGCGGGGAACAGGGAACGACATCGAAGCTTCAGGCAACGGATCCTGCGGACGCGGGGCAGACCAGCAAGGAGCAACGTAGCACAACCAGTCTGCAGCAACGACCACAATGGTGACAGCACAAGGGTGACGCTACGGTTCTTACTCACTGGCAGAAATGTCGCGCTTAGTGCAGTTCGCCCAGTTTGATCCAAAGTTACAGAATTACAAAGTTACAGATTGGTCAGGTCAGGTCAGGCAGGGGACCAGTTGTTTCATTCCAAAGACAGTACCTTACAGTGTTCTATCAGGCACTAGGCACCGTGAAATATTTTGATGCAAAAATAGCCCGGAATGCAAACGCTGTGCCAGTGTTTCGTCGTGCCAGGTCTGTTCCAATTGTACTTAAACAGAAAGTCGAAAAACAACTCAACGATATAGTGGAAACAGGCATGCTACGACAAGTGCCGCATAGCAACTGGGCAACACCGCTTGTGGTAGTGCCCAAGAGAGACGGCAGTCGTAAGCTCTGCGGAGACTACAAAATTACAATTATTCCAGTAATAAAGAACAGACCATTACCTGCTACCCAGGCCAGAATACCTGTACTCAACAGCTACGGGAGGTAAAGTGTTCTGTCTAGACCGGTCCGCAACGTATCAGCAGGTACCACTGAATCCCGTATCACGACACTATTTTTGACTGCGAACACCAGTATGGGTTTGTTCCTGTTTCAGCGCCTTCCATATGGTATGGCTAGTGCAGCCGCAATATTTCAGTCCATGATGGACGAAGTACTGAAAGGCATTCCGCATGTCGGGTGTATATCGACGTGATTGTGGCAGCATCTGACAGAGCTAATTCTGAAAAGACGCTAGAGTGGCTCGTGGAAAGGCTACGTGAGTATAACATCACGTTGAACGCAGACAGATGCCGTTTCTTTCAAGAATCGGTGACTTACTTGGGTCACACAGTGACTGCTGAAGGGATTTATCCCACGGAAGCAAAGATCGGGCTGATTCTTGAGGCACGTGAGCTCACCAACGTCACAGAAGTAAAAGCATATTTGAGTATGCTAAATTTCTACTCAAATTCCCTGAGGAACTGTGCAACGGTCGCTAAGCCACTGTATCGGCTTTTAAAGAAAGATATAAAGTGGTCGTGGACGAAGGAATGCACCGATGCCTTTTGAGATACAAAACAACTGCTTGTTATTAGCAAAGTCCTCACGTTCTGCGACGTTGACAAACCGATGGTAGTGCTTTGTGACGCGTCGTGCTACGGCCTAAAGGCAGTCATATTGCATGAAATTGTTAACGGAGAAAAAAGGCCTATCGCGTTGGCTTCGCGAAACTTCAGCGCAGCGGAAGCAAAGTATGCACAGTGGGAGCGAAAAGCATTGACCTTGACATTTGAACTTAAAAAGTTCACCGTTATCTGTATGGGCAGAACGTTGGAATATACACCGGCTACCAGCCGCTACTTGGTATCTCAGGCGAACAAAAGGCTACACCAGCGTTAGCAGCAGCACGCATGCAGCGCTGGGTAATGACCTTTGCAGCCTACAGGTACTGCCTTAAGGACCGAAAGGAAAAGAACATGGATGTGGCTGACGCCTTGTCCAGATTGCCTCAAGTATTCCTAGCCGAAAAAGAATCGGCAGAATGTTTGTCAGTGTTTCAATCTCTTCCATTGGGAGTCGACTAAATTGTCAGTGTCCAGACGATGTTGGACATTAAGTCGTGGAGCTGACTTTACTCTCAATGGTTGACCTAGTTGCTGCTCAGAACTCAAGGCGTATTGCGTACGCCGAGATGAATTTTCACTGGAGCAGGGCTCCAGTGGGGAGTCCGGGTTGCTATGCCTGAAGTGCTGAGGTGTCGTGTGCTCGACCTGTTACACAATGAACACCGTGGGGCAAGTCGCATGAAAATGCTGGCCGGCAGTTTTGTTTGGTGGCCTGGAATTGACCAAGCTATCGAAGAGAACGTAAAGAAATGCAAAAGATGCGAGTCAGTGCAACCCGCAGCCCCACCTGTACCACTTCATCCATGGCGTTATCCTACTGGATGCTGTTCACGAGTGCATGTAGATATTGCTCAAACGAGCGCAAATGTGTCTGTTGTTCTTGTTGACCAATTTCCAAGTGGGTCGAGGTATGGCCAACGTCGTCCACGTCTACTACAAAGACAACTGAAAAGCTTCGAAGTGCTTTTCTATCTTACGGTTTTCCGGAAACATTGGTAAGCGATAATAGGCCGCAATTTACTGCAGCCGAGTTTGCAGACTTCATGGTCAGCAGCAGCGTGAGACAGATTCGCACTCCTCCTTATCATGCAGCTTCAAACGGCGCAGCCGAACGTACCGTGCAAGGTGTGAAACGTGCTCTGATAACACAAGTATTGGAAAGCAAATTGTCAGGTGCACGTTATTTGTTCCAGGAATGTATTGACAGTTTTTTGATGGCATACCGCAACACACCCAATAGTGTGACAGGAAAGACACCATGTGAGCTTTTTCTCAAGGGACAGCCACGCACAAAACTTGAATTGTTAAAATCGGACTTTTCGAGATCAATGCTCACCAAGCAGCAGGAACAGAACAAGAGCAGTAAGTGTCGCTGAAGTGAGCGCTTGTTTGATGTTGGTGATCAAGTGTTTGTGACAACTGTGCGCGGTGAATGTCCCTTGTGGGAGGAAGGTGTTGTACACCAGGTTGTGAGTGCTGTGACGTATGTTGTGAAAGTGCGCGAACAACTCCGGTTTACGCACGTCGACCACTGGCGGTCACGTCATGCTGACCCGGCAGCAAAGCTGGAACCCGAGTCAAGACTCGGAAATCATGTGATGCAGCAAAGCGGCATTGCAGCAGAGAGCACGTCATCGGCCGCAGCAAACAGCTGCAACGCATCCAGTTCAGTCTACCCTTATAAATATGCCCCTTAAAATTCTTAAAACTCCTACCAACTCTCTATTTACTTTACTGACAATCTATTTACATTTACATTCTAGTAACATTTGTTTATACATGGTCAAAATACTTACTTTTGTATAAAGAATCTTTTCAATACACCGTTAACCGTCTTCCTTCTTACTTTTGAATGAAGAATATTTTTAATACACCGTTAAAAGTCTTCCTTCTATGTTTTGTACAACGAATACTTTAATACACCATTAAAAGACTTCCTTCTCACTTATGTATACAGAATATTTTAAATACTTACTTACTTACTTTTGTATAAATACTTACTTTTGTATAAAGAATCTTTTCAATACACCGTTAACCGTCTTCCTTCTTACTTTTGAATGAAGAATATTTTTAATACACCGTTAAAAGTCTTCCTTCTACGTTTTGTACAACGAATACTTTAATACACCATTAAAAGACTTCCTTCTCACTTATGTATACAGAATATTTTAAATACGCCGTTAAAAGACTTCCTTCTTACCTTTGAACATAGAATATTTTAAGTGCCCCGTCAACATGTCTTATTCTATATTTTGTCTATATAACAACTTTAGCACTCCGTCAAAAGGCTCGTTACTTTTGTGTAAGGAATGTTTTATTATACATCAAACTATTTTTTTTTTCTGAGGGACATGTATCCTCAGTAGGTCCACAGATCGTACTGTTTGCCGACAAGTATGTAGAATGGGAAGCAACTTGAGAGTTTCGGGTAAATTTTTTTTAACACACATTAATGCCGATATATGATATACTCAGGAATCAAGCTCTTTGTTTTAAATCATAGCCCCAATCCAAGTCGGTAGTGTATTGTTGACGGCGTGCGCTACTAAAATGTTTAAAGAAATATATTCGTAAACTGTTAGAGCTTCCCTTTTTAAAGGTTCTACTGGACTACGTGAGCATGCGGTGACGTCAGCACACTTCGGGAAAACTTGCTTGCTCTGCACCACCTCACCAGTGTGATAGCACAGTACTGTGTAGGCCGCGCACCATTTCCACAGCTTTATCCCGGCCTTAGGGCAGGTTAACTAAATTAAATTAAATGCCGATTTACGCTTAAGCCGTGACACCGCTCCGCTTGCTGCACGCGTACGGTCGTGCGGAAAACTGCACATTTCGCACACTGGTTCACAAATTTTGGCATACACTGAGCTCGCACATGCAGTGTAAACCGAAATGTGTGTACCAGTCTGCGAAATGTGCAAATTGTCACCCGATCACATGCGTGCGGGCAGGCGGATGGTGTGGCGTGGGGCTCGAGCGTAACTCGGCCCTTACCACGCACTGCTATTGCAAGGCCCCCAATTAGCATTGCAATGAGACAATCAGGTCACTGCAGTCCGCGATATTATTAGTACGCCCTAAGCTGAGACGTGTCAGCACAGTAACGTCACAATATTTGTTAAAGAAGAAAAATAGCCGAAACTCATGGTAACACGGCGCTGGAACGTTGTCGCTCAAATATGCAGAAGGCTGCAAAATACATCTGCTGCTCAGTGAGCGCGAGTGTCGACCTGTGTATACGCACACAGGTCGAACAGAAAGAAAAGCTCAAATCTTTGCAAGTGACACCTTTCTGTGAAAAAAGAATGAAATATCCTTACTGCATAGGAAAATGTTGCTTTGTTCGCGTCTATATTCGCATGTTTTCGTCCCTGCCTCCTATCGACGGCTTCTGTACATTAAAAGAAACTAATAGGATCTTGCATCAAAATGAAGGCAAAGTAACTATGTCAATTGATCGGCTTTACGGCGATGGTAGCTTGCTATGTGAAAAAACAGATCGAAAAGGGATAATTATACACTGGTAATATTCAGTGATTTCACTTCATAACACGACAACAAAATTCAAAGCTCCGACAAGGTGTTGCGGTGCCCTTAATACACCTGTAATTATGGCATTCCCGATACCAAGAGCCAAGATATCAAAGGCCACGCTTTTGCTGTGCTTCTGGCGTCTGAAAACTGGTAACGTCATAGCCGCAACGTTTCGGACATCGATTTAAGTATAAAAATATTACTACAATAGGCTTCAGCATTATTTTGCGCTGGGCGCCATGAAGCAAAAATTTGTCTTTGAAAGCGACAAGTGCTAAATGATGTTTTTGCGCAAATTAGGATAACCACATAATTTACCCTAAATGATTTCATTTTTCTATTTCTATTACATTTTGAGAAAATACTTTTGCGAAAAAAGTCGGTTTCAAGAACAATAATTGTCTCGAAAGATATATAGCCCCTAAATGCACAACAAAATTGAGCCGGCGGTCTTGTCAGGTTTTTTTTTTCAACCTCGGCCATGAGGTACATTCCTCCCTCTAAGTACAGTTCCCAGAAAGGGTTGCGCACACAAAGGCCACCGTACTTGTCCCCGAGAGGGAGGAATGTCTACGTATCAGTCAACCTTCGCAAGGTAGGAGGGGAAGAGTGGTCATGATTAGGCGTAAAGAGGGCCTTTAGTTTCGCGGTGGTCAAAGTGAAGCGGGTGGATGTAAAGAAAGTCACATGCCTCTCCCGCGCATACACACAATTTTGACAGTCGAGGCAAAGAGGAAGACCATCGCAATCACCATCAGTTCCTTTGCGACGCCGGCGTGGTACGGTCGGAGTGATGTAGGTGTTTGGTCGCTTATAGTGGCAGCAATCTAGCTATTTTTGATTACAAAGACGGCGCCGACTAAAACAACACACGAAGGAAGGAGACACGAGACAACCACGTAGGCGCCTACATGGTTGTCTCCTTCCTTCGTGTGTTGTTTTATTCGGCGCCGTCTTTGTAATCATGCATAACCAACTAGCCCACCAGCACGTGCTCAGTAGCTATTTTTGCTGCTGTTTATGCTTATGCTGTGTTGTGGCTGATTCATCAATGCAAGCCAACCGGCAACGTTCTTGTGAAGCCCACGGAGCTTTCTTCGTTCCGTGATGTGAACGTTTATGCAGCTTCTGTGCCAGCTGCGATGCAATGTCATGCGAAGTGATTTAATATTGGCACTGTCCGGGTTTTAAACTGCACATTGCACAAATAGCGAACAGCTTTTCCTCAAGACAGCACTGCACCGAAGTTTTGTCTGTCCCCAAATTATAAAAAAAAGGTATGTTTTTGCCATCATTTTTCATAAACGTATTATTTTGATGTTATTTTGATTTCAGTTTCTTATGCCGCATTTTGGCAGGTTATTATAGCGCGAACTGTAATGCCGGTAAATGTTTTAAGAACTATTTTCTTACATTTTTAGCTGCCCCGCGTCATGCGGTTCCCTTGAAGTTGCTATAAACACGAAGCGTATAAACAATACGTTTTCACAGCGTGTCGCGATGACTTAATGTGTGGTAAATATTGACCGACCATGTCCTTGCTCTTTCCTACTCTGGCTGTCCAGGATGAGAGATAGTGAAATATTGAGGGTATGGTTTCCCGGTTCACAATGACATGTTTCAGTGAACCGGTGCACACTGACATAGCTTGCACTTGTTAGACAAGCGCAAATGTGAAAAAAAAAATCACTCGCACTTATCTAACCACTGCAACCTATGTCATTGTCAAGTAGTATTTTTTGACACTGATATTTTGTTTTTGAGTAAAAATAAACGAACACGTGAAATTACAAAAGCGCTCCATATAAGAAGGCGTGCTTGAAAATACATCAGTCAGCCATTGGTTGCTATCACTGACAAATAATTTGTATTCTTGAGTACTGCTTCAAGCTCTGTAATCTGTGTATATAAAAATGGATGATTCGTTTTGCACATGCTCGGTGCAGCTAGCTTGCGCTTTTACGTTTTGTGTCTTTCCAAAAATAAACCGTTGTGAATAACAGCTTGCGTGTCCATTTTATCTGCTTCCATGTCTATTGTGCGGACTAGAAATTTCCCCATGAATAAACCATGTAATTTACTTTTTGAGTGAGTATATTATTTTTGCAGATAATTGGTTATGAAAACATTTTGGCAAACTGAAATTATCCAGGCCACAACTTTCGGAACTATAACAATAATTTTAGGCTGTTCGCTTTTTTGCGGAAACGACCATGCACACTTTCCTAATTTTAATAGCACGTAGTAAATGCAACGCAGCAAAGGATATGCATTGCAAAATGTGCCAGATCATTTCCTCTGCAAGTAAACGGGGATGACGGTTACAATTTTAGCATTCGTGTTAACTTCATGTGTACCTTGTTAAAAAGCTGTTCTATACAATACCCGCCGTGGTTGCTCAGTGGCTATGGTGTTGGGCTGCTGAACACGAGGTCACGGGATCGAATCCCGACCACGGCGGCCGCATTTTGATGGGGGCGAAAACACCTGTGTGCTTAGATTTAGGGGCACGATAAAGAAACCCAGGTGCTCAAAATTTCCGGAGCCCTCCACTACGGCGTGCCTCATAATCAGAAAGTGGTTTTGGCACGTGAAACACCATAATTTCTTTTCGTTCTGTATATGTGAAGTGCTGACCTGAACAGGATGTTAACACTGACCATCTCGTTTCTGTGCAGGGTTCACTCTGCAAACATTCTGAGAGACATCAGCTCTGAGTGTAAAAAATACATTATCATCGATGCTTGCTAGAGATTATGTGGCAGCTGCCTTGCCGTAATCAACTAAGTCATTATTTATTTTTATTAATTTCTTTACTACTTTTCTCACAATTCTGTGTAAATATTCTTGTGTGAATAAACTTCGTTTAGTGCAAACTATCATCTGTATGCAACCTTCGAGGTTGCATACTGCCTTTTACCAACATGTTCACACATACTGACAAATGTTTACACCATGCTACTATAAGTCGTATCTAGGACAAATGTTACTAGGGGGATAGTAAGGCGTCAGTAGCAAGTACATAAGCACATGTAAGTAAAATATTGCCACAGCGTTACTACAGAGCCTAAATACTTGTGTTGGTTGACGGTTACTAGAATGTTTACAGATCATATATGAACCAGCTTCAATTGAAGTACGGTGGCCAATTCTTGATAGAATGTTACTAGGGTGTATAAAGATAAATGTTAATAGGTGATTGGTAGGAAGTTGGAAGAACGTTTTCAAACATTCTTCAGTTGGAAGAATGGTAATATCGTGTATAAAGAAAGCTTGTTAATGGGGGATTGGTAGGAAGTTAACAGAAAATGTATGAACATTTTTTCTTTTGAATGTTAACATGGTGTATAAAGAAAGCTTGTTAGTAGGGGATGGGTAGGAAGTTAGCAGAAGATATATAAACATTTCTCTTTTGAAAGAATGTTACTAGGGTGTATAAAGACAAATGTTCATAGTAAATTGGTACGAAGTTTAAAGACATTCTATGAACATGTTTCTATTGGGAGTTGGTGGCCAATTGTTTCTAGGGAGTTACCAGAGCGTTGTTAGGATGTATAAAGACAGCTGGTAGGATTTCAATGGACTCTTCGTAGGTTCTAGCAACAAAAGTCTAAAGACTGTCTAAAAAATGTTGCTAGAAATTTTTATAAGGGTATAGACTGTACAGACTGTCCAGCACAGACTGTCGGACACCGTCAATGGCATCTACGCCATTAACGTCGATGTCACAGCTGAAGGCACGGTTAGCTAGACCGCCAGCGGAAAGGCAACCGCTACGGCGCAGCACGCGCACCCGCAAGCTACCGGACCGTTTCAAGCACGAAGACATTGCGAAATAAACAAATAGATGTTGCATGGAAGGAAATGTGATAACGTGCGGCGCATGCATACTGCGCCGATACTATCTAATGTGTGACGTCACTCCTGCCTATAAAATGTATGCGCTTTGTGAATAAAGGTGTTCTTGCATTGTGGCTACTAGGTTTCATCAGAAATATTTAGAATTGTGTTATCTGCCACAGGCTATTATCTTAAATGTGGTGCAGCTAAAAATAAAACGTCATGTAAAACGTCATGCTCTGGCGTTGCCCCTCGTTACGAGGCACAGAACGAATCAATGAAGACAAGTGGCTCTCCGCTATCAAGAGCCCCGATGCCGGGGCGCAACTATGGGCTGTCCAGAGGGCCCACGATGCGGCGGTCGGGCAAGGCCTGACTGTCCCAACGTGGGAGCGGCCCGCAACGCGCTGAGTCGCGTACCTCAGGACCTTATTAAAGTTCTGCATCCATCCATCCATCCATGTATATTGGACTGCATAATCCGCTTGGCAACAAAAATGTCACTTAGGACAGAAAGCTGAGCTAGTTGGTAAGGATTCATAACGCAAAAAAGAGGTGAGGAATGCAGACACGACACAAGAGTAGAGAAGTGGACAACACGTCCGCCGGCGTTCATGTTGTCCACTTCTCTACTCTTGCGTCCTGTCTGCACGCCTCACCTCTTTCTTGCATTATAAAAATGTCACATCGGGTCAACATAAATACATTGCCTGATGAAGTGCGGACACTGTCTGTGGCACAAGAGTATTAGGAAATGACACTTCTGCCTTGCAAAGGATTAGTTTTCTGATAAGAATGGCCAATCGCTATGGGAACATTACTGTGAACAGCTCCCTGAAGTTATCTATGTTTGCCAGAGCTTGAGGTTGCTAATGCAACGCTACAAGTCTCTGATATTGCTCAGCATCTGATGATACGTGCAAGTAGGCACACCTACCTCAAGTTATTTAGTCGTTCAGAAACCTCACAGGCATCCACCCTAACATCAATTGAAGAAGCTTTCACCACATGCCGCTCGACCATTGCGCTACCAGCTGGCTTGCGTGCATTGCCTAAGCCACGTCAAGCGTGCAAGTGGCGCAGCTTAGCGCGCATGCACCTACCGGTCTTGTACCGTTGACCGTCGCGGCAACTGTACAGAACGCTACGGTGACTATTTGGGCATGTTGGTAGACATAAGGTGACTATTTGGGCATGTTGGTAGGACATGAACGCAGCTTTTTGCGCACAAGACGAGTACGAAGAAGAGGCGGACATACTCGAGAGCACACTTACAACAGTGGTTTATATGGAAGAAAGCAACCACATATATGGCAGAGTCTGTGACACATCACGTGTGCGCCGCCCTCCAAAAAATTCCTTTCTCTGCGCAGGAAGGATAGCTCCTGGCTGGGAAGGGCAATAGATGGTTTTGGCAGGTGCAAAGGTGTCACCACACCTGTCAATCAATTCCGCTTCGATTTTTTGTTCGGTTAACTGATTATCAATTTTGCTCACAATTGAGCATGCACTGTATACCGCTTTATATATGACGGTTTTTGTCGCGTCTGCCTAATTACGCATACCATTTGCACAGAGCGCATCCAAAAACACCCTTCTCATTTGGGTTCAACTATGTTGGTCAAAGCAGACGATGTCTTAATGACAGGCTACGGGCGACTCGCTACAATGTGAGATAAATTAGAGGAAGGGGAGGTGGGGGCGGTGGGGGTTGGATGCGCACTGTAGAAACTGTACGCGTAATCAGGCAGACGCCAAAATTACGGTCACTTCTATACCGTTATATAGTGCACGCTCAATTTTCAGCAAAAATCATGATCATTTAACCTCAGAAATCATCGAAGCGGAATTGATTGACAGGTGTGGTGACACCTGTGTGTCCCAACCGTCTATCGCCCTTTCCTGCAATTGGCTATCCTTCTTGCGTAGAGGTAGGAATATTCTGCGGGCTGTGCACACGTGATGTGTCACAGATTCTACCATGTATGTGGTAAATTTCTTCAACATAAACCACTCTTGTAATTATTACATTATTACAACGAAGGCGCCAAATAACAAAACGGAAGAAGGAAGGCCACACGGGACAACCACATAGGCCGTGTTGCCTTCCTTCGTCCGTTGTGTTATTTGGAGCCTTCGTTTCAATCATGTATAACCAACTCGCCCTCCAACACGTGCTCAGTCACACTTGTAAGTGTGCGCTTGTGTGTCTCAGCCTGTTTGTCGTCGTATGATTTTTTTATTTATTTTACAAGTACTGCCAGCCTTGCTACCAGGCCTTAGGCAGGACTAGAACGACAGAAAGCTGGGCTAGTTGGTAAGGATTCATTATGCAAAAAAGGAGTGAGGCGTGCAGACAGGACACAAGAGTACGAACGCCGAACACGAACGCCGTTCGTGCGTTCGTATTGTCCACTTCTCTACTCTTGTGTCCTGTCTGCACGCCTCACTTCTTTTTAGGCAGGAGCAGGCATTTGAAAAAAAAAGTATGAAATAAGATCAAACAAGATGGCAGACACTGAACAAGAATCTCCATAACAAACAACATAAGAGAAACCTTTTCACAATCATGATTTCACTGGTAAAACGAGGGATTAACGCTATGGTTTATTCACAAATTGCAGAACGAAAGAATCAAACCGTTGGAAAGTCGACAGTTGTGGTAGGTCGTGCCTTCCATTCGGAAATCGTGCGCGGGAAAAAAGAATTTTTAAATGCGTTGGTCCTGCAGGAAAAATCTCTAAACTTTTTGTTATGATAAGAGCGCGTGCAGCAGTGGCTAGCCGGTAGAATATATAATCTTCTATCTATTGCTAATTGGCTGTTATAGAGTAAGAAGAATAATTTCATTCTGTCCCGGTAACGCTTTATTGCAAGGTTTTCCAGTTCTGCAGCTTCTAGAAGAGATGAAGGGGATGTGCTCCAGCTGTACGAATCGAAAATAAACCTGGCTGATTTTCTTTGGACTTTCTCAATTTTAGTGATGTTTTTTGCGTGTGCAGATCCCAAACAATCGCAGCGTATTCTAGAATGGGTCGGATGAATGTTTTATATGCAAAGTTTTTTTATTTCAGGTGAAGCGCTCCCTATTGATCGCCTTAAAAAGCCTAGTTTCTTCATTGCTTTACTATAAATGTATGTTACATGTTCATTCCACCTAAGATCTGATGTTACTACTACTCCGAAGTATTTGTATGTAGACACGACTGATAAAGACTGGTTGTTACTGCTATAAGTAGGGGTTAAGGGATTCCTTTTTGCGGGTACTGGTCATTGCAACAGTCTTTTTGAGGTTAATACTCATCTGCTATTTCGAGCACCATGTTTGTATTTAGACAGCGCGGTGTTTAAAGCTTCCTCAGCGTTTGGATTGCGTATTTCGTTGTACAATATGCAATCATCTGCAAAAAGCTTTATCTTGACGCGTAAGTCACTGATGACATCGTTGATAAAGATAAGAAAAAGGAGCGGCCCTAACACTTATCCCTGTGAAATGCCTCAGTCTACAGCTGCGGGCGTCGAAGCTGCATCGTTGACCTGAACACTTTGTTTCCGTAATGAAAGGTATGCTGTAATCCAGTTAAGTAAGGCGTTGTTCTTTAAAATGGGTTTTAGTTTAGGAAGTAGTTTGGAGTGAGAGATGCTGTCAAATGCTTTTTCAAAATCTTGAAATATTAAATCTATATGGCCTTGTCTATCTAAAGCTGTCGCTAAGTCGTAAACTGTTTCTACGAGCTGAGTTACAGTAGAAAAGCCTCGCCGGAAACAATGTTGTCTTGCGTCAATTATTGCGTTGTCGTTACGAAAGGCGGAAATGTGTTTGAAAATTATGTGTTCGAGGGTTCTTGCGCATGTGCATAGTAAAGATATGGGCCTGTATGATGTGAGGAGAGACGGATTTGCCGTTTTTGGTATGGGGATGACTTTCGCCTACTTCCAGTTGGTTGGAATTTGCGCGCATGACAGTGATTTCTCGAATATTAAGGTTAAATATTTTGAACACCATTCGGCGTACCGGGAAAGAAACGCATTCGGGATTCCATCAGCTCCGGGCGATGTTCGAGCGCACAGGTTAAGCATAAGTGCTTACACACCTTCCTCAGTAATAGTGGCATAACCAATCGGCAGAATTTGCTCATAGCTAGGGAACTGTGGGCTGATACCGTCTTCACGCGTAATAACTGAGCAGAAATATCGGTTGAGCGCATCTGCGGTTTCGGCACTGTCGGTTAAAAAGGTATCGCCGTTACAGAGTTTGGATGTAGCCTTCTTTTTTGGCGATAAGTGCTGCCAGAGCTTTCCTGGGGATGACACGAGAATTTTTTTAGTGTTATTTTTTATAGTATTCTTTTGGTTTCTTTATTTTATCAGCTAATAATGTACACAAGTCAAGAAGCCGATCGCTTGCGGGAACAGTCGGGCGCTGCTTGAGTTGTTTTCTTGCCTTTTTAAGTTTCTACTGTATTCGTATTATTTGTTTTGTTATCCAAGGATTGCGCTTCCGCAGCATTTTTCGCTTCACAGGTACAAAATCACGGATACACTTCAGAACCAGGAACTTGAAGTAGCCCCATATATCATCAATATAATGCTCGTTTGATTCACACATGGTATGAAATTCTGAAAAAGCGCCATCTAGGGCGTCCAATGCATCAATATCACTGGCATGGGAGAACTCTGGGACAATTCTTTTTTGTTTTTCCATCTGTGCAGCAAACTTCACTTCCAAAGTAAGGTATGCCATTTGGTGTTCCGATATAACTCCGAAAACCTGAATTTGTGGGTTGCGGCGGAGTGCAGCAGTATTTGCAAGGAAAAGGTCCAGAATTGATAGTGTATTGTTTTGAATACGGATAGGTTCTTTTACAAGCCGCGAAAGCGTGTGAAGCACTACTATATCTATGAAACGTTCAGAAGCACTTGAGAGGGGCTCAGGGAAATCTTTATTCCAGTTTATAGAAGGAACATTAAAATCACCTGCAGGTAGCATACTGCAGCGCTTATTCTTATAGGCTGTTACGTTTCGCCTACGACGCGTGGTATAGCCGGCGCGGATGCAACGGACGCCGGGGCTTCATTCAAAGCAGCGGACATTTTGGCCCGTTCCGCGCCGCCGCAACGCCTCCCCGCCACGCGCGTCCAGGCATGTTTCAGTGCCACGTGTCTTCAAGTGTGCGCGTGTGTGTGTGTGCATGTTGGTGCCCACGCTTGTCAAAGCGCTGCAGCCGGGGAGAGGAGCTCCCCAAGTGTGAAGCGAGGAGGTCTGACCGGCGCCGGACCGGCGGATGCGTCACTACACTCGTCTCAACATGTCTCTCAGCCTGTCTGTGCCCCGCATCACGTGCGCCTCTGACGAGGCGTTCCTTCTTCCCCTCGACTCCGAGAGTATAAAAGCAGCTGCTCCCGGACGCCGAGAGAGGCTCCGATTTCTTCTGTCGAGTAACGTGCTGTCCCGTCTCTCCACTTCGGTCGACCTGACCGGCCGCTCTTTTGCGATGCTAGAATAAACAAGTTGTTCTGTTAGCAGTCGACTCATGCTTTGCCGGGACCTTCGGATGCTTCCAGTTGTGCCCCAGGCCGCCAGGCCAACGCTACCCTTGGGGCTTGCGACCCAGTTGCAACAACTCGTGCCAGCGGTGCGATTGCAACAACTGTCTGCCAGCGGTGAGATCGCGACAACGGAGGCCAGCAGCGAAGATATGCGGTTGACTGTATGCTGAGCAGCACAACGACCATCCGGGGGCAGTGCAACGAGCCCTGTGGGATGACTGGTTGCCTGCAGCGGAACGACTGCGCTGAATTCTTGGCTGCGAGGTTTGGTGAGTGCAGGACTTTCTTCTTCTGAGTTTTGCCAGGCTTTTGTTAGTGTCAGAAACAGAGCTGGTAATTGTGGTTGTCGTTGCTGCCTGGTTAGTTTGCGGCAAAGCAATAGTAGGCAGTAGTGAAAGCAGCATTCAGAGCAGCCATTGATTTGAAGTCATTGCGCAAACAGATATTGCTGGAGCTTGCAAGAGAGTTGGGTCTGGATGTCTCAGACAAACTCAGAAAACCAGAACTGCTAAGGGCTATTCTTGAGTTAGAAGCTGAGGATGACGAGCTGTCGGAATGCCTTGAGACCATTGAGGAGCGGGCAAAAAGACAGGAGCGCGAACTTAAAGAGCAGAAAGAGAAAGATGAGCGCCAACGTCAAGAACAGAAAGAGAAAGATGAGCGCGAACGAAAAGAGCAGAAAGAAAAAGAAGAGCGCGACCACGCTTTGGAAATGAAGCGTCTCGAGATACAGATGGAACGCGCTCGTAAAGGAAGTCAGGCACACGGTGCAGGAGAACGAGTATTGTTCAAAATGACTGAGCTGATGCGGCCGTTTAAGCTTGGAGAGGACATTGGTTTGTTCCTGGTTAACTTTGAGCGAACGTGCGAGAAGCAGGGTTTCTCTCGGGAAACGTGGCCACAGCGCTTGCTCACTTTGTTACCCGGCGAGGCGGCCGACGTAGTCGCTCGCTTGAAGAGAGAGGAGGCAGAGGATTTCGACCAAGTGAAATCGAGTCTGCTAAAAAAGTACAGGCTGTCAGCGGAGGCTTTCCGTCGGAAGTTTCGGGAAAATGAGAAAGGCAGAAGTGAGTCATATACAGAGTTTGCCTACAGGCTGATGTCAAACATGCAGGAGTGGCTCAAAGAAGAGAAAGCGTTTGGCGACCACGAGAAAGTTCTGCAGTGTTTCGGGCTGGAACAGCTTTATAGTCGGTTACCTGAGAACGTGCGGTACTGGGTCTTGGATAGGCCAGGCCTTAGTACGGTGGCTAAAGCCGCCGAGCTAACCGAGGAGTTTGTGACGCGTCGGGCTCGCGGAGCTAAGGATGGTCAAAAGGGTGAATTTAGCTCCAACTTTGAGAGGCCGAAGCTCACACCCATGAGAGCAAGGGGGGACACACGTAGTGCGGATGTGAGTGAAAGCAGTCCGACCGAACGTAAGGAAACGGCAGCAGCCGAAGCCGAACGCAGAAAGCGGTTCGAGATGAGGCAAGCGCGCGTGTGTTATACGTGCCAGAAGCCGGGTCACTTTTCGGCGCAGTGTCCAGAAACAAAAACAAAAATCGTGTTTTTGTCATTATGCAGGCACTGACGAGAACATGAAGCTTCTCGAGCCTTACATGCGAGACCTCCTCGTGAACGGGAAAGCGTGCCGAGTGCTTCGCGATTCCGCAGCTACGATGGATGTAGTTCACCCCTTTTACGTAGAACCCGATATGTTCACGGGCGAGTGCGCATGGATCCAGCAAGCCGTGGAAGCTCATAGCGTGTGTCTGCCCGTAGCAAAAGTGCTTATTGAAGGACCTTTCGGAGCGCTTGAGACGGAGGCCGCAGTGTCATCTATGCTGCCCCCCCAGTACCTGTACCTATTTTCGAACAGGTCCGATCACCTCCTGCGCGAGAAGGGGCTTTTGTTTGGTGAGGCTAGCGTTCAAGCCTTAACCAGATCGAAGGTTCGGGAGCTCGCTGCAAAGGCGGTAGTTGCGGGGCCGACGTTGTCGAACAATGAGAAAGGATCAGAGGCGCAGCAAGCTGATATTCAGAGCACGTCCGAACTGAGTAAAATTGAGCCTGTAGCGTTGAAGGCACCAGATACTGGAGAGGAAATGCCCGACACGGGAAAGTTAGAAGAGCTATCTGCAGATTTGCTCATCGCGCCTACGTCAGACAGACTTGATAGGTTGCTAAAAGTCAGCCGGTTGGCTTTGATAGCCGAGCAAAAAAAGGATGGCAGCCTAGAAAACACACGCTGCATTGTCAAGGAAGGTATCGCCAAGAAAAATGCTCATTTTGTGGAAAGAGGTGGGGTCCTGTACCGGAAGTATCTAGACCGCAGGGGAGTGGAGTTCGATCAGCTGATCGTGCCTCAGTGCTACCGTCAGGATCTGTTGCGCTTGTCGCATGGGGGTTCGTGGTCCGGACACCTAGGAGTTAAGAAAACTAAGGACCGTCTCTTGCAAGAGTACTATTGGCCAGGGTGTTTTCGGGACGCAGACCACTTTGTGAGCACATGTGACACCTGTCAGCGGGTGGGCAAACCAGGCGACAAATGGACGGCGCCGTTGAAGTTGGTACCTATCATTACGGCGCCTTTTAGACGGCTTGTTATTGATACAGTGGGACCTCTGCCGGTAACAACCACGGGGTACAGAAACATTTTGACTGTGATCTGCCCAGCGACAAAGTTCCCTGAAGCAGTGCCGCTTAAAGAACTCAGCTCAGTTGAGATAGTCAATGCACTACTGTCCATATTTGCGCGAGTGGGTTGTCCTGCGGAAATCCAGTCAGATAAGGGCACTGTGTTTACTAGCGCTTTGACGACAGCCTTTCTCGAAAGGTGTGGGGTAAAGCTGTTACACAGCTCAGTGTACCACCCACAGTCGAATTCCATTGAGAAGCTCCACTCCGTCATGAAGCGCGTGTTGAGAGCATTGTGTTTTGAACAACAAACTGACTGGGAGCTGTGTCTCCCTGGGGTGATGTTTGCATTAAGGACCGCGCCGCATGCGGCTACGGTGTTTTCGCCAGCTGAGCTAGTGTACGGTCACTCGCTGCGATCTCCGCTTCGCATTCTTCGAGACGGATCACTGCCCTCTCCAATGGCTGCAGACCATCTCTCCCAAAAATGGCCGCCTCCTGCGCTGGAGCCTCGCTCTGCAACAATATTCCTTTGAGGTGCGTTACAAAAAGGGGAGTCTCAACGGTAACGCCGATGGTTTAAGTTGAAGCCCCTAACGTAGGAATCAGCCTTAAAGTTGTTTGTTACGGATGTTTTTCTTCCTGAGGCAGGATCTTTAACATATTGCTTTTGTTTAGTGTTTCAAAGTGATGACGTGCTTTCTAGTGCAATTTTCCAATTTGTGGACGTGTTCTGGGTGCTGCTAGACTAAGGAACTAGGCAGTAGTATAAAAGGGGAAAGAGCCTGGCAGGGCTTAGTGAGGGTTGTGTCGTGCTTGCTGACTAAGCGGTTGAGTTACGGCGTAGTTCTAACGCTTGCTGGGAACGAGAACAAAAATGGCAACTCTCCCGAAGTCACTTTGCAATGTCCTGTGTGAACCTGAACATGAGAACGAGGCCTTCTCGGTGCGCTGCGCTCAAGAAACGCCGAGGGACGACCGACTTCGGTTATGAGCATCATCCAGCGACATCCCTCCGGACAGCGGATGCAGTCCCCTGACCATCGGGATTTCCTTCCCCCGGCGGGGCGGTCTGTTACGTTTCGCCTACGACGCGCGGTATAGCCGGAGCGGATGCAACGGACGCCGGGGCTTCATTCAAAGCGGCGGACATTTTGGCCCGTTCCGCGCTGCCGCAACGCCTCCCCGCCACGCGCGTCCAGGCATGTTTCAGGGCCACGTGTCTTCAAGTGTGCGTGTGTTTGTGCATGTTGGTGCCCACGCTTGTCAAAGCGCGGCAGCCGGGGAGAGGAGCTCCCCAAGCGTGAAGCGAGGAGGTCTGACCGGCACCGGCCCGGCGGATGCTTCACTACACTCGTCTCAAGGTGTCTCTCAGCCTGTCCGTGCCCCGCATCACGTGCGCCTCTGACGAGGCGTTCCTTCTTCCCCTCGACTCCGAGAGTATAAAAGCAGCTGCTCTCGGACGCCGAGAGAGGCTCCGATTTCTTCTGTCGAGTAACGTGCTCTCCCGTCTCTCCACTTCGGTCGACCTGACCAGCCGCTCTTTTGCGATGCTAGAATAAACAAGTTGTTCTGTTAGCAGTCGACTCATGCTTTGCCGGGACCTTCGGATGCTTCCAGTTGTGCCCCAGGCCGCCAGGCCAACGCTACCCTTGGGGCTTGCGACCCAGCTGCAACAACTCCTGCCAGCGGTGCGATTGCAACAAGGCGCACAAGAACTCGTTAAGATATTCAAGGAAGGTGGTGTCGCAATTTGGAGGCTGATAGAACCCTTCTACGATTAGAATATACTCGTCAAGAAAAATTTACGCAACAACACAATCAATTCCTGTAATGTTAGGCATCCTAGCAACACTCAATTTTCTTGGAAGATAATTGCAACGCCGCCGTCACGGGAATCCTTGTCATGTCTGTAGATTCCGTAACCGCGGGGTGTTATTTCAGAGTTGGTGATATCACTATGCAACCAGGTTTCTGTTATTATTAGAACATGGGGTTTTTGGGCAGTTACAATGCTCTCCAATTTGACGATTTTGTGCGCAAAAAGCTGCATTCAGGTATACAACGATGCATAGCGCTATGATAAGCTTTGTAACAGCCTTCAAATTGCAATTACTATCCACATCCCGCTAAGAGCTTTGGAAGAAATCAATATAGGAGAGTAACACTTCACCGGTCATCCTATAAGTGCTGACAAAATAAGTCAAACAAGAAGCGGAGCAGCAATTACCAACAGCGTGGAAGCACGTAGCTGGCTTGGCGAGATTTATTTAAGCAGCGAGACCTGCACGGGCGCAAGGAAGGGCCATACAAAGGAGGCAAGCTGTACGTGCGTATGTGTGCACCTTCGCAAAATTCACAGATCAAAGAAATCCCCCCCCCCCCACCAGGGCGTCTGCGTCAGCAGGCGTTTGGTATTTTGCGGCACCACGAATACGAGCAAAGGAGGATCGGACCCTCCCGCGTATAACCGTGCGCGGCTTAGCTGGGTCCTGGGGGTGGAGCCAATGCCGGGTGTTTAGACCTTCATGGCCCCTTGGTGGCGGCAACACGCCTCTTTGGCCTCCGCTTCACGTAGACGGCACCGCCGGACTGACCCACCCGGTGGAAATCGGTTGTTGCCTCTTCCTGTCCCCCTGTCCACTCTACGTCTTTCTCTCTCACTTTGAATATTTCCCGTCTTCTACTCACTTCATTTTATTTCTAATTTTCCAGGCAGCAAGGGTTAACCGTGTGTATCTACCCAGCCTTCGGTGCATATATTAGGTTATAGCGGCGTTGTATGGCTGACGTCTACAGGTAGGTACCTAACCTCGTGGGGTCCCCTTGTTGGGCTCGGTGGTGGGTGGCTACCATCGCCGCTTAATATTCCATGAATGACATGGCAAATGCATTCCCCCCCCTTCCAGATTGTCCTAACAAAAGAAGGCGCACCGAAGCAATTTTTGATTTCACTCTAAAAAGCAAACATAGTGTGACGAAAAAGATCGGCAGGCTGAAAAGCCCCGTTGCCATCGCGTGGCTCGTACCCAGTTCGTTTGCTGGCTGCGCCCTACCTGCTGTTGCCGCGTTGGTCGTTGCTTCTCCACGACCCGAATAAACCCCCTTTACAAATGCTGGAGGTGCTGGGTACAACCGGAATTCCGGAACTTCGCAACCGGACACTGCAGCCTGCCTTCATTATGCCGGAAGAAGGACCACCGCAACCACAACCCGCTGCCCCGGTGACTACCGTGGTCTGCCCCGGCCCGTTGCGTCAACGCGACCCACCCATCTTCTGCGGTACCGAAGACCATGACGTAGAAAACTTGCTCGCTGACTACGACCGGGTGAGCATGCACAACCACTGGGTCGACGCCAAAAAACTGAATTACGCATCCTTTTATTCGAGCGGTGTCGCCAGCGTGTGGCACCGCAACCATGAACGTGATCTCACGGCGTGGACAGCCTTCAAAACTAACGTGACGGAGGTATTCGGGCGCCCCGCCGTTCGCAAGCTTCGCGCCGAGCAACGTTTGCACAGTCGTGTGCAACAGTACGGGGAGACATTTACAAGTTATACAGAAGATGCTGTCGATCTCTGCAACCGCGTTGACGTCACAATGGCTGATGCCGGGAAGATCCGCCATATCTTAAAAGGCATTGAAGACGACGCCTTCCAGATGCTGTTGTCGAAAAATCCGGCGACAGTCTCTGAACTCGTCAGTCTCTGCCAAAGCTTCGACGAACTCCGCAAACGCATAGCCACCCGCCAATTTCCTCCTCAGGCGACTTCAATGTCTAACTTGGCTGTTTTCCCGGATAACACGTCGCTACTGCTACAGATCAAGGAGTTCGTCCGTGAAGAGGTGGCTCGTCAGCTTTCTCTGATTCCCCTTACACATGGCCAGTCGAATTCACCGTTGGCGCCCGCTCTCCAATCTGTCATCAAGGAGCAGGTAGCCGACCACATTCCGCCTTCTCTACAGCAGGCTCCGGTTGCCGCTCCCCTGACGTACGCCGAAGTCGCTTCGAGGCCTGCACCACAGACCTACGGTCCCCTTCGCCCGCCTTTGCGCCCGCCCGTACCGGCTCCAGTCCGGCCACTGGTGCAGTATGCACGACCTCAAGATCATTGGCGCACGGAAGACAATCGCCCGATTTGCTTTTATTGGAGCCGTGCTGGACATGTAGCACGTCACTATCGCATCCTCACACCGAACGTCCCCAACAATGTGCGTCCCTATGCGCCACGTTTCCAACAACGCCGCAACTATTCGGACACTTTTGAATCTCCTCCTGTCGTCGACACTTCATTCTCCGCCGCTCGCCGTTCACCTTCTCCTCGCCGCCGCTCGCTGCCGATGCCGTTTTCTGGACTGTCTCTTCCAACTGCCAACGTGCAGCACGTCGAGCCATCCGGCACCTGTACTGCTCGTGTAGTAATTCAGGAGGTCCTCTATATCATAGAATTCATCGTGTTGCCATCATGTTCACACGACGTCATATTAGGTTGGGACTTTCTCTCCACACATCATGCGATCATTGACTGCGCCCGCGCCGAAATCGAGCTGTTTCAGTTTTCGACCGATATTATCACTGACCATAAAAACCATTGTCGCAAAATCTCTGTTTCAGAAGACACCGTTATACCTGCCTGGTCTTCCACTCTTGCCAGTATCTCTTGTGACTATGTAGATGAAGGTACAGTACTCTTCGGTCCGTCTGAACTCTTAGTTCGCCACCGTTCACTACGCCTGCCGTTCGCCGTCCTCGAGTTCAAAGCTGGCGCCTCTCATGTGCGTCTCAAACCCATCGTCTGAATCAATCAGTTTACGCCGCCGTGAAAGCCTTGGCAGAGCAGAGCCACTGACCTCATCTTCAATATTTGAAACGATGGACGACTCCACTTATATTGCTGCTCTAGAGGCATCGCATCCTCAGTCACTGCCGCGTTCTTTTACGCCAGCTATTGCCAGTGACCTTACGACGACGCAACGCGACGAACTTCTTCGCTTGCTCCAATGCTTCTCTTCCTCTTTTGATTGCCAAGCAACATCACTCGGCCGCACAACGACTGTTTCGCACACTATCGACACTGGGAGCCATGCACCAATTCGACAGCGTCCCTACCGAGTATCGGCGACTGAAACACGCATTATCAATGACCAGGTGAACGATATGTTCAATCGCCGTGTCATCCAGCCTTCTAGTAGTCCTTGGGCATCACCAGTCGTCCTAGTTAAAAAAAAAAAACACGGCACCATACAATTTTGCGTCGATTATCGAAGGCTTAAGAAGATTACCCGAAAGGATGTATACCCGTTGCCACGTATTGACGACGCGCTTGACTGTTTGCAAGGAGCGGAGTTTTTTTCCTGCCTGGCTATCGTATGGGCTCTTCAAAAATTTCGTCCTTATCTCTATGGTCGACGCTTTGACGTGGTGACGGATCATCACGCTCTTTGCTGGTTGTCCAATCTAAAGCACCCGTCGGGCCGCATCGCTCGGTGGGCCCTCCGAATCCAGGAATATGATATCCATGTCGTCTATCGTTCCGGACGCAAACACTCTGACGCAGATGCCCTCTCGCGCACCCCAGTTACTTCAGACAGCAGCACTTCTACCTACAGACATGACATCTCATCACTTGACATCCTGGACATGGCATCGGAGCAACGAAAAGACCCATGGAATGTCATGATATTCGACTTTTTGTCAAATCCTCCGGCAACTTCGGCACCTCGGGCGTTACGCTGAAAGGCACAGCATTTCACAATCCGCGACGGACTCTTATACCGCCGCAACTACCACAATGACGGCCGCAAATGACTCTTAGTAGTGCCTCGCCACCTACGAAAAGATTTATGCTCCGCTTTTCATTCTGAGCCGCAGTGTGGTGACGGTGGAGCGTCAAAAACCTACACACGGCTTCGCCTACGATATTCTTGGCGAGGGATGTATACCTTCGTCCAGAAGTACGTGCGCCACTGCATTGCCTGCCAGCGACGCAAATGTGTCCCGCATCTCTCCACCGCACCTCTCCAACCACTTCCCTGCCCAGCTCAGCCATTTGACCGTGTTGGCATTGATATATACGGGCCTCTTCCATCTACTGGCGCTGGCAACCGATGGATTGTTGTCGCCGTAGATCATTTGACACGGTATGCTGAAACCGCCGCCTTGCCTGCCTCATCAGCAAAAGTCATCATTTCGTTCATTCTCAACAACTTCGTTCTCCGCCATAGCGCCCCTCGTGAACTGTGGTGCGATCGGGGCCGCGTATTCCTCTCGGACGTCCTGCAGTCACTCCTATCTGAATGCCAAATTATTGACCGCACTACTACGGCTTATCCACAGACGAATGGCTTAACAGAATGATTCAACAGAACTCTTGGTGACATGCTTGGTGACCACTCCAACTGGGATCTTGTACTTCCGTTCGCCCCATACGCATATAACACTGCCTCTCAAGCCACTACCGGATTCTCACCATTATTTCTGCTTTACGGCCGCCATCCCTCCAGCACCATTGATACCGTTCTCCAGTACCGGTCGGACCCTGCTGAACGCTCACCTTTTTCTGCGATTGCTCAGCACGGCGAGAAATGCCGACAACTGGCCCGTTCTTTGACGTCTGCTCAACAGTGCCGTCAAAAAGAGCACCATGACATCAATCCTCCCCCTCGCCCCTTCCCCATCGACTCACTCGTGTGGCTTTGGGTCCCACCTGTTGCTGCTCCTGGCCTTTCGTCCAAGCTCCTCCCGAAGTACCACGGGCCCTACCACGTGGTTGCACAAACATCACCAGTGAACTACGTGGTCGAACCCGTCTCGCCATCTCCCGATCTGTGTCGTCGGGGGCGCGAGACTGTGCACATTGACCGGCTGAAGCTGCATTACGATCCACCCCCCTCTTCATAGGTCGCCAGGACGGCTACTCTTCAATTCCGGGGGTGATTGTGACGAAGAAGATCGGCAGGCTGAAAAGCCCCGTTGCCATCGCGTGGCTCATACCCAGTTCGTTCACTGGCTGCGCCCTACCTGCTGTTGCCACGTTGGTCGCTGCTTCACAGCAATATGGACCCGAACCTACACATGGCACGAAGACAAGCAAGAGCAGAGTATGTACAAAGAACACTGGCAACTAGACACGACACAGTGTACGTAGACACCGCTACCTACACTCAGGACAGAAACCACAAGAAAAGCAAAGTCGCAATGGTGATCAACTCGGACCTAAAAGAAATCACCAGCGCATCAATGCGGAACTGTACGGTAGTTCAGGCCGAAGAGGCAGCCGTGGCTCTAGCGGCAGCGGAGGGCTACCGATCCAACAGGTCCTTAACCATACTCACAGACTCCCAAGCAGCATGCCGCAACTACCTAAACGGCAGAATCAGCCACAGCGCGCTCCGCATCCTCCGCTCAAGTGGCAACACCGTCAACAACCAGGCCAAACACACGATAGTTTGGGTGCCGGGACATACCGACATTACGGGAAATCAGGAGGCGGATAGGATAGCTCGAGGGCACGCAACAAACCGAGCATCCAACAATCCCGACCCCGCTGAGGAACCCGAGCCGGTAGCCCAAAGCTATTCAGAGATATTGAACTACTACAGAGGCATCAGACGAAAATACCCGCCCCCTCACAAACAACTAAATAGAGAAGACGCCGTAGCATGGCGGCAGCTACAAACGGGAACATTCCCGTGCCTAAACATGCTAAGTAAGATCTACCCCACGCAGTACGAGAGCAAGTGCCCATGGTGTGGAGACAAACCAACCCTATACCATACCACATGGGCTTGCCAGAAAATAGATGGGCTAGCCATAATAAAAAACCCGAGTGCGGAACAGTGGGAGAGGATGCTATCCAGCGACATCCTGAAAGTCCAACAAGGACTAGTAAGGCGTGCACGCAGGGCAGCTACCCTCAGCGGAGCCCTGGACTAGGGGAACCGACCCTGGAGAGAAGATGGAAGACTCCATCTGAAGCCGCAAAAATCACTGCAAAATAGAGAAAATAAACGTTTTTCATCATCATCATCATCATCATCATCATCCACGACCCGAATAAACACCCTTTACGATAGAAACATTCGCACGCTACCATGTGATGCACAGTAAAGGATATCTGCCAATGAGAAAACTATCCCCATATGCCTAGTAGAAAAAAAATGGGGAAACAATACAAGGTTTCAAAGGTGTCAAGTGGGGACCTCCTCCTTGAACTCAAAACCAAAGACCATGGAAGTAGAAAAGCTCGCTGATCTCACCAGTGTCGGTGACATCAAAGTCACAATCTCAGCACACCGTTCTCTTAACACAATCAGGGACGTAATATCAGAAGAAGATTTCTTAAACCTGAGCGATGAAGAACTCCTGGAAGGTTTCCAAGAACAAAATGTAATCAAGGCTCAAAGAATACCTCTCAGAAGAAATGACGAACAAATCCCTTTCAAACACGTTATACTTAGCTTTGGTACCAGTATTGTACCTACTACACTTGATGCAGGCTATCTGAAGATCAACGTGAGACCGTATAACATAAACACGAGGCGGTGTTTTAAGTGCCAGAGGTACGGACATGCATCACAGTCATGCAGAGGGAAATCAACATGTGCAAAGTGTAGTGCCAATGACCATCAGTTGGACAACTGCAATGTTGTTTCACACTGTACAAACTGCAAAGGAGATCAACCAGTGTATTCGCGATCTTGCCCTTGCTGCAAGAAAGAAAACGAGACCATTGCACATACGGTGACACAGAAGATTTCCTTCTATTAAGCAAGAAAGAACTTAGCACACTTACCTCAAACAACCTACGCCGATGCGGTGCGGCACGGGGAGCAGCGCAGTGGTCTCAGGAGTCTACAGGGACCGCAGTCAATGGACCAGTAGAAACTCCATCCGCCCCCTTGGTGGCAACAGCCAGTGCTGCTCCATCATCATCATCAAAGATGGGCCTGCAGACCCCGGTTTCACAGGGCCCCATGCTAAACCGAACTCCCAGGCCTGAGGCGCGCTTCTCAGCGCCTGGTTCTCGACCATCCAGCGCCTCGGAGAAAGCTATGGAGGCCGACACAATAACTCCAGCGTCATCGGCGCCAAAAGGTCAGCGCTCTCTGGAGCGCACTAGGAAAGACAAGCTCACAATAGCTACGCTAAGAAAAGGACCGGTAACCTGAATGGTTACCGTTCTTCTAATAATACATTTCCATTAACATATGTTGCCTACAGTTGCTTCGTAAATATACATAAATTAACATTTTTAACTTTTTTCATGCATTCGAATTGTAGAGGACTGATTCACAACTTAGGTGACATTAAAGACATAATAAATAAGTTTTCGCCAGTCGCATTTGCCTACAGGAAAGAAACTTAGGCACTAAACACACTCAAATTCTTCGAGGCTTCACCGTTGTAGGCAAGGACCGCCAATGTTCCAGCCGTTTGTCAGGTGGAGTGGCTATAATCGTGCAGGACGGCACTCCTACCCGAAATGTTCAATTGAATACACCTTTAGAGGCCGTAGCTGTCACCATTCTATCTTACAAAACCATCCCCATTTGCCCACTATATATTCTATCCCACACACACTTTACTATTAAAGACTTCGAAAATCTAACAGATCAGTTACCGGAGCAATTTGTTTTAGTAGGAGATTTTAATGCGCATTGTACTCTTTCAGGCAGTGTCAAAACTCACCAAAGAGGGCAAGTCATTGAATATTTTATTCTGTCAAATGACATCTCTCTTTTAAACTTCGGTGCACCAACCTGCTTCTCACCGACTTCCCGCCCCCTTAGTTGTTTAGGTTTAGCTTTTTGCTCGCCCTCTCTTTTTACTGATCCTAAATGGGAAGCTCTTGCCAGAGAGCACTTACCCGCACTCATCAAACTCCTATTATCACCACAAACCTTAGTAACTAGACCACGCTGATGAAAATTGCAGCTCGCTTACTGGCCGGTTTTTATGGAGAACGCAAAATTGGAAGATGTCTTTTCACCAGAGCTTAGTATTGACGAACGTAATCATCAAATCACTGAGGTTATAATCTCAGCGGCAGCAAAGACAATAACCCCAGTCATACGGTATTGTGCGCAAAGAGCTAACTCCTTGGTGGACAAATGAATGTACTGAAGCCCAAAAAGAACAAAATGAGCAATTGGGAATCCTACGGAGGTACCCCACTTATAAGAATCTTCTAAATTTTAGACAGGCGATAGCCAAAGCACGATTTATTCGAAGAAAGGCGGATAAATTATTATGGCAAAAATACATATCTTCAATCAATAGTACAGTCACATCAAAACGAATGTGGGACCAGGTGAGGAAATCTAGAGGAGAGTAATCAACATACACAGTACCACTACTTGCATGTGCAGGCACACACACAACACTATAGGACCAAGCCAACTTTTTAGGTGAACACTTTTGCAACATATCAAGCTCAGCAAAGTATTCAAATACATTCTTAAGATATAAAGAGTCGGCGGATAAAGAGACACTGCCCACCACTGGGGCGTCCGCTGGAATGTATAATAATCCCCTCACAATTCATGAATTAAACAGAGTTCTTTCTGCTGGTAAAAAAGCGGCAACAGGTCCTGACCGTGTCCACTACACAATGCTGGCACACCTATCTGAAGCATCGGTTGAGACACTTCTGAAATTCTTCAACAAGGAATGGGAGTCTTGGGTAATGCCTACAGATTGGAAAAACGCGGTAGTATTGCTTTTTCTAAAACCTGGTAAACCCGCAACATTCCTTAGCAGCTATAGACCCACTGCACTAACAAGTTGTCTAGCCAAATCCTACGTGAGCATTATAAACATAAGACTCATATTCATCCTTGAAACAAGAAGCCTTATAGACAAGCACCAGCACGGATACAAAAAGGGCTGCTCCACCACTGACCATCTCTGTGCGACTAGAGCATAAAATACGTAACGCGTTTCTTCACAAACAATACTGCCTCGCTGGTTTCTTTGATTTAGAAAAGGCGTATGATACCACGTGGCGATATAGAATTTTGAGAGGCCTGGCTTACATGGGAATTCGCGGAAGCATGCTAAATTGTCTACGCGATTTCATGTCAAACCGAACATTTCAAGTGCGTCTGGGCACAATACTTTCGCGCACATTCACACAAGGAAATGGCGTTCCAGAAGGTTGCATTCTGAGCACGACGCTCTTCATAGTGAAAATGAACTCTGTAAATAAGATCATCCCATCCTCTGGTATGAACTCAATATATGTCGACGATTTACAAGTGGCTTGCCGTGCCTCAAACTTACCCATCTGCGAACGACAACTACAAATAACCGTAAATAATCTTACAGAATGGGCTGACAAAAATGGTTTTCAGTTCTCAACAAACAAAACTGTTACAGTTCGCTTTTCCCAGAAGCGGGGGTTACACTGCACTCCAGCTCTCACATTGCATGGTACAACGCTGCCGGTCAAACAACATTACAAATTTTTAGGCTTAATTTATGACACAAAAGTGAGCTTCCTGGCCCAAAATAAAGCAACTAAAATTAAAGCGAATAAAGCACTAAATATCATCAAGGTTTTATCGCATAAGCACTGGGGATCTGACCGAACATGTCTACTACGTACATACCAGTCTCCTGTACGTAGCATCCTCGACTATGGCAGTGTAGTATATAGTGCTGCTAGGCAGTCCTACATTAAGCGACTTGATCCAGTTCATAATCTCGGCCTACGACTAGCGAGTGGTGCCTACAGAACATCGCCTGTCCAAAGTTTATACGCTGACTGCAATGAGCCTTCATTACAGCACCGCAGAGCCCTACTTCACTTTGCTATGCATTAACAATTCGGTCATCACCGCAAAATATATGCTACAACATCGTAACCCAGTGCAACTTACGAGTACACTGCACAAATAAACACAAATAAACCGAAAATAATTCGACCACTCATCTTACGACAGGAACAATACTGTCAGACTTATGATGTTCCTCCTCTAAGCCCTGCAGGTTGCTGAAAGGCCACCAAGATTGGCCCCCTGCTGCAATTTTACACAGCTATGTGACTGCACGTTAACACATTTACAGAAAAAAAGACATTCCACAAGAATACATAATACAAGAGTTTCGAGCTATTCAAGAAAAATATAATAACTACACGGAATTTCACACCGACGGGTTTAAAACACTACAATACGTAGGTGTCGGGATTGTAACCAAAAATTCGCAAAATAGCATTCGGATAAATGATTTTTCTTCAGTGTTTACCGCCGAAGTTTATGGGATATGGATGGAAGGTAAGAAAATTACTACCGACAAGCAGAGGAGTGCTATTATTTATACCGACTCGTTAAGTGCCCTAACAGCTCTGAACTTAAACTCCGCGTCTGAGCCCCTGCATGGCGATGTCCTAAACGTAGTATTTAACAAGAAATGCGGAGGAATCATACGATTCTGCTGGGTCCCAAGTCATGTGGTGATATCAGGGAGTGAAGCTGCAGATATAAGCGCATCCATGGCAGTGCACAAAAGCATAACACACACAACACTTACATACAAAGACAGTATCCGAGTGGTTCGTAAGGCCCTAGAATCACAATGGCAACAAGAATGGAACTCGTGCGTAAATACCAAGTTACATATGACTAAACCCCTGCTTCGCAAGTGGAAATCATGTATTCACTAAGAGCGGTTCTATGAGGTAATGTTATGTCGACTTAAAATAGTTCACACGCGTCTAACACACAATTTTCTACTTCAAAACGAAAACCCACCAACATGCGAGAAATGCCATGAATTGCTTACAGTAAGCAACATCATTATATAATGTCCACACATTGAAACACAGAGGCGGAAACATTTAAAAAATGTGTATCACTTGAATATACCTTTACATCCTGCCTTAATATTGGGCGATGATCCACTAGTACCGTTCACTAACTTGTTCGAGTTTTTAGATGAAACCGGTTATCTACATCGACATTAAGGTAACGCAGCTATTGCTGCCTTAACATTGGATCTATTACTGTCCTGTGACTGGCGCAGCATGGCCTTAGTCGCTTGTGCGCCAATAAACCAGAATTAACTAACTAACGACTAACTAACTAAAGCCCGTTCGTAAGATGACGAGGAAGGTACCACAATTTCTATCTGGCGATGGCTGCACCATACAGCATGTTTGATTCCAGAGTCACAGTAAAAGTTTTTTTAATCCTATAAGTTATGACCACAGGAAAATCCGTCAGGTAATGATCCCTTTAAAGCACAGCATGATTTCGTGTCATGATTTATGCGAATCAGCGACTTTGCTAATGACGTAATACGCGTTTGTGGCCTTGTTCATCACAATCGCAACGTTTAAATTGGACTGACATTCGGATTCTCAAAACCTATGTCTCACACGGGGGTTGGGCGCAGTATAGCAAAGTCGCTAATTGCCGAAGTCATTCACTCACGTGCACTAATTGAACGTCTTGAAAACAGCTTGCATGCCGGATATTTTGCTCAGCCGAGGTTTGATCGCTGAAAAACTGCAAGCAGAGACCCCCCCTCCCCCCACCCTCTAAAAAAGTACCGCAGGGACTCCTCTGAGAGTTGTTTAGGTACGCGTAAGCATTGTTTGCATTATCTCCTCGCAGCCATTCTCCATTACGAATGTTATTAATCCTCAGCCTACCAGTATAAACGACAGCGATGCGGTTACACACACTGCTGGGAACGGTGGCGCAAGGTGAACCACGACGCCAGAAAACTACTGCAGCTGGTGGCTGGCAGATAGGGCGAACGCAGTGATTATGTTCCGATCATTATAAGCCGTTATCGCTCTTTAGTGCCATACCCATCCGCGTCGAACCATACTCTGGCAGCGGCTGCGTATCACGCGGGCCTTCCCTCTAAAGCCACCTGCGATGGAAACAGTCTCGGGTTGAAGGGAGACGCGCGGGACCCAATCTTGAAAGCAATTTTTGGTGGTGGGCTTTGTAAGCACTGCGTTCTCACCGCTGTTTGCATTGCAGCGTGAGGCAGCTCGAAGTTAAATACGCCCGTTGCTGGGGGCCCTATCGTGAAAGCGATCGTCTTATTGCACGGGCGGACGGTTTTTCTCATTCGATAAGCATAGAAACCTTCACATATTGAAAAGAAAAAGAGAAAAGCCAGTTCAGACGGATGCGATCCTAACTGAGAAATGGAACGAACCATTTATCAGCTCAGTGCAGCCACGTATTGCGATGGGGTGCGTATAACGTGCCCTTAACGCGGTATCTTTGGTGTAAACGCTCTATTCAAGTATATGGCAAGTCTGTAATATATAGAAAATAAATTATGGGGGCTTACGTGCCAAAACCACGATCTGATACGAGGCACGCCGTAATGGGGACGCCGGGAAACTGGACTACCTGAGGTTCTTAATTGAAGATGCACCTAAATCTAAGTACACCAGTGTTTTCGCATTTCGCCCCCATCGAAATGCAGCTGCCGTGGCCAGCGATCGATCCCGCGACTTCGTACCTAGCAACCCGACATCATAGCAGCCTGTAATTTCATAGCAGCCTGTACCAGCACGATAGGAGTCTGTGAGATTCATGACTTGTACGAACGGCGATGCCAATTAGCGTAGGCCAACCACAAATAGTGGCTCCAGTGGGTGGCACCAAAGAAAATCATGAGCGAAGTGGCGTGCTCTCATCGCCCTCCCGAGAATGCAGCCATGAGAAGCCAGCCACGACGATCGCAATATTTTAGTAATCCCGACCAGCAGAAGACGATTCGAAGCGTGACTGTAGCTCGACACTGCACTCGACTGTAGCGCAAGTTGAAACGAAACAAGGTGCCGCAACAGCATGCGTGGGAATTTGCGCGCACTCAAAGGGGAATTGCAATAGAGGCGCGAATGTTTTTGAGGGTTACTACCACGCCCCCCCCCCCCCCCTATATTAAAGTATAATTGCCCTGCCAAACAAATTATTTCAGCTTCACGAGATTGCCTGATCGTGCACCTGATACCAAAAGCGCCAATAGCGAGCTAGTGGAAGCGCAAGGGACGCTGTTTTATGTCGCCAAACGACCGACACTGGTTGAAGCCTTAATGTTTCGGGATGCGTACAGCAACCGCTGTGAAAAGCCTGTGATGAATAATTAACACTCCCTAATATGCCTGCATATACAGGGGTACTAACTCTCCCGCACGCATTCCACGGAGCATGGATGGCTGCAATGAGGAAAAAAAGTTTGTCTGAGCACTACATCGTGTAACAATGGCAGGATCTGGGAGAAATACATGAAAGCACGAGAAAGAGTCACTCACAATGTTGTAGCGAAGTGACGCAGCTGTTAGTGCTCTGAAGCACCAGCTCACCAGGGAGACGATGAAAAGGGGAATGAGTTGCGGCAGGGGCTAGTGCAGATCTGCAGGTACGAAGACGATAAGAGGTATCATTCGAATAACTAGGTTTATTGGCATTTAGATTTATGCTCTACACATATCAAATACAAAACAAAGTCACACCCGTCGTCGATGGCCTGGCTGACCGTGATCAAGTGGTGCCGTGCGCTGCTGTCTTTTTTTCTCTTTTCAAAACTACTCTGACTATCCCTTGAATTAGATGTTGCAGCATTCAAGAGACCGTCGGATTGGCGGGAGGCGCAGGCGTTTCCACCAATGGCCTATTTCGACCAGTCAGGCAGGCCGACAGCATCCAATAAGGGCCAAAGTTTAATACGCCAAAAATGTCGCCTAAACACTTCGCATACAAGATCAATTCACCCATAACTAATAAAGTGTTGACGCCTGTGACAGCCGAGCGTGGGAAGAGGGCGCGACACGTGCACGTAGTGGCTGTCAGGTGCGGCGGCGCCGGCCCGGTGGGAGCACATGCCCGAGGCGCCGTCATTTCCGCACAAAGGCTTCCCCCGCATGGAGGAACCCACAACATTCGCGGAAAGAAAGAAAAGGGGTCCACCATATAATCTTTTCGCGACAACGTGAAAAAAGCACTCATTTATCTGTGAAATTAGGTATCTGAAGTTTGTATTGGACACCACGGCAGGCTCACAGGACCCCTTTCAAGTGCGGCGCGCAAACGTAACATGACCATGCTATGGAAATTTCGCGGTGACAATGATCACAAATAAGGCGCTTTCATTTGGTACCCTATTTTTTGTCGGCAAAACGCAGGTATCGACTTCGCTTTCCAAGTCAAAAGCGACACCATATACTCCAAGGGTCAACAAGGGTCACTGGTTAATGCGTCGAAACCACAAAATGGAGAGCTTGCTCTGCGAGTCTTCTAAATTTAAATAAACAAAGGCGCCTACCAAGAAAGGCGCCAAGCCGAACCAACAAACTCCACCGCCAGTGTTGCCAGGTCGGACAAGGCGGCGTAGCTCAAAGCTAGCGAACTGGTAGGCCACATGCAGCCAAACACAAAAAAAGCAATACAAATTTGTAGCCAATATAGCCGTTTTTATTTGTAAGTACATTTTCACATTCGACTACGGTAATTCCTTTTTGCACAGCCCGTCGTAACAAAAAGTACGTGGCGCCATAACGTTCGACCCTCGACATCCACAGCAGCGACATCATGCTTGCACACAGAACACATTCTTGGTTGCCCCGGAAACTCATGTTCCAGCTAATCGCTGCAGACGGCGAACCTATTGAATCTCGAATGTGATCACGAACAAAAACCTTGGTGGATGCATAAAGCGACTGACAACTGGCCAGAATGTGTTGTGAGACGTTAATATAAATAAAATGACCGTGATTTATAGTGACAGAAGCCAACACGCTGTAAGTGATTGAAGTAGGAATTATAATTTTAAATTGGCAAAGAAAGACTCAAAAGCCAGTAAGTGGCGAGACCTGGCAGTGAAATCTTGGTACTTCGTATGTAGTCTACGAGATTACTGTACGTCGGCTGTTATAAGGTACAAAGATAATTTTTGCTCAAAATTACAGTTCCTAATATAATAGACGCTTGCATTTTATTCTGTGCTTCTAAAATAAAAAGCACACGAACGGCTACGGCAACAGGCTGAACTGCGTATCACGTGTAAGAGCATCGTTTCGTTTTCGATCCAATTGGTTTCGTTTGGAGTGGTTAAGTTCCAAAGGAGTTGTGCAGGAAACAACGAAAACACGCAGCTATTATTGCAGAAATACTTTAGCACTTTCGAAAACATTAATCGCAGCAACGTCGACTTGATAGACATAATAATGCTTTCTCACAGTTACGGCCGCACTTTTCGTCTGCCTTCCACTAATGCCGGCGTATAATCTCTATCACGCTCACCTATCACCGCTTTCAGCATGCTTGCAGTGAACGACTACATCCTTATTGCAGATCGGACAATTCTGATAAAATCTGTTCCACGGCGCTTTCCGCGTTAGCAATTCATGATTAGACACTGTGACGGTTAAGCTTTGCAATGATATAAAAAATAGGCACCATGAAAATGGGTTCTCTCTCACTTTAAGCTTCGCCTTTAAGAGTGAAACCCGATAGCATTAAAAGATTCCCGTCTGCATCTTATTCTTCCCGGCCACTGCAGCTTATGTGACCTTAATGTTCATCTGCAAACGATGGCGGCCGAAAGCAATGCGCAAAGGCGAGCTTTCTGGTTGTTGTTTTTTTATTCTCCCCGCACAGGGAGCGCTGCTGCTGTCATGGATGCAAGTACCATCTGCACGATGTTGCAAGGAACCGAGCGGGGCGCGCCGCTCCACCTAAGACAGACCTCAAGCGGCAACTGGAAAAGGGCTTTGTGTTTGAGTTTCCGCGTATCGGAATTATATTTTCTTATGTATTCAAATTACAATCCGACGCTATCATGTTTTTACGTTGCGTGTAAGTCGAACTTAACGAATTCTCTTAAGCATCTTACTATGAGAAATTCAATTATTTCAGTAACACCTATGCGCCAGCCAAAGGGCCCGCGTGGTTCGCGATTATTTTTTTCATGCGGACAAGGGCGCCGACGCCGCAGTTTCGGTGACACGGGGTCCCTAATGTTGTCCCCTTTGAAATCATCTCGCACGCAAAGAAAAATGACACTAAAGATTACCGTGAGGAACCTGGAGTAGGTCGAAAGCTGTCCACGGCGCGATACATTACCCAACAATGATGGCCGTGAACACGCTGGAGCGTGTCATGTATCCGTGCTTCCTTTCCTTCATGCCGGCGCCACGATCGCCCGACCCTATTTTATTGCTCTCTGTTTCGGAGCATAGCCATGTTAGTACAGTGCACTGTGAGAAACCCTCTACTTCCAGGCTCAGCCCGATGCCCGGTGATCGGGTTTCGGTATAAGATGAGGCGATGTTGCTGGCGCAAATGGAAGCACGGTGAATCGCGGTGTAAATTTAAGTGCACCAAAGATCAAATTACCGCTCAGGGAACGGTGCATTAAGGGTAGGGGCGGGGGGCATCTCGCGCACGCACATATGCACAGCCGTGCTGGCCTCTCAGCCACGTAAAACATGGCCTTCGAAATTTGTTTCCACTCGACGAGAGCCACTTCTGGATTGTGTATTAGGGCGCCCTTTCCAGTCCAAACAAAGCTAAGCCCCAGATTGTCAGTAACCCAGATATAGCCACATAGACAACTCACCCAAGTCCGCGACAATATTTTTTTTTGTGCAGCCCAATTTGGCTATATGTATCCAAACCTGGCAACACTGTCCACCGGAAAAACGACTCCACTTCCCGCCGGAGAGGCGGGGAAGGGCGAAAGATTGGAAGGGAAAGTTGGGAGAGAAAACTTGCAGAGTGAGGGTGGAGTCAGGTAACGCCCTCTCTCAAGACTTTCGGTCAAGGGGTAGCTCGAGGCGTCGTGATGCCGCCTCGGCCGTCGGGCGTGAGGGAAAGTACAAAATTCCAATCTTATCCTCCTTCCCTCCAGGCCGTGGCGGTGCCGTTAACCATATATCATGACTGTCGGGCGCGTCTCATCGCCCTTCAAGCCTGGCCGCGTATTTAAAATTGCTAGTAGGTACAGCCGTATGTGGCACTTGTGGAGACGTCGGACGTTTGTGCTCATGCGCGAGTAAGAGCGGGTGTGAGAGAGGAAATGTGGACTCTGCCACATTTCCTGGAGAAAAACTATGACTCTGCCTAGGCACCACGGAGGGGTTTCTTAGCACGTGTTGCATGCCTTTTTCCCTAGGCGTGCCGGCAGAAGTCGTTGGGCGTGGTACTGCTGAACTTAGCGTGATAAGTTGGCGGCTGTACGTAATTATGTTTATTCAATCGTGTTTTTTACTAACTGAAACAACGTGTCATGAGTTGGAATTATTGGTGGCGCTTCCAGGAAACCAAAGCAGCAACTGGGGCACCAAATCTAGAATCCGGACTGGTCCATGGGTTGGGGCTTGCCGAGGCCTGCGCGCGCCAGGATTGTATCAGATCGGCTGTGCGCTGTTGCAGACAGCCAATGTTGTAAAAGAACACCCCCTGGCAAGCTTCGACCTCCGTGGCCCCAACGCACGGGCCACCCTACTTCCAGCATTGATCCCCCCCCCCGCTACCCTTTGGGTGCCCTGGTGCTCCTGCACTGCCTGCTTTACTATTACCTCAGATGCTCTCCTGAGGCCTCCGTTTGCCAGTTACTTGTGCCCTCCTGGAGCAGTGCTTTTAAAAAACTCAATCGTCACGACGGAAAAAGCGACCAGCGACTTATACAACATCAGTCAGAACCTTGCCCCTTCAGACACAGCGATCACCAAATGTGGCGTCCATGCCCACTGCCTGACCGCGCAGGCAGCCAGTGGCGGAGCGTAAACAAATTGACGGCACTACGCAATGTCGGCATGTCTAGCGGACAAATGCATCCAACGGGCGCTAAGAAACCTCATCCGTAGTGCATAGGCAATGTCGAATATTCAAGGAACAAAGGCCCCTAGATTTTTTCGTCACATACTGCAACAACTATTTTGAGTTTGTAATTTTAAATTACGGTTATGACGAGAAGGGTCAAATTATGTATTTCCAAAATCGCCGGAGTGAGAATTTGTGTGACCTCTGCTGAGAAGCACTTGGTACCCAGTTTTTTTTTGTACTCGAGCACACCACTAGAGTTGTCCCCGAGTGCCCCTACGTTTAGGGCGAGCTTTACCCTCGACATAACCGACGCCGCATCTCCAAAGGATCCTCCGACATACGACGGGAAAACAACTGCATGTTCTGCACTTGTCCCTGGAGTGTGGGCCAGAGGTTGAGGAGAGACGCCTTCCAAGCAAGGCCTCATGACCCACGGCAAGGTATTGAAACATATTGAGCTTCGGAGGCTGCCCCACGGAAGAATGCGGTTCACCTGCAAATTTCATACATGTGGCCGACAGCCCCTGCCACAACGTCGGTAATGCTCGCTCAGACGACAGCATCTTAGAGAGTGAGCAGCTGTTTTCTTTTTTGTCTGCTCCTTTGTCGTAACCACTCTTGTTGGAGGTGCCCTGAATGTTCGCCGTGTGGCCGCAGAGCATGAGCTTTTCATACAGTGGGCACAGTATCTACAGAATAATGTGCTTGAACTGCTAGCAAAAATAGGTAATTAGAGCATAACGATATAGCACACCAATTAGGAATGTACTGCATCTAGTAGATGAGTAGCATAAAGAATAAACAATACAATGACACAAGCCATCAATTCAAAGCAATATGAATGTACAAAGTTAGAAGCCACATATAAACCGTTAAACTCAATAATTCTTTCATAATGTGGACGTGTTAATGCATTTAACGTAATTTCGTTGCTGCCAATGCACTGTCTGAGAATGAAGTATGCAGGGAATGCTCTCCTGGAAAAAACATCATTTCTTTTGCTGAATTTCAGAGGTACTTGCGAGAAAATATAGCTGTCTCACGAAATTTTATGCTCTGAATCGTTTTCTGTTGACTGTCAAGTATCACGGCGCGTACGTCGACTCCCAAGGCCATCTTTTGTAAAATGTCTGAAAGTCGGTTTCGTTACACAGGAGAAATTCTTTGACCGCTGGTAGCTGTCTATCAGTGTTACGGAATAGGCGCCCCCATTCCATTCCAATTCCATTCCGGGGAATTAGAAATTACCGCAATTCTCTTTTTTTCAATTCCTCGGAATGAAAAACTTAGCCCATTCCCACTCCAGGAATGGCCTGGCGGTTCAGTTCCATTCCTGTAGTTCCTCAATATAGGAAAGGCATCATCAATATGCACCATCAATATGATGTCATGAGATGCGTTAAGAACCGCAAAAGTACGCAAGACACGTTACCAAGGTCGAGGGAGAGTAGCTTGGTGACATATCTTGTGCAGTACAACCAGCCTACCAATTCCCATAGAGGCAGTTCTACCTCCACCTATAGTATTCGCATGGTCAGCATGTTTTAACGTCTTGTGATGTTTTAATACTGTTTAATATTGAATGTGGTAACGCTAAAATGACGACGTAGAAGATTTTTACTTAGGTGACATCGTGATGTTGAAATGCCGCAGTAATGGTCGCAAGCAGTGCAACGCGCAAAGAAAAATAAGATTTATTGTGGTATTATTCATCGAAAGTTTGCGACAAAAAGTCATGAGCAAATGGGCGCTTCGCCGTTTAGCTGTGAAAACCCGAAGTATAAATTGCGCCTGTTTGAACGGTTAGTTCCATAAAAAAAAGTGAGATAAACGAATTGCCTTCAACCTGTGTGTTGCGTTTCACAAACATGAGCTGCTCGAAAGACTGGCTTGACAGCCGATTTCGCTTCGGTGTCATTATCAGGGATGCCATAGAACACGCGCGCTCCACGTCAGCTGACGTCGCATTTACAGTGAAAATATCCTTTGCGAGGCAGGAAAGCAAGGGAAAGAGGCTAGCGTTAGCTTTCACTTTCCGATAGGTCAGGGGCTTGACCACGTCTGCGCAAGTTCACTCAGTAAGATAAAGAAAAATTTCCCCTGCAGTGCATCCAAGCATATTGTCTTGGTGGGCATGTTCATTTTGCCTGATGTTTTTGAACATCAGTCTGCTTGGCCCTGCTACAGAGTCTTCATTCGCGTCGGGGCTGGTACTGTCCTGCCCTAACAAAACTGGCCCCCTCCTCAGCACAGCAGAAGGTATGTGCTCGGCTGTTGCAGCTGAACACCAAGAAGACTTAAACTGTGGGTCTAGGAGGGCAACCATGGAAAAAAAAACAGATTCAGTCCACGTGCTTGCAAATCGCTTCTCCAGGCTAGGCTGCAGACCTTTACCAGCCTCTTTGGAAAGAAGTGTGCCTTTGGTTCAAATTTCCGCCAGGGAAACTTCGATATTTCGCAACGCGGGAAGCTTAAGCCCGGCTATCTCGTGCCCCCCTTTTTTTTTTTGAGAGAGTTCGTGGCTTCTACAGGGTAGAGATGCTCAGCCAAGTCTGTCGCCAGCCTCAGTTCATATTCAGACAGTTTAGCCTTCTTACACGCGTGCAGAGTTTTTGTCAGGCCTTGATGACTTGAAAAAGTGGTACCGAGCGTTCTCACCATTCGCAGCTGCGAGTTCCACCTCGTCCCGTTGTGAGATTCCGAATGCAGATCGGCTTAATTCAGCTCTTCCTTCGTGCCTGCGGTACTCTTGCGTATAGATGCAACGATGGCGCAGCAATTTTGTAGGACTTCGGCATTTTGAGCTGAACAGAATTGAATGTTTATTATCTTGTGTTGCACATGAAGTGGGGGGATGGGGGGATGGCGGGAGTAAAAGCTGGATCCTAATATAAAGCGATGACGACAATCAGGGAATATTGCCACTGCAAGTACATGTAGCGCAAACGGCAAATATGCATTGCAATAGAGTTTCAGAAAAAGAATGATGACATATGTAATCGTACGGTATTGCACTCGACGACAACATGACGCTCTTCCAGACTGTGGTAGAGAATATAAAGTGAGTAGAGACACAGCCCGTTAGCTCCAGCCCTGCCATAATTTGAGTGAAGAATATTGCATACGCTGTACCTTCCTGTTTTTTAGGAATAAATCTCGTGCACGTAGTGCCACGGCTACAGCACTACGGCTGGTATTATCCTATTGATAATGGGCTTCGTAATTCAAGTAAATATACTAGGTGCAGACTGCCACCTGGCTGACTGGTGTGATATGCCACGCGACTATGTTCAAGGCAGAGCGATTTGTGCTTGGAGGAGTGACGAACGCAGGATTTTACTTTCCCTGGCGAAGGGGTGTAACAAAAAAAATGTGAGGGAGATCACGAATAGAACAAAACAGCAAGGAACACACCATACTGTAAGACAAAAAGAGCTTCAGAAGACTTCAACGAAATCCAAATCTTTTAAGATGTAACTTCGCGACACCGTGGGCGTTCTTTACATGACTTGCAAGTTTTGTTTCGTTTGCCTTTAGAGGTATTTCAGAATGGTTGATTGACGAGTTGAGAGCAGACCTGGAAGTCGCGTAAGCTTGGTGCCTGGCCTGCGGCAGGAAAATCAAGCCTAACCACTGTTTGATGGGAAGCGGAGTTCGGGATTTCGGCGATGCCAGGAAATGCAGCACGAATCCCCAAGATGACAAAGCGAAGCATGCTTGAAAATGAGGCTAAACATGAGCTGGGGTAGTTGCATAATAATGCTTTAAACATCCGAAACTGAAGTAAGCACAGTTGTTCGCCCTTACTTTTCTAACTGTAATTATAATATGCATACATTTATTGTCCATGCATTCATGCGCAATTATTTCAAAAAGCTTGGCCCAAATAATGGTTCATGAAAGTGGCATTAAATGAATGACGTGTCAATGCACACATGAAGAAAGCAATATGTTATTTCTTTGTCCCACCTCCCGAATGATCTCTGTTACGGCAAGTTACAGGCTGTGGGCGGCGCAGCCAAATCGAAATTGCTCCAACTGATGCAACTCACTTAAAAGCTTCTTGGTTAAGCATTCCGTGCAGGCGTCCAAATTGTTACAATCACGGTCCTGTTCAGTGTCCCCGTTATCTGCCGCCACGGAAAGAACCTGGAAAATGAAATCAAAGCAGTTAATGGAAGCGAAATTTTACAAAAATACCTATTTCACCTAGTCAGCCATGTTCCACAGCAGCAACGCTGCGTCATACTCAGAGCGGATCCGACCAGCTATCTGGGTCCTCGTGAGGTAAATGAAACTGAGGAGGCATGGTTCAGCCGTAAAGTCGCTGTCCACGAATGTTGCTTTGACAGCCAGAAAGCCCTCCATAGACCGCGACGTCCGCACGTCTACTGCGATACAAGCGTACTCTGCTTCCGCCAAAGATGACGATATATCGCTCTCCAGCTCTGAACGGGGAAGGAACTTCTCTTTGAGGTCATCCAGCATGGCAACTTGTAGCTCAGGATGCTAACCTGTATCTTAAAGAATACAAATGAGTTACTTTGAGAAAAAGAAGCTTATACTGTTGTCAAACTTACGGCTACAATTTGTTTTAATCCCTCCCTCTCGACAACACGAAATGGCTCCTTGTCCATGCAAATATGTTGATTATGGCGTCGTCAAGCGCAGCCTTTCGATGAACAGGCACAAAGCTGCACCTCCATCCTAGACCAGAGCTTCTTAGAAGAGAACGAACGTGTTTTCTTCGGCGCGAATTGTATCGGGCTCGGGGAGGCGGCGCCATGGCCGCAGTTATGTGGGCTTCCAGTTTCGGCTGGCTTCCCGAACGGATGCTTTCCAAAGGTTATTCTTTCTCTATCTCTGTATGAAGGAAGAGGGCGCGCAGTTCGTATATGACTGTGGGCTGCGCTGACAGTTTCGGGCATACACGTTCGTCTGTCTAGACAGGGAAGGGAATGTTGCAAAAGGGTTGGAGGGGGAGGAGTACGAGGTGAGATAGCGCGCAAGCTGGTATGGGAAAGCTTGCGGTGGACACAGGCATCGCACCAGTGTCAATACACATATCAACAGAGAGAAGCGCTTTTTTGAATACGCTTCCGAGTCTTCTACAGTGACAGAAGCAAAATAAGTGAAGGGTGGAGAGACAGCAGGCGGCAGGGGGCGAAGGTGCCACTGAGGCAAAAAAAAAAAAAAAATCCCAAGCGTAGGGGGGGGGGGGGGGATGTCGCCGCCGTAGTTCCGCACGACGGATACCAACGGTATAGAGCCGATGTTCCGCAAAGAATTGAGACAAACTTCGGAGCAACTGATTCTGTAAGGACCGAATTGTAGTAGGCGCGTTACTTATCAAACTACGGTGCTTGTAATCAGCCAAGCCATTTAAAAGATACTGCTTCATTGCTTAATTCGAGGTTCTCACTTACTAGTGTTTGAACGTGGGCTGGATAGTTTTGCGGCATATTTTGACAACAGGGAGCCCATAAACGAGAAAGCGCTCTATTTTCAGAAAAAAGACGGAGTTCCATTCTCAGTCGATTCCGCGCAAAATCAGTTTAATTTCACTCCCATTCCATTCCGGGGTTGGGAAAATGTGGAATTATTCCGGAGTTAATCCAATTTCGGAGTGGTGACTTCGCAGCCCTGGCCCACACCAACGCTCAACGCAGTGAACAACACTGCTATTGTATCGTGCGGGCTCCGGTCAATAACGCTAAACATCGGACTTCGGAACTTCTACAGAAGAGTGTTTGTAATAGCCGACGTCATTTTTAGCCAATCGGGAGCGGACTTCCTCAGCCATTTCAACCTAGATGTGAGTGTTTGCGATCGACGCCTCCCATCCATCACATCCCTCAATGTACTTGGCCTGCAGTCCAACTTCACCTCATCCTGCATCCGTACGTTTTAGACTGTCTCAACGTATGACAACATACTTGCTGAATACCCGGCACTCACGAAGCCCCGAAACAATGCACTGCCCGTGAAACACAGGGTGACACGTCATATTACAAGCGCTCGCCCACCTGGGGCCGCGCGGCCACGGAGGATCGTTGGACAGAGGTTGCAAGTCGCCCGCTGTGAGTTCCAACACATTCTTCAGCTTGGCGTTATTCGTCCTTCATCCAGCAATTGATCATTACCTTTCCATCTGGTTTGAAAGCAGGACAGTGGCCACTGGTGGCCTTGTGGTGATTACAAGCTTTTAATGCCGTCACTGCTCCGGGTCAATATCCCCTTCCGCACATGCGGTGCCCGTTTTGTAGAAAAACATATACAGCAAGATCGATTTCGTGAGTGCGTACCACCAAATTTCTGTCGAATTCAGCGACATTCCGAAAACAGCAATCACTACACCATTGGCCTATTTGAGTTTATCCGTATCCCTTATGGCTTGAAGAATGCGACAGAAACATTTGAAAGACTAATGGACGAGGTAACTTGTGTACTCCCGTTGATTTTAGTCTACCTTGACAATATTCTCGTTGCGAGTCGCACAGACGAAGACGACAATTAGCACCTTCGCCTTCTTTTTGTGCCAATGCATCAACACGGCCTAGTCGTGAAGCCACAGTAATGTACTTTCGTAGTTTAATCGCTCGATTTTCTCGACCATCGCATTTCACCTCAAGGCATCAAGTCACTGGAATCAGGGGTGCGGGCAAACGAGGACTTTGCCTCTCCAACCTCTTTCCGAATGTTGCGCGGATTTCTGGCCTCATAAATTCATACCCTCTTGTGCGCAATTTCTTCAACCGCTTACCGACCTGCTCCGCCGTGACTTAGAAAGACCGCCTACCTTCCACTGGTCTTCGGAGCACGAACACTCCTTCCAGGAAGCCAAACACGATTGGCCACTGCAATGTGGCTGATGCCCTTGCCCGAAGCCCAAACTCTTATTGTGGTGGACGCGCCGACCACGGCAGTGGATGCACTACTACTACAGCAGGATGACATAAACTGGAGGCCGCTGGGTTTCTTCTCAAAGTGCCTCAAACCTACAGAAGCTCTGTAAGTACCTTCTCGAGAGGCATGTTGGTCATCTATTGCGCTGTCAAGAATTTCAATTTTGTCATTAGGTTCTAGGTTTTACATTATGACCAACCACAAGACGTTTACCTTGGTTTTCAAGAGTAACAGGTCCTCGCACTCACAGCGTGAGCTTCGACAACTTTCTTTTATCTCCGAATCTCCTACGGACATGCGCCATATCTCTGGGACCGCAAATCAGGCAGCTCACGCACTGTCGCGGATCGGCGCGTTGCCTGCTGGCCCTTTGGTGTTGCAAGCTCTAGCCTCCACCCAGCAAAACGACCTCGACCTGCGCCAATTACGGGAGAAGGCTCATCACTCCAGCTTGGGGAGGTGCCACTTCCCTACATAGCAACATTGGTCATGTGCGACACAACGCAAGCCGCTCGTCGCCCTTTCGTGCCCCGTATGTTTCGACGGCAAGCATCGATTCACTGGCACAGGCCATCGCGGTATCAGAGGGACACAGAGGGTTATCACAGACCCCTTCGTTTGGCCCGAGATCAACAAAGATATTCGAAGCTGGGCAAGAAGCTGGCAAGCCGCGTGGAAGTGACCCGACACGTGCGTTCAGCGGTGCAGCCATTTGGATTACCAGAGAGCCCGTTCGATTATGTGCATTTAAACATGGTGTGTCCTCTTTCACCCTGCCAACGTTTCAGGTACCACCTGACGTGTGTCAACCGGTACGCAAGGTGACCTGAGGCGACGCCTCTGCAAGACAGCATGGCCGAAACAGCGGCGCAAGCATTTGTTGCTACGTGGGTGCAGCGGTATGATTGTCCTTTGCGAGTAACTACTTTTCGAGGGCGGCAATCCCAAAACTCGCTTTTTTTCTGCCCTGGCAAGACTGCTCGGTACGCACCTTCATAACACCACGGCCTACTGCCCACTGAGCAACGGCATGGTCGAGCGTCTCCACTCACAACTGAAGGCGCCATTGGCCGCCACGCTCGAGAGACAGCACTGGGTGGAAAGGCTACCGCTAGTACTACTGCGGTTGCGAACAACACTGAAGGATGACTCAAGAATGACCAACACTGAAGGACGATGGAACATCAATGCATGATCCAGGGGAGTTTCTCGGCACCTAGCAAGACACTCCGCCAGCGGGCGCGCAGTGGGTAGAGAGGCTACATTCCTCGCTCTACTCACTTCGACCTGCAGCCCCACTTACGGCGCATGGGTAGCCTGTGTTTAGTTGTTTAGTCTGCCATGAATGGACACAACGACCCACTGCTTTCGGCTGCTTGGATCTATTAAACCACTGTTGACTCCTTCCTATGAAGGCCCCTTTCGTGGGCTTTTGCACTGACAGAAAATCTTGAAGATTGAGATACGCGGCAAAGAAGAGACAGCGTCGTGCGACTACGTGAAACCAGCCTATCCTGAAGATTAACCGTTCGTTACTTCCGCCATTCGCTCCTAAGCATACGGGATTCATGGAGAGGAGCCTTTGTAGCGATTGTCCATGACTATACGCTGTCCCCCGCTGCTGGGAAGTTCAGTTACCGTTCCTGGCCTCCTCGTGGGGTTTATTGCCTCCTACTCTTTCTTGGAAGTGAGGTGGCTACCCGACAGTAGCGCCATTACAGCCATTTGGTAAACCCATTTTACTGTGGTATAAAGCCAGTTGACTATCCACTTTCAACCTGTCGAAAGGTCTATTGCTTGCCTCCTCTAAGGCGAAGTTCCAACAAACTAAACAGCAAAAGTGACAACACTGACCATTGGGGGTCACCTGCTATGAGTGGAATCCTGCTACTAATATCTTCCTTGCTGCATATAAGCACCTGCTAACTGCCATTCAAATAATTATGCAGTGCTCCACAAGAAAACACTCTGAATGCCAAAAGAAGTTTTTTCCGCAATCCTCTATGATATAGAGTTTGAAAATTTTTGGTAATATCTAAGGACATAGAATAATCGAACCTGTCCTTCGTAAGCACTGAATATATATATTTTTTCGCCTTTATTTTCAACAGGCCTAATGCAGAGCATGCTAAAGGGGCAGAGGGTAAAGGCTCTGAACGGAAGGATAAGCCTCATTAGAGTCTAATCCATCAGTCGTAGAGGCTAAAGGCTCTGTTAGAAATATTAGCCTCGTCGGCTAATTCTTACAATACAACCGCAGCTTGATTAGCCAGACACACAAATTGCTTAGTTGCTGGAGTTCAAAAGTTCTGGAGAAACAGATGTCATGGATGCAAGTAGAAGGTTTTCTAAAATTATGGAGAATATGGGCAAAATAGAAATGGACCTGTAATTTTCAAGGTTATCTTTAAGACATCCGTTATGTAGCATGTTAATATTGGCACTGTTTAATGTATCAGAGATGCATGTCACAGTTACAAAACTATTGGAAATAAAAGCAGCATGTCTGTTGGTGCACCACAATTTCTTAGCAGAGAACTCCTCCCGCTTCTTTGTGCTTACGAACTCCAACACTAAAAAATATCCTCCTGAGGTCTTTATTTGATGATTTATTTGAAGCCCAAGCCGGCACAAATTGTTTGAGCGAACAACTGCGCCGTTGATACGCCAAGTTACTAGAAGGCGGGGTGAAAAAGACGATGAAATGGCCAGCCACTGTACCTTTGCTTTTCAGAAATAAAATCCAAATTGCCGGTTTCAGCGAAACGTTTTACTCTGACATTGTTGATTCTTGATGACGGCTCAACTTAGTTTTGGTGTGATTGGCCGAAGAGCAACAACATTATTCCTCGCAACATTGCATTCGTTTCTCGAATGTTGATTTTTTCATTGTCGGCTTGCAGCTTTTTTACTCACAGCCTGCGTAAAAAATGGCTGTCATTATAGCTACTGTCAACAGTTATAATCTTTTTCTACATTTTAACTTACAGCGTACATATATGAGCATTGAACATTTTTTTATCTGCTCGCAAAACTTCTCCCACAATAAACCACACCCAGCCAAGTTGCACGCGAAAATTATGAACAATTTGTTGTTACTGGTATTCCCTTCACGCCGGTTGTCATTTATCGCTCTTGTATCGCGTTTCCGGAGAGGTGGGAGCGCGCGCCAAGATAGGCCGCAGGGTAATGGTCGGTTATACTTTTCTTGTTAATTCATGCGATTAAGAAACAAACTGGTGCTCTTTTCGAAATGTGGTCAAGCTAGGTGAACACAAGTCTATCTTCCACGAACTCTTTCGTAGTTGGGTGATTTATAGTAGCTTGTAGGCCCCATACTGACGAAATTGACAAGTGCTCATATATATGAACAGTTGTGTTGGACAATATATTGATGTTTAGGTCTTCTGCCAAGCGTACCTGACCTACTGAGGCTTGCCTGTGTGACCCTTCTTCCAGTTCAAGGCATAATCGTGTAACAGAATTACTTGAAGGACGATACAGAGCTATCAGGTCTAGGGCTGTGTTTGAGAGCGTTATTTTTCCTTCTAATTAGCGCCTTGTCCGTCGTATATGTTCCCATTTTAGTCTGCGTCTTCGTATCGCTCTTTTCTTCAAGTATGCAAAACCAACTCGCCCACATCAAGCTTCTGCTGCTCTAACCATTGAGCATGTCTAAAGAGGACCTGTATTAGAGAAGCAGGAAGACTTGTTCTAACAAACAGGCTAATGTCACCTCGTCGCAATTTCGGCCGCGATCTGAAGCAGGATCAGTAAACTTTTATTTACAACATCTCGATGCAGTCATCTAGTGCACGTGTTTTAGTATAATAAGTGCATCAGCAAACTCTGTGGCTGGTCAAGCTGCATCCCTAAGCTTCTCCCCGTATTTACATATGCTTTCAATATTGGGAATAACTATCTATCATGATCTCAAGTTCTTCAAACTCATTGAAATTGGGATCAGAAGAAACATTGTACGCGATAGTGCTTGAACAATCATGCCAATATCAGCTATATTAGTCGCTTGGATTAAAGGCTTATTTCGGACCTTGACAAAAAATTTCCGACCCTTACGCCATGCAAATCGGTAGCCCTTTAAATTTGCTGCTATTCTGACACGGCACAACATATTTCAATTTAGTATTGTTAGGTAATCATTAAAGAAAAGTCTCGGCAGCTGCCCATTTTGGAGCAAGGGACTCAATTTTTCACGTGCATCACGCCACGTATCCCTTGTAAGCGCTGATACAAAACGAACTAGTACTGCCATCCTGGTCTTATGATTGTCAGACAAGCGATATCCTAGATATTAGAGCTTCAAAACTCTAATAGGTTCAGTTTACTGGTAACGTCCGAAAATATTTGTTTGAGGCTTGCCTCGTTTTTGACCGGCAGCCCGTCTACATTAGAGCGAAGCTCCATATGGCTAGGCGAAACGAAAATGCGCGTGTCCGCGCCTGTGTACAGAAAACTATAATTATCAGCAATGGCTCGAGCGTCGTTGTCTTCTACAGCTTGCTTCTTGCCGCTCATCATTCACGCGTACAATTTCACTTCTCTTCTGTCATCGTAATCACTCTAAAAACTACGGAGGGTATCGCAGGAGTGAAGCGACCGATTTACTCTTCAAAGCGTTGTTTTACTCTCGCAAAATTAAAAGTGGAGTGAAATGCGTTGTTCACTCCGCCACCAAGGAGAGAGTGAAATGTGCTTTTCACTCTGCCTTTCAGAGAGTAGAATGACCGTTCTACTCTTGCGGCAATAGAGAACAAAGCGAAGCGTAATCTTCTGCCTCAACTGAAGGAGGCTGGCCCCGAACATGGCGATGTATTCCTTACGCACGCTGAGCAAAGAACAGGCAGCCACAGTTCAAAGAAACGCGGAGCGAGCGCTCTACTTTTTCACTCGGAGTTGCTCCACCGCGCGTGCGCTCAACATCGCGGAACAGCACAGGACCGGAGAAAGGTGATCCGTCTAGCGAGCAGCAACGAAGGCCACCCAAGGGAGGTCGTGTGTCAGCCATCTCTCATCGCCGCGAAAACACGACAGTCGTTCCTCATTCGTTGGATATAAGAAAAAATCCTCCACGGTAAAAGAACTATATCTTAGGTGTCATCATCATCAACCTGGTTACGCCCACTGCAGGGCAAAGGCATCTCCCATACTTCTCCAACAACCCCGATCATGTGCTAATTGTGGCCATGTTGCCCCTGCGAACTTCTTAATCTCATCCGCGCACCTACCTTTCTGCCGCCCCCTGCTACGCTTCCCTTCCATCGGAATCCAATCCGTAACCCTTAATGACCATCGGTTATCTTGTCTCCTCATTACATGTCCTGCCCATGCCCATTTCTTTTTCTTGATTTCAACTAAGATGTCATTAACTCGCGTTTGTTCCCTCACCCAATCTGCTCTTTTCTTATCCTCAAAAGTTACACCCATCATTCTTCTTACCATAGCTCGTTGCGTCGTCCTCAATTCAAGTAGAACCCTTTTCGTAAGCCTCCAGGTTTCTGCCTCGTAGGTGAGTACTGGTAAGACACAGCTATTATGCACTTTTCTCTTGAGGGATAATGGCAACCTGCTGTTCATGATCTGACAATGCCTGCCAAACGCACCCCAGCCCATTCTTATTCTTCTCATTATTTCCGTCTCATGATCCGGATCCGCAGTCACTACCTGTCCTAAGTAGATATATTTCCTTACCACTTCCAGTGCCTCGCTACCTATTGTAAATTGCTGTTCTCTTCTGAGACTGTTAAACATTACTTTAATTTTCTGCAGATTGATTTTTAGACCAATTCTTCTGCTTTGCCTCTCCAGGTCAGTGAGCATGCATTGCAATTGGTCCCCTGGGTTACTAAGCAAGGCAATATCATCAGCGAATCTCAAGTTACTAAGGTATTCTCCATTAACTCTTATCCCCAATTCTTCCCAATCCAGGTCTGAGTACCTCCTGTAAACACGCTGTGAATAGCATTGGCGAGAGTGTATCTCCCTGCCTGACGCCTTTCTTTTTTGGGATTTTGTTGCTTTCTTTATGGAGGACTACGGTGGCTGCGGTGCCGCTATAGATATATTTCAGTATTTTTACATATGGCTCGTCTACACCCTGATACCGTAATGCCTCCATGACTGCTGAGGTTTCGACAGAATCAAACGCTTTCTCGTAATCAACGAAAGCTATATATAAGGGTTGTTTACATTGCGCACATTTCTCTATTACCTGATTGATAGTGTGAATATGGTCTATTGTTGAGTAGCCTTTACGGAATCCTGCCTGGTCCTTTGCTTGACAGAAGTCTAAGGTGTTCCTGATTCTATTTGCGATTACCTTAGTAAATAGTTTGTAGGCAACTGACAGTAAGCTGATCGGTCTATAATTTTTCAAGTCTTTGGCGTCCCCTTTCTTATGGATTGGGATTATGTTAGCGTTCTTGCAAGATTCCGGTACGCTCGTGGTCATGAGGTATTGTGTATAGAGGGTGGCCAGTTTCTCTAGAACAATCTGCCCACCGTCTTTCAAAAGATCTGCTGTTACCTGATCCTCCCCAGCTGCCTTCCCCCTTTGCAAAGCTCCCAAGGCTTTCCTTACTTCTTCCGGCGTTACCTGTGGGATTTCGAATCCCTCTAGACTATTCTCTCTTCCATTATCGTCGTGGGTGCCACTGGTACTGTGTAAATCTCTATAGAATTCCTCAGCCACTTGAACTATCTCATCCATATTAGTAATGATATTGCCGGCTTTGTCTCTTAACGCATGCATCTGATTCTTGCCAATTCCTAGTTTCTTCTTCACTGATTTTAGGCTTCCTCCGTTCCTGAGAGCATGTTCAATTCAGTCCATATTATACTTCCTTATGTCAGCTGTCTTACGCTTGTTGATTAACTTCGAAAGTTCTGCCAGTTTTATTCTAGCTGTAGGGTTAGAGGCCTTCATACATTGGTGTTTCTTGATCAGATCTTTCCTCAAATCTTTTCTTGATCAGATCTTAGGTGTACATTCAGCGCATATGACATGGTATAGCCAGGAAGTTGTCGCGGCGCTTAGCCGACGCGATTGACAACGGACTAGGCAAGCGCTCTGTGTCTCTTGAAGCCAATCTAAACAGCCAGTGGTCGCGATAATTGCATGTGATTGTATCACTTGCGATCCGTAAGAGCTTTGAAAATCATAAACGCTGCCAGAACCATGGTATGTTCAATTAGACTGGAGGCGAGAAGACGCTTTAAATGGTTCGTTCACCAGCGCAGGACTTTGAGCCTATGCGGTGCGTGCTTAAATACACGTGCATTTTTTTGTGTTTGGATTTACTCAGTTTGGCAGTATACTGTGTACGGAACGCTGTTGAAATAATGAGTCACATAACAGATGGGGTCATTGTGCTGGCGGCATGCTTTAGTTACAAATAAGCTGCTCCCTTGACGTTGTCTCGCCCATGCCATGTGCAATCTGCGACTACTGAAGTTATGTGCAGCGCAGACGCCAGCTAGAAACCTTGCCACATGCATTCAGCTCCATGCTGCAAGAGGTGAATTGGACGCGTTATCTAGAACTTACTTAAAACGTAAAAGCATAAAATATTTCCGGAGGACTTGCAGTAGGTTCTTATCCTTGCACGTATAAAAATTCAATTGTTTGCTCGTTCCGCGCGACAGTCGGTAGTATATGAGCGATTTACATCGAGTTCCGGCGTCGTGCTATTGGCTAGTCGCTCACAGCACTTCCGGGAGAAGAGCGACAAATTATAGACTTCTAGAACCCAGCGATCTGTTCAAGCGACGGCCCGTTTTGTCGGTCGAAGCCGTCATTCGTCGCCGACGCGCACTAAATCGCCCTAATGAGGTTTAGCCACAACACACCTGTTTTTGCCCATGTATGGAAATAGTATGATTATATGTCTGAATTTGCCTCTGTTGCGGATTTTGAGCACGTTGCGAACTGAAAGATTGCTTTCACCGAGTCTACGGACTCGGTGAATTGTGAAGCAGCTAGTTAGGCATCGAATAGAACGGCTGCTGCGTGGAATTACAATTGCAGGGGCGCTTTGCATACGCTTATTGTTTTGGACATACCTGTGCACTTGCTAATATGTGTTGGCGTTTCAGAGTTGTGCCATATGAGCAGGTAAATCACCCTTCCTCTGCGGGTTACAAGTGTAATGTGTCCATCTTGCTACAGCATGGCAGATCAAAATGGGTTGATCGGTTTAATATTTTAGTTGAGAAATAAAGTATCAAAACAAAACATTGCAATATTTCCGTGTTACCAGTCGTCTGTCGTACACAAAACAAAGAGTTGGTGTAATGAACTAAAAACTGCAGTCTAACTGCAAATTTTACATGCCTTCAAGAAGGTAAAATGCTAGATTTCACACTGCAGCACTAGTCGAGTCTGTCAAAACTGAACTCCATTGCGCAACTCAAAAAGGAAAATAACTCGAAGCCTTTTAGTAAACTTAGATACAGGTCGCAGTGAACTGTCTTGTTATTATTTAAATGTGGGTAAGCTTGCCGCAACAAGCCTTGTTGCCCTTTCTTATAGGCACATCCAGTCATATCCATTGAACTGGAGAAGCATATTTTCATCCCTAGTGAGCGTCATGTTTGCAGATATGATCCTCAAATTGCGCCTTGAGCAGTGACACAAGCACAGATGGCGTGGCGCCACACTTGGCACATGCTGAGGATGTGTCACAAGAGGTGTTTGCGACACACAAAACTAATGTCATACTTATGACATCTGACAATCACTAATATTTCATTCATTAGAAAAGTCCAAAAACAAGAAAGGGGCTGACAGATGGAATAGCACACTGTGGTATAAAGTTTGTAAACAGGGATAAGGTGCCTCAGACAGGCTGGCCAACGTTTCGTTAGGACGACCTATCTTTGTCAAAGGCGGCCTCGTCATTCTCGGCGTGTTTGTTTTAAAGGGTTAGTGCAGTGACGTCACGTGCGGGTGTTGACGCTGGCGGCTGGTTTTAAAGCGAGGGACTACCAGAGGAAAGAAGCGCTGTCGTCCGACGTCTGTGAGCTTCGTTCCCAAAGCGAGGGGACAAGAGCCTGAGAGTGGGCACGCGGAGAGAAAAGAAAAAAAAACAAAAGCAGAAATAAAAGAAAAAAAGAAAGAAAGGGGGGGTGGGGGAAGCCAGGGCGGCACCAAGCCTGAAAAAGGGAAAGAGAAAAAACAAGAGCGAGAAAAACAAAATTTTGAGAAAGACGGGGGCTAGGGAGCGTGTTGGGGATGCGAGAGGTTAGGAAGCATTCAGGGGGAGTCGTTGGCGGCTTGTTTTTGTGGCATTAGAAGGGCCGGTCAGGCGGTCAGTGCGCCAGTAACAAAAAAGCAAAAAAAAAAAAAAAACACACACACACACACAAAAAACATGAGTTGAAAGAGTAACTTGAGTAGCATAGCAGCAATACGTCGAGTAATATTGAAATAGTTAAGGCGGCGACGAGGAGTCTGCGGTGCAACGTATGGGGTGACTGAACGGCAGCGGCATGGTCTTTCAAGGGGCATTGCACCAGTCGCTCTACATGCAAACATATTCAATCTACTACTACAGTAAAAAGTACAGCGTCGAATTACGCACACAAGGTAACTTCGGCTTTCACCTGCACATCAAGCAAAGTAGTCTACTCTCTACAATGCGCCGCTTGTAGCAAACAATACATAGGTGAGACTGGACAACAAATTAATACAAGACTCAAAGGTCACCGCACAGACGCAAAACACAATTTACCCAAAGCAGTAGCCTGCCACTTTAATGAACATGGTGATATATTTGACAAAGCAAGGCTCTATATACTACAAACAAATTTCCGTTACCCTCGCGAAAGGAAGTATACGGAATCATACCTCACATACAAGTTTAATTGCTTATACCCGACAGGAATTAATTTGGCACGCGGCAACTTAGAATCTTTAAAAGCGGTAACTTAAATATGAAATTCTCATATCGTCAACCAAGACACAAAACACATTAGGCCACCAGCTAACCTTAATTCCTAACCTCACCTACTCTTCCACTCCGAAAAAAATTTTTCTGCCTGCTACTCAATTTAATGTACTCTTTCAGGTTCTTACGTCTATATCACCTGTACGACCCCCTTCTTCCATGTACACTTGCCCCCGCCCGCTTCTGCGCGCGTCACCCTCCTGTTTGTTATTCCGGTTTCGGTCCCCCCTCCCCTTCTCTTTTCCCTTCCTTGTTTTTGTTTTTTTATCTATTTTTTGGAACCCCCTCATCAACACATTCCGAAGTCAATATGCCTTTTTCTGCGCCTCAACCCAGAGTATGGCCATTTCTGGATGCCGCCTTAACGACACCTACGTTGAGCGACAGGGGCAATGCCCCTTGAAAACCATGCCGCTGCCTTTCAGTCACCCCATACATTGCACCGCAGACTACTCGTCGCCATCTTAACTATTTCAATATTACTCGACGTATTGCTGCTATGCTACTCAAGTCACCCTTTCAACTCATATTTTTTTTGTTGTGTGTGTGTGTGTGCGTGTTTTTTAATTATTTTTTTCTTTTGTGTTACTCGCGTACTGACCGCCTGACCGGCCCTTCTAATGCCACAAAAACATGCTGCCAACGACTCCCCCTGAATGCTTCCTAACCTCTCGCATCCCCAACACGCTTCCAAGCCCCCATCCTTGTTAAAATTTTGTATTTCTCGTTCTTGTTCTTTCTCTCTCCCCTTTTTTTTCTGTCTTGGTGCCGCCCTGGCTTCGCCCCCCCTTTTTTTCTTCTTTTATTTCTGCTTTTGTTTCTTTTCTTTTCTCCCCGCGTGCCCACTCTCAGGCTCTTGTGCCCTCGTCTTGGGAACGAAGCTCACAGACGTCGGACGACAGCACTTCTTTCCTCTGGTAGTCCCTCTCTTTAAAACCAGCCGCCAGCGACAACACCCGCTCGTGACGTCACTGCACTAACCCTTTAAAGCTAACACGCCAAAGATGACGAGGCCGCCTTTGAAGAAGGTAGGTCCTCCTATCGAAACGTTGGCCAGCCTGTCTGAGGTAGCTTATCCCTGCTTACAAACTTTATGCCACAGTGTGCTATTCCATCTGTCATCCCCTTTCTTGTTTTTCGACTTCTACGCCAGCTGACGATAACGGAACAAGGTAAGTGCCCCTTGTTATCCTTTGCCCATGTAGCAGTCCTTGGAGACAGTCAGTACAGACACCCGAAGGAACGTTTTTCACCAGGCCCACACGCGCCATACATAAGACACCTTAGTGAGGCACAAACATAGTACACTCAACCGCTAGTTTGTGATACGCCAGTTCACACCACACACTTTATTATCAATGTAGGCACCAACAACCTAAGAACACAAAGTTCCGTGTACACGATATAGTCCATGAGCGACGTAATAAGAACCATTCAAGCCGCTCGCGCAAACGCACATATAACCATAAAGACTGTCGCTCTCCGCCTACGAAACAAACACCGCCCACTAATCTACCAAACTAATGCGCTCATGAAGCACAATGAGGAGATTAACAAGCTCAACTCATTAATTTTCATTAGCAGGAGTATTTTAACATTGGTGCTGAACGAGGATGCACTGTCGGTTATTTCTTTTTTGTTTATATGTGAAAATTGAAGTTAGTCTAGCAGCTGACTGGTGGAGTTAGTCATTTAGATCTTTCGTATGCATTTTAGAAGGAAGATTAAGCTAAGACTTTCTTTTACTGCCATGACCTTGACTGTCTAGATGTCGTTTTCCATCATGTCTTCGTGTTGACTTTTGTACACGATATTTTTCAGGCACCCGCTTTGTATAACGCAAGAAGGCAGCTGCAAGAACATAAGGATGCCAAAGAGCCAGCCCAGCATGACTCCACGCAGTGCAGATGAGCACACGCCAAAGAATTAAAATACATTGCCATGCAATCTGGGCGACAATGCTAGAGTGCGGTTATATTCGGTGTACCATTTGACGAAATGTCAACAAAATGAAAATGCAGTATTTCACACCAAGATGAGAATTGTCACGTGCTCTATGGAGTCATGTTAACATGGTATACTCATGTAATGCCTCTGATGGGAAAGTCAAAATGAAGTATGTTTTCTGGTGACAAATACATCGGAAAAAGTGCAATTGAAAGGCAGAAATGTGTTTAAGAAAGGCTGATTACTTTTGTGAGAAGTGACTGCTTTCTGTCTTGCCTCTCAACTGATATGTCCATGTGATAAAAGATAGTGCTACAATGAAACTTCATATTTGCTTAGCGACATGATACATACTAGCAATGAGCATGGTGCCTGTGTTTACTATAGACAGAAACAGCTCATGCTTCATTAGGTGCTTACCTACATTTAACATTTAACAGCTTTAATAGTTTACACTTAACAGCACGTGTATGCAAGGGTGCAAATACAAAGTACTGTGATATTGTATTTTAAATGCTGACATGAAACAGACAGATTTTTGTGTCCTCCCTTTTATCTGTTTTTTACACCTAATTTTAGAAGTATGCCTTCTTTTAGCTTCCAGAAAGGGGAAGCATGGGGGAAAAGAATCCCCTGTTGAAAAGTTATCCTTTAGATGCATGCTCACGAAACCAGTGCATTAGAACCGCTCATGCCTCGCAAAGCGAAAGCAAGGAGCAATTAAGGCTTTAACTGTGCACCGTGGTGCACACCTTACATCTTGGAAGCTGGAGAGTCACTTGGAATTGAAAATTATTTTCAAAATGTAATATTGTGGTTTCTCCTGTGAAATAGTCATATGATAGCTTCTGGCAGGTATTTGGTATTTTAATTACGGTGACTCAATCTACTTGCCAACCAAGTCTGCTAGTGGAGGTAGAGATGCGTTCAATGCAAAGAACTGAATGCGTGTGAGTAGAACACTTATTCATGAATTGGTTGATGTGAACATATAGCGTTAAGCAAAAGCCCCTTAGTTTCACGGCTTCTGTAGGCATACATTCTATAAGGCAAAATAAAATTAAAGCATTTTTGCACATGGTAAATTTCTGGACTTAAAATGGAGTCCACAGTGAGACGAAGTGTCAATCTTCCCAGAAATATATGTACTTGTTTTGAGACGAAGATTCTCTGAAGCGGGATACTTTTTCTTACTTTAGCGCCCCATCTTAACCACTTCGGTACGAAAAAAGCTTTGGTTTGAGGTAGTTGGTTCATCGTGCAAGTATATTTGCATAGTGTCATGCAAAATGCACGTGCACGGAAGGGATATGTAAACCAGGATGCTGCCATTCTCAATCTGTTTTGCATCTTTGTTTGTCTTTTTCGTGCACTTCCCTGCGTCTACTTATGCTTATGTCGCCTTAGATGCATCATATTCATCACATCTGAGTTTTGGTCCACATCTGAAGCCATGCTATACTTTTGTTAGATTGCACATTCAATGAGTCACAATAATTGATCATGTAGTTATGGAAGCTGTTCCTCAGAAGTATACCATTCTTACCGTAATAGGAATGAAAAGCTACCATATATGAGAAGAAATTTGATGCACGAGATTTTAATACGAACGCTCCTTGCAGTATTGTACTCATTTGATACACACTGGATAAGATTGTAAATTTAATTTTAATTTTTTTGTGAGAAAGTGTAAGGAATCAATCCCAACAGCACCAGGAATTTACTTTCGTGAGGAGGCCAACCGAATAGGAAATATGATATGCCTCTCTACCGATTTGATACCGGGCAAGATATTGCTGCAGAACCACGACAAGCCACGCTTAGAAACAATGGCTTGCATCCCATACATGAATAACTTTATGTGAAATATAAGCAAAGCTAGCTAGTCTGCGGCCTTACATGAGAATATACAACACATTTCTAAATGCACTGTACTCTCACTCAGGATCATCCACACGATGTACAGAACGTTTTAAAATGAGCTGTCTTAGAATATGGCACACAAAATTTTTTCTTGCGCAATTTATCTACTTTACGAGCCCCATGCTAAGCAGCTCATCTGGTAACCTCTGCCATATAAGTGCACGCGTTCTGTGCCAGAAATGCGGCGCATATACCTCTTCGATGACAGTGTCAAGACTTTGCGAGTTTGCACACATTTGTCCTATGTTTACCGTTCCATTGCCTGCTTTATTTTTGAAAAGAAGGAGCAAAGTAAAAAAAAAGGATATTTCTACACTGTAATAGTGATGAAACTTTAGAGAATACACTTATGTTTTATTACAAGATGTGTTCTAAAGCTCATGGGCGTCAATGTAATCTGATTTTATTTGTTTGTCAGTATGCTTCACAAATTATTATTCGGTTTGTCTTGTGGCGGATTAATAAAAATGTTGACCTTTTAAGAAAGAAAATGTTTTATTTGAGTAACTAGGCGACTGTAGACTACATCCCATTCCCCAAGTATAAGTGCAGGAGCTGTTTATGAAGGAACCAAATATTCCCCACTTGTAAGTATTGCGAATCCATTCTAATGTGACTATGTATCTACATCGTGCTTTCACACTTTTGGGTAAAGTACAAGCACTCTATTTAGGGGAAAAGAAACACTCGGCTAGGAGGAGTAGAAGCACTGTGTCTGGCGGAGTACTATTATCCCTGTGGGGCCAGTATTGCCATTCTGCAGAAGAGTACTAGAACTCCCTTGCGGTGTAGTAACCAGACTCCAACAGGGGGAGTTGTCCTACTCTCTCTCAAAGAGGGTCGATTTACTCGAAGAGAGAGTGAAATACGGACAAGCAGATACTCCCTCAAGGAGAGTGCCCGGAACTCTCTTTGTTTATCCAGTTATGGGGAAGCCGAGTTTACAGGCGTATGAGCTACTGCTTAAGGGAGTATGAGCCATTCATTGACCTACGGTAGGCTTAGATTAATTTCGAAGCAATTTAAATTTAAAGATCGGAACCGTCAATGGCGGGCTTCGGGCATACCGTCACTGACGCTTGGCCTCATTAATAAACACAAGGGCCGCACGTTTCGGCTTCGCTAATTAACCACCTGTACGAAGTACTTGGGCGTTAACCTTTATTCTTTTTTATGGTGTGCTGTTTATGTTCATTTCGTTCGCACTGCGGCTGCTAAAACAGTCCTGCCTGCGCGTGAGCTTGCGTTTTGAGGTCACTAATTCATGCTTCACTTGCAGCTTCCCATTCCCTACTGGCCATCAGCTGTTTTAGCCTATCGTACTGCGTTGAAGCAAACAATACTGTCTCTTCTTGATCCTTAATTGTAACCGTTAACTTCGTGAACGTATTCTTCAGGGGAAGCAAATACACTTTTTTGTGTATGGTCTGCAAGGAAGCTATCCTTTGCCTAATATTTTTGAGCTCCTACAATAGCGAAACATCTGAAGAAACTACTTCTCGCGTAGAAGTTCCTGCCGATTGCGAGGCCGTCCAAACACACTGCGTTGTTGTACGGCGAGTTATGAACAACTAGGCTACTGGTTTGCTATGACTCGTGGAAGCAGAGTGATTTTTTTGCCACACATGAACAATCTTGTTCCAAATGATAATTATTCCCACATTCTGCAAATGGTAAGAAACGACCATGATAAGGAAAGGATTTTTGACAAGCAATGATATTGTCACTAAAGCCGCTCAAGAAAAACACATTCTGCAGTCAACAGCAATCAAGCTTTCGTAACATCCAAAGGTGAACAGAAGCCCTGTAAAATATACATCGTCAGAGCTGACCAGTATATGGCCATCACTGGCACGGTGTCCGGCGATGTCGGCTGATTAAGTAAACGTTCTGACTGTCATCTAGTTCTTGTTTGATAAGGGCCCCAACGAGGCTGACTACATCGTCAGAGCTGACGGTTATATTGCCGTTAGTTGCAGGGTGTCCAACGATGTAGTCTGATTAAGTCGGCATTGTGTTTGTTATCTAATTCTTGTGCGATAAGGGCATCAATGACGATGAATACATCGCCACAGCTGATCGGCATATCGCCGCCGACCGCAGGGGGTCCGACTATGTAGGCTGATTAGGTCGGCATTGTGTTTGTCATCTAATTCTTGTCCGATAAGGACACCAGCGGCGATAAGAGAACAAGCCAACGGTGGGGTTGTCGTTACCAGCGTTACCGGATCTGTTATGTTTCAATTTGAAGACGCGACTGCTTTCGCCTGCACGGCGCAAGGCAGGTGTCGCAGTACACTACAGAAATGCTGCAGCTCAACACTGAGAAAAATGAAAAATTTGCCTTGGCTGCGCCTTCTATATTCATGTATATATTGTCACGAGCTGAGGCAAGAGTAAGCAACAGTGCCAGCATGCAGACACGAAAGAACGGTTCTCCAGCTGGCGTGAGATCTTTGACTTCGTCGTCTTTTTCGCCGTTCTTGCTGGGCACGCAATGCTGACCATTTGCATGCTCAAAAAACGAGGTGGAATTATTCCCCCACCCAATGAAGCATCGACTCCATGCTGAAACAGAAGACATGCACGGAAAGTACACAAATTAGGTAAGACCAAAAAAGGAAACGCGCTAGCACACATACGGACAAGCACATGACGCAAAATATGAGTTCTTTGTTTGGGAACAAACAAAAAGAAACATGCTTTGCCGCTCTTTGGAGGACGACGCGATGACAGAAAAAAAAAGTTTGTTCCCGCAGTGTACTCAACATCACCGTGTACATTACGGCTTGAGGTGGACGACATGCACAGTGTCTGCGCGTGGTAAACGGCGCTTGGGTAGATGGCTGCTCTCCGTCTGGAATCACTTCATAGTTCACGTGGCTTGCACGCCTCAGTACTTTGTATGATCCGAACTACTTGCTCATGAGTTTCTCGCTGAGGCATCGCCGTCTAATGGGGGTCCAAACCCAGATTTGGTCACCAGGCTCATAGGTAACCTGTCGATGGTGGAGATTGTACTTTATTTCATCTGTACACTGCTGCTGTCTTATGTGCCCACGGGCCATTCGACGTGCTTCCTCGGCATACTGAATGTACTCCGCAACGTCAGCAGCCAACTGGTCGAGCTGATCGATGTCTTCATACGGAATCATGGCGTCTAGCATAGCTTGAAACATCTCGACCATAAACGAAGCGAAACGGCATGAATCGTGTAGTTTCATGCGAGGCAGTGTGGTATGCAAACGTTACGTACGGCAGGATTTCGTCCCATGTTTTGTGCTGCACATCCACGTACATAGAGATAATGTGTGCCGGTGTTTTTTTAGTCTTTTTGTTAAGCCGTCAGCGTGAGGGCGGTATGCAGTGGCCTTTCGATGACTGGTGTAACTTAACATGCAGAGGTCGTCCAGAAGCTTCGCCTTAAATTCCGTTCCTCGGCCAGTGATGATGAATGACGGGGCGCCATATTGAAGCACGATGTTATGCATAGAAATCTAGGCAATTTCAGATGCAGTCCCGCGTGGTAGCGCTTTCGTTCTCAGTGTAACGCGTCAAGTAATCAGTTGCGACAATGATCCACTTAATGCCGGAGGAACACAAGGGAAATGGTCTAAGAAGGTGTATTCCAACTTGATCAGACGGCATACGGGGAGGGTCAATGGGTTGTAGAAGGCCTGTAGGTTCGAAGGGTGGTGACCTGCGGCGTTGGCATTGACGGCATCCTTTCACATGGCGTTTGGCGCGAGCAGTCAGTATGGGCCAACTGTACAATTCTCGTACCCTGTCCAGAGTCCTTCAGTAGCCGAAGTCACCAGATGTAGGCTTTTCGTTGCAGGCTAATAGGATGTCGCCACGAAGGGCTTGAGGCACTACTAGAAGATGTGGTTTGTCGCCGCCACCTGTGTTTCTATTGTATGAGATGCCCTCTCGTAGGCGAAATGACCAACCACCGTCGCGAAATAGGGCGACGAATGGACGCAATGCCACCTTCTAAGAGATCATTGATTGACCGTAACTCAGCGTCTGATGGCTGTTTAGCGAGCAAATACGGCCCACTGAGTGCTTCCAGGAAGGCGCTGTCGTCTTCCACGTGAAGATTCTTAGATTCAACAGGTGTTCGTGATAGCATGTTAGCATCTTTATGTTTTCTGCCTGATGACTCCAATGTGCCAATCGGCCACAAGGGTCTCGGAGATTGGTCAACCAGCACAGAGCGTGATGATCTGTCACAACTCGAAATGGTCGCCCATAGAGCTATGGCCTAAGCTTTGTAGTAGCCCAAATAACCGCGCGGCACTCCTTCTCTGTGGTGGAATAATTCGGCTCGGCGCGTGACAGAGGGCGGCTAGTGTAGGCGATAACTCGTTTAGTCCCGTCTGGCCGTTGCACGAGGATATCTCCGAGGCCGATATTGCTGGCGTCAGTGCGTACTTCTGTGTCAACATCCTCATTAAAATGACCGAGCACGGGAGCAGAAGACAATCAACGTTCTAGCTCCGCAAAGGCGGTCTGTCGGTCATCAGTCCAGAGGAATGGCGCGTCGTCACGCGTAAGGCCAACTAGCGGCTCTGCAATCTACGAAAAATTTTCAATGAAGCGTCAATAATGGGCACACAAGCCCAAAAATCGTCAGACACCTTTCTTGTCGGCTAGAACGGGAAAAGCAGCTACGACAGCAGTCTTCTCGGGATCGGGCCGAACACCTGCCGCGCTCACGACTTGACCAAGGAACTTCAGTTCCTCGTAACCGAAATGACATTTATTCGGCTTGAGTGTAAGGTCAGCCGATCGAATGGCTTCGAGTATATTTCGAAGACGACGAAGGTGCTCGTCAAAAGTTTCCGAAAGGACAATGACATAATCGAGATAGACGAGGCAGCTTTGCCATTTGAGGTCAGCGAGAACGATATGCACCATTCGCTGGAATGTGGCTGGAACGGAACAGTGGCCAAATGGGAGTACTCTAAATTCGTAAAGGCCGTCCGGAGTCACCAAAGCAGTTTTCTCATGGTCCCGCTCACCTACTTCAATTTCCTAGTAATCACTTTTCAGTTCGATAGAGGAAAAATATATCGCGTGGCTCAGCCTGTCCAGAGAATCGTTGACACGAGGCCACGGGTACACGTCTTTCTTTGTTACGTGGTTTAGCTTCCAGTAGTCAACACAAAAGCAAACCGTGCCATTTTTCTTTTTGAGTAGAACGACTGGCCATGACCAGGACTGCATGAAGGCTGTATTACGCCGTCTTGAAGCATTTCCTTCACCTGCGTTTGAATCGCATGTCGTTCGGTCAGGGAAACACGATAAGGCTGTTACCGTATAGGGGGTACGTCGTCCTAGGTGATGACACGGCGTTTCGTAATCAATGTTTGACGTATCTTCAATGACCGTGCAAAACAAGAGTGGAACTCGAGCAACAGCTCGCGGAGGGGTTGTTTGTTCTCTTCAGGAAGCTTGGACTAATGTCGACGTTGCGTCGAGGTGCTTCAGCATTGCCGATTGCCTCGGAAACAAAACACTCAGTAACATCGGCGATCGGGTCGGGGTAGACGATGACAGTACCGGGAAAAAGGTGCTGGTGTTCGTAGCTGAAGTTCGTGACAAGAACCTCACAGTGACCATCGTAGAGATCAATAAGGCTCCTTGCAGCGCAAGCACTTTGAGAAAGCAGGACAGAGTGATTTCTTTCTGTGACCGCTTCACCGTGTAATAGTATGTCACATGCCACTTGAACCACGACACTTGCACATGGTGGTAACCTCACAGCGTCATCGATGACACGTAGATGCTCGAGGGTGGATGGTGTTGGTCGTCGCTGCGGCGCTCTTCGTCGAGAAAGTGACGAGGCGTCGTCGAATGTTAATGCTAGCTCTGTGCTAGCTGAGAAATTCCATGCCGATGATTAGGTCTCGTGAACAGTGAGGGAGAATGCTCAAGCTGGCAACAAACGTATAGTCGCGAATTTTTTTGTGCCGTGCAGATGCCGAGTGGTGTGACGATGTATCCGCTAGCTGTACGAACTGGCATTTGATTCCAAGGCGTCGTCACTTTCTTCATAAGGGTGCCACTTTTTCGCTGATTATAAAATAATCCGCTCCACTCTCCACTAAAGCAGTCAATTCACGACCGTCGAGCAGTACAGGAATGTTCAAGGAAATTCTTCTTCCGTAATCAGCAGGTACTGTCATCGTGAATGTATCGTCAGTCCACGTACGCGTCAGTAGGGGTTCTTGAGCACGTCCAGACTGAGCGGCCTCGCCCCCGAAGGCAGCTGTTGTTAGTTTTCCTAGCACGGTCTGGGCGACCGACGCTGCACCACGCTCGAATACGTACGGCGAGTCGGAGAAAACCGCCGCGGTGAAGAAGAGCGTGACTGGTGTTGAGCTGATGGGTATCTTCTCTGCTGGGCAACGTATTCTTCAATTTCAGAAGGACGCTGGCCGAACTTCGGTCGCGGCGAGTTTACTGAGAATCCACGGAGTCCGCGCACTCGATAAGAGCACTGTCGGTAGACATTCCCAGCTGCGCCACAGTGTAAGCAAAGTGGACGGCGATGAGGTGCCCGCCACATGTCTGATTTCCTTGGGGCCTGGCGGTGGTCCTGGTAATACGTGGCCGCTTGGACGGGCTCTAGCATGGCCGGGCGCGCGGCGCGAAACGGGGAGCGAGGTGGGGCAGGTTGCCTCAAGGCTTGCGAATATGACATATGCAGGCTGTCATTTCGTAGCGGTCGAGCTTCTGTGTTGAAGGGTGGTTCTGTTAGCGCATGCTGGACTTCGTCACGGAGAACGCTGGAGAAGGAAGTGAGCGTCGGCTGTAAAGGTAACGAAAGTTTCTGGAGTTCTTCGCGGATTACGGAACGTATGAGCTCTCAAAAAAATGTGACGTGGCCGCAGAGAGCTCCGAAGAAATCCGTAGGTGAGGCAGCGTTCACTTGGCGTTCGTATGAAGGTGGCCAGTGCTGAAGAGCCTGTTCCATGGCGATGGCCTCAGGAAGAAATTCTTACAGAGTCTTGGGAGGACTGTGCACGAGACCGCCGAACAGCTGCTCTTTCACTCCGCGCATGAGGTACCGCACCTACTTTCCTTCCGACATGCTGGGGTCGGCTCGTTGAAAGAGACGCGTGATGTCCTCGACATACACTGCGACACCTTCGTTCAGCCTTTGTGTACAGGACTGGAGACCACGCTCAGGTCGCTCTCGGCTATCAGGGCTCGCATACGTCTCACGAACCCGGCGCTTGAATTCTGACCATTAAAATAGGGCATCTGCACGGTTCTCATTCCTAGCACGTGCGGCATCGTTAAGGCTCAAATATACATTTTTCAGTTTCTCTGCGTCATCCCACTTGTTGAACGCGGCAACACGTTCATAGTGCACAAACCAATCTTCAACATCCTCATGTATGGCGCCGTGGAAGGGATTCGGCGTTCACGGATTGAGTAGCGTACAATAAATCGGCGTTGTGCCTTACATACCGGTTGGGGTGGTCGGAGCTGCCATTTTCTTGGGAGGAGTCCAAACTCAGGGGCTTGTCCACGGATTCTTCTGCTGGCGCGGTGTACAGGCGTAACCACCGGTATGGGGCTGGAGCTCCTGCTGGTCGGAGGAGCTTGGTTCATAGAGTAGACTACCCCGCGCCTCCACCAGTTTGCCACACGCTAAGGCAAGAGTAAGCAACAGTACCAACAGGCAGACGCGAAAAATGCCAGACACGAAGGGACGGTTCTCCAGCTAGCATGAGATCTTTGACTTCGTCGTCTTCGCGGTTTTTGCTGGACACGCACTGCTGACCGTTTGCTGGCTCAAAACACCAGGTGGCAATAAATTGAATGACTCGTTTTAAAATTCCTCGGCCAAATTATTACATTTAGTGTGAAAAATGTTTCAGCGGTCGTTATATCTGTGAAGCAGCCGAACTTACATGTGAAGGTGCATTGAACGCCATGCTGATTGTAATTCAAGTATGTGTGCGTATCTTATAACCGGAACATTCCACACAGACAAAGTGCTTGCGTATGCATTATTCTTTGTGATTTTCGAGAATGTGGCAAGTTGCGCTCCTTCAGGAGCCTTTTATCCCACATTTGTAATTAAACAAACACACACATAAATACAATATAAGAACTACATGCATAAGAAGAAGAAGAAGAAATAATGAAAGCTTTCGTAATTGCTTAGAAGAAACGAACCATATCACAACGCATGCACTCAACACGCAAAGAACTCGACAAAAAATTGCCAATCTGTAGATGCGGAGGCCGGGTCAACGTATGACCTGTGATAATTTGGAGTAGTCTCTGTTCATGTTGAAATTGTTCAGTTCAGAGCAAGTAGCATAGAAACTGATTTACTAGGACAAGTTAAGCAATTGGCATGACTAAGTAACCATGACGAAGACATGGGAGAACATACATTACAAGATACCACTTTAGAAAGGAAAAATAAACACACTCGCCAGGGCAAGATCATGCAAGAATTTGGGAGATTTTCTTCATAGTTGAAGAATCGACCACTGTCCAGGCAACGTTTTATAGGTAAGCACCTATGTACGACGCCAAAACGGTCATGAAGTGCTCCCGATATCTGTCAAACTGTGTATATTAGATATGTCTGTGTTCTACAGAGGCCTTCTGATTGCCAAAGTGTAAGCAATCTGTACGTCTCTTTTTCATATACAATGTTGAAAATGGGATGTGTACGACACTTCTAGAATTAGACAATGGAAGATTGTGTCTAATGCACGTCTTTCCTTACGCTTCCTCAGAAGCGTAGCAAAGGGTGTGCCTTGTACAAAAAGCACAATTTTGTCTTCTTATCGAACCGCATCATTTTTGATAGTTTACGGGTTAGTCTGCGAAGCGGTCTTTTGGCATTGCGATGCAGAAAATGATAGTGATGTCATTCCATTTAAGGTATGCATTGCGGTAGTGAATCTGTCCACTGCTTCATTTCACGTTATTTCAATGCGTCTAGGAACCCCTTTCAAACGAATCTGACTGCAGGAAAAGGAGGCAGGTGGCCGTATTTACGGAATTTTGTAGAAATTGTAGGAGTTCTACCATGGAAATTATATGGCATTATTGTCTCTAAAGCTGCTTTCGAGTATAAGTAGATTATAAGTAGATAATATAAGTGCTTGCTTTCCGCAATATATATCTCCTACCTTGCTGTAAGAGAACTAAAAACCTTCTACAGAATTACCCTCCTGTTGTTTTAGGCACCGAAAGCTTAATTTGATTATGAGGCATGCCGTATTGAGGGACTCTGAATTGGCTTTGACCAGCTGGGGTTCTTTAATTCTCACCCACAGCACAGTTTACTGGTGTTTTTGCATTTCACTCCGATAGAAATGCAGCCGTCGCGACCGGGATCTGATCCCACCACGAAACTTACCTGCCTGGTTTTGACAAATAAGGATTTGGTAGCGACTCCATCCGAAAAGTGAATTTATTATGCCCAGTAGTTCTGATCCAATTAGCCTCCTTCCTCGCAGTGGTGTGGGTGAAGAAAAACCAAACAGACGCTGGTGCCTGGTGCCCACGAATTACATTTTTAGCCGAGCCCGCACAATCAGCCGGAAGCCTGATTTCGCCTATTCCACTGCTCGTGCGCTGCCAGCGTGTTCGGTGTGACCTCTTCGTATTTTGTGACCGGACCATTGTGGCACGTACTGGCGCTCTAAAGAGCTCGCCTTCTAGTGAGGATTCACTGAGCTGGATGAATAGCGAAGCGTGGATGGCGGAGATGCCAAACAGACGCGGCGAATAGGACTAGCCTGGTCGGGGCGGAATGTGACAGGAAAGTCGCTAAAGCGTGATGGGCCAAGCAGGCAGGCTTCAGACGGTTGACGGAGACCGTATCTATCCGGCCGTTGATGTACAATAGAAAGTGTTTAGGTGCAGGCTTGAGTATTTTGAACGGATCATCATACAGGGGCCGCAAGGGAAGTTGAAAAAGGGGGTATCGCGAGAGAGAAAAGACGCGCACACAAGCAAAAGGTGTTAGACACTGTCTAACGCTTTTTTCTTGTTCGTGCGTCCTTTGTGTTTCGCTGGTACCCCCTTATTCAAGTTCATCATGTACTAACTGGATTAAGATTGCGCTCATGCACCATAAGGGAAGACACAGCGGCATGGCGCTCAAAGATGTACGTGCAGTTCTCAAGACCACGGTTGATGTATACACGCCGGGAAGGACGTCTTAGACGGTAGCCGTATTCCGAAACGTCAGAAGACAGTGTGAGCGAGTCGCCAAAGAATTCGCCAGGGACTTGTGTAGTGGTGCCAGACGTAAGCTCCGCGGCCCTGGTGGAATAGACACCGCGAAGAGCAGTGTGTGCGCCAAGCATGACGAAAAGAAGGCGTTCGATTCAAGATGAAGGAAAAGTCGAAGCCATGAGTGAAGCTTTCAGATGGCGGTGAAAACGTTGGGAGATCCCATTGCATATCATGTGGTAAGAGGTCCTCCTGATGTGATTGACGCCGAGTAGCCGACATAGATTGTAGAACAATGCTGAGCCGAACTGGCGACCATGGTGAGCCCTAATGGTGGAAGGGACACTGTAGCGGCCAATCCAGTGTGTTATGAGTGCTGAGCTATCGGCTCCGCCGTTAAGTCCAGGAGGGACATCGCTTCAGGCAATCTGGTGAATCTTTCAATCCAGGTTAACAGGCAGCGATGGTTCCCGCAGGGAGGAAAGGGGCGAATAATATCTACGTGTAAATGGCTGAAGCGGGCGTCTGGAGACGGGAATATGCCAAGAGGAATCGCAGTGTGGCGATGCAGTTCAGACTCTTGACAGTTGAGATACGTGCGTGACCAATGACGAACGTCTGCTTTGATACTGGGCCAAACGCAACGAGAAGTGACGAATGGATGGATAGGTGGGCTAGTTCGCAACGCATATTGGTAAAAGCTTAGAGCTCTAAAAACACGAAAGACACAGAAAAAGAAACACACCACACCACGCGCGTGTGGTGTATGTGTTTATTTGCTGCGTCTCTTGTGTATTTAGCGCTCTAAGCTTTTGTTCATAAGAGAAGTTACGAGTCGCTGGGTTGCGCGAAGGCCAGGATAAGCGAAAGAATGGGGGGCATCAAAGAAGGCCTGGTGGTATGCGCGAGGCACGTAAGGACGAGGACATCCGTTTGACGTATCGCAAACGATAGGCACGTCGCAGTGAGGAAGCAAGATACCTTTCCAAAAGCAGTGAGGTACCGCGCTTGCGAAACATCTGGAGCTCGGCGTCGACACTCTGGGCGGTAGCCATGGCCGCGAGGTCCATTATTTGTCGGCTGCGGTGCATTGTATGGATGGCGGTGCGAGAAAATGCGTCGACAATGGCCTTGGATTTTTCGCTGACGTGGCGAATGTCACTGGCGTATTCAGAAATGTAGGCGAGTTGTCTGATTGCTGCTGGACGCTACGATGGAAGTCATTTGTTTATGGTCGGTTAGAACGTGGAAGGAGCGTCCCTCAAGAAAGTGTCGAAAGTGCTTCACTGCCTAAAAGTTGGCGAGCAGCTCTTGGTCAACCTTACTGCAACGGCGCTCATGGGGCGCAAACGTCTTAAAAAAGCAGGCGATGGGCTGCCAAGCACCAGTGAGGAAGACCCAGCCGACAGATGTGTCCGATGCGTCAACCGTAACAGATGTCGGGGCGTCGCATTTTGCATGGATAAGAGAATGGCGTGGAGAGGCTGCAGTATAGTGGCGCTGCGAGGAGTTAGGTGGCGGTAATACTTGGCGAGGCCTGGTGGTGGATGGCTGAGGAAACCTACGGATGGCTGTAACGCGGGTCGGGATTGGACGAATGTCGTGAACGTTGACGCGATGGCCGAGGAAATCCAACTCCGTAACGCCGAACACGCTCTTCGGCCCGTTAACGACAAGAGCAAATTGGCTGAGTCTTGGGAGCACTTGACGTAGATGGAGCGTATGAGCTTTTGTGGTAGTGCTGTAGGCAGACGATGTCGTGAAGATAGACAAGTAGCACGTCAAGCCCCGTAATACCTCTTCAGCGAAATGCTGAAGGGTCTTGGTGACATTTCGAAGAGCGAAAGTCATGCGCAGATATTCGAACAGGCCGAAGGGCGTTATAATGAGGGTCACTGGAATAGGTGAGTCTTCCAGAGAAAGCGGCTGGTTGGCTTTCACCAGATCGACTTTCCTGAAAATAGTCCAGTCGTGCAGTGCCGACGTAAAATCCTGACTGCGAGGTATTGAGTGCCAGTCCAGTACAGTGAACATGTTGAGAGCATGGTAATCGCGGCAGGGGCGCCCGTTACCCATCTTCTTGGGCATCATATGGAATGGCGAGGCCCATGGACTGTAGGAGGGACAAATGAAGCCATTACCAAGCATGTGTTCAAACTCCTTTTGGGCGGCATTTAGACGCTCCGGCCCGAGGCGACGAGCCCAAGGAAACATGGGAAGGCCAGTTGGGGCGATAATGTTACGTTGGAAGACGCAGACGAAAAGCTATATACAAGTATATCTACAAGGGAATACGCCGCGCGTGGCCAAGAGGCAACAGCCCGCGATAGCCTCCAATCGTCCTCGTCGTCTTCACACTGCTCGCCTCTTCGTCATCGCCAATACTGTTTTGCAGCAATATGATGTGTCATACTGTGAGTAACCGAGGACTGAAAGGAGGAGGGTCGGAAGACGTCCGATGCATCAGTAAGGACGGCTGACCAAGGATCGGGAACGGCAATGTGTGCCTGGAGAAGAGAGGGTGTTGGAGCGCGACAGGAAACGCCTTGGACGGTTAAGCTCATCTCGGAGTCGAGGATGCGGATTTTCCGTACGTCGACGATGAGGTTGTAGTGCGAAAGAAAGTCGGCTCCGATTATGTGTTGGCTCCCGGCCGCGATGACACATATCCACCGATGAATAACGAGGGTGTCTAGCGTCACCGACTTTTCGTCGTAAGTCCGGATGATCGATTTGTTGACCGTGGTGAGAGGAGGAGAGCCGCGAGGGTAGTGGCGCTCAGCCAACGTAGGAGGAAGAACGCAAATCTCGGCGCCAGTGTCGACCAGATAACGGACTTTGGATGTCGGTGAGTAGAAAAGGCGACTGGTTCTGGGGACGGGAACAGTGGTCACCGTCAATGTTCGGCCCAACTGTTTCCCGTCCAAGTGGAGGGCTTGCGGCGCTGTTTTGATCGAGGGCCACAGTGACGGTGGTAGCTGGAAAGCGTAACGGGAAGAGGAGAACGGCGTCCAGAGTAATAGGGGCCTGGGCGGCGAGCTCGTGACGAAGAACGCAGCCAGCGTGTTCGGATGGCAGCGAATTTAGCTGTCAGCCATGCTGCTTAACGTGTAAGCTGCTTGTTAGCTTCGAGATGCGATACGAGGGTCAGGAGGTCAATGAACTGTTTCCACGCAGGTAAAAATTGACATCCGAAATGCTGTCGGCCAACTCGGCTAGATATTCCTGAGTTTAGAATGAAGATGCGGCAAGGATCATGCGCACCTGCGTTGGAAGGCGCTACAGGAAAAGTTCCTGAAGGAATGCGCTGTCGGCTGAAGGAGCTAGGTCTCCAGCCAAGGCTTGCATGCGATCCAATAAATAGGAAGCTATGCGGTACCCGGGCTCTTCCATTGTAAGGTGTTGCTGTAATCTACGCCGCTCCGTTACACTGGTGTGCTGGATGACCGTCGGCTTAATGGGGTATAGGGAGATCGACAGGCGGGGAGCGTAGAGCATCGCAAACAATCGCAGCAGTAGTAGGTGGAAGCGCTGCAACAATGGGGTCGAACGTGGTCAACTTCGAATGCATGCAGTGGGGACGGAACGAGGTTTCGATGGTAAGGGACCAAAGTTGCGAGTCCAACGACCAGAACTCCGGAAGCTTGAGAGTGGAGACCTCGGGATCGCTGGGTAGTGGCACGTGGACTGCCGTACTTGTTTGGGAGAATCCGAGGCCATGACTGACTGGATAGCAGGCGAACGGCAAAGACAGCGGGGCTCGAGCTCCATGCGACGGTAGGGCCAGCGAAACGGCTGAGGCACCCGGAGCTGAGAGCGATGACGCGAAGTCCGGGTCACCAATTTGTACGTGAAGAAAAATCAGAGAGGTGCTGGTGCCTGGTGTGCACAAATTATATTTTTAGCCCAGACCGCTCACTCAGGCGGAAGCCTTATTCCGCCGATTCTACTGCTCACGCACCGTCGCCGTGCTGAGCGTGTCCTCATCGTCTTTTGTTACGACACCATCGTGCCGCGTAGTACTGCGCTACAATGGTATTGGAAAAAATTATACGGAGATGATCACCGTTCCTTGTATCCTTGGCAGACAGGGAAGACGAACGAAACCAAACACTGGCGTGTGAACCAGTATGTGGTGGTACCAGCGACAGGAAGCGGATGTGTCACAACCCCTTTTCTTCTCCTTTTTGTTGTAGTGTGCAAGCCATGACTACGTGAGGGGGGAAGCTGCCCATAGATCGGATTATGTTTGTCGTGTTCTGCAAGAGAGGTGACTGAAGTAAATAGCATTTTCCTGCAGTGGGTTTCTCTCTGTAGAACTTACGTTTCATAGAACAGATTTTTCTGGTTCACATCTTTCTAATGTTCGGCGATATTTCTGGCTACTTCAACCATGGTACTGACGCGGTTCGTATGCTCTAATATGTTCATTTAGATTGTTTTTCCTAATATAAGTCACTTTGGAGTCGGCACATATGCTCTTGTATACGACGTATTTGGTGTTACCGCTTGGAGAACAGTGTTTCACTTTAGGCTGGTGGCTATTCGAAGTGTTTGCTGGCCTTCTGTGCGAGATTCAGGTCTTTATTTTTCAATATATGGCTGCTTGGTCACCGGCACTTTTACCGTACGGAAGCGATAGCCATATCTGAGGATGGAAGGCTGAGCATGCTTCTCGCACGCCAACTTCAACTTCTTCGTTTGAACACGGGAAGAGGGCCTCGACAACTTGGTTGATGTTGAAAACACCACAGCCTTTTTCGGTCGCCCGCAACCTTTTTCAGGTCGTTGGCGAACCTTTGCATTTATGGCACCACTTGGGGCCGTCTTATTTTTTTGAGTAGAGTCATGTCTACTACCGGAACACTTGATAATAATGAAAGAGGGTACCGGATCGATTGTAGTCACAATATCTTCACAGTAAAAATAGTATTCATGTGCCCGCAAGACTTCAGCAAGACAGTGCGAAGGCATAGCAAAGGAAGACCTCTTTTCAATATGTCAATGTGTCGATTTTCTAAAGTGAAACTCAGGTCTAGAAATTGCTACCTAGTGTTATCAGATATGTCATGGATAACTTTAAAGCCTCTTTCGTGTTATCTAATAGTTGATGCAACTAATCCATGCAATCAGAAATAGTGAAAAAATCACAGCCTATAAAAGTGGAAGGAAGGTGTCCGCGTACCAAAAACATTTGGGAACCTCACTTGCATCAAGTGCTATATGTAAAACAAGCTTAATCGAATACAAGATCTCGCATGAGACTGGGACGGCAGAAGGTGGGTCAGTCTTGTGTGCGCAAGAGAGAAAAGCGGGGAGGAAGCGTGCCGCTTTCCGTCGCGCACGATACACCAGGGGGAGTGGAGGGAGGGGGCCCGTACATTAGGATTCTATGATCTGTGAATCTGCCATTGCGCTGCATGTTTATTTGCCTTGTTTGACCCATTATGTACACTAATTTGTCCTAGATATTTAGCTTTATTTGAGACTTACTCCTTTATTTATATATTTCCTTGCATGGTTTTGTGTATACGTGCAGCGAAATTTGTTTCCAGTTGCGCTTTTTGCACCTTATGAACCTGTATCTGCGCATTTGTATACTCTATTTTATCTTCGTGTTTCTGATGTACGAGGGCGAGTCAAATGAAAGTGAACCAACCCACCCTGCGCAATAGTGGTTCTGTTCATTATCTGCGATGGAAGCGCGTAGCACACAGGCATCTTTCATTTACAAAAGTGAGAGGCAGATATGCGAGGATCAATGTTCTTTAATGCTATCATACACTGCGTTGAACACGATTGCGTGACATAATGGACGCTCCAAAAGCTGAATAGCGTGGTGTCGTGAGATTTTTGACAGCTGAAGGTGTTTCCCAAAAAGAAATTAGTCTCTGTATGGCATCCCCTATCCTTCATCATTAACCACACTAAAACTGACACAACATTGTGGAAATTGAACTGCCGAGGCTACCGCCATAAACAACCCGTTCTCCGTCAACACCTCCGTACTACTTCATGTCAACCCGACGTAATCTTGCTCCAGGAAACGCACAATACTCCGGTCAGCCTTCCAGGATATCACTCTTGCACTGCGAACAACGCTCCACACGGAGTCTCCACACTCGTTTGAAAAAGAATTACCGCAATCGAACACAATCTCAACGATCGGCGCACCGAACACCTCTTCATTGAGCTCATCCCGCACAGAAAAGGAAGTGAAGGAATATTTATCTTCAATATCTACAATGCTCCATCTCAACGCCATAGCCGATTTCTAACCCTCTTTAAAAAGGCCCTTAACATCGCCGGCAGCAGCCCCCTTATCATCGGAGGTGACTTCAATCTCCCGCACACAGGATGGGGTTACAGACACAGCTCTGCTGCAGGTCGTAACTTATGGCAAGACTCCCATGATCACGGGCTTACGCTCATTACTGACCCAGGCTTCCCCACTCCCCTCGGCACTTCTACTGAACGAGACACGAGGCCAGACCTCACTTTCACCAAAAACGCAGACAACGCCCATTGGCGCAACACCCAACACGACCTCGGGAGTGATCACTCTACCATCGATATTACTCTCCCACACCTAATAGCCGTTATGAGAAGAACAAGGGACTTTACTCGGACGGACTGGGATGCGTTCCGTAAACGCCGTGTAACAGCAACGACGGACACTCCCAATACCGACATAGAATCAGGGTCATGCGATCTACTGTCTGATACTAAATCGGCCACCCGCATTATCACAACAGACGCCTTGACTGAGCGCATGGACAGTAGACTCGCCCACCTTATCGATGCCACATCATCCATCCTCTCTAGATGGAAGGGACAACGGCTCAATAAGAGACTCAGACAGAAGGTCGCACTTCTCAACAAGGAAATTGAAGCACACTGCCGCGTTCTAAGTCAACAGCAATGGACAGAGCTCTGTCACTCTCTAGACGGGCAGCTCCACCACCCCCGCTCGTGGAAAATCCTCAAACATTTGATTGATAGCACCACCACCCGCTCCTATCAACAAGATCGCCTCACCAAGCTTTTATACACAGAAAGCAAGACGCATGGCCAGGACCACGTTAAGTATAGCTTATGTGAAAAGTACATCCCATCTGAGCCCACTCAACCTCACGGCCCATACACAGGGACCTCCAACCCTGCCCTTGATGAAGATTTCAGCGTGGCCGAGATTCATGCTGCCCTACATAAGCTGAACAGCCGTTCGGCGCCAGGCCCAGATGGTGTTACGAATAAAACACTAAGAAATCTAGATGACCCCTCGGTGCAACAACTCACCGAATACATCAACAGCTGCTGGCGCCAGGGATCCATTCCCCCGACATGGGAAACGGCCAAAGTAATTCTCATCCCCAAACCCGGTAAGCCATCTAGCCTCGCCAATCTCCGGCCCATATCGCTAACTTCATGTGTAGGCAAGGTCATCGAGCACGTGTAAGCACTCACCTCGAAGACACATGTGCTTACCCGCACTCGATAATTGGCTTAAGACAGCATCTTTCCACCCAAGACGCTACGCTTCAACTTCAGCATCAAGTCACACGAAGGCGATCTTGGGCCTCGACATCGAGCGCGCCTTCGATATTATAAGGCACTCCACCATCCTCGAGCGCATCTCCTTGCTCAACATTGGAGAACGCACTTACAACTACGTAAGAGACTTTCTATCAAATCGGAAGGCCTTCCTGTCGGTAGGAGACATTCGATCGGAGGAACTCTCCCTCGGCAGCACGGGCACACCGCAAGGCTCTGTCATTTCCCCAATACTGTTTAATCTGGTTATGCTCCGATTAGCACAAGAACTACAAAAACTCGACGGCATTGAACACACCATATACGCCGACGACATTACAATCTGGGCTGCAAAGGGCAGTGACGGCCAAATTGAAACTGCCCTACAAGACGCCATTGACGTCGTAGAAAATTATCTTGAAGGCACGGGACTCCGCTGTTCCCCTGAAAAAACGGAGCTTCTCCTATACCGCCCCGCACTCCGTGGACGCCCCCCGCGGGGCTCCACGACTAAACGCTAATACGAGGAAATAGAGGTCAACCTGAGGGATGGCAGACCTATACCGTGGTCACTTGCATCCGCGTTCTTGGTATGACCATAGAAGCCAACGGAGCTAACTCTACGGCTATCTCAAAGATCCTTCGACAGACCGCCAATACATCCAGACTGCTGAAACGAGTGACCAACCGGCGAGGTGGTATGAAGGAAGAAAGCCTCATCCGCCTTGTCCAATCTTTTATCGTCTGTCACATTACTTATGTTGCGCCCTTTCTCAACTGGTACAAAGCTGAAAAGACTAAACTGGACATCACCATTAGAGGAGCCTATAAGCAGGCCTCAGGACTACCCAACCACACCAGCACGGAACTTCTACTACAATTAGGTATCCACAACACGCTAGGCGAGTTAATCGAGGCCCAACGTCGATCTCAACTACACTGTAAAAAATGTCCGTCATTATACGGAGGATTTCCGTCATTATACGGAGAACTGCAGGGTAAAAATACGGAAACTATGTCAGATTTCAAAAATACGGGAAAATCTGCCGTTAATATACGGAAAGTGCTCTCCGTTTTCAGCTTTACGGACATTTTCACTGTAATCATATGTACGGCTATACACTGTGTTGGACGAAACAGACATGATTCCGTATTTTTGTTATGCGAACATCCGTATAATTGTGAGAAAACTTAAGCTGTCTGAATGAGCGCTCGTACTCGTAAAGTTTCAGCCAACAATATTTTATTTGAACACGCAAACTGTACGCATTATAAGGATGCGTACAAAATGTGAGAGCTAGCCTTCTACCAAAAGCTGAAAAAAGAGATCGTATAAATATATATACGCATCTTCTATTGCGGTCGCAGTTTGCCGCGCATATGGGCCTCGCTGATCATATGCGCAAATATATGCGTGTTCTCGCAATGTTCTCAAATTAAGCGCTTGGTAGTTAATAGTTGTAGTTTAAGTGAACGAAGAGCCGTGGACATACGTGCATACGTAAACAAGCTTGCAGCATTCAGGTGCTGGTGCACTGGGAATGACATTGGTGCTCTGTATACGCCAAAAATTGTGGGCTCTCTAAATCAGTACCGAAACGCAGGGAGTGGTATAATGACCGTAACGGCATTTACATTTTGCAACAAATGGTCTCGAAGGGGGCTGGCGGCCTACAGATCCAAGTACAACGGTCGGATGAAATTTTCGAATGCGGCAAGCAATTAACCCAAGTGTCAAAGGGCATTGTTGAACTGCAATGTAGTTGGTTTAATTCATTCCCATAATATTTACAAAATATCTCGTCTCTGACAATAACTGCCCATTCATTGAGACAAATCGATTACGCATAACCTTCACTGTTCATGGGTTAATTCTTGCGATAAGATGTAATCGCAAACATTTGGCGCTTCATCTTGAACCAAGACCGGTAAGCGCGCTCGTTCTTGTACGGTAGAATAAAGAACGCGAACATGCACCGACATGTGTGTAAACTAATGGAAGGTGACTGAAGATGAAGGACCTATTACCGTGCTAGTACTGTGTGTACTGTCAAAAAGAAGAAAAAGATAATACGGAAAGAAAGAATGCCCAGTGCCGAGATGTAACGATTCAAGCTTTATTTCTTTTTGACCTAGAATGCAACACCTTTAGTTCCATGTGCTTTATATATGGGTAATGTTATGACACAACTCATTATTTACCCGTTCATTACATGCACCAACCAGCCCAAATTATCACTATACTAGAGATTATGGACGCATCGCAGTGCATTGCTTTGCACTTCATTGCAGCACAGGGGTTAGCTATCCCCAGTAGCGAACGCTTTGGTTGACCTCCCTGCCTTTCTGCTTCTTGCATTCTCTCTCCCTTTGTATAAAACGCACTAACTTGTGGGAGAGAAAGTGTTCTCCTCTTTTAGAATTCAATTAATTGTCAAGCAATTATATTGCAGTTCCAGTAACTGTATCGACCGCGTCCCGGTCGAAGAAACCAACAGCAGGCGTTTCAAGAGAACAGTGAACTGTTATATTTATTGCGCTGGGCATTTTATACCAGAGCGAGGGAAAGGGGGCAGTGGAAATAGAGGCCAAGGAAAGGCACGTGTCGTTCCAGCGTGCCAAGATAGCTTGTGCTCGTTGAACTGGTACGATACAGTAACTAGAGCACAAATGCGAAAACGAAACCGATTCTGGTCTCCGCGCTCACAGAGTGCCGCACCAGGGGGCAGCGCGCGCTGCGCGTCCGTTAGGAATGGCAGACGGAGCTGCACATGTGTAGTCAGCCGGAATTTTTCGTGTCGTGTTGTAAAAGTTGTTAATTTGCAGTAAATATCTCTTGATTTGTACTCAAGAGTGAAGCAAGACTCCAAGGAAGAGAGATTGACGCATCGGGAGCGAAGAACAGAAACGGTGGATGGTTACGCTGCTTGGGTCTCGGCACGTTCGAATTGGCAAAGTTTCGAATTTGTCGCTGTGTTTTGTACGCTTGTGCGCTCGTCATTTGCCGTCATTGCGCGGAGATATTTGCGCTGGATGTCTTTCACTTCGTGTACAAAACTCTGCACGCTGCGGCATCGAAGAAGTTGTCCTGTGTTTGGGTGCACGTATGCGCTTGGACACGGATATATCCTGCTTGCTCTCAACGGCTGTTCAACAGTCTACGCGCACTCATAACTTGCTCATGAGGTAAGCCCATTTTAATCTTATTTGGTTTGCATAACGTAGGTGTTAAAGTGATGTGTGGTAAGCAGGTGTCGCGAACAGAAATATTGTTTCAAAAGACCACTATGCAACGTCTTAGGGCAAAACTGACGCATGAATGGGTAAAGGGATCACCCTATCTTTTCAGATCGATTCCAGTCGTAGCGCGATCGGCTCGATCGCAATTTCCGTGAGGTACTTCTAACCTTTTGCTCACTCGCGTTAAAAGCGTAGAATAAAACTGCGTTCAGTTGCGCACTTGTATTGACGCTTGTATTGGCTTGAGAGCATACTGTATCCGATACAAGAACTTTTAAAATACGGAAATAAACGTTCGAGGCAATAGCAGTCGCTCACTACCTGTGATCGTTACTTTCTTGCTTGGGTGCACGTTTTAATTGTGACCAGAAAAAAAAGTTCTTTGCTCTGGCTGCTCTGCTGTGTTTCCTCGGTGCAACTTTTTGCAGTGCAGCAAGACGTGTTGCTTCGAATGATGTCTGGGCAGTCAAGGCATTCGTGTCAGTAAGCAAGCAGTAAACGGGGTATCAGTGCGAAAAAAATTGGACATACAAGAGAAGCGAATGGTATCATCATTGACTCTTTTATTTTACGAATAATTCAGTTGTATTATAAAGCGGAGAGTGGATATGCATGAAAGTCAGATTGTATTGATACTCAGCAAAAACAAGGTAACTTATCATTACTAATCAATCCTTTTCTTTTACTGAAAGGCAAGTTGCTGTTGTGCTGGAGCTGAGAAGAGGTCGGCAGCCTGCAATGGGTCCATCTCTCTCAAGTTATCGCAGTATTGTAGCTCTCAAAGTGAGTGGATTTTTTTTTCTCTTAGCTATTTGCCACCTGAATCATGACTGCCACCTGGATCAAGCTGTGTAGGTGATCACTGTTAGTGACATTGGAGTGCTGGTGGGCAAGCACTCCTTTATGGTTGCAACGCATATGACAGAGTGTAGCTGTGGCAGTATGCGAAGGTGTTAATCTATAAGCCAAATTAGGTTCTTTGAGGTAATATGTTAATATATTGATGACATTGAATTGTGGTCTAGCAGGCAAAAATACTAAACAAGGAGAAGTAATATTAATTTGCACTTGGTAAGATGTGCAAGCAATTCAGGCTGTTACACATGAAATGGGACATTTGTAGATGTCTTCTACAATGCTGCAGTCCTGAGTAGCTTCAGTTTAGTGATACCACTATAATTTCTCTGTAAAGCATGCAGCACAGTTTAGCATTGGGGGAGGCTGGCATCAACAGGCGTCTACTTACTTACTTAGTTAAATGGGGTTTAATGGCGCAAAAGCGGCTAAGGCTATGCTGCGCCAAACATGAGGTGTTTTAAAATCCAGTTAGTGAAGGAAAAGGCTTTGTTAATAATCTATATTTTATGTAAAAAATACAGTGTCGTCTAGAAATTTACGAATGGCACATAATGGGACTAGCAGATCATCACCTAAAATTAGAGCAGGGTGTAAAGGTATTTGTAGTTGCTATAATTTGTGCAAAAGTGTTCGTCTGTGTGTTTCAGTCTGCATACATGTGTGTAATATGGGCACAACTGTTTGTGGCTGTTGACATTTCTCGCATGTTGGTGTGTCTTCTTTCGTAAGTAAGTAATTGTGTGTAAGGTGTGTGTGCCCAATGCGTAGTCGGCATAAAACTACATTGATGAACCGCTCCTGATGGTAGCATGACTTCCACTCGCCAACTATGGGTTTCGTGAGATGTAGTTTGTTGTCAGCACAATGGTCCCATTCGCGTTGCCATTGCGCCGTTAAGGCTTTTCTAATCGCGCGGATGCTATCTTTGTATGGAAGTGTTGTGTTTGTTATCTCTTTGTTCGCTGCCATCGATGCATATCTATCGGCTGCTTTGTTACCCGGTATCCCAACATGACTTGGTACCCAGCAGAAGTGGATTGATCTCCCATATTTGTTAAGTGCGACCATGTTTAGTATGTCCCCTAACAGGGGTTCGCACTCAGATTTTAGGTTTAGAGCCTTCAGTGTACTTAAGGAATCAGTGTAAATGACTGTGTTTTTGTGCTTGCCAGTGATAATCTTTTTCACTACAACCCATACAGCGTAAACTTCAGCAGTGAAAACAGAGGCATGTTTTGGTAGACGAATACTTCATTCTGAATTTTCTGTTACGGCCCCTACACCCACGTGTTGTTTTGTTTTGGACCCATCAGTCTAGAATTGCCTGTGATCTTGATATTGGTCCTGAAGAGCACCGAATTCTTGTATAATGTGGTCGTGAGAAGTGTCTCTTTTCCTTAAATGTGTTAATGTCCAGTCGCACAACTGCGTGAAATCGTACCACGGGGCCAACCGTTGTGGTTTCTTGGCAACCTGGAGGACTTCGTGGGGAATTTCATAATCCCGACACTATTGCTCATACTGCAGTACAAGTGGCCTAAACATGTTTGGTTTATTTCTGTAGTGTAAGCGTGAGTTGCACTGTGTGACGATGTTGTAGCATATGTGTTGCGGTGATGACTGAATTCTGAGTACGTAAGGAAATGTGAGGAATGCTCTGCGCTGCTGTAATGAGGGTTCGTTACATTCAACATATAAACTTTATATAGGTGACGTCTCCTTACTGTGAAGTTCAAATGAGGTGTTACTGTTAGGGGGACTATACATAATTTATGGTTTAATTCTAATCTTGTATGAGGCAGACATAGTTTACCCACTTCGTTAAACAATAGAGATGTAATATCTATGTATACAAGTATTACCCATTCATTTATGCCATTTGGACAATGGCAGAAATGCATGGGCAATACTTGTGTACATAGACATTACATCACTATTGTTTAACCAAGTGGTGCCCCTGCATGCTAAATTTTACAGGGCTATTATTATGTAATGTCAACTTTTGTTGTAACATTAAGGCACCTTTTATATTATTACAGATTACCACCATTGTGTACCATCATAGTGTGATATTTACACTAAATGTATTTGACTTTGCTATAAAACCCTGCACAGTGGTGCATCATGAAATTTTTTTCTATAGTTTCTGGCCTCAGAATGCACTTCACGTTATATTTTTGTTTGCAACAAAACTATAATGCAGGTTTCTCTCCTTATATTTTGTGGCACTTCAAGCTGCGGCGAGCTAAACCACTGGGCAGCAATACTGGAATCGCTACTGCGTGTGGAGCTGTCTTCAAACACACACAAGGAATACATAATTGCTTTTTAGCGCAAAACAATGGACACAAGAAAGACGACAGAACATGGCGCTACTCTCAACTGACATCAGTTTATTGCGTCCCTCCTTTGTAGACAGCAGAATCTAGAAGAACATGCGCTGTGAACACCATGTGCAGGAACCACCAACATCTGATCACAAGAGCACACTGATACGACAGAATCCAAACAAACCATATTGAGCACTGTACAAGGTTAAAGAAAGCACACTAATGCACTGTGACCCCAATGACTGTATGAACAAAGCTTCCGATAACTCTGGCGGTGGTATCACGGCTCTTTTTCAAAATCGTAGTATCACGAAACATTGCGAACATAAGCGATCCATACCAACAGGCACAGGTTCCCATTTGGCTCAACATTGTAAAATATGGAAGTGCAAAGCCATGTTTCGTGGTACTATGATTTAGAAAAAGTGCTGTGATACCACCGCCCGAGAGTTATCGGAAGCTTTCTTCATACAGTCATTGGGGTCACAGTGCATTAGTGTGCCTTCTTTAACCTTGTGCGGTGCTCAATATGGTTTTTTGGATCCCGTCGCATGAGTGCGCTCTTGTGATCGGTTGTTGGTGGTCCCTGCACATGGTGCTCACTGCACATGTTCTTCTAGATTCTACTATCTATAAAGGAGTGACGCAATAAAGTGATGTCAGTTGAGAGTAGCGCCTTGTGCTGGTCGTCTTTCTTGTGTCCATTGTTTTGCGCTAAACAAAGTATTTATGGATTCGCACCAACTAGCCCGCCAATGCATGGTGTTGAACGCAAAGAAATGCTGCTTTGCCTTCTTTGACTGTGTTGCGGGCACTTCTGAAGTACTGTCTGTCCAATAACCTTGGTGGCATGGAAGTGCCATCCACTTCTATGCGTTGCTTTCTGTTTCATTGTGGCATCACATCACAATATATTCATAATGTGTATGTACTTATTCTAAGAGACCCATATTCCTATCCTTGTGTTATATTTGCTGTCGCATTATTTATGTGCAAATGACCAGTGCTCCAAGTTCCATTTTATCGGAAAGTAAACTACTGGTACCTAAACAGTTCTGTATATCAGAAAACCAAAGACGCACTGCCGAACACTATCAATCAGCAGCCTTAGTACAGTGTCAAGTAGTCAGACGTTATTGGTTATGCAGAGGCGCACAGCGTACCTCTTTATTACTTGCTGAACAATTAAGCTGTGTGAAAACGGAGTATTTATGTAGCTTCAACCACATGGTATTGGCCATTGTTCCTGCCCTCAGCAAATGTGGAAGATTATCAGGGCATTTCTTTTTCTAACTCTTTTTCCTTATTACATTGGGATTACTGCATGTGTAAGTAGGAAACGGATCACATAGGCAATCAAAAGCCAACAATGTGTAAACTTGGAACATTGATTGTACAGTTTGATGACCCAGAATAAGTAGAAATACACCATAAATGATTGACGATTAACTTTTACTTGACACAGGGCTAGAGCATACAGTAAGTATACTGTATGCTCATACGGTGTCACATCAATTTAAATTTTAGTGTAGCTTTACATTGTACGCTTCTATTGTTGCATTCTGTCAGAGGGATGGTAACGTTTCGCGTGTCTAGCAACTAGACTGTCTATATACAGTAGTAAAAATGTGCGAACTATTTTTTAATGATTTGATAGAATGTGTAGAACAATAAAGCCATACAATCAACGCACAGTGATATGACTTTCTCACCACATGTTGCAGGTTCAAAAAAGTATGGTGGAAGCTGTTGCCAAGGTTCCGACCAGAAAAGACAGCCAGTATAAAAGGGTCCACATCACTGATCTCTACTACAGGGCATGGCCAGCACATCGAGCACCCTCGACTGAAGCCAACCTTGTCCCGGAAGTTGGTGCTTCACAACTTTGCGGCAGCACTTCGTTTGCACGGGTGTGTGGCGTTTCTTCCCCTAACATGCCTGCCTGATGTGCCATAAACTACCCAAGCAGTGTTTCGAGGTGTCCAGAATTTTTCCATTGCAGTGTCTACAGTGTAGCTAACATAAGTGGCGTGCAATGGAAACACTGGTAAATGAGAAAAAGCTTGATGTAAGAGAACACTATCGTATACGGGTTCAGATTGTCATAAAAGCGCTTACCAGACATGTAGAGACATCCTAAAATGTGAAAAACCACAAAGAAAAGTTTTTCGGCAGCAATATTATCTGATCGCACGCACTAGTTAGTCCACCATATGCCCTGCTTCCAGGACAAGCGCCTGCATGACACCGCATTTCCACTGGCTTCACCTGCATCCGGTGCGGTGTGCTGCATCCAGCAAAACATTAGAAATCACTGGTGCACAGTGTTTTCTGTCCCCTTTCTCGACACCTACAGAACACATGGTAAACTGTTTCCAAAGCAAAAAAACAGAGCGAAAGGGCTCTGAACACGTAGCATTTTAAGGTGGCTGGTACTGGGTAACGCAAGTACTGTGGCATAGTAGATTTGCACCAGGCAACCTGGGCGCCCAAAAAGGCTGCTGTTTACTTGCAAATGGCCAGCGTATTGTGAGCATGTTGAAGTTCTTTTTTTATTCTCATCGCTTATTTAGCTAGTGGAGACAGCTTTCACAGCTGGAGAAGAAGCCTTGGAAGCATGAAACACTTCACAAAACCAGCTTCAATATATCGTGTCTGCATCACAATTTCATGGCTGCATGAGTGAACCCTCTGGTTAACATGTAAGAGTGTTCATGATGTTCGCCATGCATTATCCACTTTATTTACAGGTCAACCCTATCTTGAGATTTAAGCTGATGTTGCGTTTAGAGAAATTATGGCCGAGAGCCAGCTTTTGAGAATACAGATTGAGCTCGACAGATTAAACGCCAGAACAAGTCGTTGAGGATTTAAGATCAAGAATCTTCAAAGGCCAGTTCATTTACTGGTGCTAATATTCTGCTCAAAGTTGTTGACTGTTACGTTCATATGGTGCCCAAGCATTGCGGTAACAACTTCACTTGGAGTACATAGCAAGGGTGTATTCGACATAAGCTGCTGGCTTTTTTCAGTGTTTTCAAAAACTGGTTTCTTGTTCAGTTTAAATTTTCAAATTTTGCATTGTTTATTAGGTGTTGTGTCCTGTTTCCTTTTCCTGCAGCTTCTTAGTTAAACATCTGAATAGTGAACACAACTTGACCTTTTGCTTGATTTCCTAGATTACCGCCCTCGATGCAAAACAATTTCACTTCAAAACTGCTTGTACCGTACTGAAAGAATAACTTGAAGCAGCCATAGCCACCAATAAAACGCAAGAGATGATTATGAAAATTGTAATATTGTTTTTTGATCTACAGGGTGTCTTAACTATCGTGCACCAAGATTTAGAAATATGTAAATGCGATGTAACTAGACAAAATGAAAGTAATTTTGTTTGCCGTCGCTTGGAGCTACTCTGATTATATTTTGCATTCTGCCTAATTACATAATTCTTAATTAGTTAATAAATATCTCAAATAATTAAATGAAATGTGTCAATGAAAACTTGTAGAGCAATATGAAAGCCTCCTTATACACTTTATTGTTACTGTTACTCATTGTGTGCTACATAAAAGTGTTTTTCCACGGAATAAGCCTGCGAATACACATAAAATGTCTTGAGTGGCCAGTCATGTGTCAGTTTTGTGGTGCAAAGCCACGAATACACCTTAAATGGTTTCTCTTAAGAAAAAGACTTGGCTCAGAAAATTATCCTTCTTTATGCAGCCTGTGGAGACAAGGTTTCTTAGACATGGCCATGGCCCTCAAGGAAGATGCCGAGGCCACAGGCAGTTCCTCCGGTGACCGTGAAGAGGTCCCCTGGGGCACAAGTCTAATTTGGCACACCTACCTTTCTCCTGCAGCTTTTCTGTCTACTTAGCTAACCAGGTGGGTCAATGATGGCAAAGGGAAAAAAGAATCAACAGCTTCAAACGTAGAACTTGCTCAAGCTCAACGCATTTTTGGTGTGAAGTTTTTCCCTTATCATTTATCAAAAAACGGGTAATAAGTATATGACATGGTCTTCATACGGGCACCGCTTTCCCACAGAGAATTAGCAGTAAAAAAAGCAGCTTATGAAGGCTTGAATATTAGCTAGGATGATGTGGCATAGATAGGATAATGATTATGAATGTTTCTGGTAAAGGTAGTGGTAGTAGAGTGAATAATCAGTTTATATATAGATTAAAAGACATTTCGTTCCAATGCCAGAATTTTAATTCATCCCAAATAATTCTTGCGTTTGATAGTCTATGCGCATTGAGTGACAGTGCTTCTTGATGCTTGCTTCTTGCTGACATCATTCTTATGCTGCATAATTCACCTCTTTAAATTCCCTATTTCTACCGTTCAAGCAACTTTACAATCATCATAACATACCTTGTAGATGAGTTACAGAAACTTGCTGATGAGATTAGGGGGCGGCGTGCACCCCAGGCTTAGATATGCATTCAAGAGCCTAATATCTTGCAAATGTTAGAAATACTCCTGCTAAGCAAGTTCTTGGTGTCATACAAGGTTATTTGCGAGTACGAATTTGCCTAAATTTAGAAAGCAGTCAATCTAAAACATGTCAAGCAGTATCGCTGACAGTACACACACATTCCAACGGAACTAAATACAAATAAATATAGCACCAAATGCAGAATCATTGGAATGATGCCATTCTTTCAGTGGAATAAAATCTGTCCTGCGTTGTAAATCTGGAATCCTTTATAATCCAGACTACTAAATGCCTCATGAGGGTTGTGACGTAAAAGATGCGTGTATTAATTCCTCGTTTTTTTACTTTAGGACCCGATAATGCTTAAACAGCAGTGAAAGAACTGAGATCACGGTACTTAATACTTTATATTGCTCCAGAAATCCGTTTTTTTTGCCGATCGCAGCATTTGACACTAACAATTTTTGACAGAAAAGGTGAGACAGAAGGCACATAACACTTAAGGTGGTGCTATTCACTTTGATTGTTTCGGAACAAAACTCATAATGTACATGATATGGCCCTACGTGTCATTGCCTTTGAACAACAAAAAGGTAGGGGGTTTGCGTTTTGCAAAACTGCATGGTGGTTTTTACTGTGTGCAATTAAAATTAGAAACCTTCACAGCTGATACTAAATGCATTCTCCACAGCTTTAGGTTATACAGGTGCACTACTTTACACAGAACACACTCTTTTACCTCATCACGGCCCACAATCTTAGGCAAAGTTACACCCTTTGGAGTGCCCCGTCTGCCACACAACGATAATCGTCATCTGCCTTGTTGCGTTTCCTTTCTTTAACGCTGCGAGCCCTGTACTTTCCAGTAACGAACGGCATGTGCGTTATCAGCATGATAGCATTCCCGAAAGGAAAGTAGCGGGCGTGGCGTTTTAAAGAAAGGAAACTCATCAAGGCAGATAATGATTATTGTTGTGTGGCAGAAGGGGCACTCCAAAGGGTGTAACTGCCTTAGAGTGCAGGTGGTGATTCAGATTCTTCAAAGGTGTTTCATTGTATGGGATGGCACATCGCTCTTCACTTATTTGCAGAATATTGCATTCCAATTGTGTCATATAAGATGAATCCATTAGAGAGCTTTAACTTGCCCTAAATTTATTACAGCTCTGTACTGGTAAACTGGCAGCAGCTTGCAGTGCTTGTGGAAAAACAATTGTAACTGCCATATTATATGTAACTGCTAGTGCACAGGCATCGGCAGCAGCAATGGTTAAGGTAGACTTGTTTCTTCTGTTCTGGGGTATGCATCCTCCACGAGAAAGTAGTTTTTTTCGTCTTCCTCTTCTACCACATTGGAATGTGAAATGGGGTGTAATTTGTAGGGTATACTCGTGCATAAACTTCATGAGCATTTATTCTTGTCTGTGCCGCAGATCATTGTTGCTACCACTATAAAAGCAGTTTACAGCACCCGTAGGGAACAATCTGTGAATCTTTAACGAACAGTAAGGATAATGAATAATCGAATAATTTTTAGTAATTTTCAACAAATTTAGCACTCTTTGCTTTCCACTGTGGTGTTTTTCAAACTGTAATGTTGGCAGAAGATTTGTCTGCAGGATGTCATTTTGTGTGAGTGAGTGCACTTGTGCGCATAACACCTCATCGTCAACATTCTGCTGCACAGAATGTCATTAGCTTTCGTATGCATTGGTCACTGTCGGCTGCTCCTTTGTTAGTTGGAATGTAGCATTTATGTAAAGCACATTTGATGTTCTAACAAAAAGCATTGTGCCCTCTTATCTTCTAATTCTCCTACTTGATGCCTAGTGCTATAATAGCATGGTTGACACCATGAGAGTCAGTGTGGTGTATAATTGTGTCTGGTGGGGTGGGGGGTGTACATTAACTTAAGCAACTTTTCCAGACGACTTGAATCAATATTGTGGAATGCTGGTTTTTTTTAATCACTGTTACCAAGTTTCACTTTGGTTGTGGCAACAAGTTTAATGTAGTTCGCTAGCACTCCTGCCAACACATATAATGTGCAGGCATCTGTGTTGAAAAAAAAGACCAGCTAATGGTTTGCGAGGAGCTAAGGTCCATTTAGACCATTAAATTTTGAGCTTACACCGGTGGAAATAACTGGTGAATGAAAGCACACCCAGGAGAACTGACCATAATATTTTCTTTCAATATAATAATGCTGAAGCTTTGAACTGCATATGAACTGACTCGTTTAAAAAAATGACCCATTTCCTTGTTCAAGTAAGACAGAGGTTCCACAGGAAGACAGAAACTTGAAGCTGCAACAGCAGCATGAATATAAACAGCGCTCGACGTTTTGCAATCTTGCACCTGGTTATCATATTGTCCATCCCATTTTTTTTACACAGGCTGTTCTTTACTGTTTTATGGTCATACCCAATTTAATTTTAATGTCCCTATTTTTTAATATTTCGTTAATATATCTTTTGTTCATCGGCTTTTAACAAAATATATATTCGTAATGTGCCTTCATTTACCATTTACAGTGATCTTAACCAGATGCATCTTGATACAAAATTTATTTTCCTTAATTCTTCATTTTCCTTTTCCAAAAGTGGAAACTGTTTATCTTGATACCTATTTTGTCTTCTCGGAAGATTAGGTCTACTGGATTAATGACTGCTTACATGTGTACATCATTTTCTGTTTTGGTCACCCCTACTCTTTGCAAGAACTGACAGTAGTGTTCATACCTGCTCCATCACAATCACCACTGCTAAGCACACCCTTCCTTCCTTTATTTTAACACTTTGGCTTCTCTTGTCCTATTATATGCACCAGTTTCTTCTCCCCCAATGAGGCTAGGGGCCTCTGAGCTATGCACAATCCAAAACAACACAGCCAAGAAAAACATTTGCTACCCTAATGACAAGCACCTATGCCGAAATGTTGGCTATAGCAACATCCCTTGTTCCAACAATGTTGGTCTACTTACATGTTTTTCTAACACAGAAGTTACTGCTTTGTCGTGTTCTGTGATTATACTTTTTTGCCGCTTTCTTTAGGATGGATATTCACGAATACTATTCTCCTAACAGCAGCAAGTTTATCCTTGCAAGCATTTTGGGTCAAGAACAACTTTCACCAGGAAGAAGTGCAAGACGAGTGATTGAAGAAATTGAAGTTGCTTCTGTGATCTAAGAACTTGAGGACTGAAATGTTGCACCTTTGTGTATATATGCTATGCAGTGCATTCATATCACAAAGTGCAAAGTGTTTTATCTCTGCAGCCATGTCAGTGTGTTGGCAAGACAATTTTCTCAATGGTGACCTGCTGCTTTGTCTATGAGCTGCCTTCATGACATTTGCATTAAAGGCGATGTACTATCGTGGGCAAAAGTACCCTGGAAGTGCGAGCGTTGACCAAATTGCATTTCTGTTCAAGACCGCTGAAAACAGTGGGTCACGCATGCACATTCCGAACGCAGATGGTAGCACGGCGGATCCCAGCAAATAGTGCACCATAAAATTCGGTCGACTCTCGCACGTCCTGGGCAATTTTGTCCCCGATGGCACATTCTTCGAACAATGGATATGCTCTGCAAGATGAAATACGGGAAGCACCTGTACTTTAATGAATATAGTACAGATTTAGCATACGGAGTCTTTCGTTTTCTGAATACGGCAAGCACCTGTATTTTAACGGTTATAGTACAAATTCAGCATACAGTGTGTTCCGTTTTCTGAATACGAGAAGCACCGTGCTTTAACGGTTATAGTACAGATTCAGAATACAGAGTCTTCCGTTTTCTAGATACAGAAGCACTTGTATCTTGTATTACGGTCTCTCTTTTACAGTTGTCCGTTCTACGGAAATGACCGTTCTTAATTTACGGAAGAGTGTTCGGTAACAAATTACCAGCAAATTTTCTGTAAAGTAAGGAAAATTTTTTTTTACAGTGTAGAGCGGCTGACTCTCACGGAAACGAGCCGCAGCATTCTAAACAAGCTTAATATCGCCTACCACCGTCAACATGGAGACAAACACCCAATACCACGCGACATTCAGCAATGGATACACGCCGGCCCTATTCCGAAAAACATGCACCCAGACTACAACAAAGAACGCAGGAAGGCACGAGCTACTTCCCTCATCAAAGCTTACGCCAACACCGCGGGCGTCACCTTCGTCGACGCAGCTGAGTACCAAGATGGACGGCGCTTTGCGGCGGTTACCAGAGCAGGCGGCTTGCTCCGACATGCTGCCAGCATCATTACCCAAAATGCCGAGAAGGCCGAGGAAGTGGCCATCGCCCTGGCCACTCTTGACCCAGCCTGTCACACCATACTGAGCGATTCTCGTTCAGCAGTTAACAACTACATCAAAGGTCGTATTTCTCATCAATCACTCCGTATCTTACGACAAGCCCCGCATTCGTCTGAAAATCAAATCGCCTTCGTCTGGATCCCAGCACACGCCGGATTGTCCACCCGCACCTCACGAACCTCTACGAGGTTACACACTCCGTAGCACGAGGACTAGTCAACCGTGCCGGAGACGGTGCAGGTGCACCCGCAGGACGCGACCGCCTTACAAGATACAACGACCTTGTAAAGTCATTTTACCTCGCAAGAAGAACCTTCCCCACCCCTCACCGCAAGTTAAACAGGGCACAGGCAACCACCCTTCGCCTGTTACAGACGAATACATACCCCTCCCTCACACGCTATCACACTATATACCCCGACATCTACCCGAGCCAGACGTGCAAGGTCTAGAAAACTGAATCGGCAACACCCCCCCACATGCTATGGGAGTGCAAACAACAATACCAAGACCTTAATCCCGTGACCCTCTCGTCGAGATGGCATGCCGCCCTGCGCAGCTCCTATCTCGACGACCAACTCTGGGCGACCCAGCAGGCCTACGAAGCGGCGAAGAGGCAAGACCTCGACGTCCCATCGTGGGAGGCCTAGGCCCAGCCGACTGAACTGCTGGTGCTCATTAAAGTTCACTTTCTCTCTCTCTCTCTGTATGGCTGCTGTTTATGTTGAGCATTGTGTTTCATTGGCCACTGTGCATCATTGGAGCAACCTGTTTAAAGAAGCACGTGAAAGTTGCAAAGACGATGCAAGACCCGGCAAAAGCCATCGTGCAATCACCACCGACACAATTGCAAGGGTTGATGAGCTGATTAGACAAGAACGGAGGATAAGCATTGGTGAATCGGCAGAGCTTGTGAACATCAGTTAGGATTCGGTTCACACCATATTTCATAAACATCTTGGTTACCGGCTCTTGTGTGGGCAATTAATTTCCAAAATGTTGAACCAGCGCCAGAAGACGGAGAGTTTCGGCCCTGCCTTGACTCATCTGATCCCGCATCCCAATTACAGTGACTACTTGTCTGTGTTTGTGACCGGGGAGGAATCATGGTGCCACTACTACGAGCCTAACACACTGCGACAAATCTTAAAGTGGAAACGTTGGAATTCATCACCCCAAAAGAAAGCAAACGCCGTCAGTTCGGCCGGAAAGGTGTTGTTGGCTTTTTTTGCGACCGTGATGGGCCATTACTGATCGAATTTGAAAAGCCTGGAGAGGCTGTCAATCGGTTCTAATTTTGTGAAAAGCCGAATCGGCTGTGTATAGCAATCAAGAACAAACGACGGCGAAAATTGACGAATGGGATCATCTTACTCCACGACAATGCCCGTCCCTACGTCGCTGGTGTGGCTAAGACAGAACTGACGAAGTTGTAGTTCAAAACGCTTAAATATCATCATACAGCCCAGATCTGTTACCTTGCGTCTTCCACATTTTGGTGCAATCGAAAAGACAACTCAACAGAAGCAGATCCGTGTCAGACGATGACGTGAAAGAGTCAGTTACACATTGTTTAAAGCAGCAACCCAATGAGTTTTACGAGACGGTAATCGAATGACTCGTTAGTCAGAGGGACGAATGTCTAATTGCTCATGGAGACTATTTCTCAGTAAAGTACCCCGGTTTTCATATATTTGCATTGGCTCACTTTCATTTGACTCGCCCTCGTATATCTTGCAGAACTCCTGGTTTTTATGTGTGCTCTCTGTTGCGAATATAATTTCAGTGGCATTACAATACAGGACCGATGACAGATGCTCTTTCGCAATAGATTGGAACAAAGGACAGTGTCATTGAGATTTTCCCCTGGCGGTTGCATATGTACAAAAATGCAAACAATGTTCGTGAATGACAGTTTCATTAAAATCTTTCTGCTCAACTTGTTCATTTCATGACCTTTTCATTTTTCATATCTGCGGCATCCACTGCTTTGCTGGTTTCAAACTAATATAATTATAAAACTCGTGTGATACTTTCTTTATTTTTTAAATAAGCAAAAACATGCAAGAATTGATATCAGTTATTTCGGGCACAATATTTGGGAACTACGGGCATATTATTTTATCCAATGATACATACTTTAGTTGGCTTGACAGTACGTAGCGTTCAAAAATTCGTGTGCAGCATCTTTTGCAATAGCAATGCAGACATTACTCATGTATTTCATTCCTCAACGAATTTTATAAGGAGGAGGCCGAGCGGCAACGTGAGCCTCCCCCCCCCCCCCCTTACAACCCGAACGAAATTTCTGGCAACGCCACCAGTCAGATGATATCAAGAGAAGTATTTGAAGCACAATATCTTAAGAAGGGCGACTTATGCATCAACCTGTCTCTCGTTTTGCTTCACAAGGGCGATCTTTAGTTGCTCGATATGACTGTACAATAGCGTCTCCGGCTGCGTACATGTATTGAATTTTTTTTCTGCTGTTTAATTGAAGTATGGTTTGTGTGGGTGCGTTTCCTCGGTATTGAAATAAGTTGGGAGACTGAAGCTTTCTTTCCGTTCCTTTTATTTCCTTTCCTAAACTTAAGGGCCACAAACTTAAACGACCGTTATTTGTTTCACTCGCCTTCCAATGTGCAACGAATTTCAGATTTTTTAAATAAAGTATGTCCAGTTGGCGGTTTTTGCTGGCCGGTTTATTTGAACTGACTGCCACGCAGCTGCACGTAGGGGCTAGATCACGGTAGACAAATTGTAAAGTCGCCTGTGTCATTCCCAATTACTTTTACATCAAGCAGTGGGGTATCGGGAACTCTCTTTTTCTCGCTTAAGCCTGAACTGCATACCATGTTGAATAGAGTTAGGTTGACTGAGAATAATTCCGAGTGCTGACGTTTTTGTGCAATGCAGAAGCACTAGACCTCATACCTGAGGAATACTTTTGCTTTAGGGTGAAACGTTGTGAGTCTTCTTCCTGCGATATTCAGCATAGTAGTTTTGGCCAGGGTGACTGTATTCGAGGACCCCAGGGCTGTTTCTTTTAGCTGCATATAGTACTGGTTTCTAAATGAGACGTATTTAACAAACAGAGATTCAGGAAGAAGCATATTTCACCTTCAGGGGGCTTCTTTTACGGATTATGTCACTGCTTGCTAGAGCGGTCTAAGCAGTTGTCCCGGCCAGCTGTGTAAGTGGCATAAGACTGATATCGCATAGGACCTAGGTGACTGTGGCATAGGACAGATATGAAGAATTGCTATAGGCCCATATACCACACGAGCCAAACAGTGGAAAAAAATTACTCTGCCGCCTGCGATAGCAGTAAGCCCGAACGAAAGGTTCCTAAGAATTATTTTTTTCAGTCAGATTTAAAATATGCCAGGCATTGCGCCCTAGATGGTTTTCTTTTCGGAGCAGCCGCACCTTGGGCTGCAGAGAATGCCGAAAACCGAAACAACGCGGGGGGGAACGCAGCTCTTCGGAGTACACAGGCGCTCACGCGCGGTCTGGAAGCGACCAAGCGGCAGCCATTACCAGCAAGTGCGCATTCTTCTACCGTCCTTGGCGTCTTTCGCAGATTTGAACTTCCGAGACTGAGTCTGAGTGACCTTTATGTGCTACGTATGTATACGTGTTCTACGTGAGCACAGGTGCTCATATGAGTTTTTGAAGATCTCGGTGCAACCGTTTGCGTCCAGAACCATTTTGCACGATCACCGTGTTGGTGCGAACTTTTTCTTATTCGAGATGAGTTGACTGCCTAGATAGATACTTAGAAATCATGATTTTAGATGATGAGAAATTTTGCCATGCTTGTGATGTCTGTTAATAGGATCGCTGTGAGACTTCAACATCTTCCTCAATGCGCAAGCCACGACCCGAGAAGTTACGTGCCTTGCAGAGCGAGCTAAGCTTCGCCACCTTTAATTTAAGCCAAACGTTAAAGCTAAACTTCGCCGCGGGTGTGTGTGTGTGTTTTTACAACAATCAGTTGATCGAGAACTGATGGAGTGTCTTTTTGCGCTTTCATCTACGTGGCAGGTACATGACGCCAATCGCGAATCCGTGCGATTGTGTGCAGTAGGTCGCTCACTAAGCGCACACTCTGTCGCTTGACTGGTACGGCTCTTCGCTAGTGTCTGTGTCTCCGCGCCCACGCCGCTCCTGCTTATGCAGGCAGAGCGCGATTGCGGCGCGTAGGCGCCTAAGCTTGCCGAGTCGGCGGGCGACAAATATTGGTGGCGCGTTTGGGTTGTTGAAGCGTGTTGTGTGTTTCCAACGACACTGCGCCACACTAGCTGCAGATCAGATTAATGGAGCTGTTTATGTTATGTCTTTAAGAAACTCTAATTGCGTACCTCTTGGCAGCAGCAGGTGTTTTGCTTGAGTTTAGACACGGCTAGGTCAGTTGGTATAAACATCGCATTTTCAGCGCTTTATTTCAGATCACGAAGTCTCGGATACAAAGGCAAAAGGCAAATGTGCTCTGCTGGACGGGACCCAAGCCCCGGAATGGGTACACTCAGAGCATGCAGCAAAGGAAACATGAACATATCGCACTTTCGTTACATAAATAACACAGTTGTATGCAAAATAAACAACGGAATAAGGTGCATACTTTTGCTATCATAAAAGAAATTACGTTAAAATAAGGAAACCTCAGGATCATAAGACATCTTATGTACACAACGCAGTAATCATTGGGGCAGGAAAAGATTTAAGCTTCAACATTCTTTTTCAAAGAGTTCAGGGACACCCATTTCCGAATATTTTCTATAGCCTGTGATATGACTGTTGAGAAGTCTGGGAATTAAGGAATTGAATATGAAAGCAATTTGGGTTCCGTAGTTGGTCTGCACAAGTGGAATTCTTCATTGGTCGTGCCTCAGTTTATACGGTACATTACTGCTAGAGTGCAATTCACGATAATTTAAAAGGAAAAGAGCTTGGTTTCGCTAAAACGTAAGACAGCAATTTCAGCTAATATGATCGATTCACTTTTAAAACCGAGTGTTCTATATAGTGCAAAACTGTACGATGATTGTACGGGAACTTTGGACATAACGTATCGGTTTTTTCTATAATTTTATAAACCCCATAAGATTCGTTTAGGTTGTAGACCTCCAAATAAATATACAATAGTTAAGATGCGAATGAAATATAGTGTAATATAACTGTCACTTAAGCCATTCGTTAACAAGGTTCCTAATCTTGTAGAGCGCACAGAGTGACCTTGATACGTTGGCGTGAATTTTATTATTATACGGCGACCAACTCAAGTGGTATTCGAAAAGGACATCTGAAGACTTGTAGAAACACCTTCACTTACACTGTCTTCAAATGCAAGTTGAAGTTCAGAATCATCAGGTTTGTTGCGTGCTTTTAGTACAATAAACTTTCTTTTATTATCACTCAATTTGCGTTTATTGATATTAATTGATAATGGGAATTATTTTAACCATGTACTATCCTCAACATGCATATTATGGAGATGCATACCAGCAAAATAATACACTGGTATAATTTTCATACAGAACTACTGCAGGACTTCTTGGAACGGCTAATTTATCGTCAATATAGAGAATAAAGAATATTGGACTTGGCATAGACCCTTGTGAAATACTATATATTGTTTCATTTGTGACTGAGGGCCCATAAAACATGTATACTGCTCACGAGGGGAAAGATAGATTTAAGGTAACTCCTAAGATGCCACAAAATGGTAGCTTGTAAAATAAAATGTCATGTTAAGTAAAATCAGATTCCTTTTTGAAATCTAACAAAAGTCCTACTGTTAATCGTTTCTAATCTATGATAAGAAAGTATATTTTCTTTTATACTAAGCAGCGCCATTTCAGTTGGCTTCCTCTTACGAAACACGAATGCTTCTTTCATAAAAAATTGTCTGGTGTTAAGAAACTTGCAAGACAATTTTTTTATCACATATTCCAGTATTTCGTAAAACATCAGAAAGACATATAAAGGGTTATATTTATTTATGTTGTCATACGGGCCACCTTTGAGCAAAACTCTTGCAATTTGCAAAACGTCTGGAAAAATACCTTGGTCTAAAAGATCATTATACGTTGTAGTGGCGAGCTGATTAGATCAGTAAAAGAAATAATTGATTCGGCACTAACTTCATCTGCTCCTGCCGGAGTGAATTTATCTAAGGTTTGGAGAAACGTGAAAACTTCATGTTCACTGCACGGCTTTAAGGATATAGAACACACAACTGGATAGGAAGTATATGAACTAACTTCATGCTTTCTATCTTCTTTCTCCACAATTCACTAGAGGATAAGAAATGTACAATAAATTTGTCTGCCAAAGCAGCGCCCCTCTAGCCGACATTATTGAATAATGATGTGCTAGGCAGATGACAAGTTCTTTCCCATAAAGTCACAAAGACAATTCCAGATGTTCTTAAAGCAGTTTGATACTGCGGCAGATTTATTCTTGTAATATATTTCCAGTGGGTTTTTATGTCGTAACCAACCTAACTTATTTCGTAATTTTTATATTCCTTAAGCATGACTGGATGGTTTATTCGGATGAATTTCTCAAAAAGTTTGTCACGTGCTAGAATTCGTTTGTACGACTTACCCGTTACCCATTGCTATGGAGACATATTGTAGTTTTTTTTTTTTACTAACAGAGAAAATGTGCTATCATATTTGCTTTTTACCAACTCAAGGAAGATATTGTACGCTATACAAGGACTTTTCTCTTTGTGTTGCTCCATCCACTGCTTTCTATCTTAGATCTAAACTAAGCCAAAATATCCTGATTGAAACTTCGGTATACTGTTTGTTGAGCTGATATTTTGTTTCCGTATTCGTAATAAGCGAGGAAAAAAGAAATAAAAAATCGCTAGGTGGTCGCCTAAATCAAGTCTGAGCACACCACATAGAACACCGAACAAGTCATTATTTGTGACGCACAGATATATTAAAGTGGCACTCTCTAATGTTGTTCTCGTTGGAGATTTGGTAACATTGGCGAAGTGAAATGTATCAATGGCCTCATAAAAAATGTCGTGGAGAGCTCTTTGTCAAAAGACCCATAATAAAAACTCCCACTAAAACAACAGAAACATTTAGGATACATGCGTGTTCAAGGACATCCCGTAGAAACTCAGCAAATTTGGCAATTTCTGTAGAGAGGGGTCGACAAGTGCAAGCAACGAGGGTTCCAAAACATTTCACAGCAAATTATTCGTAGTGCCTACAAAGAAGAGAAAAGTCTTACCAAACTTTGTAGTGAAGATTTTCTTTAACGTAAAATTATACGCCACTGACTGTACACTTTTCTGTGAACACCCCTTAAATTAGTACCTAGCAAAGGATACATCATGTTGACTCTCAAATCATCTTTCTCTCTATTCTAGTATACCATATCTATGATTCAAAGAACCCAAAGCCGTGTATACTTGAAACTGCTGAATCGCTTCGGCTCCCGTTTCTACAAACCTTTTGGACCAGATTTCTTGCCTCAACCCACAGGAACTGTGCATCAATCGACGCAGTTTACTCCAAGGAACAGGCGGCTACCGAAATCTTACCGGTGGGTGGATTTTTCGGACTTTTCCGCGAGTTTTCCACCGCATGCCACGTTGGCGCGCAGCCATGCCTAACGAGCCAAACCATACGGGGCGGTCGGGCAGGCGTCGAGCCTAGGCCCAACGCGTCGTCGAGCTAGAAAATGGCCTCCAACCCCAATACCTCGGTTGTAGAAGGCATGGAAATCAATCCGGATGAAGCGGACTGCTTAGACTGGATCGAAGTCGTGAGCAAGAAGAAACTTGCAGAGCGGTGTGATCCTAACGCCTCCACGTCAGCGAAAGGAAGCGGTAATGGTGGCGCCCGCACTGCCGCACCACAGAAGGTATTGAGACGAGTTGTGGAAGCTTCCAGAATCGCGAACCTTCCTAGGAATCACTTTAAGACCATTATAAGGCCTCGTGGAGGGCTGGATGTTAAGAAGACGGACCTTATTGTTTTCAAGCGCTCGCTCGCCAAGGCGGCTTCCCTAACAGCGGAGCAGGTGTTCGACGACACGTTGTGCACGAACCCCTTCCAGAACATTCTCGTGGTTGCCACGCCGTTCGAGACGAACGCGCGCGCCTACGCCAAGGTTCAGCAGATTTGTGTGGCAAGTGTCGTCATAGAAGTGGCGGCCTACGTGGCTGCGTCGGACGACACATGTAAAGGAGTGATCCGCGGAATCAACGTGGACATCAGTGACGCAGAACTGACGGAGATGATCGTCAACCGGAGAAACCCCAGCGCTCTGGGGGTTAGAAGAATCAAGAAGACAACAACAGTGATCGTATTGTTCGACTGACACAAGGTCCCCCTAAACGTCGTATGTGATGGCGTTCACTACCCTTGTTCCTTGTATCGCAGGCAAGTAGAAGTTTGTTATGCCTGTGGAGAATTGGGCCACAGGTCCGACGTTTGCCCGAAGGGAGAAGACCAGAAAAAATGCCGCGGATGTGGCATGCTCACACCATCAGAGGATCATCAATGTGATCCCAAGTGCGCCATCTGTGGTGGGGCACAGCAAACGGCAGACCGCAAGTGCAAACAGCGCTTCCAGGTGCCATAAATCGTGCGGCAAAGACGACGGCGCCGCAGGCGCACACAGCACGCGCAGCAGGCGGCAGGACCGCGTGGCTTCGACAGAGCTAGCGGCGGAGAAGCAATGGCGGGAGAGAAACCGTTCTACTCCCCCCACCACAACATATCGGCATCGAGAGGACGCACCCGCTCCCGATCCAGAAGGCGATCCAGCAGATCGCGCTCTCGCTCCAGAGGGCGCGACAATAGCAGCAGATGCTCCCGTTCGAGAGGACGATCGGGTTCCAGGGTCCGAATCCAGGAACCAATGTCCTGGGCAGACAAGGCCAGGATGAACATCTCATGCGGCAAAAAGGTAACACAGGGCATCTCGCCGGAGCATAAAAGAGAGCAATCTGAGATTTTAATGCTTAAGAAGGAAAATGCAGAGCTGAAAGAGACACTACGAACGCTGAGGGCTGAGTTCGAGCTCTTCCGTAACTCGCGTGAACCACGCGAAGTAGCCTTACCCATCCCAGTTCAAGCAGAAGGGTCGAATAAGCGCAAAGCTATTTCCGCCCCTCTCGCGACCACGGAAAGAGAGCCAATGCAAACTGACGAGTCCCCCGCTCAGGACCCTAAGCCAGAGCCAAACATACTCGCGTCTTTGAAGGTAATAGAGGAATCGCTCACGCAGCTGAGAGAGGCTTTAGCTATTCAATCTAGCACTATCGAGCATATGGACAGTAACATCTCCACCTAACACGTAGAGTTGGCATCCTCGAGTCTAAAATGAATATGATAGACTCTAGCAAAATCAAAAGCATCACCACTGGCACCACTGCAAAAGCTAAGAAAGTACAGCAGGATCCCGATACCACGAGTCCCCTGCAGGCTCTGCTATTCAATAGAAATCAAAATGGCGGGACAAACCGGAAACCTAATTATCTGGCAGTGGAATTGCGCCAGCTTCTTAAGGCACAAGGCTGCTCTATTGCAGCTCATCAAAGCACAAGCGATAATGCCGCACGTCCTGCTCTTGCAAGAAACACTTAGTGAGAAGGTAAATTTATCGGGCTACCGTTCGGTTAGCCAAAAAGGAGAAAATGACAGAGGTACCGCCACATTCGTCAGGAAAGACACCTCTTTTCAGGAGCACGAAGTCAAAATTTGTAACTCGGATAAGAAATCTGGTCCCGAGGGACAGTTAATTTAAATCATCCTCCACGGAAAAATCCGACGTAACATTTTCATTCTCAACTTGTACAGCTCTCCTTCCGCTCATAAGCATAATCTCCGCTCACTACTAAATAGGGTCGCAACCGCTGCGAAATCGCAGCCCTTAATAGTCGCACGAGATTTCAACGGTCCCCAGCCGGCTTGGGGTTATGTAACACGAACAAAGAAAGGGGCCAACCTAGTTGCAGCGAGTACAGACGTAAACCTGACGCTGGTCTCGGACCCACGTTTCCCCACGAGGCTGGGAAACTCGGTCGCCAGAGACACGACCCCTGATCTCAACTTCACTAGAAATGCTGTGGCCACGTGGTCCAACTTACAGGAGAACTTGGGGAGCGACCACTACATAATAGAACTCAGGATGGAAATAATAGCGGCTCCCCCCAAAACCTATAGGTACACAGACTGGGACCTCTTTAGGAAAATAAGAGGTGAAGATGAGGCCGTATACGACACGTTCAGTGAACTGCTTGTACAGATACAAATGGATGTCGAGAAGGCCACCAAGGAAATAGTTACAGATTTTGATGCCCCAAGGATGGACGCAAGGTTAGGGCATCTCCTGGAAGCCAAGCGCTCTCACCTCGAGAGATGGAAGACACAAAGACTCAATCGCAGGCTACGGAAAAAGATCGCGGAGCTCAATAAACTCATTGAGGAGCATTGCTCCGTACTTAATAAACAGCAATGGAGAGACGCCTGCTCGGCAGCGGATGGAAAAATGCGCAAAGGAGGCAAAAGGACCCTCTTTAAACATCTCTTAGACGATGGACAATCCAAATGTAATCAGAGACTAGTCATAGACCGATTAATTAATAAGGAAAAAATGGAAGGCATATCAGAGGCCTCCATATTTCGGAAACTAGTGAACAAATACCTTCCAATTGGCCAAAGCCCAGGTTCTCCCCTCCCTCAGTATGAGGGCACGCCTGCCCCAGAGCTGGACGTCCCCATCTCGGAAGCTGAGATCAGGGAAGTGCTGCACAATTTAAACGGAAGGTCTGCCCCAGGCCCCGACGGAGTTACAAACCGACTCTTAAGAAATTTGGACGACAAAGCAATTCAAGCTTTAGTGAAGGAAATAAATGAGGTATGGGAGGAGGGTGTTGTACCGGAGAGTTGGAAGAAGGCCACAGTGGTCTTCATCCCCAAGCTAGGTAAGTCACCCAGCTTGGAGAACCTCCGTCCTATCTCCCTTACTTCTTGCATTAGCAAAGTAGCGGAACATGCAGTGCATAACAGGATATCGAGACATATTGAGCGCAACAAACTATTGCCGTACAATATGGCTGGTTTCAGGCCCTTGCTTTCAACGCAGGATGTCAAGCTCCTGCTCAAAACACAGATAATCGACTCTCAAAGCAAAGATGTAAAAGGGGTTCTCGCACTGGATTTATCCAAGGCATTCGATACAATTGCACATGACTATATCCTTCAGGAGATATCGGCCTTGAACTTAGGAGTTAAATTCTTCTCCTTCGTTGCATCCTTCCTCGAGAGCAGGACGGCGGCCGTAAAGTTGAGCCAATCAGTCTCGGAATATTTCACACTCGGAAACAGGGGTACTCCCCAAGGGGCAGTTATCTCACCCCTTCTCTTTAATATAGCAATGCGCAAGTTGTCGGAAAGCCTTGCAGCAATTCCTTACGTAGGTCATGCATTATACGCTTACGATATTACAATCTGGTGTCCTGGAGGATCGGATGCTACGGTCGAACAAGCTCTACAGGAGGCTCTGGATGTTACAGAGTCTTTCTTGGAGGGTACGGGACTGGCACTCTCGCCTGGAAAGTCGGAACTCCTGCTGTACAGACAGGCTACACGAGGTGCTAGGGGACTCACCCCACTCGATCAGGTGCCCATTAGCGTTCGTACCAGAGATGGGCACACCATCCCGAGAGTAGACTCTATCAAAATACTAGGGCTTTCAATAAACTCAAAGGGATGCAACGCTAAGACTATCGCCCAACTCACCACGAAAACTGAGAACAATATTAGATTAATTATGAGAGTGTCGAACAAGAAAGGTGGCATAGGCGAGGATATACTCCTTAGGGCTCACCAGGCTTTCCTCATCAGCCATGTCATTTACATAGTCTCGGCACTCAATTGGACGAAAACGGAAATGGATAAATTAGACACGCTTATGCGCGAAAGTATCAAAAGGGTGATCGGCGTGCCAATCATGGCTAGCACAAAGAAACTCATGACATTTGGAGTACACAACACAACTTCGGAATTAATAGAAGCACGAAGATCGGCACAAATTATTAGATTATCAAACTCCAAAGCAGGCAGAAGACTTCTGGATGCGGCAGGCCTCCGTCCAAGCTTCAATCAAGGAAATATCCCGCAACTTGATATTCAGACAAGGAACTCCTTCATTGTAGACCCTTTTCCAAGAGATGTCCACCCCCAACACAATAAAGGTCGAAGGTTAGCGAGGGCTAGAACTTTCTTAAAGAACATATCCGGACCGGAGACCTTTGTTGATGCGGCGCGACATGCCAGTGCCAACGAGTTCTCCGTAGCCATAGTCAATGACAGGGGAGAAGTCCTCTCGGTAGCCTCGCTGAAAACCTCTTCGGTCGATGTGGCGGAACAGGCTGCTATAGCTCTCGGATTACTGGACTCAAAACGCACTACGGTGTACACGGACTACCGAGCAGCCGTTAGAGCGTTCGCATCGGGATTGATAGCCAAAGAAGCAGCCAGGATTCTAAACGGCAAACACCCCTTTGACATCGTTCACCAAGTAGCCTGGTTCCCAGCTCACATGGGACCAGACGTATTACCGGGTCACCTGAACCCCAATGAGACCGTGCGCGAGGTTTCGTATGCCGCGACGGGATGGTGTCTCGGGTAAGTTCGGGAGAGCTCGTCCACAGTGATCCACTGGTTACTTTTCATGAAATCACCTCTCATTACAGAGGGAATAGGCAGAGTTTTCCTTCCCCCATCATAAGCTCAACAGGCCACAAGCTAACACGCTTCGCATGCTCCAGAGGGGGCCCTACCCCTCTAGGGGCTTTTTGAACAAGCTCCACCCGGACATCGATCCACTCTGCCCAGATTGTGGCACAGAATTTCGCTCATTAAATCACATGCTCTGGCAGTGCCCTGGGTTACCGGCTTTTATTAAAGAAGAACACTGGATGAAGGCCATCACAGACCCAAGACAGGACGCCCAGCTCCTGGCTGTCCAGAGGGCCCGTGAATGAGCGGAGAGGCATGGCCTCTCTGTTCCGACATGGGACTAGCCAACGGCTGGGTAGGGACCTGCAGGCCCCCGCTTAGGTCCTCACGACCCCAATAAAGTCGCTTGCTGCTGCTGCTGTCATTTTCGTGAACAAGCGAACTGCGTCCATCAGAATTAACAGATAAAGCATCGCAGCAAGAAGGCCTCGTTTGTGATGCCATGTCTAAAAAAAGGAAGTTGATACAGATAAGCAAGGCACATGACAGCGGCTTCCGTTTTGATTATGATTTCCTGGTCGGCCGGTTCACCGATTCACTTGCGCACAAACAGCTTCCCATCACTATGCCATGCATACTGCTTTTCGGTTGCGTTTGCCTTCATCATGCACATGAGCTTTTTGTTCTGCGACGTTAAATTGTGAACAAATTAAACACTGGACATACCTTCCCTCATACTTAGCTCCTTTCCAATCTATTGATCTTTCTTACAAGCGAACAAGAACAAACGAGTACTGCCGTGGGTTTGCCACTCTTAGTTGGCAGTCTAAGAAAGCCTTCTACGTCCTGTTTAGCCAACTGAGCCAGACCTAAGTGCTGAGCAATTGTATTGATCTTTTCGAACCGATTTTCATTTTGAACTTGAGCGAGTCCATGTTTTCAAAATTATTCCTGCTACTATATTGTTAAGCCTGTTCATTTTTTGTTGCCATCCACGAATTCCCGATCAATGTTCACGACTCAATCTTTTCATCTCTTTTCTTTAAAGTAACAATCTCAGTTGAGTGAAACATCATTTGGACTAGTACTTGATGGTACTGATGTGAACGATGCTGCACAGATTTTTCCATTCATTCCACAGTTTCTTTTTCCTGGAAAACGGCACCTAGCTTCTGTTTGACATCTGGCAGTTCACAAACCTCTTTGTTGATTTCTATTAGAATATTTTCACTGGACGACTGGTGATTCTGTACCTGTTCATTGTTTTACTTTTGGGGGCCTTAAGCAGCTGAAATGACACATGTTTGGCATCTCCTGCTTTTCTTAGCAATGTCTGCATTGCCTTGTAGGCAGTCTTGTTAGTACGAGAAGTGGCGCCCAAGTGTTAACCATATCCGCATTCTGTACAGACAAGGCATCAGCCATTTTCTAGAAGTGACTGCTTACAAACCAGACATATATCGTAAGCAGAATTACCCGTTCCACCTGTGAAGAAAACACATGCAGCACTGAAGCAGCGGTACGGACTTAAGCAGAGGCAGACGTGGTGGTGTTTGAGTCAAAGGAAATCAGTGTTAGTATCACTGCATTCACTCAGCAGCAGTGGCATCTATCCTAAATAAAAAATAAAGGAGAAAAGGCGAAAAAACCAGCCTGCATAACAGATTTTCTTAGATGCTTGCAATATTCTGATTCTAGAAAAATGCAAACTCCCGCTATCAGCTTCATTTACTGCGCTTACTCATATTATACCAGTGTCTCTCCCTTAAAATCCCGAGCCTCCTTAGCAAATCTTGACTCATGACATAAAATGTCTCGATTGTGCCTCTTTCATAAATTTTATCATTCCCCTTTAGCAGCATCAGTGATAACACCAGCCCATTACCTCTCCAGTCAAATTTCCAGCATGAAGCTGAGCAGAAGATGAGCAGAAGTTCGAACAAGAACTTCTACTCGTCTTCGATCATCTTTTGTCGACTCATCCGGGACTGAAATAATCTACCACGGCAAGGTGAAAGCCTTATTATCCCCATTCAATTAAAAGAAGCATCAACATCATTATCTTGTAATTATCATACCCATCCTTTATTTAATACCCCATACCCGGGAACGTTGAGGTAATATGAATATATATAAATAAATAAAAAGGTCTCATCGGTGCCGCTGATACTGAGTGTGTGTCAATTCTTCGTTGTTAGAGGAGCCTTTTTGTCTTGTCGGTGACGCAGAGTCCATGCTGACATGAAGGTAATTACAGTCCCTCTTGGAGCTGGAGTGTGATGGCGGCAGTTTACAAAGGTTTTCAAGGTACCTGCGTAATAACTAATTTTCCTAGATGCTTGTACATGGTCTTATTGGAGCCACAGTCTGTAGCCCCCAGGTGAAGGAGAATTGCGCCGCGAACGCTAATTTCTCCCCTGGTTCTTGGTAGGTCAACGTGCGAGAGGAAATAACAAAGAAAAATGACGCCTACTTTAATAGTAACGACTTTGTTAACGTGCGAGGGGGAAACGCCATCCCTTGTCGTCTGCTATGCGCTCGACGAACACACGACTTTCTCTGCAGGCGACAACGGAAACCAACACCGTATACAATAATTTTTTGAGATTGTTTTCCTCTTTTAAAATTCGTTTTATACACCCTTCCGCCTCTCATATTCTTTTTTTCACTCACAGCAAATATGTACTGATCCTTGCGAAACCTTTTCTTTTTCTCTTCAGGATACGCTAGCCAGCATGCCATGCCACGTAGCTATTTTGTTTCGGCAAAACATAAGCAGGCAGAAAAATGTGGTTTCTTCAAAAATTTTCTTAGCAACCTATCCCAAAGCAAGCCATTCAATATACAGTACACTAATATAGAGCTGAGTATCTTATTAGTGACCACAAATGGGTGCACTCTGTACTATAATCTGACATACGTAAGACAGCTTTCTACAATTTCTGAAAAACATAAAATGGCTACAGAGGCAATCTTTGCTTTGAAGAACAAAACTGCACCAAAGCAAACGTTGTCGCAACAGTTATTTGTTAATAAAAAAAAAACACTAAGAGGAGCAGATCCACATGTTTTTCATATCAGTGAAAAAAATTTCATTTTTTTATTCTGTACAACGGGTATACTTGCTATTCCAAACAACATGGTATACCTAGTCAATTTCCTGCATTGTTTTCCTTGCGGTAGTTTGCCGTTAAATATCCCGCAAATTGTATTGAAAGTGTATCCTGTATATTTTCGTATGTGGTTTTGTTTCGCAATACAACACGTAAGATCACTAGAGCATCATTCAGATCTGTAACATTGAGAACACGGTATCAATACGAAATACTCCGTGAGCATATTGAATATATTTCTTAAAACCTGTGATGCGATTCATCTGTTCTCTCTCCATCTAGGCATAATTAAATAGTGCAGTTCAAAGAAATAACCACAAATGGCGCTAAGGTTTTTTTGTTTTTGTTGTCGTTGAGAAACAGTAAATACAGGAGAAGCATGTGTTCATCGGCGGTTGATTGTAAGTAGAGGTTGGACAAGGACAGAGTGATGCACAAAAGCATACTTGAACGCATAGGTAAGCAACATGGATATTTTTTTTCTAAAAGCAACGCAAGTCAGCTGCAATCTATACAGCAGGGCAACCTGCTCAGAACTACTCTCTTTTGAATGGTTTTTCAAGGCGATCCTCCCTATGAACATACATTACCCCCTTTACCAGAGCCTATAGTCTCAGTGCCGTGCTACTTGTCTGAAGCATAGGAGAGGTGTTAGAGCTATGTTAGGAGTTTCATCATTGGCTCGAGGTCATCCGTCGTGAGAATTTTGGTGTCAACACAATATGAAGCGCAAGCATTTTAAATTTTCTAGAACACTTGTTCCATGAGAAGGTTGAAGACTGTGAGTGCACATTATTTTGCGCTTTTGGACTTTGAAGTTCTCTGGGCTGGCACTGCCGTGTTAAGCCTCACGCCACCGTACGTGGCAGCGTGGTGGTATGCGAGGCGTTCCGGCGCCTTTGCGGCCGCTCGCTCGTTTGCTACGGTTTCTCGACGCTCACTATGGCGCACATTGCTGGATCCCAGCCGGCCGCTTCTACTTCTACAAGAGGGAGCGGAGAAGGAGTTGTTGCTACAGCCCCACTCACCAACGGTGCTATTGTTCAAGCTGCCGCCGGGCCTTCGTCACAAGAAACCACAGCCATGGACTTCCAAGACATCTCGGAAGATCACCATGACGACTCTGCCATTATGGAGGAGGACCGTTCCCAAGGGACGCCATCGGAATGTCCTTATGCCAATTGGTCTTTACACGTCAAGCGAAGAACAATGAAGAAGCTCGCCAGAGGCGAGCATGTGCGCGTGGCAGGCTGGGTGATCTCCCCGCTATCACTCTCCTCCACCACCGCGTTATCAACATCTTTCGCAGCTTCAGGCGCTGGGGCATCAAAGAAGCCTTTTTTTTTAAGAAGAGGCGACGACGCCCGCCCTCCTGCCACGTAGCGACTTCAAGATCATCATGTGACCCAAGAAAGGCCTTCAGGTGAAGAGTTTCACCAACCACCAAATCTCGAAAGCCGTCTCGGCCACCGGCGGAGGGAAAGTTGACAATTCGCATTTCCTCGGGCGCTTGAGACCTGGTTCCAACATAATCATTGTTAGTACCCCAGATTAGGAGGTCGCTGATATTGTGCGCAAGATCACGCGTATTGTGTTTGGTGGCAACATTTATGAAGTCAACTCTTACGTTGCGGCACCGGACGGAGTGGCCCAGGGCGTCATTCATGGAATCGACCCGGATACGCCGCCCGAGGAGCTTATGACTCACCTAAGGGTGAGGACCCAAGGCATGACAATCCTGCAGGTCCGCATACTGGGAAAGAGCAAGACGGCCGTGATCACGTCTAGCTCTCACGTACTTCCACGGTATGTCTACTACTACGGAGGGGAGACCGAGTGCCACCCCTATAAGCCCACAAAACAAATCTGCTCCGTGTGCCAACGCATGGGACGCCGATCGGACGTTTATCCTACCCCGAACATGAAGATCTGTCTCGGTTGCGGGACGCACGACCCGACGGACGACCATGAGTGCTCGCTCAACTGCGTCGTCTGCGGCGAAGCCCACGCCACGAGGTCTCGTGAGTGCAAGCAAAAGCTCAAATACAACAGCACTGCCACCAAAAAGCACCCTGCACCCACAAGGAGGAAGGAAGATGACGTCAATGATGGAGGAAGGCCAAGGCGAAGCCGCCTGCTGTGGTTCAGCTCGGAGTCTTAGGCGAGTCGCTCAAGGTCCCGCGCCCAGTCTAGGTCATGATCCCAGTCCCGGTCACGATCTCGGTCACAGTCCAGGTCCAGGTCCCGATTCCGCCCAGAGTGGCCAAAGCCAGGAGAGAAGGCAGGGCAGCGGCAGCCTTCTACCTTGACGTTAACATCGAAGCAGAAGAACCAATCCGGCAAGAAGAACCAAGCCAACAACAAGGTGAGCGGGAATCAGTCTATCGAGGGTCCCGTTGCAGTCATTGACTTTGGGACCCTCGTCTGCATACTATTTGTTGTTTACTTATTGTTTTTGGAATTACGAATAAAAAAACTGAAAACTGAAACTGAAAAACCTCATCCGTCCTAAATACCAGTGACAATAGTAAATGCTCCCCAGAATGTACGCGCATCAGGGAAGAAAGTAAAAATAACTCAAAGCTCAGGTTAACGACCTAAATCAACGCATGCAACGCTTATAAGCGTTGCTAAGCAAAACAAGCACCAATACACAAGCAGGGCCGCAAAGCGGAAGGACAGACCACCACCCCACCATTTCCATTCCTCCCCCCTCAAGAACCACTACGCCCTCCTCACTCCTCGGTGCGGTCTCGTCAGCGGCCGGCCAGTCAGATGTAGTCCTCGAAAGCATTTATGCTACGGTTCAACAGATGCTTTACCAGATGGGCGAATTAAATAATAAAGTTTAGGAGAAGACACTAAGCCTTGAAGACATTGAAAGAAGAATATGCAAGGTTGAGTTTGGCTCGCGCAAGCGGGTCGACGACGAGAGCAGCGATTCACGCATCAAGGCGTACAGGCGCATAAACAACACGGACGACTTCAGAGACGCCGACAAAAGTGACGGTGGTGGCATGAACGTCACCAATGGTTAGCACCACACGCAGCGCGCCCGAACACCTCGAGATCTGGCAGTGGAACTGTCGCTATTTCAACAAGAAGGCAAGTTCACTCCAGCTTTTCATTCAAACTCACCCATACTCACCTCCCGCACCTCCGCCCCGACGTCATCTGCCTTCAAGGGGTCGGGAACCAGCCGATCAAGCTACGGCGTTACTACGGAATTAAACGCGCGGGATCATCGAAGGTCGCGGTTTTAGTTCACAAAACGGTGACGGTCGTGAGACAACGTTATCAACATCATGACGTTAATCACATGCTAGTGCAAGTCCTCCCGCAGAAGAGGGGTAGACGTAGACGCACTTTCATCCTTAATTTGTATAGTCCGCCGAGGGCTCAGAAGGATGACTTCCGCAACATCATTTACGACAGCACGAGAGCCGCTGGCTTCAACCAGCTGGTAGTGGTGGGAGACATGAACGCTAGACACACGACTTGGGGCTACCAACAAAACACGCAATAGGGAAGGTCGCTCCTCGATGCGGTTGACCAAACAGGCCAACCTGCTCCAACCAACCATAGTAGGTAACAGTGTAAGTTGAGTCACGTTTTCCGACCTGTCATTTCTCAAAAACGCACGGGAAAACTCACGGACGCACTTGGGCGAAACACTGGGCAGCGATCACTACATCCTCAACATCTCGGTATCCACCCCGAAACTCAACAGAACAATTGGGGAAATTACGCTCACGGACTGGGAGGCGTTCAGGCAGTACCGCGCCCGCCCGAAGACGGTATAGCAGACATAGCGGAATGGATGCAGCACCTCCGGGACGCCCACATCCAAATCACTAAAACCATACAGCGCACGGTCGAGACGCCCGAATCCAACCACCGGCTTCCTTTGAGGGCCTCCTCAAACGGTGGAAGCGACAGCGGTTAAACCGGAAACTACGTCTACGAATCGAGCATATAAGAGATGAAGCCAGAAATTACGCGAACGAGCTGATGCACCAAAATTGTGTACAGTTTTGCACCTAGCTCAAGGGTACCCTGAGTACTGTGCAGACGTGGGCCTTCCTACGTTGCCTGATCGAGCCCGGCAAGGTGAAATTGACAACCAGTCGGACGCTTCTAGAAATCGCTCGCAAGTTCCCCGGAAACGGCCAGGATCTGATTGACACCCTAAAAACCAGATACCTGCGTAGTGACCCCATACGACCCTGCCTCCTGAAATACGAAGGAGAACCAAGACCAGAATTTGACGCTCCGATCACGAAGGAAGAGGTGTATGCCGCGGCACGAGCCTCACAGCGCAATACTGCTCCCGGGATTGACAAAATCACCAATGCCATGATTAGAAACCTGAGCCCGATACCCATCCTGGACTTGACTGAATACCTAAACGAGGAACTCTGGAGCATGGACCACGTACCGAAGGAGTGTAAACACGTAGAAATCGTGACCATTCGTAAACTCGGCAAGAAGCCCACGATCGACGCCCTGCGTCCCATCTCGCTGCCTTCGTGCCTCGGCAAGCTGTACGAGAGGGTCATCGAAACCCGCCTGCAACATTACATTGAGGACGGTGACCCCTTCCCGCACACCATGATTGGCTTCAGGCCGGGACTTTCTGCACACGATATTTTCCTAATCCCAAGGGAAGAAGTTCTCAAGGGCATCCCGAAGGGAGAACACCTCCTGCTCACACTCGACCTGAAAGGGGCCTTCGATAACATCTCTCACGAGGCCATTCTCTAGGGACTGAACATCAGCTGCAGGGAGCGCATCTTTACTTACGTCAAATCGGTCCTGACGGGCCGTACGGTAACCATCAGAATAGGCCACACTCGATCGGATACGATCGACGTGCCGAACGAAGGAAGACCGCAACGGGCGATAGTCTCCCCGATTCTCTTCAACGTCGCGATGCTAGCGCTGACCAAAGAGCTGCGGAAGATCCCGGACCTAGGTTACGCCCTGTACGCAAACGACATCACGCTCTGAGCCACTAAGGGCTCCGTAGCTCGAAAAGAGGCGACCCTTCAGAAGGCCGCGACGGCCATGGAGATATTTGCGGCAGGGAGCGGGATGCGTTGCGCGCCCGAAAAGTACGAGGTGATCCGGGTGCACGGAGGATGAATCTACAAGTCCCCCGGCCCAATCGGCCTCTATCTAGAGGGCAAGAAGATCACGGAAGACAATACGACTAGGATTCTGGGTTTATGGATCCAGAGCAACCTGAAAGCCTCCCACACCATCCAAACCCTAAGGTCTGCCACCAACCAGATCTCGCGGATTATCAAACGAATTACAAGAATCCGCAAGGGCATGTGAGAAGGACCCCTTTCGCCTCGTCCAGGCTCTGCTGATCAGCAGAGTAACGTATAACATGCCCTATCACTACCACTGGATAAATAAACGCGACCAAGAACAAGTCAATGCCTTCATCAGAGGCGCGTGAAAACGGCCTTGGGTCTCCCAGTCAACACCTCAAACGAGAAGTTAGCGGCCCTCGGAATTCCCAACACCTTCGCTGACCTGTCGGACGCAATTATGGCTTCGCAAAAAGCCAGACTACAGAACACGGCGGTGGGCAGAGCCATCCTCCACTGCACCGGAACGGCAACGAAGCTCCGTGCCCTCGATGGGCAACGATCACTCCCGCCTGAGGTCAGAGGCAAGATCAAGGCGAACCCCATGCCGAAGCAAATAAGTCATGAACTCCATGAAGGATGACGCAAGGCTCGCGCCGACAGACAGCGCCGACAATTCAAGGGCGACCCGTACGTAACGTACGTGGACGTGGCGGAGTACCCTGTAGGCGGCCTCTTCGCGGTACCCGCCGTGAACGGGAGACACAACTCATTCACCCTCGCGGCCTCCGTCAGGGCAGAGACCCAAGCTGCGGCTGAGACCATAGCTGCGGCGCTAGGATAAAAGCAAGAAGACAGGGTAGGCAGGGAAGTTCATGTCGTTACCAACTGGAAACAGGCCTCCGTGACTTCACCAACGCGCGAACACCACTGCTGGCGGCTCAGATTTGAGGCCCGAGGCTGCAAGAATCCCATCAAATCACGTGGACGCCGGGCCACGCGGGTTTGAAGGGGAAGGAAAGGGCGAACGCCTTAGCTCGAGCGCTAATCAACCAAGCGGGGAAAAACCAATCGTCTCATACATCCCCACCCTTTACGTTCGTGACCCTGGCATCCAATTACTGCGACAAACGCGAGATCCAGCGACTCAACCACATGATTTATCCTCCGTCTCACAGAAAGCTCCCCACTGAAGAGGCAGTAGCTCTCAGACTTATTCAGACCAACACATTCCCAAACCTACACAGATACAGCAAAATGTTCCCACATACATATCGCGGCATCTGCACCTGGTGCGGCGACACACGCCCTACACTCTTTCATATCTCGTGGGGGTGCGGGAGCAAACCTCAACACTTAAAGACGCCTAGCACGTCATTTGAGCGGTGGGAGGTACAGCTGACCGGCGATACCCTGGCGGGAAAAGAAGCTCTCGCCCAGCAAGTACGTCGAGCAGCCATGGCCAGTGGAGGCTTGGGATGAGGACACCATCCACTCTACCTCAAGAGCAACGACCTCGATGGGCCTAATAAATGTTTTTTTTTTCTCTCTCTCTCCTGGTACAGCTCGCTTTCCTTGCTTATTAAGCTTATTTGTGAGTTTGCCGAAGGGAGTACCCCTGCCACTTCTCCCATATTAATGAAACCACTGAAGTCAAGAGTGCCAGGCAACATTAGTACTTGGACAAAATTACTAAAGTGAGCTTAGGAAGATTCTAGCATCCCTAGATCCATGTATGCTAGCTACGTAATAATCTACGAAGAGGTGGGTGCAAGTGTGGGGAGCAATGACTGCCTGCCCAAAGCATACGTTGCACAATTTTTACGCAAATACTAAAATGGGCTGAAATATTTTCTAACGATAAGCTCACCAGGAGACTGCCCTAAGAGCTATCGGAATTACAAAAACAAAGCAAAAATTAATTATGGGGTTCTACGTGCCAAAACCACTTTCTGATTATGAGGCACGCCGTAGTGGAGGACTCCGGAAATTTCGACCACCTGGTGTTCTTTAACGTGCACTTAAATCTAAGCACAAGGGTGTTTTCGCATTTCGCCCCCATTGAAATGCTGCCGCCATGGCCGGGATTCGATCCCGGGACCTCGTGCTCAGCAGCCCAACACCATAGCCACGAATTACAAAAGGAATAAAGTGTCAGTATGACTATTTTTCCTAACTTTAAATTTTTGTAGCTGTGTTTTTGTAACGGGTTTTCTCTCACGCTGTTTTGAAAATCTAGATTGATGTCATTTATGCACAGCATAAACCACGCATAGCAGCACCACTCCTGCATGTCTGTACGAGGCTTCTTACAGCGACATTTTTTATAGTAGACTGCTGCTTAGCTCACCTTTCAGTAAAGAGGACACACCGCACAACCAACCTGCCCCGAAGAAAATTTTCCCGCATTGTTCGCTTCCTCTTGCGATAGTGGAGTGTCACCTGGCACTGCAAGAGTTTGCTAACTGTGTGCGCTCAACTGGCACACGAACTTCTCTAGTGCTTCCCCCGTGGTAATCTTTCGGCAGCTCTGCAGTGTCGCTGACTTGCGATACGTTTATGTATCATCTCTCAGTGGGTTGATGCCGCCTGCGGTCTCTGGTGAGTATGCTTTCCGCTTTTGGTCTCACTGCGGTGGTGTAGAGCCTGTAAAGACAGACACATCATCAGAACATCTTGTCAGCTAGGCTAGTTGACAAATTTTCGCCGAAGTTGCAAGTTGTGTCAAGGAACACTGCACATAAGCAGACAGGACAAGCCCAGTGCCCTGGCTATACTTGAGTGCCATGTTGGACACTAAAGCGAATTCCATTGGCAACACATGCGTCTCATATTGACACGTACACTTGTATATCTTTTGGGGTAAGCGCTTTTCGCCATCTAAAAAATTATATTTCTCTTCGCGGGACGCGCCCAACTTACCGGAAGTTTCTCGAAGGTTATCGACGGTTCTTGCTGCTATTTGTTGCCACCGAAGCTTGTGTAATCTGATCAAATGTGCGACGTGAATTGTGTAGAACTTTCTAGAAGACATGCGGGCACCAGCGATTACTCTGAAACCTACGATAGCTCATGTATAAAAGCTGACGCGCATGCCTCACAGATAAGATTTTTGACAATCGCCGACTGTGTTCGCCGTTAACATTGTGCTCTAAGTGTAGCCTGTTATTGTGGGCACATGGTCGCCCAATATTAGTTAGTTTCATATTACACAGTATTCCTACTGTGTCCTTTACCGTCACTACCACGTGGCATCTTGTGGAGGTGCATTGCGTTTATTCTAGACGCCCCAACAAAGCCCTGACCGAAGCCCGAGCGCGGAAGACAACACCAACGTAGCCAAGAACCACCAAGGTAGCCGCAGGCTGCAAGGACTGCCCCCGGAGCACGGACTTTTGCCTGAGACGAGAAGCAAGATTGTCGTCAAGTTAAACCGAATGGCAGCCCCAGCGTCCCCCGTCGTGCTGCAACAGCCCAGGAAGCCACCGACCTTCCGAAGATCATCGTCTGAAGATTCAGAAACTGTGACTCCGAGGAGAAACGTCGGCATGTATACTTCGCCTTAAAATAAACCGCAAGAACCTGGTTTAAAAACCGGGAGTCGACCCTTGATAACATGGGGCCTGTTCTGTAGCGGCTTCTTGCGGACATTTACGAGCTTCGTGCGCAAAGAAAGGGCCGATGCTCTGCTGGAAGCCCGAATTGAACTATCCAACGAGACCATAGTGATCTTCACCGAGGAGATGACGCGCCTTTTCCGCCACGCTGACCCGGATATGGCTGAGGAGAGGAAAATTGGGCTCCTGATGCGTGGGTTAAAGTAAGAGCTCTTCGCCCGATTGATACGCAGCCCACCCAAGACGGTTGCCAAATATATTTCCGAGGCCACAACTGTTGAAAAGAGGCTCCATATGCGGACAAGGAAATATAGTCATCGACCACTGAACGCAAACCGTCGATACCGTCGTTCAAGCACTCGGCAGCTACGACCTGCGGGAGACGATCAGAGTGGTCGTTCGCCAGGGACTTCAGAAGCTCTTTCCAAGGTGACAGCCTCAAGTGGCCTCAATGGCGGACATCGTCAAAGAGGTTCAGCGATCGCTTGGAGTTCCTGAGGAGGAACCACAATCAGCGCAGTCCCAGCCAGAAGCGATGACCTGCGTCGCCGTCGCCCGCCGTCAAGGTCCCCCTTCGTGCCCACGTCAGGGCCCTGTAACGCCGCAATTCCGTCGTTCACCGCCGCTGCTGCAGCACGCTCGCCCGTCACATAGCGCAGCTACTCGAGGGGGACGGAAACTTGGCCAACCCCCGATCACCGTCCGCTATGCTATCGCTGCAGAGGAGCCGGTCACATCTACCCCCGATGTCCTTACCGCGAGATGGGACTGCGAGGGTTCGACGTATACGCACCGCACCCATAGGAATGTCAACGCCCTCGTGATATCGCCGACTGCCTCGCTGCTACTTATTACAGCCCTCGACCACCGTCGTGTTCGACGTCACCAGGCCGCTAGGTGACGCCACAGTGCCGTCCACACACTGGCCTAGCGCGAGGCCGGCCCTTGAGACTACATCCGGAAAACTAAAAGCAGCAACCGACTTAGGTGCGATTGCTGTTTGTGGAACTGACGAGGATCCCCCGCCGCCGACGAAAATGATGAAGAGACACGACGAGAGCATAACGACACGCCGCTATCCCGACGAAGCCTGGAAGCAAACAACGCACCAAGCAAAGACCTGACGTCGCGACGTACCAGCCCCTCGTCAGCACGGTGTAGCCCTGGTCTGACGTCAAGACCTAACTGTAACGCAAGACAAAGAACCACCGACCTGGATGTGCTCTCGATGGCCCCGCAGTCACCGCCTTAGTGGCACAAGAGCCGACTGCTGCGTGATGAGCGGACTCCTTACAATCCAGTTGAAGAAAGTTAAGACTACATGCGTAGGCCATAAAATCCGTACAACAGGAGGACACCTAATAACACCAACGGGAATCTGCACGGCAAAAATTAAGGCTAATGGACGGACCTACCCTGCCACCTTCGTTATCCTACAACAGTGTTCACGAGACGTCCTCCTCGGCATGGCCTTCCTGAACCAACACAGTGCAATCATCTATCTGAAGTTGAAGGCGATAACGCTGTCGGAAGATAAAGTGATAGCGCCAGAAAGCGGTCGTAGCCACCATGCTTTGAGCTTCCCCGAAGATCAAGTGATAATCGCCCTCGCTCCAGCATAGTTATTTCCTTTGGCACCGAAACACCCGCAGACGTAGAAGGTGTCATCGAGGGCGACCATCGAGACCTACTGCTCAACAGTGAAATTTTGCGTCGAACGAGGGATCGCTCAACAGCACGGACGGAAAACGAAAGTGATGTTGACATACTTTAGCCACGAGTTTATGCACATCAAGAAGGGCACCACGATCGTGTACATCGAGGAAATTGTGGGAACTAGCAAAGCTTTTGTCCTCTCGGATTCTGCCTCATCTACCCCGATGACCATAATTCCTGATCCAGACTTCGATATAAATCCAAGCCTCCCCATGATTAAGCAGGAACACTTGAGATGTATGCTCCGATGATACAGACTGCTTTTTAACGTCATTGAGGATTCGACAAACACCAGTCGCAAAGTATCGCATTATAACCGAAGAGTGAGCTCGACCACTCCGTCAGAGCCCTTACCAAGTTTCCACCCGAGAACGGAAAGATAGACAAGTCGATGAAATGCTGCGCGAAATCATCCAGCAGTCAAAAAACCAGTGGGCATTCCTTTTGTCTTGGTGAAGAAAAAGGACGACAGCATACGTTTCTGCGTCGATTATCGTCGACTGAACAAAATCACTAACCGGGACGTTACCCCCTACCACACACAGAAGACGCATTGGATCGGTTCTGCAACGCTAAATACTTCCCGTCGATGGATCTCAAGTCTGGCTACTGGCACGTAGAAGTCGACGAGAGAGATCGCGAAAAGACCGCCTTTATCACGCCAGACGGCCTCTACGAGTACCAGGTCAGGTCATTCGGACTGTGCAAGGTTCTGGGAACTTTCCAGCGCGTCATGGACATGCTTTTAGCAGGGTTCAAGTGGCAGACCTGTCTTGTTTACTTGGATGACGTCGTCGTCCTCGCCGGAAATTTCGACGATTACCTTAGGTGGCTTGCGATAGTACTAGAGGCAATCAAGTCATAAGGGCTCACTCTCAATCCGGAAAACCACCACTTCGCTGATGGTGAGCTTCTGTTCCTGGGCCACGCCATCAGCAAATCTGGAGTCTGCCCCAACCCGCAGAAGACAGCGGCCATCGCAAAGTTCCCGCTGCCCATCTACAAGAAGGCAGTGCGTAAATTCCTTCGCTTGTGCGCCTACTACAGGCGCTTTGTCAAGGATTTTCGTTCGTCGCTGAGCCGCTGACACATCTAACAATTTGTGACGTCGAGCTCAAATGGGAAATGCCGCAGGCGGACGCATTTAAAGAACTCAAACGACGCATGCAGTCGACGCCAGTGCTTGCGCACTTCGACGAGGACACCGATACCGAAATCCACATTGACGCCAGTACCCTAGGCATCGGCGCCGTTCTAGTCCAGAGGAAAGACGGACTTGAACGGATGATACCTTACGCATGCTGGTGGCTGTCAAAAGCGGAAGGCAAATATTCTAGGACTGAAAAGGAATGCCTCGCCATCATCTGGGCTGCAGCGAAATTCTGCATTTACCTATACGGCAGGCCATCCAAAGTCGTCAGCGACCATCACTCGTTATGTAGGCTAGCTAATTTAAAGGACCCTTGAGGATGGCTGGCGCGGTGGCGCCTCAGACTACAACAATGCTGCATCAGTGTAAGTCCGGACGGAAACACTCTGATGACGACTGCCTATCATGCGCCCCCATAGACCCGCCGCTGCAAGATGACGCGCATTCCTTCGCCTTCCTTCGAATAGGCGCGGAAGACTTCGTTGAAAAGCAACGAGCAGACCCGGGGCTAGAAGACCTCGTCGGTTATTGAGGAGGGAATACCGATGTTTTCCCTAGGGCATTTAGGCGCGGATACTCTTCGTTCATGCTTCAAAACAACCTACTCGTGGAGAAGAACTTCTCACCAGTCCGCGCCAACTACCTTCTTCTTGATGCGTCAGCACTGCGTCCAGAAATACTGGACACTCTAAATGACGATCCGACCCCTGGACACCTCGGATTCTCCCATAAGCTATCGAGGATACAGCAAAGGTACTACTGGCCGCGCCTGACCGCCGACGTCGCCCGTTACGTCAAGACATGCCGAGACTGTCAGCGACGCAAGACACCACCCACTAGGCCAGCGGATTACTATAACTGGTCAAGCCTCCTTGGCGACCTTTCAAGCAGATCGGGATGGATTTCTCGGGACCGTTTCAAAGGTCAACATTCGGAAATAAGTGGATCGTCGTGTAGACTGGACTACCTCACCGGCTTCGCTGAAACTAAAGCTCTGCCTAAAAGTAGTGCAGCCGAAGTGGCGGAATTTTTCATCGCGAACATGTTGCTGCCACATGATGCCCCAGAAGTCCTCATCACCGACAGAGGAACGATCTTTACAGCAGAGCTCACCCAACCAATTCTGCAATGCAGCCCGACATGCCTCACTATAGATAGGACAAATGCCTACCACCCGCAGTGGAATGATATCACGGAGCGCCTGAACAAGACCTCACCGACATGATCACCGTTACTAGATTACCTCTTTCAGATTGCAAACTCCAGTGCCGCGGGTGTCACCCTTCGACGTTCCGCCGAGCGAGGGCGCGCTCGTCGCTGTTTGACCTAGAGTCACTGGAAAAAATTTCAGAGTACCGCAAAGGTCTGGATTTGACTGGCAACACTGAGCGGCCACCGCCATATACCTTCCAAGCCGACTGCGTCGCGGGAAGGCCGCCGTGTAGGAAGAGCTTGATATTCGGTGACACATCGGGCTGAGTGTTTACTGAAGTACAAATACTTTGTGCCCAGAGATAACGGCTGCTAAGAACGAAAATAATAGGTTATTTTGTGCGAAGTAATGCAGGCGGTGGTTGTTTTGCACACCGATCGTGTTTACTGCTGGAACTGTGCTACAATTGTGGGCAGCAGCTTAGCCCTGCTATCGGGAGCTTATACACGTGTTTTTTTCCCTTCCGCGGAGCGAGCTACGAAGGAAACATTTCGTCACTTCACGCCGGAATGAGACATGCTTGTGCTTTTGGGCATGAACATCGTGGACCGCCGTCGGCTTTTATTGAATGTTTCCAATCAGGACGAAACTAACACTTGACACTGTCACAGGCACGTACGTTCATTGCATAATTTCACAAGCTCAACCAGATACATTTAATTTAGTTCGTAAACGGATACCGCGCGTTCTCGATTCTGCCGGGCGACTTCGTCCGCCGTATACGCACGACACACTGCGACTGCCGTGTGCGCACAGGCGTTTGCGCCGTGATCCTAACACGATCTGTGCACAGCAGGCGTAAAAACCAACTTCGATGACCATTTTGCGCACTAAATCTTGGGGATGGCCAATATGAGCCATTTGTGTGATTGCAGCAACGTATATGTACTTGTGTACAATGATAATGAGCGATAGTTTGCTACATTGTGATTTATGAGCGCGGCTGTCTAGTGCGTTTATGAGCGGCTACTTTTCTCAACATATTTATGACTGTTTTCTTAGACTGCCAAGATTTGCTGCCTGTGTAAAAAAAAAAAAAGCAGGAACGCCCGCTGGTGACGCAGCACTTCTTTTTTCTATGTTACATAGGCCAGGAGCACGGAATAACCGCGTGTGTTGAGCAACAAGCGCGTACCCGTGTGCCCGCGTCAAACGTGCAAGACGCGAACGATCCCTGCAATGAACTCCTATTTTCGTAGCATCGCTAACACCGCGTGCACTTCGCTTAAATATCTTCTAAAACAGTGCCGAAAAGCACAAGCAAGGTGTACTTATACCTCGCACATGCGGGTGTTTTTTGTAGGCTTGAAGTTCTCCCGGCCGATTTTGTGTAACTACGCAGAACGAAGCCCTCGGTCATTTTTCGCAGTCAAAATCTAGAAAAAAAGTCTTTCCAGACTCAGTTCAGTTGCTGCATCCGATGGCGCAGCAGCCAGGCATGATTTCCTTGCAGTCAAACGCAAGCGCGACAATCGGAACACCAAAAAACGTAGGGAACCTGCGCTGCATGCGCTCTAACTCAGCCGGCCCGCCCGGCGCTTGGAAGGTATATGGCACTCCAAGATCACGTGGTACGGTTGGGCCAATGAACGCGCCGGCGGCGCGGGGAAAACGAATGCGGTTCTCTTAAATTTTTTCCAGTGACTATGTTTGACCAGTCTCGTTGGGTCTGACGGTGGCGACGGCTGTTTTGGCGAGTGTTGGCGGTGCGTCTGCTTTTTGCAACTTCTCTGGCGAAGTCAACGCAGGCTTGGCCCCGTGCCAAGTGTTTCTTCGTTACCTTCAACTGTGTTGTGCAGTGATCACTATCCTTTTGAGTGCGAACGAGATCTGTCGACGCAGCTCGTGCGGCGTGCGCTCCCGCTGCAACTTGTCAAATTCGCGACCACGTCCGGCGTCCTTGCGCCCGAGCTGTGCGTCTTGCGGATCATGCGACGTAGCTTGACTTGCTCGCTACAAATCAACGCAAGAACATCTTCTCAACGTAATGTGCGACTACGGTTGATCCCCGTTAATTATCGCAAGTGCATAAATATCGTGTATGGCTGTGACGTGTCCCGAATCTGAGAAAATATGCCTGGTTGCTTTGTGACTAGTTCCACGGCTGATGAACCACAGCTGAAGAAAGACATTTTTTTAAGCCACCTGCTGACGAGGTCCGGCTTCAACAGTGGCGACAGGCTATACCCACATCGCATAAGGAGCTGTCCAGCTCATGCGCCGTTTGCGACTGTGTTGACCCACTTATGGGGCAAAGGTTCGTGTACTCAATGGTTCGGTTGGTTCTCTTAGAAGGAGCCTCCGAGAACCCAATTGAGGACAAAGCCGTTGGTTTGAACACACACACAAAGACTTTTAATCAAACTAAAAGGAGGCATAAAGCAAATAGAAATAGAAAGCATGCCTAAAATAAACACTCAAGCAGACATTGCGGCACGGAACACACATAGGGCTTGCATGAGGTTAACGGGTGCGCGAGTCCGGGCTTGCCACGAAGGCGGGGATGCGTCACAGTCTCGACGCGGCGACGCGGCGACAAGCTGACGAAAGAAGTGGTGCCAGTCTCACCATAGGTCGAGGTGTAAGCTGACCGACCGGGCGACCGTAGCGCACCCGCTCTGGCTAGGCGAAGACAAGCAGGCGGCTTGGTGGCGTGAGTAGATGGCGTCGGCGTTCTGGCCGGGCAGTTGGCGTAGAACTCGGGCCCGAAGCCCGACTGTCCTCGTATCGCCCACGGGCGCAGAAGCTCGAACGCCGGCCTCGGGCAGCAGGCGGCACGACAGACGGGGGCGGCGTTCTGGCCGGGCAGCTGGCGTAGAACTCGGGCCCGTAGCCCGACTGTTGTCGTCCTGCCCACTGGCGCAGAAGCTCACCGGCGTTGACGAGCTCACGGCACGCTCGGGTAGACGGGCGACGCACAGGGACAGGCTGGCAGGAGGCCCCGGTCGGGTGAAGTCCTGGTGGGCTCGGGTCCGGCACCCGACGGCCCGTTTTCAACGCCCGCTCCGGTGGTTGACCTCCTCCTGCCGTCGCTTCCTGGGACGCTCCTGGCGTCTCCCCGGCGTCTCACTGCGTGCCCTCTTGCGTGTCCCCCCGTTCGGCCAGCGCACCACGCTTTTTCTTCTGGTCTGGCCGATTTGGCATTCTCGGATTGGCTGCCCGACGCCCCGTGGTCTTTTCTAATTGGTTGCTTTTCTTTTTGTTGTCTTTCATGCGCCGCGCATTCTCGTGCCGGACACTCTTCGGCGTCGTTGTTTTCCTTCAACCTCGGCGCGCGTGCACTCAGCGTCGTCTGCTCCTGACCGTCCCGATCACCGCACCATGTCGCGCACCACACATCACAGCGACCTCCACTTTCTCGAGGAAGATATTGTGAAGGACTTCATTCACAAAGTTCATTGTGACGTAGTCGTCATACCGCGTGACAAGTGGACTCTTAAGGAAGATGCTGTGCCGCGCATTTTTCCCAATTGCCCTAAATACTTGTAGAAGCCAGCGTGAAAACGCAAGGCTCCAGCCGTGCGTGCACCGCCTCGGCCTTAGCGTTAGAAAGGGCAAAAAAAGAGCGACAAAGAGGCTGCGACATCGAACTTCTGCGTTTCTAGGGAAAACAGTGGTGACATTGACAGCAATGTTGTGCAGGAGAACAACATACAGCTTTTCAATGAGTTATGTGGCATGGCAGCAGCAGGCCAACGGTTGCAGGGTTGGTTACTTGAGGTGGTTGGCATTACAATCGTGGTGTACAAGCTGGTAATGAGAGAAGATCTTCGAGCAATCGACAGGGCTGTGGTAGTGTCGAGAGATGGTGGTGGTGATAACTTTATTGCACACAGGGGAGTTACGGACTCCCAGGTCCTTGGGCCCCCGCACGGCCCCACAGCACTCAAACGTTCATGTCCCGGATGCTCATGACGCTGGCAGCCCGGCCAGTGGCGATACGTTGCTTGGCCGGGTCCTCGGAGCGCAGTAGGGTCTCCCAAGCCTCCCAAGTAGTAAGGTGCTCGAGGCCCCGCGGGGGAGGATCCGCCGGGCAGAGGAAAAGAATGTGATCGAGAGTGGCTTTTGGGTGGTGGCAGAGGGTACAGGAGGGGTCGGTGTGGACGTGGTGATAGCGCGAGCGTATATAAGGGGAGGGTAAGGTGCGTGTTTGGAGCCGCCTCCAAAGTGTCTGGTGATAATTGTCGAGGGAGGGATGGGGGGGGGGGGGTAGAGCCGACGCTCGGCTTTGCAGGCTTGCGTCAGTTCAGTGAATGAATGCATGCGCTCCCGTGAGAACCCTGGATCGGAGGCCGCCGGTGCCCGGTTGAGAAAACCTCGGGCTAAAGCGTTGGCAGCCTCGTTTCCAGGATTCCCAGAGTGGGCAGGCACCCATATGAGCTCCATGTGGCGGGGCGGGTGTGCAGCGAGAGAGTTCAGTATGCGAAATGCCGGGACGTGAACTCTGCCGCGAGCAAAATTTAGTATCGCAGTTTTAGAGCCCGATAATATATACCGGGCCTCCGTGCGCGTAATAGCTAGGGCAATGGCGGCCTCTTCAGCCTCCTCCGAAGTGGCAGTTGGGGATATGTGAAGGGTGGTAATCGGTTGTAGGGAGGGGTTCGTGATGGCAACAACCTTGCGCACCTCACCTGTGCATGCGGCATCCACCCACACTGCATCCGGTTCCGTGCCATAGTGTTTGTGGAGCGCCCGTGCGCGAGCTCTGCGGCGGGGTTCGTGGTAGGTGAGGTGCATGTTTTTAGGGAGACGTTTAATAAGAAGTTCGCGGTGAATGTGGTGGGGGACCTGGAGCTGTGTGGGATCCGTGGCTGGTATCCTGATACCGAGGGTGTGTAGGATGTGTTTGCCGGTGGTGGTTCTCGCGAGACGTATGTATTGTGTCTGTCTGTGGGCCTCATTAAGCTCACCTATCGTGTTATCTAGGCCTAGCTGGAGGAGTTTTTCGGTGGAGGTATTTAGGGTAGGTGTAGTGCTGTCTTAAGTTCGGATCACGGCATCCAGGGTGGAGATTTCTCTGCCCTGGAGTTTAAGGTAGGGGAGCGTGAAGAGAGAGCGGCTGAGGACGAAGGCATGAATGAGACAACATAAGTCATGCTCCTTCATACCCCGGTGGTGCGCAGAAACTCGGCCGGTTAGGTGTGATATCGACACCGCCATCCGCTTGAGTTTGTGGATGGTGAGAGTTTTTCCCGTCATTTTGGATGTGGAGGCCCAGTACCCGGAGAGTGTGTACCTCAGGGATGTAACGGTTTTCCAGTGTCACGGTTATAGGGGTGGTGGGGCAGTTTCGGGTTGTGGGGCGGAGTATGAGGAGCTCCGACTTCTCCGGAGAGCATGAGAGTCCCATACTCCGCGCATATGTTTGGGTGAGGGTAGCTGCCGACTGCAGAGTATTCTCTATGTCTCCATCACTACCATGGGTGGTCCATAGAGTGATATCATCAGCATAGAGTGTGTGCCGAAGGTGAGGGATGGTTTGTAGTTTGCGGGCAAGGGGAATGAGAGTGACATTGAAGAGAAAAGGGAAGAGGACAGATCTCTGAGGGGTGCCAATCCCACTAAGGGTGTATGGGCGGGATGTGTGGGGACCGAAGTGAATTTCGGCTGTGCGGTTAGTAAGGAATGCTTGAATATAGGTGTACATACGTTCACCTATGTTCAAGGGGGAGAGCACCGCCATTATCGCTCGATGGTCTAGGCGATCAAAGGCCTTGGAGAGATCCAAGGCGAGGACGGCTTTTGTGTGGCCCGGTATGAGGGGGTCGAAAATATCCTGTGTGAGCTGGAGCATGGCGTCCTGTGCCGACAGGTGGGGACGGAAGCCCACCATGCTGTGCGGGTAGAGGTCTTGCTCCGCCATGTGTTGGGTGAGTCGGGCGAGTGCGACATGCTCCAAAAGCTTGCCCAGGTATGAGGTTAGGGAGATGGGGCGAAGATTTGCAGGTGTAAGGGGTTTGTGGGGCTTGGGTATGAATAAGATTTTGGCGTGACGCCAGGATTGCGGAAGGGTGCCCTCCTGCCAGCATGTGTTGAAGTACTCTGTGAGCTGGGCAATCGACTGATCGTCCAAATTGCGGAGCATGTTATTGGAGATACCGTCAACTCCTGGACTGGAATTAGAGCGGAGAGTCAGGAGGGCCGCTCTGACTTCTGCTTCCGTAATATCCGCGTCGAGATTGGCATTCGGAGTGCCTGCATAGGGGGGCAGGGGTTTTGACGTACCGGGAGTTGTGTGTGTGTTCCTAAGTATGTCGATGAGTGCGTCGGGAGAAAGGTTTGTCTTAGACATGACCGCCTCGGTCAGTGCCAAGGGGCAACGTGTGCCATCCGTGGTGTATGCTTCTGATGCGGGCATTGAACTGAAATCATGTGATGACCTAAAGTTGCTACTTTTATGTCTTGAAAGGCTGAGTTTTTGTGAAGGTTGCCCTGCTGATAATTACCCCTGTGTCTTGTCATCAGCTGTGGCCATTAAAAATGGTGGAACATGGCATCGCAAATCATGCACAATTCTGTCTCTAACTGCAACATGCCACGAATGCCGGAGTTTGCACAAGCTCTTTTCACGGCGTCGCAACACAAGCAACATGTTGAAATATAGGAGCACTAAAGTGAAGTCCCTGCGTCGAAAGGCATTAAGAGCAACTATGCAGAGAGAAAAGATGAAGGAAGAAGTAACCACGATGAAAAAAAAACTTCAGAATGTTACAGAAGAGAGGGTGGAACGTGTACTTGACATTCGTCCAGATAAACAGCAGCTCGTTTTCATGACTGCTTTTCAGGCAAAAAAGGCAAAATCGAAAAATGGGAGGCGGTACAAAGAAGAGTGGTTAATGACATGCCTTCTGCTGCAGATTTCAAGCCCGAAAGCTTACAAACTGTTACCTGATATGCAGCTTCTGCAATTTCCTACAAGAACACGCCTTCGTCAGATTATTAGTGGCATTCCCTGCAGGTACGGTTTCAATGAGGCATCGCTAAAGAGTAACCGAGAGCACTTTCATGAGAAGAGCCGCCTCAGAAGCGGCGGTGTTCTATTGCTCGATGAGGTAAAGCTCAAGCAATCTGTTGTCTTCAGCAAAACTTCATACAAGATGGATGGCTTTGTTGATTATGGCGATGTGACAAATGCCACCACAGACCAGCTTGCTGACCAGGGACTGGTGTTGATGTTTGTTCCACTTTTTGGGAACTGGGTTCAACCCATAGCATGTTTTGCCACAAGACGTGCGACACCTGGACGGATCCTTGCACAGCTCCTGTTAAGTGCTGTGCTGCAGCTTCACAAGCATAATGCTTCTGTGCTTGTTGTCGTAAGTGATGGAGCAGGTAATAACCACTCAATGTGGACGAACCTAGGAATATGGGGAGACATGATATCGCCATGCAACAGCATTGAGCACCCTTGGGAGCCTTCACAAAAGATCTTCTTTATCTGTGACGTTCCACACAGTCAAATGCATCAGAAATCATTTGAAAAAGCACACCTATAGAATGGTAAGAAGAAATATGTGCACTTAGTTGCAATGGAGCTCAGAAAACTTTGGTTCTTTCAGGATGGAGATCATCAGATCAACTTTGCACATTATGTTGCGCTGTATGAATCCGAAAAAAGCAAACATACAAGAGTTGTGCCAAAACTGACTAGAGCACATGTTGCCCCGGACAACCTCCAGAAGATGAGCGTGCGACTTGCTACACAGGTACCGTGAAAGACAACGCTTAGTATTTTTGGTTATTTTTTAACTAATTTATAAATGCACTTTTTTGCAGCTATTCAGCCGTGGCGCAGCTATTGGCATCTGCATATACAGAGAAGCCGGCACTGTAGGCGCGATGGCTTCTGAGGGAGCAGAAGCATTCATCAAATTGCTAAATGACCTGTTTGATGCTTTGAACATAAAGCTACCTGAAAGAGGCATTAAAAGGCGCTCAAAGGAAATACAGGCAAGCCAAAGTACCTTTTCATGCATGTAGATGCTTATTTACTGCCATTTTACCTCATTCTTTCAGGTCATCAAACACTTCTTAGAAATGTTGAATGTCACAGAAAAGAACGCCGTGGAGAAAGGTCTCTAGCTCTTTGCGTCTCAACTGACCACGGAGTCCTTGCGTGTTACTTTGTTGTCAACGCTTGACATCATCGAGTTCTTACTGGATCAGGGTGCACACTATGTTTTGAAGGCAAAGTTGAACCAGGACCCTTTTGAGGTGATAATGTGTTCAGTGCTGATTTATGAGTGTTGAAGCGATGAAGTTGCTTGTGGCCTAACAAACCACGTGTCTTTTCCTGCGCCACTGCGCCATAGAAAAAAGAATCCCTTAAGTTTTACATATCGCATAGCCAACAAACCTCTTTTAGTCGTAAATACCTTTAAATACTTAGGAATTCACATAACCTCTGATCTTCGATGGAATGCACATATCTCGTATATAAAAAAAAAGCCCTAAGACAACTGCATTACTTGAGGAGAACACTAGCTCAATCTACTCAAGAAATACAGCTTTTAGCCTATAAAACCTATGTACGACCGCTATTAGAATATGCTGCGGCAGTATGAGATCCCTGGACTGAAAGTAACAAAGTGAAACTAGAAAATGTCCAACGCAAGGCAGTCAGGTTTATACTTAATTGTTACAGCTGGAATATAAGCCCAACAGCCCTGCTGAACACCGCAGGACTCGAACAGTTGGACATCCGACGTCACCGCGAACGGCTAAAATTATTTTACTTATATTATCATAATAAAATAAAACTAGAGGAAGGCATTCTAGCTGAGCCCCTTACCCACCACCCTACGCGTTCCTATCATTCCAAAAAAGTCGGCGCAATCTTGTGCAAACAAATGTTTTTAAATACTCATTTTTTCCCCACACCATTGTTCAATGGAATGATCTGCCTGGAAACGTGGTCAGTTCCGAAACGGTGAACTTGTTCTTACAAGCCCTGAATCAACAATAGGGCACACATGCAATTTGTTTTGAGTCGAGTGTTTTGTTTTTTGATTCAACTGTGTTTTGCACTCCAGCCGAGTCTCGTTGTTTGCTTCTTTTGTTGCAATTTACGTTTTCTTTGTTCCTGTTATCTCTGTACCCCACTCCTGCCTAAGGCTTGTAATACAGGCCGGCAGTATTTGCTAAATAAAAAATAAAAACTTCGCACTTGTCCTTTCCTTCGGAGGGGATGAATCGCACCCTACTGTGGCAAATTTCACTCAAATATTCCGCCTTCTGAGTTTGTCCACACCGATAAAAACTTCTTTGGGTGGAAGTGTGCAAGGTGTGCCGGGGAATGTGCTGGTCAGCGTACAGGACACACTGAGGAGCACGAGAGAGTTTTACCGCGCCAAACATGCTTCCTTGCGTGAACGCATAGAAGAAAAGCTACTGGAGATGACGTCAGAAACAGGCAGGAACCCTGGAGACCAGCACGACGATCACTCCTACTTGAATGGGGAAGTGGACGATGCTATTGTCTACTACTTGTGTGGATATGTTGTGCAAAAATTTGAAAAGCACACATCATGCCTTCTGTGCTTAGAAGACATAATCAGTCCAGTGCCCGTTGTTTGCCGCGATGCATATCTGACGGCTTATAGAAGTTTCAAGAAAGGCTGCATGAAACATCCTACAACTAAGTTGTTGAGTGTGATGAAACTTGTAAATGATGTAGTTTCTGTCACATTAGATGAGGCTGGTGCCTGCGAAAACATTTTCTGGAAGGTACTAGAACAGCTCGATAAGTGCAGCCTTGCTCGTTTGGGCTTTGCAGATCACATGCCAGCCATCACATGCAAGATATTGAACTTTGTCATTGTGACAAGGATGCACTTTTTCTCCAGAGATTTTAACCATTGGTTACAAAGCAAGGACAAGGTGGCTATAGCAAACAAAAAAGCGCGTATCTTGTAACTCTGGCTCTTGGAAAGTGGTTCCCAGTTGATTTTTATTGCATTGATTCAATAATTTTTTTTCAATTTGGCTTTTGTTCTCGTCATTTTTTTGGGGCTTCATGGCCTTTAGAACGGTGAGCGTTCACTAAAGTAGTTCACTATCTTGCATTTAATAAACGCGTATCCTAGCATGAAGTGTACTGGAACAGAAGGGTGGTTCTGAGCTTTAGGTTTCAGTATTTTTGGCGGCATCAGATACCTATTTTACGTGGCTAACCACCAACATGTGATTTTATGCAAAACTGAATTAAAAAGAACAGGAAACCGATGAATCCTCACAGCTCAACGGATAGGAGTGCCGCGTAGCAGTAGCTAGATTCAGGAATCTCAGTCGCACCTCTGGCGGGTGGCATCGCTCTAATGCCTCAAAGGATATTCTAGTAGGAAAGTGGAAATAACGTTTGCTCACTGCCTCGAAAATAACTCCCATTACACATTACTAACTGCGCAAATTGCGTTGAACGCAGCGCGCAGGCTCCGTAACGATGATGCGACCGAGCCTATGGTGTCACAAGCGCCATCTCGCGAGCGGGAACCGAAGGGGGCCACATTTGCCGCCGCATCCCGGCGGAGTTTGCAAACTGAAAGTGGTAATCTAGTAACGTTGGACATGATAGCAATGCACGTCGATGTCGATCAGACGTGGGACGCGGTCCTGCCGTATGTAACCTTCGCTTACAACACGGCTGTGGAAGAAACAACACAGAGCACGCCGTTCAAGTTGGTTTACCGCAGGAACCCGACAAGATTAAAATGTCATCTCCATCAGGCCACCCTCTGTGTCACGTTAACGCGACACAGAGGGTGGCCTGATGGAGATGACCTTTTAATCTTGCAATTACAAAAAAAATTTTTTGGCCATGCATGGTCGTTTTTCATCGTCGATATCACACTGCACGTGTCTCGTTGCTGTCTCATCTTACTAAAAATCAGTACATACGCGCATGCGTACGGTGGTGTCTGTTCCCTAAATATATGTGTACCACTTCGTGGAATAAAACAATTGTTGGAAGTTAGCGCTGTGTCCGCGTCTTGCCACTGTCCTTCGTCCCTTTTCGTGCGCTAAAAACCTCAGTTATGAACCAACACGCCCTAACCTACGCTCTTTCAAGACACATATATCAATAGCGTAGATTACACATACATAGCATAGATTACAAGCATACGTGCATTGAATACAAGAATCATATTACAACTTCCTAAGTATTGAAGGCCCCTCGCCTTCGCTAGGGGTGCGCGAGCCGCGAACAGCACGACAAAGGGGCAGTGGCGCAAAGAACAGAAATCGCTTAAATTTGCGATTAATGAAGCACTCAAACAATTACCGCAGTCTCGAGGCCAATAGCAGAAAAGGACAAGGCAAGGAAGCAAGCAGCAGACCAGCCAGGCAACAAATTGTACCAGCCAAAGGGAGCGACGAAAGTACGGCCGTTACAAACCATCAACCAACACAATCTTTCCGTCGGTAACAGAATGCATAAAGCGCAGAAAACAGCAAGCACCAAACCAGGCTCGCAGACACGGTCCCAAAAGCGAACAACAAGAGCACTCTCTCACACGGACACAATGAAAAAACCTTCCCCCCCTCCCCGCTCTGCAGCACGCTCGACAAACAACCTAGATGGGCCACGCCCCACCAGCGCTTCCCCAGGCCCGCACCCCAAAAAGCCCCCCCGAGTGCCGTCTCCACTGCCTTCTTATCGGGCAGCCGCCTTCCCGGCAGTCCCTGCGCGAGTTCTTCCGATAACGCGATCGGTGCGCATGCTCCATGCGACGAGTGCTTTTGTGGCGCGCGTTTTAAAGGCTTCCCCCATGTGCGCTGCAGAGGAGGGCTCAAGGGCCCGACACTCCCCCCTCCCCGTACAAGACCGGACACCCCCCTGGTGTCCAACAACACTACGTATGTCCAACACTATGTAACAACACTATGTCACAACACTACGTTACAACACTACGTTACAACACCATGTCACAACACCATGTCACAAGACCATGTCCAACGCTATGTCCAACGCTATGTTACAACACTATGTCCAACGCTATGTCCAACGCTATGTCCAACGCTATGTCCAACAGCACCATGAATCGTCCAAGTCTAGTACATCACGGGTGTCGCTCACGGGTAGCGCTCGTCCTGTAGTCCTCTCTGTTTGTGTCCCTATTATTTGCGCTAGTATTTTGATTAATGATGAGACACCAACTAGTCCAGCTTTCTGCCTTGATTGCCTTGGTCGCGAGGCAAAAGGTTCGGGGCAGTTGGCACGCGATGGTCTAGCATTGTGTCTGGCGTCGTTCGGAGCTCCGTGTGGCTGCTCCAATTGGCATGCGCTCAAGGCGTGCGCTCTTTCAAAGACAATGCACTTTTCACCCAACCGACGCCAGCGCACATCGGTCGTTTCGGTGAGAGGCCGACGACGAAGGTGATGTTTCGCCGTGGTAGCCAGGCTGGTCACGCCCGTTGGAATGGTAGCGTGGCAGTCTGCGTAAGGGGAGGATATCCTAGGACAGCATATGTAGAACATCCCGATTAACAGATAATGGATGTAGCCACGTTAACTTCTGAACTCGAATAGTGACTGAAGCACGGTTAGCTGTCTGATAGACGCTCGTAGTTCGCTTTGAGGTCATGGAAGTTTACGGGCCCTATTACTCTCCCTTTGTGTTTTTCCCGCAGACGCTACACCAAGCTAGAAATGCGTTTCGCGATCATGTAAGCGCCATCCCATCTAGGCGCGAGGCAAGCAGCAAACCTTTTGCAGCATCGCTGAGTGGGTGCGTACGGTGGAGCACTTCGTCGCCGATCGCGAACTCCAGGGGCCGCCTGCCTTTGTTGTAGTGTTCCCATGTTCCAGGTGGGCAAGGTCCAAGCTTTCCCTGGCCTCATTCTGAGTGTGGGCCAGGCGGCTGCAAAGATTTTGTGACCACGTAGAGTAATTACAAGTTGGTAACTCAGAGCCGTTGGTGAATGCATGCTCAACAGGAAAACGGAGCTCGCAACCGAGAAGGATAGCCGCTGGCGTAAACCCTGTCGACCGGTTTACCGTGGTCCTTGTGGGCAAAGCCATCTCCTGGATACGAGCGTCCCAGTCCTTGTGCCGCTTGGTGAAAGCCACCAGCATTGTCTCAGGTTTCTGTTGACACGCTCTGTGATGTTGGCTTGAGGGTGATAGGGTGTCGTCCTTTTGTGCTACACGCCAAGAGCTTTGCAAGTGTCAACGAATATCCTGCCTGTGAAATATGTGGCGTTGTCGGTGATAAGAAACGTCGGAAACCGAAACGGGTGAATGCTTCCAACAGCCTATCTCTGATTATCTTAGAATCCAGCCGGCGTAGCGGGTACAGTTCTACCCATTTGGAGAAGTGGTCAGTGACCACTAACAAGTACCCATTCCCTTTAGCTGACCCGGGGTATGAGCCCATAACATCACATGGCACAATTTTCCATGGGTATCGGCTCTCAACTGGTTGCATGAGCTTCCCTCCCCTCGGTTTCATGGTCTGGCAGGTAGGACATGTGTGAACGTATCTGGAGACATGCTTTCTCATGTGCGGCCATGTCGTGACGCGACACAACTTCTAAAAGGTTTTCTTGCCACCGCTATGACCGGCCATGTCATGAAAATACTATAGAAAAGGCCTGCGCGGCTTCCTAGGCACAACGACACGGAATGGGGGCTCACCGCAATCCATATCAGCCGAAGCTATATACCGCAAGATCAGGCCATCGTGCGCTTGCATGTAGCAGTAGTAGTTGCCGCTACCGGCAGGGTTGGCGCCGTCCAGTGCCTTGCGTATCAAGTTGCACTGGTCGTCGCTTAGCTGGGCGTCAAGTAGCTGCTGGCGGAAGATCAGTGTTCCTCAGGGGTTCTCAGGTACTGCCACAGCCAGGACTTCGGGTGCCGGCTCGCCATGCCCGGAGAGTGGTGCTCGGGACAGAGCGTCATCTACCTTGTTGAAGGTGCCTTTCCTGTATTCTACTCTGTAATTATACTTCTGAAGAGCGAGGGCCCAATGGGCTAAAAGGCCGGCTGGGTTTTGAAGCTTTGACAGCCACGTCAGCGCATGGTGGTCAGTCTGAATAGTAAACTCAGCCCCATCCAGATACATGTCAAATTTCTTTAGTGCAAATACAATTGCTAGGCACTCTTTCGATGTTGCGGTGTAGATCCGCTCTGCTCCTGTACGAGTGTGACTCGCAAAATCCAGAGGGTGAAGCTTTCCTCGGTGCTTCTGAAGCAATACTGCGCCGATGCCGTACTTACTTGCATCAGTCTGCACGGTGAATTGCAGTTTGAGGTCGGGAAGCCGCAGACGTGCGGTATCGTTGATAGCCGATGACAGAGCCCGAAGCGATCCCTGCTCCACGTCAGTCCAGTACCAACGGGCCCCATTTACGTAGATGCTGGTGGAGGGGCCTTGCCTGGTCAGCCCAGTTGGGGATAGAGTGGCGGTAGAAGCCCACCATGCCCAAATACTGCTGCAGGCTCTTGACGTCCGATCGTGGTGAAAGCTGCAGTATGGCCTGGAGTTTCTACTCGTCAGGCCACAATGTGCCTTGCTCGGCAATGAAACCTAGGAGGCTGATTCTGGTCGAAACCAATTGAACCTTCCGGGAGTTAATGGTGATGCCTGTGCCTAGCATTCGTTCTAAAACGGTGGTTAGGTGAAGGAGATGCTCCTCTATTTCCAGAACACTACCACTTCATCCATGTAAGCCATCGCATAATTGAATTTGGCGTCCTGAAGCACAATATCTATTACACGCTGAAAGGTCGCAGGTGAATCGGACAAACCGAATGGCAATCGGGCAAATTCTAAGAGTCCCCGATGGTAGGTGAATGCGGTCGCTGCAGTATTGCAGGGGGCGATCGGAATTTGCAGGAAGCCCCTGCTGCAGTCTAAAGTAGTAAAGAACTTTGCGGACCCAAAAGAATGCATCAATGAATCGATTGATGGAAAGGGGTACGAGTCTCAAACTGTGACAGCGTTCAACTGACAGTAGTCGATACATAACCGCGCGGAGCCATCTTGCTTAGGTGCTAGTACAACTGGGAACGCCCAGCGGTTTTTAGACGGTCTTACTGCTCCGGTAGCGATCATTTCATCTTGGGCCCTATCAAGAAGTACTCGGTTGTGGATGCTCAGGGGCCGCGGGTTGAAACGGATCGGGCGGGCGCATCCGTTGTCGATCCTATGAGTCACAACAATAACGCTGCCAGGAACTTCCGTGAACATTTCGGGAAATGGTTTAAGCACTGTCTCGATTTTGGTCTTCTCCGCCGGAGCTCCTCGGAAAGACTTCAGAACAGTCAGAATACTACTACCAGTCTCGGAGACCACATAGATATTGGTGGTAAACAGATTTGACTGTGGCTCTCCTGGCTTAGCCATGAGCATGAGTGGATGTGCATGCATGCCGTACTGGTAGGTGCCTTTAGAGAGATCGACCACTATTCGTGCTTCGGCTATGAAGTTACGGCCCAAAATCACAGGGCGGAAAAGTCGTAGAAAGTGTTAGAAGCGTTGCCGGAATTTTTTATTATTGGTGGTTACCGTTAACCGGGCTGCCGACGTAGCATACGCAGCGTGAGCGGACACCATGCGAAGGGTCGTGTTTACACTTCGTAACTGTAGACGTTTCGTTTCGCAGGGTTTTGACAAAATCGCCGAAAACGGAAACAGCCGAGCCGGTGTCTAAAAGAGCAGGTACTTCTATTCCGGCCATTGTGACCACCACCAATGATGTTTTCTCAAGGTGGGCGTCAAGAACACTGAACGTGGACGGTAAAGCCCTCACTATTTGTCCGAGTACCTGGGCCTTCGAGCTGGGGGGGGGGGGGGGGGGTGACACCTTACCGATACAGCTACTACCGTTGATGCCAGTGGCGATTCCGAGTGTGAGGAGCCGTTTCATTCCACCTCTCCGCTGCCGATGTCCGCGGCTCAGCGCCGTGGCAGCAGGATGGTGACACGACCAAAACACCCGGCGTTTCATAGTCTTCGAAACGCTTGCCCCCGCTCGGTGCCTGACGGCCACTGCAAGAGGCGTCGATGTGGCGAGTGCCACGGCGTGAGTGTCGCCTGCCGCCGGAGAGGCCATTCTGGAGCCTGTATGTTGCAAGCTGACCTCGGGGCGTGGTATGTCGTTGGCCGGCGATTGGTAGCTGCTCACCATCGCCGGTCCTCGTCGTTTCCCTGCTGGCGGGAGACAAGGGGGCTTGTAGTGGCCTCGTCCTACACACCGGAAGCAGACTGGAATGCTCCTGCGCGTATATTCTGCGCCTGATTGGGTGGCAGCCGCTACAGGCCTGCTGCGGCCCTGAGTGACACCCAGCGTTGTTGCAGGTTCCCGGACCGGAGGCCGGAAAGGTACCTGGGTGGCGAAGATGCGGTGAATGAATGGATCCAGCGCCCTTGGAAGCGGTACCATATTCGCCGGGCTTGCAATTAGAGAACCGCGCCACACGCAAGACGGCTCGAGGGTGGTTTGAGGCGGGGGTGGAGGGTGGTAAGTGAGCTCTGCCAACATCACCGCCTGAATATCGGGCGCCGCTTTATCGAGATCTTCAAGCGAAGAGAAGGTAAACGTACGGCTCCTTAGATAAGCGTGGAAGCGTGGGTGAGATTGCCGGATGCCCGGGTGACTCTTTCAGTTTCGGGTGCTGAAGGGTCTGCGGGCTCGTAAAGCTCCTGAGCTTTACTCTTCCATGTATTTTTGGAGGCTTTCCCCCTCCGCCTGACAACGGGCGCGAAGCTCGTCTTTCATGCGGACTACGTAGTCGGGTGGGGGGGGGAGGAATTCAGTTCGCAGTAGCTGCTCAAAGTGCGTCTAACTTTGGAATTACTGGTGACGACGCCAGCGGGCGTCAGAACCAGTCAGGGTGACGGCGAAAACGCGCTGAAGAAGAATGTCATCCGTAATGGCTTCCACATTGCGGTAATCTTGCATTTCCTGAAGGAAGTCCTCCACTGATTTCCTATCTGTATGGCCTTCATGTGTAGGCACCGCGAGCTGCAAACGGAAACCGGCTGCTGGCGTTATGTTTGTCTGATGCTTGAGCAGCGCCGTCAGCTGGGCAGTAATGCTGGACATATCTTGTACGGGCGCGTCCCGGTCCTTTTTATCAGGCATCGTACTGAGTGGTTTCGCGAGTCCGATTTTCAACCGCCCTCTTCTTGACTTTACCCAAACGTAGGTGCATTAAAATGCCGGCGGTGCATATTTGGCGTTGAAATTTGACGGGCAAAGCGGTCCGACGGAATGGTCAAGTAGTGTCAAGCGGCTCCGCGGAGGAAGCATGGCGCGGAATAGCGGGGCGCAAGGAGAGCGAGAAGTGGAATAAAAACGTTGAGTGAGCTTACGCGGGTCAGAGCGGTCGGGTACAGATGCGCGAGCTGTGGGACCCGATGTCGGAGCAAAACAAGTAGGCCTAGAGGGATTGCCAGCTGCCTCGAGATGGGGGTGGTTCCCTTGTTCCCGTGCTCGTGGTCCCTGCGGTGCGGAAGCGTACTCCAGAACAATCAGAAAAAAATGAGAAAGAAGAAAACCGCGTTGTGCGCCGGATGAAGGCCCCTCGCCTTCGCTCACGGCGTCCGCGAGCCACGACCTGCACGACAAAGGACCAGTAGCGCAAAAAACAGAAACCGCTTTAATTTGCGATATAATGAAGCACTCAAACAATTACCACAGTCTCGCGGCCAATAGCAGAAAAGAACAGGCAAGGAAGCAAGCAGCAGAACAGCGACGCAACAAAATGTACAGGCGCCCAAATCTTTAACTGGCGTGCGTGAGCGGCGACTTTTCCGTACCTCAGCGCCGTATGACGGAGCGAGGCTGGAAACAGCCTAGCAGACGATGGGCCCAGCTGAGCGCGCTTTGTCCGCATGCGCTTAGCCTCTGACTGTTTCGAGCCTCGCTCCGTCAGACGGTGCTGACGCACGGAAAAGTCGCCGCTCACGCACGCCAGTAAAAGATTTGGGCGCCTGTACAAGCCAAAGCGAGCGAGAAAGAACGCCATTACAAACCATCAACCAACACAATCTTTCGGTCGATAACGGAATGCATAAAGCGCAGAAAGCAGCAAGCACCGAACCAGGCGTGCAAACACAGTCCCAAAAGCGAACAACAAGAGCACTCTCTCACATGGACACAATGCAAAAACGCTTCCCCAATCCCCCGCTCTGCAACACGCTCGAAAAAAGAAAAAAGCTAGACAGGCCACGTCCCATCAGGGCCTCCCCAGGCCCACGCCCCCAAAAAGGCCCCGAGTGCCGTCTCCGCTGCCTTCTTATCGGGCAGCCGCCTTCCCGGCTGTCCCCGTGGGAGTTCTTAGGATAACGCGTTTGGTGCGCATGCTCCATGCGACGAGTGATATTGTGGCGCGCGTTTCAAAGGCTTCGGCCGTGCGCGCTGCAGAGGAGGGCACAAGGGCCCACAGTAGAAACAGTTTAGGTCCAACAGAGTAATGTGAACACGAAAACAGTTTTGTATATATGCAAGCACAATATTAAACCGACTTAAAATAATACATAAAACACACAAGAAACCAATTAGCACAATGTCAATCAGAAAAGGAAAGCAAATATTTTTTTCATAGCACTTCTAATGCAGTTTAATGATCTGAAGTTTTGCGCAACAGTGATCGTGCTAGGATGTGCATTTACGAAGTATGGGACTAGGTATGCTAGTTATTTTCTACTGTAGTTTGTCTCGCAAAATGGAACTCTAGTATACTCATGCCTGAAATTGTATTGGGTGTACTGAAGACGTAGTTTTGATAAAAATGAGTGAAATTTTCTCGAGTTCGCCTGCTATGTATATAGCGTATATGTATACGTATATGTTTGTATATGGAATCCCCTTGCTGTGCGATAGGTTGCTAATAAAAACAGTGAATCAACCAGATTTTTCTGCCTACTTATGTTTTGACGAAACAATATAGCCGTGCGGTATGGCATGCTTGCTCGCCCATCTTCAACAGGAAAAATATTCTCACACAGATGCATTGCAGATATATTGTGAGCAAGAAAATAATATTTGAAGCCTAAAGGTGTTTAAAACAGAATCTGAAAGAGGAAAAGGTCCTGACAAAATTAGTGCAAGCTGTGTTGCTTTCCGTTGGCACCTGCAGATGAAGTCGTGCGCTCATCGAGCGCATAGCCGACGACAAGTCGGATGGCGTTTACCCATCGCAGATCAACAAATCCTTTGCCATGGAAGCGGGTTTCATTTTCAATTTTGAAGCAGCAGGGTAGAAACTGGCATTCGCGACGCATTTCTCGTTTACTTGGGTGGTATTAGCCCAGAGGACGATCTACAGAGGCGCTGCGAGCGCCGCTTGCGTGGCGTCAGGGCACGGACTCGCGCCTGTCGTCTGCTGCAGTTCGGGTGGTGTCCGGGAGCCTTCCTCAACGTTTACGTTTGTTCGTCCAAGTTCTCTATGCTTGCATACTGGTGACGGTGGTCCCAAATATATTTTACGACGTCTTCGTTCTCGAAAATTAATTTAAAGAGCTTATTTCCTTGACGACAATATATTTCTAAGAGGTAATGCTATAGTGCCAGCCGAACAAGCTCAGACCAGCCCACTGCGAGTTTTTCATACGAGGATCTACACTTTGTAGTGGTAGCTCACGTGAATAATAAAAGCACAGACGCAAAAAAACTCACATAAGAATCCAGTTAGGATATCATACCTGCCGTAATGCAACAAGCATTGGCAACAACCGTAAGGCAACAAGCGTTGGCTCACAAACGTTGGCTATATACGACTTCCACAGCATTTACCTTGATTTTTATTCGCTATAACTTCGTTGCTCACGACGAGTAAATCGTGGTATAATATCGAATTTTCGCATTTCTTCACAGTAACGCTCGGCAGTAAAACGAGAACTTAACACTTCAGTTTTGGTTCTAGCAGCACCACTTGCGTCTTTAACTGTTTCTGTAAATTAGGGTGTTCTTCAGCGTTTATTTTAGGCAGCGGTAATTTGAAGTAAAGCTAATTGAGGCTTACAGCTGTTTGCAGCATACGGAAAGGAATGTACCAATATTTATTCCGTTTTTCGAACTACACGTTCTACTCACTTGAGCAATTTACTGCTGATCTCTATTTGAGCAACAAACTTGACGAATCTGTTTGGTGAACAGAAACAGGATGCTCGACCCAAATAGTGGAGCGAAATATGCCTTTTTGATCGTATGAATGCAGCCAGAAAGAAGCCTAAGCCTCATTTATTAGTAGTATGGGACATATTGAAGATGCCATTATTCCGCCGTGGAAGTCAACAATCAATAAATTCGCGTGAGGCTTGTGGTGTCTTGCTTATAAGGCGGGTATGCGAGGTTTTCTTTTACGTACTGACGAAGCGAACAGTTCTCAGTTTGTATAATTAAACAACGCGGTATCGAGGCGTGGTGAGGCAGAAAATGTTTGAATTTTCATTATCAAGGCAGCTTCAGCTGCACTGTAGAGCCTCAAGTATAATTTAAGCATTGCAATTGGCACTGTAAGAAACTGCATCACAGTTTCAATCCGAAGTTGAAGTGAACGGATCGGTTTCCAGAACAATGCGTGCCTCGCTAGAACGACAGTCGGTTAGTTCCGTAACTTCCGTTGCGTGAGGGATATGCCATATTGTGGATAAAGGCTACTGAGGACTTCTGCGTCGATTATCGTCGACTGAACAAGGTCACGAAGAAGGACGTATACCCCCTTCCACGGATAGACGATGCATTGGATCGGCTCTGCAACGCTAAATACTTCTCGTCGATGGGTCTCAAGTCTGGCCACTGGCAAATAGAAGTCGACGAGAGAGATCGCGAAAAGACCGCCTTCATCACGCCAGACGGCCTCTACGAATTCAAGGCCATGCCATTCGGACTGTGCTCAGCGCCTGCAACGTTTCAGCGCGTCATGGACACAGTGTTAGCAGGATTAAAGTGGCAGACGTGTCTTGTTTACTTGAATGACGTCGTTGTCTTGGACGATTTTTTCGACGATCAGCTTAGGCGGCTTGCGACAGTATTAGAGGCCATCAAATCATCAGGGCTCACTCTGAAGCAGGAAAAGCGCCGCTTCGCTTACGATGAGCTTCTGTTCTTAGGCCACGTTATCAGCAAATCTGGAGTACGCCCCGACCGGCAGAAGACAGCTGCCATCGCAGAGTTCCCGCAGCCAATCGACAAGAAGGCAGTGCGCAGATTCCTTGGCATGCGCACCTACTATAGGCGCTTTGTCAAGGACTTTTCACGCATCGCGGAGCCGCTAACCCATCTAACCAAATACACGACGATCCAACCGCTGGGCACCTCGGATAGAACGTGGACGTCGCTACCTTTCTCCAGCATGCCGAAGAAGCCCGACAGCTCGCCCGCCTACGGATCAAGAACCAGCACCGTACCGACAGCCGACACTACAACCTCCGACGACGCTACGTCGAGTACCAGCCCGGTGACCGTGTTTGGGTTCGGACCCCGATACGCCGACGAGGACTCAGTGAGAAACTATTACGACGCTATTTCGGACCCTACAAGGTCATCCGACGTATTGGCGCACTAGACTATGAGGTCTTGCCAGACAGCATTCCGCATTCAAAGCGGCGCCGCGCACGATCTGAAATGGTCCACGTAGTGAGTCTTAAGCGCTTTTACGCACGCTGACGAACTTCCTTAGTTTGTTGTTTCTTTGCCACGGGTGTGTTGTTTATTACTTTCGTTTGTTCGCAGCATCGGGTCGATGCTTTTTAAGAGGGAGGTATTGACACGTGTACATGTTTGTCTATATCGGGCGACACTTCTCACCGCCTAACAAATGCTATCACCCAAAGCAAGACGCGCCTGCATGTATCGGACGTTTCTGGAATGTTATCGATCTTTCATCCAAGAAGAAGGACTGTGCTCGGACTACCTGTGACCAAACGTTGTGTAATCTGATCGCATGTGTACGCGACGCGAATGATGTAGAACCTTGTGGAAGACACGCGGGTCCCTGCGATTGCTCTGGAACATTCGATGACTGATGTATAAAAGCCGATGTGTTTGAGCCGCTGAACTGATTGTCGACGATCACCGACCGTGTTCGCCTTTATCGTTGTGCTATTAGTGCAGCCTGTTTTCGTGGGCACAGGTTCGCCCAATAAAAGTTAGTTTTGTCTTTCACAGTATTGCTACTGTGTTCTTCAACGTCACCACCAGTGCCCTATAAAAGCGATTCGCATTCGCATTTCGTAGAGTGCAAAACAAAATTGCGACAAGTAGCCTTGCTTTATGAGCTGTTATACCTCAGAACCTACTACTAAACTAGGGACTATTCTGTCCAATGTATTACATCCTTAGGAAAATGAAATGTGTTAAACTACGCTACGTACACAAGGAACAAACTTTAACCATTGTGTAGTTGTAAACAGTGTTTGTGCAGGGATAGGCAAATGACTATTTTTTTTTACTTATTTGCGAATACCGCAGGCCCTATTCGGGCCTAAGCAGGATTGGTTACATGAATGGTATTAAACAAAAATAGAAAATAGAAAAATAGAAAAAGACCGAGAAATGTAAAGCGAAATTACAGAGACATCAGCTTGTTGTTGTAGTTCGGAACTCAAAAACAAAGCAGTAATTTACCATGCACAGACCAGTTCGCTGCAATAAGATTTCTACCTAATTTTAATGCAACAGACGCTCGATAATAATTTAATTTTTTTCCTTGACTGCAGTACAAAATTAATCAAAAGAAAAATTATTCACAAGGTAAAAGCGCGATTGTGTCATATTAGCGTTAACTAATTCTTTTGCTAATGTATTCCATAATTAAATAGCATGAGGAAACAGGGAATGTTGATGCATGTTTAAATAAGTAAATGGTTGCCTAACTGTTTTGTAGTGAGTGTGGAGAAAGCGCATGGACGGCTCCATTATGTGACGTTCACGGAGTATTTTAACGTTACCATGGTGATGAATAAATTTTAATCTGGACACCATTCTACGATGATCAAGTGTTTTCATCCTTGCCATATCGCGAATGGCAGATGCTCTCCAGAAACACGAAAAGGTAGAATAAAAAAACCTCATGGCTAAGTTCTGCATGCATTCCAATTTTGTAATTAAATATATTAGATGTGGACTCCAGATTATGTCCGAATATTGTAATTTTGACCTCGTGAGAGCATGGTATGCTGTTAACTTTACAGTGAGTGACACATGACGTAGTGTCCGCTTTAAAAATGCCAGCTTTTTCAGCGCATTACTATAAGGGTCACGTAAATGCGCTTCCCAACTAAATTTACTCGTGAATGTTACACCCAAATACTTCATTTGCCGAGATTTTTCAACATAAGCTGTTCTAAAGCTTACAGCAAGTTCTAAAGGCTCTGTCGCGTTGTGTTATGCTCGCGATTTTTGTAGTATTGAGCTTGAAGCTCCATTCGAGCCACCATGCGCTGACTGAATGCAATGCTTCATTTAGTGTGGCAAGAGCAATGTGGGTGCAGCACTGGTGTAGAGGTAGAACATCCCCCTCGCTTGCAAGAGGACCGTGGTTCGAATCCCGGTACCGCGCAATTTTCCACCGGATTAAAAACAATCCGCGTGTTGATAAAATTGCATAAAAACGCCTGGAGTGTGGCCTAATCCCGGTGACCAGAACCGGTAACATACTCCCTCACCAGAGCAGGACTGGCCACCCTGGTGCAGTACTTGGCCACATCCTCCCATATGAACACAACAATCAAACCCCGGCCCTGAGTCCCCAGCAGCTGCGAAGCAACTCACCACGGCGGCGGTCATACATGCGACGCAGCAGAGGGTGATAAGAATCCCTGGTTCCGGGCAGGCCGCCAATGGAATCGGAACCAGGGAACGTTTCATGCTATAACGTTATCTAGTGAGGCGTGTTTGGCAAGTGCTATTGAATGAATTAAAGGGCAGCAAATAGGATATCATAGGGCTCAGGAAAGATAGGAGAACGAAAGAAGCATATGAAGTGTTAAAAGGGGGTACGTCCTGTGCTACCGGGGCTTAATGGAGAGACGAGAACAAGGAGTCGGATTCCTGATTAATGAGGAACATACAGGTATTATATAGCATTAACGAGAGAGTGGCAGGTCTTGTTGTGAAAATTAATAAGAGGTACAAAATCAAGGTCATACAGGTCTACGCCCCTACATCCAGGCATGATGACCAGAAAGTCGAAAGCTTCTATGAAGACGTGGAATCGGCGATGGGTAAAGTCAAAACAAAATGCACTATACTGATGGGCGACTTCAATGCAAGCGTAGGCAAGAAGCAGGCTGGAGACAAGTCAGTGGGGCAATATGGCATAGGTTCTAGGAATTGCAGGGGCGAGGTGTTAGTAGAATTTGCACAACAGAATAATATACGGATAATGAATACCTTTTTCCGCAAGCGGGATAGCCGAAAGTGGACGTGGAGAAGCCCAAATGGTGAGACTAGAAATGGAATAGACTTTATACTCTGCGCTGACCGTAGCATCATACAAGATGTGGACGTGCTCGGCGAGGAGCGCTGCAGTGACCATAGGGTACAGTTCCGTCCTTTTTCTTCCCCAGGACTACAGGAGATGCCCACGAGCTTTTCGACGGTTGGATGATGTCATCGCGCAGCATTTCGTCTACTTGTTGCCTAATAGCTTCACGTTCTCGCGTCGAAACCCGGTAAGGGTTCTGGGGGAATGGTCGAGCGCACGCTTCGGTTATTAGGCGAGGCTTTGCAACTGGTGTTTGTCGAAGCCTCGATGACGTCGAAAAGCAGTCTTTGTTTCGTCGGAGAAGACTTCTGATCTGTTGCTGCTTACTCATAGGAAGACTTGGATTCACGTCGAAGCCTGGTTCGGGGACTATGCTCATCGGGGGAGATGCGGCAGAATCCGAGAGGACAAAGGCATTGCTAGATACCACAATTTCTTCGATGTACGCGATTGTCGTGCCCTGGTCGTTGTGCTTGCACTCTTGGCTGAAGTTGGTTAGCATAATTTCCGCTTTCCCCCCGGGGAGTGGAGCGATCCCTCTTGAGACGCCAATTTCACGGTCAAGCAGTAGATGTTGGTCGCCCTCGATGACGCCTTTTACGTCAGCGGGTGTTTCGCTGCCGACGGAAATAATAAGGCTGGAGCGCGGGGGCATGCTCACTTCATCTTCGAGCGCACTCATGGCGTGGTGACAACGAGAGCTCTCCGGCGGTATCGCTTGATCTTCTGACAGCGTTATCGATTCTGACTTCAGGTCTATGATTGCACTGCGTTGGTTCAGGAAGTCCATGCCGAGAATCACGTCTCGTGAGCACTGTCCAAGGATAACGAAGTGGCAGGGTAAGTCCCGTCATGAACGGTAATTCTTGCCGTGCAGATTCCCGTAGGCCTAAATAGGTGTCCTCCAGCGGTTCGAATTTGGGGGCCTTCCCATACAGTCTTAACTTTCTTTAACAGGGCGGCGATGTGTCCACTCATGACGGAGTAATCGACCCCTGTATCGACTAAGGCAGTGACGGCGTGGCCGTCAAGAAGCACGTCGAGGTCGGTGGTTCTTTGTCCTGCATTACAGTTCGATCTTGGCGTCGGATCACGGCTGCGTCGCGTTGACCTGTGGGTGGTATGTAACGTCGTCAGGTCGTCTTTCGTCGTCGTGTTCTTTGTTTCCAGACTTCGTCGGAAGAGCGGCGTGTCGTTATGTTGTCGAGGTAGTTTCTTCGGCGTCTTCGTCGGCGGCGGAGGATCTCCGTCTGTTCGACGAACAGCAACCGCACCTCCATTGGTTGCTGCTTTTAGTTTTCCGGATATGGGCGCGCAGAGCGGCCCCGGGCTGGGCCGGTGTATGGTCGGCGCTGCGGCGACAGGTAGCGGCCTGGTGACGGCGAACAGGACGGTTCTCGAGGGTTCCACTGAGTGGCGGCGAAGTAGTTGGCGATATCACGCAGTCGTTCGCCAATCTGTGGTCGCGGGGCGTTAAAGGCGAACCCTCGGAGTCCCATCTCCCGGTATGGGCATCGGCGGTAGACGTGCCCGGGTTCTCCGTAGCGATAGCAAAGCGGACGGTGGTCAGGGGCTCGCCAAACGTCAGTCTTCCTTGGAACGCCGCATGAGGTGACGGGTTGGCGTGCTGGCGGCGGGGCTGGTGGTGGATGACGGAACTGTGTGATCACTGGGCCTTGCCGTGGCCCCGGAGGGGGAACGTGACCGCGGGCTACAGCGGCGTATGTCATCGCTTGCAGCTGAGGCAGCGGCGATTCGGGGGCAACTCCGAGTTGTTGTTGGAGCTCCTCACGTACGGCGTCGGCAATCGAAGCCATTTGAGGCTGCAATGACAGGAACAGCTTCTGTAGCTCCTCCCGCACGACCGCTCGGATAGTCTCACGCACGTCGTCGGTGGCCAGTGACTGAACTCCGGCGAAGCTTGTCGAGTTCGTGCGGCGGTTGAGTTGCCGGTTCCGCATTTCCAGTGTCTTCTGGGTCCTAGTGGCCTCGCGAAGAAACTCGTCGACATTCTTCTGTAGGCTTCATACCATTCCGGCGAAAAGTTCCTCCTTTACACCACGCATCAGTAGGCGGACTTTCTTCTCCTCGGACATATCCGTGTCGGCATCGCGGAATAGACGGCTCATTTCTTCCGTAAATATGGCAACGTTCTCTTTAGGTAGCTGCACTCGGGCGTTAAGCATAGCTTCGGCCCTTTCCTTAGGCACGACCCTCGTAAAGGTGCGCAGGAAGCCGCTACGGAACAGGTGCCATGTTCTCATGGTCGACTCCGGTTTCTCAAACCACGTTCTGGCGACGGCTTCTAATGAGAAGTATACACGCCGCAGCTTGTCGTCGGAGTCCCAGTTGTTGAAACTCGCGATTCGTTCGTAGGTCTTCAGCCAGGATTCCGGGTCTTTAGTAGCTGCTCCATGAAAGGTCGGTGGGTCCCGAGGTTGTTGCAGGATAACGGGGGACGCTGAGGCAGCCATTGGGGTTGTCTTGGCCACGATCTTCTTTGTCGTCTCAGGCAGAAGTCTATGCTCTGGGGCCAGTCCTTGCAGTCGGCGGCTGTCACGCTGGTCTTGGGCGATGTTGGTTTTGTAATCGGGCTTCGGGCTCGGATCGCGGCATTGCGGGGGCGTTCGGTACATGAACGAAAAAGCACCTCCACCAGATGTCACGATGTGGTAACGTTGAAGAACACAGTAGCAATACTGTGAAAGACAAAACTAAGTTTTATTGGGCGAACCTGTGTCCACAAAAACAGGTTACACTTATAGCACAACGATAGCGGCGGACACGGTCAGCGATCGTCGAAAATCATATCAGCGGGCCATGCGCGTCGGGTTTTATACATCACTCGTCGAATGTTACAGAGTAATTGCTGGGACCCACGTGCCTTCCACAAAGTTTTACACCTTTCGCGTGGCGCACACATGCGATCAGGTTACACAACGTTCGGTCACAGACAGCGGATGGAAACATCGACAACATTCCAGAAACTTCCGATGCATGCAGGCGCGTCCTGCGCTGTGCGATAACATTTGTTAGGCGGTGAAACGTGTCGCCCGATGTAGACAAACATGTACACGTGTCAATATCTATAGCAGCTCCACTGCCACCGTAATCCTCCATAAAGAAAGCAACAAAATCCCAATAAAGTAAGGCGTCAGGCAGGGAGATACGATCTCTCCAATGCTATTCCTAACGTGTTTACCGCAGGTATTCAGAGACCTGGACTCGGAAGAATTGGGGATAAGAGTTAATGGAGAATATCTTAGTAACTTGCGATTTGCTGATGATATTGGCTTGCTTAGTAACTCAGGGGACCAACTGCAATGCATGCTCAATTTCCTGGAGAGGCAAAGCAGAAGGGTGAATCTAAAAATAAATCTACCGCAAACTAAAGTAATGTTTAACAGTCTCGGAAGAGAAGAGCAGTTCACAATAGGTAGCGAGGCATTGGAATTGGTAAGGGAATACATCTACTTAGGTGAGGTGGTGACCGCGGATCCGGATCATGAGACTGAAATAATCAGAAGAATAAGAATGGGCTGGGGTGCGTTTGGCAGGCATTCTCAGATCATGAACAGCAAGTTGCCATTATCCCTCAAGAGAAAAGTGTATAATAGCTGTGTCTTACCAGTACTCACCTACGGGGCAAAAACCTGGAGGCTTACGAAAAGGGTTCTGCTGAAGTAGAGGACGACGCAGCGAGCTATGGAAAGAAGAATGATAGGTGTAACGTTAAGGGATAAGAAAAGAGCAGATTGGGTGAGGGGAACAAATGCGGGTAAATGACATCTTAGTTGAAATCAAGAAAAAGAAATGGGCATGGGCCCGACATGTAATGAGGAGGGAAGATAACCGATGGTCATTAAGGGTTACGGACTGGATTCCAAGGGAAGGGAAGCGTAGCAGGGGGCGGCAGAAAGGAGGGCGGATGAGATTAAGTAGTTTGCAGGGAGGACATGGCCACAATTAGTACATGACCGGGGTAGTTGGAGAAGTATAGGAGAGGCCCTTGCACTGCAGTGGGCGTATCCAGGCTGACGATGATGATGAGCAAAGTGTTGATTTAGGCTTATATAAACAACACAATGAACCGAAAAAAGTTGCATCATTACAGGTGGTTTGGCTGCTAAATAGATATCATTGACACAAATAAAGAAAACCGTGGAACTAGCACCGACCCTTCTTGAGTGCACATCTATTGTTTTAGAAATGCAAACATTAACAACTTCGTATTGTTTCCGTGAAGCTAAGCACCATGCTATCCAGCAAACAGTGCTGTATTGAATACCAATAACGTGCAGTTCAGCTACTAAATAGTCATGCGTAAGAACAAACGTTTTAGAAAAGTTTAAAAAGACAGCGTCAATTTGACTGAATTTACGAAATGATCGTTTATTTCGGTCAGAGGAGTTGCATTGAGCAGAATGTCTTGAGCAGCTGGTTATTTTCTCGGTGTATCATATTCGCCTTAAATATAATATTCTGGTGGAGGTCAGCGATCCTCGTCCTCACCACGGAACTCAGAAGTGGTCGGCACACCGAGCTTGTCACCATGCCTCCCGGTGACGCGCCCACCTCTGCAACGGCTTCGGCATGTCCCACTGCTCCAATCGTCACGGTCGCCCCACATCGCGACCCAGGTGTGTTCTCTGGCCTGGAGGGCCAGGATGTTGACGACTGGATCAAACTCTATGAACACGCCAGTGCTAATAACAGGTGGGACCCAACGATTATGCTCGCCAATGTCATCTTTTATCTCAGCGGCACCCCACGCGTGTGGCACCAAACGCATGACGACGAGATAACCAGTTGGGACAATTTCAAAGAGAAGCTACGGGAACTGTTCGGCGACCCCATTGGGCGCAAGGCTGCAGCGAGAAAGGCTCTTGCGTCTCGTGTACAGTCATCTACGGAGCCGTACGTTTCCTACATCCTCGACGTCTTAGCTCTATGCCGCAAAGCTGACGATGGTATGTCCGAAGCCGATAAAGTGTCACACATATTTAAAGGCATCGCCGACGACGCTTTCAATTTGCTTGTTTTCGGCAACGTCTCGACTATCGACGCCATCATCAAAGAATGCCGTCGCCTTGAGCAAGCTAAGAGCCGCCGTATTACACACCACATCACACGGCTACCCAACACTGCTGCTACGTCGACATGTGAGGGTCGACCACGTCAGACCACCACCTCTGACGACGTCACCAGTATTGTTCGCCGCGAACTCGAGGCCACCTGTTCGCCAGCTTTCTCCACGCCGCCTCCCGATCCGCCAGCAACCACCATTGCGATGATCCAGGCCGTCGTCCGACAGGAATTTCAGAACATGGGTCCGAACTCTGTGTGTTCCACGTCTCAACCCAACGTTTCCCGGTTCTCTAGCGGCCCTCTTCGTCCTCGGCAGTCTTTTTCCGCGACATCTCGCCGCAACTCGTCCGATTGGCGTACCCCTGATGACCGGCCGATCTGCTTCCACTGCTGTCGCATCGGCCACGTCGCTCGTCACTGCCGCAACCGATGGCCACCAACTCCTCGGACATACACCGCCGCTTATTCCCGCACCGTTGGACCTTCCGTTCGCTATACCAGCCGCCATGAATCCACTGCCGCTGATGCTCCTGCTCCGAACCTTCGGTACAGCCGCTCGCCCTCCCCTCGACGACATCAGTCTCGTTCGCCCCAACCCCGTCGCTTCTCTTCGCCGCCTATCGCCTCCCGGATCCAGCCGGAAAACTAGGCACTGCAGCTTCTGGAGGTGAAGCTGCATTATCAACCCTGCCCTCAAATCCTCTGCTCACGTTACCCACGAACCGAAACCTTCTTCACGTTGACGTTGACGGCTATCCTGTCACGGCACTCATCGATACAGGAGCACATCTTTCAATTATGAGTGCTGCCTTCCGACGACGACTCAAAAAGCTCCTCACCCCAGCGTCGGCCCGCGTCGTACGCGTTGCGGATGGCGCTACTGTGCCTATCATCGGCATGTGTACAGCACGCGTCAGCATTGCCGGCCGCCACACTCCTGTCCTCTTCACCGTAATTTCTCATTGCCCCCACGACCTCATTCTCGGCCTCGATTTTCTCTCCGCACATTCTGCTCTTATTGACTGCTCTTCCGGTACCCTTCGCCTTGAGTTGCCGATGCTCGCAGACCCTTCTGACGCACCCCACTGCCGCTTACGTCCCACCGGTTTTCTTCGCCGGCAGCCAAAGTCAATAGCCTACATTGAACTGTTGTCTTTCCCACCAGTTCCTGATGGCGAGTACCTCGTTACTCCTCTGCCCGACATTCCAATAAGGTATGACGTTACAGTGCCTCACAGTATACTTAATATTACTGGGAACCGCACTCGAATGCCTGTCTGTAACTTTGGATTGGCAAAGCAAATTCTACCGCAAGGTATTTGCCTTGCCACCGTTGATTGTCTCGACGACCAATACGTGGCAGCGTTATCGGCCGATGATTCTCGCGAGCTTAGCAGGCCCCTCGCGCCAGCCTCGGGTGCCGATCCCAATATAAAGAAAATGGTTGCAATGGACCTGTCCTCGGCGCAGGCTGAAGAGCTTTGCCAAGTATTATCGTCCTACCGAGATATTTTCGACATCGACGATCGCCCTTTAGGCCAGACGCTCGCGGTCAAGCATCGTATTCTTACTGGCGATGCTACGCCTATTCACCGACGACCGTATCGAGTTTCTGCGTCGGAACGCGGAGTAACTCAAGATGAAGTCAACAAAATGATCGATAAAACATCATTGAGCCTTTTTCGAGTCCCTGGGCGTCACCTGTGGTGTTGGTTAAGAAGAAGGACGGCACGTGGCGCTTCTGTGTAGATTACCGTCACCTGAACAGCATTACAAAAAAGGACGTCTACCCGCTCCCACGTATAGACGACGCCCTTGACTGCCTGCACGGTTCCAGCTATTTCTCGTCTATTGATCTTCGTTCGGGATACTGGCAGATTGCTGTTGACGATATGGACCGCGAAAAAACCGCGTTTATCACACCTGACGACCTATACCAATTTAAAGTAATGCCGTTTGGATTATGCAACGCCCCTGCCACCTTCGAGCGTATGATGGACTCCTTGCTCCAAGGTTTCAAATGGTCCAACATGCCTCTGCTACCTCGACGACGTCATCGTCTTCTCGCCAACGTTCGACCCTCACCTTGAACGTCTCACAACTATGCTTGATGTATTTCGAAAGGCGAAGCTACAACTTAACTCGTCCAAATGTCGTTTTGGCCACCGGCAAATTACTCTTCTGGGCCATCTCGTTGATGCTTCCGGAGTACAGCGTGATCCCGACAAAACTCGCGCTGTCAGAGAGTTTCCGGTTCCGAAGACAGCCGCAGATGTTCGAAGTTTTGTAGGGCTATGCTCGTACTTTCGTCGTTTTATTCAAGATTTTGCGGCAATTGCTAGACCCCTCACTAATCTTTTGAAGAAAGGCGTACAATTCTCGTGGGGTACTGCAGAAGCCGCCGCCTTCTCTCGTCTCGTTACTCTTCTCTCCTCACCACCCATTCTCGCCCACTTCGACCCTGATGCCCCTACAGAATTGCGTACAGATGCCAGCGGTCATGGCGTAGGTGCCGTCTTAGCCCAGCGTCAGCGTGGCCAGGATCGCGTAATTGCTTATGCGAGCCGCCTCCTCACACCATCGGAGCGCAACTATTTCATTACGGAACGAGAATGCCTTGCTGTAGTCTGGGCGGTTGCGAAGTTCCGTCCTTACCTTTACGGTCGCCCTTTTTCCGTAGTAACTGACCATCATGCTCTCTGCTGGCCCTCTTCGCTAAAAGATCCTACAGGTCGGCTTGGTCGCTGGGCTTTGAGGCTACAAGAATTTTCATATTCCGTGGTGTACAAGAGTGGCCGCCTGCACCAAGACGCTGACAGCTTGTCGCGTTACCCTGTTGACGACTCTGACTCATCTAATATTGCCAGTGCTTCTTGCGTATTCTCTGTATCACAACTGCTTCATTTCGCCGACGAGCAACGCCGTGACGCCTACATCAGAGCAGTCATCGACCATTTTGAGCACTCTCCGGCCGATGCTACTCTACGCCTCTTCGTCCTCCGCGACGGTACTCTGTACCGTCGTAAGCTTCATCCGGACGGCTCTGAGTTCCTACTTGTGATACCTAAACACCTCCGCTCCATCGTTATAGAAGAGCTCCACGACGCACCAACGGCAGGACATCTCGGCGTATCTCGAAACTATGCTAGAATAGCAGCTTGGGCTTGTTGGTTTTCCATCCTGCTAGTAACAGCGCAAAATGTAGACAAGGGACGAGACAAGAAGACACCACAAGCGCTGCGACAGCGCTTGTGGTGTCTTCTTGTCTCGTCCCTTGTCTACATTTTGCGCTGTTACTAGCAGGATGGAAAACCAACAAGCCCAAGCTGCTATTCTAGCGAAATACATTTCTAGTACCTCGGGCCCTTTTCGCAGCGCTTGTGGTGTCTTCTTGTCTCGTCCCTTGTCTACATTTTGCGCTGTTACTAGCAGGATCGAAACTATGACCGTGTACGTCGCCGTTTTTTCTGGCCTGGTCTTGCCCGTTCCGTACGACGTTACGTCGCCGCTTGTTAAGTTTGCCAACGACGCAAGAAGCCTTCCCAGCTCCCCGCTGGTTACCTGCAGCCGCTCGACATTCCAGCCGAGCCCTTTCATCGTGTCGGCTTAGACCTTCTCGGCCCATTTCCGGAATCTACATCAGGAAACAAGTGGGTTGCAGTCGCGGTGGACTACGCGACCCGCTACGCCGTAACCCGTGCTCTTCCGACCAGTTGCGCAACTGATGTTGCGGACTTCCTCCTACATGATATTATTTTGATGCATGGTGCTCCGCGTCAATTGCTAACAGACCGTGGCCGTACGTTTTTGGCCAAAGTCATCGACGACATCATGCGTGCCTGCTCAATACGTCACAAATTTACCACCTCCTACCATCCCCAAACGAACGGCCTCACTGAGCGCTTGAACCGCACCCTTACAGACATGCTATCCAAATACGTTTCCGACGACCACCGTGACTGGGACCTGGCTCTACCTTACATTACCTTTGCATATAACTCTTCCCGTCTCGAAACTGCTGGCTTTTCCCCGTTTTACCTCTTGTATGGCCGCGAACCAACCCTACCACTGGACACTGTGCTTCCGTCCGCCACAGCTTCAACTAGCGCTTATGCCCGTGATGCAATCGCCCATGCTGACCACACTCGCCAACTTGCGCGCAGTCGTCTACAAGTGTCTCAAGACAAGCAGAAACAACGCTGCGACCTCTGTCACCGTGATGTCCATTTTGTGCTCGGCCGCCTCGTGTTGCTTTGGTCACCTTCGCGTAAAGTTGGCCTATGTGAAAAACTCCTTTCTTGTTACACAGGCCCATATCGCGTGCTCCGCAAAGTGACCGATGTCACCTATAAAATCGTTTTAGCCACGCCCACTACGTCCTCCGCTGTGCCAACCAGGGACATTGTCCACGTCGCCCGACTCAAGCCCTCCAACTCTCCACGCGCCTTGGATATTTAACACCACCGTGACGGTGCTTTTGCCACCGGGGGGTAGTATTACGATATGCTCAAGCGATGCTCAAGAAATGAGCCGCCGCGAGAACGACGACGAAGTTGGTCGGTGCGCTTGGCGCGAGCAAGTGTCAGCCTGGCTGCCTGGCTCCAGTGTAAATAGCCTGTAAATAGCCTCTTCTGTCTGTGTCTTGCCACACGCAACAATATCTTCTAATAAAATACAAATTGTGGATGTTAGGGAAACTGCTCTGTAGTTATTTAATTCTAATAAAGATCCGGACTCGTGAATTGGATCTATCCTCGTGATGCGCCAATTATCGGGTATCCCACACGAGTCTAAGAGGTTGCGCATGTTTTATAGAAATACTCTTGCACCCAGGTCGCATAGCTGTTGAGAAATACGTCTTATATTTCGTCAGCACCGGATGATTCCTTTATATAAAGTTTGTGCAAAAGGTGCAGAATGCGGTGTTTGCTTAAGTCTACTGCAGGTTTCGGTTCAAGGACCGCATAAGATGGAATGTGTGCGTCCGACGCCGTGAGCGTAAAAACGGAATATAAGAAATGCGCTGAATATTTGAGAAATTATAGAGAGATCATTAGAGCTTGCGTCCGATGCTTTTATCTGTGTGTTGTAGTTTTTATCTTTAGACAAATAGCGCCAGAACGTTTCGGGTTGTTCTTACATGAAAGCTGACAGAGTACAGGAAAAGAATTGGTTTCTTGCTGCGTTCATTTCTTCCTGAAAATTGAGTACTAGACATGGAAGCTGTTTATTATCACCTTGTCTACAACAGCATTTAATCTTGCGTTTTACATGAATCAGACCACGATTCACCCACGAGTATTCTGTTTGACACGCTTCCTTTTTAGAGATACATAACGCCTTTTATCTTTAGCACTGCATTATCATCCGCAGGCGCATATTCCGTGATAAAAGTGTAAGAGCTTTGACTACGGATTGCGAGCCAGAAATATGACATGCTAAAAGCGGAAACATAAATACCCAAAAACGTGGATGGGCAAATGGTACCATGGTAGCTTTAATTGGTAGAGCATCGCAAGCGCAATGCGAAGGTTGTGAGATCGTTCTTCACCTGCGGCAAGTAGTTTTTTCATCCACTTTCATTTCTAATATATCATAGTTTGTTTATTTCCTTTAATAAACACAAGTAATTTCCCCTATGTTGTCCTTGGTGTCAATGGTTGTTGGCTTCTTATGATATGAATACTATAAATCGGGCCACCAGGTTAACCCCCTTTCTTCTCGTTTACTATATAACGAGGGTCTCGAATCCGGCAACATTGATGCCTTCAGGTAGCATGTGTGGGTTTATTGACCAGTTGGCTTCACCCAAAAAGATCACGTTCTCGTGACGCCTGCGGCAGAAAGGATGGTCCACATCCGCCGCCAAAGTCTGTGAGTGGTGGCGCTTGCTAACGCTCCCAGGGTTCTATTAGGCAACATAAATACCCAAGAAAGCGGCTGGAGAAACAGCGCCGAGGTAGCTCAATTGGTAAACTGTCGCACACGAAATTCGAAGGTTGTGGGATCATTCCCCACCTGCGGCAAATTTTTTTTCACCCACTTTCATTTTCATTCATTTATCGTTTCTTTATTTCATTTATTAAGCACAAGTAATTTCTACTATGTTGTCGTTGGTGTCAGTGTTTGCTGGCTTTTTATGCTTTAGACGATAGGTAACACGAAATGTACCGGAAACGTCCTACATCCTGACTAAAATTTTCTTAGGACGTACTCGGGAATATGCAGTAAGAATAATTCATATTTACACATATCTTGGACGTCCTAATATCCCATTAGGATGTTCGTGAGACATTTCTATGAACGTCATTTCGCTTGCGTAGGACGATCCCATGGACATGCAAGAATGATCCACAGGCTCGTTACATATGTCCTAGGGACGTTCGAATGTCCCGATTCGGAATTATGCTCGGAATCTGTAGGACGTTGGTGGTGCAATGCGTATGGGGTACGTGATAGCGCCGCGAAGCCGTCCAAATTATCGGGAGTACGGAGTGTCCGTCACTCACTGTACACTGGCAACTCCTCCAATCGATGACCTCGAAACCTTTATCTCGGCTCATTGGCCACATCGTGTCGTTAGCAGCCAGAAGGGCTATTTGTACGTGACTTCAAGTACAGGCACCTCTGGCACCGCACACACCACGGTCTGCACCTGAGGGAACAGCTCCCGCAAGTCGTCTACCCCCTTCGTCAGGCACTGAGCTAGTTCAGCTCCTCTTCGGTACAGGACGCCATTTAGCCCGACCGCCACTATGACGAGTTTGCGTCTGTGAGAATTTCGCGCGAGCTTTGCTTTTGCTCGCTCCATGACACCGTCCAATGTACGTCCTTGAACTTTCCCTGCCGCTACTCTTGTATCACTATTCACCCTCTCCACAATTGCAAATCAGCACCTAGCCAGGCTTGAGTCAGCGGCGATAATCACCCTTTCGCTCTATGCTAGTGCCGAGGCCTCCGCCTGCTTCCCTTTCCCATACTTTTCTGTGTGCTTTGGATGATTTGGACTTGACAAGGGGCATTCACTCCTGTGTTCCTGCTTTCCCTTTGTGGTGTCATCAATGTAAGTGCGGCTCTTTCTTGTTACTCCCTCTACACGTTGAGCGCATTACACGTACTTTGCTTATACTCCCTCTTTTGTGACGTCGGAAGACTGTTCCATTTTCACGACCATTCTTGTTCACAATGGCCGCCCTTTTCAACTTTTCCTCGGCTCCCTGAAATCTTTTTTCTACAGCCTTTCGTGCATCTCCCTCTATATCGCTCTCATTCTTGAGCTCTTTGACCTGTTTGAAAAGCTCATCCTGTAAATCCTCCATTTTCATTACTCTAGCATCGAAATCGCAGTGTCTGCCGATTGATTTGATTTCCTCTCCGTTCTCATCCACCCCCTCGTCTACTTTGAAAGATCCTCCACACTGGAAGCTTTACCGTCTTACTTGCCATGTCTTGCACTTGGCTTTTTCTAATACAAAAACCGAAGCTTTCAGAGCACGTGCCTTCTAAGAAAGACCGACACGCACGGAATCTAAATCATTAAGATGCTGCAAAGTAATTATCAGCAATGTTTTAGAAGCAATCAATGCCCTACAAACTTAAGGTACGACACGTGTTCACACGCGTTTAAACACGCAGCCGCGCTCTTACTCTACTAGCAAACATATATTCCGGATACTAATGCACACACACTACTACCACTAATAGCTAACGGTTTCGCAAATTCTAAAGTGCTTTTTAAAGTTTATAAAAACTTAATGTCCCACACGGTTTCATAGGAAACAGCTTTCCTCGCGTCCCTGTAATCTTAACATGAGACTTCAACTACCCGGGACTCGATAGAGCAATAATTCGGTTTTCAGCTCTACCTCGAACAAACAGGAATGTAATAATTTTCTTTACACTGTGAACCTGTTCTCATTACACCAGATCGTGAAAGAACACACACGCGACACCGCCATTCTTGATCTTGCATGTACCACCCATCCAGACGCTATTTCTTCTAATGTTCTGGAAGAAATGAGCGATCACAAGTAAATACACTTAATTATCAATTTAGCACTAATTACCACAAGAACGTAATCCAGCGAAAATATATCTATGACTATTCTAAAGCAAATATCTCCGCAATCAGTAGGTTTCTTAACGATTCCTCGTCACCATTAGAGCATAACTTTAGAGGCCATATTGTTGAAGAAAACTGGTCACTATTTAGGCGCATAATTTTTCGCGTAAACGATATGTTTATCCTAAAACATTGCATTTCTCCCATCCTGAAATGTCCTTGGTTTACCCGGCATTTGACACGCTTAATAGGAAGAAAGAACGGACTTACCGAACTGCTATGCATACTAAAAAGGCTGATGCCTGGGGTAAGGATACACATATTGCACATCTGTGTAAAACTGAAATAAAAACGCCTAAGGATTCATTCTTCAATACCACACTACCAGGAATTCTATAAACTAACCCCAAGCACTTCTGGAATATAATTAGCCCTGGAAAGTCTAGAGCTTAGCCAAACTTACAGGACGCAGGCCAGCAGTTCTCCTCCGTCAAGACCGCTAACCAACTTAATAAGACATTAGTTACCGTGTTTACTACTGAAAGGAACGTGCTCCCATCATGTATCCTACCTCATTCTCAATGTGTTCGTATGCCGAATGTGGGTGTGACTCCGGAAGAAGCTTTAAAACCCATACACCGTCTCCTAATAAATGAAGTCCTGGCTCTGATGGTATATGCTTTAAATCACTAAAAATTTCTGCTGCCCACTCATTCGATTTTCTGTGTATGCTTTTTCAGAAATCTATAGATCACGGTACCGTGCCATATGACTGGAAACTCGCGCACATCATTTCCATCTACAAATCCAGCAATCGCGACAAATGCGGTAACCACAGACCGATATCGTGAACCTCAATACCATGTAAAACCCTTGAGCACATTGTTTACAGTAACATTATGCAACATTTTGTAAATACCAATCTGCTTTTTCCGAACCAGCATGGCTTTCAGTGAGGAAAATCCTGTGAAACGCAGCTTTTCGAACTCACATTGATATCAACTCGGTTATTCACTGATTAGGCCCGATTCACCACCTACATGTAAAGCTTCAAACTTTTAATCTTAATGAAGGTATGTTATGTTCGATTCATAATTTTTTAACCGATAGGTCGCAGGCTGTCCTTCTTGATAACATTGTACACCTACTGCTGTTAAATCTGGAGTTCCTTAGGGGTCCGTCGTAGTGCTAATATTCCTTTTGTACATTATTGAGCTCCCAAATAATATCTCGTTGCAACTTTGTCTTTATGCAGACGACTGTATCGTCTATCATCAGAATATGGAACCTAGCGATTATTTTCTTCTGCAGGCTGATTTGACTACATTATCAGCATGGTGTGACATGTGCTAATGCAGAATATTGTTAATAAAACCAAGTTAATGATATTCACTACAAGTCGTTCGAAATTATCCTTTTCTCATAATATAAACAATGCTGCCATTGAGCCGGTAAATCAGTTGAAATAACTCGGTGTCATCATGTCAACTAACATGGAATCAGAACATAGGATACATCGCCAGCAAGGTGAGTAAAACACTATAACTAATAAGTAAAACACTCTACCATGGCTACGCCTGACACAATACTTCTGGTGCACAACGCTCTAGGCAGACCGCTGCTAGAAAATACCTTTATTATTTGGAATCCTCATCACTCATGCTTAACGCAGTCATTGCAATTATTCTAGAATCGTGCGATTTGTTTTATAACAAGGAAGTACATACACGCCAGTATTTGACACCTTCAAAACACCTTGAATCTTCAAACACTTCACCAACAAAGACGCATTTCTTTACTTCATTACTTCTTCGAACTCTACCACAGCACTTTTACTTTCCGACTAGAACATATTCGCCCTGCTTCACACATCTACCAACGCACTGATCATCCATTCAAAGTATACCTACTCAATTGCAGGACTAACCTGTTCAAATTTTTTTCTTTGCTTTTAGCAATTAAACTTGGGAATGAACTGCCAAACGACCTTGCGTCAATAAAAAAAGTCTGACGCAGTTTGTTCCGCTGTATCTTCTGCGTAAGCCTGCACTTTTTTGCTTTTGTGTTATCTGTGAGTGTGCAATACTGTTCCCCTCCCCCTTATGTAATGACCCTTTGGTGTCTATGAGGGCACTGTAAATAAATAAAAAATAAATAAATTCAGAAATACTAAAAGTCGTGATTTCTTCTTACCACGACGCACGCAATGTAGTATTGTAAACAATATGCGAAATGACACAGGGACCTGTTAGTATAACCTGTCATATAAAAAGAGGGAACAATTGCAACTGCAGACCCTTTTTGAGTTATTCCCGCTAAGTTACGGAAGAAGAACTTGGCCTCGGCTGCAATCACAACAGACGCAATATCATTCTTCTGTTCAGTTCTTAACTCACTCTATATCTGAGTCATGTTGCACACTGTCATATAACCACTGGTGCAATTCTCCCGTTATTTTGTGAGAATATTCTTCTAGCCTAAATTTAATGTGTTTGAACAATTGGAGAAGCATGAGGGAGCATAGCGAGGGTTTGTTAAAAATGTTCTCTTAGAATCGTTTACGACCCATATCGATAGGGTTCTTTGGTTATGAAAACGCAAGTGCCTAATAAGCACCACGTAAAAATTTTCCAACTGCCTGTAAATAAAATTCAAAAGTAGTGTTTGTTGTGCATGAGTAGCACTATGGCAGCTGAATCTTTAATGCGGTCCCACTAATGCACATATGCCCTTTGCAGCCATGTTGCCTCAAGACATGTCAATTTCGCCATAGGATTTCGCCCTTTTAGTTTCCCAGAAAGGATACCCAGGAAATATTCAGACATCGTTCAGGTTCATTTTTGCACGAGCCCATGGCGTATCGATCTTAAAAATGTCCAAAATCTCGCCATTACATATGCTATGACGCACATATAAAGAAAACACAATAAAAAGAAGCACACCCTCAGACTGTCGCTTCCCCGCGGTACGTGGAAACGAGTGCGCTTATTTGTTAGCGTTATCTCGAAGACGATCAACTGCTAGCTCTACTGGCAGTGAATGATGATTTTGCTTGAGACAGCCCAGACAGCTGTTCGTCATTCCGGAGAGATGTCTGGCTGAGATGACGGCTCCCGCTAAGCATCGGTTGAATGTTTTCCCAGGGCGATCGTTTTTATTTCTCTGCCACTGTGGCCACGGACTTGTGGATACGAGAAGCTCCTGTTTCATGGTTTTGCGATATAGCCAGCGTGACCCATTGCTTAAAAATAAGCTTTACGTCGGGCCTTTTTCCGACGCTGGTTGTTCAAATACACGGAAAACGGAGGAACAATTTCATAAGAAAGTCCCCGAATCGATTTAACAAACTTGGTTCAATTTAGGACACAAAGAGAAGTTTCAGGGATTGCAGGAAACAAAATTTTGATTTAGGCAACATAATTTTTCCCTATAGTTGCTGGAAATTGCTAAACTAAAGCAACAACCAGCATAAACCTCTAATGTGGAAAGTTTGGCGAGTTGGTGACTAATCATCATGCGGTATGGGTGAAGTAACGTATTCGACAGGTCCGCGGAGAGACACAAGAATACACGACACTCCATGCCCTAACAACTGCTTTATATCAGAACAAACACTTCATTTCTTCTTGTTATACCTGCTCACCCTCGAATGTCAAAGATATGCAAATCAAGATTAAAAGCACATTTAAAGTAAACCTGCGACACTAGGGTGTCAAACTTTCTTACACGATGTGCAATTGTAACGTAATTGTTGCAACCCTAATATATTTGTTTTATTATCTAAAATAGTGATCTCATGATGGCTCAGTAGAACAGATGGTTCACTGATACAAGCGTTTTTCGTTAATGGGAAAAGATTTCACTCTTTTCCTAGTCGGCTAATTCTCATGGTAAACTCTAGACTTCTGGAGCACTAAGAATCACTGGGGGGCGCCATAAATCCCACATTAAAGGGCATTGTACAAAGTGTGAATGCTTGCCGCTTTTCAGTGACACCACCTTTCTTTCTCAGCATAAGCATCAGCTCATCAGGGAAATAGAAGGTTTCCACATTAATAAACAAAATAAAAGTTGTACCCTTCTTGTTTGTAGATCTTGTTTGTAGAATCTTGTTTGTAGATATAAATAGAGCTGGCGTTTCTGATATTATCGTTTTTAGGCAGGTGAAAAAATGCTAAGGACACGAAGTGAGTACACATAGAAAAATGGCCTGTTACACAGACTGAAAAGCGATCTGCTTTTCCAACCGACAAATAATGAAATGTCAGGGTCAGGGCATGACAGAAAGAGTCAGGGCATGGAGACCCAGAAATGTGCCGTGGCCGTAGGTTTGCAAAGAAGTATGCCATTTGTGCTTGTAAGTGCTGCACTGACACATTTCTCTTTTATTTTGTTATTTAGAGGGACTGCAGAAATCCCTGGTTTATTTGGTGTTTGTCTTTCCTCCTACTTGGCACTTTCGAACTTCAGGCCAGCATCTGCACTGCTAGCGATGTATATACTCAAATGGTGCGTTAAGGTGGTGTTCGAGGGTGAAGGCTCTCATTGAATATGGGCCTGCCTGATCTACACATGCTTTTTCTTGGTGTTAAGAAAGTAAAATATACCACATTTTTGTCCAAAGGACCAATCTGAGATTGGTGTTTCTTATTGCATGTAAATTCACGCATAGTTTTGATAACATCTTTGCATAGTCTCAACTTATTCGACACCGTTACATTTACGCGCTTGATTAGCCACTGAAGTATAGGGAAATGAAGAAAAAGTCTTGTATGCATTCCAGTGGATTTAACTAAATGGTTTCAATTCTTTCTACCATGTTGGCCTGGTAGGTTTCGTTGTTTTTTTGAAAGGCATATGTAAAAAAGCACATTTAGACCAAATAGGCCGATCATTGTGAGTCTGCGAACACCACTATAATGTGGCCAAAGCGGTGTATTGCCACTTCGCTAGGCCAGTTTTAGTGTAATGGCATGGCAAAAACACAATGAAGAAATATATGCACACAAGTGACACAAGCACCAGCTTTAACCTCAAGCTTTAATATCAAGAAATAGGTCATACATAATAAGACGTAAGGACATGATGTGATGTCATCTATGAAAAAAAGAATTTTCCTGCCGGGCAATTAATGCATAACGGTTGCATTTGTCATTAGTTGTAATTGATGGACGCCTCAATTATATAGCATGTCGTCTGGTCGTGATGTTTGGCTACAACGCGAATTTGGGGGAACACAGGACCCCAGCCACATTTTTTGCAGCGTTTTACAATGCATGAGGAAGGGCTACCTCACGCAGATGACTCAGGCTCCCTCAATCTCCCTAATCTCGTATTAATAGGGCGTCCAATTTGTCCGATGCAAGCACGACCTTGTAATGTTAGCATACTGTAGGCAGCACGTAATGCCTAGCTTACTGAATGCATAATATGTCATAAACCACTACCAAACTTTTTCATTGTTGGCTTCTGTCTTTTATTGTCACCGCACAAAACCCTCCTCGGGCCTGTGAAAAAAAAGTATTTGCGGAATTAAAGTAGACATGAAAATGCGATATAATGAAATAGATGACAGCATTAAAAAAATTTTCGCAGTTTCATCGTATGCTGGTGTGCTTTTTCATGGTCAATAGCGTACTTATTTGTTTATTTATTCATTCAAACTACTCTAAATGCCTGATGGCATTACAGAGAGGAGAGGCGAGTCATTATACAATGTAAGAGATAGCCGCCTGAAAGGATGAATGAATCGGATTGCAGGTGAACGAGGCTGTCGGATGCTGTCTTGGGTAGAAATGAATTGAAGAAAAGGTTTGTGCCATAACTTGGTCATTGCATCTTGATGTTGTGGTCAACTCGTGATGAAATATAAGGGGGCGATATAAAAAGCTCATAGCTAGTATAGTACATTTTATGAAATAGGGATAAATGGGCGAGTTTCCTTCTTGGTGATAGATATGGCAGATGAAGGCTAGTTTCGATGGTGCATATACTGGCACTGCGGGAACGATTGCATACAATGAAACGTGCAGAGCGGCTCTGAAGGGCGCACGTATGCTATGTATGACTGGCGCAAGTAAGTATGCTAGCTGTGCTGTAGAGGGATCCCAAATTGCTAAGCATACACTAGTTTAGACCGTACTAATGTTTATATAATGTAAGTTTTAGGGAAGGGGGTGCGCGAGAAAAATTACGACGTAAAAAACAGAGTGTTCGATTGGCAGAGTTTGTAGCGTATTCAATGTGAATTTGCCATGACAGGTTATTAGTAATGTGAACACCTAAACATTTATAGGAAGTGACAGAGGACAGAATAGAATTGTTAATTTTGCATGAGGATTTAGAAACAGCACTACCAAGAGAAAATTTCATCATTTAACGTTTTTTGACGTTTATTTCATTAACCACTGGCTAAACCAGGAAGAAATGGTGTTAACGTCAGATTGAAGCAACAAGGAATCATCATATTTCACGATAAATAACACAGCCGTCAGCATAAAGACGGATATTAGGCGTCAATTTCTCTGGCAGATCAATAATGTAAATAAGAAAGAGAGGCTCAAGAACTGAGACTTGTGGCAACAGGAAGTTATGAAACAGGTTGGTGAAACGGAATTCTCAGCGGATACGAACTGAGTTTGTCGAGAATGCATTCAATCCACTTAAGGTAATAAAGGTGAATGTTAAGTCTGCGTAATTTCAGAAGAAGAAGACGATGACAAACAATGTCGAAAGCTTTTCAAAGTCTAAAAAGATACAGTCAATGGAAGAACCTCGGTCCAGTGATGAGAACAGGTCATTAGTAAACATGACTAGTCGTGTGTCTCATGAAAATTGTTTTTGGAAACTATGCTGCTATTCACTAAAATGTTGTTAGATTCAAGGAAAAGCATGACATTAGAGAAAATGATGTGTTCCAGAAGTGTGCCGGGAATGCTGGTTAAAGAAACTGGTTACCTTGTTTTGGAATAGGCAGCATGTCACGGATGTTGGGAGAGATGGAGTAGGGAGATGCAGGGCAACACCGCAAGCAGATTTTAATTTACTCAAACTCGAAATGAAAAAGTCAAAACTCAATTGGCAAACAATAAGACTCCACACTTGCATAGCCGAAACAATGGCCTTATCCTCGCCTACGTCCGTCCTTAGCGGTTCCTAGGCGAAACTCCGGCAAACCTAGCCTGTGACTGCGCGCTAACAAGGAGCGTCCTTACAGCCTTTTGTCGTCACTTGTATATCCGATGTGTGTCAGCGCTTCATCGTGGTCGGTGCTCCTGCCGTCTCCGCAAGCTTTGCTGTCTTGGTGTGGGCCGGCCAGCTCGTCCATCTCGGATGTCGGTATCCCGAACTCTGTCGGTGACGTGGTTCTCCGGGCTCGCTGAACTCCGGGTTCCACCGCTACTTTTCCGAGTGCCGACGAGACGCCCCGGGGACTATCGTCCGTGCTTGTCTGCCTCTGAAGGGGAATCTAATTCCTGGAGTGCCCAGCACCGCCGTGAGCAGCTGCAGCAAGTCCAAGGAGCCTCGCTCGAACGTCGCCGAGATCGATGGCCACGCCCTCGATAGCCAGCGTCACGGACTTGGCCGCACCTCCATGGCTCCCGTCACCAGTGTGATGCTCACGCTCTAACCTTCTTGGCCCAGAACCACGTCGATAATCCCACCTCAGCACCACTTCTCTCCCGATCACAACTCGGGTCACGCGCCTCAAGGGCTCGTGCCGTTCGGACCGATCGGCGCACATCGTCCTCTTCTTTTGTTTTTGTGCCCCATGCATCTTACATATGACATGGGCCCCCTCTTCAGGAGTTTTTTCCAAGAAACGGCCTTCTGTCGGTCTTCATGGTGGCGAATTTGACTCTCCGCTGGGACTTGGGTGCTTTTTCTTGCGTCGTCACGGCCCACAACACGCCACCACAGTTACGCACATTTCACCACATGCGCAGATCACAACGTTTGCGAGTTCATTGTTCTCACCACTTTACATGTGTACACTTAATCGTCCGTGTTACACTCTTGACATTTCATCACTCCAATGCCCTACTCATGAGATCCGCACCACTACTACTATAGCTCACGCCGCCCTGCTTCTGTCCGCCATGGGAGATATGAAAACACTTCTTCGAACTTGTGAATCAACTCCCTTAACTTCTCTACTTGTATTGCCGCTAGGGCTTCGTTCAGCCTAACACTCTCTGTCCCATGATCTTCTTATCGATATAAGTGTGCACCTCCTCGTCGTCCTTCTTTTCGGCAATCACCATGCAAACTCTACTCCTCTCCTGGTTGTTCCCCTTTTCTATCTCCTTTCTTACACATCTATGATAACAGAGCGACCTGACTGAGTTGGCTATCTTGTGCGCATGTCTTCCGTGTTAAACCCGTCGCACGTGTGCCCATAAGCGATACATCGCGCTTACATAAACCCTTGTTTTTTGTGCAATAAAGGAATCTTGCAAAAGCTGCTGCTGCGTCCACATCGGTTGTTACACTGGCGACGACGCATGGTTGTGCCCATGCGGGGAGGGCGTTTCCAGCAAGATGGCCGTGGGCGACCGCATCGGCGAATTTCACTTAAATGGTAACCCTTCATGGGAGGATTACGTCGAGCGTATAGAGCTATGCTGCACTGCAAACAAGTTCAAAGAAGACGCCGACAAGAGGGCAGTATTGCTGAGCTGCTGTAGAGAGGATACATACTCCCTGATAGCTACCCTCGTCAAGCCTCTCCGACCACCGAACGCTGACTACCAGTCGATCGTAAAAGCCGTAAAGAACCCCATCAACCCGAAGCCATCCGAGCTATATTCAAGGTACATGTTCTCGAAGCGTGATCAGCACGACGCCGAATCTGTCGCAGACTACGTTACAGCTTTACGTAAGCTAGCCGAGTACTGCGGGTTCAACGACAACCAGCTTCCTCTTGACGTAATGCTAAGGGACCGGTTGGTTTTTGGAATCTCTGACAGTGAGATTCAGTAAGATTTGTAAATTTGTCGAGTGACAGGTCATTGAGGCGCCAAGATAATGTACGTACAAACAATTCAAAGCTCTCTTAAAATGTGGTGGAAGTTCTAGCCTGGAATGTCGGGAAGTCGGGAATTGCAAGCGTCAGCACGTTAAAACTGTATCGAAAAGGACTTGTTTATAGGACTATGGAGTAGTTGCAAAAATGAGAGCAAGACCTACGAAACCTGTGGATTTAGAGGAAACACTCTTCTGAGGGGAAGCAATATTGCAGATTACACGTTAAATGAGCTCTAAACGCTAAAATTCAGTCATAACATTGAAATTCAGAGTGTCTCCTTCGAGATAAACTGTCGAACGAAATGTTTCTGAGATTCAGTGATCTGGGTAGAAATGGCATACACTGCACATATGCGACGGTAACACTCAGCAGTGACACCACTACATAAGCAAAATCTTTTTGAAGCACCTTCTAGAGATTTTCTTTGTGTCTGTGTTATCCCACATTGGTCATTTCATGATTCAGGGAGCTGGCTTGGCTGGAACAGACTGATGCACCCGCAGGCAATTTAACTTGTTCGTAATGTTGCTTGAGTTCAGATTTGTCACCTGTAATTAGAAGGCAAAACAAGGTAATAAATACAAGTTACAGTAAAACTTCGTTATAACGAAAGCGGACATAGCTATTATTGGATGTAACAAAGTGAAATCCTCCATGAAATCTCCGTAGATATCCACGTTTTAAATCTTGTTTCAACGAAGTAAAAGTATCCTGCTAATAGATTTGCCGAACTTCATTTGTCTCCGAAATACAAACTTGATTTGTCTCCGAAACAAGAAATGCCTGACGTTTGCAGTGTCAATCGCATTTTGTGGAGTTCAGCACACATCCGGTGCCAAAACTTGGATATTTGCTTTGAATGCACCGTCGAACTGTTCCTTCTCACCGCTCCGCGTAGCTAAGCATAAGGAGAGGGTAATTATCTCCACAGCAATTTCTCCGACTGCGGCACCACGCAGGCTAGTGCAGTTTGCGTGGTCTCAGAGATTGTACCGGTGCAATCTGGGAGACCACCCCTCCCTGGGTTGCACGTCTGCTTGAACGCGAGAAACGTTGTTGGCGCCGCAGCGCGCAACCTGTTCAACCGCGTCGCCATTTCGTGATGCTAGAGACAAGCCAACTGAAAGCGGAAACGAAAGACCATCACATTGAAACAGAAGGTAGCAATCGTAAACGCAATCGTGTCAGACGCTAAGGCGTGTGTTGAGAAGGCCGAAACTTCTGCTGTTTTCTGTTGTGCGTCCGTGGCCATGTAGTGGTTCGACTGGTCGCAAGGCCGTCTTCTTTGCAAGTTAAAAATTGTACACATCATTACGCATGCATTACAGTGAAGGGCAGTAATGAATATAATGAATTTCAGCTCCCCTCAACGTCGTTATAGATATATTTGAGCGCATATGACTGATAAGAGCGACACTCATTTCTACGGAAGTGTTCTTTGCAAACAAACAGCACTAGGAATTTGATCAAGGCGTGTGGCGTATGCATACGGAATAATGCCATCACTGCGATTCAGCCTTTTGTGTAGTCTTATAGGAAGCACCCGAGATACTGACATTAAATCCAGATTCTTGGCAATAACGAAAGCTGTATCCAACGCCAGTATCGTGGTTAGAGGCTGCCACGTCCGCCACAAGTATGTCGCAAGCGACATTTTTGGTTTTTGCATCATGCACATGCTGCTTCAAGTGGTTTTTGAGAATGGATCTTTTGTTCAGGTAAACGTAGTGACAGTTCGCGCACGGCGTACCTATACCAGGCCGAAAAAAAATTTTACAGGATGTCCTTCACATGTGCCATTTCATGCTGAAACGTGCACGCAGCTACTACATAATACGCGTCATGTTGACTTTATATGCTTTCAGAGACCTCCATATCACGCGTACGAGCACTCTGCCATTAAGCTATGTGTGCCATAATAACGGGTTGTGCGTAGTTTAAGATGTCCTCGTGGGCCTAGTAGTGTCTGCGGGGTCTATTATTTGTTGGTGGTGCGTCAAACATTCATACTTCGTACTGGCGACGTTGCCTTGGTGGGAGAGTTGTTCGTTAACCGATGACGCGCACATTGCACGTTCAGCATGGCAACTGTATCATAGTGCACTCGGCAAACTGAAACTTCCTAGCTTGTTATCAGCTGCGTTGTTGTGTTGCATGTATCTCTGTGTGCTCGTAACGACGCGGACTTGTAGCTCGGTAATCTTACTAGCCTAACCACATTAGGACGAAAGCGAAATTGCTTCGTTGCATTGCACGCGACTATGCAGTGCTTTTTTGTGCCATTATGTTCCTCGCTTTACCGCTCCGGACGCGCAGTATTTTTTTCCGGGCGCGCTGTTTGACTGAGTGTGGTCGGTTGTAATTTGTTCGTGAGTGGTGGCGTACGTGGACTATCTTTCTCGAGAATAATAGCAATTGTGCGCGCCGGTACTCTACAACCATTTTTCATGCGCACGAATTGTGTCTGATCGATATTCATTTGAAATTATTGTTGACTGCTACAAAATCAGCTACAAATATCATGGCCATTCCCACCAATGCACATAGAAGACAGGTTAGTAACGTAATGGTTTGAAACAGTGATATTACTGGCCCATTGAGCATGTCCACATTTAGTTTCAATTTAATTGAGTGTGCTGTTACCGGCAAGGTAAATCTACCGCTAAGTAGGTGGAGCTTACCATTCCGGTAAGGGTGTCAGGAGAAAGTAAATACGTCATTGTGGCCTCGATAATTGCGGCCTTGATAACGCGTTGTGCGGCATCACACAACCCGTTTTTATGGCATCCAGATCTTAATGGTGGTGCTGTCAATGCGTGACCACGTAGTGGCAAGTGGTACTGGATTAGATTAGCTCAGTTACTCTTCAGCTCATTAATCTTTATGAATGGCAGATGTCACGACACTCATCGCATTAGGCGGCAGCGATGGCCACCTGGCGCCGACCACAACTATCTTCGCCGTGGCCTCAGAGATGGCGCGGCGCGGCTCATCCTTGAGAAGCTTTAACTGAAAGCAGCAGATTCGACTAATTGTAGTGGGAATCCCACCACTGCGTGTGTTGTCATTCTACATGGCATTTATTTACCTGAAGAATTTTTTAAAATATTGTTTGTGGAAGGTAGCACAATCCGAACCCTTGTACTGCAATACTCGTTGAGGCGGCATATTATTCTCGAAATGCCTAATTGAATCATTGACATAAGTACGCTAGTTAACTTTTTATCAATTACTTTACTGCTCATATATCGATCTACAAATTGTAGATAGTGAGTATGCGAGCCATATTGACTTGGAACAAATTCTGATGATGGCACTGGCTTCAAGATAGGCGCTGTCAAACTTGCGGTATCAATGCACTGTTTAACTTGATGTTTAAGGAAACGCTGTTTCATGCACTGAAGCACCAACTGCTTGGAGCGGCAATGCATTTCCTTGGTTACCATGACATTTGTCTCAAATTATCTGGAAAGATTTAGAGTTGTTCTACCGGCCACCGGCAATTCTTATAAATTATGTGCAACTGAAGATAAAACATCATGTATAACGCAACACATAATCCCTTTTGCAACTAAAATGTCACACCGGGTCAACATAAATACGTTGCCTGATGAAATGCAGACACTTGTAAATTACTCTTCGGTATGTTTATGGCACAAGAGTATTAAGAAACTACCTTTTCTGCCTTGCAGACAATTAGTTTTCCGATAAGAATGGCCTATTGTTATGGGAACATAACGCATTTTTTCTGTTTACCAGAGCTTCAGGTTGCTGATCCGACGCTACAAGCTACTTATATTGTTCAACACTTGATGCTACGTGTGAGTAGGCCTATATACCTCAATTTATTTATTATTTAGATACCTCACAGGAACATTGATTGAAGAAGCAATCACCATATGCCGCTCCACCATTGCGCTACCGTCTCAGCAAGTTACCAGCTGCTTTGCATGTATTACCTAAACAGCCATCATGCACCGACCAGACATGTGCCAGCGACCGTCGCGGCAAGGGTACAGAACGCTAAGGTTACTGTTTAAGCATGTTGGTAGGACATGAATGCAGCACTTTGCGCACAAGGCGAGGACAAAGAGGAAGCTGAGACACACGAGCGCAGACTTACAACAGTGGTTTATTTTGAAGAAAGTGACCACATACACAGCAGAATCTCTGACATATCACGTTTGTGCCACCCCCCCCCCCCCCGCAAAAAAAAATATTCCTATCTTTGTGCAAGAATGATAGCGCCCAGCTGGAAAGGGCGATAGACAGTTATGACACGTGCACAGGTGTGACCAAACCTGTCAATCACTTTCGCTTCGACGTTTTCTCGGTTTAACTGATTACGATTTTTGCTGACAATTGAGCATGCACACTATATACCCGTTTACACGTGGTCGTTTTTGTGGCGTCTGCCTGAAAAGGCATACAATTTCTACAGCGGACATCCAAAAACAGCCCTCTCATTTGTGTCCAACTAGGTTGGTCGAAGTACACGATGTCTTAATGACAGGCTACTGGAGAATCGCTACAATGGGACAGAAATGAGAAGGAGGCTTTTGGATGCGCACTGCAGAAACTGTAGGTCTAATCAGGCAAGCGCCACAAACACGGTCACGTTTAAAGCGGCATAAAGTGCATGCTCTATTGTCCGCAAAAATCGTAATCATTTAACCCGACAAATCATCGAAGCGGAATTGATTTACTGCTGCGGCGACTCCTGTGTCAAAACCGTCCGTTGCCCTTTCCAGCATTTCGCTATCCTTCTTGCGTAGATATAGGAATTTTGTGTAGGCGGCGCACACGTGATGTATGACACATTCTGCTATATATGTGATCACCTTCTTCAAAATAAAACACTGTTGTAAGTATGCGCATGTGTGCCTCAGCCACTTCTTTGTCATTGTCTTGTGCGCAAAGTGCTGCATTCAGGTATAGAACGATGCTCAGCGCTATGCTAAACGTTTGTAACAACCTTAAAATTCCAATTTCGGTCCACATCCCGCTAAGAGATTAGGAGGAAACCGCTATAAGAGAGTAGCGCTTCACCGGTGATCCCATGAAGCACTGATAAAATAAAAGGCAAACTAGAAACGGAGCCGCAATTATCAACAGCGTCGAAACGCGGAGCTTGCTTGGTGGGATTTCTTTAACCAGCGAAACCCACACGGGCACAAGGAAGGGCCGTACAAAGGGGCAGAGCTATACGTGCGTATGTGTGCACCTCTTCAAAATTCACCGATCAAAGAAATGCCCGTCCGTAAGATGATGCGGCATGTATCGCAATTTCTACCTGGCGACGACTGAACCGTACAGTATTGCAATGGTTAGGATCGTCACGTTGCAAGGCGTGTGACGCGAGGAAGATGGAGGAGACGTTGCATGATTAGGAAATACACGAAAATTATATTAGACGGCGTGTGCATACGAAGAATATCTTAAACTCGAACCACGCATGCAAGGTTGTTCTTAAACAGTAAAAAAAAATTAGTCTCACGACGTTGCGGTTGAAGTCTGGCCCAGGGTGAGACTCGTAGAGTCTTTGAGGTGGAACACTCGTCGGTATAGTGATGACCGGCGTGGAAATGCAGACGCAGCAGTATGGGGAGGAAAAGGTCGACGGTCCACAACTTCGTAGACGGCAACAGGTCGCACCGAGGTCTCGTGCAAGACGGCGGCGCAAGGCGCAAGGCGTTTCGATGACGGACGCCCAGTCTCCTGAACCTCGCGCGTAGATGCGGGTTCCGAGATGTCAGCAGGCCGATCTGAGGCCTCGTGAAATGCGACGACCCGAGGCGCTCTTCGTCTCGATGACGGACGCCCGCTCTCCTGAACCTCGCAGGTGCGCGTTTGAGGTTGCAGCAGGCAGCTCCGAGATCTCGTGCCGAGCAACGACCCGAAGCGTTCTCTGTCCCGAAGACGGACGCCCGGTCAAGTGAACCTCACACGTAAATGTAGGTTCAGCAGGGCCTGCGACCCTAGTCGTGCCAGCGTTCCAACAAGCTCCCTTGCGCGAGCCCCTTTTTCATTCGCTGGACGAGCCTCCCTTTTCTTTCTTTTCCTCTTGCTGAGGATAGCCGCACTGTCGTCTGCTCTTGCGTTCCTTACTTTGCGAGTACTACTTCACAATCACCCCCCACATAAGAAAGTTTTTTAGCTCAGAGAACTTGAGGGTATTTGATATACCTTGGTCCATCCAGCACCCACCGCATCACAAGAGCATTAACACTGTACCACAGTTCCGAGCACCGTACACTCAGTACCTATGAGTACACGTAAAAATAAGCACAATACTACAGTTCTGAGCACCGCACACTCGGCATAACGACCACATTTACTAGTCACAACACCATGATATAGGTTGAAAACAACACAATCCATAAAACTAAGCTGCCAGGAAATGTTGCTCGACATTAAAGTTACACCGGTTTGAAGTGCATGCTTTTAAAACACCATGTTTCTGCAGACACACTCTTCATGTGCTTGGAAGCCGGCTCACGTAATCTGCGCCTACAATCTCACTGCCTTTAATACACTCAACCGAGAAGCGACACTCTATAAGTATCAGCCTCCAACAAAAAACACGGCTGTTGACTAGGGCTTCTTGCTCAACTGTTGAATATGCAACTTCTCGTGGTTGTAGGCGGCGGCTTGCATATGACACCGGGTGCAGAATTCCTTCATGACGCTGCATAAGTATGGTGCTTATACTTGTTGATGATGCGTCGGCGTGGAGTACGAAAGGTTTGGAAAAATTTGGTGCTCTCAAAAAGGTGGTGTAGGCAGGAAGGTATTGAGTCCATAAAAGGCTTTCTGTTCACGTTCTGCGCAAATTACTTTAATAGGGCCTCGTTTCTTGGTCAGTTCAGTGAGCGGGTAAGACACCTCGGAATAATTGTGGACGAAGTCTCGATAATACCCCGTAGGTTCGAGAAACGGGCATACTTCATTTTTCGTCTTCGGACGCTTCGCAGCCTGTATTTTGTCTATTGTTTCGACCTGCGGTCGGATGATACCGTTTCCAACGAGGTGGTAGAGGAATTTCACTGATGTTTGACCAATTTCACTATTTGTTGGCCGAATTGCCAAGCTAGATTCTCTCACTCGTTGGAGAAATGACGGAAGTTTACCTACGTGTTCGTTCCACGTTTCAGTGGCAATGAGCACGCCATCAAAGTAGTAGTAAATATGTGGCATGTCTGCTACCACTTTTCACATGAGGCGGTTGAAAACAGCTGGGGCGGTTTTAATGCCAAACGTCATGAAGCGGAACTGATACAGGGCCTGATGCCGTAGCAAACGATGTCATTGGTTTCGACTCTTCATGCATGGGTACCTACCAGTAACCCTTACCAAAGTCAAACTGTAAAAAGTACTGTGCGTTCCCCAGTTGTCCAAATATAATATCCACCCGAGGCATAGGCTCGTTGTCGCTGACCAGTGCCTTGTTGAGTTGCCTGAATTCAATGCATAGACGTATTGTCCCGTCTTTTTTCTTCACGACAACTATAGATGACTGGTAGGCTGACTCAGATGGTTCTACGAATACTTGTCCTAGCATTTCCCTAATTGGTTTTTGTACCGCTTCTTGGGTAGCAAATGGTATTGATGCGGCTACATGTTTATGGGTGTATTCGTGGTGAGTTTCAGCTTACACTGGACGAGGTGTGTTTTGCCGTCAACATCGGTGAATACATTCTCGTAGATGCTCAGTAGACCCGTCTGACAAGCAACTGATGGTTCCGGTAATGGCGGTGATACAGGTGGTCGTTCCTCATAATGTTTAAGTAGATTTACGTGGAATAGCGTCGTCATTGCACCGAGGTCAATAACTTAATCGACGTCATTTCTCCCCTCAAGTACAGTGAACAGCCCTTTCCATGTAAGAACCAATTTGTTGTTGCCCGAACGGAGCAGTAGCAGAACCTCGTCTCCAACACCTAAATGACGTGGTCTGGTCTTCCGGTCGTTGTGCTTCTGTACAAGTTTTGCTTTCTGAAGCTCCTCCTTGGCTAAACAACAAGTGTCTTCAAGGCGCTTTCGTAGCTCAACTACATACCCGTATGAGGTTTTTGCATCAACATCAAGATAATCCCCTGTCCATAATTCTTTCAATATCGCCATGGGCCCTCGGACATAACGGCCATAGAAGTCAAAGAGTGCAAAACCCAGGCTTGACTGAGGAACTTCGCGAAAAGGAAAAAGCAATGGTGCCAAGTACTCCTCCCATTTCTTCGGGCTCTCTTGACACATTCCTCTTATCATTTGTTTAAGGGTGCCGTTGAACCCCTACATGAAGCCATTTGCCATCGGATATGGATATGGATATGGGTTGCTCCTTCATCAGGCGCGACGAGAATGATGTGCCTCTCCCTAATTATCTCATGTGGGACTCCTACACGAGAGAACATTTCCAGGAGCGCCTCAGCGACTTTTTCCGTTTCGATGCTTGGCAGTGGCACAGCATCAGGATACCGCGTTGCCGTATCCACCATGGTCAGAACGTACTTATTCCCTTTCTCTGACATCAGAGATAATGGTCTCACAATGTCAATGGTAACTCTCTTAAACGGGGGTGTCAATGACGGGAGCGTTTCGCAATGGTACTCGACCTATTAAATGTTTCGGAAAAGTCCTTTGGCACGTATCACGCGATTTCACAAATCGCGTGATGCCTGATTGGACTCGAGTAGAACTTTTCCCACACATGGTCTGTGGTTCACTTTATTCCTTCGGATTCCTTCGTGAGCCATTTTCATCACAAAATGACGAAGACTTCTGAGCACGACAAGCTGTTCCATTTGTTTCGTTGACCGCAGTGTGTACTTTGTGTAAAGAACTCCATCCTATACAAAGAATTGGACGTCGGCGAACCTAGTCTTTATCTCTTTGTCCACTGCGTCAAAGCATTTACGTAGAATGCCGTCATTCCTTTGCCTGGTTTTTGAGTCGATTGAGGTGATGTCTAGGGTGTTAATAGCTGGTACTGTAGCTGGTAACGTATGCGAAGTTATTCTTGTCTGTATGGTTGTCGCGGCCACGTCCGACTTGTCCTTGGCTTCTCTAGCAACCGATGATAAAGTGTCAGTAGAGATGGACTCATTGGTAGAACAGTTTCCACCTTCTGCTGTATATGATTAATCCGCAGCGTTCAATATATAACGATGTCCTTTCCATTCACTGTCAGGATTTGAGACATTCCGCACACTTTCACATTTCCCTGGACAATGTCATATAAGGTAATGTCCATACATAAGACCCGAGTCTTGCCTGTGAAGATTGGTGACGCGATCTGCACGTTTGCGGCCGCCGTGGCCGGGATTCAATCCCGCGACTTCGTGCTTAGCATCCCAATACCATAGCAGCCTGTAATCATAGACAAGAATACCGGATGTCCCATCATAAATTGCCTATGGCATATGGCCCTAAGTTACTCATTCTGCTGGATTAGCCGAAGAGGCGCACGGTACATACACTGAAAATTAAAATGGATAATTAAGTCAACAAAACTTCCATAATCACCTTTCCAACTAAATATTTTAGCGCTCTTATCGCAATACACGAACTGAAGCGAGTAACTTCACAAGGCACATACACTTCGAGCAAATTTTGGAGCTGGCAGCAGTTCTGAGATACGCCCTGTCACACTTCAGTAAAAATGCACTGTTCTTCAGCTTACCTTTTTAGGAAAACCTATTTTATATATGGAAGAATAATATTTTCCAGAACACCATTGCATTTCATCGCAAGAACTGGTAAGGTATATCTCTAAATTTAAGTCAGCCTCACAACTCGTTTAAAGTGGATATGACATTCAAAGTGAAAAAAAAAGAAGGAATAATTGGGTTTTACGTTCAAAAACCACTGTCAGATTATGAGGCAGGCCGTAGTGAGGCACTCCGGAAATTTTCACCACCTTGGGTTCTTTAACGTGTACCTAGATCTACGTACACGGGTGTTTTCGCCATCATCCAAATGTGGCCGCCGCGGTCCGGATTCGATTCCACAACGTTGTGCTTAGCAGCCCAACATCATAGCCCCTAAGCAACGACGGCGGGTAACATTTAAAGACACCGGCTAGAACCAGTAAATTGCGACATGTGCCGTAAGGTAATTAGTTTAAATGGTAAATAAAATTTTTAATTAGTAATATATTATTATGTATCGTGCAACTAATGTCCGCCATTGAGTACTTGAGCTCAAGAAGTAGAATTGTGCTACATACCACAAGTGATTAAAAAAATAGCAGGCCGTACATTACGCACAAGAGCTCGCACGTCGGCATGGCACGATTAACACCCATTTCGTCGGAAGAAGCCGCTGTACAGAATAGAAGCCCTGCAACTGATCTTACTACAAGCTCGCCTGGAAGACGCGGGATAAAATCCCGACCACGGCCGCCCATTTCTATGGGCGCGAAATGCAAAAAACGTCAGTGTGCTGTGCATTGGGTTCGCGTTAGAGAGTCCCAGGGTAAAAAATTCCCCCACTATCAAGTACCCTAAAATCATATGTTGATCCTGGCACGTAAAACCTCAGATTTTCATTAACTAAGAGTTCGCCTATAGTTTTGTTATCCTGAGCACGCAAGGTAGAGGAGATTTAGATTCATGACTTGGGGCCCTATAACGTAAAACTATTCCAATATGTTTCTATTCCAATCTCCTGACGTCAAATTTGCGTAACCACCGACGCAAGCACCGGGCGGTCACCCGCAGGGTTGTCTGAACAGACCAATCAAACGCTCTCCTCGTTCATAGGAGGTCACTTTTGTTTGCTTGAAAAGCGAATACCATTGCCTACACTGAGCGGCTTGTCGTATCTAATGGGCTGACAAGAGGCGAGGAGAACGCTCAAGTGGAGAGGTATTCACTAGGGCAGAGCCAGTGCACTGAAAATCGATAACCGGATGAAGAGGGTGGTGCCGGCGTCTGCGATTGGTCGGCTTTCCCTTACTTAGCTTGTGGTGGCTGGTCGAAAATCACGGCGGCATGCAACGGAAGCTTAAGAATGACGCTAAAACTAACCCTCAGCAAGGAATAGTTCGCAGAATCAGGTGGTAAACGTGCCGAAAGGGCTCAAAAACGTTGCACGGCCACGCAAGAAGTTTATTATACGCAAATACACCCATGCTCTCCGGCAGGTGCGAGTAGCCAGCGTATCAGCGATTGGCGGCAGCGATCTTTTATTCCTTTCAAAACAGGGCAGCCTGCGGCTATTCCGAAGAAAATTCAGTTTTGTTCGGCATAATAATGCATCTTTATCGCGTACACGTCACTTTGACGCGGTGAGTTTGTGCGGTTTTGTGACGTCTCGTTACAGGCAGGTGAATTGGGTGCAGCCCGAAAACGTTTTACCAATAGCCGAGGACTAATGGTGAAAAGGGGTCAAATCACAGATAACTGTTTTTCTTTTTTTTGCCAAATCATGCATCATCAGTGTGTACACATCATATCAGATAGGGAGGTATTGCAGTTTTCGTGACGTGGCGTGACAGACAGGTGAAGTGGGCGTGGTCGAAAAATGTTTTTGACCAATCGTGGAGGGCTGATAGCAGAATTGGAATAGCAAAGTTTGGAATAGTTTTACGTTATAGCGCCCTTGCTGTACGAACGTCGATGACAAATAACGTAGGCCAACCACAATTAGTGGCTCAAATGGGTGGCGCCAAAGAAAATCATGCGCAAAGTGGCGTGCTCTCATCGCCCTCCCGAGAATGCAGCAATGGGCAGCCAGCCACAACGATCGCAATATTTTAGTAATGCCGACCAGCAGAAGAACGATTCGAAACATCACTGTAGCTTGACCAAATGGCAAGTGCACAGTCAAAATAAAACAGCTGTCACAAGTCACTAGCACAACCTGAAACGAAACACTGCCGTAACAGCACTACTGCGAATAAGCGCGAACTCAAAGGCGAATTAGATTAGAGGCGGGAATGTTTTTGAACGGCACTACTGCGCCCCCCAGATATTGATGAATAATAAACGTGCCAAACAAATTATTTCGGCTTCGCGAGTTTGCCTGATCACGTAGGTGATACTAAAGGCGCGAATAGCGGGCCAGTGGAAGCGGAAACAACACACTTTTATGTCGTCAAATGACCGATACTGGTTGAATCCTTAAAGTTTCGGAATGAGTTCTGCACCCTCTGTGAAAACACTGTGGTGAATAATTAACTCTCCCTAATGGCCCTGTATATACAGGGTTACTAATTCTCCCGTACGAATTCCACGGACCATGGATGGCTGCAATTGATAATTAAAGTTTGTCTTAGCACTACATCTTGCCGACGTGTCAGGATCAGAGAAGAAGACATCAGAACACAGGAAACAGTCACTCCCAATGTGGAAAAAAAGCGCTCATGTATATGTGAAAAAATGTCTTAAGGTTAGATTGAACACCACAGCAAGCTCACAGTATACCTTTCGAGCGCGGCGCGCGAACGTGCCATATCCACGAAAAGAACATTCCGCCGTAACACTTATCACAATAAGACACTTTCATGTGGTACCCACTTTTTTTGTTGGTGAAACGCAGGCATCGACGAGGCTGGATCCTCTTTCCGAGTCAAAGAAGATACACAGGGTACTCCAAGGGTCAACAAGGGTCGTTGGTTAACGCGTCGAAACCCGAAAATAGAGAGCTTGCTGTGCGAGCGTTCTAAATTTAAACAAACAAAAGACGCCTACCAACACAGGCGCCGACCCGAACCAAGTGCCAACGGACTGCTGCAACCGGCTCCGCTTCTCGCGGGAAAGGTGGGGAAGGGTGAAAACATTGGAAGGGAAGGCTCGCAGAGAAAATTTACATGCAGAGCGAGGGCGAGCTAAAGCAACGCGCTCTCTCAAGGCTTTCAGTCACGTGATAGTTCGAGGCGTCGTGTTGCCTCCTGGGCATGAGGGAAAGTACAAAATTCCAAACTTATCCAGGTGTTGCCAGGTTTGGCTATATATAGCCAGTTTGGGCTACAGAAAAATTTTTGGCTTCGACTTGGGCGAGTTGGCTTTGTGGCTATATTTGGGCTACTGAAAATCTGCGGCTTGGCTTTGTTTGGGCTATAAGTGGCGTCCAAATCCACGCTCCAGAGGTGGCTCTCATTGAGTAAAAACAAATCTCGAAGGCCATGTTTCAGCTGGCTAAGCCGGCAGTGCAGCTGTGCGTGTATGCATGCGCGAAAATTCCACCTCCCCTCAATGCGCCGTTCACTGAGCCGATGGCTTGATCTTCGATGCACTTACAATTTGCTAGGTGCTTCACCGTGCTAACATTTGCGCCAGCAGCATCGTCTCATCTTATCCCGATCATCGGGCATCAGTATGAGCCTGGGAGTAGAGGTTGTTTCACAGTACACTCTACTAACGCCTAGCATCATCAAACTAACATCAAGACGGCTCAACCTGGAGCCAACATCCTCATTAGGTAACCAAACAGCTCTAGCCTAGACATTCCTTGCTCGACCAGACGTCGCGTGATCGAAACGCTTGCTTTAGCTTGAGACATACGTCCCCAGTTCGACCACTCTCGTTCAACAATCCGCCAATACAATGGCAACCTATGGTAAGACCATACATTCGAGTTCAAGGAAGGGGAATGTGGTGTGTACCCAGCAAGGTAGCACGAACAGTACGTTGTTGAATGTAATTCAGATTTCCTTTCCCGTTACTTTATTTTTGATTCTTATGTTACATTTGGAAAGCATGGTTTCTCCTTCATGTCGGTTTACACTGTCCTGTCGGCTGCTCAGCCAGCGCTGTCTGCAATTGCATGACAGTGTGTTGATTATGCAGCCAAATACAAAAGAAGAGTTAAGCTTTCTCATCAGAAAGTATGCTGCGGTTTCACAGCAGGATGCAAACAAGTATGTTATATTTGGATGGTGACTACAATGGGATGTCATTTTCAAATAAGAGAGATATGCTATTTGAAGTACAATTAAATGGAAAATCAAATCACCTCAGCACGGGGGACTACAGGATGAGAGCCCAACGTGAAAAGGAGGATTCGATTTCTGAGAACACGAAACATGAACATGAGAAAGTATGACCTATTTCATCTAAAGTTGCTGCTATTGGATATGATCAGGAAGTGTGCTGCTTCTTGTCTCCATTAGCCACATCCTACATTGCTGGTTTGACATTTTGTACTGAGTAGAATGAAAACAGACTGCTTCCATGATATTCGAATAAACATGGCGACCATCCAAAGTGTTGCTTTTGTTCACACCCTCATACACAATGATTACTTCTTAACACAAGACCTCAGTGTGCTGTGCTCACTTGTTAGAATTAACGCTGCTACACTACTGGAAACGGCCAGGCAGGCTTTACTGTACAATACTTATTTGACTGACATGTTGTCCAGCTACACTACATAAAGTATGACCAAAGTTTCGCGGCTAATTGTGTAGGAAGGCACGAGGATTTGATCGGGAAGCTGCAAACATGATTATAATGGTCTGATGATAGCCACCTTAAGGCAAATATTAATTTAAAGAAAGTCTGAGTTGTAGCAGCATCGATTTCAAGGAGCCGTGATAAGTTCTAGTTAAAGACGATTTTTTTTAAAAGCTTTCCTTGTTATGTTAGGCCATGCAGAACACAACTAGTCCACCATTATAAAATACAGAGGACAATAGGGAGGGGACCCTGTTCGGAACTCTCACAAATTTTATCGTGAGAAATAGGTTCAATGATAGCCTTTACGAAAATGCCGTGCAATCACTAAATCAAATTATTTAGCTCATTCGTATGACGAGCCCCTATTTCATAATTTAGTACTCCTGCATTGATCACTGTACTTCTTTTTGCCATTCCATGCCAAATATCACTGATTGGCCTCTTTCACAATCAGCTGTAAATTTTGGGCGGCTTATTCTTTCAAGCACAGCGTACCATACTCTGTTCGATAGTCTGGAATCTTTGTACCAAGCAACTGTTGAAACGTCTCATTCTATTTTTACAGTTCGATATGGGGAAAAATCAGATTTATTAAATAAACATTTATTTCTTTTGCTAATTTTATTGTGTTTGGGCATCTAGAATATTAGTGACTGGCATGTTTACAATTAGGAGTGATTTATTTAAAAATACAGGTTTCTACTTGTACGAGAGATGTATTTTTTACAAGGAAGGTAATATAAACATTTCATTATACTTACATTTAGTGTTTGTAATAAGTGTTTCTATCTTCCAACGTGTCTATATTGTATTTTTTCTTTCAGTAAATTGCAACTGCTCTCGTATGGGCCTGCTGGCCTCGGAGGCAGTGTGGACTCCTTGCATTTTTGCGAGAATGATGGCATGGCAGCAAAATGTTTGCAATGAGGAGTTCAATGATCAGCGAAAAGAAAAGTTGAAGTGCGACGACAGGTTCATTCGCCACTGGACTAGGTGTGCACATGGTTTCGTCAAATTAGCCACGGAGGAACGAAAAAGATACGAGGGAACATTACGTCACGCTGCCAGCCTTGGCAAGTCAACGTTCCGTGAAGAAACAGTGGTGGCTCAACACATCAATTCTTGCGTCGAGATCACGGAGGAAATTCGAGATTTGACAAGACGCTTATTTTGATTTTTGTTAGTTTTTATTTGGTAGTCGCTCGGCCGGCAGCTGCTAGACGCTCAGATGGAGGCCTCCATGGCTCCTCAGCTGCTCTGCCTATGTCTGGACACATTTCTGTCTGGATGCTCATTCCGCTTGGGTCGTTTCCTGCAGGGCATGTGTTCCACACTTTGGACGAGTTGTGAAAAGTTCACAATCCAACTTCAGCGCATTTAGACTACAGGTATACTTCGGCCGAAGTAAGCACACTACTGTGAGCGATGAAAATCTATATCTATTCGTCACATTTTTGACCGAGGCCTTGTCCATGTGTACTTTGCCTAGTTATGCCAGCTTTATTGATATGCGTTGTCGGTGGATCAGGGGCAACTTACGCATGAAGGTTTCCATGCGTGCGATCGATCGCATTGCGGGAGCGGAGTCATTGTTGCAGGCCAAACGCAGTAGAGCCTATTGCCTCACATAACGCTCAAACGCAAGAAACGCAAGAAACGGCGTGTTTCATTTGCTACGTACGTCCTGTGCAATTTTCTTTGGAAGCGCGGTGCGTTGTCAATTTACCTATTCCCAAGAAAAGCCCCGGCAACTGCAAAAAGCGCTTGTTCCAGCTTTGGGAGTTTGATACCCTATACGGTCGGCTCATTCGGTATCCGCTATGTTCCGAAGCAATGAGTCTGCTTCGAACACTGCGTACTACAAACACGAACAAGTGGCAGGTGATCGGATGCATTGGATCTTAGTACCAAAGATTATGGTGTTTTACGTGGCAGAACCACGAACTCATTATGAGGCACGCCCTATTGGAGGACGCCGGAATAATTTGCGCTACGAGTAGTTTCTTAACTTGCACCTAAATGTAAGTACATGGGTGCTTTCTCATTTCGCCCTAGTCTAAATTCGGCCTCCGTAGTCGGATTTCAATCTCGCGATATCGTGCTTAGGAGCTCAACACCATAGCCACTAAACGACCACAGCGACTGAAAAATGAGTATGAGCAAATGAAAGAGAATGGTGCACTCCAACTCTTAAACTAAACTTTGCTTTATCCCTCGCACGAGAACTGACTAGTTTACAAAACAGTTTTAGCCTCCCTTTATAAGTGAAGGATGTGCGTACTTAGCTTCTGAAATGACAAAAGACATTACTGTGCAATTTACTGCAACACTAACCGCAGCACATCCACTAACCACAGACTTACCCCAAAAACAGTCAGCAGTGCAGCACCACCGCGCCCCTTTCGGAGAGGCCTGCAACATTTTCCGTCATCTTCAACATGCTTGAGAGGCTTTCTTTTCTCTCTGATGCGGCTCGCCGAATGGACCCACATAGCGCAACACCGTGATTCGATGCCACAATCCAGCAACTTGATCGCGGCATAAAGTGTAGGTGCCGCGGTGGTAGCCATGGACGCTATAACGTAAAACTATTCCAATATGTTTTTATTCCAATCTCCTGACGTCAAATTTGCGTAACCACCGACCCTAGCATGGGGCGGTCACCCGCAGGGTTGTCTGAACAGACCAATAAAACGCTCTGCTCTTTCATAGGAGGTTACTTTCGCCTGCTTGAAAAACAAATAACATTGCCTGCACGGAGCGGTTTGTTTTATCTAATTGGCTGACAAGTGGCGAGGAGCACGCTCTAGTGGAGAGGGATTCGATGGGGCCGAGCCACTTGGAGTTCAGTGATTTATTTCATCGGCTCGCTGGTCACGTGGCAGCTTTGCGTGGCCTTTAATTGCTGTGAGGGCCTTTTGTTTATGGCGTAACCGCTGCGAGGTAGTTGCCGCGGGACATCGTCGCCGCGCTGTGTTTCCACTTCTGGAGAGGCCCTAGTCTGAGCTATTGTCGTTTCTGTCACAGGAGTTATTCTTCCTTGGAGAGGAGGACTTCCTTCGACAGTAGTCATGAAGTTTCCTGTCGGTGGCTGATGGACGTGTATGGATAATTTTCGGCCAGCGAATACAGGATCATTTTTGTATATATACACCTTATACCATTATTACGAATTTATGTAAAGTGTCTCTGTCAGTTCAGCATTTACATGACGATTGTTTACACTGTATATTCAACATTAATCTATATAGGCGGCAATTATTGTATGTGTAACTATGCCTTTTTGTGGGTCTATGTGGTCATATATTACCTAGTGAGGGCAGCATGTTGAAAACGTGCCGCGTGTACAGTGCTTCGTATTTTGTATATTTGATCGTCCTGGTGGAATTGTGCCGGGAATGTGACTCATTGTTTCTATCATCTCTTGTTGAAATAAGCTTTTCTTAAACACAGTGCTCTGTCTTTCAACGAGCAGTATTTGAGTGGAATGATCTGAACGCTGCATAACCAAACAAAATGAATTAGACAAATTTCAGTACATCTTGGAACGATAAGGTATTTTTCTTGTTTCCCTTGATATTTCTATTGCTTTTCTTGCCGAGAATGGTGTCTTATAATACAAATGACCTCGTCATCATCCTATCATCATCATCAGCCTATTTTATGTCCACTACAAGACGAACGCTTCTCTCTGCTATTTCTTTACCCCTGTCCTGCGCCAACCAATTCCAACTACCGCCTACGATTTACCTAATTTCCTCACCCCACCTAGTCTTGTGCCGTCATCGACTCCATTTCTCTTTTCATGGTACCCATTATGTAACCCTACTGGTCCATCTAACCTGCGCATTGCATGACCTGCTCAGCTTCATTTTTTTTCTCTTAAAGCGATTTAGAATGTCGGCTATCTTCTTTTGCTTTCTGATCGAAACCACTATCTTCTTGTCTCTAGACATTGCTCCTAAAATTATTCGTTTTATCGCACTCTGCGCGGTCTTTAACTTGTTTTAGAGCTTCTTTGTCATCTCTTATATGTTTCAGTATATGCATGTATGTGTATGTATGTGATGAGATGGGCGAAGGCGGTGTGACGGACGGCTGTGCGCCTGCTAAAGTAGCCAGAAAGAAAAGAGCTGCAAAAAAGGTTGAGGAATAAATAACGGGAAAATGATACGTCCACACAGTCGTAGCTAATTGCTATAAACGAAACCTACACTGGTTTCTCGAAAGAAAAGTCTTGCAGTTGAAGAAAAATTAGCCCGAGTCCAGGAATGAAAGCAGGCACCACCGCCTTTCTGCGCAGCCGCTCTACCATCTGAGCTAACGAGGCGGCTTGCAGATGCCAAGGCCAAGTCGAACTTGTCAACAACTTGAAGCAAAGGCAAAGTGACGCAACAGTTCGGTAGAAATGCGCGAGGTGGCGAGCAGTAATTAGTGATGGCGAAATGACATGTTCACCCAATCGTAGCTAATTGCTACAAAGGAAACCCGTGCTGATTTCTCCAAAGATAAGCGTCGCGGTTCAGGAAAAATACACCTTGGTTCGGTACTTTTTCTTCAACTGTGAAAATTTACTTCCCGCGAACAAGTATGGGTTTTCTTTCTAGCAATTAACTGCGATTGAGTGGATGCATCATTTTATATTTACTGATTACTTAACCCCACCTTGGGCATTTTCGCCGGCCTATTGCGGCATTCCTGCCTTTGTATCGAGGTTTGATAAGTCAGACTTCGCCTTGCCATGCAAGCCGCCTGGTCAGCTCAGATGCTACAGCGGCTGCCTCGGAAAGGTGGGGGTCGCGGGTTCGGGCACCGGACCAGGGTGAGTTTTTATTGAACTACAAGGCTTCCTTTCGAGGAATCTCTATAGGCTTCGTTTGTAGCGATTAGCTAGGATTGGTATGACGTGTTGGTATGAGTATCCTTTACCGTTTATTAATTACTTCTCTCCACCGTGTGGTTTTCCGCACAACTTTTACGCCAAGGTTCAGGAATCCTGCACGAGTATGACCCGGGAGCATCGTTTAACACGCACCGTGACCAAGCACTCCCGAGGCGTTAGGAGGACGACGCGGTTATCGAACTCGCAGCGTCGGCTCGAAGGCGACTGGAAGATGGCAACTCTAGAGAAGGGCAAGCACGTTCCCCCAACCCTAGCGGTGCTGCTACCACACGGCAGTCAATGTGATCAGTAAATGTTGCTGACTTTTGGCACCCGCCGGTGAGCACCAGGCTCCCGGAGTCCTTTCACTACCGTTATGGCGGCGTTTACTGCGCGCCTTGTGCGTGCACTCTGAATATCCGTGGATTAGGCACCATGCGCAAACAGTATCAGCTGAAACATTTGGCACGCTTATTTGGCCTTGATGATTATCGATTCAAGAAACAAAAACGGAGAGCTAGAGTCATATTGACAACCTGCTTGAATCCTTTAGAATCTATTATAATGGATATCAGCCATGTGTTTGGCACCTCCTCATGTGGTTGATACCTCCGCAAGATGTTGCCAACTCCTGAAAATTCAATCAGAATTATTCCAGAATATGTGTGCTGTCGTCGAGGAAGGTCTGGGAGCTGTAACTTTAAGAATGGTGAATGTGCTTTGCGTGTGGTGTGTGTTTTTGTCCCGAAGAACCCAAAGGCTCGCTACAGGTCGAAGGTACCTCTTGTTTCTCGGACTGTGGTAGATCAGTCATACTGCTTGGTGATTTCAATTGTGTTTGTCAAACTAGCATCTGTTCTGGTGAGTTATGTGCCAGTGATTCCAGTTCAGCGTGAGTAGCATGGTTGGCAAGCTTCAGATGATTGTTGTGGCCCACATCGCAATCGCTGGAAAACGCTGACACTTCACCAATTTCCAGGGTAGCAGCCAAATACGGATCAACCGAGCTTATGTTACCTTAGAACTGGCTCTACAATGTAAAAACGATGTTGTTAAACACGTGTTGTTTCGTGACCACAGTATGATTATTTTTGGGATAGGATAGAATATGTAATAGAAAACTGAATGGAAACTTTGGAAGTTTAATGCGAGTCTGCTAAAGGATGAGACGTTTCTCTGTAATATGAAGAGTGAAATGAAACGATAGGTTCATAAGCAGAAGCAAGCCAATCTTTATGAATCAGGACACATTAAAAAATATTAACATGAAAGCAGTAGAAACAAGTTGCTAGTTGAAGTTGTAATGCGCTTTGAAGAGAGATCCTTACGGTCTCATCTGGAAAATTTAGTTGAAGAAGAAACAAGTAACCCTAGGTTGTACATAAACGAAGTAAAAGAAACAAAAACAAAATTAGAAGCTATAGAGCTAGAAAACTGCAACGGTGAAATGATTCGTGCTAGGTATGAGAAACTTCTTGAGGGTGACACGCTGACAACACGTGCCCTCTCACACTGGAAGACGTATGCACGAGGCAACGAAGTAGTCGAGAGAGAATATGCCGGCAGTATGGCTCGTGAAGCTAGCCTTTCCACATTACTACAGAAATTTATTTTCATGCATGTCGAAATACCAAGGATCCAAACATTCGCAGAGATTCCTTAGTGGAAATATCACATTGAGACAGCGAACAAACCACCTCATTAGCAAAAGATATCGACGTCAAAGAAGTGGAGATGGCTATTGACGAACTTTATAAGCGAAGGTCCCCTGGTCTAGAAGGCTTAACGGCCACCTTCTTTAATGCTTTTATGTCGAAATTCCAACTGATCCTGCCGCGTGTATTCATTACGGCTTTCCAAGAGAGCGATTACTAACCTCGTTCGCACGAACACACACGGTGGCGATTCCGAAGTCCACTGACGAAGCTCAGCTATAGTCAGTGCAAGTTTACAGGCCAATAACGTTAGCAAATGTGACCTACAAGATACTTATGAAGATTTTAGTTTCTAGGTTGCAAGGTGCCGTTACATGTATATTAGGTCCACATCAGAATAGCGGTACGAAATGCAGGCATATCCTTACAAATATTTAGGTGGCAAGGAACATTCTGGAGTACTGTCGCACTCAATTAGAAAGTGCAGCGATGATGTAGGTGTATTTTTCGAAGGCCTTTGACAAGGTGCGTCGTGACATTCGTTTTAGAGTATTGCAGCATGTTAATTTTGGTTCTATGTTATGCGAAGGAGCTCCGATGGCGTCTTAAACCTTTACGAGAAGTCTGGTTATGAATAGAGAGCTTACACAGTGCATTTACATTCATTCTTCTGTAAGACAGGGATATCCTATTTCACCATTGTTGTTTGTGTTGCTTTAACTACCCCTATGTCGATAAATGTTTCACATTGATAAATTAGGAGGCTTTAGGCTGCTGTCCCGTAAAGTACGAGCTCTGGCCTACATATATAATGCTGCAATCGTATGTACCGAAAGGAAAAGCTTGACAGTGGCACTTTGAGTTCCGCAGAGTTTCAGTATCAAAACTGAAAGCCTGTTGAACAGGCATAAGTGTTTGAAATTATGGAATGGTGCATAATATCACTCGCCAAGGGACTTTCCGAAGAGGCAGTGGATAACAATATACAAAGGTGTCGTCATTACAGGGTGTATTTCATTACATAACGAGGGTCTTGAATCCGACAACATTGATGCCTTCAAGTACCACGTCTGGGTTAATTGACCAGCTGCCCTCACCTAAAAAATGATCACGTACTCATGGCGCCTGCGGCAGAAAGGATGTTCCACATCCGCCACCAACGTTTGTGAGTGGTGGCGCTGGCTGACACTTCCAGAGTTAGTTCTAGTAGTAACGCATATATACGTCGGAAAGTGGATGGGAAGACGAAGCCGCGGTAGCTCAATTGGCAGAGCATTCCACTCGTAACTCGGGATTGAATGACGGATTTTCGGGGGCGTTCAGTGCATGAACGTAACCAGCACATCCAGCAGATGTCCCGTAGTAGTGACAGGGACTAAGGGCGCGAAACTGTGAGTGACCAAATTTGCGTTTTATTGGACAAAGTTTTGCCCTCAAAAACAGGCTACACTCAAAGACGTAGCTGCGAACAGAGTCGCCCGACGTCGAAAATGTGATCAGTGGGTCAATGGCGTCGGCTTCCATAGATAAATCATGGAAGCTAGGTTCCAGAGCAATTTCCGGTGCCCACGTGTCTTCCAGAATGTATTACACAATTCGTGTCGTGCAAGCATGCAACCAGACTATACAAAATTCGGTGACGAGAGACAGCGGATAGAATCAACGTGACGTTCGAGAAATTTCCGAACGTGGAGGCGCGTGCTGCGCTGAGCGATAATATTTGTTAGACGGTAAAAAGCAACCACCCGAGAAAGTTAAACCAGTGCACGTTTGAATGCAGATAAATTACTCTGGCAAAATTAGGAAGCAATGTGCTGAAATGAAACATCACACAGGCACACTTCCAGTGAAAACACGGCGTGAAAGACTAAATATGACTAGGTAGCATGTTTTTATTGACAATTGGGACTCTGCCTTCTATTGTAATGTCCTTTAAAGCACATCAGAAGGACCTTCCAATTGATGCGCATGGCATGATATTTCTCCTTATTCAAGGAAATAGCGTTCCTTATGAGCTATTTACACATCACGGTCCTTCTAGGCTTTGGAGGTCATGTAGAGATGCCCAAAATGCTGATCACCAAGCACCATCAGTTAACGATAATTTTGTTGAGAATGTCACGAAACTCAGAGATGTGCTGAAACACAAAGAAGCTAAAGTTAAAGTGCTTCAAATATTGGATGCCTTTACACAGTTCAAAGTGTATAAATGTATATATGGCAATAACGAAAGAATGTGTCCGTGGCGTAATGGTTTCAATATCGTGCTTCTGTATTAGCTGTCCTGTGTTCGTATATTGCCGTGCGACAATTATAGTAAGGTTCAATTATGTATTACGCACTACATTATTGAAAATTACGAACTAACAAAGTCGTTGAATCATTTCAAGCCAAAATAATCGTACTTTGGGCAAATCCATGCAGTTCCTATAATTTCCATGCTGGCTGAGCCATCCCGATTGCAGACTCCCGTAGGCACTAGCGCCACAGTTCCTTCTTGTAAATATTGTACAAAACTATGGTTATAACGCGTTAGCCTAGACCTAAAGGGTTGTAGATCTGGGGGAAGCACATCAAGAGGCATCTTTTCTAGCAAAGAAACCAGAGGCTTGTGGTCGGTTACGAGGATAGCTTGAATTCTCTTGATGTTTTCGTCTAATCATTGACCAGCCCACGTCAAGGCTAACTCCTCCTTTTCCATTCGCGTGCAGCGCTGCTCAGTTTTCGTGAGCAATAGCGAAGCACGGGTCATCTCTCGGCATTACGATTTATTTGCAAAAGGACAGCCCCAAACGCAAAATATGTCAAATCTGTTGAAAGAACCATTGAAAGTGCAGGGTCATACATTGCCATACATACATTTAGCAGAGCAAACTAGGACCTTCGGGCCCTTAAAGCCGGTGTACTGCGCAAGGCCCCAGACCCAGCGAGTTTCATTTGTCAACAGCGCCATAAGAGGGCGTTACATGTGCTAAATGTGGCAAAAACTGTCCAAGAGGTTGGGCTATGCCCAGAACAATGCGTAGCTATGTGACGTTACCTGGAGGTGTAGTTCGTTTTGGCATCTATCACTGAAGGGTCAGGTCCTACGTCGTCTTTACTCAGGAGATGACATCAAAAGTAGGTTTCGTTTACACCGAAAACACACTTTGGTTTGTTTAATTGTGAAGTTGTGGATTATTCTAGCTAGAATATTTGTCAACCACAAGTCATTCTGCTCTTAAGTGTAACCAAACTCAAGGACGTCGTCCATAAGGTTTGCTACACCAGGACGGCTCTGGAATGTTCCGGTAATGCGTTTTACAGCCACGCTGTCTATGGCTAGGATTGGAAAAGAAACGTGTCCAAGATGTTGACAAAAACAAATCATGTGGGCCGATCCTGATGCTAGTGCAATATGGGTAAAAAATAAAGCTAACCTAAAGGCACTGGATACCGCTGCCTAGGGTAGGCTCCAGACAGGCACCTACACGAACCTACCCATATTACATCGCATACGCCCCACAACTTGCACGGACGAATGCCTGTGGTGCAGGGCCACACTAACCCTACACCACATTAAGTGGAAGTGCATGCTAGACAACATAACACACGACGACACGAACACCTCGAGGGAGCAATGGGAGGCACTACTGTCAAGCTCGGCCCTCGACGACCAGCTCAAGCTAATACAGAGAGCTCGGAAAATGGCAAGAGCCAGCGGAGCCCTGGACTTGGGGCCCCGTCCATTAGCGATTCTTCTGCTAATTCTTGTGATAAGTCTATCTATCTATCTATCTATCTATCTATCTATCTATCTATCTATCTATCTATCTATCTATCTATCTATCTATCTATCTATCTATCTATCTATCTATCTGTCTGTCTGTCTGTCTGTCTGTCTGTCTGTCTGTCTGTCTGTCTGTCTGTCTGTCTGTCTGTCTCTCTGTCTGTCTCTCTGTCTGTCTCTCTGTCTGTCTGTCTGTCTGTCTGTCTCTCTGTCTGTCTGTCTGTCTGTCTGTCTGTCTGTCTGTCTGTCTACGGGTCCAAGATCCACAGACCATACCCGGGTAGGCTCACTAGTATATGACGATGCGTGTCGAAACATTATTGCGTAATAAGTAAAAAAAATCAAATAAATGTAAATAATGAAATCAAAAATAAACATAAATAACGCTGTTGCCCAAACTCCAGTCTATGACGATGCGTGTTGAAACGTCAGTGCATATGTGTAAAGGAAAGAAAAATGAGAACCATAAAAAAATTAAAAAATAACACATGAATAGAAATAAATAAAATAGAAAAATAGAAAATGCAAAAGAACAAAAACGACGAAACAAGGAACTCAATTATGTTTTTGTGCCTTTATTCAACCAATATAGCATAACCACCACATATGAGTTATTATAGCTATTGAGCAATTCAGCTTCGCTGGTCTTCCGTCTTCACATAGTTCCAGGGCTCTATACTTTTTGAAAAAGAATAATCAGGCGCTGATATATAGTTAAAAGGTAGCCTCGTAAAAGAATCGCAGGCAAATGGCGTTAATGTGGTTAACTCTTCCGAGTCCTTGGTGAGTGGAACATGATTAAAGCCTGAACTCGCTTCTAGTTTCAAGAACCACTTTGGGCCAGCTAATGAACCTAGCGCTTCGTCGACCGCAGGAAGCGACAGCCTTTCTCTCGAGACTCATTTCTTTAGCTGCGTCAAGTCAATGCCTACCCTGACGTCTTCTGTAGGTCTTACGAGAGCCGCAATACGGGTCCACCAGTCAGTTGGCCCTTCATCATAGCGAGTGACGCCTAATCTGTCCATTTTCTTTATTTTTTTTTTCACCCGGTCTCTCAATGAAATTAGCATCCAGCGTGGTGCACATCTATCCAAAGGAACGGCTGCCAGCTTAGTTTGATGCGATACGGGCTTGCATTGTGTCGAGGTTGCTGAAAGCTTTTGAGATGAAGGCCTCGTAATCAATTAGCTGACTTAAAGGCTCCGCGAACCTAATTAACCCTAATACTTTGAGACTTAGTGCACTTGGCGACAAATTTTCTCTTCTATTGAACTTCTAACTTGAATTGGCCCAAAACATTCAGATGAGCGCCGCTTGCATTAACCAGCACCTCGTCGGCACTCGTTAGTCTAGTGGGTAAATCTGGAAACGCTGGCGTTGCTACTGAAACGTGTCCATTTTACCAAAGACTGGTACGTCGCTAATTCTTACTTGAACAAATGCCTACTGCGGGCTGGGTGCATTGACATGTCCCAAGAAATATCGTCTGAGTCCGTGTGCACCGAAGAGCGTGTGCACCGTATAGGTGTCGCTGTTCAGCTCTCTTGAGGCACACCTTGCTGAAGTGCCCATTCGTACTGCAGCTGCCGCGCTTCTGAGCCTTCCCTGGGCAGTCAGCCTTCGAGTAGAAGTTTCCGCCAGAGAATTTGCAGCGTTCATCCCGACGTGCTGAACGTTGGCTTACAAAGACTTTCCATTATTGTTTGTTTCGACGCACTACGGCGTTAGCGCCAAACTCGCCGTATTCCGGGGAAGCATGGCTGGCGCCTTTTGATCCGTGAAGGTCTTTTTGCATCTGTACCGTTTCCTACGGCCGCGCTTTCGCTTGAGCTGCTGAAATAGTCAGCTTGATATCCAGTGGAGTGGAAGAAATTCGAAAAGCTCCTCGTCTCGTAGAACAACGAAGAAACAGCTCCTGACGAGGTGTTCCTGGGAGTCATCGAAGTCGCACCTGTCCGCCAGAACGTGTAGCGCTGTCATGAAGTGGTCGACGGATTCTGCGGGTGTTTTCTATCTCTTGTGGAAGTAAGCGTTTTCGTACACCAAGTTGCGCTCCGTTATAATGCACTGGTCGAACGCCGTTTTGAAGATGTTGCACTAATTCGCATCGTCGACCAATAGGTTAAATGCACAAAAAAAAATCATCAGCCCTTGCACTCTGTGCAGAAGGACGAGGAGCGAAGCTGTGGGGTGTTATACCTCAGTCCGTGCATCTATATATATATATAGGTATTATAATTATTATTATTATTATTATTATTATTATTATTATTAATATTATTGAAGTACACAGACAAGGAGCAAATCTTTTGGCTGTCGAGTTATTTACTCTAATTATTTTGTGAAGTAGTGTCGTGTGCAAGTACAAGTGCATTGGAGACGGGAATTCCACAATATTTACAACTTGACTGTGTAGTATGATTTGAAGGAAACTAGATAAAACTCGGCGTAATGGTAGAATCGTCTTAGCGGCCAATTTCAAGCTAGCGATGGCCCGTGCTAACGTTCCACGCTTCTTCCTGGTGCAGTTCCTCGGACTTTGGAGCTTGCAACTTCTGGAGCCTTCCAGCTTTCGTGCCCCATGCCCAGAATCTGTCGCCGGGTTAGGTCCAGGCGCAACACTTCCGGTCTACGGGCGCATTGCGGCGGAGCCAGTGGAGCCGTGCTGGGCTTCAAATCACCGACTCGCCAACAGCACATCGCGGTCCGCGCACTTTGTACACGGCCGCCGACTATATCTGCAAGCATCGTGGCATTCACTCAGTCATCTAAACACCGGAACCACCCCTGTGCATTCTGCGCATGCGTGGAATTTTGTTAGAAAGCTGCACCTGAGCAACGCGCCCTTCAGTGGGCCCGGCAGCAAGCTAGCGATGGCCCGTGCTAACGTTCCACGCTTCTTCCTGGTGCAGGTAACGAACTCCTATTGCCTTTACGCAAAACCTAGTAGCCACCGTGCACTTTTTGTGCTGCCGGGCCCACGGCGCTTTTGTTCCATTGTGTGTGATTGTGCGCATATGCTGTTAAAACTTCTCATGCTAGCTGGTGATATCGAATCTAACCCCGGCCCCGATAAAGAGATTCCTAATGGATTGAAAGAACTGCAATCTGGACAGACGGTAATGCTTGAACAGCTAAAGTCTATTGAAAAAAAACTAGTTGATCATGATAAAACGTTCAGGGAAATCAAAACACGGCTAGACAAAATTGAGACAGCCTGTGCTGGTATCGATGACATGCAAAGTGAATTAGGCAGACTACATGAGATAAGCACTGAAAATACGGCACAGATAGGTGTACTGTCTGCCCGGATAAACGATGCTGAAAATAGATCTAGAAGAAATAACCTTGTTTTTTACAGCATCGCCGATAAACCTAAAGAATCATGGTCTGATTCTGAGAAAATTATTATTGCACATTGTTCACAATATTTAGATGTACAAATAGAACCGCGTGATATTGAACGTGCACATCGCATTGGGTCTTTCCAAACTGGAAAGTGCAGGCCTATAATTGTGAGGTTCACTCACTTTAAAATCAAAAATCTTGTCCTTTCTTCGGCTCATAAGTTCAAAGGTACGTGCTATGCCGTTGCGCAAGATCTCGCCCCAAGCACGCGCCTTGCCCAGAAACGCCTCGTCGAGTTTGGAAGGGCCCGTAAACTGCGGTTCAAGTTGCGACATGAAGAGCTTATAGTAGGCGAAAAAACCTACTACTTCGACCACACTACTAACCAGGTCATTGAGGAACACCTTTAGCCATCATTGAGACCAAAATGTACACCGCAACCACAGAATAGTCAGCCTTTATCATTCCTGCTCGCTAACATTCGAAGTGTTGTTCCCAAGCGTGATGCACTGTGCAGTCTAATAGGCTCATCTTCTTGCGATGTCTTACTACTAACAGAAACATGGCTTAACACATCAATCGATGATACCGAAATTCTCCCTTACCTCTCGCATTTTGACATTTTTCGGAAAGATAGACCTGATAACTCACGCGGTGGGGGTGTATTAATCACCACTAAGCGTAACCTACATTGTTCACTTGTAAACCTCTCTTCACAACTGGAAATGATTTGGATTCGATGCACTGCTACACACCCGCACATTCTGATTGGTATTTGCTATCGGTCTCCTAGTACCGACAGTTCTTTCACGCCTTCACTTCATGAAGCCTTAAATGCGTTGACAAAAACATATCCTAACAGTCCTGTCCTTCTGTTTGGCGATTTTAATTTTCCAACTATTGATTGGTCCGATCCTGCCTCTACATTATCTTAAAGCAGCCCCGCTAGTGACTTCTTAAACACGTGTATAACATTCGGCTTAACGCGGCTCGTCACTGACTCAACACGCGTCACTGCTCACTCGTCCAACGTTTTAGATCTTGTATTAACGACTCACCCTGATAACTTTACCCCTGTCACCTTATTGCGCGGTTTGAGCGACCACCTGACAGTACATACTTCGTTTCGTTGCAACGTACTAAAGAAACAAAAAAATCGGAAAACACTTACACTCTATGATAAAGGGGACTATGTCAACATGAACCGAGAATTATCTGAGTACTTCGATACGTTCGTCGCTAACTTTCAACTAAATTCTCTCGAGTCGAACTGGCTGCTTTTCAAAGCAGAGATGCATCGCCTTATACGTTTTTACATCCCCACCATTACAATAACAGAAAAAACAACATCACCATGGTTTAATGTATCCCTCAAACGACTAAATAATAAGAAAAAACGGTTGTTTCGATCAGCCAAACGATCTAATTCTTCTTGCACATGGCAGAAGTATTACGCAGTCGAGAAAGAATATGACAAGTTAACCTCTCAAACTAAACACAAGTTTCTTTCTACCACTTTACCAGCTATGCTACAAACTTACCCGAAGCGATTTTAGAAAACTATTAATCCTAATCAGCGGAATGAGATATCACTTATCAATAACTCCGGGCTTCCGATCCCTGAGACTGAGGCTGCAGATCTTCTTAACATAACATTTAGTTCAGTTTTTACTAATGAATTACTTGATGGCTTGCCCGATCCACCATACTTCGCATATCCGCTCATGCAAAATATCACATTCGATCCCATCGGCATTGTCAAAGTAATTGAATCATTGAAGAACTCGTCATCTACAGCAGTAGACGGTATCAATGCCAAAGTTCTAAAAAATACTAAACATGTGTGTAGCCTGTTTTTATCACTCATATTCCAGGAATCACTTAACAGCGCTTCAATTCCACATGACTGGCAGGTGGGCAAGGTCATCCCAGTCTTCAAGAAAGGAAGCCGATCATCACCGAGTAACTACCGCCCTATTTCCATAACAAGTGTGTCTTCTAAAATAATGAACATATTTTATATTCGCACATTGCTAACTTCCTAACATCGGTCAATTTTTTTCACCCAAGTCAACACGGTTTCCGCAAAAATTATTCCTGTGACACTCAACTTGCTCTTTTCTTGCACGACTTACATTTAAACCTAGATCGTAACATCCCGACTGACACAATATTTTTAGATTTCGAAAAAGCATTCGATAAGGTCCCTCATGGTCGTCTCTTAATAAAGTTATCGCGTCTTAACATTCATCCTTGTGTTCTAAGCTGGATTCGAGGGTTTTTAACTAATCGTGAGCAATTCGTATGCGCTAACTCACAGTCTTCAACCTTAACACCCGTGCTTTCAGGCATACCTCAATGTACCGTACTTGGTCCTCTCCTTTTCTTAATATACATGAATGACCTACCTTGTAATATTTCTTCTCATATCCGACTCTTCGCTGATGATTGTGTGGTTTACCGAGCAGTTACTAACCCCAGCGACCATTTGGCGTTACAAAATGACCTATCGCGCATACAAAACTAGTGTACCACTTGGCTCATGTCTTTAAATGTAGCTAAAACCGTGTTAATGTCTATTCATCGTCGTCGTAATTACGATATCCCTAATTATAGCATCAATAACACGCAGATTGCAACAACGGATTCATTCAAATATCTTGGTGTGTACATCTCGCGTGACTTAACTTGGACCTGTCATGTTAACCACATAATAAACTCTGCTAATCGTACTCTAGGTTATCTACGCCGTAACCTTTACCTCGCTCCTCCCTCTATTAAACAACTTGCTTTTCTAACCTTTGTGCGGCCCAAGCTTGAGTATGCCGAAGCTATTTTTGACCCCCACCACAATAACCTTATTAAAGCCCTCGAGTCGGTTCAGAATCGCGCGACACGATTTATCCTGTCAACTTATTCATACAATTCAAGTATCTCCGCACTAAAAGCCCAAATAAACCTACCCTCTCTAGCCTCACGCCGTAGAATAGCCCGTCTTAAGCTTTTTCATAAATTCTTTCATTCCTTGCATTTTGACATTTATCCCCCACAAGCCCATACCGTTACTTTTCAGCAATCATTTTTTCTGCGCACAACACGAGACTGGAATGGCCTGCCTGCCGAAGTTGCCACTATCATCGACCCACTTGCATTCAAGCGACTCATCGAAAATATCCCTTTGTAATTTGTAGTACCTATCTTTGTCACTAACTCCCCACTCCCTCATGTAATGTCTCAACAGAGACCTTTGAGGAAATGAATAAATAAATAAATAAATAAATAAATAAATAAATAAATAAATTTGTTTTTTATGACACCTTCAACAGATGGAGGGCTACAGACCATTTACGAGGAACTGGAGACGAATTTTTTTTTGTGTCGACACGACGTGTAAACAGACGGACATCAACCACAGCCGGCTGTATGCAGCTTGTGGACCCATCGCGTAGAGCAAGGCAGGCACTTGTGCCTCCTCCAAGCGATCGTTCAGGCCCGATACGTAGCGATGCTCATCGAATGCATGGATTCACGACCAAGTCTCCGACATGTTGTAGAAATCAAGCTGCAGGGGCTGTTGAAGGCCGTGCATTGTAGAATTCATGGCGCTTCCTGTTTCGCGATGTTTGTTTTCCGTGTGGACGTGTGTGGATAGCTAAATTTCTGACATTTTTTTGTGTCGCCGCCTGCTATGGCAACCCAGCGAGCCAGGTCTGGGCGATGAAAGATTACGCAGGTCATGCCCCGTTCCCGAAGGCACGCAAGAACGACCCTGACGTTTATTCGCAGACGTATGTATAAGCCCCGTGACGTCATGGCCCCGCGGCTTCCGTAGGCACCAATACAAAAGGAGCAATAGCGCAAACTGGAGCTCATGCGCCATTACAGAGCGCATGCACTCCTAGTCACGGAATTGGTACTCATGAGCTCGGGGTCCGGGGCCCGAGCCTCCTACGGAGTTTTCACGGGGGAAGGGAGCTCTGCCGAAGCCCCTCACCTTAAACCTTATAAACCAGACTTTCGAGTCACCTTTACCTGATCACTTAAAATTTTATTGCGGCTAAATGCTTACTGCATCCCTGTTGGCGTGGATATACGTGCACGTCTGTTAATTTGTTTTCGCTTTATTATTGCTAAAAACAATTATCTGAACACTCTAGGAGCTTTTCTGCCGTCGGAGTTGCCGTCGCCGTCGGCGTGAGGTTCCCTGTAAAGTCCAACACAATGAAATGGTCGCCTCGCGAGGGGGCCGTTTTTCTCCGTCGGCTGCTGCTTACGGCACGGCCATGCGGACGCCATATCTTGAACGCGATCTGCGACGTGGCGAAAATGCGCGCCCACACGGGCCTCATCTTCAAAGCGATCTGCGCTGTTTGCAGAGTTCACGTAGTGCCAGTGGTTTCGCATGCTCTGCGTTTCGACGTTTTGTTCGCGTTGAAGCGACAAATGCAGGAAGGTCAATTGGCTCGCTGCTGTTGACGCGCCCATTCACTCCAGCGTTTTGACAGCTTGTTTACCAGGTCATCGGGTGAGATGTGTTTATGTTTACTTGTGCGCCCGTGACACCATGCATGTCAAGTTACTCATTGAATGCCTATGTTTACAAATTTTTACGGCCAATAATACTACTATCCCTACTTAGTATAGCTCTCCACTAATTCGCAATCGCAGTCGATGCTTCGCCTTTCCGGCGAAACTGCAATTTATTGTGAGAGTCAAAGGCTAAGTACTTGCAATGTAATTACACCATTACCTGGCGACACTTCTTCCATACATGTCTTATCAGTCTAACTGCATCACACGCCATAATGTGACAATGTGCGAAGAAAATAAGCAACTCATCATGCGTTCTCACGCGCGTCATTTCCACGCGGGTGGACTAAAATGAACCTGGTTGCGCATCAACCACTGTTCTAATGCTACAAGACAAACATCATTAAGCGTGCCTTCTGCGACGCCTCGTTCGTTCACATGCCTTGCACGGTAAACAGAGTTTTGTCCCTTGCACATGGCTGTATAAGCAATCATGCCTGCAACAATTGCGTGACTGCAGCTGTCGCCGTGCGCCGAGAAAGCGTTGCGACACAGCGGCCGCAAATGACCACTCACGCACGATGGCCGATTTGTGTGCCCTTAGTCTTTCCTTAAGTAAGTGTGATACCCATGGCAGTACCTAAAAGCGCGGAGCACAATATGCAACCTGCATGTACAAGTAATTGCGTCACTTACCCGCCTGACGTCTCCAGACGTCCGTGAAAACGTTTGTACGCGTTTTGGCTTTAACGAGTTTAGTTTTACAACTTGTACCCATGCTTCCTCTGCGCCCGTTCCGGTGCGCTACTTATCCATGTGACTCACGACATGTGTGTTCAGCTGCCCCTATTCCCTGTAACTTCACACATGACAATGTGTGACACACTGCACTAAGAAATACTTCAAACGAAATCTTCACAACACTACGCATCTTTGTTGCATTCACTATAGCGCGTTTACCATGAAATAACGCCGAATATTAGGCCCTACGCACAGTCTCACGCATAATTAATGCCAAGAATCGAAAATCGGCCTTCGTGGTTTGCCACGCCGGAACGTTTCAGGCGGCGGTTAATAGCGGCTTACATGTACCACTCCAACCTTCTGCCTTCAATTTTCCCTTTAAAGAAACTGCACCGCCACGGAACTTATCAAGGTATTACACATTCATCTTTGCAAATTAGATAACCAGCCACGCACCGAAGGTGTCGCAAACAAACGTTCAAAATCGCCCTTCCGGCTGCCTCGCTGACCTTCCAAGAGCCGCCACAGTGCGTTCCGTGGATGAACCACCTTTCATGGCAGCGCCACCGCATCTTCCTCGTCGTCGGTGAAGGTCGTCTATGCAGACACCGCCCGCCTACGCTGGCATTTGACCACTCGTACTTTCCCCTCAACCACACACGTGCAGGTCATAAATACAAGGCTTCTCCAGTTGAGTGTCATCTGTGCGGTTTAACCGAGCTCAGATTGGTCCACCTTGACTGATCAAGGAAGGCACCACTGTAGGTTAAAAGAGGCGTACAACTCCTGCGGTGGCGATAGAGTATCCGCCTCGCTTGCAAGAGGGCCGTGGTTCGAATCCCGGTGTCGCGCAATTTTCCACCGAAAAAAAAAACAATGTGTTGAGAAAATTGCATAAACAGGCCTGGAGTGCGGCCTGATCCCGGTGACCAGAACCGGTAACGCACTCCCTCACCAGAGCAGGATTGGCCGCCGTGGTGCAGTACTTGGCCACAACCTCCTATATGAATACAACAATCAAACCCCGGCCCACAGTCCCCAGCAGCCGCGAAGCAACTGACCACGACGGCGGTCAGATCTGTGACGCAGCAAAGGGTGCTAAGAATCCCTGGCTCCGAACAGGCCGCCATTGGAATATGAACCTGGCAACGTTTAACGTTATCTAGTGAGGCGAGTCTAGCAGTGTTATTGGAGGAATTAGAGGGTAGTAAATGGGATATAATAGGGCTCAGTAAGGTTAGGAGGACACATGAAGCATATAGAGTGCTAAAAAGGGGGCACGTACTGTGCTAGCGGGGCTTAGCGGAGAGACGAGAACTAGGAGTCGGATTCCTGAATAATAAGGATATACAGGAATTCTATAGCATTAACGAGAGGGTGGCAGGTCTTGTTGTGAAACTTATTAGGAGGTACAAATTGAAGGTAGTACAGGTCTACGCCCCTTCATCCAGCCATGATGACCAGGAAGTCGAAAGCTTTTATGAAGACGTGGAATCGGCGATGTGTAAAGTCAAAACAAAATACACTATACTGATTGGCGACTTCAATGCCAAGGTAGGCGAGAAGCAGGCTGGAGACAAGCCAGTGGGGGAATATGGCATAGGCTCTAGGAATCATGGTGTAGATGAGACATATGTAAATATACTGAAAAATATCTATAGCGGCTCCACAGCCACCGTAGTCTTCCATAAAGAAAGCAACAAAATCCCAATAAAGAAGGGCGTCAGACAGGGAGATACGACCTCGCCAATGCTATTCACAGCGTGTTTACAGGAGGTATTCAGAGACCTGGACTGGGAAGAATTGGGGATGAAAGTTGATCCGGAATACCTTAGCAACTTGCGATTCGCTGATGATGTTAGCTTGCTTAGTAACTCAGGAGACCAATTGCAATGCATGCTCACTGACCTGGAGAGGCAAAGCACAAGGGTGGGTCTGAAAATTAATCTGCAGAAAACTAAAGTAATGTTTAACAGTCTCGGAAGAGAACAGCAGTTTACGATAGGTAACGAGGCACTGGAAGGGGTAAGGGAATACATCTACTTGGGGCAGGTAGTGACCACGGATCCGGATCATGAGACTGAAATAACCAGAAGAATAAGAATTGGCTAGTGTGCATTCGGCAGGCATTCTCAAATCAAGAACAGCAGGTTGCCACTATCCCTCAAGAGAACAGTGTATAACAGCTGTGTCATACCAGTACTCACGTATGGGGCAGAAACTTGGAGGCCTACGACAAGGGTTCTGCTTAAATTCAGGACGACGCAACGAGCTATGGAAAGAATGATGGGAGTAACGTTAAGGGGTAAGAAAAGAACAGATTGGGTGAGGGCACAAACGCGGGTAAATGACATCTTAGTTGAAATCAAGAAAATGAAATGGGCATGGGCAGGACATGTAATGAGGAGGGAACATAACCGATGGTCATTAAGGATTACGGACTGGATTCCAAGGGAAGGGAAGCGTAGCAGGGGGCGGCAGAAAGTTAGGTGGGCGGATGGCATTAAGAAGTTTGCACGCACAATATGGCCCAATTAGTAAATGACCGGGGTAGTTGGAGAAGTATGGGAGAGGCCTTTGCCCTGCAGTGGGCATAACCAGGCTGATGATGATGATGATGATGCTGCTGATGATGATGGTGAGTGCCCCCAGCGGTAGCTGCTGAGTGGCCGGTATTTATAGAGCGTAGGAGCCCATCCCTCACATGCTGCTTCACACTGTCATGACCCCGCGTGTCCTCAGGATAGCGACCGAACTCCAAAGAAAGGCTAGCCGCGCTGAAGCAAGGTGTGCTCGCATACGTAGACAGACGCAGAGCTGAAGGTGCTCGAGCGACGCATGCTGTAGCTTAGCTCAGGAGGCGCCAAGGCGCAGCTTTTGGGAACACGAGGGCATATTGTCTAAGGCATAAAATATGTCGACGTCGCAAGCGCGCGACAAGTCAGGAATCGAGTACTGGTTTTTAGAGCGTTTTAGTCTGAAATTTAGCTAAAGATATCAAACCAATTGAAACCAATTATAAATAAAGTAGATAAAGATGGTATTAAGCATGCACAAACTACTCCATTTCATTTTTTTGCGGTAACCACGAAAGAAAAATGAACAAATGTCTGTATCCGACAGTTTGATAATACGCTGTCAAGATGGTACAGTTTGGGAGTATGAAGCGGACGCACATCGAGCTCACCATGAGGATGCCGCAGTGCGGTAACTCGAGGCCAAGCGGAGCCGACAACGCCGTCTAGACGTTGCAGTTCGAGAGTACGAAGTGGACGATCAACGTGCTCGCCCTGAGTTTACCACAATGTGGCAACGCGAGGGCGAGGTGACAACGCCGTCAAAACCCTTCAGTTCAGAAGTGCTAAGCGGATGCGCATCGTGCTCGCTGTGAGTATGCCGCTCAGCAGGAACGCCAAACCAACGAGAGGCGACAACGCCTTCAAGAATCTGCAGTTCAGGAGGACGAGATGGACGCACATCGTGCTCAACGTGAAGATGCCGAAGTGTGGGCACGCGAGCCCGACGATAGGCGGGAACGCCATAAGACCCTGCAGTTCGGGATCACGAAGCGGACCCAGATCGCTTTTTCTGTGAGGATGCCGTAGTGCAGGAACGCGAAACCGTGTAGAGGCGCAACGCCCTCAGGACGCTGCAGTTTGGGAGTACTAAGGGGACGCACATCTTGGTCGCCGTGTGGATGCCGCAGTGTGATAACGCGAGGCCGAGTAGAGGGGGGAACGCCTCAAGACCCTGCAGTTCCGCAGTACGAAGCGGACCCTCATCATGTTTGCCGTGATCATGCCGCAGTTCGGGAACGCGCGGCCGAGTAGAGGCGGAAACGCCGTCAACACGCTGCAGTTAGGGAGCACGAAGCGTACGCACATGATGCTTGCCGTGAGAACGCCGCCGTGCGGGAATGAGAGGCCCATGCGAGGCGAGATCGCCGTCAAGAACCAGCAGTTCGGGAGTACAAAGGAGACGCACATCGTGCTCGCCGTGAGGATGCCGCAGTGCAGGAACGGAAGGCCGAGTCGAGGCCCCAACACCGTCAAGACGCAGCAGTTTCGGAGTACGAATCGGACGCACATAATGCTTGCCGTGATAACGCCGCCGTGCGGGAATGCGAGGCCGCGGCGAGGCGAGAACGCCGTCAAGATCCTGCAGTTCGGGAGCACGAATCCGACGCGCATTGTGCACGCCGTAAGGTTGCCGCAGAACTGAAACGCGAGGCACGGTAGAGGGGACAACGCCGTCAAGACGCTGCAGTTTGGGACTACCAAGGGGATGCACATCGTGCTCGCCCTGCGGATGCCGCAGTGCTAACACCAGAGGAAGAAGAGAGGTGACAACGCCGTCAGGAGCCTGCAGTTGGAAGTACGAAGCGGACGCACACGATGCTCGCCGTGAGGACACCGCAGTGCGAGAATGCGAGACCGAGGCGGAGACGAGAACGCCGTGAAGGTCCTGCAGTTCGGCAGAACGAAGCGGATGCACATGGTGCACGCCGTGAGGATGCCGCAGTGCGGGAACGCGAGGCTGGGTAGAGGGGACAACGCCGTCAAGCAACACCCTCTCAATATTCTTGAGGCCTCTCCTGACCCTAATTTCCACACGCGCTCTGTCACACCATGTGTCCGGCTGTTCGACCGGCATGACCATTCCCGCAAGAGACAGAACAAACTCCAATGCCCACGGCGTCCCTGTTCCCGCGTTCACCACGAACACGCGTGGAGCGCCCGCAGTGAACTTAAGCGCAGCCGGTGTCTCATCCTGTGTCTAGTTCAGTTGGCTCGCTAGCATAGTCAGCGGCGTCAGCCAGTCGCTGCCACCTCTTCGCCGTGCAACGGTGCTAGTTCAATACAAGTTCATGTCATTGTAGACCAGTGTTTCATTGTGTTGACTTGTGTTTACTTAAAGACCACCTCTGTAGCAGCAGCAGCAGTTGCATTCTCAAGCACGCAACTAAGCGAACTTCCTTGGCTTCACAGGCTAGCTGCATCGGCTGTCCCTTGGATAGCTGCGGTGACTGCCTGGCTGGTCATCCTTGCATCGTACACGTGCCTGCGCGGCGCTGACTACCCTGCTGATCTCGGCGCGCACTCCGCTGAAACCACCCCCAAGCTGCACTCTACGCAGTCCGGATTCCTGCCATAAAAGACGTCCCGACGAGAGCATCACTGTTGTAGCAGCAGCAGTTGCATTCTCAAGCACGCAACTAAGCAAACTTCCTTGGTTTCACAGGTCGGTTGCTTTTATCACTCTCGATATTTTTTTTAGAATTTCTCAAGTCCTGCAACTGCTGCTGCTACAGTTGTTACTGCTATTGTTTTTCTCTGCTTCCGTACTCACATTGTGTTCACTATTTAGCCATCCTCGTAATGCCGACAAATGCTGAACTTTGTAAGCGAATGGACGAGCTAGAAGCTATATTCAAACATCGGTTGAATGAATTAGTCGACCGGCTTGTTATTAGCATACAAACTAAGCTTCAGGACACAGGATTAGACATTGGTGCGATGAGAACTGAAGTTGGTCGCATGGATGACAGCCTAAAGCTTCTAAACGAAGTAGTCGAGTCAACCCGATCTCAACAGCTTGAGTTATCTGCGGCAAACCGCGTTCTGAAAGCAGAAAACGAGGCCCTTCAAAGGAAAGTAGCTGACATTGAGCAATACTCAAGATTAAATAACTTAAAAATAAAGGGGGTACCCTGTACCCAGGGAGAGGATTGTACCGCAATCCTGACTACTATCGCCGACAAAATCAACTGCCCAGTCTCAGTCACAGATGTCGACACAGTTCATCGCGTACCAGCAAAGTCTGGCCAAAAGAATATAATCGTGCGGTTTTGCTCTCGATCAAAAAAAACTGAATTCATGAAGAAGGCGCGAAAGGCCCGACTGAATACCCGAAATATAGGGTTTTCAGGAGAGCACTCGCAGGCGATATTCATCAATGAGCATCTATCGCCAGACAATAAGCGTTTGTTCTCCAGGACGCTTGCCTTAAAGAAGGAAAAAGGTTGCCAGTTCATCTGGACAGAAAACTGTCAAATCAAAGTGCGGAAGTCTCCCGATAGTCGGGTATTTCGCATCGCTTCTGATTCTGACCTATCTATCATTACCTAACTTTGCATAAGCCTCCCAACTTTCAATTTTTAAATTCTCTCCAATGGCTATCTACTTTTTACCTGAAGAACTTGAGGCTTATTTTTCATCGCACTGCCGTTCACTAATCCATTTCAATGCGCGAAGTCTGCAAAAAAACATGGATAGCATCACAAATTTTTTATCATCTACCCGTCATAATTTTTCTGTTATCTGCGTTAGTGAAACCTGGCTCTCCGCTGCCCACAATAACTTGTATTGCTTTCCTTCGTACTCAGCCGAATACTGCCACCGTGATAACAGTAATCATGGTGGTGCTGCTATTTTTGTGTCCTCAGAGTTGCGTTTTCACAGGCGATCGGACTTGACACTCAACGTGGCGAACTGTGAATCTGTCTGGGTCGAATTTGATGATACATTCTTTTCACAAGATAAGAAAAACCTAATAGTTGGCTGCATCTATCGTTCACCCTCATCATCTGGAAGCGCGTTTTGCTTAGCCCTAGGTAATTTGCTACATAATTTAACATTCGAACAGAAAAATGGCATTATCATGGGCGATATTAATATTAACCTTTTAGATACATCCAATACACTACTTAATGACTACGTTAGCTGTCTCAATGGGTTCGGATATGAAAACCTAATTACTCTTCCGAGTCGTTGTCCCACGGAAAAACAGGGCACGCTTATCGACCACATCGTATCCAATCTTCTTAGTAACCCTGATTGTGGCGTTGTCGAAGCTTCAATAACTGATCATTACCCAACATTCGTGCGCTTAACTTCTACTGCTCGCATTACCGATGCAAGCTTCACCAGAAAGAAGTTTAATTCGTCAATTTTTATTGAATTAATTGCCGCTTCAGACTGGTCCCCAGTATTGGTATGTGATAACCCTGAAACTGCCTATAATACATTCTCACAAATAATTTCTAAAGCTATTTCAGATTCCACGGTACTAATGAATTGCAAAAAAAACGTTTTCAGCTCCTCGTAACCCATGGTTATCCACCAGTTTGCTAAATTGCTTAAGGAAAAAAGATAACCTTTACAGAAAAACAAAGAAACAGCCATTTAACACAGCACTTCACGAAAGGTATAACAAATATTCTAACTTACTAGGAAAACTGCTCAAACAGGCTAAAACGGCGTATTATGAAAATGAAATTAAGTCTGCAGGTAATGATGTCAGAAAGCAATGGAAAGTATTAAACACTTTTTTAGGTCGGTCGAATCATAATTCCGAAATAACTATGATACAATCGGGGGATCTTCTCTTTGATACTCCCTCGGATATTGCAAACTCCTTCATTAATTCCTTCTGTGCAGATAACGAAGAGTGCGAAGATTCATTGACCGAGACTTACCCCCGTGTGCCCCATAGCTTTTCCCTTCATCCCGCAACACCCGAAGACATAGTCACAGTCATTTCAGGTCTAAAAAATACAGGACCTGGTCTCGATAACTTCAGCCCATCTCTCATAAAAACGATAGCTTACCTAATATCTGAAATATTCTGTCACATAGTGAACCTTATCTTTAAAACAGGAATCTATCCAAGTTCTTTGAAGAAAGCCAAAATAATCCCTGTTTTCAAGAAGGGAGATAAGCGTCTAACATCTAACTACCGCCCTATAGCAATACTTTCATTCTACAGTAAAATTATCGAAAGACTAATCGTAACACGCTTATCAAGCTATTTATCAAAATTTTGCATCCTATCACCAAATCAATTTGGGTTTCGGGAAGGTTACTCAACTGATTTGGCATAATATTTCTAACAGACAAGATTCGGCAGGCAATTGACACTGGAAATTACGCTGGTGCATTATTTATTGACCTCTCTAAAGCATTCGATTCACTTGTTCATAACATCCTTTTTGCTAAATTAGACTCTATTGGTATAACTGGCCCGGCACTGCAATTACTACGTAACTATTTGAAAGATAGAGAATACACTGTATCAATCTCTAGCACTTACTCGCACCCTAAAACAACTAACATTGGTGTACCACAAGGATCTATATTACGACCTCTCTTGTTTTTAATATACATTAATGACCTCCCAAAGTACCTAAAGTCCTCTGACTGTATCCTTTACGCTGACGACACTACCATCTTCTCCTCAGACAAAAGTATTGATTCATTGATGCGTAAGCTTAACCACGACGCGGCAAATATTGTAACCTGGTGCCAACAAAATAAACTACACATTAATACTGCCAAATCTAACTTCGTCATCTGCTCAGCTAAACAAAAGCATATCTCAGTGTATCCATCGCTAACCTTTGCCTCCAGTGTACTTTATCCTACTGATAGTGCACTGTTTCTTGGCGTCATATTAGATAAACACCTAAAATTTGACGAGCATGTTTTATCCTTAACAAAGAAGGCAGCATATGGAATTATAATATTAATTAAAGTTCGCAATTTCTTTAATATGAAGACACTCATCTCCCTCTACTACGCTTTTATTCACACGCATATTAACTATTGCATATGATCATGGGGAAACACGTATTCGACACATTTATCTCCACTACAGCATACCCAAAATCAAGCAATTCGCATCATTACACGTAGCAGCTACACATCGGAAGCCTCTCCATTGCTCAGATCTAACGGCATTTTATCGTTACAGAAACTAAATAAATACTCACTTGGAATACTTGTTTATAAATCTGTCAACGGAAAGCTCCCGTTCCCTATAATTACTACCAGCCAGTATCCATATTCCACGTCTACCCGTTTCGCTTCTACCAACAGCTATTTACTACCAAAACCAAGAACTAATTATGGTAAATTTACTACTAATATTTCAGCCACATTACTTTGGAACTCATTACCGTGTCATATTAAGATATTCTCTCATTTTTACACATTCAAATCAAACCTTCGTAAATTTTTGCACTCAATATAACAATTTCATCGTTATCATTATATTAATAAGTGTTTTGTGTCGTTAAATATTTTACAGCGTAAGCTAGTGACTAACTTAATATGGTGTCTTTGGTGTTTGCATATAGCTGCGTTGTATTTATATATCCTACTCATTTGTAATGGGAGGTCCCTTGTACAGTCTGTTGACTATGGGACCTCCCTCTGTATGTATGTATAATCCCCATTTGTAACCTGATTATTATGCAAGTAAAGAACACACTTGAACGTCTAGATTATGTTTTCCGTGTGGCTGTTTCTTGTGTGGCGTGCACACGTGCACTATCGTAGGAATGGGAATTTCACCCGGAGTTCATCGCTGAATGCCTGCCTTGCTGCGGCGAGTGTAACTTCGTGAAATGTGGGCCGGTGCTGTGTTCGCGGGTGCCGTGGAAACTATGACAATGGCCCAAAAGTGCGTGTTTACTGCTTTCCAAGAGACGAAGCATGCAAGAAAGCATGGCTGCGAGCCACTCCACGAAAGGATTTCACACCTACAGCACTTTCGAAGGTAAGGCACTCAAGCTTGGCTTCAGGGAATTTTTTAGTCATGAGCTGTTGCTATTGTTACGGGCTGTGACTCCAAGAACGTAGGCAGTGACAGCATTTTAAACAAAGTATTGTTTGGACAGCAGACATTTATTTCCCCGGATGAGCACTAGACCGTGCGTACATCTGTACACGAATAATAACATCTTTACGGACGCTCCAACGAACTTTATTCTCACATTATAGTTCGTATACCTTGATTGTCGTAATTAGTAAAAATTGTGCCTGTTCTGCGTGGTACAACTTTCGCCTACTTGCGTGGCAAATGTGGAAGACTCCCACACTCTCAAGATTATTTTTACTTAGCGTTTTAAGCAATAGACCGGTATGACGAATGGCCTTGCCTCATTTCATTTTCTCACGCAGGTATGTGAAATGTACTGCCATGCAGATGACTTCATCATGAAGCTGTCTCATCAAGATGGATAGCAGGAACAATAGAGATGAAGCGTGATAAACTGCAGTTCAAGAAGGATGTTGTGCCTTCTCTGTTCCCAAACTGTCCAAAATACTTTTCCTCAATGCCAGCATGCAGTGAATCATCAGACACCAAAAAAAGCAAGAAGGGAAAAAGCTGTACTGCCGCAGGGTATGAGAAAATCCCTTGAATCTAATGAACGTGAACAGAAAATAAACAAAATTTCATCATACGAGGAAGTGAAAGCTAAGCTGTCTGGAATTTGCAACACAGCATTTTGGATTGTTTCTGTCGATAAACAGTGCGTTAGGCTCCATTTCATTGAGAACGATCCTTCACCTAATGTGAAATGCACCTTGATAGTTCTCTCATATCTATCACTTTTCCTTTTCCTGTACGGAGTGAAGCTTCAGTCGCCTCCTCGGGGCAGGACTGTGAGAATTCAAGTATGTAACACCTCCAGTCTGTCCTTGTTGCTAGTGGAGGTCAAGAAAAACTGCCATGATAAAGCTGGAGTGATAATATAGTCGAAGGAAACTGAAGTATTGCACTTAGTTCACTTCTTGCAGACGTCATTGAGGACAGGAATAAGCCGAAAGAACACTGTGTTGAAATTTCTGGGTGAGCAGATAGAACTTCTTGCGAAGCAGCATGTGTATAGTCTAGAACTATTGGTATTTGCAGCTATTATGAATTCAATTTCTCCTCATGCCTATCACTTCTCAAGAACTGCATCAAGAATGATCTTGCCCCATCTATCCCTGCTCCGGCGTGTTTGCTCAAATTACAAATCTGACCCACTTTTAGAGTTAAACCAAACGCCCTACCTTTCCTACACCCAAGAGCGAGTAAAGTCAATGCAAGACCATGAAAAGACCATCACCCTGATCATTGATGAGGTCGACATAAAACCCTACTTCGACTACAAAGGGGGCACAATAGTAGGGTCATCGGTTCATTCCACAGAACCCGCCGCAGCAACACATGTGCTCATGGTACAGTCGCTCCTTTCTGCAAATAAGGACGTCATTCACATACTACCTGTGAGCAAAATGAGCGCAGAAATTTTGCATGAGCGTGCCAAGAACATAATCCTAAATGTTGAGAAGATGGGCCTTCAAGTTATCGCTGTAGTAATAGACAGCAATGCTCTGAACCGCAAAGTGATATCCTTATTTGCTGCAAGCCTTAAAGTGAGCACTGTCTATCCCCATCCAGCAGACAAAGCTACGTTGTAGATCCTGTGCTTCTGTTGAGGTGCGTCCGGAACAATTGGATCAACCAGAAAAATCCCGGAACAAGTCTCTATTTCCCTGAAATGGACTTTAGTGGAACCATGCCTGAAGGGCCTCCTCGCATGAAAGCTGCTTTTTTTTTTCAGCTGTGCGGCAGCTTTATTCTGCAGAGAAATAATCGATTGTCAAGGCTGGCTACAGATTGAACGCAACAGCCGTGAATCTAACCTCTTTGGAGCGGCAAATTGTTAAACTCTTCCTGGCTGTCATGAATGAGTTCGTGTCAAATGAACTTAGAACACATGGTTCCGCGTTCAACATTGCTCAAGCTGAGTCGACCACTATTTTGATTGCATTATCCTCACATGGTGGCGAATAGTCAATGTTAAAAAGCCTTGCAAAGGCCAGAGGCTTAGGGACAGCATGGGATGTCCTGTAAGGTCTGTTGACGACACACAGTTAATTTTCCTGAGCGCAGTTGTCGACTGGCTGGACGCTTAGACACGAATTGGCGCCAGCAGTGGCTCGCTGACGAAAGAGATGCACAGTGGTTTGCGAGTGACGCGCTATTACCTGGTTTAACTCTCGCGGTGCTGCTAGGAGGAACTTCACTTTAAGTACGTCTTGCTGGGGAAGTTTCAGACGGACGCGCTAGAAGACCGCTTCGGCCGTTACGGCCAACTAGCAGGAGCACAGTACCACATTTCGAAGCGTCAACTCTACGAATGTGAGAAAAAGCTTCGCCTTCAAAAACTATTGATTTTTCCATGATAAGAAACAGAGTGTGAAGGCGTCAGTGAAGATCTTGTGGGATGTAACTTTTCCCTGGCCATCAGTGACGACGATATTGCAGATGCCCATTCCTATATGGTTGCCATTGTTTACATTGCAGAATACGCTGCTCATGCTGCTTTAAAGAAGCTTTCTTCTTCCATTTCCTTCAGCACACTGGTTATTGAATACTGTGAGATTGAAGCGGGAAACACAGCCATGATAGGTAACCTATCAAGAGGAGGGCTGCAATTTCCGCAGCCATGCACAGTGCACATGGTACTGACGACTAAATTAGTTGCAGAGAAATTGTCTTTTGGAGCCAAGGCGAAAGATTTTCTATCCTGTGGTAATCAGCGTGGTTTTTGTGAGTTCACAGACGATTTTTCTCCTGGAAGAACCAGACATTGAAACATGCGAGAATGGTCATACTGTACAAATTATCTTCCGTTTGGTAGTTCGCGTTGCAACCAACGTAGCTTTAAGCAGCTTTTGCAAAGCAAGAAATGAGACGATACAAGACAACGCGCAGCAGAAGGCGGCAGCCCAGATAAAGCAACGCTGAAGAAAAAGTTAACGCAATAAAAGTGGATGCAAGTTCCTTCTAACGCAATAAAAACGCTTTTTCGAACACTTCACTGCCGGCGTCTCATGGTTTCTTAATAGAGTGGTTGGAATAGCTGCACGATCCCTAACTTGTGCCGCAAAGGCTGTTTCTATGGCGTGCTGTAATAGCATTTGCCCCCATTAACACGTATGGTTGAACTCTGACAGCTCAACGTTACTGTGAGTGCAGACCATTACATCTGAATAAAAAAATGTTAACAGCGAAGCAGAAAACTTTTTACAAAATTCCAGAATGCGCAATATAATATCGTCGCAGAGCGTGTGAAAATGTTGAGATTAATAAGGGAAAAAGCTTGATTAGGACCTCCATGCGGGAATATCTTTCAGTATATAAGGTGTCCTGTAATTTTTTTATTTTTTTTATTTATTTTGTACTGCCAGCCTGTTTTAGAGGCCCTAGGCGGGAGTGGGATACACATAAAAGGTTTAACAACCTAATAACATGTGAAACACAAGAAAGTAAATGAAAAAAAAAAAGGTGGAAAAAAGCAAAGCGTCATCTCGTTACAATGCAAAAAAAAAAGAAACAATAAAAAAGGAAGGACGAAAGGAAGGAAGATATCAAAGAATTATGCAATTCAGCACATGTGTGCACAATGGCTTATGCACACAAAAATAAGAGTGCCCTTCACATGATTTAATCTATATCACATAGTATGTGGAATAAGATAGATATTGTGGGAAACGTTTCATGTAGATTTATGAGAGCGTGCACAAAGGATGATAAGGTTGAGCCTTGAAGAAAATTTTTATACAGGGCGTTCCAGTCATGGATGGTTCGGGGGAAAAACGACTGCTTAAATAAAGTGGTATGGTGTGAATACTCGTCTAACCTGAATGCATGTGATGAACGCGTTGGGCACCGGCTATAAGGTGTAATATACAATTTTTTATCTAGTTTTACATGCTCCCGATGAATTAACTATAACATTTTGAGCCTCTCTCGATATCGCCTCACCTCTAGGGTTTCCAGGCTCGCCTCCTGTAAAAGAGCCCTAACTGATGTATGACGGTGGTAGGTATAAAAAATACGCTGACTGATTCCGCTGTATCATTTCAATAATATTTATGTTTGCTTGGGTGTAAGGGTCCCAGACAGGAGTAGCGTACTCTAACAATGGTCTGATGAAAGTCTCGTATGCTAATAATGTTATATTACTTGTAGATTTAGCCAAGGTCCTCCTCAGGTACCCGAGCTTCTTCGCGGCTTTTTTTTAATGTGAGCTACATGGCTATTCCACCTAAGGTGCGGCGTATTTATAAAACCAAGGTATTTATATTCTGTAACAGAGAATACATTATGGTCACTAATGCTGCATACAAAGGGTAACGGCTTCTTTGGCGTGTAACGATCCTCGATATTGTTTTCCTTAGGTTGATACTGGTTTCTTAGGTTTTTCTCACTTGCCACTCTAAGCACCATGTCGCTGTTGCTGATAAAGATGAATTTAGGATCGTCTGATCAGGCTGGCTGTGAATTTCATGATAAAATACGCATTCATCTGAAAACAGCCGAACTTTGACTGGTGTATTATTCACGATATCATTCATAAAAACTAGAAAGAACAGAGGACCCAATACTGATCCCTGTGAGATTCCACATTGCTCATCGGATAAGTCTGATTTCACATCATCAACAACGACTGTCTGTCGCCTGCACGTGAGATAAGCCTCAATGCAGTGCAGTGGTTGATCGTTTTTGAGAATAGGTTTAACTTCGATAAAAATTTTTGCTGGAAAACACAGTCGAATGCTTTCTCGAAATCTAAGAATACCACGTCTATTAGGCTTTGGCCGTCTAGTGCTGCCGTGATTTCATGAACTGTTTCTAATAGTTGTGTTACGGTGGATTTAGCACGACGGAAGCCGTGTTGTCGCGCGTCGCAGAGGCCATTATTTGCAACGAAGAGTGAGACGTGCTTAAATAATATGTGTTCTATCAGTTTTCATGAAGTGCAAAGTAGGGATATAGGACGGTAAGAGCAGAGCAATGAATGGTCGTCTGATTTAGGGATGGGAATTATTTTTGTATGTTTCCAATCACGTGGGAGTTCTGCAGACGAAAGTGATTTATTATAAATAACGCAAAGATATTTGGCACACCATTCGGCGTATCTCACCAAAAAAGCATTAGGTATTTCGTCGACGCCTGGCGATTTCTTTATATCAAGGTCAAGAAGAAAGGACAGTACACCTGCGTCGTTTACGCTGAGATCACCGATGGGTAGAATATAATTTAAAGCAGCTATGTGCGGTGTCTTTCCATCATCGTTCGTAAACACAGAGCAAAAGTACTTGTTCAGTGCATTTGCAATTGCATGTGCATTTGCGATTCCAGTTTGTTTGTCAGTATGAAACCATCTACAAAAATATCGGACACGTGGGTTTTTTTCGGCGATAAGTACCGCAAGAACTGATCCGGGGATGACAGAAGAAAGTTTTTTAAAACAACATTGATAATAGCCTTTAGCTTTCGAAACACCAGTTTTAAGCTGTAAACGCTGGTTGGTTAGCTTCTCGAGGTTGGCCTTTGAGGGTCGGGCTGTATGTTGCTTTCTTATTTGCTTTAGTTTTCATCCAAGTCGTACGAGGTCTCTTGTCATCCAGGGATTCGTTTCACATACAACATACCGCTTTTTGGGCACAAAAGTGTCGATACAGTTGTGAAGAAGCTTTTCGATGAAACACCATAAATTGTCAACTGACACAGCGTGAGATTCTGAAGCAGACGCAAATTCAGAAAATTTATTGTCTAAGGCATCAAATATGTCGACATCGCAAGCGCGCGAGAAGTCAGGAATCGAGTACTGGCTTTCAGAGGGTTTTAATCTGAAATTTAGCAGTAAATATGAAACCAATTGAAATCAACTATAATTACTAATTATTGTAAATATTCTAATGATTATACCTAATGAAACCAATTATAAATAAAGAAGATAAAAACAGTATTAGGCGTGCACAAACTACTCCATTTCATTTTTTTGCGGTAACTACAAAAGAAAAATGAAGAAATCACTGTATCAGACAGTTTGGAACTTCTTGGCAGCTAAATGCGGCAGCACTCAAACTGCACTGCAAACGAGCGCAGCGCTTTGAAATAGCGAAGCGCAGTGCCGGCACGGTCTCTTGGCGTGGCGTCATGGAACCGGTGGAGAGACCTTGACAAATATTGAGAGGGCGTTGCGCGAAGACGCTACAGTTTGGAGTACAAAGCAAAGACACATGGTGAACGCCGTGAGGATACCGCAGTGCGGGAACGCGAGGCCGAGTAGATCTGACAACACCGTCAAAAACTTGAAGGACGCTTAAGCTTAGCCTTCAAGAGTGGAACGCGATAGCGTTATCGTACCCCGTTCGCATCGCCCACTCATTCGCTCGGCTTGCTGTTGAGTCACACAAAGACGAAACGCGCGCCTGAGCAAGCGAAATGAACCAAAGATCTCAGTGACTCGGAGGGAGAAACGATCTACGCGAGCCAAGCGTCGTGATCGGCACGGACAGCCGGGCCGCGACGCGCCATGAAGGCGGACGCGATCATGGGCCTGTCGCCTCGATGGGATCGTCTTCTATAGCCCCGTTTACATGAATGCGACAGTGGCACATCGCATTTCCAAGCGCACTTGGGAAATGCGATACGACGGCGTTTACATGTAGAGCATTAACTCTCGCGCGAACGTAGCGCCACATGGTGTCGTATAAGGGAAGTGCAGCCGATTTCCGGTGTAACTGGTTTCCGGTAGTGGACCGAGTGCCCGTTGGTAGCTGAGTGCCGAGAAATAGACAGTTTAAGTTTAGCGTACGCCACTTATTGCGTATGCTATACGCTATAGTGTAGCGTAGGCTAAACAGCGCACGTTTTTTACTATTTTTTGTTGGCCAGCGAGATCTTCGGATCTCAGAGGCCATATGTCGTCATTGCGGCTATTTCCCGACCCCAGCGATAGGTAGCGCTGGCATCTCGAACGTTTCTTTCGTTAGACTTCGACTCGTTCGAAACGAGAAGCTATCTCGAAAACACCGCAAGGTTATAAATAATACTCTGTCGTCGAAGTGGCCTGAGATTAAGCGAAAGCCGTTTACACAATCATTTGCTGCGAACGACGTGAATTTTACAAAAGCAACGCCAAATTCAATTCGAAGCGTGCAGCCGGGACCACAGCCATGTTGGTGGCTAATTCCTTCCCATAACTCCTAATGCGACGATCCTGCGTTTACATGCTCCACGAGAGTCGACTCGCGCCCGTAAATCTACCCTCGCCTGGCGCATTAATGCGATGCGCCTTCCTAGCGCATTACTGCTGTTTACATGAATGTGATGCGCTAGAAATGCGACGCCATGCGACACTGTTGCATTCATGTAAACGCGTCTTACCTTGCTTGGCAGCACCACGCAGACACACGACTCTTCGTCAGCAGCACAGCACACATCGCAGGGGACGCTTTCCCACCAGATGCGCTAAGGCGCAGCGATCGCGTCAGAGGCGTCCCGCTTCGAACGCTGCACCTAGGAATCGCGCGGTGAGCGGAAAGAGGAGCCGCGTCGCCTAAACACGATGGTACGAGTGACGCACGTTGGAAGTTGGAAGAGGAGAGAGCGAGCAAACTTATTAAACGCAAGGGTATATGTACTCAAACGGGCTCCTAGATCGCCAATAGACTTCGGCCTCGCACGGCCTCTGCGTCGAGCGCCGGCCATCGCCCCTGGATGATGCTGACGTCTGCTGCCTGAAACCTACTCTCCCTTTCCCCCTCTATCCTCTCATCTTTCATTCCCCGCCCCCATCCCCATTACGCTGCGCCGTGCTCCCATATGAGCTGCAGAATTGAGCGTATTTTCCCTCTCCCACATCATGAAGAAGGTATTGGGGCATCCTCGCACCGGTTCCCGCAAGGCCCCAATGCGCACAAACGAGAAGCAGAGAAGCGGGCGAATGGCGCGCCACCTGTATGGGCTGCACCGTACATTGCGAGGAGGGGTCTTCTGTGTTTGCCGCAAGATGGCTCTGCGTGTGCGCCAAGCGCAGAAGAAATGCTGCGGAAACGTACTTCACTAGGCGTTTAATTGCGACTTCTGTAATTTATATGCTCTTAATTACCGATATACACCGCAACATAACTTTCTACGGCACGTTTCTATGGCAACACCGCATTCACTAGAGGCGCTTTTGTCACACTTTGAACCATCGAACTCATGGCTGAGTGGTAGCGTCATTGTCTCACACTCCAGAGACTCTGGTTCAATTCCCACCCAGCCCATCTTGCAAATTGTTTTTATTTATGAATTGCATCGCGCCATTTTTCGCTCACGGCCAACTCTGCCGACACCGACGACACCGGCTTTTCTACAACACGAGCGTGTGTGTGATTATAAGGGTGAAGGGAAGAGAGAAGTGCAGTGCCGTAACTGTCTCTCAAAGGAGGACACCTCAACAGCACTGCACAGGGTAGGGGAAGTGGGAAGGAAAAGATTAAGAGAGAATGAAAGAGAGCGGAGAAAAAAAAGAAGAAGAAAAAAAAAGGCAAGAGGGTTGAAAAAGAACAAGCAATGCGGGGCTTATAGCCGCGCTCTCAGTTGAGTTTCGACAAAAAAGTCGAGAAGGGCAGCAAACGCTCTCTTGGCGATGGAGGCGTGGGCTGCGGGAAATAGTAGTTCTGTCTCCGTGTTGCAGGGTAGACCCACACGACGATAGGATGTACAGAGCGCGGTGCGCTCAGCGTCGAACGATGGGCATCGCAGCAGGAGATGTGCGAGAGTCTCATCCTCGCCGCATTCCGCACATGCGGGGCTGCCAGTTCCGCGCAGTCTGTGCGCTCGGGCGGCGGTGTTGTAGCAGCCGACGCGGAGACGGAGAAGAAAGGAGCGGTCCCAGCGGGAGAGGCCGGCGCGGGGGAGGAGGCGAGGGGGTGTCCCCGCCGCAACACGTAAAGCCCCTCAATTTTCCAAAAGTAGCGCCATTCTTAGATCTTTCCGCCACCCCGCTCACCCTGGCGCGTCCTCCTCCACGCTTCCTGTCGCCCCAGCCTCCTCCGCTCCCCCATTGGCCAATCTGTGTCACGTGAAAGCAAGCGCCGCGCTTTTATATGTTTTTTTCTTTCCAGCGCGGAGAAGGCGCCGCGCTTTTGTATATTTTTTATTTCCAGCGCGCGCCGACCTCCATTGTTGGGCCTGCGCGACGAAAGTACGGCAGGCGGACTGACGGAGTGCGTTAGCGTAATAGAATGTGCAGGGCCGAGAACTTAATTGCGATGCCATGCTGCTGCGCCTTCGGTTGCCTCAACAGACACAGCGAGGGCAAAAAGCTTTTTGCTTTGCCGTCCGGCGGGCGCAACGCAAAAAGTGTGGATTCGCTGGATCGGGTGGGCTGACTTCGAGCAAGTGGCAAAGAACGCACGGCTTAGTGAAGTAAGGGACACGGCTACTCACAACCTCTTATATTGAGCCTAGTTCACGCCTTCCGCTTCGAAAAAGTGTGTGTTCATGCTCTGCATGGTTTTTAGCGCGTTGTTTGACTTTTTTTTCGAATGTGCTCTCTTTGTTTCATGTAGTTTCGTCTGGCGGTGAGATGCACGCATCTGCAGCTGGCCTGTGACATAAAGCGACTTTATTCAGGGTGTGTCTTGAGCTCCACCAGAAGTTAGCACATTATCGACGCTTTTGCAAGGCTCACTATGACTTACGATGCAGTCTTTTAGCTTTGAATGTACGCCCGCATGTATTGATTTGGTTTGTGGTGATAAACGTTTTTAACGTTCCGAAGCGACTAAAGCTAGGATGGAGGTCGTAGTGGATGGCTCCCGATAACATTATCTAGCTCGCCTGGGGATGTTTTACGTGCACTTTGATCGTAGAGTCGTACGTCGGCCGGTAAATTCCTCGTTGGCGTTTCATAATACTCGCGCGCTAGCGCTGCTTCAGAAGTTGGCGTCTCGGCGCGATTGTATTTCTTCAATAAATTTTATTTACTAGTTGTAACAACTTGTCATCATTTCGTATTATTGACGGCGCCTCCAGGGCACCAAAGCTAGAACCAGGGCTGGATGGGGCTCGCCGAAGCCTGTGCATGCCAAGGGGGTATAAGATCGCGGACAGTCAATTTTGTATGCGAACACTCCCTGCGACGCCTGCATTAGCGTAATGTTACGTGCTCTTCAGAGGCCTCCGTTAGCCATTACATGTGCCCGCCTGGAGCAGTACTTGTAAAAAAAAAAAAAAAACAATATATCGTCACGATTACCAAAGCACCCCGCAATGAAAAAAACGGCCCTGTTGACAGGCATTGCTGACCGCACACAGCCGGAATCTCTCACGCGCCGACCAAACAAAAGTGTCCTGCAGGCACATGAATGAACCTACGAATCCACGTACACGTACTTTCACGCTCTCAACACCTGAAACTTTGGTAATTACGCGCGTGTTTGAGTACACTGCGTGCTTGCGTTGTGTTTCAGCAACACGAACTCTCAACGTCGCCCGCTTTACGCCTTATATTCGCCTTGAATTATGGTCATTTTCTCTATTTCTTCCGCAATTCCAATACGAAATTCTAAAGGCCAGTTACCGACTGACGAAGAAAGATCTCGATTGAAAAAACTGCTCCGCAAGGCTCGAACGAACTTTTCTGCGGATTTCCTCCCGTAGCGTGTTAGCCGTTGTCTGCTACGGCAGGCCCACCACTGGCGGCGCCACCATCGAGGCCGCGCCGAGCGGAGGAGGAGGGAAGCGAATGGCGCTACTTTGGGAGATTGAGGGGTTTTAGCAACACGTCGGTCAGGGTGATGCGCGCGGAGGGTGCGCGTGATAGTCGTCCTGGCCACGTCGAAGCGGGAGACAGAGGTGGCGAGAGGGAAGCGAGCTGCGAGAGCTTCCTTCGCGAGGGCGTCAGCTGCTTCATTTCCGGGCAGGCCAATGTGCGCGGGGACCCACTGCAAAACCAACAACACGAGCTCCTTAACGCTATCGCGTTAGAACGCTGCTGTTTGGGAGTACGAAGCGGACGCACATGGTGAAAGCCGTGAGGATGCCGCAGTGCAGGAACGCCATGCCGTGTAGAGGTGACAACGCCGTCAAGGCGCTCCAGTTTCGGAGTGCGAAGCTCGCACGCACATTGTGCTCGCCGTTCTGATGCCGCAGCGCTGGAATGCGAGACCTAGAAAAGGCCGGAACGCCGTAATTTTCCTGCAGTTCGGGAGTATGAAGCGAACGCACGTTGTGCACGCCGTAAGGTTGCTGCACAGCGGGAGCGCGCAAGGCCGTAAATAGGTGACAACGCCGTCAAGACGCTGCAGTTTAGGAGTATTAAGGGGACGGCCGCTTGTGTAACTATCCTTGAAAATGTCTACAGAGATTCCACAGGTACGTTAACTCTACAGAACAAAAGTAGGAACATACCTATAAAGAAATGAGACGCAATCTCTCCGATGTTATTTACTGCATGCTTGGAAGAAGGGTTCAAGCTATTAAACCGGGAACGTTCATGGAAGTGGGATCAACGGCGAATAGCTCAGCCGGTATAGGGATAGCCGGTATTCTAACTAACATTAGAAGAAAAAGATGGAGATTGGCAGGTCATGTAAAGCGTGGGTTACATAACCGGTGGACCATTAGGGTTACGGGATGAGTGCCAAGAAAAGGGAAGTGCAGTCGAGGACGGCAGAAGACTTGGTGGGTGGTCAAATTAAGAAATTCGCAGGCCCTAATTGGAATCGGTTGGCGCCGTACAGAGGTTATCGAGATTCCAGGGAGAGGCCTTCGTCCTGGAGTGAACATAAGATAGGCTGATAATGACGATGGTGAAAGAATAACTTGAAAAGAGAAATTGCTAGGCCACTTGAAGTAATGCGGCGTTGCCTTTATGAAGGGTTGTTTTAAAGGATACGTGAACATAAGGTAAAGACAAGAAGCTATATCGAGACAATTCTTTCAGATGTCTCCTTTCAATTATTACGAAACTAGAAGCATACTCTATGCCCTGTTATATTCTTGCATCCGTCTCACGCTTTCTACTCAAAATTGTCATCAAATGGCTTTGATGACGCTGCCTTCCTGATCCACAGTTATCGTGTAGCAATGGGGACATATAACCTTTGAGTCAGTTGAACAAGCGTGTTTATATTAATATCGAAATGCTTGTTAGAATAAACAACGTGGCTAATTCACCGCACACATAACCATGCTTCCTTCCACAATTCCTGTGCACATTTATACAATAGTTCAGTACATTCATTGAGCTGCAGATTTCTCACTGCAGTGAGAAGTCATTGCGTGCTGAGGACAAGCGAGGACCACACATATGTTACCTGAAATCACGTCATTTTTCCATTCCTTGACATGTGGGCAGAGCGATAATGGAGGAAAACGCTGAACTGTTTCAGTGCTGATGCTGTTGAATTCTTAATTTCCAAGTTCCCGAATGAGTACTCTGTCAGCTTTTTCCTACAAATCTCACTAAAATTGTCACAGTCTGTAATGTGGGAAGAACAGCACACTTATGGTGGCCTTCAGGACTACGAAGAAGAGTTTAGTTTTTTTCGCTGCTTTACGCTTGTTGGCTCCGCCATTAAAAACCATCTGTGAATAGCCGTATGCTTCTTCCTTCCCATAACATAATTGGTGGAGTTGCTGGATAATCACTTGCGCAAGACGGAGCACCGCAGCGGACGTAACCCGGCCGCCATGTCATTCGAAGGAGAGTCTTCAACCACGGCCCCCTCGTCGCCACCGATGGTCATACTGGCCCAGCCTCGCGACCCTGGCATGTTATTCGGGATTGACAACGTTGACGCCGATGACTGGTGGCAGAATTACAAACGGGTCAGCGCACGCAACAGGTGCAATAACACGCTAATGCTGGCAAATATAACATTCTACCGAAAGAAAACAGCGCAGGGTCTGATTCGAGACACGCAAAGAAAAGATTACAAGTTGGGACCAGTGCTACCAAAATTTAGAGATTCGTTTGGGAAGCCCGTCGGCCGGCAACGTGCTGCTAAGGACCTTGGGCCCCGGGACCCGTGCACACACGTCCACTGAATCTTACGTAGCGTACATACAGGACGTCCTCGCTCTTTGCCGCAAGGTGCATAAGAATATGGCAGATGCAAAGTCAGCCACGTGTTAAAAGGCAACGCAGACGATGCGTTTAACCTGCTTATTTGCAAGAATATAACAACAGTCAATGAGATCATTAACGAATGTCGCCACTTTGAAGATACGAATAGCCACCGCATAGTTCAACATTTTAAGCGTCAACCCAATACCGCAGCTTCATCGACGTGCGAAGACATTCGTGTACCGTGGGAGCCCACCTCCTCCGAGAATGTCGTACCGATCGTCCGGCGAGATATCGAAGCAGCGTCTCCTACCAGGCCACATACGGAGTGCTTTGACGATTCTCGGCCGCTTGGCTCTCTCATGCAGTCCGTCATTCGCCAAGAACTTTCTAAGTTTGGTCTTCCATTCATCTGCTCCGCCAACCATCATGACTTTGCTTCGTCTGCTGCCTCTTCGCCTGTTCACCGGAGTCAATATGGCCCATATACGAGCTATTGCAACCCGGCCGAATGGCACTCACATGACGATAGGCCTATCTGATTTTATTGTAGACGTGTGGACCGCATGCCTCGCCACGGCCGAAGTTCCTGGCCAGCCCACTTTCGAACAAGTTTTCCCGCCTACCGCCACCCCCCATTAGATTCTCGCTTACCTGCACTCTCCAGCGAGGTTGAAGACGCACCTGACTACGCTCTGGCCACTGCTACTAGTCGCTAGCCATCACCAGACAGTCACCGTTCCCGGTCGCACCAGCTGTGTCGCTCCCCATCCCCAGCTTAGCGTCGCAGCTTTCTCACAAAAAACTAACTAGGGCAGCTCCTGGAAGTCACGTTGGTCTAGTATCCCGGCCTTAAATTCCTCTGCTGACCCTGCCTAGTGACCGGAACCTTCTGCACGTGGACGTCAGTGGTTTCCCTGTGACTGCACTGACTGACATTGCAGCGCAAATTTCCATCATGGGTGCGGACCGTCGAACGCGCTTGAAGAAAGTACTTACTCCTGCTCCGACTCGACTTCTCCAGGTTACCGACGGCGGAACTCCGGCTGTGGTTGGAATGTGTATGGCACGTGTGAGTGTCGCCGGCCACCACACGTTCATCTTGTTTAGTGTGCTAGAGCGTTTGCCCTCACGATGTGATCCTCGCACTCGACTTTCACCCATTCTGTTCTCATAGACTGTTCAACCGGTGTTGTACAACTTGACCTATCCCTTCCGGATGACCTCTCCGCTTAAGCTCCAATTCAGCTCCGTTCTACAGATTTTAATCACCTCCCGTATCTACCAGCAACATGCATCACTGTTGCAGCCTTCCCACCTGTGCCGGACGGAGACTACGTTCTTAGTCTCGTAACTTCAGTCCTGCTTGCTCACAATGTCTCATTCCCGCACACAATCGTTTATGTAGCGGACAATCATACATGTCTTTCCATCATAAATTTCGGACAGTGGCCACAACTACTTCCTCTAGGCATGTCTCTTGCCACGTTGTGACCACTCTATCTGTGACCCCTCTATCTGTTCTGCCGTCTTCGACCAGTGCCGATTCTGCGCCTTCTGCATCTGCCGCGCCCGACGAATTTACAGAGATGATTGCACCGGACCTCTCAACCCAACAAGCCGCAGAGTTCCGTGGCCTCCTTGAGCCGTACTCCGTCATTTTTGACCCGAGCGACCACCCTTTGAATCAAACTACGGTCGTACAGAATCGTAGAGATACCAGCGATGCCGCACCTGTTCGCCAATGCCCATACCGGGTGCCGACCTCTGAGTGACAAGTCATCCAGAGCGAGGTTGAAAAAATGCTTGCGAAAGGGAATGTTGAAAACTTTTCCAGCTTCCCCTGTTGTTTTCGTCAATTATAAGGATCACAGTTGACGATTGTACGTTGACTATCGCTATCTAAGCACGATCACCAAGAAATATGCATATCTACTTCCCCGCATTGACAATGCTCTGGATTGTGTTCCCGGTGCCACTTATTTTTCATGAATAGGCCTTCGCTCTGGATACTCGCAAATAGTCGCGGAGGAAGTGGACCGTGAAAAGACTGCATTCGTCACACCAGACGGCCTATATCGATTCAGGGTGACGCCTTCTGGCTTGTGCAATGCCAGGCGACCTTCGAACGGATAATGGGCATGCTCTTGCGCGGCTTGAATTTATCCATCTCTTTGTGCTACAGGGATGACATCATCGTATTTTCTTCCACTTTTGCGACCCATCTAGGAAGACTTTCATGTGTCCGTTCTCGCAGCTCAACTCGTCCAAGTGCAACATCGGTCGCCGCCAAATGACCGTGCTCGGACATCTCGTCGATTCGTCAGACATTCACCCCGATCCCGCTAATGTTGATGCTGTGCAGAGTTTCCCCGTACCAACTTGTGCCAAAGATGTTCGAAGCTTTCTTGGCCTTTGCGCTTACTTCCACAAGCTTGTGGAAAATTTTGCCCATGTTGCCCCTCCCGTGACTGCCCTCCTCAAGGAAGACATTCCTTTAAGCAGGCGCTGGGAACAAGCGTCTGCTTTCTCGCACCTCATCACACTGCTCACCGCGCCTCCCGTTCTCGCCTATTTTGACGCCTTCGCTCCGCAGAAATCCGCACTGACGCCAGTGGCTACGGCATCGGCGCAATTTTAGCTCAACGCCAATATGGGCACAACCGCGTTGTCGCCTACGCCAGCCCAGCCTCTCCAGCCGAGCGCAATTACTCGATTACCGAGTGCGAGTGCTTCGTCCTCATTTGGTCGGTGGGCAAGTTCCGACCCTACATATAAGGTCGACCATTTACATGTACAACTGATCAACACGCCCTTTGTTGGCTTTCTTCCCTCAAGCATCCCAGCGGACGCGTCGGTCGCTAGGCAAGACGGCTGCAGAAATACACATACACTGTGGTCTACAAGTAGGGCCGTCTACGTCGGGACGGCGACAGCCTGTCTCGTCATCCTGTCGATGCACCGGACTGTTTAGTGGAAGTTGCACCGATCGGCGTTCCTTCGCTCTCCACCTTGAAATACATTTATTTATTTTAATTTATTTTAGTTATTGAGTACCTGCATCGCCTTAGAAGTCATTACAGCAGGGGGTACATACATATCTACATCAGTTGACACTCATTTCAACAAACAAAGCGCGGTAAAACGTTTCATTACATTGTATACCAACAATATTTGACGGGAGAGCATTCCACTCCCTCGTGGTCCTGTAAAAAAATTCATAACGCAAGGTGTCACCCTTAAAAGGAAATTCATGGAGTTTCAAGGCATGGTCTCTTCTACGGGAAATGTGCGATGGTAATCTAATATATTTGTTCCTGTCAATGCCTATTTTCGAATAGTAAACACTGTAAAAAAATTTTAGTCTGAGGCACTTTCTTCTATCCTTTAGATCTTGCCAATGAAGTCTGCGCTTGCCTTCGGTAATACTGAGGTTTTTGTCGTAATTACCAAGAACGAATCGAACCACCCTATTCTGAATTTTTTCAAGTAAATCGACTAACTGACACGTATAAGGATCCCAGCAGATACAAGCGTACTCAAGTACCGAACGTACGTGAGTGAAATACAGCTATTCTCTCAATTTACTAGGTAATTGGCCAAAATTTCGACGGAGGAAGCCCAACTTTCGTGCCGCCTTCTTTCTTGCCTCCTGCACATGCCTGTTCCCCCTTAAATCAGAGGTAAACCAAACTCCCAAGTATTTACATTCCGTAACCCTGCTTAGAGTAACGCTATTTAATTTGTACTCGTATGTCTTGTATGAATGTTTCCTTGTAAAGGTGATGTTTAAACATTTTGAAACGTTAAGGGACATTTCCCATTTCGCACACCAAGTTGAAAGTTTGTCTAAATCACTCTGAAGTGCATAAAAATCGGAATCACTATCAATAACCTTATATACTACGCAGTCGTCTGCAAACATCCTGAAAGATGACGTAATACCACTAGTGATATCATTTATATATAATAAAATAAGAGGGGCCCCAACACAGAGCTTTGGGGTACTCCAGAAGTCACTGCAGCAAGATCAGAGGAGATGCCATTGAGAACCACAGACTGTTGTCTATGTGAAAGATATTCAGATATCCATGCAATTACCTTTTTGTGCAACTTGTAGGCGTGTAATTTGCTAATAAGTAGGTAGTGAGCCACAACGTCAAATGCTTTACAAAAATCTAGAAAGATGCAATCAATTATCTGCCTTTTGTGTATTGCTTGAGCCAAATCGTGAGTGAATTCTACAAACTGCGTAGTACAAGAAAAACCCTGCCGAAATCCATGTTGGTTTGCATTTATTAGATTATTTTTAACTAGATGTGACATAATACAACTATATATAACGTGCTCCATTATTTTACATGTAATACTAGTCAAAGACACCGCTCTGTAGTTCTCAATGCAGTTGTTAGGCCCACTTTTGTGTACAGGCACAACATTTGCCAATTTCCAGTCGGTAGGTACGGCACCCATGTCGAAACATTTTTGGAAAAGACGGCGTAAATATATGGATAAAGATTCACAACAACTACGAAGCATTGCTGCTGCTATATCATCTGGTCCATTCGCCTTTCTGGGAGAAACATTTTCTAATAGCTTGCGTACACCTTCCAAAGAAAACAACTTCGGGCATTTCTTCATTGCATAGCGAAAAATTGAGACTTAGAACCCTAAACTGGCGATTACTAAACACTGAAGAAAAATAACTACCAAATGCGTCAACTTTGCGCTTGTCACCATCAAGTACCGTGCCTAAGTATTCAAGAGGAGGGACAGAATTGTCGTTGGATCCACTACGCCGAATATACTTCCAAAATTCTTTGGAATCGTCTACCAACCGTTCCCCAAGACGGGCAAAATAAGATTCCTTAGCCTATTTGGCTGAATTCTCAAAATCAAACTTTAGCCTCTTTAGTTTGGATAAGTTTTCCAGGGACCTGTGTTTTTTATACTTTAAGTATACCCTCCACACCCTGCGCAGCAAGATGGGCTGTTCCTGCCGAAACCACGGTTTATCTTTATCACGTTTAGATGAAAGCATCCGAGTTGGAAGGAACTTATCTCGAAGATAGAAGAGCTTTTTTTTAAAGCTTTCCCACAACTGTTCAACGCTCAAATCATCCGCTAATGTGTCAAACGTTGGGAAGTACGAATCTAACGACTGATTTATAGAACAGTAATCAGGCTTACTATACAAGAACACTTTTCTAGGCGGTTTTTACCCATTGGCACATTTGTAACACTAATGTCAGCAATAGGAATATTATGGTCGCTCAATCCTGGTAGTGCATGAACGTTTGATACAATAGCAGACCCATTGCGCAACAGCAAGTCCAAGACATGGCCAGTACCATCATCACGCGACGCACTGAGGACATATTGTTCAAATACATGAGTATCCATTAGATCAAAAAACGAGGAGTACAGACAACCACTAACATAATTCCTGAGAAGTGCAGATGACCAGTCAATTTCAAGTAGGTTAAAGTCCCCTCCGATCAAGACACGGTCATTTTTCAAACACTCCAAAAAGTAAGAAAGTTTGATGAACTGCTCATACGACGCGCTTGGTGGACGGTAGTAGGAGCCGATCACCATGCTTTTTCCATTTACTAGCCGAATCTTACAAAAAACTGCCTCGATATCAAGTAGTGGGCTTGCCACATGAACGCAATGTATTCTACTATTTACATTGCTACTGAACAAGGATGCGACGAATCATTAATTCTCGAATGGCTGCTCACTATCTGTATGACCCTCCCCTTCACATGTACGGGCTACAAAATGTCATCCTGTACCGCCGCAACATGCACCCCTACGGTTGCAGCTCCTAACCATCATTTCGTTTCATCTTCGACAGATTGTGCTCCAGCAACTTAGCGTCACTCAGACCTAGGAGTAAATTCGGTGACGGTTTTTCTGGCCCCATCTCAAGTACTCCATTCGCTGATATGCTGCCGCGCATGAGTCGTGTAAACGCCGGAAAGGCCAGCTGTGCATCCTGCTGGTCTGCTGTAGCCTTTGCATATATGGACCATCCCTTTTTTGGCGTTGGTCTTCTCAGACCATTGCTTATACAAAATGTCGGACATAGGTGCATTGTCTTCGCTACGGACTATATAACGCGCTATGTCATTACTAGAGCCCTACGTACCAGTTCGGCTACAGACGTCGCTGACATTTTGCTTCACGGCGTTATCTTACACCACGGTGCACGTCGTCAACCTCTCACCACTCCCGCAAGATACCTTCTTGTAAAAGTTATAGGCGACTTACTTCGACCATGTGCTACTAAACACAAGCTTACTAACGCTTACCATCCTCAAACTAACGGTCTTACCGAACGCCTGAACCGCACATCAACTTGCACGCTAGCAATGTATATTTCCTCCGATGGTTGCGACTGGAACACTGCTCTACCATTTGCCACGTTCGCTTATTATTCTTCGCGCCACGACACACAGGCTACTCACCCTTCTTTCTCCTGAGCCGACTTTGCCTTTCCATACTCTCATTTCGACCACAATCGACTCGCCGACAGAGTACACTCAGAATGTCATAGCCACAGCGACTCAAGCATGCCAGATTTCCTGCATTCGTCTTTCTGCTTAACAGACACGCAAGAAGTGCCGTTACGACCAGCCCCATCACGACGTGCAGTACGAAGCCGGTGCTCTTGTGTTAGTTTGGTGCGTGTTGGTCTTTCGGAGAAACTCCTCTCGTGACACTACGATGATTACCGCATCCTTTGCCAGGAGACCCCTGACACATATGAAGTGTCTCCACTGGATGCCCCCGTGCCCTCACTTCTCTGTGACATCATCCTCGTCAGCCGTCTCAAACCTTACCTTTCTCTGACCGGTGAGCCGCACCAATAAGGTGTTCTTTTACGACGGGGGTGATGTCACAGTATGCAATGTGGGAAGAAGAGGACGCTGAGAGTGGCCTTGGAGACGATGAAGAAGAGTTTTTTCGCTGCTCTAAGGCTTGTTGGCTCCGCCATTAGAAGACATCTGTGAATAGGCTTAGGCTTCTTCCTTCCCGCAACAATATCTTTTCACAAGCACGCAGGTGCCCATACGCAGGTGCCAAAATGAAGTTTTCAATCCGAGCACAGGGAGCTTGTGCTCATATGTAAAGCTGATGGCCAGAGGTGCAGGAAGGCGCTGACGTAACCGCGAGCAGAAAAACAAACGTCCGAACATGACCAAGGGGGCAGTGCTGCACGCATTGTAGTAGTTCTTTAAGCCAGAAAGGCACAAGCTGTTGGGAAGCCACGCCATTCGTTACTCTAAGGCGGGGCGTGTGTGGGGGGGTTTGTCACCGTTCAGAGCTTGAACATAACAATGAAACGTGGTTCGTTTTGATTTCTGTCGCTGTCACGCTGCATGATTGCCAACGTGGCAGAAGCCAGCATTCCGCGCATTGACACTCGTGTATGAGCCGGACGGGGCACACCAGCCGGCCAACCGAGGAGCGGCCAGCGAAAAAAAATATGAAGAGACAGGCAGCTGAAAAAAGGCCGGACGGCGAAAGAATAGAAGGTTGACGTCCTCACTCCTTCAGTTGTGCTTGTTATCTATTTTGTAGGCTGTCCACAGCCATGGAAAGACCTGGTACTGACTGTGGGCCTCACGTAAATGTGGCGGTGTTTGACACAGCCAATGAGAGGCAGTGTTTACGCTGTCTGTCTCACGTGCAACGCCAAGCCTTCCTATTGTCGTGAATGCGTCGTTCGTGCGAATAAAAAAAAATGTTTTCTTTCGCCATGCGCTACACGTTGTCGGGAGAAGATGCAATCCTTTCTGCATATGTGATAAATAAAAACAAGAACTAAATAAGCAAAAAGTTATTTCATCTGTGTTTCTTTTACCACAAAGTAGTAATGTGGCCTCTAAATTTAATATTTTTTCTGAATATCAAAACATTTACCTGTAAAGAGGAACTTAAGATTCATTCTGGAGTTTGGCTTGAAGAACCTTATTCCAGATCATAACATGCTTCAGACGAGCAAGAAGCTAGCGCAGCTGATTTCAGTGGTACGTGTAATAAAAATGCCGAGAAATATCCACTACCAAAAGTTAAACTTACAAAGAACGGAACTGACGCCCTTGCAGGCACCCGTGAGCTATCAAGACGGCTCACGCCTCATAAACTGTCGAGAATAAAGCGAACAAATTGCGGATTTATAAAAACGCTCCCTTCATGCTCGCCTGACATTGAGGCGAAAGCATCGCATCAGCCATGGGCGCTGCCCAAAAATGTAACAGTTGCGCAATTCTACAGTTTCGCTTTTTTCTTTAGCCAGAATTCATTGCAAAAAAAAAAAGGTATCTTAGTATTGCTGCATTTGGAAACTGTTTATGAAGTTCTGGGGTGGCAAACTTGGAATACTCGAATAGAAAAAATGTTTGGTTCTTTTGGCTAATCAGTTTATTACCCAAGTTTGCCTGTTTAGTTGCATGCCCCCTTGCACCCGTTCTCATAAACTACCTAAGCCATTGCATCATGAGATGGCAACAAACGAAGGCAACAAGGAAAACATAGGGGAAATCACTTGTACTTACTAATTGAAATAAACAAATGCAAAGAACTTGGATGAAAAACAACTTGCCGTAGGTGGGGAACAATCCCACGTCTTCGCATTACGCGTGCGATGCTCTAACCAACTGAGCCACCGCGGCGCGGTTTCCCCGTTCACTTTCTTGGGTATTTATGTGTTACTACAAGAACAAACCTTGGGAGTGTTAGCCAACACCGAAAATATCAAACCTTGGCGGCGGATCTGGAATATCCTTTCTGCTACAAGCCTCACGTGTACGTCATCGGTATTTCAGAGCATCACACGTGTAATGCGAAGACGTGGGATCTTTCCCCATCTCTGGCAAGTTTTTTATCTACATTCATTGCCTATAATTTATCATTTGAGTACACGTCATTCCCCCTATGCTTTTCCTGCCGCCTGTTTGCTGGTTTCTTATGATCTCATTAATAAAAAATCGGGCCCGTCGCTTAACCCACTTTTTACTCGTTCTTACGTAACGAGGATCGCGAATTCGGCAACATGGATGCATTCGGGTAGCATGTGCGGTTTTATTAAGCAGGTTCTTTCACCTAGAAAGGTCACGTACTTGTGACGCCTACGGCAGAAAGGGTGTTCCACATACGCCGCCGAGCTTTGCGAGTGGTGGCGCTGGCTAGCACTCCCCAAGGTTCTAGTAGTAAGTAAGTAAGTGGATGGGGCAACCTCGCCGCGGTAGTTCTTTTGCTTAGAGCATCGCACGCGAATAAGTGGGATTGTTCCCGATTTGCGGCAAGTAGTTTTTTTCATCTACTTTCGTTGCCATTACTTTATCATCTGTTTAACTCAGTTAGTACGTACAAGCACGCAACTTCCCCTAAGTTTTCCTTGGTGTCTCTGTTTGCTGGCTTCTCATGATATTATTAATAAAGATCGGTCCCCTCGGTTACCCCACTTCTACTTGTTTTAAGGCACTGTAGTAAGACCAATCCCAGTGGTATCGCTTATTTGTAGCAAGGTCCCCACGTTTATGCATTTTCGAAAACTTTTTTTAACGCCCTCATTATCCGGGAAGTGCATCCGATAGTCTGGCTAGAGGGCTGATTTAATTTCGAAAGCAACAGGCTCTATGTGTGGCTCTCACCAGATGTGATATTTGTTGAATTGCACCATGGAAAGAAAAACCATGGCTCTTGTCTGCCCGCCAGGGATACAGTCGAGGAGTTGCGAGGGCACGCGGACTACCATGTTGAAGCCATCCTTTTTTGTGTACTTCAGCACATCTTTTGCTTGGTTTACCAGGAAGCCGGTCTTCTTTATGTATTTGTAAGTGAGGTCATTAGCATGTAGACCCATCCAAATGTCTACTCTCTGACCTGCGGGAGAAAACACGAGCTCAATCTAGGTGGCGTTCAGAAACTATAAACGCGCCATGGTTACTTAGTGGCTATGGTGTTGGGCTTCTGAGCGCGATGTCGCGGCATCAGATCCGAGCCACAGCGGCTGCATTTCCATGAGGGCGACATAAGAAATTACCCGTGTACTTAGGTTTACGTGCACGTTAAAGAAAGCCAGGTGGTCCAAATTATTTTGGAGTTTCTCACTGTGGTGTTTCTCACTGTGTCCTGATCAGATCGTTGTCTTGGTATGCAAGACTCCATACTTAAATATATAAAGACTGCGGCATGAGAAAAGATCTATTCCATCCTTATTCTATGTAATTCGCCGGACGCAAAATTGCGTATGCAAGCAAGAAAGGACCCTGAAGTTTTTTTTTTTTTTTTTCTAACAGACCACTTAAGGACTGTCCTCTCTACCGGGAAGTCCCTTTCGTTTTTTGTTCCACGGTCCCCATATAGCAAGTTAATGTTAGACATAAACGCCTAATAAATGAACTATTTCATACCAGTGAAATTTTCACTACGTTTCTACATAAACGCCATCAAGAAAAAGTTTTCTACAAGACCCAGCTTCCTGTTGAAATGTTCCTTGCTGCTAATCGCAATGTAGACGCATGCGCGCTCAACGAGAGGTCGTCCGGAATCCTCTGACAAAATGTTGCTAGCGAGTGGATACTGTGTACAGAAACACAAAAGAGTAGCCACCAGGAAACAATATGGTGGAGTCTGGCCGCGCCTCTACGGTGCATATCAGCAGACGACGGCCGGAACGCAAGCGAGTAAACTGCGTGAATGTTCCTCCTACCGGTGTATTCTCATTTTTTTTTCTTTCTGGCCAGCCTGAAGAATTTTGTGTGTTCTACTTCAGATTGAACATGCTAAACATGTGTTAACTTTGGTCCGGCTTAATACTGTTTCCCTAATGTGCACAACGAGAAATAATGGCAATGAAAGTGGATGAAAAAGAAATTGCTGCAAGTGGGGAATGATCCCACGTCTGGCAAACAAATATACATGGGTGACCGATGACTGGCTGTTTTATAGTTTTGAAGATTTTCAATGGTGTTATTGGCCACATCGCGTTGTTCCTTTGGGCTTTGCGTCCGGCTTACCGAGATGGTAAGTTACCTTCCCTCTCTGAACAGCACAGAGACGGGAGATAACTAGGTCAAAAGTCACTATGGCATGGTCCATTCTCGGATAAGCTGAATGATATTGCAGGAGACGTTAAAACCATTAGGAGTATAGATACGAACACTGAAAGGTGGATTTTAGCAAGGCAAATGAAGTTTGCTAAAACAGTGAGGAAGTCTGCGCGACGAACACGAAGCTGCTGGGGGCACACCGGTTGGATCAAACTCGCCAAGCACGTTGGCACAGGCCCTTTGCAGCTGGTGACAAGAAGACTATAAAAAGCCGAAGACACCTAAGCACTTCGCCTTACTTGCGAGTGCGAAAGTGTTAATGTCAAATTGTACGGCGCTGGGCAGTCCTCTGAGCTGCGCACTAATACACTGTACCATAGCGGTACGCGCTGCCCGTGTCAACAAGCAGCAGCAGCCAGTGGTGCCAACGCCGCAAGCTACCGGCGTGGCCACGCCCACTGGACGCCGTGCCACGGCATTGCCCTCTAACCTCACGCAAGACGTGTCGCACGGCTGCTGCACCGTCGAGGCTCGCGCGTGCGGCGGCGTCGCAGCCAATGGGAATTTAGGCGCTGTTAAGCTGCCTCAGAAACGAGCTTTTTTACTCAACGTGGCATTTGACGCTTTCGCATCAAAGTAAGCTGAAAGCACCCTACACCACAACCTTCAAAGCAAAAGGAAATGCGCAGAAGATGCGCCCTTGAGCAAGAGCTTGGCGAGTATCTCACATGACAGGCAGCGCTTTCCCGGCGTGGGCGCACTGAATGCTACTTCCGTAGGAATGATGCGAAAGCTCATAGGAAAGAGTCATCACACACAAGAAACGTTAAGCAACAACTGAAGTGATAAATAGAAGTTAAGGAAGAACTTGCAGAATTCGTGATTCTCCTGCGCATGCCAGAGCGTCGGGGCCATTGAAATCTACAATAAGTGCGTAAGCAAGTCTGTTTCACTCAACAAACTTTCTAACAATCTTATTAACCGAACTTTCGATGCGCTGCAATAGCAGTAAAATTCTCTCAAACATCCAGTTTAAATCTATAAAAACAGCCACTCACTGCCAGTATGTCAAGAGGCGTTATTTATGGCTGCGCCGCTGATGAAACCCATGATAGCCTCAGGAAAGCCATTGATGTTGAAAGAGTAAAAATACTTTCAACGAAGGCGATGAGCAGAAAAAGTGCAGTGCTGATCACATTTGCTTTCGACACCGCTCCACTCGTCATTAGATACGGGGAGTATCTCAAGTGGGTGGTTGAGTACAAGGCAAAATTGGTTGCATATAGTAAATGTCATGGCATTGACGTCAGCAATACATGTACCCGGAACATGATGCTCGTTGGTCCGTGTGCGGTGGCACGCATACGGAAGAATAAGCACCACGTGTAGAAAATAATTACATACTGCACAGGATGTCAAAAAGGACATCAAATGATGTTGACTGTCTAGCTGGAATCCGATTTGTAGAGAAACAGAGGAAATAGCAATCGTTTGTAGTAAGAATAAAGATCGTCATGGAAATAACAACAACGGGGGAGGGCCTCTCCTGAACCTTTCTTCCGCCTACGAGCTAATAGTCTTGCGAAAAGGCTAATCACGATGAGACCCACAGGTCAGAGCAACACGACAGCATGGCTGGCGCAATTGAAGAAGGAGGAAGGAGATCAAGCATCAAACCTACAGATATATGAGACAATATGGAGCAGCAACTCAGTACAAAATTTTTGGAACGAGTACTGGATTCGTTTCCACTCTTTCAAAAGCCATGAGGGGTGTGAACATCGCCTACACGCTAATAAAGTTTCTTCTCGCCGAGCATAACTTATCGAACACAGAATCGCGAGCTCACGAATAGTAAAGTGTTTGTGGAAGTGCGAGTTTCCATGTTCCTTCATGCAGATCTAATTTGCGCACAAATGTACACAGCAAAATATTGTACATAGAACCAGGAAGTACTGGCTGTCAATCGACGAGGAGAAACCCCTAGTGATTGTTCCGTACACGTGCGCCCCACAATGAGTTGCCGCCGTAGAGGCAAAGACACTGCATTTTGTTGGGATTCGTGACCTATGAAGAATTTACCGTAACGACATGCTGGTTATTCTAGGCGACATTATTTCTGAGAATACTGCATATTGATATTTAAAAAAAGATCCCCGACGATTGCGATTCTCCCTAATGCGAAATTAGAGAGCCGCTCTATTCTTGCTTTCATTTTGCGATTATTGGCTGACGTGGACAATCTGTCTCGAGCCGTACGTTCCAAATGGAGCAAATTTTGGCGCGACTGCCTTGTTAATAGGGAGATCGCGAGAGGCAGCGTTGGCTGACGTGTGGGCGCAATTTACAGCAGCCGCTGTAGGCATACTTCTGCTCATGTAGCGCTTTTTGGGCAGACGCGTGCAGTAACTCGATGCGCGCACCCCGTGAACGGAGCGCAGAGCGAGAGCATCGAGGCACTCTAACGACGGGCGCTATTCTCGCGCAATCTCGTAGCCATCCCTGCCATAGTCCATCTTGCACGGCACTACGCCTTTCTTTACACGCTTTCCCGATACCCTCCTACTCCTTTTTCGCATCATGGTTGCTCTGTATCCTGCGCTATCCTCCAGCGCTCTCTTCGCTGTCTTCTTCTTTCATTGCACAGTGAGCTCGGCAGCAGGGTCTGGCAGCTTTATGAGCAGCGCTTTAAAACAGCAGCCAGAAGAAGTACGTTTGTGGGCGCGATGGGAGGTGACCGGTCTTGAGATTGTCGATGACTTCTGTTCTACCTGCAAGACACTTTGTACCAAACAAAATGATACCCGGGTGGACCACTTTTCGGTGGCACTGGGCCTAGTCAAAGAATGACGCTGTGGTGGCGACCTTATGAGGAGTGACCGCTAAGCAATATGGGTGTACATCACCTACAGATAGTCCCGTACAAGAACTTCTAGTTGGGGCTATCAAGTGGGATGAGTTCAGGCAGCGATTTCTTTTTTGACCTAATAAAGCGTATGCAAAGACAACAAAAATCAACGATTATTTCGTGCTTGTATATATATTTTATTTAGTTACCGGGGGTTCTATGCAGGATGCGCCGAGTTTCTCGTTCCCCCGAGTTTTACCCAAGTTTGCTTCGCGGCAGTCAGTGAACAGAGATCGCGTGGAAAGCGCAAAAGCTACAGGCAAAAAAATATGTAGCCGAAAAGCCGCGTATGACAACCTGAGCGCATTCTGCGCGGCACGCTGCTTCCACGTTTCAAGCGCAGAAGGCTGCACAACGAAACTCGCCAGCGCCGCGTATTGTTAGCAACGGATTATCGCAAGTCGTACCGTGACTGTCCCGCTGTCTGTCTACTCACTTGCCGTGAGCCGCTTGCCACGCCTTTCCCGGGCGCGTCAAGGGCGTGCCTCTTGTTTCGGGCACTATCTTTCTATCCTCCATGGAATGCGTACCCAGTACGTGCGGGGCATTCTTGCACCTACACTTTCACTCAAACGAACACGTTAAAATACAACAAATAAAGTAACAAACAGTTTTAATTCTTTAAGTATCTGATTTTCGTTTTGAGTGCTAGAAATGTTTGATGACAAACGGAGATCGAGCAAATTATTAAATTTTGCACTTTTTGCCGTGACTGGCGACAGTGAGGCGAAAGCTTAGAAGCGGATACATTGAAGAGGGTCGCACGCACGAGGGAGTGCATACGGTGAGAAGTCGCCTAGGGGCGCTGCAGTGCTATTCTCAATAAAGTCAGTCATCACCACTCTTTCTCTCTTAGGGGAATAAAAATGCAGTGCCGCTGAACGGCTGTTCATCGCGGGCGCTTCACTGGGCTACTAAGGCCCCCGCTTCACCAACTAAAAACGACACACTAGTCATAGAGACAGGAGAACCGCTGTCGCTGCGAAATGGCGGTACGTTGTTGTAGGGCATGGAGGAAGGAAACTGAGAAGAGGCCCTACCTCACGGAGGAAGGAAACTAAGGAGAGGCCCTACCCCATCCGCGCGCTAGGAGAAAAGTGTTGCGGAAATGACGTAGTAGGTTCTCATTTTTTTGCTGCTTTTTTATTTTTTCTGTTGTATGGCCACGCCTTTTGGGCCACAATGGCGCCGTTGTTATGGTTTTGAGCGCTCACACGTGTTGCTCTGGTAGGTTTCGGGCCGTGGCAAAGGCGCTGAGTGGGCGGGTTTGCGTTAGTCACCGTGTCTTGTTGCGCTGTGTTACCTGCACCGTGCTCTGCCAGATGTTGCGCGAGCGCGCGACACCACGCGCAGCGCGGCGTGGTTTCGCGAAAGATGTAAACAAGCGAGGAGGGTGGCCCAAAAGGCGGAGCATCGCCATGAGCAACGCCAAATTCCGGCTTCACTTTTGCTTCACAAAGAGTGACGTCAGGGCCTCTCCTTAGTTTCCTTCCTCCGTGGGGTAGGGCCTCTTCTCAGTTTCCTTCCTCCATGCCCAAGCAGAGCGCGTTCGAGGTTCATGCACACCTGCACAGCTGTGTACCTCACTACATGTGCTGATAGAGCGTTATGCCGAATATGTGCATTTTGCTGCCCTCGGCACCGTGCGCCTGCCAGCCGACGCTTCATCCTGGAAAATGGGAAAGAAGCGGCTGCTTTGATTAAGGAACGAATCCTCCCTACGGCAGGCGTATCTTATCTGTGCGCGCGAGAAGCGCAGGGAAGTGAAGGTTAGCGCATGCGCTGCAAGGGTCGGCAAGGCTCCAGAGAACGTTCGCCTCCGAACACATCAAACGGCTGTTCCATGTTCGCACGTCGGCCGGTTCTATAGGCGTACCCATCTGCACCTTGCGCAGGCTATCGCAATACTTTGGTTACGTGATGCTTCACTTACGGTGGTAAGAAGGCACCTCAGACCGCAGTCAATGAATTTAAACACGGAGTCAGAAATGACATTTTGACTCCACGCCGGCGCGCTTTCGTAGGGCGTGAGCGGCCACCCGAACTTTGTTCGATAAATCACGACGGTTTTTCAAGCGAGAATGTGTTTGTGCTCATAAACTCCAAATGGATCGCAAAGGGGTCGGTGTGTCGTACGTACGTGTCTCCAGTGCGTTCTTGCAGTGCAGTGAGAATACGTACATTTTTTTCGTATCGCCAGAGCTCGCAAGAGTGTCTGAGCGCCCCAGGAAGTCCAAGCAGAGAAAAGAAAGAAGTCAGCAATAAAGGTGACCTCTTTTTTTTTTTAAATTGCGCAAGAACTGGGCAGCGGCCGGTACCCACGGTTGATGAGAATAGCTCATTTGGCTAGCCTGATGAAGCATGTATATTTTCATAAAAGCCGGTAAAGGCAGCCGATTCGACCTCACGGCCTAATTCGCGAAGTTCATTACGAATTTCTTTCAACGTGACTTCAGCAACGGTAATGCACTGAGACATCGCGATTACATGATTTTATTTACTATCGCTGCGGAGCGCGCACGTCCGAGCTGCCCGGTTGCGCGCAGCTCGGTGTGGTTTCGCGGAAAACGTAAACACGAAAGGAGAGCTGGCCCGAGAGGCGGAGCAACGCTATGAGGAACGCGAACTTCCGGCTTCGCTTTAACTTCACAAAGACTGACGTCAGGGCCTCTCCTGAGTTTTTTTCCTCCGCGTTGTAGGGCCCGTAGTGACGCAGTTCAGTGAAAATGTACCAGTTTATCTTTCTTCGCGAAGCCTCTGCGATGCATTGCGAAGACGTGCCTGATTCCGAGCGACACAATTCATCTATTGTCATCGGTTTCCCAGTGAAGGTGCCGCTGAGCGCATGTAAGCAGTATTTGACTTTCTTGTGCACTCCAAGGTGCTTGCGGATTACCTCTGCGGGAGCCAGCACCGATCGCAGATGGATATCGTAACGAAACAGCAGCAATCGCATTTTGGCAGCTGATGGCCCTTATGCGTAGTTATGAAATCAGACTTCTAACGGAAGAACGTGTTGGAACTGTTGACTGCGCAGTGCTTGTGATGAAGAAATGCCATTGCACTGGGTCTAAAAAAGCGAGCGATTCTCGGACGCTGATCGTGTTTACGACGCTTGGGTTCCGATACATAGCCGATGACAGAGCAGCCATCTCAAATGACTGCTGCGATACGCACTCCTCAGCATCGTCGTTCGCCTCGGCGCATCGACGCCTTGCAAGCAGCTACAACGACGTGCCGATAATTATTTACTATGTGCTATGTCGCCACAATGCAGGCAATGAAACCGTGTTGTGGGGCCATCTCAGACCGAGAAGATATATGCATAAGCCAGCGACAGTCAACGCTTTGTTTTTGATAATCGTGCTCAGTACATCACCGATGACAGTGCGTTGTGCCTGTTTTATGTCCGCGGTCAAGATTGTTGATGCCTCTCAGCTCGACACCGCGTCGCTGTTGCCACAAAATAAGTTTGGCGTGGCCCAACCGTGGTGGGTGTGCGCACAAGAGTTACATGCCTCGCGCGGAGCGTGACCTCTGGTTTTGATTGACAGGCGAACTCGTGCTAGACTCGTATATCGCGAAACCCCCACCGAGTTCAACTCGGGAACATGGCGGCAACAGCAGCAGCCTGTGCCATTGCATCGAGCGGGAGCAAGCGTCAGTGTGACCGTCTGGACCCGCTCACGTACACGACCGACGTGGAGTTTCAGCTTAATCTTCGCCTGTCGAAGACATCAGTGCGCTGGCTGTGTGACGAGCTAGGCGAAGACTCTCGTCTGTGGAGAGAGCTTGGCGGGCTTCATTCGCGCACTGTCGAAGAGCAAGTCCTCTGCGCCCTCCGTTTCTACGGGACTGGGAGTTTTCAGGGAAGCGTCGGCGCCGAGCGTTACATTGGACGTCATAAAACTACTGTGAGCCACTGTGTCACAGATGTCTCTGACGCGCTTATCGATGCGGCAATGCGTAAGCGGTGGCTGGCTTTCCCGAAAACCGCAGCTGAGCGGGCATATATAAAAAGAACGGTTCCTACTTCGCGGGAACGTTACGAACGTAGTCTGGTTTGTCGACGGAACGTACGTAGGAACTAAGGCGCCTTCAATGTCAGCGTTACTTTGATTAGCATTGAAGCAATGTGTAGACATGCCATATTGCTCCTGAAAAAAAAAATATCTTCACGTTTCTGCAGCGTGCATTTGTCGCACTTGAGTGGTGTGTGCCAGAAATGTGCGGTGGCGTTCGATGTGCTCCCGCCCCAAGTGCTGCAATCACTGCGTGCCAGGAAGTAGATATGACGCGGCTGCTAACGCGCAGTTTTGCTTAGTGTTTCTTCGTTATCTTTGTGATTTACCTGCATATGCGATAGAAACCACAACGCGCGCTTCCATTATATCGCTTTGGTTTTTCTAATTTCGATTAGTGTGATGTTCACCTTCGTCAATGAGCGTCCTTTTACCGATGCTCTTGCTTGATAGGAAAAGCCTCTGAAATGCCTATTAGAAAAACCAGCGTCTCCCAGCGCCTTGCAATGTGAAACCAGCGCGTTTTCCTGGCACTGGATCGCACTGGGTACGCTGGCGCTCGCTGGGACTCACTCGAGACCAGTGAGAACGCTGAATATTTAAGAGCTGGGTCACACTGGAAGAGACGCTGGTTCCACTGCCATGACGCTGGGGTGCACTGGTTGGTGCCGTACAGGCGCTGGTTCGCACTGGAAACTGCGCTGGTTGTGTTTGTGCCGCGCTGGCTCCAGTACGCAAGGACGAGTGCTGCTGAATATTAAATGCTTTGTACAATTTCATCGCTTGATACTAGTCTCTTGTCTTGAATAGCGTTTTATCTTGTGGTCATAAAACTCTATTTCGTGTCGCAGCATGGAGTAAAAGTGCATGAGCTGCCTTGTTCATTCGTGCACATTTGACACTGAATATCACTTTCGGTTTTTGCATTTTCCCTATTCACAGGGCGGATAGCTAAATTCTTGAACGAAACCACGCAAACGCGGAGGACGCCGCGTTTTTTAGTAGTTCGCACGTAACTTATGACTGGGAGTTGTCGCTGTTGTCGCAGTGTTGTGGAGCGGGCATAGAATAAAGAACCAACTTTGAAATCCAGAAGTCGTTCAGACGCGCTCGAACGGACCCCGAGTTCGAAGCCTACCGCTGATTGATATTATCGCGCTGATAACAAAGCTGAGGCGACTCGTGCGCTTACCCTTTCCCTATTGTACTAAAAAGAGTTCTGAGGCTCAAATACACACATTTTAGCTTTCGCCAGCTACCCGCGCTGAGATCGGTCCCCACCGAAGATTATGTCTAGCGTATCCGCCGAGTCCGTCTGCACGCTATCAGCGCGTCTAGGTTCGGGAATCTAACAAGGATAGGAATCTAACAAGAAGTCTAACAAGGATAAATCACTCTATATTTCAGATTTCCCATCCGTGTTTTTTTTTAATAAACCATTTTTTCATGTCTACAGTACCAACACAAGAAGCGAGGAGCACCGGTGTGACGCCGCATAAACGCAGGTATATGGGCTGTCGCCGAAGGCTCCCAGCACTAGCCTGCGCTTCTCTGACGAAGATTTATGACTAGACAGACCTGTAGACCGAAAGGCATCACTGAACTAAGAAAACGTAGCATATCGCTCGCGTGAAGAGCAAGAAACGGCTATCGAAATCGACAACAGCCCATACAGCGTCCCGGATTGGTGGTTCATTTAGGACTTTTGTCGAAGTTAAACTACCAATCGCAAGAAATATCAATGTTATGGCGCTTCTGAGCACACCATTGAATACGGACAGCAACTTTTTCTTTGTGGTATAGGAGTGAGTTTTAGTTGCTGGGCGATAGCGCATCTAGCATGTCTGTGCCAGATGTCTCTTTGTGAAACTAAAACTGCTTCTCGATTTGGGCATGGTAAATTGTCTGCGTATATTCGTCAGCTGGCGTGGCGTAGCAATAATGAGCCGGGCTTGGGATCTGTAGGTGCGACGATGGAATCGTGGTCAGAGCATTTTTATTTTTACTTTTTCTTTTTTTTATTGCACTAGAACGCTCTGTCTTGCTTTCTGCATTGAAAAAAAATATATATACGGTGTCCAGGAACTGCGTATTTAACGCGCTAGAGCTGTTTTTCACACCAGTAGCCAGCTCCTCCCAGTACACCGCGCCTGCCCAGCGCCTCATGCATCCAGCGCGCGGCGCTGGGCCCATAATTCGGCGATGCACTGGATACTGGGTAGTGTTTATAGAGCGAAAATATACAGCCGTTCTTAGACAGGCCACACTTTAGCTTCTTCAATGTGCTATAAACGTTTCTTTAGGGAACTCAGTACATATGTCATATGATGGCACATTTTTGGAACGGGAATGGAGAGCCAGTCTACAGACAGGCCGCGTTAGAAGTTCTGAAAACGTTCTATAAACATTTTTCTATAGAATTTGGTACATAAGATGTCAATACGACCTCTATAGAACTTTTATGGAGGGTGCATGTAGAGCCATTCTATAGACAGGCCGCATTAGAAGTTCTGAAAACGTTCTATAAACATTCTTCTATAGAATGTTGGACATATGATGACAAAAGCCCTCTAAAGAACGCTTATAGAGGGTGAATGGAGAGTCAGTCTATCGACAAGCCGCATTAGAAGTGTTCAAAACTTTCTACAGACATTATCTTATAGGATGGTATACATACGATGACAATAAACCCTCCATAGACCACTTATAGAAGATGAATAGAGAGTCAGTCTATAAAAGAGCCGCAATAGAAATGTTAAATACTTTCTATAGACATTATTTTATAGAATTTAGTATATATGATATCAATACACCCTCTATGGAACATTTATAGAGGGCGAATGGAGAGCCATTCTATAGACAGATTGCGTTAGAAGTGGTAAATACATTTTATTAAAATCCCTTTATAGAAGTCAGTACACAGGACGTCAATACACCCGATATTGCAGATCTATTGCCTGTGAAATGACTTGTTTCTATAGACAGGTTTCTATAGACATCTTATAGAGATTCTATGCAGACGACTCTATAGATCGCGAGTTCCTATATAGTCCCTTTTGACTCCATATGACCTCCTTAGGACTTCTAAAGGAACTATAAACTGAAACGACGCTACTTCAGCGTCGTTTTCATCGCCTGGCACATACACGCCGTGGCCATATAGGATGTGGTATTTGCCCCTATTTGAAGAAAGGGATCGTCCCGATGCACTAACCTCCGAAGGCTGTGCACAGACGGTGCAATTTGGAGGTCATGAGGAAAAGTATGGCTTCATACAAAGCACTTGCACAACCTCGGGCAGATGCCACCGGCGTTTTGAGCAGGTATGGCTGTCGATGAAAACTTCATAATTCACATCGCTGATGCGGCGCAGAACTGTACACGGGCCGAAGTATCTTCGCAGGAGCTTCTCGGACAGCCCCCACCGACGAATCGGAGTCCAGACCCACACCTGGCCACCGACGTTTTATGTGACGGGTCTGTGCCTAAGATTGTGGTGTCGAGCATCCTATTCCTATTGTTCTCGGATTCGGAAACGCGCAAGCTGCATGGCTTCCTCTGTGCGTTGCGTAAACTCCTCGGCACCAGTCTCGTCATCACCGCACTCGTGTGGCAGCAATGCGTTCAGCATTGTTGTGACTTCCCGGTCGTAAGCGAGTTTGAAAGGCATCACGCGTGTTGCCTCTTGGCGAGCCGTGTTATAGGCAAATGTAACATGTGGTAAAATCTCGTCCCAGTTCTTGCGGTCAACGTCGATGTACATACTCATCGTCGATGTACATACTGTCAGCCCATTGGTATGGGGATGATAAGCCGTGGCCTTTCGGTGAGTGGTACCACTTTGTCGCAAAACGGTGTCCAGAAGCGCAGCCGTGAACGCAGATCATCTGTCTGTCATGACCACTGCGGGATCGCCATGCCATAGGACGACCGTTTAGATTAAAATCACGCTGCTTCGGCTGCTGTTCCACACTGGATACCACCTGTTTCGGCGTATCGAGTAAGATAATCTCTGACGACAATTATTCATCTATTTCCGGCAGTAGACAGTGGAAACGGACCTAAAAGGTCTATGCCAATTCATTCGAATGGCGCTTGCGGTATCTGAACAGGATGCAGCAGTCCAGCTGGCTTGTCGGGTAGGACTTGTTGTACTTCTCTGTCAGGGTGCCTTCCAAATGGCTCACTTTCTTGGGAAAGAGGTCAATTAAGTATAAAAAGATAAATGGATATCACAATTTCTGTGAAGTAACCTATGAATGCTAATCTCATAAAGAACTTGGGGTTCTTCATTGGTGAATTTACTTAGTATGCATAATGTTGAATTTTGGTCATGCGTAATCTATCGGCTGCACTATAAAACATCGAGGCATTGCACAATTCGTTACAGCCTGAGACGCGGATGTTGCGCCAAGCCAGTTGTGCCTATGCATTATTGGTAAAATGAAAATGCGTTGAGAATCTTAGTGTACTGGATTGCACAAAAAATACTTCAGTGTTTGCTCTGTTCACTGCTGATGCATGCGCCAGAGGTTCAGTGTATTTTTTTTTGGGGGGGGGAGCGTTGGATGGACAAACATATTTGGATGGACAAATATATTTTCGTCTCATAATGGGGCTTTAATTATTAAACAGTGGAACAATGCTGATCCAATGCTCTTCAGAACTCAGTGTGCGTGCAGATCTCATGAACCACCAATGCAAAATTACACATCGGGCGAAGTGCCAGTAAAAAGTGGGTCTTTAACCCACCATGATAAAAATTGCAGAGCGAATAGATCTCTTGTACAGCTTTAGAGCAATGATTACACAAAACGTGATATGCTCAATCGTGTAAGAGCTTGCCGCAATGCCAAAGTAGGATGAGCGACATTCAGTATATTTTGGCATTGAACATGTCTTGTAATTGCTATTTTTATTGTTTCCCTACGGCACTCCCTTTATTGAAACGTGGCACTGTCTTTCCAATAGTGTCACAATGATGATAGTAAAAGCAGCAGTAAGGCTAGTTAATGCTTGCCTCTTTGATTCCTGTGAATTAACTGGTAAAGAATATGGCAAGTGCATACACCTGTGCTAAAAAATTTAACGCTTTTGGATATTTTTGAGAGCTAATTTGTGTTTGGACATTTCAAAGATGTGCGCCATTGTGGCCTAATAACTAGAATATTGGTGAGGTTGAAGACTGGGTGTATTGGTATAGAAGCTTGAAGTTGAATTGCACAGCAATTCGATGGGACGCAAAGAAGAGAAATTCACACAGCAGAATGCTCTGCTGCGTGTGTTACTCTTCTTTGTGTACCATCGAATTTTCGCGCTATCCGACTTCATATAGAGCATTGTGCTTCTTTGGTGCAGGACTGAGGAAGTGTGTGCTATTCGACAACATGCCAGTGCCTTGCCGCACAATTATGGAAGCCTGAAGGTTTGCAAACAAAGCTTTGCTTTCAAATCCACCTGCTCATGGAATACAAGCACTGAATCAAAGAACCGTCCTACAGAAATAATGGTGAAAATAATGGCTTTTGAAAAGTGTAATTTGTATATTGACACTCTGGACATAATAAGTGCCATACCGGCCTCAAAATTGTACTGGACAGAGTAGTTTGTTTCCTAAGTGAAGCACAAGTTTCCATTACGTCCTGTGCAGATAACCAAGCTCTGTTTGTTTTGATGTGGTACACAACATTATTCACTGTAATCTGTTTTTGATTCTTGAGAAGTGCCAAACACCACCTCTTTTTCAAGGACGTCACGGGAATATTTGGTGAGACCTTTTTACAGTCCCTCATAATGGAAGTGTGGCCAGCCAGCTTTGCTTGAATGTCCTTATAGATTTCTGTTACTGGTCATTGTGTGTTATCAAGTTGCTAAAGTCTATGCAACCGGTGCAAGGCATTAGGTGATTCTGTAGTCGGACGCAAATTTAGGAGGCCGCAGAATTTACACTTCACAGGCAGGTGAACACAAGCCTGCACCAATGGGCACGCACTCATGACTGACGTCGGCCCGCGGGACGCACTAATACCCGCTCGTTGGAGAGGGTCTATTTCTTTAGATGCGGAGGCAATCGGACGCTGCGCTTCGGTCATCTGGGCGGGGTATCTCCTGTCTTCTGAAGTTGTATCCTACTGTACAGGATGCCGCTTTTCATACAACACAAAAGGATAAAGTGTGCAATTATTTGGCCTACGAAACGGATACATCACAAGTGAGCTATGCAAGGGCTTAAGCTGTGTGTAAGTTAGTACGTGCAAATATATGACATTGTTAAAGAATATGTGGTATCCAACATGCATGAAATGGCATGTTTGAATCGAGGAGTGTTGCATTCTTATGCACAGTCTATAGGTGATACCATTATTAGGCTCCTGCTGTTTCCTGTCTTTTCATTGTAAATTACACACACCGTTCATCTTGTGGCTAATCAAGACGCACTGTATTTTTCCACATAGAAAGAACAAACAGAACAATGACGTGTATGCTGCATTAGTGTATTTTTCGTTTACCTGGTACAAGAGTGGCACAGGTTGTCTTACATTTTTGCCCATCTTGAAGACACGAAGTGCGCGTTACATGTGTCCTAATATGCACAGCACATGTTTACTGCAATAATTTTACTTATGCTTTTGAAGAATAGACAAAATAATAAATTGAAAGCTCCGTTATAAGGTGTCTTCTGGGGGCTCGACTGGAGAGCAGTAAGCGCACCGATACTACCATGCAGTTGAGTGCCTCCAGCAGCAGAATGTCTTGCTGCAAAAAAAGAGTGGAATATTGGAATGAATCAACCGCATATAAACCATTATATACAAAGAAAAATGCTCGTTGCACTGTTGCCACTACGTGCCCTTAACTGTGGAAGCCTCTAATGTAGTATGCATAATAAAACAATGTGTTGGGACAACGTTGGTTTATTTTTGATAACTAGGGTTGTCTTTTTCAGAGCCAATTGTCATGTTGATTAGCGTGCCAGCAGCTGAGGTGTCCCCGCACCTTCACGAGTCTCTACTGTCAGCACAACAAACCTATTTTTGTTCACTGCAAAACAAATGCCTCTCCCTACAATCCCGTCTTATGCGAGCTCGTTGCATCCTGTGCCTACAAACATCATATGTTTGTCCCATGTCACGCATATGTAATCACCTGTTAGGAATTGGCATCAAGTGACTGAAGACGTGCATGGCCTGCCCGTCGATTCCATTTTTTTGTTAATCTCAACTAGCATATCAGTTGCCACTGTTTACTACTCCACTGTCTCCCTGCCTTAATGCTATCTCCAAGAATCTTTGTTACTTCCCTTTCTGCGCAGTCCTCGACTTCTCAAGTTTCTTTGTTAACCTCCAGCTTTATGTATAATATTGCATAACCGGTAGAATGCAATGATTCTAAACTTCTTTCAAGGATGTCAGTAACGTGGCGGTCGCGATTCGGTAATGCTTTCCATGTGCTGTTAAACCCAAGAAATTTTTGTATAAGTTTCCTGCTTTATATCAGTACCTGCTCTTGATGCTTCACCTGGATAAGATAGTCTTCCATAGATTCTGCGGGCTGAATGTCACTCATGAATTTCCGTCATCTTACCAAGTTAGTGAAGGTTACCTTTATCTTTTCCATATTTTCGTGGGCCCACGTGCATGTAAAAGCATGAACGCTCAATGGTTCTCAATGCTTTTTTTTTTAACTGCTGGACATTCAGTTGGTTACTACAAAAGTGACTTAATCCGTGCACTATTATTATGCTAAATATGAAACAGTAGGAATATACTTATCTGCAGTTTGTCGATGTCTCCTTCAATGTGTTGGTTGCGAGATCCACCGTCGGCACCACCTCCTTGTCGCATCATAGCTATATAGGCTGCCTTCCTTTTGCACACACTGTGTAATATATGTGACACCTGCAGTCACGCAGAGTGGAGGAACTCAGCACACTCATAGAAGCAGCAGCGGACAAGTTGTTTCTTCAGCATTACGCCGTTAACTGTAGGCGCGCGTTATGATATCTGTAAAATCGCCGAAGCTATTGGCAGTGTTACGGGGTACACGGAAAGATTGCTCACGGAGGAACAGAACTATCCAACAAATAGTGGTCATCTTCGAGCCTGATCACTACGTCGTGCACTGCAAGCTCGTTATACGAGTTTGTTTACACTGGGCCTCTTCGATGTGTAGCCGCCATGCTCGCCCGGTGAATGGATGTGATGACGCCACCACAGCGTTCCCTCGTGGTATAATGCGAAGCATACTAAATTAAAAATGAGTCTAATACACATTCAGTGTACATTTGTAATCTTTAAAACGCTTCTAAACCACGTAATGTAACTAATAATGTACTAAATGCATTTGTTTTATAAGTTGCTTGTGTATGTAATGTAGTCGGTTCAACGACAAACAAGTGAAAGAAGGAACGACCATGCACCGACGGTATGATCACGTGACCCCCAGTTTGTCGGCTGCCCAGAAGACAAAGACCAAGGAATGATAGCCACCCAGAGTGAATCTAGATAAACCAATAAAACTGGAGGCTTGTGGAAAGATAAACTGTGTCTCGGTATTATTTGTGCTTTCATCTTGCGGTGTCGCCAGAGCTACCGCAGATCCCGAGTTTCGCCAAACTCGGCGCATCCTGCATAGCACCCCAGTTTAGCATAGGTAGCGAGGCACTCGAAGTGTTAAGGTGTACATCTACTTAGGGGAGGTAGGGACATCAGGATCATGAGACTGAAATAATCAGTAGAATAAAAATGGGCTGGTGTGCGTTGGGCAGGCATCCTCACATCACGAACAGCAGGTTGCCATTATCCCTCAAGAGAAAAGTGTATAACAGCTGTGTCTTAACAGTGTTCACCTACGGGGCTCAAAGCTGCAGGCTTACGAAAAGGGTTCTACTTAAATTGAAGAAGACGCAACGAGCTATGCAAAGAAGAATGATGGGTGTAGTGTTAAGGGGATAAGAAGAGAGCAGATGGGGTGAGAGAACAAAGGCAAGGTTATGACATCTTAGTTGAAAGCAAGAAAAAGAAATGGGCATGGGCAGGGCATGTAATATGGAGGGAACATAACCGATAGTCATTAAGGGTTAGGGACTGGATTCCAAGAAAAGGGAAGAGTAGCAGGGGGCGGCAAAATGTTAGGTGGGCGGAAGAGATCAAGAAGTTTGTAGGGACTACATGGCCACAATTAGCAGTTGACCGCGGTAGTTGGAGAACTATATATGGGAGAGGCCTTTGCCCTGCAGTGGGCGTAGCCAGGCTGATGATGATAATGATAATGATCATGAAAGCAATTAATAATACAGTCATTAGTATCAACCGAGAAGTGTACCAAGCAGGTCGCGAAGACGATTTTGTTCATTTTAAGATACATTTTAAGGTTAATGCCGCGCATCGGCTGAACGTCGATTCGTGGCACGGGCAGTAATTTTTGATGGGGGGCCTCAGGCAGTAAGGAAGGAAGGTTAAGTGTTAAATTTAGCAACATATCAGCAAGATGCAAAATTAGACCACAAAAAGAAAAGAAGGCACGAAAAGAATAAGTATAGAGACGGTAAATGTGTTACGTAAACATACAGAGTGATCGCAAGTAGCAAATCTGGCTGCAATTTGAAGCGCAGCTAAGTGACGAAGCTATTATCATGTACGCTTTGACCGCAACGTATCTACGATATTTGGAGCAGTCAGATATTACTCAAAATTTTGTATGAGGGATGCGGCAGAATGCCTCTCTTATATATATCTATTCTACATACAAATACGTTAAGGGTATTTCAATAGTGATTGATTGAACATGCATAGAATGGAAACAAATGCAAACATAGCACGAATTTACACACTATGTGAACGGAACACAAACTGTGAAGTACACCACGTGGTGCCAGCATGACATAGGCCTAAGCAAGTATCACTATTTCTAATGAAACAACACCAATTCATATCTGGAGACCACCTACCCTGTGGTATAAAGGACTAGGCGCTCGGCCAATACTTCAACCCCTGGCTGCACCGGACAGGCTACATTACCTTTAGATATCTGAATTGCATATTGATGTCTCCTGAAGTGAAGTCCCATCTAGTCTAAGAACAGAAACTCGCCCTGAACAGCAAAAATACCAGCAATCTGTGCAAATTGTGGGTCGTCTCCCTTGGCCAATAATTACAAGCACATCTCCCACATGGCATGCCATATGCTGCATACTGTCACGAGTGGTGCAACCCACCCGTAATTAGAGATGAGCGTGCAGCAAGACATACACTCATTCAGGCATACTTGTGCCCTGCATAACTAAAAGTGACTAGCCAGGTAGCAGCAACATGTGCGAGCACGGATGACGATCGATCGAAACCGAGCATCACCTATGTGCGGCCAGTATTTAGAGGCTCTGAAGGAACGTGCGTAGAGCTGTCGTGAGAGATAGCGCGAGCTGGCCTGCTTGATATGATAGGCCCATCATATACGTAAGAAGCAATGGCGGTAGGTTTGCGCGAGTGCTTACACGCGTTAACACCCCTCATTAGAAATCCACCGGCACAGACGCAAAGCACTATAGGCACGTGGCATCCAAAAAAACAAATCGTCCCGGTGTTGGAAATAAACATTTGAGTAAATAAACAAACAGCACTGGAATTTGTGGAGAACAAAAAGTTTGTAAAAACAAAAATACTACGCAAGAAGTTTTCTAACGTGCGTAATGCGGCTTCATGAGCATACCATGCACAATTTCAGGCCGTGCTCGCCGTCACTGAGAATTCGGCCCATCAGGAATGAACTCAGAATTCAGTGCACCCACTCAGTGGACAATCATGGTGGGCAAAAATAACGTCGAAGTAGCTTCTTACTGAGGCTTCGTCGGCTAAATGGTGCCCATACCCAAACTTGCTCGCCGGGCCTCTATTCTTGGTGGCGGTGTCGAAGGTAGTAGTGCCGGCCGTCAATCGCTTGTTTTCCTACGGTTCAGACTCGAGAGAGCTGCCAGGCCTCTTTGGCGCACTGTTGAAACGTCACCTCGTCAGGGTAAGGGTCGCCTTCATTCACGCGTGGCAGCATGGCGTCGATTGTTGTTGTCACTTCCCGGCTGTAAACAGGGGCAAACGGTGTCAGCCCAGTTGTCTGCTGAATGACCTTGTTACAGGCGAAACTTCAATAAAGGAGTACTTCATCCCACGTTTTATATTCAACCGAAACGTACATTGACATCATGTCCGCCAGAGTTTTTTGGGCCGTTCTGTGAGACCATGACTTTGCGGATGGAATGCAGTAGCTCTGCGGTGAGTGGTTAGGCTGTACCGCAACATTGCATACAAAATTCTGTCCCCCTGTCAGTCTTAATGGCCTTTGGCGCACCATGATGCAGGATGATCTGAAAAATAAAAAAAATCTTGCGGCTTCCTCACCGGTGGCTCTTCAGAGTTCGCGCGCTTCTGCGTAGCGCATCAATTAATCGGTCACAGCAATAATTTTGTTCCCAGTGGTGGACGTCGGGAAATGCCCGAAAAAAGTCTAATCCAACTTGCTGGAATGGTCTTGTGGGAGCTGTTGCAGGAGCTAGGCAGGCTTCCTTGGGGGGAGTGTTGCGGCGTTGACACTGCGCACGAATGGACGTAGCGCTTGATTTCTTCGGCAATATGGGGCCAGTAATAACATTCTCGAATTCGCGCGAGTGTTCGTGCACAGCAAAGGTATCCGGATGTGCCATCATCATGAGACGCCATCAAAATTTCTGGACGTAACAATGATGACACATTAAGAAGGGAGGCCTTCTTCGTAGGATTGAAGTTCTTTTTGGCTAGAACACAATTTATCAAACAGACTGCGGACGCACTACGCTTCAATATTTGTGGGACGCTGTCATTTCCTCCTCCTAGGTACTCTATGAGGACACTCAGTTCAGGGTCCACCCGCTATTGCATGGTGAAATCGGAGGCGGTGACCACGGCCAGAAAAAGTTGGGTCGTCGTCTGTTACGACGATAGTTGCTCGACGGGGGGTCGGAACAGTCTGCGTCTGAATGCTTTCTTCCGTTTTTCTAAACTGCGGAGATGTCGAACTCCTGCAGCCACAAAATCCATCTTGCGAGGCGTCCGGATGGTTCCTTCAGGTTTTCTAGCCAGCAGAAAGTTTGGTGATCGGAAACAACAGTAAAAGATCACCCGTATACTTATGGGCGAAACTTTGATGTTGCCCACAGTACTGCCAGATATTCTTTTTTCCGTTGTGGAATAGTTTGACTGCCTTCGATAAAGAACGACTGGAACGACTGGAATGACCTGTTCTAGTCCGTTGTGTCCCTGAACTAGAACGACACCGGTGCCGACACTGCTGGCGTCCATGTGGATTTAAATTTCCGCGTTAACGTCAAAGTACGCCAAAATGGGCGGCAATTGGAGACGGCACTGGAGCTCTCGTGGTGCATGCCATACAATCGGGACGTCCTCTTTTGTAAGGTGTGTCAGAGGCTCTGCGGTCCGCGAGAAATCTTTGACGAAGCATCTGTAGTAGCCGCGAAGTCCGAGAAACCTTCTGACGCTTTTGACGGGGCTGTGGGAAATGTCGCATGCCAACTGTCTTCTCTGGGTCTTGTAAGACGCCTGTAGAGTTGACAACGTGGCACAAGAATTTAAGCTGTTCGTAGGCGAAACAACAGTCTTCAGGCGTATGCGTAAGTCCGGAAGACTTGATTGCACGCTGTACCACTTCTAGCCTGCTAAGGTGTTCCTCGAAGACAGAATCGAATACTATCACATCATCAAGATACACTAGACAAGAGTGCCGTTTCAGGCCAGCCAACATGGTGTCCATTAGTCCTTGTAAGTTTGTATGAGCAGTACAGAGCCCAAATGGCATGACGTTGAACTGGTATAAGCCATCTGGTATGATGAACGCAGTCTTCTCGCGATCCCTTTAGTCGACCTCTACCTGCCAGTTGGTGCTCTTTAAGTCCATGAACGAGAGGTATCTTGCACTGCAAAATTAGCCAAGGCGTCGTCAATTTGAGGGAGCGGGTAGACGTCCTGTCTCGTGACCTTGTTGAGTCGGCGGTAGTGGACACAAAATCTTAGGGTGTTGTCTCCTTTTTTCACGATCACGAGGGGGGAAGCCCACGTAGTTTGAGAGGGTTCGATGACGTCCTTGTGCAACATTTTTTGTGTATTTCTTGATTGTTTCGCGTTATTTCACGGACACGCGGTACTGTGACTGGTGAATAGGCCGTGCACATACATCGGGTATTATTCGATGCTTCGTAAGGGTCGTCTGGTGAATCTTCGAGAATGTAGCGAAGCATTCCTGGTATTTACGAAGCAGTTTCTGCAGCCGTTCTTGTCTCGCTTGAAGCAAAGCAGGTTATATTCCGTAATAAATGTCAGCAGGTCGAGGTGCAAGTTCGTTTTCGAGCACGAGTATGTTGCCTCTGGCGAAAATAGTGTCGAAGAGCACCATCGTTGTGCCTTTAGCGAGAAGACGATATTCCGAGCAGAAATTCGTTTATCAGTATATTGACTGTTCCTTCGTCCATGCGGATGATCCCTCTTGCTACAGACAAGCCCCGCTCAAAGAGCAAACTTGAGTAGGTGGAAATGAATCCCTCGATGCAGCTTCCGTTGTTGGTACCCACTGCGATCACAGTACTCGAACGGGAGGTTAACGTGATATCGTGCTTACGCGCACGTGAACGCCGAGATCCACCTGAGGAGCTTCATTTCTTGTCATCGAAAGAACTTTTGGATGCGACCGAGATGGTTGCTTTTCGCATGGGAGGGGGGGGGGGGGGCAATTGACACAATGTTGTGGGGCTCCCGCACAGCGGGACGGCGCGCGCAATGGTCGGCGCCATGAAAGACGATGAAGCGCGTGAGCTGCACGTTCTTCTCCTGGCCCGCAAATAAACAGAAGCCTATGTTTTGTAAGACTCCGTCTTCAATCTACGTTACAATATGCTCACCGAGAATCGCGAGTGAAGCAGACAACGCAGGACGTGCTTCATGCGCGATGGCGTTGTATGTTCAAACACTTATGGTCTGTGAGTGTTGCTTAATGACCGCGCTGTTCGCCGAAAGGAAGTCTACGCCCAGATGGGCGTCACGGGAGCACTGTTCTAAGACGATGAAAATGGTAGGGCAAGTGTGTCCTTGCACCACTACACGAGCCATAGAACTTCCCTTTGGTGGTACCACGTTACAACCTGCTGTTCATATCTGCGGGCCGCTCCGAGCAGTAAGAAATTTCCTTAGTTGAGTACCTAACCCTACGTTCACGACGGAGAAATCAGCACCGGTATCAACCAGTGCGAACAAATCCCGGTTGCCTATCTTCACTGCTAGGTCTATGGACTTTTTTCTGATATTGTACATAGGTTAGGGTGCGGTGCCGTGGCTTTGTCGGGATTTGCTACGGACGAATTGCTTGGTCTTGTCAGCGGCATGAATATTGTGCTTTCCCGTCGTTGACAAAATTTGTTGGCACGGTGCAGGCGTAGTTACACAAGAGGAATGTTCTTGCGGGGCAGGGTCTTCAGTGGTGCGACGAGCTGCAACCATGCTCCCCCGGTTGCCGTCCTCACTTTCTTAAGCTAGGGCTGGGGGACCTTTCCCGCGCTGCTCCCGCGTAGCTAGGGCAAGGGGAAAGAGAACGGTGGGACGATGGTGATGGTGACCTGTAGCGGCTTGTTTACAAATTATGCCTTTGTATGTAGTGTTCGATCTCAAGTGCCTTCTGTCGAGGTTGCGAACGTGGAACCCCGGTAGGAAATTCGCGGATGCCGAGGCTCGTATAGAAGCAGCGACGGTATACATGAAGGGCTCGCCGCAGTGGAAACAGAGGACGCTGGTCGGGAGTCTTCCTGACGTCGGACTTTCTCGGGGCTTCCTGTTCGACTATAGACGGGCGCGCATTTGGTCGCGAGCGTTGCAGTGGTGAGTACGTCGATCTGGTCGGCAGAACTGGGTTTTGCAGAGCGGAGGCATATGACATAACCTGAGGTGGTCGTGAGGCGCATCCCGGTGCTTCGTGCGGCTGAACTGGTTTTCCTGTTCCTAGCGGCTGCTGGACTTCTTGTGCGATAACTCGCGCATGCTGCGACTTGAAGACCGAACTAGGGAATATTTTACGATCTTCCTTTTGCATTACAACCCTCATTGTGTCTCGAAGGTGGCTCATGCTCATGGCATCGAATTCCGTGGGAGACTTGCCATGCACCAGAGCAGGGCGTCCGTATTGTTTTATTCGAACGTCGAGTGTTTATTCAAAGGCGCTGTCTCCAGTTAAAAATTCAACGACTATTTTTGGTGGGGTCCGCCTTAGTCCAGCGCAAAGCTCTTCCTTCAATCCTCTGATGAGAACACCAAGCTTCTTTTCTTCCGGCATTTATTGGTCTGGTCACATAAAACGATTCTTCATTTCTTCCGCCAAGACGGCCACGCTTTATTTAGGCAGCTGGAGAAGTGGTTGAAGTTGTCGTTGAGCTCTTTCCTTGTGAAGGACACTTGTAAATGTCAGGAGAAGGCTTCACTTGAAGTTTTGCCGTGTCCTTAGCTGGGACTCTTGGCTGATGAACGATGTACATGCAGACTCCTCCGGTGCGAAGTAAACATGCTGCTACTTCGAGTCCTCGTCCCACTTGTTGTAGCTCGCCACACGCTAGAATTGTTCGAGGCAGTCCTCAGGATCATAGCAGGGGGTTTCACGGTATGTCGGTGGCGCCCATGGCTGCTGCTACACGAAGGCTGTAGGAGTGGTGGGATCGGTCATTTTGGCTGTCGTGGCCTCTTCTGCTGGGTGTATCTTTTATAGTAGGGGGCCATACTCAGGGGCGAGCCCAAGATTCGGGCGGCTTCTTCTTTGGCTGTTCTCTTCCGGCTTATGCAGACTGCTGTCGCGAGTGCCCGAGCGAGTGCTGGACACACCTCGCACGAGTTGTCACGAGTGGTGCTACACATCCGGTAATTAAAGGAGACGAGCGTGCTGTAAGACGAACATTTATTGAGGCGAACTTGTGCCCCGCATAACCAAGAGCAACCAGCCCAGTAGCTGCAACATGTGCGAGCATGTACGGCAATCGACAAAATGCCGACCATCACCTATGTGTGGGCAGTATTTAAAGGATGCGAAGAACCGTGCCTAGAACTATCGTGAGAGATAGCACGAGTTGTCCTTCCTGATACGATGGGCCCATCGTATACGTACGAAGCTATCACGTTATGTTCGCGCGACTGCTTACACGCGTTAACGCCCCTCATTCGAAGTCCACCGGCACAGATGTGAAGTCCGAAAGCCACGTGGCAATAGTGACTGACTTCGCATGCCATACATTGCCTGTAGGCAGACGCTCCTCAATGCAGTATCTAAAAAAATGTTGCGCAGGTTTCAGGCCTGACATGGTGTGGCATTGGTTGAAAACAATCTCAGTAAATTCATAGCTTTGGGAAAGTTCGTGACGCTCTACATGTTATTTACACTTGTTTTTGAAGATTTTTGTCTTTGATGCCAGCTTCCAAAAGTACTGGTGCTCAGCACCGAACCTCATGCACCGCAGTTCCTTGAGTGGTACGAAAAGAGAGATCATATGTGGGTAGTGCACAAGGTAATGTAACTTTGAGCTTATGCGGGCATCTGCGTAGCCGGCAACGAATGAATGAAGAAATTCCAGAAGCTTCATCTCTATATAAACAAGAGATTCTGAGGGAAGCTCATCAGACTAAAGAAAATCTACAACTTATCTCAGTAATCTCCCAGTCTCCGTTTCCCTCTGTAATTTTAGAACCGAGGATCGGAGGCAAAAGTGGGAAGAGGCACCACTTCTGTGAAGCAGTCGCCTTTAGTGGGGCATTGTCGCGTACGATGGCTTCTGTGTATTGTTGTGGTATGTTTGTACGATCATTGCGGCCATAGTGGAATATTAAGCTTCGTGTAAGTCCGAGTATTCAAGAACGCTGCAGCAGCTCTTTGACTACAGGCTGCATGACAAATGGGAATGGACCTTCAAAAATGTCATGCATAATATCAGATGGAAGCAGCGATGTGACGTCAAACTTCGGAAGCCAGTCCATGGCTGGTTTACGCCGTACAGTTTTTTGTGCAGAAGTGAATTTACTTTAATGACCGAGAGGTGGCTTTCATAGAGCTGCTTTGCTCGTGTTTCACACAATCCTTCCCTCGTAAGAAATACAAGAATTCTCATTTGTGCCATGCAAAAGCGACAAACTGCACCTCGTGAAAAGGAGAATGTAAAGCCCCGAAGCTTGTTCATGGAAAGGTTATCTCACAGCATGCTAGGAGTAAAGTCCTAAAGCACACTTCACTTTTCCCTATTGAACCATTATGCCCCTTGATTTCAGCGCCTTCAGTTCATGAAGCAATCATCGAAAAACTGTCTCCGAGCCTTATTTCTCTATATCAGCATACTTCACAAGAATGCCAAGCTGCATAAATTTCAATTGAGAACGGTATTTTGGATGTACAGTCAGAACTGTATCGTACACAGCCAGGAGCTTGTGCACTCCTCTGGCAGAGCCGATTTGGTTAGCTTTTTACTCTTCATCCATGTACAGAAGAATGTGAAATATTTTAGAATTTGTGCCGGGGAGTACAGCGTTCAGCTGCTCTTTATAAGCTGAACCATCCCGAAAAAGTGCGATGTGCAGCACTGCCATCAACTTCAGTTCTCATTAGGTGTTCACAAACATGTTCACACTGTAGAAACTGACGCATGACACTGCCAACATAAATGTACTGATATCAGGTTCGGATACCACCTGCTTAGGCGCGCTGCTGTGCCTCTGTGTATGGAAAGTTGGCTTTCGCATTGCGGAATTTTCGGTACTGAGTCGAATCTCATCAAATAAGCCAAGAAAGTTGCAGTACATGAAATCTGTCAAACTTTCTGGCAAACGCAGCTACATTCAATGAGTACCGGTTTTATGTAGAGGGCAAAATGTAAGAGTGAGTCCACCAGAGATTGTACTTCCTGAAACAAGCTGTCATATAGTGAATATGGTATTTTTCGGCTCTCGAAAATTTTAAACATCATATTTGCCAGACTTGGCAGAACAGGTCCTACCTCACTTCCAGAGTGCTTAATTGGATAGACCCGAACTTCCCACAGTCGTGCTCCAAATGCGGTCACGCATGCTGCTCCTTCGACCACATGCTCTGGCTGTGCCCGTACAACGCGGGCTCCGACCTTCAATACAAGTTCCAGGGGGACGCCTTGCTGACGAGCTCGGATTTCACTAACCAACTACAGGCCGTTCAGAGGGCCCGCGACGTTGCGGAGACTCACCACCTCCTTGTCCAATCGTGGGTAGAGCCACCAACTTGATTTCGGAGCCTTCGGTTCCCCCCAATCACGTTCCTCTGGACACTCTAATAAAGTTCTTGTCACTGTCACTTGACAGTAAAGCCGTAACAAAGCAATGCAATGTTGGCGGATTCAACGGTTCTTGGTCAGAGGTCCCAGCTTGTGGAGGTGGCTCACTTTGCAAACCAGGGGAAGAGGGGCCGTCACAATTTGCGTCGAAGGGACGATCTAGATCACCTAAATCAGAGGCATCATTCATCATCATCATCATCATCATCATCAGCCTGGTTACGCCCACTGCAGGGCAAAGGCCTCTCCCATACTTCTCCAACAACCCCGGTCATGTACTAATTGCGGCCATGCCGTCCCTGCAAACTTCTTAATCTCATCCGCCCACCTAACTTTCTGCCGCCCCCTGCTACGCTTCCCTTCCCTTGGGATCCAGTCCGTAACCCTTAATGACCATCGGTTATCTTCCCTCCTCATTACATGTCCTGCCCATGCCCATTTCTTTTTCTTGATTTCAACTAAGATGTCATTAACTCGCGTTTGTTCCCTCACCCAATCTGCTCTTTTCTTATCCCTTAACGTTACACCTATCATTCTTCTTTCCATAGCTCGTTGCGTCGTCCTCAATTTGAGTAGAACCCTTTTCGTAAGCCTCGAGGTTTCTGCCCCGTAGGTGAGTACTGGTAAGACACAGCTATTATACACTTTTCTCTTGAGGGATAATGGCAACCTGCTGTTCATGATCTGAGAATGCCTGCCAAACGCACCCCAGCCCATTCTTATTCTTCTGATTATTTCCGTCTCATGATCCGGATCCGCCGTCACTACCTGCCCTAAGTAGATGTATTCCCTTACGACTTCCAGTGCCTCGCTGCCTATTGTAAATTGCTGTTCTCTTCCGAGACTGTTAAACATTACTTTAGTTTTCTGCAGATTAATTTTTAGACCCACTCTTCTGCTTTGCCTCTCCAGGTCAGTGAGCATGCATTGCAATTGGTCCCCTGAGTTACTAAGCAAGGCAATATCATCAGCGAATCGCAAGTTACTAAGGTATTCTCCATTAATTTTTATCCCCAATTCTTCCCAATCCAGGTCTCTGAATACCTCCTGTAAACACGCTGTGAATAGCATTGGAGAGATCGTATCTCCCTGCCTGACGCCTTTCTTTATTGGGATTTTGTTGCTTTCTTTATGGAGGACTACGGTGGCTGTGGAGCCGCTATAGATATTTTTCAGTATTTTTACATACGGCTCGTCTACACCCTGATTCCTTAATGACTCCATGACTGCTGAGGTTTCGACAGAATCAAACGCTTTCTCATAATCAATGAAAGCTATATATAAGGGTTGGTTATATTCCGCACATTTCTCTATCACCTGATTGATAGTGTGAATATGATCTATTGTTGAGTAGCCTTTACGGAATCCTGCCTGGTCCTTTGCTTGACAGAAGTCTAAGGTGTTCCTGATTCTATTTGCGATTACCTTAGTAAATATTTTGTAGGCAACGGACAGTAAGCTGATCGGTCTATAATTTTTCAAGTCTTTGGCGTCCCCTTTCTTATGGATTAGGATTATGTTAGCGTTCTTCCAAGATTCCGGTACGCTCGACGTCATGAGGCATTGCGTATACAGGGTGGCCAGTTTCTCTAGAACAATCTGCCCACCATCCTTCAACAAATCTGCTGTTACCTGATCCTCCCCAGCTGCCTTTCCCCTTTGCATTTCTCCCAAGGATTTCTTTACTTCTTCCTGCGTTACCTTTGGGACTTCGAATTCCTCTAGACTATTTTCTCTTCCATTATCGTCGTGGGTGCCACTGGTACTGTATAAATCTCTATAGAACTCCTCAGCCACTTGAACTATCTCATCCATATTAGTAATGATATTGCCGGCTTTGTCTCTTAACGCATACATCTGATTCTTGCCAATTCCTAGTTTCTTCTTCACTGTTTTTAGGCTTCCGCCGTTCCTGAGAGCATGTTCAATTCTATCCATATTATACTTCCTTATGTCAGCTGTCTTACGCTTGTTGATTAACTTCGAGAGTTCTGCCAGTTCTATTCTAGCTGTAGGGTTAGAGGCTTTCATACATTGGCGTTTCTTGAGCAGATCTTTCGTCGCCTGCGATAGTTTACTGGTATCCTGCCTAATCGAGTTACCACCGACTTCCATGGCATCATTGGCATCATTGGGATCACACAATTCTTCTGAAGCTTCCATTGCTGAATCACTGTCACATGTTGCAAGACTTTGCTGGTGTTGGCAGTAGAGGTGCATCCGAAAGCTTCCAACGATTTTAACGCCAATGCATTACGGAACCGGTGTCGCAGAAAATCCAGTGTCGGGCATCGTTTCGGCAAAAATATGCAAGCCGCACATACCCAGGCCTTCCATGTGACGTAAGGAATTGACTGAAGCAATAGAATTTTGAAGTTGAAATACGTGAAAGAATCGTAAACTACGACTTACACACAACATGCAGACATCATATCTCTGGTATTGTAATTTGAATACGCGGAAAAGCTCAGTGCTCTTCCACTCTGGGAAGAAGGATGGCCAGAGAAGCTGTGTATGTGGGCTCCTCAATGGCCAACAGCACCTCGCCCGTGGAACGGCCCAACATTACACTATCTTCCCGATCGGCCCTGCCGATCCGGAAGATCCATGGCGGAATTGCGATAGAAGACCCATGTCGGAATTGCCTGCAGCAATTCCGCCATGGGTGCGGGCCGGTATTGCACTATCTTTGGGATCAGCCCACGTAAGGGGAGTGCTTAACGTCTGCTTCACCTCCGCCGTGGGTCAAGCCGGTATCACGCTATCTTCGGGATCGGCCCACGTATGGGGAGTGCTTAACGTCTGTTTCACCTCCGCCGTGGGCCGAGCCGGTATTGCACTGTCTTCGGAATTGGCCCACGTATGGGTAATGCTTAACGCTTGCTTCACCTCGGCCGTGCGTCGGGCCAGTATTGCACTATCTTCGAGATCAGTCCACGTATGGGGAGTCCTAACACCTGCTTTACCTCCGCCGTGGATCGGGCCCGTATTGCACTATCTTCGGGATCAGCCCACGTATGGGGAATGCTTAACGCCTGCTTCACCTCAACCGCGGGTTGGGCCGGTATTGCACTATCTTCGATATCTGCCCGCGTATCGGGAGTGCTTAAAACCTGCTTTACCTTTGCTGTGGTTCAGCCTGGCTTTGCAATATCTCCGGGATCGGACCACGTGTGGGCAGTTTTTCGCTTACCATATTAAACCGAAAGTTTCCTTGGACGGTAGAGGTATACAGCTTCACTGTAAACTGTTATTCTGTTATGCGAAAACTCAAGCGAATCCATTTTGCAGCGTTTCTACAAGGCATAGACCGGAAGCGCCATCCACCATGTGCGCAATCCGGCGCGGAAATTTCTGAGTGCGTGGAGCGGCACGCCCGCTTCCTTGAAACTCTTCCAGTTGGCGCCAGCCTCTGCCGCATCGTGGCCTACGGAATCAGTTGCGTCTCCACCAGAAAGCCCGCATTCGTGCATAGCGTTCGCCTCGAGCGTTTCTCGGTAAATTTTATGGTTATGTGGGCTGCAGTATTCGGGAAGTGTGTGATGCAGTCAGCGGTCCTTGAATTCTATCGCATTGCTCTCTTAAAGGCGAAGCTTTAGGGTTCTCGAAATTGGTTTCAATGTCTTGGCAGCCTTCAATGCAGCAAGTTATCGTGGGCCTTACGAGTGCACTTCTCCTAGGTGCCAAATCACACCTTTGAATTTCTGTGCGAATCATGGGCATCGGGGCACCTAAAGTTGCAGGTGGAACTCAAGATTCAGTGAAGCTGATCAAGCATGCCGGAATAGAAGTGGACAGCCGGTTGCGTCTTCTGATAGTCATCACGACTGATTCGGACCGTAGTTTAAACTATTGTCAATAATACCTGCATGGGTACGAGTGAGCATTGTAAGCAAAAATAATAATAAATAGCTAGTGAAACTTGTTTCTTTAATAATATTTCGAACACATGTTTATTTATTTTTATTTAGTGTTCTAAGCAAAAAATATATATATAAAACACAGCCACATGCAGAGTGGCATTCACAACCCACCCTAGCCTGCGAAAGCATAGCCTCTGAGAATCATTTTAAACACAGCGCCAATCAAGTAATTGAAAGGAGCTTTCAATACACAAAAACACATCTCTCGCAGTGTTGTTTTTAGCTTCGTAGAGCTAATGCTCGTAGCATAGGGTCCTCAGTATATCGACGTGCGTGTTTGAAAAAAAATTCCCACTCACTGCTTCACTGTTGTTGCTCAAATGTTGCAGAACAATCGCATTTTGGCGTCTAATCTGTTTAGGATAACATTTTGCGCAAATAATTGCGTTGTGTGTACGAAAAAAAAATGCTAATGTGCCTGCGTTTATGGTGATACAAGCTGTTGCCGGCGACAGCGCCACCATAAACATATGATGTCGCCTGGCGCATCTGCATCAAACAAAGTCACAGGGCGGGTACTTGCCTTTTCTAGGAGCGGGCAACACGCAGCCGCCCTCCCTGAAACACTGCTTTCTGTAGCTGACGGCAAGCTGTGACAGAAGTTCATGCTTGCACCGTCGCTGCAGCAGATCGCATTCGAACGCCCGCAGGCAAATTTGATTTTTTTTTCTTAAAACAAGGCAATTAACTTCGCCAAGAGTTATAATTGTACCTGGACGTTTTAAAGAAATTACAGGGTGTCTGGACGAATACGACGAAGAGACGGGGGTGGAGAATAAAGAAGATGGCTGACACCACAGCCTAGCCCTACTGTGTATTATTACAAACTGGCGCAGCCGAATTTTTACCTGTGGATATTCAAGTCAGATGCGGATGAACTTCATCATTGGAGCAAATCAATGCGGTGGTATCCGAATCTTGGCTGCAACGCCTCATGATGTAGAGGAGCAAGTTCTTCCAGAAGCAGCGAGCACTAACGCATTTGTCTTCTACATAAGCGCTAGGGCGAAGCTCACTTACGATAATTTAGTTGCGAAAGAAAAAGTGAAGCTGCATATGAAACCTCAAAATAATGAGAAGTTTGTGCTGACTCCCATTAAAAACTGCGCGAAGCCTGCTACCGTTGCTTCGTCTGACAGTAGCATCAACCTGCCCACTAAGGTTCTTAAAATGCAACAAGAACAGAACAGACAGCAAAATGAATTAATGCGTTCGCTTGTAAACGTGACTTAAAAAGCAATGAACAGGCCTAGTCTCAAATTCGTGAAACCCGACATCTTTGATGGAGATTCCAGTAGTACCGAGTCCTGGCTAAAATTTTATGGATATTAATGCAATGAAACCTACTGACACACTGAAGATAAAGTGAAAAACATGCGACTGTTCCTATCAGGAATAGCCAAGACTTGGTACAAATTGCCTGTCAGCGCTAACAGCAACAAGCCTTGTACGGAGTCGAAGGAGAATTTGCTCCGTTCTTTTGGAGATAACAAGCCATTAGTATGGGATAAAGCTATCGCATTCAAGTACAGGTCTGGGTCTGCACTAAGCTATTTTTATGACAAAAGGAGGCTACTCCAGCTGGCTGACTCAGCCTTGCCCGTGACGTCTGTGTTTCCGCTTATCATTCATGGCTTGAGTCCGGACCTTCAGAAGCGAATACAAGTGAGAGGGCCCAAAACGCTTGAAGAACTTCTGCAGGGGATGCAAAACCTCTACCTACAACACTCGGGACCCCAGCGGCAGCCCATGATGCCTGGTGCGAGGTGCCCAACTGCCACACGAGCTGATGAAAGACGCCCACTTACAAGCTGAAAGTCTACCGCTTCCCCTGTGTCCTTTCTGACTGACCGGGAGGCTCAAGCCAACAAGAAGAGTCAGATGCTGTGTCAAAAAACTAAATAAAGATGGCGTCGGCTTCCGCCTGAAGACACCAAGAGAAGCTGTTTTTTTTTTTTTGTCGCATGCAAACCTCTTGCATATATCTGTTTTTTTTTTTTGATGGAAAGGAAATAAGCGCGTTAGTTGACAGTGGAGCAAGCATAACAATTATAAATGCCCGTATTGTTGAGACTGAGAATGTACAACAGGGACGGCCTGTAGAAGTACATGGATACGACATGAAGGCAAGATATTCATGATAAATAGAAATGTTTAACCATATCCGTTCTCGGCAGCAGTATTGCTACGCAGGCGCTAGTACTCGACGGAGTACCCTATGAAATATCCTTTTCACGTCCAGCTATCAGTGCAGTTCGCCTTAATATCTACTGGACTGGAGAAGCAACTACGGATGAAAAACGGCTCAATCTCAGGGTTTCTTCAACTTCTTCGAGAAGCCTGCGGCAACCATCGTCATGTTAAGATGTTAAGACACCCTCGCATCCACGTACACTATGAAAATTAACAATATATTTGGGCCATTTATGAAAATAAGGCGGGTATTTGTCAGATTTCATACAATTACACTGTTCTTAAAGAAACAAATTGTGATGGAAGTCACGATCATCAGAACAAATAGACACCATGCATGTAGGAGATGTTTATGATAAGACAACGGAAAGCAAGCTTGGCGTAAGTCGCACTAACACAGTGGATGTTGGATATAGCCACTTCTTTTAGAGAGGAACAGCTGTCAAAACTGAAAAACTGACACCTTAGTCTACGAATAAGCGAGTTTCGGTCTAACAAAACACCAAAACACAAGAGCTGTTCGATATGCTATTACAGTTGTTAGCACTTTGCATCTAGTTCATCGTTTCGCGTCTCATTACACGTCTCATTACCCCCCTCTTAAAAAGCATCGACCTGATGCCGCTAACAAACGAAATAAAGAAAAGCACTCGTTCCAAAGAAAGCAACAAAATAAGGAAGTTCGTCACCGTCCGTAACATGGTTTAAGGCGCACCACGTGGACCACTTCAGATCGTGCGCGGCGCCGCTGTGAATGCGAAATGCCGTCTGGCACGACCTCATAGTCGAGAGCACCAATACGTCGGATGACCTTGTAAGGTCCGAATAGCGTCGGAGTAGTTTCTCACTGAGTCCTCGTCGGCGTATCGGGGTCCATACTCAAACACGGTCACCGGGCTAGTACTCGATGAAGCGTCGTCGGAGGTTGTAGTGTCGGCTGTCCGTCCTCTGCTGGTTCTTGATCCGCAGGTGGGCGAGCTGTCGCGCTTCTTCGGCGCACTGGAGATAAGTAGCGACGCGAAGCTTTTCCTCGTCAGTGACGTGCGGCAGCATGGCGTCGAGCGTCGTCGTCGGGTTCCTGCCGTAAACCAGCTTAAATGGGGTGATCTGTGTTGTTTCTTGCACCGCCGCGTCGTAAGCCAAGGTTACATACGGCAGGACCACGTCCCCCGTTTTGTGCTCAACGTTGACGTACATCGCTAGCATGTCGGCGAGGGTCTTGTTCAGGCGCTCCGTGAGACCATTCGTTTGCGGATGGTAGGCAGTTGTGCTCCTGTGGCTTGTCTGGCTATATTGCAGAATGGCTTGGGTGAGCTCTGCTGTAAAAGCCGTTCTTCTGTCGGTGATGAGGACTTCTGGGGCACCATGTCGCAGCAGGATATTCTAGACGAAAAATTTCGCCACTTCGGCTGCGCTGCCTTTTGGTAGAGCTTTAGTTTCAGAGAAGCGGGTGAGATATTCCGTCGCCACAACGATCCACTTATTCCCGGATGTTGACGTCGGAAACGGCCCCAATAAATCCATCCCAATCTGCTCGAATGGTCGACGAGGAGGTTCGATCGGCTGTAGTAACCCTGCTGGCCTTGTCGGTGGTGTCTTGCGTCGTTGACAGTCTCGGCATGTCTTGACGTAAAGGGCGACGTCGGCGGTGAGACGCGGCCAGTAATACCTTTCCTGTATCCTCGACAGCGTCCGGGAGAATCCGAGGTGCCCAGCGGTTGGATCGTCGTGTAAGGCGCGCAGTACTTCTGGACGCAGCGCCGACGGAACAACAAGAAGGTAGTTGGCGCGGACTGGTGAGAAGTTCTTCTTCACGAGTAGGTTTTGAAGCGTGAACGAAGATATTCCACGCTTAAATGTTCTAGGGACAACGTCGGTGTGCCCTTCCAAATACTCGACTGGGGGTTTTAGCTCCGGGTCCCCTCGTTGTTGATCGGCGAAGTGTTCCGCGCTTATTATTCCAAGGAAGGCGTCGTCATCCTCGTCACCTTGCTGCGGCGGGTCAATGGGGGCGCGTACTAGGCAATCGGCATCTGAGTGTTTTCGTCCGGACTTGTATGTTACAGTGATGTCGTATTCTTGTAGTCTGAGGCTCTACCGTGCCAGGCGTCCTGAAGGGTCTTTATGTTAGCTAGCCAACACAACGCGTGATGGTCGCCGACCACTTTGAATGGCCTGCCATAGAGGTAAGGGCGAAATTTCGCTGTAGCCCAAACGATGCCGAGGCAATCCTTTTCGGTTGTAGAATAATTGCATTCCGCTTTTGACAACGAGCGGCTAGCGTAAGCTATCACGTGTTCATCTCCACCTTTTCTCTCGACTAGGACGGCACCGAGGCCTAGGCTACTGGCCTCAGTGTGGATTTCGGTATCGGCATGCTCATTGAAGTGCGCAAGTATGGGTGGCGACTGCATGCGTCGTTTGAGTTCTTGAAATGCGTCGCCCTGCGGCATTTCCCAGTGGAATGCGACGTCACATTTAGTTAGCTTTGTCAGCGGCTCAGCGATGCGTGAAAAGTCCTTGACAAATCGCCTGTAGTAGGCACACATGCCAAGAAATCTACGCACTTCCTTCTTGTCGATGGGCTGCGGGAACTTTGCAATGGCAGCTGTCTTCTGCGGGTCGGGGCGGACTCCAGACTTGCTGATGACGTCATCTAGGAACAGAAGCTCATCGTCAGCGAAGCGGCACTTTTCTGGCTTCAGAGTGAGCCCTGATGACTTCATGGCCTCTAGTACTGTTGCAAGCCGCCGAAGGTGATCGTCGAAACTTCCGGCGAAGACAACGTCATCATCCAAGTAAACGAGACAGGTCTGCCACTTCAATCCTGCTAAAACCGTGTCCATCACGCGCTCGAACGTGGCAGGCGCCGAGCACAGTCTAAATGGCATAACCTCGAACTCGTAGAGGCCGTCTGGGGTGATGAAGGCGGTCTTTTCGCGATCTCTTTCGTCGACTTCTATTTGCCAATAGCCAGACTTGAGGTCCATCGACGAGAAGTATTTAGCGGTGCAGAGCCGATCCAATGCGTCGTCTATCCGTGGTAGGGGGTATACGTCCTTCTTCGTGATCTTGTTCAGACGACGATAATCGACGCAGAAACGTAGGGTTCCGTCCTTTTTTTCACCTGGACAACAGGAGATGCCCACTGTCTTTTCGTCGGCTGGATGATGTCGTCGCGCAGCATTTCGTCGACTTGTTCGCTTATAGCTTCACGTTCTCGCAGCGAAACTCGGTAAGGACTTTGGCGAAGTCGTCGAGCGCACTCCTCGGTGATTATGCGATGCTTGGCGACTGGTGTTTGTCGAATCCTCGATAACGTCAAAAATCAGCCTTTGTATCGTCGGAGCAGACTTCTGAGCTGCTGTTGCTTAATCACGGGGAGACTTGGATTAATGTCGTAGTCGGGTTCGGGAACCATGGTCTTCGGGGTAGATGCGGCGGAATCCGAGAGGACAAACACGTTACTGGTTTCCAGAATTTCCTCGATGTACGCAATCGTCGTGCCCTTGTTGATGTGCTTGAACTCCCGGCTGAAGTGTGTTAGCAACACTTCAGTTTTCCCTCCATGCAGTCGAGCGATCCCGCTTGCGATGCAAATTTCACGGTCTAGCAGTAGACGATGGTAGCCTTCGATGACGCCTTCTACGTCAGCGGGTGTTTCGGTGCTGACCGAAATAACAACGCTGGAGCGAGGCGGGATGCTCACTTTATCTTCCGACAGCGTTATTGACCTTGACTTCAGGTTGATGATCGCGCTGTGTTGGTCCAGGAAGTCCATACCGAGAATGACGTCTCGTGAACACTGTTGGAGGATAACGAACGTGGCAGGGTAAGTCCGGTCATGAATGGTTATTCTTGCCGTGCAGATTCCAGTCGGCGTAATGAGGTGTCCTCCAGCGGTCCGGATTTGAGGGCCTTCCCATGCGGTCTTAACTTTCTTCAACTGGGCTGTGATATGTCCACTCATTACGGAGTAATCAGCCCCTGTGTCCACTAAGGCAGTAACTGCGCGGGCGTCAAGAAGCACGTCGAGGTCGGTGGTTCTTTGTTTGGCATTGCAGTTAGGCCTTGGCGTCGGATCACGGCTGCGTCGAGTTGAACTGAAGTTGCAACGCCGCGTCGTCAAGTCGTCTTTCGTCGGTGTAGTCTTGGCTTCCTGACTTCGTCGGGACGGCGGCGTGTCGTTATTATGTCGTCGAGATGGTCTCTTCGTCGTCTTCGTCGGCGGCGGAGGATCTTCGTCAGTTCGACGAACTGCAACCGCACCTCCATCGGTTGTTGCTTTTAGTTTTCCGAATATGGGCTCGCAGAGCAGCCCCGGGCTGGGCCGGTGTATGGTCGGCGCTGCGGCGACAGGTAGCGGCCTGGTGACGGCGAACGGGACGGTCGTCGAGGGCTCCACTGAGTGGCGACGTGGTAGTCGGCGATGTCACGAGGGCGTTCACCTTCTCGAGGGCGCGGTGCATTGACGGCGAACCCTCGCAATCTCAGGCCGCAGTATGGGCATCGGTGGTACACATGGCCGGCTTCGCCGCAGTGGTAGCAGAGCGGGCGGTGGTCGGAGGCTCGCCAAATATCCGTCTTCCTCGCGTAGCTGCGCTGCGCGACGGGTGGGCGTGCTGGCGGCTGCTGCGGTGGACGACGGAATTGCGGCGTTACAGGGCCCTGGCGCGGTCGCGGATGGGGGCCTTGACGGTGTGCGACGGCGGCGTAGGTCATCGCTCCTGGCTGGGGCTGCGGTAACTGACGTTGAACCTCAGGAACTCTAAGCGATCGCCGAAGCTCATCTTTCACGATGTCGGCGATCGAGGCCACTTGAGGTTGCGACGAAGGCAAGACCTTGCGCTGTTCTTCGCACACAATGGCCCTGATGGTCTCTTGAAGGTCGTCGGAACCCAGACCTTGGATGGCGTTCTGCAGCGTGAGCACGTGGCGGTTATATTGCCGGGTGCGCATTTCCAGAGTTTTCTCGATCGTCGATGCCTCTACAAAAAACTCAGCTACGGTCTTCGGCGGGTTACGAATGAGTCCGGCGAAAAGTTCTTGCTTGACGCCCCGCATCAGGAAGCGGACTTTTTTCTCCTCCGACATTTCCGTGTCGGCGTGCCGGAACAAACGGCTCATTTCTTCCGTAAAGATGGCAACGTTCTCGTTTGGTAGCTGCACTCGGGCGTCCAGCATAGCTTCGGCCCTTTCCTTGCGCATGACGCTTGTAAAGGTGCTCAGGAAGCCGCTACGGAACAGGTCCCACGTTGTCAAGGTCGACTCCCTGTTCTCGAACCACGTTCTGGCGGGGTCTTCTAAGGCGAAGTAGACATGCAGCAGCTTGTCGTCGGAGTCCCAGTTGAATGTCGCGATTTGTTCGTAGGTCTCCAGCCATGATTCCGGGTCTTCAGTCGCTGCTCCATGGAAGGTTGGTGGGTCCCGATGTTGTTGTAGGATAACGGGGGACGCTGGGGCAGCAATTGGGGTTGTCTTGACCACGATCTTCTTTGTCGTCTTAGGTAGAAGTCCTTGCTCTGGGAGCACATCCTAGCAGTCTGCGGCTAGCACGCTGGTCTTGGGCGATGTTGGTTCCACCAACACTTCCACCAAGCACTTCCACCAGATGTCACGTGGTAGTGACGGTGAAGAAAGCAGCAATACGGTGAACTACAAAACTAACTTTTATTGGGCGAACCTGTGCCCACAATAACAGGTTACACTTATAGCACAACGATAGCGGCGAACACGGTCGGCAATCGTCGGAAATCTGATCAGCGGGCCAAGCGCGTCGGCTTTTTACTGCAGTCGTCGAATGTTCCAGACTAATTGTTGGGACCCGCGTGCCTTCCACAAAGTTCTACGCCATTCGCGTCACGCGATGAAATCTGATAACACAAGGATCGGCGATAAGAGACAGCCGGATAGAAGCATCGATATCTTTCCAGAAACTTCGGATACATGCAGGTGCGTCCCACGCTGTGCGATAACATTTGTTAGGCGGCGAAACGTGGTCGCCCGATAGAGATAAGTACACGTGTCAATATGGCTCTCCAGCCGAGCAAGCGCAGGCGCCATAGTTCCAAGTCCAGGGACGCCGCAGAGTCAGCCTGCTGAGCGTGTGCAGTACGCTCGGCTAGGCAGGTGGCAGGATGAGGCCGTCTGCTTTTTTCCAAATGACGAAAGCATTTATTGTAATTCTTATTCTAAATTCTGTTCAAGTAAGATGGAGATTCAGCAGGAAGATAGAAACTTGAAGTCATCAACAGCGGTGTGAATATAAACAGCACTCAACTTTCCGAAATAATGCAACTAGATATTTTTCCGCATTCATATATGTCAGAGGCTGTTCTGTGCTATTTCACGATTGTGCCCAATTTAATTTCCCTGTCTTTATTTTTGAATATTTGGTCACTATGGTTTTCTTCCTCGCCTTTCAAGAGAATGTGTATCCATAAGGTGCTTTCATTTGCCATTTCCACTGATCTTACCCAGACACATCTTGATAGAAAGTTCATTTTTCTTATTTATTCACTGCTTTTTTTCCAAATGTCCAAAGAATTTACTGTAGTTCTTATTCTGATTTCTGGAAGACTATATGTAGTGGAATAAAGATTGCTCACATGTATAGATTGGTTTCTGTTTTGGTCAGTCCTACTCTTTGCAAAAACAAAAGCACACCTTTTCTTCCTGTATTTTACCGCTTAATCTTCCCTTGACCTACCATAAATACTAGCTTCTTCTCCCCCAATGAGGGTAGGGGCCAGTGAGCTATGCACACACAAACGTTGCTAAGGAGAACAGGTGTTGCCCCGATTACAAGTACCTTTGTGGAAATGTGGGCTACAGCAACATTCTAGGTTCCAGCAATGTTAATCTAACTTCATATTTTTACAACACATAAGTTATCGTTTTGTTGTGTTGTGTGATTATGCTTTTTTGCTGCCTTCCTTAGGATAGAAATTCACCAATACTATGATTCTCCTAGCAGCAGCTTGTTTATTCTTGCAAGACGTTTGGGGTCAAGAACAACTTTCACCGGCAAATAGTGCAAGACAAATTGCTGAACAAAATAAAGTTTCTTCTGTGATCCAGGAAACCTGACTGAAATTTTGGACGTATTTGTATATATGTTATACAGTTCATTCGTGTCACAAAGTGCCATGTGTTTTCTATATTTAGGTATGTAAATGTATCGGCACGACAATTTTCGTAATGACAACCTGCTGCTTCTACTATATGAGTTGCCTTCATGACATTGCCATAAGGATATGTATTATTCGAGAGACAAGTGTCCACGAAGGGCGAGCGTCGACGAAATTGCACACATGAGCTATCACCCACGCTATCCCTATTGAAAAAAAAATGTAAACGAGAATGCACGAGAAATTTGGAGGCTATTGTTGCTGCGTAGACTGCACGATTTCTCATGGACTGAACTAGTTCTCGTTCAATACACAATTTATCGTACTACAAGTGTGTTTGAGATTGCGTTCTTCCCAATGAACGAGATTCTCGTACACCATGAACCAGCTTGTTTGTACGAGCTGAGTGCATACAAGATGTACGAGTTGTACGATCTGCAAGAATATGAACCCTAATAATATTGGCACTTCCTTTAGTGAATTTACTATAATAATGCAAATACAACTCTTGTAAGAGATACTACATGCATGATCACCTGTGCTGACCTTACTGTAGTGTTGTCTTGCTGTAATGGTTTTTTCACAATTCTACGGCAAAAAGTAATTAGGAGGAAAAAATTTCAGATGAAGTAATGCCTTGTAGTTGTAAATAAAAGGGTATACTTTACGCAGGTCCCTTTCCACAGCCATTAAAGTTTTCATTAATAGGGAATTTTGGCAACGTCATGTCATACATATTACAAGCGTTGTTTTCGAACCTTCTAATGGTACTTCCATATACCCCGTCTACTGAAAGATGACCATTGGAATGTGTTGCTTGAGTGATAACTTGCAGGACATCCTGAGAAAGTAAATAAAAGCTAACAATTTCTTTTATTGCCTACATTCATACAGGTAATAATGTTCCAGCGTTCAGAACATATGAGAGACTGAACGAAGTTTATTAAAAATAAGTGGTTTCTCGCCATGCTTATGACTCTTAAAGGAACATGGATTACTGTGGTAGAATAACCTTTCTCATTAGCAGGCAACTGAAACAAGTGTTATCACAATAAGAACGGAAAGACAAACACGCTGTTTGATCAACAATAATTACTAGTATTGAAGCAACAGAAGTAACAAGCCTAAATGGAATTTAAGAAAGCAGCTCAAAATGATCGAGCGAACTATATTACTTGGAATCTACCCCTGTGCCAGCAAGATAAGAACCATGGTGGCGTAGTGGCTTTGACATTGCACTGCTAAGCCAAACGGCGCCGGAGAATCCCGGCCACAGCGCCAGTATTTCTATGGTGGCAAAATGCAAGAACATAACGTGCGTTCGGCGCATATTAAGGAACTACGAGTTTATTTAATTAATGTGCAGTCCCCCACTAAAGCGTCCCTTATAATCGTATTGTGGCTTTGGCAGATAAAACCCCAGAATTTAATTTACTTTGGCAAAAAGTAAATGCATAAGGACAAATGCTTATACAGAATCATCTCACAGCAGCTACATTAAAAAAATCCTACTTTCTTAAATATGAAATAGATAATTTGAGCAAAAATCTTCTTGTTCCAAAATTATTGCCATTAGTTTTATGGCCCATCCTGCATTAATTTCTCTTTGACTAAATTATATGTACACTACAGGTATTCACTCGGCGAGAGCCAGTCCTGCGTCGCAGAATCCAGACGAGCACCCTCCTTACTCCTCACTTGTTGAACCGTTTCCACAAGAGTGGCACACCACCACCTGTAAGTGGGTTCTGTTCCATGTGCACATGTCGTGCTGATCTAAACCACCTTTGTTGGGAGTGCCCCCTCTACATCCCACCAAGGCTTCGTACCCTGGCCACCATACAGCAGGGACGCTGGCCTTCTTCTCTCCGGACTTGGGCTTGCCCAGATACCACGTCTCCGGACCATGCCATCGAGCTCTGGCGAGCACTGCTGCTGTTCCTTCAGGACCCTGCAGCACCAGCCGTCGGCGATCGGCTCCGCGACAGCCACAAGCGTTATGCGATCCCCACTTAGCTGCCTCCAGGCCGTTCATTAATAAAACGGAGGCAGCCTTACCCTTCCCTTTTTGAAATAACACCCCTCCTCTTTCCACCGCAGCGTATTCGGCGCATTTTAATGTGGAATAAACGTGGTTTCATTCATTCATTCTAAAACTACAAAAATTGGTACCACTCCTTATAGTGCATGGTATTGTTTCAAGCGACAGCACAAGTTTGCTTTACGATTGGTAACCCACCCAGTAGATTTTCACACTTCTTGACATCACGGTTTCCTGGACAGGATCACTACTCACACTGCGCTCGCTTTCATCTGTTGTGGGCCACAAGACGATGCCGATGGAGACATTAACGTGAGTTTGTCATTGCTAATGCACCTTGTTTCATAATGATGAATTCAGGGTCAATGACACAAGTCAAACCAACAGAGCTCCTGTTCTAATAAGTTAAGTTCGTGGTCTTGCCTCAGAAAGAGCTTACTGTTGGCACGTTCTATGGTGCAGGTCACTCTCGTCAGGGTTCGGTCAAATGCCACAGTGTTGATTCCTTTGGCCAGAATGGCATTTGGAGGTTTAGTGGGCTTGAGCATGGCGTGCATAAAACACTTTTGTTCATTGAGAAAACATTTTCTGGTGCCCTTTCGGGCAGCAGCTTATAGGCTGCTCGCCCAAAGTGTACCCGAAGATGCGAATGATGCATACTGCGTTATTCACAGCAAAAGTCTTCTTTCTCTGAGAATTCCAAATTGACCATTTTAAAATGCATGCAAAGTACAGCATGGCTATGAGGTTACCACAAACTGCGGAAATTCACATCAGCCAAGTTCAGCAGTCAACACTATATTCAAGCCTCTAGAAGTTGTGCATATTAGCAAGTTCACAGAATAATAAGAAGGAGAAGGTGAGAGAGATGGTGCAGCTGTAAGAAAAGCAATAACACAGTTCGAGCTATGTCCCACATTACGTGCAGAAGGGCAAAGCATTCCCAGCTTTCGGTTACACTCTCACCTGCGACCACTGCACCAGGCTGACTGACATGTGTTACAAGAAGTTTCTGATACCCGGTTATTGCAACCTGCAATTCATGTCACATCAGAGATCAGCTTCAAGCTTGATGCCAAGCTGTACTTTAGGAGCATTATGAATTGGTCACATTAAAAGGTAATGTGTTGTACATGTTTGCGCCAAACCTGCCAGCCTGTGCACTATATATTTTGCAAAAATCCTAGACAGAAATTCTGTGTTGGAAACACAGCACGCGCTTTCCTAAAGCTTTCCCTCAGCACCCACATTTTTCTATGCAAAGATTATTAGCCTATCTATACCTTGACACGCAGAAGACAAGCAACACACTTGGAAGAGCAGGAAATGAGAATGTTTTCTTTAGATCTGTGAGTTTTTCTCAGTGCTTTTGTTTCTGCCAATTTTGCCTGCTTCAGGAATATATCTTAATAGTCATGCCTAAAGGAAGTGCCCCTCTGCTATTTTCATAAAGAATATTTGATTGCTAATAAATAAGAAAGCAGCACAAGTGCCATGACAATTTTTTACATGCAGTTTCACAATTCTATGCCACCCCTTCTCTGAAATGCTTTAAAACATCACAATAGAACTTCATTCTCATCATTTAATGGAAAATTACTAAAATTGTAGAATGAGTAAGAATTTGTAAATTGCATTAGAGATTCAGGAAAGTTGGCAGGCACAAATTACACGAACAGACCCTAGAACTCATAACTGGTAGGGTCCCTTGCTAAAGCAAGCAGATCCGAAGCGTTGTGGTGCTGTTCAGGCTGCATTAGCTCCGCAGGCTCCTATGTTGTGGAGAGATGCCTCCATCTCAGGAAACAGTGACCGCCCGAAACAAGAAGAAATGTTCATTTCATTGTAATCACTGCTGAAACTACAAACTTGTCATCTAACAACATCGGGTTAAACTGTGAAAAGCTCTAGTTCAGCCAGCTACATGAAGCGGCATCCGCTTGGACAAATTTCCTATTATTTCATCACAAACGGTCCTTGAACGTGTCAGACGAACAGAAACACACATAACACTAAACACAAGAAGTACAGGTTGCCTTGACGACAATATATAAGGAGAAAAATTTGATTACAAGCTAAAATCTTCTCACGAGCCAGACCAGTACCTCCTCTACACTTCAGTGCCCGGCAGACGAGTGCTACAACAATGGACCGCCGCTGCCGTCGCGAGTACAGCGCGCCCCCACCTGGCGCCGCCATCTAGACAGAGTTCCACAACTGGGTTGGACTGGCGAAGCCGGCCAGTGTTTCCCCTCCACCGTGGCTCAACGCGCGTTTCTATTTCTTTATTTACTAATTTCGCAGCTCAGAGGTATACACATAACATATATATGTAGTTTGTTTCTTATCGTACGATTTGCGAAATGAAAACAGTAACTATTGCTGTCACGCGACGCCGCCCTGCAGCGTACGTCCTCGCTTTCGGTTTGAAGGAAAAACCAGAAGACGCGTTTCTGGGGTAGCCCGCGCAGTAATGGTGTGTGCGAGAAATGACAGCAGCAGTTATTATTCGCGATTTTCTCAAAGCTTAAGGGGACATCCTTGAAAGGGGCTTTCTTGCGAAGGACCTATAGGCATCGTGCCTGTCAGTCACAAAGAAGGCGTAGTTCGAAAGGAGAGGTCGCAGGAACCGTACAGAAATCAGTTCCATGAGTTTCAGCCGGTGTGGCTCGCCCCTGCCGTGTATTTTAACAGTGTGAAGTCACAGAGAGCAGCAACTCCACCTTCTTCAAGACTAGTGACGGGTTTCTAAAGAGCACGAGTTTCCTTCAGTGCCTGTTGAGCAAAGGTCGGCAGGGTATCAAGGACAAATAGGAGCTGGTACGAAGGATACTGCAGGGCACCTCTACCTCGGCTGCGTGTGAATGTCAGGAGTGACTGATTTGTTGCTGGCTATGTGCAAAGAGCTACACAGTTTACGCAGTTCATTTGCTGTGTTATAACGCTAGCAATGTAGCCTCTAATGTACAGTGTCGCGGAAATTTGAAGGGAAAGAACGCGTAGAAACAGGAGCGTAGTGTTCAGTTGTTCTAGAACAGACATAGTCGTTCTTGAAATTTGCGACCGCGGCTGCACTTTTTATGCCGATGTGCCTGGAAACAGTGCAGTGGGCATTCCTGTAGGCTCGCTGTGAACAACGTTCAAAAGTGCATTTGAGGCAGCAATTTCTGTTTAAGCAGTTTCTGAAATCCTGAAAGGGCTGCACGAACATCCAACGTGTCGTTGCAAACGGAAGACATCCGCAATGTTCCAAAGAGAGATTCGACGGGGTCAATGTTAAATTTGTTTGTAAGCACGAATGAGAACGTTTCAACACTTTGTAGGTGCTTTATGAATCCCACAGTTGAATACCTTGTGATGACAAATGCTTCATCTGTTTCCTTGGTCAAAAACTCCGTCACATGACTACATCTCTTTTTCAACTCCTCCAAGTACGTCGTCATAGCAGCTTCAAGCCACTGGCGGGTCATCATAACCATCAACATAATTCCGCGCTTCTGTAAGCTTCTGGCGAAGGTGCTGTGTTGTGTTGCTTGTGTCATGAACAAACCAGCGGTAATGGTACTTTATGAATGTAATACTAGGGCCTGCGCTTGCAAATACGCTGCAATATGACCTGCTTGGTCTTACAGGTGCTCCAAAGCAGCCGTTACTGCAGGAGATAACACCTGCACGGCCCTTCCGGCGTTCATATTTTCAATATTGCTTGGATAGACATGCTTGCGACTGAGGTAGCGCAGTGGTCTTACTGGCATGTCTTTCTGAAGCTCGTAGACAGCTTTGAGATGCGAAGATATTTCTCCCTTTGGCCCAACGTCATCTGCCAAGAACTGGGAGCGCACATTTTTCACATGGCACGGATGAAAATTCGGAAAAAGGGGTTGCTCAGGGTCACATGGATGTTGGATCTGATACATCCGACAGCCATATCCCAGGAGCTTAAACGCATACACATTTACTTCGTGGTTGTCAATCACCAGCCTTGTGATGCGAAACCCACAAGTTTCTCCTTTCTTCATAATGAAGAGAACAAGCTCATGTAGTTAACCACCAGCCAGCGCTTTGGCAAAAAGTAGCCTACCGGGACTCTGTAAGACGTAGACAATCCATTGGTAACAAAACTGAAGAGCGTGTTTCCTAAAGCACTATCCTTATTGTCTCCCGAGCCAAGGTATGCGTGGCGAATAAAACAGTATTATTGCTTGTGGTACTGTTTTTTCACTTTCACCCGCCTCTCATCAAGAATGAGAGATCGCACCCCAGACTGGGGTGCCTGCAAATTCTGGAATTCTGTTTGGAGCCGTGTTTCCAACAGTTTTGTGAAGCCTGTCTCTCCCTTCTCTATACCCACATATGCAGATAGAGCGTTCCGGCAAGGCAATTTCAAGTGTTCCTATGCTCACAAACCCTATATGCTCATAAACCCTTGTTTACAAGTACCTGAGAACAACACAATGGCGACTTGTTTCCTCAGACCAAGTTAGTCTTTTCTTCAGGAAGTTTCCTATCAGGTCGAGCAGAAACAATGCAGCAGGTTGCTTCTCCCAGGCAGCCTTTCTTAATATAGCAAATGTCATCAGCAAGACTGTCCTCTTTGAGGTGATTCAGCTCCAGCCTAAATTTGAAGTTTCAAGGTTATTTGAAGTTTGAAATTGATTTGTCGTGCCTGCTTACAGGAATAGGAGCAGAGACTAAAAGCTACGTAGCCTGGCAAAAGGCCTCTGCTCCTATTAAACTTCGGCATATATGTGACAAAATATGGTACCTCAAATCATTTTGAGCAAATATATCTTTCACAGCAGAGAAAAAAGGTCTGTAAAGACAGAAAAAAAACAAAAGAAGTATTGCCTAAGTCTTACATATTCACACAACTAAGTTAACACAGACGTGTGCATAAGACGAAGAAAACAAATACATTTAAATCGCACAATGCGAAATGACAAAGTATGACAACAGAAAACATTTCGTTATTTAAGAAAACTCAATATCTTTACATGATGGACTTGGCCATGGTACTAGAATGCACGTGATCATAACGCATGAGACCATGTAAGCGATTTAGCAATGCCGGTACTTCGTATTCTATGTGTTGTTTACCATAGTTTGTCCTGAGTGTTGGTGTATTTTTGTTGTTGACGCACGTTTACATTGTACCCGCTGATGTACTCTAAAAACAACCAGGCTTCTTTTGCATAACGCTTTCTAAAACGTTGAAATAATATAGTTGCGTAGCTTTTCGCATTGAATATTTTCGAATGATGAAAGAACTTTTTTCTGCAAAATTATTAGCTTTTGATAATGAGTTCTTGTAGTTCTACCCCATACGAAAATACAGTATGTTTCTGTAGAAAAGAATAGAGCGTTATACAATTAATTTTGTAACGGTTTTCTAAAGATTTGGCTTAGCTTGTACAAGCATCGAACAGTTCTACTAAGTTCTATTGTTAGTTTTTCTACATGTGTGTTCCACGTTAAACCTTCAGTAAACCGAACTCCTAAGAACTTCTGGCTCTTGTGAACTCTTCGTCGAAGTTTCTGAATATGGATATTCAGGTCTCTTTCCTTCTACTGCCATTTTGTTTTTTCCACAATCAGCAAGCTTGTTGGCGCCCTGCTATCCACTTGGACGCTTTGATGACCTTGCGCCTTATTTCCACAGTACCGCCCGTCCCACTGGCCCGCCGGCTATATGCGCGGAGTGATAAGTCCACGGAAGCGTCTCCTTCATCAGCGAAAAATTCAAGATGGCAGCAAGATCTACGGGGACGCGACAGCGTGAGAAGCATCCGTATGTAGCACACCAGCAGCACGTGGTCACTTGTTTACACTGGCTAAGTTTCTTTCTTGTACAGCTTTTTCCGGCAGATGACGGGGGTAATCATCGAATCGGGCGGCACGGTACCTTTCCTGAGCCTTCGTCTTTTGCCTTCGAAAAAATCTTCCTTGAAGTGTCGGCTGCAAATCTTAGTGTAGCACGATGAGTCCTTTGGGGTCGATCCGTCCCGCCGGACTGCAGCAAGCCATTTTTGCCTCAACTCCAAGTCCGACGGCACCTCTTGAAACGATATTCCATCGGTCTCTTCTTCTCATCAGACTTGCACAGAGGCACACAATAGTATGCCATTTCAGCTCAAATTTGTTCATACAGAAAAAAGCGCACAGTGAGGACGCGCTCAAACAAAACAGCACACACGCGAATGCAACGCATAATAAAAAAGTGGAAGGATAACGCCAGCCACGGAACCTGGATGGATGTATGGATGGATGGATGGAAGCATGTTTTGAGCGTCCCCTTTGGAACGGCGTGGTGGGTGGCGCCACCAAGCTCTTGTTATTGTACTGCCTAATCTCCAACCTAGGTTCAATAAAAAGAACAAAAGATCCACGATTGATTCCTACAAGCAAGTTTTCTGACCCCCTATTGTGATCTTTGTTTTTGTATGTCTCCGCTTTTTGTCGTTTCCCTACTGTTCGTCCCCCAGTCTTCCAATCGCCTCTTACTGCACTCTATTTCGGACATGTTTAATTTCCCCCAGCTCTTGCTATAACCACGGGCGTCAATGAGGCCAGTGGTATCTAAATGGACTTCTGGGCAGATATCTTCACATTCTAGTAAAACATGCTCCGTCGTTTCCATAGCTTTACCGCAGCAAGCACGTGCTTCTTCCTTCATATATCTCGCTTTATAGGTGCCTGCTCTAGGGCATCCTGATCTCGCTTCGAAAAGTAATGAGCTTCCTTCTGAGTTATCATAAATTTCTTTATCATAGTTTCTTTGCTGATTTTGTTTCTTCCTCTGAAGTAGTTAATCATGGCAGGTTTCTTTTCCATTGCCGCCACCCATGAGATTATTTCAGCCTGTCTGACTTTCGGCTGTGCGTTCTCTGTTGTTATGTTGCTATGTTGCTCGCCCTACAGGCTGCGTACTTGCTGGTAAGCTTCCTAGTTCTTTTCTTCTACTGTGAATCAATATTTTTCCTGCACAAATACCTCAACACTCTTCCAGCCCATTTACGTTCTTCCATATTCCCAGTCGTTCTCCATAATCAATTTTACTGTGAGCTTCGCTCCCTTCCAAACTTGTCCAGCCCATATCACATGCACAGCTTCATTTGTAGTCTTTCCATGAGCGCCCAATGTGAGTCGTCCCACTGACCTTTGGTCGCCATCGAGTCCTGATTGTACCCTTTATTTCGAGAAAACAACCGCATTTCCAAAAGTAAGACCTGGAACCTTTACCTCTTTCCACATAGCCCGGAGCCCCTCATTTCCATTGCATTCCTATAGCGCTCTCTCATTCACTGTGGCTGCATTTCTCTTCCTCTTTACTGTTATTGGTTTTTCTCTCAGTTACGTATATCTGTTGCCTTCGTTTATCCATACACCAAGGTATTTATATTCCTTTATCTGACGTACTTACTGGCCCTGTATAGCCACTGTCTGTTCACTGTTTCACTGAAAACCATAACGCCTGATACTCTAACGCTAAATTTCAAACCTAATTACTCGCCTTCCTGTCCATAGGCGTTAGCCAGATGTTGAAATGACCTTGCTTGCTAGCTAGGAACACAATGTCATCCACAAAAAATAAAGCTGGAAGCTGCTGCTCTAGTACTGTACCCGCCGGTTTGTATGATAGATTAAACCAGATATTACTTTTTTCTAGCGCCCTCTCCATCTTCATCATGTTTTGTTTGCTTATTTCTTTATTGACACAACAGTGCTCAAGAGCGGTTTGTCTTGGGGCCAAGGCAAAAGGCGTACACTAAAAAGCCACCAGACAGCACCCGCAGCAGGCAACATGAGCGCAACATGCTTTCAAAAACACTGTAAAATATACAAAAATGCACGCACAAAATATCAATCACGATAAAGCAATATAAGGAAGAATGACAGAATTAGTCGTCAACACATTTATCATCAACATGACACATAACTCTTAAGGCCAATGGACTACAATTGCATTGAAGAGAAGAAAACAAATGTGCACCAAAATTACAACTGTTGGAGGAAATGGATTTTAGTTAGTTTTCTGATAGCAAGCTACGTGGGAGAATTCTTCGTTGTATCTAAAACGATGGATAATAATTCAGAAGGCTCGGAATTTGCCATTTTAATAATTGCGTACCGTATCTAGTTCTCTTTTTAACCTTTACGAGGTTTTTGTTTCTGAAATGGTATGGTGTCTCAATATTTGTATATGTATGAAAAAACAGCTCACAATTAGCTTTCAATTCGACAAAAATTCGTTCCAACAAAGCTGTTTATACAACACTTCTATATGAAGTATCCGGTTCTCGGCAAAGTATGGAGATGTGTGATCACGACTATATAAATATATATTATGAATGAATCGTATACTTTTCTTCTTTATTATGTATAGTCTTTCCAAATTATACCTTGATGTAACCCCCCAAATTAGTAGAAAATATTGCATACGGCAAAGTACTGCACTAAATAAACTTACCGTTTTCATCTTATGCGCAACAACGTCCAAAATGTATTTACCATTCCAGTTGATTTCGCAATGCTACCTTTTATAAAATCCACGTGACTTGTTCATCGAAGACATTCATGAAATAGTACCCCTAAAAACTTGTATTCTGAAATTTGCTCCAATAGACACGATTTAAACGTTATAGAGCCATAAAGGTTAACTGTTTTATTAACGGATGACGAGACAATGCATTTTATTTGTAGTCTTCTCATGAGCGCCCAATATGAGGCGTCCCACTGACCATATTAGTCAGTTCATAAACAGCAGTGTTGATAGAAGACACCCTTGCCTCAGTCCCTTGTTTACATCAACTTCATCCTCGCTCTTCACCACTTGCCATTCAACGAAAGCAGTATTTTCTAGGCAAATCTCTCTCAAAAGCTGTAGACAACCGTCGCTCAGCTTCCCTTTCCAGAACATCCCACATTCTGTTAGTCTACGTTGTCATACGCTCCTATAATGTCCAAAAAGGCTACATATAACCGCGTGCTTTCTACACTAAGTACAAGTAAGTTACCATCCAAACGCCTACCAATTTTGAATTCATTCTGAAGTTCTCCCGAAATGCCATTATTCTCCGCCCATGCTTGCAGCTCAGGACGGTATGGAATGAGCGCGTCGACGGTGTACGTAGGCTCGTGGTGACACAGGAGGAAGAACGGCAAAAAGAAAATCCCGTAGTGGCCTGGATTGCGGCGTTGTACTCGAACGTAACGAATGGAAGGATGCGGTCCCAGTGACCATGATGAGATGTCACGCACATCGAGAGCATATCACCAAGTGTGCGGTTAAATCGCCCTGTGAGCCCGTTATTCTGGGGATGGTATGCCGTCCTTGTAGGATGAATAATGTGGGAGCCAGAAAGCAAACTTTCGATGACTTTGGAGAGGAAGACGTGACCTCGATTGCTGAGGAGTTCTCGAGGCACGCCGTGTTGAAAGACGAAGCGATCTAGTACGAACGAGGCCATATCCCGTGCTGTAGCACTTGGTAAAGCTGGAGTTTCGGCGTAGCATGTCAAGTGGTCAGCACCAACTACGATCCACTGATTGCCGTTTGGTGTCATAGGAAGCGGGCCGTATAGGTCGATGCCGACGCAATCGAAGGGTGTGGCAGGGCACGAGAGCGGCTGCAAGGCCCCAGACGGGCGTAAAGGCGGCAATTTGCGGCATTGACATTCAAAACAGCATCAAACGAACTTTTGCACCAAATTGTACAAGCCGCGCAAGCAGTAGCGGTGGCGAATTCGTTCGTACGTCTTCAAAACTCCGGCGTGGCCACACTGCGGATCGTTGTGGAAAGAGGCACAGATTTGTGACCTTAAGCTGCGGGGGATCACCAGAAGCCACCGACGGCCTTCAGGAGCGTAATTGCGTCGGCAGAGCAGCTGGTCACGAATGGGGAAATTAACTCCTTGGCGTCGGAGAGTTCGGGATACAGGGATGGTCGATGATCCAGATAGATAGTCGAAAAGAGAAGCGATCTACGCGTCACGTAGTTGTACGATGGCAAAGGAATCTATGTCGAGAGATGACACGGAGTAAGCGGAAGTTGTTCCACAGGCCGAGTCTGGAGGTAAAGGTGAACGAGACAGGGCGTATGCGCTTAGTATGTGCGCCCGCTGCGGTATACGACACCAATATTGTACTCCTGGATGCGTAATGATCAATGGTCTAGGTGGCCAGTGGGATTGTTCAAGTTGGCGAGCCAACAAAGCGCCTGGTGATCTGTCACTCAGTTCAATGGGCGCCCGTTCAGGTATGATCGGAACTTGCCAAGTGCCCATGCTAAAGCCAAGCACTCTTTTTCGGTTACGCTGTAGTTGGCCTCAGGCGTCGTGAGCCTGCGACTCGCATAGGCGATTACGTATTCGGGGTAGCCGGCTTTTCGTTGGGCGAGGGTGGTGCCGAGATCGACCCCACTCGCGTCTGTATGTACCTCAGTTGCAGCTGATGGGTCGAGAAGGCGAAAAATAAGTGGGGAGGTGAGAAGACGATGCAGCCATGCAGAGGCCGAGTCACATGTAGGGGATCAGGAGGAGAGGGTGGCGTCACCGCGTAGAAGCTGAGTCAATCGTGCCATGATCGATGCGAAATTACGAAGAAAGTGCCGCAAATATCAGCATAGGCCCACAAAGCTTCGAAGTTCTTTAATGGTTTTAGGCTTCGGAGACTCAGCCACTGCTCAAAGTTTTGCAGGATCGGGTAGAACGCCGTGCTTGGACACAACGTGGTCTAAAATGGTGAGCTTGAGTTGGAGGCCAGCGTTCGTTAGACAGCTCAGCACATGTCTGAAGCAAAGCAGGTGAGTCGGAAAATCAAGTGAGAAAACCGCGACATGGTCGATGTAACACAGATATATAGACAACTTGAGGCCATGCAGCGTGTTGTCCATGAGTCGTTCAAGCGTGGCAGAGGCGTTACAACGCCTGAAAGGCATCATGGTAAATTCATATAAGCCATCAGGCGTAATGAATGTGTTTTTCTAGCGATCGGCCGCAGCCATCGGGACCTGCCAGTACCGTGAACGCAAGTCGAGGGACGAGAATTCTGCTCCCTGAAGACTGTCGAGGGCGTCTTTGATGCGCGGCAAAAGATAGACGTCTTTGCGCTTTACCTTATTTAACCTACGGTAGTCGACGCAAAAGCGAATAGACCCGTCCTTCTTGCGAACGAGAACGACAGGCGATGCCCAGGGACTGTGCGAAGGTTGAATAACGTCACGGCGCAGCATATCTTCGACTTGGGTGGTAATGACACGACGCTCTTCGGCCGAGACGCGGTAGGGTCGTTGACGTAACGGCTGATGTGAAACGGTGCCAATGTAGTGCTGCACTTCCGACGTGCGGCCGAAGTGAGGTTGTGAAACGTCGAATGAACTTCTAAAGTGGTGCAGGAGATCAAGAAGGTCGGCGCGTTCGGCAGGTGTGAGGGTATCGGCGATGGCATTCGAGAATGCATCCTTGGACGTCTCTTCAAGTGCGGAAATCGAAGACGACTGGCCGGAGTCGACATCAAAAGAGTCTCCGGGGACGTTAACCAAAGACGAAGAGTCGAGGAGTTCCACGATGCCAAGGCATTCACCAAAGAGCAATGTAATAGGCGCACAGAGGGGATTGCAGAAGTATATATTGCTACAGCCGCCAGCCATGTCAAGTGTTGCGAAGGGTAGTCGGAGAGATTTACGGCTCATGAAGACGTCGGCAGGTGTGAAGAGGACCGTTGAATCAGTGATGTCATCGCAAGAGACAGGTAAGAGGGCGAAGGAGCGTGGCAGAATGTATGTGTCCTCGCGCACGGTAAGTTTAGAAGGGCGATCACAATCTCCGCGCAATGGTGCGTCACAGAGTTAGGAAAGTTCAACTTCGGGACGTGCCCAGTCGATCACGGCTTTATGACGGGATAAGAAGCCCCATCCGAGGATGACATCATGCGAGCAGGTGGGAAGAACAATAGACTCGACGAGATAAACAATGCCGTGAGTAATTTTGCGTACAGGACAGGCTGCGCACGGAGTGCAGTGCTGCGCACTTGCCGTACCAAGCGACAGTCCAAAAAGTGGCATGGTCAGCTTGTGCAGTGAACGGCACAGTTTGGCAGCTATCACAGAAACGGCTGCGGCGGTATCCACAAGAGCGAATGCAGGAACACCTTCTACAAATGTTTGGACCAGGTTGGCAGTACAGGCGCGACGTCCTCGACAGTTCGATTGGGGCCCAGTACTTGCCTCTTGAACAGCAATGTTCAGTTTTCCTTGTCAAATGCTGCGGGTCGCTGACGCATTGGAGAAAGCAAGCGTCGGCGAGGGGATGGCGAGCGACGCGACGGAAACAATGGGAGGTCAGCATGAGCATACCGTTGGGGGGAAGGAGCGGGGTATTGGCGAAAGGGCTGGCTGCCGTACTGGGACGGTCGAGATGTGTCACCGAACGCTTGAGGGCGATGTGTCCGTTAGTGCAGCAAGAATGACAGGTGGGACGACTGTCGGGCATCCTCCAAGGATTAGCCCTCGGTGCGGTCCAACATGCAGCATGAGTTTCCGATTGCACCGGTTGGGACTGGGTCGAAAAAGACGCCTGCGGAGGCCTGCGTACTGCCTGCGCGTACGTAAGAGGTGCAGCCACAGGCAGGACTGGCTGCGCGTAGGTGAGAGGCGTGGCCAGAGGCTGTACTGCCAGCGCAGAGTTGAGATTCGCGGCTGCAGGCGGCTGAGGGTGTGCGGAAGGGCAAGTTGAGCGACCTCTTCAGAAATGAGTGTGCGGAGCGTACTTCCAAGACGGGACGTGGGCTCCTGTGTGAAGGGGACTAAAGAAAGTTGGCAGGCAACTTCCTCATGCATGAAGTCCTGGACCCGCTGAAAGGATGACGATGGGTTGTACATGATGTCAAGGCTCGCCAACGAGTCGTCGCTTCCAGGAGCACGCCGAGTCCAAGCACCTACACCAATTGGGAAGAGGTTTATTTCTAACTGCTTATCCAAACGCACAGTGACCGCGAACGGCGAGGCAGCCTGAAGCACTGTCCAAGAAGCACGATCAACAGCGCGAGCAAATCAACAAATCAAGATCGCGAGCCGAGCTGAGACGCGCGTTGGCGATGCGGCGGTGCCGCGAGACACGTCTTCTTCACACATCTTTCTCCCCCTTACCTTTATAAATTAAACTCGTTCTACTTTGTCACCCACTATCTGGTATTCGTCTATCTTTTAAAGTTTTTAGCGCTGCTTTCAACAGAGCTTCCTTACTTCTTGTTAATAGTTAATTTATCAGCCTAACGGGAAACTTCATCTAGCCATGTGGCTGTGCTTTTAGCAATTTTCTTTTTGGATTTCTTCCAGTTGAACTTTGTCAGCACCAGCTCCTTCTTCATCTCGCTCTCTTTCAAGCTCTGCTTTTAGTGAAATAGAACTTCGTCTTTGCCTTGGAAATATTCGCCTGTTGTATTTCAGATGCAATTTAATGCCGCTTCCCCTTCCATTTAGTTTCCATCTTCGTCTAGAATATGTTGTTGTACTGTTGTTGACTTCCTGCCTAATTATTTTATATTGTTCTAAATTATTCTAGGTGCGGCCTTCTCTGTCTCACTCATTTGTGACAACCAACGTTCACTTTCACCTTTTATCTTTGCTTGAACTTGTATTTGGATAATATACTTTTTCTGGCTACTGTATTCTGCGCCAACTGCGCCTTCTTGCTTGCCTGTGCATTCTGGATGTTTTCTGTCGTTCGGAAATCGCTTCTCTTACCTTCCTGTTCCGCCAGATTTTCGTTTCTTTTTTCATTTCCAACGTACATGTTCTTTCTATTTGCGGAATTCCGTCGTTATGACACTTAGATGCTCACTATATTCCCAAACTTGACCATTTGCCAAGCTCTTCCTCGAGTTCTTAGAGCGTTCAAATTCGGACTGACCATTTTGCACTGATTGTTCTCTCCCACTACTTATCACAGCTTCGAAATGATGCATTTAAGGTTACTCCCTACGTTATTGTACCCTACCTCGTCAATGACCATTTTTCTCAACTTACCCTGAATTTTACTCTCATGAGACGGTAATCAATGGTTGATTTCCGGTTTCTCAATTCTCACGTGATCTGCCCTTCAAACTTACTCATTTTATTCACGATAACGATGTTATGTTGCTCACAAAGATCTCGCATTGACTTCCCGTTGTTGTCGCTATAGCCTTCTAGATCCTTGATGCGAGCATTAACGTCACCTTATAGGATAATTTCGGCATGAGTCTAGAAACCCCTAATATCAGGACTTCTGCATTCCGGCAACTCTTGATTCTTCTGTGTGCAATTTTTTCACGTCCACAAATACGTTACACCCAGCCAAGCTTTCTTCCGCTCATTGTACCTGATAACCAAAGATGATCTCGACAATTTGACTTTACTGTCTTCCATTTGCTCCCTTATGGATCAGCATTCCGATTCTCCTCGCATTATTTCAGACTTAGTTCTGTTGCATCCTTCCGAAAATCATTCCCAATCACTGGCGGCTCTTCCTTTTCTCAAAGGTACGTTTCCATGGCTGCCTATACGCCTATTTGTTCTCTGTTTAACTGCTCCTCTATCTCTGCCAATTTTTCATTTCTTCAGCTGCCCAGCATGTTGATTTAGCCTATTGCCATGGCGAGCTCTCGTTCTTGGTTTTCTCCTTTTTGTCTGTTATTGACGGCGATGCTCTTCTGAGGTTCCCCTACGGGACCATATTCATTACTACCTACTCTGGCCTCCTGAGCGCCCGTGCGTCCCCTAAAAGAGTAACAGCGCGATCCGCGACCAAAAGTCGCCAGCCCACTTCTCGTCCGAGTCTGCAATTGAAGTGGATCCAGTCTCGTACAAAACCACCACACCTACCTACCCACTTACCTGTTTATTTTGAAATCGTTGAAACCTTTCTCTCGGCTCATTTTCCATATCGCGTCATTAGCAGCCATTACGGCTCTTTGTACGTGACTGTCACGTAGAGGCACCTTCGGCAACGTGCACACCACGATCTGCTCCTGAGGGCACAGCTCACGCAAGTCGTCCATCGCCTTCGCAAAGCGCTGTGCTAGCCCTGTCCGTTTCCTGTTTAGGACATCATTTAGCCCTCCTTCTATTATCCCAAAGTTGCTCCCGTGTGTATTTTCCGGGAGGTTTGCTTTTACTCGCTCCATGACAGAACCCAGCGTCCGCCCTTAAAAATGTCCCTACCGCCACTCTTTTATAGCCTTTCACCTTCTCTACACTTGCTTCTGAGCACCTAGCCAGGTTTGAGTTGCCTGTGATTATCGCCATTTCACTCTGTCCTATCTCTCCCTGGTATCATTTCAACTTTTTCGCGTGATTCGGACTTGACCGCAGTGCTCCTGCTTTTATGTGCCGCGGCCTCAAGGTAGGCGCCACTTTTTCTAGCTATCCCCTCCCCAAGTTGCATGCATTCCACGCACTTTGCTGACACTCGCTCTCCTGTTATGTCAGGGGACTGTGTTCATGACCATTCTCGTTCCCAATAGCGGCCCTGTTCAGCTTTTCCTCGGCTGCTTGAAGCCCCTTTCCACTTCTTTCCATGCATCGCGCTCCATGGTTAGCTGACTTTTCGAGCTCTTCGACATGTTTGACAAGCCCCTCGTGGAATGGCTGCATTTTCTTCAACCTAGCATCAACATCACAGTGTGTGCTGATTGACCTGATTCCCTCTACTTTCCCATCCGTCTCCTTCGCTGTCTTGAGGGATCCCCCGCACGCTGCACGCTTTACCGGCTTTCTTGCCATGTACTGCACAGCTTCTTTCTAATTAAAATACTTTAATAACATAACAGTATACAAACGCAGAGCACGTGCCTTTTAAAAAAAATTGCTACACACAGAACCTAAATCCTGAAAATGCTGCAAAGTGATTCTCAGCAATGTTTTAAAAGCACTCAATGCCGCACAGAATTGAAATATGGCACGTTTGCGTACGTGTTCAACCACATGGCCATGCTCTCACTTTTCTACCGAAGCAATATTTGCTACACCAAAACACACACAATACAGCCACTAATAGCTATTAGTCTTGCCACTTCCAAGCTACTATTTAAATGCTATAAAGACTTAACTTCCCAGCCGCTTGCACGTGCAAAAGCACGTGGCGCGAAAGTATGCTCTGGCTATCCTGCGCGACCAAACATACACGAAACACACCCGCGCACACGAAAATATAGAGAAAAAAAGAAAATTACTCAATTATCAAATAAAGGCGAGAATCAGCAAATCAAATACAGAAGGAAGCTCACAGTATGCACAAAAAAACATGATTTCGCGGCCGCCACAGAGCCCTGAAAAAACACGTCCATTCGCCACAAAATCTCACGCTATCTCGATACCCTGTGTGTGCAGCGCCTCCGCGCGACCCCCCAGCGGCAGTGGCAGTGCGATGGCTGTAGGAGAGGCAATGGTGAGACAGAGCAATCGGGCGCCGTCGCGTGTCGACTTTAGCTGTGAAAACAACACATCCACGTATGTCTAGAAATGTCTTTCTTACGTTCTACCGGCCAAAGGCCGGCAGCTACGCGATGCAATCCAGGCCGATTCGCAGAGCAAAAAGACGGCGCTGTATATCCAGCTCGAAAATATATATAGAAAAGAGAGAAAGAAGGAAAGAGGGATCATCGACGCATGCGCGCAGAGGCGCACGCGGCTCCGAATAGGTTTTCTGCAGCATTCCTTTCCCCTAGTAGCCGTGTTGCTCCACTGGTATTCTGGTTCTTGTGGACCGACGTAGGTCAGGAACAGGCCCTTCGGGAAGGTCTTTAGCCTCGTATCTCGGTGCCGCAAAGGTCGCCGGAGGCGATCCCTCGGGACTTGATATTTTTATGCTTCCGTCTGTGTCTGATGAACGTTTCCGGATCTGGTCGACATGGCGTAGAACGACACCGTCCTTGGTAGCCACAATGACTAAACGGGCACCACTCGTCGATTTTACTTTGCCTGGTGTCCACTTTTCTCCTATGCCGTAGTTGCGCACATAGACGGCATCTCCAGGGGCGAAGTACCAACTGGCGGAATCAGCCGCTGGATTCTTGGGCTTTTCACGGCTCCTGGGAGGAAGACACATATCTAGTCTTGTACGCAAACGGTAACCAAGAAGAAGTTCAGACTGTGAAAACCCTGAAGCCTGTCGCGAATTTCTGTAGTTACAAGGAATTCTAGCCAAAGCAGTCTCCAAATCCACACCAGGCATTCTTGTCAAGCCCTCCTTGATAGTTTTCACGGCCCGTTCGGCGATACCATTGCTTTGAGGGTGATAAGGCGGGGTGCGATTATGCTAGATTCCATTTTTCTGCACAAATACAGCAAACTCTGAACCGGTAAAGGGCTTACCGTTATCCGTAAATATGGTGCGGGGAACCCAAACCTGCTAAACAGCTTTCGCATGCAATCGGCAGTTGCATTAGCGGTTGCTCGAGATACGTGAATGGCTTCTATCCAATAGCTGTGTGCGTCGACAATTCTCCAACATCTTGTTTGCAATGGGCCCTGCGTAGTAGGCAATGGGCCCTGGGTGCAGGTGGCATGGGCAGAGCCTGCACGCAGCTTCGACAGCCTGAGAACATTCTGCAAATGTCTCGATCTAGACCTGGCCACCAAAATCTAGCCCTCGCCCTTGTTTTCATGGTAGACGCCCCCTGATGACACTCGTGCAGCATCTTCAACAGTTCCTCACGCGCCTCACTTGGTATCAGCACCTGATGGCCCCAGTACAACAGCCCCTTTTATACAGACAACTAGTCTCGCCTTTTCCAGAATTCCACCATTTCGCTGCAGTCATATTCTACGACGGAGGGCCACCCTTCAGTCACCTACCTGCATATCGTTTGCAAAACATCGTCAGCTGCTGCATGTGCTTGAATATCTTGGTGGGAAACCGCCCAGATGAGCTTGTACTGGTATGCCGCGAGCAAAAGCGCCCAGCGTTGAATTCGGACGGCAACCATGACAGAAGTTTGACGATCCTGTCTGAGAAGGCCCAACAAGGGGTGGTGGTTTGTTACAAGCGGGAACTCCCGTCCCAACAGGTAATCGCGGAACCGTGTCACGCCAAATACCAGGGCTAAAGCCTCGCGCTCAATTTGGGAGTATTTTCTCTCTACTGAGGTGAACGTTCGTGATCGGAAACCAATTGGCCTGTCTACACCATTTATTCGATTGAAACGGGCAGCACCGACACCGTACGGCGACGCGTCGCATTCCAACATCAACTCCAGCTGCGGATTAAAGTACGTTAGCACTGGGGCTGAACACAAAGCATCCTTGGTCTTCTGAAATGCCGCGTCTTCTTTTTCGTGTCGAACCCATTTTGCACCTTTTTCAAGAAGGCTGTACAAGGGTGCAAGTATAGTGGAAAGATTTGGCAAAAACTTATTGTAAAATGTAACCATTTCCACAAAGGATCGCAACTCAGCAACATTTCGCGGTGAAGGGGCTAGCCTGATTGCATCCACGCGCTTCTAGAGTGGGTGTAGCCCTTCAATATCGATACGATGGCCAGGATATATAAGTAATTGTTCACCAAACGTTCACTTGTCGGAACGAAGCTTGATACCGTTCTCACGGAAACGCTGTAGCACAGCTTGCAGGTTTACGTTTTCAGCATCGCTGCTCTCGGCTATTAGGACGTCCTTTAGATAAGCCTGGGTGCCTTTTAGTCCTTGCAGCACAGATTCAATTTTCCGTTGGAATATCGCTGTAGCTGACGCGATGCCAAACGGTAACTTGTAGCAAAAGAGCCCCTTTTGTGTGTCTATCACTGCTAGTTTCCGCGAGTCTTCATCTAGCTCGACCTGATTGCAAGCATCGCGAAGGTCTAAAATACTGAATTTTTTTTCTCCACACAGGTTTGCAAAACTATCGTCTACGACAGGCAAGGGGTACTGCTTAACATCGCACAAAGGGTTTAGTGTAACCTTGAATTCCCCGCAAATGCGCACTGTTCCGTCCTTCTTCAAAACTGGCACGATAAGCGTTGCCCATTCGGAATGAGGGACTGGAGATATTATACCACCTGAGACTAATATGTCAAGCTCCTTAGACACTTTATCACGTAGCGCAAAACGAATTTTCCATGCCTTGGGGTTTGCTCAGGCCTTGATGTGCAGTCGGGCTGGCGGGCCTTTCATGAGACCAGCGCCTTCAGTGAAAAGTTCGGAGCGTTGCTGGAGCAGCGTCGGCACGTCCTCCAAGGCTTGTTTTGGCACAGGAGCTGTCGAATACACGCTCAGCACCTGAATGCGATCGTCTGTTAATTTTTTCAGCAGGTCCCGACCGCATAGACTGGGGTCATTGCCGTCTAAAACTGTCAGGCTGCACTGCACTGTTGTACCTTCATAAGAAACTGGCATTGTCAGTGTACCCAGAAGCGGCAACTTTCCGAGATAGCATAAAAGCTGTACTTCCGCCTTTTGTAGCTGCGGCCAACGGTGAGAGTGCAATTTGTAAATGCTCTTGGGGATGACACAGACAGGGGAGCTCAGTATCGATGTCCATCATTATTTCAATACCATTCCACGCAAACGATTTCCTGATGGGCGGTATGAGAGAGCGCGTGGTGGTCAAGGACCATACTTGTGACGTGCTGCTATCACTCTCTTCGGTTTCCGTCTCCTGAGCAGTTACTGCTAGCATTTTGTTTTTTTTTTTCATTTGCCGCACACATTCTCGCTAAATGCCCTGGCCGTGCACACTTGTAACATTTGCGCTTGATTAGTCAACAAGGATTGGTCTTGTGACCACGTTTACCGCAGCATTTGCATTGTTGCACGCCTTGCGACTTCGCGAGCGATTCGTATTCACCAGAGAGCTTTAGCAATCTTGCTTGATCTTCGTCCGTAACAATACCTCGCGAACCGCGTTCAGCGCTCTCTGCGGCAAGGGCAAGCGCCTCGGCTTCTTCAAGATTCAGATCCTTCTTCGCTAGCAGCTGCTTCTGCACATTCTTGGATCTGACGCCGCACACAATAGGGTCCCTTATGATTCTGTCCAGCATAGTTCCAAAATTGCAGTTGTGTGCCATCTGCCGTATTGCCACTATGGCAGCGACGAAAGAACTTGAAACTTTGAAAAATTTCATTCGGTACCGGGTCGTAGTAGCTGTTTAACGTCTGCACAACTTTTTTGTAGGTCAGGGCGTTAGGCTTTCGCGGGGCTACCTTTCCGTTGGAAATTTCTATTGTCCTTGTTCGAAGCGCAGCTACCAGCAGGGCTCTTTACTTAGCATCGTCCTTCACAACATTCGCTTCGAAATAGGCTTCAACCTTGACTAGGTACGCCTGCCACTTATCGTTTTCGTCTTCAAATTCGGGTAGCCTGTGTGCCATGGTCGCTGGTGGGCTCCTTCTGCTTGGCTTCCTTGCTGCAGCAGAATCCTCGTCGCCACTTTTACGTTCTACCGGCCAAAGGCCGGCAGCTACGCGATGAAATCCAGGCCGATTCCCAGAGCAAAAAGACGCTTTATTTCCAGCTCGGAAATATATATAGAAAATAAAGGAGAGAAAGAAGGAAAAAGAGACCACCGACGCATGCACGGAGAGGCGCACGTGGCTCCGAATAGGTTATCTCCAGGAGCCTATATGATCTCTTGCTGAGAAATTGCGTACAAGAGCAGTGACATTCCCTGCTCGAATTTTTGTGCACGTTTAGACCAAGCGCTTCCCGGCACTAGCATACTTGATAATAGAAAGCAAATAAACAATAGGCGAAGCTACTGGCAACATCAATACGTCCCAGGGTCATTTTCGTGAAACTATTCGCTAATGTGCACTACGTCATGAACAACGAAAATTAGGAAATCCCATTTATTTATTTTTTTTTGCAGCTGTACTAATCATCTTCTGCGCCGCATGACAAGGCACGCTACACAAATGATAAGAATGCGCCGGGCGCCGGGCTTGCCTATTGAGGCGTACTCGGCAAACGCTCCTTCGTGTCAGGCATGCCGCATCGACGGCACCAACGGTCCTTCGGGCGTAAGCACGGTTGAATTGCGGATGAACTACCGCACGCGATAGTACAGCAGGCACAGCTTTTAACGCAATCTTCCGTGTACTGCGATCCGATGCGAGAGCGACAAGAGTACCAAAGTTTCCCATGAACCGGGAACAAAGAAAACGTGAATAGACCTAACTACGATGATCGACAACGCCGCACCGCACGAAACATACAGCGATCTAATAGCGTTCCACAGGCCTAGGGGCTTCGTGATCGTTAATGCACACAAACAAGGAGCACATTTTCTATGGGCACAACGTAAATATGATCAAACTCTGTTTATCACATCGGCCGCCCGGGCCGTCCCAACAACGTTTATAGATAATTTTTTCAATACCCGACTCCCCGCTTCGTCTAGCGCACCAAGCGGCCCGCTGCCGTTCCCGTCGCCGCAGCGCTGCCGTCGACGTGGGCGCCAAGCGTACGAGCGTCGTCTGCCATAACCTGGCACGGTTAGGGTTGTTCGTCGCGGCACTAGGCATATACACGGTGGTGCTCGCTGAATAAAGAAGCCATTATTTTTTCCTGCTGTTGTTTAGGCTTAAGTACAATGTTCTATAGACACCATAGCTGAAGGCGCACGTCCGAAGGAAGGGATGATTCTTGCGGATATTTTGCGAGCAGGTCAAAACGTGATTCCACTACTCGCTCATGTGCGAGTTCCCTTTGTCTTTACGGCCTGCGATGTTTCAGGTGGAAGGAAAAGCGTTTGGGTAACAAGCAAGCAACTGTGCACTTTGCGCATTTCCATGCACGCGCTCACTTCCGACGACCTCGCGGCTAATGCCACGAGACGCGTAACATGTGAATTGAGCATTTAACCATCTTTAAACTGCAGATAGTATACCTTGTAACAATTTCCCCGAACGGCGGGAAGAAATTTGCCGTTTCTAGGAGCTTTTATGCACCTGCTTGTGGAAACAGACATGAAGCACGTCGGCATGTTGTGCAATTCCGTAACATCCAGGGAAAACAAGGGGAATGCGGGAGATGGAAATTCAAGACGATGAGCAAAACGAGAACAAGGCGAGAGCAGGAGCCACCGTTTCGACAAGTGGACTTGCCTTGAAGAAGACAAGTACATGTGTCACAACGTTAGCGCCTGCTTTCAACTTGTTCTCGTTTTGCTCAATTCCGTAACATGACATAAAATGTGGCTCCATGGGCAAGGCTTATCTTTGGATAGCAAAAGCTTACATTGCCTCCGAACCAAAGTGCGCGCGCAATATCAACACTTGGTAACTCACACGTCGCAAGTAGTCCTGTCTGCGTAAGCGCAGAACTTCGACCGGACGCAAAATGCCTTGACCGCCAGTCACGTTCACGATGACAGTGACAAGGCACACACAGTGAGAAATTGAAACCGGCTAGAGCCCAAGAACAAGTGCAAGCACCGCAACCAGCGTGCACATGTCAGCAGAGCAGCGCTAGAACTTGGCACAAAGCTCGACCATAGTACTCTCACAGCCCCTAGAAACAAGTAGCGCTCAGATTGAAAGGAAGAGTTGCAAGGCTGAAAGAGTATTTATAAACCTTGGCCCGCAATGTAGCTCTCAAAGACTGACAACCAAAGAAGGCAAATGACGTTATTTCCTCATGATAGAGGTATGCTATGTTGCTCAGATCGGCGTCATCTGGTTCCGACAACCATGATCACATGGGTAGTAGCGGTGCTGTATTTCCCTGTTGTGCGAATTACTCGGCTTGTTTCAAAAACGTTACTGACATTGCTTTCAGCAGCGAGGACAGCAACCCGCGGAGTAGCCGTATCAACCTGTCAGGGCCGTAAAATCTGTTCCAAATGCGCAGCAAATCGTCGTTTGATTTGTGACTGCTAGAAGGTGTCCGTGTTTCTCAGCGGCGTAATCCACGATGGATATGGTTACGAGTGGTGTCATCTACACACTTTGTTCCTGCTTTTAGTGCACCTTTCTACGGATGTGCACTGCGCATGGGTGGTGCCGTTTGTGGATCGGGCAATACTGCCACGCCGGCTGGATTTCCTTTCTTGTAAAGCGGAGACCACACGTAGGCTTGCGGACGCGCACAATGTCCCGTCGGCGCGCGTAGTGCTTGCCGCGCCTCGCGAGGAATGGCGCCTTCTCTCCACAAAGACGGGCACCAGCGTGCTCACTTGGCTCACTCACAGACGCCTTGGCAGACAGCGCTTCGTACTTTATTATGGGCGGTATGTCAAAATGCTTCGATATCAAAGAAATATAACGTAATTGTTATATTTTTATAGCTGTTAGATCGGCACAAAAAAGGAAAGAAGCACTTTCTTGCATGATATAAATGTGCTTCACTGCGAGTTCAATATACGGCGCCTTAGCTGCGTAGCCAGGTGCGGCAACGCGAAGAAGCCCACCGTGCGATAACAGAGAGGAGCTGTTCCCCGAGGTCGCGCCGCGTTTCGACGTGTACGAGCAATGCCACACAATCTGCGCTTGCGTGGCGCGCGGACGCGAGCTTGCGCGCGTCTGCAAGCGTAGGTCTGGGCCGAAATCTTATAACGGTTCGGAATACGAATAGTTCGCTTCGCCACTTACGTCACTAAATGGGCCACGCCCAAGGTGGAGCTGGAAGAAGGGGAGGACGTGACCATTAGACGGGAAGGTGCCGCCTCTGAAGTGTGCGTCATCACATGACGAACTAATCGAGGAACTGCAGAATGTTTCTGCTTGCTCAATAAATGTGAGCTATCATTTAAATATTGTGGTAAATGTTTTCAGGTATTATCGCGCGTCGACATATTTTTTATTGCACATTTGGAAATATAATACTACCGTTTGTGAAACTGTTCGTCGCAAGGTGGCAATCCACGCGCTAAAAATCGTAACGACTCGATTCACAAAAAATAGCCACACCATCATCACTATCAGTCGCGCCAATTTTGAATATTTGTTGATACGGCCATTACCTTAAAGTTCCAAGATGCCTTCGCACTGAGATGTTGTCCTCGGGCCACACGTCTCTCACCGACAAAGGGAGCTGCTCGTCTCCTTCATGCAGGAGCACCCCTACTTGGTGAAGGCGTCGTGCATGCTGGGGCCTTCGCTTAGCGTGGCGCGGAGAAGCGAGCTATGGAACGAGCTGGCAGCTATGCTCGACATGGAAGGCCCGGCTGTTAAGACAGCGGCCCAGTGGTGGCAGTACTGGAAGAAAGAAACCTACAGTTCCCGTCACGACGCCGCTGTCTTATCAGCCGAGCAACATTAAGTACTGGAGTTCCGCTCATTGAGACGAAACACTGATATTATGCACTTCATGTGCGCGCTCATTGCAGGGGAACTGGTGGAGGGCGCGCAAGGGCTTCGCGGCCGCATTCTAGCATTGGTGGGCCGAAGTAGCGCGACCGGCGTGTGTGCGCCATTTTGCGTTCCACCAGAGCAGGTGAGAATCGAAACCCCAGCCTACGTATTGCCCTCGAGCAGGCAGGTTCGTGTTAAGCTAGGCGTCCATTGTTTTCGCGCCATTTGTAGCTTTTATAACTTCCGCCTGCGCCAATTCAATAAAATGAGCCACCGCGCCCGTTCGTGCGATATAACAGTCGATATTTTGGGGACAGCTTGTATTTTGAAATGTCTTTAACGCAGGCGCCGCATTCTACTATCGGTGTGCCGCGCGTAGCTCGCATGTCCGTCGGCACCAGACTTGGAACAAGTGGTGTCGCACGTAAGCAACATTTGCGCACTCTGGCTGCCCCCTTTGTTCATTCGCATTGCGCACTATAGATATGTTATCCCTTCCCTGTTGAATGCACTTAATGTGGCTCTAATGGCTCTTGTGGCCCTAATGCCACAAGAACATGCCGCCAACGACACCCCTAAAATCTTCCTAACCTCTCGCATCCGCAATAGGCTCCCAGGCCCGCTCCTTTCTTAAAAAATTAGTTTTTCTGTGTCTTGTGCTTTCTGCCTTTTTTTCTCTCTTGGTGTCGCCCTGGCTTCCCCCCCTTTTTCTTCCTTTTTTTTTCTGCCTCTTTTTTTTCTTTTCACTCCGCTCCCCCACTCTGCAGCTCTTGTCCCCTCGTCTTGGGAAAGAAGCTCACAGACGTCGGACGACAGCGCTCGTTTCCTCCGAAGTCTCTCTCTTTAAAACCAGCCGCCAGCGACAAAACCCGCACGTGACGTCACTGCACTAACCCTTTAAAACTACCATGCCCAGGATGACGAGGCCACCTTTGACGAAGATAGTTCCTCCTATCGAAACGTTGGCCAGCCTATCTGAGGCAGTTTATCCCTGTTTACAAACTTTATACCACTGTGTTATTATCACAGTTATTACTAGTCATTGCTCACGAAATGTAATTATTATTTTGCTCATGAATTATGCACCTTTGCACGTGAAGGTGAACTGCACAGTATGATGTCGCATAGTGGTACTTCCGTGGAATGCGCCTTGTGTGATCCTTAGTATCGAGCCACTTTTATTTTTCTTAGCTTGTAGGTGCAGCCAGTATCACCCAGCCACTATGCAGAAAAAGTAGGTGTGAAGGAAAACGACAGGAAAACCTTTTTGCATCTCGTGTGATCCCTTTATTAGTACTAAAAATGCGGTTAATATCTTTTCCTTCAACAGACATAACTGTTAAAATATAAGGCAGTCGTACAGCGTTTTGTGAAGTACACACTGCTATGCAAAGTAAGAATGGAAGAAGCATACTTGAAGAAAATATTGCACAGAAACCTTCAATGTGTGCTATTACTATGTATCAGTTATTGTTTACTGTTGATTAATAGTTGCTATTTTTTTCTAAACTGTGCTAATGCATTTATAAAGGAGTTGTGGATGCATGTCTTACATGGAGTTACCATTCATGCTGTTTTGACCAAAAAGCTTCTTTTACAAAAATGTGCAGTAAAACAGTGTCCCTTTTCCCTTCTATAGTGACTTCTGTCTACATTGCACACACCTAAGATATCTTACATATTGATGTAAAGCCCTGCATGCAGTGATGATCAGTCGAACTGTGAAGCATCATGCATGGCAGCATAAGTCACTCTGCCACAATGAATAGGTTGAGGCTGCTCCATTTTTATCTGGCATTAGCAAGCTCATAAGGAATCTGTTCAGCTTAAGCCAGGCTAGGCACAGGTGTGTAGGTGAGCTATGTGTTCAGGAGCAGGAATTTTGACAAATCAAATAGGACAAAGTGGTGGTAGATGTCTGCTTCTACACTGCATTGTTACCTGCGTTGCTAAATACATAAAATGTTCCTCTTTTACGATGATTTGTCTGGAGACGTTTTCTAAATAGTACATTGTTTGGTGCAGTAAATATCCATCCACAATTTCCTACGCTGCCAGGTTTTTCCTAATTGTGCTTGCTTTAAGTCAGCGTATTTGCCTAAAGGTTTTGTAGAGTGTTCTAGAAAGTGCCATTTCCATGTTCACAGCACCTACACGCCAGGCACAACGTCTCGTGTGATGGTCGAGGAGGTGATGGGTGAGGTCGTAGACAACTACGTGCAGTCGTGCAGTGCAGGTTTTTTTTTCTTTTATAGTTTCTGGTCGGCGGCCATTTTGCCCTTGACTGTTGTACGAATTCCCTTTCGCAAAGAACTTCTAAAGCATGGAGTTGTTTTTTATATTTTGTAAAGTCGAGCAACTCTACGATAAATTGACCTGTGTAGCGAAAGAATTAATCTGTCCTACTTCTATTGTGAGCTGTGTGTTGTGTGACTTTTACAACGAAGTGATCTGTATAATAAATTATTCTGGAGGCCCCAGACATTTTATTATAAACACGTTCGAGTGTAGTAAGTTCACCTAAGAAAACTGCTTTGTCTTAATATATGAAAAATTAGATGCACCTGGAGTATCCATATATTGGCTATCACAGTAAAATGAAGAGGCCATCGATGTTTTGCCAAAGTTTTTTTTCTAGAAGGCGTCTACTCGTGGGCATGCTGCCAATCTAATCCAGAAGAAATCTTGATTGGTTTTACAACAGAAAAACTGTCCTGATGGATGAACGCGATGCAAAGTGTTGCAATGCACATTTTTATTTCATGCCATGGAAGGCCATGACAATACCTCTCTCTACTATGAGAGCTCAATTATTTTGTATACTTTGTTGCTATCTGGCCACCTGGCCATCATTGATAGTCAGATGATGAAAAATTTCATATTTTTGGACTTCCAGAGTGTGTTCATTTTCATAGGTGAATTTACCTTGAAATGCTGCATCAAACAGTCATATTTCATGTGATATGAATTGTGATGTGATATGTTGACTTATGAATGTGATATATGTTGTTTCATGAACAGTGCATTATTTATGTTATGGGTACTTTGAATGTTTACTTATTCTTTGTAATTTGGTTCGATCTTAGCACCTGTTGGTTGCTCTAGTCATGTGATGAATATGTTTTTTGAAAGTTTGTTTTTAACTTCTTGTGTGAGCCTAATATTTATGGCTTAATTTAATATAAATTGTCACACACACCAATGTTACACGAATTCGTTACAGTCCTCATGATGTGTGGTTTTCTTATGAATGCGTATGTTGTTCACGTTATGGCTGCTCTAAAATTTCATTCATTTTTTTTGTTATGTGAGCAACTAGTGGTTGCTCCCACTCGGTTGATAAGTACATTTCTTCTTTACATTTCTTCCTCGTTTATGCGTTCACGAAGGTATATTAGGTGAGGACATTTTCTTTGTCAACCACGACCAGTGTGCCTATGGAATTACCATGACCCCTCATTTACAAGGCACTGCCATATCTTATAGTGGTGTAATGTGATCCCGTGAGCCTCTAATGTTTCACTGGAAATTAGTGCTATAGTTTGTTTTTGGTACCTAGCTAGCAACAGCTAATGAGCCACCACTTCATTCTGCCCATTGAAAACGTAGTTTCATAAGAGCTTTACGTCTTCAGAACCATGAAAATCATACTGCTTCTTAAAGAATTCCCAACATTTCAGGGAGTTTTCTCAAGTTTATAAAACACTCCACACAGGAACTGCCTGCTGGAAAGACAGATACTAGAGCATCAAATGCATCATGTCTTCAATATTTGGAAAGCGCCCATCCACTCACAGGGAATGTTTGTACGAAGCCTGAACACTCGGCTACCTACTGTCAAAATGTTCTGCTACAACGCAGTGCTGCACAACTGTTTTCATAGTTCAGCAACACGTCTGCACTTTTCGCAGCTGTTCCCCTTTGCCTGTATTATCTGGCTTGCACTGTTTCGTACGATCTATTGCGGCTGTGGTGAATCTTATTTGTTCGCTTTGAATAATTACCACATTTTCTTGCTTTCTCCAGTTTTGTTTTGTTTTGCTTCTGACCTAATCTTGTATGAGCCTGTAAAGGCTTATAGTATTGCTAAAAAAATCGCATTACTAAAGCGAATGGCACATTTTAACCAAACCTGTAGCACTCGTATTATCACAATCGTTTCAAAGCGTTTGTGATGTTCTAAATACAATTATAGCCTTTGGTATTGTCTTGACATGCACAAATGAGCACACAGTGTCAAAATGGATGTTAATTACATACTACTGAAGCAATTTCAAGCTGGAAGACATACAGCAATTACGCGCGATATACAAAAGAAGAAACGACAAGGTGTTGTGACATACTCATAAATGCAAACACATTCCTTGAAAGTTGCAATATGACACTGCAGATTGCTTTACTTAAACCAATAATGTCACATACGTTTACGCAGTTGTACTTCGGTACGTTACCTACTCAACCCATACACTGCCAAGTTATCTAGCCAAATGTCCATGTATACATTTAAAAAATTAAATTACGGGGTTTCATGTGCAAAAACCACTTTCTGATTATGAGGCATGCAGTAGTGGAGGGCTCCGGAAATTTCGGCCACCTAGGGTTCTTTAACGTGCACCTAAAGGTAAGTACACGAGTGTTATTGCATTTCGCCCCCATCGAAATACAGCCGCTGTGGCAGGGATTTGATCCCTCGACCTCATGCTCAGCAGCCCAACACCATAACCACTGAGCAACCGCGGCGGGTAAATATACATTTTAAAAGTGCTCTCTGGGACACCTCTTTACATGTATATTTTGTTGTTCACAGATACCCGAACATAAAAGCTCAAAAGAAAGAAGTTTTGAAATGCTTTGTAACATGAAATTACTTTGCAATGAAAGCATAACACACATTGAAATGAATGTACTTATCTAATTATGCATATTTTGCACCGCCTGTACAGCCATCTTACATATGTTTGTTGTACCACATTGTTGCCACTCTCATACCCACATTCGTACGAGAGAGCACAATATCTGATGGGCACCTGCACAAATCTCGCATTCTCATGTACACTCCTATTTACAGCATGCCTTTGTCAGTTGTTTAAGATATGCACTATTATTGCGAACATGTGAAGGATATCGTCATGAAGGACAAACGCTGTTATTCAACATTGAACATGCAAATGCAGCTGGAAGGTACGTGAATCAGGTGTTGGGTGTGGAGCATGTAAAATCTTTACAATGCAGACACAAAGCCCATTTCCATGGAGCACAGAGACTTGTGGTTTCTGTCACTGTATGCGCGTTGGTGAGTCAGTGCAAACGTCATACCTCGTTTTGGCCTTTGTCATTGGCAGCAACATGGCTGTAATGTATGTTCGCTTGCAGCGTTTTCGCTGTAATGTGGCTTTATGCAAGGCAATGCATTTACCCCAGCCAATTGTTCAACGTAAGCTGCTTGCTTGGAGCACAGTATAACATAGCAAAGCAAATGCACCTACAATAGTTGCTTTCTCCTGCACGTAGTGTACTACATCCATCCCTAGCGTTTACCATCTTAGTGTCCAAAATGCTTCATTGGACAAGACAGGCTAACGTCATTTCTACAGATGCCACTGCATTGCTACATCACTAACATATGAAATGACTGACATGACCTTTGAAAAGAAGCGCAATAGTTTTGCCTGTATTCACTGCAAAAGCAAACACGAACTTCTGTATACCTCATAAAGCACACATCTGTGAAGACTTTAAGCATTTCTATCCATATTGTGCAATTTCCTTTTACCGCACCATGATTGCCTGACAACAAAACAAACAAAATTTGTGGAAGAGCACAATTGGAGCCTTTGTAAATAAAGCACAGATCCACATACATAACACGGATGAATATTCACAAGAGGTATTTGCAGGCGAAATACATAGAACAACACAAGACTGGAACAAGGATAATATCGGTCCAAGTAATGTCTTTGCATCCTGGCACAAATCACTGTGGAATAGTACAAATGTTTCTGCGCGAATTACAGATCAACCACACATTAACGGTAAGGCCTCAGCGCATCACAATTGCTTGCTACTTGCAAGCACAAAAATATATAAAATAGGCAACTGTGCAGGCGCCTTACGCAGCACTGCACGTGAAATTTGATTGCACCTATGTACAGGTGTCACACATCCACAGAATGCTAGGCCGGGCTGCTGAGGTGCTGTGGGAGCTCTGCAGCACGAGTGCACTTGCCGGCTTCGCTTGTGCAGGAAGGAATAACTGCATGATGACTAAGGAAGCACCAGCTATCACTAAGTGCAGCTTTGCAATGCGCCATGTTTAATTTTTCTATCAACTCATTTCAATATCTTAGCCTCAATGGCTTTGGTTTTGTCATACTTTACTAGTGAGGTTGCCTCAGCTAGCTTGTTGTCGCCACTAAGTTGTGATGCACCAGCGAGCATACGTAGTACTTCACTGGACAGCAGTTGCTAAGAGGTAAGATGAAATGGTGTAAATGACATAGGGGTAGAATGCATAACAATTTCAAAGGGTACACAGCACTCCAATCACAGTCCACTATCAAATAAATGTTGCTTTCCTGTTTGAGCTTCCAAAGCCATGTACATAGGATGTAACTTTGCCACAAGTTATTCATGGCTGCGCTGCAAACTTGTTATTTGAAACTAAACATCACTTAACATTCATCATGCCCTTCTCTGTTTTTCATTTAATGCTAGCGTTTAAACCTGCAGTCATTGTCTGTATTGTACATTGTCCGCTTTATAAATGACAGTCTATTCGCTAAACATTATGCACTTGGGGCCATTATGATTTTAACAGTATCAGTAAAATTACTTAAATCCCTTTTTGCTGCATTGGTCCTGCCAAATTTGCTTTTCATTGTGTGCTTACTGGGCAAGAATGCTAATTGTTATAAAGGCCGCCAAAATATCAATACACCTTTTCAGGGTATAAATGATTCTGTAGTGCAAATCAGCCGTTATGACCACATGAAATCTACTAATGGAGACGTTCGCCGCGATGTGGTCCTTATGCATTTCTGGGGTAGTCTTGTTATCAACTAGGCAAAACTTAAAGGAGGGGCTGTTTTCACACTTGTTACAATGAATCAATTGAGCAAGACAGTTCACCTGGCAAGCACATGACAGGTGTGCTTCATGGAAGAGTATGTGTCTCCAGCTCCTAGTGGTGGCCACTTGATTGGTGCAGGCGCCGCCGTACCATTTCCAGGTAGGCAATGTGTGGTGCTTGTCGTCCTCTGAAAAGGTTTACCACAAGGTTTCGTTGTAGTCATCCTCTCAAGAGCAAGTCGTGTGGTGGTGGTGGCCGCCTTGCTTCCGGTGGCAACTCTTCACTCGTGCTCTGGTGGGGTTGCAGTACGACTTGTACAACATCGTCATCGTCATCATCATTAACAACAACACATGGCTCCCCTGCCTCCAACGGAATTTTATGCAGAGCTGCACAGGCTGCCACTATCACAGCTGCTTTCTCAGGGCTGTAGAGTAGGGTCCGGTACCCTTGAAGGCATCGAAACATGCTCTTGAGAAGTCCAATACACCTTTCTACAACATTCCGTATGGAGGCATGCGCCCTGTTGTACCGCCCCTCTGGTGTGTCTGTAGCTGGGTGTCCTGGGACAGGCGTTAGAATCCAGGGCTCCAGGGGATAGCCCGAGTCTGCTGCAAGATGAAAATGTGTCAGGTGCTAATGTCATTTACTACCAGAAACTAACTTCTTATAACAATACTGTGTGTGGGACAAATAGAGTCGTCGGGCACAAATGTTTTTACATCATGCCATGGTCATACCAAAAATATTTTATGTAGACTTTGCAGTGACAACACATCACTGGTGCTCCCTCCAAGACAGTTCATTTTCCAGTTTCTTTTTTAGAGAAGTAACTGTCCCAGTATGCTTAAATTATATTGTGAACCTATCATGTACACAGCTATTTGCAGCATGCATTGTATACACACTGACACAACCTGCCTCAAAACTTCAACTTACTTCAATGTGTCACTTGTGCCTGACAGGGGGCATAGGGAAAGGAGAAACAAACTGCACTTCCACGTGTACACTAAGTGTGCACACAATGTATATGATCTATGTGAGACATTGCATCTACCATGCAGTGTCTACCGGGAACGTAATATTCATTTTTGGAAACTCTAAAAACCACTGATACATGCATATGAGGAATGCATCCAACATGTGCTCTTAGGTCCTCACACACATGAAAGATGTCCGTTTTGTCTCCTACCTGACACCACGTACATACACTTCACTTTCTGAAACAAGATCAGCGCTGCAAGCCAAACGTTCTCTCTCAAGACGCCAGTACTACATTTACATGCTAGCATTACACATCCTACAAATATTTGATCTTGTTCAAAGAGAACGCCACTCAATTACCTTCAATTGAGTACTTTGTCACTGTGGCTTGGCCGGCAATAAGCTATATGATGTGCAAGCAAGAACTCTAAAGCTGTCGACATAAAGATTCCATACTGTCAAAGCAATGCAAGTCATCGTTGGCGGTGCTCATGTGAGTGTACAGCACAATAATATTGTCAAATAATGCTTTTAAATGGGCCTAAATAAAATGAAATGAAATGAAATAGGCTCGACCAGATTATCGGTCGGTACAGGCACCTGCGGGAAATACTCTGGCGGGACTTTTCGTTTGGGCGCCGCCTTCCCTCAATGCTGCGCACAGTTGATCGGCGGTGTAGAAAGCCCAAACTGTGAACGCTGCCAAGCGCCTCAGACAAGATCTATCTTGCGATTTTGTGCTCTATGCATCACAGCAGAAGACACTGGCAGGCCAACATTGTCTAAAAGTACTACTTTGTCCGCAATGTGTGATCATAGAGAAGCATCAATAGCTGCAAGGGCTGCTCTGGTCTGTTTGAAGATCGGTGGACTATACGCAAGGCGTTAAGAAAGCCCTGTGTTAGTGCATGTATGCACTCCTTCTTCCTGCAGTCATCATCTTTCATCACTCTTTTCTGTCCCCTTTCGTTTTTTTCCCTGTGCACAGCATCAGGCTAGAGCATGCTAGCTCAGGCCGACCTCTATGCCTTTCTAATGAATTACATATCTCTCTCATACACATGCAAGACAAGCCTGCAGGATTGACAACAGTTGCATGTTGCGTTGTTGTTGGTGTCCAAATATCTGATTCTCTAGATTGGCAGTACTCACCAAGCACGATTTCCCCAGGTGTCAGGACAGTTTCAAGGCGGCTGTGCAGTGGGGTGTGCCGCCAGACAAAGGAGTCGTGGCATGACCCCGCGAAACAGGGGTCGATGTCTAAGATCTTCATGTCGCCATCACACACATTCAGTGCCATATGTGAAGCAAAGTGGTGAAAAAGAAAGAACTCTGAGTAAGTATAGCAAATCACGGAAAACTACATGAATCTACCTGCGCCGCGATACTAACTGAAAAACCTAAGTGAAATAAATTGTTGCTGCAGTGCGTTATAATGTAACTTGCCCATCTAGAGTATGCAATCAGCAGCCTCAATCAAAGCTACTCACAACGGAAAAAAAGGAAAACTTGAACTTAACCTTGCCAAAACACAAACAACAGAAAACATACATTTTGAAACGTAGCGCACATCACGTGACGCGTTCAATAAAAATTGCACTGAGAACACAAATGGACACTGGCAAAAAACAGCACAGTTTTCTAGACTGCACACTGACATGTTGGTAGCTGTGTACATACATAAATAGCCGTGCTAGATGCCAAGGCAGGCCGGTTTGAGAAATTAAACGAGCAAGAAAAGGTAAATACAATGAGTACTTACGACCATGGTGTTGAGCGCATAGTACCCTTTCCGCCTCACGAAGCTCTGGGTCTCCCCTCGGTTGAGCCCTTTAGGTTGCTGGATCGCGATCAGTGTGCCATCCACGCAGGCGACAACACCCGGAATTCGCCCTCTGCTTGCGAACGTCGCCTTGGCACTGGCTTTGGCTGCCAAGGTCAGAGGAAAACTGACCGAGCCTTTCTGCTGACCAACGACAGTGACAGCAAGAGCTACTTCGTGAGTCATCTTGCTTACAGTGCACTGGGCCATTCCGATGAAAACTTCGGCACCCACACACTTCTGGAAGCTGCCGGTGGCAAGAAAACGGAGCGCACAGAGGACTTTCCTCTCTGTGGAGAAGCCACCAGATCGGTGGCACCCTACAGTCGCCTCCAGTTCGCCGCACAGCCATCGGACGGTTCGCTTCGGAAGACGATAGTGACGCCCAAACTCCTCTTCTGTGAGCTCTGAAAACGCGTCTCGCACCTCCAGTCATTGGCGGGACCGGGCGAGCAACCCGAGGCAAAGGACGAGAGGCGCCGCCATGTTTGACGTACCTTGGAGATAACCAACGCACGCGCGCGCACCACCCGCGAGTCCCCAAGGCGGCATGGCCGGCGCGCGCGGCCAGAGTCGCAAGCCAACAGCCAACCCACACTAACGAAGCCCAAAGCGGACTACCCTTTCGCCGGTTCCTACGACCGGTTCGCTTTGAAGATGATTGACAGATGCGTGACGTATTCATAAATTGCGGTACCGCCCCATTGCCTCTGACGACCTGTGACGTAACCAAAATTTTGACCAATCATTTGAGGCCAAAGGAACGGTTCTCCAACCGAATCGTTATAAGATTCGGCCTCTGGTCTGGGCTTAAGAACGTCCGCACAGCTTTTCGCGAGTGCTTTCGGAAACTGCTCGTGCTCTTTCTGTCTGTGCGCGCGCGTCTGACATGCTTCGTTATTGTACCAGCGCTTTGCAAACCTGTTTTTCATTTGCTGCACATGCGCGAATGCCAAGATGTGCTCCATGTTCGTAATTTCAAGACTTGGCTTCATTCTAGTGACACGGCCATTTTGATAGTTTCGAGGTCAGCTTTATATGCACGGCAAGGCATTTCCCTTGCGCTGTACCATCATTTGCACAATAGCTACTTTATTGTTTCTCTTTTAATTTCAAATTCAGTTTGTGTAGTATGTATGCGCATTCACCAAGTTGCTTCGCTAAGCACTTTTTTTGCCACTGCTGTGCAGCTATGAGGATGCTTGACTAGGTCAAGCTCTCTCAGGACGTTATGAAAGACTTACTGCAAATAATTTTTATAGCAGTAATTTGGCATTGATAGTATGAAATTGTTATTGATTCATGGTTATATAATTTATCTCTTATTTATTTGTGACAAATTGCAATGGATTTTGACTGCTCTTCTGCCTATTTATTCACTGACTTATTTACACTGCGTTTTGTGTTTCCGCTTTTCATTGTTTACATGAGGGCATGAATGGCCAATGTCCTGCCTGCCTGCTACGGTTCGACATAAACAATACTAAGATCATCTAAACATGGCTAATGAAAAGACACGGTATAATGAAAAGCGGATTTGAATTTGACAGTTTATTATTGACACGTTTAGCTGTTTGGAAAATATGCAGCTTCAACTTGCCCAATTACTACTTTGACATCTCTGATGCAAGTAATAATATTAGGATGTGACAAAGATCATGCACCTTCTGTGACTGATCAAACTGCATTCAATAAACTATTCAATAAACTCTGTTGCCAACTCGCCCTTGTTCGAAGTGTTTCCAATGCGCTATAATCACATTGCCAAGTTCTTTTATGATGCGCACAAACATGCGTATAGCACTTTATTGTGAAACTTTGAAGGTACCCTACTCATATGTTGCATTAAAATCTTATGCTCATATACTCTGAACAAGGGATTCTCCCACGATAGCTGTCGACAAGATCATTGTGCCATCCAGTGCTTATTGATTGGTCGAGGAATGCGTCATGCAAAGGTAGTAGTATCGCCGTAATATTATTCCGAGAATATGCCCCCAGGTGAAAATCATTGCATCAATAGCACCGACACCAGCATGAGATTCGAGAAGTTGAACTCGAGACCTCTTCCTTGCTTTGTGATTTATGCTGGTATACGTGTCTCAACAGTTCAATGCCATCATACAGCACACTGATAATGTTCTACAAGCAACTCATCATAAATCTTACTGTCATTAATGAGCTTTTGTACGCACTATGAATTAAGTTTCATACGTTGCACGCAGTTCATAGTCATCCTCAAAGAGCCATCTCACAGATATTATACATAATTTTGTTAGGTCCACGCAGCACATGGCACATATCTCATACATGCTCTACGCATTTTCATAGCACATCGCATCAATCTCACGCACTTCGTAACATCTGCGTAGCACATCATACAGATCTGGCACGTTTTGTACGAGATCTCGTTCAATATCCGTAGTATATCCTTCACTTTTTGTCAGATCTGTGCGATATGGATACGACTCGTTCATTTCTCGTAGAATTCCCATACGTATTTTTCAATAGGGCATCTGCCTTCAAGACCAGCGGAAGCAGAGGTCACTTATGCATATTCCGAACTCCGATGTTAGCCTTGCTGATCCCGTCAGCTAGCGCGCTAATATTATTAGGTCGACGCTTGCAAGTCCGGCGCACTTTTGTCCCCGATAGCAAATTTTGCAAACAGTGAGTGTGCTCTGTAAGACATAAGACGGTAAGCACCTGTATCTACAGCACCGTATAGTACAGATTCAGCATACAGTCATTCGTTTCTGAATACGGAAACACTTGTACTCCAGGGGTGAATCTCCGCATGTCTGCCATTGGCTGTTTTAATGCAGATGCTCTTTCGATGCTAGCGCCGAGGTCCCCTTCAGTTACGACCCTACCAGGCGGGAGATACTTTAGCAAAACGGTGGCGCATACAATTGGTTACGTTGTCATGGCAACAGGAACAGCAGCCACGCGGCGCTTATCCCTGGGAAGGGGTATACGTCCTTCTTCGTGATCTTGTTCAGTCCATGGTAATCGACACAGAAACGTAGGGTACCGTTCTTTTTCTTCACCAACACTAGACGAGATGCCCACGGGCTTTACGACCACTAGATGACGTCATCGCGCAGAATTTCGTCGACACGTTGCCTATTAGCTCAGTGAGGGCTCTGGCGTAGTGGTAGAGTGCACTTTTCGGTTATTATGCGATGCATTGCAAATTGTGTTTGTCGAATCCTCGATGACGTCCAAAAGCAGTCATTGCATCGTTGTAGGAGAGGTCTTAGCTGTGGCGGCTTACTCATGGGGTGGCATTAATTTATGTCAAAGTCTGGTTCGGGAAGCATGGTCGTCGGGCTAGATGAGGCAGAATGTGAGAGACAAACGCATTGCTGGTTTGCACAATTTCTTCGATGTACGCGATTGTCGTGTCTTTGTCGATGTGCTTGAATTCCTGGCTGAAGATGGTTAGTATCACTTCGGCTTTCCCTCAGTAGAATCGAGCGATCACTCTTTCGACGCAAATTTCTCGGTCGAGCAGTACACGTCGGTCGCCCTCGAGATACGCCGTCTACGTCAGCGGGCGTCTCGGTGCCGACAGAAATAACAATGCTGGAGTGAGGTGGCATGCTCACTTGGTCTTCCAGCGCAGTAAAGGCGTGGTGACTACGAGATCTCTCCGGCGGTATCGCTTGATCTTCGCACAGCGTTATCGACTTCGACTTCAGGTGGATGATTGCACCGTGTTGGTTCAGGAAGTCCATGCCGAGAATGACGCCTCGTGAAAACTTTTGGAGGACAACGAAGGTGGCACGGTATTTGCGGTCAATAACGGTATTTCTGGCCGTGCAGATTCCAGTTGGTGTTATCAGGTGTCCCCCAGCTGTCGTGATTTGAGGGCCTTCCCATATAGTTTTAACTTTGTTCAACTGAGCGGCAAGCGTTCTACTCATTACGGAGTAGTCGGCTCCTTTGTCCAACCAAGTGTGACTGCATGGCAATGGAGAAGCACATTGAGGTCGAAATAGGTCGTTCTTTGTCTTGTGATGCGGTTAGGTCTTGCTGTCTGGCCACGGCTGCGACGTGTTGACGTGTCGCTGGAATGGAGCTTCGACGGGTCTTCTTTTGCTTGCGTATTCTTTGCTTCTAGGCTTCACTCGGATGGCGGCATCTCCTTTACATATCGTCGAGAAAGGCTTTTCGGCGTCTTCGTCGGCGACGGAGGATCTTCGTCAGTTCGACTAACAGCAACCGCACCTCCATCGTTTGCTGGTTTTAGATTTGCGGGCTCGCAGACCGGCCCCGGGCCGGGCCAGTGTATGGTTGGCGCTGCGGCGTAAGGTGGAGGCCTGGTGACGGCCAACGGGACGATCGTCGAGGGCTTCACTGAGTGGCGGCGAGATAGTCGGCGATATCACGTGGCCGCTCCCCAAGCTGTGGACGCGGCGCGTTGAACGGGAACCCTAGCCGTCGCATCTCTCGATATGGGCATCGGCGGTAGTCGTGACCGGCGTCTCCGAAATCAAATTAAAGCGGACGGTGGCTGGTGGTGCGCCGAACGCCAGTCTTCCTTGGAGTGCTGCGCGGAGCGATGGGTTGGCGTGCTGGCAGCGGTGGTGGTGAACGACGGAACTGTAGCGTAATCGGGCCCTCCCACGGGTGCGGAGGGGGAGCGTGACGGCAGGCTATGGCGGCGTACGTTAGCGCTTCAGGCTGGGCATTTGACGATTGCGGCTGCCCTTCGGGAAGTTCTAGTAACCGCTCGATTTCTCGCACCACGGCAGCGATCAAGGCAACGTGAGGCTGGGATCTTGGGAACATGCTGTGAAGTTCCTCTCGAACGGCCGCTATGATGGTCTGGCGTAGTTCATCAGAGCTCAATGCCTTTACTTCGGCGTAATTTGCTGGGCTTGCGTGGCGGTTAAATAGCCGGTTCCGCATTTCCAGAGCTTTCGCGACGCTGGTGGCTTCGCGGAAAAACTCTTCGACAGTGTTCGGTAGATTTCGTATCATTCCGCCAAAAAGTTCTTGCTGGACACCACGCATAATTAGGCACAGCTTCTCCTGGGACATTTCGGGGTCGGCATGGCGGAACGGGCTGTGAAGATTGCTATGTTCTCGTCGCCTAATTGCACTCGGGCAGGTTTCCAGCATAGCCTCGGTCATTTCCTTGCGCACGACGCCCGTAAATGTGCGCAGGAAGCCGCTACGGAACCGGTCCGTTGTTACCAGGGTCGACTCCCGGTTCTCAAACCACCTTCTGACGGCGTCTTCTAAGGCGAAGTATACATGCTGCAGCTTGTCGTCAGAGTCCCAGTTGTTGAAAGTAACGATGCTTTCTTATGTTTCCAGTCAGTTTTCCAGGTCCTCAAACGATGATCCGGGGAAGGTCGGCGGCTGCCTGGGCTGTTGCAGAACGATGGGGGATGTTACGGCTGCGACTGGGGCTGTCTTCGCCACAATTTTTCTTGGCCGTTTATGCCCCGGGGGCAGCTGGTGTAGCCGGCGGCTTGCTCGATGGACCGGGACTGCGCTGGTGTCCTCTTTGTGGTCCGGGCTTAGATCACAGCTTTTCGGGGGCATCCGGAATATGAGCGAAAAGCACCTCTACCAAATGTCACGTGGTAGTGATGGTGAAGAAAGCAGCGAAACTGTGAGAAACGAAACTAGCGTTTTATTGGCCTAACGATTGCCTTAAAATATAGGCTAAACTCAAGGAACAATGACAGCAGCAAACACATTCGGCGATCGTCGAAAATATTGACACGTGTACTTGTTTGTCTTTATCGGGCGACACGTTTCACCACCCAACAAATGTTATCGCACAGCGGAGGACGCGCCTGCATGTATTGGAAGTTTCTGGAATGTTATCGATGCTTCCATCCGCTGTCTGTGACCGAACCTTGTGTAGTCTGATCGCATGTGTGCGCTACGCGAATAGTGTAGAACATTGTGGAAGGCGCGCAGGTCCCAGCGATTACTCTGGAACATTCGACGACTGATGTATAAAAGCCGACGCGCTTGACCCGCTGATCAGATTTAGCGATCGCCAACTGTGCTCACCGTTGTCACCGTTCTCTAAGTGTAGCCTGTTTTTGTGGGCACAGGTTCGCCCAATAAAAGTTAGTTTCGCCTTTCACAGTATTGATACTGTGTTGTTCATACGACACTCCACGTGACAATATGATCACCAGGTCAGGGGTGGTGGCTTTTATACCTCCCTCATCGTAGGTTCCAGAGTAATCACTGGGACCAGCGTGTCTTCCAGATTGTTCTACACCATTCGCATCGTCCGATGAAATAAGATTACGCAACGTTCGGTGACAACACACGTCGGAGAGAACCATCGATAACTGTCGAGAAAATTTCGATACATACAGGCGCGTCCTGCGCTGTGCGATAACATTTGTTAGGCGGTAAAACGCGGCCATCCGGTAAAGATGAAAAAGTACATGTGTCAATATATTACAGATTCACCATACAGAGCATTCCGTTTTGTAGATACGAAAGCACTCGCGTTTGTATAATGGTCTCTATTTTATGGCTGTCTGTTTTACGGAAACGACCTCCCTGTATTTACGTAAAAGTGCTCGGTTACCCATTACCAGCAGATTAGTTGCCAAACCAGGTGAATATTGTGCAGTATGCGATACGGCAGCGCTCAAGACAAAGAAAGCATATATCAACCGGTACTGCTAGTATCCTGCGTAGCGATTTCTCGTTGCGTTGTAGGTATAGTTCAACTATGATAGGACACTGGCCTCCGCTCCAACAGTTCACACCGAGTGGTTGACATATCTGTTGCAGCAGAAGTAACAGGCACCGATGACCAGGCTTCTTTCAAGAGTCGTAGGCAGTGTCGGCTGGCGCACACGCAAGCAAGGGCGCTATAACGTAAAACTATTTAAGACTTTTCTATTCTAATTCTGCAATCAGCCCAACGCGATTGGTCAAAAATTTTTTGGACCACCACCCGTCCCCTGTCTGTCACCCGACGTCACGAAAATCGCGATAGCTCCCGATCTGATATGATGTGTACACACTGAATATGCATAATCTGACTGAACAAAACAAATAGTTATTTCTGATTGTACGCCTTTTTCCCATTCGCCCTCTCCTATTGGCCAAAAGTTTTCGGGCTGCACCCACTCCACGTGCCTCTCACGCGACTTCACAAAACCGCAAAAGCTTACCGCACCAAAGTGCCGCGTACGCGTTAAAGATGCATTAATATGCCGAACAAATCTGAATTTTCTTCTGAATAGCCGCAGGCTGCCCCGTTCCAAAAGGAATAAAAGATGGCTGCCGCCAATCGCTCCGGCACTGGCTACCCGCCTTTGCCAGAGAGCATGAGTTTATTTGCGTATAATAAAACTTTTTTCGTGGCCGTGTAACGCTTTCGAGAAATTTCGGCACCTTTACAACCTCGTTCTGCCAACTCATCTTTGCTGAGGATCCGTTTTAGCGTAATTCTTAAGCTTCCGTACCATGCCGCCGCGATTGTCGATGAGCCACCGCAAGCTAAGTAAGAGAAAACGGACCCATCGCCGACGCCATCACCACTTTCTTCATCCAGTTATCAATATTCAGTGCAGTGGCTCGGCCGCATCGCGTCCACCTCCCCTTGAGCATGCCCCTCGCCTCTTGTGAGCCAATAAGATAGGACAAGCCACTCAGTACAGCCAATGTTATTCATTTTTCAAGCAAACGAAAGTGACCTCCTATGAACGAGGGGAGCATTTAATTGATTTGTTCACACAACCCTGCGGGTGAATGCCTGTTGCGTGCGTCAGCGGTTACGCAAATTTGACGTCAGGAGATTCGAATAAAAACATATTGGAATAGTTTCGCATTATAGCCCCAAGTCATCTACAACATTAGCGATGTCGCAAGGCGACATGGGGACTGCATCGCGTTCATTTGGTGCCTGCGAAATGATGCGCAGGGTCTGAAAACGGCTAACGGTTTCGCAAAGATGACTCGGGCATTCTTGCACCAAGCGTTACGCAAAGTCAGCGGCGTTGACAGGAGGCGCAGTTGTGACCTGCCATGTAAGTGCGAACAGTTTACTCGACATTCGGAATGGCTAGTGCTCTAAAAAATGGCGGCAGAACCATTATAACGAACACTGTCGACAGTACTGCGTTTAGCGTTGAATCATAAGAGTGACTAAACATACTGCAACCTTCAAAACGAGTTATCTATATGGCGTTTACTGCATCGGGATTTCTTTTTCGCGCTCCCAAGAATAGGCAGCGCTATCTATCGCGGCGTAACCTACGCGTTACCTTGGAAATGGAAGGTACGCCGGTGCGTCCGAACGCCGAGAAACGCGTGATGCTGGCAGCCTGGCTCCTCTCTCGCGTTTCTTGCTGGACACACTGCGCCTAATGGCCTACGAGAATGCTGAGAATGCTTTGCTAGCTTGCCTCCCAATAATTAACGCACGCTTAGTAATCCAAGTAGGCGACAGCGTCATTAAATAGTGGCGCGCACCATGTGCATTCTTGCGGAGCTCGCTAAAGCGTGTGCGAAGGCGCTGCCTCGCAATCCACGGCAGCAGGCCCCAGTCCTGGCCGGCCGCACCCAGGAGCACCCGGACGAGCAGACGCCACGCTAGCCCACACCACTTGGAAAGAAAAATCCACTTACTCGACAATAAAAGTTTTCTCTCTCTTTCTCTCTCTCGAACTACCGCTCGCGTTCGCAAATCACTTTGTCCTCTATGTCTTCTAGAGTTGGCTGCAATGCCGGAGTTCCGACGATGCTGGTGGCTCCGATGATGATGATGGCGGAGTTCCCATACTGCCCCTCTCTCTGCGAAGGCGATGATGGCGCTGGCCCACGGTGGCTTGCAGCGAAGGCACCACACTCCCGGCAGTAGGCAAACCTTGCAAACTGCTGTCCCGAAGGATCGGTGGAGCTGGCAACGTCTGAGTCACCTAGGTCTTCCATGACCCCCCAGATACTAAACATGGCTGGCTTCCCGGACGTACGTTTCGCGGACATGCGTTAGACCAGGTGATGGAACCTCCAAGCTGTCGTCTTGCAGAAACCGGCAGGCCATAAACCCCTAAACCACTCCAGGAGGAACACCTGGTGCAGTCTTCCTACGTTGTTCTTACGAGTGCACGCAGCATGTCGCCTAATGCAGCTGCCGCCCGCTAACGTCCTCTCCACCGCATGGCACCGCACCACGCCGTTAACAATAGGGGAAGATTGCTAGATAATCATGATCGTTGCTCGAACCATCCCGCTTACACTACCGTTAACTGATCTGACGCGCCCATGAGGTTCTAGTAGCTGCTGTTGAACTCCTCTTCAGAATCATCGTGATGGTCGTCTTCGCTTCCGCTGCCGTCGGCCGGCGGTGAGGAAGTACCGCCAGAGTCCGAGACTTCGCTCTCTTCGGGCTCGGACCAGAATGACCTGCTGCTCTTGTTCTTGGCTTCGTTACACGACGAGCGGCTTTTCCGAGCAGTTTTCTTGGATTTCTTGCTTCTGCGTGCGTTGGCGGCTCCCTTGCCGTCAAAGATCCAGTCATCGTTGGCCTCGAACGTCTGATTTGCTGGACTGGGCCGCGCCGCCGATTCTGGTGCCCGCGTGTTCTCCGTGCTTCAACTTCTGGCGTTGATACAATACTGCATTGGGTTGATGCAGGACCTGCACCGGCAGGTCCCATCTCCAATGGTGGCGCTGGGAGCTTCAGCAGCGCGTATGAGAGCCCTGCGCCCCCATGCCCCATGGTAAACCCGATGACGGCGACAGGGGGGGGGGGGGGGTGCCGGCGGAAACGCTCCTCATCGAACGCCAGAGCTCCAGCTCGCACCACCGAGATGATCATGCAACAGGCCAGACAGGCCCGTGGAACGGGCACCGTCCGCCTCCCCGCGATCATGGTCCGTCCCAGAACTCAGCCGGGGCCCCACGTTGGGCGCCAGTGTGGGAACGGTGCGGCCCCGCAATCAGCGGCAGCAGGCCCCAGTCCTGGCTGGCCACACCCAAAAGCATCCAGCCGAGCCTCAAACCACCTTGTCTTATCTTGTCTTGTGTCCTCAACAGGGGCGCGGACCCACTATGGGGGATTGGCCAAGAAGCAGGCGGTTTTCCATATGGTTAGAAGTAGAGAGAAACTAGATTTGAATAGTGGGGGGTGAGACGATAGGACTGTAATTTAGAAGCGCAATGAAAATATTGTTAAGAATTTTGGTAAAATAAGTTAACGTAAGCAAATGAAATAAGGGAAACTATGGATAATTTTAGAAATTCAGCAAGGTACTCTTTTTGTCTCTCGAATAAAATTGTAAACAGCAAGAAAAGCATCCCTGTGGCTGGATACCAGCGAAGTCGCCGCAGAAGAAAGAATGCTTGGCGAGCTTAGGGATAGGCCAAGTTTGGTAAATGAGTATTGTGATAGTGTTCTATGCCTTAGAAAGCCGCGGCACGAGAGAAAATATTGTTCGATAGTTTTAGGTGCACTGCAGAAAGAACATAGAGGGGACAATGCTAGACCAGACCTGTGTAAATAAATATTATAGCAGGTATAAGACATCTCAATTTTGTAAAATAAACTTCAAGTTACCTTGAAGGATACCAATTAATATTCCATGTCAAGCCAAGATGGTGGAATTCAGAAGACGGTGTTAGCATGGAGAGTTTTGAGATATAGCTAAATTTCTGTACCTAGCCGCGGTAACATAAGCTGATGTCGGCAAAACAGATATGATAGGGACGTTCAGGGATGCTAGTGTGAGTGAATCAGCCATTTCATTCAAGTGCAATCCATAATGTCCCGGTACCCAAAGCAAACATACTTTTCGTAAGTACGGAGGTACCATCGAACAAAATGTTCTTTGAATTGCTGAATTTAAAGATGCTGTTAGTGCTGTGCATACAGATAGCAAGTCAGTCACAATAACAGCCTTTTGGAGGGAGTTTGCGTAATGCTAATATAATCGCTAATAATTCTTCCTGAAGTATAGGTGTGAAGTCGGGAAGGCGAAGGGAGTAAGACCATTGAAGAGATTCAGAGAAGATCCCCACTTCTGCCTTCTCATTGCACACAGAAGCGTCAGTAGCTATGACATTGTCAGGGGTTAGCTGGTGTAGGCGGTCGTGTCGGATACTAATTAAATCTCGCCTTGGTAATAGTTCAGCATGATTTGAAAGAAGGTACTCGAACTCAATGTTGGCATATGTTAAGGCATCATTTGAATGGTAAACTTGGCCCATGGACACATCCAATTTTTCTAGTTGTGCTTGTACAAATATTATCTGAGGACTGTGGAATCTCGACCACGATACTTGAAAAAACTCAGAAGGTTCAGTGATAAAAGCATATTGCGTACGTCTTTTTTAAATAATCAAACTTAAAAAAAATGTCTGAACCGTAAGTATGCGGAATCTGCAATCTAGGGTGGGTACATGAGCTTCGTGATATAAAACAGCGTTGGCAACAAATCTAGGTAGCCCAAGGCATGACCGTAGAGCTTCTCTTTCTAAAAGCATTGGATGTTTATTTTTGTAGGTGGGGCCACCGGAAAATATTACGCAGCCGAGTTCTAATATGGGCCGAACATACATTATATAGATCATCAGTAAGGTATGCCTGCGTAGTCCGGAGCGACCGTGGTTGAGCCGGCGAAGCATAGCTACGGCTCGTCCTGCTTTTGTTTAAATATCTTCAATGTGACTGCACCAAGTGAGTTTGCCATCGTAAATACCAAGGTACTTGACTTCAACTTCAGGAATGATTTCCTGTTGGTATGGTAAAGATATGTGCACCTGTGCAGTTAAAGGGAATGCTAATACCGCACTTTTGCGAATATTTAACGACATACATAACCCCTATAGCCATGTCTCCAGCATTCCTAAGTAATTATGCAACCACTGTTGCAGTGAATGTATAATATTTGCGGGCGTAAAAATGCGATATCATCCGCGTAAACATAAACATGTACTTCCGGACAGAAAGGAATTGTGCTTAGCAAAATGTTAAATAATACAGCGGAAAGAACGGAACCCTGTCGTACACCTCTTGTCTGCTTGTTATTCGACGCCGAAATAACGCGTTGGTAACAATAAAACTCTCTATATATTCATACAGCCAAGCGGATATATATTTTGGGAAAGTCGTAGACTGAACTTTATCCAATAGAATACGATGTTCTACAGAGTCGTATGCGTTTGATACATCTAGCATCAGCAAACTGTTTACTCTCGTTTGCGGCGAGCAAGTTTAATGCGGCTCTTTAAATCTACATGGGCGCACCATATGGAGTGGCCGGGACGAAATCCAATCTGGCAAGGACTGACAGGGGTATCATCCTGCATAAAATTTGTTATACGGCCGCGAAAAATCTTTTCTTTAATTTGACGACATTAGAAGTAAGCGAAATTGGTCTTATGTTGTCTAAGTCATATCCAGATGATTTTTTTCTTTAATAGTAGAATAATTTAAGCTACTCTCCACTTTCTTGGAACCCATGCATTCTTGAGAGAGAAAATTATGTTTAGGTGGGCCTGAGGCGCATAATCAAATAAAACTTTTAGCATTCCTGTTGTAATACCATGTGGACCGAGGCTGACGCCGGTAACGAACTAATTATTCTTTCAATCTCTGTCGCTGTTACAGTTTCAAAGTCATCTCCCAACAGAGGGTTTTTTAGGCCTAACGGCAACTTATGTTTGAAACGTCGCGCAAGTCTTTGAACAATTTTCTCAAGTGATTCCGATATTTCTTTTGTTGATAGAACGACCGATCGACATTAACGGGCGCCGGAAAAACTTTACGAGATTGAAGAAATTTAAAAAGGGCCTTTTTATTGCAATACTTCGAAATGTATGTGTAGTGCTTCGAATCATAATCCTCCTTAGATTTTGAGACTTCGTATAAATGTAGTAGCTATATATGTACAATCAGCCCAATGAACTGGACTTTGGTTGTATAAAAGTTTTTTCCACGCAGCTTTTCAACGTTTAAGATCTCGCTCGCAGTCGAAATTCCAACACGGACAGCATGCTCCACCCTTAGAACATTGCACAACAAACTGAGGTTTTTTGATGACTGTTTTAAAATTGAACATGGGCTCATTGCTTTAATTTCCCTCTCCATTCCCTCCTGAGCGTGTAAAGCAGATTTTAACGCATTTTTTAAATTTTTCGTAATTAAGAAAATTGCGCACATCACTCTCTAAACTAGTTAACGGAGTAAGCCGTTCAAAAATTATGGGGAGGTGATCACTGTTAGTTCCGGAGTCTACAGTCTTTCAGGAGGTGACAGACATGCTCGAGGTAGCAAACGTAAGGTCAAGGGCAGATCGCGACTGACCCGGAAGGAAAGTATGTTCTCTCGAATTTAAGCAATAGACCTGATTCGTTAAGACCTAATCCCACAAGCATTTGCACAAGTGTCCATTCGGAAACACCACGATACATGATGAGAATTAAAATCTCCCACCATTAGGATGTTCCTCTGACTGCGAGAAATAGAGGTATCCAGATAGCGGGTATCTTGCACTACAGCGTGGAAGTACGTGTTAATTATAGAAAAAGGTGCGCAGCCAGGAAATATTATATCCAGCGCTAAGATTTCACAGTCTGGGGACATTATCTGCTATGTTATAGTAGCTCTATGGCAGATTTTTGATGAGACAAACAAAACTAAACAACCACCTCGGTATAAGCAATCCAATCGAAAACATCAGAAATTTTTGAGATAAAAAGTCTGACCAGCAACAAACCAAGTTTCCTGTAAAATAATAATATCTGGAGAATATTTAGAAATGAGATATAACAAATCGGTTGCAGTGGGAAGTATGGAACGACAGTTCCACTGAATTATTGTTAATGTTCCTATGGTGAATAAATCCGAGCAGTAGAGACTGCTTGGCCTAAACCCCTCTTTTAAGAAGATCTTCTTAGTCGGAATCTCTCTAAGGTATTTTTTTGCCTTGGAGTTGGTGGGAGAGCTAGGTTTTTTCCTCTGTCGGTGACCTTGTTCGTTTAAGAGATCGAGGGTCCACACCTACATCTTGATTTTCCATCCCATCTGTGTTGGAGAGCTAGATTTGGTCGACTTTCTGAGAAGTTGCTGGCTTTGATTAATCGTTATTTGTGAATGCCTGCTCGGTCGATATTTCAATTGGTGAACTCCGCAGCAGACCGGACACCGGATCCTCAATATTGGCTTTATTAGTTAGTTGAAGCCACGGAGTTAGTTGTGAGGACAGCACCTGAACAAAGGAGTCAGTGAGATTTCTCATAATGCGCTGCATTGGTTTCTCCAGCGCCTTTTCTACGGAAGCTGCCACAGCCTCAGAGATTGAGTTTTCCATACACAGCGTTTGACGGGCCGTTATACCAGCATACTGCTGAGTCCTGCTCCGAATTTCTCCAATGGTCTCACGACGAGAGCATCGACGTCTATCAGTTATTTCAAGGATTTGTACTTCTTTTGACCTTGGCGAGCAATTAGGCTTACCTTCGGGGTGGGGACCACTGCAAAGGCAGCAGGACTCATTTCGGGAAGAACAGTCATTTTAATGATGGCCTTATCCACAAATTCGGCATCGTGTGTTGGACCTGCAGCCTTTTATGGGGTGCCGGAATCACTAGCACTTAAGACACTGAAGGACACGAGGTCATAGAGGCTCAACTCGGTATATAAGTGGCCATGCCTTGATTTCCGATGGGCGGTTCTTTCCAGCAAAAGTAGCAATGGCTGTTCTTGTGGGTATGCGCTTATTATCAACGACACGGCTGCAACGATACACAGAAATCACGCCTGCCGCTGAAAACATTTCCAAAATTTCTGCCGGACATAGGCTTATGTCGACACCGCGGACTTGGCCTTTGGTACATGCAAGGTGATGATGAATGAAACTGCTCACCGGATGTGTTGCGAAAACAGCGCACTTCAGTAAATCTTGAACACAAGCCTGCTTTGACGAGCAGCAAAGAATGCCCCCTCGGCCAAACTGTCGAACCTCGGTGATTTGTTGAAAATTGGCCAAGGTCATCCGGAGTTCGGTTTGAATTGCTTTGGGATTCTTCACGCGAATCACTATGCTATCACTCGGAACTAAAGCCACATGTACGCTGCTCGTCCCACTGCGTAAGAAAAGCTCCACCGGTATATCAGCTGACCAGGAGGAAGCCTCCTGGCCTGGCGGTGAGAGTGACATGGCAAAGAAGCAGGAAATTACTCTGGAAAGTTAACAGATATTGAAACAAAAGGTAAAACACAATTACGTGAAAGACACACATTAAAAGAAAACCGCCAGCTACTTGAACAGAACCAGTGTTTGGGAGCTCAGGCGCCAGGCCCCGTTAGCGCGCTGCAGGTGCAGGTGGCTTAAGAACCACCTATCGCGCTGAGGAATCACTTTGTCCTCTATTTCTTCGACTGCTGGCTCCGATACCGGACTTATGATGATGCCGGTGGCACCGATGATGATGGTGGAGTTCCCATAGCCGTTAGCGTGAAAGTAATTTGTCGAAAAGCAGCACCTGAAAAGCTCAGCCTGCTAAAGCACCAAATCGTTTGACTAGCTTTGTTTCTCTCGAGAATTGGATCACTTTAAAGGATCTTTTTTTGTGATTTTGCAGCGGAAAAATCTCAGTGGCAGATACCAAGTTACCAAAGTTGGTGCCAGCGGCGTTCATTGAAGAGAGACAGACACCTGCTGGCCCATACCAGATAGCATAAATTGGCTTCAAATACGTTTATGGAAGGCTAGACCCGGTGGGAAACACATAGAAATCCAAGTTGGCGTCCAAGTGTTTCTTCAAACAGTGGTATCAACCTACTCCCGTGTCTAAGTGACCCATCATGCCGGCGTAACAGAGCCTAGGTGAGGACGCGCACATACGGACACATTGCTACACGCTTAGTGAGACAAGTGGGTTACGATGGCTGGATTCGAACCTAGCTATCTCAGCAAGGAAGCCCGATGTGCTACCCATTTGCGCACTGGCTACCAAGTGACCAAGGTAGGCGGGAAAAGAGTTATATAGAAATGTAAACACAGAAACATTTATAGCTATATAAATTCATAGCCCCCCAAAATGCATGAGGCACCCAAGAAAGGCAAACGCCTTAAGAATAGTTAACTTTGTGAATCTACTTCATGCAGTTTCGGGGTCCTATTTATGCTTGTATGTATGTTTTCATCCATTCATACATATAGGTTCGTATCTAACTTTTTTCCTGCCTACCTTGGTCACGAGGTAGTGCGTGGTCGGGTCTGGGTGGCGCATCAGGCTTCTGTGCTTTGTGTGACTTGAAACCCAATCATCAGAGCAATTTATGTCACTGAGCATTTGACAATGTCTACATATCTGCAGATCTACAACGAACCGCTTTCAAGCTTGAATGGCTAACTGTACTTGCGGGAATGGGTAGGTACTAGGAATCTAGAAGGTAGGTTCTAGGAATCTATTTGACGCCGGTGTGAAGCACTGGGCATCTGCTACTCGCTGTATGCTGGTCTCCATGAACCTCTTTGATAGCAGCTTGCATAACCCGGCATGCGCCAGTGTGTGCCGCTCTTCAATGAACGTCGTTGAGTCTAGCCGGGGTAACTAGGTACGTGGCACTTGAATTGCGATTATGCACTATGACGAAAAAGATTCATGAAATAAATCCACTAGCCAGCACAACCAAGACTGCGTCACAGGGGTTCCTCATGCACACCAGTCCGACGCGTTGGCAGGCTGCGCACAAATATACTGGGCATGTACTGATGAACACGCCTACACTTTAGCTAGCAGCACTACAAATGCACTGGGTATGTGCCGCTCTCTAATCAACCTCTCATCAAGATGGGTCACTCAGTGTCACACTACGTGTGCGGCAAGCGAGGAAACTGTGCTGAGCATTCGCATGCACATGCTCGCACGCCTTTCGTCTCAGAGACGACGCACAAACTTCTACGCAGTGCCGCTAGATGGCGCAGCGTGCCTAGAAAGGAGCGTGAGAGAGGAGCCCGGCTCCAGACATGACGCGTTTTCAGCATTCGCATACATGGCACGTCATGTGTTTCAGGGGTCTTCCACAGACTTCACAGCGGCAGGATACGTGGCGGTGAATGTTCGTAGTAAAGGCATTGCAGTGCACGCCTCATACAAAACTAGTTTCAATGGGAGCAGTAAGCCGCACTGCAATATTTATTCAATGCGAACGCATTACCTTCGACAATCATCCAGAGATGCATTCTGCGGTATTTTTTGCATTGTGTTCCTCGAGGGGTTTCGTCTCTTCCAGAAGTAGTCACGTATATTTTTCCGAATATTCGCCGCATACTTTTTTCTTGGGACCATACCCTTGTAGGTTTTGCTGTTCTGCTGAGTGTGCCACTAGGTTCTCTGCAGCAATTTGTCTCAATAACATATTTTACCATACGCATAAGTTTGTCCAAGGAATGGGGTGGAATTAGTTTTTTCTCACGATTTCCAACAGTGCTCTAACACAGGCTGAGTCCGAAAGATTTCGCTTTGCTGGCTGAAGTAGGCAACACTTTCTAAAAAGATAATAGGAATGGTTTCTGCTTAAAGTTTCTCGCCTTATCCCAGAGATCAAGCGCATTTTATTGAAAGCTAGTGTGAAGACTTTTTGGCATTCACACGAAGGTTAATTCTTTACGGTCTACAATGAGGAGGTAACGCCATTATCTGGCAGTGCCACTGTGGTATTTCGCATGTTGTGCATTTTCATCCACCAATGATTTCTCTCGCAAGCGCAGATGTAATTGCAGCCTTTATCCAGTCTACTGGAGCTGTCGTCACTTAGTTAGGGCAGTGCATGTGTTCTTTGGTAGAACAGGGTGAGAGACGATGCGTATGAAAATCTATCCATTAAAGCAAAAGCATTTGCAGCGATGTTGGTGTTGTGAAAAAGACCGTGCTTAACTAAGAACCTCAACTTCTTCAGATCCGTATTCAGCACTGCGGTGCTTTTAGCAAAGACTTCATCTAGTGTCGCCTTGGCCATTGACAGCTCATCTTACTTCTAGCAGAGACAGGGTTGTCGCCTCCTCTTGTGCTGATGTGGAGCCTTCTTCATCGAATCTATGCAAGTGGCGATAGGCCAGCTGTCTTGCTGCACCATGTCACCCACATTTGGTTCAGTACTTGACTCTGAAAAATCTAAAAATCTTAAAAAAGCAGTATGCATTCGGTATTTTATTGAGGCTACATTGTCGGTGTCTATCACTTTTCCTTCCTTGTATATTTTCTCTTCTAGACTCTTTCGCTGTCATCTTCATCACATCGGTTTGAGCTCGGTCTTGTACGTGGATTTCTGCATAGTATCGCTTGAGCGTCTCCTCCCAACTGTGTCGGCACAGGCGTGTCAAGAATATGAAACAAAATGTAAAAGAAGTAAAAGCAATGGAAACTGAGCTAAAGAAATAAATTCTGCTTTCGTGCTACTAAGTTGGAGTCATCCTTATCATTATGGGACATTGTAATCCGGAAGAGATACGAAAGAAATGTGAATACAGATCTTGGCCTCCATTTCCTCCACCAGATTTCCGTGTTGTGCTGGGCTTTAACAGCATCCTACTTTAGCTATTTTCTTGAAGTTGCGAAGTGAGTTTCGAAAAACATTTAAGTTAATTTTTTGCAGTAATGACGAACAGTCATGCCAAATGACGGAAAACAGTTTTAAGAGTGCCTTACCAGACCAAAAGGAATTGGCATTTCTCTTTCATGTCACTGTGAAACAGGCTCTCGTCCAGTATATATCGTTTTCTGTAGATGTCATATAAATTCTAAGCCAATAGAATCACTTGTGCTCACGTGGTGCGATCCATCCTTGTGCGGGATATACCTGTTTTAAACATTCTGGTTGGGGCATTTCTGCTTGAACTGAACGGTATTGCGAAGTTTGTTACCTCCGCTGTGGAGGCTCAGCGGCTATGTCACCAAAGAGCTCAACACGATGTCGTGGGTTCGATTCCCATTCGCAGCGGCAGCACTTCAATCAGCACGGAACAAAATAAGTGCTCTCTTAATATTTAAGGGCAAATCGAAGAATCCGTAGCGGCTGAAATAATCTGGAGCTACCCATCCACTATGAAGTATCTGATAATGTAGGAATCAGTATATATTACGCTACGATATTCACCTTAGCGTGCGCTTTCCTCGACCCCTTGTATGGGTGGAAGTTACAGCACAACTTTTTCAGCTGATCATAAGGAATTTATTACGCACCTTTTTCTCATACACCGGGAAAGTCACGACGACGGTTATGTATAATCGATATACAAAGGATTGCACACCCTTCAAAGGCTCATGACTTTGGTTTCGGTAAGAAACTAGCACTGTAACATCAAAAAGACCCTCTCCACCAAATATATTCCATATGCCGCTATAGATGCCATCACCTCTGATATCGTCGATTCCTGAAAAATACAAGAACATTGCTTGAAATGTATTTTTATTTTGTGCTCTGGGAAAGCCACATGTGACAAAGTTTGTGTTTTAATTGCACCATTTCCAGAAGAACCAAATCATGCTTCGACATATCAATGTTACCACTACAACAACGTGTTATAAGAAGGCAACAAACACTGACACCAAGGAGAACATAGGGGAAAAAACTTGTGCTTAATAAATGAAATAAAGAAATGATAAATTATTGGAAATTAACGCGGATGAAAAAACAACTTACCGCAGGTGGGAACCGAGCACACAACCTTCGCATTTCGCGTGCGATGCTCTACCAGTTGAGCTACCGCGGCACTGTTTCCCCATCCACTTTCTTGGGTATTTAGGTGTCCAAGTAGAACCCTGGGAGTGTTAGCTAGCGCCACCACTCACAAACCTAGGCGGCGGACGCGGAACGTGCTTTCTGCCGCAGGCGCCACGAGAACGTGATCTTTTTGGGTGAAGGCAACTGGTGAATAGACCCACACATGCTACCTGAAGGCATCAATGTTGCCGGATTCGAGACCCTCGTTATGTAATAAACTAGGAGAGGGGGTTAACCGAGGGCCCCGACTTTTATTAGTCGTATTACAAGAAGCCAACAAACACTGACACCAAGGACAACATAGGGGAAATTACTTGTGCTTAATAAATGAAATGAAGAAACGATAAATCAATGGAAATTAAAGTGGATGAAAAAACAAGTTGCAGCAGGGGGGAACCGAACCCACAATATTCGCATTTCGCGTGCGATGCTCTACCAATGCTCTAACAGCACAAGTAATTTCCACTATGTTGTCCTTGGTGTCAGTGTTTCTTGGCTTCTTATATTACGACTAATAAAAATCAGGACCCTTGGTTAACCCCCTCTCCTCGATCACTATAACAACGTGTGATTCAAGAATTCAAACATATGTTGAGTAAATTTCTCCCCATATCCCAAGTTACCCAAAGTTCCACTCTCATTTACTTTTATTTTGCATTTTCGTAGTGCCTCTGGTAAGACACCCACGCGCCTAGTACCCGTTATCGCTGGGAAAAGCCATTAGGCACGTCGCGTGATCAAAAATTAGAAAAACTATATGAATGCAGGTACAAACGAAGCAGTCAAATGACCCAATAGGGAATTTCTGTTAGATGCCAACGAAAACTGACACCATGGACCGCGTAGCTGAAATCAGTTGTAGTTCTGAACTAAATGAAAGAAAATCTTCAATAAATGAAAGTCAGAGTGGATGACAAACGTGCTACAGCTGGGATCCCATATGCAACCACTTCTTTTTTTTTTGTTATCCACATTAACATTTATATATTCATCATTTTGCTTAAGTTGAATAAACTACAAGTATTCTCACCTATGCTGTCCTTGCTGTCATTGCTTGTTGGCCTCCTAACGTGTGACTAATAAAAATCGGGCACCTTGGTTTTCTTTCTTGGTGTCCATCCAGAAATTACGGCATTAGCCCTACAGCCTTCTCTGCTACATTATGGTAACACACCAGTGCAACTCAATTGGCAGCTTTAAAAATCACTGTTGATTTAGCGGCCAATGTAGAAAATGCACTAGTATTTATGCATTGTGAGCGCAACACTTGTCTGACTTGCATCTTCATCATCTCTACATACGATCATCCGCTGTACATCTCTTCTGTCCATATCAACGGCTGCACAGCTTGATCCTCGCGGTAGAACGTGAGCTCGACTGGAATAAAGCGGTTCCTGACAATATATATATATATATATATATATATATATATATATATATATATATATATATATATATATATATATTGTTGCGATATTATCGAGCGATGCTCAAGAGAGCCGCCGCGAGAACGACGATGAAGTGGGTCTTTGCCCTTGGCGCGAGCGAATGTCGGCCTGGTGCTCTGGCTCCAGTTTAGTGTACATTAGTGTAAAAAGCCTGTAAATAGCCTCTTCCGTCTGTGTCTTTCTACACGTAACATTCTGGTGGAGGTCAGCGATCGCCGTCCAAACCACGGAACTCCGAAGTGGTCGGCACACCAAGGTTGTCACCATGCGTCCCGGTGACGAGCCCGCCTCTGCAACGGCTTCGCCTTGTCCGACTGCTCCAATCGTCACGGTTGCCCCACACCATGACCCAGGTGTGTTCTGTGGCCTGGAGGGACAGGATGACGACTGGATCAAGCTCTATGAACACGCCAGTACTAATAACAGGGGGGACCCAGCGATAATGCTCCCCAATGTCATCTTTTAGCTCGGCGGCACCCCACGCTTGTGGCACCAAACGCACGATGACGAAATAACAAGTTGGGACAGTTTCAAAGAAAAGCTTTGGGAACTGTTCGGCGACCCCATTGGGCGAAAGGCTGCCGCGAGAAAGGCTCTTGCGTCTCGTGTTCAGTCATCTGCATACTTGTACGTTTCCTACATCATCGACGTCTTGGCTCTATGCCGCAAAGCTGACGATAATATGTCCGAAGCACATAAAGTGGTAAATGTGCTAAAAGGCATCGCCGACGATGCTTTCAATTTGCTTCTTTTTGGCAACGTCTCGACTATCGACGCCATTATAAAAGAATGCCGTCGCCTTGAACAAGCTAAGATCCGCCGTATCTCACACCACATCGCGCGGCTACACAACACTGCTGCTACGTCGAAATGTGATTGTCGACCGCGTCAGACCGCCACCTGTGAGGACGTCATCCATATTGTTCGCCACGAACTCGAAGCCGCCTGTTCGCCAGCTTTCCCCACGACGCCTCCCGATCCGCCAGCAACCACGATTGCGATGATTCAGGCCGTCGTCAGACAGGAATTTCAGAACATGGGTCTGAACTCCGTGTGTTCCACGTCTCGACCCAGCGTTTCTCAGTTCTCTAGCGGCCCTCCTAGTCCCCGGCAGTCCTTTTCGGCCACATCTCGCCACAACCCGTCCGAATTGCGTACCCCTGATGACAGGCCGATCTGCTTTCACTGCTGTCACATCGGCCACGTCGCCCATCACTGCCGCAACGGATGGCCACCACCTCCTCGGACATACGCCGCCACTTATTCCCGCACCTTTGGACCTTCTGTTCCCTATGCCACCCGCCATGAACCCACTGCCGCTGATGTCCCTGCTTCGAACATTCGCTACAGCCGGTCGCCCTCACCTCGACGCCATCAGTCTTGTTCGCCCCTGCCCCGCCGCTTCTCTTCGCCGCCTATCGTCTCCCGGAACCGGCCGGAAAACTAGACATTGCAGCTTCTGGAGGTGAAGCTGCGTTGTCGACCCTACCCTCAAATCCTCTGCTCACGTTACCTACTAACCGAAACCTTCTTGATGTTGACGTTGACGGCTATCCTGTCACGGCATTCATCGATACAGGAGCACATCTTTCTATTATGAGTGCAGCTTTCCGGCCACGACTGAACAAGCTCCTCATCCCTGCGTCGGCACGCGTCGTCCGCCTTACGGATGGCGGTACTGTGCCTATCATCCGCATGTGTACGGCACGTGTCAGCATCGCCGGCCGCCACACTCCTGTCCTCTTCACCGTGATTGCTCATTGCCCCCATGACCTCATCCTCGGCCTCAATTTTCTCTCCGCGTATTCTGCTCTTATTGACTGCTCTTCCAGTACCCTTCGCCTTGAGTTGCCGATTCTCGCACAACCTTCTGACACACCCCAGTGCCGCCTACACCCAACCGGCTTTATTCGCCTGCCGCCAAAATCAATATCCTATATTGAACTCTTGCCTTCCCCACCAGTCCCTGATGGCGAGTACCTCATCACTCCTCTGCCCGACATTCCACTACAATATGACGTTACCGGGCCTCACAGTATACTTAATATTACTGCGAATCGCACTTTCATGCCTACCTTTAACTTTGGATTGGCAAAGCAAATTCTACCGCAAGGTATTTGCCTTGCCAACGTTGATTGTCTCAGCGACTATCACGTGGCAACCTTGTTGACCGATGCTTCTTGCGAGCTTATTAGGCCCATCGTGCCAGCCTCAGGTGCCGATCCCAACATAAAGAAAATTGTTGCGACGGACCTGTCCTCTGCGCAGGGTGAAGACCTTTGCCAAGTATTATCGTCCTACCCAGATATTTTCGACTTGGAGGATCGCCCTTTAGGCCGGACGCTCGCAGTCAAGCATCGGATTCTTACTGGCGATGCTACGCCTATTCACCGACAACCGTATTGAGCTTCTGCGTCGGAACGCCGAGTAATTCACAAAATGCTCGATAAAAACATCATTGAGCCTTCGAGTCCCTGGGCATCACCTGTGGTGTTGGTTAAGAGGAAGGACGGCACGTGGCGCTTCTATGTAGACTACCGTCATCTGAACAACATCAGTTAGAAGGATGTCTACCCGCTCCCACGTATAGACGACGCCCTTGACTGCCTGCAGGGTTTCAGCTATTTCTCGTCTATTGATCTTCGTTCGGGATACTGGCAGATTGCTGTTGACGATATGAACAGACAAAAAACCGTGTTCATCGCACCTGATAGCCGATACCAATTTAAAGTAATGCCGTTTGGATTATGCAACGCCCCTGCCACTTTTGAACGTATCATGGACTCCTTGCTCCAAGGTTTCAAATGGTCCACATGCCTCTGCCACCTCGACGACGTCATCGTCCTTCTCGCCAACGTTCGACACTCACCTTGAGCGTCTCATGACTGTACTTGATATCAGAAGAAGCCAACAAACACTGACACCAAGGACAACATAGGGGAAATTACTTGTGTTTCTAATAAATGAAATAAAGAAACGATAAATAAATGGAAATTAAGGTGGATGAAAAAAACTTGCCGCAGGTAGGAACCGAACCCACAACATTCGCATTTGATGACTTTCGAAATACTTGATGTATTTCGAAAGGCGAAGCTGCAACTTAATTCGTCCAAATGTCGTTTTGGCCACCGACAAATTACTCTTCTGGGCCATCTCGCTGACGCTTCCGGAGTACAGCCTGAGCCCGACAAAACTCGCGCTGTCCGAGAGTTTCCGGTTCCGTAGACAGCAGCAGACGTTCGAAGTTTTGTAGGGCTGTGCTTGTAGTTTCGTCGTTTTGTTCCAGATTTTGCAACAATTGCTAGGCCCCTGACAAATCTTTTGAAGGCCTATATATATATATATATATATATATATATATATTGTCACGTGGTCGTGACTTCAAAGAACACTGTAGCAATACTGTGAACGACAAAACTAACTTTTATTGTGCGAACCTGTGCCCACAAAGCAGGCTACACTTAAGCACAACGATAGCGGCGAACACGGTCGGCGATCGTCGAAAATCTGATCAGCGGGTCCAGCGCGTCAGCTTTTATACAGCAGTCATCAAATGTTCCAGACTAATAGTTCGGACCCGCGTGCCTTCCACAAAGTTCTACACCATTCGCGTCACGCGATGAAATCAGATAACACAAGGTTCGGCGACAACATACAGCGGATAGAAGCATCGATAACTTTCCAGAAACTTCGGATACATGCAGGCGCGTCCCGCGCTGTGTGATAGCGTTTGTTAGGCAGCAAAGCGTGGTCGCCCGATAAAGATAAGTACACGTGTCGATATCTTAAACCCCAATGATGTTCAATTGTATGAACTTACACCTGCAGTGATCTCCAATCGCGAGAAATTGGGTGCCATTGAAAACTCCAATTGGACTCAATGCTTTCTTTTATTCAGCCTTTTCGGCAACCCAATATCACTACACCGACACAGTACTGTTCGTGTAGCAGCTTACCTGCCATGTGGAGTACTTTGGCATTATAGTATATACCGGAGACACTCGTCACCGGTCCACCATGCTTCGTAAGATTTGCCGCCGTCAAAATTGGCAACGCTTGTTGGATTAATAAAGTCTCTTTACGGCACCGGGTAGACAAACCTCAGTTGTCGAGTCGACCTCTTACTGCACGCACCAGCCTTTTGTCGGGGAAAGTACACTACAAGAGAGTGACGAATGAATGAATACAGTGAATAGAAGCATCGATAACTTTCCAGAAACTTCGGGTACATGCAGGTGCGTCCCGCGCTGTGCGATAAGATTTGTTAGGCGGCGAAACGTAGTCGCCAGATAAATATAAGTGCACGTGTCAATATATATATATATATATATATATATATATATAAGCTCATCTGCGGCCTAGCTTTCAAACGTAAAGAACATCAGCGACGCTAGTACGTAAACACAACAAGTAAGTCATTTGAAAAGTTTCTACCGGTGCAGGCCTGCATCAGGGGTTACAAAAAATGGCACTTCGCCACCAATTGAAGACAGCATACCAAGTTCCTGATCGTTCGCACATACATCGAAAGAAAAGGAACAGTCTGGACAGTGAATTGGCTCTTTCTAGGTGCTTTGACAGATTTGCCGCAGCCTTTTTGGTAACGATGCAGGGTAAGAGGAAGGCTGAGTCCCATATATGTAGGGTAACGAAGCCAGTGAGGAAAAAAAGAAAGCAGGTAGACATTAGTCGTAGGAGGGCAAATTGGCGGAGAGTAGCAGTACAGAGGGTGCCGTTGACACGAGGTAGAGAGGGAGAAAACAGTCCCTGCGGAGCACCTGCGCGCGTGCCGCGGTTGTTGCGGGGGAGGGTTCTGACGTCGCACAATACACCCATACAAGGCAGGGCCCGTTCCGTCGACATTTGTGGCCCAGTTAAGGTGTGGGAAAAGATAAAACAAAGGCGCTCATATATATATATATATATATATATATATATATATATATATATATATATATATATATATATATATATATATATATATATATATTCATATTCAATATATAATAATAAATTCATATTTATATATATATATATATATATATATATATATATATATAAAGAGAGGGAGAATATAGTTCATGATGTTGGCTTGTAGCGCGAACTGAACACGGTCACAGAAAGGAGCAGACAGGACGAGTGCAAAGCGAGTGCGTTCCCGGACTTCAGTTTTAGGGAGCCATTTTGGGAGATTCCGAGCGGTGCAGTTTTCGAATGTTTACCGGAAGAACAGACACCTCACCAGCTCGTGCGGATTCCTAGATGGGTCAATAACTCACTCACGCTGACTACTTGAGCCGCAGGGTGGAGAACATTGAAGTTATTAATTTGCTGCAGCGTGGAAACAGCACTACTTGCTGTTTCCACGCGTCCGCGTGCGAACAGCAAGTAGTGGCCAAGGTATCAATTTTCCAGTAGAGCACATGCATCTGTGCTCCCAACTGTCACTGCATACCCTGGGGCCACTGGGACACCCCGGACTCTTAATTCCGCTACCATACGCTCCAAATTTGTGGATGAAAAATATTATCTCTGCTCGCGTGCTCGGGTGTTTTGGAAGCCAGCCTACGAGAACACGACGCTCACGCATTGAAATGAGTGATCTTGCAGTCGAACGTGGCTGGAGAAGGGTAAATTCGGGACACTTTTTACATGCGCGCCATGGTTATTGAACCACAGGCGTAAAGGACGCCCTCACCACTCTGCGCAAGTCAGAGAATACAATGGATGTGAGATTCAATGCCTCGATGCACCGGTCATTTCTACTTAGTACCGAAAATTCACAAAATGAACGATCCCGGCATGCCTGTCGTTCCAGTAATCGAACAGTGACTCAGGAAATATTGAGCTTCATTGACATTATCAATAAGGATATTCCATCTTCGTTCCTCTCCTCCATCGAAGTCACAAATCACTTCCGTCGGGAGGTATTAAACCTGACTCTACCGGTGGGCAGTTAGTTGGTCACTACGGATGTCGCACCTTTGTACACCAACATACCCCGCGCCGATGACATAGCTTCCACAGCTTCCGCCTACACTGGTTCGAGCAAACCTAGCCATCTTGAGTAACATTCAATTGAAAATAATTGAAAATATTGACTATAAGTCCAGGAGTGTTGTGAACCAAACTCGATGCAAGGTTCTAAGCAGGAATATGTCGGAAAAAGAACGACAACTTTTCGCCGGCAGTTCCGCCGCCACATGCATGTGAAACGACTCCCGAGGTTGCCCTTCTCCAGAAAATTTCGAGTGCCAGATCACTTCTTTGAGCACCTGAGTGTCGTACGCTTGCAGTGAAGTTTCCAGCACAGCCATGCACGCGACCAGAGCCATTTTTCTTTATCCTTAAGTTTGGCACCTACTGTAAAGAAACTTACAAAACTACGGGTCGGTTGAGGAGCTTCCGGGATGTACAGTGAGTAGAGAGCACGGATACTGTACTCTACTCTATAATTCAGACGCGGACGACCACTACCTCTTTCCTCCGCGTGTGACGTATCGGGCGAGCGGAAAAATATTAAATTCAATTTCCTCCACATTGCTACTGAAGTAGTCATTCTGAGTGACTAATCGCTTTCTCTAGGAGTACGCACGAGCTGACGTGGTGTCAGTTCTCGAGTAAACGCTCGAAAGGTGCCCCACACGGGGGCTCCTTAACTAGGCTCCCTAAGGCTTCACGTCCGAGGACAGACTCACTGTGGGAGCCCCGAGTAAATATTCCTTCCATACATTTTTTCCCGCACCTCAGCACCTTCTTTCCCGCAACGGGCTGTGTCTCGTATATCTATATTGCGGCACTCTGTTACTTTGCACAAGTCGCTGCTTTTCCGTCTCTCTTCCGGTGTCCTCCATTGTGCCACCTCCCGCCCTAGTCAACTTGCTTTCCAGGCCGTTAAAGGCGACACGCCCACTGCTGCAGCGCAGCGACCGTTTTCTCCCTCCCTGCCTAATGTCGTGGCAAAGCTAGCTGCCGCTGCTCTCCACCTCTCTGCCCTTCTCTAAATTATAGCTCCCTGCTTTTTTTTCTCTCTTTGGCCTTGATCTACATGCATGGTGATCCACCTTCCTCATGCCCTGCATTGTGGCCAATAAGGCTGGTTTAAGCCTGTCGAAATGCATAAGGGGCATCGATCACTGTCACCACTGTGTCTTTCGGTTTGATATACGGGACAACGACGGAGCATGCAGTCTCTTGCTTTCGCTATTAGTGCCGAATTTCCCTTTGTTTTTCAGGTGAAGCTTGTATTTCCTCATTCGTGCCGGTGTCGGTGTATGAAAACACTCAAACCGCGCGAAAATAAAAATAACTTGCCGGGCTGCGGATTCTAAGCACACACCTCAAAGTTGCGAGACCACCACGCTACCGATTCAGCTACTGTCGGTTCATGATACGCGCCCTTTTAAGCGGGGTTTTCTGTGCATGAGGAAGTAGACGCAGTGCAAGGCGCCAGCCAATCTCAGGCATCTCCTCCCTCTAGAAGAAGAAAGGGTACGATCGCTCGTTCACTCGCCTCATGCCCGCTGTTCCCTCTTACAAAAAATATTTGAAATGTTATTGAAATGTCATTCATCAATATCATAATGGCATTGAGGTACATTGTGTAAATTTGGAAGCATTATTGAGGAAGTTGCTAACAAGCGTTGGTAATTGGCCCACCACATTTTGTCGAAACATCATTTGGGCTGTTGTAAAGTGACTTGTCCTCCCTCGCCCTCGCTATTTCGTGTATATATGCTCCGAGACAGAAGCAATACACTTTCATGTTCGAACCTTCTAACTATGTGCTGTCCTATTCAGCAGAGACGTCACGTGATTGCTCATCATCAGCTACCGGAGTATTATGACCAGTGTGATAACTGGAAGGCCTACATCAGAAGGCGGAAGCTTATTTCAAAGCAGCTGGCGTCAGCAACTCGGAAAAGAAGGCTTGCTCATAGCAGCATTAAGTACGTACGCCGTGCAAGTGCTTTCAGGAGGATAGTTTGCACTGAAGAAGCCGAACTCGCTGACGTACGAGGATGCAGTAAACAATTTGGATGAGTGCTTCGACCCCCAGCATCATTAGATAATGGAGAGCCACCTGTTCTTCAATCGTGGCAACTTGGAAGGTAAGCTCAATCAACAGTTCATCGTTGAAGTTGCCTAATCGCAGATCACTGTAATTTCGGTAGCATGCTAGAGCGGATGCATCGCGCAAGATCGTCTGTGGAATGACGTCAAGCGCTCTGCAGAACCATCTAGTAGCGAAAACAGACATGACGTTGAGCGAACCCGAACCAATAGCCATATCAGCAGAAGTAGCTGAAAAAGATACAAAGTGACCTTGCACCCATGCTCAAGTTCAGCGCCCAACGAGCTTAGGCTGATGAACCGGTGTCAGAATGTGGGCGTTGCGGAAGTAAGAAACACAATAGAAACGCTTGCGGTTGGGCGAAAGCGAGGTGGTACCGCTGCGGTAGATACGGCCATCTGGCGAGGATGTGCCAAAGCGACGTGCCGAAAGTACGCCAGAAAGCACGTTCACAATGCAGGGAAGCAGACACTTTGCAGTAAGAGCGAATGTCCATGAGGAAAATGGAGACGATTCGCACATTTGGACTTTAACCGCACCCTCGAAAGGTCAGATATCACCAGCTATTCTTCGTACTTTCACATGGTGGGGCATTGACGTGCCTGTGATTGTGGACACCGGTTAACCCGTTTGTATTGTGCGCGATGGGGATAATGAGAAAAACCGTGAACAGTGGCGGCGATTAGAACAGTCATGCATCAAACTATCCTGTTATCTTGGAGAACTGTCAGTATTTGAGAAATTCAGTACGTCAGTGTCCTTCAAGGACAAGGAGGTCAAGAGTTCTTTGACCTTTTCTAAAAATATTCCTCAGGTATGCTGTGTTGTATAGACTTATCTTTGATGTCACGTTGATATGCCAGCTATGAGAGGACAAGGGCGAATTTAGATACATGCACTTCTGTATTGTAGGCCTGGGTCAGCTTGGGCTTGAAAGCATGCAAGTACGCAAGCAAGTTTTTCAATTGGCAAAGTCAATGGTCCTTCGCGAAATGAACAGTGCAGAACTGATGCAGAAAAAAACATTTTTTAGCTGAAGTGTTTATTCGTGGCCATACGTCTGTGTAACTGTAAGAATATTGCAATGTGCAAACTTCCTGCAGCCTAATGCCATATTAAAAATTAATACTGACAGATAAATCTGTGTGGCCCTCGAGTTAAACAAATTGCCCAAAAGAAAGAAACCGTAAAAATAAATACGTATATCAATAAATGTACAGACAGACCGACAAGACGGTAAATAAGAACATTCAAAAAACGTACCTGCTTTCTTTCTTAGGTATTACTCTAACCATGGCACGATTCGCTAGAGCGCGTAGCAGACACTGGAATACTGATATACAGGGTGGTTATTTAAGTTTTATGTAATTTTCTAAGACTGGCTGTTACAGCTAGCGTAATTCTAGATCGAGCTGGACTATACAGAAGGCCACACATTACTTGCATGAGAAATCAATACACGTTCGGCTAATTTTAAAAATTTATTTAACTTCCTAATTGTTGTTTTACTAACTACACCCAGTGATTTTGCAAGATATATGCTCTCAGAATGAATTTCCAGAATGACACTAGTGACAAGATACATGCCATCAATCTGCCCGTAAAAGTGCACTGTGGTACCACTTGCTTTTTTAAGCATAACGCGCTGTTCATTGAAGCACAAAACTTGAATGCCTATGCATTTCGTCTCGAGACTGGTATCGTCCTTCAAAAGGATTTCAAATGAATACGTCTTTCAAGCTCACTAGCTACAATTTGTACACTGCAATGTGTGCCGTAATGTTAAATGTGAATTGGTAACTTTGTGAGAATCAGTTTAATATGTTTCCATTTATTGTGCTAGAATGTCCGCCTCTGAATAATATAGGTCAAGTACAAGAATTATGCTACCTGGGTAGGCAATTAAAAAAAAACATGTAAAACTGATAAAAGGATCTCTGTAGAAACCTTATGTGTCGGTTGAATGGTGCGTGCCAATTTCATTAAACATTATCTATTGCTCGATTTTGGCAACTAGAACAAGTGATGTCACGGGAGAAGTTTACTGTTCTGCACTGCTTGTTGCGTGATCCAGTTGTGTTTTTGTCATGAGAACATTTCTGCGCAGGTCATTATATATTAAGCGACTTATTCATATTGATCACTTCAGTTCCTTATATCAATAAAACAGCACTTAGTGATCTGCTGAAAAATTAAAAAAATGACATGAGTTCCATTTCGATTTTGTTCAGTACCACAAAAATAACAAGAGAATTCACAAAATTGTGATTTCATGCATACATGAAAGCGACATCATTGCAATTATCGGAGACCTTTTGCTGCGCTTTAGGTCTGAGCCAACTTATACCTATTGTTGTTTGCTGATATATTTTAGAAAGCAAAATAGACTGTTTTGCGAAGTAATATGCTGTTGTTAGTGGGTCCCTTTGCAGTGGGTCCCACTGTAACAATAGCACAGATGCACTTGTAGGTGGGTCGTTCCATGGCTAATGTTTCTTTTCTGCACCGCAGATTTAGCTGAAAACATTCATACATGTTTATTGGAGTTCTAAACTTCTCCGCACTTTTATTTATTTTTGCCATAAATTTTGTAGCATATTGGCGAACTCTATTTTTCCTGCCCAGCTGAGCTAGAAGACGTGAATGAAAATTTTTTTGGAAGGCAATTTTTATGAATCGAGGCGTTAAAATGGCATGGACGGAAACATGGTGAAGTGGTGTGACTTCCAATGCAGCCATTTTCAAATACTTGAATACTTCGGGAGCTTTTCGCGCCCCCATGTGAGTAAAATTGCAATGTGGTAATCTTTTCGTAAAGCAGCAAAACTCAGAAGGCATAAATTAAATACAGAATGGTAGCCTAGGTGAATAGTATAGCAGGAAAATATTTGAAGCATTGAAGGTTCAGCCGATGGCCTGTAAAAAAACTGTAAAGTTCTAATCTTTTGCAAGAAGCTTCATATTCAAGGTAAAAAAGTAGCCTTGGTAATTGGCGTAAAAATATATATCATACATTATTTCCTATCAATTAGATAATATATTAGAGGTTATATTTTTAAATTATAAGTAGCGTTTTATTGCCAAGAGAGGCACGCTCTAACGCAACGAGGCTTGTGCTTAGTGTGGGCTGGACAAACCATATAGCCATTTTACTTAAACCTTCCATATGCGTTAAATTCCTTAGGGAGTCCTGAAGTGTTAAAGGATACGTTTCATGGAGCTTACAGAAAAAAGGTTTGCTTTATGTAACCAGTTAATTCAGAACGAGCACCGATATTGTTCATGCGAAGCACTTTAAAGGACATGTCGCACTGCATTGCAATGCTATATATCAACATGCAATGTGACATACAGGGAGCAGTACACTTAGTACCTTGGTCCATGTAACCCAATGAAGATGCATGTAGAAAACATCTTCTTAATTAAAACTGAAAACCTTCATGTGTATGAGTGAATTCTTGTGATGTTGCGAGTTACCACTGTTTGACAGCCTGAAAATGCTCACCTCGTAAAGTAATGTGTGCCGTGTTCCGTGTGATGTGGTTGGCGACCAGTTTTCGCTTTCATGTTAAAAAAAGTATGAGTGGAACCTAGGGTGGTTCACGTCGCTTCCCTTTGTATTAATTAAAAGGCAATCACAGCTTGGTGACTATACTTCATGGCTGATTATATTAACAGTATCCTTGCTAGACGTCAAGGCTTCAAATATTTCTGCTGTATGCGCAATCCACAAAGGAGCATGAGAAAAATAATTTATCGCATTTAAAAAACAATGCCTTTTCGTAACTAGTCACATGCATAGCATATAACAAAGGGCTATGTAATGACGGATGGCATATACTTTTGCGCCGGCAACCAAACCTATTTTTTTTTTACCTTCAGCACGACTGCTTTTCCGCAACATTCGAACTTTACCGTTATTTTGAGCGATCGACTGTACCGCCAAGATTTCAGACATTTTGCAGCAGTGACAATACAACCAGGCCATCATTCCGTGTTTATTATGTGCCTTTTGCATATCCCTGCGTTTGTAAAAAAAACATCAAACTGTCATTTCTGCAGTTGCAGCACTTCATTGTCTTGATATGAACACCATCTGTATATCTGCATCATACAATTCCCCTTTGAAAAGAAACGTTGATCAGTGCCTTCTAGCTTAGTCAGGAAATAACAATAAATTTTCCCAAAAATTGTAGAAAATCCTTGCGGAGAACGATAAATAGGAAGAAAAGGCGTGGAACTTCAACAGACACATTGAAATTTTTTCAAGTATATTCGTGATGGTAAATTAACACTGGTTGATTTGAATATAATGGCTTAGGTGTATGTACGAAACCAAAATTTTTCGAACCATTTTTTCATCTTACCTTCTTTTTGCATATCAAGCAAACTTGAAATGGTTTGCCCTAAATGAACTGTTATTTTCCAAACTGGATGGTTTGGCAAAAAATCACTGAAGATGTTAAAAAACATTAACTAAACAGAATTTTTTCTCGAACTATCAAAAATTTACATAAAAATCTGAAGAATGTCAATGCACCACACCTGCGTCCTGGTTTGAGCCATCCCACATTGACTATTCAGGTAACCAGCATAATTATCAAAATTAAATAAACATAAAAATGTCAAGGCATACAAAGGCACAACGTTTGTACACTCGTTGGAGCGACCGGAATCTGGATCTTCAGGAGAGTACTAAGACTACCATAAACACAAACTAATATAAAGATGTCGAGAGTTGCAAAAGCACAAGGCGTGTTTTAGTTTGAGCTGTCTAACTTAGGCTCTTGAAAGGGTTTCGGTCCTATGCAAGAAGCAAGGCCAGAGTGGTTTTTACATGGGGCACTTTGGTATCAGGAATTTGCAACATGTGATGCCTGTAAAGAAAACTAAAAGACAGAACAAGATTTAAATAGCCAATTCCGCATGAAAGAGTGTGGCATACCATGTGGCCTCGTTATAATGAAATTTATATGTGTATTTGCCTGCTTTATTCCAACTTTTCGCGGGTACAGCTTCACGGATGACAACTTAAATTTAATAAACATGTCACAGGACTTCGGTAAGTGTCTCGTGCAGCAAACGGAAAAGTGGAACAACAAACTGTAGCAAAAAAACTTTATGAATATCCTTCATGTCAACGATGTGACCTTTGCTTGCTCAGAAACAACATGGCGAAAAACTCTTAATGCCGTTCATAAAGAAACCTAAACTACTGAAAACATAAATTATTGCTTCTAACTTTCATATTAAAAATGCACAGCCCTTCACTTTGCCTTCCCATGGTCCAAATACAATATTGTCATTTTACTAGAATTGAGTATGACTCCATTTGAAGTTAGGTTTCACAAGATAACATGCAATTGGAGTGCACTTCGCGTATTTAGATGGCTTTCTTAGGACTCTCTACCTTAAAGAAAATACTGCCTAATGCGAAAGTCTTTTCAGCCTTAATGACTGGTATAATGAGGATTCTATGTAGTCATGAACTAAGTTGGTTACTCTTACAAGTGCAGTATATGTGACAAATACAAAGAAATGTTCAGGTATACAAGAGCCATACACCAGTGGACTGACTTCTTGAACCCTGCGAGGTTCACTGCCGTACATCTGTGGCTGCGTCGCAACATTTGAAAAAATTCGCCTTTTCAGAACAAAGCGTTGCCTTGAATAACACTGGAGGTGCTGCAACCATCTAGGACTTCTTGAAAAAATTTGTATTTTGCTGTTGCTCTTTTGTGGCTGTGATTGCAGTAGTTTGGGTGTGTTGCCACTTCACCTAGTTTACCATAAATCAAGTTTTTGTGGCTCTCATTACATAAAAAATATGCTATTTTACCCTACATAGAATAGTAAACCTTTAGGACTTTCGAACTGACTCTAACCAGATAAGTGAATTTATTATAGCCCATTCGAGCTCCTTCTTCAGGGGTTGTTCCAATTCTGTCGAAATGTTTAGCTTCAAATAGTAAAACAAGCGTAAAACTACAAATACAAAACGGTTTTCTCCCTTCTTACCCGTTCATTTCTCGAAAAGTCAGTCAGAAGAACTTGAATCTGCAATAAAATTATTAAGGATGTGCAAATACCGGTTTTCTAGACGGAACCGAATATTCTCAGTAGCAAATACGATATTGCATATCTTCTGAATAACGAACACCTGATATCACAATTATTGTGAAATGTTCACATCCAATTATTGGTATAGTTACAAAGCGTCTGTCATTGCATACTACATTGTGAAGGTATTTATAAAAAGCAGCACTGGAGCAGCATAAAAGGAGTTGTTCACATGCACAGGACTCTCCAGTAAGGTGAATGACTGCTGTACAGTCTCTAAAGTACAGCTACATAGGTGATGTAGCCTGCTCTACTACTTGTACGAGGTCTCAGATTTTATGTTTATAGAATTCTCTTGGAGGTGAAAATTTACCACATTTCATCTCAGATTTTATATTTTATTGGTGTTTTGAAATATTCGAAGAATAGTCTCATTTACAAATAATGACTGTTCGATTGAAAGACTGAATAGAATAGGAGAGTATTCAATTCGTTATTCGAAAGTTTAGAGAATTTGTACGCCCTTGAAAAATATATAACTCTTAAAACTGTTATAACTCTTATTCCCCCCAGATTCTGATCCTCAGAGGGTTAAAGAAGAGCAACTGGAAAGGCCATTCATTTTTTCGATAAATTTAAGCCCATAGGATACTTAGAAATAGTTGATAATAGCCCTGACAAAAGGCGAGTGAAGTAAAGAAGCAGGAGACACTTCTAAGAATTTCATAATGGGAGTTGTGGACATGTCCAATGGTCTGTAAGAAGGTTTTGAAAGTACTCGCCAAGGGCCTATTCAGCGCTGCTAAATTTAAGCATATGGGGAAAGTCCAAATAAATGTTTTTTTTTCATATCTTAGAATACGAAGTAATAAAGTGCATGTTAATAAAAGAGTTAGGTTCTTACAACTAATAAGCATTCACTGAACATATTATTGTTGACAGTGATGCTGGAAACTCTATCCCTGTTTCGTTGAAACAGCCAAAGAAAAATTCTACACAGCTCAGATTTCGTCTCCTGAAATGCTGCTGTCGCGCATCACATTGCCCTCCTTTAATATAGGAGCAACTTCAATTCAATTTGGTCTGCTAAAAACGGTGAAGCTTCTGTTTTGCATTAGGGAATAAGGAGAACAGCTTTATTCGCTGAAATTCGGTGGAAGTGCTGTTTCTCGAGCTGACCAGTAAGCATACTTAAGCATAGCTTCTCTGCAATTCGTTTATTAGAATGACACTTTCAGGCTGCTTAAACACGTCCTCAATGCCACTAGATTTGGAGCATGCTACACAGAACTATTCTTTGCAACTACAGCCAAGCAGCATTAAAAATGCGCAAATGCACCTCATTTCATCTGGTAGAGCCGCCAAAAACATCTGGCACTGAAGGCAGCTTTTGATTTTTCGAATTATATGAGTATAAAGGCATTAGGTATTTAAAATATGAACAGACATTCGAACTGGCAGGCTATTGTAGAACACAATTGCAGACATGGCCTACTGGAAAATAATTAGTTATACTAATGGCAAGTTGCTAGTTTTAGATACAAAATGTGAATATAAAGGTGGAGCGGGAAATGATGTATGCTACTTGACTATAACAGCGTCTATCCTGGCGGGGTCAAGAGCCTGTTTTTCCCCTTGATGTTATTTCCAAGGAGTAAATGGCCCTTGAGCTCCTCCTCTGTATAAAGTGAAGCAAGGGCCTTGCAAACCTTCCTGGTCCACCATGGCAGGCCATTTAGGCGCACGTTAAAGAAGCCCAGGTGGTCGAAATTTCCGGAGTCCTCCACTACGGCGTGCCTCATAATCAGAAAGTGGTTTTGGTATGTAAATCCCCATAATTTTTTTATGGCAGGCCATATTAAGCTGTGTGAGGATAACCTCCTCTATGCGCACTCCTCCAAGCGATGTGAACCTGCATGTTTAGGTAAATGTTAGCAAGGCATTTTTAAGTATGTTAAACATATTTACACAACAGCCCTACTGCATATAAATAAGAACACTGTCTGTTTCAGATTTAGATTGCTAAACTTACTTGACTTCTTACTAGCTTTTATGGTGCCTAGGTGCCACTTGCTTCAGAAAAAAAGAATTTATCCAGCATAAAGAAGAAAAATACTTGGTAAACCAATGTATCGAAAAGATCTAGTATTATTTAATGCGATTACCATTATTAGAATATTTCGTATTGTTGCGAGGAGGAAACAAGCACGAATGTTGTTTATGCAAGGCGAATGCTGAAGGCACCAGCTAACACAGGAACATGGCAGCCGAAGCGCCAAAGCAACACTTTTTCGTCACCGTCTCTTGGCTGCACGTCCTGTTCCGCATCGCGACACGATGCCTCCGGTGTTGGAGCGCCAACCCGGCGCAAAGGATCGGGGCCTAGAAAAGGTACGCATGTAGGGCTTTAAACAGGAGACATGAACAACATCGATTCTTCGATGGCCTGACGACGGGCCTCGCTCTTCGGGAGCAATCTCGTACGTTACATCCGAAAGCTGTCAGAGGATTCGGTAGGGACCTGAATATCGCGACAAATGTTTTTCCGATAGGCCTACACGACCAGATGGTGACCATAGGAGCACGAGGGAGCTAGGTAAACACTACACGCCCCTATGGCGCGTATCGTAAAGAGAAGCCTGGGAATCAATGAGGCGAGCGCGGCAAATATGACGGGCATGTGCTGCCATAGAAGCGCATCGCGGGCATAAGCGGTGTGCGAATGTGACTTGTTGAAGCACAGTATCCAAGGGCAAAACGGGATCACAGCCAAACAGTAGATAAAACCGTAACTTAGCGGGACGACCCGTACACGAAGGAAATCCGCGACATCAGTGGCACAATCTGTAGGTCCAGCTTCAGTATATCGAAGCGCGTGGCGTAATTCGTTGCAACGGCAAATCCATTTTTTGCTGTTAGTTGAGGAAGAGGAAGAGCCAAGTAGGTCGAGTCCCACGCGAAAGAAAGGTTGTGTGGAAATATGAATGGGTTCTCAAAGCCCAGCGGGAGCAATGCGAGTAGGTTTCCGGCTTTGGCACAGGTAGCAAGCAGTCACATACCGGCACACAGAGCAGTAGAGTTCGGTTCTGAAAAAACAGCGCCTGACTCGGTGGTTGCGTCGTGGAAGCACCGTGCGTTGAAAGTGCCCGGTGCGGCCAGGGGTAGGTAAGCACCATCAGGGCGCAAGTTGCGTTGGTACAGGACTCCATCGGAAATACAGAAGAGACGCAGAGAAGGATCAGGAGTTGGCGAGCTTAACCGCCCTAGGATGGTTCGCTGAAAAGCATCACGGCGCTCTTCATCGCCAATGTTAAAGAAGCCTGAGTAGTACATAGCGCTGGCGTTGGATTCGAGGTGCGTGGCTTCCGGACGGTCAACGGGGTAGCGGGACAAGCAGTCGGCGTCCTAATGTAAATGGCCGGATTTGCACACTACAGAGAAACTGTACTCGTGCAAGCTGAATGCCCAACGCTCAAGGCGCCCTGTAGAGTCCTTCAACGAGGAGCGCCACCAGAGCGCGTAGTGGGCGGTAACTACGCGGAAATGTCTAACTAGGTATGCGAGAAACTTCGCTATCCCCCAAACCCGCGCTAGGCACTCTCGCTCCGTGATAGAATAGTTGCGCTTGGCCGTGGACAGCAGAGGGCTTGACCAGGCCCTCTGCTGTCCACAAAACAACTTCACAAAACTTCACAAAACAGAGCCGACATGTTTTAAAAGAAGAAATATTCGGAAAGTTAAAATCACCTAGTAAAAACAAGGAAGCCAAAGGAAATCTGGTGTGTATTATGTTACGTTCGTTACGAAGGTCGTTAATAAACGAGCGTAGAGAACTAGGAGTACGATAGCACACGCCGAATATTATTTTCTGATGGTCGAGAGTAATTGATGCTAAGATAGTTTTCAAGACGCTATTAGTGTAGGTGCAAGATGACGGTATGTCTTTCGAAATAGTAAGGAGTACGCCGCCTCCCCGCTGATTAGTTCGGTCATTGCGATATACTGCGAAGCGGTGCGCGTTGTGAAAGAGTTCGTTATCGTGAATTTTAGTTTATAGTCAAGTTTCAGTAAGTGCGATCATATGCGCAGAACAGGTGTCGATTGCCGATGAAAGAGAAGTTTTGTTATTCAAGATACTTCTGATGTTAGTATACAGAATCATAACATCAGATGGTGATGAATGACCACTGTCCCTCTCGTGCCTCTAGAACGCCCCATGTGGAGAAGCATCTGATCCTTGGGGCGCGCGTTCGGATGGCTGCTAGATTTCATCGATTGTCTCGTTAGATGGATTGCAGATGAATCATTTGGCGCGTATGTAGAGCTTATTGTAGCGCAGGCGAAATTTGGGTGATCCCGGATGGCCGATTCGAAACTCGGTAAGCTTCCGTCTCGCAATTCGAGTGGCGGGCGAAAATTATTCGCTTACTGAAATTTTGTGTTCCTTGAAATTATTGCAGTGTCATAGGATTAACTCTTTTATTTCGTAGTTGGTAAACTTGGCAATGATGGGTCTGCATTTATTAGCGGAGAATATCCCTAAACGGTGAACATGCTGAAATGGGTCGTTTGGTAGTGAGTCAACAATCTCCGTTAGTGCATTGGTCAGTGTGCTTTCAGTTTGTTGCCAAGTTTCAGATGAATCTGTCAGCCCATGAAAAATCAAATTATCGCGGCATGACTTGTCCTCCATATCATCTAGGCACTTTTGTAAAAAGTTATTTTGTGAAGATAGGCATTTAATAGATTCTTGCATGCCTGCAAACTCATTGCTGAAGGTGTCAAGAACTTTTCCTTTGTCTTCTAGTTCATCCAAACGCTTCTCAACGTTAGTTATTTTTGTTTCGATGCTTTTCTGCCCAGCCTTAATGGATTTGATATCTGCGGTCGGCTCATGTTGTGCCTTTGAACTTTGCTATGAGCGGCAGTGAACGTCTTTGAGAAGTTGAAAAATTACGGTCATGTGCTCTGCAGGGTCTTCAGGGAGCGATTCAATTTCTGATAGGGATCCGGATGGAGTGGTGGGGCTGGGGTTCGTTTCTATGTCGCCGGAGCACCAGAGGAGGAAAGCCATAGAAAAGCGATCATACACAATTTCACACAGCACCCCTCGGGATGGGAACAGCAGCAAGCAGATATCAACGTCCTTTTTAGCGTACAAGAAAAACGTACACACCTGCATCGGAGCAAGCGGAAATCAGGACCCATGCTTCTTGCAATGTTCCCGTGCCCACTGAATCCGAGGACGGAGAGGCCACAGCTTAAATTCCTTGGGGGTGATGATGCAGGTGTCGATGGGGTTGAACGGACGAAGGCCGGCGATTTCATCGGGTGCGCAGGGATGAAATATATGTTGAAGGGGCCACAGTCAGGCAGTGGCCGTGGTAGCATCTGAGCTGATGGGCATCAGGGAGATAGCGATTCCAGTGTCAGCAAGAAGAAGAGCGTCAACGTAACCTGCATCGGAGCAAAGCGGAAATCAGAAGCCATGCTTCTTGCAATGTTCCCGTGCCCTCTGAATCCGAGGACGGAGAGGCCACAGCTTAAATTCCTTGCGGGAGATGATGCAGTTGTCGATGGGGTTGAATGGCCGAAGGCGAGCGATTCCATCGGGTGCGCAGGGACGAAAATTATGTTGAAGGGGCCACAGTCAGGCAGTGGCCGTGGTAGCATCTGAGCTGATGGGCATCAGATAGATGGCGATTCCGGTATCAGCCAGAAGAAGAGCGTCAGCGTAACCTGCAAGGGAGCAAAGCGGAAATCAGGAGCCATGCTTCTTGCAATGTTCCCGTGCCCACTCATATGCATTAAAAACAAAGTAGATATCAGAAGGAATGTCCAGCTGCCCGAAACCTGTAGCGCAGTGTGCTAGGGCAGAATAGGCCTAAAGAATGTTCAGCCCCAAAAGCTGGTCATGCGGACAGCGCTCTCACACAATAAATAGGACGGTGGTTTCATGACGGGCACTCTTAGTTCGTGCTGTACCCATGCCAACAATCGGTGGCGTACTGCCGTCGGTAACGCGTACTGTGCACGGTATGGCAGGGGTGAGGATCCTTCTGAGTCTTTTGCGTAGGGCGGTATTCATTACGGACATCTGCGCACCGGTGTCAGCGAGGGACTTGAATGGAACTCCATCTACCTCAACGTCTAATATACTTCCAAAGTTGGGCAATGTAGTCAGATGACTTGCAGGCCGGGTCGTTGAAGCAGCGTCACCTCCGGAAGCTGCGTCGACAATTTTTTTTCTGTAGCGGCAGGCCTGCGGCGAATGAGACCGACGACTTTGGGGCGATGATGACCGGCTGGTTCGCAAGGTCGTAGGTACGTTGTTGGTATTCGTAGATGAATAACGCACAGACAAACGTGGAGCACGTTGGTCTGGACAGTCGAACGGGAAGCTCCACCTGTGGGGCGATGACCAACGACTGTGGCAGCAATGAGAAATATGTTCAACACGCGAGGAATTGAATCAAATAGGCATAGCGTTCGGTGTTGTCCATTCGGCCGGGTTGCGACGGCGGCTTGGAACCGCTGGAAATTGGGAAGCACTGGTTGGGCGGGGCCGGTCCAGGCTCAGCGCGGCATCACGAATTCGGCAGAGAGAGGGGAAGCCTAAGTTTGCTATCTCTGCTATAAGCGATACAGACATGCGTTGTTTGGGCAATTCTGACTAAGAATGGTGAGAGACATGGCTTCGAGCTCGCGATGGATTACCCGCGTCAAATTTTCTTCTCGAGAAAGAGGAGGTCCACGTAGTTGTTTCTCACGCGAACATGTCGAAGCTGTATTTGGTAGCCTGTTGAACTACTGCGTAATGCGGCGACTGCTTATCAGCTCAAAATTGCGACACACTTCGATGATCGCGCCCACAAAGTCATAGTCCTTGCAGATAAGCAGGTTGAATGCATCATCTGCTATGCAATTCAGGATGTGGCCACTCTTGTCGGTCTCGCTCATGTCTTTGTCAGCTTTACGACAGAGCGCGAAGACATCAGGATTGTATGCCACGGAAGATTCTGTTGACATTTGAGGCCGGGTCAATAGCTCCTTCGCTGTCAGCTAATGGGCAAAGGGCTTTTCAAAGAGATCTAGAAGTTCCTGCTTGCAGACGTCCCAACTCGTTATGTAGTGTTAGTGGGTCTCGGATGTAGAATATCACATTTGCTTTCATTAGCGTTGGGTCCCACCAATTATTTTCGCTTACACGCTAATACCAGGAAATCATGTCTTCAACGTCCGTACATCGATGCCATTGAAGGTCCCTGGGTCTGGCGGCTAAGACAAGACGATGGAGGTGAGTGTCTACGGCCCCGGAGGTGGGGGGTCGGTCATTGTGGCGTTTGGCTGGTCATCATCGTGTCAGGGCTCACGCGGCGACCGCTGGGGAGCTACGTGTTGGTACCCCGCACGTCCACCAAACTGTTGCGAGGCAGAGATAGACACGCATGTTCTTTATGCAAGGCGAATGCTGAAGGCACTAGCTGACACTAGAACATGGCGGCCGGAGCGCCCCAGCAACAACACTTCTTCGTCATCGTCTTTTGCCGGCATGTCCTGTGCTGGATCGCGACAATATTTTCGGGTATTTGTCTCTATTTTCCCACCTCTTTGTGTCAGTAGGTAGTCCATGGTCTAATAGGTAGGGATCGGGCGGATATGTTGAGGGAAGCACGTTCACAATCAATCACCGCACCAGCTTGGGTGACTGGGTATGTCAGCCTCGGCATGTGACACTGTTCGATGAATCTCTTTCGAGCCATTTTGGGCAACTACTGCTGCTTCTGTTGGCAAGCAGCAGTAGGAGCTCGTAGAGGAACATGACTGTTCATGTTACAAAGATTACCGCTACCCATCAGGTTCGCTTGCTGTCCACCAGAAGTAATATGCGAGAATCTACTCTGCTGTATAATATGTACATAAGCCACACAGACAGCGTATCCCAACAGCCACCACATCAATTATTCCACTTGCAAAGCACAGGCTGCACAAGGTCACGGAGCGTACTCAGAAGTTGGTGGACAGCCAGTTCACTTCCATGTCAGGGACTTCGAAGAGACTCGGTCCTTTCCTCAAGGCCACCATCCTAAGAATGGTTCTCACATATTACCACTAATTAAAATATAAGGAGACACCTATCTGCTGTTTAGTAAGCATTATAGAGAATGCCTTGAGCATGAGGTTTTGCAGAGATTATGAACGCCATAGCTTGAAGCAGCACTAAAGAAAAAATAAGTGATTTTCATTCTGGGGTTTTATGTGCCACAGCGAGAATCTGACTTTGAGGCAGATAATAGTGGGAAACTCGGAACTAATAGTGGCCACCTAGGGTGGCACGGTACAAGGGTACTTTGCGCTTCACCTGCGTCAAAATACGTTTGCTTGATGCTATGACGTCGTGCGTAGCGGTGCTGTGTCAATGCCACTAAGCAACAAGGGGAAGAAAGCGCTACAGAGAAAAGTTTCGGACACATCTGTAAATGACCTCCCTAGAATTCAAGAGATTCACTCGTACCAACGAGACAACAGGCTGAGTAAAGTGTAAAAGGCACAAGAGGAAAGATTGGTGGCTGAACGCCCCTTTCTGAACGCCCCTTATATCAGCTATATACTCTGAAAAGGCACATTCTACGAATAATATGTTCACTTGTGACACTGCAATTTACTCCAACTTCCCGTGCAGTTCCACAGACTCTCAGCTGAGTGCTTAAAATCATCGTCTACTACTCAAGACACAGTGCACCAATTCCTCACTGAAGGAAATGGTTGCGGTTGCATTAGCAATGGCTTTTTTTATGCTCCCTGCAACACATGCTCATGCCAACACTGCATTCCATCATGGTTACGCTAGAGAATGAATGGCCAATAAATCCTCCTTTCGCGTTCCGTCTGTGGTGTCTCCCAGCCTATATTGAATCTGAGAACAGATCTGAGTATTAAAATGTGAAGCCGCGATGCGCTAAGAGCAGGACTAAATAAAAAGCTACATGGACCATTGGGCAGCCATAAATGGACGGATATAAATGACGTATTCAAAACTGTGGCGGCTTAGGGTGGCGTTAGGGCAAGGGATCCACCAAGCTCATCGACGGTGTCGTCAGGTGGCAGAAGATGAAGAAAAACAGTTTATTAGCTTGGTTACACGGCTCCAGTTACGGAAGCTCACTCTAGGCAGGAGCAAGTTAAACGTTCGATTCACATCAGGACCCTCTGTCCTGCTCGAAAAGTCTCCGCTTTTAATACCGTCATCTTCCCTAGGTGAGTGACTAAGGTATCTGATGTCTGTCCATCAGCAAATCCCGATCATCGACTCCCATTGCGATACCACGGCTATGATCGCAACACTCCGCAGCAACTCCACCTCCAAAGCCGGCCGGTTTGGAATATGTGGCGAGAAATCAAATTGCGAACGCAAGGTCTCCGTTATTGTTTGGTACCCTTGTATGGGGCCCCCCTTTTCATCCTTAGCTCAGGCTTCCAGGTTACGCTGGGTTGATGGCCTCTTCTCGGACCCGCCCAGAGTTGGTGTCCACGCTGGGTTGACGTCTGGATAGGTGCCGATGGATGGGCGGATCCAATCAACGCCGGGTGAATTAACGTCTGTCGGGTCAGTTTTGTCCTATTACCGCCTTTGTAGTGTTGAGGTGTAAGAAAACATTAAAGTGTGGCTGCTCTTGGCATAGACAGTGTAAGGTAGGCAAATAATTTATTTCTAATTCCCTTCCTTATTTGAAAAATTATTTCTTTAGTTAACTATTGTGGTCACATCTTAAATGGAGCTCCTTCATATTGCCACGTGGTGTTTTGAGCCAGCGTTGCATGCCCAGCAAAAACGGCGATTGAAGACGACGAAGTCAAAGATCTTGCGCCAGCTGGAGAACCGTCCTTCTTGTGTCTGACATTTTCGTGTCTGGCTATACTGCTGCTTCATCTTGCCTTAGCGCGTGACAAACTGGTGGAGGTGCTGGGTAATCTAATCTATGCACCAAACCCCTCCGGGCAGCAGGAGCTCCAGCCCCGTACCGGTGGTTACGCCTGTATACCGCGCCAGCAGATGGATTCGTGGACAAGCCCCTGAGTTCGGACTGCTCCCAGAGAAAATGGCAGCTCCGACCACGCCACCCGGCATGGAAGGCCCAACGACGATTCATTGTACGCTACTCAATCCGCGAACGCCGAATCCCTTCCACGGCGCCATACATGAGGACGTTGAAGTTTGGCTGGTGCACTATGAACGTGTTGCCGCGTTCAACAAGTGGGGATGACGCAGACAAACTGAAAAACCTATATTTCAGCCTTAACGATGGCGCACGTGTTTGGTATGAGAACCGTGCAGATGCCCTAACTTCATGGGCAGAATTCAAACGCCGGATTCTTGAGAGGTATGTGAGCCCTGACCACCGAGAGCGAGCTGAGCGTGATCTCCAGTCCCGTATACAAATGCCGAACGAGGGTGTCGCAATGTACATCGAGGACATGACGCGTCTCTTTCGATGAGCCGACCCCAGCATGTCGCAAGAAAAGAAGGTGCGGTACCTGATGCGCGGAGTGAAAGAGCAGCTGTTCGGCGGTCTCGTGCGCAGTCCTCCCAAGACTGTGTCAGAATTTCTTTCCGAGGCCATCACCATGGAGCAGACTCTTCGCCAGCGGATACCATCATACGAACGCCAAGTGAGCATTGCCTCACCTATGGACTCCTTCGGAGCTCTCGGGGGTCACGTAGATTTCTTTCGAGAGCTCATTCGTTCCGTGATCCGCGAAGAACTCCAGAAACTGTCGGTACCTTCACAGCCGACGCTCAGTTCCTTCTCCAGCGTTCTCCGTGACGAAGTCCAGCATGCGCTAAGAGAACCACCCTTCAACACAGAAGCTCGACCGCTAAGAAATGACAGCCCACCTCATAAATTTTGGCGCTATCTCAAATCTAGGGTTCCGAAGAAGAGTAACTTATTGCCAACAGAAGCCTTAACCAAGGCTACCCAATTTAATCAATTTTTCCAATCAGTTTTCACAGTAGACAATAACACTATCCCAGACAAGATCGCACAGAGAAGTGACATAGGTGAAGTACCATGTGAGCTAAATATAACGGAAGCGGGAATTCTTTCTTTATTACTTAATCTTGATATAAAAACTTCCAGCGGCCCAGATAACATTCCAAATACATTTCTCAGAAGGTACGCTGAATGGGTTTCCAAATACTTATTGCTAATTTTTACAAAATCATTGAAAACTTCTGAGGTTCCTCAAGAATGGAAAATTGCAAAAATTATTCCGATACATAAATCAGGTGACGCTACAAATCCCTCCAACTTCCGTCCTATTTCACTCACTTGTACAGCAGGGAAAATTTTTGAGCATTTAATATTAAAACACGTCGTAACTTTTGTTGAAAGTCATTCTCTAATTAACCCTAACCAACATGGATTTAGGAGTGGTTTGTCTACAACAACTCAATTAATAGAGACTATTCATGACCTAGCATTAACAATCGACAAGCAAGGCCAGGTAGACATAATTTTTCTAGACCTATCAAAAGCTTTTGATCGGGTATCGCATCCAAAACTAATCCACAAGCTGCAAGGAATTCTGGGACACGGTATTCTTACAAAATGGTTAAAAGAATATTTGTCAGGACGTCAACAATTCGTTCATTTCGAAGGCCAATCCTCAGACTACGTTGAAGTTTTATCCGGTGTGCCCCAGGGCACAGTTTTAGCTCCCATTCTCTTCCTTCTTTTTATTAACGACATCGCAAATGGCATTGACGCAACGGTACGCATGTTCGCAGATGACTGCATTATTTATAAACAAATACAGACCAAGAATGATCAGGTTGTTCTGAATGACGCACTTAAAAATATAACAAAATGGTGTCAAGACTGGCAGATGACTCTAAATGCAGAAAAAACTGTCTGCATGACAGTAACGAGAAAGAAAGAACCACTAACCTTTCCATACGAAATTCAACAAAGAGAACTAAATAGGGTAGAAGAATACAAGCATTTAGGTATAATTATTTCTTCTGATCTAAAATGGAACAAACACGTGTCATACGTGGCAACAAAATCTCTCTCAGCGCTTTTTTCCCTCAAACGGTCCCTCAGATATGCTTCACCCAACACCAAACTACTTGCGTACACGTCACTCATTCGCTCCGTTATAGAATACGGCGCCATATGCTGGTTTCCATACACTAAATGTGCCATAGCGAAGTTAGAGAACGTACAAAGAAAAGCACTAAGATTCATTTATAATAAATACCGTCGTCAAGATTCCCCAACTGAACTTCTACGCTTAGCCGGACTCCCAACAATTAGCGATCGTGCTAGATATCTCCGACTAAAATTCCTGTTTATTCTCCAGAGCAATGCCCTAAAAATAGACAAAAATAAGTTTTTAGTACACTCTAACACCAGAATTACAAGAACGAAACACAATAAACAATTATCTGAGTATAGGTTTCACAATGACACTTTCAGGTATTCATACTTCCCGCAAGCTATCAGAGAATGGAATATGTTACCACAAGAAGTTGTCGATTGTACAACCCTCGATTCTTTCTTGTCCAAGCTGTCTAACCATATCTTTGTTGCTACATGATGAAATGTGGTTTTTACATTATGTTCTATTATCACCATGAATGTGCATTGTCTATATCGCTGTACGTGAGTATGTATAAGCTTGTTTTCAAACCAAAGCCAAGGCCTCTTGTAAAGGATTATCATTGAACCCTGTGTGAATGATGTATTTTCCCTTTTATGAATGTACCCTTTCCTGCCAAAGCCTTCTTTAAGGCTAGCAGTATGTACCAAATAAATAAATATCATATTCGCAAGCCTTGAGGCAACCTGCCCCACCTCGCTCACCGCTTCGCGCCGCGCGCCCGGCCATGCTAGAGCCCGTCCAAGCTGCATCGTATTACCAGGACCACCGACAGGCCCCAAGGAAATCAGACGTATGGCGGGCACCTGATCACCGTCCCCTTTGCTTTCACTGTGGCGAAGCTCGGCATGTCTACCGACAGTGCTCCTACCGAGAGCTCGGACTACGCGGATTCTCAGCGAACTCACCGCGACCTAGGTTCGGCCAGCGTCCTCCTGAAATTGCAGAATACGTTGCACAGCTGTGCGGATCTCCATCAGCTCGACATCAGTCACGCTCCCCTTCGCCGCGGCGGTTTTCTCCGACTCGCCGTACGTATTCAAGCGTGGTGCAGAGTCGGTCGCCCAGCCCACGACAGGAAAACTAACCACAGCGACCTTTGGGGGCGAGGCCGCTCAGTCTGGACGTGCTCAAGGACCCCTACTAACGCGTACGCGGACCGACGATACATCGACGACGACAGTACCTGCTGATTACGGAATTTCTTTGGACATTCCTGCACTGCTTGACGGTCATGAATTGACTGCTTTAGTGGACACTGGAGCGGATTATTCTATAATCAGCGAAAATCTGGCCACCCTTCAGAAGAAAGTGACTACGCCTTGGAATCAAATGCCAGTTCGTACAGCTGGCGGGCACATCGTCACACCACTCGACATGTGCACGGCACGAATACAGATTCGCGGCTCTGCGTTTGTTGCCAGTTTGAGCATCCTCCCTCAGTGTTCTCGAGACGTAATCATCGGCATGGACTTTCTCAGGTAGCACGGAGCTGTCATCAACATTCGACAACGCCTCGTCACTTCCAACCCCGAGCGTCTCTTTGCGTCATCGATGACGCTGTCACGTTACCACAGTGTGCAAGTGTGGTGGTTCAAGTGGCATGTGACAGGCTCATACACGTTGAAGCGGTCGCAGAAAACAATCGCTCTCTCCTGCTTTCTCATGGTGTTTGCGTAGCAAGAAGCCTTGTCGATCTCCACGATGGCCACTGTGAGGTTCTTGTCACCAACTTCAGCTACGAACACCGGCACCTTTTCCCCGGTACTGTCATCGCCTACGCGGACCCGATCGCCGATGTCACTGAGTGTTTTGTTTCCGAGGAAATCGGCACTGCTGAAGCACATCTACACAACTTCGACATTAGTCCAACGCTTCCTGAAGAGAACAGACAACCCCTGCGCGAGCTGTTGCTTAAGTTCCACTCTTGCTTTGCACGGTCGTCGAAGATACGTCAAACATCGATTACGAAACACCGTATCATCACCTATGACGACGTGCCCCCCATACGGCAACAGCCTTATCGTGTTTCCCCGACCAAACGACATGCGATTCAAACGCACGTGAAGGAAGTGCTTCAAGACGGCGTAATCCAGCCTTCATGCAGTCCCTGATCACCGCCAGTCGTTCTTATTAAAAAGAAAGATGGCACGCTTCGATGTTGTGTTGACTCCCGGAAGCTAAACAACGTCACAAAGAAAGACGTGTACCCGTTGCCTCGTGTCGAAGATTCTCTGCACAGGCTGAGGCACGCGAAGAATTTCTCCTCTATCGATCTGAAAAGTGGCTACTGGCAAATTGAAGTAGATCTAAGACGTAACTTTGCATCCGCTCCGACCTCACTAAAGCTTACCATGTTCTAAACGCTCGTCCGTCCAAAATTAGAATATGCGTGTGCCATATGGGACCCTGCTCATTCCAATCTCATTAATTCACTTGAAAGCATTCAGAACCGTGCAGCGCGCTTTATCCTCTCTAATTATTCACGTCATTCTAGCGTAACATCCATGAAAAAGCATTAGATCTACCTGACCTTTCACTACGTCGCAAGCATTCTCGCCTTTGTCTTTTTCATAAAATATACTTCCTCAATCCTTTCCTGAAAGAAAATCTCTTCACCAGACCCAGTTACATCTCATCTCGCATCGATCATCAACACAAAGTTGAAGTGCCATCTTCCCGCACTAATTTATACCATTCTTCATTTTTGCCAAGAACCGCCACTGCATGGAACCGCCTTCCCGCCTCCTTAGTCACCATTTGTGACAGCACCAATTTCAAGCTTGCCGTTCAAAGTGCCTTATAGTTCCTTCATTATTTTTTTTTCTCGTTCTGCAAATAATGTACTCTACCACTCCTTTCTGTTGTGCCTGCCGGCCTTGAAAGTATGTACAATAAATAAATAAATAAATAAATAGATAAGCGTGAGCGCGAGAAAACTGCTTTCGTAACTCCGGACGTCCTTTACGAATTTAGTGTACTCCCTTTCGGCCTCTGTTCCGCTCCAGCCACATTCCAGCGAATGATGGATACCGTTCTCGCTGACCTCAAATTGAAAAGCTGCCTCGTCTATCTCGATGATGTCGTTGTCTTTTCGGATACTTTTGACGAGCACCTCAGAAGCCTTCGGAATGTACTCGAAGCCATTCGATCCGCTGACCTTACACTCAAGCCAGAGAAACGCCATTTCGGTTGCGAGGAACTGAAGTTCCTTGGTCACGTCGTAAGCGCGGAAGCTGTTTGGCCCAATCCCGAGAAGACTGCTGCTGTAGCAGCTTTTCCCGCTCCAACCGATAAGAAAAGTGTGCGACGATTTTTGGGCTTGTGTGCATATTATCGACGCTTCATTGAAAGATTTCGAAGATTCCAGATCCGCTATATTACCTTACGCGTGATGACACGCGATTCCTCTGGACTGATGAACAGACCGCCTTTGCGGAGCTACAACGTCAATTGTCTTCTCCTCCTGTGCTCGGTCATCTTGATGAGGATGCTGACAGAGAAGTATGCACTGACGCCAGCAATATCGGTCTCGGAGCTATCCTGGTGCAACGGCAAGACGTAACTGATCGAGTTATCGCCTACGTGAGCCGCACTCTATCACGCGCAGAGTCCAATTATTCCACCACACAGAAGAAGTGCCTCGTGGTTATTTGGGCTACCACAATGTTTAGGCCGTATCTCTAAGGGCGGCCATTTAAAGTTGTGACCGACCATCACGCTTTGTGCAGCTTGACTAACTTCCGAGACCCTTCTGGACGATTGGCCCGTTGGAGTCTGCGACTCCAGGAATTTAACATCACCATCGTATACAAGTCAGGCAGAAAAGATGAAGATGCTGACACGTTATCCCGAGCACCTGTTGAATCTCAACATTCTGACGAGGAAGACGACAGAGCCTTTCTGGGAGCCCTCAGCGGGCCGGATCTGCTCGCTAAAGAGCCATCGGACGCTGAGTTAAGACCAGTCATCGACCACTTAGAAGGTGGCATCGCTTCCATTTTTCGCCCTTTTTCGCAACGGTAGTCGTCATTTTGCCTACGAGGGGGCATCTTATACAAAAGAAACACACGTGCCGGTGACAAACCACATCTTCTGGTAGCACCTCAAGCCCTTCGCGGCGACATCCTATTAGCCTGCCACGACGAGCCGACATCTGGTCACTTGGGCTACTCAAGGACTCTGGACAGGGTACGGCAACTGTACTACTGGCCTAGACTGACTGCTTGCGTCAAACGCTGCGTGAAAGGATGCCAGGAATGCCAGCGCCGCAAGTCACTACCCTTCAAGTCTGCAGCCCTTCTACAACCCATCGACCCTCCGCGTACGCCGTTTGATGAAGTTGGAATTGACCTTCTTAGACCATTTCCCTTGTCTTCCTTCGGCAATAAGTGGATCATTGTCGCAACTGACTAGTTGACGCGTTACGCTGAGACGAAGGCACTACCACGCAGGACAGCATCTGAAGTTGCCCAGTTTTTTATGCATCACATTGTGCTTCGGCATGGCGCACCATCATTCATCATCAGTGACGGAGGGACGGCGAAGCTTCTGGACCACATCTTCAAGCTGAGTTACACGAGTCATCGAAAGGCCACTGCATACCACGCTTAGACTAACGGCTTGACAGAAAGACTACACAAAACACTGGCAGACATGATCGCTATGTACGTGGATGTGCAGCACAAAACGTGGGACGAAATCCTACCGTACTTAACGTTTGCGTACAACACTGCCACGCAGGAAACTACACGCTTCACGCCATTCCGCCTCGTTTATGGTCGACATGTCCAAACTATGCTAGACGCCATGATTCCATGTGAAGATACCGACCAGCTCGACCAGTTAGCTCCTGACGTCGAGAAGTACACTCAGCGCGCCGAGGAAGCGCGTCAACTGCCCGTGTGCACATAAGACAGCAGTAGTGTACAGATGCAATAAGGTACTATCTCCACCATCGATAAGTTACCTATAAACCTGGTGACCAAGTTTCGGTTTGGACACCCATTAGACGGCAAGGCGTCAGCGAGAAACTCCTCAGCAAGTACTTCGGACCATACACAGTACTAAGGCGTGTAAGCGTCGTGGACTATGAAGTCATTCCAGACGGAGACCTGTCATCGGCCAAGCGCTGTTTACCACGCCCAGAAACTGTACATGTCGTCCGCGTCAAGCCGTATTTTACACGGTGAAGTGTACTAGTGAAACAACTTATTTTTTTTGCTGTCGTCACGTCTTCCTCCAATGAACTGCGAAGCGTTTTTTTTTGTTCCTGACCACAGAACACATTTTTTCTTGTGCATTTCTGCATGTGTGCTAGCGCGTTTACCCTTTTGTTTTGTCTTACCTAATTTGTGTAGTTTCCATGTACGTTTTGTGCTTGAGCATGGAGTCGATGCTCCACTGGGAGGGGGAATAATGCCGCCTGGTGCTTTGAGCGAGCATTGCGTGCCCAGCAAAAAACGGCGATTGAAGACGACGAAGTCAGATCTTGCGCCAGCTGGAGAACCGTCCTTCTTGTGTCTGACATTTTCGTGTCTGGCTGCTGATACTGCTCCTTACTCTTGCCTTAGCGCGTGGCAATATAAAACTACAGTGTTGTATTTTTCAAGTCCCCATCTACCTGAAGCTACCGATGTTTTGCTTACTCTCAGAGAGTATTTCATACAACTGCTCCCCCGTCCTTCCATGCTTGGAAGCATTCTTCCAAGCTTGTGGCAACACCTCATTTAGTTCTCAAGGATGCGCTCCCCTTTGACCGTTCTCGTTATTTGCACGAATTCAAAGGAAACTAGCTTTTTGACATAACTAGTTACTCAATGGTCACCAGTAACTTTGCTAATTATTTACGTTTATGCTGTCGATAACGCATACATGCCACCTCAAAACGCAGTGAGACCACAAGCAAATATGCCCAGGCATCTTGTTCCTTTACTGATTTTAGGACTTTGTTAAATCAATCTGTTACTGAAGTGGCAAAAAGCGAAAATGTCGCGCGATAAGATCATTTTTAACGTTCTATCCCACTAAAGGACCTAGAGGGCCATGGAATCTGCCTTTCCTGTGAGTGCAAAGTGCGCCTATGCGAAGCCGTTTGCGCAAAGCACTCAATGGCGTTGAACGCAGAACTTGAAAAAATAAAGTGGAATGTGAACAAACTGGTAGAAAAAAAAACAGACGTGGTTGGGCAGGCGCGTAACTCGATGATTTCGCAGCATTCGGTGGCATCAGCCGTATTTCCTCTGACCTGTCCCATAGAATCGCATGTATACTCATGAATTTTTTTATTATTATCACGCCTTATCCTCCTATATGTTTGATCACGCGATCGTCGCCCGCACGGCTTGTCAGCGATCTTCCAGCAACATGGCGCATCTCGATCCTGAAGCGAACAGCGCAGCAGAATACATTTTCGCTGATCCCACCGCCACTTGCTGCTACAAGCCCGCTCACATGCCATGTACACCACGGCATTGGCGCAAACGAAATGTCTTCGGTTACAGTACAGTTTGGATGGTTTCATCTCGCATTCTTTTGCGCTCATTAATAAGGCTAACTGAATCGGTGCTTGACCACAGTACTAGAAATCGTGGAGTAGAACATTCCCAGTTTTAGCTAGCACCGCATAGTTGTTTTACGTCACCACAAGCGCATTGTGACGTTAAACAAAGACAAAAGTCTATGTTCGATACTGCAAATATAGTTCTGTGCAATCAATTCTCCCAACGGAACGATAGAACTAGGAATGAAGACTAGAAGAAAGGCGCACGGAAGACACACGTAGGCGCTGTACGCATTTTCGCGCTTTTGTCCTTGGCATCGCAATAGACGAAAAAGGGAAATTCGAAACACTCCATCACCTTTGATGTGGCTGAGCTGGAGGAGATCATGGTGATTTTCGAGACAAGCAGCCCATAAAAGCGAGCAACACACAGGAATATTCCAAAGAATTCACAGGGAAGCACACAAAGAGTGCATAAAACGCAGGTAGCTCCCATGCAACCCGCGCGCAAGAACTCCAGGAATGAGCCAAAGCGTCAAGAGCGCAAATGCGCCTTCATACAAGTAAGTACAGGCATACCAATAAACGCTTATATCAACATGAGTTGTAGTAGCTGTTAAACATTTTTGCAATATAATTTGACTCCTTAACAGTTGTGCGATTTGCAAGTGTATGAAAGTTTTCTGCTTGACTTCTTCGATGAACAACTCTCTTTATCGCAGTAATGCCGTGCACCGGCCGGAACTAACGGAGTCCGCGGGAAATGGTGCAAAATTGAAACTTTGCAAACGCCATGCCATGTGTGCGCGCATAGTGTTAATCGTTTGTATTATAAAAAATACGTAATGCATGCAGCAAACCCGTGAGCCGTACCATCCCGTACAAAAGCGACTGGTGATTTACCATTAATATATTGTTGGGCAATTTTTGAAACAACGGACTTCAACAATATTTCGAAAGTAAGCGAGTTCGCTCAACACTTGCACAACAACATTACGGTTGAGTGTTCTCAATAAATAATTTATTGGATAATTTGTGTTAACTTTTGCAGTTTTTTTTGTTGTGTAGCAGCTGAGTCCAACATATAATAATTAGGGCTCACATACGGAGACATCCCAAACATCTATTGCGAAGCGTTCCAGCCTCATTTTTGTCACTTTGCGGCAGGTAGGTTCTTCTTTTGCGTCGCCTTCATAAATAGAAAATAATATGTGAGCGATGCTGTGGCATCGAACGTAGACCGTCGAGTCAAGCCTGGTGTTCTAACCATTAGGCCACGAGCGCACGCATGCTACTCGGGTTCGAAAGCCGGTAAGCTCTGAAATGCTTGGCGCGTGCCACTTTCTCGTGCTGATGCTAAATCTGGCGTTTTGAAGCGCCTATCTCCGGGACGATCGCCCCACTTTCGTAGCTGTTTTCGCTAGGTAGAAACTGCAACGTTCCACTAGCTTCATGGCCGCCCAAGTTCATAACGATTTAACATTTCTTCGTCGGTTGCATGTGTCATCGTCTTTTTAACATAGACTACACTCTAAATATTTTAACACCCTTAAGGGTGTAAATGACTTGCCCCATGGGTGAAACTCTTTTTGGGTGTATTGCTACACCCAGAGCAGAGGGCTGTAGATTAACACCCCACAAAGGAAAAGGTGTTAATATGACGTCACCTTGCCTATGGGTGTAAAGCAAACAACACCCTTCCTATATGGGTGTAGCATGGACAACACCCTTCCAAAAGGGTGCTATCCCTGCATTTTAGCGTTCACTACAGCCATGTAGTTAATGGACAGACTGGCTGTTGCGAATGCTGCCTAGCCTTAGCTATGATAATACCTTGTTCAGTATGAGCCAGAATGTGTGAAGCGTCGTCCTATCGCGCTTCTGGTCTGTCATGTTGTAGCATATATAACGTGTGACCCTTTCAGGAAAAAAAAATTAAGTTTCAAGACCGCAGCAACGCACGCACCCTATGCTTTTCGTCATCTTCCTCTGCAGTGACATTACACTGCCGGCAGGATTCAGAGCGCAATAACAACGCACGCTACACTAAGGACACAGGATCTCCCGCACCTTGGTGCACCAGGACTTATCACTCCATGGAAACAGCACACAACCAAAAGCATGATGTTACATGCATTTCTGAAATAATTAAAACCTCGGCTTTTCTTGGTCAAAAATTTTCGCAGCAACACCAGCTTGACCAGGAGGGAAAGACACCACAGCTCGTTGTTGTAGCTCATATTCATGGAATAGACCGCAAGCAATTCATGGATTGGCGACGGTAACCAGTGCAGTACTACAGAAGCATACGTTTGCCTGTCAAGCAGTTTTTTGCCGTTTTAAGCACATATTTGATACCTCTATTCAACAAAGTTGTCATTTATCTTTACGAGATGCATCTACTAGTACCTTCACATATATAATGACCTAAAGGTAGCACTGAAAGCCAAAGAACAAAGTGAAACAAAGCGTTTCCACTTAGAATAATGTTTCATTATTTGCAAACAAAACTGCATGGGTAGCTGCGCGTGCTGTTTAATATATAAGCATGCACTAATTCAGAAAATTATGCATGCTCCAGTGACCTGCTTATACCCAATAATTTAGTTTATTTTTCACCATATGCTTGCACTGAATATCCCACAGGCATTGTAAGTTCAGCTACCACAATAGCAATCACCTAGTCTAAGGTTACCTAATTGAACAAAATAATCGTAAAATTTGTGACGAAATGTCAGAAGAAAATCATTTATTATTTCATTAAAGAGAAATGGTTACATAATAATGTTTCCACAATTTGAAAGTAAAAAGGAAGATAAGGAGTAAAACCATACCAACACAAAGACATAAGCACTGAATAATAGCACAGGCTTGTTCAATTAAATTTTAAGCAGAAAAGTTTTTTTAAATAACCTGACTACGAACTATCACATGTTTTCATACGAAAAGCACTGCATCTTATCATAAAGTACGAAAATAACCGGCCGCATAAGAAAGAACAAGTCTGAGTGTGTCTATGTGAACAAAAGGATAGAAAGTTGGGCGAGTTCGTACGGTAACATGATCTTGGATTGTAGCGCAAAGTGACACGGACACAGACTAGAAGCAGGCAGGACGAGCGCTAACTCTCAACTAAATTTTTATTGAAACGCAGTACATATATATGTGTGTTTGTAAAAAACCGCAGCGTAAGAACATGACAAGGTATGAAGACATCAGTTAAACATATCAGGAAGTAGGGAAGTCAAAAAGGAAACAACGAAAAGACTACTTCAGACGTGTTGTGAAGATACCGAAATTCGCATTTGAACAGAGACAAAGATGCATGGCTAACGCAAGTCTCCCCTAATTTTTTATGTGGAATGCGTCGATTATTTCCTGTGTGGTTTGGCATTTGTGTCTTGAAGCAATTTTTGTGTCTTCAATTAAAGGTTGACAACCGCAACTGAAAATATGTGACGCTAGATGTGAAGCATTAGGGTTGTCAAGTGAATGTTTGTGTTCTTTTAGTCTTATATTAATACACCTGCCGCTCTGTCCAATGTAAGTCTTCCCGCACTTGAGAGTAATCTGATAAGCCATACCAGTGTTTCAAGGCACAAAAGGGGACACGTGTCTAACGCCGCAATCATCTTTTCTTTTTTGCCACCCTGCTCAGGTTTCTTATTTATCATAGGGCACGATAGACAACTTGTGGGGGGCCGAGAATACTGTACGGACGTAATATTTATTGGCTACGTTCCGTAAACCAAGGGATAATCTATGTACATAGGGCACCACAGCTAACCTTCTTTCTTTTTTGTTGTTGTTTCTTAGCGGGGCTTTTTACCCATTTTAAAAGCTTTTCGCAGGTTAGTGATAATAAATGCACAGGATAACTAGCCTTCTCGAGCCTATCTAGTTGTTGTGAAAAACTGTCTCACATTGTGTAGACATGACTAGCTTACTCAGCTCTTAAGTCTGCCATTACCAAGTCCTGTGCACACAATATGAAACAAACTTTTTCACAACAAATACATACAGTTTTCATGCCCCCCCCCCCCCCCCCACAAGTTTTCTGTCATGTACCCTATTATAAATAGGAAACTTGAACAGGGTGGCAAAAAGAAAAGACTGCGGCGTTAGACACGTGTCCCCTTTTGTGCCTTGAAACATTGGTAGAGCTTATCAGATTACTCTCAAGTGCGGGAAGACTTACATTGCACAAAGCGGCAGGTGTATTAAATTAGACTAAAAGAACACAAACATTACCTTAACTCTAATGCTTCGTATCTAGCGTCACAATGTTTCAGTTGCGGTTGTAAACCTGTTTGAAGACAAAAATTCTTTCAAGACACAAATGCCAAACCACACGGAAAATAATGAGGCATTCCACATTAAAAGATTAGGAGAGACTCAGGTTAGCCATGCATCTTTGTCACTGTTAGAATACGAATTTCAGTATCTTCACAACACGTGTGTTAATCTGAAGTAGTCTTTTTGTTGTTTCCTTTCATGACTTCCCTACTTCCTGATATGTTTAACTGATGTCTTCATACCGTGTCATGTTCTTATGCTGCAGTTTTTTGCAATCACCTATATATATACATATGCTCTTGGTTTAAATAAAAATTTAGTTGTGAGTTAGCGCGCGTCCTGTCTGCTTCTAGTCTGTGTCCATGTCACTTCGTGCAACAATCCAAGAGCATATGTGAACAAAACATGGCTAGTAATAACTAGTGAGCACTGCACAAAAGTTGAACATGAAAACTAGTAATAGTAAAGACATATACTTCGCTCAGCTGAACTGCAAAATATTGCAAATATCACAAAGACAGCATAGAAACTGGGCAGGATAGAGCACTGACGGTTAGTTACAGTTGCAATATGCACACCAAATATAGACATAAAAAGTAAAAACTAAACTGCCGGAAATGGTCATGTCTCTCCATGAGACCACTGAGGAACAAAAGGTATACTTTATATAATTCCATCGCATAAATTACTGATCTAATTAAACTTTAGACACATGACCCCTTGTGTGTCACAAATACCCTGTTCTCATTACCTATGCATGATTACCAGCCTTGGTGAAAGAATGACTTGCACTAATGTTTCGAAGAAACACCGGTAAAAATGCTGCTTGTTCTCAACTTTCTGCTGTGACAGCACACTTGTGTGCGGTTGTGAACGCAGTTGCCTATAGGGCTCAAACAATGTTTTGGCTGCACAGGTACCGTCTATCCAACACCTGGTTCAAGATAACTTGCATCTCGGAGTGTGCAGCCACACTGGTGGCACAGCATTTTTTTTTCACCTTGCCAGTTGATAAAACCTCAACAGCTGCAATCACCTCCGACTACTCGTAAAGGTGCCATAAGGTCAGGCAGGAAACATACCACCTAGCAAAACTTTCAGAGTACATTGTGTGAGTTGAGGTGTGTAATTTGTGCTTTAGTTCGGCAGCATTACCACCGTCAGAACTACTCATTGCAGCTTCTAAATTTCAACCACATCAACAAAATAAGTTACGAGACACTTCCTTCAGTACGGTGGCAGATGCTCAGCTGCAGGCTTTCTAGAACCATGCATTATCTTCAGACAGTGCCAGTACGGCCCGTAGCACATCTTTCAAGCACTCCAGGCAAGTACACCGATCACATTGCACACAGAGCATCTGGTGTCCATTTACCTTTAGAGGCAAGGTAGCCCCTAGAACACGTTTTGTGACAGGCATGCTGGACAGTTTGTCCCCTGAAATTCAAGTGCCATTTGGTACTTCAGTGCCTGGAGTGTCCTTTACATCTAAATGAATATTGAATACATAGTAATAACATGAAGATAACAAAAAAAAGCCATCAACCATCAACTGTGTGGCAAATCTGGGTGCAAGCTATTCTCTTATTAAGTATACCTGTAGGCATTGCAACCACTGTGCTCCCAAGATGTTTGAGGCATTAGTCATTGCAGAGCTCTAAAGACATGGCAATCCTAGGATGATTATGTTCTTCAGGCTTTTTTTCCCCACTTTTCATCTTTTGAAACGTGTATACTGTAGTCATGAAAACGACAATGCTACAACTGGCGTGTGGTAAGTTTTGCGTCTTATTTCCAAGCAGCTCATTGAAACGAGCCACCATGACAAATTGGAATGCTGTTACCTCATCAGACATTCAAATTTCTTAAACACTAACAAAACCAGATAGGCATTACAGTGAGCATCACTTAAATACATTACACTGGTTTAAAGTTATAGCACTGCTTTGTGCCAGGTAAAAAAGTTAGAATCATCAAAATTGTTCAGATTCTATGGCCAACTGTGATAATTAAATAAAGCCATCATTAAGCTTTCTTAAAGGGGTTCAGAAGCTTTACAACGGGCAGTCTTGATGATGGACACGCTGATAGATGAGCAGCCATTCCACTGAGACGAGAATGTTGAGGGCTTCGCATGGAAGTCTGCGAGACACTGAAGAGTAATTCTTGGTCCACATGAAGGAGGTCGCTTGCATACACGTCGGGGCCACCAAACTGAATGCATGGCGTTACTGGAACTTTTTCTCCCTGCGTTGTTGTAAAGAAAGCATGGTTAAATTTAGACGATATTTAATATGCATAAAAAGAGGTGAGGCGTGCAGACAGGACACAAAAGTACAGAAGTGGACAACACGAACGCAAAAAACACGAAAAATTTCATGAAATTGTTTTATTGCATAAAATTTTTCTACTATGTGTCATTCATTATGAGGGTTCATAACCACAAAATATTTCATATATAAGCAGGTAGAATTACCAGCTTGGTCAGTTTGTACAAGCTCGTTTGAGGCAACAAATCGAGTTTCACAAAGACAACCTCACCATTCTTTATTGAAAAAGGAACACCTCAGATGACATGCATTCCTGTGGGTAGGAATTGCACAGTTCAAGAAAAACAAATTAAGACTGGCGCACCGATCCTGAAAAAAGAATAAGCACCTGCTACTGCAAAAAGCTGATTAACTGATAGGTTTTAATAGCACAAGGGCATCTTTGGCCAAAGAGCGCGAAATCTATACTGCAAAAGATAAACTTAGCGCATCTTTACAAAGCAAATATATAAAGATGACTGATGCCTCTCTGCACTACAGTTGCTTTGCTCTAGCATGAAGTCATTTTAATGCATGCACACTTACATACGCACGTGTAACACCTGCAGAATTAAACTTGGGCAGCAATGAAGTCGCAACCTTTAACCCTTGATCCCGAGCTGTACTAGTGACTGGAGGTGGTACCAATATCGCCAATGACGAGTCGCACTCTTTCTGCCCGATGTTATGCTTCTTTTATTGTCAAAGATGAATTACAGTATGCATTGAGGGAAATCTGCCCTCAAGAGCAGCTTTTATTTTTGTGTTATTTCTAACCAGAGACCAATGAAGTAATATATTTTTAGAATGAGAATGTCACCGAAAAAAATGAGGACATAAAAAACTTTGGAAGATCTCGTACATTTTTCCGGAATTAACTTGGCGGTTAACGGGTAAAGCGGCAATCGAGAAAATAGAACATGTTTGCTACCAGTGAATGCTAGAAAATATGTTGGCACTCGGTAGTTTTGTCCAACAATGCAAAAGGGATTCTTAATAACTAAAGAAATTAATGGAAAGGTATCATTAAGGCCATTTCGTGAATGTAATGCAGAATCACTCAACTTGTGTTACTATATGATCTCCACTCGATTAACCTGCACTTTCTGAACTAGTTCAGGAGGTGCTACATTTCACTACTCGTTCCACCAGTTCAACATGGCAGCAACTGCACGTTGTGATTTGTTTTACTTAGTGCAATATTTTGCACAGGGCGAGTCCACAGCATTCCCTGCAGTTGGTCAAAAGGTAGTGAATGTTTACGCAGCAGGTGGGGTGCCGCTTCTGCACGAGCGAGGTGCAGAAATCATAGAGTTTCATACAATAATTACTAGACGGAACTCTGACGCTACTGTCTACAAGAGATGAAACAAGAACGGTTGTACCAGCAAGGGAGTTACGGGGAGTACATGGATTTCCCTAAACTTCATCTGTTTGGCTTAAAACGGCTTTCTGACTTTGTAAACTAGCCATTTTCAATAATATACTGTGTAATAAATAAATAAACATCATTAAAATCGTCCGACGACAGGATTCGAACACAGGAACTCTAGAACAGAAGTCTGATATTGAAACCATTAGGCCGCAGAGGCTTGTAACGACAAGCGAGTGCAACGCCCTGATGAATTTATCGCGGGCATACCAGTGCCTTGAGACGGTTGGCGCATTTCGATTTGGTCACCTGGACAAGCTCAATCATTGCAATTATTAGCAATTATGCGTGTTGGCGGCATCTTCAGCACTTCGAAGAGTATAGACTGAGCTGAAATTCACGACAGTAAGATTGATATAGCGAATAATATACAAAGCCACAAGAACGTCTGAATTCACAAGCACGAAGATCAGACAAATCCATGTGCTTCCCATCATTCCCATGGTGGTACCACGGCAGCGCCTGAGTTCCCTCTAGTAATTACTGTAAGAAACTCTATGGCAGATATAAGCGAAGTGCCTGGCATTTTGTTTTGGAGTAATAAACTAACTTTTGCTCTCCCATAAATCTTACTGGTCATTAATTCCAAGTTTTAGTGCAGTCACATGTCTAGTAGGCAATTGTGGTATTTTGCATAAACATTGCAAAGCTAACTGTGATGAAAGTTCACTCTGGCAAATTGGTTATGATCGAGTAGCATAGACTACTGATGCAATGTCAGCAATCTCTGGAAGGCTAGTGAAGTAATTTTCTTATTAGCAGCATTTAAACAGCATTCGAGCATATGACACATGCACCTCAGATATGCAGATATTTCCTTGAGTCAGCAAGAAGCGATGCTTCATGTTCGACAAGGCTACTTCAACGAACGCAGTATTGGTGCTCTCTAAAAACAATGCCAATGCAGACGATCCAAATATTTTTCAGGGGCGACAGTTATGCCTGAAATCATGTTAGATTACAGTTTTTTTAAACACATTATCAGACCATGTTGGAAGTGCTTCTTAAAATCCTCCTATTTATTAGACTAGTCATATCTCTGTACAGAAAGGCTACTAATTAGGTCCCATGCTATATCATCATCTTAACAAAGACTTCACTTAGTAATACACATGCTGTGATAAGATTTCTTTGAGATGCTGTACAGGGTGAATTCATTATTTTTAAAATGAAGCTCCTGTTCTTCTAAACGAGAAGAAAGGGAACTGAGGGTCAAAATTTTTCATAATCACAGCTGGGAGATGCCAGAAAAGGCACGTGGAAACCTATTTGTAATTGTCTATTTAAATGTAGAAATGATAAAGGCAAATCAAAATGGTAAAAAAAACGACCAGCCATGGGTGAAGAAAAAACCTACAACCTTTGCATTAGGCATGCGATGCACTAACCACTGTGCTACCAAGGCAGCATTCAACCGTCCACAATGGCCCCTCAGATTGTCGACGCTCGAACGCGGCCGTAGTACCACAGTGGTTAGTATATCACATGCGTAATGTGAACATTATGGGTCTGTTCCCCACCCACAGGTGGATGTGCTTTCATCCACTTTCATTGCCCTTGAATTTATCATTTCCATACTTCATATAAAAACTTAAATCATGTTCCTGTATGCTTTCCTTGGCCTCATTATCTGCTGGCTTCTTCCAGTTCTGTTACTTCCAACACTTATACATATTCTCATCTGGTAAGTAAACAGCTTTTGTACGATGCAGGAATGCAATATAAAACATTATTGCAGGGCCGTGTTACGTAGAAAGCCTTATATTGCCCAGGCTAGGTGTGTTAATGTAAGTATGAAAAAAAAATTCCCACTCTAGACAGCAATGCTGTGTACTGCTGCGTAACAGGGTTTAAAGAAAACAACTTGTTCTGAAATACAGCCACCAAACAACGAGGAAATCTGAAAACTAGATGAAAATTTGTGCAGTTGCATTTTAAAAATTTAGCACAGCAACAGATGAAGACATAATGAAGGAAGCGCGAGGATGGTTTATGTTGGTAACACGAGGCAATACACTTGAAAGATGCATATGAGCTTACATGTGGAGAAATATTGTTTATGTAGCAGCTAAACTACGAACAGCCCTAGAACTCACTGATACAAGGTGTCAAGCATGTAAATCTCACCCTGCCCTTAAGTCAAAGAAACATGGCTTTCTCATGATTCGCTACACATGGCTGGCTCACACAACTTAGCCGCTTGCATATATGCCTTGTAAGTACCAGGTGGTCTGTGCGACTTGTGCAAGCTTTAAATATGTACAAGTGCCGCGTAGCTGGACAGAACCAAGGTAATGTCGTTTGTGTGATAACAAAGTGACGTGACTGAGTTGGCTATCTTGTGCGCATGTCTTCCGTGTTAATCCCGTCGCACGTGTGCCGATAAGCGATACTTCGCGCTTACATAAACCCTTGTTTTTTGTGCAATAAAGGAATATTGCAAAAGCTGCTGCTGCGTCCACATCGGTTATTACACTGGCGACGAGGCACGGTTGTGCCCATGCGGGGAGGGCGTTTCCAGCAAGATGGCCTTCAGCGTCCGTATCGGCGAATTTCACCCTAATGGTAACTCTTCCTGGGAGGATTACGTCGAGCGTATAGAGCTATGCTGCACTGCAAACAAGCTCAAGGAAGACGCCGACAAGAGGGCAGTATTGCTGAGCTGCTGTGGGGAGGATACATACTCCCTGATAGCTACCCTCGTCAAGCCTCTCCGACCACCGAACGCTGACTACCAGTCCATCGTAAATGCCGTGAAAAACCACATCAACCCGAAGCCATCCGAGTTATATTCAAGGTACGTGTTCTCGAAGCGAGATCAGCAAGACGCCGAATCTGTCGCAGACTATGTTACAGCTTTACGTAAGCTAGCCGAGAACTGCGGGTTCAACGACAACCAGCTTCCTCTTGACGTAATGCTAAGGGACCGGTTGGTTTTTGGAATCTCTGTCAGCACTGTGCAGCAACGTTTGTTGGCCGAGAAAGACTTAACCTTTAAGACTGCCTACGATCTAGCAGTGACGGCAGAGGCTGCTGCAAAACATCAAAGGGTTATGGGTGGCCTACGTCAGGACGTCCCAGATTTCACAGCTAAAGTAGACAGGCAAACCATGAAGTAGCATAAGAATGGGCAAGATGCCGAAACTTCAACCGAGCAGTTGAAACGGCAGTGTTTCCGGTGTTTCGGCAACCACGCTGCATACCGATGCAGGTTTAAAACCGCCGTATGCTTCAACTGTTCCGTGAAAGGGCACTTGGCCAAAGCGTGTCGCAAGAAACAAAGAGGTCAGGTTAACCACCAGTTAGAAGATATGCCAAACTCGGAGCAAACTGAGTATGATGACATGCTAAATATTAGTCAAGTGACTAGCGGTTGTCCCAAGTTTATGGTGGCCGTAAGTATAGGCGGTGAAATAGTGTCCGTGGAAGTCGACTCGGGAGCAGCTAGGTCGATTATCAGTGAAAACACGTTCAGCAAACTGAAAGTGGCAAGGCGCATAAAGCTTGAAGAATCGGACACCAAGCTCGTAACTTGGACTAAGGAAGGATTGGACGTCGTCGGAAAAGCCACGCGTCCGGTCAACATCAAGGAACAAGACTTCGAGCTGCCGATAGTCGTAAGAAACGAAGGTAGCATGCTTTTGGGTCGCGATTGGTTCAAGGTATTGAACATTAATGTCACTGGGCTTCACAGCATCGAACAAAACGCAGCAGCCCCTATCAAAAGGTTTCCGGATGTTTCTGACGAAACATTTCTAGGCGCTGCTCTGCCACCCCTACACATCGAGCTGAAGGAAGACGCCCGGCCCAAGTTTCTAAAATGCCGCAGCATTCCGTTCGCACTGAAGGATGACGTCATCACAGAACTGGAAAAACTGGCACGTCAAGGTGTTCTGCAACCGACGCAGTACTCAGAATGGGCCACCCCTGTGGTCATCGTCCGTAAAAAGGATTGGTCATTAAGTATATGCGGCGATTATCGAAGTACAGTAAAACAAGCGGTAAGGAACAACGTTTATCCTTTACCTACTAGCAAGGAACTTTTCACAAAGTTGGGGAAAGGCCGTATTTTTTCTAAAGCTGAATTGACGCAAGCGTACCAGCAACTTGCAGTTGATGATGCCACAGCAGAAGTGCTCACAATAAATACAGTAAAAGGCCTGCACAAAGTGCGACGTTTGCCGTTTGGTGTCTCGGTAGAAGCCGGATTATTTCAAAGAGCAATTGATACAGTGCTTGCAGGTCTATGCCAGGTGGCGGCATACCTCGACGACATCCTTGTGGCCAGCGAAACAGCAGAGGAGCACCATGAAATCCTCATGGAGGTTCTCAACCGACTGTCAAAAGCGGGACTGCGTATACAAGGCGCCAAGTGTCAGTTCTTGAAAGAGCCTGGAGTATTTGGGACACCGGATAGACGCCACCGGCATCTACCCGTCAAAGGCTAAAGTCGAGGAGATTCACAAAGCACCTGTACCAAAGAACAAGAAGGAGCTCCAAGCTTTTCTAGGTATGGTTAATTTCTACAATCGTTTCCTAAAGGGTCGGTCCGGAGTTGCAGAAGTGCTCTACCGCCTACTGGACAGCGACAGTACGTGGAACTGGGGTGAAGAGCAGCAACTAGCTTTCGAAAGACTAAAGACTTTGCTGACGTCCGAGTCACCTTTAGTGCATTTTAACCCTGATGCACCCTTAATTCTGTCTTGTGACGCATCACCCGTGGGTGTGGGAGCTGTATTAGCTCACCGGGATGCTCAAGGACGCGAGCAACCTGTTGCTTATGCGTCAAGAACACTCACTAAGGCAGAACGTAATTACGCCCAGATTGACCGCGAGGCTCTAGCTATTGTCTATGGCGTCCGTCAATTTCATCAGTACCTATGTGGGCGAGAATTCCGCCTCTTTACAGATCGTAAGCCCATACTCGGTATCTTTCAACGAGACAAGCAGATTCCCGTTGTTTTGTCACCGCGAATGTTGTGATGGTCTTTGTTGTTATCTGCTTACGAATACAAACTGGAGTATAGAAGGACGCAAGATCACGCAAACGCTGACTGTAAGCAGGCTACCGATACCCGGTGACAGGAGGGACATCGAGCCTCCTGGCGACGTGCTTTTGTTGGAAGCAGTGGAGTACCCTCCTGTGAGCGCAGCAGACGTCTAATCAGCCACTATGCGTGATCCTTGCCTGTCGCGGGTGAAGAAATGGGTTACAACTGGCTGGCCAGAACAAGGTGTGCCCCCAGAATATGCTGCCTATCAGGTGAGGCGCGGAGAGCTGTCTTTTCACCGTGACTGCCTTCTGTGGGGTAACAGGGTCATACTGCCGGAAGAGCTGAGAGAAAAAGTCCTCTCCATTCTGCATGCAACTCACCCTGGCATAACGGCCATGAAGGCTCTGGCAAGGTCATATGTGTGGTGGCCGAAGATCGATGCCCAGATTGAAGATTTCGTGCGTCATTGCAAACTCTGTCAAGATAACAGGCAAAGCGAACCTAAAACGCCTGTGCGTTTTTGGACGAAACCCGAAAGCCCGTGGAACAGAATTCACATAGATTTTGCAGGGCCGGTTAACGGCGTTTTCTTTCTTGTTGTCGTGGACGTGCTATCAAACTGGGCCGAGATCGAGATAATGCCATCGCTTCATTCCTCAGCTGTGATCGAAAAACTGCGAAGAATGTTTGCTTCATACGGATTGCCGGAGTTGGTTGTTTCTGATAACGGCACAGCCTTCTCGAGCAGCGAAATGCAATCTTTCTTGAAGAAAAATTGCGTGCGCTACATGTATACCGCTCCCTACCATCCCGCAAGCAACGGAAGGGCTGAACACATGGTTCCCGAGCTAAAGTGTGCGCTTCGAAAGCAGAGCCAGGGCACAGTGGCATGTAAAGTTTCTCGTTTTTTATTCAAGCAGCACTCCACGCCCCACTCGGAAATCGGAAGGACGCCAGCAGAACTCGTGCTGGGCAGGAGCTTCCGCTCTGTCTTGTCGAGTCTTCACCCTGGCGCAAAAGGCCCCGGATGTACGAAGCCGCCATCCTCGAGGTAGTTTCTGCAAGGTGACCCCGTGTATATGCGGAACTTTTCTCGTGGTCCGAAGTGGCTGGCCGCAGCGGATACTGCGTCGCTTGGGCCGCGTCATGTACAAAGTACAGACTTCTGATGGCTTAGTACACCGACGTCATCGCAACCACGTGCGGAGAGCATGGGATGCTATACCGATAGTCTCTCACGCTAACCCCAGCTTCAAACTTCCAGCGACTGAAAAAACAGTGCAGAGATCGCCTATCCTTCCAGCGACGCCAACTGCAGTGCAGAGATCGCCTAGTCCAGAAGATCCGCAAGCATGCCGTAGGTCTACTCGTGTACGTCACCCAGTGCTTCGTTATGGCATTGAATACTAGGTGGGAAGGGATGTGATAACAGAGCGACGTGACTGAGTTGGCTATCTTGTGCGCATGTCTTCCGTGTTAAACCCGTCGCACGTGTGCCGATAAGCGATACATCGCGCTTACATAAACCCTTGTTTTTTGTGCAATAAAGGAATCTTGCAAAAGCTGCTGCTGCGTCCACATCGGTTATTACAGTTTGCCATCGTTTTGAGCAAGTGAAACCAATTCTTGCATTTTTCCTAATTAGGGAATTAGTTAACAATTATCTTATATTCAAACTAAAAGTGTCAGTGCGAAAATTGTAGAGCATGCTGAAAAATTCCCAGTCCAGCTTTCTACTGCACAATAGGTGCAATAAATTTTTTTTTTCAAGCTTGAAAGACGCCTGTGAATACATGCAAGAAGTGCTGTGCAACTAACAACTCATGCACCTGAACACCATTTGGCTCCTAGAAAAAAAATCACTTTTTGAGAAGAATATTTTAGAAATTGAATAATTATTATTGACTATCTTTAAGGCGAAATGCGTGAAATAGTGTGACTGCCACCTCCATTTTCGGTGACATCAATTGACTCCCTTTTCATGCCCGAATCTAGCTATACATGGTGCGTGTTTTGAGCTGGTTTTGTAGTTTAGGCTGGTTTTGACTATTGAAGCTTTGCACCCTAATGATGGAGTCTACAGCCTAAAAAGGAATTGGTACATAAACGGTCACTAAGTACTCCATACTCCTTTAAGTTAGTGCAAAGTGCTTGTGAGCCAAGAAGTTGGTAATTCTAAGCAGTATTTCTCATTCTGACCTGGTGTTATATACAGCCCAGTTACTATGATGCCATGCTGCTCAGTCATGTTGGTCACAGCTTCAATCTAGGCCATGGCAGCTACGCTCCAATGGGGGTAAAATGCAATAACGCTTATGCACTTAGATTGAGGTGTACATTAAAGAAGGTCAGGTTCCCAAAACTTTAGGTTGACTTTGGAATGTAAAAGCCCTTAATTTAATTTTAAAATCTAAAGGTGCTTTATTAGGAGCAGGACATCGTCTTGAGCTCTTGCTACTGCCATGGTACGAAGAAGCTCCGAGTAAATAAAAACAATTTCTTAGACAATCTCCATCTCTTGCAAGCATTTACAAACACTTCTCTGCATGCAACTCTTTTGGTGTTATATTTAGTTCCGTATGCCAAGGTGGGTTAGGATGTTAGAACAACTTTCAAGCCTGTTTTTTTTTTTTACCGCTTTAAAGTTGTTCGTTATTTTGCATCTCTGTGTGTGCCGAATGCTCATTTCAGTGCATCAATTTCTTCAGAAAGCGCACTCTTTATTTATATGTGCATGCAAAAAGGGTTCAGATGAACTGCTTTCTGAAGATCTGTGTAACAAGCAAAAACAATTCTATGTAGGCTGCACAAAAAGAAAGGATTGTTTTGTAAATATGGTATTTAGTTCTTTAAAAAACGGCAGTTGTAAGTATTCTGTTCCAAAGTGAAAATTGCCCCTACCTGGCATTTTCCGATGTTGATGGTCCATTCGGGGGCACTCAACTGACAGGCTGCACTTTGGCCTGTCCAGTGTGCAGTCACCAGGCCCAAGGTCGATTGACATCCTCACCAAAAGTCGAGTCCGAACTCTAGAAAAGAAACATCTCATCATTTCGCTATCAGTTTTGTCATCTTGTGTGTTTCACACACGGCGGTCAGTGAAATATTCCGTCACTTGGGTACTAAAAAAAAGTCAAGCATTTTCTGGCAGCCAAGCTGAATACACAATAAATGGAGAATATTAAAGAGCAAATACAGTTGTCACATTAGATTGATCAAGTACAACATAAATGGAAATAAATCAGTGATACTGTGTCTGTTGGCTTTGAATGCAAGAAACGTAAAAAACAGGAACTTGCAGCCACGCCACTTTGAATTTCCCGCCTTTGCTACACCCCACAATAAGTTTGGCATCGTCCGGTACTCGGGGATAGCAATCGCTTAAAATTAAGATGAACGAGCGTCGGCATAAATTAACAGGATACTTAACCGGGCAATATTTGCGCATAAAACAACTCACGTAGCGAAGCCACTGTCAGATACCCAATGACGCATCTGCGGGCGGTGCGGTGTGGGCGAACAATTCAAAAAGGAATCCGAGTTTCACTTGTTTCACACCTACTAAGCTAAGATAGAACTTGAGTTTCCTGCTTAACTATACTGGATATTTACGCTCCGAATAAAACACTGGAAATTTTGTTACGTCACATTGCATACGTATGAAAGTGAGAAAATTGATTTTATTGTATTCTGCCCAGGGGGCATGTAGCAGCTACCACTCTCATGCAACAAAAGCATGAAAATGGTACTCGCGGCACGGAAAACAAACACATACAGCTCCACGTTACGCCTCTTGGAGTTAGAACTAAGCACGCTCAAGCCAGTTTTCGAGCCTTCATAACGCCAAGATAACAACCAAACATCGAGCGAAACAACTGTCTGCTCTCGAAAATTATTACAGCTTCCATTTACATACCTATCGCAGCCACAAGCAAAAGTCAATGGGCTAGCTGTCCACAAGCCGCAGGTTAGACTGACAGCAACATATTATGGTAACGAAAAACAATTTCCACGCTGACTTAGCAGCCGCGGTGTGCGCTAAGAGCCGCAGTTCTCGTTTGCCGCTCGAAATTCACATCATGATGACGGGCACTGCATCTTTCACATCAAATATTGCACGCTTTGCTCCGGAGCTCAATAGAAGGGCGAAGCGCATTTGCACGTACCTGAAATACACATGCCGGAAATCGGTCGACGCTTCCGAAGCCCGTACGGCCGCTTCACTTGGACGGGAGGCATTTCTATCAAACATTTCACATGCGACATGTCTCACACCGATTATGCGAACACGAGAAAATGACGCAGGCCGCATTGCGACGCCGTGCAGTCGTGCATCCACTGATGAGCTGCGTGCGCAGACTTGCAGAGATCAAAACCGTACAAAAAGTTAGGCGCGAGAAGATGGCGGATCTCGTTGCGCAGACGAAACAGCGGCGCAGTGGTGAACCAATGTTGCCAACTGTTGGTGCCGACGTTGTGCCGCCGGTGGTGGCTTTAGTGGCGTGCGTTGCGGCTGTCTAATTTTTCAGTTCTTTTCCCCAAGCAGTATGGTTAAGATCAGTTCTTTGTTTACATTTTTTTACTGTCACTTGGCAATATTTTTTGTCTTTTATGCGATTAAGTGGTCAATTATGCCTCCTAGATTCGCGTGCGCCAGCTTCGCATTCAAATCTCGGAGGCCATGGGACAACGCGTAAGGATACGGCGTTCTTGTCGTTGTTAACGTTTCATCATCGTTACTTCAACCTAGATAGAGGCGTAGTGTCCCTTTTCCCGGGGGTGGGAAGGGAGCGACCAAGGCGGCATCGCTCAGCGGGGGGCGGGGGAGTAGGTTGGGGTTGGTTGTTATGCGATTTTTGTATAACATAAGCATTTCTATACTTACCCAACAAGAAAAAACCATCCGTCCGTCAGTCCGTACCACACGATATCTTTCGAAATAGAACCCGCAGCAGCGAGTGAATTCACCTTCGTGCTGGCTCTCGCTTTAAAGCGACCGAAGCGGTGAGAATATAGCGCTCACGAAGCTCTCAGCTCATGCCGCACTATGCGCTTTTCGCAGATCACTTTCAACATAGGTGTACGCGCGTCTGTTTTCAAAGCGAAGTAAACGGTGAGAACACAGCGCGTGAAGTTTTCAGAAGTGGGCACACTCTGTCCGCATTGCAGTTCGCTTTCAAGATACGGTTCGCGCGGCCGTGCCACAAGCAGCCGCCGCCGGAGAACGGTTGATAATGGTTCGACGCGGATGAGAAGGGCTAAAGAGAGATAATGGCTCAAAATGAACGGATCGTCACTAACGCACCTGGCCCCGCCACTTGCAGTACTTTGCTTGCGCCATTCACTTGGCGCCGTCGACCACAGCAGCTCGTGTCGCCGCAGCGCTATCGCTTATACTCGTCGGATCAAGTCTCATAACATTGATAACGACATGGACTGCGTGTAGATGAGGAAGAGTCACAATGCTTACGCATACTCAGACAAATCCCAGAGGAGTTCCTGTGTGATTTTTTTTTACCGGAAATGTGCAGTCGGCGGTGACCCAGAGTTGACAATGCATGTAAGAGGGGTACGAAGCTTTTCATTTTATGAGAGTCTTGCCTAGCTCCCAAATATCTGCTCAAGTTAAGACTTGTTGATGGCTGTATGTGTTTTTTTTTTATTGTCGCATGCCCTCGAACCGCCATGAATCCTACTGTGTAATGACATTAGAGCAGTATTCACGTCCAAAAGGTAATTGGGCTGCCTAAGGTTTGCGGCCTGGCGGCAGCTCCCCTCCCCCGTTTCCGTTGACAAGTTAGGGGGAGGGGCCTAGAGCAATCGTACACCCCCCTCCCCACAGTGGCGTAGCGAGAAAATTTTTCGTGTGAAGGGGGGGGGGGAGGGGTCCCAATTGACCATGGAGGGGGAATGAGCGGGGCCATTGCCATAGTAGCAAAAAATTTACTGTTCGTGAGCGTTGCAAGTGCCCGGCGTGGCCCCCTTGGCTACGCCGCTACTCGCCCCCCCCCCCCCCCCCCCGGCAATTGACGCAAATCGAGCTATCATAACGTGCATGACCGGCATGACATCATCGTGTCGTGACATCATCTACATCATCAGCCTATCTTGATGTGCATCGCAGGACGAAAGCTGCTCCAGCAATCTCCAATACCCGTCTTGTGCTAACTGGTTCCACGTGTCTTGAAGTCTGCGAATTCCATCACGTCCACCTTATTCTCTGCCGTCCTCGACTGTGCTTCCCTTCCCTTAGCACCCATTCTGCAACTCCAATAGACCAGCACTTATCTCCCTTATGCATTGCAATGTCTGCCCAGCACGACTTCTTCCTCTTGATGTCAACCAGAATATCAGCTATACCCGTTGGCTCTCTAATCCACATCGCTGTCTTACAGTCTATTATCGCCATGCCTAATATTTTTAATGCCATCGCTCGTTGCGCGGTCCTCAACGTCTTCCCAAGCTTTTTTGGTAGCTTCCAAGTTTTGGCCCCATACGTTAGTAACGGTAAAAAGCAATGATTAGCAGTAAGCTCCATGGTCATGATTTAGTAATGCCTGCCGTAAGCTCTCCAACTAATTTTTTATTTTTGTTAGTTTCCTTGATCAGAAACTCCTGCGAGTAGTGAACCTCAATAAACGTATTTATGCGCAAGTTCTAGAGGCTGACTGCCGACCATGACATTTCGTTCTCTCGCCAGGCTGCGGAACATTACTTTTCTCTTGTACGTACTAACTTTCAATCAGACTTTTGCACTTTCTGCGCTCAGGTCCTCGAACGTTTGTTGCGAATAGTCTGCAGCGTTGCTGAGTATGCCAATGTCATCTACAAACCGTAAGCTGGTGAGCTATCTACCGTTAGCCCTCACTCCTAACCATTCCCAGCCTAACTGGTTGCACACCTTTAACTATTCAGTGATAGCATTGTAAATATTTTGCCAATGATCATGCGAAGCCTTTTGCAGATATCTGGCTATGGAAAGTCGGTGCGTTAGTGTCATCCGTTCGATATCAACATTCGTGGGAAACTTCATTTTTGACCGCTTTTCGGAGTCAGTGCGCTGCTGCCTAGATGCCCCGATCTAATTATTCTAGCTACCTGATTGAAGCGTAGGTAGCGCGCGTTTCATGTATCCAATATCAACGCGTTAACTGCCAATGTTGATTTATCATATACTGTAAGCTTGTTCACTTACTCCCTTATAATTAGGGTGCAAATGAGAAAGACTGGGGTGTTCCAAGGGTGTTTTCTTCTTGAACACCCTTTTCCGATAAATAAGGGTGCTTCAAGGGTGTTTACAAGGGTGAAAAGATAAGTACACCCGCTTTACACCCATAAGGGTGTGAAAAATTTAAGAGTGTAGATGACATAGCCATGGCTACGATCTAAAATGAGCACGTTTCTGGGAGCACAAGAATGTGAAATTCACTTGCAAACACGGTGACTATGCACATGTGGAGTTCCCCAAAAGTAGACAAGGTGGCAGCGCAGCCGGCGATAAGACAGGCGCCGACACGCGACGACGCTACCTTTGAGCACCGGACGCGCTGTGGGAACCGTACGATGCAAGCGCGCACACGCTGCAAACATAGACGTGCGAGGTCTTCGAATTTCCTGCGACGCCCCCTTCAACGGTCAACGGCCCTGGTACTAGAGATCAAACAACGAACGCGCTTTGAGATCGCAGCGTGCAGCCGCTATATAACCACTGACTTCAAAGAGCTTCGAATTCAGCAACAGCCGCAACAAATCAGCGCTTAACAAAACACTATCAGTCATAGCGCTCTTTGGCCATCCCTGGCCCTTGCGCCACTAAACAATACACATTCATTCATTCAAAAGCCGCAACAGTATCACGGCTAATCGCTTTATCTGCGACAGCTCCCGGCTCCCACCTTGCAAGATGCATGCGGTTTACTTGAGCCTCGCTGAACTGTCGTCCTGTCGTCTCCCAAGCCTGCAGGTCTCGTTGTTCAGTTAAATGAAACAAGACAAAACGGAAATGAAAGAATTACATGTAACGGATTCTTATCATACCTTAATTGTCACCTCATAATCTAAAAAGGCGTTGTAAACTATTTTAGTAATGTTATTTTGTAAAAATGACGAAATTTGTGATAATTCCTATTTCTAGGTACCGCTACAAACGTCAAGATTGTGTTCGGGTGTGTGTGTGTGTGTGTGTGTGTGTGTGTGTGTGTGTGTGCACGTGGTTGTAACCGCTGTCACTACGTTTTGAGCAGATTTTTGCAACAGTACACATGGTCACCGCGAGTTTCGTAGTCGCATTTTTTGGTCATAGTATTCATCGTTTACGCTACAAATTAGGTTGTTATTAAAAATTTATAAATTTTAGTAGATGAAAAATTATTACTAACTAGCGATTTTTCAGAGCGGTTATATTGTGTTTTAGAGGTTTTATAACTCAATACGATAGTGAAGTTGTGAACGGCTTTCGGCCTCAGTTACTTGGTTGCAGTTGTGCGGTGGTTCACGCCTCGCGCGTTTCGATGAAAGTATTTTTTTCTGTTAGGACATCATGACGCACATTTTAATGAAATGTTTTAAAGACGATAAGTGGGACGTTTATCCGTTGAAGTCGTTGGATGAACCACCTACTAGTCTTCTACTGGTGTGCGAGCATGGCTGCTTTGATGAGTTGCGCGGCAGAGGTCATGGTACCTATAGGAGGTAAGGCACCCCGAAACAGTAGCAACCGAACTTCTGCACATAGGTAAGTAATCTCGTTTTCTTGAGCACGTAGCCTTTTTTTTTCTATTTTGACATTGACAGGCGTGAGATGTTAGGCACACGGTTCACTTTCTTCTGGCAAACCGCATGCCTCGAAGCGAAAGCGCGTGATACTAACGCGAGCTGCCGCCGCCGCTTCGTTTGAAACAATGGTAGGCGAAGAGGCAGCGGCGCCCCACGTGCGTAAAATTGCATTGCTTCATTTGTACCTGTCTAATACCTTTTCCTTACCTAGCCTTAATTTGTATGAGAGAACACAATTCGAACATAAGGATCAGCTACTCTGCGCAGTGAAAATTTTGTACAGTGGCCACGCCATCTTTCAGAGGGGCTCACGTGGGCCGTCAGAGCGCTTGTTATAGCATTTCGATAGGTGAGAGACGCGCTGCTTTTCAAAGTATTTAGGCAGGCGTTGCAGGCTTAGGAGAACCGCGACAAATAATTGTACAAGCAGGTGTGCAGCTGTGCTGCGCTTGTACCACACTCGTACCGGAAGGCAGTGTTGCACTTCACGCTTACTCATTTTGTAACTATGGCGGCCGCCATGGCAATTTCGGCCCGTTGGTAGCACTCCGTCTTTTTGGTATTCTCACGCACTTGCGATATTGAAAAGCTTTACCATAGCGGCCGCGTGACTGATTTTTGTTCTACATGCCCAGGGTAAGTGAGTTGCGGGTTTAGTTGTTAAGTGGCCTCAAAATCGTGTCGGGCGTCGAGCCGCTTTCGTTTTAACGCGACAGCGTTAAGGAGCTCGTGTCGCAGAAAAGCCGGTCTCGTCGGCGTCAGCGGCGTTGGCCATGAGCGATAAATCCCAGAAGTCACTTCATAAATAAAAAACACCTTGCAAGATGGGCTCTGGGAATCGAAGCAGGGTCTCCGGAGTGTGAGGAGGAGACGCTACCACTCAGCCACGAGTTCGTTCCTTCAAAGCGCGACAAAATCGCCTCTAGTGAATGCGGTGTTGCCTTAGAAACGCACCGTAGAAAGTTAAACTGCGGTGTATGTCAGTAATTATGACCATGTAACTTACAGAAGTCGCAGTTTCACGAGTAGCGAAGTACGTTTCCGCTACATTTCTTCTGCGCTCTGCGCACACGCAGAGCCATCTTGCGGCAAACACAGAAGACCCCCTCCCCCTCGCAATGTACGGCGCTGCCCCGACACGCGGCGCCCCACTCATCCCATGATCGCGTCCGCCTTCATGGCGCGCCGCGGCCCGGTTATCTGTGCCGATCGCGACGTTTGGGTGGCGTAGATCGTTTGAGTAGGCGGTGCGAACGGGGTGCGATAACGCTATCGCGTTCCACTCTTGAAGGCGAAGCTTAAGCGTCCTCCAATATTTATGTGGATTGAGAGGATCTTGTGAAGTGGTGAAAGGATGTGGTGAGAGGATCTTGTGAAATGGCGACCCTATATCAAACCGGCACACACGTCGTCTTCGTCCTCCTCAGTGCAGCCACACTGTGACGGCTGTTCCGTAGCATCACCCCCGGCTGTAGAAGCACCGTCCCGGTGCTTAATCTACACATCCGCGGTGAAAGGTGTGTGGTAGGGTTTTAGTCTTGCCACGTGAACGATGTCACTTGCAGCTGATGATGACGCTGAGAGATCGGCGGGGATGATTTCATACGTGACATCGGTCACTAGGCGTACCACACGGTAAGGGCCTGTGTAGCGCGACAGCAGCTTTTCGGAAAGGCCCACACGGCGAACGGGTGACCAGAGAAGCACCAGAGAACCCGGAGAAAAGTGCACATCACGATGGTGGCAATCATAGAGGCATCTCTGATGCTCCTGTGAGCCCTCGAGACGGGTGCGGGCGAGCTGGCGCGCGTGGTCGGCGCGTGCGATCGCGTCGCGGCCGTATTCAGTGGCGGAACATGTGGCCGAGGGCAGCAAAGTGTCCAAGGGCAACACGGTTTCTCGGCCATTGAGGAGATAGAACGGTGAATAGCCGGCGGTGTCGTGACGCGATGAATTATACGCGAACGTCCCATATGGAAAGGGAAGATCCCAGTCGTGGTGGTCGGTCGCAACGTACTTGGAAAGCATGTCGGTGATGGTTCGATTGAGGCGCTCCGTGAAGCCGTTGGTCTGGGGTGGTAGGACGTGCTGAACTTGTGCTTTGTCAAGCAGTAGCGGAGTATGTCCTCGACGACTGCCGACATAAAGCTGCGGCCACGGTCAGTGGGTAATTGGCGCGGAGCACCCTGCACTAAAATGATGTCATAGAGCAGAAAGTCAGCAACGTCAGTAGCGCAACTTGTCGGGAGGGCTCTGGTGATTGCGTACCGCATAGCATAATTGGTAGCGACGGCGACCCATTTATTTCCGGAGCCCGAGAGAGGAAACGGTCCAAGCAGGTCTAGACCAACACGGAAAAAGGGTTCCGGTGGGATGTCGATCGGCTGGAGATATCCAGCTGGAGGTGTGGAGGGCTTCTTCCGGCGCTGACAGGGCTCACAAGCGGCAACGTAGCGCCGCATGGAGCGGGCGATACCCGGCCAAAAGAATCGACGGCGTACACGGCCGTATGTGCGTGAGACGCCCAAGTGCCCAGCTAAGGGAGCATCGTGAAGTTGCTGGAGGACAGTCGAACGCAGGTACGATGGAATGACGAGCAGAAGGTCAAGGCCGTGTGGATCGAGATTACGGCAACATAATGTCCCCTCCTTAAGGAGAAACATCCGGAGAGAGGCGTCGCCAGGAGTTGACTCCAGACGGTCGATGAGGGCGCGTAACGAAGGATGGCGCCGTTGCTCGTTGCCGATTTGAAGCAACTGGGACACAGAGAAAACGCAAGCGATGGCGTCCGCATTAGCCGGTTTCTCGACGGGGTAGCGGGACAAACAATCGGCATCCTGGTGCAAGCGTCCCGTCTTATATACCACGGAGAAGGTATATTCTTGCAGGCGTAACGCCTAGCGAGCGAGTCGTCCCGTGGGGTCCTTGAGCGAGGATAGCCAGCAGAGAGCGTGGTGATCAGTGATGACACAGAAGGGGCGTCCGTACAAGTATGGACGAAATTTCGCAACAGCCCACACAAGAGCGAGGCACTCGCGCTCTGTGATTGAATAATTGTGCTCGGCGGGTGATAGAAGTCGGCTGGCGTAGGCTATAACGCGATCATGTCCACGCTTGCGCTGTGCTAACACTGCTCCTATGCCGTGACCACTGGCATCAGTTCGAACTTCCGTTGAGGCAGACGAGTCAAAGTGGGCCAAAATTGGAGGCGTGGTAGGGAGAGTAGTCAGCTGCGAGAAAGATGATGCATGGTCAGGACCCCAAGAAAAAGGGGCGTCTTTCTTCAAGAGGTCGGTAAGGGGACGTGCGATGGTCGCAAAATCCTTCACAAAGCGTCGGAAATATGAGCACAGCCCTACGAAACTACGAACGTCCTTGGTAGACTTCGGAACAGGAAAATTCGTAACGGCGCGAATTTCGTCCGGATCGGGTCGCACGCCTCTGGCGTCTAAGAGGTGTCCAAGGACGGCGATTGGACGGCGAGCAAAATGACATTTTGACGAGTTCAACTGGAGGCCGGCTCGGCGGAACACGTCAAGAATCGCTGAAAGACGGTCTAGATGCGTGTCGAATGTGGGCGAATAAACTATAATGTCGTCCAGATAGCACAAACAGGTGGACCACTTGAACCCCTGAGTCCATCATTTATTGAGTCCATCATTCGTTCGAAGGTGGCGGGCGCGTTACAGAGACCGAAAGGCATCACCTTGAACTGATAAAGGCCGTCAGGGGTAACAAATGCAGTCTTCTCTCGGTCCATGTCATCGACGGATATGTGCTAGTAGCCGGACCGTAAGTCGATAGAAGAAAAATAGGTGGCACCGTACAGGCAGTCTAGAGCGTCATCAATACGTGGCAAAGGGTACGCGTCCTTTTTTGTGATTTTGTTCAGGTGGCGATAATCTACACAAAAGCGCCACGTTCCATCCTTCTTTTTGACAAGTACGACGGGAGAAGTCCAGGGACTACAGGAAGGCTCGATAAGGTCCTTTGCAAGCATCTTTGTGACTTCCTGTTGGATAACAGCTCGTTCTGACGCAGAAACACGGTATGGACGTCGGTGAATAGAGTTCGCATCGCCAGTATTTATGCCATGGGTCACGACGGACGTTTGACCTAAAGGTCTGTTGTCGAAGTCAAAAATGTCGCGATAGCCTTCAAGAACGCGGCAAAGAGCTTCAGCTTGAGCAGGTGTAAGGTCAGAGGAGACCATCTTCTTAATGTCGACATCAGTACCATGCGATGACGTCATGGTATGGGCTGAGCTGTAAAGATCTTCCACTGTGAATGGCTCGACCTCATCATCCTGCAAAGCGCGAATTATAGCCAAGGAGATCCCCTGAAGCAGAACTTCCGCGGTTAGCGCGAAATTGACAAGTGGAAGGCAGGTGCGGTTGCCAGTTATTTTCAGCACAGTGTGCGGCACGGTAACACCATGTGTAAGCATAACGGCCGGAATTGGTGCAGCCACGTAATTGCCGTCAGGTACAGCTGGAGAGGACAATAAGTCGACGTGGGTCACAGAGTGAGGTGGTAGGCGGATAAAATCTATGCAGCTCAGATGGCTTGGAGGCGGGTCCACAGGGTCGGCAAGGAGAGGCAAGTCAAGGCGAAGTGAGCCCGTGGAACAGTCAATGAGGGCAGAATGATGGGCAAGAAAATCCAGATCGAGAATGAGTTCGTGAGGGCAATGCTCGATGACGGTGAAGAGAACGACGGTGTGTCTCTCAGCAATGGTGAGTCTGGAAGAACACATGCCAACAATAGCGACAGTCCCTCCGTCGGCGACTTGTACAACTCGGTTCGGGGCAGGCGTCAGAACTTTCTTGAGCCGACGGCGAAGAGCAGCACTCATAATGGACACATGCGCCCCGGTGTCAATCATCGCGCACACTGGAACATTGTCGACGAGAACGTCCAAAAGATTATTGCGCGTGGGTAAGGTGCAGCGAGAATTTTGTGCCAATGTCGTCAATGCAGCTTCACCTCCAGAAGCTGCCCTGTCTAGTTTTCCGGTCGGGGGTGCGGCGAGTAGGTCGGAGAAGGAGCACGGCGTGACGGGGGCGAGCGAGATTGGCGGCGGGAGGGAGACGGCGAGCGGGAGTAGCGGGGTCGTGTCAAAGGTGTCGCAGGGTCAGATGATGGAGCGGGCATAGAAGGGGCGAAGGAAAAGGATGTGGTATAGGGGCGAGGGGGGTAATCAGGATAATAGCGCGTCGGAGAAGTCCAGCGGCTGCGGCAGTAGCGAGCGACATGTCCCATGCGTCGGCAGTTAAAACAAATCGGCTTGTCGTCCACGAGTCGCCATTCCGAGGGGTTGCGCTGTCCATAAGAGGAGTAAGAAGAGCGCGGTGGGGACGTGCGTGGAGACAAAGGTTCCGAGCGTACGGGACGAATGGATTGCACGCCGACGTTGGACAACTCTTGACGGACGACGGCCTGGATGTTCAGGGACGACGGAGAATGTTCAGGTAACGGGAATGAAGGGGCTGCCGGTTGTGCCGCTTCGACCTAACGACAAATGATACGGGTCAAGTTGTCACATCGCGACGGCTGGTGGAAGAGGTCGTCACAGGAAGACGTACCAGCTGTGTTGGGAAGTCGCCTGATGTGCTGGGATACCCGGCGGCTTTAACATGCTCGAGATGGCGGCACTCCTTGAGGATGGTATCGATGCTGGTGACGTTCGTAAACACCAGTAAATTGAAGGCGTCGTCAGCAATGCCTCTCAGGAAGTGATTAACCTTATCCTCCTCAGTCATGTTCGGGTCAGCCTTGGCATAAAGGGCCAACACGTCGAGAATGTACGACACGTAGGACTCGGTCGACGTCTGCACACGTGTGGCAAGGGCTTTCTTGGTGTTGACTTGTCGACCGAACGGATTGCCAAAAAGGTCGCGTAGCTTGTCTTTGAAGAGATCCCAGCACGAGATCTCCTCTTCGTGAGTCTGGAACCACGCCAATGGAGCTCCGTCGAGGTAGAAAAGTACGTTGGCAAGCATAACAGTCGGATCCCACCTGTGACTGGTGCTGACACGTTCGTATAAGCGGAGCCAGTCGTCAACATCAGGCCTGCCGACTCCGTTGAAAACACCAGGATCCCGAGGTGGGGAAACGGCGACGTAGGTCGGGGCTGCAGGCGGAGACGCTTGCGCAGATAAAGTGCTGCCAGCAGGAGCCGAAGTTGCATTGTCGCCGTTGCGACCGCTGCGAAGCTCCATGACGGGTACGGGGAACGTCCACCTCCACCAAATTAATGTTACCTGAAGCTGAAGCCGAATACTATCTACAATTTATTTACAGGTAAGCTCACGGAGGCCAAAATGGCGACGCTATATCAAACCGGCACACACGTCGTCTTCGTCCTCCTCAGTGCAGCCACACTGTGGCGGCTGTTACGTAGCAATATTGCTTCTGTAACTCCTCAGGTGTTGCGGTATAAGGCAGAAATAGCGATTGTTTAATCACAATGAGCATAACACAAGAGGAATTGTGGAAGCATTATTCATTGATCACTAAGAAAAATGCATAAGGAACACTTCTGTGAACCTTAGTGGGAAAGAGTTACTGCAGTACTTCTGGTTAAGTTATATCCGTTACAGTACAAACCTTTCAGTTTTCATGTGTTTGTGTTAGTTTTTGACGCGCAGATTTATTCTATAGGACATGTCTTTCGTTCCATTTTTGTAGTGCCGGGCTGTTGCTGCTGCGCATCCATGGCTTTTTAATTATGAAGTTGGCCAGTGTGTTTAAATTCTTTGTCTTCTCAAGTAAACTTCTAGTTGAGTCTGCGTTCATGTGTGGTGTTCCTGCGTTAATTCATCCTTCTCGTCTCTGTTTGAGTGGTTGTCAAATATGTATGTACACAGTATTGCCGAAGCGTCCATAGAATTGATACCTGAAGTTATCTGCGTTTTTTTTTATTTCTGCAAGAACGATATAAGATCTCATCTCACTGTTTTTAACGCTGATGTACATTTTTCTAGTTGAACTTCAAGGAGTCCCCTCAGGAAGCCAATAAGAGTGAGTAAGAATGTGAATAAGAGTGTGTAAGATTTATGAATTTCATCCATTCAAGGCATCACATTTAAGTTGCCTGTTTGTAGGTATGCAATCATTCATAGTTTTTTAACATACTAAGCTCTACTTTTAGGTTCTCATGACGCTGCTTTGTACTGTTCTGCATTCTGCAGACGCAGGAACCTTCTTATGCCGTAAGTGCATGTGTTCTTTTTCTATATATTGGGGACAAGATTGTCGTGAGCCTAAATATCCTTGTATATCACTTTCCTTGTAATTCTTTTTTCAGCACGGGTGCTGTATCTCCCTCCGTCTTTGTTAATGCATTGTCCCCATTTCTATGCAAGGTTTATCTATGTTATGCAATAAAATTCTGGTGGCATTTTAGTAACTTTTTACCCGCGCAATTGAGGTAATTGGTGTTTCGTATATGGATTTATTTGCGTTTTTCACTCTCTCACCAATCCGGCTGTCCAGTGACTGGAACATTTTCTCATCCTTGATATGGCCATTGCTGGGCTACTTGATACTGCAAGTGCAGGTGACGATATTTTTGGCAGTTTGGAATTGTGTTAGCTTTGTGTTACTACCAATTTCCTGTGCTAAATAATAATTTTTTCTCTTATAATTCAAGGTATTAGCCTTGCCTTATCTCTTTATTGACAGCTCTATTAAAAAAACCAGCGTCTTCCAGTGTGAAACCAGCGCGTTTTTTTTGCACTGCATCGCAGTGGGTACGCTGGCGCTCGCTGGGACTCACTGGGACACCAGTGAGAATGCTAGATAAGAGCTGGTTCACACTGGAAGAGACGCTGGTTCCACTGCCATGGCGCTGGAGCGCACTGGTTTTCGTTGTAAATGCGCTGGCTCTCGCTGCATTTCGCTGGTTCGCACTGGAAACTGCGCTGGTTGTGTTTGTGCCGCGCTGGTTCTGGTACGCAAGCAGGAGCGCTGCTGAATATTAAATGCTTCATACAATTTCATCGCTTGAGACTAGTCTCTTGTCTTAAATAACGCTATATTTTGGGGTCGTAAAACCCTATTTCGTGTCGCAGATTGGAATAAAGGTGCGTGAGCTGCCCTGTTTATTCGTGGACATTTGACACGGAAGATCACTTTAGTTTCTTTTTTTTCATTTTCCCTTTTGACTGGGCGGATAGGCAACTTCTTGAGCGAAACCACGCAAACGCAGAGGATGCCACGTTGTTTAGTAGTTCGCACGTAGCATATGACTGGGAGTTGTTGCCGTTGTCGCAGTGTTGTGGAGTGGGCATGAAATGCAGAAGTCGTTCAGACGCGCGCGAACGGACCCCGAGTTCGAAGCCTATCGGTGACTGATATTATCGCACCGATAACAAAGCTGAGATGATTCGTGTGGTTCCACTTTCCCTATCGTACTAAAAAAGTTCTGAGGCTGAAATACACGCATTTTAGGTTTCGCCAGCTACCCGCGCCGAGATCGGTCCCCAGCGAAGCTTAGGCCTAGCATATCCGCCGAGACCCTCTTCACGCTATCGGCGCGTCTAGGCTCAGGAATCAATAAGTCTAACAAGGATGAATCACTCTATATTTCAGCTTTCGCATCGGTGTTCTTAAATAAATAATTTTTTCATGTCTACAGTGCCAGCACAAGAAGCGATGACCGCCGATGTGACGCATCATAAACACACGGTATATGTGCTATCGCAGAAGGCTCCTAGCACTAGCCTGCGCCTCTCTGATGTAGTTAAATAACTAGACAGACGTGTTGACTGAAAGGCATCACTGAACTAAGAAAACGTTGCATATGCATCGCGTTAAGAACAAGAAACAACTATCGAAATTGGCGGTAACAGCCCACACAGCGTCCCGGTTCAGCGGTTCATTTAGGGCTTTTTTCGAAGTTAAAATACCAATCGCAAGTTAAAATCGATATTGTGGCACTTGCGAGCGTGCTACTGAATACGGATAGCAAATTTTTCTTTGCAGTACAGGCGTGGGTTTTAGTTGCTGGGCGATAGCGCGTCTATTATGTTTGTGCGAGGCCTAGCTCTGCGAAACTAAAACTGCTTCTTGATTTCGGCATGGCAAATTATCCATTTACGTTCGCCTGCTGGCGCGGCGTACGTTAATGTGCCGGGCATGGAAGCTGTAGGTCGGAGTTTTATGTTTCTTAATTTTTTGTTGCGCTAAAACGCTCCTTGTTTGGTTTCTGTATTCAAAAAATTATATACGGTGTCCAGGAACCGCCTGTTTAATGTGCTAGAGCAGGTTTTTGCACGAGTAGCCAGCGCCTCCCAGTACGCCGCACATGCCTAGGGCCCCAGCATCCAGCGCGCGGCACTGTGCCCAGTGCCCGGCACTGGGCACAGTGCCACAGGGTTTTGCAATAGGGAGATGTGCCGCTTAGTTGTTGGTTACAGTTATAAAGGCCCCAAATAGTGCTTTAATTAGCTTTGTGCTAGTGCAGAAAAATTAACTGAAAATGAGATCACTAAATTGAGGAAATGCCACCAACAAACACTTCTATATCCCAAATTAACATAACTAAATGGTGTACAGTTAGTTCCTGACTTGTGCCAGGGAGATAAGCTGCATTCAGTACACAAAAGCTTTACAAGCTTTTTTTTTTCTGGAGAAAGAAAGCCTGGCTCTTTAGAAACACATGATTCAGGTGTTCATCATGATGCCCGACAACTTTCTAAATTATGTCTCCTCAATTATTAGCTAAGTTGAGGGATGTTATTTTTTTAAATCATTGGGCAAGATGAAAATATATACATCTCGAAGACAGAAAGCTCAAACAGACAAGTCTACTCTGGTACTTCAATAAATTTTGATTGTAGTGAAAGACGTGTGCTAAACCTTGTATATATTTACGTGAAGGCATTTGTTCCCAGTCTATTTGTTATTTTGTCTTCTCACAGGCAGCCGTAACACTTCCTGTGATGTGTTGGTGTGCGAATCATTTTGTTGCAACGTATTCAGATGTAGTTTCTGCATTCAAACATGTAAGCCAGCTTCAAGAGTTCATGTGTTCAAAGTTGGTTTTTGCAAGGGTATGCTTAAGCCCTGCCTTTTGAGTCGCTTTGCCTTCTAGTCTTAACCTAAGTCACAAGTGAAGACCACAATGATTGTTCTGATTGAATTGAAATGTACAGCGTATTTTTTTCAGATGTATTTACAGTGTTAAGAGTGCTGTAGGTACTAGCCTATGTCTCCAGGTTCCATGTAGTTGTGCCTTATGCACTGTATCAATGTTTCGTGTGCACACATCTTTAGGGTAAATAAAGGTACTTCAAATTGATCAGTCTCTCCTTTGATTTTCTTTGTGTTAGGGAAAGTTATGAGCAGGCACCAGTGCATGCAAGTGTGAATAGCGATGCAATTTAAAGGACGCTTAAGCTTCGCCTTCAAGAGTTGGACGCGATAGCGTTATCGCACCCCGTTCGCACCGCCCACTCATTCGCTCGGCATACTCTTGAGTCACACAAAGACGAAACGTGCGCCTGAACAAGCGGAACGAACCAAAGAAGTCGGTGTCTCGGAGGGAGAAACGATCTACGCCAGCCAAACGTCGTGATCGGCACGGAAAGCCGGGCCGCGACGCGCCATGAAGGCGGACGCGATCATGGGGCTAAAACCTCAATGGATCGTCCTCTATCGCTCTTGGGAGCACCGCGCAGATGCATGACTCCTCGGAAGCAGCAAAAAATAAACGTCCCTCGAGCGTCGCTTCTCCGAACGTCGTTCTCCTCTTTGTCGCCTATTGTCGCATGCCAATCGTCCGATTCTCGCGAACGAGCCGCCGGTCTGTCACTACCAGCCCAGCGTTGCCTTTCGGTGCTTTGCTTGACGCTCGCGTTGTGGCGGCTCTTTGAAAAGCCGTTGGGATGTGTCGGTCGTTTTTTTTTGTTCTCGCAATGCTGGTGGCATAAGCCCCCTCCGAAGAACCATCGTCCTGATGTGTAGAAAAGGCCTAGAGATGCCAACTGCTTTAAAAGGACAGTGGTCAGAGGATGGCCGTTGCCAGGCTTGATCGTATGTCCACTTCTGTTAATCAGTGCCTTTCATGGTATGGCTTCATTCACACTACGTGTATGACCTCTGGGCCTGTCCTGTATCGTCTGGAGCAGACTTAAAGTCCAGCAGTTACCTCGTAATTTAATGAATTTAAGCGGCGAAGCACTCTGTAGGGGCCAAAGTAACGGCGCAGTAACTTCTCCGAAAGACGGGGCGTACGTATACGCGTCCATACCCACACTTTGTCTCCGGGCTTGTACTGTACCTCTCTTAGCCCTAGGTTGCGCGGGATTGCGTCGACGCTTTGCTGTTGTAGCCGTATGTAAAAATACTGCAAGATATCTATGGCGGCTCCACAGCCACCGTAGTCCGCCATAAAGAATGCAACGAAATCCAAAAAAAGAACGGCGTCAGTCAGGGAGATACGATCTCTCCAATGCTATTCACAGCGTGTTTACAGGAGGTATTCAGAGACCTGGATTTGGAAGAATTGGGCATAAAAGTTAATGGAGAATACCTTAGTAACTAGCGATCCGCTGATGATATTGCCTTGCTTAGTAACTCAGGGGACCAAATGCAATGCATGCTCACTGACCTGGAGAGGCAAAGCAGAAGGGTGGGTCTAAATATTTATCTGCAGAAAACTAAAGTAACGTTTAACAGTCTCGAAGAGAACAGCTGTTTACGATAGGTAGCGAGGCACTGGAAGTGGTAAGGGATTACATCTACTTAGGACAGGTAGTGAATGCAGATCCGGATCATCAGACGGAAATTATCAGAAGAATAAGAATGGGCTGGGGTGCGTTTGGCAGGCATTCTCAGATCATGAACCACAGGTTGCCATTATCCCTCAAGAGAAAAGTGTATAACAGCTGTGTGTTACCAGTACCCACGTACGGGGCGGAAACCTGGAGGCTTACGAAAAGAGTTCTACTTAAATTGAGGACGACGCAACGAGTTATGGAAGGAAAAATGATAGGTGTAACGTTAAGGGATACGAAAAGAGCAGATTGGGTGAGGGAACTAACGCGAGTAAATGACATTTTAGTTGAAATCAAGAAAAAGAAATGGGCATGGGCAGGACATGCAATGAGAAGGGAAGATAACCGATGGTCATTAAGGGTTACGAACTGGATTCCAAGGGAAGGGAAGCGTAGCAGGCGGCGGCATCAAGTTAGGTGGGCGGATTAAATTAAGAAGTTTGCAGGGACAACATGGCCACAATTAGTACGTGACCGGGGTAGTTGGAGATGTATGGGAGAGGCCTTTGCCCTTCAGTGGGTGTAACCAGGCTGCTGCTGATGATGATTGCTGTTGTATGATACGGTGCCTTGCAAACAGCCGTGCTTCTTCTGCCCTTTCTATGTATTCACTAACGTTAGGGTCGTCTTCGGTGCTGTTGTTTACAGGTAATATCGCGTCTCGTGTCGTTGTTACTGTCCGAGCGTAAACAAGTTCAAATGGCCTAAAATGTGTCTTGTACTGCAGTATTATACGCAAAGGTAGCATATGGTAGAATACTGTCCCATGTCCAATGCTCGATGTCCACTTACACTGAGATCATATCAGCGAGCGTTCTATTGAGCCGTTCAGTAAGGCCGTTTGTTGGCGGATGGTACGCTGTGGTTTTTTATGGGCAGTATGTGTTACTTTCATAACAGACGGCACCAAACGGGCCACAAAAGCTGTTCCTTTGTCTGTTATGAGTAACTTAGGTGCGCCATGTCGTAGCACTATGGGTGTGACAAAAAAGTGAGACACTTCAATGGCGCTTCCTTTTGTAAGAGATGAGGTCTCAGCTTACCGGGTCAGATAATCGGTTGCTACCACCATCCACCGTTTTCCTGAGGTTGAAATGGGAAACGTTCCAAATAAATCCACTCCTTTTTTTAGTGGCGCTGCTGGTGTCTGTATCGGTCGCAGAAAACCTGCTGGTTTGAGTGGCGGTGTTTTCCGTTTTTGACAATCTCGGCACGATTTCAAATAGTGCTGCACTGAATTAATCAACTTCGGCCAGTATTATTTCCGGCGGATTCTCGCCAGAGTCCTACTAACGCCTAAGTGGCCAGCTGCAGGGTCATCATTGCAAGCTTCTAAGATCTCAGCTCGCAGCGATGATGGTACGAGAAGTAGAAACGTGTCACCAATGTGTTCAAAGTTTCGTTTGTAGAGGACGTTGTTCTGGAGGGCACACGAACACAATCCGCGGAAGAAAACTCGAGGCACTTTCACTTGTCCACCCTCCAGGTACTCGATGAGCACAAAGAATTCCGGATCAGTGCACTGATGATGAGCCATTTCCGTCGTATTCACAGCCCCAAGAAATGGGAAATCTTGCTCGTATTCAGGTGACGCAGCTTCGATCGGTGCGCGTGATAAGCAATCAGCATTATTGTGCTTGTGACCGGACGTGACCGGACGCGAGTCTTTCAGAAGGGTCCTTGAGGTTCACCAAGCAGCACAATGAGTGGTGGTCGCTGATAGCTCGAAACGGTCTGCAATATAAGTTTGGCCGGAACTTACTGATGCCCCATATAACCGCCAGGCACTCCTTTTCTGTAGCTGAGTAATTTGTCTCGGCTTTCGATAAGGTACAGCTTGCGTACGCAATGACTTTTTCTACTACATTCGGCCACTGAATAAGTATGACACCGAGACCAACATTACTCGCGTCGGTGTGGATGTCCGTTTCGGCGTTTTAATCAAAATGGGCAAGTGTAAGAGAACTCTGCAAACGCCGTCGTAGCTCAGAGAATCCGTCTTCTTGTTCTTTCTCCCTCACAAAAGGGACATCTTGTGTCAGTCGCGTGAGTGGTTCGGCAATTTTAGAAAAATTTTCTACGAAACGCCTGTAGTAGCCACACAGTCCTAGGCAGCGTCTAATAGCTTTTTTTGTCTCTTGGCTTCGGAAACGTTTCTACTGCAGTGATCTTCTCAGGATCGGGGCGGACGCCTTCAGCACTGACAATGTGTCTGAGAAAGCGGAGCTCGCGGAAGCAGAAGTGGCATTTTTCGGGTTTTATGGTCAATCCCACCGTGCGAATAGCATCCTGAACTGCTCCCAGTCGCTGCAAGCGCTACTTGAATGTGGTGGAGAAGACCACCACATCATCGAGGTACACAAGGCACGACTGCCATTTCAGTCCGGACAAAACAGTGTCCATAATCAGCTGGAATGTGGCGGGCGCAGAACACAGCCCAAATTGAAGCACCTTAAACTAGTATAGACCATGCGGTGTCACAAATGCCGTTTTTTTTTCGCGATCCCACTCGTCCACTTCTATCTGCCAGTCCCCGCTTTTGAGATCCAAATAGGAGGAGGAAGCATTGCGTAGTTTGTCCAAGGTGTTGTCAATGCGTGGGAGTGGATAAACAGCCCGTTTCGGCACGAGGTGGAGTTCCCTGTAATCAACACAATATCGTAGGGTGTTATTCTTCTTCTTGACCAGGACTACCGGAGATGCCCACGGGCTATTGGATGGCTGTATTACATTTGAACTGCAGACGTATCTACTGCGTCGAAAAGGGGCGGCCAGTAGCTAGTTAAGTAGAGAGGGCACTTCCCCCAATTCTCAGAAGTGGGGAAAGGGCACGTCACGTAACATGGCAGTGGCGACGACCCCACTGTACATCGCCTTACGCCTGCTAATTACCCGCCGTGGTTGCTCAGTGGCTCTGGTGTTGGGCTGCTGAGCACGAGGTCGCGGGATCGAATCCCGGCCACGGCGGCCGCATTTCGGTGGGGGCGAAATGCAAAAACACCCGTGTGCTTAGATTTAGGTGCACGTTCAAGAACCCCAGGTGGTCAAAATTTCCGGAGTCCTCCACTACGGCGTGCCTCATAATCAGAAAGTGGTTTTGGCACGTAAAATCCCATAATAAAAAAAACATTACGCCTGCTATTTCCTTTGGTGCAGATTGTCTCTGCGCGGCAGTAATTGTGCGCCACGTCAGCATCGGCCGAGACCACGTGACCTGACACGCTACTCGGCACGTATCGACAACAGGAGGCGAGGCACTCTTCGGCGGCGCTGATATGTGCAGCAAAGGCCTGACGTCACCCATTCCAGAGCTACAACAGGAGCCCTCTTGCGCTTACCGCATTCACTTGGCAGTGGCGACGACCTCGAAATGCATCGTCTTACGCCTGCTATTTCCTTTGGTGCAGATTAGTTAGGTTTTCTCTCCTTTTTTTCGTCACTTCTGCCAAGTGTATGCCTCGCCTTGCTTGTGTGGCGATGTCAAAAGAGTTTGCGAAAGCGAAAGACGAAATCCTTCAGAAACTAAAAGATGAACTCAAGATAGTATTGAAATTGTCACGCGAAGCGTACGAGAGAGACCTGCGCAATGAAATTCGTGATCTGAAGAATGAGCAGCAAAACATGATACAGAGCATCGAATTCGGGCATAGAGAAATAGACGACTTAAAGAAGAGATTTGAAGTTGAAGTAGCAAAAAACACTAAACTTTTGAAAGAGAACCAGGCAGTCAATGCAAAGTACGTTTCCTTGTAAAGAAAGAACGGCGAACTTGAGAACCAGATAGTTAATCTTCAACAGTATTCTAGAAATGCCATTATAGAAATTCAGGGAGTCGTTAAGACAGAAAATGAAAGTGTTGTTGCCGTATTGTCCACACGGAGATGCTATTGAAGAACCAATCAGTGAGTGCGATATCGAGAGTTTCCATCGCGTCCCCACGCGTAATCCGGATAAAACTAACATTATCGTGCAATTAAAGTTCCGGTCGAAGCACGACGTGAGATTAAAGAAAACGAGAAAATCCCGGCTTACTAATGACAGCGTAGGACTTGCGAACTCAAGTTCCACCTATGTAAATGAGCATCTTTGTCCTACAACAAAGAGACTTCTCAGTATGGCTATGAGGCGTTAGAATGACTGCCAGTGGCGATCCGTGTGGACCCATAATGGCATGATTTTTGCGAGGCAGTCAGAGACTTCTAGTGCCATATCCATAACTTGTGAAGACGAGCTCAATAAGATAACATGGATGTAATTAGCCCCCTGTTCCGGCGTACCGTTCAAGCTTTCAAAACGCGCTACCACGATTTTGCGTTGCCCAATGAAATTCTTCTAGGCTCTTCTATGTACGGTTCTGTTTCGCATATTACAACACGCTCTGCTCTCGCTAAGCATGACCAGATTGCCTATTTCCTAGAAGAATTCTCTATTCAGTATAGTATTTTAGTGCTTACTGAAACATGGTATTACGATGGGTGTGGAATGCTCTCTTCTCTATCTTAATCGATACAAAAACCTTTTTATCAGTCGGAGCGGTCGTAGGGGCAGTGGCGTCGCTATTTATGTTAAACTCCTAAGAATATCAAGTAATATCAGGTTATACATGTATTAGAAACAAATAACATTGAAACGAAACGCTGACATAATTACTGTCGTTTATCGCCCACCAAATGAGAATTTTGGACATTTTATGAATATTTTTGTTAACTTCTTGCTATTTGTTTCCCTAAACAGTCTGAACCTCGTTTGTGGTGGAGACTTTCATATAAGTACCCTTGAAGTTAGCACCTGCGTTCAAGATTTACACAACACCATTTCTTCCACAGGCTTTCTGAATATAATCACTACGCCGACACGCATCACTGTACTAACTTTATCGACACTTGATTTGTTTATTACCAACGTGGAAACTAGAGTCGCTGATGCAGGAACCATAGCCTCCCACATAAGTGACCACTGCCTTATCTTCATGATTTTCTTTCCCCCCCAAAGTTCATAAAAATAGTCGAAGGGACGCAATTACAGTGCAGTGTGTATCAGACGATGCTTTACTTTTATTTATACGTGACATCAGTGCCCAGAATTGGTATTTTATATTCGGAATAAAAAAGGGGAATGTTGCATATTCTACGTTCACTGAAATTTTTCAGCGAATATACGCTATACATTTTCATTTTACAACTTTCAAGCCATCAAAAAGAATAAGAAAACCTTGGGTCACTCCTGCCCACAGGAACACTATAAATAACATAAATCGATTGTTTCACACCTTTTTACATGCAAGAGCAATGTCTGACTTGAAATCATTTGCAACTCTCAGAAATAAACTGAACGCCGAGCTTAGGTCCGCAAAGTTGGGACATTATCAGCGCTTGTTTTCTTATATAAGGAAACAGCAACCTGACGCCGCATGCACAGTGCTAAATAGGGTTCTCGGTCGCAAAAGTAAAACGGAGATGCCCTCAAAGTTAACGCACAATAAACGTGAAATAGTTGGTCAGGCGCCTGTTGATCATTTTAGCCAAGCGTTTCTAAAACATGCTCTTCCAGATTGTAACTTACAGATTATTAGACCGTCAAGGGGGAATTGCCCTGCTGAGAGCTTTTATCTGCATGATATAAGTGAAGCTGAAGTTTATCGAACATTTCTAGGTCTAAAGAACAGCAAGGCTTTAGATATAAATAACATACAGATAAAGCCCATAAAATATGTTATCGAATCTATAACACCTTCGCTCACTGACATATTCAATCTCGTAATCCAATCAGGCCAAATGCCTGACGCAGTGAAGCGATCCAAGGTAACGGTTATTTAGAAAGGGGGCAATAAAAATGAGGAAAAAATTATAGGCGAATATCTGCGATACCAAATTTTTCCAAAGGCTTAGAAAAATATTGTTTTCTCGACTGACTAACTTCTTTCACCAAATGAATCTTCTATCCGATTCGCAGTTCGGTTTAAAAATGGACGCTCTACTGAAACAGCTTCATTACCTCTTAATGAGAGTGTTCTACAAAATAAACATATAACTCTCGGTCTTTTCGTAGAATACAGTAGGGCATTCGATACACTTACCGATAACATACTTATGCTAAAATTCTAGGACAACGGGGTTCGTGGTAAGCAGCTCGAACAATTCCGTTCGTACTTAGCCAGCAGGACTCAGTGTGTCTACATTGGCAATTACCATTCATCTCCCCTCCATAAAATTTGGCGTACCCCAAGGTAGTATTTTAGGTCCTCTTTTGTTTAACTTATATATTGCCACATCCAGTACGCGGCACGTAGAGGAATAGGAAGATTTCGCGCATTGCAGATGATAAGAAGAGGTCCCTGCGCGATCGTTCTTTCAGTTTACCTGCAATTAAAGTGTCCTGCCCTTTTTTATCAGTGCCTGCTGCTTGTGAATTCTGGCACTAGTAAATGTTTGGGGCGCCTGTCAAGAGCCCCATATCAAGGCCAGGACATTTTCAGCGTGTCGAAACACCCACTCACCGCGCCAACCGAAGCCTACTAGGCCTAAGCCCAGAATTTCGTGCTCTTTCAGGAAGATTGCCTGCTAGCACGAGCACCCAAGACATGGCAGACCCAGGCCCTGCACAGGTGACTCTTTTGTCTGCTCAGGCTGCAGCGGTGGCGTAGAGGTAGAACACCCGCCTCGCGTGCAAGGGGTCCGTGGTTCAAATTCGCTGCCGCGCAATTTTCCACCGGATTAAAAAAAAATCCGCGTGTTGGTAAAATTGCATAAACAGGCCTGGAGTGTGGCCTGATCGCGGTGACCAGAAACGGTAACGCACTCCCTCACCAGAGCAGGATTGGCCACCCTGGTGCAGTACTTGGCCACGACCTGCTATATGAACACAACAGTCAAACCCCGGCCCCTCAGTCCCCAGCAGCTGCGAAGCAACTGACCACGGCAGCGGTCAGACCTGCGACGCCGCAGAGGGTGCTAAGAATCGCTTTCTCCGGACAGCCCGGCATTGGAATATGAGCCTGGCATCATTTAACGCTAGAACGTTATCTAGAGAGGCGAGTCTAGCAGTGCTATTGGAGGAATTAGAGGGCAGTAATTAGGATATAATAGGGCTAAAGCCAAAGAAGCCAAAAAAAGCGGGCACGTCCGTGGCTACCGGGGTTTAGCGCAGAGACGAGAACTAGGAGTCGGATTCGAGATTAATAGGAATATAGCTGGTAAAATACAGGAATTCTATAGCATTAACGAGAGGGTGGCAGGTTTTGTTGTGAAACTTGTTAAGAGGTACAAAATGAAGGTTGTACAGATCTACGCCCCTACATCCAGTCATGATAACCAGGAAGTCGAAAGCTTCTATGAAGACGTGGAATCGGCGATGGCTAGAATGAAAACAAAATACACTATACTGATTGGTGACCTCATTGCCAAAGTCGGCAAGAAGCAAGCTGGAGAGAAGTCAGTGGGGGAATATGGCAAAGGCACTAGGAATAGCAGGGGAGAGTTATTAGTAGAGTTTGCGGAACAGAATAATAGGCGGATAATGAATACTTCTTTCCGCAAGCGGGATAGCCGAAAGTGGACGTGGAGGAGCCAAACGGCGAGACTAGAAATGAAACAGACTTCACACCACAGACCCTGGCATCATACAATATGTCGACGTGCTCGGCAAGGTGCGCTGCAGTAACCATAGGATGGTAAGAACTCGAATTAGCCTAGACCTGAGGAGGGAACAGAAGAAACTGGTATATAAGAAGCCGATCAATGAGTTAGCGGTAAGAGGGAAAATAGAGGAATTCCAGATCAAGCTACAGAACAGGTATTCGGTTTTAACTCAGGAAGATGACCTTAGTGTTGAAGCAATGAACGACAATCTTGTGGGCATCATTAAGGAGTGTGCAATGGAAGTCGGTGGTAACTCCGTTAGACAGGATACCAGTAAGCTATCGCAGGAGATGAAAGATCTCAACAAGAAACGCCAATGTATGAAAGCCTCTAACCCTACAGCTAGAATAGAACTGGCAGAATGCTCTAAATTCGTCAACAAGCGTAAGACAGATGACATAAGGAAGTATAATATGGATAGAATTGAACATGCTCTCAGGAATGGAGGAAACCTAAAGGCAGTGAAGAAGAAATTAGGAATTGGCGAGAATCAGATGTATGCGTTAAGAGACAAAGCCGGCAATATCATTACTAATATGGATGAGATAGTTCAAGTGGCTGAGGAGTTCTATAGAGATTTATACATTACCAGTGGCACCCACGACGATAATGGAAGAGAGAATAGTCTAGAGGAGTTCGATATCCCACAAATAACGCCGGAAGAAATAAAGAAAGCCGTGGGAGCTGTGCAAAGGGGGAGGCAGCTGGGGAGCATCAGGTAACAGCAGATTTGTTGAAGGATGGTGGGCAGATTCTTCTAGAGAAACTGGCCACCCTGTATACGAAATGTCTCATGACCTCGAGCGTACCGGAATCTTGGAAGAACGCTAACATAATCCTAATCCATAAGAAAGGGGACGCCACAGACTTGAAAAATTATAGACCGATCAGCTTGCTGTCAGTTGCCTACAAACTATTTACTAAGGTAATCGCAAATATAATCGTGAACACCTTAGACTTCTGTCAAGCAAAGGGGCCAGGCAGGATTACTTAAAGGCTACTCAACAATAGACCATATTCATACTATCAATCAGGTGATAGAGAAATGTGCGGAATATAACCAACCCTTATATATAGCTTTCATTGATTACGAGAAAGCATTTGATTCTGTCGAAACCTCGGCAGTCATGGAGCATTACGGTATCAGGATGTAGACCAGCCGTATGTAAAAATACTGAAAGACATCGATAGCGGCTCCACAGCCACCATAGTCCTCCATAAAGAAAGGAACAAAATCACAATAAAGAACGGCGTCACGCCGGCAGAGACGATCTCTCCAATGCTATTCACAGCGTGTTTACAGGAGGTATTCAGAGACCTGGATTGCAAAGAATTTGGGATAAAAGTTAATGGAGAATACCTGAGTAACTTGCGATTCGCTGATGATATTGCCTTGCTTAGTAACTCAGGGGACCAATTGCAATGCATGCTCATTGACCTGGAGAGGCAAAGCAGAAGGGTAGGTCTAAAAATTAATCTGCAGAAAACTGAAGTAATGTTTAACAGTCTCGGAAGAGAACAGCAGTTTAGGACAGGTAGCGAGGCACTGGAAGTGCTATGGGAATACATCTACTTAGGGCAGGTAGTGACGGCGGACCCGGATCATGAGACGGAAATAATCAGAAGAGTAAGAATGAGCTGGGGTGCGTTTGTCAGGCATTCTCAGATCATGAACAGCAGGTTGCCATTATCCCTCAAGAGAGAAGTGTATAATAGCTGTGTCTTACCAGTACTCACCTACGGGGCAGAAACCTGGAGGCTTACGAAAAGGGTTCTACTTAAATTGAAGACGACGCAACGAGCTATGGAATGAAGGATGATGGGTGTAACGTTAAGGGATAGGAAAATAGCAGATTGGGTGAGGGAACAAATGCGAGGTAATGACATCTTATTTGAAATCAAGAAAAAGAAATGGGCATGGGCAGGAAATGTAATGAGGATGGAAGATAATCGATGGCCATTAAGGGATACGGACTGGGTTCCAAGTGAAGGGAAGTGTTGCAGGGGGCGGCAGAAAGTTAGGTTGGCGGATGAGATTAAGAAGTTTGCAGGGACGACACGGCCACAATTAGTGCATAACCGGGGTTATTGGAGAAGAATGGGAGAGGCCTTTGCCCTCAGCGGGCGTATACAGGCTGATGATGATTATGATGGTGATGACGAGCACGCAAGACATGGCAGACCCAGGCCCTGCACAGGTGACTCTTTTGTCTTCTCGATCTCTTGTGAGCTTCCACGGCAATGCCTACGAGGATTCAGAAGACTGGCTTGAGGAATACGAGCGCGTAGCCAAGTATAATGAGTGGCATGCTGGACACAAGCTATCCCATGTGTATTTCTCTCTTGAAGACGGAGCCCGCACATCGTTCGTAAATCGCGAGAGAATCTTGCCATGCTGGGAGGAGTTCCGCCGCCAGTTCCTCCATATGTACTGGAGCACTGAAAAGCTATACCACGCGCAGCGTCTTCTGGAATCACGGATACAAAAGCCGAACGACACTGTTGCTATGTTCGCTGACCACATGGGTTGTCTTTGTCGTCGCGCAGATTCCGATATGCCCGAAGCAAAAAAACCCGGCTACCTCATGCGTGGCGTAATAGAGCAGCTGTTTTCCAGTCTTGTGCGGAACCCGCAGACAAGCGTCGATGAATTTATTAAAGAATCGTCAGCCATGGAGCGCGCGTTACACCTACGCAGCTGCCAGTATGATCACCTGACCAGCAGTGGACCGGCAAGCGCCGCAGCAGTGATGGTCACAGACGAGGGTTTCTTGCGCCGACTGATACGCGGAATTGTTCAGGAAGAAATTAACAAGCTAACTGCGACGCCAAATGAATACACAGCTGCATCGGTGGCTGAAGTTCTGCGCCAAGGAATACAGCAAGCGTTTGCGGCTCCCGGGCGAAATCCGCAGACGTGGCAGCCCAACTACGCAGATGTTGTCCGTCAACCGCCACCTCCGATGCCCTGACCGCACTCACATTCCCAGACATGGCAGCCCAGCTACGTAGATGTGGTCCGTCGACCGCCACCTCCAATGCCGACGCCGCAGTATTACCAGCAGTCAGCACCGGCATCACATTGTTACCATAGGGAACAACCGTCACGGCCACCGCTTCGCAGAACCGAGATTTGTCGCAGAGGTGACTACAAGCCCCTGTGCTTCCCGTGTGGGGAAGCGGGACACATCTGCCGTCATTGCCCTTACCACGTCGAAGGGTGCCAAGTGTTACCATCCACTGCTTTTCGTAGTGCTTTTGACGGAAGCCGAGCGAACAACGACGCGAATTCAACGAGCTGGCGAACCGATTCTCCCGGTTACTGGTCGCGCTCCCCTTCGGGACATCGTTTTCCGCTGCAAGACGCACTTCAACCGACGTGGTCTGAGGGCGATCTCCCAGCCCACGCCGGGGAAACTGAAGGCCGCGACCTCAGGGGGGAAGGTTGCCACACATTGAACTGCCCAATATCCCCCATTGCCATCGACCGAGAAGCCGATACAGCCGGATGATTTGACGACAGACGATATTGTTAGCGCCGAAGTTACTGTATCAATTTACGGCCACGACGGGACGGCGCTAGTAGATTCTTGCACGGACTTTTCAATCGTAACAGAAAAACTTGCAGACAGACTTCGCAAAGTGAAAATGAAATGGTGAGGGCCGCACATTAGAGGTACTGGAGGCCAGCTACTGACACCGACTGGCAAGTGTACGGCAAGGGTCAACATAGAGGATTCTTCATTCGTCACTAATTTTGTCATCCTCCCCGACAGCTGGAAAGATGTAAGCTTAGGTATGGACTACTTACGCGATTACGGCGCCGTTATCAACATACCAGAGGGTACACTAACTTCTTATAGGGACGAAAGTGCAGAACTACAACGCAAGTCTTTGCACATCATAGACGACGTGACCGTACCACCGTTATCTTGCCGTCTTGTTTTCGTCAGGTGCGACACAGAGTACGATGGGGAAGTTATTGCGGAGCAGATAATTACGCTTTTGCTCACTCGAGGTATTGCCCCGCCCTGAAGTCTCGTCAAAGTAATGCATGGGGAAACAGAACTACTGCTTACGAACTTCAGCAAGCAAGGACGACACATTGCAAAAGGCGCAGCCGTTGCTTACCTCGACGAGATTTCGGAATTCGGCGAATGCTTTGCATTACAACAAGCAGAGCAATACGCTTCTGGACCTTTACCTGTTCTTGACGTGTTTGTGAGCTTATCACCAATGGAAAGGAAGCGCCTTGTGGATCTGCTTCACCAGTTTGGTGATTTCTTCTCGTCGACATCCAGAGTTGGTCAGACGCCACTGACGAAGCACGGCATTATCACGGAGGCGACAGCGAGACAAATCCGACAAAACGCGTACCGTGTAGCACCAAAAGGCCGTGAAGCGATCTGAGAGCAAGGGAAGAAAATGCTCCGCGACGACGTTATCCAACCATCAAAAAGCCCGTGGGCATCGCAGGTAATGATGGTCAAAAAAAAAAAGACGGCAGTCTACGTTTTTGTGTCGACTACCGTAAGCTGAGCCGGGTGATAAAGAAAGACGTATACCCATTACTGCGTGTCTATAATTTTCTCGACAGGCTGAGGCATGGCGGCTACTTCTCATCGATGGACCTAAAAATTGGCTATTCGCAAATCGAGGTTGACGAAAGAGACAGAGAGAAGACTGCTTGTGTAATGCCTGATGGACTTTACGAATTCAAGGCCCTGTCTTTCGGTTTATGTTCAGCTTCAGCAACTTTTCAGCGACTCATGCTTAAGGTTCTGTCAGACATGAAGTGGCAGACATGCCTAGTATACCTCGACGACGTCATAGTTTTTCGGAAACGTTCGGGGAACCCCTGACATGGCTGCTGGCGGTTCTACAAACGATCCGGTCCGCCGACTTAACACTGAAAGCATAAAAGTGTTACTTTGGTTTCGAGAAACTACAGTTCATAGGTCGTGTTGTGAGTCAAGGCGTCTGCCCTGACCCCGACAAGATCACGGCCGTCGCAAAGTTTCCAACGCCCATGGATAAGAAGGCAGTGGGGCGTTTCCTAGGTATCTGCTCGTATTACCGAAGATATATAGCCAATTTTTCACACATAGCTTCACCGTTAACGCGCCTTGCAAGATGAGACCTTGCCTTCGTATGGGGCGAAGAAGAACAAGCATCTTTAAATGATATCCGACAGCGCCTGCAAACACCTCCTGTACTGGCTCACTTTGACGACGACGCTCCTACCATGATCCATACGGACGCTAGCAACATAGGCCGTTGCTGTGCTCGTGCAGTGGCAAGACTCAGCCGAGAGAGTCATTGCATACGCAAGCAAGACGCTCTCACGTGCTGAGTCTAATTAGCCAACCACAGAAAAGAATGCCTTGTGGGGTTATGGGCAGTTATGAAGTTTCGCCCGTATCTCTACGGCAGTTCCTTCAGTGTCGTCAGCGATCATCACTCACTTCGCTGGCTGATGAACTTGAAGGATCCGTCCGGTCGACTAGCGCGTTGGAGCCTAAGGCTTTAAGAATTCAATATGACCGTGGTCTAAAAGTCCGGACAACAGCACTCCGACGCAGACTGCCTTTCCAGGTCACCGATCGAGCAGGAAGTCACATAAGATGACGAAGACATGGCTTTTATAGGTGTTCTAGACACGGCCACGATCGCTCGTCAGCAGCGGGAAGACAGCGAACTGATCCCGCTTATTCAGTTTTTAGAAGGCCGGATTACAAGCGCGACCAAAACATTTTCAAAGAGCTTGCCATCATTCTGCTTCCGTAATGATGTTCTTTAGTAGAAGGACTTCTCTGCAGGCGCAAGCAGCCGCCTACTTGTCGTCCCAACGTGCCTCCGTCATGAGGTCTTTCAAGCCTGCCACGATGAACCGTCATCTGGCCACCTCGACTACACGCGAACACTGGCCCGAGTCAAAGAGAAATATTACTGGCCAAGGCTTGCAACCTTTGTGAAACGTTACGTGCACACGTGCCTTGATTGTCAGCGACGCAAACCACCATATATGAAACCAGCTGGGCTACTACAACCAGTCCAAGTGCCCACGACACCATTTGCCCAAATCGGGACAGACCTTCTCGGACCATTCCTGACTTCCAATATTGGCAATAAGTGGGTGATAGTTGCCACCGATTATCTGACACGCTATGCAGAAACCAGGGCCCTTCCAAGTGGCACCGCAGTCGAAACAGCGCGATTCCTTATTGAAAAAGTGGTTCTGAGGCGTGGTGCATCAGCGGTGGTAATAACGGACAAAGGGACTGCTTTACCGCTACACTACTAAAGACAGTGTTAGCCTCAGCGGCACGGCTCACCGAAAGACCACAGCCTATCACCCGCAAATGAACGGCCTAACAAAACGCTTGAACAAGACTATCGCCGACATGCTTAGCATGTACGTAGACGTGGAGTACAAATATTGGGAATAACATTCTACCGCACATCACATTCGCTTACAACACTGCTCTACAGGAAACAATGCGAAAGCCATCATTTAACCTTCTTCATGGCCGTGAAGTGATTACGATGCTCGATGCGATGTTGCTACATGACTGCGGTGGTATAGGCACGGACGCTGAAGCTTTCACTCAATGTGCTGAAGGAGTGGGACAACTCGCCCGCGTCAGATTCGCCCGACAACAGGACTACGACGCTCGACGCTACAATCTACGGCGCCCCTACATCACATTGTGGTTTTGAAGACCCATCCGTCGGCAAGGGCTTTCAGAAAAGCTACTCAGGTGGTACTTTGGTCCGTTAAAGGTTTTACGGCGCCTCAGCGACCTGAACTATGAGGTTATGTCTGACACTCCTGCTTCCTCCAGGGTGAGGCCGCGTCCACCAGATGTGCACATTGTGCGCATGAAGCCCCATTGTTCCGAATGAAGTGTCCACACCTCGTCTGACACATCTTCCTGCCGCTAGGTCAGCATTGGGACGATGCTTTTTTTTGGGGGGGAGGCAAATGTCACATCCAATACGCATCCCACATCCACTTAAATCTAAGAACACGGGCGTTTTCGCATTTCGCCCCCATCGAAATGCGGCCGCCATGGCCGGGATTCGATCCCGCGACTTCGTGCTCAGCATCCTAACACCGTAGCCACTGAGCAACCAGGGCGGGTAATTAAGCTTTTCAATACACATTATATGCCTCTGGAACACGCGGTCTTTCAGCAACCCCCAGAGGACAAATCGAATACACTGAGGTCGGGCGACGGAGCTGGCCAAGCGATTTCGCCGGAACGAGAGATGTGCATGCCTGCTTTGAGCTGGAGCGATCTTTACCTTGACATACAGTGGCGAAGCTCATCAAGAAATCGCATCCCCCCCTCCTCTGCCATTTTTCCCGGCGCGAACCACTTAAAACTATCGCGGCGGCGGACTAGTCACATTTGAAATGTGTAAGTAGGCTCTGCGTCACCTTCCATATATATAGTTACGAAGTAGTCACCCTGAAGAAAGCAACAAAACAGGTTCTTTTAATGCGCCAACTTGTGGCCTCAAAAACAGGCTACACATAAAGAATGGTGAAAGCGGCGAACACGGTCGGCGATCGCCGAAAATCTGATCAGCGAATCAAGCGCGTCGGCTTTCATACATCAGTGTTCGACGTTTTCCGGGTAGTCGCTGGCGCCCGCATGTCTTCCCGAAAGTTGTACGCCATTAGCGTTGCGCATAGGCGAACTCAGATTACGCAAGTTTCGGTGACAACAGACCGGAAAAACAAACACCGATAACGTTCGAGAAACTTCCGATACGGGCGGGCTCGTCCGGCGCTCAGCGATAACACTTGCTAGACGGTGAAAAGCGGTCACACGAAAAAGACGAACAAGTACACTTGTCACCGCCTCCTCTCAAAACACATCGTCCCGATGCATGAAACCGAAGAGGAGAGCTAAAAACAAAAATGACACTTACTAAACAACACCTAAAATAAAGAACAAGTCCAAAGTCCAAAACAAGTCCAAAGTTCACCTATGTAAAGCCCCAGAGTTCGTTAGCGGCCTGGTGTGGGTGATGGGATGGTCGTCGAGAACTCCACTGATTGGCGGCGAGGTAGTCGGCGATGTTACGAGGGCGCTCTCAAAGCTCTAGACGAGGCGCGCTGACGGCGAACCCTCTCAATGTGAAGTCGCGTTATGAGCACCGGCGGTACACATGGCCGGCTTCTCCGCAGTCATCGCAGAGCGGGCGGCGGTCGGGGGCTCGCTAAATATCCGTGTTCCTCGCGTAGCTGCACTGGGAGACGGGTGGGCGTGCTCGCGGTGGCGTTGGTGGCCGCCGGAATTGCGCTGTTACAGGGCTTAATGAGAGAAGCATTCGGGGAAAGTTGGCGATCTGTTAGTCATGTATTATTGCGCAATAAAAAGACACGGACGCAAGAGAAGGAGAATACACATCGAGTGCAAGCTTTCAACTAAACTTGTTGTGCCACTGAATGGGTTTATATATTTGCGCATGCGCTTATGTGAAGAAAACAAAGTGCGCATTCGTGTAACAGCTATGAATAATGCAATGCCGCCTCCAAGAAACTCAGTTCTTTTTCTGTGAGAGCCAGTGTTTGTCCTTGGCTGGATATGCTAAGGTGGTGCAGGTGTCTGTCGCGGAACGCCTTTTAAGAGAAGCCAGTCGGCGATGTCCCTCCCGGCTAATGCCCTAAAGTAGGTTTTGTACCCAAATGCACGAGATATCCCATAACTTGAAATAGATGGCCCAAAGGGCAAATGCAAGAGTTGTTTTTTTCTGTCCCAACAAGCTCGGCAAGCTTTTCAATGTGATGGATCCAAATGCCGTCCTATCCGATAAGTGCACTGAGCATCACAAAAAAAAAAAAATTTGTCGAGTGTGTTCACCGTGTGGTTTAGAACCTTCCTTTTTTATGTGGGAAGCAACATATCGCGCAAACTGGGCGTTTCCTCAATGATCGGCTCCGCGAACACCGCAACAACGTAAAACAAATGCACCGGTGGGTTATTGGCAATTCAATGTCGCGATCATGGCTGCAAACCTATTGATGGTGACTGCACGATAGTGTCCCCTGGCAGGAAGCAGCTCATCCGTGGAATAACGGAAGCGCAGCTGATTGCAAAATGGGGTGATGTGTGTTAGTTTCCCTTCACTGGTTCTCACTGAAAAAGAACTAAATTACTTGGAGGAGGCATCACATGGCTCAAAACTGTGCTACACGAATGCGCAGTTTGTTTTCTTTATGTAAGTGCGCGCGCAGTCTATATAGCTTCACACATACAAACCAATTCAGTGCGACAATAAATTTTGTTGAAAGTTGGTGCTTCGTGTGTGTTCTTCTCTTACGTCCGTGCCTTTTTTGTTGCGCAATAGTACTTCAGTTACCGTGCTCTGGCGAGAGCGCAGAGGAGCACTTTAACGGCGAGCGATGGCGGCGTGGATCATCGCTTCCGGCACGGGAGGCGGTGAATCGCGCTGCAACTTGTAAATGCCCAGTGACCGTCGAAGTTCCTCCTTGACCATGTCAGTGACCGAGAACACCTGAGGTTGCGACGAAGGTAACATATTGACACATGTACTTATCTTTATCGGGCGACCACGTTTGGCCGCCTAACAAAGGTTATCGCGCAGCGCAGGACGCGCCTGCATGTAAAAGACGTTTCTGGAATGTTATCGATGGTTCCGTCCACTGTCTTTCACCGCAACTTGTGTAATCTGATTGCATGTATGCGCGACGCGAATAGTGTAGAACTTTGTGGAAGACACGCGGGTCCCATCGGTTAATCTGGAACATTCGACGACTGATCTATAAAAGCCGACGCGCTTGACCCGCTGATCAGATTTTCGACGATCGCCGACCGTGTTCGCTGCTATCGTTGTGCTATAAGTGTAGCCTGTTTTTGTGGGCACAGGTTCACCCAATAAAACTTAGTTTTGTCTTACACAGTATTGCTACTGTGTTCTTTGACGTCACGACCACGTGACATCTGGTGGAGGTGCTTTGCGTTCATGTACCGGACGCCGCCACAAAGCCGTGACCCAAGCCCTCACGCGGAAGACATCAACGTCGCCAAGAATCAGCGAGGTAGCGGCAGGCTGCAAGGACTGCCCCCGGAGCACGGACTTTTGCCTGATACGACTAGGAAGATCGCCATCAAGTCCACGCCAATCGCAGCCCCAGCGTCCCCTGTCGTGCTGCAGCAGCCCAGGGAGCCTCCGACGTTCCGCGGTTCAACTTTCGAGGACCCGGAAAGCTGGCTTGAGACGTATGAGAGAGTCGCTGCGTTTAACAACTGGAACAGCGACGACAAACTGCGACATGGCGTCTTCGCATTGGAAGAAGCGGCCAGGACGTGGTTCGAGAACAGAGAAACCACCTTAACGACCTGGGAACTTTTCCGTAGCGGCTTCCTGCAGACATTCGCAAGCGTCGTGCGCCGAGAACAAGCCCAAGCGCTATTAGAAACGCGGATGCAGTTACCTAATGACACAACCGCAATCTTCACGGAGGAAATGAGCCGTCTCTTCCGCCACGCCGACCCTGAAATGTCCGAGGAGAAGAAAGTCCGCCTTCTCATGCGTGGTGTGAAGGAGGAACTTTTTACCGGAATGGTGAAGCCCACCGAAGACCGTCGACTAGTTTCTTCGCGAGGCCACCAGCATCGAGAAGACACTCGAGATGCGAAACCGGCAATTCGACCGCCGCACGAACTCGACAAACTACGCCAGAGTTCAGTCACTGGCCACCGACGACCTACGCGAGACTATCCGAGCTGTCGTGCGGGAGGAGCTACAGAAGCTGTTCCCATCATCACAGCCTCAAGTGGATTCGATTGCCGACGCCGTACGTGAGCAGCTCCAACAACAACTCGGAGTAGCCCCTGAATCGCCGTAGCCTCAGCCGCAAGTGATGACCTACGCCGCCGTCGCCCACCGTCAGGGTCTCCCTCCACGACCGCGCCAGGGCCCCGTAACGCCGCAATTCCGTCGACCAGCATCGCCGCCGCCAGCACGCCCACCCGTCGCCCAGCGCCGCAACCCGAGGAAGACAAACGTTTGGCGCGCTCCTGACCACCGCCCGCTCTGCTACCACTGCGGAGAAGCGGGTCACATCTACCGACGACGCCCATACCGGCAGATGGGACTGCGAGTTTTCGCCGTCAACGCTCCGCGCCCGCACCAAGATGAACGCCCTCGCGATATCGCCGACTACCTCGCCGCTACTTAGTGGAGCTCTCGACGACCGTCGCGTTCGCCATCACCAGGCCGCTACATGTCGCCGCAGCGCCGACCATACACTGGCCCAGCCCGGGGCCGGTCAGCAAGCCCGTATCCGGAAAACTAAAAGCTGCAACCGATAGAGGTGCGGTTGCTGTTCGTCGAACTGACGAACATCCTCCGCCGCCGACGAAGACACCGAAGAAACTACCTCGACGACACAATGACACACCGCCGTCCCGATGAAGTCTGGAAGCAAAGAATACGACGACGAAAGACGACCTGACGACGCGACGTTCCAGCTTCAGTTCAACACGACGCAGCCGTGATCCGACGCCGAGACCTAACTGCGACGCCAGACAAAGAACCAACGACCTCGACGTGCTTCTCGACGGCCACGCAGTTACCGCCTTAGTGGACACAGGGGCCGATTACTCCGTAATGAGTGGACACATTGCCGCCCAGCTGAAGAAAGCTAAAACTGCATGGGAAGGCCTTCAAATTCGAACGGCTGGAGGACACCTCATCACGCCGACTGGAATCTGCACAGCAAGAATAACCATTCATGACAGGGCTTACCCTGCCACCTTCGTTATCCTCCAACAGTGTTCACAAGACGTCATTCTCCGTCTAGACTTCCTGAACCAACACGACGCAATCATCGACCTGGTGCCGAAGTCAATAACGCGGTCGGAAGATAAAGCGATACTGCCGGAGAGCCCTCGTAGTCACCACGCCTTGAGTGTGCTCGAAGATCAAGGGAGCATCCCGCCTCGCTCCAGCATTGTTATTTCGGTCGGCACCGAAACACCCACTGACGTAGAAGGCGTCATCGAAGGCGACCAACGTCTACTGCTAGACCGTGAAATTTGCGTCGCAAGAGGGATCGCTCGATTGCATGTAGTGTTGCTGACAAACTTCAGCCACGAGTTCAAGCACATCGACAAGGGCACGACGATCGCGTACATCAAGGAAATTCTGGAAACCAGTAATGCGTTTATCCTCTCGGATTCTGTCGCATCTACCCCGACGACCGTAGTTCCCGAGCCAGACTTCGACATAAATCCAAGTCTCCCCGTGATTAAGCAGCAATAGCTCAGAAGTCTGCTTCGACGATACAAAGACTGCTTTTCCACGTCATCGAGGATTCGAGAAACACCAGTCGCCAAGCATCGCATCATCACCGAGGAGTGCGCTTGACCACTCCGCCAGAGCCCTTACCGAGTTTCGCCGCGAGAACGTGCAGCTATAAGAGAACAAGTCGACGAAATGCTGCGCAACGACATCATCCAGCTGTCGAAAAGCCCGTGGGCATCCCCTGTTGTCCTAGTAAAGAGAAAGGACGGAACCTTACGTTTCTGCGTCGATTATCGTCGTCTGAACAAGATCACGAAGAAGGACGTATACCCCCTCCCACGAATAGACGACGCATTGGATCGGCTCTGCAACGCTAAATACTTCTCGTCGATGGACCTCAAGTCTGGTTATTGGCAAATAGAAGTCGACGAAAGAGATTGCGAAAAGACAGCCTTCATCACCCCAGACGGCCTCTATGAATTCAAGGTTATGCTATTCGGACTGTGCTCGGCGCCTGCAATGTTCCAGCGCGTCATGGATACGGTGTTAGCAGGATTGAAGTGACAGACCTGTCTCGTTTACTTGGATGACGTCGTCGTCTTCGCCGGAAATGTCGGCGATCACCTCAAGTGTCTTGCGACAGTACTAGAGGCCATCAAGCCGGAAAAATGCCGCTTCGCTTACGATGAGCTTTTGTTCCTAGACCACGTAATCAGCAAATCTCGTGTCCGTCCAGACCCACGAACGACAGCTGCAATCGCACAGTTCCCGCAACCCATCATGAAGGCAGTGCATAGATTCCTTGGCATGTGTGCCTACTACAGGCGCTTTGTCAATGTCTTTTCACGCATCGCCGAGCCGTTGACACGTCTAGCTAAATGCGATGTTGAGTTCAAGTGGGAAACGCCGGAGGCCGACGCATTTGAAGAACTCAAACAAGGCATGCAGTCGCCGCCGGTACTTGCGCACTTCGACGAGTACGCCGATACAGAAAGCCATACTGACGCCAGTAGCCCAGGCATCGGTGCCGTTCTAGTCCAGAGGAGAAACGGAGTCGCACAGGTGATAGCTTACGGTAGCCGGTCGCTGTCAAAAGCGGAAGGCAACTATTCTACGATCGAAAAGGAATGCCTCGCCATCGTTTGGGCTACAGCTAAATTTCGCCCTGATCTTTATGGCAGGCCATGCAAGGTCGTCAGTGACCATCATGCGTTGTGTTGGCTAGCGAATATAAAGGATCCTTCCGGACGACTGGCGCGGTGGGGCCTCATGCTACAAGAATACGACTACGACATCGCTGTAACCTACAAGTCCGGACGAAAACACTACGATGCCGATTGCCTATCACGCGCCCCCATTGACCCGCCGCCGCAAGACGACGAGAATGACGACGCCTTCCTTGGAATGATAAGCGCGGAAGACTTCGCTGAACAGCAACGGGCAGACCCGGAGCTAAAAGGCCTCGTCGAATATTTGGAAGGGCACACCGGCGTTGTCCCCAGGGCATTTAAGCGCGGATTATCTTCCTTCACGCTTCAAAACAATCTACTCGTGAAGAAGAACTTCTCACCAGTCCGCGCCAACTACCTTCTTGTGGTCCCGTCAGGACTTCGTCCAGAAGTATTGCACGCCCTACATGACGATCCGACCGCTGGACACCTCGGATTTTCCCGGACACTATCGAGGATACAAGAAAAGTATTATTGGCCGCGCCTGACCGCCGACGTCGCCCGTTATGTCAGAACATGCCGAGACTGTCAGCGACGCAAGACACCGCCGACAAGGCCAGCCGGATTACTACATCCAATCAAGCCTCCTTGCCGACCATTCCAGCAGATCGGGATGGACTTGCTGGGACCCTTTCCGACGTCCACGACCGGAAATAAGGGGATCGTCATGGCGACGGACTACCTCACCCGCTTCGCTGAAACTAAAGCACTGCCGCAAGGTAGCGCAGCCGTAGTGGCGGAATTCTTTGTCGAAAACATCCTGCTGCGACATGGCGCCTCAGAAGTCCTCATCACCGATAGACGAACGGCCTTTAAAGCGGAGCTCACCCAAGCCATTCTGAAATACAGTCAGACAAGGCACAGGAGGACAACGGCCTACCATCCGCAGACGAATGGTCTTACGGAGCGGCGGAATAAGACCCTCACCGACATGCTAGCGATGTACGTTGACGTCGAACACAAGACCTGTGATGCGGTCCTGCCGTACGTAACATTCGCTTATTCGCTTCGACTTTGGATTGCGGCTTTGCGAGAGAGTTCGGTACATGAACGCACTAGCACCTCTACCAGATGTCACGTAGTAGTGACGGTGAAGAAAGGAGCATAACTGATAATGACGAAACCAGCGTTTTATTTGGCCGACTTCTGCCCTCAAAAATAGGCTACACTCAAAGAACGGCGATAGGGACGAACACAGTCAGCGATCGTCGAAAATATGATCAGCGGGTCAAGCGTGTCCACTTTTAGACGTCAGTCATCGAAGGTTCCCGAATAATCGCCGGTGCCCGCGTGTCTTCCAGAAAGTTCTACACGACTCACGTCGCGCATACACGAAATCAGATTAAACAAGGTTCGGTGACAACAGACAGCAAGAAGAACCATCGACAACGTTCGAGAAACTTCCGATACGTGAGGGCGCGTCCGCCGCTGGGCGATAACATTTGTCAGACGGGGACAATATATATATACTATATATATATATATATATATATATATATATATATATATATATATGTGTGTGTGTGTGTGTGTGTGTGTGAGTGTGTGTGTGTGTGTGTGTGTGTGTGTGTGTGTGTGTGTGTGTGTGTGTGTGTGTGCCGCCAGCAGTAGGGTAAGAGAGAAGAGAAGACGTTCGCCTAGCGATAACGGAACCTCGGCTCGTGCTCAGGACGGTCTGTTGCGTCCCAATAAACTCTCTCTACATAGAGAGTAGCCAGCAACAGACTGGCGGAGGTACGGCGTACACGACGTCGTCCTGCACGGAGTCGCAACCGCTTGAACTTCGCCGGAGCCGCCATCTACCCGTCTCTCACCGACAATAGTCGTCATGCCACAGAACAGAGGACCAGACCCGGAGCCAGTTGCAACCACGAGAATGTCAACGCCAGTTGCTGCCGCACACCATTTCAAGGAACTACGCTCGTTCGCGGGAAGAACGGGAGAAGACGTGGACGAGTGGCTTATGCACTACAATCGGGTGAGCCGATATAACCACTGGAACTCAGTCAGTAAGCTTGACAACGTCATATTATTTTTGAGAGAAACCGTACTGATGGGGTTAGAGAATTATGAAGAGTCCTTAACAACATGGCAACTCTTTGTTGAGGAAATGTGAAAATGTTTTGGCTACCCTGATGCCAGAAAAACGTGCAGAGAGAACGCTTGCCCAGAGAGTTCAAACTCCGACAGCGACATGCACTACCTATATAGATTCCAGCCAAAAATTCCTACAATCTATCGGTCTGTTGGCTGTGCAGAAATCTGGCATATCGGCTTGTCGGCCTGTTGACTTATGGGCCTCCTGTCCTATCCGCCTGTTGACGCGTCGGCCTGTTGGCTTATCGGCCGGTTGGCTCATCGGCCTGTTGGAGCTCATGGCGTAAGCCACTTAGGCCTGCACATACGCAGCCTTGTGTTATTTGGCAGAAAGTAAGTCTTTCTCTGAATATCTGAAATCATTTTTACTCACCGAAAGTACCACAGACGACAAAAAGTTTGCGGCACAATCACTTTCGTCGCACGTCGCCCGGCTTCTGTTCAAGGTGCTTTTGAACATTCTTTATCCTTTTTTCATGTATTCGTCGCGCACATCGCTGCCCATGTATGTATACCCAAGAGAGCTGCAAGTAAAAAGCAAGGAGCAAATTCAAGAACATGTTTATAAATACAGTTCAAATGTACATGCATAGAGTGCCGCGTTCCATAAATATGCATAAGGCGCGGGTGCTATAACACGTGTTTTTACTATTTTAGTCAATATGAGTGCAAAGTGAATTTAGGTGACATGTCGGCAAAGAACGCAATACACCTGTGCATACAACCAGCGTTATAGGGGCTGAAAGACGCAAGCTGGCTTTCTGCACTATTTGTTTGGGGGCACCCAACCACTCCTAAGAGGCACACATGTGAACTTCCACATGGTTGCGCCGTCCCACAGACAAGTATGAACCATTCAGCGAAAACGCACAAGCAGCAGTCATCGTTGGCAAGAGAGGTGCAAGCATGTTCACTAAGAAAGCTTCACTTTAAAGAATTATGTGGATCTCATATAACACATCTGTCGCAGTCAATGTAACTGTTCATTTGTGTTAAAGAGCAATACACTCTTCGTTATTTTCTTTTTATGTGGTTACAATCAGTGATCAAGCAGCTCTATATGGTGCTGACTCTGCCCTTAAATGTCTACACTGGAGCACGAAAAGAGGCTGGCAATGACTCTTGCAAACTGATCCATGGTCACTGAAGTGTGTAAGAGAAGTCTATCTCTGTTCATGGTGCCAGATAATGTGGATTTTTTGCATGCATTTATCTACAGCAATGCCTGGACATGAACAAAATACCGGTTGGCCAGGTAGCACGCAAATGTATGTGCATGCAACAATATATTGACAAGCCTTTTTGGCTACTTCTGGAATATAACTTCCTGGCAAATTCACTACTTGAGATTTGTGAATATTGGGACGATTTTGCACCGGCCATCGTGAGCTCCCGACCCTACGCTGAACAGCAGCAAATGTAGTAACTGCGCCATAAACTGCTTCACTGTTGTTTTACTTGAGTGATAAACAGCACAGCTAAACTAAACACACAGAAAGTTCCTTTTTTGACAAAGCACAGCCAACATAGCCAACCTTACACATGCTAGAGGTTTCGTGGTCCAATACTTCACCATACTGAGTTCCTATGATTTATGAACATTATGAGGTTCAATAATCTGAATAAGTGAACTTCGCAGTGGTTGGCCACGTCAGATGAAGGAGTAGTTCACTAAACTGAAAGAGTTCACTGCATGCAACAATATAAGATCTAAATGGACTATGTTGCAAACCTTTCAGGGAGGCCACCTTCTCGGGGATTAAAGCGGGCCTCGAATCCATCTGTCCCTTTGCTTGGCAGTTATTTGGCAGTGCTCCTGTCCCGTTACCGCTCTTCAGTTGATCTGGCGTCCAATAGACAGTGGTTGCCATGCGGCAAAACAGGGAATCCATTGAGGTCCGAAACAACGTGTTCCAGCGTCCTTTTCGAGCCACTGGTTGTTCCCGGCCTAGATCTGTAATATAAAGTATTGCATCAGGAAGTATATTGCAATACGCACAATAAACACCATCTAAAATATATCCTGAAACAGCATGAGCTGCATATGCCTGTGTTTGTGAACATTACATCTTGCATATGAGAGTTTGGCCAATTCGCCCTTCCGCATTTTCTTAAATGAAAGCCTACCACGGAAGTAAAACAAACAATGAATCATTATATAAAATTATCTCTATGACATTAAGGCCAAGTGAAAAAAATTTCGACAGTGCAAGAAGCCTAGTTTAAAGCAGCATAGCCAGGCAATATTTCACACTCGAAATAAAAGCGAAAAAAAAAGCTGACAAAGAAATACGGTTGATCGCTCTATCATAGAAATTGGTGGAACACGAAATGAAACATGTCTCAGAATCTGCTGCATGTTTATTGTACATGAAAGAATAAGTTGCAAGTACTCATCAACAGCACCCTCACACTACACAGGGATCCTCGACAATTGCCACAAGCGAATGTTGTGGAATGACTCGTCACCGGGAAACATCCCCTAAATACACTGCACTGCACACGCTGGAGCACTGTGCACATCCGCCCTAAACCACAGGCGTTCGCAAGCTGTACAAAGGAAACTAAACGTGTTTTTAGTAACTCGCTTCGTGAACTTGCCGTCCACTGCAGCGTCCTGTTGGCAATTGGCGTGCTGCTGCCGAGTTGCTTCAGCGAAGGTAGGAGCGTTCTGGTCTCATTCCTCAGTGTCTTGGGCTGCCACTTGACTTGTGATGCGCTGAGCTTCAGGAATGCTAGTGGCAGAGTTCGCAGCATGCACCGCATACGTGCAAAGACGTACTGCTTCACATTGGCGTGTCTCTCGCCGGTCTAAAGTGAGTATAACCCATCAACGTCGTTGCCTTTCCGAGCCGCTTAGTTCATCAGTGTTCCTAGTTGGCGTCATCATGAGCGAAGCAGCAGGCAGCCCGTAACCACTGCTTATGCATATTAAAGCTGCACTCCATAGGCGGCGAGAAGTCACAGGCTAATTTGACAGGAAAGACAATGTGTGGAAACTGTTTGAGAAAGAAATTGTTTTATGCCGGAGTACGCCATCAAAATTGTGTAACTGATGTCACGTCGGCGTGAACACGTCAAATATGCTCTGTGATGCCATGGTGGAGCGGTGAAGCGAAGTACTGTACCATGACACTAACTAGCACCGACAGTGAATGTTTCAGTAATCTCAGAGCAGCGGAGGCTTCAACACCGTGCAGCCTAATGTAGGCAGTGTAGGCCTTCGGCTGAAGCGACTACACAGCTTCCGCAGATCGTTTCTGTTTTCTAACCGATTAGCCTGGGACACCTTTTTGCCTGCGGAGTGGAGCTTCAATATGCATCATCAGTGCTTACACACCGGCTACTGCTTCGCTCATGCTGGCGCTAACTAGGAAAACTGCTGCACTAAGCGGCTCGGAAAGGCAACGACGTTGACGGGTGAATCTCGCTTTATTCCGGCTAGAGTCACGCCAGAATGAAACCGAAGGCCTTCGCGCGTTTGTGGCGCTAGCGGCGAACTTTGCCACTTGCATTCCTGATGCTGAGTGTCTTGCAACTGGCGGTCCTAGGCACTACAGAGTGGGGCCAAAATGTTCATACCTTCGCCAAAGCTACTCGGCAGCAGGACTCCTCTCACTAACAGGACGTCTCTACCAAGCAAGCCTGCAACATGGTTGCCAACCTGCACGCAGTGGATCATGAGTTGACGAGGCAAACATGGAAGAGCTTCTTTGAAGACACACTTAACTTTCGTGTAGTTCCTATTCCTACGAAAGGGGGATCAACCATATTTTTTATGCTAAACCTGAGAATGCTGTTCCGGACAGGCCGCCATTGGAATATAAACCTGACAACGTTTAACGCTAGAACGTTATCTAGTGAGGCGAGTCTAGCAGTGCTATTGGAAGAATTAGAGGGCAGTAAATGGGATATAATAGGGCTCAGTGAAGTTAGGAGGCCAAAAGAAGCATATACAGTGCTCAGAAGCGGGCACGTCCTGTGCTACCGGGGCTTAGCGGAGAGACGAGAACTAGGAGTCGGATTCCTGATCAATAAGAATATAGCTGGTAACATACAGGAATTCTATAGCATTAACGAGAGGGTGGCATGTCTTGTTCTGAAACTTAATAAGAGGTACAAAATGAAGGTTGTACAGGTCTACGCTACTACATCCAGTCATGATGACCAGGAAGTCGAAAGCTTCCATGAAGACATGGAATCGGCGATGGGTAGAGTGAAAACAAAATACACTATACTGATTGGTGACCTCATTGCCAAAGTCGGCAAGAAGCAAGCTGGAGAGAAGTCAGTGGGGGAATATGGCAAAGGCACTAGGAATAGCAGGGGAGAGTTATTAGTAGAGTTTGCGGAACAGAATAATAGCCGGATAATGAATACCTTTTTCCGCAAGCGGGATAGCCGAAAGTGGACGTGGAGGAGCCCGAACGGCGAGAGTAGAAATGAAATAGATTTCATACTTAGCGCTAACCCTGGCATCATACAAGATGTGGACGTGCTCGGTAAGGTGCGCTGCAGTGACCACAGGATGGTAAGAACTCGAATTAGCCTAGACTTGAGGAGGCAACGGAAGAAACAGGTACATAAGAAGCCGATCAATGAGTTAGCGGTAAGAGGGGCAATAGAGGAATTCGAGATCAAGCTACAGAACAGGTATTCGGCTTTAACTCAGGAAGAGGACCTTAGTGTTGAAGCAATGAACGACAATCTCGTGGGCATCATTAAGGAGTATGCAATAGAAGTCGGCGGTAGCTCTGTTAGACAGGATACCAGTAAGCTATCGCAGGAGACGAAAGATCTGATCAAGAAACGCCAATGTATGAAAGCCTCTAACCCTACAGCGAGAATAGAACTGGCAGAACTTTCGAAGTTAATCAACAAGCGTAAGACAGCTGACATAAGGAAGTATAATATGGATAGAATTGAACAAGCTCTCAGGAACGGAGGAAGCATAAAAGCAGAGAAGAAACTAGGAATTGGCAAGAATCAGATGTATGCGTTAAGAGACAAAGCCGGCAATATCATTACTAATATGGATGAGATAGTTCAAGTGGCTGAGGATTTCTATAGAGTTTTATACAGTACGAGTGGAACCCACGATGATAATGGAATAGAGAATAGTCTAGAGGAATTCGAAATCCCACAAGTAACGCCGGCAGAAGTAAGGAAAGCCTTGGGAGCTATGCAAAGGGGGAAGGCAGCTGGGGAGGATCAGGTAACAGCAGATTTGTTGAAGGACGGTAGGCAGATTGTTCTAGAAAAACTGGCCACCCTGTATACACAATGCCTCATGACTTCGAGCGTACCGGAATCTTGGAAGAAGGCTAAAATAATCCTAATCCATAAGAAAGGGGACGCCAAAGACTTGAAAAATTATAGACCGATCAGCTTACTGTCCGTTTCCTACAAAGTATTTACTAAGGTAAGTGCAAATAGAATCAGGAACACCTTAGACTTCCGTCAACCAAAGGACCAGGCAGGATTCCGTAAAGGCTGCTCAACAATAGATCATATTCACACTATCAATCAGGTAAAAGAGAAATGTGTGGAATATAACCAACCATTATATATAGCTTTCATCGATTATGAGAAAGCGTTTGATTCAGTCGAAACCTCAGCAGTCATGGAGGCATTGCGGAATCAGGGTGTTGACGAGCCGTATGTAAATATACTGAAAGGTATCTATAGCGGCTCCACAGCCACTGTAGTCCTCCATAAAGAAAGCAACAAAATCCCTATAAAGAAAGGCGTCAGGCAGGGAGATACGATCTCTCCAATGGTATTCACAGTATGTTTACAGGAGGTATTCAGAGACCTGGATTGGGAAGAATTGGGGATAAGAGTACATGGAGAATACCTTAGTAACTTGCGCTTCGCTGATGATATTGCCTTGCTTAGTAACTCAGGGGACCAACTGCAATGCATGCTCACTGACCTGGAGAGGCAGAGCAGAAGTGTGGGACTAAAGATTAATCTGCAGAAAACTAAAGTAATGTTTAACAGTCTCGGAAGGGAACAGCAGTTTACGATAGGTAGCGAGGCACTGGAAGTGGTAAGGGAATACATCTACTTAGGACAGGTAGTGACTGCTGATCCGGATCATGAGAGTGAAATAATCAGAAGAATAAGAATGGGCTGGGGTGCGTTTGGCGGGCATTCTGAGATCATGAACAGCAGGTTGCCATTATCCCTCAAGAGAAAAGTTTATAACAGCTGTGTCTTACCAGTACTCACGTACGGGGCAGAAACCTGGAGGCTAACGAAAAGGGTTCTACTTAAATTGAGGACGACGCAACGAGCTATGGAAAGAAGAATGATAGGTGTAACATTAAGGGATAAGAAAAGAGCAGATTGGGTGAGGGAACAAACGCGCGTTAATGACATCTTAGTTGAAATCAAGAAAAAGAAATGGGCATGGGCCGGACATGTAATGAGGAGGGAAGATAACCGATGGTCATTAAGGGTTACGGACTGGATTCTGAGGGAAGGGAAGCGTAGCAGGGGGCGAGAGAAAGTTAGGTGAGCAGATGAGATTAGGAAGTTTGGAGGGTCAACATGGCCACAATTAGTACATGACCGGGGCAGTTGGAGAAGTATGGGGGAGGCCTTTGCCCTGCAGTGGGCGTAACCAGGCTGATGATGATGATGATGATGATGATGATGAGAATGCTGCCATTACCCCTTGTCCAGCATGACCCCGAGATTAGGCAGTGCCCGCGATATGGTATATTATCTTGAAGGGCCTGTGCAAGGACTTGTGTCATGGCCGTTAACCCCCACGTGCATGCGTCATCTGCTTAGGTGCGCCTTAATACACAAATTATATAATCACCAGAGCTGTTGTTTTGTCAATTGAGCAGACACAAGAGATGACTGCAATGCAACGGTTTAAAAAAATGTAAGCATACCTCCAATTACCACGCTGCATGGCCGAGTACACAAATTCAGGCTTTCATGCATCATAACGTCTCTTGCCATGAAGGAACTTGCCGCCTCAAAGGGGCAAGTTATACTCACCATGTGACCGCATCTGTTGCAGGAACCTAACGTTGTAAGCCCGGGTCGAGCAGGCTCTTCTGAAACCAGGTGTGCTATCGTTCCCTATCTTCACGGCATATCTCACAATCAGCAAAAAGTAGGTAAACGAGCTGGTGTTCGGGTTTTATTTTGCGCTCCGAAACGTCTTGATTTGATGTGTGCCAGCAGGACATGGGGAAAATAAACAGGCGTGCGCAAAAAAAAAAACATGGGCAGAAACATGTCGGATGTATAAAGAAAGTAGTTTATTCGGTTCCCTTGTCGTTTGGTTCATCATATGTAGGCTAAATGGGCAGATGTCTGAATGACCGATTGCATGAGCATCGATATACGACGGAAAACCCGCTCTCCGGTCATATAAGTGCGCATTGTAAGGCTCACAAGTTCATTACAGATTTTGATAGAACCTGTGTTTTGAAGAGAGCTGTTGATCAACTGACAAGGGAGATATTCGAAGCGCTTGAGATGAAGAAGCGTGGTAATGGTTGTGTCAGTGAAGTCTCAGTTTTTCTTTCGACAGAGGAACTGGCGTATCTTGGGAGCGACACTTAGAAGTTATTCTGTATCGTGGCTTCCTTGTGCGATGCAGATGACACCTTCTTTCTTCTAGTTGTTTTGATCCTTGACAGCAGCTCTATATTCCTATGTCAAGAAATAAAGCACTCAGTTATTAGTACGCCTCGTGGTTGTCTCATGTCTCCTTCCTTCGTCTGTTGTTTTATTTGGCGCGTTCTTTGTAATCATGTATAACCAACTAGCCCTGCAGCACGTGCTCAAATGAACAATTAGGCTTGGATAGCTTTAGTGAGGCATGTTTAGAGCTTCAAATTATAACCGATGATTACGAGGAAGAGTACAAATGTCTGCTGGCCTCACTAGCTTGAATGTGGCTCAGTTAGGATGATGTGCTGCTGGCACCTCTGTGGTTTCCTATATTCACAGTGCCAGAAATAATGTGTCGTATGTGAGCTCTGCTCTAGAAATGTCAAGCTTGCGATAGACAGTTTCTGTGAGAATTTCTATCTGCAACTTAGAAACACTGAAAGACAACCGAAACTATCAAATGAACTGCGAATTTTGCAGTCACGAAAGCTATCCATAAAAATTACGCATAAAAAAGGAGAATAGTGAAGCTTTCCTGAGAAAGAAAGGGTTGGCTGGAAAATAGTCAAGGCACGTCAGGATAAAACTGTGCTTATCTGAAAGTTTTCTACGTAGAGGGGTGTGAACATTATAAATGTGTTAGCAAGTGCTTCGAAAAGTGCTATAGGTATTTAGGCGAGTATTGGTGAAAGTGACTCGATAAGTATAAGCGAGTGCACACATAAAATGTTGGTTAGCCAGAGCACCTCTCTCAATCTGTTCATAACTAAGCAATCGTGTCAGAGAAATCTTACCAAGCTGGTCTGGCAAGAACACTGTGGGGCTGTCAAAGAACGCAGCAGCAGTGCTGCACCCTGAAGAAAATGCACAAGCAATGTTATTGCACATCAGTTCTGCAAAAATTCACGAACTAGATGAAGCTTCATGAAAGTGAAAAAATGTCATGTACCGCACAGTAGCATGAAGTACCAGAGGAAATTTGTAGATTTGTGGTGCTGTAGGGTGGAAGAAAACATTTATTTTCAAAAATAATTAAGGCTGAACAACAGCGAAACATGAGGATGGCAAACGAGAAAAAAACTGGCCCTGTCCATGAAATATAATCTTACTCGGAGGCTGTAAAGCTTTTGACCCACTTACACTAGATGGCCTGTTAACAGGTTCTGCAATGACAACACACCAACAAGTCTTTGTATATTGCTTTCATATATAACAAAGTAAACGCGTCAATGCAGCAACTTGCAATGACATGGCTGATTAACTTCTTTCGGACTTTGAACAAGTAACCCACTCCAAATCAAAATTTCTCATTGCCGTGAACAGCATTCACAACGTTCTTCCCCTGCGTTGTCCCATAATGGAGCGAAGAGCCCATGATACGTTAATGTTAGAAGCTCCGCCACCTTTTTCTTCCCTTTCTTCTGCATGGAATATTTCCAAATTTGCTCGTTTGCATTTCACAGAAAACCCGCGGTGTTCAGCCAACTTGTGCACTATGGACAAACCCATGGTAAGCAAGAGCTCTGATGACTGCTAAGTGGGTGTAATGCAAACTTTTGCTTGAATTTTCACTTGTTTTAGGAACATGCATATGTACTGTTTTCGAGACATGATCATCACGTGTACACATTTGTTCGTAATGTCTAAACCTGGAGCCCCTTGTGAGCCATTTACTGACAGGAAAATGTATTTATCAGCAAATAGGTACTCCTGACGCGAGTTCGCAGGCCACTGCATCCGCCAGTGCCTGACGCAAGCAGATAGCATCTAAGGTCATGTTGACGCATTCAACATGACCTTCTTCCGATGGGTTGGTTCATGGGGTTCAACATCTCAAAGCAACACTACAGCTATGACAGATGCCATAGTGGAGGACTCTGGATTATTTTGGCCACATGGGTTCTTGAATGTGCACCTAAATATAAATACATGGGTGTGCTTGCAATTCGGCCCTTCAAAATGAAGCTGCCATGGCCAGGGATCGAACTATCAACCACGTGCCTAACAGCAAAATGCCAAATCCAACAAGCCACCACGGTGGGCATCGTGTTAACTGCACACTTTTTGGACACTGCTGGACACATTGCAGCACCAATTTACGGCCCGAGGTACCTTATCATCCAGTAAAAGGGAATAGCGCAAACCAGGATGACCACAAAATGAGAGGGACACATACAGAAGCGCTACTAACAACTGCTTTTATACTCCCGCCACAAGGCACATATATGCAACATAGCCACACATGCACAACTGTAATCAAAATGAACACATCACTTACGCCAGGCAGTTAACAAATATGTTAACTCGCAAACTGACACTCTGCAACGTAAAGAGATAAGGATGTGTCATTGACACAGTCATCTGCTTTTTTCTTTATTTGATAAGTTTCTAGTACTTATCGCGCTTGCTCGCTTTTGCTTCACCCCACAATCAAGGTCTCATCAAAGCACAGTGCGCAATTGCGCCAAATATTCAAATGGGAGCCAAGATGCGTCCCTCTGTCAGCATTACTGTTTGCTTTTCTGGCATGTTCCCTCAGTCGCTCGTTCTTTCATCACCCAGTATGACCAATGTACGTTTTTCCACGTGATAAAGGTGGGGCATAAACCACTCCGATTGCATAGGGAACGTACGATATCCCATGCCTAATTTGGCAGCCTCGCCTGTTATCAGTGATGTGCAGGCAAAGCTTTGCGAGCTTATTCGGAGCAGAAAAATCAAGAGGGATGCTGTGCCTACCTGCGCCCTTCTTAAGAATGTGGGAAACCTTGTGTGCATAAGGCACCACCACAGGTCTGAACGCTTCACGTTCTGTCGTCGACCTCGTACTCGGCTTTCTTTTTTTGAACCTTTGTAACAGACTTTCGGCTATAGCTGTCAGAAGTGTCATAGGGAACCCTGCTGCTGAAAGCCGGCGAACCTGGTTATCAAAACGTGCCTGCATTTTATGGACACACGATTTATTGAGACCGAATTCCATGCATTGGGATACTATGGACCTTTGACAATTCTTGAATGCCCCGACTTGAAAGACAAAAGTTCCTTTTGTGCCTGAAGAAGGTAAAACCAACAAATATAATGTTCACAGAACTCTAGGTTAACATCAAGGAACTGCAAAGGATTACCGTGAGGTAGTTCATGGGTAAATTTTGGTTATTGACCACATTGAATAAAAACACCTAAAACCTCGTTAATAGTATCCAGGTAAGAGGAGTCACAAGCTAAAAACACTAAAAAGTCGTCGACATATCTAAAACCTTTACAACCTTTCCTTGTTCAATTGTGCACCACGCTTTCATGAGACCTTGATTCTGGGGCGAAGCAAAAGCCAGCAAGCGCGATTAGTACTAAAACTTATCACATAAAGAAAAAAGCAGATGATTGTGTCAGTGACACATCCTTATCTCTTTACGCTGAAGAGTGTCGGTCTTTAAGCTCACATTTCCGTTAATTGCCTGGCGTAAGTGATGTGTTGATTTTGATTACGTTTCCACATATGTGGCCATGGTGTATGCAGGGTGACCCACATAAGTTGAGCCAAGAATTTAAAAATAAAGGCACGTCGAAAACGCATTCAGCTGAATGCATACCATTCGCAATAGCCTATAGTAACTCAGACAATATTCTTTTCCCCATAAATCACTAATTCATGAAGTTTAGTTACCCAACCTTTTGTTAATTGGCCGAGGACCCCAAGTAAGACACGCCGATTCGTAGAGCACCTTCAGAAACCACCGATTGAGTTGTTTCCTTTAGGATACGTCTCACGTAGTCGTTTTTTTCCGGGCTGCAAAGAAAGCCCGCGACATATGAGAAAAATCCACGTGATGGACGGCATGCGCAGTGGTATCGTTCTGCTCTGAAGCGTGCGTTCGGTGAACAACGTCGGCTCCCGTCAGGTGACGGCGAAAATGCATGCTGCTGTTTGAACGCTGCCGATGAGATAAAGAACTCCCTGCCGCTCCCTCGTCACCAATTACGATGCAGCCAGCCTTGTTCACCAAATGCATGCTAAAGGGCAGCACAATACCTCTGCGCAAGCGCTCCATCACCTGGCGTATTTCATATTTCAATGCCCTTTTCATGTTTCACGTCATAAGACGAATCGTAATGTAAACAACTCGATCGGTGGTTTTTGAAGGTGCTCTACAAATCTGCGTATTATACTTGGGGTTAATAAAGGGAAAAGCAGACATCCACCCATTCGTTGCGATTGCTAGAAAGGAAAGCCATGCGGGTTCCTCGAAAGAAAAAGCCTCTCAGTTAAAGGAAAATTCGTCCTGGTCCGGGACTCAAACCCGGAACCACCGCAGCAGGCAAACAGATGGCATCTGCTAGCCGCCTGGTTAGCTCAGACGGTAGAGCGGCTGCTCCAGTAAGGCGGTGGTCCCCGCTTCGAGTCCCGGACCAGGACGAATTTTTTTTCAACTACGAGACGTTTTCTTTCAAGGAACCCGTATGGGTTCCTGTGTATGTGTGCTGTGGCAGTGAATAAAAGTGTGTCCCTCTCATTTTGTGGTCGTCTTGGTTTTCCCTATTCCCTTTTACTGGACATGTACCAATTCGCCATACAGAAGCTTTACTGAAGTTTTACCTTATTATGATGGAATAAATTTAAACTCCTGTAAATATTTCCATGCCTCCGGCTCCACATGCAAAATGTCTAAAAGCAAATGACAAGTAGTCGATAAATAGAACTATGCAAGCAGTGGCATATAGAAAATTTCTTATCAAGTTTTTGTTACACACAGTCCTCCACAGCGTCATCTGAAGCCACAGCTGCAATGATTCGGGAAGACCACACAAACAATAAGTTATTCCAATGTGGATGGAATATACTAGCACTGATATAGTTACAAAAGTTAACTTGAATCTGCTAGTAAATTTTAAACCACATATGCGCACGAAGTATACAAAATATTTCCTCACTCACAATTTGTGGTTTCCTCTCAGAGATCGTGTGAGAATATTGACTGCTGCGAGAGTGCAGGCCTGAGTCTGCAATGATAATGTGCCAACAACAGCGTTTCTACTACCTTCAACATAATATCAAGCAAATTGACATTAAATGTAGTGCCTTGCAAGCAACATGACAAATTGCTTTTGGCTGTCAAAGTGAAAATTCCAATTCTGGACATGTTGTAGACCGTACACTAGCGGACAACTTTCTGTGGGAATGAAGAGAAAGCTGCGGGCACGAGGCTGCTGCACATGTGTTACGGTGCCAAATAGTCCGCCAGCGTTTGACAGTGTTTCTGGTTGCTCGGAACTGACGCTGAATCGACGCAGCTTCATGAGCGAATGTGTCGCGATTGCCCAGGTGCGGAAGGGACAAGCCGCAATAAAAGTAAACTTTTACATTTATAGGTGCGTTTTACCTCATTTAACTGTTGCTAATAATATGTTTATGTTTTCTCTTCCCCAGCTTAAACTAATGTGGCTGAAAGCGTGGGTCTCTTTTCAGAAGTGCACTCACCTGTGCATACTTTTTCTCGATAGCTTTCCTTTGATGTCACAGAAAGCTGCCCGTGATTATAGCTCATAGAACTCTACAGCATAATTCTGGCGCCCTGAGTTCTTAATTATAAAATGCAGAAAAACAGAAATAGCTTGTGACGACAATGAAGTGGGGCGATTATCTGCTCCGCTGCAGGTCAGTGAGCTACCGCCTCTCTGAAAGAGAGAATAACAGAAGCTTCTCTTATTCTCTATTTCAGAGAGACAATAACTCACTGACCTCCAGCAGAGCAGTTTATTCTCCCCCCTGCCATGTCATCCAGGCCGCTACCACACAAAAACACACGGTGGGCTGACACACGGCGCTGCCGCACATTCCCTCAGTAACGTTCAATGGCATCCCATTATTTTCAATTCCGTAGAGGCCGCCATTGGAATCTGAACCTGGCAACGTTTAACGTTAGAACCTTATCTAGTGAGTCGAGTCTACCCTTATGAAAATGACTGTTGAAATGTTGTTGGCATATTGTTGACGAATTGTTGACTCAATAGCCTTTCAACAATACCTCAACACTTATTGAAACCACAGAGTAATATTCAACAGTAAAGTTGTTGGGCAGTTCACAACAAAAAAGTCGTTGACTAAATTCTGTTGGTATATTGTTGAATACTATTGAGTAATATTGAGCCATTGTTGAGTAGTTTTCAACAATAAAGTCGTTGACTAAATTCTCTTGATATATTGTTGAATAGTATTGAGTATTATTGAGCCATTGTTGAGTAGTTTCCAACAATAAAGTCGTTGACTAAATTTTGTTGATATATTGTTGAATAGTATTGAGTATTATTGAGCCAATGTTGAGTAGTTTCCAACAATAAAGTCGTTGAGTAAATTCTCTTGACATGTTGTTGAATAGTATTGAGTATTGAACCATTGTTGAGTAGATTCCAACAATAAAGTCGTTGACTAAATGCTGTTAACTTATTGTTGAATAAAACTGAGTCACGAGCAATATTGAGTTTCGAAGTATATGTGAAAAACACGCACATATGTATGTGTGCGTCTTTTGCACATATATGTTGCTTTACTGATCACTTGATCACCATTGCATATATACAGGGTGTTGTTCCACGTTACTTGAACCATAGACGTATATACACATGTTTCAGCTAACTTTACTCAGAGCTTAAAAATATGCCGATGCTCCAAAAGACGATGCGACAAAATGCATGTTGCTCACTCTTCTATGCGTCACGCTATTCTTGTATTTTCCTAAGTAGTTAATTAGTCAAGAAAATTAGCCATTCTGAAGGAACAAAGTTAGGCGAAAAATTGCAATTAGAAAAATCTAGAGCACTTTGTAAAACGTCAGATTAGGCCATTTCTAACTTTCTATCTATTAAGTGTTAGTGTTTTTCAGCTTACTGCGGATGCCCGCGAAATAAAAAAAATCACTTTACATACCCGCTTGTGCGCCGTGCTTGCAGCGCTCCCAACCGAGCATACCATCGAGCAGGGTGTGTTGCCGCTTAAAAGGCGACAGGGCAGTGACGAAGGCGTTGGCTGTGGTATTGACGCCAGCAACGTGCTTCCCTCGCTGCGGTTCATGATGGCCAGAAGCAGACGGGTGTTCACACTGGTTAAATGGTATGTTTTCGTTTGTGCGCAGAAGGCTTAGCAGCAGTGCAATCACGACTCGCAGGCGGGCATGTCACGTGGTGCTTTTTGTATTTCGCGAGCATTCGCAGTAATCTGAAAAACACTAATACTTAACAGATAGAAAGACAGAAACTGTTTATGCGGACGTGTTGCCAACTGCTCTGCAACTTTCTAATTGGAATTTATTTCCTAACTTCCTTGCTTCAGAAGTTGGTTAATTATCCTTGACTAATTAGCTAATTAAGCAAAATACAGAAATAGCGCGACACGCTACGTACCAAAGGGAGCAACATGCATTTGGTGCCGTCTCATAGAAGGCATAGAGTTTACACTCGGCCTAAAGTTAGCAGAAACACCCCGCATATATATATATATATATATATATATATATATATATATATATATATATATATAAATATATATATATGTATAGATGCAGTTTGAGAAGGCAAACGTCCGTACAAGCAGTGACAAAGAACCGATGATTGGACGCATCCTGCATTTCCATCGGCGTCCATTATAAGGCGCCAGTGCCCTGGCTGTGTGTTAGGAAACGGCATTGCATGACTCCATGTTAAATATGGTCAAGGTGGGGAAGAACGTTAACAAAATTCAAGTCTGGGGTTTGACGTGCCAAAACCACGCTTTGATTATGAGCCGCACCGTAGTAAGAAACTCCATATTTATTTTGACCATCTGGGGTCCTTTAACCTGCACGAAACGCACAGTACACGGACGTTATTGCATTTCAGCCCCATCGAAATGCAGCCGCCGCGGCCGGCATTAGATCCCAAGCACTCAGGTTAGTAGCGCAACACCTCAGCCACTATGCCACCACGGCGGGTGCGGCGGAGAAAGGAGTGAACAGCGTTTTTACAGAGTGCGTTTCGCTTAGATGTTACCCGTAGCGCGCTACAGAACGAAACGAAAAGCTTGGCCGATATGTACGACATGGTGCTCATATTTCACATGGAAGCCAAATTATTTTCTGTGACCTAGACGGGATGCTGGCGAATGTGTTGGGAATCTGCTCAGCCACCAAGCACAATCTGCGCTGCTATACGTTCTCGGTGACAAATCGCACAGCGCAGAAGCACACGCACAAATGTTTAAAGAATGGGACGACAGACCGCCTGCAGTTTGCCATGACGTCGAAATAAGAAGCACAAGCAGCGACGTTTCTGTACTTTTCTAGTCAATAGTTCAGGTCGCATGGTTGCGGCACGCATTACTTTTTTTTTTAAATCCGAACGACGAAAACTGTGCGCGCACAAATCAGCACGGCGTTTGCGACGTTTGAATTTGGCGCCCTTTCCCGCGCATCCCATTAGCTCCGGCCGGTGCATTGCGTTACTGCGCTAAAGAAAGTAGTTCATCAAAGAAGCGAAGCAAATAACTTTTATACACTTGTAAATTGCAACAATTGTTCAGTAATAACATGAAAATACAAATTTATTATCAAATCGTACAATTTACGATAATATAAGCGTGTATTTGTATGAGTGTACACGTATGATTGCGCGTTTGCGCTGTTGATGCTTGGCACATTCCGGCGAGTTCGTGCACGCTGTTTGCTTGAGAGCTTCCTGCGTTTTCTGCGTTCTTTGTGTGCTTCGCTGTGACATCTTCGGAATATTCCTGCGTGTTGCTCGCTTTTTATGGGCTTGTTGCCTCGAAGATCGCCATGATCGCCTCCGACTCAGCGACATCAAGGGTGAGTGAGTGTTTCGAATTCCCCTTGTTCGTCCATTGTGACGCGGTGAACGGAAGCGCTGAAATGATTTCAGCGCTTGTGTGTGCCTTCCGCACGCCCCTTTTCTAGTTTTCATTCCTAGTACTACCCTTCCGTTGTGAGAATTGGTTGTGCAGCACTAGATTTGTGGTATATAACATGGAGCTTTGTCCTAGTTTAACTTTACACTCCGCTTGTGGTGACGTAAGGCAGCTATGTGGTGCCAGTTAAAACAGGACATGTTGTATGTACGCCATGATTTCTGATACGGTGTTCGAGCACCGATTGAGTTAGCCTTATTAATGAGCGCAAAACAATGCGACGTAAACCATCCGATCTGTACTGTAATCGAAAATATTTCGTTTGCGCCACGTAGTACAAGGAGTGGGAGCGAGCTTGTAGCAACTTAGGGCGGTGGGATCGGCGAAAGTGTATTATGTTGCGCTGTTCCCTTCCGGATCGAGTGACTACGCGGTGCTTCAACGCCACTATCTGACACGCCGTGCGGCCGATGTTCGCGCAATCGGAAAACACAGAGGAGGCTGTCGCGCAATAATAATAAAGAATTTCAAGGGTGTACCTGCGATTCTATGCGATACGTGAGATACAATAGGGGTGATGCCACAGAGTGCTGCGAAATCATCGAGTTATACGCCTTGCCAACCGCGTGTGTTTTGTTTTCCAACAGTTCGCGCGCATTCAACTTTCTTTTTTCATCTTCTCCGTTCGACGCCATCGAGTGCTTCGCCCAAACGGCTTCGCGTAGGCGCTCTTTGTATTCACGGAAAGGCGGATTTTATGGCACTCCAGCTCCTATAACATTCAAAATAATGTAATTTCGTGAAATTGCAGCTTTTCGCACTTCAGTAACTGATTGATTTAACGAAGTTTTAAAATCAGTAAAGGAACGAGATGCCTGGCATATCTGCCTTGTTGTCCCACTGTGTTTCGAGGCGGCATGTATACGTTATCGGCAACATTAACACCAATAATTAGCATTGTTTCTTGTGACCATAGAAGTAGCTAGTTATGTCGAAAAGCTATTTTTGCGTTGAATCCGAGCACTATAGAGGGAACAGATTGAAAGGGGAGCGCACCGTTGTGAACTAAATGACGACGCTTTGCCACAAGCTTGGAATAATGCTTTGCCGAAAGAGCAGTTCTGTGAAATTCTTTCTTTGAGAGTAAGCAAAACTTCAGTAGCATCAGGTAGACGGGGAGTAAAATAATGTAACACTGTGGTTTTATATGAAAGAGCTGCCTTTAATATGTGGCCATAACAGTTCAGTAGATACGTGGAAATAATTCTTTAAATAAGTAGAGGAAGGTGAAATAAATTATTTGACAAGCTCACACTGCCATTGGCAAGAGCGGCCACACTTTAGTGTATTCAATGACTAGTCATTTGTATCCGTCCATTTATGTCAGCCTAATGGTCCATTGTCGCTTTTGCTGCATCGTGGCTTCACGTTTTAATACTGACATCTTTTTTCAGGTTCAAAATGAGCTGGGAGACACCCAAGCTGGAATGCTAAGGTGAATTCTTTGGCCATCCAGTCTGTAGCGGCAACATGATCAAATACAGTGATTCTGTGAAATTGTATTGCAGGAAGCAGGAAAAAAACAACATTGCTGATGCAACTGCAAGGCATTTCCTCCAGTGATCAATTGGTGCAGAGTACCTTCATTAGCAGACATGGTGCCTTTAAGCACTCAGCTGAAAGACTTTGCAACTGCACCGGGACTGGGGGTGAATTTCAGTGTCACTTGTGAATATATTAAACATAGAATGTGCCTTCTTCAGGGTATATGCCTGATATAAGAGGCGCTTTCAGGAACTTCCTGTGCACATTAGTGGTCTACATAAGTGCACATCTTTCTAGTTCTACCAGAATGAAGGTATTATGACCTATGTCATACAGCAGTGCGCTGTTAGCGGTATCAAACCAAAACAGCAACACTCATTGAGAAAGTTGGCTGAAGAACGAGCAGTGATGGGGCTTTCTCATTTCAAGGGCCAAATACCAAAAAGATTGATGCCGAGCTGGACGGTGTGCAGTGCCGGTCGCCACATACTGTAGCCAGCATGGCATGAATCTCCTTGGTATTATGTCTCTAAGATACAGAAATTGCATCACTGCTCATAAAACAATTGGAAATTGAAATGTTGAAGGGAGGTGGCAGGGCTGCCCGCTGGAGCAGCCAGTGCATGCCCTCTGCTATACTGACAATCCTACCTTAATGAGAACCAGTGGTGCATGTTATCCTATTACGCCACCAAGTGCATTCGTTGTTTTGTGTTAAGATGGCACTAATGACACCCCGAATCAATTTAGAATAAAAAAGCATCGTTTTCAGTATCTGATTCCGTTAACTCCTTGGTAGTTGGTTAATTATTAGAGAAAATAAAGCTCGAAGTTCAATTTTCTGAGTATCGCCCCAAAATCTTCCCGCCGACATCTCATTGTCACATCGTGGATTTCAAGTATTTTTACAAACTTGGGTTGTATTGGTTCAGTAAAAGTTCCTGACGGTTTTTATTTTGGGTTTTTGGCTATTTGGAATACAATGAACATCTTTATTTGTAAAAAAAAAATTGCTGCACCTGAACAGACATCAAAATAAATGACGTCACAGCAAGCTGGTGTGGCGACTTCAAGGCAGCACTGCCACCAATCTTTCCTCTTGCTCCCTTTACACTTAACTCAGCCTCTTGTCACGGTACGAGTGAATCTCGCGAATTCTAGTAAAGTCATTTACAGATACATCTAAAATAATTTTTCTCTTTCGTGCTTTCATGCAGTATTTGCTTAGGGGCATCGGCACAGCGCCGCTAAGCACGAGGTCACAGGATAAAACTGCATTTTGATGGAGGTGAAATGCAAAACTACCCATTGACCGTGCAGCCTGAGGTGGTCAAAATTAATCCGGGGTTGCCCACTAGGGTGAACCTCAAGATCAGATTGTCATTTTGGCACGTAAAATGCCAGAATTTAATTAAATTTTTCTTTAGTGCTCCTTTAAGCTGTAGCATTCATTATCTGCAAAAGCTCATACTCGAAGTATTCTCCATAAAGATTTAATAAACAGTAGATATAAGTGTCTGCTTATATTTTAATTAGTGTCGATACGTGATGACTATTAGAACGGTGGCACAACGAGACAGACAGAATTGTAATACAATGTGTGAGGGCACGATGACGGACACCAAGGAAATGATAGTCTCCCTAGAGGTCCCCGACATGGAGATGAACTGACTGTCCGCAAACTTCTGAGTTCACTCCGTGATCTTGTGCAGCCTGTACTTTGCGAGTCAATTAATTTAATTGATGTGGTGGTGGTTGGCACATACTGTCTTTGCAGCTTATGTACATTTCATACAGTGGAGCGAAATCTCGCATTTTACTTCTGGAGCACAGCAAGCGAACCTGATGTGTAGTGATAATCTTGGTAACAATGGACAGTCATATCCCTCTTCGAGCTTCTAATGCGGCTTGCCAACACAAGCAGCAGCAGTTGCCCAAGATAGCGTGAAAGAGATTCATTAGAAAGTGGCATATGCCCAAGGTCACATACCGAGTCACCCAAGCTGTTCTGACGGTTGGTTGTGAACCCACTGCCCTCAACATAGCAGCCCAATCTCTTCCCATTAGACCATGGGCTACCCGTTGACACAAATGGGTGGGAAAATAGAGACAAACACCCAAAAATAGGAAGTATCCTAAGAATGGTAATCACATTAAATAATACTAGATCTTTCGGATACTTTGGTTTACTTATTATTTTTCTTGTTTGTGCTGGATTGTTTTTCTGAAACATGTGACATCCAGACAGCATAAGAAGCTTGTAAGAAGTCAAGTTTAGCATTCTAGATTTGCAACAGGTACTTTTGTAATTTATTTGCAGTAGGGCTGTTGTGTGAATGTGCTTGAAAGGCTTAAAACTGTTTTGCTAACATTTACTTAAACATACAGGTTCACATAGGTTGGAGGAGTGCACATTGAGAAGGTTATCCTGGCACAGCTTACCATGGCCTGCCATGGTGGACCAGGAAAGTTTGCAAGGGCCTTGCTTCACCATGTGTTCACAGAGGAGGAGCTCATGGGCCATTTGGGCTTTGGAAATAACATCAAGGGGCAAAAGAGGCTCTTGACCCCAACAGGGTCAGTGCTGTTATAGGCAAGTACCATATATCCTTTCCGGTTGCATTTTTACATTCACATTTTTTTTTCTAAAATTAGCAACTTGCCATTGGCTAACAAACTACGTTCAAGTAGCCCGTGTGTGCAGTTGTGTGTTACAATAGCCTACCATTTGGAATGACTGTTCATATGATCTTAAGTGCCTAATGCCGCCATACTCAAATGCTTTTAAAATTTAAAGGCTGCCTTCACTGCCGGAAGTTTTTAGCGGCTCCACCACATAAAATGAGCTGCATTTGCGCATTAGCAGTGCTACTTGGCTGTCATTGCAAGGAATAGTCTGTGAAGCACGCTCCAAATCTATTGGCATGGAGGGCATGTTTAAGTAGCCTGAAAGTGTTATTCTAATACACGAATTGCGGAGAAGCTATGCTCAAGTGTGGTTACTGCTCAGCTCGAGCAGGAGCACGTTCACCAAATTGCAGAAATCAAAACAGCTCTCTAGGTTCTGAGAAGTGAAACAGTAGTTTCACCAATTTTAACAGAGCACATCGAATCAAAGTTGCTCCTATCTTGAAGGAGGTCCATGTGATGCGAGACAGCAGCCTTTCAGCAGAGGGAACCTGTTTGGTGTGGCAATTTTCTTTTGGTTGTTTCAATCAAAGAAACAACAGGGACAGAGTTGCCAGCTTCACTGTCAACTGTACTATGTTCAGTGGATGCTTACTCATTCTAAGCACCTAACCTATGACTCGTATTTATTAACATGCACTTTGTCACTTTGTATTCTAAGATATGAAGAAAATATTTATGTGGCTTTTCCCCATATACTTCAATAAATTGAGAATAGGCGTAATGTATAAAGCTTCTTACAGACCATCGGACATGTCCACTACTCCCATGCTGAAATTGTTATAATTGTTTCCTGCTTCCTTACTTCACCTACCTGTTAGCAGGGTTATGAACCATTGCCAAGTGGATTATGGGCTTAAATTTATCAAAGATGAATGGGCTTTTCTGTCGCTGTTGTTTAGCCCGTTGAGGATCACATTTTGGGGTGAAATATGCCTCTCTAATTTAGGAGTTATATATCTTTTGTGATGTGCAAATACTCAAAACTTTCGAATCGAATTAATTTAGTCTTTGAATGGTCACCATTTGTAAATGCGAGTATTCTAATATTTCGAAACACCAATAAAACATGAAATTTGAGCCAAAGTACGGTAAATTTTTACCTCCAATAACATAGTATAGACATAAAACGTAAGAACTTGTAAGAATAGCAGACCAGGCTGTTACTTAAGTACCTGTACTTTAGAGGCTGTACAGCAATCATTTATGCTACTGAAGAGTCCTGTGCATGGGAAGAAACTTTTTGCTGCTCCATTTGTGCTTTTAATAAACAGCTCTTCATAACATAATGACAGAAACTTGCTAACTTTAAGAATATAGGATGTGAACCTCATCTTACATTAATTGTGTTATCAGCTGTTCATTGTTCAGAAGCTTTCCAATATTTGATTGGCTTCTGGCATTATGCGGTTCAGTCTCAAAAATCACTTTTCGTGCATCCTTAATATTTTTATTGCAGATTTAAGTTCTTCAGGGTGACTTTCCGAGAAAATAAGCTGGTAAATAATTTTTTTAAATAACAATAAAGTGGCAATACCCTTTCAGTATTTGCAGTTTTACATGTTTTATTTTTTTATGCAGGATAAAGCAGCATAATTTTTTTGTGTAATGAAACTTACAAAAACTTGTGACAACACTCCCAAATTACTGCAATGACAGACACCAAGAAGCTAAGTGAAAAATCAGTTTTGGAGAAACCCAAGGAGCGACAGCACTATAAGAATATTTTCTTGAAGTCTCAGAAGGTTGCAGCACCTCGAGTGGGATGCTAGGCAACACTTTGTTCTGAAAAGGCAAATTTTTTCAGAACGTTCCATCACAGCCACAGATGTATGGCAGTGAACCCTAAAAGGGTTAAAGAAGTGAGTCCTATGGCATATGGCTCTTAAAAGACAGCATTTCTTCGTATCTGTCACATTCTGCATGTGTCATGCTAAGCAGCTTAGTGCACAACTACACGGAATCCTCATTATAACAGTAATTCAGTCGTTGAGGCAGAAAACATGCTTCACTGTAAGCAGTGTCTTCTTTAACATAGAAAGTCGTAAGGCGAGAAGTACATTCCGATTGCATGTGAACTCAGGAAACCTAACTTCAAATGAAGCTACACTCAATTGTAGTGACATGACAGTATTGTATTTGCGGCATGGAAAAGCACAGTGAAGTGCTGCACATTTTAATTATGAAAGTTACAAGAAATAATTTTAGTTGTCAGTTCAGGTTTATTTATGGACGGCATGAATTTTTTTCACCATTTTGTTTCTCAGCAAGCAAAGTTCACATCTTTGACATTGAGGATATTCATGAAGCTATTTTGCTACAGTGTTTTGTTCCTCTTTGCCCTTTCCTGCAGTCCTGTGCCACACTGAATAAATTTAAATGGTCATGCTGTAAAGCTGTACCCATGGAAAGTTAGAATAAAGCAACACAAATACATAAATCAATTTCATTATAACAAGGGCATATTACATGCCGTTCTTTTGCATGTGGAAGTTGCTTTTTAAAACTTGTTCTGGCTTGTTTTTGCAGGCTTCACATGTCGCAAATTTCGTGGTACCAACATTCCCTATGTAAAGAACTCTGGCCTCGCTTCTCGCATGGGACCAATAGCCTCTGAAGAGCCCAAGTTGGACAGCTCAAACCAAAACACAAGTGTTGTGCTTTTGTAACTCTCGACATCTTTATGTTTTATGTTAGTCTCCTGAAGGGCCCAATTTCGATTTCTCAAATGAGCACACAAATGTGCCTTTCTATGCCTTGACATTTTTATGTTAATTTTATTTATGGTAATTATGCTAGTCTCCTGAGAAGCCCACATTGGATTGCTCAATCCAGAATACAAGTGCTGTGCTTTGTTATAGTTCACTACATCTTTATGTTAGTTTTTGATATGGTTCTAGTAAGGATAGTGTTTCCTTATTCATATATTTTTTAAGTATCTTAAGTCATTTCATGCCAAACGATCCAATTTCGTCAAGAACTGTTCCATTATGGCAAACCATTTCAAGTTTGCTTGATTTTGAGTAGGTACAATGAGAAAATTTTCGAGAAAGTTTGCTTTCATACATACACTTGAGTCATTCCAGGGCAACCAACCAGCGTTTTTTCGACCATCACAGATATAGTTGAAGCTTCAAACTCTTGCTCCCCATTTATTTTCCTTCGCAAAAATTTTTTTGAATTTTGGCAAAAATTTATTGTTCTTGCCGAGCTAAGCTAGAAGGCACTGATACACGTTTCTTTTGAAAGGGAAATTGTATGATCCAGATATTCAGATGATGTTCATGTCAAGAGACTGAAGTGGTGTGACTGCCAAAATTTGCAAAGTTTGAATTTTCTTCTAACGTAGGGAAATACAGAAGGCACAATATAAATATAAAATCAGACTGGTTGACTTGGGATAGCTGCAAAATATTTCAAGCTTTGGAGGTTCAGTTGATCAGTTAAAAAACTGAGAAGTTCAAATTTTTTTGCAAGCTTTGTGTTGAAGGTAAAAAATTAGCTTTGGTGGTTGGCACAGAAGTATGTCACCCATTACACAGCCCTACATGTCTGCTATGCATGTGGCAAGTAACAAAAGGTATTATTCTTTAAGTGCGATAAATTATTTTTTATAATGTTCATTTGTGGGTCATACATATAGCACAAATATGTGAAGCCATGTCATCTAGCAAGGAAAGATTGTTAATATAATTAGCCACAAGAACTACTCAACAAACTGACTGCCTTTTTTATCATTACGAAGGCAGGTGACGTCAAGCGCAGCAGTCTCAACTTGTATTTTTTTAACATGAATGCAATAAGTGGTCGCCAATGGTGTCTGACCACATCAGACTGAACATGGCACATATGACTTTTATAGATGAGCATGTTCGGTCTCTGAAACAGTGGTAGCAAACAACACCACAAGAATTTGTTCGTACTCATGTAGGTTTTCAGTCTTATTTATGAAGGTGTTTTCTTCTTGCATCATTGGGCTCCAGGGCGCAGGGCACAAAGTGTCCTGCTCCCTCTATGTTGCATTGCAATGTGACATGCCCTTTAAAATGCTTTGTATGAACAATATCAGCGCTCTTTCTGGATTTACTGTCTACATAATAGCCGACATTTCTTTTTGTAAACTGCATGAAACATATCTTTTAGCACTCCAAGATTCCCTCACGTATTTAATACGTACGAGGGTTGTTAGAAAAGTATTTGACCTTTTTTGCGAACGCCTCATGAATATGAAACAAGCGCATTTTCATCAGCAGCCCTTGAACCTTTGTGCGCATGCACAAATTTTTTCCTGCCTGCGAATAGCGTGAATTGCTGGGACGCAGCGTTTGAATGAGGTAGTACATAGTGCTCTCGGTTTTTTATGCAAGGAAAATAGCGGAGTGACTGGAGCAGTGCTACTGCATCAAATTTTGCCAGAAACTGGGCGACAGCCTAGTGGAAACGGAAACTATTCGGAAGATTCAGACTGCTTTCGGTGACTATGCTATGAGCAGCACACAGATTAAGGAGTGGTACAACCAGTTTAAAGACGGCCACACATCGATGGAGGACGAGCCACGCTCCAGTCGGCCATCAACATGCCGAAATGACCAGGCCATTGCCGAAGTGAACCTCGTGGTGATGCGGGACCGTCGTGTGACTATCCAAAGAATTGCGGAAGAGGTGGGCATCAGCACATTTTATCCACATTCCATTATCACCGAAGATTTGGTCATGAAGAGAGTTGCGCCGAAATTCGTTCCCAAGCTGCTCATGGTGGAGCAAAAGCAACTCGTGTTGAAGTCTCACAGACATGCTGGATTCCACAAACAGTGACCCCAACTTCATGAACACCATAATCACTGGTGACAAGTCTTCGTTGTATGTTTACGACCCGGAAACCAAATCGCAGTCGTTACAGTGGAAGCATTCCACGTCACCAACCAAAGACCGCTAAGTGCACAGCAACGTCAAAGTGTTGCTGACTGCTTTATTTGACTCCCGCAGTGTAGTACACCACGGGTACGCACCACAGGGTCAAACAATCACTAAAGACTACTACAGGGATGTCCTCCATGGCCTATATGATGCTGTGTGGCGCAAGATACTGAAGTAGTCAACAGAAAATTGGTGCATCCATCACGACAATGTTTTTCTCGCACTTGATTCAGACTTTTTTGGCGAGAAATCAGACTACTGTAGCTCGACAGGCGCCTTACTCTCCTGATATGGCCGCCTGCGACTTCTGGCTGTTTCCCAAAATCAAGAGGCCACTGAAAAAAGCGCGGTTTCAGACAAGAGAAGATATTATGGCTGCAACGACAGCTGAGCTAAACTCCATTCGGAAAGAGGCCTTCTCGGAATGCTTCTAACGATGGCAGCACCACTGGGAGAAATGGCTGGATTCCCAAGGAGACTACTTTGAGGGTGATTAGGTTTCCAACGCTCCAGTTATGCCAGTTTTTTTTTTCTTCAGCCAAAGGTTGGATACTTTTCTAAACGGCCTCGTATTGATATTTTATGTGCAATGGCTGTATGGCTTACCTGGCCCACACCAAACACAAGCCTCGTTGCGTTAGAGCATGTGTCCCTTGGCAATAAAATGCAGACCCTAACACCGCTTCTCTGTCATCTGTGTTGCAGCCGAAGCCAGCTTTGTCGTCTGCATTCCCAGCCGGCAAGCTGTGCGCCCATCCGAGAAAAGTCTGTGCTGACAAAATTTCAAAAAAGAATTTCTCGCATTTAAAAATAATGCCTTTTTTAACTTCACACATGCATAGCAGACATGTAGAGCTATCTAATAATGTATCACATATTTTTTGGCCAACTACGAAAGCTGTTTTTTCCTTGAACATGAAGCTTCTTGCAAAAGATTAGAATTTGTTTTTTTTTACAGGCAATCAGCTGAACCTTGAGAGCTTCATATATTTTTCTGCAATACTATGTCACCTGGGCTACCATTCTGTATTTAATTTCTGTCCTGTGAATTTTTCCTTACGAAAAAAAATAATGGATTGAAACTTGACTAATTTTTGCTGGTGCCAAAAGCAACTGAAGTATTCAAATATTTGAAAAAATGGCTATTTTGGCAGTTGCATCACTTCACCGTATTTCCACGCACACCATTTGAAGTCCTCGATCAATAGGATGTGCATTTGAAAAAGAATGTTGATTGATGTCCTCGAGCTCAGCTGAGCAGGAAAACTATACTGTCACCAAAATGCTACAAAATATCTGGCAAAAATAAATAAAAGTGGGTAACGAGTTTTGAACTCTAGTAAACACATGGCAATGTTTCAGCTATAGGTGTGGTGTCAAAAAAACGCTGGTCGATTCGGCATGGAATCGCACACCTGCAAGTGCATCTGTGCCATTGTCAGAGTTCAGTAAAAACTGCATTTTCCATAACTGTAAAAATGGTTTATTGCTATGTAAAATACATGAGTAAAAATTAATAGGTATAAGTCGGCTTAAATTTAAAATGCAACAAAAGATCTCCGGTAATGGCAATGATATGCCTTTCATGTTTGCATGAAACCATATCTTTTTTCTGAATTCTTCCGTTATTTTTTGTGGCAGTGAATAAAATTGAAATGGAACTCACACAAGGAGTAACTTAGCTGTATTCCAGCACATCACTAATAGCTGCCTTTTTTTCATATAAAAATCTGAAGCAGCTAATATGAATAAGTCGCTTGATATGAAATGACCTGCGCAGGAACGTTATCATGGCAGAAAACAACTGGATCATGCAACAGCAATGCAGCGTAATAAACTGCTCCCATAAGCGTCACTTATTGTGATTGCCATGTTTCAAAAGCATGTAAGGTTTACTGAAATTGGCACACACCATCCAACCAACAAATAATGATTGTACAGTGATCCTTTTTCAGTTTTACAGACTTTTTTTAAGTTATCTGTGGCAGGTAGCATAATTGTTCTTGAGCTGGATTATTCAGAGGTGGACATTACTAGCATAAGAAATGGAAACATTAAACTGATTCTCATAAATTTATTATTTCACTTATAACATCATGGCACATATTTCAGTTTGCAAATTGTAGCCAGTGAGTTTGAAAGACATATTCACTAGAAATTAATTTCCAGGATTACACCAGTTTCGAGATTTTTCCATTTATGTGAGAGAAATACATGGGCATTCTGGTTACTTTTGTGCTTCAATGCATAACAGTGCGTTTTGTTAAAAAAATAAGTGCTACAGCAGTGCATTTCTACAGCCAGTTTGATGACATGTGTCTCGTTACTGGTGTCATTCTGGAAATTCATTCTAAGTGCATACACCTTGTAAAATTACCGGCTACAATTCGTAAAAACTTTATTAGGGACTGAGTTTTTGTTAATCAGCTGACTATGGTGTCTTGATTTCTCATGCAAGTAATGTTTGGCACTCTGTATCTAGAATTATGTTAGCTGTAACAGTCAGTCTTTAATAAATTCTATGAAACTTAAAAGATAACCACCCTGCATATCAGGTCTCAGTTGAGTGCTGTGGGCTCAAGCAAATCGTGCCATGGTTATAGTACCACTGGCTACCTAAGAGAGAAAGCAAGTACCTTTTTTGAGTGTTCTTACTTAGTCATGTCGGTCTGCTTGTACATTGATTTATTTAGGTATTTATTTTTTTACATTTATTTCTTTTGGGAAATGTGTTTTACTTGAGGGCCACACAGACTACATCTTCAGTATTCAATTTTGTTATGGTGTCAAGCTGCAGGAAGTTTGTACTGTGCAATAGTTTTTAAGAAGTTTCTGATGTTCTCAAACTACAAATGGTTGTACATTTACATAGATGTTTGGTTACAAATGAACAGTTCACCTAGAAAAATGGTTTTTGTCTGCATCAGTTCAGCACTCTTAATTTTTTGGAGGACCATTCACTCTGACAATTGCAAAAAGTGGCATAACAGTACTGCTAGCAGTTTTACAATGTGGTTTATTACAGGGAATCTAGGAGCATGCTTTTAAGCCCAGGGTGACAGAGGCCTGCGTGACAAAATGCCTGTATTTAAATTTTATCCCTATCTTCTCACAGCAAACACACCACCCGGACATCAAAGGTAATTATATGCAACATAGCTCAGCAGTATTTTAAGGAAAGTGCAGGTTTAAACTGCCAAATACCCAGTGGGGCATAAAGGGCTTTCAACATAATTTGTGTTGATGTTCAACAGATCTGCAACAATTCTTCCATGGGCTTTCAATATTGACGAACAACACATTTCAACAATACCTCAATGGGCTTTCAATTTCGAGCTTCAACAATGCTTCAATGGGCTCTCAATCTCAACATCGACAAACAACACATTTCAACAATACCTCAATGGGCTTTCAGTTTTGAGCTTCAACAATGCTTCAATGGGTTTTCAACATTGACAAACAACACATTTCAACAATACCTCAATGGGCTTTCAACATTGACAAACAACACATCTTCAACAATGCTTCAATGGGCTTTCAACAGTGAAATACACCATAGTTTCAACGATATGCCAATGATCTTTCAAATTGAGAGGCCACAATGATGTTTCGACAAAATGTCGCGGGCCAATTATCAACACTTGTCAACAATTTCCTCAATGATGTTTCAACATTCCCCAATGTTCTTTCAAGGTCATTTGTTGACGTTGAACAATGATATTTCAATACCCTTTCAACAATTTTTTTTGTAAGGGTAGCAGTGCTATTTGAGGAATTCGAGGGCAGTAAATGGGATATAATAGGGTTCCGTGAAGTTAGGAGGAGAAATGAAGCATATACAGTGCTAAAAAGTGGGCGCGTCCTGTGCCACCGGGGCTTAGCGGAAAGGCCTGAACTAGGAGTCGGATTCATGATTAATAACAATATAGCTAGTAACGTAGAGGAATTCTGTGGTATTAACGAGACGGTGCCAGGTCTTGTTGTGAACGTTAATAAGCGCAAAAATTGAAGGTCGTACAGGTGTACGTCCCTACATCCAGTCATAATGACGAGGAAGTCGAAAGTTTCTATGAAGACGTGGAATCGGCGATGGGTATGGCCAAAACAAAATTCACTGCACTGATGGGCGACTTTAATGCCAAGGTAGGCGAGAAGCAGGCTGGAGACAAGGCAGTGGGGACATATGGCATAGGCTCTAGGAATAGCAGGGGAGAGTTATTAGTAGTCTACAGAACAGAATAAGGTGCGGATAATGACTACCTTCTTCCGCAAGCGGGATAGCCGAAAGTGGACGTGGAGGAGCCCGAATAACGAGACTAAAAATCAGACTCTATACTCTGCGCTCATCCTGGCATCTTACAAGATGTGGACGTGCTCGGCAAGGTACGCTGCAGTGACCATAGGATGGTAAGAACTCGAAATAGCCTAGACTTGAGGAGGGAGCGGAAGAAACTTGTACATAAGAAGCCGATCAATGAGTTAGCGGTAAGAGGTAAAATAGATTGAATTCCGGATCAGGCTACAGAACAGGTATTCGGCTTTAACTCAGGAAGATGACCCTAGTGTTGAAGCAATGAACGACAATCTTATGGGCATCATTAAGGAGTGTGCAATAGAAGTCGATGACAACTTCGCTAGACAGGACACCAGTAAGCCACCGTAGGAGACGAAAGATCTGATCAAGAAACGCCAATGTATGAAAGCCTCTAACCCTACAGCGAGAATAGAACTGTCAGAGCTTTCCAAGTTAATCAACAAGCGTAAGACAGCTGACATAAGGAAGTATGATATGGATAGAATTGAACATGCTCTCAGGAACGGAGGAAGCCTAAAAGCAGTGAAGAAGAATCTAGGAATAGGCAAAAATCAGATGTATCCGTTTAGAGACAAAGCCGGCAATATCATTACTAATATGTATGAGATCGTTCAAGTGGCTAAGGAGTTCTATAGAGATTTATACAGTACCAGTGGCACCCACAACGACCATGGAAGAGAGAATAGTCCAGAGGAAACTGAAATCCCACAAGTAACGCCGGAAGAAGTAAAGAAAGCCTTGGAAGCTATGCTAAGGAGGAAGGCAGCTGGGGAGGATCAGATAACAGCAGATTTGTTGATAGATGGTGGGCAGATTGTTCTAGACAAACTGGCCACCCTGTATACGCAATGCCTCGTGACTTCGAGCGTACCGGAATCTTGGTAAAACGCTAACATAATCCTAATCCATAAGAAAGGGGACGCCAAAGACTTGAAAAATTATACACCGATCAGCTTACTGTGCGTTGCTATCAAGTATTCACTAAGATAATTGCAAATAGAATCAGGAACACCTTAGACTTCCGTCAACCAAAGAATCAGGCAGGATTCCGTAAGGGCTACCCAGCAATAGATGATATTCACACTATCAATCAGGTAATAGAGAAATGTGCGGAATATAACCAACCCTTATATATAGATTTCATTGATTACGGGAAAGCGTTTGATTCAGTCGAAACCTCAGCAGTCATGGAGGCATTGCGGAATCAGGGTGTATACGAGCCTTGTGTAAAAATACTGAAAGATATCTGTAGCGGCTCCACAGCCACCGTAGTCCTCCATAAGGAAAGCAACAAAATCCCAATTATGAAAGGCGTCTGGCAGGGAGATACGATCTCTCCAATGCTATTCACAGCGTGTTAAAAGGGGGTATTGAGTGACCTGGATTGGGAAGAATTGGGGATAAGAGTTAATGGAGAATACCTTAGTAACTAGAGACTCGCTGATATTGTCTTGCTTAGTAACTCAGGGGACCAACTGCAATGCATGCTCACTGACCTGGAGAGGCAGAGCAGAAGTGTGGCACTAAAGATTAATCTGCAGAAAACTAAAGTAATGTTTAACAGTCTTGGAAGGGAACAGCAGTTTACGATAGGTAGCGAGGCACTGGAAGTGGTAAGGGAATACATCTACTTAGGACAGTTAGTGACTGCGGATCCAAATCATGAGACTGAAATAATCAGAAGAATAAGAAAGGGCTGGGGTGCGTTTGTCAGGCATTCTCCGATCATGAACAAAAGGTTGCCATTATCACTCAAGAGAAAAGTATACAACAGTTGTGTCTTACCAGTACTCACGTATGGGGCAGAAACCTGGAGGCTTACAAAAAGCGTTCTACTTAAATTGAGGACGACGCAATGATATATGGAATGAAGAATGATAGGTGTAACGTTAAGGGAAAAGAAACGAGCAGATTGGGTGGGGGAACAAACGCGAGGTGATGATATCTTAGTTGAAATCAAGAAAATGACATGGACATGGGCAGGACATGCATTGAGGAGGGAAGATAAGCGATGGTCATTAAGGGTTACGGAATGGATTCCAAGGGAAGAGAAGCGTAGCAGGGGGCGGCTGAAAGTTAGGTGGGCGAATGAGATTAAGAAGTTTGCAGGGACAACATGGCCACAATTAGTACAGGACCGGGGTATTTGGACAAGTATGGGAGAGGCATTTGCCCTGCAGTGGGCGTAACCAAGCTGATGATGATGATTTTCAATTCTATACTGCCGCCGCTAACACACCCTCGGTCATTGCCTTGCCTACCCACCTTAACCCCTACCCCCTTTAGAAGAACCCTGTTCTCGTTGCGGTCATCATCTTGAATTTCCATCTCCCACCTTTGCTGTGTTTTTCATGATTAGACACTCTGATTAGTAAGCTTTCCGTTGCACTAAAGAAAATAGGCACCATGAAAATTGTTTTTTATTCTCTTTAGCAGGCGTTAAACACTTCGTGATTTCGTAATGGGAGCTCACACATTTTATCAAGACTGAAAGCAGGTAAACTGGCTTTTTGGTTTTCTTGACTAACTTCTAACATTACATTGCGCTTTTCAATTTCAAGGTAGTATTCATAATTCAGAGCTAGCATTCATACTGTTCCCAGAACACTGGAGCGGCATGTGCAAGAAAAATTGACACAGGCCGGCAATATTTCACTCGGGCACTCTGTAAGCTATAAGCAGACAAAACGGCTCTGCTCAAACGAAGAGTTGTTGTAGTAGCTTTCATTCTACACTTTGCTCTCTCAACAATGGTTTTCTGTACAGCAAATTGCACATTGCATTACATGTGCAATGAAAGTTGGCACATCATGGTCAAATGTGTTCAATGCACAGACTCAATTGGCAGAAGTTATATGCTTTCATCGAGCTGACCAAACAGTATGTGTCCCAGTGTAGTCCGATACATAAGTACCAAAATGAAGTGTTTGGTAATCATACCTTCCCTTTTGTACTCTTCTTCCTTTTCCCCTCATTGAGGTTCATTGTTTTTCTAGGCCTTTTGGTTAGGAACAATTCTATTTCCACCTATGTTTCTGCACGGCGCCAGAAGGCAGTGATATGAAATAACCGAAATGAAATAATATTGCATGATGCATACACAATACTGACAATATAGGTGACAACTTTTTCTCTTTTTGGTGTCTTGCACCACAAATGTAACAATACAATAAAGGTTGCCCTTAATTCTTCAGCATTCTTGTTAGGCATGACATCCAACTATTGACAAGCATTGGAATAATATACAATGGCAAAATTTGCAGGCGATTCAATTTTTATCTCCTAGAACTGCCTAAGGGAATATTAGCATAAATAGCATTGCGCGTGTGTCAGACATACTTGTGTAATGGCATACCAACTTTAAATAAATGTCCGCAAAGTTATACGAGGTCTCGTCCTCAACTAAGGTATTGGTGTTTTGTAGTGTCTTTGTTTCATTCCAGTGGGAGTGCCAGATTCTAAATGCATTTCTACAAATCATAACAGCTCCTCTGAGAGCACCGCGTCAACATTCGCACTCTCAGAGCCCATGAATAGACATTTAAGCCATTTTTTGCTAATCAAAAAGTAAATAATTATTATGACTTGAAATTGGCCCAGTTGCGTGGTTTTTTTTTTATACAACGTATTTTTTGATCGATCAATTAACCTCGCATTGAACTCGTTGGGACCAACATGAAAGAAAAAGAAGCCCTAGATGGATGTTACCTTGACATCCTGCAGGTACGCTTGCAACTCCATTCGAAACGCATAGTCATGCATGAATACGCTATGGCAATTATCTTCGATGACATATCCACCATTCACTGGTTCAATATGTCAGATGCTATGCATCCAAGGAAAATTTGGTTGACCGAGTGATGCCAGTAATTGAAAGACGAGGGTAAAGTTGCAAGGCCGATTTTTACCTTCCCAAGAGGCCAAATGCTGCTCTCCAATGTTCAAGGCTCACATTTTAATCATGCTTTTGTCATTATCAAATCTTGTTGTTTCACGGAATTGCTCATCCAGTGACTTCAAATTTGGTCAAATTGATATTGTCACGTGGTAGTGACGTTAAAGAAACAGTAGCAGTACTGTGACAGACAAAACTAGCTTTTATTGGGCGAACATGTGCCCACAAAACAGGCTACACTTAAAGCACAACGATAGCGGCGAACACAGTCGGCGATCGTCGAAAATCTGATCTGCGGGTCAAGCGCGTCGGCTTTTATAGAGCAGTCATCGAATGTTCCAGACTAATCGTTGGGACCCGCGTGCCTTCCACAGAGTTCTACACCATTCGCGTCAGGCGATGAAATCAGATAACACAAGGTTCGGCGACAATAGACCGCGGATAGAAGCATCGATAACTTTCCAGAAACTTCGGATACATGCAGGCGCGTCCCGCGCTGTGTGATAGCGTTTGTTAGGCAGCAAAGCGTGGTCGCCCGATAAAGATAAGTACACGTGTCAATATCTTAAACCCCAATGATGTTCAATTGTATGAACTTACACCTGCAGTGATCTCCAATCGCGAGAAATTGGGTGCCATTGAAAACTCCAATTGGACTCAATGCTTTCTTTTATTCAGCCTTTTCGGCAACCCAATATCACTACACCGACACAGTACTGTTCGTGTAGCATCTTACCTGCCATGTGGAGTACTTTGGCATTATAGTATATACCGGAGACACTCGTCACCGGTCCACCATGCTTCGTAAGATTTGCCGCCGTCAAAATTGGCAACGCTTGTTGGATTAATAAAGTCTCTTTACGGCACCGGGTAGACAAACCTCAGTTGTCGAGTCGACCTCTTACTGCACGCACCAGCCTTTTGTCGGGGAAAGTACACTACAAGAGAGTGACGAATGTGCTTTGAGGCGCTCGCACAGAGGAGGGGAATTCAAACAAAACACAAATGCATACGGTGCACACCCCGCAAAGCCAGCATAGACAGCGTCGAGCTATAGATGCGACTTCAGGCACGCGATCCAATCCCAACGATTACAATCGCGCGCCTAATGGTCGTTGATCTGTATAAACAAAACCTGAAACACAAAAAAGATCAGTATTCTAAAAGCAGTATTCATACACCACTGCAAGCCATATAGCACTTTATTTTTTAAATATATACACTGGATTTAGTTCTCTGCATCGCAGAGGCCGTGCAGGCAGAGTGTTGCAGTAAGGCAGAATGTTGGGCTAGCTGGAATATATGGAACGCAGTGCAAAGCACTGTAAATTATATAATGTGTTTTTGTGTGAGCTTGGCGGTATCCGCCGCGACCCCCACTCCCTATCCACTGAACAAGTTAAAGGTTTTCACCACTGAAATAAATTCGAGCGAGTTGGTATGGATTCGCGTCCCTGAAAGGCAGGCATGCAAACACAGGCGTGAGTAACGAAAAGGGCAAGACAGATAGGGGCGTTTATTTGTCTCCTACTTTTCATTCTTCTGGCCATTTTTAACCCCTCTTTTCGTGTTTGCATGTCTGCCCTACGTTGTCATAAAACTCTTTTCTTTCCTCCATGCAACTAGTCCGGCAACACATCCTCATGAAACGAGGGATCCAGCTGGCATTACATGGCGACACTACATTTACTTGTGGCTTGTATCCCGGCAGTAAATTGTCAGCATACCACCGTAAATGCGTCAGCATACCCAAAACTAGATCATCCAGAGTCTGCCGTTCAGCACCTTATCGCAAAAGCTTGCATCATGCGCGGCCCGGGAGGAACATGACGTTTATTGCGAGAATTTTCGTTTCTGTGCGATTGAAGTGGATGGATACGTTTTTAAAGAAACGATTAAAAGCAAGCGTGTGCCGATGGCTTGTATGAGAAACTACAGCTGCGAACAAAATTGTCATGTGATGTTTTTTTTTTTTTTAAATATGACCTCCTAATGTTGTCAATACTTGGCACGCACACGCCCATGGAATCCAAAGCTACGATAGAGTTAGTTATGATAACCTAAACGACAGGAGCTATATCTGGACGTACATGAAGAAAATTTGCCGATAGGTAGCGTGCACAGATAGCGCAGAACCTATTAGTGATATTTTGCATCCATATTCATGCATCATCGAGGATTTATCCCATTTTTTTTGTAGTATACCAGTAAAATGTTGTCAGTGCAAAGAGCATATGAATGCCGTTTGTAGCATACACATTTAAATCCAGAATAAAGCCCACGTTTCTTTGAAGGCTTTCGTTCACCTTCTGTATGAGGGCGCGTGCCTGTTTGTTCCTTCCTCATCTTGAAACGCTTGTGTTCAGCGAGAGCAAGGGGAAGGCAAACATGTCCGCAGTAGTGATTAGTAAGAGGTGACTCGAAGATTGGCGCAAGAAAATTAGGCAAACGACCAGCAAAGGCGGTGCAGAAAAACGAATTTCTCCATAGGGGTTCAGATAGTTTGGTACAAGAGCTTGGTGGTGCAACCCATTAACCCGTTACAAAGCGGACGCTCATAGCGTTCATCCACCTATCCTTCCTCGACGTAGGAAACATAGAAAATGTCATCTATCTGCGCGTCCAGCGAGAAACGACCCCACCGCTGCGTTACTGACGCACGTCCGGCAGCTAAGCCGAAATACAGTAGGGTATGAATTGTCGTAAATAATGCCGAAACGTTAGCGGCAGTATCTGCAGCCGGGATCGAGCAGCCAAGTCACAAGGCAAACTCAGAAGTACGCGTCAAAAAGAACACACTTGCCGCCGCTATTACTAAGATACTTATGTATGCATTGGAAGCTTCATCAACGTTATTAGAATTCATTGGAGTACAAACACCAAATTAAGAGCGGATAACAAGCAGCGTAGCTATGTTATATGTTACGAAAAGGACACACCAAGCGCCGTCTTTACAGCCGGCATGACTATCGGAAAATTACGTGTGGCCCATGTAACATTTCCTGTTTTGGGCCACTGCTGCCATCGATTATTTAAAGCCCGTTTAGTGGCCTGTGTAGCACGCAAGAGCGCGGCACCGGCACCCACAGCGGTAGACAATGGCGTGGCACTGCTGAGCTCGAGGTTGGATCCCGGCCACGGCGGCCGCATTTCGATGTAAGCGGAACGCAAAAATTATCGGGTACCTAAGTTTAACTGCACGTTACTCGCCCACTGTGGCGTGCCTCATAATGAGATCTTAGGTTTTGCGCGTGAAACACCAGGATTTATTTTGTTTAACGTTGCCGGAACGCACTGAGCCCGTACGTTGAAGGTGCAGAAGGTATTCACCATTAACCACGGGACATCCTGTAGCTGAGGACGTAAGGCATTTCTTTGAATGCGCAGCTAATTACTGCCCGTTTCCGGAATGGAATATAAAGAAGAATTAAAAAATTGGAGGCAGCCGACTTCGCATGTAATTCATGCTGCAATACATACGCTCTACCTTGCACAATTTAGCTAGTGTGCGTCAACATTCCTCAAAGCTTTACTGCAAGGCACATTTCCATATAGAAAACGTGAGTTTCGAATGATTTCCGTGTGATAATATTCTATTTTTCATTTGGTCCAAGTTGTTTCTGAACACGCCAGCCAACCTGCACAGCCCTCTGATGGAAGCCACTTGTGGCATTTTTACTCAAGAGCACAGTGATGATTCAAGGCAAAACAGCTTCAGCCTTACAGGAGTATGTGCTCGTGCGAATACGAGTTAACTGCCACTTCTGTATAAGAAGAGGAAACTAGCCCAGCTACAAGCGAAACAGGTGTTCATTGTGTTGAAGGTGCAACAAGCTTCAGTGAGTTGAGCTCCGGTGGTGATGCTGTTCAAGAAACAGATCAAATGGGCAGCAATGATGAAGGAAGTGCACAGATGCGTGGTGCCGAAGGAAGTGGGAGTGAAGCTGCAGGAGATGATTTCATTAAGTATTTTGAAAAACGCGGACAGGAAAGCCTACCTAACCAGGCAACAACAAAAGCACAAGCTTTCCTGCTTGCGGTTACATACATTGTCCCTGCAGGACTGAAATGGGCACAAGTTCGAGCACTTCTAACTTTGATCATGTCCTGTTTGGAGAGGGAGTTATGCTATGCACTACCTACTCCCTGAAAAAGCTGTGGAAGAGCAACAAAGAAGCGTTGAGGGTGCACTTATATTGTCAAGCCATCCTTAAATGCCTCAGACTATCTTTCAACAAGTGGACTTGTCTTCTGTCAGCAAGTGACCTTGCTGATAATGCCGTCCGGTCACTCCATAAAGAAAACGTAACACTTCCTATACCCTTATCAAGATCAGACACTGCTCAGGGGTCGTTTACTTGCTCAAACCAAGACTGAAACTTCGTTTAACTTTGTTATCTTTGTTATCCTTGCTATAAACTTTGTTATCTATGTTATCTCCAACTGCCGTCTCCACTGGCTGCATCCTACATTGAGGCTGCAGATTCCATCGAGCTTCTTCCGAGTGATTGAAGTTTACTGTGCGGCCTCTGGTTAGGGGTGGCACTTACGAGAGCATACTCATTCACATGGCAAGCTGGGTGAGTTGGTGATTGAACATGTTCCTATCGGTGGGCAGCACAACCTGGACGAGAGACAAGAGGAAGTAGACGATACGAGCGCAGACTAACTGGCTTATTTTTTCAACAAAGGGACTAAATTATGCTGAAAATGTAAGCCCGTGTAAAGTGACGCTTACAAGAGTGAAAGGGTGGAGCCTATCTTGCCATTCAAAAACGCAGTTTCTTTATCCTGCAGAGTGATACAAGTCTGTCTGACGCATGCGCCTGAGTTTACATGCATGACGTAGGCTTGCACAATCTCGCGGTTCATTTGATTCATATTTTTTATACAATATTTCCGTTTGTCCAAACATAGGTTTGCGTAAGCGTGTTTACATTTTCTGTATATTTTTGTCCCTTGTTTGAAAAAATAAACCAGTTGTTAGTCTGCGCTCGCATCGTGTACTTCCTCTGGTCTTTCGTCCGGGTTGCGTTGCCCACCGATAGGATGATGTCCTACTCATTCCTTAATGGAATGACCGACACACCGATTTGTTACTCGTGCACATGTGTAGAGACAGTCAAGCACGTGTTGCATTTATGCAATCTTTACGAGATGGAATGCGACATCCGTTGGATGTTGTTAAACCGATTAGATAGCAGACCATTTTCAGAGACTAAGATTCTTGGACCATGGCACCTTGCGTCGCTGGCTTACAAAGCGATGCGGGCACTGCTACGTTTCATGAAATCGACTGGCTTCAGTGACTGATTCTAGGCGCGAACTGATGGACATAGCACATATTCAAACTGATTGTACCTTCTTCCGTGCTCCTTTTTTTCTTCTCTTAAACACCTTTGCCTGTCTATAGTAGCAAACTGGACGTGCGCCTGGTTCACCTTCCTTCCTTCTTTTTTTTCCTCCTCTACCTCTTTCTGTTGTTGTTATTCTTGTGTGACTTCATGTCCCATATACAGTGTCCTGTTTTTCAACGGATAGGTGAAATTTGTGAGGATATCTCCAGGTGTTCTATCAAGGTATGTGTCATTGTGACCACAAGGAACTCGGTATCGTTCAAAATACGGCACATAATTAATGAAGCTATCTTAAATATCTGCTTAAATAGCAATTATAAAGGAAACATTGTAATTTGGGTACTGAGGACCAAAATTCATATCACGAAATTAAGAAAATCTCTCAACAAAAGCATCTTGGATACTTCAGCATGCAGTACTTTGGCACTGTTCGCGGCCGAATATGGCAGTACCGAAAGAACTATGAAATAGTGCACCAGTAGCGTCGATCTCTCTGTCCTCTCCATTGCAAGTACAGGCCAAGAATAGCACAAGCTTTTTCTGGCATGGCCATCATGGTGGCCTTCTAGTTTTTTCGCATGCTAACGCCAGGAATCTGTGCGGAGCATGCTCTATTCGGTTTTCAATCTTGTGGCTGCACTGTAGCTCGGATGATCACGTTTGCCATTAGCAGCAAATAAACAAAGGTTTTATGGTTTAGAATGAAGAGAACTCTTGATTTTCTTAGCATTGACACCTGCTCAGTAAAGGAAGTAGGTGGCGTTTTCCGATAGGGTGCGGAGATCGGCGTCACTGACACACTATTTAACTTTCGTTTGGTTCAGGGCTGGTGATAGCCAAAATGCTGCACGCCTTAGTATACCTACGATGATTTTTGTGAAGTTCTTGATGGGCAACATATGATTGCCGCGCTTCAGTTTCGCATATGCAATACCACCTCTAAAATCACCAATTAAAACTTTATCTGTATTGGCTGCAAAGCCTCACAGTCTGATAGCAGATGCGCAAATGCACCTATCAAAAATTATCAGTGCAGTACCCTGTGCTATTCGGTGCGGAAAAGAAAACAGCCTGTATAACTGCTACATTAGTGATTTCTGCGAACGAAGGCGAAAAAGGGTGGGTCCAAGGCAACTGTACTAGTGCTGAAACACACCCCCCCGCCCTACTCCTTCGAAATTTTCGATGTTCTTGCCTTCCTGAGTACACAGGGGGGGGGGGGGGAGCAGTGACAGAGGACCTAGCTACGCCACTGCCATGTTGTTAATCGTAATACGGCATTTTCATGCTTCGCAGGCTGCAGTGCGGACGTATATATATATATATATATATATATATATATATCTACGACATAAATTTCGAGAACGGTTTATTTGAGGAATAGATACCGCAAAGGTACTATTATCGCGGTAATCTTTCGGGCAGTGCGCCCAGGGAATGGCACAGATACCACGCACATTTGGCGCCCACTGCGATCGTGAACTACACTGCACATCAGCAGCGTTACGTAATCGGCAAGTGCAAGCAAATGCGTGAATAAAACAAGCTCGCTCACGTGAGTTTCTTGCGCGATAACGTGAGAGAAACGTCAAAACGATGCCATTTATAGTAGCTCTGCATCGTCGAAGTGCGTGCTCGATCGAAGCAAAATTTAACATTCAGATCGAAGTGGTTTTCACGAGTGGAGTTATTTTGGCTGAGCGAGGCTGCTGTATCAAATGGCTGTCGCTTGCTGACTGTTTGCCGTATAATAAAAAGCAACCACAAACCAAAAGCTAAGCGTGTCAGTATAACATTGCGCACAAATACAGCCGTGTACACAGCCATATTTCATTCAACCAAGCGCCGCGGCGATCGAGTGCGACGTGCCGGCAGATTTCGCTGATACAGCGGCATCGGCACTGCGCCGTGTCGCCGCTTCACGCTTGCACCGTGCGAACGAAAATGTGGTCTATTTCTAATCGCTATGAACGCAAACTGAATCGTAAAAGCAGTTGTCAGTTCAAATCCGCTAGTGGCGTGTGCGTACGAACTCGTTGACTGCGCTACATATCTATCCTTCGCTGAACGTAAAAAGCCTGATCGAAGTTTGTCCATTCCAACTCTCGAGGAATGATTCCATTCTTTCGGAGCATGATAAAGCAAAAATATACACGGAGGCATTGTAGATATCGCGCTGTGAATAAACGGTTGGTATCTGGTACGGCGGTCGATCTGCAGTTTCGTCGGCATTGCAAGGAATTCCGCGGCAGCCCGCACACTGCGAGGACTCGCATTCGCCAGTCACGTCGTTGTAGGCCTATTATGTCAACATTAAGCGGTCTGCCTACTACTTTGTTTGTGAAACGTATTTAAGAAGGCCAAGCGTTTTCACCATATACGAGGCACATATATGATTCCGCAATTGTATTGCTGTTGGAAGGGGTCGTCAAGCGACATGTTCAAAAATCGTATTTCTGTTGGAGGGTCACCTATAAGCTTGAGGGATCTTCAGGAATCTTATTGGTATGGGAAGCGCGCCCAAAGAAAGCCTGAGGGAATATCCAACAAGCATATTGCTGTCGGAGACTCGCCTACAGCAGGTTTGAGGGACCTTCCAGGACCCTATTGGTGTGGGTAGCTTACCCATAGAGCGTCTTGAGGGGTCTTCAAGAATTTTGTTGGTGTGAGAAGGGTTCCCACAGGCTGTCCTGAGGGACCATCAGGGTTCTTATAGGTGTTGAAAGGGCTCCAACGAGAAATCCTGTCGGATCGTCAAGAACTCTGTCGGTCCAACAAGATCGCTCTGTCGGATTTTTTGACTGGGGAACAAGTAAAGTTGTGCAAAATCATAAAACCGCGGATGTCTGAGGAAGAACGAGTCAGAAATCTTCTGAAAGGCAACCTTCTGATAGGTAGAAAAGACCTCACGTTTGTCTCAGATGTCTTGCGTCACTGCCGTACACTTGCGATGTTGAAGAGACGTCGTATTGCGCCCAAATTTGGACGACTGCCAACGTGACAACTGTCGCCAGCGTCGATATACGAGTCCGTCCACTGACCTTGCCTCTACTATTCGTGAAATATTACGCGAAAAACTGCGGCGACACAATGAACCAGTGTGCATCACTGTTTAACCGCCGGCTGTTTAACCCAGTATATCACTCAGTGCCTATAGCACCATGCGCTAATTTGCCACTGTCTGTTCAGGCCACGGACGTTGATGTGGTGGGAACGACGTGGCATCATCTAGAGATGTATACGTCAGAACAGCAATATGGGCAACGCTTTCCCCCCCCGCCGAGATGCAAAGAGGCGGACAGCTCCTGTTTAGCGTAATGAGGTGCCGTACCAAGTTCGACGACCTCTGCCGGCTGAGCACTTTGAGCGGCATTTTGTCGAGTGTCCTCTGCCCTTGTACTACAACTGTGGTATCGGGGGTCACTTGGCGAGATACTGCAACATGGCCGCGCAGTGTTGCCAGAAGCTGATGTACGGCCGATCAACAATATCTGGCCAGCAAGGCGTTGACTCTGCGTACTCATATTCATGCCGTATGTCCAATGAGACCCTGGGAACGCTGTGAAACCGTTCACCGGCCTCTATCGGAGCTTGACGCCACCGCCTACCCCTTGCGTAAGCCGGTCACCATCTACCTGGGGCCGCTACCTATCGCCTTCGCCGGAAAACTAGTCAGCGCGGCCTTTGGGGGTGAGGCCGCTGGAAAGTTTTCGATTATGATAGAAATACCTCCGCCAATTTGCATGTTTAAAAGTAAAGTTTGTGTACTTGTAGACGGCGTCGCAACAATCGTCTTAGTGGACACTGCAGCGACTGCTTCCGTAATGAGTTACGCATTCACACGCCACCTAGGTCGAAAAGTTCTCTTTTCATGGAACCGTGCCGTTGTGTTTCTTTCTTTTTTTATTGTTTGTTTCACAGATTCTGTCCGTGTAGAGGGCAGAGGTAAAGGCAGAATGCCTGACAGAGCCTCTGCGCCCCTACAGTTCAAGGCAGCATGACACATCATTCACATGCGTATTTGCCAAAGAAATCTTTAACACACAGCACACAGCAACGAAAAATTCAATTATTCAGAACACATGTCTCCAAAGCGTTACTTTTGCTTCAACGTTATAAATTTCGAAAAAGCAGAAGACACATAAGCAATAAGTATTATATAACAATGAAATTGCCTTAAATCAGAAGCCAACAAAGAAAAGAAAACCATAGAATCACTGGCCCGAAAATAAACAGCATCTACAGTAATTACATCAGTACGTAGACACATTTAAGAAAAGAGTGAAGGTTTAGACTGATGCACAATGTAAATGCCGAAACAATGGCAAATATAATTTACAAGCGCTGAGAAAAATCCAACATAACCGAGGTGACATATGTTATCAGGGATGAGCACAGGTTACTCAAAATGAAAATGCAATGTCACTGCCCACTAATACGTTTTACAGCCATTTTTGAAGTTGTGGAAGGATTGCGTGTATTGTACGTTAAAGTGATCACTGTTCAATGTATTAATCGTTTGATAGTTCAGTGTTTGCCTTCGTAATTAGTTCTTGTGGCGGGCTTTCGATGGCGTGGTCTACGCATTGGGTACGAGGTGCAACTGTCAACAGGTATTGTAGGCAGCCTATCTTTATATATCCCCTGCAGTAGTTTGAAATATTAGACTTGATCAGCTTTAAGCACGCCATATTTAAAGAAGGGTTTTGTTCGGAGTCCTCGTTTGTCACCCATATATTTTTCACACATTCTCAATATTTTCTTTTGTACAATGATTAGTTTGTTGTAGTTTGAAGCTGTCGTAGTTCCCCAGACTAAACTGCCGTAACTGAGTTTTGAATAGAGACGTGAGTAGCATAATGTTTGTTTGAACCAGGTGGGTAGTATATTTTGTATTTTATACATGCAGCCAGTAACTCGCGATTGCTCACTTTTTAATTTGTTAACGTGCCCTCTGTAAACCATACGCCCAAGATCTTTTGCTCTGTAACTTGTTCCAGTAACGTGTCCTCAACGTTGAGATGAACACAGTAGGGGTCTCTCTTATTTGCTGGCTCAAAAATTATATATTTGGTTTTGCGTGTGTTTAAACTCAGCCGGTTGCTTTTAAGCCACCTGGAGAGGTGCAAGAGGTAACTGTTAGCTGATGATTAGATGACCAGTTTTGTAGTGCCAGTAAAGAAGATATTAGTGTCGTCAGCAGACATTATTATTTCAGGGGAGTTTGCTATTGTCATCATATCATTTATGTATACAAGAAATAAGAGGGGTCCTAATATTGATCCTTGAGGGACACCATGTTCAACTTTCAATTTTTGTGATACCAGATTGTCGACGCATACATACTAATACCGATTTGAGAGATATGATGTAATTAAATTCTGTGCTACTCCTCGAACACCATGCGCAGCAAGCTTAAGAAGGACATCGTGCTGCACAGTGTCGAATGCCTTTTTTAAATCCAAGAAAATCCCCAGAGTGAGCAGTTTGTTCTCAATATTTTCAATTACATTCTTCTTTATGTTTAATAAAGCTAGTTCTGCAGACTTATTCTTTTGAAAGCCATACAGCGACTTGGTAATTATTTCGTGTTATGAAAAAAAAAAAAAGACGTAAGCCTATCATTAATAACACGCTCAAATATCTCGGGAAACACCGGCAAAACAGATATCGGCCTGTAGTTGGTAAGCTTTTTCTCATCGCCACCCTTGTAAACAGGGGTGACCTTAGCTATTGTTAATTTATCTGGGCACTCACCCCGTGTAAGCATCTCGTTTATTATATGGGTTATTACAGGACTAATAAGATGAGCGACATACTTGACAGGTCAGGCCTTTATTTCGTCTTCCCCGCCTGCAGCTTGGTTTTCTAGGATCATGACTATTGTTTCAATTTCAGTAGGAGTCGCTGGTGTAACCATAATGGAATCAACTTGCCCTGTAGTCATAAAACTATGCACTTCTGAGTCTTGTCCGCTATATACCCCTGTGCTAACAAAGCGTCGATTCACTTCGTCAACAATCTCTTTCCAGACTACACTGGCAATATCGATTACAATTTCATTCCCAATATGCGCTTTTTGCTCTCATCCACTTTATACGTTCACACTATTCGACAGTCTACGTTGATCGTTTCGAATTTTGTAAAATTTTCTTTCGTAATAATAATCCCTTGCCTTTTTCAAATCCGGGGCTTCCTTGTGAATGCGCTGTTCCGCCACTCAAAGCTTATAATGCTTGCAGTTATCCACTGACGGCCGCTGATAGCACCGGACCAGCGACGAAGCAATGCCTTGCACGGTAGATGGGCACGTGCCGAAAGGTGCAGAAGATACAGAAATTAGTTGTTGCTCTGTGGTGTACCGCTGCCGAACTGCCGCTGCCGTGCAGTGAGTGGAGAACTATTGTACCCTGTAGATGTGTGTGGTGTAGCAGTTAGCTTGGGTTGTGCAACGTTTAACGCGGAGTTCGTAGTTTGGTTTGGCAAATATTCTACGAAAACACTTCACAGTGTTCGACTTTTAGCAGCAAGGGGTTCCACCATCCTCTCCCTCTTCTCGTGAGCAGCAACGCATAGACAAAGGATCTCATCAGCCCCTGCGACAAAAGACATACCGGGTGACACCTTCGGAGCGCAAGGTGATCAGTTACCAAGTCCGTGACATGTTAAAGGAAAACGTTATCCAAGAGTCGAGTAGTACGTGGGCAGCCCCAGTAATTTTAGTCAAACGGAAAGATGTCACATTGCGATTTTGTGTTGATTACCGCCGCCTCAACGCCGTTAACAAAAAAGACGTATACCCTTTGCCACGGATTAATGATGCTATAGATTGCATTTCCTCGGCCTCATATTTTTCGAGTGTAGACTTGTGGTTAGGATACTGGCATATTTCGATGCACAAGGCAGACAAGGACAAAACGGCATTCCTTACGCCAGGCGGAGGTTTCGAATTTAATGTGATGCCCTTCGGGTTGTTCACCGCGCCTGTAACTTTTGAGCGCTTCATGGACAACATTCTGCGTGCTTTGAAGTGGGAAGCCTGCATGTGTTATCTGGATGATGCCGTGGTTTTCAGACACGCTTAGTGAACACAGCGCACACCTCAGTCTTGTACTATAGTGCATGGCAAAGCACGCTGGGTACTAAGCTCCAAGAAATGTCGCTTTGGAACGAACCAAACTCTCGTTATAGGCCGTCTAGTGGACAAAGAGGGCATAAGACCTTATTCAGTTAAAACGGCTGCGGTCGGAGCCTTTCCGCAACCTGGCTCAATAAAAGAGCTACGAAGCTTCTTGATCGTTTGCTCATCCTTCCGAAGGTTTAATACTGGATTTGCCGACATCACGCATCCGCTGACGTGTATGTTTCAGAACGGCGTTCGCGTTGACTGGACCCAAGAATGTGCATGTGCTTTTCGTGAACTGAAGGTCCGCTCACGTCCCACCTAGTTCTCAAAACTTCGAACCCCTGGCTCCCACAGAATAGCAAACGGATGCTAGCGGTATTGGTGTCGGCGTTGTTCTTATTCAACGCTCCGACACCAACGAACACGTCGAAGCGCACACGAGTCGCTATCTAATCAAGCCGGAGCGCAACGACATCATGCAGTATTCGCACTCCTATCATGCAGGGTATGCATGACGAACCAACCTCCAATCACTTGGGAGCAGCTAGAACGTGCTGCCGTCTTCAACAACAATTTCTGGCCTAATATGCGTCAGACGACGCGGCAGTACGTGTCTAGCTGCAACGAATGCCAATGTCGCAAACGCCCAACAAGCACCACTCCTGGTAGACTACACCCTGTGCCACCCTCAAGGTTTCCATTCGAGCAAGTCGGCATCGACCAGCTCGGCCCCTCTCCATGGTTTTTTAACGGAACTCTTTGGGTCGTAGTGTGCACTGACCGCCTGACACGCTATTGCGAGACGGCTGCAATACAAGCGGCTACTGCAGCCGACGTGTGCCTTTTCTTGCTATGTTTTATCATTCTCCGACATGGGCCTCCTGAAGTCATGATTAGCGATCGTGGCCGATAGTTTACTGCAGATGTGGTTGAAGAGATGCTTCGTCTATGTTGATCATGATTTTGACACTCTACGCCATACCATCCACAAACAAATGGCCTTACGGAACGCACCTACACAACTCTGACGAAGATGTTGTCCATGTATTTCTCGATTGTTCACAAGAACTGGAACAGCGTTCTACCTATTGTTACTTATGCATTGAACACCGCCCATCACGAAACTACCGGCTGCAGCCCCTTCTTTCTACTTTACGCTCGGCCGCGACGTTATGCCATTGATACAATCTTCCCATTTATGAACCAAAATAGTGCCTGCATATCGGAGATCATCTGGGGCGCAGCCCACCGTCTTGCTTATTTACACACTCTTGCTTCACAAGACCGGTCGAAGGCACGTTACTACCGCGGACACCGACACATCACATATCATCTAGGTGACTTAGTGTGGCTGTGAACGCCTATCAGAAAATGTGGATTGTGCGAAAAGCTACGGGCGTACTATGTTGAACCTCACGTTGCGTTCGACGGTACAAGCGCATTGACATACCGCATAGCGCGTCTCGTTTCCAGTGGTCGACGCTCTTCAAAGACTGACGTGACTCATGTTGCCCGCTTGAAGCCCTTCACTGCTCGAAATGCCCTCTGACTTGCCCGGTGGGCTTCGTCGGCGCGCAAGAATGCGTTACAAGCGTGAAAGCCATGTATGATTTGGGTATGCGCCGCCAGCAATAGTGCGACAGGAGGTAAGAGAGGAAAGAAGAAATCGTTCACCTAGCGATAACGGAACCTCGGCTGCTGCTCAGAACCTTCGGTTGCGCTCCAATAAACTCGCTACACTGAGAGTAGCCCGTAAATATATATATATATTATAATACCGAGACCGATCAAGTTGTCCAGCGCTGTTTATTCCACCAAAGGCAACGCCCCCAGCTCACGCGCGAAGAAGTCGAAGAACAGTGAAGATGATGATGGCTATGTACAAATGAAAACGACGAAGTACGTTAATAGTGCTTACACTAACTTCCCCCCGTCATGAAAGCGGCCAGCCTGGCCGCAGATTAGAGATTATCTAAACGGGGAGTGAAGGGCTTCATCCGCGAGGCGTGAACAATTTCAGCGTTCCGGCGGCGCCGGTCAGTGACGGAGTGAACTGGGCGAACGAGATAGTTCACTGCAGATGTTTGCTGCACAACGGTGTATGGGCCAATGTAGCGTGGAAGGAACTTCTCACAGAGGCCTGGGGTGCGGACTGGAGTCCAAAGCAGGACTTGGTCTCCAGGGTGAAAACGTAGGTCACGGCGTTTGTTGTCGCAGTAACGCTTGCGCTCAGCTTGGGTAGCTTCTGTGCTTTGCCGGGCGATTTGACGGCAATGTGCAACTCGGGCAGCGAAATCTTCTGGAAGCGACGCGTTAGGCGAAGAAGGTGCGAAAAATAGTTCTCTGTCGAATATGGTGGAAGGAGATCGTCCATACACAAGGAAGAAAGGGCTGTAGCCGGTAGTTCGTTGAATAGCAGTGTTATATGCGAATGTCACAAAAGGAAGAATTTTATCCCAGTCAGTGTGGTCAGGACGGATGTACATGGAAATCATGTCAGACAGCGTACGGTGGAAGCGCTCAGTAAGGCCATTGGTTTGCGGATGATAAGTGGACGTAGATTTGTGGACGGTATTAGTGGCTCGAAGAACTTCCTCGAGGACTTGTGAAATGAACGCCTTGCCACGGTCACTGAGAAGAACGCGAGGAGCCCCATGGCGCAAGACGATGGCGCGCAAGAAAAAGTCGGCGACCTCAGAAGCGGTGCCGGATCGCAGAGGGGCAGTCTCGGCATATCTTGTTAAATGGTCGACCGAAGTGACAATCCAACGGTGACCGGAGGGTGTCAACGGCAAGGGACCATATAAATCAATGCCAACAAATTCAAAAGGTGCGTCCGGGCAAGGGAGAGGTTGTAGTGAACCGGCAGGAGGGGATGTCGAGCGTTTGCGGTGCTGACATGACGCACAAGAGGCAATGTATTTGGCCACCGTTGAGGATAGGCCAGGCCAGAAGCAGCGGGTCTTTATGCGGTCGTAAGTCTTGTGGAAGCCTAAGTGGCCAGCCGATACATCGTCGTGAAGTGCCTCTAATACCCGCAAACGAAGGCAGCGAGGTAGAACTGGGACCCACCGGTGACCTGTTGGGTGGTAAATGTAGCGGTGTAGCACGCCACCTTGAAGGCGGAATTGTCGAAGTTGGCGTCGCAAGCGGCTGTTGGGCGGTTCGGTGAACCCACTAAGGCGATCCATGAGAGCTCGACAGTAGGAGTCGGCCCGCTGAAGCGAGACGAAATCAGAGCGTGATGAAAGCGTAACTTGGTCCAGGGATGTTATCGAGAGTTGGTGAGAGGCAGGCGTAGCATCGGAACGACGTGGTTGGGAAGACGACGGCGCGTTACCTGGAGAGAGTGAGAGTGGGCAGCGAGACAGTGCGTCTGCATCATGATGGTGTTTTCCAGACTTGTACGTTATAGTGAAGTCATATTCCTGCAAGCGGAGTATCCAGCGTCCTAAGCGTCCTGACATGTTTTTCATTGATGACAGCCAACACAGAGCATGATGGTCGGTGACGATGGTGAAGTGGCGGCCGTAAAGGTATGGGCGAAATTTCTGAATCGACCAAACGATAGCCAGGCACTCTTGCTCTGTAATGGTGTAGTTCCGCTCAGCTGGAGAAAGTGTTCGGCTGGCATATGCTATGACTTGCTCTTTAGATGCTGTATTACGTTGCAGAAGTACTGCGCCAATACCTTGTGCGCTTGCTTCAGTATGGAGCATGGTGGGGGCACGATTATCGAAGTGGCGAAGCACTGGTCCGGTAGTAAGATGCCGCTTAAGAGCTTGAAAAGCCGACTCGCAGTCGCTAGTCCACGTGAAAGAGGCACCGGTAACCAGTAGCTTGTGTAGAGGAGCTGCTATTGCTGCGAAGTTGCGTATAAACCTACGAAAATATGACGCCAAGCCGAGGAAACTACGTAGATCTTTCTGTTGCTGGGGGCGAGGAAACTGAAGAACGGCACTAATCTTGTCGGGGTCAGGCTGGATGCCATCTTTTGAGACGACGTGACCCAATACTTTTATTGTTTTGGTTGCAAATTTGCATTTTTTTGTATTGATCTGGAGACCAGCATTCGCAAGGCACTTGAGAACTTCGTCTAATCGTTGAAGATGTTGGCTGAAGTCAGACGAAAAGATGACAATATCGTCCAGATAACAGAGGCATGTCTTCCATTTTAGACCACGAAGTACGTTGTCTATCATGCGCTCAAATGTGGCAGGAGCATTGCAAAGGCCAAAAGGCATCACGTTAAATTCATAAAGGCCATCCGGTGTAGCGAATGCGGTCTTTTCTTTGTCAGTCTCGTTCATCGGAATTTGCCAATATCCTGATCGAAGATCAATGCTGGAGAAATACTCCGCCCCTTGTAGTGTGTCCAAAGCGTCGTCAATTCGAGGTATTGGATATACGTCCTTGCGTGTGATCTTATTGAGCGCTCGATAATCCACGCAAAAGCGAACTGAGCCATCTTTCTTCTTTACCAGGACCACGGGAGACGCCCATGGGCTAGATGAAGGTCGTATTATCTTCCGCGCAAGCATGTCAGCGACCTGTTGTTCAATGACCTTTCGTTCGGACGGCGATACACGATAGGGGCGTCGTCGTATTATAGCGGAACCTTCGGTTTCGATACGGTGTGTAGCCGCAGGAGTTTGGCTCAACACAGAGGAACAGCTATCGAAACAGGCTTTGTGTTTTGCCAAGACCACCATTAAGGCTTCGGACTGCGCGGCTGTTAGGTCAGAACCAAGAACGGCTGGAGGAGGGAAAGAATCATCCAAACCTGAGGTTGGTGCTGGCGATGAAGAAGGGCAAAGCGTGACTAGAGAGATTGGTTGAGTGTCGGCGAGGGTTGCCACAGTCATCCCTTTGGGCAGCATCACAGGATCTGGGGTCGTGTTGCAAGCAGACAGAAGGGCGCGGCCGCGTGAAAACCGGACGAGACAGGTGGCAATGAGAATTCCGCGAGAAGTACAGCGGGAAGAAGGGGCGACTAGGGCGTCTCCGTCGGCGATCTGACTGGACGTTACGGCTACAACGTCTTCGTGACCAGGACGCAGGACGTAGTCTGAAGCGAGGACCAAGTTCACGCATGAAAGTGAAGAGTCCGCAACAGGTTCAAGCTCTGTATCTGTGATGTGGACAACTTCTTCTCTACATGAAATGACGGCTGAAGCAGAATGTAGGAAGTCCTAACCAAGTATAAGTTCATGGATACACGTTGGAAGGATGATAAACTCGATGTGGTGGCGTATGCCGTCGATGAGAACACGAGCAGTACACTGTCCGTCAGGGTGAATGAATGCATTATTAGCGCCACGCAAAATAGGTCCAAGATAAGGCGTTTTTACTTTACGGAGCCGGGAACACAGATCACTCCGAAGAACAGAAACGGCGGCACCGGTATCGATGAGAGCTGATGCGGGAACACCTTCGACAGTCACAGAAAGCATGTTGGCCGGGCGAACAGGAGGAATTTTTGAAGACCGATAAGAAGCAGTTTCCCCTCCAAAAACTGCAACAGTTAGTTTTCCGAGTGCTGGTCGACAAAATGGGAAGTGGGACGAAGTGGTGATGTAGAGCGCCGGTAAGGGGATGGAGAACGACGTCTGGCCGAACGGGAACTATGAGGCAGATTGGGAGCAGCTGGTGGAGACGGAGAACGCTGTTGAGGGAATGAGTGCGGTCCGGGATAGTAGTCGTCTGATCGGCGAGTGCGGTCTCTTTCGTGCTCAGCATAGCCTCGCCTTTCATCCTGCTGGCGCCGGCGGCAGAAGCGAGATATATGGCCGCGTATGCCACAGTAAAAACAAACCGGACGAGGTGGACGCCACTGAGGGTACGATGGCGCAGCAAGTGCTCTGGTTCCCATCGAAGCCAAATGGTCATAGGAAACGCCAGTAGGCACGGAAGTCACGGTAGGGGTGGGTAGCGAAACAACATCCGCGTAGGTAGGGGTGGAGCGCGCTACCGGAGCAAGATGCGTCGTGGGTGTAGTCATCGCTGTCAACTCCTGCTTTACGACCTCGCGCAAGTCGAAGGTGGGGGTTGGTGCGCAGGCAGCAGGGGGACGCTTTAGGTCTTGTAGTTGAAGCTCCTCGCGGATGATGGTGCGGATAAGAGCACGTAGATCTGGAGAATGAGCAACCTGAGGATCGCTGCTGTCATGTGGAAGACGAATAGACTGCAGCTCGTCGAGGCGTTGACACGTTGAAGTGATGTCTTGGACAGAAGCCGGATTTTGCACGATTAAGGCGTTGAACGCGACAGGCCCAATGCCTTTTAAGATGTGGCGAACGCGTTCGGCTTCCGTCATGCTAGGATTCGCACGGCGGCACAGAGCCAAGACATCCTCTATGTATGAGGTGTAAGACTCGTGGGGAAGTTGGCGGCGCGTTCCCAGCTTCTGTTTGGCGACTTCTGCACGGCCAGACGAGGAAGCGAAGATTTGCCGCAGCTTCGAGGTAAACGTGGACCAATCCGCGATGTCGGATTCGTGGTTGAAATACCACGTCTTTGCAACACCGGTCAAGTAGAAGGCGACGTGCCTCAATTTCTGGGTGTCGTTCCACTTGTTACAAGAACTCACGTGGTCGTAGTGGTCGATCCAATCGTCTACGTCATCACCGCGGAGTCCCGCAAAGACAGGGGGATCGCGCTGAGGGCTCGTCACAGTCCAAGAGGGCGCCGCAGGTGGGGTCGTCTGTGTGGTAGGGTTTGAGGCGCCGGAAGGGCCGGGGTCGGAAGTGTCCATTGTTGGAGGGGTAGCTGGGTGCAGGCGGCGACCGGAACGGAGCTCCAGGGAGGACGGGAACGCGAGAGGACGTCGGGATCTTGACGCACCTCCACCACTTTATAATACCGAGACCGATCAAGTTGTCCAGCGCTGTTTATTCCACCAAAGGCAACGCCCCCAGCTCACGCGCGAAGAAGTCGAAGAACAGTGAAGATGATGATGGCTATGTACAAATGAAAACGACGAAGTACGTTAATAGTGCTTACAATATATATATATATATATATATATATATATATATACGTGTTACGACTGGAAAGACACAGACGAAAGACAGAGACGGCGTTCGTCGGCGAAATGAAGCAGCTGAGATACAGAGAATACGCAAAAAGCACTGGCAATATTGTAGGAGTCATAGTCGTCAACAGGGTAACGCGACAAACTGTCAGCGTCTTGGTGCAGGCGGCCAGACTTGTACACCACGGAATATGAAAATTTCTGTAGCCTCAAAGCCCATCGACCAAGCCGGCCTGTAGGATCCTTTAGCGATGAGAGCCAGCAGAGAGCATGATGGTCAGTGACTACGGAAAAAAGGCGACCGTAAAAGGTAAGGGCGGAACTTCGCAACCACCCTGACAACAGCAAGGCATTTGCGTTCCGCAATGGAATAGTTGCGCCCCGATGGTGCTAGGAGGCGGCTCGCATAAGCAATAACGCGATCCTTGCCACGCTGGCGCTGGGCTAAGACGGCACCTATGCCATAACCGCTGGTATCTGTACGTAATTCTGTAGGGGCATCAGGGTCGAAGTGGGCGAGAAGGGGAGGTTAGAAGACTGACGAGACGAGAGAAGGCGGCGGCTTCTGCAGTACCCCACGAGAATTGTACGCCTTTCTTCAAAAGATTAGTTAGGGGCCTAGCAATTGTCGCAAAATCTGGAGCAAAACGACGAAAGTACGAGCACAGCCCTACAAAACTTCGAACGTCTACGGCTGTCTTCGAAACCGGAAACTCTCGGACAGCGCGAGTTTTGTCGGGATCAGGCTGTACTCCGGAAGCGTCGACGAGATGGCCCAGAAGAGTAATTTCTCGGTGGCCAAAACGACATTCGGATGAGTTAAGTTGCAGCTTCGCCTTTCAAAATACATCAAGTATAGTTGTGAGACGCTCAAGGTGAGTGTCGAACGTCGGTGAGAAGGACGATGACGTCGTCGAGGTAGCAGAGGCGTGTGGACCATTTGAAACCTTGGAGTAACGAGTCCATCATACGCTCAAAGGTGGCAGGGGCGTTGCATAATCCAAACGGCTTTACTTTAAATTGGTATATGCTATCAGGTGTGATGAACGCGGTTTTTTCTCTGTCCATATCATAAACAGCAATCTGCCAGTATCCCGAACGAAGATCAATAGACGAGAAATAGCTGGAACCGTGCAGGCAGTCAAGGGCGTCGTCTATACGTGGAAGCGGGTAGACGTCCTTTTTTGTAATTCTGTTCAGGTGACGGTAGACTACACAGAAGCGCCACGTGCCGTCCTTCTCTTAACTAACACCACAGGTGACGCCCAGGGACAAGATGAAGGCTTAATTATTTTTTTATCGTGCATATTGTTCACTTCATCTTGAATTACTCCGCGTTCCGACACAGAAACTCGATACGCTCGTTGGCGAATAGGCGCAGAATCGCGAGTAAGAATGCGATGCTTGACCGCGAGCGTCTGGCCTAAAGGGCGATCGTCGAAGTCGAAAATATCGTGGTAGGACGATAATACTTCGCAAAGGTCTTCAGCCTGCGTAGAGGACAGGTCCGTCGCAACCATTTTCTTTATGTTGGTATCGACGCCCGAGGCTGGTGCGAGCGGCATACTTAGCTCGCGAGAAGCATCGGTCGATAACGCTGCCACGTGTTGGTCGCCGAGAAAATCAATGGTGGCAAGGCAAATACCTTGCGGTAGAATTTGCTTTGCCAATCCAAAGTTACAGACAGGCATGCGAGTGTGGTTCGCAGTCATAGTAAGTATACTGTGAGGCACGGTGACGTCATACTGCATTGGGATGTCGGGCAGAGGAGTGACGAGGTACTCGCCATCAGGAACTGGTGGGAAAGACAACAGTTCAATGTAGGCTATGGACTGGCGACAGCCGAAGAACGCCGGTGGAGCGTAAGTGGCAGTGGGTTGCGTCAGAAGGTTCTGCGAGCATCGGCAACTGAAGGCGAAGGGTACTGGAGGAGCAGTCAATAAGAGCAGAATGAGCGGAGAGGAAATCGAGGCCGAGAATAAGGTCGTGGGGGCAATGAGCAATTACGGTGAAGAGGACAGGAGTGTGGTGGCCGGCGAGTGTGGTGGCCGGGACAGGATGTGGTGGCCGGTGACACGTGCCGGACACATGCCGATGATAGGCACAGTACCGCCATCTGCAACGCGGACGACGGATGCCGACGCTGGGGTGAGGAGCTTGTTCTGTCGTCGTCGGAAGGCAGCACTCATAATAGAAAGATGTGCTCCTGTATCGATGAGTGCCGTGACAGGATAGCCGTCAACATCAACGTCAAGAAGGTTTCGGTTCGTGGGTAACGTGAGCAGAGGGTTTGAGAACAGGGTCGTCAACGCAGCTTCACGTCCAGAAGCTGCAGTGCCTAGTATTCCGGCTGGGTCCGGGAGGCGATAGGCGGCGAAGAAAAGCGGCGGGGTTGGGGCGAACGAGACTGGTGGCGTCGAGGTGAGGGCGAGCGGCTGTAGCGAAGGTTCGGAGCAGGGGCATCAGCGGTAGTGGGTTCATGGCGGGTGGCATAGGGTACAGAAGGTGCAAAGGTGCGGGAATAAGTAGCGGCGTAAGTGCGAGGTGGTGGTGGCCATCGGTTGCGGCAGTGACGGGCGACGTGGCCGATGCGACAGCAGTGGAAGCAGATCGGCCTGTCGTCAGGGGTACGTCATTCCAACGGGTTGCGGCGAGATGTGGCAGAAAAGGACTGCCGGGGACGAGGAGGGCCGCTAGATAACTGGGGAACGCTGGGTCGAGACGTGACACACGCGGTGTTCAGACCCATGTTTTTGAATTCCTGTCTGACGACGGCCTGAATCACCGCAATGGTGGTTGCTGGCGGATCGGGAGGCGTCGTGGGGAAGGCTAGTGAACAGGCGGCCTGGAGTTCGCGGCGAACAACACGGGTGACGTCGTCATAGGTGGTGGTCTGACGCGGTCGACCCTCACATGTCGACGTAGCAGCAGTGTTGCGTAGCCGCGCAATGTGGTGTGATATACGGCGGATCTTAGCTTGTTCAAGGCGACGGCATTCTTTTATAATGGCGACGATAGTCGAGACGTTGCGAAAACAAGCAAATTGAAAACGTCGTCGGCGATGCCTTTTAGCACATGTGGCACTTTATCTGCTTCGGACATATTATCGTTAGCTTTACGACATAGATCCAAGACGTCGAGGATGTAGGAAGCGTATGGCGCTATAGTTGACCGAACACGAGACGCAAGAGCCTTTCTCGCGGCAGCATTGCGCCCAATGGGGTCGCCGAACAGTTCCCGTAGCTTTTCTTTGAAACTGTCCCAACTGGTTATTTCGTCATCGTGCGTTTGGTGCCACAAGCGTGGGGTGCCGCCGAGATAAACGATGACATTGGCGAGCGTAATCATTGGGTGCCACGTGTTATTATAGCCGGCATGTTCATAGAGCTTGTTCCAGTCGTCGACATCCTGTCCCTCCAGGCCAGAGAACACACCTGGGTGACGATGTGGGGCAACAGTGACGGTTGGAGCAGTCGGACAAGCCGAGGCCGTTGCAGAGGCGGGCTTGTCACCGGGAGGCATGGTCACAAGCTCGGTGTGCCGACCACTTCGGAGTTCCGTGGTGAGTACGGGGATCGCTCACTTCCACCAGAAATGTTACGTGTGGAAAGACACAGACGAAAGATGCTATTTACAGGCTATTTACACTGGAGCCAGGCAGCCATGCTGACACTCGCTCGTGCCAAGGGCACCGACCGACTTTTTCGTTGTTCTCACGGTGGCTCGTCTCTTGAGCATCGCTCAATAATATATATATATATATATATATATATATATATATATATATATATATATATATATATATATATATATATATATCGACTAATCGTTTGGACCCGCGTGCCTTCCACAAAGTTCTACACCATTTGCGTCACGCGATGAAATCAGATAACACAGGGTTCGGCGGCAACAGACAGCCGGATAGAAGCATCGATAACTTTCCAGAAACTTCGGATACATGTAGGCGCATCCCGCGCTGTGCGATTACATTTGTTAAGCGGCGAAACGTGGTCGCCCGATAAAGATAACTACACGCGTCAATACCCACCTCTTAAAAAGCATCGCCCCGATGCTACAAATATAAGAGAGCGAAACACAAAAGGACACTTATTAAACATAAGTAACAAAGCAGCGAAAAGAAACAAAGTCCAAAGGTCAGTTACGCGAAGTCCCAAAGTTCATTATCGCTGGTACTACGGCTTGAGTCGCACAACGTGGACTATTTCAGGTCGTGAGCGGCGCCGCTGTGATAGCGAAATGTCGTCTGGCACGACCTCATAGTCCAGTGCCCCAACACGTCGGATGATCTTGTACTGTCCGAAATAGCGACGCAAAAGCTTCTCGCTCAGTCCTCGTCGGCGTATAGGGGTCCAGACCCAAACACGGTCTCCGGGCTGGTACTCGACGAAGCGTCGTCGGAGGTTGTAGTGTCGGCTGTCGGTACGCTGCTGGTTCTTGATACGTAGGCGGGCGAGTGGTCGGGCTTCTTCGGCGCGCTGGATAAAGGTCGCGACGTCAAGATTCTCTTCGTCGGTGACGTGCGGCAGCATGGCGTCGAGCGTCGTCATGGGGTTCCTGCCGTAAACGAGCTTAAACGGAGTGATCTGTGTTGTTTCTTGCACCGCCGTCTTGTAAGCAAAGGTTACGTACGGCAGGACCGCATCCCACGTCTTGTGCTCGACGTCGACGTATATTCCTGGCATGTCGGCGAGGGTCCTGTTCAGGCGCTCTGTGAGACCATTCGTCTGCGGGTGATAGGCAGTTGTCCTCCTGTGGCTTGTATGGCTGTACTGCAGAATTGCTTGGGCGAGCTCTGCTGTAAACGCTGTTCCTCTGTCGGTGATGAGGACTTCTGAGGCACCATGTCGCAGCAGATTGTTCTCGACGAAAAATTTCACCACTTCGGCTCCGCTGCCCTTCGGTAGAGCTTTAGTTTCAGCCAAGCGGGTGAGATAGTCCGTCGGCACGACGATCCACTTATTTCCGGATGTTGACGCTGGAAACGCTCCCAACAAATCCATCCCGATCTGCTGAAATGGTCGGTAAGGAGGTTTGATCGGCTGTAGTAATCCTGCTCTCCTTGTCGGTGGTGTCTTGCGTCGCTGACAGTCTCGACATGTCTTGACGTAACGAGCGACGTCGGCGGTCAGACGCGGCCAGTAATACCTTTCCTGTATCCTCGACAGCGTTCGGGAGAATCCGAGGTGCCCAGCGGTTGGATCATCACGTAGAGCGTACAGTACTTCTGGACGCAGCGCTGACGGAACAACAAGAAGGTAGCTGGCGCGGACTGGTGAGAAGTTCTTGTTTACGAGCAGGTTGTTTTGTAATGTGAACGAAGACAATCCGCGCTTAAATGCCCTAGGTACTACGTCGGTGTTCCCTTCCAAATACTCGACGAGGCCTTTTAGCTCCGGGTCTGCTCGTTGCTGTTTAGTGAAGTCTTCTGCGCTTATTATTCCGAGGAAGGCGTCGTCATCCTCGTCCTCTTCTGGCGGGGGATCGATGGGGGCGCGTGATAGGCAGTCGGCGTCTGAGTGTTTTCGTCCGGACTTGTAGATCACCGTGTTGTCATATTCTTGCAGTCTGAGGCACCACGTCGCCAGCCGTCCTGAAAGGTCCTTTAAGTTAGCTAGCCAACACAGCGCGAGATGGTCGCTGACGACTTTGAATGGCCTGCCATATAGGTAAGGGCGGAATTTTGCTGTAGCCCAAATGATGGCGAGGCATTCCTTTTCAGTCGTAGAATAATTGCCTTCCGCTTTTGACAGCGACCGGCTAGCATAAGATATCACCCGTTCATGTCCGTCTTTCTTCTGGACTAGGACGGCACCGAGGCCTAGGCTACTGGCGTCAGTGTGGATTTCGGTATCGGCGTCTTCGTCGAAATGTGCGAGTAGCGGCGGTGACTGCATGCGTCGTTTTAGTTCTTGAAATGCGTCGGCCTGCGGCGTTTGCCATTTGAACTCGACATCAGATTTGGTTAGATGCATTAGCGGCTCAGCGATGCGTGAAAAGTCCTTGACAAAGCGCCCGTAGTAGGCACACATGCCAAGGAATCTACGCACTGCCTTCTTGTCGATGGGCTGCGGGAACTTTGCGATGGCAGCTGTTTTCTGCTGGTCAGGGCGTACTCAGAATTTGCTGATGACATGGCCTAGGAACAGAAGCTCGTCGTAAGCGAAGCGGCACTTTTCTGGCTTCAGAGTGAGCCCTGATGACTTCATGGCCTCTAGTACTGTAGCAAGCCGCCGAAGGTGATCGTCGAAACTTCCGGCGAAGACAACGTCGTCATCCAAGTAAACGAGACAGGTCTGCCACTTCAATCCTGCTAAAACCGTGTCCATGACGCGCTGGAACGTTGCAGGCGCCGAGCACTGTCCGAATGGCATAACCTTGAACTCCTAGAGGCCATCTGGGGTTATGAAGGCGGTCTTTTCGGTATCTCTTTCGTGAACTTCTATTTGCCAGTGGCCAGACTTGAGGTCCATCGACGAGAAGTATTTAGCCTGTCAGAGCCGATCCAATGCGTCGTCTATTCGTGGGAGGGGTGTACGTCCTTCTTCGTGATCTTGTTCAGACGACGATAATCGACGCAGAAACGTAAGGTTCCGTCCTTTTTCTTCACCGTGACAACAAGAGATGCCCACGGGCTTTTCGAAGGCTGGATTATGTCGTCGCGGAGCATTTCGTCGACTTGTTGCATAATAGCTTCACGTTCTCGCGTCGAAACTCGGTAAGGGCTCTGGCGGAGTGGTTGAGCGCACTCTTCGGTTATTATGCGATCCTTTGCAACTGGTGATTGTCGAATCTTCGATGAAGTCGAAAAGCAGTCCTTGTATAGTCGGAGAAGACTTCTGAGCTCTTGGTGCTTGCTTATGGGGAGACTTCGATTTACGTCGAAGTCTGGTTCGGGGACTATGGTCAGCGGGGTAGATGCGGAAGAATCTGAGAGGACTAAGGCATTGCTCGTTTCCACAATTTCCTCGATGTACGCGATTGTCGTGCCCTTGCTGATGTGCTTGAACTCTTGGCTGAAGTTGGTTAGCATCACTTCCGTTTTCCCTCTGTGGAGTCGAGCGATCCCTCTTGCGACGCAAATTTCACGGTCTAGCAGTAGACGTTGGTCACCCTCGATGACGCCTTCTATGTCGGCAGGTGTTTTTGTGCCGACGGAAATGACAATACTGGAGCGAGGCGGGATGCTGACTTGACTTTCGAGCACGCTTAAGGCATGATGCCTACGAGAGCTCTCCGGCGGTATCGCTTGATCTTCAGACAGGGTTATCGACTTCGACTTCAGGCCGATGACTGCGCCGTGTTGGTTTAGGAAGTCCATGCCGAGAATGACGTCGCGTGAATACTGTTGGAGGTTAACGAAGGTGGCAGGGTAAGTCCGGTCATGAATGGTAATTCTTGCCGTGCTGATTCCAGTCGGCGTAATCAGGTGTCCTCCAGCGGTTCGAATTTGAGGGCCTTCCCATGCAGTCTTAACCTTCTTTAACTGGGCGGCGATGTGTCCACTCATGACGGAAGCACGTCGAGGTCGGTGGTTCTTTGTCTTGCGTTACAGTTAGGTCATGGCGTCGGATCACGGCTGTGTCACGTTGACCTGTGGCTGGTATGGGACGTCGTCAGGTCGTCTTTCGTCGTCGTATTCTTTGCTTTCACACTTCGTCGGGACGGCGGCGTGTCGGTATGTCGTCGAGGTAGTTTCTTCGGCGTCTTCGTCGGCGGCGGAGGATCTTCGTCAGTTGGACGAACAGCAACCGCACCTCCATCGGTTGCTGCTTTTAGTTTTCCGGATATGGACTCACGGACCGGCCCGGGGCTGGGCGAGTGTATGCTCGGCGCTGCGGCGACAGGTAGCGGCCTGGTGATGGTGAACGCGACGGTCATCGAGAGCTCCACTGAGTAGCGGCGAGGTAGTCGGCGATATCGCGAGGGCGTTCACCTTGCTGCGGGCGCGGAGCGTTGACGGCGAAACCTCGCAGTCCCATCTCCCGGTATGGGCATCGTCGGTAGACGTGGCTGGCTTCGCCGCAGTGGTAGCAGAGCGGCCTGTGGTCGGGGGTGCGCCAAATGTTCGTCTTCCTCGCCTAGGTGCGCTGGGCGACGGGTGGTCGTGGTCGTGCTGGCGGCGGAGGCGGCGGGCGACGGAACTGCGTCGTGACAGGGCCCTGGCGCGGTCGCGGCGGGGGACCTTGACGGCGTGCGACGGCGGCGTAGGTCATCGCTTCTGGCTGAGGCTGCGGTAATTGAGCTTGCACCTCAGGAGCTCCCAGCGATCGCTGAACCTCATCTTTCAAGATGTCAGCGATCGAGGCTACTTGAGGTTGCGACGAATTCAAGACCTTGCGGAGTTCTTCGCGCACAATGGCCCTTATGGTCTCTTGGAGATCAACGGAGCACAGCGCTTGGATGGCGCACTGAGGCGTGAGCACTTGGCGGTTATATTGCCTAGTGCGCATTTCTAACGTTTTCTCAATCGTCGTAGCCTCTGTCAGGAACTCAGCTACGGTCTTCGGTGGGTTTCGGATTAGTCCTGCGAAAAGTTCTTGCTTTATGCCTCGCATCAAGAAACGCACTTTTTTCGCTTCGGACATTTCGGGGTCGGCGTGCCGGAAAAGACGGGTCATCTCTTCTGTGAAGATAGCGATGGTCTCATTGGGTAGTTGGCCTCGGGTTTCCAGCAGAACTTCAGCCCTTTCTTTTCGGACAACGCTCGTGAACGTCCTCAGGAAGCTACTGCGGAACAGGTCCCATGTTGCTAGGGTGGACTCCCGGTTCTCGAACAAATTCCTTGTGGCATCTTCCAAGGAGAAGTACACGTGTCGTAGCTTATCTTCAGAGGTCCAGTTATTGAAGGTCGAGATCCTTTCGAAGGTTTCGAGCCAGGTTTCGGGATCCTCCGACGTAGCTCCACGGAAGGTAGGGGGCTCTCTGGGTTGTTGAAGTACGATGGGTGAGACTGGGCAGCCATTGTGGTTGTCTTGGCCACAATCTTCTTGGTCTTCTCAGGTAGAAGTCCGTGCTCCGGGGGCAGCTGTTGTAGACGACGGCTTACTCGATGGTCCGTGACTACGTTGGTGCTCTCTTTACGATCCGGGCTTGGACCACGGCTTGTCGGGGGCGTTCGGTACATGGACCAAAAGCACCTCCACCTGATGTCACGTGGTAGTGACGTTAAAGAACACAGTAGCAGTACTGTGAAAGACAAAACTAGCTTTTATTGGGCGAACCTGTGCCCACAAAACAGGCTACACTTAAAGCACAACGATAGCGGCGAACACAGTCGGCGATCGGCGAAAATCTGATCAGCGGGTCAAGCGCGTCGGCTTTTATACTGCAGTCGTCGAATGTTCCAGACTAATTGTTTGGACCCGCGTGCCTTCCACAAAGTTCTACACCATTCGCGTCACGCGATGAAATCAGATAACACGGGGTTCGGCGACAACAGCCAGCCGGGTAGAAGCATCGATAACTTTCCAGAAACTTCGGATACATGCAGGCGCATCCCGCGCTGTGCGATTACATTTGTTAGGCGGCGAAACGTGGTCGCCCGATACATATAACTACACGCGTCAATATGTATGTATAACAGGCAATGCTTACGGCTTACCTTCGAGCTAACATTTCGGGTGGCGGACCGGCCTTCGACAGACAGAATACAAGTGTAGTCGCGTTACAGATATCAGACATTCAACCCTTGTAACACAAGACATGCGTATAATATACGAAATCAAACAAAATGCATAACCAGTGCATGGTAAAAGAATGTCCAAATAGACGGGCCGTTCTAAAAATCACAGCATATAGAAAACATCATGTCATCGCATAATCACGTGGTGCTACAAAAGATTAAGCTTCACATGAGTAAGAAATGAACGCGAGCGCTGTCTTCTGCACTGCAGCAGAAAGCAGAATTTGTATACGTAAGCGTGGACAAAAACCTGTATATTATGTGCTACAACAAGAAAGATTTCCTGTCGTTCCAAATTGCAACAGTCACATTCGTAGCACCAGTCACCTGAACCCTGCAGCGTATGCCCTAGCAGTTATATATAGCAGACATATATGTATATATAAATATGTATATATATATATATATATATATATATATATGCACATATGTACATTCATATATGCAGAGTGCACCAGGGTCATGTGCAATATTATATATATTGTAAGGAACATAACGAACGTGCGCACTGGGTCAGCAGCATCGGCAGCATCAAGCGCGCAGCAGAAGCTCGAGCGCGGGAACTGCTCGGTGCATCGTAGAACCGGCGGTCGCTACGAACCCTAATAAATCTCCTTTACAAGTGGTGGAGCCGTGCGGGGTAACGTTCCACTCTACCATCCTGGAACTCCGTTCTCGGACGCTACCCTCTGCCATGCCGGACGCCGACCAGCAGACTCTTGCACCGCCACTCGTCCCTTGCCCTGGTACTGTTCGCCAACGGGAGCCTCCCATCTTCAGCGGAACCGACGACAACGACGTTGAAGAGTGGCTGTCGTCCTACGAACGGGTGAGCGTTCATAACAAATGGAATGACTCAGATAAACTGGCTTACGTATCATTCTATCTCGTGGGCGTGGCCAGTCTCTGGTTCAGAAATCATGAGAGGGATATCCGAACGTGGTCGGTGTTCAAGACTTCGATTACCGAAGTATTTGACCGACCCGCCGTCAGGAAACTCCGAGCCGAGCAGCGTTTGCGTACACGCGCACAGGACCCGGGTGAGACATTCACCAGCTATATAGAAGACGTTCTAGATTTGTGCAGGCGCGTGAACGCTGCCATGACGGAAGCGGAAAAGATAAAGCACGTCATGAAGGGAATCGATGATGACGCGTTCCAGATGCTTCTGGCCAAGGACCCACGCACTGTTGGCGACGTCATCAGCTTGTGCCAGAGCTATGATGAGTTGCGTAAGCAGCGAGCTCTGACAAGGAGACATCCCACACCAAATGCGACGTCACTCTGCAGCCTGACCACCGGCCCAGAACAAGCCTCCCTGATAACCCAAATCAAGGATTTCGTCCGCGAAGAATTTGCACGACAGCTATCTCTGGTGTCCGTTACTCAGGAGTCTGCCAGCACTTTGCTGTCTCATCTCCGTAACGTGATCCATGAAGCGCTGTCGGCTGTTCACCAGCAAGATGTCGTGACTACACCACTCACTTATGCTACGGTTGCTGCAATGACCCCTAGCACTGTGCCCGTGCGTCGCTTCCAGCAGCCTATGCACCGCCCTCCCCCTCCCGTCCCCTGGACCACCACTGCCGTCACTAACCCGTGGCGTACGCAGGACAATCGCCCTATATGCTTCGCCTGTAGGTATCCCGGTCACGTCGCAAGGTTCTTCCGCCGCCGATCGCAGGCGTTCGATGGCGATCGCCGCGCGCCCTATGTGCCGCCTGATCCACCTGCGCCTTACGGATCCTTCGACCCATCACCAGCTCGCTCCCAGACTGATCGCCGTCCTCGCTTCGAACGCCTCCGGTCGCCCTCCCCACGTCGCCGATCGCTTTCCCCTATGCGTCGACGGCCCGTCTCTAACGAAGAGGGAAACTAGACGACGCAGTTCCTGAGGCAAGAACTGCGCAAGTGTCGACATGCCGAAGTCCTCCTCCTTTACCTGCTAATGTCATTGATGTGTTTATCGAAGATGTCGCTACAGTCGCCCTCGTCGATACCGGTGCCGCTATTTCAGTTACGGATGCAAGATTTTGCCGTTCGCTTCGTAAAGTGACGACGTCTCTGTCTGGATTGTCGCTCCGAACGGCGAGTGCTCAACCCATTCACCCTACCGCTGCTTGTACTGCCCGTGTGACCATACAGGACGTTTTGTACACGATTGAATTCATAGTTCTTTCATCGTGCTCCCACGTCGTTATTCTAGGATGGGATTTTCTCTCACGCCACAACGCCATCATCAATTGCGCTCGGGCTGAGATTGAATTTTTCCACCTTGGTGACCTGGCCTCCGTCGATGCTCATCCTGCCGCTAAAATTGTCGTGAAAAAAGACACCTGTATTCCTCCGCGCTCTTCAGCATTCGTACCAGTCTTCTGTAGTATCATATCCGACGGGACGGTCTTCTTCATGCCCTCTCATCACTTTGTTACCCGAAAAGCGCTTCCTTTGCCCTTTGCAGCACTTTACCTTGCCGCCGGTGTCGGCACGATGCCCATTTACAATCATCTTTCATCGCCGCTATCACTGCTCCGCCGCGAATGCCTTGGTTACGTCGAGTCGGCCGATTCAACACGAATTGTCTCCGTCCTCGACGAAGCGCCTGCTACTGTCGTCAATGAACTGCGTGCCCTCTCCGTACCCGACTCAACATGAACTGGTGTGTTCAGCCCATTCATCGCTGAAGATCTACCGCATTCGCAGCGATCTCAACTTCTCGCACTGCTTCAGCACTTCCGCCGTTCTTTCGACGTTGCGCAACCATCTCTTGGCCGCGCATCGACGGTCGAGCATTACATCGACACTGGCTCTCACTCACCGCTGCGACAAAGACCATATCGCGTGTCCGCTACAGAGCGTCACGTCATTGTAGACCAGATCGATGACATGCTCCGTCGAGGCGTCATTCAACCTTCCCAAAGCCCATGGGCCTCTCCCGTGGTCCTCGTCGCAAAAAAAGACGGTTCCATCCGTTTCTGTGTTGATTTTCGACGCTTGAACAAGATCACGCTGAAGGATGTCTACCCATTACCACGCATCGATGATGCTCTGGACTGTTTACAGGGAGCCGAGTTCTTTTCTTCGCTGGATTTGCGGTCAGGCTACTGGCATGTTCCGATGGCAGAGGCCGATCGCCCGAAAACTGCCTTTGTTACACCAGACGGCTTGTATGAATTCACCGTCATGCCTTTCGGACTTTGCAAGGCTCCTGCTACGTTCGAAAGGATGATGGATAATGTTCTACGTGGCCTCAAATGGAAAATCTGTCTTTCCTATCTTGATGATATTGTGGTGTTCGCCCCTGATTTCGCAACGCATCTGCTCCGTCTCCAGCACGTACTCACTTGCTTGACCAACGCCGGATTGCAACTTAACCTGAAGAAGTGCAGATTTGCTGTTCGTCAGCTCACAATTTTAGGCCATGTCGTGTCAAAGGAGGGCATTCGCCCGGATCCCGAGAAGCTACGTGCTGTTACTGCGTTCCCAAAACCTACCACTATGAAAGAGCTACGCAGTTTTATCGGCCTCTGCTCTTACTTCCGACGATTCGTTCGAAACTTTGCGTCAATTATATCGCCTCTCACGCAGATCCTTGGTGGCGCTAGATATCTCTAATCATGGTCTCCAGAGTGTGACGACGCCTTCGCAACCTTGCGCCGTCTTCTCACGACGCCACCCATTCTTCGCCATTTTGACCCTCAAGCGACAACCGAAATCCATACCGATGCAAGCGGTGTAGGCCTTGGCGCTGTGTTGGCACAGCGTCAACCTGGCCACATAGAATACGTCGTCGCATACGCGAGTCGCACGTTAACCAAGGCGGAAACCAATTACAGCGTTACAGAAAAGGAGTGCTCGGCCATTGTGTGGGCGCTTGGCAAGTTTCGCCCATATTTATACGGCCGATCCTTTGACGTAGTGACCGACCACCACGCACTATGTTGGCTGTCGACGCTCAAAGATCCGTCCGGCCGCCTTGCCCGCTGGCCATTGCGAATCCAAGAATATGACATCCGCGTGGTTTACCGTTCCGGGTGAAAGCACTCCGATGCTGACGCGCTATCCCGATCGCCGCTTCCCCCGAAGGCCCGTGACGACTCCGCCTGCGAGTGTACATTATCCTCTCCGGACGTTGACACTATCGCTGCTGCACAGCGTAATGATCCTTGGACTGCATCTCTGCTCGACCTTCTCTCGGATACGTCGAAAGTTCCAGCGTCACGTACGCTTCGGCGCCAAGTTCCTCATTTTGCGGTTCGAGACCAGCTACTATATCGACGCAACTATGCCCCAGAGGGACGCACCTGGTTACTCGTCATTCCGAGAACCTTGCGATCAGAGCTCTGCTCCTCGTTCCACGTCGACCCTCAGTATGGCCACGCGGGAGTCTTCAAAACCTACGAAAGACTTCGACACCGCTATTACTGGCGGGGAATGTATAATTTCGTTCGAACGTTCGTCCGCTCTTGTCGTGAGTGCCAACGCCGTAAAGCGCCACCACACAACTCCGCCGGTGAACTCCAGCCTCTGCAATGCCCATCCCGACCCTTTGATCGCGTGGGCATAGATCTCTATGGGCCACTTCCGTTGACTCCTACCGGCAACAGGTGGATAATCGTTGCGGTAGACCACTTAACCCGTTATGCGGAGACCGCTGCTCTACCAAATACTACAGCGCAAGAGGTCGCCAATTTCATACTTCACCGTTTTCTCCTTCGTCATGGAGGTCCACGTGAACTTTTAAGCGACAGTGGTCGCGCCTTCTTATCTGAAGTCATCGAACAACTGCTTGCTGAATGCGCTATTGTTCATCGTAAATGCACTGCTTATCACCCACAGACTAACGGTACCACGGAACGCTTTATTCGAACTCTTGGTGACATGCTCGCCATGTATGTTTAACCTAATCACTCTAATTGGGACCTCGTTCTTCCGTTTGTCACCTATGCCTCCAACACCGCGACTCAGGCCACTACCGGATTCTCACCCTTTTACCTTCTTTACGGCCGTCATCCTTCGCACACAATCGACATCATTCTGCCCTACCGGCCAGACCCATCCGAATGCCTGCCGATCTCGGAAGCGGCCAGACACGCCGAGGAATGTCGCCAGCTGGCCCGCCGATTCACCTCGGACGACCAGAACCGTGAAAAAGCCGTTCACGATGCCCAGAACTCGACTCCCACTTTTCTCCCGGTGCTCTCGTCTGGTTGTTAGTGCCACACCGCACGCCTGGGCTCGCTTCAAAACTCCTTCCGAAGTACGACGGGCCATACCGCATTCTCGAGAGAACATCACCCGTGAATTGCCTGATTGAGTCGCTAACGCCGCCGTCCGACATGCGACGTCGTAACCGCGAAGTTGTTCACCTTCAGCGTCTGAAGCCGTATCACGATTCTACCGTCCTTCCAGAAACCTAAGTCGCCAGGATGGGTCCTTTATTTCCGCGGGGCCATTGTAAGGAAGATAACGAACGTGCGCACTGGGTCAGGAGCATCGGCAGCATCAAGCGCGCAGCAGAAGCTCGAGCTCGGGAACTGCTCGGTGCATCGTAGAGCCGGCGGTATATATATATATATATATATATATATGTATTTGTGTGTGTGTGTGTGTGTGCATTGTAGCGGTCCCACCTAGAACGGCATGCGAAAAGGCATAATCTCCGTGAGATGGGTGTCGTCCACCATATAATTCTGATTTCTTAATCCCTTCTTCTCCCCTAGCCGACTTCGTCTTCTTTCATGCATCCAGCGAAGATCGCTGCTCTCTTCGCGACTTCTTTTGATCACACCTCGGGGGTAATACTTGAATATGTCTACAGTAGAGGCGCACTCCGTTTTACCCGAAGCTCCGGTGTGCCAGACGTTCATTAATATTCTATGCTGAGATGCAGTCTTAGTTAATTGAAATGGCTCATAGAATTAATAATTTGGAGGTACACCTTCCTTCCTTACAATGACGTAGTCTCCAGGTTGTATGACCGGTATCTCGCTACTGTGCCTTTTATTAAAGTCTTTTCTTGCGGCGCTTGTAGACCGCCTCTTCTTTGACAGTTTTCCTTACTTTAGCGAGTTAGAGGTTCTCTAAGAGGCCAAGCTCACGATCTGCAAGAAGTAGGGCACTGTACCCGAAGTGGCAAAATGAGGATTCCAGCCTAAACCTGTTTTTTACGATATGTTGTGATGTTTCACAGTGGCCTCGAGACTGCACTTCCAACCACCAGCAAAGTCTGGATATATCTTCAGATACTGTTTGAAGTCTCGCATGGCACGTTCCCCTAGACCATATTCTGCCGGGTGGTATGGAGAAGAACACTTGATCATTATCCCGTGCTCCTATGCCCACTTTGATAACGTGGCACTCCGCAAAGCCGGCCAATTGTAGCAGACTAGCGCCTTTGTGTTTAAAATGTTCAACCTTGAGGAGATGTATAACGCTGTTAGCGTCTTCTTTGCCCGGGGAGGTATTCTGTGAGAGTCCACCTAGTCGACATGTCCTTTGGTCTGCTGTTAAATTTCTTATGGGCTGGGCTGTGCTGCGCTTCCGCACCAGCGAGGCGCCACAGCCAATCTGCACTTCAGGAGCAGACCAAATGAACATGTCCACTAGGTGGCCTCGTACAGAATAAGTCGCAAGCTTTAGCGTCAATACTACTTGTGCACTCATATATGGAGATCAAGAAAGTTTGAGCTCGCTTGACACTTTCCCCCATCTTTTTGAGCTCCGCGAAGTCCAAATCAAATAATTTGAAGGGGACGCTTGAATATTCCGGGATTGTCATAACGTCCGTCAATTGCTTGAATTAAACTTTGTTCACTTGGCAGAGGTGGCATGTGTGGATGTAATGGCTGAAGTCGTTTTTCATACCCGGTCATGTGAATCTCTGGAGCCCTTTCTTATAAGGGTGCCAGAAGCCATCATGTTCGCCCGATGCAGGAGTGTTGTTTTACAGATGAAGAGTCCTTGGAACCATAGGCGGTGGTACGTGATAATTTCCATTGATAAACGAGAGCTATTCTGTACCTTCCCACAGCTTAATATGATTGACTGCTTCTAGATTTTTGCTTGATTCGTATACAAGTAATCTAGATAGTGTATCAGCATCAGTAAGGAGCGGGCCAGGACGGCGTGAAATTACGAAATCAAATTGTTGCAAAGTTCACCCATTTAGCAATGCGGCCTCTTGTGTGAGCCATGCTCAGATGTTTAGTCAGTGCTTGATGGTCAGTGCAAAGTGTGAATTTGGCACCCTCCAGGTAAGTAGGAAAGTATTACACAGCTTTTAAGGCCCCCAGATCTTCTTTTTCTGTGGTAGTGTAATTGATTTCAGCGTGTCGCACGGTGTAGCTATAATGCTCCACAAAGCGGTGTTTGGTTTGATCAGCTCTTTTGGACGGTTTCTGGGATAGAATTGCACCTGTAGCATAGTGTGATGCGTGCGTGTTCAGCACGAAAGGCAGAGAAAAACCTGGTATTTGCCAGATGCCGTCCGACGATATTAGCTTTACAAGCTTCGCACTGCTCGTCCCATTGAAAAAGCACGTCTTTCTGAGTTAAACGCGTGAGGCACCTTGTTCTCACTACATAATCTTTGATAAACAGCCTCAAGTGCCCTGCTGGGCCAAGAAAAACACCCAGGAAATGCATGTCATGGGCTTTACCAGCGTGGACATTCTCCTTACTTATTCGTGCGTAGTGCTTTTAGAGTGTCCATGAAGCACTCTGCGAAGTAATACTACTGTATCTTGAAAGAACGCAATTTTTTTGAAGTTAACTTTAATTTGGACAAAACTGAGAACGTGAACAACTTCTTAACGATGACTACGGTGCTCTTCCTTTGTCTTTGAGTTGATGATTATGTTGTCGATGTACAGGCGCTCCCAGAATAATTCGGACCGCCACACACGCGGCCGCTCGCCGCCGGAGCGCACCCGTGGAAGAAGTAGTACCATGGTCTGCGCGTGCGCAGTCTCCCTAGCAAGCAAGGTTGGCTCCCTAGTGCATCTAGTTTGTGTTGCCTTGCTCCAGAACGGTAGCCCTAGGTGCCTCTTAACGTTTTGTCCAGGGGGGCTGGGCCGGTGGTGTCTGTGACAAGCTGTGTCTGCGCATGCACTCGAGTTGGAGCGTGAGCGCTCGTGTCTGCATGTTCGCGCGCTTGGCCCTCTTTTTTTCATTTTTCGTGTGGGATGTATTTATCATTTGCTAAAAATATTTATGGTAGGTTACCGTGACTGGCGCTGGCAAAGGGCGGCGCTTTCGTCTGATGCAACCGTGATGATATCGGCGGCTCGATTGATAAAGGGATACGAACATATTTAAACAACGACAGTTACGCGAATTATGCCCTATTCCATTGGAGGCAACATGCCGAAAAGAGTGCCGATGAATGTGCGGAGAAATATAGTTAAGCTCAGTTCCCAAGGTATACCTCAACGTGAGATATGCCGCCTCACAGGAAAGTCTATCAGTGCGGTCAACCGAATAATCCAAACCTACAGGGATGAAGATGGCCGACTCAAAGATGCAGCACGATCGGGACGTCACCGATGCGCATCGGAAGAGTCCGATCTTCTTATTGTTGCTGCAGCCGTTGCTGATCCTTTCCAGAGCGCCCGCCAGATCAAGACAGCCCTCAACCTGCAAGCTAGTGAGGAAACAATTAGAAGGCGCTTGCGAGAGGCTGGTCTTCGTGGATTTGTCGCGGCACAAAAGCCACACCTTACGGAGCACCAAAAACACCGGCGCCTTGAGTTTTGCAGGGCATATGAGCGCTGGACGACTGAAGAATGGAAGGAAGTAATATTTTCAGATGAATCGACATTTTCATCTAGATGCGACCAAGAGCGCCGCGTATGGAGACCATATAACTGCAGGTATTTTCATTTTCTTTCTGATCTTTTAAGCACACATTCCTCGGACGCGCAAAAGGTATTTCATCTGAAAAGACCATTATCTATTCCCTTCTTTTCGTGCAGATACGAGCCTGGGTATGTTTCGGAGATCCACAGCAGCGGCCGCTGTATGTCAACGTTTGGGGAGCAATTAGCAAAGAGGGCCTCGGTCCGCTAATCCGACTGTCCCGATCGTTCACAGCTGAAGCTTACTGTGACATTCTGGACTACCACCTATTGCCATACGCGCTGGACGGGCCATTTAAAGATGGCTGCTACTTCTTCCAGCAAGACCTGAGCCCGGTGCACACCGCCAGAGCTGTGGCAAAACTTCTTCAAGAACGTGGGGTTCGCCTTCTTGACTGGCCTCCGAAAGGTGCAGACTTCAATGTTATGGAGAACGTATGGGGCATGATAAAAGAAAGCTTATCCAAGCTGAATCTGGGAGGGGCCAGTGCCGACGAGCTCTGGCTCGCCATAACGCGCGAGTGGAAGCGCCTTGGTGAGAGAAGGGACTTCGTCGATGCGCTCTACGAGTCAATTCCACGCCGCGTACAAGCTGCGCTTCGCGTGGACGGCGCATTCGGGAGATATTGATAGCCGAACACGCCAATCGCTTTAGACGAAACAGTTACGTTTCGATTCTTTTTTTTTTACTGTGGAAAAATAAACCCCGTGTTCTTCCTATTATTTAGATTTACTATGTTCTCCTTACTACTTTTCTGCATTCAGCTCACACAGCCTACCCTGGATTATCATTGTATATTTCCTCTGAGCAAAAAAAAAAAATCTGTATCTTCGCCAACAAACGCCGACTCGCGATCAATACGTAAGGATACTCGCTACCAGTGGTCCAGATTCCGTGATTGATTGGCGCACAATATATACGAACCACGTAACGGGGTGCGTCAATAAATGAGTAGAGTCGTGAAGAGTTCATTAGAGTGACCTTTGCATGAAGTGACTAAATTGGCCTTGATTGACATAAATTGGCCTTGATGAATGTGCCGCGTTATATCATTTTGTGAACTCTTTTATTGCCACTATCGCAGACACACCCGTTAAGAGGGGTCATGTAACAGTGGAAATTGTCCTCGTACTGCGAAGCTAGTAGTAACACGGGTAGGGAGATATTTTACTAAGAGCTAATACTTCGCAGGACAGGCTAACACGGTGGCAAAATAAGGCAGCGTTGCCGTTGTAGCCAAGCCGCCCTACTAGCACGTAATCACGCAAAGCATTGCTATCTCCCAGACGGGATGCAGACCATGGCGAGAATGCGCTGCAAAGAATGCAGGAGCCTTTATTTGTAGATAACGGTGCATGCATGCTGTGCTACAGGCATTCATTCGCCCAGCCCCCATTGCACAACGCTAAAGGGCACCTAGCGCTACCTTCTTGGAGCAAGGCAACGCCAATCTAGATGCACTAGGGAGCGAAACTTGCTCACTAGGGAGACCGCGCATGCGCAAATCTTGCCTGTATTTATCCGCCGGCGCGCTCCGCCGACGAGCAGCTGCGCGTTTAGCGTTCCGAATTATTCTGGGAGCACCTGTACACATTGCAAAATGAGCCCAAGTAAGATTTCTGAATGTCGATAATAATCTGCTGAAACCACGCAGGCGAGTTTATCCCACCAAATGGTAGGCATTTGGACTCAAGCACGTCAAATGCGGTTATGAACGTGGTGTACTTTTTTGTTTCTTCACTTAGTGCAATCTTCCAAAAGCCCTTGCAGAGATCTATTCGTGAAAAACAATGGCAACAGGCAGTTTTGTCAATGATGTCGATTCTCGACATGGGATAAGGTGTCCATTCAGTTTGGCGATTGAGAGCCCGGTAACCTGTGCAGAGGCGGAATGTCGCGTGTCCTTTTGGTGCAATAGATATGGGAGAAGCAAATGGGGATACGGAAGATCGGATGATACCTGCGTCCAACATTTCTTGCAACTACTTTTTCGGCAGCACCTTTTTTGTCTCTGGGCATATTATAAGGGGCTCTGCGAACCACTGTTTTATCTGCGAGCTCTAAAAGAATGACATGCGATTTCATCGCTTGAGGATAGCTCCCCATGCTTGTAGGCTCTGGGAGCTTTGTCGTGATGTCTTCCTGATGAAAAATTCACCTTGGCGGCAGCAGTTGCGGCGGCACGTCCTCCTTCTAAGAAAATTCTTCTTGCCAACAGATTGATCAGTGGCCTGTGTTCCTGCTCGTCCTTCGTTCCTGCGTCGTCTGTGGCCACCGTGGTTTCATTTCCACGTGCGCTTGCCCTCGCCGCGAGTGCTTTCAAGTGTCCGAGCCCTGTACTGCCTGCTACGTCTGCGCGGACTGCACGTGACTTCAACGAGAACCATATGAGGACGCACACAACGGCACTGATTGAATTTGGCGGCAGTAGTTGTGGCGGCATGTCCTCCTTCTAAAAAAATTCTTCTTGCCAACAGGTTGATCAGTGGCCTGTGTTCCTGCTCGTCCTCGGTTCCTGCGTCGTCTGTGGCCACCGTGGTTTCATTTCCACGTGCGCTTGCACTCGCCGCGAGTGCTTTCAAGCGTCCGAGCCCTGTACTGCCTGCTACGTCTGCGCGGACTGCACGTGACTTCAACGAGAACCATATAAGGACGCACACAACGGCACTGATTCAATTTGGCGGCAGTAGTTGTGGCGGCATGTCCTCCTTTTAAGAAAAATCTTCTTGCCAACAGGTTGATCAGTGGCCTGTGTTCCTGCTCGTCCTTGGTTCCAGCGTCGTCTGTGGCCACCGTGGTTTCATTTCCACGTGCGCTTGCACTCGCCGCGAGTGCTTTCAGGCGTCCGAGCCCTGTACTGCCTGCTACGTCTGCGCGGACTGCACGTGACTTCAACGAGAACCATATGAGGACGCACACAACGGCACTGATTCAATTTGGCGGCAGTAGTTGTGGCGGCATGTCCTCCTTCTAAAAAAATTCTTCTTGCCAACAGGTTGATCAGTGGCCTGTGTTCCTGCTCGTCCTCGGTTCCTGCGTCGTCTGTGGCCACCGTGGTTTCATTTCCACGTGCGCTTGCACTCGCCGCGAGTGCTTTCAGGCGTCCGAGCCCTGTACTGCCTGCTACGTCTGCGCGGACTGCACGTGACTTCAACGAGAACCATATGAGGACGCACACAACGGCACTGATTCAATTTGGCGGCAGTAGTTGTGGCGGCATGTCCTCCTTCTCAGAAAATTCTTCTTGCCAACAGGTTGATCAGTGGCCTGTGTTCCTGCTCATCCTTGGTTCCTGCGTCGTCTGTGGCCACCGTGGTTTCATTTCCACGTGCGCTTGCACTCGCCGCGAGTGCTTTCAAGCGTCCGAGCCCTGTACAGCCTGCTACGTCTGCGCGGACTGCACGTGACTTCAACGAGGACCATATAAGGACGCACAGAACGGCACTGATTCAATTTGGCGGTAGCAGTTGCGGCGGCATGTCCTCCTTCTCAGAAAATTCTTCTTGCCAACAGGTTGATCAATGGCCTGTGTTCCTGCTCGTCCTTGGTTCCTGCGTCGTCTGTGGCCACTGTGGTTTCATTTCCACGTGCGCTGGCACTCGCCGCGAGTGCTTGCAAGCGTCCGACCCCTGTACTGCCTGCTGCGTCTGCGCGGACTGCACGTGACTTCAACGAGAACCATATAAGTACGCACACAACGGCACTGATTCAATTTGGCGGTAGCAGTTGCGGCGGCATGTCCTCCTTCTCGAGAAATTCTTCTTGCCAACAGGTTGGTTTATTACTTCTGTACACTATCTAAAAATGAATTCTGCCCCAACCGCTGCCCAAACTTCTTGTTTCACTATTCGTAGTGTATATGCTTCTCTATGCCTACCACAGCGGAACTGGCGAAAAAAATTGCATCTCTTGAAGCAGTGCTGAACGAGAAGTTGGATACACTGATCGATGATTTAGTGTCACGAATTAACATCAAGCTACAGAATGTAGGACTAGGTGAGCACGCTTCCCTCTGTGAAAGTGTTCAGTTCATGAACAAGGAACTAGACACGATAAAACTAAAACAGGAAGAACTCGTAACCTCAAACAAGGCGCTCTTGTCGCGTAGCGAAGCACTCACAAGAAAAGTGGCTGATTTAGAGCAATATTCGAGAATGAATAATGTTGAAATTAACGGAATCCCTACGTCGCAGGGTGAAGACTGCGGAGTCATTCTGAAGCGAATTGGCGATGCTATCGAGTACCCTCTCTTACCCGCTGATATCGACACGGCTCACCGTGTTGCCTCTAAGTCATATGAGAAACGCATCATTGCTCGCTTCTGCTCCCGCGATAAGAAAAACGAGTTCATCAGGGAGGCAAGAGCAGCTAGGCTTCGCACTGACCACATTGGTTTCACAGGTGGCGCTAGCACGCCTGTCTATGTAAATGACCACTTGACCATTGATAACAAGATGTTCTGGAAGGCGCTGGCAGTCAAAAAATAAAATAAGTGGAAATACTTATGAACAGAGAACTGCCAGATAAAAGCCCGCAACACTGATGATAGCAGGGTCTATCGCATTTTTGCTGAGTCCGACCTTCGAATCTTCACGTGATTCACTGTAAATATATATATATTTTTTTATTTTTCCCCTTTTTTCCATGGCCTTGCTCTACCCCGTTGACGTAAAATCTTGTCTTACCGCAAACAAACGATCACTCATTCACTTCAATGCTCGTAGCGTTCGTAAGAACATAGATGGAATTAATAACTTCATTGCCTCACTTCACCATGTCTTCACTTTTATCTGCATATCGGAGGCCTGGCTTTCTGATTCCGACAACAACATGAGGGGTTTTCCATCTTATCAACCCGAGTATTGTCATCGTCCAACGAACAGTCATGTTGGCGCCGCCATTTTTGTTTCACAAGCTGTCACCTACGCTCGCAGATTTGATCTGGCAGTTAACGTGCATCATTGTGACTCAGTATGGATAGAAGTCGACCTGTCATTCCTTAATAACAATAAGAACGTGATCCTTGGTTGCATTTATCGCTCACCGTCATCTTCCCTTAACGATTTCTTGCTCTCTTTTGATGCAGTATTGTCCAAGCTAGCTTTTGAAAAAAGGATGTGGTGATTGTAGGTGATATTAATATTAACTTTCTTGACACTGAAGCTACCTCGTACACAACTTACACAGATTGTTTTGCTGTATTCGGTTTTGAATCGCTCATTGACTGTCCAACTAGGGTTGCCTCTCGTGGGAGCAGTACGCTTATTGATCACGTGTTATCTAACATATCACCATCGCCTTGCTCCGGGGTTATTAATACTGACATAACCGATCATTTTCCTGTTTTTCTTCCATTTAACAATGAAATACATGAGAACGATAATAGCTACTTTACTTCCGTATTTAGTGCACATACCTTTATTGAAGCCATCAGTGAAACTGATTGGTCGCCAATTAATTCTATGTCTGATCCCGAAGAAGCACTAAACAAATTCTGCACTTTATTTTTATTGGCCGTTTCGACTAACACACGCACTGTAAAAGGTGGGAAAAAGTATAAATATCCGCGCAACCCTTGGATGACGGACGGTCTTCTAGAAAGCTTAAGAAAGAAGGAAAACATGTACAAGAAAACTAAACGTCAGCCCTTTAATACTAGACTAGCTAGGCGCTATAGTAGGTACTGTAAATTACTGAATGTTGTACTTAAACAGGCGAAAAAAAAGTACTACGAAAATAAATTTTATCAGAATAAGGATAACCCCAAAAAGCAATGGCAGTTATTGAAATCTTTTCTTAAGAAATCGTCTGTTGATGCCTCTATAACCAAAATAAATTACAATGGTCTCACTCTTTCTGAGCCCAACGAAATCGCTAATGCTTTTTCGGACTAGTTTTCTTCTGTTTACACTAATAGCAACACACATGCGCTGTTGCATAATACATTGAGCCGTACGACACAATCATTCTTCTTGTTACCAGCTACACCAAATGAAGTGTGCTCCACGATTGCTAACCTTAAAAATACAGGGCCTGGCTTAGACAATATTTGTGTCAGGCATTTAAAACTGTTTGCACATTTAGTTTGCGACACGCTCTGTAATATTATCAACCTTATGTTCAAAGAAGGTGCATTCCCTTCATTTTAAAAAAAATGACAAGATTATTCCTGTTTTTAAAAAAGGCGACAAACACACAGTTAATAATTACCGACCAATTGCAATTCTTTCCTGCCTTAGTAAACTCATTGAGAAATTATTTGTTAAACGTCTTAATAACTACTTAACAAAGTTTAAATTGCTAAAGAACAATCAATTTGGTTTCCGCCCGAGAAGTTCCACGAATCTAGCTGTTCTATCTCGAACTGACTAGATAAAAAAAATGTATTGATTCGGGAAACTTAGTCGGATCTGTATTTTTAGACTTCAGTAAAGCTTATGACACGGTTAACCACCAAGTCCTGTTTAATAATCTTGACTCTTATGGTATAACCGGTCCTGCGCTAACATTCTTAAAAAACTATTTATTTACTTGACCGGCCATACACAGTACATGCAGCAAATACTTTCGCAGTAACAAAAGGTATTAACCAAGGTGTACCACAGGGATCAGTTCTGGGCCCTTTGCTTTTCCTTTTATATAATAATGATCTTCTGGATTCTCTTAACTTCACCAACTACGTTCATTGCATTTTATACGCAGATGACACAACCATATCTTCATCTGACAAATCTGTTACTACTCTTACTTCTTAGTTAAATATTGCATTAAGTATCATTATAAAATGGTGTAGCAACAATTACTTAGTTCTTAATCCTTTAAAAACTAAATTTATGTTATTCAAAAGTACTCAAAGGGCCTTAACTTCTATTCCTGAAGTAAAGCTTGGAATTCATTCAATTCCCGTTGGCACCGATGTCACTTTTCTGGGCATACATCTTCACCCTAACCTTACATTTCGCTCTCACTTCCAACATCTTAAGCACAAGACTGCGTTTGGTATACGTGCATTAATCAAAGCTCGCCCTTTTTTTCTCGTGAGGCTCTGCGAGCGTTGTATTATGCATTCATTCATAGTCACATTAATTACGGCATTGTTTCATGGGACAACACGTACGCTTGTCACTTATCATCAATTCAACATATCCAAAATCAGTCAATACGCATTGACTTCTAGCTCCATGCAATCCAATGCCTCTTTGTTACTTCGCGCGTATATTATCTTGCCTATTAATAATTTGTTCCAGTTTAACACACTCGTCTTACTCCACAAGTTGCTTCATAATAACCTTACGTTTCCCTTCATTGCAACTGACCTTTTGCAGAATAAAAATATGACCAGATTTGCGGCTAACAACAATTTCTTGTTACCCATGGTTCATACGAATTACGGCAAAAAAACATCTTCCTTCGCTGCAATTTCTCTTTGGAATGAATTACCATCAACCATAAGATCCTGTACTTCTCTTGCAATTTTTAAAAATCACCTTAAGCATCATTTCCTGCAATAACGTAACTACGATCTGGCGGTGTACCTTCGACTTTTATATCACAAGTCATTTCTTGTATTTCATCCATGCTTTCTTCCCACTTTCTTGTATAACGTGCTTTTCGTGTTTGATTGTAAATCTTCTGCTTAATTGTAAGCCTCTGATCGGACATACGCACATGGGCACCGTTACTTGCCGGATTTTCCTCGCCGTCATCGGTTACGTCAGAGTTTTGGCAGCATAAAGGTCCGGCCACTTCGCGGATTCCGGCCAGTGGGCGCGGCAGGGGCACAGCGACAATGCCGCTCACGAATCCTTTCCTGTTTTTCGTTCAGGCCGTGCTCTTCATCTGCCCGACGCCCCCAGCCATCGAGACAGGCTTCGGCCTTTCTGCGGCTGAGACGACGGAATACTGTATCTTCAGGCCTACCAGTCAAGAGAGATGCGATATCAGTGACATGCTCCCGGACATGCGCACATGGGCACCGGTACTTGCCGGATTTTCCTCGCCGTCATCGGTTACGTCAGAGTTTTGGCAGCATAAAGGTCCGGCCACTTCGCGGATTCCGGCCAGTGGGCTCGGCAGGGGCACAGCGACAATGCTGCTCGCGAATGCTTTCCTGTTTTTCGTTCAGGTGAGAGACTATCGCCTAACGTATACCTATCGCAGTGACAGTGTTTGCCTCTTGCTTCTGCCATGCCCACGGTCTTTGAGTGATATGCTTACTGCGATTTGCCATTGCTTTGTGAACCTACTGCCTACCTGTGGTGACGTAGAGACTAACCCGGGACCGTCTACTGCAGAGATGCTTCAGACCCTAATTGATGATGTTCGTGAACTTAAACACACTGTGCAAGCTACTAACAGCAAGATTAACGAAACAAGTATTAAGCAGTTTTCAATTGACAAGAAGCTTGACGATATTTCTGCTACGGTGACTAATTACACGAGCAAGGTTGACGAGCTTCAGTCAGAAGTCGAAAAACTGGCTTTGAAAGTAGACGACTTGGAGAATAGGAGTAGAAGAGAGAACTTGATTGTATATGGCATAAAAGAATCGACCGAAGAAAATTGGCAATCCCTCGAACAAGTCGTGACTAAAAACATTCTGACTGACACTCTAAAGGTTCCAAACGTGGCAATCGAGCGTATTCACAGAATTGGCCGCCCAGCCGAGGGTAGATGCCGACCTGTCATATTTAAACTCGTGGATGGCTGAGATAAGGCCAATATTTTGAAGAATTGTAACAAACTGAGAGGCACAGCCTATAGCATATCGGAAGATTTCTCCCCGCGCGTACAATCAATCCGAAAGAAGCTCTGGGCTTCTGCTGCTGAACAGAGGAAGAAAGGTGCCAAGGTCGTGCTGTCATTCGACAAAATCAAAACTAATGGTAAACTGTTCCAATGGGACGACACTCAAGATAATATAGTCCCACTAGCTTCACAATGACGGCCTAACGGTAACTTCGGAAATGAGTCCGCTTAAGAGCCGCAATTTAGGCCATAGAGACACAGTTCAAAGCGAGTTCTCTGTTCTGAACATAAATGCCCGCAGCATCCGGAATAAAATAGTAGACTTCGAAGGTCTTCTTTTAACGTATGAGCCTGATGTTGCAGTGCTCACCGAAACGTGGCTCCATGATAACATATCCGATAAGGATGTTATACCTCATTCGCACGAAATTATCCGCCATGACCGCAGTTCTAGAGGGGTGGGGTAGCCATTGTGATAAAGAAAGGAACAGATTACACGCTTGTACCACACCATACTAGCATAGAAATGGTCTGGATCCGACTTCATACTTGCAAACACAGCATCTTTATTGGCGCCGTTTACAGGCCACCAAATTCAGATCTAGGTATGCTCGAGACGCTGTATGACTTTTTGAATGAGCATAAAAAGCGATATTCACATGTCATTTTGTGTGGTGATTTTAACTTGCCAAAAATCAACTGGGAATCCTTGAGCGTCTCATCTTCATGCCGGCAGTCTGATTTGCTACTCGATATTGCCTTTTCTTTTAATTTGAAACAGGTTGTGGCTGAACCATCGCGAGTTACTGCTACCACGGGCTCACTTCTAGACCTTGTATTTGTGTCTGATGCTATTGAAAGGCTGGGTTTCACGGTTAATATTATGCCTGGTATATCCGACCACGATTTAGTGCTTTTCAAAACCAATATGGCACGACCAATTACACGCCAATCAACAAAACAATTTTACGATTTCGATAACGCTGAAGACGAGAGTATTTTATACCTTCTTGAACAAGAATACGACAATTTTTTTTGCCAGGTACAGTGAAGGCCACACAAGTCCGAATGAATTGTGGTTGAACTTTAAACGTACGGTACATATGTGTATTCATCGGTACGTCCCGCTGAAGAAAAGGAAAATTCATAGCCACAGCCCATGGATGACACGAGAAATAATTCACCTAAAACGTCGCGTAAGCAGACTTTCCCGTAACAGTTCGAAGGCTGCACACAGTACTGTGGCGTTACTTCGTAGAGAGCTAAGAAATCAAATAAGACAATCAAAATTCCAATTCAATAATGTAAAACTGCACAACTTCCTCATTAATGACCCGCGAAAATTCTGGACTTATCTAGCTCAAAAAAGGACCCCATACACAAATTGACAATAAATGACGTGGACGTTAGTGGCGGACAACAAATAGCGGCAACGTGCAACGACTATTTTTCTTCTGTGTTCCTGCGTGGTGGTGGTCCGTCTACCAATTTCAGATCAACCAGCTTCCAGGTACCCGAGCTTAGCATAGGCGAAGAAGGCATTTTTCCGCCCTTCTACTCCTGAATACAAAGAAATCATCTGGACCAGATGATATTCCGAACACGTTTCTTTCCAGATACGCGGAATGGTGTTCAAAATTCCTCTTTATTATATTCCGTACTAGTCTACGAGAGGGTGACGTTCCCAGGGATTGGAAGCTGGCTAAGGTTATTCCTGTGCACAAATCTGGCACCAAGATCCATGTCGCTAATTACAGGCCAATTAGCTTGTTGTGCATCGCAGGTAAAGTGATGGAACACTTTGTTTTCAAACACATCGCCTCATTCTTGGAAGACAATAATTTTTTTTTTCTGAAGCTCAACATGGATTTCGTCGCGGGTTATCTACTGTGACACAGTTAATTCACACTACCAATGATTTCTGTAAAACCCTTGACAAAGCAGGACAAATAGATGCCATTTTTCTGGACTTTGCTATGCAGTACGCGGTCGAAGGCTTTTTCAAACTTCTGCTAAAACTTAGACACATCTTACAGAATCAACAAATTTTACAGTGGCTTGATTCATACCTATCTCACCGGCAACAGTACGTCCAGATATCCAGTTGAAGCTCACCCATCGTTCCAGTATTTTCAGGAGTGCCACAGGGCTCAGTCCTTGGGCCGCTTCTTTTTCTTATATATTTAAATGACCTAGAACTTGACTATCCTGTGCGGGCCCGTTTTTTCGCAGATGACTGCGTAATTTATCACACAATTCTCACCGAACGTGACCAGCTCGTTCTAAATAACTACATGTGTGCTGTTAGTGGTGCCAAAACTGGTCGATGACATTAAATGTCACGAAATGCAAACAAATGACCTTAACCCGAAAGAAAGGTCCACTGAAGTATTCGTACAAAATTAATAGCGCTCCTCTAGAACCAGTAGAACAATTTAAGTATCTTGGCGTAACGATCAGCTCGAACCTCAGTTGGAGCCCCTGCATTAAAAACATGGTTTCAGTGACATCCAAAAGACTATGGCTAATAAGACACCGGTTAAAACATGCAACCACTAAAACAAAACTGGTAGCTTATACTTCGCTCGTGCGTCCCCTACTGGAATATGCTGACGTCATCTGGGATCCGCACACTAAAACGAATGTAAAAAGTATCGAGGGGGTTCAGAGAAAGGCACTGCGATTTATTCACCACGCCTACGGAAGACAGGTATCGATATCTGATCTTCTTAGCCGCTCCGGTCTTCCCACCTTGGAATCTCGTCGAAAAATGCACCGTCTGAAGATGCTATTTGCAATCATTAATAATGTTAGACTTCCACACTTACATGCAGTACAACAGAACCCGACAGACTCGACACAAACACGACAAATCAATCATAATGCCTCAGTGCAGAACCAACACATACAAGCTGTCGTTCTTTCCAAGAACGATAGCAGACTGGAACAAGTTGCCCTACGATGTGGCCACCTTATCATCACCCGTTGCATTTTTTTCAGCAGTCAGTGCTAGCCAATAACCTTTGTGAGCTCGTTTTTTTTTCGGATTTGAATGTAACGCGTTTGCATCTTGTTTTGTTTGCTTTGCTTCGTAGTAATCTTCTGTGTGCCTATGTGGTTCTCTGTCGTAACTGTTACTGTTGTTTTCTTGGTGGACCGTTAATATGAAAAGCGTTATGTACCCACTCCTGCCCTGGCTACCAAAAGGCGGCCGGCAGTATTGAATAAATAAATAAATAAATAAATAAATAAATAAATAAAATAAATGACATGTCTAATGATGTATTTAATCTGTAGATGTTGTTTATAATACGCTAATTTGCTGATTATTTATATCACCATCAAATGTTGTTATTATTAACCGAGGGTGCCACTACAGTTCTATCACTTTGGGACCCTCGTCTGTATATTTGTCATGTAATTACTTTTTATTTTGGAACCAATAAATCTGAATCTGATAAACTAGGTTCTGCACCAGGATCTTCTGTTCTTACAGTGTCTTGGCCTCTGCATTGTCTTCACAATAGGGGTTTATCTTAAGGTTTTTAATGTCTGCGTGGTACGAAAAAAATTATACGTAACATTGGAAATTGGCAAAATCTCAGTGGTAATAGAATGTCCTTGAAATTCAATAGCGATGTTTCCTATTCACTATGCATGGTCACTCACCCATCGTAGGCTTGGACATGAGATGTTCCACCAGCGTACAGGCGACCGGGCATTCATTCACTCGAGTCCTGTTAATTATTGATACCGAAGCCCCGCTGTCAACGAGAGCCTTCACTTTAATGCCATCTACCTCATTGTAGGTATAGAATAAGCTTGACGACACGAAATACACTGTCTCATTGAAACTCTTTTTCTGGGGCTTGTGATCCACGGTAGCCAGATTATGTAAAAGTATGTTGTCGTGAACAGCGTTAATTGGTTCGTCTCCGTCCTCACACTCACGATTCAAGCTGTTCAGGGGTTTGGTTATGAAGCTAACTTCACATTAGAATGATGGTAACGACTCAAGATGTTCACTCAGGTTCCGAAAATCAAGTTGCTCTGTTCTACCGGGCTGTTTTCTCTATGTAATTCTTCCCACTGAGGTATCTAGAAAGGTAAGGTCATCACATGTTCTTGGACCTTTGAGCTGGACATGACTACGGATCTCGATACACAACCCTTGGGTTATGAAAGCAAGGTTATAACAGCTGGAGATGCGAGTTTCGGTTCTGCAGAATACAGTAAGCGACCCTTCTCAAGACAATTCCCAAGCAGAAAGCCACCTGTATATCTAAACCGTAGCGCAGCAAATTTCTACTGCATTGCCTTCGAAACCACTAAAAAGTGGCATTTCCACAGTTCCCAACATGTTGGTGAATGATCCATGAGTTGAACATCATACCATTTTCGGGCTATAGCGCCGAAACCGCGGCGCATATTGAAAATGTTTATGTCGTCGGAATGCCACGTATTCTTGTCACAAGCGTACTCGAAAAACCACAGCCACTCGTGTTCACTTTGTGAGTTTCCAACAAACATATCCGGTTCAACAATATCTCGTGCTGATTTCTCTCTATTAGGCGCTTGAACTAAAGTTCTGCTCATTTTATTCTGTTGTATATTGTGCCGTTGCAGTCCTATAAAAGTCAGCTCTAGGCTCACCTTCCCGTGAAGCCTTTCCCCATTTAGGGTGCCACGTCGTATGGCTTCCAGAACGAGTTCGCTCAGTGTCTGGAGCTGCAGATTCCCTGTCACTAATACTGTCTGGACTAATGCTTGGCGGCTCATTGCAACTCCTTGCAGCACCACGTTGATCAGTGCGATGGAACTGCAATAGGAAGGTCCGCCGCCAGCTCACCGTGCGCTTAATATCGGGTGACGCAAGCGACACCGGTGGCGCCTGGTCGACGAAAAACGTCACCCGCATGTCTGGTCTTCGAAAACTGTCGAGTGCGCCAAAATGTAGGGTTGCTAACTAGAACGACAATAGGAAAGACAATCACAGAGAGGCGGGTATCGTCCGACATTTTATTCTAATTTCTTCGTCCTCAATTCTCCCCTAGCCCGCATCGTCTTGTTTCATCCATTCAGAGCAGTCGGATTCATATATATATATATATATATATATATATATATATATATATATATATATATATATACGTTGTCACGTGGTAATAACGTTAAGGAACACAGTAGCACTACTGTGACCGGCGAAAGTAACTTTTCTTGGGCGAAGCTGTGCCCACAAAAACAGGCTACACTTAAAGCACAACAATAGCGGCGAACACAGCTGGCGATCATCGAAATATAGTCTACCGGTCAAGCGCGTCGGTTGTTATACACGAGCCATCGAACCTTCCAGAGTAATTTCTGGTGCCCGCATGTCTACCAAAAAGTTTTGCACGATTCGCGTCTCACATACATGCATTGAGATTACACAAAGTTCAGTGACAACAGACAGCGGATTGAACAATCGATAACATTGCAACAACTTCCGATACATGCAGGAGCCTCCCGTGCTGAGCAATAACATTGTTAGCGCTCACCCGAAAAAGATAAACTAGCCCACGTGTCAATGCCGCCTCTCAAAAAGCATCGTCCCGATGCTGCAAACATAAAAGCAGAGACAAACGCAAACGGACACATATCAAAGAAAGAAAGTCCAAAGTAACACACCAAAAAAAAGCCCGAAGGTCTGCTACGCGATGTCCCAAAGTTTATTAACGCTGGTAGAATGGCCTACATCTCGCAATGTGGTCTATTTGAGGTCGTGAGCGGCGCCGCTGTAACAGCGAAGTGCCGTATGGTACAAGCTCATAGTTTAGTGCGCCTATGCGTCGGATGATCTTGTAGGGTATCAAATAGTGTCGTAAAACCTTCTCGGTGATTCCTCGTCGGCATATTGGGGTCGAAATCCAAAGGCGGTCGCCGGCCTGGTACTCGACGTACCGTCGTCGCAGGTTGTAGTGTAGGCTGCCGGTCCTCTGATGGTTCGCGATCCGCAGGCGGACGAGCTGTCGGGCTCCTTCGGCGTGCTGAAGTGGCGACGTCAAGATTCTCTTCATCGGTGACGTGCGGCATCATGGCGTTGAGAGTCGTCGTCGGGTTCCTGCCGTAAACTAGCTTGAGTGGTGGGATCTGTGTAGGTTATTGTACCGGCGTGTTGTAAGCGAAGGTTATGTACGACAGCACGGCATCCCATGTCTTACGTTCGACGTCGACGTACATTGCTAGAATGACAGCGAGGGTCTTATTCAGGCGCTCCGTAAGACCATTCGTCTGCGGATGGTCGGCAGTTGTTCTGTGGCTTGTCTTGCTGTATTGGAGAATGACTTCAGTGAGCTCCACTGTAAAGGCCGTTCCTCTGTCGGCGATGAAGACTTCTGAGGTACTTTGCCGCCGCAGGATGTTCTCCACGAAGAATTTCGCCACTTCGGCTGCGCTACCTTTCGGCAGAGCTTTCGTTTCAGCGAAGCGGCTGAGGTGTTTCGTCGCCAGGACGATCCACTGTTTCTGAATGTGGACATCGAAAAGGGTCCCAACAAGTCCATCCGGATACGCTGAAATGGTCGGCGAGAAGACATGATCGGCTGTGGTATTCCGCTGGCCTTGTCGGTGGTGTCTTGCATCACTGACAGTCTCAGCATACATTGACGTAACGGGCGACGGCGCCGATCGAGCGCGCCCAGTTAGACTTTTTCTGCATCCGGGTTAATCCAAGGTGCCCAGTGGTGATATCGTCATGCAGGATGTCCATTATTTCTGGACACAGCGCTGAGGAAGCCACAAGCAGGTAGTTGGCGCGGACTAGTGAGAAGCTATTTACGTGTGCGTTGTTCCGAAGCGTGAACGAAGTCGATCCGCGCCTAAAGAACCCTGGGACTAAGTCGATATTCGCTTCTAAATACTCGACAAGGCCTTTTAGCTCCAGGTCTGTTCGTTGTTGTTCAACGAAATCTTCCCTGTTTAATATTCGAAAGAAGGCGTAGTCATCCTCGTCGTCTTGCGGCGGCGGCTCCTTGGGAGCACGTGATAGGCAATAGGCATCAGAGTGTTTTCGTCCAGACTTGTAGATTACAGTGATGTCATATTCTTGCAGTCTAACGCTCCACCGCGCCAACCATCCTGAAGGGTCCTTTTAATGCGCTACCCAACAAAACGCGTGATGCTCGCTGACAACATTGAATGACCTGCCATAGATGTAAGGGCGGAATTTCGCTGCAGCCCAAATGATGGCGAGCCATTCCTTTTCAGTCGTAGAATAATTGCCTTCCGCTTTTGACAGCGACCAGCAAGCGTAAGCTATCACCCGTTCAAGTGCGTCTTCCCTTTCGACTAGGACGGCACCGAGACCTAGGCTAGTGGCGTCAGCATGGATTTGGGTATCAGTGTCCTCATCGATGTGCGCAAGTACCGGCGGCGACTGCATGCGCCGTTTGAGTTCTTGAAATGCGTCTTGAAATTTTCCACTTGTACTCGACTTCACATTTAGTTAGAAGTGTCAGCGGCTTAGCATTGCGTGAAAAGTCCTTGATAAAGCGCCTGTAGTAGGCACACATGCCAAGGAATCTACGCACTGCCTTCTTGTCGATTGGCTGCGTGAACTTTGCGATGGCACCTGTCTTTTGGGAGTCGGGGCATGCACAAGATTTACTGATGGCGTAGCCTAGGAAGAGCAGCTAATCGTAACCGAAGCGGCACTTTTCTGTCTTGAGAGCCCTCATTTGATGGCCTCTAGTACTGTCGTAAGCCGTCTAAGGTGGTCGCCGAAATTTCTGGCGAAGACGACGATGTCATCCAATAAAACAAGACATGTCTGCCAAAACGGCGTCCATCACGCGCTGGAACGTTGCAGGCGCCGAGCACAGTCCAAATGGCATAACCTTGAACTCCTAGAGACCGCATGACGTAATGAAGGTGGTCTTTTCACGATCTCTCTGGTCGAATTCTCTTTGCCGGTAGCCAGACTTGAGCTCCGTTTACGACATATGTTTAGTGCTGCGGAGCCGATCCAACACGTCGTCTATCCCTGGGAGTGGATGTAGACCCTTCGTGATCTTGTTCAGTCGACAATTGAAGCAGAATTGTAGGGTTCCGTCCTTTTTCTTCACCTAGAATACAGGAGGCGCCCACGGGCTTTTCGATGGGTTCATGATGTCGTCGAGCAGCATTTCGTCTACTTGTTGTCTAATAGCTTCACGTTCTCGTGTCGAAACTCGATAAGGGTTTTTTCGGGATGGTCGAGTGCACTCTTCCGTTATTATGCGGTTATTTGCAACTGTCGTTTCTCGAATCTTCGATGACGTCGAAAATCAGTCTTTATATCGTCGCAAAAGACTTCTCAGCTGTTACTGTTTACTCAGGTGGAGACTTGCATTTATGTTCCAGTCTGTTTCGAGAGCTATTGTCGTCGGGGTAGATGTGGGAGAATACGGGAGGAAAAATGGCTGCTGGTTTCTACACTTTCCTCGATGTACGCGATCGACATTCCCTTGTTGGTGTGTTAAACTCCTGGCTGAAGTTTGTCATTATCATTTTCGGTTTCGCTCCAGGCGGTTGAGCCATCCCTCTTGCGACGAAAGCAGTAGGCTATGGTCGCTTTCGACGACGCCTTCTATTTCTGGGGGTGTTTCGCTGCCGACGAAAATGACGATGCTGAAGCGAGGCGAGATTCTAACTTGCTCCTCAAGTACACTGAAGGCAAGCTCACTAGAAGGCCTCTCAATCTGTATCGCTTGGTTTGTGGACAGCGTTATTGACTTCAACCTCAGGTCAGCGACGGCGCCGTGCTGGTTCAGGAAGTGCATGCCGAGAATTACGTCTCGCGAGCACTGTTGAAGGACATCGAGCGATGCAGGGTAGGTCCGGTCATGTACTGTATTTCTTGTAATTCTGTAATGCTGTAATTCTAATGCCTCAACAAGACTCTCGCAGACATGCTGTGCATGTCTGTCGATGTGGAAAACAAGGAATAGGACCAAATCTTATCCTACGTAACGTTTGCTTATAATACGGCTCGGCAAGAAACAAGAATGACGCCATTCGGTCTCCTCCACGGTCGAGAAGTCAGGCCAGAGAGTCTGGGTTTGGTCTTCAGTACGCCGCCAAGGGCTCGCGGAGAAACTTCTGCGCCGATACTTCGGACCATACCAGGTCCTACGAAGCCTTAGCGACGTCAACTATGAAGTCGTTCCTGACAGCCCATCCTGCTCTAGGCGCCGGCAGGACCTGCCTGAGACTGTGCACGTGGTGCGTATGAAACCTTATTTTTTCTGAATGACATGGACGCTCTCTGGTTGACTGGACACTAGGTCCTACCCTCCAAGCATCGGGACGATGCTCCTTCTGGAGGGCGGCAAATGCCGCGACGCCATCTGTGCCCAACCACGCTGATGACGAAGACGACGACGACGACGACGATGATGATGATAATGATGTTCCTCAGCACTGCGGCGGTAATAGGTGGGCTGTGAAGCTTGTTCATGTTTATTTTAATTTTCTCTTACCATTCTCTTCATTAGCTTCAGAAGATGTTCAGCAATAGACTTGACTGTGTGCTCAGCGTATACCTGTATGATTCCTACATGTGCTGTCATGCTGGCAGTTGCAAAAGTTCTATGTATATATACACAATGATTAATGGCTGCTGAGTGTAAAAATTGATGTCTCCACGAGTGTTCTTTTTCGCATAAACTTTGGTGCGCATTGAAAGAGATACCTTTGTATGAGAATAAACGATAACAATGACAAATGTGAAATGCTTGTTGTTTAGCAGTTATTATTGACTTGCTGTTTTAGATACTGCTGGTTGGAGCTTTACAGCGGCGTCATCAAGAAAAACCTTTGAAATTCGCTGTTTCATATACGTATGTATATATATGCAGAGTGCTGGGGTAAAGGAGGAAGGAAAGAACAGGAGAGGCCCCAAACTTCTATATGCTTAAGGAAGCGTGTGGAGGAAGCCAAGTGGCATTTTAGGCTTCCCTGCTTTTGTTTATGGACCAAACAGCAGCAGTAGGCTAAGGGATCTAGCCATCCTCTCTGACATCTCCTTGGAGCAGAGCAATGTGTGGGGCAGCAGATGTTAGCTCCGAGATGAGAAAAGGTGGGTAGATAGGAAGAGGTACTGCAAAAGTGGAAGGTGCCGGTCCTAGGATTAGCTGAGACTTGCAACCGCCTTTTAGCTTTTTAATGCAAAGCTTTCTATGCCTCTTCCTTTGACTTTCCCACAACTGCTGCTGCTGTCTGGCGTATGGGCGGGTGGTTCAGATCGTGTACATACATAGAAGAAGCGTGGCAGAGAAGAGAGAATCGATGCAGTAGTGAAATGAGTGAATAACAGATTTTTTTAGGGAAAAGGTAACGTGAGAAAGCTAGGAAACACTGCTGTTGTAGACATTAAAATGGTTGTAGGCCAACGGAATAAATTTAGGTTGAAGGTACGGTATGCTAGGTTTTCTACTTGTAAAAAATACACATCATGCAAATTTGTCATGCAAACTTGCGCCGGGCGGGCTGAAGCAGAGCCACATTAAAGTGAACCTTTAGGGTAAAGGCGACCCTACGAAAGTTGTCACACGTCAAATCAACACTTCAGTGCCCGCCCCGGTAGCTTTGTGGCTATGGCAGTGCTTGAGGTCACGGGTTTGATTCTGACCATGGCAGCTGTAATTTGACCGGGCCAAATGAGATATGCTCGTGCACTTAGATTTAGAGATACGTTATAGAATACCACGGTGTCAACATTTATCCATAGTGCGACACTACAGCGTGCCTCATAATCCGATTGCAATTTTGGCATGTACAGCCCTATAATTCATTTGAAGTTTACTACATGTGCTACGATGCGATGCGCCCTCTGAGGTAATGAATATATTCAATTCTATGTCTCAGAGATCATGGAGTACGGTGCAAAACACTGTCTCAACAAACACCTCCCCCAGTGTGTTTTGTCTACTACGCAGACAAACAGCAGTGGCAAGCGCAAGGTAACGTTTAACATCAGCTCGCCACTCTCATGTTAAAGTAAATATTTAAATTAAACGTTCGCCTTCAATATCACTGCTAATTATTCTCGATCAAAGCAAACTGCTCAGAAAGGTTCACTTATATCGATTCCCACATTGCATGGGTTCTGCATTATTTTTGCGACTGTATGCGTCAAGCTTAAAACTCATGTAAAACTGATTTTGCATAATGAACTCTTCGAGACAGCTGGCCTAGTTCTGAACGTCGGGTTGGTTTTCAGGCATTTCACAGCGATCGAAATCTACAGCTGGAAGATGGCAATTCTTCAGTTAGCTGGTAGCTGAGCAGCTTGAAGAATGTGCCAGCTTAGCACTAGAATAGCACTCTAAAGAGCAATATAAACCATTTGAGCAGTAAGATATAAATGATAATTTTCTTGATTTTTCTGCTGCTAAGATCTCTAAGACTACAAACAGTTGTGAAACTTTTGCCACGGTCCATGGTTCCATAGTCTGTTGCTTGGATGCTTGTTACTCGCTGCTAGAAAAACAGCTGAAAAATGTGTGCTGCTTTAATGTTTCATTGTGTCGTAGTGTGTTATGCAAAGAAGATGTATACTACAAAGATCTTAACTTGTTAGTAACACTGTTGGCTAGTCTTTCTACCACTACCACGACGTACGTATTCGCATGCCTAGTGATAAGGCATAAGTATCTCTACAGCATGAAAAACACTGAGGTGAACAGGCATCAGTTATGAGACGCAGCACTAATATACATTTATTTGGTAAAATATACTAGAGAGATCCCCTAAGCAAACTATCACGCTGATACCTAAGAAATAATAATTCTTCTAATAAAGCAATTGACACTGTGCTGACAGGGACATCTCATGAACGGGATATATTTTTGGCAGTCTGAATTCTCACATTAGGAAATCCCCCTGTTTGCCCTGAATAGGGGATTCCTTTACGAAATGCAGGCACACACGTGCTCCAACGTGCTTACAATCTGCCTCCGCGCATACATTGGATTGCGTAGTTCTTTTACTCGATCATGAAGACATTGGCCAAGTCTTTCTGACAGAGTTTGCTACGTGTAATGTGTATGAAGTATAAATATCTGCAAACTCAAAAAATTATTTTCTTAAGATTGCTGGTTCAAGATGGGTTTTATGGCGAAGGCCTGGAAAGGCCTTGTTGCTACAGTAGATGAATGGGTTGCATGGTTACTACACATAAACAAGTAACACGAAAACACGAGGCAAGCTAAAGAGTGCATGAGCACTGAATGGCATCAACAAAGCAGTTTAGTAGGTAAAGGCTCATTATGAAGCTAAAGGGTGTACTCATTCTCGCACGATAAGTAGCTGCTGGCTGACCATGAGAAATTGGAGTTAATGATACATATTTGAGCAGTGACATTATGTCACATACAAATCCCAAAATTCATTTATCTGCGTACTTTAGCGTGTCTTTAAAGCACGTTTTGCATCAAAGATTTATAGAACATTGTGCTTGACAATTGTTATCGCGGAGAGGGTTTGTGCAGATCCGCTCTATCGAGATATTGTGGGAATTTGAGTTATCAAGAGTATGCCGCATCCATTACTGAAAATATGCAAACCAAATTTGCTCTTCCAGTGGTAGCCTACTCTTCTTTCGACGCGCATTTCAGCAGTGTGTAAAGAGAACCAGCATGCAATACTTATGCAGAACTAACAGTGGCTTTGTATTTGTAAATGTTTATTGTATAATAGATGCATATCTATTATGTGTACACAACCTGGTAGTTTGTGTATTAAACTACGTGCTATATGACTCAATTGATTTGGCGCAGTGCAAGGAGCATACTGGTCATCTAAAATCGCCTTTGTTTCAAATTACTAGGCAAATATATAATGTCTAGGTGCACTGACAAGGCTTATCCAATTATTAAAATACAAAGTTGCAGTGGCGTAGTAACAAGTATCAGGTGGAGGGGGCTGTCATATGTGTCTGTCAAATACGCCGGCTTGACTGGGCGTAAATGGTGGCGGAAAGGGTTATGTGCGGGGCGCTGATGCAGTACGTTGATGTCCCACCATGGTTTGTTTGTCGCCAATATGTATACAGTGTTTCATTTATCACTTTTGTATCGTTTGTATGAGTTCTGTATCAGTTTCGCCGTATTGAATAAGAACAGTGTCTCCTAGTCATAGCTAACCATCTCTTTGTCATTTTGTTGTTGTCACGGTGGCGTCCCACAGGGCGGAGTATTGAACCCGATTCTCTTTAAACTAAGTATGGTTGGCTTTGCTGAAATAATACTCAAGCCAATTCACCAATGTACGCTAATACCAATGTACCAATACCATTGTACGCTAATGATATTTGTCTTTGGTCTTCTGCGGTGACTCATCTTCAAGTAACGCAAGAATTCAGTGGGCAGCCACCCGAACTTGTTCGTATCTGCACAAACGAGGCCTTAGTCTGTCCATCGAAAAATGCACGTTAATCGCGTGTTTGGGCAAACCCATCGCACCGTACCCTGTTTCTCTCAATGGCCAGGGTATCCAATACCAGAAGTATCACCGCTTCTTAGGTGTGATTATTGACCGGGATTTTCATGGAGCGCCCTCTGCATCGTCTTGACGCGGAGACGAATTTCGATTGTACTTATAATGAGGCTCCTGTGCGGAAAAACCAGGGGCACGTCACTACGGTCAATATACAGCGGTACAGACCACTGTTTCTGGGCTCTTTACTGTACAGCTTGCCTGATTTGAGCGAACACCTGTAAAATAAACATTCCTGCCCTGAAAATTTTGCAAGGGCAGGCTCTATGGACATGTCGTGGACTACCACAATGTGCCTCGACTCGCGCAACACTCATGCTTAGTAGAGACTACTTGGTTGCAACATATATAACGACTGACAACCTTAAAGCACACATTAGCCAGTCACTATATGGCTGCTTTTCCAGTACAAAGAGCTCAAGCCACGTTTTCCAAACTTTTTGCGACAGATGAACGCTACCTTCCGTCCGACTTTAACATGCAGCAAGACCACTGTTACCACTCTGGTGCCTACGATAGCACAAGTACACCTCACGATTCAGGGAATTAGGAAGAAGACCCGTTAATCAACAGTGGCTCTAAGTCAGTTCACGCCGTCATTACTGAACTCCATATACGAACATAGAACGCCGATATACACTGGATGATCTGTCTCAGCCACCAGCTCCAAAGGCGCTGCTATCATTCCGGCCTTACAAGTTACAATTACGTTTAAAGTATCCCATATAACGACATGTAAGGCAACAGAACTTACAAATTAAAAATTAAATTATATGGTTTGGCGTGCCAAAAGCACTTTCTGATTATGAGGCACGCCGTAGTGGAGGACTCCGAAAAATTCGACCTCCTGGGATTATTTAACGTGCCCCTAAATCTATGTACACCGCAAAAGAACTTGCCAGCATACGGGCCGCTGTTAATTGCATAACCCAAGCCAGACCTGGAAAGTGGGTCTTCTTTTGTTACTCCAAGGCAGCCCTTCAGATTCTGCAGTAAGACTTACAATGCAAGACCCATAAACAAGTGGTGTTTTAGCACAGAGAGGTTCTCCATCAAGCCATCATCATGTTCCAATGCGTTCCGGGGTACTGTGGTTTCGTCGGAATCAACCTTCCTGATGGTGCCGTCCGGTCAGTCTATAAATAAACCGTGACACTTCCTATACCCTTATCAAGCACAGACGCTTCGACGGCTCGTTTACTTGCTCAAACCAAGACTAAAGCTTTGTGAAACACCCGATTATCTCCAACTGCCGTCACCACCGGCTGGAACCTACATTGAGACTACAGATTCTATCAAACGCCTTCCACCGTGAGGTAACATTACTGTGCCGCCTCTGGTAAGGGGTGGCTTTTGCGGAAGCCTACTGATTCCTTATTGGAATGACCAACACATGTATTTGTTACCCGAGCAAATGTGAAGAGGCAGTCACGCACGCGTTGCGTTTTTCCAATCTCTATGAGATTGAAAGCGACCTTTTTCGGACGATGTTAAACCGTTTAGAAAGCTGATCATTTTCAGAGACTAATATTCTTGGTCCATGACACCACGCATCGCAGACTCACAAAGCGACGCGGGCTCTGCTACGTTTCATAAAGTCGACTGGCCTCAGTGACATATTACAGGCGGAAGTTATGGACATCCACACGTATTTACACTGATAGTACCTTCTTCCCTCCTTCTCCTTTCTTCTCTTAAAAACCTTAACCTGTTTTAGGTAGCCAACTGGACGTGCGTCTTGCTGCCTTCCATCCTACGTTTGCTCCCTTCTTTTCTTCTTTCTCCACCTCCTCCTGTTGTTGTTCTTGTTGCGTGACTTCATGTCACAAATACAGTGTCCTGTTTCAGCTACACGGAAATTTACATAAAAAGGTGAATTTTGCGAGGAGATCTTCCGGTATTCTTTCAGTTATATGCCTTTGTGACAACTAGGAACTCGGTATCGGGCAAAATATGGCAAATAGGTAATGAGGATATCTTAAATAACTGCTTATTTAGCAACTATAAAGGAAACATTGCAATTTAGGAATTGTGGTCCCTAATTCCTATCATAAACTCAACAAAAGATCTTTTCTAAACAACATCCTCCTGGGTGCTAGAGCATGTAGTACTTTGGCACTGTGGGCGGCGCAGTATGGCCGTATCAAAAGAAATATGAAATAGTGCACCAATGACGTCGATCTCTCTATCCTCTCAACTGCGATTATGGAGCAACAATAGCACAATGGTTTGCTGGTGGCCTGCTCGTTTTTTTTTTTTTTTTTTTTCGTGGGGACGCCAGCAATTGATTTGGAGCGTGCTCCATTCTGTTTGCAATCTTGTGGCAGTACCGCAGCTCGGGTTATCACGTTTCTCAATAGCAGAAAATAATGAAAGGCATTTTATTTTAGAATTAACGGAACTTGTGACTTTCATATCATCGGAACCTGCTCAACAAGAAAGCATGTGGCGTTTTCTGATAGGGTGGGCAGATCAGCGTCACTGACATGCTATTTAAATTTAGTTTGGTTACAGAGCTGGTGAAAGCTAAACTACGATACGCCGTAGTACCTACAACGATTTTTGTGTTGTTCCAGGGTAACATATGATTGTCGGGCTTCCATTTTGAAAATGCATTACCGCCTCTAAAATTGCTAATTAAATCTCTATCTGTATTGGCTGCCAAGTCTTACAGTCTGGCAGCAGATGTGCAAACGCACCTGTCGCAAGTTATCAGTGCGGCACCCTGTGATATTGGTGCGGAAAATAAAACAGGCTCTATAACTGCTACACTAGCGTTCTCTGGGAATTAAAGCAAAAGGGGGAGGGTCCAAGGCGGCTGTGCTGGTGCTGAGAAGCCACCAAGCACTCTCCTGAAACGTTCGACATCCTCGCCTTCCTCACTACGCCGGGGAAGTGGATGACTGAGGACCTACGGGACCCGGGTGCCAGACGACCTAGCAGCGCCACTGCCAAGTTGTTAGGCATAATAAGGTATTTTCTTACTTCGCAGGCTGCAGTTCGGACGTAGGTACCGTACAATATATTGTCACGTGGTGGTGACGTTAAGAACGCAGTAGCAATATTGTGAAAGGCATAACTAGATTTTATTGGGCGAAGCTGTGCCCACAAAACAGGCTACACATATAGCACAACGAGAGCGGCGAACGCAGTCGGCGATCTCCGAAAAATCTGATCAGTGGGTCAGGCGCGTCGGCTTTCATAGATCAGTCGTCGAATGTTCCAGATTAACCGATGGGACCCGGGTGTCTTCCACAAAGTTCTACACTATTCGCGTCGCGCATACATACAATCAGATTACACAAGTTGCGGTGAAGGACAGTGTACAGAACCATCGATAACATTCCAGAAACTTCTTTTACATGCAGGCGCGTCCTGCGCTGCGCAATAACATTTGTTAGGCGGCCAAACGTGGTCGCCCGATAAAGATAAGTACACGTGTCATTACCCCCCTCCTAAAAAGCATCGACCCGATGCTGTAAACAAACGAAAGTAATAAGAAAAGAAGCACTCGTAGCAAAGAAAACAACAAGATAAGAAAGTTCATCAGCGTCCATAAAAGGGTTTAAGGCGCACCACGTGGACAACTTCAGATCGTGCGTGGTGCCGCTATGAATGCGAAATGCCGTCTGGCACGACCTCATAGTCCAGTGCGCCAATACGTCGAATGACCTTGTAGGGTCCGAAATAGCGTCGCAGTAGTTTCTCACTGTGTCCTCGTCGGTGTATCGGGGTCCATACCCAAACACGGTCGCCGCGCTGGTACTCGATCAAGCGTCGTCGGAGGTTGTAGTGTCGGCTGTCGGTCCTCTGCTGGTTCTTGATCCGCAGGCGGGCAAGCTGTCGGGCTTCTTCGGCGCGCTGGAGGTAGGTAGCGATGTCAAGGTTCTTCTCGTCAGTGACGTGCGGCAGCATGGTGTCGAGCGTCGTCATCGGGTTCCTGCCGTAGACCAGCTTGAACGGCGTGATCTGTGTTGTTTCTTGCACCGCCGTGTTGTAAGCGAATGTTACGTACGGCAGGACGGCATCCCAGGTCTTGTGTCCGACGTCGACGTACATCGCTAGCATGTCGGCGAGGGTCTTATTCAGCCACTCCGTAAGACCATTCGTCTGCGGGTGGTAGGCCGTTGTCCTGCTGTGCTTTGTCTGACTGTTTTTCAGAGTGGCTTGGATGAGCTCCGCTGTAAAGGCCGTTCCTCTGTCGGCGATGAGGACGTCTGGGGCGCCATGTCGCAGCACGATGTTTTCGACAAAGAATTTCGCCACTTCGGCTTCGCTACCTTTCGGGAGTGCTTTAGTTTCAGCGAAGCGGCTGAGGTAGTCTGTCGCCACGACGATCCATTTATTTCCGGTTATTGACGTCGGAAAGGGTCCCACGAAGTCCATCCCGATCTGCTGGAATGGTCGGCTAGGAGGCTCGATTGGCTGTAGTAATCCGGCTGGCCTTGTCGGCGGTGTCTTGCGTCGCTGACAGTCTCGGCATATTCTGACATAACGGGCGACGTCCGCGGTCAGGCGCGGCCAATAATACTTTTCTTGTATCCTCGATAGTGTTCTGGAAAAATCAGGTTTCCAGCGGTCGGATCGTCATGTATGGCGGGAAATACTTCTGGACAAAGTCCTGACGGGACAACAAGAAGGTAGTTGGCGCGGACTGGTGAGAAGTTCTTCTTCACGAGTAGAATGTTTTGAAGCGTGAAGGAAGATAATCCGCGCTTAAATGCCTTGGGGACAACGTCGGTGTGCGCTTCCAAATATTCGACGAGGCCTTTTAGCTCCGGGTCTGCCCGTTGCTGTTCCGCAAAGTCTCACGCGCTTATCATTCCAAGGAAGGCGTCGTCATTCGCGTGATCTTGCGGCGGCGGGTCAATGGGCGCGCATGTCAGGCAATCGGCATCGGAGTGTTTTCGTCCGGACTTGTAGGTTACAGTGATGTCGTATTTTTGTAGCCTGAGGCTCCACCGCGCCAGTCGTCCTGAAGGATTGTTTATATTCGCTAGCCAACACAACGCGTGATGGTCACTGACGACTTTGAATAGCCTGCCATAAAGATAAGGGCGAAATTTAGCTGTAGCCCAAACGATGGCGAGGCATTCCTTTTCGGTCACAGAATAGTTGCCTTCCGCTTTTGACAGTGACCGGCTAGCGTAAGCTATCACCTGTTCGACTCCGTTTCTCGTCTGGACTAGAACGGCACTGAGGCCTAGGCTACTGGCGTCAGTATGGATTTCTGTATCGCCGTACTCGTCGAAGTGCGCATGTACCGGCGGTGACTGCACGCGTCGTTTGAGTTCTTCAAATGCGTCGGCCTGTGGCGTTTCCCACTTGAACTCAACATCACATTTACTTAGACGTGTCAACGGCTCGGCGATGCGTGAAAAGTCCTTGACAAAGCGCCTGTAGTAGGCACACATGCCGAGGAATCTACGCACTGCCTTCTTGTTGATGGGTTGCGGGAACTGTGCGAAGGCAGCTGTCTTTTGCGGGTCTGGATGGACACCAGATTTGCTGATTACGTGGCCTAGGAACAGAAGCTCATCGTAAGCGAAGCGGCATTTTTCCGGCTTCTGAGTCAGCCCTGACGACTTGATGGTCTCTAGTACTGTCGCAAGCTGCCTGAGGTGATCGTCGAAATTTCCGGCGAAGACTACGACGTCATCTAAAGAAACGAGACACGTCTGCCACTTAAATCCTGCTAACACCGTGTCCATGACGCGCTGGAACGTTGCAGGCGCCAAGCACAGTCCGAATGGCATAACCTTGAACTCGTAGAGGCCATCTGGGCTGATGAAGGCCGTCTTTTCGCGATCTCTTTCGTCGACTTCTATTTGCCAATAGCCAGACTTGAGGTCCATCGACGAGAAGTATTTAGCGTTGCAGAGCCGATCAATTGCGTCGTCTATTCGTGGGAGGGAGTATACGTCCTTCTTCGTGATCTTGTTCAGACGACAATATTCGACGCAGAAACGTAGGGTTCCGTCCTTTTTCTTTACCAGGACAACAGGGGATGCCCACGGGCTTTTGACTCCTGGATGATGTCGTTGCGCAGCATTTCGTCGACTTGTTCTCTTATAGCTGCGCGTTCTCGCGGCGAAACTCGGTAAGCGCTCTGGCGGAGTGGTCGAGCGCACTCCTCGGTGATTATGCGATGCTTGGCGACTGGTGTTTCTCGAATCCTCGATGACGTCGAAAAGCAGCCTTTGTATCGTCGGAGCAGACTTCTGAGCTGCTGTTGCTTAACCACGGGGAGACTTGGATTAATGTCGTAGTCTGGTTCGGGAACCATCGTCGTCGGGGTAGATGCGGCGGAATCCGAGAGGGCAAACGCATTACTGGTTTCCTCGATGTACGCGATCGTCGTGCCCTTGTTGACGTGCTTGAACTCTTGGCTGATGTTTGTCAGCAACACTTCAGTTTTACCTGCATGCAGTCGAGCCATCCCTCTTGCGACGCAAATTTCACGGTCTAGCAGTAGACGCTCGTCGCCTTCGATGACGCCTTCTACGTCAGCGGGTGTTTCGGCGCCGATCGAAATAACAATGCTCGAGTGAGGCGGGATGCTCACTTGATCTTCGAGAACACTCAAGGCGTGGTGACTACGAAAACTCTCAGGCGGTATGGCTTGATCTTCCGGCAGCGTTATCGATTTTGACTTCAGGTCTATGATTGCGCCATGTTGCTTCATAAGTCCATGCCGAGAATGACGTCTCGTGAACACTGTTGGAGGATAACGAAGATGGCAGGGTAAGTCCGGTCATGAACGATTATTCTTGCTGTGCAGATTCCAGTCGGCGTAATGAGGTGTTCTCCAGCGGTCCGAATTTGGGGGCCCTCCCATGCAGTCTTAACGTTCTTCAACTGGGCGCGATGTGTCCACTTATTACGGAGTAATCGGCCCCTGTGTCGACTAATGCAGTGACTGCGTCGCCGTCGAGAAGTACGTCGAGGTCGGTGGTTCTTTGTCTGGCGTTGCAGTTGGGTCTTGGAGTCGGATCACGACTGCGTCGTGTTGAACTGGAGCTGGAACGTCGCGTCGTCTTTCGTCGGTGTAGTCTTGGCTTCCTGACTTCGTCGGGACGGCGGCGTGTCGTCATTAGGTCGTCGAGATGGTTTCTTCGTCGTTTTCGTCGGTGGCGGAGGATCTTCGTCAGTTCCACGAACAGCAACCGCACCTCCATCGGTTGCTGCTTTTAGTTTTCCGGATATGGGCTCGCTGACCGGCCCCGGGCTGGGTCAGTGTATGGTCGGCGGGGATGGTGAACGCGACAGTCGTCGAGAGCTCCACTGAGTAGCGGCGAGGTAGTCGGCGATATCGCGAGGGTATTCGCCTTGCTGCGGGCGCGGAGCGTTGACGGCAAAATCTCGCAGTCCCATCTCCCGGTATGGGCATCGGCGATACACATGGCCGGCTTCTCCGCAGTGATAGCAGAGCGGGGGGTGGTCGGGGGCTCGCCAATTTCCGTCTTCCTCGCGTAGGAGCGCTGGGCGACGGGTGGGCGTGGTGGCAGCGGCGGCGGCGGACGACGGAATTGCGTCGTTGCTGGGCCCTGGCGTGGTCGTGGAGGGGGACCTTGACGGCGTGCGACGGCAGCGTATGTCATCGCTTTTGGCTGGAGCTGCGGTAATTGTGGTTGCAGGTCGGGAACTCCATGCGATCGGTGCACCTCCGCTTTCACGATGTCGGCGATCGAAGCCACTTGGGGCTGCGACGAAGGCAGGACCTTGCGCAGTTCTTCGCGCACAAAGGCCCTGATGGTCCCCAGAAGGTCGTCGGAATCCATTCCTTGGATGGCGTATTGCGGTGTAAGCCCCTGGCGGTTATATTGCCGGGTACGCATCTCCAGAGTTTTCTCGATCGTCGATGCCTCTGCAGAAAACTCAGCTATGGTCTTCGGCGGGTTACGAATAAGTCCGGCGAAAAGTTCTTGCTTGACGCCCCGCATCAGGAAGCGGACTTTTTTCTCCTCTGACATTACCGGGTCGGCGTGCCGGAAAAGACGGGCCATCTCTTCCGTGAAGATCGCGATCGTCTCGTTTGGCAGCTGCACTCTAGTTTCTAGTAATGCTTGGGCTCGCTCTTTTCGCACGACGCTTGTAAACGTTTGCAAGAAGCCGCTTCGGAACAGGTCCCACGTCGTTAAGGTGGCTTCTCGATTCTCGAACCAGGTCCTGGCCGCGTCTTCCAGTGCGAAATAGACATTCCGCAGCTTGTCGTCGCTGTGCCAACGGTTAAACGTAGCGACCATCTCATACGTCTCCAGCCAGCTTTCCGGGTACTCAAATGTGGAACCGCGGAATGTCGGTGGCTCCCTGGGCTGCTGCAGAACTATTGGGGCTGCTCCTGTTGCCATTGGGGCTGTCTTCTTGGTCGTCTCTGGACGAACTTCTCTGACGATGTTCTTGGTCGTCTCTGGTAGAATTCCGTGTTCCGTGGACAGCTGCTGTAGCCGGTGGCTTGCTCGATGTTCCGGCACGGCGCTGGTGTTGTCTTTGCAGTCCGCGATTGGATTACGGCTTGTCGGGGGCGTCCGGTACATGAACGCAAAGCACCTCCACCAGATGTCACATGGTGGTGACGTTAGGAACACAGTAGCAATACTGTGAAAGGCAAAACTAGATTTTATTGGGCGAACCTGTGCCCACAAAACAGGCTACACTTATAGCACAACGCGAGCGGCGAACACAGTCGGTGATCGTCGAAAATCTGATCAGCGGGTCAAGCGCGTTGGCTTTTATAGATCAGTCGTCGAATGTTCCAGATTAACCGATGGGACCCGCGTGTCTTCCACAAAGTTCTACACTATTCGCGTCGCGCATACATGCAATCAGATTACACAAGTTGCGGGGAAGGATAGTGTACGGAACCATCGATAACATTCCAGAAGCTCCTTTTACATGCAGGCGTGTCCTGCGCTGCGCGATAACATTTGTTAGGCTGCCAAACGTGGTCGCCCGATAAAGATAATTACACGTGTCAATATGTACACGACGTGAGTTTTGAGAGCACTTCATGTCAAAAATCGATACCGCAAAGGTACGATTATTGTAGTAGTCTTTCCAGCAGTGCGCCCCGGGAATGGCATTGCTACCTCGTGCATTTGGCCCCCACTGAGATCGTAAACGAAGCTGCGCATCACCAGCGTTACGCAATCGGAAAGTGCAAGCAAATGTGCAAATAAAACAAGTTTGTTCACGTCAGTTTCTTGCGCGATAACTTGAAAGAAACATCAAGCCAATGCAATCCATAGTAGCTCTGCGTCGTAGAAGTGCGTGCTTGATCGGGTAGAAATTTAACATGCAAATCGTAGTGATTTACGCGAACGTACTCATTTTGGTCGAGCGAGGCTGCTGTGTCAAATGACCATCGGTTGCTGACTGTTTAACGTACAATAAAAAGCAGCCACTGTATCTGAAAAGCTTAGTGTGTCAGCATAACAATGCGCACAAATACAGGCATCTACACAGCCACATTTCACTCAGCGAAGCGCCGCGGCAATTGAGTGTGACGTGCCAGCAGCATTCGCTGAAACAGCGCCATAGGCTCCGCATCGTGTCGTTGATTCCCGCTTCCACAGTGCGAAAAAAATGTAGTTGATTTCAAATCACTATGGCTGCAAACTGAATCAATAAAGCAGTTGTCAGCTCAAATCTACCAGTGGCTTGCGCGTGTGACTTCATTGACTGCACTACATATATATCCTTCGCTGAACTTAATGAGCCTCATCGAAGTTTGTCCATTCTAACTCTCGAGGAATGGTTCGAATCTTTCACGGCAAGAGAACGTATATAAATAAGCGGAGGAGTTGTGTAAATCGTCCTGTCGATGAACGGTGGATATCTGGCACGGCAGTCAATCGCCAGTTTCCTCGGCATTGCACGGAAGTTTGCTGATGCCCGACCACTGCGAGGACTCGCGTTCATTGGTCACGTCGTTGTCGGCCTATTATGACAAGATTATGTGGTCTGCCTACTAGTTGGTTTGTGAAACATATTTAAGAACCCCAAGAGTTCTCAGCAAATACGAGGTCATATATATATATGATTCGGCAATCGTATTGCTATTGCAAGGCGTCTTGAATCGGCGCATTCAAGTATGGTATTTCCATTGGAGGGCCACCTATAGAGGGACCTTCAGGAATCCTAGTGGTGTGGGAGACCATCCCATAGAAGGCCTTGAGGGAAATCCAACAAGCATATCACTGTCGGAGGTTCGCCTAAACCAGGTTTGAGGGACCTTTAAGAATCTTATTGTTCTGGGAAGCGTGCCCATAGAGCGTTCTGAGGGACATCCACGAATCTTATTGGCATGGGCAGCGTGCCCACAGGCTGTCCTGAGAGACGTTCAGGAATCTTAACTGTGTTGCAAGGGCACCCAAAAAAACCTTGAAGGACCGTCAAAAACTCTGTGGGTCCAATAACATCGCACCGGTGGATTTTTTGTCTGGGCAGTGTTCGCGCAGTTACACTCGTGAACACTGGAGCCACGTGGGTGTTACGGATGCCAAGTTTTGCCGCTGACTTCGTATAGTCACGACACCCCTTTTCGAACAGTCCTTCTGCACAGCCAGTGCTCATCATGCGCATCCCTTGGCGGCTCCCACTGCTCGTGCAGTCATTGTCCATGTTCTATACGCCGTAAAATTCATCATCTTTTTCTCGTGCTCTAATGATGTTACCCTCGGCTGGGATTTTATAATGCGTCACAGTGGCGTTATTCATTGTGCATGGGCCGAAATGACACACTTGCCGCTGGTATAGTTTTCTCTCATAATTCTTCGCTTTCGAGGCAACTTCTTATCCAAGCCGACACGCGCATTCCTGCGAACGCCTCAACTGTCATGGCCATTTCCTGCAGCAGATTCTCAGACGCTCTTGCACTACTGTGTCGATGGGACCGCTTTCTCAATCAGAAAGGTCCGCTGTTGCCTTTTCTGACAGTGGACATCCCACAGGGCTAGAGCATCACTTTCGTTTGCCACCTATTTTTATAGTCTGCGTTGATGCTCCGAGGAGAATGTCTTGGCAATGTAAAAGGGACAGAAGGCGCGCAAGGTATGGACATGCCCAATGACAATTACTGTGCTGTTTACCTTGCGTTCAGCGCTGTTTCAACGTGTCACCTATCGCCCAGTGGTATGTTCCGTTCTTCTATTGCCGATGCACTTACACTACTCCATGGGTCTCTGCTTTCGTGGCTTCTAGAAGAATTTGGTTCTTTCAATGTAGGGCAATCTTCCCTGGGCTGCTACACGTCGCAAGAACACTGCCGCACAACCGCCATTGCGGCGACGTCTGTATTGTGTCTCCTGCAGAACGTCACGTAACCAACGAACAAGGCGACGACTTGCTTGGCTGCGAGGTTGTAGAACCTTCCACCTTCCCATGGGCATCCAACGTCGCGCTAGTTACGAAGGAAAGTTGTACTGTGCGGTTTTGGTGGACTACCGCCGCCTGAAAAAGATCATTGGCGAGGACGTCTACCCTCCCCAGCGCAGTCAACGCGATTGACAGTTTACAAAACGCATAGTTCTTTTCATTTCTATATTTGCGCTCATGTTATTGGAGAGTTCCCATGGTAGATGCGGATCGTCCGAAGACAGCTTTTGTCAGACCTGACACCTTATACGAATTAAACGTAATTCCTTTTGGAACTTGTGATGAGCCCGCACCGTTTGAGTGCATTATGGGCACAGTTCTACGTGGTTGGAATGGCAGACATGCTTGTGCTTTCTTAACAATGTTGTTCTTATTGCTCTTTACTTCGCCACGCACCTTCGACGGCTGCGCTCGGTTTTAACGTGCTTAACAAACGCAGCGCTAAACTAAACCCCAAGAAGTGCCGATTTGCTGCTCGGGATCTGACAGTTCTACGTTATGTTATCTCCAATGATGGAATTCTCCCCGATCCAGCCAATGTTCGGGCGGTCGTCGAATTCCCTAAGTCTACATCCGCCAAAGACCTACGCACTTTTGTAGGCCTGTGTTCATAGATTAGATGGTTCATGTAAAACTTCGCCACCATCAGGTCGCCCCTGACGAAGCTCCTTGGGAGCAGCAGTACGCCTCACTATGTGATAGTCTAAGTAAAAAAAAATATGGGCTTTAACATGCCAAAACAACTTTCTGATTATGAGGCACGCCGTAGAGAGGACTCCGGAAATTTTGACCACCTGCGGTTCTTTAGCGTGCACCGAAATCTAAGTACACGGGTGTTTTCGCATTTCAGCCACATCAAAATGCGGCCGCCATGGCCGGGATTCGATCCCGCGACCTATTGCTCAGCAGCCCAAGACCATAGCCACTGAGCAACCACGGCGGGTGATAGTCTAAGTACGACGAGGTGTTCGCGATCCCGAGCCGTTTGCTGACATCACTCCCAATGTTGCGTCACTACGACGACCTGGCGGACCCTAAAGAGGTGCACACGGATGCAAGTAGACTCGGCCGCAGCGCTGTCCATGGGCAGCCCTAACATGGGTTTTCTGAATATGTTGTGCGTTTTGCAAGTCGCAGGCTTAGGAAAGCCGAAAGTAATTACACCGTGACGGAAAAAGCATATTTGGCGATCATGTGGGCTCTTAGTATTTTACGGGGATATTGGGAGCATAGAAGATTATATCTACAATATATATACAAAATGAGTCCGAGCAGTTAACGTTGCTGACCACCAACAACCCGCAGCAGCTAGCGTCACGCGATCTTATTCCTCTCCTTGTTCATCCTTCCAGTAGAGGGCTCCCAGGTGCTGAAGCACCGTCTCGGCGCACTGAAGGCGAACAATTGCTAGCGAAATATGGCTTCAGCCGCGAACCATGGACGACGTCAACAGGCGTCGGACTTGAGGGTGCATTCAACTGTGGCGACGAAATCTCGTAATTATCACCATTAGCCTGACGTAGGACTCCATAAGGACCTGTGTAGTGAGAGAGAAGCTTCTGGGAGAGGCCGACCCTATTGCTTGTGACAAAAGGAGCATTCAAGCACCTGGTGCGAGCTTAATATTGTGATTGCACTGGTCATAACGCTCTTTTTGTAAATTCTGCGAGGCTAGCAAACGAGATAGGGCGACTTGACGTGCCGTGTGAGCACGATGGGTGACTTAACGAGCGTCATCATCATCATCATCAGCCTGGTTACGCCCACTGCAGGGCCAAGGCCTCTACCATACTCATCCAACTACTCCGCTCATGTACTAATTGTGGCGATGTTGTCCCTGCAAACTTCTTAATCTCATCCGCCAACCTAACTTTCTGCCGCCCCTACTACGCTTCCCTTCCCTTGGAATCCAGTCCGTAACCCTTAATGACCATCAGTTATCTTCCCTCCTCATTACATGTCCTGCCCATGCCCATTTCTTTTTCTTGATTTCAACTCAGATGTCCTTAACTCATGTTTGTTCCCTCACCTAATCTGCTCTTTTCTTATCCCTTAACGTTACAGTTCAGTTCAGTTCAGTTCAGTTTATTACCTTAAAGGTCCCCCGTAGGGGCATTACATAAGGGGTGCGTTTTTATAAGTAAGCAAAACATCGTCAGAAATAATTATTTAAAAAAATGGTCGGTTACAAGTTCGGTGAATGAAGATGGACAAGTCGTATTAGCGATGTTGGCGGGAAGGCCATTCCAGTCTGTGGCGGTACGGAAGAAAAAGGAGGCTGCGAAGGTGGTTGTCCGTGCACGTGGGCGTGCCACTTGAAGTGGATGGCTGGTGCGATGAGATATGCGTGCTGCTGCTGTGATGTAAGGCTCTTGATTAAGGGATCATTCTTCTTTTCATAGCTCGTTGCGCCGTCCTCAACTTGAGTAGAACCTTTCTCGTAAGCCTCCAGGTTTCTGCCCCGTAGGTGAGTACTGGTAAGACACAGCTATTATGCACTTTTATCTTGAGGGATAATCGCAACCTGCTGTTCATGATCTGAGAATGCCTGCCAAACGCACCCCAGCCCATTCTTATTCTGATTATTTCCGTCTCATGATCCGGATCCGCCGTAACTGCCTGCCCTAAGTATATGTATTCCCTTCCCACTTCTAGTGCCTCGCTACCTATTGTAAATTGCTGTTCTCTTCCGAGACTGTTAAACTTTACACCAGTTTTCTGCAGATTAATTTTTAGACCTACTCTACCGCTTAAGGAAGGGAACTGCGCTAAAAAAGACACGGCCTTACATTGCGGCGCATGCCCTTTGGCTACGCCTGATAAAGCATGCCAGCCTTTGCTGGCTAGAACCAAAATCTTAAGGCGCAGTCGTAACCAGGTAGCACGCGAACTCGCAGAGGTTTTTTACATTGATAAGTCAGGTGATGAATGCGTAAGCGATTCTAGTATCAATTTGTATAAGAAAGAGGAAACGTTCTTGGCATGTGCGCTTAGGCAATGATTGAATAAGAATCTAGGTATGTATATATTTATGTTCTTTCTGAATAAAATCAGTCGCGAGTTTGCGCCCGTCCATGTCATTACTCCTCCGTGTCTTTTCTAGCACAGTTCCCTTCCTTAAGTATGTACGACCGCCTCGCCCAACAACGTGCTCTACTCTACCGCTTTGCCTTTCCAGGTCAGTGAGCACGCATTGCAATTGGTCCTCTGAGTTACTAAGCAAGGCAATATCATCAGCGAATTGCGAGTTACTAAACGATTCTCCATTAACTTTTATCCCAACTCTTACCAATCCAGGTCTCTGAATACCTCCTGTAAACACGCTGTGAATAGCATTGGAGAGATCGTATCTCCCTGCCTGACGCCTTTCTGTATTGGGATTTTGTTGCTTTCTTTATGGAGGTCTACGGTGGCTGTGGAGCCGCTATAGATATCTTTCAGTATTTTTACATACGGCTCGTCTACACCCTGATTATGTAATGCCTCCACGACTGCTGACGTTTCGACAGAATCAAACGCTTTCTCGTAATGAATGAAAGCTATATATAAGGGTTGGTTATATACCGCACATTTCTGTATCACCTGATTGATAGTGTGAATATAGTCTAGTGTTGAGTAGCCTTTACGGAATCCTGCCTGGTACTTTGGTTGACAGAAGCCTAAGACTTTTCTTATTCTACTTGCGATTACCTTAGTAAATACTTTGTAGGTAACGGACAGTAAGCTGATCGGTCTGTAATTTATCCCGTCCTTGGCGTCCCCAACTTATGGATTAGGATTATGTTAGCGTCCTTCCAAGATACCGGTACGCTCGTAGTCATGAGGCATTGCGTATACAGAGCGGCCAGTTTTTATAGAACAATCTGCCCACATCCTTCAACAAATCTACTGTTACCTGATCTTCCCCACCTGCCTTCCCTCTTTGCATAGCTCCCTGAGTTTTCTTTACTTCTTCGGGCGTTACTTGTGGGATTTCAAATTCCCCTAGAATATTCTCTCTTCTATTGTCGTCATGGGTGCTACTGGTACTGTATAAATCTCTATAGAACTCCTCAGCCACTTGAACTATCTCATCCATATTAGTAATGATATTGCCGGCTTTGGTTGTTAACGCATACATCCGATTCTTGCCTATTCCTAGTTTCTTCTTCACTGCTTTTAGGCTTCCTCCATTCCTGACAGCATGTTCAATTCTATACATATTATACTTCCTTATGTCAGCTATCTTACGCTTGTTGATGAACTTAGAACGTTCTGCCAGTTCTATTCTAGCTGTAGGGTTAGAGGCTTTCATACATTGGCGTATCTTGTTGAGATCTTTCGTCTCCCGCGATAGCTTACTGGCATCGTGTCTAACGGAGTTACCACGGACTCCTATTGCACACTGCCTAATGATGCCCATAAGATTGTAGTTCATGTCTTCAACACTAACGTCCTCAGCCTGAGTTAAGGCCAAATAGCTGTTCTGTAGATTGATCTAGAATTCCTCTAGCTTGATCTGGAATTCCTCTATTTTTCCTCTTACCGCTAACTCATTGATCAGCTTCTTATGCACAAGTTTCTTCCGTTCCCTCTTTAGGTCTAGCCTAATTCGAGTTCTTACCATCCTATGGTCACTGCAGTGCACCTTGCCGAGCACGTTCACAGCTTGTATGATGCCAGGGTCAGCGCAGAGTATAATATTGTTACGCTTAATGCTAAACCGGCTTTATTTAAGGGCCGAGATTGATGGTGAAGTCAAGATGGCGTCCCAACACACGCTAACGTCTTCTTCCTCTTCTGCTTGCCCAGCTCATGCCGTAGCAATCCCCGGTTGCCAGACGAAACCCGCTGGGCAAGTCAAAATCACGGGGAAAGCGTAAGGTGAAACCGCTTAAGACGGGCAGCATGTACTAACTGGGTCCGGCTTGACCGACGACCAGCGGACGTCAAGCGTGGCGCCACGTACGCCAAGTCACTCAAGCGATCTACAATGACGAATGGGCCCCTGTACTGGGGTAAAAACTTTTCGCATAAGCCACGTTTACGTTCCGGAGTCCACAACCACACAAAGTCTCCTTTAGATTGACTGGTGTCGGCTGTCATAGCCCTCTTTCGATCGGTGTTGCGATGCTACAGTACGAAGGCGAGCGATACGCCGGGCTTCTTCGGCAAGACAAAGCGTCTTGGCAATAGAGTACTCGCTGTGAAAGTCAAACGGTAGTATAGTGTCAATGCAGCTTAGCGGTGAACGTGCGTAAAGGAGATAAAAAGGACTGTAATTGGTCGTCTCTAGCTTTGCAGTATTATAAGCATAGGTGATGAAGGGGAGTACGTCATCCCAGTCCTTGTGATCCGAAGATACGTACATGGCCAGCATGTTAGTTAGACTTTTGGTCATACGTTCTACAAGCCCATTTGTCTGAGGGTGATAAAGCGTCGAATGACAGAACTGCGAACTGCAGAGACGAAGAAGTTCTTCTACGGCGTCCGCAACGAACTGACGACCGCAATCGCTAATGATGTCACTGGGGAGGGGGGGGGGGGGGTGGCCATGTGGAAGAATAATGATTCGAAGCAAAAACGGCGCAATGGACGCAGCTGTTGAAGATGGTACGGCCGCCGTTTCCCCGTAAGGGGTCCGATGGTCGACACATACGATCACCCATCGGTTGTCGTTAGATGATTGGGGAAATGGGCCCAGAAGATCGATACCCACTTGTTGAAATGGCAGGCGAGGCGGCGGCAGAGGTTGGAGAAGACCTGGCGGAGCGGTCGTGGGGCGCTTGTAGCATGGACATTGTTCGCAACTGGCGACGTAGTGCTTGACTGTGTCCGGTTCAAAGTTCTGATGAATCCTAGATGGCCAGAGGTTACATCGTTGTGCATGGCTCTCAGTATGTCCGTTCGCAGACGCTGCTGCACCACCAGAAGGAAGCGTGCGCCTTTAGCCGAATAATTGGTCTTGTAAAGCAGGCCGTCGCGGACACAAAATCGACCGGTGGCTCCAGGACGCGATGCGGCTACATATAGAGGTTCCAAACTAATATCATTTTCCTGCTCTGCTTTGAAAGTCGTTGAGTCTGGGAATGTAGAAGAAATGGGAGCAGAACAGTCATTAAAATTGTCTTCGTCACACTCCGTCGTCGTCAGAGGAAGGCGGGAGAGACAGTCCGCATCTGCGTGGCGATGCCCGGACTTGTAGGAAATAACGAAGTCGTACTCCTGCAGTCGAAGAGCCCAACGTGCCAGCCATCCAGTCGGATCACGGAGATTCACCAACAAGCATAACGCGTGGTGGTCAGTAACGATAGTGAACGGTCGTCCGTAGATAGAGGGCCCAAATTTGTGGACAGCGAAAACAGCTGCGAAGCATTCTTGCTCGGTCACAGTATAATTGCGTTCCGCCTTAGTCAAACAGCGACTAGCATAAGCCACAACGTGTTCAGCTCCGTCAAGTGCACGCTGATGCCACTGGCATCAGCGTGCACTTCCTTAGGTGCGGATGCATCAAAGTGGCGCAGTATGGGCCCTGACGTTAGCAGAAATTTTAGCTGGCGGAACGCATCGTCGCAAGCCGATGTCCAGTTGAAAGGGACGGCTTTTTGGAGAAGACATGTTAGGGGGTACACCACGTCAGCGAATCTTGGGACGAAGCGCCGAAAATACGAGCACAGGCCCAAGAAACTCCTCAACTCCCGCATTGACTTCGGTGCTTCGAAGGAGCTGACTGCCTCAATCTTCCGTGGATCTGCCCTCACACCGTTTTTCTCGACCAGATTCCCAAGTACTAACGTCTCCGTTTCCCCGAAACGACATTTCTCGGAATTTAGGATCAAGCCGGCTTGTTTGACACAATCCAGAACAAGACTGAGACGGCTGTTATGCTCACTCAATGTGGTGCCAAAAATCACCGCATCATCGAGGTAGCACAAACAAATTTCCCATTTAAGTCCTCGGAGGAGAGTATCCATGAATCGTTCGAATGTCGCTGGCGCGTTACAAAGGCCGAACGGCATAACGTTAAATTCATAAAGACCATACGGTGTCACGAAGGCCGTTTTCTCCTTATCGTCTGGGTGCATGGGTATCTGCGAATACCCTGATCGCAAATCCAGTGATGAAAAGTAGGCAGCGGAATGTAAACAATCGATGACATCATCAATTCTAGGAAGTGGATACACATCCTTTTTGGTGAGTACATTCAGTTTCCTGTAATCAACGCAAAACCACCACAATCCATCCTTCTTTTTTACTAAGATTACTGATACTGCCCACGGACTAGAGGACTCTTGAACAACACTTTTCGGCAGCATGTCTTTCACCTGTTCAGCAATAACTGTCGTCTCTGTTGAAGAAACGCGGTAAGGCTTTTGCCGAATGGGGTGCGCAGATCCGGTGTCAATTCTGTAGCCAGGACGAGAACGAGAGAGTGAAGCCTGCTCGTCGCCTTGTGTGAAATCGAATACAGAAAGATGTGCCCACAAAACTTGTGCGATAGCATGGCACTCATGTGAGGGCAGAGCCTTGTTGATCATCAGCAGGATCTGCTCTTCAGAAGTGCTTCAGTGGGTATCGCTTGTATGAGACTGCACCTCCTCGCTTAGAACTGTAATGGAGCTGTAAGTAATCTCGTCAAATTCAGCGAGCTTCATATCACGCGGAATAGCAGGGACGCAAGAACAATTGAAAGCCCACAAATTTGAGGCGCCATTCACTACTCTCACGACAGAGCGTGGTACAGGTACATCTTTGCGCAGCTCGACGTAAGTGGCTGGACTTGCGCGTCAAACGATGAAAGGTCGGCAGCAGCGAAGTTGACAGGGATACGTGACAGCGACCAAGGCGGTAGCAGCAAATCCTTCGAAACAACACAATAGTTTTTCACTGGTAAGGATGTGTCGGCAAGGGTGGCGAGAAGCGCGCTATTCAAAGTAATTTCACCTGTGCCAAAGTTAACGGATGCACCACATTCCTGGAGAAAGTCAATCCCGAGAATCACATCATGAGTGCACCGCGGTTGTACGAGAAATTCTGTTTTAAGATCTTCTCCTCCGAACAAAACACTTGCAACAGAAATACCAAGGGAAACTAGGCACTCTCCACTGACACCACGAAACGTCACATCACCATTCCACGGGAACATAACTTTCCGACCCAGCCTCTCTTGAGGAAGAAGAAGAAGCCGTGGAGTGCGGATGCACATCGTGTCAGCTCCGCTTTTTCTTATGATTCTCGGCAGAAAATCGCATTTCGTGGAGAAATCCATTGATCTTCACAAGAACAGGTGCCAAGGAGTCCAAGGAGACCATTCTCTACCAGGTGGGCCCGTCTTTCGGCCGTCAATCTTTCGTTTCTCTCGCTACGCGTGGCGGGAGATCTACACCTAACTAGAACGCCTCGACACCTCGAACGGCTCCGCCGCAGCGGTGGCTGAGAGAGCTCGGCCTACCGTCGGAGATACCCAGGCCCTGCTCCATTATGGAAGTCGTGAGCGTGGAAGGCGAAGAAATGCAACCGGAGGAGTTCGAAAAAGAATCAGGTTGGTGCGAAGTTAGAAGAGGCACAAAGAAGCGATGCAGCGGTGGGGCTGGATTGGCGGGACACGAGCAGCAGGGAAGAGCCTTCGTCGGGGAAGCAAAAAATAGAAACAAATGGAAGAACGAACGCAAGGTGCGACAAATCATCAAAGCAAGTAGGCTGCCTAACCTGCCAAAAGAAGACTACAGGGTTATCGTGCGTCCACGTGGCGGACTTAAGGTATCAGACTACAAGCCGGATCGCATTTACTACTGTCTGCGCAACGCTGCCGGGGTCGGCCGAGAGACAGCGGAGGAAGACAGCATATGCATAAACAGCAAACAAAATATAGTGGTGCTCAGCACACCTTCCGAGGAGCGGGCCAGGAAATATGGGGCTATGATTAAGCTACGCCTTGGAGAACAAGAATTTGAAGCAAGTGCTTACAGAGCAGCTCCTGATAATACATCCAAGGGTCTCATCAGAGGAATATCCCAGGAGGAGAGTCCGGAGGACATAGTGACCAGTCTGGTCATGCCACGCAATCCTGGAGTCTTGCACGCCAAGAGAAAGGGTAAGACAGACAACGTGATCATTTTATTTGAAGGTTTTCACGTCCCCAGATATGTGAGGTATGGAGCGATGCTTATCCAATGCTCCTTGTATAAAAAACACATCGACATATGCTGTGGATGCGGAAGAACAGGGCACAGGGCTGACGCGTGGCCCAACCCTGAAGACAAGATTTGCCGGGGGTGTGGGTGCAAGAATCCTCAGCAGGATCACAACTGCGACGCGGAGAGCCAACTGTGCGGCAAAGACCACCTCACGGGAGACAAGAAGTGCCAAGCAAGATACAAGATACCGTACCTGGTCAGGAGACGCCGCTGGGAGCGACGGAGGAGGGAAGAAGAAGAGGCCGAAGAGGAAGAGTACTCCTACCACAACTACAAAGAAACCAGAGGGAGCAACAACAATAATCATAAGACTGTAGCGAGCAAGCAGCCCTCAACCGACAGAGAAGAAACAAGCAGGAAAAACTATGGAAGACACCGCTCTGGTTCCTTCCCGAGACTGCCAGGGGAAGCCGGTCGCGAACGCTCCAGGTCCAGGTCCAGGACCAGATCGTGGACGAGATCAAGGTCGAGGTCCGGTTCGAGAACTAATCGAGGGGGAGACGGCAGCAAAGCACAGGTGAGCTGGGCAAGCGCGGTCTCCGGCACTGCTACTCAATCGCCTAAAGTTGAAGGGTCCGCCCTAGAACAGGAAATGACATAGATTAGAAACATGTTAGAACAGATTACCCGAGAGAATGCAACGCTTAAAGATGATATCAAGCAGCTTAGGGCAGAAAACGCGAAGCTTCAACAACAAAAGAATGTCAACGCACCCTCCGCCAGTACGACGTCGACGCGTAGTCGGGCTCCAACGCCCGTTCCCACGCAAGCGAACGGAGAAGCACCACCACACAAAAGGAGGGCGCAAGAAACGGCTGAAGAAAAGAGTGTATTTGCAATCAGCGAGGTTATGGGAACGTTTAAAGGAATGTTCGATGGGTTACAGCAACAAATCACAAACATGTATGTAGAGATTAAACAACAATTCGATGGATTAGAGAATAGAGTAGCGGCACTAGAAAGCACACCAAAGGATATTAGGCCGGCAGGCGCAGGACCGGTTAAAAGCAAACCGTATAGCAGGCCGAATGCGGTACAAAATAGCAAGGCCACCGGGGAAGAACAGATAAATCAACATGGCGCCGCGTAACCAATACGCGATTTGGCAATGGAACTGCCGCGGGTATCGTCGCAAGCGAGGAAACCTGCAGCAGTTCGTAACAAGTAAGGAGGCGCCAGATGTCATTGCCCTGCAGGAAACCGGGGGGATCGCAAAATTATCGGGGTATAAATCGTACAGTGCTTCCGGCGAGAAGGCAACCGTCACGACGCTGATACACAGAAACCTCTCAGCTGTCGAGCACGATACCGGTGTGCGCGGCATAGACCACGTCCTGATTGAAATAATCCCCTCCCGTAAAGAAGAGGGAAGTCTATTTATTCTGAACATATATAGTCCACCCCGGCACAAGCCCAAATTCGGCCCACTCTTCCGCAAAGTGTTGAGCGTAGCGCAGAAGCAGGCACTAGTCGTGGTCGGCGATTTTAACGCGCCACACGCGGCTTGGGGATACAGGATAGAGAACATTAAGGGCCGAAGCCTATGGGCAGACGCTCAGCACGAAGGACTAACGCTCATAACTGACCCTCAGACACCAACCAGAATAGGAAACAGCGTAACCAACGACACGACTCCACATCTAACATTTACGAAGAATCTAGCAGTTTCTCAATGGACAAACATGCAGGAAAGCTTAGGTAGTGACCACTACATCGTCGTCACAACGGTACAAGCAGGCCCAAGGAAAAAGAGGAGGAGAGAACTCAAGCTAGTAGAATGGGACTCTTTCCGCAAAATCCGACAAGATGATGTGGAAGACACTATAACGGACATTGAGAAATGGGCAGAGAAACTGCAAAAAAACATTAAACGAGCTACCAAAACTGTTCCAGAGGAGGCAGGTATAGAGGAGATGGATAGCAGATTATTGCAGATGTGGGAAGCGAAAGGTAGCATGCTGAAAAGATGGAAAAAGCAAAAACATAATCGCAAATTAAGGAAGAGAATTGTGGAAATAAACAAGGAAATCGAGATATATGCAAATAGGTTAACCCAACAGAAGTGGGAAGCCACGTGCGACTTGATGGAAAGGCAGATAGGAATGTCCAAGACCTGGAACATTCTCCGATGTCTCTTGGACCCCGGAAGTACAAAAACCATACAAAGACACAATCTACAGAAGGTTATACACAGCTACAATGGTACAGAAGAAGAGCTCTTTCGAGAGCTCCAAAAGATGTACGTTGGAGATGCGGATAGAGAACTACTTCCGGATTACCTAGATAACGAGAATCCTGATCTTGATACCCCTATTACGGAGGCAGAAGTCAGATATGAACTCACCAGGCTTAACTCGAAATCTGCACCAGGACCTGATGGGATAAGCAACAAAACACTCAGGAACCTCGACGATGTATCCATCCGAGCTCTCACGGACTACATGAATAACTGCTGGGAGCAAGGCAGCATTCCAAGTCAATGGAAATCAGCTCAAATCATTTTTATACCAAAGCCTGGCAAGAAACCACATCTGACGAACTTAAGGCCGATATCACTGACATCCTGCGTCGGTAAACTCATGGAACATGTGGTTCTCACACGTATCACGAGATACATGGATGATGAAGGACTTTACCCACATACCATGGTTGGATTTCGACCAAAGTTATCGACGCAGGATGTTATGCTCAAACTAAAACATCAGATCATAGATGCGGGTGAGAAAAGTCTAGACGCTAAGGCAATACTAGGTCTCGATCTAACTAAGGCCTTTGACACCGTCACGCACAAGGCCATACTACAAAATCTCCAAAAGCTGGATGTAGGACGTAAAACATACGCGTACATCAAAGACGTCTTGACAGATCGTACCGCAAAGATTTCAATTGGAGAATCCAAATCAGACCCGCTCAAGCTATGTAATAGGGGTACCCCGCAGGGTTCAGTCCTATCTCCCTTTCTATTCAACGTGGCAATGATCGGTCTTCCTGCGAGACTTGACAAGATAGAAGGACTCGGACACAGCCTCTACGCGGACGACATCACCCTTTGGGTGGCGGGTGGAAGCGATGGGCATGTGGAAGAGATCCTTCAAACAGCAGTAAACACGGCGGAAGACTACATCAAAGACAAGGGACTGAGATGCTCCTCACAAAAATCAGAACTTCTGCTCTATAGGCCCACATGCCGGGGTCGAAAAAGCATTAGGGAAAGGCCGGGCATTGTGGTCACAGTAGAAGGCACCACGATACCGATAGTGGAGAGCCTGAAAATACTGGGACTTCGCATATCCGAAAACGGCCATAACGGAGAAACCATTAGACTACTTGACAATAGTGTTCAACAAACAATCAGACTGATAAAGCGGATATCCAACAGGCACTATGGCATGAAAGAGCACAATCTCATCCGATTAATAGAAACATTCGTAATCAGTCGCATTGTATATGTGGTTCCTTACCTCAAGCTCTACGCTGCGGAGAAAACCAAGACAGACTGCATTATTAGAAGGGCGTATAAGCAAGCCTTGGGACTTCCGGCAAATACGTCAAACGAGAAATTCTTGGCGCTCGGCGTGCAAAACACATTAGACGAACTTATTGAGGCCCAGAGAGTAGCGCAGTATGAAAGGCTTACACACACAGAGTTTGACGGGGAGACACATCTTAGATGACATCGGAATAACCTACGAAGTACAGCACGGAGTGCGGAAAGACATCCCAAGGAAAATAAGGGAACATCTATCAATACCCCCACTCCACGGAAACATGCACCCGGAGTTTCGCCAAGATCAAAGAAACGCACGAGCGAGAGCTCTCTACAAAAGATTCCGTAGTGCCAGGGACGTGGTCTATGTGGACGCGGCGGAGTACGCAAATGGACATAGTATGTCCATAGTTGCTACGAGTCTAGAGGGTGACTGCAGAGTTAGTGGGACGGTAAAAACATGGAAGGCAGAGGTGGCGGAGGAAGCTGCCTTAGCACTGGCAATAGCCTCCACGGAAGCTAACATCGTAGTAAGCGACTGCAAGACAGCCGTCAAGAACTATGCAAAGGGAAGAATCTCGCCGGAAGCCCTGAGAATTTTAAACAACTTTCGTGAAGATCGCGACATCCACATTATTTGGGCACCCGCACACTCCTCCCTTCCCGGGAACGAAATAGCGCACAACCTGGCTCGAGAACTGACAGGCCGAGCAGGTGACGCGCAACAAATACTGGGAACGGAGAGAGACCGGATGACCAGCTTTAACGAGATCACCAAACACTATAAATTGGGAAGGGCCCATTTCCCCCCGGCACACTCCTCGTTAAATAGACGGCAAGCGACGGCATGGCGCCTCTTACAAACAGATACATATCCGAACCCGGTGGCCTACCACCGCTACTACCCGGACCTTTACACGGATAGATGTAGATTCTGTGAAGAAAGGGCGGACCTACAACATATTGTTTGGGCTTGTCCTCGTACACCCACACAGAATAAAATAATTAAGACAAGAGAGCAGTGGGAGACCGCGTTGCTCAGCTGTGCACCAGAAGACCAACTCAAGGCAATCCAGCAGGCCGAAGATGCCGCCAGGGCCCAAGGGCTCGAGGCCGTCATTTAGGTAGAGGCCTAGGTCTCAAATCTGCTGTGCACAAATAAAGTTTATTCCTCCTCCTCCAGCCTCTCTTTGAATGTCACACACATGACGGAAACGGTAGCACCGGTATCCACTAATGCTTTTGCAGGTATACTATCAATTAACACACGCACTTTGTTCTTCACCATCATAATAGGCAGAGGAGTATTTCGCAGCGACGCAGACTGTCCGGCGACCTTACCTCCATCGGCTGCGCCGGCTAGTTTCCCGACGGCGGTGGTGACGCAGCACGTCGCCGTGGTGACGGTGAACGGCGTTGGTGACTGGTTGGGGGCGTCAGGCTGCGGTCTGAAGCTGGCGAGCCACTCCTTCTACTATATTGACGGAAGGTATTCCGGCTTGGCACGCATGTGGTGTTTGCACTATCAGGGTCTGTCGGCCAACGATCGTCATAACTGTCTCGTTCAAAACTAGGCCAAGTTGGTGGTGGGCCATATCTTGTTATCTGTCGGCGCCGGCGACAAAAACGAGCAATGTGTCCTGAGGCGCCACAGCTGTAACACACAGGCGATGCGCGACCGACGTTGTAAACCTCGGGGTCAACCCGGGACGCTGCGAAAAATAAACGCGATCTTCCGAATTCCGATTCGTGGCAGTAGCTCGACGAGTTCGTTGATCGTGCGTCACGTCGCCGGGAAAGGTACGTCGGTGCTGTTGCAGCTGATCGACTCGACACTCTGCAACGCCTGGCATGGCAGACAATGCGGACACAGCAGATGAATGTTCTTGAGGTTTCTTGGAAGCCCAGCCAAGCTGTTCGACATCCGCCCCTTTGGTGTGTCTTTCAAGTTCTTCGCGAACAATTTGCCTTACAGTTGCCGCAAGGTCAAATTGAAAACTGCAGTTGTTATTGTCTTCAACGCTTGCCACCGTTGTGACATTTGCTAACCTGCCGAACTTGGGCGTGATACGGCGCAGCTTGAAAGCCTCAAATGTGCGGCAATGCTTGATGAGGTCGGCGACCGAGGTGAGACTCTCCTTTCCGATTAAATAATTGTACATATCCTCGGCTATGCCTTTGAGAAGGTGTCCAACCTTGTCCTCTTCGGACATTCGAGGATTGACCGTTCTGCAAAGCTTCAGGATTGCCTCAATGTATGTAGTACAGGTCTCACCTGGGACTTGAGCGCGCTGAAGCAATGTCTGCTCCGCCCGCTTCCTTTTCGTGGTGGAGTCGCCGAAGCGCTCGGTAAGGTGAGTAACGAAGCTGTCCCACGTTGTGCAGATATCTTCATGGTTCTCGAACCACACTAGCGCAGTGTCTGTGAGGAACAGAACCACATTGTCGAGCTGAGCCGTGGAGTTCCAGCCGTTGTACTTGCTCACACGCTTGTAGTGGGTGAGCCATTCCTCCACGCCCTCGCCGAAGTTTCCTGAGAAAGGGCGGGGCTCCATCTGATGCATCCAGGCGCGGTTGTTCCCACTGGAGCTTCCAGAGAAGCCTGTTGGTCACCGCTGTGGGACATCGGGATCTCAAATGGTGTTGGGGGCAGTCGAGCGAGGCGTCGGCTCCGGCGTGGTACTTGCTGCAGCAGCTCCGTCGTCTTGGTCGACGTACCCAGCCCCTCCACCACAAAACTGTTACGGTTAATGTTAAACCGGCTTTATTTAAGGGAGGAGATTGATGGTGAAGTCAAGATGGTGTCCCGAGGCAGCACACGCTAACGTCTTCTTCTTCTTCTGCTCGCCCGGCTCGTGCCGTAGCAATATCTATGTCATTTCTAGTCTCGCCATTCGGGCTCCTCCACGTCCAGTTTTCGCTGTCCCGCTTGCGCAAGAAGGTATTCATTATCCGCATATTATTCTGTTCTGCAAACTCTACTAATAACTCCCCCCTGCTATTCCTAGAGCGTATGCCATATTCCCCCACTGACATGTCTCCAGCCTGCTGCTTGCCTACTTTGGCATTGAGGTCGCCAATCAGTATAGTGTACTTTGTTTTGACTTTACCCTTCGCCAATTCCACGTCTTCATAGAAGCTTTCGACTTCCTGGTCATCATGACTAGACGTAGGGGCGTAAACCTGTAAGACCTTCAATTTGTACCTGTTATTAAGTTTCACAAGAAGACATGCCACCCTCTCGTTAATGCTTCAGAATTTCTGTATGTTACCAGCTATATCCTTATTCTTTATTAATCAGGAATCCGACTCCTAGTTCTCGTCTCTCCGCTAAACCCCGGTAGCACAGGACGTGCCCGCTCTTTAGCACTGTATATGCTTCTTTCGTCCTACTAATTTCACTGAGCCCTATTATATCCCATTTACTGCCCTAAAATTCCTCCAATAGCACTGCTAGACTCGCCTCACTAGATAATGTTCTAGCGTTAAACGTTGCCAGGTTCAGATTCCAATGGCGGCCTGTCCGGAGCCAGGGATTTTTAGCACCCTCTGCTGCGTCGCAGGTCTGACCACCACCGTAGTTAGTTGCTGCGAAGCTGCTGGGAATTGAGGGGCCAGGGTTGGATTGTTGTGTTCATATAGGAGGTTGTGGCCAAGTACTGCACCAGGGTGGTGAATCCTGCTCAGGTGAGGGAGTGCGTTAGCGGTTCTGGTCACCGGGACCAGGCCACACTCCACGCTTGTTCATGCAATTTTGTCAAAATGTGGATTTTTGTTTAATCCGGTCGAAAATTGCGCGGCATCGTGATTCGAACCACGGTCCTCTTGGACGCGAGGCGAATGTTCTACCTCTACGCCACCGCTGTACCGATCATACTCAGTTGCAATACGTGGCCCAGAAGCGAGGATGGAGTCAAACGGTAATGTGGGGTCTCGACCATAAAAGAGATAAAAGGGAGAATATCCTGTGGTGTCATGTCGGGACGAGTTATATGCGAACGTCACCTAAGCTAGCGTGACGTGGCAGTCGCGATGATCGTTGGAGACGTACATGGGCAGCATCTCTGTGAGTGTTCGGCTGACACGTTCCGTAAGAACGTGCGTTTGTTGGTGTTAGGCGGTGGACAGCTTGTGCTCAGTGGCACAACATCGGAGGAGGTCGTCGACAAATCGAGATAAGAACGAGCGGCCGCGGTCTTTAAGTAACTGTCGAGGCGCACCGTGGTGGAAAATGATGTCGTGGAGAGAAAATGGGCGCCGTCTGTTGCGCAACTAGTCGGCAACGGCTTTGTTAACACGCAGCATGTCGCGTAATAAGTAGCGACGGCGATTCACTTATTCCCTGTGGCCATCGTCGGAAAGGAGCCAAGCAGGTCAAGGCCTACGACACAGTTCAGAGGGAACTTCAATTGGATGGAGTCGTCCGATAGGTGGTGGGGGACGCTTTTTCCGGCGCTGACACAATTCGACAGTTGCGACATAACGATGCACGGAGCGGTAGGGACCCGGCCAGAAGAAACGGCGTCGTACGCGGTCGTATGTACGAAAAACGCCAAGGTGTCCCGCCGTCGGTGCACCTTGATGTTTTCGAGAGCGACGGATCGCCGAAGACGAGGAAAGACAAGGAGCAACTCAGGGCTGACAGGGTTCATAATGCTGCGGCAGAGGATGCCGTGGCTCAGAACGATGATGTGGCACGTTGCGTCAGTGCTGCCAGATTGCACTCCGGTGATGATGGACACTAAGGATTGGTCACGACGTTTCTCTGCGCGCATATCGGTCATGTCGGCAAAAGCCATCACGCAGATCACCGGATCATGCGCAGCAGGATCAGGGGGATCCACGGGGTGACGAGAGATGCAGTCAGCTTCCTTGTACAGACGTCCAGACCTCTAGATGACAACAAACAAACATTCTTGGAGCCGCAACGCCCAGCGACCAAGCCATCCTATCGGGTCCCGAAGGGCAGACAGCCAGCCGAGTGCGTGATGTGGCCGTAGAAATACAAACGTGCGGCCGTACAAATAGGGCATGAACTTGACGACAGCCTAAACTAAAGCCAAGCACTCCCGATCAGTGATGGGGTAATTGCTCTCGGCAGGTGACAGCAGGCGGGTGGCGTAAGCTATCTCACACTTGTTACCATTCCGTTTTTGGTCGAGAATAGCGTCGATGCCATGGCTGCTTCCATCATTGTGGACTTCGGTCCTACAGATGGATCAAATTGGTCAGGTATTGGAGGGGTGGTCGGAAATCCGATGTGTGCGGCGAACGCGGAAGCCTGCACCGCGCCCCATGAGAATGGCGTGTTCTTGTTTAGATGTGTCAAGGGCCAAGCAACGTCGCCGAAGTTTTTGAAGAAATGGTGAAAGTTAGAACACAGGCCGACGAAGCATCGCACACCAGAAGCAGAACGTGGCGCAGAGAAACGGCGTACGGCGCGAACCTTTTCCGGATCTGGTTAGACATCGGATGCGTCAGCAAGGTGTCCCGAAACGGTAATGTGACTGCGCCTGAATTTACAATTCGTGGATCTCAGTTGGAGGCCGGCTTTCCGGAAGACCACGAGAATGGCAGCGAGTCGTGTAAGGTGGCTGCGGAACGTGGGGAAAAACAATAACGTCGTCAAGGTAACTGAGACAGGTGTACAATTTGTAGCCTAGCATCATACGTTCATATTTCGCAGTAGCATCGCATTGGCCAAAGGGCATTACTTTGACCTTATATAAGCTATCCAGCTTCAGGAAGGTCGTCTTCTGGCGGTCCATTTCATCAACTGAAACCTGCCAGTAGCCGAATCAAAGATCGATGGATGAGAATTATTTGCCTCGGTGCAACCAGTCCAAGACGTCATCGATGCGTGGTAGTGGGTAGGTGTCTTTTCGCGTGATCTTATTTAAGTGGCGATAATCGACGCAAAAACGCCATGTACCATCGTTCTTTTTTACAAAGGCGAAAGTTGAAGTCAAAGGACTGGCTGATAACTCGATGACCCCTTGTCGCAGCATTTTGTCCACTTCTTATTGTATGACCCGACATTCAGCATGCAATATACGATAGGGACGCCGACGAATAGGATTCGTGTCCCCAGTGTTTATACGATGGTGAACAACAGATGTTTGGCCTAAGTCCTGTCACCGAAATCAAAGATGTCACTGTACGATTCAAGCAGGAGATGTATACGCATGGTCTGTGCAGAAATGAGGTCAGGTGCAATAATTTTCGCGAAGTCATCGTTAAGGAACCGTAGCTGTGAGCTGCATTTCGCGCTAATAAAGCACTCTTGGCATTCAGACCCTCAATGTCAAATTCGGAACCACTAGAAACACTGTCAAAGAACATGCCGGCCGGAATCACTTGAGAGCCCAGGCTGAAATTCAGAAGCGGTAGAACGACGTCGTTATTAGTGACCGTGAGCAGCGTATGCGGAACAGCAACGCTCTGGTTCAAAAGCACGTCGATGTTGGGGCGAAGCACATATTCACCGTCAGGAACCTGTGGCTGGGAGGTGAAAGTGACGTAAGTAACTACCTCGGCTGACAGGCGCACATCGTGAAGCGAGCACAAGTGCGGTGGGGCTGTGCTCGGAGCATCGGCGAGTTGAGGCAGTTCTAACTGAAGGACACAGGTAGCGCAGTTGATAAGAGCAGAATGAATGGATAAAAAGTCTAGTCCAAGGATAACGTCGTGAGGGCAGCTGTCGACGACCGCAGGGAGAAGAAAAGTAGGGCGGCCGGCTATACTTAAACGCGCAGTACACATTATAATAACAAGCAGCACGCCGCTGCCCGCCAGACGAAGTACTCGGGCAGCTGCTGGGGTGAAAACCTTTTTTAAACGGCTGTGTTGGCTAGCACTCATCACAGATACATGGGCTTTAGTGTCGACGAGTGCTTGGACAGGTACGCCGTCTATTTTATTGCAATTACACTTCTCCTTAGGGACACACACAGAGGATTTGCTGCAGTAGTCGGCAATGCAGCATCACCTCCGACAGCTGCATTTCCTAGTTTTCCGAAAGGGTGGGGCGAAAACGCACATGGGACGATAGGCGACATGGCTACGGCGAACGAGATTGGTGTCCGTGCGGCAATGGTGAGCGGCTGTACCACGTGTTCCTAGCAGAGTTGTCGGCACTGTTAGACTCGGCGGTGGGCGAAACATTGAGAGCAGTTCCATCAAAACGGCTCAGGTCAATCGGTGTGCGAAGTGTTAAGGACCACGAGCTGCGACAGTACTGGTGACATGAAATATATGAAAAGAACAGGTGAAACATTTCGGTTAGTCGTCCACAGTTCTCCACTCAGCCGGGTTGTGATTACACGAAGAGAAGCGTCGGGACACAGGCAGAATCGAAACCAATGTTTTCAAGTTCCTGGCGAAAGATGGCCTCTAGGAGGGGGACAGAAAATATGGTAGCATCAGGGATATGCGAACAGAAATCTGCGTGCGCCATCGCATCCAGTTCGCATCTAACGATTCAAACCACGTCCTTTTGTGGCAACGCATGCTACTGGACGTGTTGATGTTCACACGTTGACGTTGCGGAAGTATTGGGCAGTCTGGCGAATGGTTGCAAGACGCGTCGGCTTTTGGCCTGCTCGAATTGTCGGCAATCTTTAATGATTGCATCAACCGTAGAGCAACTTTTGCACATGAGCAGAATAAACGCGTCGTCCGCAATGCCCCTAAGCACGTGTCCGACCTTCTCAACTTTTGTTATGTCTTGATCGGCCTTGCGACAAAGTGCCAGCACGTCCTGGATGTACGAGACATAGCATTCCGTGGGGGATTGGGCACGGGAGGCCACTTCCTGGTTTGCGGCGATTTTACGACGGTGGGTGTGCCAAACAATTCTGTCAATTTCTTTTTGCACTAGTTCCAGCTATTTAGCTCGTCTTCATGGTTTTCGTACGACACCTTTGCCGTGCCTCTTACGTAGAATGACAGCTTAGCTAGCATAAGCGTAGGGTGCCATCTGTTGATTCCACTCACGCGTTCGTACATGGCCACTCACTGTTCAACGTCGGGGCCATCGGTCCCACAGAAAGTTCCAGGATTCTTGGCTTGCACAACGACACCCGAAGGTGACAGCGACGTAGCAGGCGACGGTGACGCACCGTCATTCATGGTGCGGCTGGTCATGCAACGTACACTGCGGAGCTCCATTTGCAGCCATGGTCCCCCCACCTCCACCACTATGTTACGGGGATGTTGGGACTATAGAAGATTATATCTACAATATATACACAAAATGATTCTGACAAGTTTTGATGGCTGACCAACAACAACCAACAGCAGCCAGCGTCTCGCGATCTTATTGTACCTCTCTTCGTTCATTCTTCTGTAACAATATATTCCGGGCTTACTAATGGCCGCGCATCTGACGTCGTCACGTACCACCAGGCACATTGTTGGTTTTCGTCACTGAAGGACCCCTCAAAAAGGACTACGATACTCAACTGCTCTACCATGGCGGCCTTCAGCACTCTGACGCCAAAGCCCTGTCGCGTTCTCCCTTACGCGATGACAATGGCTGCTTCTCCTTATCCCAGCTTGCCGTTTCTTCCAATCGACCTTCGCACCGTCGCTTCTAAACAGCACTAGGATCACTGAATTGCCACGCTGAAAGTCTTGCTCGCTGATTCATCGGCACAACCAACCACTTGTGCGTTAGATCAAGCCCACTATTTCACGAATCGCGACAACCTACTCCACCGACGCAGTTACACCGCCAATCACCGCCAGGGGTTGCTAGTATTTTGTCGCAGTCTGTGTTCTGAAATATGCGCGTCACTCCACTTTGACAAACAGTGTGCAGATTCGGAAGTATTCAAAAGGCACCAGCGCATTCAATAGCAGTACTACTCATGCGGGATGCAAAGCTACGTTTAGAATTTCATTCGCTTGTGTCCACGTTGCGAGTGCTGATACGTTCAGTGTGTCTCTCGCCAGCCTCTCTGCAACAATTACCTTGCCCTACCCGACCGTTTGGGAGTGTTGGAATTGATTTGTATGGGCAATTTCCTCTGACATCTGCTGGTAACCACTGGGTTATCGTGGATGTTGACCACCATGCGTGATACGCCGCAACTTCCACTCTGCTACCAGCGATAGCGCACGATGTTGCCTCTTTCCTGCTTCGCCGATTCATACTGAGTCATGGTCCACCACAGGAGTCACTCAGCAGTCTTTTTGGAAGTCGTCGAAATCATCCTGAAAGGGTGCCACGTTGTGTGCACCACCACTACTGCTTACCATCCGCAGACCAATGGTCTCACGGGACGTTTTTACCGTAAGTTTGACGACATGCTCGCAAATTACGTACCCTCCGACTGCACAAATTGGGATGCTGCTCTGGCCTTCGCGGCCTACACCTGCAATACTGCTAATCAGAGCACCACTGGATTTTCACCCTTTTCATTGCTGCACGGCCGGCACCCGCCGTATACAATCGCCACAATCTTTACCTACAAGCTGGATGCATCTGAATATGTGCCCATTTCAGCCTCAGCAACACACGCTGAAGAGTGTTGTGATCTCGCGCGGGCCTTCACTTCAAATAATCAAGAGAGGGAGGAAAGCATTCGTGGTGACACCGCAACTGCGTCCACGTTGCTGACAAGCTGTTATGTCGCACGATAACTCCCTTTTTGTTCCCAGGGATAAGTGTAGAGAAGTATTGAAGCTATTTAGTGGGTAGTCCTCTCCAGTGCTTTTGCTCGTGAATGCCGCTCATGCTGAGAGCCCGTGTCCTGCGCCAACGGCGGGACCGAAACACCGGTGAATAATAAACAACCTTGCCATATATATATTATTCGGGTCGTAGAAAAGCAGCGCCCAACGCGGCAACAGCAATTAGGGCACAGCCAGTGAACGAACTGGGTATGAGCCACACGATGGCAATGGGGCTTTTTAGCCTGCCGATCTTCTTCGTCACAATCACCCCTGGAATTGAAGAGTAGCCATCCTGGCGATCTAGGAAGAGGTGAACGGATCGTAATACGGCTTCAGCCGGTCAATGTGCACAGTCTCTCGTCCCCAGCGACGCCGATCGGGAGATGGTGACACGGGCTCAACCACGTAATTAACAGGTGATGGTTGCGCAACCATGCGGTAGGGCCCGTGGTACTTCGGGAGGAGCTTGGACGAAAGGCCAGGAGCACCAACAGGCGGTACCCAAAGCCACACGAGTGAGTCGATAGGGAAGGGCTGAGGGGGTGGGCTGAGGTGATGGCGCCCTTTTTGGCGGCACTGTTGAGCAGACGTCAAAAAACTGGCCAGTTGTCGGCATTTCTCGGCGTACTGAGTGATCGTTGAAACAGGTTAGCATTCAGCAGGGTCCGGCCGGTACGGGAGAACCGTATCAATGGTGCTGGAGGGATGGCAGCCGTAAAGCAGAAAGAATGGTGAGAATCCGGTAGTGGCTTGAGAGGCAGTGTTATAGGCGGATGTCACGAATGGAAGTACAAGATCCCAGTTGGAGTGGTCAGACGCAACATACATTGATAACGTGTCACCAAGGGTTCTGTTGAATCGTTCTGTTAAGCCATTGGTTTGTGGATGATAAGCAGTAGTAGTGGGGTGAATATTTTGGCATTCAGATAGGATTGACTACAGGACGTCCGCGAGAATACGCGATCGCTGAGAAGTTCTCGGGGTGCGCCATGGCGGAGAACAAAGTTGTTCAAAATGAATGAGGCGACGTCTTTTCCTGATGCGGCAGGCAAGGCGGCGGTTGCAGCATATCGTGTCAAATGATCTACGGCGACAACAATCCATTGGTTGCCAGCGCCAGTAGATGGAAGAGGCCCGTATAAATTAATGCCGACAAGGCCGAATGGCTGACCTGGGCAGGGAAGCGGCTGGAGAGGTGCGGTGGAGAAATGCGGCACACATTTGCGGTGTTGGAAGGCAATTCAGGAGCTTACGTAGTTGTGGACGAAGTTCTACATCCCTCGCCAATAATATCGTAGGCGAAGCCGTGTGTAGGTTTTCGACACTCCGCCGTGACCACACTGCGGGTCAGAGTGAAAAGCGGAGCATAAATCTTGTCGAAGGAGGTGGAGCACTACTAAGAGCCATGTGCGGCCGTCATTGTGGTAGTTGCGGGGGTACAAAAGTCCGTCGCGGATGGTAAAATGCTGCACCTGTCGGTGTAACGCTCGAGGTGCCGATGCTGCCGAAGGATTTGACAAAAAGTCGGATATTATGACGATCCATGGGTCTTTACATTGCTCCGAGGCCATGTCCAGGATGACAAGTGGTGAGATATCATGTCTGCAGGTAGAAGTACTGCTGTCGGAAGCTACTGGGAAGCGCGAGAGGGCATCGGCATCAGAGTGTCAGCGTTCAGAGCAATTGACGACACGCATATCATATTCCTTAATTCGGAGGACCCACCTAGCGAGGTGGCCTGACAGGTCTTTGAGGTTAGACAAACAGCAAAGAGCGTGATGATCCGTCACCACGCCAAAGGGTCGAGCATAGAGATATGGCAGAAATTTTTGAAGAGCCCATACGATAGCCAGGTACTCTTTTTCTGTTACAGAGTAATTGGCCTCAGGTTTTGTGAGGGTACGACTGGCATAAGCGACAACGTATTCAGAATTATTGTTCTGACGCTGTGCGAGCACGGCGCCAAGGCCGACACCACTGGCGTCAGTGTGTAGTTCTGTAGGTGCACTTGGATCAAAATGGCGCAATATCGGCGGAGACGTGAGTAGGCGATGAAGAGTCATAAAGGCATCATTGGAGGCTTCCGACCAAGCAGAGAGTTCATTGTCGCCTTGTAGGATTTGGTTTAGTGGTGCGATCACAGTAGCGAGATTGCGAACGAAACGTCGAAAATAGGAGCATAGGCCAATGAAGCTGCGTAGTGCTTTTAAGTTAGTCGGCTTCGGAAATTCGGATATGGCGCGAAGTTTAGCAGGATCAGGAAGGATGCCTTCTTTGGAGAAAACATGGCCTAATATAGTCAATTTTCGAGGTGCCAATAGACACTTTAAGTTAAGCTGGATCCCAGCGTTCCGGAGACAGGTCAAAATTTGATGTAAACGGTGAAGATGGGTCGGAAAATCATAGAGAAAGACGACAACGTCGTCGAGGTAGCAGAGACAGGTGTGCCACTTCAGGCCGCGCAGAATGCCGTCCATCATGCGTTCAAAAGTGGTGGGCGCGTTGCACAGACCGAACAGCATTACAGTGAATTCATACAAGCCGTCTGGTGTTACAAACGCAGTTTTAGAACCGTCAGCCTCAGCCATGGGCACCTGCCAGAGCGGAGATCTAAGGAGGAAAAAACTCTGCTCCTTGCAAACAGTCAAGGGCGTCGTCGTTACTTGGCAACGGGTATGCATCCTTTCGGGTAATCTTGTTAAGCCTTCGATTATCCACCCAAAATCGTATGGTGCCATCTTTTTTTCAAACTAGGATGACTGGTGATGGCCACGGACTACTACAAGGCTCGATGACATCACGTTTCAGCATGTTGTTCGCCTGGTCATTGATAACACGCGTTTTGGTAGCCGATACTCGGTAGGGACGCTGCCGAAATGGTGCATGGCTGTCAGTGTCGATAGTGTGCGAAACAGTCGTTGTGCGGCCGAGTAATGTTGCTTGGCAATCAAAAGAGGAAGAGAAGCCTTGGAGCATGCGAAGAAGTTCGTCGCACTGCGTCGTCGTAAGGTCACTGGCAATAGCTGGCGTAAAAGAACGCGGCACTGACTGAGGAGGCCATGCCTCGAGAGCGGCAAGATAAATGGAGCCGTCCGTCGTGTCAAATATTGAAGATGAGGCCAGGGGTTCTGCTCTGCCAAAGCTTTCATGGCGGCGTGAAGTAATTGGTTCGGCCGATGGGTTTGACACGCACATGAGAGAGGCGCCAGTTTTGAACTCGAGGACGGCGAACGGCAGTGGTATTGAACGGCGGCGAACTAAAAGTTCCGACGGAGCGAAGAGTACTGTTCCGTCATCTACAGAGTCACAAGAGGTACTGACAAGGGTGGAAGGCCGGGCAGGTATAACGGTGTCTTCAGAAACGGCAACTTTGTGACAAGGGTCCCTCTGATCAGTTATAATTTCGTCCGAAAACAGAAACAGCTCGATTTCGGCGCCGGTGCAATTATTGATCGCATGATGTGTGGAGAAAAAGTCCCAACCTAATATGACGTGATGTGAACAAGATGGCAACACGATGAACTCTATGATATAGAGGACCTCCTGAATGATGACACGTGGTGAAGGCGCCGGATGGCTCGACGTGCTGCACGTTGCAGTCCAAAAAGCGGCGTCGTCACTTTTCCTATCTTGCGGCAAATACGGGCATCTATCACTGAAAGTGCAGCGCCGGTGTCGACAACTGCTAGCGTCAATGTTCCTTCTATTGCGACTTCAATAACGTTTTTCGGGGATCTGTGAGGCCTTATACATTTCGCCGACACCGCACTTCTCGCCTCCTGAACTGCGATTTTTAGTTTTCCTGGAGCAGAAGGCTCCGCCGATGGTGCATGGGGGAAAGGGAGCGGCCGCGAGGAGAAGGTGAACTGCGAGCGGAGAATGTGGTCTCAACGGCGGGAGATTCAAAGGTGTCCGAATAGTTGTGGTGTTGACGGAAACGTGGTGCATATGGACGTACATTATTGAGGACGTTCGGTGTAAGGAGGCGACAATGACGTGCTACGTGTCCAGCACGGCCACAATAAAACAAATCGGGCGATTGTCTTCCGTGCGCCAATGATCTTGATGTCATGCATACTGCACCAGTGGCCGGACTGGAGCGGATACGGGCGGGCGCAAAGGCGGGCGAAGGGGGCCGTAGGTCCGTGGTGCAGCCCTCGAAGCGACTTCGGCTTACGTTAGGGGAGCGGCAACTGGAGCCTGCTGGAGAGAAGGTGGATTGCGGTCGGCTACCTGCTCCTTGATGACAGATTGGAGAACGGGCGCCAACGGAGAATTCGGCTGGCTGGCTGTGTGTAAGGGGAATCAGAGAAAGCTGACGAGCCACCTCTTCCCGGACGAACTCCTTGATTTGTAGCAGTAGTGACGTGTTATCCGGGGAAATAGCCAAGCTCGACATTCAAGTCGCCTGAGGAGGAGATTGGCGGGTGGCTATGCGTTGTTTGTGGAGATCGTCGAAGCTTTGGCAGAGACTGACGAGTTCAGAGACTGTCGCGGGATTTTTCGCCAACAGCATCTGGATGGCGTCGTCTTCAATGCCTTTTAAGATATGGCGGATCTTCTCGGCATCAGCCATTGTGACGTCAACGCGTTTGAAGAGGTGGTCAACATCTTATATATAACTTGTAAATGTCTCCCCGCACTGTTGCGCACTACTACACAAACGTTGCTCGGGGCGAAGCTTGCGAACGGCGGGGCGCCCGAATACCTCCGTTACATTAGTTTGGAAGGCTGTCCACGTCATGAGATCACGTTCATGGTTGCGGTGCCACACGCTGGCGACACCGCACAAATAAAACGATACGTATTTCAGTTTTTTGGTGTCGTCCCAGTGGTAGTGGATGCTCACGCGGTCGTAGTCAGCGAGCCAGTCTTCTACGTCATGGTCTTCGGTACCGCAGAAGATGGGTGGGTCGCGTTGACGCAACGGGCCAGGGCAGACCACCGTAGCCACCGGGGCAGCGGGTTGTGGCTGCGGTGGTCCTTCTTCCGGCATAATGAAGACAGGCTGCAGTGTTCCGTTGCGAAGTTCCAGAATTATGGTTGTACCCGCACTTCGACCAATCGTAAACAGGGTTTATTCGGGTCGTAGAGAAGCACCCACCAACGTGGCAACAGCAGCTAGGGCGCAGCCAGCGAACGAACTGGGTATGAGCCACACGATGGCGATGGGGCTTCTTAACCTGCCGATCTTCTTAGTCACAATATATATATATATTCATACACATAAAAATATCCCATTTTGTTATCCAGGACGTAAGCATGTCATTTATGAAATAGGTCTATTTATGTATTCTGCTTCAGGGAAGTCATGAAACAGAAACAACTGCAGCATTTCTGCAAAATAAAAATCCTAACAAAACTTCGAACTATCTAATTGCGACATGTGTTTCAATTTGAAAAGAAAATGTGAATAAACTTGATTGTTTTTCATACAAGGACAATCATGAATTTGCTAACCGCATTTGCAAAGTGTCACAGCAGTTAACAGTAGACTGCAACTGATTCACCTTGTTCAACTGACCAAAGTGTATTTTATTGTGCTATAATATACAGGGTGTTTTGAGCGCTGATAGCACAATTCTACTATATGTGGTGGTCTGCTCGAAGACGTGGACATTCATTGGACAAAAAAATTAAAATACGTAATCTGATAATTAACAAAAATTAATAATGTAGGTTTCCAAGTAATAACATGGTGGGCACACATTGCAATTTAAACATTCTAGCGTCTGAGACTGCAAAGCATATTCACTTCAACATAATTGTTTGGGTGACACCATTTACGAGATATGTGCCCTGAAACTTGCGGTAAAAATGCACTGTCATTCAACTTACTTTCTTAAGAAACAGCCGTTTTATGGGTTGAAGCATAAGCTAACTGGAACGGCAATGCATTTGTAGGCCAGGTACAGGAATTTCGAAACTGGTGTCATCTTGAGAATTTATTGCAAGTCGACTGTACTGGTGTTTCAAGTTTTGGGTCCATATACTTTGTTGAACACAAATAATGCACTTGATTGCGACGACACCTTCATCTGCATGTTTCAGATTGTGGCCAGAATGCGTAAAACAGCTTAAGTGGAATCCTCTTGTCCTGCAATGACAACGAAGAATGCTAATTGTTCACGAAGTCCATTCATGCCATTATGGGACCAGAATAGAAAGCGGTCGCTATGCTTAACCTCTTCACTACTGACCTCAGAAAGAATTGAAAACAACTGAATTTTTTTGCCATTTTTATTCATAATCCTCTCAACAATGCATAGAAAAAAATAGTCCAGAAATAGGATTGGTTTTAGCTGAAACAAGTATGTACACAAACGTGGACATAAGTTGTGTACACAATGGACGGGTCGACCACAAATGTGGGAATCAGTGCCCAGCGTTATGAAATTCAGCGAAGCAATTTTGCTTCTGAAGGCACAGAAAAATATTGGATTTCATGCACCTCACCCTTGTTCTTCACTTACTGTTCTTCCTGCACCGCATTGCATTTTTGAGCTGGCACTATTCTGGAAAGTAATCAAAGTGGTCGCTACTGGTATCATGGTTGGGGAGTTGCACAGGCCTGTTTTGGTTGATTATGGGATCATTGCTTGCTCTTTCAGTCCTGCTGCTTTTTGTTGAATTGACCTTGATCAATGTTTCTGCTATGTCTTGCTCGAACTGAAGCAAGGGAAGGATTTCTTTCTTCGGAATGCTCAGTTCTTGGGCGTCCCGCCGGTACTCAATCCAGGCATTGGACACAGCAAGGTCAAGGAAGTGCGTAAAGAATCGAATTGTCCATTTTCTTGTTTTTATCCTAATTCTGTAGTACGACACATACCAGTCAGCTAAGTCCACACCACCCATGCGCCTTTTGTAGAGTGAGACAATAGCTGGCTGAGGAACAGGTACTTTCTTTTTGTCTTCCTTTGACCGCCGCATGCACATACCAATTGGGTCACACCCAACCGCGCTCGACAAGAAAAGAACTCCTTTGTTATCTTTCCATTTCACTAGACAGACTTTTCCGTCGTCGCGCACGAGGCAAGCATTTTCACCACGGTTCATTGACCTGTCTCTCGGCAAATTTCCGATGGCCCCTTGCGTGCGGTAAGCGTTCACAGTGCCAGTCAAAAACATTTCATTTTCAATGAGGTAGTCTATAACCGACAGCCCCGTGAAAAATGTGTCAGTAAACAGATGTGCCTTCTGGTGGCTTACGGTTGTTGAAAGATGCTTCACGACTGCGCCACCCAGGTCATATAATTTTATGTCTTCAGGAGTCACTGTAATTTTGCCACTGTAAACCAGGAGGTCTAAAACAAGGCCATCGGGGGAAGCCAAGACAAATTTTTTTAAACCAAGTGGATTTGGCTTAGAAGGAAAATATGGCCTAAATGCACACTTTCCCGAAAATGGTAGCATCTGCTCATCTATTGAGCATTCTTTTGTGTGCGGCAATGAGCGGCAAGCACTTTGAAAGCTGCTAACTATTGGCAGCCTAAGGTGTAACCTGTCGTCTTTCTGCAGTGATGTAACTGCGGAGAGGTCCACAAAGTGCAGGTTATTACGCAGCTCGTAGAATCTGTTGCGGGTCTTGTGGTCAGCAACAAAATGGGTATGTGTTGCCCGTGACCAGTACAGCTGGACTTGAGGAAGGCTCATAATTCCCATCACTAGGTGTATGCCAGCGAGCTTCCTCACCTCAAGTACGTCTGTTCTCACTGATCGGTGATTCCGGTTCTGAACGGAATAAAAATTCGTTTGTTCAGCGAGTTCCCTCCAAAAATTCATTGGAAAATATTTGGTGAAGTACTGATGTGGGGACAGAAGCTGCCGAAAACCGGCATCTGCTTGACCGTGACTGTCTCTCACGTCAGGGTTTGTGAATCTGGAAAACCAAATATTATCTAGGGTGAGCATACATCAAACTAGAAATATTTTAGCAGAAAGGTGCTGTGAATAGACGCGCGAAAAAATTTTGCGCTACAATGTGCAAGAACTTACGTTCCTGGCTTCGAGCAGCTTTTTTTTTTCTGCTTTTTGGGCAGGTTGACGATGTCCGGTTCAGGTTCATCCTCATCTTCGGATGTGTCATGACCACTTGCCGGAGGCGGCGAAGCACGATTATCCTCATTATCAGACTGAAACGTCCGCGTCGCTCTCTTCCAGCATGGCAGCGACCTCTTCATCGGTCAGGAATCTGGCTGTTGAGAACAAGCCAGGGAGAGTAGCGGCCATGTTCTCAACTTTTGTCCACAAATGTGACACATTGTAAAAAGATAAACTTGAAATTAACCGTTGTGTTTTTTGTTCTAGAAATAATTCATGGCGCCTTAGGCAGTTATACACTTCACTACCAAGTGACTCTTTTCGCAAGGAGTAAAAAAAAGGGAAACGGTAGGTCAAAACTTACCTCTCGGTCGCTGTCCGACTCTGGAGCTGGATGGCGCCATTTTAACATTTCCTGACGGCGCTCTGACTGGCCTGGTTGTGCGGCCTCTTTGGCATAGTGGCAACCACAAGCACCTCTTTTAAACGCGCCGAATTTGAATTCCGCCAAACATATTTTCTTGAAGTAGAGTGCATAAATGTGGATGTCCATGAACGTATACACTGGTAGCGAAGAGGTTAAGCAAGCGAGTATAATATATTCATGCAGCCTAAGCTGCAACCATCTTGAACAGCAAAGAAACTGAACGCAACCCAGCATTATTGCAATAGCCAGTATAATAAAATCAAAGCCATCTTCGCTGCATAAAAACAAATGTCTCCACAATGAGTGCAAGAGCAGTGCATGAGAAAGACTGCCTAAACTAAGTAGGACCTATATTCACAGCAAAAAGCGTCCTTTCATGTTACATAGCTGGAAAATTCTTTCGAAATTTTAGGTAAATTGAGGAATTCGTGAACTGCTTAAGACAAATTTAATTAATAAATCTTCTAATAAACTTACGTACTGCAAGAATAGTGATGACATAGTTGTTTGTTCCATCACTTGAAAGACAGTATCGTCAGAGTTGCAACCGTAGATAAGCGTAAACGATTGCAATTTCTGTTAGCTTGAATGTCCAGCGGCGAGAAACGCAATTGCACAAAATCGTTATATTCTTTCTTGCTAGCTAAAAAGCCGACCAACAGCCGCAACCAAATAGTTCTATACTTAGCTTTGATCCAACAATATTTTTATTCGCTTTCTAAACCCCACATAGCAAAATGTATCATTTCTGAAACACTCAATCTGAAAGATTCAAGTATTTAACCACGGGTAAGTTATTGTAAAGCCAAGAGTGCAATTGTTTATGTGCTCAAGCCACCTTTAGTTGTACATAGTCAAGGAAAGCAATTACTAAAACTTATTCACTGTATTCTTTTGCTGTCGACAGTTGAGTTCAAACGAACACCTGCCCGCGTTCTTTTTTCTATTTTACTCTCTGCCGCCGACTGCACCACAATGCCTGATTCTACCATTTATGCTGATCCACTGCCGCGAGAAAATAAGTTTGGGACGTGCTCTCTTTGCAATGAAGCTTTTCGCCTAGGTAAAAACTGCTCTACGGTTGCTGAATCAACTTTTTACGAAAATGTCGGTAGCAAAACGGGGATATTCGGTGTGCCCGGCACGCAAGACGCAAGCCGTCAAGCAACCTGCAATGGGTAATAAATCGGATGATGGAGCACTAGAACAACAACTTTTGACTGTAAACGATAAACTGGACCGGCTGACGACTACAGTCGGAATGTTGGCTAGTCGAGTGGAAGAACTACTGACCTTCAAAGCTATCGGAGGAAAAACTGCACAAACTGTTCTGCAGATACAGGGGTCGCTCGATTCCTTTGCTGGTCAATATGAATCGCTGTCGTCCACTGTAACTGCGAACCCGATACCAGTCGGTGAGCTTGGCACGCAAGTAGATACACTCTCCTCTAAGATTGTTGCCCAGGCTTAGCTGCTTGAGAAGGTTGGCTCTGAACTTAGCGAATTAGAACAATACAGCCGACGCTGCACCTTGGAGATTTGCCTTCCTTCTTGTCAGTACTGGCGGCGAAGCTAAGCATTTCCGAATTGAAACCGACCGATGTTTCTGCCGTTCACCGATTTCCCGCACGGAGCAATACCATTCCTGTAATCCTTGTGCAAATGTGCACTCTCTCGGCCAAACAGCAATGGCTCACTGCACGAGGAATCCTACGTGTACTTGCTCAAGATAGCACCTTTCTGCGGCTTTACTTCAACAATAAGCTTTCGCGTGCGCAACGGGAGCTGTATCGGCTGGCAAGGCAGAAAGGCAAAGAAATAAAATTTAAATTCATTTGGACCAAAAACAGCAGGATACTGGCTAAGAGGGATGAAGATGCGCCTATTCTGTATATCAATAAGGCATCTGATCTCGAGAGTATTGCATGAGCATGAACAAAGATGCCTTCAAGACATGTACTAATCTGAACAAGATCTGGAGTTTCTTTCAAAATCCTAATGGTTGTGCCTTCCGTGCTGTTCACGTGAACATTCGCAGTATTAGAAAACATTGGGACTATTTTCAGGCCTTAATTACTCCTTCGAAATCCTATTTCGGTGTGATCGTGGTAACCCAGATTAACATTCCGTCCGCCTGCATCAATCAGAATCATATAATTGGATACCAAGTTTTTTCATACACTAGGCCAAATAAAAGGGGAGGAGGCGTGGCAGATTTCATCCGAGACACATGGGCGACGACTGAACTGACTTTCCCGTTTTTCCAAGCTGAAATTGTGGCAGTGCGTCTTTGCGCACCTTCGTTGTCGCTAATTGTGCTTGCGGTTTATCGCCCGACATGTTGCAACGATCGTATATTCCTGAATGAACTAGATGTCTCTTTGGCTTCGATGTCGTCAATGGGCCATGTTTGCCTGATTGGGGATGTCAACATAGATACTTTACGTCCTTCAGCGACGGCAGTTAGTAATTATTTGGACGTCATTTCCAGATGGGCCTTGCAAAACACGATCTGTGAACCTACGCGCGAAAAATTCCTTGCTGGTCATCTTGTCACATCTTGCATAGATCATATAGATATATGTGCGCATAACTTGAGTGTCAAATCTGCCGTTATTACAACGAAGCTTGCTGATCATTACATGGTCGGCTGCTCTATAACAGATGACACTACTCACTTGGTCGCTCCAAACGAAGTTAAACAAATCTCAATTGTTGACCCCTTGGCTTTCGACAAATTTGTAATGAATCATGACTGGTATAACTTTTTGATGACTGTTTCTCCAGGCGACGCCTATGACAACTTTGTAACTCTGTTCACCGATTTCCGGCTTGCAGCTACACGGGTCTGTAACTTCAAACAACGTATCTCGGACCAAAAATGGATGTCGATAGAAATACTTGTGGCAATAAAAGCAAAAGACTTGTTATGGGTTCAAACAAAGAGAAGTCCTCATTGTACTCCTTTGCGGCTTCGGTTCAAAGAGCTTCGAAATAAGGTCAATGCTATGATGTGTCCAGCGAAACGTAATAACATACGAGCAAAATCCACGGACGCTCGTTGTGACAGTAGGAAAACATGGTCCCTAATTAACAGTCTTAGAGGTGGTGATGTAAACGCTAATCGCCATATTGATCTGACGTCTCGTTTTTCTTCAAATGGTAATGCCATCGCTAATGATTATAACTAATTTTTTCAAAATAGTCTGGTGTAGCAAGACCTCATCCAGATATTTGCACATTGCAAACTATTATTTCAGAATCCGCCTTTCTTCCCATGTTTTTGGAACATGATCTGAAATCAATCTTTTTCAGTCTAAGACCAAATAAGTCTCCAGGAATTGATGGTATTTCAATATTAGAGCTGCGCAGAAATTTCGAAGCAATAAGGTATATGCTACTACTCATTTAAAGCAATATTATTACCACTGGTATCATTCCCGATAATGTGAAAAATGCTCAGTCATTCCTCTTTTTAAAGTGGCGCATGCAACAATATCGAAAGCTACCGGCCTATTTCATTCCTTTCATGCATTGGGCAGATATTTGAAAAACATCTAGTCAAGACATTGAGCAGCTTTTTAAACAATCATGGCGTGTTATCTCCTAGCCAGTATGGCCTTGTGCCGAATCGGGGTACGCAGTTGCTGCTTGAAGATTTTTCCCATACACCAAACTCTGCGTTTTAACAGAATCAGATTGCTTGTGCACTATTTCTCGACGTCCGCAAAGCGCTTGGCAGCGTCTGTCATAACATACTACTAACCAAACTTTCTTTGCTAGGCTTTCGGGGTGCGTTTTTGAAGCTTCTGAAAAACTTCGTATCTCACAGGCACCAACTTGTGTCTATTGGAAAATTTCGTAGCAACCTGACCGAAATTAAAGCTGGTTTCCCCCAAGGTTCAATTTCAAATATAAATTATTAAAATACAAAATATATAAAAATATACAATTATAATTATAATTATAATTTCAAATATATAATTATAAATATAAATTATTAAATTGATATTTTAACGGTTTATCAATTGTTGTGAACGTCAAATTATATCAGTATGCTGATGACACTGTCCTTGTTTCACGCGCTCGAAGTTACAGTGACGCCATCTCTTCTTCACAAATGGCAACAACAAAAATGATGGACTGGTTTCGGAATAGTGTAGTCTATATCAATGCGTCCAATACTCAACTGATCTGTTTCCACAACCCTGTCAAGCAAATTACCCTATCATCCCCATTATATTTGCACACATCACACTGCAATTCCTGTTTCTGTTACCCTGTGCAATACGCTTATACAATTAAATACTTTGCTGTTTTTTGACAGTGATTTATCCTGGAACTCTTATTTCGTATATATTTGTCAAAAACATCGCGCAGTGTTTTGTATAATATTAAATTTTACATGCCATTGTCGTTCCGAAAGCTTGTAGTACATGCCTTACGCTACAGTGTGATCCGATATGGGATATCTCTATATGGTCATGGCGCTCAACATTTGGTAAACTTAGTCAACTCCGTCCTTCATGGCATTCTGAAGCATGTTGCTTATGATTTCCCCACCAAATCAGAGGTGTTCCAAACTTCATCTTTACCTGCTTTCAATTCTTTGGTGCTAGAAACCGTTATCTTAAAGCATTCTTGGATAAGCCAGAAAAGAATTTCTTATGTGCCTGTTCGTTGCCTGAGAACAAAGAATCCTTATGTTACACTCCGCTGTGAGACGAGATATGGTCGAAGACTACGTAACTGTTATGCCCCAGCAATGTTTAATTTACTTCCCGAAAGCATACAAGATGTGAAGACGAAATATGGTCTTAGAAAGGCTCTTAGACACATTAATGTGGGAGCGGAAGCCTGGCATGTGTGTGTGTGTGTTTTTTCTCACTGTTGTCTACAAACTAATAACGTGTTACTGTTGGCTCTGTCGCTGTCTGCCAGGCACTGCCGTTCAAGCCCACTGCGGGTTTTCCAGGCCCGATTTTTCTTTGTATGATATTCAAGTCATCAATAAAGTAATATTAATATTATTATTATTATTATTATTTACTCAGAAACGTTTCACTGTTATGTTTTGCACAAGTCGACTCTCTACGACTTCAAATGAATGTTCCAATTTGCTTTGATCAGGAATTAAACTTGGGGTTTCGGGAGTAATTACTGTAAATCAGACGATGTGGCACCAGAGAGTGTGACATGAAAGAACCGCGATAGGAACGGCCAATGGGCTAAGTAAAATAAAATATTCAGCTTGCAGTAGCATCCTAAAGCAAGAAATAGAACGCTATTCCTAAGGGGCCCAAGGCTTTGTAAATTTCGATTGGGACTTCCTGCAACTCGTTAAAGTGTACTGGGCATGGTAGCTCTGCTCGCACGATGAGCTCAAACCCGTTTGTTTTTGCCATACAGATCGCCGCCCTACTGCTAACACCAGCCGGGTACGAAGGAAAAAGCAAGGATGTGAAAACGAACTCGACCTATCTTCCAGGGTATCTTGGATCCCAAGTGCCTACCGCGCCATTCTATCTGGATAAGCCCGATCTACAGCACCATTACAGTACAACAACAACGCTGGTTGACGTAACAGACTTCAGCGCCACGACATTGAGGCTATGGGCACCACCGACCATAAAAGGAGGGGACAGACTGCGACGGACCACTGGGCATGGTAGCTCTGCTGGTACGATGAGCTCAAACCCATTTGTTTTTGCTATACAGGTGAGCAAACGTTTCGGGAAATGCCTAAAATCCAATGAATTGTGCCTAATTGTGCTGCCATGCCCAAGGCTACTTTCAAATGTGTTATGTGACCTCTGCGTGCAGGTTTCCAAATTGCTGCTTATAGCAGGGAATGTGGAAAGTAACCCTGGGTCTGATTATGATCAGTTTTCGAAGCGGCTAAAACAAATTGCAGACGACCTTCTTGTTAAGGAAGAACGTCTAACATCCATCGACTCAAAACTTGACAGCCTAAGCAATCTCGATACCAAGGTTTCTACATGCATGGAACAAATTATTAGCCTTCAGAAATCACTAATCTCGCTTGAACTAAAAGTGGACGATATTGAAAATCACTCAAGAAGATCAAATCTAATTGTTTACGGTCTTCCTCAGGAAGCTAAGGAAAACGAGGGCTCACTTGAACACAAAGTGCACAAAATTCTTAAAAGTGTCCTCGAAGTCGAAGATGTAACGATTGAAAGGATTCACAGATTGGGCGAACCAGCAGCTAAAAAAAACCAGACCGGTTATTTTGAAGCTCCTGGACTACCGCGACAAAACACAAATCCTAAGCAACTGTTATAAGGTGAAGGGGAGCAGTTTTTGAATCCGCGAAGATTTTTCATGGCGTGTAAGAAACATCCGGAAAAAACTGTGGAACTACGCGAAAGCTAGAAAAGAATCTGGGGACAAGGTATCGCTGTCCTACGATAAACTGCGTGTCAATGATGACCTCTACCGATGGGATGACGAAACAAATGATGCGGCCCTAATCCAACCGCATTCAGCTACCTCGAGCAAAAAAAAGCAGGAAGCAGAAAGGCAAACACGCACTCGGCGCAACGCGCTACGTCCCAAATAACTTTCTGCAATATTAATGTGCGTAGCATACTAAAGAAAACTAACTTCCTTGAGGCATTACTTCTTGGTATCGAACCAGATTTTGTTGCTTTAACTGAGACTTGTCTAACAATCGATATCAGGGATGCTGAAATCACACCACCAAACTACGTAATCGTACGGAAAGACCGATTAACACGTGGTGGCGGCGTCGCCTTATTGATTAAAAAGGACATCCCTTATATCGTATTACGTGATGTCACAGGAGTGGAAGGAATTTTTTGTAAACTAACATTTTCTACATGCAATATTGTCGTCGGCTGTATTTATCGTAGTCCCTCATGTGAGGTGAAAGTGATGGAAAGACTGTGTTTGTATGCGTAAAATAACGTTTTGGGGGCCAGACTAATACTTCTAAGGGATTTTAACTTGCCTGATGTGAACTGGCAGACATTTGAACACCACTCACCAAATGCTGATAGGCTTTTCGAACTCATGCTTTCATTGAATCTCAGCCAAATCGTAACAGAGCCCACACGTGTTCAAGGACCTACTTCCAACACACTTGATTTAGTTTTTTTTGAGCCATCATTTTCCCCTAGAGCAAACGCACCTTGAATTCATTAATGGCATGTCTGATCATAAGATTACCTTATGTGTTGTACCTGCTCAGAATACATTTTCTTCCCAACCACGCATCACTTACCCGGACTTCAGTAGAGCAGACGATACGAGTATTATTGACTACTTATCTAACGAATTTACCGCCTTTGAAGAACTTTCAATACGTTCCACTACAAACATCGAAACATTGTGGCATGGCTTGAAAAAAATCATGTTTCATTGTATTTCTAAGTATGTAGGTTCTAAAGTTAAAAAAACGAGAAAGCACAATCCCTGGATCTCACGTGACATCATTCATGCCAAACGTAAAGTCAAACGTCTGAAACAATCAATGAAAATAGCACCTAAACCTTCATCTCGAAGTAATCTTACTCTAGCTATCGAAGACATGAAATCTAAAACAAAGACAGCGAAGTCAAACTTTCACGCAAACACGCTTCAAAGATTTCTAAGAAATTCACCGAGCAAATTCTGGAACTACCTTAATCCTAAGGCATCAAGTGATCCCCAAGTGTCGCCCGAAACTAGCAAACAAAGCGCTAATTCAATAAATAACTACTTTTCTTCTATCTTCACATCTGACGAGGGGAAACTACCCCAAATTGACATCACCGTTAACAGCACACTAAGCCCCCTCACCGTCACGGAGGCCGGAGTACTGAACCTTCTCCTAAACCTGGACACAAAAAAAGGGCCATGCCCGGATAAAATAACCAACGCTTTCTTGAAACGATACGCAGAATGGATGACGAAGTACCTTTGTATAATATTTAAAAAATCATTATCATCATCTGTTCTTCCACAGGATTGGAAATCTGCAAAAATTGTCCCAATACATAAGTCAGGCTGCAAAGACGACCCGTCCAACTTTCGGCCGATTTCGCTTACGAGTACCGTGTGGAAACTTCTAGAACACATCTAGAACACATCATACGAAAACATATAACCGTTTTCGTAGAAAAGGAGAGTATCATATCACCATATCAACAAGGCTTTCGCAGAGGACTTTCTACAATCACTCAACTACTGGAACTAACCCACGACATATAATTTAATATCGACCAACACAGACAAACAGACCTCATCCTACTCGATTTTTCGAAGGCATTTGATCGGGTATCACACAAAAAACTCATAAGGAAACTTGAAACTACATTAGGTACAGGCCCCATAATTGACTGGATTTGCGACTATCTTACTAACCGCACCCAGTTTGTGGAAGTGAATGGACAGATTTCCAAGACAGCCCGGGTAACATCGGGAGTCCCCCAAGGAAGCGTTCTGGCTCCCCTTTTATTTCTAATTTTTATTAATGACCTACCCGCAAAAATCACAGGAAACGTTAGGCTATTTGCAGACGACTGCATTCTTTATCGAAATATTAACTCGTATGATGACCATATAACATTGAACAACGACTTCAAAGCTGTGTCTAACTGGTGTGCCCACTGGCAGATGACCATCAATACTAAGAAATCTGCTGTTCTTTCAATCACCAAAAAAAAAAGTAACTCGAGCTTTATGTATACCGTTAACAACGTGCCACTAATACGAGTTCATGAACACAAGTACCTCGGATTAACGTTAACACATGACTTCAGATGGAACTCCCATATAAATAATGTCACAGCAACTGCAACGAAACGCCTTTTCTTTCTTGGAAGACACCTCCGACTAGCACCACCCGATAAAAAACTTCTGGCTTACAACACTTTCGTCAGGTCAGTCCTTGAGTACGCAAATGTTATCTGGTTTCCACACACTAAACAACTAATTAAAAAACTAGAAGGTGTACAAAGGAAAGCTCTACGGTATATATACGATAAACATAAATTAACAGACTCGCCCACCGAACTACTTAACAAAGCCGGAATCCTAACAGTACAAAACTGAGCTGTACTAGCCCGTTCTAAACTTATGTACCAGCTCTTACACAACAAGCCTAATATTGATACCTCTAGATACATCTCCAGAAATGAAACACGGCCAACGCGGCATAAAAACACACAAACACTCCATGAGCATTCTTTTCGTACCAATTGATTTAAAAATTCATTCTTTCCTTTAGCAATAAGAGAGTGGAATAAACTGAGTGAATCCATTAGTAACAGCCCCTGATTAGATACATTTGCTAACTCAGTCGAAGAACACCTCCTTGCCTTACAGCTCTGAGTTACATAGTCAGGTTGGTTACCGATCTTCATATCCTAACACTTCAATCTATGAGTGTTCCTTTTGTATGATGCATCATACGCATGAATGCATCCTGTTTGTCATGTTCATTAGATATTTTATATTACATGTGTCTTCAGGTGTATTTTCTTTTTCTCTTTTTCTTGTTTGGTTTCTTGTTTTCTCAGATTCTTCCTTGTTATAGTATATTGTACCCAAATATGGCATTTGTGACGAACTATTTAATTCTTTTGTTTAGTGAAACCAAAACGTTTGCGATAAGACACTTATGGTTATATAATCTATTTATATTCTTTGTTCGCAAATACTACCATATGTACTTGCCCTTCCTGTTATAATCCCATGAGGGATTGACAGTATGTGAAAATAAATAAATAATAAATAAATAAATTTCGATTGCGACATCCTGCAACTCGTTAAAGTGATACTGACGCAAAACAATAAATCCGTTTAGAATGGTAAAGTAGCGTTTCAAAACTATGTTGCTGGTATGCAAATAAGGGAGGTGAGGCGTGCAGACAGGCATAACAGCAGAGAAGTGGACAACACGAACACGACGCTCGTGTTGTCCACTTCTCCACCAGGACGCCAGGACGACCCACTAAATCGCTTCAATACTTCTCTACACTTACCCCTGGGAACGAAAAGGGAGCTATCGGGCAACCTAACAGCTTGTCACTATGAGCGGGTTATAGTAGGTCTTGAGGCGATTGACGAAGACAATATTTCGTCTACGATGGCGCATGTACGAAGATTCGAAGATGTACGAAGATGGCGCATGTACGAAGATGAGCGTATGTACGAAGATGTACGAAGATTCAACGACACGGTAGGGCCTTTCATACTTGGGCAGCACATTTGACGAGAGCCCAGGTGCAGCCGAAGGGACCGAGAGCCCCACAAGCGTTCGGGGGAGCAACGTGTGCGCAGATGCGGTGTCACCACGAATGCTCTTCTGGCGCTCTCGATTATGTGAAGTGAAGTACCGCGCGAGATCGCAACACTCTTCACCATGTGTCGCTGTGACTGAAATAGACACACACTGAGATGCATCCAGCTTGTACGGAAATATTGTGGCGATTGTATACGGCGGGTGCCGGCCATGCAGTAATGAAAAGGGGGAAAATCCAGTGGTGCTCTGATTGCCAGTATTGCTGGTCTAGGTGGCGAAGGGCAGAACAGCATCCCAATTTGTGCACTCGGAGGGTACGTACTATGCGAGCATGTCGTCAAGCGTACGGTAAAAAAAGTCCTGTGATACCATTGGTCTGCCGATGGTAAGCAGTAGTGGTGCTGTACACAACGTGGCACCCTTTCAGGATGATTTCGACGACTTCCAACAAGACTGATGATTGACTCCTGTGGTGGACCATGACGCAGTATGAATCGGTAAAGCAGTAAGGAGGTAACGCCGCGCGCTGTAGTCGCTAGAAGTGTGGCCATTTCGGCGTATTACAAAAGGTTGTGAACAGCCGAAATAACCCAGTGGTTACCAGCAGATCTCAGAGGAAATGGTCCATAGAAATCAATTCCGACACGCCCAAACGGTCGGGTAGGCCACGGTAATGGTTGCAGAGCGGCTGGTGAGAGACACGGTGAAGATTTCCGGCACTCGCAATCGGGACACAATCGAATGAATTTCTAAACGTAGTGTTTCATCCCGCGTGAGTAGTACCGCTATTGAATGCGCTGGTACCTTTTGGATACTTCCGAATCTGCACACTGTGGGTCAGAGTGGAGTGACGCGCATAATTCATAACGCAACTCCTGGCGGTCATCGGTGGTGTAACTGGGTCGGTGGAGTAGGTTATCGCCAATGTTGTATTGGTGCGCTTGATGTAACGCGCAAGTGGTTGGTTGTGCCAATGAATCACAGAGCAAGACTTTCATCGGGGCGATCCAGTGATCCCAGCGCTATTCGGAAGCGATGGTGCGCAGGTCGATGGAAGAAACGGCAAGCTCGGATACGGAGCAGCGGCCATTGTCGTCGGGCAAGGGAGAACGCGAGAGGGCGTTGGCTTCAGAGTGCTGGAGGCCGCCACGGTAGAGCACTTGAGTATGGTAGTCCTTTTTTAGGTGTACTTCAGTGACGAAAACCAACAATTTGCGTGGTGGTGCGTGACGACGTCAGATGCGCGGCCATCAATATGCCCGGAATATATTGTTGCGGAAGTATGAAAGAAGAGAGGAAGAACGCGAGACGCTGGCTGCGGCGGGTTGTGGTTGGTCAGCCATATTAACTTGTCAGACCTATTTCGTATATATATAGTAAATATAATCTTCTATATTCCCAAGATCCCCGTAACATAAGGGAGGAGGTGCGGGGTACCGCGGCTTGAAACGGAGCTCCGCACTGTACATTGCATCACCATCCGCACCATGAATGACGCTGAGAACTCGGGATTAACGACATTCCTGCCACGTACGTCACCGTCGCATGCTACACCGCTGTCCCATTCGGTTGTCGTGCAAGCCAAGGATCCATGAACTTTCTGCGGGACCGATGGTTCCGACATTGAACAGTGGGTGGCCATGTACGAGCGCGTGAGTGGAATCAACAGTTAGGACCCTACGCGTATGCTAGCTAAGTCGTGGTTCTACTTAAGAGGCACGGCAAAGGTATCGTACGAAAACCATGAAGAGGAGCTAACCAGCTGGAACCAGTACAAAGAGAAATTGACAAAGTTTGGCAAACGCGTCGTCCTAACATTGCCGCAAACCAGGAACTGGCCTCCCGTGCCCAATCCCCCACGAAGTCCTATGTCTCGTAGATCCAGGATGTGCTGGGAGTTTGTCGTTAGGCCAATCACGACATGACAGAAGTTGAGAAGGTCGGAGAGATGCTTAGGGGCATTGCTGACAACGCGTTTAATCTGCTCATGTGCAAAAGCTGCTCTACAGTTGATGCAATCATTAAATGGTGCCGACAATTCGAGAAGGTCAAAAGCCGACGCGTCTAGCAACCATTCCCCAGAGTTGCCAATGCGGCCACAACGTCTGCATGTGAAGATCAACCCGCAAAGCAGCATGCGCCACCATCAGAGGACGTGGTGCGAATGGTTAAACGTGAACTGGATGCGATGGCGCACGCAGATTTCTGTTCCCGTAGCCCTGATGCTACCATATTTTCAGTGCGCTTCGTATAAGCCATCGTTCGCCAGGAACTTGAAAACATTGATTTCGATTCTGCCTATGTCCCGACGCTTCTCTCCGCGTAATCACAACCCGACTGAGTGAAGGACTGTGGAAGACTAGCCGAAATGTTTCACCTGTTCTTTTCACATTTTTCACGTCACCCAATACTGTCGCAACTCGTGGTCCTTAAAGGGAAGCTGAAGAGTCTGTCGAATTCAATAAGACGCTCATATACGGATTCGGGAACCTTATAAACCATGTAGGTAAAATGTGGGTATTTTTTTTCAATTAGGAGCGACGTAATGGTCGGTTGAAATTGCGCTGTAGCTCCGCCCCCCGTCGAATGCCGCGCGCTGCTGCACACCCTGACGATGCGAGCGGAGACCGGAAACCGCGGTGTTGTGACGTCAACTCTAGTGTTTCGGTCCTTCGCAGCGTCCGCGACCGTGCCTGACCGCGCTTGTTTCTGCGTGCGTGCCATCGTAGTCTGCTTCGATCGACCCTGCATTCCTTTGTTGGTGCGTCTGCGTGTATGTAGAGTGGTAGTCAACGTGCGCGGTAGTCAACGTGAGTGGTAATCAACGTGAGTGGTAGTCAACGTGGTAGTCAACAGATGAAGGTCACTACACGTACTGCATGAACCGGGAAGCTTTTCACGCGTTTAAACCGTCTTTGTAGATTGCCGACAGCTTTGGACAGCGCACAAATGCCGACGATCGCATCCCCGCTTACGTTCCATGAGGAGGCATGCAGGAACACAACACTACAGTTGTTTGACCGGAAACGAGCTCACTAGATCGGCGAAAGATCGGCGAGATCACTAGATCGCTTTGCAAAAAAACATACTCACCAAAAGCATTTCCAATACGAGGAGATCCCAAGACTTTGCTTTCGTTCGCGTCGAAAGCAGTGCTCGCACCAGCATCGTTTGCTTCTTCGAGAGGCCGGCTCTTCGCAATCGGCTCGTACATGTAGGGAGTAACGCCGAACTCCTCAGAAAAACGCAGTCTCTCTAAATTTTCCATTACCGTCTCAGAAAAACTGCACGAAACTACCTGGCACCGCGCTTCATGTGTAGCGGCAGCGGTCGGTTACTAGAGTTGACGTCACGAGGCGCCCGACCAATCACAGGCGGAAACGAGACGCGCGAGCTGGGCGTGTCCGCTGCTGCACTTTTCGTCGAAATAAAATATATTTGTGCTTTCTTTTACTCAAATTCGATACGATATTCGAATTCGGAGGGTTGAAAACCATTGTGTACAGATGTTCACTCATTTTTTCTGGAACACCTTTCAGCTTCCCTTTAAGACTTCGCACACCGACCAACCTGAGCCGTTTTAATGGAACTGCCCTCAATGTTTCGCCCACCGCCGAGTCTAACAGTGCCGAAAACTCTGCTAGGAACACGTGGTACAGCCGCTCACCATCGCCGCATGGACAACAATCTCGTTCGCCGTAGCCATGCCGCCTATCGTCCCCTGTGCCTTTTGGCCGCACCGTTTCGGAAAACTAGGAAATGCAGCCCTTGGAGGTGATGCTGCATTGCCGACTACTGCAGCAAATCCTCTGTCTGTGCCCCTAAGGAGAAGTGTAATTGATGTTATAATAGACGGCGTACCTTTCTAAAAACTCGTCGACACTAAAGTCCACGTATCCGTGATGAGTGGTAGCCAACGTAGACGTTTAAAAAAGGTCCTGACCCCAGCAGCTGCCCGAGGGCTTCGCCTGGCGAACGGCGGCGTACTGGGAGGCCTTGGAATGTGTACTGCGCGTTTAATTCTAGCCAGCCGCCCTACTTCTGTCCTCTTTGCTGTGGTCGACAACTGCCCTCACGACGTTATCCTTGGACTAGACTTTTTATCCATTCATTCTGCTCTTATCAACTGCGCTACCTATGTTCTTCAGTTAGAACTGCCTCAACTCGCCGATGCTCTGAGCACAGCCCCACCGCACTTGTGCTCGCTTCGCGATGTGCGCCTGTCTGCCGAGGTAGTTACTTACGTCACTTTCACCTCCCAGCCACAGGTTCCTAACGGTGAGTATGTTCTTCGCCCTATCATCGACGTGCTTTTGAACCGGAACGTTCCTGTTCCGCATGCGCTGCTCATGGTTACTAATAACGATGTCGTTCTTCTGCTTCTGGATTTCAGCCTGTGCTCTCAAGTTAATCCGGCCGGCATGTTCTTCGCCAGTGTGTCTACTGGTTCCGAATTTGACATTGAGGGTCTGAATGCCGAGAGTGCCATAGTAGCGCCAAATGCAGCTCACAGCTCTGGTTCCTTAAAGATGGCTTCGCGAAAATCATCGCACCTGACCTCAGCTCTGCACAGGCCATGGGCATACGTGTCCTGCTTTTTTTGTACAGTGACATCCTTCATTTCGGTGACAGGACTTAGGCCAAACATCTGTTTTTCACCACCGTGTAAACACTGGAGACACGAATCCTATTCGTCGGCGCCCCTAGCATATATCGCATGCTGAAGGTCGAGTCATTCAATAAGAAGGGGACAAAATGCTCCGCAAAGAGGTCATCGAGCCATAAGCAACTCCATGGGCTTCGCCTTTCGTCCCTGTGAAAAAGAACAATTGTGCCTGTCATTGTTGCGTCGATTATCGCCACACAAACAAGATCACGCGAAAAGACGCCCACCCACTACCACGCATCGATGACCTCTTGGACTGCTTGCACGGAGCTAATTCTCATCGATCGATCTTCGATTCAGCTAAGGGTAGATTTCGGTTGATAAAATGGACAGCCAGAAGACGACCTTCATGACGCTGGATGGCTTATATCAGTTCAAAGTCATCCTCTTTGGCCAATGCAATGCTCCTGCGACATATGAGCATATAATGCCAGGCTACAAATTGACCACCTGTCTCAGTTACCTTGATGAGGTTATTGTTTTTTCTCCCAGGAAGACGACGACGAAGTGGGTCTGTGCGGACGCACTTCACATGCGCTACGCAGTTTTTGGGCTTCTTGACCCATCGAAATTGACGGGACCACCGAATTTTGGTTCGAATCGACGCCGACAGCGAAGCGGACCATGCGGAATCCACTTCAAGCCGGTGGGTCCAGTATTTTTGGATTTTTTTTTTCGGACTTGAAGTTTTCCCAAGTGGCCGACCAGAGCTAGGACTATTAGACCTAACACGGCAGCGGGGCTCTGCGGCCCTCCCGGCCTTGGCCAACGGCAGAGGAGCCTGGAGCGATAGCCCGAGTACTCAACCCCAGCTTAGGACAAACACCGCTACGAGATCCGACGAATCTCATGGCCGAAAACCACGAAATCATGGACGAAGACTACCAAGACGCGGCCGGGGAGACCCGTGACCACGGACCAGTGGCAGCCACTCAAGGCCTGATAAGCAGCACCCCAGCGACCACAACGTCACAAGTAAGTCAAAATCTCGACGAGGACGCGGACTGGCAGATAGCCATTTCCAAGCGGCAGAAGAAACGCCAAAGCGGCAGCCAAGCAGAATTTTTGGCGGGAACAGGGCTAGGGAACGGAAATTCCCTAGGCTCGGCGAAGAGCACAGGTGGCACGCCAGCCGCACCGAATCAAAGAGAGGGGGGAGGAGCGCCGAGGAGGAGACTGCCTCCGCTGCCCAAGGACGACTTAAAAATAGTCCTGAGGCCCAAGGGACTAGCAGTGAAGAACCTGAAGACGCACCAAGTGGCGCGGGCGGTGGTTGCAGCCGCCGGACATGGATGCAAGGCAGAAGACCTTATTATCCGACTCCGCACAGGTTCCAACATCATTATTGTAAGCACCGACAACGAAAGCGCTGCTCAACAAATTAGACGCATTACGCAGCTGAAGTTTGGAGAGCACAGCTACGACATCAACGCACACGTGGCGGCGCCGGAAGGAACGCTGCGCGGTGTAATCCACGGGGTGGACCCGGGAACCCCTGCCAAAGAACTCGAGACAAACCTACGAACCCGAACGCAGGGTGTGAAGATTTTGGCGGCAAGAATGCTAGGCCGGTCGAGCACTGCCGTCATCACCTTCGACGGCCCCACCCTCCCCAAGCAAGTTCTGTACTATGGGGGAGAAATGTGGTGCTATCCCTACAGACCAACGAGACAGATCTGCTACATCTGCTGTCAGCAGGGACACCGGTCAGACGTCTGCCCAACTCCCGGGATCAAGACCTGCAGACAGTGTGGCCAAAAGGATCCAGAGGAACACCATCAATGCACACCCAAGTGCCTGCTGTGTGGGGAGCCCCACGCAGCCGGCACAAAGGACTGCAAGCAACGTTTAAAGACAACAAGCGAACTACGATGGGGACCCCAGGGTCAGCAACGACGCGGCCTCAGCCGAAGCAGAGGTGGAGCGCGGCGCCCACGCTGGTTCCGGAACGAAGACCACGAGAAGCGAGGCGACTACCGGAGCGAGTCGAGGAGCCGCAGCCGGGGCCACAGTGGCAGCCGAAACCAGGACCAGAGCCGGGAGCGGGACGAGTCCTACCCACCCCTGGGCGGTCAGCAGATCTGGGCGAAGCCGAAGCAACTACAGAAGAAGAGCGGCGGAGTTAAGGTGAGCTGGGGAGCCGGCCCTCCCAAGACGCTTTTTGCTCCGCACAACAGTAACAACACAAACACATAAACAGAAAACGAAAAAAGGCTTACTGCCGAAATTAATAATCTTAAGAGGGAACAGGAACAGACCCGTGAGGAAAACAGGCAACTCAAAAAACAAATAAGTGAACTAATAGCAGAAATACAAGAGACGCGAAAAGCAGGTTTTCCGCCTGTCAGGCCATCCTCACCCCCGCAGCAGAGCGTAGGAAGCTTACAGACTAACGAAGGGGGAACCTCCCTAATAGACGATTTGAAAACAATGATACAGCAAATGCAACAGCAAATGCAGCAGCTAAATCAAAAGATAGCCATGCAAGATCAGAGCTTTCCAAATTATGTAAAGGATCAAAACACACAGAAAACTGTAAACGACGCCAGAGACCGGCTCTACAATGAGCGCAGGTTCGGATCAGAATCCCAGGGAACGAACGCGAACTCTAATACATCAACATGGCAGGACAAAACCAACTAGAGATATGGCAATGGAACTGCAGGAGCTACAAGCGCAAACAAGGGCTCCTACAGCAGTTCATTAACACTAGAGGAACCCCACCAGATCTAATACTTTTACAAGAGACAAACTGTATTCCAGCCCTGAGAGGATATACTTGCCAGGAGAACGGACGAACAGCTACTCTAATTAGCAACAAAATCACCACCATTGCACACAAAGAATTCGAGAATACACAGCTTGAACACATAGTAACCGAGATAATCCCCAAGAGGAAGCGGAAAGCTAAAAGTACCTTCATAGTTAATCTATACAGCCCACCTAAAAATAGGGGAGACTTCATTAAACTCTTTACAGAAGCAAAAAAGCAAGCGGGACAGAACACCCTGATAATAGCCGGGGATTTTAACGCAAAAAGCCCGCAATGGGGCAGCAGAATTGAAGACAAAAAGGGACGCAGTATCTGTGCAGCAGCAGAAAACATAGGCTGCGAACTACTCACAGATGAGGGCCAACCTACTAGACAGGGGAATAGCGCCAGTGTGGACACATGTCCCGACCTAACTTTTTTCAGGGGCGCCAAGCAAGCGACATGGGAAAACTTGCAAGAAAATCTGGGAAGCGATCACTACATCATTAGGATCAGTACGGAAGCAGAAAGCATCAAGAGGAAAATTGGTAAGGCAACCCTAACAGACTGGGACGCCTTCCGAATCCACTGCAAACAGCTAAAAGGGGATATAACTTCAGTAGAAGAATGGAGCCAACAACTCCAGCAAATCAGGGACCTCTACACCAAAGAGGTACATCGAACAGAACAAGCGCCGGAAGTGGACAAGCGACTCCTCAGACTATGGGAGGCACGACGGGGCCTAACCAAGCGCTGGAAGCGCCAAAAACTAAATCGGAAACTAAAGAAGAAAATTGCTGAAATAACACAGCAAGCGGAGGAATATGCAAAGCAGCTAGCGAGACAGGGGTGGCAACAGTTTAGTACCTCCCTGAATGGCACCCTCGGCACAGCTAGAACGTGGCAGATCCTCAGAACACTAATGGACCCAAGCAAAAGCAAAACAGAAAGCAGCAAATCTATTCAGAGACTAATTCACCAATATGAAGGGACCGAAGACCAGCTACTCCAAGCAGTACGAGAAAAATGCTATGGGAAAGACTCGGTGGAATGCTAGCAAGGCGACTACCAAGGAGAGGAGAACCCCACAACAGACCGGCCCATCACAAGGGAAGAAGTTGTCGAAGCCATACGAGCAACCACGAAGAACACGGCGGCAGGGGCCGACAAGATTCGCAACTCGCTAATACGAAACCTAAGTGAAGAAGCAGTAGACCAACTCACCATCTACCTCAACAAATTATGGGAAGACGGAACAGTCCCAGCGGAGTGGAAACACGCCGTGGTGGTCATGATTCCCAAGCCCGGCAAGAAACTACAAATTGAAAACCTCAGACCAATCTCGCTCACATCGTGCCTCGGCAAGCTGTTTGAGAAAATTGTGACCCGACGAATCCAAATGCACCTAGAAGACGGAGGGTGGTACCCCAACACCATGTTCGGCTTCCGGGCAAACCTATCCACCCAAGACATCCTGCTACAACTAAAAGAAGAGGTACTCGAACCAATGCCGAAAAACGGGGAGAACGTCGACATGGCCATTGATATCAAAGGGGCCTTTGATAACGTATCCCACGCCGCCATTATGGAAGGACTCAACACTACCAACTGCGGGAAGAAAGTACACGCCTATGTCAGAAGCTTCCTGACAGATAGAACAGCGACTGTAGGCCTCGGAGACCTGCAGAGCGGCACCTTTCAAACGCCATGCAAGGGCACTCCGCAGGGCTCGGTAATTTCGCCGATACTTTTTAACATCGCCATGGTCAACCTTGCGAAGAAGCTCAATGAAGTCCAGGGCATCAGTCATGCCATATATGCAGACGACATAACCATCTGGGCCACCGAAGGATCACTGGGGAACAAGCAAGAAGCGCTACAGAAAGCCGCCGCTTGCATCGAGGAATATACGCAGCAAAGAGGCCTCAGATGCTCCACGGAGAAGTCTGAGCTCCTCAGAGTGGGAAGGCACCCAACCGATGCCCCACTCGAAGTAAAAATCGAAGGCCAGAACATTCCGGAACAGAAAATGATCAGGATCCTCGGCATGTGGCTGCAGGGCAGCCGGAGGTGCAGCCACACCCTCTGCCTGCTGAGTAGAGCAGCTGGACAAGTGGGCCGCATGATCAGCAGAGTTGCGCACAAGAGATACGGCATGAGAGAGGAAGATACCCTCAGGCTGGTCAACAGCCTGGTGGTCAGCCGGGTCACATACTCCCTGCCGTGCCATGTAACCATCAAAGCCGAAAGAGAACAAGCCGAAGCAATCCTTCGGAAGGCATACAAAACAGCCCTTGATCTCCCAAGAAACACATCCAATGACAAGCTGATGCAACTGGGAATCAGCAATACGTTTGAAGAACTAAAAGAATGCCAGCTCAAGGCACAAGCGCGAAGGCTCAGTAACACAACAACAGGAAGGGCGCTCCTGACAAAGTTGGGTTGGGAAATAGAAAAACCGCAAAGTAGTAGGGCAATAATACCGGACCTGCTAAGGAAGAAACTACGTATACAACCTGCCCCCCGCAATATGGACCCCAATCTCCATACCAGCAGGCGACAGGCTAGGGCAGAATTCTACGAAAGAACGATGGGGCAGAGAGACAACACATTCTACACAGATGCTTCCCTCTATCCAAAAGAACACAGGAAACACGCAGTAGCGGTAGTAGCTAATAATAAAAGCAAACTAATCACTAGTCTCACGGCAGCGGTATCAGACATAACCGAAGCAGAGGAAATAGCTGTTGCACTGGCAGCAGAGGAAGGACACAGGATAGGAAAATCCCTCAACATCCTAACAGACTCACAAGAGGCGTGCCGAAACTATATCAGGGGTAAAATAAGCAGCACGGCAGTCAAGATCCTTAGTAGAGCACCGCTCTATGAAGGACAACCTACACACAACATAATCTGGATACCAAGCCACGCAGGGATTCAGGGCAATGAAGGGGCGGACAGCTTAGCTCGAGGCTTCACCATCCGAGCGGGCACCTCAGTCCCCCCGGGAGAGCCTCAGATTACTTGCGGGGACAGTTAATGAGAGCTGCTAAACCTATATAGGGGGCGAAGATTCCAATACCCCCCACCACACAAAGCGTTGACGAAGGAGAAAGCCGCAGGATGGCGTAGACTGCAGACGGGTTCCTTTCCAAATCTTTACGTACTAAGCAGGATGTTTCCCACAGAATATTGCGGCGTATGCCCGTGTTGCGGAGCAAGGCCAACACTATATCACATCACATGGGAATGCGAGAGAAACAAGACATTCCACAAACATACAACACCAAGTGCGGAGCAATGGGAGAGCCGGCTCACCAGCTGCGAGCTAGGGGTCCAAAGGGCCCTCATAGCACACGCAAGCGAGGTGGCCCGACTCAGTGGTGCCCTGGACTAGGGGCCCACCCAAGGCTGAAGAGGACCCAAAGTTTTCAAGAATGAAGACTTCGTCCTCAACTCGCTAATATCTTAAAGAACCAATAAAGTTTTCCATTCCATTCCATTTCTCCCACGTTCGGCAGCCACCTTACACGACTTTCCGACATTCTCGCGGTCTTCCGAAAAGCCGGCCTCCAACTGAGCTTCACGAAGTGTGAATTCAGGCGCGGTAATTTTACAGTTTTGGGACACGTTGTTGACGCATCCGATGTCTAAGCAGTTTCCCTCTGCCACGTTCTGCTTCTTACGTGCGATGCTTCGTCGGCCTGTGTTCTTACTTTCGCCATTTCGTCAAAAATTTCGCCGACGTTGCTTGGCCCTTGATAGATCTTCTAAACAAGAACACGCCATTCTCATGGGGCCCCTGTGCAGGCTTCCGCGTTCGCCGCTCACATCGAATTTCTGTCCACCCCTCCCATACTTGCCCACTTTGATCCATCTGTAGGACCGAAGTCCGCAATGACGAAGCGGCCATGGCATCGACGCTGTTCTCGCCCAACAACGGGATGGTAACAAGTCCGTGATAGCTTACGACAGCCGCCTACTGTCACCTGCCGAGAGAAATTACCCCATCACCGAGCGGAAGTGCTTGGCTTTAGTTTTGGCTGTCGCTAAGTTTCGGCGCTATTTTTACGGCCGTACGTTTTCGATCGTTACAGACTACCGCTGCTCTGCTGGCTGTCTTCCCTTGGGGACCCGACAGGACGGCTTGATCGCTGGGTGTTGCGGCTCCAAGAATTTTTGTTTGTTGTCATCTAGAGGTCTGGACGTCTGGACAAGGAAGTTGACTGCGTCTCTTGTCACCCCCTGGATCCCCCTGATCCTGCTGCGCATGATCCGGTGACCTGCGTGATGGCTTTGACTGACATGACCGATATGCGCGCTGAACAACAACGCGATCAATCCTTAGAGTCCATCATCACCGGAGTGCAAATCTGGCAGCACTGGCGCAACGTGCCGCATAATCGTTCTGCACGACGGCATCCTCTACCACTGCAATATCAACCCAGACAGACCTGAGTTGCTCCTCGTCCTTCGTCGTTAAATGCGATCTGTCGCTCTAAAAAAATTCGAGGTGCACCGGCGGCGGGATACCTTGGCGATTTTCGTACATACGAACGCGCACGACACTGATTCTTCTGGGCGGGGCCCTACCGTTCCATGCATCGTTATGTCGCAACTTTCGAATTGTGTAAGCGCAGGAAGAAACCTCTACCACCACCTGTCGGACGACTCCATCCAATTGAAGTTCCCTCTGAACTGTCACGTAGGCCTTGACCTGCTTGGTCCCTTTCCGACAACGGCTAGAGGGAATAAGTGGATCGCCGTCACTTCTGATTACGTGACACGCTGCGCGATAACAAAGGTGTGGCCGACTAGTTGCGCAGCAGACAGCGCCTATTTTCTCCTCCACTACATTATTCTCCACCATGGTGCACCTCGACAGTTACTTACGGTCTTACGGAACGCACGGTCTTACGGAGCGTCTCAACCAAACACTCTCGGAGATGCTGCCGAAGTACGTCTCCAACGATCATCGCGACTGGCACACCACGCTAGCTTAGGTGACGTTCGCGTATAACTCGTCCCGACATGGCACCACAGTATATCCTCTCTTTTATCTCTTCTATGGTTGCAACCCCACATTGCCGTTTGACACTATCCTCACTTCTGGGCCACGTGTTGCAACTGAGTACGCTCGTTAAGTCATCGATCGTGCTCATATGGCAAGTCAAATCGCCCGATCTCGCTTGTTAGCCTCGCAACATTTACAAAAAGAGCGTTATGAGCGGAGCCATCGCAATGTTAAGCTAGCGCGAAGTGCTTGAGTGCTCCTTTGGTCACAAGTAATAGGGTCGGTCTCTCCCAGAAGCTTCTCTCTCGCTACACAGGGCCTTATGGAGTCCTACGTCAAGTTAATGGCGTAAATTGCGAGAATGCGGCGCCACAGTTTAATGCATCTTCAAGCCCGATGCCTGTAGAGGTCGTCCACGGTTCGCGGCTGAAGCCATATTTCGCTAGCAATGTTTCGCCTTCAATGCGCCGAGATGGTGCTTCACAACCTGGGGGCCCTGTTATGGAAGGATGAACAAAGACAGAAAGAGGATCGCGTGACGCTAGCTCCTGCTGGCTGTTGGTAGTCAGCCATGTTAACTGCTCGGACTCATTTTGTATATATATTGTAGATATAATCTTCAATACTCCCAACATCCGCGTAACATATTAAGATCGCACATGATCGCCAAATATTCTTTTTGCGTCACGGTGTAGTTACTTTCGGCTTTCCTAAGCCTGCCACATGCATAATCCACAACATATTCAGAAAACCCATGTTTGCGCTGCGCATGGACTGCGGAGAAGCCAAGACTGCTTCCATCAGTGTGCACCTCTTTGGTGACGCAAAATTGGGAGTGATGTCAGCAAACGGCGCGGGATTGCGAACGCCTCGTCGGACTCAGACTATCACGTAGTGAGGGGTACCGCTGCTTCCAAGGCGCTTCATTAGGGGCAACCAGATTGTGGCGAAGTTTTAGATCAAGCACCTAATCTAGCAACACAGACTTACAAAACTACGTAGGTCTTTGGCGGATGTAGATTTAGGGAATTCGACGACTGCCCGAAGTTTGGCTGGGTCGGGAAGAATTTGATCCTTGGAGACGACGTAGCGTAGAATTGTCAGCTACTGCAGCAAATCGGCCCTTGGGGTTTAGTTTCGCACTGCGTTTGTTAAACATGTTAAAACCGACCGGAGCCGTCGAAGGTGAGTGGCGAAGTAAAGAGCAAAAAGAACCACGTTGTTAAGAAAGCACTAGTACGTCTGCCACTCCAAGCCACGTAGAACTGTGTCCATAATGCGCTCAAACGGTGCGGGCTCATCGCAAATTCCAAAAGGCATTACGTTTAATTGGTATAAGGTGTCTGGTAGGACAAAAGCTGTCTTCGGCCGATCAGCGTCTACCATGGTTACTCTCCAATAATATGAGCGCAAATCTAGAGGTGAGAAGAATTCTGTGCTTTGTAGACAGTCAATCGCGTTGACTGCGCTGGAGAGAGTAGACCTCCTCGCCAATTATCTTTTTCAGGCGGCGTTAGTCCACGAAAACCGCACAGTACCATCTTCCTTCGTAACTAGCGCGACGGTGGATGCCCATGGACAGGTGGGAAGTCCGATAACCTCGCCGCAAAGCAGGTCGTCGCCTTGTTCGTTGGTTACACGACGTTCTGCAGGAGATACTGCAGACGCTGCCGAAATGGCGTTTGTGCGCCAGTATTCTTGCGACGTGTAACAGCCCAGAAAATATTGCCCTACATCGAAAGAACCAAATTCTTCTAGAAGTCACGAAAGCTGAGACCACTGGAGTAGTGTAAGTGCATCGGCAATAGAAGAACGGAACACACCACTGGGCGATGGGTCACACGTTGAAACAGCGCTGAACGCATGTGAAGAAGTACAGAAATTGTCATTGGGCATGTCCATAACTTGCACGTCTTCTGTCGCTTCTACATTGCCAAGACATTCTCCTCGGAGCACAGCGCAGACTATGAAAACGGGTGGCAAACGAAAGCGGTGCTAAGGCCCTGTGGTATGTCCACTGTCGGAAAAGGCAGCAGCAGACCTTTCTCAGTGAGAAAGCGGTCCCATTCACACAGTAGTGCAAGAGCGTCTGACATTCCGCTGCAGGATATCGCCATGGGAGTTGAGGCGTTCGCAGGAATGCGCGTGTGGGCTTGGATAAGAAGTTGCCTCGAAAGCGAAGAATTATGAGTGAGAGGAAAATATAACAGCGGCAAGGGTTTTATTTCGACCCGCGCGCAATGAATAACGGCACTGTTGCGCGAGATAAAGTCCCAGCCGAGGGTAACGTGATTAGAGCACGAGGAAAAGATGATGAATTCTACGGCGTATAGAACATGGACAATGTCTCCACGAGCAGTGGAACCTGCCAAGGGATGCAGATGATGAGCACTGGCTCTGCAGAAGGACTGTTCAAAAAGGGGTGTCGTAACTTCACGAAGTAAGCCGCAAAACTTAGCGTCCATGACACACACGGTGGCTCCAGTGTCCACGAGTGTAAACGCGCGAACACTGCCCCGACCAAAAATCTGATTGGGTGATGTTATTGGACCCACAGAGTTTTTGATGGTCCTACAACATTTCTTTTCGGCGCCCTTGTAATACCGTTAAGATTCCTGAAGGTCTGTCAGGACAGCCTGTGGGCACGCTTCCCATACCAATACGATTATTGAATGTCCCTCAGGACGCTCCATGGGCACGCTTCCCAGAACAATAGGATTCTGAATGGTCCCTGAAACCTGGTTTAGGTGAGCCTCCAACAGTGATATGCTTGCTGGATTTCCCTCAAGTCCTTCTGTGGGGTGGCTTCCCACACCAATACAATTCTTGAAGATCCCTCAAGCTTACAGGAAACACTCTAACGGATATAATGTAACCTATTTGTACAGGGACATATGTTGTTGCCTTACAATCATAGAAAAATATGGTTTGACTGTTAGCGCTGCTCTGCAGTCAATAAAATTTAGCAGAAAGAGTGAATCTAATGTTCCCGATCGTTCGCTCTAAAACTTGGAACATTTCCTTGCCTAGTGTTCAAGCAACAATACTGCGAATGAAGCTGCTCCCAAGCCAGTGCAAGCACAAGCTTAGTTCGCCACCTATCGGCAGCTGCCGAAGCAGCGGTTCTGGGAGGGTTGACACTTCTTTCTCACTGCTCTGGAATACGCGACGGCTCTACCAGCAAGGCTATTTCCGCAGTGGCCGAAAGGCGGCGAAGCAAGTTTAACGCAGCCTCGTCTCCGTAGGGGTTTGCTTTTCGCCTTAAAGGCAACTTCGACATTTTTCTTAGAAGCAAGCAAATTAACTGTGTCATTAAACAAACATAAAGGCGGGCTGTAATAAGTGATCGTTATGCAAAATAAATTAGGAAAAGGTGAGCAGAAGAAGCAAAATAATTTTCATGTGGTTTTCAGAGAAAGAGTATGAAGGAACTCCATTCGAGTCATCTAAGTATGCGTAAGCATATTCCGAAATTTCAGTTCGCCCATGAACAAATTTCTGTCAGCCAACCCGCAAATTTAAGTTGGCCTACCCATAAATTTCAAGTGGGCCAACCCCCAAATGTTAAGTTGACCAACTCTCAAATTTTAGTCGGCCCTCCCCAAAACTTAAGTTGACTCACCTAATTTCTGTTGTAGCCCCGCTACTATAAGCTTTCCCAAGCAATGTTATAGAGCCCTTTGTATACCAATGGGTTTCCTGGTATGCTTTACTATGGCGCAAAACATATTTCCTCAAAAGGGACAGAAAAAGAAGACAGTGAAGCGTCAAGCCACCAAATGTTTATTGACAGCCTAGAACAATGCCCAATATTATCCCAATGGGAATTGCACTTTCTTCGGGATCTTCCCGCGCATGGGGAGTGCCTAACACCTGCTTAAGCTCCGCCGCAGAACATATGCACCCCCACACAAGTAAATATCTAGAGAGCAGGAGCGATTCCTCTGAGCTTTACAGGCTGATACATTCCCCACCCAACCAGAAATCACCTCATAGCCCCTACTAAATTCTCTCCGCAATGCCACTTCTATGCAGAGCCCGCGTCCCTCAGGCACATAGTAGGGGGCTGCAGAGCAGCACCATTAAATCCTCCTAATCCTTACCCAACTAACGAGCTTTGGTAGAGAGCCATGGTCAGGTCCGACCTCGAGGATCCGCAACGGCTGATTGCAGGCCCCAGGACGCGGCCCGAGCTCAAGGCATTCTGGAATGAGGACGACTCTCCAAAGCTGCATTCACCCGATAAAAATGTTTATTTTCTCTCTGTCTCTCCCGCGCCTCGGCCCGCTATTGCACTATCTTCGGGATCTCTCACGTGTGGGGAGTGCTTAACGCCTGCTTCGCCTGCGCCATGGCTAGACCCGGTATTGCACTATACTCGGGATCTGCCCTTGTATGGCGAGCGCTTAACGCGTGCTACACCTCGACCACCGGTACGCACGGATTTGCACAATCTTCAGGATCTGCCAACCTGTGGGTTGCCTAACTTAGCACGTGCGGGTGGGCGAGTTGGTAATAGATGATTACGACGAAGGCACCAAATAAAACGACGGACGAAGGAAGACAACATGGGACAACCACGGAGGCGCCCTAACAACAGAGCGTTTTATTTCATGACACAGGAATAAATAGCTGCTGCCAAGAGTGAAGCTACTGCCATGTCCTGGATTCCGTACCCAGCGTGCTCATCTACGGGACCAAGTTCACCATACAGCCAGACACGTTTCCTGGAGAGCCACTTGCAATGGTCGAGCAAGTTTCCATGCGAGTCACAATGGAAGAATAGCAAATGTCCTCTTCAGAAGGCGCGGGTTTGCTCGTACGCTGTAAAACGTCTGTTCGAAAGATTTCTGTCGGTAAAACAGTTTCTTATTTGAAAGGAAAATCCGTCTTTTCTAACGTCCGATGAGGAAGGCGGCCTCGGCGCATTGCCGAAAGAAGTGTTTGAATAAAAAGCTTTATAAGCCCTTACATGGGTGTTTAAGCAATGCGAAAAAGCATCTTGCAAAACTAAGAAGCAAAGGCAAGGAGACTTGTAAGAACCTGAACCTAACGGAACCTATGACCCCAATAGAATCGGAAATAAAGTTGAGCCTTGATGTGTTCTTCATAGAGAAAACCCATAAATCTAATTTCCCCTTGCGGGTCATAGTCTCAGAAAACGGGTCATGGCAAAAACAGGTTTCCTTGTTTCTCCATCAAAATTTCAGTAAGCTACCCATTGACGACCCGTTTCGCATGAACACTTCTGAAGAGGTTGTAAAATAATTTGCACAGAATAAAAACAAAATGTCATCCGCCCTTTCAGTAGAAATAAAAGGCTTGTATTGCTCAATACCACAAAGGTAATTGATGGAATGCGGCACTGAGCGCATCGCCAAATTTCGAGCAGTTGCGTGCCAGAACGCTTCTGGCACAGCTGTACGTTCTTTTTTGTAACTGTTGTCCATGCACATAAAATGGAATGACGACATCTTTCTACAGAAAGAGAGTGCATGTATAGGTTTGTGTATAGCGCCTGTTTTAGGCGACATCATTTTAGCTTCAAAAGACAAGCTGTTAAAGCTGCGCTTAATCAGCTACAAATGTGATGCAGACCATTAGATTTGTGGATGATTTTCTATGGTTCTTAAATAGTGACAGTCTAGAAATGGAAACTCTGCCATCATTATTATAGTCATTGTTTAAGACAGCCTTGCATCCTCTAACGCTGACTCACAAGATTCCAGCCGATAACTGTTTGAGGGTTTTAGATTTGAAAATGTCTTTCTCACCATGTCATGTTTGCTGGCAGTTCATTGCAAGGGCAAGCAAACCTATCCTCTCCTTCAAATCAGCTCAGACGAAGTTATTGAGGTATCGTTTATCCATGTCCAACAAAGGCACTTAGGAAGTGACGTGAGCATTGGCTACAAAACAGTTTTAAGTAGCAGGTCAGCCGCCTCAAAGGGACATATTATTCTCACTATGTGATCATATATACGTTTCACAAAATATGCTTAACAAGCCCAAGGAACCTAAACATCACAAACCAGTGTCGAGCAGGCCCTTCTAAAACCAGGTTTGCTATCACCCCATACATTCACGGCATTCCTCACAGTCTGAAAAAAAGAAAGGAAACGAGGAGTTGTTCGGGATTGATTACTCGTTTCAAAACATCTTGGTTTGATGTGTACCAAGGTAATTGCAGGGCATCAGGCAAATTAACAGGTCTACGCATAGACACATGGGCAGAAGCATGTCGGCTGCGTAGGGAAAGTTGTTTGTTTTGTTCCCTTGTTGTGTGGTTCATCATGTGTTGGCGAAACGGGCCGATATAAGAATGACAGATTGTATGAGCATCGATATAAGATGGAAAACCACATCTCAGGTCACACTGGTGCTCAATGTAAGGCTCGCAAGTGCACTCCAGATTTTTTTTAGAACCGGTGTTTTGAACAGAGCCGATGATAAACTGACAAAAGAGATATTGGAAGCGCTTTCAATAAAAAAGCGTGGTGATTTTTGTATAAGTGAACCCTCAGATTCTTCATCGGCAAAAAATCTGGCGTATGTTGCGAGAGCGCTTACGAAGCTATCCTCTATCGCGTTTTCGTTGCGTGATGCACATGACGTCACTGTATTTTTCTCGATGTGCTTAACTCTTCGCAGTAGCTTTTTATCCCTATGTAAAGAAATGAAACGCTCCGTTGTTAGTGCGCCTAAGTGCTTGAGCCGCGTCGTCTTCCTTCGTCCGTCGTTTTATTGGCGCCTTCGTCATAATGAAGTGCTTAACTTCTGCGTCATCTCCATCTCGGGGCGCCCAGGTATTGTACTATTTTCGGGATGGAGCCACGTAAGGAGACCGCTTAATGCCTGCATCAACTCCGCCGCTGGTCGGCCCGGTATTTCACTATCTTCGGGATCAAGCCGCGTAAGGAGAGTGCTTAAGGACGGCTTCACCTACACCGCGGGTCGCACCGGTATTTCCGTTTTTTTGGAATCGAGCCAAATAAGGAGAGTGCTTAATGCCAGCTTCACCTCCACCAGGGGTCGGCCTAGTATTGCACTATCTTCGAGATGGAGCCACGTAAGGAAAGTGCGTAACGCCTGCTTCTGCTCCACCGCGGGGCAGCACAATATTGCTCTATAGTCGGGATTAAGTCACGTAAGGAGAGTGCTTCACGCCTGCTTAATCTCCGTCATGGGTCACCCCAGTATTGTATTGTTTCAGGATCAAGGAACGTAAGGAGATATTTAACCCCTGCGTCACCTGCGTCGCGGATCGCCCCGTAATGCGGTATCGTCTTGATCGAGCCACATAAGGAGAGTGCTTAACGCCTGTTTCACCTCTGTCGCGGGTCGCCCCGGTATTGCACTGTCGTCGGCATCGACGCGCGTAAGGAGAGTGCTTAACACCTGCTTTACCTCCACCGCAGGTCGGCCCGGTATTCCACTATCTTCGGGATCGAGCCAATTAAGGAGAGTGCTTAACACCTGCTTCACATCCAACGCGGGTCGGCCCGGCATTTTAATAACTTCGGGATGGAGCCACGTACGGATAGTGGGTAACGCCTGCTTCGACTCCACTTCGGGGCGGCCTAGTATTACACTATATTTCGGATTGAGGCACGTAAGGAGAGTGCTTAACGCCTGCTTCACCTCTGCCGTGGTTCGCCCCAGTTTTGCACTATCTTCGTGATCGAGCTACGTAAGGATAGTGCTTAACGCCTGCTTTAGCTCCGTTGCGGCGCTCCCCGGTATTTCACTATCTTCGGGATCGAGCAAGGCAAGGAGAGTGCTTCACCCCTCCTTCACCTCTACCGTGGAGCGTTCTGGTATTGCACTATCTTCGGGATCGAGGCACGTAAGGACACTTCTTAACACCTGTTTCACCTCCGTCGCGGCTAGCACTGGTACTGCATTGTCTTCGGGATTGAGGCACGTAAGGAGTGTGCTTAACGCCTGCTTCCCCACCGTCGCGCATCCCCCCGGTGTTGAACTGTCTTCGGGATCGAACCACGTAAGGAGAGTGCTTAACACCTGCTTCACCTCCGCCGTGGGTCACCCCGGTTTCGCACTGTCTTCGGCATCGAGTCATGTAAGACAGTGCTTAACGCCTCCTTCACCTCCAATGTGGGTCGGTCTGGTATTGCACTAAGTTCGGGATCGAGGCAAGTAAGCAGAGTGCTTAACGCCTGCTTCACCTCCGTCGTGGGTCGCTCCACTATTGCAGAATCTTCGGGGTCGAGGCACGCAAGGAGAGTATTTAACGCCTGCTTCACCTCCGTCGCTTGCCGGCCCGGTATTCGCAGTCGTCAGGATCGAGCCACCGCAGGAGAGTGCCGCAGGAGAATGCCTGCTTCACCTCCACCGTGGGGCGGCCCAGTATTGCACTATATTCGGAATTGAGTCACGTAAGGAGAGTGCTTCACGCCTGCTTCACCTCCAATATGGCTTAGCCCAGTAATGTACTAGCTTCGGGATCGAGTCACACAAGAAGAGTGCTTAACACCTGCTTCACTTCTATCGCGGGTAGCCCCGGTATTGCAATCTCTTCAGGATCGAGGCACATAAGGAGAATGCTTAACGCATACTTCACCTCCGTCGCGGGTCGCCCCGGTATTCCGCAATCTTCGGGTACGAGCCACCTAAGGAGGGTGCTTGACGCCTGCTTCACCACCGCCGGGGGTCGCCCCGGTATTGCACAATCTTCGGGATCGAGGCACGTAATAAAAATGCTTAACGCCTGCTTCACCTCCAACGCAGGTCACCCTGGCATTGCACAATCTCAGGGATCGACCCACCAAAGAGAGTGTTTACCACCTCCTTCAACTCCGTCACAGTTCCACGCGGTATTGCTCAATCTTCGGGATCGAGCAATGTAAGGAGAGTGATTAACGCCTCCTTCACCTCCGCGGTGGGTCGTCCTTGTATTGCACTATCTTCGGGATCGAAGCACGTAAGGAGAGTTCTTAACACCTGCTTCAACTCTGTCACGGCGGGCCTAGCTACTTTACTGTCTTCGGAATCGACACACGTAAGGAGAATGCTTAACGCCTGCTTCACCTCCGTTGTGGGTCGACCCGGTATTGCACTATCCTCGGGAACGAGCCACGTAAAGATAGTGCTTAACGCCTGTTTTACCTCCGTCGCGGGTTGCCCCGCTATACCGCTATTTTAGGGATCGAGCCAGGTAAGGAGAGTGCTTAACGCTTGCTTCAGCTCCGCCGCGGGTGTTCCCGGTATTGCAGAATCCTCGGGATCCAGCCACGTAAGGAGAGCGCCTAACGGCTGCTTCACCTCCGTCATGGGTCGCCTAGGTATTGCACAATCTTCAGGATCTAGCCGCCTAAGGAGAGTGCTTAACGCCTGCTTCACCACCGTCGTGGATCGCCCCGGTATTGCACAACCTTCGGGATCAATCCACCTGAGGAGAGTGCCTAACGCCTGCTTCACCTCCATAGCGGGTCGCCACGGTATTCTACTCTCTTCGGAATCGAAACACGTAAGGAGAATGCTTATCACCTGCTTCACCTTCGTCGCGGGTCGAACCGCTATTGCACTATCTTCGGGATCAAGCCACGTAAGGAGAGTGCTTAACGCCTGCTTCACCTTCGTTGCTGTTCGACCCGGTATTGCACAAAAACGTCAGGATCGAGCACCATAAGGAGAATACTTAACGCCTCCTTGACCTCCGTCGCGGGTGGCCTCAGTATTCCACAACCTTCGGGATCCATGCACATAAGCGGAGTGCTTAGCACCTTCTTCACCTCAGTGGCGGGTCGCCCCAGTATTGCAATCTCTTTGGGATCGAGGCACGTAAGGAGAATTGTTAACGCCTGCTTCACCTCCGTCGCAGGTCGACCTCGTATTGCACAATCTTCGGGATCGAGCCACCAAAGAAGAGTGTGTAACATCTGCGTCACTTCGGCCGTGGGTCACCCCGGTATTGCCTTAACTTCGGGAACGAGCCAAGTAAGGAGAGTGCTTAAAACCTGCTCCACCTCTGTCGCCGGTCCCTCTGGTATTGCACAATCTTCCGGATCGAGCCACCTAAGGAGAGTGCTTAGCGCCTGCTTCACGTCCGTCGCGGCTCGCCCCGCTTTTTCACTATCTTCGGGATCGAGCCAGGTATGGAGAGTACTTACCGCCTTCTTCACCTCCATCGCGGGTGGCCCCGGTATTGCACTCTCTTCGTGATCGAGACAGGCAACGAGAATGCTTAATGCCTGCTTCACTTCCGTCGCGGGTCGCCCCGGTATTGGACAATCTTCGGGATCGAGGCACCTAAGGAGATTGCTTAACGCCTGCTTCACCTCATGTCGCGGGTCGCCCCGTTATTGCACTGTCTTCAGGATCGAGGCACGTAATAGAAATGCTTAACGCCTGCTTCACCTTCTTCGTGGGTCGCCCCGGCATTGCATTGGTTGGGGATCAAGGAACGTAAGAAGAGGGCTTAACGCCTGCTTCACCTCAGTCGCGGGTCGCCCCGGTATTGCATTTTTTCGGGATCGAAGCACGTAAGAAGAGAGCTTAACGCCTGGTTCACCTCCGTCGCGGTTCTACCGCGTATTGCAATGTCTTCGGGATCGAGGTACGTAAGGACAGCATTTAACGCCTGCTTCACCTGGGTCGCGGGTCGCCCCGCTATTTCACAACTTCTGGATTGAGCCAGGTAAGGTGTGCGCTTAACGCCTAGTCCCTTCACTTCCGTCGCGGGTCGCCGCGGTATTGAACTATATTCGGGATCGAGGCACGTAAGGATACTGCTCAACGGCAGCTTCACATACTTCGCGGGTCGCCCCGGTATTTCAATGTTTCGCGATCGAGGCACGTAAGAAGACTGCTTAACGCCTGCTTCACCTCTGTCGCAGGTCGCCCTGGTATTGCATTGTTTCGGGATTAAGGCACGTAAGAAGAGAGCTTAACGGCTGCTTCTCCTCCGTCGCGGGTCGCCGTGTATTGCACTGTATTCGGGATCGAGGCACATAATAGAAATGCTTAACGTCTGCTTCACCTCCTTTGCGTGACGCCCCGGTATTGCACAATCTTCGGGATCGACCCACCTAAGAGTGTGTTTACCGTCTGCTGCACCTCCGTCGCGTGTCGTCCTGGTATTGCAATATTTTCGTAATTGAAGCGCTTAAGGAGAGTGCTTAACGCCTGCTTCACCTCCATCGTGGGTTACCCCGGTATTGCCTTAACTGCAGGAACGAGCCACGCAAGGAGAGTGCTTAAAGCCTGCTTCACCTCAGTCACGGGTCGCCCGGTATTGCACTCTCTTGGGGATCGAGGCACGTAACGAGAGTGCTTAACGCTTCTTCATCTCCGTCGCGGGTAGTCCCGCTATAGCGCAATCATCGGGATCGAAGCACATGAGTAGAGTTTTTAACACTTGCATCACATCCGTCGCGGGTCGCTCCGGTATCATGGTTTCAGGATCAAGGCACGTAAGGAGAGTGCTTAATGCCTGCTTCATCTTCGTTCCGAGTAGCCCCGGTATTGCACTGTCTTCGGCATTGAGGCACGTAAGGATACTGCTTAACGCCTGCGTAAACTCCGTCGCGGGTCGCCCCGGAATTGCATTGTTTCGCGATCGAGGCACGTAAGAAGAATGCTTAACGCCTGTTTCACATCTGTCGCAGGTCGCCCCGGTATTGCGTTGTTTCGGGATATAGGCACGTAAGCAGAGTGCTTAACGCCTGCTGACCTCATGTCGCTGGACATCCCGGTATTGCAATCTTTCCGGAATCAAGTCACATAATAAAAAAGCTTAACCCCTGCTTCACTTCCATATCAGGAGGCCCCGGTATTGCACAATCTTCGCGATCGACCCACCTAAGAGATTGTTTACCGTCTGCTTCACCTCCGTCGTGGTTCAACCTGGTATTGCACAATCTTTGGGATCGAGCAAGGTAAGGAGAGTGATTAACGCCTCCTTCTCCTCTGCCATGTTTCGTCCTGGTATTGCAATATTTTCTGTGTCGAAGCCCGTAAGGAGAGTGGTTAACACCTGCGTCACCTCATGTCGCGGGTCACCCCGGTATTGCGCTCTCTTAGGGATCGAAGCACGTAATAGAAATGCTTAACGCCTTCTTCACCTCCGTCGTTGGTCGCCCCGGTATTGCACTCAGTTCGAGATCGAGGCACGTAAGGAGAATGCTTAACGCCTGCTTCACTTCCGTCGCGTTTCACCCAGGTATTGCAGTGTCTTCGGGAGCGATCGAGTCATGTAAGGAGAATAATTAACGCCTGCTTCACATTCATCGTGGGTCGCCCCATAATTTCACCATCTTCGGCATTGAGCCAGGTAAGCTGAGTGCTTAACGCCTGCTTCACCTCCGTCCCGGGTCGCCGTGGTATTGCACAATCATCGGGATCAAGCCAACCAAAGAGAGTGCTTAACGCCTGCTCCATGTCCGTCGCGGGTGGCTCGGGTGCTGCAGAATGTTCGGGATCGAGGCACATAAGGAGAGTGCTTAACACCTGCTTCACCTCAGTCGCGGGTCACCCCGGTATTGTACTCTCTTCGGGATCGAGGCACGTAACGAGAATGCTGAACGCCTGCTTCACCTCGTCGCGGGTGGCCCCAGTATTGGACAATCTGCGGGATCGAGCCACATAGGGGGAGTGCTTAATGCCAGTTTGATCTCCGTTGCGAGTAGCCGCGGTACTCCACTGACATGGGGATGGAGGCACGTAGCGAGAATGCTTAACGCCGTCTTCACCTCCGTCGCGGGTCGCCCCGGTATTGCATTGCTTCGAGATCGAGGCACCTAAGAAGGGTGCTTAACGCCTGCTTCACCTCCGTCGCGGGTCGCCCGCGTATTGCACTGTCTTCGGGATCGAGGCACATAATAGAAATGCTTAACGCCTCCTTCACCTACATCGCGTGACGCCCCAGTATTGCACAATCTTCGGGATCGACCCGCCTGAAACAGTGTTTACCGTCTCCTTCACCTCCCTCGCGGTTCGACGCGGTACTGCACAATGTTCGGGATCGAGCAAGGTAAGGAGAGTGATTAACGCCTCCTCCCCTCCACCGTGTGTCGTCCTGGTATTGCAATATTTTCAGGATCGAAGCGCTTAAGGAGAGTGCTTAACGCCGGCTTCACCTGCGCCGCGGGTCGCCCCGGTATTGCCTTAAGTTCCGGATAGAGCCACGTTAAGAGAGTGCTTAACGCCTGCTTCACCTCCGTCGCGAGTCGCCCCGCTGTTTCACTAACTTCGGGATCGAGCCAGGTAAGGAGAGTGCTTAATGCCTGCTTCACCTCCGTCGCGGGTCACCCCGGTATTGCCTTAACTTCGGGAACGAGCCACGTAAGGAGAGCGCTTAACGCCTGCTGCACCACCGTCCCGGGTCGCCGTGGTATTGCACAATCATCGGGATCAAGCCAACCAAAGAGAGTGCTTAACGCCTGCTTCACGGCCGTCGCGGGTGGCTCCGGTGTTGCAGAATGTTCGGGATCGAGGCACATAAGGAGAGTGCTTAACACCTGCTTCACCTCAGTCGCGGGTCACCCCGGTATTGTACTCTCTTCGGGATCGAGGCACGTAACGAGAATGCTGAACGCCTGCTTCACCTCCGTCGCGGGTCGCCCCAGTATTGGACAATCTGCGGGATCGAGCCACATAGGGAGAGTGCTTAATGCCAGTTTGATCTCCGTTGCGAGTAGCCGCGGTACTGCACTGACATGGGGATGGAGGCACGTAGCGAGAATGCTTAACGCCGTCTTCACCTGCATTGCTTCGAGATCGAGGCACCTAAGAAGGGTGCTTAACGCCTGCTTCACCTCAGTCGCGGGTCACCCCGGTATTGCATTGCTCCTAGATTGAGGCACGTAAGAAAAGTGCTTAACGCCTGCTTCACCTCTGTCGCGGTTCACCCGTGTACTGCACTGTTTTCGGGATCGAGTCATGTAAGGAGAATAATCAAAGCCTGCTTCACCTCCGTCGCGGGTCGCCTCGCTATTTGACCATCTTGGGCATCGAGCCAGGTAAGGAGAGTGCTCGCCGCCTGCATCACCTTTGTCGCGGGTCGACCCGGTATTGCACAATCTTCGGAATGGAGCCACCTAAGGAGAGGCCTTAACGCCTGCTTCACCTCATGTCGCGGGACGCCGCAGCATTGCACTCTTTTCGGGATCGAGGCACGTGATAGAAATGCTAAGCGCCTTTTTCACCACGGTCGCGTGTCACCCCGGTATTGCACTCTCTTCGACATCGAGGCACGTAAGGAGAATGCTTAACGCCTGCTTCAACTCCGTCGCAGGTCGCCCAGGTATTGCACACTCTTCGGGATCGAGCCACCAAACAAGAGTGTTTAACATCTGCGTCACCTCAGCCGTGGGTCACCACGGTATTGCTTTAACTTGGGGAACGAGCCACGCAAGGAGAGTGCTTAACGCCTGCTTCACCCTGTCACGGGTCGCCCCAGTGTTGCACAATCTTCGAGATCGAGCCTTCTAAGGAGAGTGCTTAACGATTGCTTCACCACCGTCCCGGGTCGCCAAGGTGTTGCGCAATCTTCGGGATCGAGCCACCTAAGGAGAGTTCTTAACGCCTGCTTCACCTCCGTCGCGGGTGGTCCCGGTGTTGCACAATCTTCGGGAACGAGCCCCGCAGGGAGAGTGCTTAACGCCTGCTTCACCTCCATCGCGGGTCGCCCCGCGATTGCATGATTTCGGGATCGAGGCACGTAAGGAGAATGCCTAACGCCTGCTTCACCTCATGTCGCGGGGCGCCCCGGTTTTGCACAACCTTCGGGATCGAGCAAGGTAAGGACAGTGGTTAACGCCTGTGTCACCTCAGTCGCTGGTCACCCCGGTATTGCACTCTCTTCGGGATCAAGGCACGTAATGGAAATGCTTAACGCCTTCTTCACCTCCGTGATGGGTCGCCCCGGTATGGTACTCAGTTCGAGGCACGTAAGGAGAATGCTTAACGCCTGCTTCACCTGCGTCGTGGGTCTCCCCGGTATTGCTTTAACTTCGGTATCGAGATCGAATAAGAAACTTCTGAATAAGAAACTCTGTGGATGATGAAGGCGAAGGCGCGGGAAATGCACTACGAGTTCGCATGGCAAAAGGATGGAAAGCTTTTCATGCGTAGGGCATCTGGCCAGCGGGCAGTGCGCATCAATTGCGAAGCTGATCTTGATAAGATTCGTTGAACGGCCACAAGATTGCACCGCTTATAATTTTCCTTGTTATGATTTCTGCTTTCGATGGCTGACTTCACTAAAGTTATGTATCACGATGTATCTTCTTTTAAATCCCTAGTACATACCCTGCGCAGAAAATATGATAACATGTCAGTTTTCCACGCAAACATAAGAAGCTTGAGGAACAAGCAACTTGAAACAGAGGCATTTTTTGAATCCCTTGACTACAATTTTAACTTCATAGCATTTACGGAAACTTGGTTTCAGAATGTTCAAGATGTTGTACACTTTTCCGGCTATAGGTCTGAGGGTGTTTATAGATCAGGTCGTAGAGGTGGAGGAACTTCATTGTATATTAAAGATGATATTGCCTATGATGTCCTGTCGCAGTTTTCTGGTATTACTGCGCATTATGAATCAATCGTTGTTCCTCTGCAATGCTTCCCATTGTCCTGGTTGGCGATTTTAACATTGACTTACTAACAGACACTCCACAGTCTGGACAATTTTTAGACATAATTGAGTCATTCTCTTGTACAAATGTTATACGCTCGCCGACAAGAATAACAGGATTAAGTGAAACTCTGATTGATCTGTGTAATTAGTCATGATGAAAGTGATGTTATACCTGGCATTTTTTCAGTCGATCTGAGTGATCACTTACCTGTATTCTGTATCTTTCCTGTTCCAAAAAACAAAATACATCCCGCTCGCATTCCCCCAGTACCTTATCGTAGTTTTAATCAAATGAGTCTCTCCACTTTTCACTCGTTGACTGGTCGAATGTTTATGAGGAAGAAAACGCAAGCATTTCATACGACATCTTTCTACAAAAAGTTAAAGGTTGCTATGAAGAAGCTTTTCCTTTGCGTTATGCGAAAAAAGCACATAAAAAATGTAGAAAACCATGGGTAACAAAAGAGTTATTTCAGAGAATAAAAGCCCGTGATATTATGTACCGTCAATTTATTAATCTAAAAGATATCTCTCTTCTAATTGAATATAAGAAAATTCGAAACAAGTTAAACTCTGATCTCAAGAAAGCTCGATGTGAATATTACAAGAATAGGTTTATTGCTGTTTCTCATGACCCAAAAAAATTTGGAACACATTACGATTGCTTATTGGTCAACCACAGAACAGCATCCCTGGTACACTAATTACTGATGGTGTCGAATACAGTAAAGAGACTTTGTCAGATAAATTCAATTCCCACTTTTTATCTTCAGGCGGATATTCATCTTGCAGCACTCAGCTAGATGCACAGAAATATATATCCTCTTCCATTACGAATTCCATATTTATGTCTCCTTGTAGTGAATTAGAGATAAACTCTTTTCTTAAGAAGCTAAATAAAAATACTGCTGCCGGTAATGATGACATCAAAGCTACTCCAATTATTTTCGTTGCTAACCTTTTATCAGCACCTTTGCAACATATTTGCAACAGAGCATTATCAACAGGCATTTTTCCAGTTAATATGAAAATAGCTAGGGTTTCGGTCTTGCACAAAGGTGGTCCTTTCAATAATCTTAACAATTATAGACCGATCTCGGTGTTACCTTTATTCTCAAAGGTTTTAGAGCACATAATAAAAACAAGACTAACCAGGTTTCTAGATGAACATGAATTGCTTATCAAGGAACAATTCGGCTTTCGCGAAAAAAAATCTACTGAAACAGCTTTACTTAATATCAAAGAAAAATTAGCGAAGAATATTGATAGCAAGGTGTTCACCCTGGGAATTTTTTTAGACTTCCGAAAAGCATTTGACTCGGTCAAGCATAATATACTGTTTGAAAAATTACCCCATTACGGCATTCGAGGGGTAGCTCTACAATTATTACGCAGTTACTTAACAGACAGGCTACAGTATACGTTTCTTCACGGATATAAATCTCAGCTGCAGCCTTTGAAATTCGGTGTACCACAAGGTTCTATACTCGGTCCACTATTTTTTATTATCTACATAAATGATATCGTGCCGGTACCACAAACTTCCTCAATAGTTCTGTATGCTGATGATACCAGCTTGTTTTTCTCTGGCAGCCGTTTAAGAGATTTAGAAATCGCGGCGAACGATTGGTTGATATCGCTTTCATACTGGCTTGAGTGTAACCAGCTAGAATTAAACGTTAATAAAACTAAATATATTTTATTCAAAGGCAGAAATAAACGCGAAGATTACACCATTTCTGTTAGATTTAAAAATAATGACATCGAGCGTGTCCCGTTGTTTAAATTCCTAGGTGTACTTTTTCATGAAAACCTCAGTTGGACACCGCAAATCAACAAAGTACATGCCAGTATGTCTAGATCAATTTCTGTCTTATATAAACTTAGGTCTCTGGTACCAAACTGGCTAAAGCTCCAGTTATATTATGCACTAGTTCATTCTCATCTCACTTACTGTCTCTTAATATGGGGTACGACTTCAGGAACGAACCTTGAAAGGCTAAAAATTGTACAGAAGAGAGCTGTTCGCTGCATAGAAAATCTGGAACCAACTGAACACACTGCGCCATTTTTTAACAAGCTTAAATTGCTTACAGTTAACCAAGTGTTTAATCTGAAGCTCGCCTTGTATATTCGCAAGGAAATTCGAAATGAATTAAGTAGTTATATGGCTCAGTGCTACCCTACTAACGTTCCCTATGATCTCCGACACGAGCGATTTAGAATACCGGTATTCAGAACCATTTACGGTAATCAAACATCGATCTACCTTATACCTAATCTTCTCCGCAACAACAGTTATATCCACGAACTTATTGAAAAATGTACTTCTATCCACAGTTTCAAGAAAAATGTTACAATGTACTTACTATATGGTACTCTGTCCTCAATAAGTTCTGGAGCTTAAAAAAAAAAAAAACTTTTTATTGTTCTATAACCTCTGTGTTCTGCTGCATTTTCTAACAGTAATACATTGCTAGGAATGGTTACGTTACATTTTGTATAACGCTTGCACAAACTTTGTACTTTTTAATATGTTGCCATTTATGTACGCGTTTGTTCTTGTTATGGTTTATTGCTGATGCATTATTGTGTGATTCCGTTACTCAATTTAAGATGCCTGATCGCGATGTTACTTCTGTGCATGAAAATCTTTTTGTGGCGCTTTCATGTACAAAGCCATTGTTTTTCTTTTTTTTTTATTCTCACTGCTTCTGAGCAAATGTATGGGTGGAGGGACCTTAGTCAGGCAGAGTTCATCTGCCTTTAGTCCTTTCAACCCAGGCAATGTGTGTCTGAATAAACAAACAAACTGAAACTGAAACTGAACTGAGCCACGTAAGGAGAGTGCTTAACGCCTGCTTCGCCTCCGTCGCGGGTCGCCCCTATATTTCACTATCTTCACGATCCAGCCAGGTAAGAAGAGTGCTTAACGCGTGCTTCACCTCCGTCACAGGTCGCCCCTGTATTTCACTATCTTCGGCATTGAGGCACGTCAGGAGACTGCTTAATGCCTGCTTCACATCCGTCGAAAGTCACCCCGGTATTGCATCGTTTGCGATCCAGGCACCGGAGAAGCATGCTTAACGCCTGCTTCACCTCTGTCGCGAGTCGCCCCGGTATTGCACTGTCTTCGGGATCCAGTCATGTAAGGAGAGTGCTTAACCCCTACATCCCCTCAGTCGTGGGTCGCCCTGCTATTGCGCAATCTTTTGGATCGAGGCAGGTAAGGCGAGTGCTTAACGCCTGCTTCACCTCAGTCGCGGGTCGCCCCGGTAGTGCATTTGTTCGAGATTGAGGCACGTAAGAAGAGTGCTTAATGCCTGCTCCACCTCCATCGCGGGTTTCCCGGGTATTGTACTGTCTTCGGGATCGGGTCATGTAAGGAGACTGCGTAACGCGTACTTTACCTCCGTCGCGTGTCGCCCGGGTATTGCACTCTCGTCGGGATCGAGGCACGTAACGAGAATGCTTAATGCCTGCTTCCCCTCCGTCGCAGGTCGCACCGGTATCGCACAATCTTCGGGATCGAGCCACCTAGGGAGAGTGCTTAACACCTGCTTCACCTCCATCGCGGTTCGCCCTGGCATTGCATGGTTTCGGGATCAAGGCACGTAATGAGAGCGCTTAATGCATGCTTCATCTCCGTTGCGAGTAGCCCCGGTATTGCACTGTCATCGGGATTGAGTCACGTAAGGACACGGCTTAACGCCTGCTTCGCCTTCGTCGTGGGTCGCTCCGGTATTGCATTGCTTCAGGATCGAGGCACGTGAGAAGAGTGCTTAACGCCTTCTTCACCTCAGTCGCGGGTCGCCCCGGTATTGCATTGTTTCGAGATTGAGGCACGTAAGAAGAGTGCTTAACGCCTGCTCCACTTCCGTCACGGTTCGCCCGGGTATTGCGCAATTTTCGGAATCGAGGCACGTAAGGAGAGTGTTTAACGTCTGGTCTACCTCCTTCGCGGGTCGGCCCGGTATCGCATTGCCTCGGGATCGAGGCACGTAATAGAAATCCTGAATGCCTTGTTCACCTCCGTCGTGGGTCGCCCCGGTATAGCACTCCTTTCGACATCGTGGCACGTAAAGAGAATGCGTAACGCCTGCTTCACCTCCGTCGCGGGTCACCCCGGTATTCCTTTAACTTAGGGATCGAGCCACGTAAGGAGAGTGCTTAACGCCTGCTTCACCTCCGTCACAGGTCGCCCCGATATTTGACTATCTTCGGGATCGAGCCAGGTAAGGAGTGCGCTTAACGCCTGCTTAGCTTCCTTCGCGGGTCACCCAAGTATTGCACTATGTTCGGGATCGAGGCACATAAGGAGAGTGCTTAACACCTGCTTCACCTCATCTCGCGGCGCGCCCCCGTATTGCACTCTCTTCGGTATCGATGCGCATAATAGAAATGCTTGACGCCTGCTTCACCTCCAACGCGGGTCGCCCCGGTATTGCACAATCTTCGGGATCGACACACCTAAGAGAGTGTTTACCGTCTGCATCACCTCTGTCGCGGTTCGACCCGGTATTGCACAATCTTTGGCATCGAGCAAGGTAAGGAGAGTGATTAACGCCTGCGTCACCTCATGTCGCGAGTCACCCCGGTATTGCACTCTCTTCGGGATCGAGGCATGTAATAGAAATGCTTAAGGCCTTCTTCCCCTCCGTCGTGGGTCGCCCCGGTATTGCACTCAGTTCGAGATCGAGGCACGTAAGGAGAGTGATTAACGCCTGCTTCACCTCCATCGCAGTTCGCCCTGGTATTGCATGGTTTCAGGATCGAGGCACGTAAAGAGAGTGCTTAATGCCTGCTTCATCTCCGTTGCGAGTAGCCCCGGTATTGCATTGTCATCGGGATTGAGGCACGTAAGGAAACTGCTTAACGCCTGCTTCACTTCCGTCGCGGATCGCCCCTGTATTGCGCAATCTTCTGGATCGACGAACGTAAGGAGAGTGTTTAACGTCTGGTTTACCTGCTTCGTGGTTCGAAGCACGTAATAGAAATCCTTAACGCCTTGTTCACCTCCGTCGTGGGTCGCCCCGCTATAGCACTCTGTTCGACATCGTGGCACGTAAAGAGAAAGCGTAACGCCTGCTTCACCTCCATCGTGCGTCTCCGCGGTATTGCTTTAACTTCGGTATCGAGCCACGTAAGGAGAGTGATTAACGCATGCTTCACTTCCGTTGCGGGTCGCCCCTATATTTCACTATATTAGGGATCGAGCCAGGTAAGTAGAGTGCTTAACGCGTGCTTCACCTATGTCACAGGTCCCCCTGTATTTCACTATCTTCGGCATTGAGGCACGTAAGGAGACTGCTTACCACCTGCTTCACATCCGTCGCAAGTCTCCCCAGTATTGCATTGTGTCCCGATCGAGGCACGTGAGAAGCGGGCTTAACGCCTGCTTCACCTCTGTCGCGGGTCTCCCCTGTATTGCACTGTCTTCGAGATCGAGTCTTGTAAGGAGAGTGCTTAACGCTTACTTCACCTCCGTCGCGGGTCGCCCGGCTGTTGCGCAATCTTTGGGATCGAGGCACGTAGGAGAGTCCTTAACGCCTGCTTCACCTGTGTCCCGGGTCGCTCCGCTATTTCACTGTCTTCGGGATCGAGCCACCTAAGGAGAGTGCTTAACGCCCGCTTCACCACCATCCCGGGTCACCGCGGTATTGCACAATCTTCGGGGTCGAGGCACATAAGGACAGTGCTTAACATCTGGTTCACCTCCGTCTCGGGTCGCCCCAGTATTGCATGATTTCGGTATCGAGGCACGTAAGGAGACGGCTTAACGCCTGCTTCACCTCAGTCGCGGGTCGCCGCAGTAGTGCATTTGTTCGAGATTGAGGCACGTAAGAAGAGTGCTTAACCGCTGCTTCACCTCCGTCGCGGTTCACCCGGGTATTGCAATGTCTTCGCGATCGAGTGATGTAAGGAAAGTAATTAACGCCTTCATCACCTCTCTCGCGGGTCACCCCGGTATTCCGCTGTCTTCGGGGTCGAAGCAAGTAAGGAGAGTGTTAAACGCCTGCTTCACCTCCGTCGCGGTTTGCCCCAGTATTACACAATCTTCGGGATCGAGGCACATAAGGAGAGTGCTTAACACCTGCTTCACCTCCGTCGCAGGTCGCCCTGGTATTGCACAATCTTCTGGATCGAGCAACCTAAGGAGAGTGCTTAACGCCTGCTTCACCTGATGTCGCGGGGCGCCCCGGTATTGCACTCTCTTCGGAATCGATGCACATAATGGAAATGGTTGACGCCTGCTTCACCTCCATCGCGGGTCGCCCCGGTATTGCATGATTTCGGGATCGAGGCACGTAAGGAGAGTGCCTAATGCCAGCTTCATCTCCGTTGCGAGTAGCTCCAGTATTTCAACAACTTCGGGACCGAGCCAGGTAAGGAGAGTGCTTAACGCTTGCTTCACCTCCGTCGAGGGTAGCCCCGGTGTGACACAATCTTCGGGATCGAGGCAAGTAACAAGAATACTTAATGCCGGTTTGACCTCCGTCGCAAGTCGCCCCGGTATCACACAATCTTCGGATCGAGCCACCTAGGGAGAATGCTTAACGCCTGCTTCACCTCCATCGTGGTTCGCCCTGGTATTCCATGGTTTCGGGATCGAGGCTCGTAAGGAGAGTGCTTAATGCCTGCTTCATCTCTGTTGCGAGTAGCCCCGGTATTGCATTGTTATCGGGATTGAGGAACGTAAGGAGGCTGCTTAACACCTGCATGACCTCCATCGCGGTTCGCCCCGGTAGTGCGCAATCTTCGGGATCGAGGCACGTAAGGAGAGTGTTTAACATGTGGTTTACCTCCTACGCGGGTCGGCCCGGTATTGCATTCTTTCGGGATCGAGGCACGTAATAGAAATGCTTAACGCCTTGTTAACCTCCGTCGTGGGTCGCCCCGGTATAGCACAATCATCGAAATCGAGGCACGTAAGTAGAGTGCTTAACGCCTGCTTCACCTCTATCGGGGGTCGCCCGGTAAAGCAGAATTTTCGGGATCCAGCCAGGTAAAGAAAGTGCTTAACGCTTGCTTCACCTCTGTCGTGGGTTGCCCCGGTATTGCACCATCATCCGGATCGACGCACACAAGGAGACAGTTTAACGCCTGCTTCACCTCCGCCGCGGGTCACCTTGCATTTCACAATCTTCAGGATCGAGGCACTTAAAGAGAATGCTTGACGGCTGCTTCACCTCTGTCGCGGAATGCCCTGTTATAGCATTGTCTCGGAATCGAGGCGCGTAAGCAGAGTGCTTAGCAGCTGCTTCACCTTCGTCGCGGGCCACCCCGGTATTGCAATGTTTCAGAATCGCGGCTCGTGAGGAGATTGCTTAACGCCTCATTCACTCCATCGCGGGCCACCCTGGCATTGCACTGTCTTCGGGATCAAGGCAACGAATGAGTGTGCTTAACGCCTCCTACATCTCCGTCGCGTGTTGCCCCGGTATTGCAGAAGCTTCGTGATCGACCCACGTAACGAGAGTGTATAACGCCTGCTTCACCTCCGTCGTCGATCGCCCCTGTATTGTACAATCTTCAGGATAGGAATACCCAAGGAGAGTGCTTAACGGCTGCTTGCAGTCCGTAGCGGGATGCCCCAGTAAAGCATTGTTTCGGGATCGAGGCACCTAAGGAGAGTTCCTAAAGCCTGCGTCACCTCCGTCGCGCGTCGCCCGGTAACCCACAAGCTTCGGGATCGAGTGACCTAAAGAAAGAGCTTAACGCCTCCTTCACCTCCGTCGCGGATCGCCCCTGTATTGCACAATCTTTAGGATCGAGCCACCCAAGGACAGTACTTAACGGCTGCTTCACCTCCGTCGCGGAAGGCCCGGTATAGCACTGTTTCGGGATCGAGGCACGTAACGAGAGTGCTTAACAGCTGCTTCGCCTTCGTCGCGGGTCACGCCGGTATTGCATTGTTTAGGGATCGAGGCACGCAAGGAGATTGCTTAATGCAGGATGCATCTCCGTCGACGCCTCGCCCCGGCTTTGCCGTGTCTTAGGGATCGAGGCAAGCAAGGAGTGTGCTTAACGACATCTACATCTGCGCCGCGGGTCGCCCCGTTATTGCACAATTTTCGTGATCGAGCTATCCAAGAGAATACTTAACGCCTGCTTCACCTCCGTCGCAGCTCGCCCCGCTATTGGACAGTCTTCGAGATCGAGGTACGTAAGGAGAGTGCCTAAGGCCTGCTTCACCTCCATCGCGGGTCTCCCGGTAACGCACAGTCTTCGGGATCGAGCCGCTGAAAGAGAGTGCTTAATGCCTCCTTTACCTCCGTCACGGATCGGCCCGGTATTGCACCATCTTCCGGATCGACGCACGTAAAGAGAGTGCTTAACGCCTGCTTCACGCCGTCGCCGGTCGCCTTGTATTGCGCAATCTTCAGGATCGAGGCACTTAAGGAGAATGCTTATTGGTACTTCACCTCCGTCGCGGTGTGCCCCATTATAGCATTGCTTCGGAATCGAGGCACGTAAGCAGAGTGCTTAACAGCTGCTTCACCTTCGTCGCGGGTCACCCCGGTATTGCATTGTTTCGAAATCGAGACATGTAAGGAGATTGCTTAACAACTGCACCACCTCCGTCGCAGGTCGCTCCGGTATTGCACAATCTTCGGGATAGATAGATAGATAGATAGATAGATAGATAGATAGTACTTTTATTCGTATCAATTTTCATACACAAAAATCAGGCCTACCAAAGCCTCACAAGGGCTTGAGTGGCAGCGCCTGGCAGACAGCGAACATTAGCAAAACAAAGGAAGAATAGAGGTATTGCAACAAACTCGACAAGCAAAAAGAAAAAGAAAATTTAACAACTCAGAGAGACAGATATGGAGACATAACTATTACAACATCAAAAGGGACGACAGCAATATGAAATTAAGATAGTAACACTCGATTAAATAATTATGGGGTAGGAAGCAACGCAGAGACATACCGCAAAATTTTTTTCAGGGTGTATTTTGTTCTCATGCGGAATACACTAGGTGGCATACTATTGAAACAGGCAGGTACATAGTATTGACGCGTGCGCTTTCCGTACCGGGTTGAGGAGCGAGGAATGCAGTAACGGTATTTTGGTCTTAAATCACGTGCAGGAACATATGGAATGGTGAACTGACTGCACCAAAAATGTTTAAGCACAATGGTTTCTGTTAATAAAGCGTTAAAATTTGGAAACTTTAATCTTCTGAAAATATCAATGTTATTACCGATGGGCAGGTCGTAGGCAATATTCTTTAAAAGTAAACGCAGAAGCGAATTCACCCTGCGCTGCCAGCGAACAGTGCAGTGACCATAAACAGTGATTCCGTATCTTAGTACACTATAGGCTAGAGCGTGTGTAACACATTTACGGACAGAAAAAGGCATAAAATATCTAATATTATACAGGACACAAGATACAGCACGAAGTCTTTGACAAACGAAAGAAAGGTGCGAGTTCCAAGAGAGATCACTGTCGAAGATCAGGCCAAGATATTTGACCGAATGCGCATATTTTACTGGAACACAGTTACAATGAGAACAGGAGGAAGTATGCAAATAAACAGGATGACTCAAGTCAAATTTTTTTAAAGGGTTATGAAAACATATAAGTTGTGTTTTAGAAGTATTAACATTAATAAGGTTAGACTTAAACCAGTCCATAGCTTTAACAGCTGCCGTCTGTAACACTGTTACAGCATCAGTGTATTTCTTTGCGCGCGCAAAAATGACAGTGTCGTCAGCATATTGGAACAATGAAACAGGCACATTGTTAGCAAGATCATTAACGTATAGATTGAATAACAAAGGACTCAATATAGAACCTTGCGGGACTCCAGAATTAATTGCCGTGAAATCGCTATGGAATCTTGAAATCGACACATATTGGCGCCTATCTTGTAAAAAATTAGTAAGTAAATGTAAAAACGAACCTCGAAATCCCAATGTAGAAAGTTTATCAAGCAGAAGAACGTGGCAGATGCTATCAAAGGCCTTGCTTACGTCAAGAAAAAGAGAGCATACGACTTCATTCTTATCAAAAGCTGAATTTAGTATGTCAGAGAATTCTTCAAGAAGATCTGTTGTTCCTTTTCCTGGTATGAAGCCATACTGACAGGGTGATAGAACATTGTGCGTATTCAAAAAATTCGTCATGGTAAGTAGTAGATGCTTTTCAAAAATTTGGCCAATGCATGGCAAAATAGAGATAGGTCGGTAATTACTCATCATGTTTCTGGAGCCACCCTTATACAAAGGTATAACTTTAGCAGTTTTCATTGAAGTCGGTATTATACCCCTGGAAATGATACTATTAAGGATAACCAGTAGGACACCCTTAATCGCTTCAAAATTTCTGCACAATTCAGAAACAGTGAGGCCGTCATGACCAGGAGATTTGCTGCGTTTAAGACTGAAAAGTATACACCTTAAATCACTTTCTGTAATGTCAGGAAGGAAAGCAGATTCCATCACACTGGGAGGCATAGGACAGTCGTTAGGCGGGGTACCAGATGCACCAGAAACCAAAGAAAATAGTTTGTTAAAGTCATTCGCAATGCTCTGTCCATCTTTCTGGAAATGAGATATGAAATATGCATCATTATAAATAGCAGCGCTCGCTCCTTTCAGGTTATTTACCAATAACCATGTTTTCTTGCTGTTAAAACGTGCGTCTTCAAACTGAGACCTAAAGTGGTTGCGCTTGGCCAGACGGATCATGGCATTAACTCGGTTTCGTTCATGTTTAAACTGCAGTCGTAGTTCAGAGCAGTTTGGAGCACGTCTCGTTCGAGCCCAGAGCAGATCTTTTTCTTTAATGGCTTCCAGTATTACGGGCGACATCCACTTATTGTCTAAATTTCGTTGCTTAACGATCACCATGCGTGAAGATTCGGCTTTCTGTGAACGAAAAACCTCGACGAAACTGTCATATAAGTCTGCAGGGGACACATTGTAAATAAAAGAATCCCAATCATACTTTGCTATTCTTTCATCGAAACGTTTATAATCAAGTACTGATACGCTTTGCTGGCTGCGCAAAGGTGCAGATTGGCTGGAGCCATCCGTTAAGGAGCAGCAGACGAAATAGTGGTCTGCAAGCTTGACTTCAACCACAGCAGACCGCACCAACCGGTTTTGAGAACGCACATTTATGTGGTCGATGCAAGAAGAGACCAGCTGCCCAGATAAGTATTCCTCACGTGTAGGGCTGTGGATTTTAGTCTCTAGTCCCCACTTTGATAAAGTGTCAAGATAATCTGCGACTGTTGGCACAGTTGGGCGTAGAATATCGATATTCATATCCCCGATAATGCACACGTGTTCTTCACTGGAAAATGATGATATTGCAGAATCCAGCTCAGCTAAAAAGATTCGACCGTTACAACACGGAGGGCGGTAAATTGCAAGTAGAATCAACGACAACCAAGGTGTACTTAGGCGGAGCGCGACTACTTCTGCTTGAGTAAAAGGAATACTAATTTCAGAAACGGACCAAGAATCTTTAACAAAAACTGCGATTCCTCCTCCTGTTCGTTGTTGACGAGTATAAGAATGTAACTGGCATCCTGGCAGCGAGAAATGTGATAACACGTCTGACGAAACGTTCACTTCCGTGAGAGCAACAACGTCATAAGTTGAATGAAAAGGGTTAATCAGCGCACGAAAATGGTCCCAATGCTTCCGTATACTGCGAATATTAACGTGAGTAAACTGAAATGAATTGCCTGTGTGATGCTGAAAGAACTTCTGGACTTCAGAAAAATCGGAACACTTCACGAAACCAATGTCAGACATGGTTATGTTAGTTTTTCAAGATCCGAAAGCTTGTTGATACGAATGAGAGGTGCGCCTTCGGACTGTTTTGCAAGGACCTTCCCATTTTTGGTCCAGACGAACTGAAAACCCTTTTCTTTGCCACGAGACCTTGCTAGACGGAACAACTCGCGATTAGCCCGAGATAGGTTATCGTTGAAAAACAGCCGAGGAGACTGATCGTCATGCACCAAATCACGAAGGCCCTTCCGGGCCCCGAGCCATTTCTGCTTAACAGAAACTGAGCGAGTTTGCACTAGAATCGGTGGAATATAGTCGCCTCTGGATGGCAGCCGATGCACTGCCGAGATATCTGCTTGTTCAAAATCGGTTATGTTTAGCTTGCCTGCCAAAGTACTTAAGAAAGAGTGTAAGTTTTCATCAGATTTGACAGGAAGGCCGTGAATCTCGAAGTTACATCTTCTGCTGTATTGTTCGAGGTCATTAATTTCCCCACTCATCCTGTCAATCACTTGTGTCTGGGAAACTGCTGTTGAAGCAAGCGATTGAACTTGTGATCGAAGGTCTGCAAGCTCATTCTGATTAGCGGTCACTGTAGCAAGCACCGAGTCATACTTTGACGAAAGGAAATCGATAGCGGAGCGTATGTCGTCGACTGCCGAAGCAACCTTTTCACTAGCTTCCCTGACCAACAACAGTTCCTCAATTTTCACCATCAATGTTGAAACAGTTGTAGTCAAAGAATCTAGTTTCATATTCAGAGCAGACAGTTGCTGTGAGAATGAACCATCACCTGGGTTGGATACTTCGTCTGGTTGCTTAACCGAATCAACCTTGCATGAAGGACACTTCCACGTTTCGCGTGTTACTGTACTCATCTTTTTGTAGGCGTTATCAGAAACTGACGAGCAGTTTTTCCCCAGGTGGAATTCGCCCTCACAGGTAGAACAACTCATAAATCTTCCATCTTTCGGTATGGCTTTTGAGCAAGAAGTACACAAAGAAGACATGGTGCAGTCAGCGGCAAAACCCAAAAAGTGATGAACTACAACAGGTGTAATCAACACTCACCTGCCAAAAATGAAGCAAACGTTCAGTCTAGGACAAAGGTTTGCCGCTGACTGCAACGATCCACAAAGTTGACGGCCTTTAAATAATCGGTGATCGACGCCAGGGGGACATTATTGGCAGGTCCAGAGCCAATGAAGTCAAGGATGGCTTGCTACGTAGAAACTGCAGCTTCACCGAGATCCGCATGCGTAGATCAGTCGCCAGGAACAGTTGCGAAGATGACAGCCGGTGAAGATACGAGCGGTTTTCCAGCTGATACTGTCCCACAGCTTGCAGAGCCTGCCAAAAATGAAGCAAACGTTCAGTCTAGGACAAAGGTTTGCCGCTGACTGCAACGATCCACAAAGTTGACGGCCTTTAAATAATCGGTGATCGACGCCAGGGGGACATTATTGGCAGGTCCAGAGCCAATGAAGTCAAGGATGGCTTGCTACGTAGAAACTGCAGCTTCACCGAGATCCGCATGCGTAGATCAGTCGCCAGGAACAGTTGCGAAGATGACAGCCGGTGAAGATACGAGCGGTTTTCCAGCTGATACTGTCCCACAGCTTGCAGAGCCTGCCAAAAATGAAGCAAACGTTCAGTCTAGGACAAAGGTTTGCCGCTGACTGCCGACGCACGTAAGGAGTGTGCTCAACTCCTGCTTCACCCCCATCGTGGCTTACGCCGGTATTGCACAGTCTTCGGGATCGAGGCACGTAAGGAGAGTGCTAACCCCTAATTGAACTCCGTCGTGGGGCGGCCGGTATTGCAATCACTTCGGGATCGAGGCACGTGAGCAGAGTGCTGAGCGCTTACTTCACCTCCGGTGCGGGTAGCCCCGATATTGCACTGTCTTTGAGATCAAGAAACTCAAGGAGAGTGCGCATCTCCTGCGTCACCTCCGTCCCGGATCACCCATTTATTGCATTGTTTCGGCATCGAGGCAAATAAGGAGAGTGCTTAACGCCTGCTTCACCTCCTTCGCGGGTCGTCCCGGTATTGAATTGCTTCTGGATCGAGGCACAAAAGCAGAGTGCTTAACACCTGCTTCACCTCCGTCGCAGGTCGCCTCGGTATTGCACAATCTTCGAGATCGAGGCACGTAAGCATAGTGCTTAATGCCTGCTTCACCTGCATCACGGGTCGCCCGGTAACGCACAATCTTCGAGATCGAGCAACCTAAAGAGAGTGCTTATCATCTGGTTCACCTCCGTCTCGGGTCGCCCCAGTAATGTATGATTTCGGGATCGAGGCACGTAAGGAGACTGCTTAACACCTGCTTCTCCTCCATCCCGGGTCGCCCCGGTATTGCATTGCTTCGGGGTCGAGAAACGTAGAGTGCTTAACGCCTGCTTCACCTCAGTCGCGGGTCGCCCCAGTAGTGCCTTTGTTCGAGATTGAGGCACGTAAGAAGAATGCTTAACCGCTTCTTCACCTCCGTCGCTGTTCGCCCGGGTATTGCAATGTCGTCGCGACCGAGTGATGTAAGGCGAGTAATTAACGCCTTCATCATCACTCTCGCGGGTCACCCCGGTATTCCACTCTCTTCGGGGTCGAAGCAAGTAAGGAGAGTGTTAAACGCCTCCTTCACCTCCGTCGCGGTTTGCCCCGGTATTGCACAATCTTCGGGATCGTGGCACATAAGGAGAGTACTTAACACCTGCTTCACCTCCGTCGCAGGTCGCCCTGGTATTGCATAATCTTCTGTATCGAGCCACCTAAGGAGAGTGCTTAACGCCTGCTTCACCTGATGTCGCGGGGCGCCCCGGTATTGCACTCTCTTCGGAATCGATGCACATAATAGAAATGCTTGACGCCTGCTTCACCTCCATCGCAGGTCGCCCCGGTATTGCATGATTCCGGGATCGAGGCACGTAAGGAGAGTGCCCAATGCCAGCTTCATGTCCGTTGCGAGTAGCCGCAGTATTTCAACATCTTCGGGGTCGAGCCAGAGAAGGAGAGTGCTTAGCGCCTGCTTCACCTCCGTCGAGGGTGGCCCCGGTGTTGCACAATCTTCGGGATCGAGGCAAGTAACGAGAATGCTTAATGCCTGTTTCACCTCCGTCGCGTGTCGCCTCGGTATCACACAATCTTCGGGATCGAGCCAACTAGGGCGAATGCTTAATGCCTCCTTCACCGACATCGCGGTTCGCCCTGGTATTCCACGGTTTCGGGATCGAGGCACGTAAGGAGAGTGCTTAATGCCTGCTTCATCTCCGTTGCGAGTAGCCTCGGTATTGCATTGTCATCGGGATTGAGGCACGTAAGGAGACTGCTTAACGCCTGCTTCACATCCATCGCCGATCGCCCCGGTAATGCGCAAGCTTCGGGATCGAGGCACGTAAGGACAGTGTTTAACGTCTGGTTTCCGCCCTTCGCGGGTCGACCCGGTATTGCATTGTTTCGCGATCGAGGCACGTAATAGAAATGCTTAACGCCTTGTTAACCTCCGTCTTGGGTCGCCTCGGTATAGCACAATCATCTAAATCGAGGCACGTAAGTAGAGTGCTTAACGCCTGCTTCACCTCTATCGGGGGTCGCCCGGTAAAGCACAATTTTCAGGATCGAGCCAGGTAAAGAAAGTGCTTAACGCCTGCTTCACCTCCGTCGTGGGTCGCCCCGGTACTGCGCCATCTTCCGGATCGACGCACACAAGGAGAGAGTTTAACGCCTGCTTCACCTCCGCCGCGGGTCACTTTGCATTCCACAATCTTCAGGATCGAGGCACTTAAAGAGAATGCTTGACGGCTGCTTCACCTCAGTCGCGGAATGCCCTGGTATAGCATTGTCTCGGAATCGAGGCGCGTAAGCAGAGTGCTTAGCAGCTGCTTCACCTTCGTCGCGGGTCACCCCGGTATTGCAATGTTTCAGAATCGAGGCACGTGAGGAGATTGCTTAACGCCTCATTCACTCCATCGCGGGCCACCTTGGCATTGCACTGTCTTCGGGATCAAGGCAAGGAATGAGTGTGCTTAACGCCTCCTACATCTCCGTCGCGTGTCGCCCCGGTATTGCAGAAGCTTCGTGATCGACCCACGTAACGAGCGTGCATAACACCTGCGTCACCTCCGTCGCGCATCGCACGGTAACCCACAACCTTCGGGATCGAGTGACCTAAAGAGAGTGCTTAACGCCTGCTTCACCTCCGTCGCGGATCGCCCCTGTATTGCACAATCTTTAGGATCGAGCCACCCAAGGACAGTACTTAACGGCTGCTTCACCTCCGTCGCGGAAGGCCCCGGTATAGCACAGTTTCGGGATCGAGGCACGTAACGAGACTGCTTAACAGCTGCTTCACCTTCGTCGCGGGTCGCGCCGGTATTGCATTGTTTAGGGATCGAGGCACGTAAGGACATTGCTTAAAGCAGGATGCATCTCCGTCGACGCCTCGCCCCGGCTTTGCCCTGTCTTCGGGATCGAGGCAAGCAAGGAGTGTGCTTAACGACACCTACATCTCCGCCGCGGGTCGCCCCGGTGTTGCACAATTTTCGTGATCGAGCTACCCAAGGACAGTACTTAACGGCTGCTTCACCTCTGTCGCGGAAGGCCCCGGTATAGCATTGTTTCGGGATCGAGGCACGTAACGAGGGTGCTTAAACTCCTTCACCTTCGTCGCGGTTCGCGCCGGTATTGCATGGTTTAGGAATACAGGCACGTAAGGAGATTGCTTAAAGCAGGATCCATCTCCGTTGACGCCTCGCCGCGGCTTTGCCCTGTCTTCGGGATCGAGGCAAGCAAAGAGTGTGCTTAACGCCTCCTACATCTGTGTCGCGAGTCGCCCCGGTATTGCAGAACATTCGTGATCAAGGCAAGGAAGGAGTGTGCTTAATGCCTCTTACATCTCCGCCGCGGGTCGCCCCGGTATTGCATACATTTCGTGATCGAGCTACCCAAGAGAATACTTAACGCCTGCTTCACCTCCGTCGCAGGTCGCCCCGGTATTGGACAATCTTCGAGATCGAGGCACGTAAGGAGAGTGCCTAATGCCTGCTTCACCTCCATCGCGGGTCGCCCGGTACCGCACAATCTTTGGGATCGGACCACCTAAAGAGAGTGCTTAACGCCTGCTTCACCTGCGTCGCGCGTCACCCCTGTATTGCACAATCGTCAGCATCGAGCCACACTAGGAGAGTGCTTAACAACTGCTTCACCTTCGTCGCGGGTCGCCCCGGTATTGCATTGTTTCGCGATCGAGAGACGTGAGGAGATTGCTTAACGCCTGGTTCACCTCCCTTGCGGTTCGCCCCTGTATTGCATTATTGGGGGATCGAGGCACGTAAGGAGAGTGCTTCACACCTAATTCACCCCCGTCGTAGGTTGCCCCGATATTGCACTGCCTTCGGAATCGAGCCACTTAAAGAGAGCGTTTAACGCTTGCTTCACCTCCGTCGCGGTCACCTCGGTATTGCACCATCTTCGGGATCGACGTACATAAGGAGAGTGCTTAACAGCTGCTTCACCTCCCTCGCGGGTCACCCCGTTATTGCACAATCTTCGGGATCGAGCATCCCAAGGAAAGTGCTTAACGCCTGCTTCAACTCCATCGCAGGTCACCCACGTATTGCTTTGTATCGGTTTCGAAGCACAAAACTACAATGCTCAACGCCTAATTCAACTTCGTTGCTGGTCGTCACGGTATTGCAATATCTTCAGGATCGAGGCACGCAAGCAGAGTGCTGAATGCTTAGTTCACCTCCGTTGCGGGTAGCCCTGGTGTTGCACTGCCTTCGGGGTCGAGCCACGCAAGGAGAGTGCTTAACTCCTGCGTAACGGCCGCGGGATGCCTCGGTATTGCACTGCCTTCGGTATCGAGCCACGTAAGCAGAGTGCTTAACGCTACCTCCGTCGCGGGTCGCCCCGTTATTGCACTGACTTCGGGATCGAGCCATGTAAGGAGAGTGCTTAACGCCTGCTTCCCATCCGTCGCGGGTCGCCCCAGTATTGCACAATTTTCCGGATCGAGCACATAAGGAGAGTGCTTAACAGCTACTTCACCTTCGTCATGGGTCGCCCCGGTATTACAATGTTTCGGGATTGAGGCACGGAAGGAGGTTGCTTAACGTCTTATTCACCTCATGTCGCGGGTCGCCCCGGTATAGAATTGCATCGAGATCGAGGCACAAAAGGACAGTGCTTAACACCTGCTTCACCTGCGTCCCGGGTAACCTCGGTATTGCACATTCTTCGAGATCGAGGCACGTAAGGAGAGTGCTTAAAACCTGCTTCACCTCCGTCGCGGGTCACCCGGTAACGCTCAATGTTCGAGATCGAGCCACCTAGAGAGAGTGCTTAACGCCTGCTTCTCCTCCGTCGCGGGTCGCACCTGTATTGCACAATCTGCCGGGTCGAGGCACAAAAGCAGAGTGCTTAACAGCTGCTTCACCTTCGTCGCGGGTCGTCCCGGTATTACATTGTTTCGGAATTGAGGCACGTAAGGAGATTGCTTAACGCCTGGTTCACCTCCGTCGCGGGTCGCTCCAGTATTGCAGAAACTTCGGGGTCGATGAACGTAAGGAGAGTGCATAACGCCTGCTTCACCTCTGTCGCCGGTCGTCCCGATAATGCACTCTCTCTGAGATCGACAAGCGACAAGCGCAACTCCTGCGCCACCTCCGTCGCATGTCGCGCATTTATTGCATTGTTTCAGAATCAAGGCAAGTAAGGAGTGTGCTTGACGCCTGCTTGACCTCCGTCGCGGCTCGCCCCAGTATTGAATTGCTTCGGGATCGAGGCAGAAAAGGAGAGTGCTTAACACCTGCTTCACCTCTATCGCTGGTCGCCCGGTAAAGCACAAACCTTGAGATCGAGCAACCTAGAGAGAGTGCTTTACGCCTGCTGCACCTCCGTCGCGGGTCGCCCCGGTATTGAGCCATCTGCGGGATCGACGCACGTAAGGACAGTGCTTAACGCCTGCTGCACCTCCGTCGCGGGTCGCCCCTGTATTTCAGTCTTCACGATCGAGCCACTTAAGGAGAATGCTTAACGGCTGCTTCACCTTCGTCGCGGGGCGCCCCGATACTGCATAGTTTCGGTATAGATGCACGTAAGGAGGCTGCATAACGCCTAATACACCTCCGTCGCGGGTTACCGCGGTATTGCACAATCTTCGGGATCTAGCCACCCTGGAGAGCGCTTAACGCCTGCTTCACTACCATCGCGGGTCGCCCCGGTATTTCACTCTCTTCGGAATGCAGGCACGTAAAGAGAGTGCATAACGCCTTATTCAACTCCGTCGTGGCTCGCCCGGTATTGCAATGTCTTCGGGATCGAAGCACGTAAGCAGAGTGCTGAACCCTTACTTCACCCCCGTTGCGTGTAGCCCCGATTTTGCACTGTCTTTGAGATCGAGCAACGCAAGGAGTCTGCTTATCTCCCGCGTCACCTCCATCTCGGGTTGGTCATGTATTGCATTGTTGCGGGATCGAGGCAAGTAAGGAGAGTGCTAAACGCGTGCTTCACCTCCCTTGCGGGTCGCCCCTGTTTTGCATTATTGGGGGATCGAGGCACGTAAGGAGAGTGCTTCACACCTAATTCACCCCCGTCGTAGGTTGGCCCGATATTGCACTGTCTTCGGAATCGAGCCACTTAATGAGAGCGTTTAACGCTTGCTTCACCTCCGTCGCGGTCACCCCGGTATTGCACCATCTTCGGGATCGACGTACATAAGGAGAGTGCTTAACAGCCGCTTCACCTCCGTCGCGGTTCGCCCCGGCATTGCACAATCATCGGGATCGAGCCACTGAAAGAGAGTGCTTAACGCCTGCTTCACCTCCGTCGTGGGTAACGCCGGTATTGCACAATCTTGAGGATCAAGCCACACAAGGAGAGTGCTTAACAGCTGCCTCACCTTCATCGCGGTTGGCCCCGGTATTGCATTGTTTCGGGATCGAGGAACGTGAGGAGATTGCTTAACGCCTGATTCACCCCCGTCGCGGGTCGCCCGGCATTGCACTGTCTTCGGGATCGAGGCAAGCAAAGAGTGTGCTTAACGCATCCTACGTCTCCGTCGCAGATCGCCCCGGTATTGCAAAATCTTCGTGATGGAGCCACCTAGCGAGAGTGCTTAACGACTGCTTCACCTTCGTCGCGTGTTACACCTGTATTGCACAATCTTCAGGATAGCGCCACCCAAGGAGAGTGCTTAACGGCTGCTTCACCTTCGTCGCGGGTCGCCCCGATATTGCATTGTATCGAGATTGAGGCACGTAAGGAGGGTGCTTAACGCCTGCTTCACCTCCGTAGCGCGTCGCCGCCGTATTGCAAAATCTTCGGGATCGAGGCACGTAAGGAGAATGCTTAACGCCTGCTTCACATCCGTCGCGGGTCGCCCCAGCATTGCACACTCTTCGAGATCGAGCCACGAAATGAGAGGGCTTAACTCCTGCGTCACCTCCGCCACGGTTCGTCCCGGTGATACACTGTTTCGGGATCGAGGCACGTAAGGAGAGTGTTTAATGCCTACTTCCCCTCCGTCACGGGTCATCAATGTATTGCATCTTTTCGGGATTGAGACAAGTAAGAAGAGTTCTGAACGCCTTCTTCACCGCCGTCGCGTTTAGCCCCGGTATGGCATTGTTTGGGGATGGATGCACGTAAGGAGAGTGCTTAACGCCTGCTTCTCCTCCGTCGCAGGTTGCCCCAATATTGCACTGCCTTAGGGATCAAGCCACGTAAGGAGAGTGCTTAACGCCTGCTTCACATCCATCGCGGGTCGCCCCGGTATTGCACAATCTTCGGGATCGATGCACGTAAGGAGAGTGCATAACGCCTGCTTCACCTGTGTTGCGGGTCGCCCCGATATTGCGCTGTCTTTGAGATTGACCAACGCAAAGACAGTGCTTAACTCGTGCGTCACATCCGTCGGAGGTCGCGTATATATTGCATTGTTTCGAAATCGAGGCAACTAAGGAAAGTGCTTAACGCCTGCTTCGCCTCTGTCGCCGTTCGCGCCGGCATCGAATTGCTTCGGCATCGCGGCACAAAAGGAGAGCGCTTAACACCTGCTTCACCTATGTAGCAGGTCGCCTCGTTATAGCATTGTTTCGCATTCGAGGCGCATCAGGAGAGTGCTTAACAGCAGCTTCACCTTCGTCGCGGGTCGCACCGATATTGCATTGTTTCAGGATCGAGGCATGTAGGGAGATTGCTTAACGCCTGATTCACCTCCGTCGCGGTTCGCCCCCGTATTGCATTGTTGGGGGATCGAAGAACGTAAGGAGAGTACTTAATGCCTGCTTCACCTCCGTCGCAGGTTGCACCCGATATTTTTTTAATTTTTTTTATTTATTTAGAAATACTGCAAGCCTTAGAATGCCCAGGCAGGAGGGGAAAGGTACATACAAAAAGTGAAATACAATAGATTGACGAAAAAAAAGCTCCGGAAAAAATGTCATAGATAGTACAATTGCATAATGAGTAAAGCACCTGTAATTAATGAATAGAGAGTGGCAGATACAAACTGAAACACTGTTTCACAAGCACAATTTCAAAGCACAGGAAATGTAACGGAAAAAAAAGGAGGATTGCATAATTCAAAATTACTACAACGCCCAATAAATAAATATTGTACAACGATACAAATTGAAACGAGATTTCGTAAGAACAAGCACTAATATTAGATAGTAATAGACGCTATTGAGTCAGTGCTGAGAAGTTTGTTATAGGGTAGGCTGTTCCATTCCGTTACTGTTCGAGGGAAAAAGGAAGACATAAAGACATTGGTTCTACCATTACAAGGTGTTAATGATGCAGCGTGGCGATGTCTTGTTCGGCGGGCAGTCAGGGGTGTTATGTAAGGTTCGGGAGAAAGAGATAGCTTATTGTTACTCAGCAAGAAGAGAAATTTAAGGCTGTGAATTTTTCTTCTTAGTTGCAAAGACTGAATATTGTGGTCAGCCATTAACTGAGTTGGGGAATCACTTGAGCGATATTTAGAGCTGATGAACCTTACTGCTTTACGTTGTATCATTTCTAGCGTATCGATGTTTGTTTTAGTATAGGGATCCCTTACAATAGCTGCATACTCGAGTTTAGGACGGGCAAGAGAGGTGTAGGCGATAAGACGGGTTTCAGAAGGATCGTGTTTTAATTTATGCCTGAGGTAGCAAAGTTTCTTAAAAGCCGAGTTGCAAAGATGGGAGATTTGTGAGTTTCAACTAATGTTACTGGCTATGGTAACACCGAGGTACTTATATTCATTCAACTCCGTAAGAGGTTTGGATGCTAGGCTATTGGCAAACGACCATTTATTAATTTTTCTAGTGATCTTCATAAATACTGTTTTATCAATGTTAAGCTGCATATCCCAGCGCGCACACCAAGCTAGTATGTCTTGTAGATTAGAGTTTAGAATAACTTGATCTTGTCGGCAAGTGATCTCATTAAAGAGGAGGCAGTCATCAGCAAACAGTTTTGTTTGTACGGGTTGAGTGACAGTGTCTACAATGTCATTATTATATATATATTAAAAAATAATGGTCCAAGAACACTACCCTGGGGAACACCAGAAGTGCCAGGAAGGGTGCTGGAAGAGCAATTATCAACTACTACGAATTGCGTACGGTTAGAAATATAAGCACGAATCCAATTTACGAGATATGAAGGAATGTTGAAATGTTCAAGTTTTTCTATTAGCTTTGAGTGCGATACAAGATCAAATGCTTTCCTGATGTCCAAGAATATGATGTGAGTTTGCCCTGATTTGTCGATAGTGCTAGCGAGACTGTGATCTACAGTGGTTAATTGGGTTACAGTCGAGAGGCCCTTTCGAAAATCATGCTGCATAGGCGATAGAATTGCTCTATCATCGAGAAATTTATTGATTTCAGAAGCAATAATATGTTCTAAAAGTTTGCAACAAGATGAGGCTAGTGAAATGGGACGATAGTTTGCCACTAGTGATGGATCGCCTGTTTTTAGTATCGGAACAATACGAGCAGAAAGCCAGTCGTTAGGAAGCACCACCGATGAAAGGGATGCACGAAAGATAATTACGAGATAGCGAGATACCATTTCAGCGTACCTGTGAAGAAACACGTTTGGTAGGTTATCAGGCCCAGAGATGATTTTGTTTTAATATTCAGAAGCATAGAAAAGACGCCAGACAAAGAAATAAAACTAAAATCATTGTTGTGTGCTACGCCATTCACACGAGGGGAAACGGGCGAGTTCGAAAAGACACTGTTAAAATAAGCATTGAAGTGAACAGCGATATCTTGTTTAGCGACGACAGGATTGCCCTCATTCATAATACGGTCAACTGATTTACTTTTTTTACTAAGATAACCCCAAAACTTGGAAGGAGCAGTTCTGATGAAGTTAGGAAGGGTGAACTGGTAATAGCGAAGTTTAGCAACATTGATTGCCTCATTTACTTTTGCTTGGTAGGGTTCTACTATGTAACGAGAAATACCCTGTCGTTTTAGTCGCTTGAGCTTTCTCTTTATGTGCACTATGTCACGCGTCATCCAGGGATTAGCTCTATATGTTTTCTTGGTTTTATTTGGAAAAAGGTTGTCAATACAGTGCGTACAAATATTCTTCAATTCATTCGAAAGTTGAACGGTGTCATGTCTTCCAAAACCGCTAAGACGAAAGTCAAAATAATCCAGTATGCTCTCATCCCTGGCGCGTGAAAAATCTTTTACAGTAATAGTTTTACAATGAGTAGATCTGAGAGGATCAGGGTAGCAAGAAAAAGCCACAAGTTCATGATCAGAAATGCCATGTTCAAAAGAGACAGAATAATTATCTAAAGTCCGGCTAATAAACACAAGGTCAAGTATTGAGGCAGAAGTAGTGCTAATTCGTGTTGGCTCAGTAACCACTTGCTGCAAGTTGTGCATCAACATTATGTTACGCAACTGCAGTGCCTTCGGGATCGAGCCACGTAAGGAGAGTGCTTAACGCCCGCTTGACCTCCGTCACGGGTCACCCAGGTATTGCACAATCTTCGTGATCGAGCCATCTAAGGAGAGTGCTTACCGCTTCCTTCACCTCCGTCGCGGGTCGCCCCATATATTGCAAAATCTTGAGGATCGAGCCACCCAAGCAGAGTGCTTAACAGCTGCTTTACCTCCATCGCGGGCCACCTTGGTATTGCCTTGTTTCGGGTTCGAGGCACGTAAGGAGAGTGCTTAACGCCTGCTTGACCTCCGTCGCGGGTCGCCCCGGTATTGCACATTCTACGGGATCGAGCCACCTAACGAGAGTGCTTTACGCCTGCTTCACCTCCGTTACGGGTCGCGCCTGTATATCACTGTCTTCGGGATCGACGTACGTAAGGCGAGTGCTTAACGCCTGCTTCACCTCCGTAGCGGGTCGCCCCGGTATTGCACTGGCTGCTGGATCGAGCCATGTAAAAAGTGCTTAACGCCTGCTTCACATACCTCGCGGGTCGCCCCGGTATTGCACAATCTTCGGGATCAATGCACGTATGGTGAGTGCTTAACGCCTGTTTCACCTCCGTCGGGGGTCGACCCACGACGGAGGTGAGGAGAGGGCTTAACTCCTTCGCCACCTCCGCCACGGGTCCTGCGGGTATTGCAATAATTCGGGATCGAGGCACGTAAGAAAAGTGTCTAACACCTGCTTCACCTCCGCGCGGGTCGCCCCCGTATTGCAGCATCTTAGAGATCGAGGCACGTAAGAAGAGTGCTTAACGTCTGTACCACCTTCGTTGCGGGTCGCCCCTGTATTGCACGATCTTCAGGATCGAGCCACACAAGGGGAGTCCTTAAGAGCTGCTTCACCTTCGTTGCGGGTCGCCCCAGTATTACAGCAACTTCGCGGTCGAGGCGCGTAAGGAGAGTGCTTAAGGCCTAATTCGCCTCCGTCGTGGATCGCCCCTGTACTGCACAATCTTCAGGAAAGAGCCGCCTAAGGAGAGTGCTTAACGGCTGCATCCCCTACGTCGCGGGTGCCCCAGTAAAGCAGTGTTTAGCGATCGAGGAACGTAAGGACAGTGCTTAACGCCTGCTTCACCTCCGTTGAGGGTCGCCGCCATATTGCGAAATTTTCGGGATCCAGCCACTGAAAGAGAGTGCTTAACGCCTGCATCACCTCCCTCGCAGGGCGCCCCGGTATTGCACAATCTTCGAAATCGAGCCACCTAAGGATACTGCTGAACAGCTGAATCACCTTCATCGTGGGTAAGGAGAGTGCATAATGCCTGCTTCACCTCCGCCGCGGGACGTCCCGGTATTGCACTCTTTCGGGATCGAGGCACGTAAGGAGAGTGTTTAACGCCTACTTCACCTGCGTCGCGGGTCGCCAACGTATTGTATTGTTTCGGGATCGAGGCAACTAAGGAAGGGCTTAACGCCTGCTTCACCTTCGTCGCGGGTCGCCCCGGTATTGAATTGCTTCGGGGTGGAGGCACAAAAGGAGAGTGTTTCAAACCTGCTTCACCTCCCTCGCAGGTCGCCTCGGTATTGCACATTCTTCGAGATCGAGGCACGTAAAGAGAGTCCTTAAGGCCAGCTTCACCTCCATCGCGGGTTGCCCGGTAACGCACAGTCTTCGGGATCGAGCCACCTAAAGAGAGTGCTTAATGCCTGCTTCACCTCCCTCGCTGATCGCCCCGGTATTGCACCAGCTTCGGAATCGAGGCACGTAAGCACAGTGCCTAACGCCTGCTTCACCTCCGTCGCGGTTCACCCCTGTATTGCACAATCATCAGGATCGAACCACCCAAGGAGAGTGCTTAACGGCTGCTTCCCCTCCGTCGCAGGGTTAACCAGTAAAGCATGGTTTCCGGATGGAGGCATGTAAGGAGAGTAATTAACGCCTGCTCCACCTCCGTCGCGCGTCACCGCGGTATTGCACACTCTTCAGCATCGAGCCACTGATACAGAGTGCTTAAAGCCTGCATCGCCTCCGTCGCAGGTTGCCCCGGTATTGCACAATCTTTGCGATCGAGGCACGTAAAGAGTGTGCTTAAGGCCTGCTTCACCTCCATCGTGGGTCACGCCGGTATTGCACGATCTTCGGGATCGAGCCACCTAAGGAGACTGCTTAACAGCTGATTCACCTTCTTCGGGGGTCGCCCAGGTATTGCTTTGTTTCGGGATCGAGGCACGTAAGGAGATTGCTTAACGTCTGCTTGACCTACGTAGCGGGTCGCCCCTGTATTGCACATTCTTCGTGTTCGAGCCACCTAAGGCGAGTGCTTAATGCCTATTTCACCTCCATCGCGGGTCGCCTCGGTATTGCACTGCCTTCGGGATTGAGCCATGTAAGGAGAGTGCTTAACGCCTGCTTCACCTCCGTCGTGGGTACCCCCGATATCGCACTGTGTTCGAGATCGAGCCACGCAAGGAGAGGGCTTAACTCCTTCGAAACCTCCGCCACGGGTCGACCCGGTACTGCACTAATTCGCAATCGAGGCACGTAAGGAGAGTGTTTAACGCCTACTTCACCTCTGTCGCGGGTCGCCAATGTATTGCGTTGTTTTGTATCAAGACAAGTAAGGAGAGTGCTTGACGCCTGCTTCACCTCCGTCGCGGTTAGCCCCGGTATGGCATTGTTTGGGGATCGAGGCACGTAAGGAGAGTGGTTAACGCCTGCTTCCCCTCCGTCGCGGGTCGCCAGTGTATTGCATTGTTTAGGGATCGAGGCACGTAAGCAGGGTGCTTAACGCCTGCTTCACCGCCGTCGCGTTCCGCACCACATTGCGTTGTTGGGGGATCAAGGCACGTAAGGAGATTGCTTAACGCCTGCTTCCCCTCCGTCGCGGGTCGCCAGTGTATTGCATTGTTTAGGGATCGAGGCACGTAAGCAGGGTGCTTAACGCCTGCTTCACCGCCGTCGCGTTCCGCACCACATTGCGTTGTTGGGGGATCAAGGCACGTAAGGAGATTGCTTAACGCCTGCTTCCCCTCCGTAACTGGTTGCCCCCATATTGCACTGCCTTCGGTATCGAGACATGTAAGGAGTGTGCTTAACGCCTGCTTCACATTCATCGCGGGTCGCCCCGGCATTGCACTTTCTTAGAGATCGAGCCACGCAAGGAGAGGGCATAACTCCTTCGTCACCTCCGCTACGGGTCGTCCCGGTATTGCACTGATTCGGGATCGAGGCACGTACGGAGAGTGTTTAACGCCAACTTCACCTCCGTCGGGGGTCGTCAGTGTATTGAATTGTTTTGGGATCGAGGCAAGTAAGGAGAGAGCTTAACGGCTGCTTCACCTCCGTCGCAGGTGGCCCCGATATTGCACTGCCTTCCGGATAGAGCCACGTAAAGAGAGTGCTTAACGCCTGTTTCTCTTCCGTAGCGGGTCGACCAGGCAGTGCACTGTCTTCGGGATCGAGGCAAGTAAGGATAGTGCTTAACGCCTGCTTGACCGTCGCGGGTCGCCCCGGTATTGCACAATCTTCGTGAACGAGCCACATAAGTGCAGTGCTTGACGCTTGCTTCACCTACCTCGAGGGTCACCCCTGTATAGCATTGTTTTGGGATCGAGGCACATAAGGTGAGTTCTTAACGGCTGTTTCCCCTCCGCCGCGGGGTACCCCAGTAAAGCATTTTTCGGTATCGATGCACGTAAGGAGAGTGCTTAACGTCTGCTTTACCTCCGTCGCGCGTCGCCGCAGTATTGCATAAACTTCGGGATCGAGCAACCTACCGAGAGTGCTTAACGCCTGCTTCACCTCCGTCGCGTGTCACCGATGTATTGCACAATCTTCTGGATAGAGCCACCCAAGGAGAGTGCTTAACGGCGGCTTCCCCTCCGTCACGGGGTGCCCCAGTAAAGCATTGTTTCGGGATCGAGGCACGTAAGGAGAGTGCTTGACGCGTGCTTCACCTCGGTCGCGGGTTGCCCCGCTACTGCAGATTCTTCGGGATCGAGCCACCTAAGGAGAGTGCTTTACACCTGCTTCACCTCCGTTACGGGTCGCGCCTGTATAATACTGTCTTCGGCATCGCGGTACGTAAGGCGAGTGCTTAACGCCTGCATCACCTCCGTCGCAGGTCGCCCTGGTATTGCACAATGTTCGGGATCGAGGCACGTAAGGAGAGTGCTTAACGCCTCCTTCAGCTCCGTCGTGGGTCGCCCCGGTATTGCACAATCTTTGGGATCGAGGCACGAAAGGAGAGTGCTTAACGCCTGCTTGACCTCCGTCGCGGGTCACCCTGTATTGCACAATCTTCCGGATCGAGCCACCCAAACAGAGTGCTTAACGGCTGCTTTATCTCCGTCGCGGGGTACCCAGGTGTAGCATTGTATCGGGATCGAGGCACGTAAGGTGAGTGCTAACGCCTGCTTCACCTCCGTAGCGGGTCGGCACGGCAGTACACTGTCTTCGGGATCGAGGCAAGTAAGGAGAGTGCTTAAGTCCTGCATGACCTTCGTCGCGTGTCACGCCTGTATTTCACAATGTTCAGGATAGAGCCACCCGAGGAGAGTGCTCAACGGCTGCTTCCCCTCCGTCACGGGGTGCCCCAGTAAAGCATTGTTTCGGGATTTAGGCATGTAAGGAGAGTAATTAACGCCTGCTTCACCTCCGTCGCAGGTCGCCTCGGTATAGCATTGTTTCGGGATCGAGGCACATCATCAGATTCTTAACAGCTGCTTCATCTTCGTCGAGGGTCGCCCTGGTACTGCATTGTTTCGCAATCGAGGCATGTAAGGAGATTGCTTAACGGCTGATTCACCTCCGTCGCGGTTCGCCCCGGTATTGCATTGTAGGGGGATCGAGGCACGTAAGGAGAATGCTTAACGCCTGCTTGACCTCCGTCGCGGGTCACCACGGTATTGCACAATCTTCGTTATCGAGCCACCTAAGGACAGTGCTTAACGCTTGCTTCACCTCCGTCGTGGGTCACCCTTGTATAGCATTGTTTCGGGATCGAAGCACGTAAGGAGAGTGCTTACCGCCTGCTTCACCTCCGTCGCGGGTCGCCCCTGTATTGCACAATCTTCAGGGTCGAGCCATCCAAACAGAGTGCTTAACGGCTGCTTTACCTCCGTCGCGGGGTGCCCCGGTGTAGCATTTTATCGGGATCAAGGCAGGTAAGGAGAGTGCTAATGCCTGTTTCACCTCCGTAGCGGGTAGGCCCGGCAGTGCACTGTCTTCGGGATCGAGGCAAGTAAGGAGAGTGCTTAACGCCTCCTTCGTCTCCATCGCGGGTCGCCCCGGTATTGCACAATCTTTGTGATCGAGCCACATAAGGAGAGTACTTAACGCTTGCTTCGCCTACATCCTGGGTATCCACTGCATAGCATTGTTTCGGGATCGAGGCACGTAAGGAGAGTGCTTAACGCCTGCTTCACCTCCATCGCGGGTCACTACGGTATTACACAATCTTCGTGATCGAGCTACCATGGAAAGTGCTGAACGCTTGCTTCACCTCCGTCGCAGGTCGCCCTGGTATTGCACAATGTTCGGGATGGAGGCACGTAAGGAGAGTGCTTAACGCCTGCTTCAGCTCTGTCGTGGGTTGCCCCGGTATTGCACAATCTTCGGGATCGAGGCACGTAAGGAGAGTGCTTAACGCCTGCTTGACCTCCGTCGCGGGTCGCCCCTGTATTGCACAATCTTCCGGATCGAGCCACCCAAGCAGAGTGCTTAACGGCTGCTTTATCTCCATCGCGGGGTACCCCGGTGTAGCATTGTATCGGGATCGAGGCACGTAAGGTGAGTGCTTAAAGCCTGCTTCACCTCCGTAGCGGGTCGGCCCGGCAGTACACTGCCTTCGGGATCGAGGCAAGTAAGGAGAGTGCTTAAGTCCTGCTTGAGCTACGTCGCGTGTCACGCCTGTATTGCAGAATCTTCAGGATAGAGCCACCCGAGGAGAGTGCTTAACGGCTGCTTCCCCTCCGTCGCGGGGTGCCCCAGTAAAGCATTGTTTCGGGATTGAGGCATGCAAGGAGAGTAATTAACGCCGGCTTCACCTCCGTCGCACGTCGCCCCGGTATTGCAAGATCTTCAGGATCGAGCCACTGAAATAGTGTGATTAACGCCTCCATCACCTCCGTCGCAGGTCGCCCCGGTAATGTACAACCTTCGGGATCGAGGCACGTAAGGAGTGCGCTTAACGCCTTCTTCAGCTCCGTCGTGGGTCACGCCGCTACTGCACAATCTTCGGGATAGAGCGACCTAAAGAGACTACTTAACAGCTGATTGACCTTCATCGCGGGTCGCCCAGGTATTCCATTGTTTCGGGATCGAAGCACGTAATGAGATTGCTTAACGCCTGCTTGACCTCCATAGCAGGTCGCCCCGGTATTGCACAATCTTCGGGAAAGATGCACGTAAGGAGAGTGCATAACGCCTGCTTAACCTCTGTTTCGTGTCGCCCCGATATTGCATTGTCTTTGAGATTGACCAACGCAAGGAGAGTGCTTAACTCCTGCGTCACCTCCGTCGCATGTCGCGCATGTCATCATCATCATCATCAGCCTGGTTATGCCCACTGCTGGGCAAAGGGCTCTCCCATACTTTACCAGCTACCCCGGTCAAGTACTAATTGTGGCCATGTTGTCGCTGCAAACTTCTTAATCTCGTCCGCCCACCTAACTTTCTGCCGCCCTCTGCTACGCTTTCCTTCCCTAGGAATCGATTTCGTCACTCTTAATGGCCATCGGTTATCTTCCCTCCTCATTACGTGTCCTACCCATGCCCATTTCTTTTTCTTGATTTCAACTAAGATTTCATTAACTCGCGTTTGTTCCCTCACCCAATCTGCTCTTTTCTTATCCCTTAACGTTACACCTATCATTCTTCTTTCCATAGCTCGTTGCGTCGTCCTCAATTTCAGTAGAACCCTTTTCGTAAGCCTCCGGGTTTCCGCCCCGTACGTGAGTACTGGTAAGACACAGCTGCTTTAAACTTTTCTCTTGAGGGATAATGGCCAGCTGCTGTTCATGATCTGAGACATTCTGCCAAACGCACCCCAGCCCATTCTTGTTTTTCTGATTATTTCAGTCTCATGATCCGGATTCGCAGTCACTACCTGTCCTAAGTAGATGTATTCCCTTACCACTTCCAGTGCCTCACTACCTATTGTAAACTGCTGTTCCCTTCCGAGACTGGTAAACATTACTTTAGTTTTCTGCAGAATAATTTTTAGACCCACCCTTCGGCTTTGCCTCTCCATGTCAGTGAGCATGCATTGCAGTTGGTCCCCTAAGTTACTAAGCAAGGCAATATCATCAGCAAATCGCAAGTTACTAAGGCATTCTCCATAAACTCTTATCCCCAATTCTTCCCAATCCGGGTCTCTGAATACCTCCTGTAAACACGCTGTGAATAGCATTGGAGAGATCGTATCTCCCTGCCTGACGCCTTTCTTTATTGGAATGTTGTTGCCTTCTTTATGGAGGACTACGGTGGCTGTGGAGCCGCTATAGATATCGTTCAGTATTTTTACATACGGCTCGTCTACACCCTGATTCCGCAATTTCGACTGAATCAAAGGCTTTCTCGTAATCAATGAAAGCTATATATAAAGGTTGGTTATATTCCGCACATTTTTCTATCACCTGATTGATAGTGTGAATATGGTCTGTTGTTGAGTAGCCTTTACGGAATCCTGCCTGGTCCTTTGGTTGACGGAAGTCTAAGGTGTTCCTGATTCTATTTGCAATTACCTTAGTAAATACTTTGTAGGCAATGGACAGTAAGCTGATCGGTCTATAATTTTTCAAGTCTTTGGCGTCCCCTTTCTTTTGGATTAGGATTATGTTAGCGTTTTTCCAAGATTCTGGTACGCTCGAAGTCATGAGGCATATGGAGACTGCTTAACAACTGCTTCATCTTCGTAGCGGGTCGCCCCTGTACTGCATGGTTTCGGGAACCATGCATTTAAGGAGATTGCTTAACGCCTGATTCACCTCCGTCGCGGTTCGCCCCGGTATTACATTGCTGGGGGATCGAGGCACGTAAGGAGAGTGCTTAACGCCTGATTGACCTCCGTCGCGGGTTACCCCGGCATTGAAGAATATTCGTGATCGAGCCACTTAAGGAGAGTGCTTAACGCTTGCTTCAACTCCCTCGTGGGTCACCCCTGTATAGCATTGTATCGGGATCGAGGCACGCAATGGGAGTGCTTAATGGCTGCTTCCCCTCCGTCGCGGGGTGCCCCAGTAAAGCATTGCTTCGGAATCGTGGCCCGTAAGGAGAGTGCGTAAACCTGCTTCACCTCTGTCGCGGGTCGCCCCTGTATTGCACAATCTTCAGGATCGAACCACCCAAGCAGAGTGCTTAACGGCTGCTTTACCTCCGTCGCAGGGTGCCCGAGTGTAGCATTGTTTCGATATTGAGGCAAGTAAGGAGAGTGTTTAACGCCTGCTTCACCTCCGTCGCGCGTCGCCGCGGTATTGCATAATCTTCGGGATCGAGCCATGTAACGAGAGTGCTTAACGCCTGCTTCACCTCCGTCGCGTGTCACCCGTGTATTGCCCAATATTCAGGATAGAGCCACCCAAGGAGAGTGCTTAACGGCTGCTTCCCCTCCGTCATGGGGTGCCCCAGTAAAGCATTGTTTCGGGATTAAGGCACATCAGGAGAGGGCTTAACGCGCGATTCAGCTCCGTCGCGGGTAGCAGCGGTATTTCAGAATCTTCGTGTTCGACCCACCTAGCGAGAGTGCTTAATGCCTGCTTCACTTCTGTCGCGGATCACCCCTGTATTGCACAATCTTCAGAATAGAGCCACCCAAGGAGAATGCTGAACGGCTGCTTCCCCTCCGTCGCAGGGTGCCCAAGTAATGCATTCTTTCGGGATCGAGTGGTGCTAGGAGAGTGCTTAACGCCTGCTTCACCTCCGTCGCACGTCGCCGCGGTATGGCACAAACTTCGGGATCGAGTCACTGAAAGAGAGTGCTTAAGGTCTGGATTACCTCCGTCGCAGGTCGCCCCGGTAGCGCATTTACATTCGCTCGCCTGTGCAGCCTGTCGACTGCAGCGCCGCTCCCGCGGCACCAACGGGAAATATATATCTAGGTTACTTTTCGCCCTAGGGCAGCCTAGGTCCCTAGTTGTGTAAAAAACGCGCCTATCTCATGAAACGCCCTAGTCTCCATGTGCGCGCACGCCGGGCCCATAGCGCAGGGTTTGTGCCAACTCGCCGGAGCAACAGGGTGGGCGGTTCATTTCGATTCCACGCAAGGAGTACGACCACGAACGAAGCGATACAAGGTGGAACAGCGGGCTTTACGGCAATCGAAGTTGTGTGTGTGTCACGCGCTTGTTGTCTGCAAAGAGCAATTTAGTTGCGTGTGTGACGAATGTGTATGCGCAAATAGCACGACCACGAGGGAAGGTGGAACATCGTGTTTTGGCGTTTGGTGTGCGCAAACAGCAATCGAGTTGCCTTTGTGACGCGTTTGTTCGCGGAAACAGCACGACCACGAACGAAGTGATGCAAGGTGGAACAGCGCGTTTTGTGCAATCTAGTTGTGTTTGTGTGTGAGGTGCGAACTTGTGATGTGCAAAGAGCACGACGACGATCATCTTCTAACTGCGCCAAAGCAAACCGATTGTTGGATTCTACATAGGTATTGAACAGGCGTTAAAGCTAGAGAAACACGGGATTGCGACGCGACCAGCCTGGACGTATAGCACTGTACGTACGTAAGTTTACAGCACCGACTTTTAATTCGGAGTGAATGAGGGACACACCACGAGTGATTTGTATGCGGAGGTTAACACACGTGTATTAATTAGCGGTGGTATAGAAAATGAAAGGGGGGGGGGGGGAGGGCGGCGGGGATTGCTGAGACAGGTGCTCGAAAGCATTTCCACGCATGTTTTGTTGGTGTACTCGATGAACTAAATGCCGCGTTAAAGACATTGTGACGAAATGTTGGCATGTGCGTAGTGGCGCACTTTAAAATGTGTCAGAGAATAAATCCGAAAAGAACTGAATTGTACCTTGTGTAAAAAATGTGTGAAAACTACAGCTGCAAGCTTATGTTATGCAGCATTGTCAAATGTCGAGATATTGTTCTTATGAATGTAGCACCCATCGCCCTTGTACACATATGTTCTGGCTTCGGCGCACTATCATCGAGGCATTTATCGAGGTTAATAAAACTGTACCCGCAACGAGTGCGTCGCCCTTGTTTCGGTTTCGGTTTTCGCTGCCGTTCGTGATAATAAACCATTTGTAAATTGTACTTTTTGTTGGCAATTCATTGGACATGGGACAAAAACGAAAACTGGCAATTAAAATAAGCAATACGTAAAATGTGTTAAACGAAAAACTGTTTCAACATTCTTTAAAGTAACTCTAACATTCTAGGGCTCTAAGCGCCATCTGTTTCCGGTAGTCAAAATGTGTCGTGATGGCTTCCTCTCAATAGGATGTGAGCGTAGCACGGGAGCTTCAATGGTATATCTAAGCTTTCTTGGTTATCCCAAACTGTTCCTTATCCTTCCGCGTAATAACTCTTTCTTGTACACAATAGAATACAGAATAGAGATCGTATAGAACCTCAGGCTGCGCCTGTCATTCACATAGACAGGTAAGGTAGCTGTTCGCGACCACTTTCAACTCGTCTGGCGCGTACATAATCTTTTTTTTTTATTTATGCATGATAAGGCATCATTTTTCACGCCGCCTGAAGTCCTCGCTGAAAGTACGCTTTAAATGCACTGCACGCCTTAAATTGACACCCATCTGTAACGTGTTTGAGCCGTTACCTGTAACGTGTTTGACGCCCATATTTCGCGGACTACGATTTTAAACTCATGCGCACTACCGCCCCTTTGTTCTGTTGCGCTCGTGATATCAATGATTCTAGATCCAGAAGGCTGCTTCCGAATGAAAAAAGAGACTCGCCGTGTTAGATTGTACACATGGAGAGCGAACGCTGTGACACGCTCTTTAAATTGGCCGACTGTTGCAAGCGCTGGCATCATTGCCGTCGCTGAAGTGTATATCCAGGCACGCTATAATAGAGACATACGTATTTACAATGCCAAATTAACAATTTGGTGTTTCGTCCCTTGGCGCTCTCCTGCTCGGCCTGACAGGCAGGTGGCACGCAGTGCGTTGCACTGAAAGCGCATGAGCATACAGCGAAAGCTACGCGAACGTTTTTATAGACAAATGCTCGAAGATTTCTATCACAAGCTGACACTTGAAAGTGCGTTTAGCTAGCAAGCCAGCACTAGTGTCTCCGCTTTCAAGCATACACTTGATAAATACGAAGATAATGAGAGAAAGTGTACACATATGAATGACAGATTCAATATTTCTTGACACTCGTAAATCCTCAAACCTGCCAGTTCTTGGTTAGTGCGTGAAAAAGTGGAATTTTTTGTTGTTTGAAAGCAGACATTGGTTCATCCAAACGTGGCTTTGCGTAGGCCGTCGCGTTGTATGAATGAATTGTCAAATGCATGGGCATTGGGGCAATGAGGCGATGTAGCTGAAAAATGCACCTTTGTTCTCTTTTCAGTTTCCCTCATGCTATTCTGTCTCAAGTTTAGCCATTGTCAAAGCAGCAATTTTGACTGGCACAGCAACGCTCATCTGAATGCCATCTGTCAATGTCGTAATTTGTCATTGTTCCTTTCAGCACATATGTTATATGCCCTTTGACATCTTCATCATCATCATCAGCATCGTTACGCCCACTGCAGGGCAAAGGCCTCTCCCATACTTCTCCAACTACCCCGGTCATGTACTAACTGTGGCCATGTTGTCCCTGCAAACTACTTAATCTCATCCGCCCACCTAACTTTCTGCCGCCGTCTGCTACGCTTTCCTTCCCTTGGAATCCATTCCGTCACTCTTAATGACCATCGGTTATCTTCCCTCCTCATTACGTGTCCTGCCCATGCCCATTTCTTTTTATTGATTTCAACTAAGATATCATTAACTCGCGTTTGTTCCCCCACCTAATCTGCTCTTTTGTTATCCCTTAACGTTACGCATATCATTCTTCTTTCCATACCTCGTTTCGTCGTCCTCAACTTAAGTAAAACCCTTTTCGTAAGCCTCCAGGTTTCTGCCCCGTACGTGAGTACTGGTAAGACACAGCTGTTATACACTTTTCTCTTGAGGGATAATGGCAACCTGCTGTTCATGATCTCAGAATGCCTGCCAAACGCACCCCAGCCCATTCTTATTCTTCTGATTACTTCAGTCTCATGATCCGGATCCGCGAACACTACCTGCCCTAAGTAGATGTATTCCCTTACCACTTCCAGTACCTCGCAACCTATCGTAAACTGCTGTTCTCTACCGAGACTGTTAAACAATAGTTTTCTGCAGATTAATTTTTAGATCCACCCTTCTGCTTTGCCTCTCCAGATCACTGAGCATGCATTGCAATTGCTAAGCAAGGCTGTATCATCAGCGAATCGCAAGTTACTAAAATATTCTCCATTAACTCTTATCCCCGATTCTTCCCAATCCAGGTCTTTGAATACCTCCTGTAAACACGCTGTGAATAGCATTGGAACGATTGTATCTCCCTGCCTGAATCCTTTCCTTATTGGGATTTTGTTGCTTTCTTTATGGAGGACCATGGTGGCTGTGAAGCCGCTATAGATATCTTTCAGTATTTTTACATACAGCTCGTCTACACCCCGATTCCGTAATGCCTCCATGACTGCTGAGGTTACGACTGAATAAAACGCTTTCTCGTAATCAATGAAAGCTATATATAACGGTTGGTTATATTCCGCACATTTCTCTATTTCCTGATTGATAGTGTGAATATGGTCTATCGTTGAGTAGCCTTTACGGAATCCTGCCTGGTCCTTTGGTTGATGGAAGTCTAGTCTAAGGTGTCCCTGATTCTATTTGGAATTACCTTAGTAAATACTTTGTAGGTCTGTAATTTTTCACGTCCTTGGCGTCCCCAACCTATGGATTAGGATTATGTTAGCGTCCTTCCAAGTTTCCGGTACGCTGGAGGTCAGGGGGCATTGCGTATACAGGTTGGCCAGTTTTTCTAGAACAATCTGCCCACCATCCTTCAACAAATCTGCTGTTACGTGATCCACCCCAGCTGCCTTCCCCCTTTGCTTAGCTCCCAAGGCTTTCTTTACTTCTTCCAGCGTTACTTGCGGGATTTCAAATTCTTCTAGACTACTCTCTTCCATTATCGTCATGGGTGCCACTAGTACTGTATAGATGTCTATAGAACTCCTCTGCCACTTCAACTCTCTCATCCATATTAGTAATGATATTGCCGGATTTGTCTCTTAACGCATACATCTGATTTTTGCCAATTCCTAGTTTCTTCACTGCTTTTAGGCTTCCTCCGTTCCTGAGAGCATGTTCAATTCGATCCATAATACACTTCCTTATGTCAGCTGTCTTACGCTTGTTGATTAACATCGAAAGTTCTGCCAGTTCTATTGTAGCTGTAGGGTTAGAGGCTTTCATACATTGACGTTTCTTGATGAGGTCTTTAGTCGCCTGCGATAGCTTACTGGCATCCTGTCTGACGGAGTTACTACCGACTTCAATTGCACACTCCTTAATGATGCCCGTAAGGTTGTCGTTCATTGTTTCAACACTAAACTCCTCTTCCCGAGTTAAAGCCGAATGCCTGTTCTGTAGCTTGATCCGGATTTCCTCGATTTTCCCTCTTATCGCTAACTCATTGGTCGGCTTCTTATGTACCAGCTTCCGTTCCCTCCTCAAGTCTAGGCTAATTCGAGCTCTTACCATCATATGGTCACTGCAGCGCACCTTGCCGAGCACGTCCACATCTTGTTGGATGCCAGGGTTTGCGCAGAGTATAAAGTCTATTTCATTTCTAGTCTCATCATTCGGGCTTCTCCACGTGCACTTTCGGCCGTCCCGCTTGCAAAAGAAGGTATTCATTATCCGCATATTATTCTGTCCTGCAAAGTCTACTAATAACCCTCCCCTGCTATTCCTAGTGTCTATGCCACATTCCCGCACTGACTTGTCTTCAGCCTGCTTCTTGTCTACCTTGGCATTAAAGTCCCCCATCAGTATAGTGTATTTTGTTTTGACTTTACCCATCGCCGATTCCACGTCTTCATAGAAGCTTTCAACTTCCTGGTCATCATGACTGGATATAGGGGCGTAGACCTGTACGGCCTTCAATTTGTACCTCTTATTGTCACGAGACCTGCCACCCTCTCGTTAATGCTATAGAAGTCCTCTACGTTACCAGCTATGTTCTTATTAATCTTGAATCCGAACACATCTTCAGTACGACCTAAATGTGTTTCACAGCTGTGATTGCCTCAGTGCATATAGAAGCAACGAAGTGATGCCAAATACTTTTGCAGAATAACTGAAATGTGGGCAGGTTCATTCGGATTCATGATTATGGCAGATTTGTACCCAACACTGTGTAACACTATTACACAGACTTGCGTTTCGGGTAGTCGAGGCAAGATGATTATTAAAACTTCGTTGAGATTTGGCAAACTGTTAGCTAGGTGGGATAAAGTAATTGTGATTGAGAATGGTAGCCTCAACATTGAGCACAACGCAAGAGGTTAGTTCTTTATTGTGATCATTTTCTACAAGCATGCACATTAGCCTTACAGTAGTACGAGCATCCTTGTAGCACATCCTTCCCTGTATAATACGGGTCATGTTGCTTACTGCTTAGTTGGTGTTATGCATTGTCCACTTCTGTGGTGTTGATTCCCAGGATCTCTACAAAACGACACCTCTTTGGCACAGTCTTGTGGCTGCTTGTGTTCTCCCTTAGCTAGAGGCATGAATGGGAGTTCACGGTCACTGACGAAGTCTGATGTGTAACCCGACGTTCCGGAACTGCATACGGGTTCCTTGTTCACTGAGTTGGACAGGGAATCGTCGTCACTTATGTAGCCAGCACGTGACGTAACGAACATGCGTAAATGGCAGGCATAGTTCCTGGTGTCTGGTTCATCGTAGCTGCCGTCAATTGAATGATTAGCGATTCTAGCAGCCGCCGGGATGACATGTTCTTTTCTTTGGCAACAACAGTGGCATTGTCCCAGTCAATCTTGTGACTATGTTCCTGCGCATGCTCGGCAAATAATAGTCGTGTGACTATTATTTCTTAGATCACTTTTTTTTTCGTTTCCATGCCTGACCAGACAAACTTCCATCGAACCCTTGAGCCAGAGGCAGTGGCACTGGTTGTGTCCTGTTTGAGATGAATGGTCCTTTTGTCCGTGTCTATCCACGATGACCTAGGCTTACCTCCTGGCTGCTGAAGTGTGCCTGCATTTTCCAGGTCAACTACTCGGACATTAATGTCTGGATACAAATTGCGTAGATCTTGCATGCCATGCCCAACATAAGCGTAAGTTTTCAGTTTCTGCCAGCACTTTTGCTCATGCACTTTCATTTTCCTCCGGTCCGGGAGTTGTGGAAAGAGGCTGTTTGCAGTAGCTGGAAGTGTAGTCCTAAGCCTTCGGCTCGTAAACATTTGCACTAGCGAGGAGCTATTTCTCAGAAGGCTCAGTCTATAATCGTGTGTCTTGTAGGCATCACTTGACGTCTCATGGGAGTTCTTGGATAAGTTTCAGTGGCTTCTGTGAGATCATTGCGCTGTTGGTAGTGTGGACTGCACGCCATTTGCTGGAATTCTTATGAATTCTGCGAACAGCGAGCTGCGCCCTTTTGCAAGCTACAGTTTGTGGCGGTTCACGACCGCTACACTATTGCACGCCTTGTGAAAACAATAAGGCATTGAGTCGGAACCACAGGTCCTGTAAAACTCGCCAGTACTAGCTCAGGATACCCTTACTAGTATTTTGTGATGATGAGCCACCGCACCCCTCCAATATAAAATATGTCCATGGTGAACTTCTGTAACAGCTTTTCTCAGAATCCCAGTTACAGGAGTGTCACCCTTCTCTTAGCCCTGTGGTGCTAGTACGTATGACATGACTTGAAGACGTTTGCTGTATGTATGTATTTATGATGCAGTGCTTTGTCGTCTTGCTAGGCATTTATTAATTCCAAAGTGGCCTTCAAGTGAGAAGCGCTGGGTGGGTATGCTCCTGTAACTTCTTGGGCGCGATGGTTTTGTTGCCAAAATATCAACATGTCTTGGACTACATCGTGCTTGCGAAGCCAGAATTCTTTCAGACTTTGCAACACCTTGTCCAGCTCTTTCGAATGAAGATGCGAAGTTGGCAGCAGCATTAATGTAGCACTTGTTCTTTCTTCAGTTCTTGTAAAGAAGATGGGGAGAGGCAGCATGCATAGCCTTCAATCTTGGTAGGCCCTTTTGGTGCCTGTTATTCTCCTTCACATGAGAACTTGACAGCGTATCAGCTGCGGGAAAGCCTTTGCCTAAGATGTACATTATGCCTCGTAATGTATCAATCATGTATGCATTTTGTGATTTGGGAAACAGATTTTTGCCCCATTTATAGAATTTATCTCAAGCTTGCATGAAAGAAAGCACTTCTTTTTATATCTAGGCATAGCCAGGCATTCTGTCTCTGCAAAATATCTTGAGGCGTATCTAGTAACACGTTGCCCATCGTCTTGCTTTTGGCTGAGCACTGCAACTACATCACAGCACAAAGCATCAGCTGTGATTAGCAGCTGGTTTCTCATTTTGTGGAGCACCAGCCAAGCAGTGGATCTGAAGAAAGTATTTCTTTCAATTTTGAGAATTCTTGAACCTGTGTGGATTCCAGATAAAGCGTGCTTTGAAAACAGCACGCTGGACAATGGGTGTAGTGTTTGTCACGTTAGGAGCGAATAAACCAAGATAGGTAGTCATGCCCATTAGCAGCTGTAGTTTTGGAGGATAGTCTTGGCATGTCTGTGACAGCTTTGAGCTTGTTTTCGTTGATGCCAAGCTTACATTTCTCTTTGTTGATGCCAGCTCTTGCACAGTGGGTGCCCTCAAATGTACTGCAGAGTTCATTGTATTGCTGTTTAGTTGAGCACCAACTGATAACCTCGGCCATATGACAAGCAACCCATATAAGTTCTGGATGAATATCATTCATATACCATTGTATTTGATCTCGGGCACGCCAGATACCAAATCGCATGAGCAGTTGAAGCGAAACCAACGGAATGGTGCTGTAAAGGTGGTCAAGAACTTTCCGTCATTTCTCAGGGATTTGCCCAAATCCTGAATTTGGGCATACATTTTTCATACACCAAGCTGTGCCTCGTAGTATCTGAAGGGTATGCTCTACTGCAGGAATTGGATATGATGCTTATAGAACTTGCTTGTTCAGTTTTTGTGTAATCCATAAAAGTGTGGAGTGCTCCTGATGGCTTCGTCACCACTACCATAAGCGTGCCCCAAGGAGTTGGCTCTGTCATAGCTGTCGTAAAACCAATCTTAAACCTGGAGAAGTTTGGCTTTCTTCTTATATAAAAGTAGCCATACAAAACAGTGAAATATTAGTCCAAAGGACACAGGCTTGAGTTTCAACATTGTCATGCAAGCTGCGCAAAGTATTTGAGGATGCGGCTTTGAATCTCCTCAACCATTAACATTCTCAATCTGTAAGCGCTCGACTTCCACCTTCACAATCACCTCTGTGACCTAGTTAGCAAATTTATTTGGAAATAGCAGCATTCTGCCTGATGCACGAGATGGAACTTGATGTTGTGCTAGTCGCCTTACACAGTGACCACAGTAACTTGAAGGTCACCATCTTCTTGAAATGTCATGAACCAGATTGTTTTCAGGGTGAGACAAGAAATCGTGTCTAATAATCATCTGTGACAAAAAAGAAATAACTGATGCCCGTGGCAAGGTGCCATTCAAGTGGTTGAGTTCCTCCGAGAGGTAGGGGGTGATACGAGTGAGAACCCTCAAAAGCTGATTATGGCCTTAGCCAAGCAGCCCCAGGTGACATAGTAAAGCTTTTTGTGCACAATGTCATTAGGCACCACCCTATATAATTTATTTGCTTCCACAACACCTGCATGGCTCACGAGTGTCCGGTGGTAAATTTTTGAAGCCACATCAACCTCGATGTAGCATCCCTAGTTCCAGATACTTCAATCTGCATGCCACTATGTATGGCGGGGGTTACTGGGAAGGAGACTAACGAACAGCTACACATAGATAAAAACTCCCTAAAGGCTGTTATTGTGGAAGCACTGCCGAACATCAACACATGCTATATGATACCAGAATGTTGCTACTATTAAAGATGAATTCAGTCAGTAATTGAAGATGAAGATGGTTTTACTTAATAGCCTTATAAAAATGGTAAAAGAAAGCTAATAAATTTGGAACTCATGTATCGAATCTTCTCTGGAAAAAAAATCATTATGTCTTCAAGTATCTCACGCAGCCGGTAATCCTGTTGCGCTTCTTCATCACCTTCAGTTATGCTGGAGAAGTGTTTCTCGTCATTGGGCTCCAAAATGTAGTTGACCAAAAGGAGTAGACCTAGGTGGCTGCCAGGATGGCTCTTCTTTAAGTGCGGTGCATAGAAGAAAAAAGCATGCAAACACCTTGAACACTGTAATGAGCATTAACTGTTGGGGATGAAACATGAAAAACTCTAAGGAAAATATTTAGGTTTCGTGGAAATGTAGAAAATACACAGAGACTAAAGACAGTGAAGGAAAATGAACAATGTTTGTGTAAGCTTCTTCAGCAGTGCGTTTGTTGCTTGTAGACAACACCAGGTAGAACTTAGAAAGCGACCTTCACCCCGAGTCGACGTCAATTCTGCGTGAAATTTGTGCATATTGACATAAAGATGTGGGGCTCCTGCACTGCAGAACGGCGCGCGCAATGGTTGGCGCCACGAAAGGCGAAGTGCGTAAGCTGCACGCTCTTGTTCTGGCCCCCTATTAAAGAGAAGCGTATATTTTGCAAGACTCCGTCTCCAATCTACGTTACATTTTTCTGGTGGAGGTGCGGGGTACATGCTACCACTCCCAGATCGAACACCGTCTACAAGCCCAGTACGAAGTCCGGTCAAGTTGACTACTGTGCAGGTACGGACAAGTTGCCGACTTCAAGGACTGCCGCCTGAGCACGAGCCTCTACGCAATCAAGTCAGAAGATTGAATACATCGGTTCCATCTTCCTCGACCGCGCCGACCCACGTCATCCTCATCCAGCCACGAATCCCCACGTCCTTCCATGGGGACACCTTTGAGGATGTAGAGGACTGGCTCGATCCCTATGAGCATGTTGCAGAATTGTACGGCTGTACTCCAGAGCGCAAGCTATGCAGCGCCTACTTTTCCCCCGAGAACTATGCGCGAACATGGTTTGAGAACCGTGAGGCGGCGTTATCGACATGGGATGAATTCCGACGCCAGCTAATCAGCACATACGCCAGCCTTAATCGCAAGGAGTGAGCTGAATCTGCAATCCAGGCGATAGTACAGCGGGCAGACGAAAGCGTCGCATTGTTTTTCGACGATATGTGCCGACTTTTCTGACGCGCGGATCCATCCATGCCGCAAGAAAAGAAGCTCAGGAACTTGATGCGCAGTGTAAAGCAAGAGTTATTCGGTGCCCTAATATGCAACCCACCAAAGATTGTCGCAGAGTTTCTCGCGGAAGCCGTATCAATGGAAAAGGCACTGCAGCAGCGAACAAGGCAGAACCGCGACGTGTCGACACTATCGCGTGACTCTCGCGCTATACCGCTGGACAATACCGACGCCTTGCGGGAGCTCATTAGGCTTATCGTTCGAGAGTAGCTTCAAAATCTTCAGGTGGCTCCAGCATCGGTACAGTGGCTCGCTCTGGCTGAGGTCGTCTAGAAGGAAATCAGGCAGGCAGTCCAAGTCCCAGAGTGAAGCGAGACACCACATCACGCGGTACGGCAGCCACAACCTTGCATGTTGTATGCGTGAGCTGCGCGAAGTTTGTTGTCCCCGATTTTTCGCGATGTGAGCGACGTCCTGGACTTTCATGGTGTGCGCGCCATTGAACGAGCCACTGGCGATTTCAGGCCTCACCGCACGCCATTCATGGCTGATACACAACCACCCCCAAGAGCGACGTATGGCGCACCGCAGACCGGAGGCCCTTGTGTTTTCATTGCGGTGCAGCCGGTCACCTCTACCGGGCGTGTCCCTACCGTCGAGCTGGGCTCCGTGAATTTTCACTGAATGCAGCATGCCCACGCAATGGTGAACGTGCCCTGGAGATTGAAGCATACCTCGCGGACGCCAGGATCTCGTTTGCCCCACGATTCCGTGAACCCCGGTCACCGTGACCTGCCCGAAGCAGGTCTTCCAGCCCCCTATTCACGCCGAGAGCAACGAGGCGTCGCTCAATCAGCCCAGCCTCCAGGGAAAACTGAGTCCAGCGACCTGCGGAGGTGGGGTCGCTGACGTTGTGAACGCTGAAGATCCTCTACTACGACGACCGCGATATGACGTAATTGAGACGCACAGAAAGCAGTGTAGTTCCGTGTCAGTATCCTGCGACGTACCAGTTACCATAGATGACCACGAAGTCACGGCGGGTGCGGACACATCTGTTATGAGCTAGAATCTCGCGCGTGTACTGAACAAAGTTTCGACGCAATGAACCTGAACTCAGATTCGTACTGCAGGAGGGCATCTCATAGCTCCAATTGGCCGTACACGGCGCGAGTCAACATTCGGGGCTTCAAGTACATCGGCGACTTCGGCATTCTTCCTGAATGTTCAAAGGACCTTATACTCGGCATGGATTTCCTTCAGGCGAACGGTGCCATCATCGACCTGCAAGAGTCTAGAGTCAGCTTCACTACTACGCAAGCCATAGAGAACAGTAATGACAGCGACCATGACATCGCGCTTCGCGTAACTGACGATCACATGACGTTGCCACCCAAGAGCAGCGTGCTTACCCTTGTCCAATGCGGCATGTAGGACGCCGCCGAAGGAATTGCTGAGGAAAACATGCCCCTGCTTCTTGAGCGCCACATTTGTATAGCCAGAGGGCTTCTTCAGGTGCAAAACAAATGTTCAGTCGTTTTGGTAAGAAACTTTAGCAACGAGCATCGGCATGTACCGCGAGGAACAACATGGCTGAACTGAGCTCATTTCTTCACGAAATCACTGACGTTACTGACATCGCCACATTGGAAACCGCATCGTCTCAGCAATCTGGGTTCCCCAGCCTGAAAGAACGGATTCACGTTAACGCCGCTCTGCCAGACCATCAGAAAGACCGTCTACTTAGCCTCGCGAATGAATTTGCGGACTGTTTTTCAGCGTCATCCAAAGTGCGGCGCAAGTCCATCACAAAGCACCGCATTATTACAGAAGAGTCTGCACGTCCTGTCCGTCAGCATCCTTACAGAGGGTCTCCAGTGGAAAAGGAAGCAATCAAGCATCAGGTGAAAGAGATGCTCCAAGACGACGTGATCCAGCCATCCACCAGTCTTTTGGCCTCCCCTGTAGTGTTACTCAGAAAGAAAGACAACACACTATGCTTCTCTGTAGATTACAGAAAGTTGAACCGTGTCACCAAGCGTGATGTTTATTCATTGCCACGCATCGACGACGCATTGGATCGTCTACAACATGCCAAGTTTTTTTCTTCGTTAGATCTTAAATCAGGATATTGGCAAATCGAAGTTGATGAACATGATCGCGAAAAAACAGCATTTGTGACACATGACGGGCTTTATGAGTTCAAAGTTCTCCCCTTCGGTCTCTGTTCCGCACCTGCCACCTTTCAGCGGACGATGGATACCGTGCTTGCTGAACTCAAATTGCAAACCTGCCTCGTATACTTGGACGATGTCGTTGTGTTCTCGAGCACGTTTGACGAACATCTCGCATGACTCGAGAGTGACCTCACTGCGATCCATACTGCCGGCCTCACCATCAAGCCCGAAAAATGCTACATCGGGTTCCAAGAGCTCAAAATTTTTGGCCATGTCGTTGGCCCTCAAGGCGTCCGACCAGACTCCGACAAGTTAGCTGCCGTCGCTGAGTTTTCACCACCCAGAGACAAGAAGGCTGTCCAACGCTTCCTTAGTTTGTGCGCATATTATGGGCGCTTCGTCAAGGGCTTCTCGAGAATGGCTGAGCCTCTGACAGGGCTTACATGCGATGATGCGCCTTTCATTTGGGCGGACGAGCAGCAGCATTCCTTCAATGAATTGCGCAAGTGTTTGCAAGAGGCCCCGATACTTGCTCATTTCGACGAAGACGCTGACACTAAAATCCATACTGATGCCAGCAATGCGAGTCTCGGCGCTTGTGCAGTGGCAAGCTGGTGCGGAACGCTCCGTTGCTTAGGCAAGCCGCAGTCTCACCAAGGCTGAGAAAAACTACACAACCACTGAAAAAGAATGCTTAGCGGTTGTGTGGGCTTGGGCAATTGGTAAATTCCGACCCTACTTGTACGGTAGACCCTTTAACGCTGTCAGCGATTAACCACGCCCTGTGCTGCCTTGCCAACCTCAAGGATCCTTCACGCAGACTACCCCATTGGAGCCTTCGCTTACATTCGCTTACTAACATTGGAGCTTCCCCTTCGAACAGAACACTGGCTGATATGCTCTCCATGTATGCTGACGTAGAGCACAAGACGTGGGACGCGATCTTACCCTATGTAACTTTCGGGTATAACGCTGCTGTACAGGAGACTACGCAGTTTACGCCGTTCGAACTTGTATACGGGCGCCACGTCAGGTCAACACTTGACACCATGCTACCTCTGGCTGATAATAGCCCGACCAGCGAACACGTAGAAGAGTTCGTACAAAGAGCCGAAGAGGCACGCCAGCTTGCTCGGCATCGTATCCGGAGCGAACAGCATACCGCCACCCTTCGATACAACTAGGGTCGACGCGACATCCATTACAATACCGGCGGCTGCGTGTCGGTCCGGATGCCCGTCTGCCACTGTGGACCCTCAAAAAAGTTTATCCGCCGGTATTTTGGTCCATACAAGGTTACATGCCGCCTCAGTGACGTGACCTATGAAGTGGTCCCTTGCAGTTCTGACCCCAGTTCACTCCGTCGTCGTCCTCCCGCTGAAGTTGTTCATGTAGTGTGCATGAAACCATACTATGCGCGTACGTGAATGCTGAGATGCACCTGAGGAGCTCCATTTCTTATGTCGCTGAAAGAACGTTTTGACGCAACCGAGACGGTCGCTTTTCTCATGGGAGGCAATTGACACAAAGATGTGGGGCTCCCGCACCGCAGGACGGCGCGCGCAAAGGTCGGTACCACTAAAGACGATGAAGTGCGTAAGCTGCACGCTCTTGTTCTGGCCCGCCATTAAAGAGAAGCGTATATTTTGCAAGACTCTGTCTCCAATCTACGTTACAATAAAGTCCTTGTCGGGTGTGCAATTAAGCTTTATATTGCATGTTTTACACCTTACTCATCTGATGCCTTAGAAGCGAAGCTTTTTCCTCTGCCTTTCGTGTAAAAAAATGTTTCGGAAGTGCCCAAGTGCATCTACTTTTATTTATTTTTCTGTGCATGGCACATGCGCTGTTGACCTGGAACTGATTCACAATATTAACAGCCGTAGCGTTCAGGGCCCCGTGTCACTGAAAATCCAGCAGTGGTGTTGGCGACCTTTTCCATATGAGAAAATTAATCCCGAACCATGCATCCCGATTCATGCAGGCCCTCCACGTGGCATATAGGCGTTACTGAACTAATTAATATTCTCAAAGTAGAATGTGTCAAAAATTCATAAAGTATGACTTGCACACAACCTCGAGACATGATAGCGTTGGATCGTAATTTGACTATGCGAGAAAACATAATTCTGTTGCGCGGCAACTCAAACACAAACCCCCTTTCCAGCTGCCATTTCAGGTCTGTCTTAGGAGTGGCACGCCCCAGAAAGCTCGCCTTCGTGCATAACGTTTGCCACCAGCATTTCCAGAGAAACATTACAGAAGCATAAGCTGCAGCTGCCCAGAAGCGTGAGAAGCAGCCAGGGATCTTTTAATGATATCGTGTTCCACTCTTAAAGGCGCAGCTTAAGTGTCCTCCAACCTTTTTTTTCGCTGTTTGGGGACTGCCTTCTTGAAGGTGTTGCTTTGTTTCCTTTCTGCTGTAGGGCGAATGCAATATCTGCTTTGAACAACAGCAAAGCCACGTTTTGATTGCACTTGATGCTGGCTGCACTAGCGCGGCATCTCTCCTGAACACTATCCAACAGTTCACTATGATATTATCACTGAAATAGAATACACAGGACACCTTCGTGTACCACTTCATCTACCTCGAAATAATATGCCGTAGCTCTATGATCATATCCTTAACATCCACTACTTTCTTGGATTCATTTCAGATAGCTAGAATGTACAGACTAAAAAAGCTCGGAAGCGCTTGCACTCTTTGGATAATTTTGTATGAGCATTTTCAGGCTGTTCTGGTGACACTGAAAAATACTGGCTCTCCTGTAATCGAGAGTAGATGTAAGCATGAAATGGCTGCCGACAAAGCAGATTGATTGTAGATGGTACTAGCCACAATCTTAAAATGGGTGTAGCGCACATTTGCAACGGCACACCCCACCCCACCGCACCACGAAACTGTACACTGGTCCATATGGAAGCAAGTGTCCTGTCAAAGACAGAACCGCGTTGCAAGTCTCGTCTCGGTCCACCAGATGCGCCGTGAACCTCGAGGACTGCTGGTATTGAAAAGAGCACAAGCAACTGTGTCTCAGTGCCAAAAAATGACAATCAAGTGTACAGTGCCTTCTATCTGCCGCTGAACATCGCTATTAGAAGTGACAAAGAAAACTTCAGCGTACTAGAAGTTACAACTTGAGTGATATTGTGAGCAAATATTTAGAACTCAGAAGCAATATTTTTTGTAACATATTTGGGAAGTAACTAGCGTATGTATTGCAGTCTTGACTGTTTGCCCGGAGGAGCTGGTTTGAGTGCCAGGATAATGGCTCTGACTTTTGGTTCATTGAAAGTGGCTGACAACAGGAGTTAAAAGCATTTCATGCTTAAAATGTCTGCAGCAGCGGCACTCTTCGGTTAGTCAAGGACCTCATTTCATGGCCCTCATTCTGACACCTTCGAACACTGTTTCTGCCTTTGTAACGCTTCCTAGAACTTATCCTTCAAATTCTTACGTGAAAGAACCATGCATCAATTTGGCGTATTTCTCAAACTGTACGAGCAGAATTGCCGCTGATTTCATAAATACAACCTGCAAATCAATACAGCAGAATTGTTAGTTGAAATATGTAATCCAAATCAAGGAGCCATTCTCAAGACGATGTTCCCGCTGGCACTGATGCGTGGCATTCCTGGCGTTGGTGAAATCTTTATTCTACATTATAAAGCATGAAACATTCACACGAGCTCTTCTTTCCTTCATTTTTGAGCTTTGCTGTTTCAAGGAGCTTTGCCCTTTGAGTGGCAGCAGCCTGATTGACATAACTTCTGACTCACGTATTTAACATTTTTGCACAGATTGGTCAAGGAGTAGCCATATTTTGAGAAGTACATCTTTAGCAGAGTCTATAGGTGCGAGCTTTTGGTGTGGAGAGACAAGCAGCTTCATAGCTTCCCTCCTGTCTCTTGTCATTGTGTCAGCAAACTGAAATGAAAGCTATCGAAACAGTATAGGATAGGATAGGGATAACTTTAATAAAGTGCCGGCAAACGACGGCTTAACAAGTCGTGACGCTGCCAAGCGTCAACCCGTGCTTATACCCTACTCTGCACTAGCCCCGTTGGGCCCGTTTGTAGTTGGTCATGAGGCTTGTGCTTTTCCAGCGCACCCCGGGCCTGCTGGACGGCCCTTAGTTGTGAGTCCTTGTCTGCAGACTGCAGTGCACCTTGAAGTTCGGGTGGGTAAGTCTTGGAGGTAGCTGCTGTCGGGAACCTAGCATAGCCCCACATGATGTGCCATTCGTCCGCCGGACCCGCTGCACAAACACCGCACAGCCCACTCGGATAGAGCTCTGCGTGAAGCACGTGCAGCATTGCGGGGGCGAGGAGTGACGCGGTCTGTATTTGTCTTAGGATTACGGCCTCCTCCCGACTGAGTGCCGGGTGGGGAGGCGGCATTGTCCGTCGAGCTAAGCGGTAACACTTGGTTACTTCGCCCTGACTAGTTAATCTGTCCTTTGTTTCGAACCACCACACGGAACGCTCACTCTCGGGGGCACGGAAAGTAAGCGCTCGGGCCGCCGAAGGGGCCGTCTCGTTGTGCTTCGGTGAGGATGCACACTCGCCGGCGTGCGCCGGGAACCACTTGATACGGACGGTGCTGCCGCGGTCTTGAAGTTGGAGCTTGCCGATGATGGCGGCCACCGGCGCGCATATTCGCCCCTTGGCAAAGTTGTGCCTGGCATTCCTCGAGTCGCTTAGCACGGTGCGACACTCGGCCTCGGAGATCGCCTGGGCGATGGCCACCTCCTCAGCGTCTGTGGCGTTCGTGCACCGCACGCTCTCTGCCGTTGTCTTGGTGCCGGTAGCCGCCGCAACGACCACTGCCGCGAAGCCTTCCCGCTTGTATTCCGCGGCGTCAACGTACCGGGCGTGCGGGTCTTGGGCGTGTTGTTCAGTGAGGGTCTTGGCCCGCGCATGCCGCCGTTCTTGGTTGTATTCTGGGTGCATGTTCTTCGGGATGCTCGAAACAGTATATTTGTTAATGAGGAATCTTTGCAAGGCTCATTGTGAAGCACATGCCGATGAATTGCTTCAACCTTTTACATTAAACAAATTATGCCATGTGCTGTCGAGAGGCAAATAAAGCTGTTCGCTTTAAAAATTAACAATAATCTCCACAGTTTGTGAAGTGATTGAGATATTGTTACCCAGTATCTTCAACAAAGATCTTATGGGAAACAGTGCAAGAAACTAGCATACTTACCCTAATTGCAGGTATTTGGCGGAGCTGTATGGGAGACAAGATAGCCAACCAATTTTCCTCTAATGCATGTGAGCTTTGTCATCTTCATGGTGTAATGTAATCTTTTCAGGTTGCGGATAAAGAATGTGTGGCAACATGAAATGGCCTTTGACGACACAGGCGAGTAGTGGATACCCCACTTCAGTTCTAATTAAAGTTACATCAGCACAGAGCATGTATGCTACGACCAAGTTGGGTCCATACTTTGGATTACCGTGTACAGTGTCACTCTCTTCTGCATTGCAGAAGATGGAAGCCAGTGTTTCTTTGTTGTTGACATTTGAATTTAGTATATTTTCATGTTTTCATGCTCCGCAAAATACAACCAGAGGTTGCACGGTCTTGAAACGAAGACTACTTTCTGTGTTTTCAAGATACAATTTTAGCTATATTAAACGGAATTTCCAAAAAACAAGTTTTATGTTTGGCCTGCCTTCTTTTGGGTGATCAGACATGGGAGCCATTGAGGCATCATGGCTCATACGTGCTCCGTTTATGCTTGAGAGGTGTGTGCACAATGCTCCTTGCATGTTGAAAAAAAAATGGGGACCACCTATAATTGGTCTTAGTTTGCTTTCTTAGCCACAAGTGTTATCTGAAAATATAGCTGCTTTTTGTTACTCTTTCTGGCGGTGCGTTTTAGACAGATAAAAATTATGATGGACGTGCATGTTCAGTGTGATTGCAGGAACGAGAAACTTTACTGGAAGATCCTTTGCAGGAGATACAAGTGCTTGCCCATTTCATGAAAAAAAAAGGCTTCGTTTTCATTGTATACAATAAGCTAAAGGTCAGGCGGACTTGATCGCAAAAGCGAACAGAGAAATTGGTTGACAGAGAAATGCAAAGCCTGCTGACCACATCGTAACTGTCTAGCGCATAGCCGATACCTGCACGTTGGCCAACAGCATGGGAAAGGAGAAGGGATGGATGGAAAGATGAAAGAGATTGCCATGAAGCACATGTGGTGAAAAGGAGAATGGAGCGAAAATCGGTAGCATTCAGAAAGAGCTAGATATTCTTGATGAGAAAACTGAAACATTGGACAAATAATTATTAGCAACCTATATCAACTCTTACCGCCGTATTCAGCAATACATATTGAAGCTCATGCTTGACTTGATATAAATGACGCATGGTATGAACGCGCCCAAGATGCTCATTGCGTTTCTTTTGGTGTGTTCGCGACAGGCGTCATTTAAATTGGGTCAAGCATGGGCTTCAAGTTAAGATGGATTTCTGAATGCGAGGGTTAGTGTTATGGCACGGTGATGCTCTCTGGAATGAAGACTTCATGAACTAGAGAATAGATGTGCCCGTGAGAACCTACTTTTACTTATTATCGTAGACATCTGAATCACAGGAGCAGTCTGAAGCATGTGGCAGGTTTGTGAAGACTTTCCAAGGAACCTGCATGGGTTTTCTCTGTAACAGTTTGCTACAATCGGGTGTATGACTTATTTTACATTTCCTGATCACCTTGCGAATTTCCGCACAATGCTTTCGTCATTACTGTTCAGATTCATTACTGTTCTTGCTTAACAAAATGGAGCCATGAGAAAAGAAGGAAAAAGGAATTTTAGGCACTGAAAAGGCAATACAGGCATGAATGTCAAAAGAGGCACTTGTAGGAAGGATAAATGCAAGATTACCTTGTTTACATGGCCATAGTTTGTGCTTAGAAAGAAGGCAGAAGAAGGATGCCAGGAAACAATAAGCATTTCATCTGAGGTTCCTCTCATTATGAAGCTGTTTACAATGATGAGAGCTAAATACAAAAAGTGTGGTCCTAATGAACGGACACGTTCTCCCAGTTGCACTTCACAGTTTAAGATTTTGAGGGACTTCAATCGCACCTCAAAAAGAAGTCCATGATGAATAAACAGTGCAGGAAGCCAGTATAACAGTTTTCGTTGACAGTGAGTTGGCCCTAGGATATGATCCAGTTTGCATCTTCAATAAAATCGCTATTGATTGGCCACTACTGATCTGTACAATAAGCGCAGCACGCAGTCCCATTTATGCCTTGGGCCTCACTTATACCATGTTAAAATTGTGGAAATACAACAGATTCATAAAACCAGCTCTCTTTATCACCTTATCTTAGGGAGGGACTTGTCGATGTTACAGTGCAGAGCACGAACATTTCCTTAGGAGAAGGCTTCCAGTTATTTATGTATATGGTAGAGGTTCATTACCTCTTGAAAACTGTTGTGCATAACACTCGTGCTTCTTCACACATCTGTCATGATCAGTCAAATACGGGATAGGTTGGGTGCTGCAGATAAATGGTTCCTGCAGAGCCTAAAGCTACAGCATCAATAGGTAGCTAAATCTTCATTCTTGATGTTTGGTCCAGTTCTCTGAAACATACACATAGAACTGAAACTGTTCAATCTGAGTACCAATATTAAATGTGTTATTTTGGGGCTTCAATGATTTGCTGAAGTTGATGGAAAGCGAAGGACTGTAGAGAAAAAATGGCTGTAAGGTCAACTATCATCTTCTGCGCATAGCCTTTCAGATACTGCACTAAATATAATCTAAAACACGTGAAACGTTTTTTTGGAACAAAGTACAGCCACACTGGATCACGCTGGCATCATTATCATATGTCACTGGTGTGGCACTTCAACACAATATGGGAACTACCATGACTCGTACAATGCTCCGAAGGATACATTGCAATAGCGCTACTATGCTCAATGGCATTTGAACTGTTTCTTGCAATTTACAACATCTAGTCATGCACTTATTCATTTATGACTTGGATGGTCGTGAAGCCTAAGTGCTTTTCTACCTAGCAATACTGCAAGCTTGTCTGCTGACACTAACTGCACAAAAGAGCAACAGCAGCTTGTGCTCCAGCAGAACTTGAGGGCGGATTACAAGTTCTTGCCACACTATAGATGAGAAATATGAACATACTCCCAAGCTTCAATATCTTAGCAGGTGTAAAGCTGCAATACAGGTACTGCACTCCCTTAATTGCACTGCTTACAGCTGTCAAACTATACTTCTGGTGCTATGCACATTTTGGGAATGGCAGGAAGTTCCACTAGACATGGTATCAACCACACAGGCATCAAAACATTAAGTTAAGGGTGTTTAGGACTAACTAAACACAATTTGCCGCTTGCCTTGTATCTCGATTCCTTTCCCCTCTAGTGTCATTGACTGAAGATCCACAACAGGAGTAGAGTAGCAGTGCTTTCTTGTCTTGCCTGTTTACTAATAGCAAGAAACTACGCTCTAGCACTGTAGCATAATCAAAGAACAAAAGGTCAAGTTTGTTGAGCAAGCTTGATCAATCAGCTCTCCAGTAGTCTGGGCCCCACGTCAGAGGGTATCTTCGTATGGTGTCATGACTACAAAAGTGCATGAAGACTACTAGAGGCTGCAGTTTGAGTAAAAGGTAGGGGATAATCCCTAATTAAGGGTAAGTCTTTGCTTTGACAATGACCGGCCTGTTGCTCCGGCGAGTTGGCATCAACCCTGCGCTATGGTACATTTCTATGGGCCCCGCACGCTCGCGCATGGGGACTACGGCGTTTCAGGAGCTAGGCGAGTTTTTTCCACGACAACTAGGGACGTAGGCTTCCCTAGGGCGAAAAGTTACCTAGATATATAGGGCCCTTTGATGCCACGGGGGTGGCACTGCAGTCGACAGGCTGCACAGGCAAGCGAATGTAAATGCGCGCCAAGGTATTGCACCAGCTTCGCGATCGAGGCACGTAAGGAGAGTGCTTAACGCCTGCTTCACCGCCATCGCGGGTCGCACCGGTATTGTTTTGTTTCGGGTTCGAGGCATGAAAGCACATTGCTTAACACCTGTTTCACCTCCGTCGTGAGTCGCCCGGTGTTGCAATATCTTCGGGATCGAGGCACGTAAGCAGTGAGCTGAACGCTTACTTCAACACCGTGGCGTGTAGCCCCAGTATTACACTGCCTTCGGGATAGAGCCACGCAAGGAGAGTGCTCTACTCCTGCGTAAGTGCCGCGGGACGCTTCGGTTTTGCACACTCTTTGGGATCGAGCCACGTAAGGAGAGCGTTTAACGCCTGCTTCAACTCCGTCGCGTGTCGCCCCGGTATGGCACTGCCTTCGGAATCGAGCCATGTAAGCAGAGTGCTTAACGCCTGCTACACATCCGTCGCGGGTCGCCCCTGTATTGCACAATCTCCGGCATCGATACACGTAAGGAGAATGCTTAACGCCAGCTTCACCTCCGTCGCGGGTCGCCCCGATATGGTACTGTATTCGAGATTGAGCCACCCAAGGAGAGGGTTTAACTCCTGCGTCACCTCCGCCGCGGGTCGTCAAGGTATTGCATTGTTGGGGGATCGAGGAACGTAAGGAGAGCGCTTAACACCTGCTTCACCTCTGTCGCGCGTCACCCCCATATTGCGCACTCTTTGAGATCGACAAACGCAAGGAGACTGCTTAACTCCTGCGTCACATCCGTCGCAGGTCGCGCATGTATTGCATTTTTTCGGAACAATGCATGTAAGGAGAGTGCTTAACGCCTGCTTCACCTCCCTTCGCGGGTCGCCGCGGTATTGAATTGCTTCGGGATCGAGGCACAAAAGGAAGGTGCTTAACACCTGCTTCACCTCCGTCGCAGGTCGCCTCGGTGTAGCATTGTATCGGGATCGAGGCGCATAAGGAGAGTGCTTAACAGCTGCTTCATCTTCGTCGCTGGTCGCCCCGGTAGTGCATTGTTTCGGAATCGAGGCATGTAAGGAGATTGCTTAACGCCTGATTCACCTCCGTCGCGGTTAGCCCCGGTATTGCACTGCTGGGGGATCGAGGCACGTAAGGAGAGTGTTTAACGCCTACACACCTCCATCGCGGGTCGCCAATGTATTGCATTGTTTTGGGATCGAGGCAAGTAAGGAGAGTGCTTAACGCCTGCTTCACCTCCGTCGCAGGTTGCCCCAATATTGCACTGCCTTCGGGATGGAGCCACGTAAGGAGATTGGTTAACGCCTGCTTCACATCCATCGCGGGTCGCCCCGGTGTTGCGCAATCTTCAGGATCGAGCCGCCCAAGGAGAGTGCTTAACGCCTGCTTCACCTCCATCCCACGTCGCCGTTGTATTGCACAATCTTCACTATCGAGCCACTGAAAGAAAGTGCTTAAGCCTCCTTCACCTCCGTCGCAGGTCGCCCCGGTATTGCACAAACTTCGTAATCGAGCGACCTAAGGAGAGTGCTTATCGTTTGCTTCACCTCCGTCGTGGGTCATCCCAGTAAAGGATTGTTTCGGGATCGAGGCACGTAATGAGAGTGCCTAACGCCTGCTTCACCTCCGTCGCACGTCGCCGCTGTATTGCAGAATCTTCGAGATCGAGCCACTGAAAGAGGGTGCTTCACGCCTGCTACACATCCGTCGCGGGTCACCCCTGTATTGCACAATCTTCAGAATCGAGCCACCCAAGCAGAGTGCTTGATGGCTGCTGTACCTCCGTCGCGTTGGGCCCCGGTGTAGCATTGTTTCGGGATCGAGGCACCTAAGGAGAGTGCTTAACGCCTGCTTCACCTCCGTCGCGGGTCGTACCGGCAGTGCACTATTTTCCGTATCGAGGATAGCAAGGAGAGTGCTTAACGCCTGCTGGACCTCCATCGCGGGTCGCCCCAGTATTGCACAAACTTCGTAATCGAGCCACCTAAGGAGAGTGCTTATCGTTTGCTTCACCTCCGTTGTGGGTCATCCCTGTATAGCATTGTATCGAGATGGAGGCACGTATGGGGAGTGCCTAACGCTTGCTTCACCTCCGTCGTGGTTGACCCCGCTATCGCATTGTTTCGGGATCGAGGCACGTAAGGAGAGCGCTTAACGCCTCTTACACCTCCGCCTCAGGTCGCCCCGCTATATCACTATATTCGCAATCGAGCCACGTAAGGAGAGTGCCTAACGCTTGCTTTACCTGCGTCGCGGGTCACCCCGCTCTTTCACTATCTTCGGCATCGTGCCGCATAAGGAGAGTGCTTAACACCTGTTTCACCTCCGTCGCGGGTCGCCCCGGTATTCCATTGTTTCGGGATCGAGCCACCCAAAGAGAGTGCATAACGCGTGCTTCACCTCCGTCGCGGGTCGCCCCGGTATTGCACAATATTCGGGATGGAGTCACCAAAGGAGGGTGCTTAACGCCTGCATCACCTCCGTCGCGGGGCGCCCCTGTATTGCACAATCTTCAGGATCGAGCCATGCAAGCAGAGTGCTTGACGGCTGCAGTACCTCCGTCGCGGGGTGTCCCGGTATTGCACAAACTTCTTCACCGAACCACCTAAGGAGAGTGCTCAACGTTTGCTTCACCTCTGTCGTGGGTCACCCCTGTATAGCATTGTATCGGGATCGGGGCACGTATGGGGAGTACCTAGCGCCTTCTCCACCTCCGTCGCCGTTGACCCCGCTATCGCATTGTTTCGGGATCGAGGCACTTAAGGAGAGTGCTTAATGCCTCTTTCACCTCCGCCTAAGGTCGCCCCGCTATTTCACTGTCTTCGGGATCGAGCCACGTAGGGAAAGTGCCTAACGCTTGCTTCACCTCCGTCCCGGGTCACCCCCCTATTTCACTATCTTCGTGATCGTGCCACATAAGGAGAGTGCTTAACGCCTGCTTCATCTCCGTCACGCGTCGGACCCGGTATTGCAGAATCTTCGGGATCCAGACACCCAAAGAGAGTGATTATTAACACATGCTTCACCTGCGTCGCTGGTTGCCCCGGTATTGCACCATCTTTGAGACCGAGGCACGTAAGGAGAGGTCTTAACACCTGCATCACTTCCATCGCGGGTCGCCCCGGTATTGCCTTGTTTCGGGTTCGAGGCACAAAGTGCAGCGCTTAATGCCTGCTTCACCTCCGTCGTGGGTCACCCGGTATTGCAATATCTTTGGGATCGAGACACGTAAGCAGTATGCTGAACGCTTACTTCACCTCCGTCGCGGGTTGCCCCGGTATTGCACATCTTCGGGATCGATGCACGTAACGAGAGTGCTTAACGCCGGCTTCACTTTTTTGCGGGTCGCCCCGATATTGCACTGTCTTTGAGATCGACCAACGCAAGGAAAGTTCTTAACTCCTGCGTCACCTCCGTCGCAGGTCGCGCATGTATTGCGTTGGTTCGGGATCGAGGCACGTAAGGTGAGTGCCTAACCCCTGCTTCACCTCGGTCGCGGGCCGCCCCGGTATCGAATTGCTCCGGGATCGAGGCACACAAGGAGAGTGCTTAACTCCTGCGTCCCATCCACCGCGGGTCGTCCTGGTATTGATTGCACTGTCTTCGGGATGAAGGCACTTAAGGAGAGTGCCTAACGCCTACTTTACGTCCATCGAGGGTCGCCCATGTATTCCATTGTTTCGGTATCGAGGCACGAAAGGAGAGTGCCTAACACCTGCTTCACCTCCGCCGTGGGTCGCCCGGTAACGCCCAATCTTCGGGATCAAGGCACATAAGGAGAGTGCTCAACGCCTGCTTCTCCTTCGTCGCGTGTCGCCCCTGTATCGCACAATCTTCGTGATAGAGCTACCCAAAGAGAATGCTTAACGCCTGCTTCACCTTAGTCGTGGGTCGCCCCGGTATTGCTTTGTTTCAGGATCGAGGCAGTTAATGAGATTGCTTAACGCATGCTTGACCTCCGTCGCGGGTCACCCCCGTATTCCACAATCTTCGGGATAGAGCCACCTAAGGAGAGTGCTTTACGCCCGCTTCACCTCCGTTGCGGGCCGCGCCGGTATATTACTGTCTTCGGGATCGAGGTACGTAAGGAGAGCGCTTAGGGACCGTACATGGTCAGTCCGCCCGTCCGTTCCCCCCTAGCCCGCCCGCTTGCGGAACCCGAAACGGCGGATGGTGCCGCAAAATTCGATGCACGCGCACTTTTTTAGGCGACGCGGCCTGTTGACAGCTGGCAACCGTTCGATAGAGCAAAGGTGTTCAAGCTTGGCAACGACTTTTGACAGCAGACGACACTGGCATATTTTTGCAGATGTGGCAGAGGGGTTTCAAGTTTCCGCGTCCTGGTGAAAATGCGTCTCTAGGCTGCCTCATTCTCTTCTGCAGCCATATATGTTGCATTGGCACCGTCATCCTTCTTCGAAACATTGCACAGCCGTCTTATCTGCGCCACCGTTTACAGATGTATTGCAATCGCATCACGTCGCAGCACGCTACGTATTCTCGGATAATTATTTTCAGTGCGCGCTGCCTATGCTGGTTGAACAAAAGCTCTTTAATTATCCAACGTGCAGCGTTGTGCGTGCCGCGAAACTGATAGTGCCGCCGGAAGCGTGGTGGCGCGGTTTGTGTTGTGCTAGGGACAGCTTGCAAGAATACGGGAGACACGCACATCTGTCGCGGAATGCATTTGCGTAGGTCGCCGAGACACCCCTTTTGACCCCTGAGCACGCGTGTGAGGCTCCGAGTACAGGATACGCGTGCTCGTGCTTTTTTTTTTCACTCTGCCAATTTTGTGAGAGTGCTTAATGCAGTTGGATGCATAGAATGCCTTTTCCATTTTTACAGATATAAAGGCACCAAAGATGAGGCATGAAACATTCACCTTAGAAATTTAATACCTGCTGCTTGTAAACTTTCTAAACAAAATATAACCTTAAATGATAGGCTCAGCGATGAATGAAGTTCTCACCGTGTGCAAGAAGGTTGTGCATAAGTGGTTAACTTCATGCAGCAAGGAATTGAAGGTTAAGGAGTGAGTATACAATTCACTATGACTGGCTTAAAGCAATATGTATGTATATCAGTGACCTTATGCAGATATATGTATACTCATGAGATGTTTCCAAGGGGAGTATTTAATTGAAAGCATATAATTTACATTGCTGATATGAAAACTTATTTTGAGTGAAATCGAACAATTACATTCTTTCTTACCAGCCTGGGTGGCCAATATGTTGCCACCTTACTACTTAACATACCTAATTTAGCATTTCAACAATGTACAAACATTTCCAAAGCGCACAAAATCAAGCAGTACCTTGACAGGCATGCTCCCTCTCTCACCCATGGCACCAAGCAAGGATGTTCGACTTGAGACTGTTTGATACTGTCAGCACCATACGTGCGTGTTCTATTTTTATTGCTCTACATATAAAAAATAAGCTCTACTCTGGTTATATGAATTAGTTGGGCATGGGCTGTATGTTGTTTAAGTATTTATGCAGTAAAAACCTAGCTAGCTCATGCACAGTCATATTTTAGGAAAATGAAAAATGCATAGCATAACATAAACAGCTGGCCAGTGCCTGTATTTATTTGAAAGCAACCGACATTATCAGGTGTAGCTTAGCAGTGAGTTCAGTGACTTCTTGTGGTGTGAAAAGGTTGATATAGTTACTAGTACTGCGTTTGTCTATCTTCATTAGGTGCTGTTTTAACATGCACATGACAATGAAATGAAGGCACGTAGGGCAGAAGACGGGGCCACACAACAAGTGAGGAAACATTCATTGCCATTTTTTTTTTATTTCCATAACAAACCAGTGAATAGTTCCTTGGGTTCAGTTTTGTGAATAATGCACAAGGTGTTCTGCGTAAAACTGAAAGATTTTAGTGCTCTATTACCTATTCACTATTCGGGTAGCCAAATGAATGACACTCCCATTAGCAATGTGAGAGCACAGAAATTTGCAGTCAAGAGGCCGTAGTGGCTCAGCCTCTGTGCCAAATGTAAAATTGTTCCAAAAGAAAAGATGCATACTCGTGAATTGGGTATGCATTCACATCTACTATTCAAATCCACAGATCACAAGTAATCTTTCATTCCTTGGCGCATTTCTCACCATTGTACAGACTTTGTTTCAGCGCTGCGCGTGTGCAGCAATATAACTTCGTAAATCAAAGCTGTGGTTATTCAGTACAATGAAAGCAACTTTGCGTGTGGGTTAGATGATGTTGCCGCGAATCTATGCAGTGCTTGCTCACTCTTCAAGTCTGCCGCCGCGCGACGCAACGCAAGACGCGCTGCCGCCATGCGATGCAAGACGCGCCCAGTTCAGACGCGCCAAGACGCGCTTTAAATTGAGCGCAGACGACAGCGGCGGGCATTCTGTTCGACGACCGCCGAGCACGCTGGTCGCCTCGCCGCCGCCGGGTAACTCAGGGCACTGAGGGCGCAAGTCAGCCCAATAAACAGTCTTCTTTCGACGAACTTTTGGCCGTCCTCATCGTCCCTGCGACTGCCGTCACTTCTACGTGACAATATAATGCTCCTACATATGGGTCAGCTTAGTATTATCAGCCGCTTTGTTTACTAGTTCACTGTTACGCCTGAACTATACGGTGCCACTGGACAATGCTGTATCCCTGTAGGTACGCTAGAACAGCTTGGCTATGCACAAACAACCCTTTACATTTAACCTAAATTAAGGTGGCGTAGATTTGCTGTCACAATGTGCTTGTAAGCATAACTGCCGATCATTCAAAAAAGTGTCTGAAATGTAAGGGTGGATGCTCAGGTTTGCAGGCGTGACGTTTAACATTTATAGTGCAAGGACACACCGATGAACAGGAAGGATACCACACAAATCCTCGTGTTGTGACCTCGCAGTCACAATGCAAGTAGTTTTCTGTGGTTTTTAGCTCTAAACATGTGAAGCAATCTGTTAATTCAAAACTGTACTAAGTAAACTGAGACAACATGAACAGCAACATAACACTAAGGTGTACACATTTTTTTTTGTCACATCAGCTCTTTGTGGTGCAGGTCAAATATGTATACATGCTATTTGTAGCTGAAAATAGCATGCATCACATTTAGAGCTCGGAATGTTCAATGCAAAAGATTTTTAATGTGTCAGACATACATATGATACCTTCTCCAATGCTTTGCACACAGATAGCTATGCTTGGCACAACTTGAGTAGCACATTCATAAGGGACTACTACATGCAAAATCCGTTTCGCACCTCTCCTTTGATATTCTACCCTCCGACACAGAAGTACAGAATGGAATTTTTCTTTATGTAAATATTTAAAAGGCAAACAGGTCTCAATCTCCCACACAGGGCACTTACTGCATGTTCTGAATGTGCATTAATTGCCGATGGTATATCTTCTAATGTGAAAATGGTTTGTTCGACATAGTTTTACCTGTTTATTTTTGAACTTACCCATAAGTTTCTGCCCTACAGGTATATACCTCCTTCAGTACTGGTATATGTGCTGTGCCTTCATTAGCGCAGTAAATGTTGTGAAAGCTGTTAATTCATAAAGTTGGAAGTCTATCCAATATAAACAAAAAACTTGCACGCAAGGTAATCACGACAAACCAGCTGAGACGGTGGTACTATTATACTTGTTTTCGCTTGTGATAGCACAAGTGTTCCCACTTGTGCTGTAGGATGGTTGTGGCTGATATACTCGCGAAGGTTTGGGTCATTCACATTTCAAGGGATGAGTAACTGTTACATACGTGCATCATCTTCCTCTGCCTATATCAATGACTTAACTATATGTGGCAGGTTTAGCTGTGTGATTATTGGTGTAGCTGAAGTGATGTATCACACATAGTTTCCGCACACTACCCAATTGGCGAAAAGCATGCAGGAATTGGTCTTTGAGCTATTGGTTCAGTGGTGGCTTTCCACTAAACTGACTGTTCAAGAGGCAGATTTCACTTCACCGAGAGGCCTATGTGAAAATTAGCCTAGAACTCATGACGCCAAATGCTGTCACCATGTGTGACTGAAGAACAACACGTTACAGAACAATGAGCAGTGGAAATAATCTCACTAGCATACAAATTATTTCAGCTGCATTCAGTATTTCACTGCTGGTATACTAAACACAAACCTTTATATGAGTTATTTGGATGGCATAATCAACAAGATCCCTCTAATAAGCTGAGGCAAAAGCTAAGAAGCTGCTACCCCCGGTACTGCATTGGCCTGAAATATGCAGTCTCACATGCAGTGGATACAGTTCTTAAATTGGTTTACATACAGGTATGAAATGTAGTAACTGCACCATGTGACAAAATTTCAATAAGATAAACTGAATACCACATAGGACATCTTTAATGGCTATAGTTGGTACAACGTGCCTTGATATTACAAGTTTCGCTGTTTTATTCACACATACATGCATATAAATGCAAGGTACACAGACATTTGCGTTCACGTGTTACTGTGTGCATCAAATGAACAGCACCACTTATATTACAAGCCATGAAGACAAATAATTTTTTCGTACCAGATTTTTTTTCTCAAATGCAGCAACTCAACTCCGTTCAAAAGTTAAGCTGCCGTTGCTAGTCTAAGCTAGAGATGGGTGTCATGTCCAGAATATCATAAAATAAAGAAGTGACCATGTGTACGGGCCTAAAATTGAAGGTTTGGCAATATCTTGTCTGGCTGGGTAGTAAATTTTTATCAAAAATGAACAATTCAGCACACTGACAAAGCAGTATCGGTAACATAATATAGGGAGCAGACACTCTGCCTGCAGAGTCACTTGAAAATTTTGCCAGCAGTTCGTGCTCATTGGCTGGCTTCGGTCACATAAATAATGCTTACATAACTATGAAAATTCGTGTTCAGGATAAACTCATAGCAGCCAATAGGCACGTTTTATAATGTGATAGCAGCTGACTTCACAGGGACAACGCACTGTGGCCATGAACATGCTAAAGAATGACAAGAGGCGAGGTCCCCCTTTCTATAGCCTGGCAGCGCAGCTGAAAACGGTTCAGTTATTGAGTGGAACCGTGGCCTATTCAAAATAAAGATCAGTCAGATAGCCACTTATCGCGTCCAACATCCCACACCCACGAATGAAAGGTAGCAGTAAACTTACTGGCAGATGAGTGCACTGGAAAAACATTTATTGGACATACTCTACAGGCCCAAGTCAGTTTAAGGCACATTATTTGCTAATGGCTGTTGGCAGAATGAACACGAGGAAAGAAAATAAAGCTCTAATCAGGCATATAATGCTGGTACTTGTGCTATTGCTCGCTTTAAACTGAAGGCTCGTGCCAAAACAGGCGACACGAACCAGATAATCAAATAGGGTAGATAAACAAAGTAACCACAACCTTTCACTTACCCGATTCTGCCTGCATTAGTAACGTGACTATGGGTGGCCAGCGAGGAAGAACTATGGGCAAAATTTATTTCACGCAGTTCTGCTGGCTGCTAGCAGAATATTATATAACACCATACCTGTGACACTTACTTACTTGTTACTACTCGTCCTACGTGTTCATTTTTACGTTCATATTGATTTTTGTCAGCAAGTGTACAATATTTATTTAATAAGAAGGTAGTATCCAGTTCTTACAACATATTCATCTACCATGCCACTTGTGTCTTCACAAACAGACTCTGTGCTTAGTCACTAGTCAAAAACAAGCAGCTCAGATTTTTGGCTATGTAAGCCGCTTGCATCACAAGATATAAAGCAATTTACTTCGTGAAATCTAGAAATTCTTGATCTTCACAATAGTGTCCACATTATGAAAATCAAGGCGTCCTGAAATTCGCATTCATGACACTAGTGCTCTCAGGCACGTCCACATTTCACGACAGCGCTGAACGACTTGACGTATGCAATCAATATGATGTTCCCTAATTTCCCCCCATCGATAAAAGCATCTTCAATCGTGCAGTAACAACTTTTGAAAGAAACGATAGATGTACGAAGCAGAAAAGGCCAGTGTGATAGGGCTTATCTGCAAAGGTACTAAATACGAAATCGCGATCGACAACACTTCTGCACAGTTCACTTCTGACCAAACGCACATCGCGTAGAACGAGCACTTCTACACCCAGCAACGCTGCGACACATCGCACATACATATCACGTTTTGAAGCTTCCGAACACATTTCGTAACAGCAAGAACACAGCTCCAACGTCGCGGTCACCTCGGCGCGTCAAAGCCGGCAAAGGGCTGCCGTTCACCACTTCGCGGCAACGATCCGCATACACAGAGCGGAAACAAAACGTGTACGGTGGGTGCGCCAATCGGACGCTACTTACTTCGCCACGCACTGAACATATGTCCTGCTGCTCAGAATGCACGTGTATGTGATGGACTTCTCGTTTGCGACACGCACGCGAAGCCTGGAACAAAAAATCACGAAGTCGACGGCTTCAAATATTTCTTCCGACGCTATCGTAAACACAACACACTTCCTGCGCTCCATCTTTCTTTCGGCGATCGCACGCACTGACGATGCCTGGAAGAGTGCACCGCCTTGCTGCCTTCGGTGACTATCTCCGTGGGCGCCAGATAACTCGAGTAAAAATCATAAGAAGGTGAAAAATAGACTTTTTCTGACGCGGCTGTAGCTTACGCTACGCGTCCCCCGCTTCGCTTCGCTTCGAGCAAGCGCCATGTTTGCTGTGACGACACCCGACACCGTCCGCCCTCCTCTGACCAGCCATGCTCCATCCGCACGAGCGGATCGCAGGCGCACTCCTATTGGACGACGCGGCCTATTCACAGCTGGGAATCATTCGGCGGAGCAAACGCGTTCAAGGTTGGCAACGAATTTTGACAGCAGACGACACTGGCGTATTTTTGTGGATGCAAGTTCAAGTTTAACGTAATTGTTCTGCGTAATTTCCCCCCTTTATTAAGTTCAAGTTCAATCTAAAATTAATTTCTCTATGCATCTATTTATGTATTTAGAGAACGAAATACGAATACCCGTGGCTGAGACATCAATGCGTGTCTTCTGCTATGAATCCGAACATACACTGCCTAGTTGCACCGAGCATTCGCGCTACAATCCAATGGGAGGCGCAACTATGAGGCATAACTGACATGTTTATGAAACAAAAAGAAAATGCAGACTAAACCACTAATGTACCAATATACTTCCTTCCTGTCAGACACTGTAATTTCTTTCTCACAAATAATGAGTGCTCGAAGAAAAAGATTGCATTATGGGGTTTTATGTGCGAAAGCCAGGATATGAATATGAGGCACACTTTAGTGGGGGACTGAAAATTGGGGCCACCTGGGGTTTAACATGCATCTAAATGTAAGTACGCGGGTGTTTTCGCATTTCGCCCCATCAAAATGCAGCCACCACGGCTGGCAGTCGATCCCGTAACCTCGTGCTTAGGAGCCCAACACCACAACTACTAAGCAATCACGGCGGGTAACTTCTCCTCAGGTTGTGCAATCTGTGTGGCTGTATCAAAGCACCGATGTAGCACGTGTGTTTCAGAGGGGTCTAACTACCACACAGAAGTTGTGGTGCAGCACTTCCTAATGGCAACGTGTGTTGCAGCTAGGATAGAAAGAGTTGAGCCTTTGTATGCGATGAGCATACGGTAAGTGAAAACTTTCTTTCATTTGTAAAAATTTTTGAGTATGTTCTAAATGACATGAGACAATGTTGTAACGCTATTTTAATTTTAAAAATAGCTATACACGTTTGTGTACATCAAGTACACCATTAAATAACAGTCATCGGGGTATGCTTGAAAGGCACCTTTAGTATCTGTAATTCAAACCGCAGCCATGTCGTTGTCATTGTAGGTGAAACAGCAGTAGTCAAGGTGAAATTGACCGCCACTTTTAGCAGTTTGCATGCAAATAGAGATTCATGTGGTGGCATTGTTTAGTTTGGTTACCTGGCCCAGGCAAGTAATTTGAATAAGAGAACAATTATCAAACATCATTAGCTTAGTGAGGCCCAAAATACTAATTCGGGTAACTATTTATAGCGGTAGTCGAGGGAACGCTTGAAAGGCACTATTAGCAGTCTGCACGTCAAAGCGCAGTCAAGTCGTCGCCACTGTTGGTGAAACGGCAGCTGTCAACGTGAAAATGACAGCCACTGCTGGCAGCTTGCATGCAAACACACATTCATGTGGTGGCATTGTTTATCTTGGTTACCTGGCCCAGGCAAGTAATGTGAATAAGAGAACAATTATCAAACATCATTAGCTTAGTGAGGCCCAAAATACTCAGTCGGGTAACTAATAATAGCAGTAGTCGAGGGCACGCTTGAAAGGCACCATTAGCAGTCTGCACGTCAAAGCGCAGTCAAGTCGTCGCCACTGTTGGTGAAACGGCAGCAGTCAACGTGAAAATGACAGCCACTGCTGGCAGCTTGCACGCTAACACACATTCATGTGGTGGCATTGTTTATCTTGGTTACCTGGCCCAGGCAAGTAATGTGAATAAGAGAACAATTATCAAACATCATTAGCTTAGTTAGGCCCAAAATACTCAGTCGGGTAGCCATCAATAGCAGTAGTCGAGGGCACGTTTAAAAGGCTCCATTAGCATTCTTCACATCAAATCACAGTCATGTCGTAGCCATTGTCGTATTTGTTTATCTGACTGGGCAAGTAACACCAATGTAAGCACAATTATTCACCCTGAAGAGCATTGCTAGCATTGTTTGTACAAAAAAATGCTGAGTGAAGTTGAATGTATTTTATTGAGGCAATTATTTAATTCACAAGCCATCGGCATAATGATCGACGGCCAGGGTCAGACAATGACATTTGTGAAGTAATAAGTAGTGAAATTTGCAAAAATATATCACTGCACTGCTTTGCTGGGCTCCATTCACTTAAACATGTCTCTGCAACGACGAAAGCATTGGTCAGGAAGTGACACCCCACTGCACAATGTTATTTGCGTTGACAATTTTTACCATCATATGTGATGGGCAGCCAAACCATTGGTTTACTAAGGCTGAATGCATGAAAAATGCAACAGCATAGCAAGGTGTTGTTTCACAATATGGCACCCTTTCATGTGCACTTCTGGCGAGCTGCCACATGGACTGATGCATAAACATGAACAGAATTCCCCCCCCCCCCCCCCCGTGACGCTATTAAGAAAATCTGTCTCTGCAGATTTCTGTTTCCATAGGCGATCAAAATCTGTTTTGAGCAAGTTGGTTAATCACATTGCAGCAACAACACAAGAATCAAGGACAGAAAACACAGTGAGTAGGCAGATTGAGACGACCAGGTAGACGATTGAGACAGGTTTTAATGAGATGGAAGAGGCCAGCCCTGCCGTGTACATGAGTTAGTGCTTTGAATGAGATTGGTTAATGAAAATGTGCAAAGACATTGCTGAAAGAAAACTAGCAAAAGCAAATGCTAATATAATATAAAAGGACAGAAATAAGGGTAAGCGCAAACACGCATGGTGGCAGGCACGATTCACACACAGACGCGAAAAACTCCAATATAAAGAAATGTGGGAAATAGAAAAAAAATTGACAAACGCAAGAAAACACATTTACAAACAGACGCCGGTAGAGGCATTATAGGAGCGGGTTCACAAGCTGCTCTGCCTACCTTCTCATAAGTTTTCTTTTTTAATCGTTCTCTTAACACTGTCTTGGGAATATTTAATTGCATTCATGACATTAATGCTCTCAGGCGTGTCCACATTTCACGACAGCTCTGAACGTCTTGACGTATGCACTTTTAATGATGTTCCCTAATTTCCCCCCACCGATAGAAGCATCTTCAACCGTGCAGTAACAATTTTTGAAAAAAAAAAAAAAACGATAGATGTACGAAGCAGAAAAGGCCAGTCTGATGGGGCTTCTTTATCGGGCTACCACATAAGAAAACGCAATCGGCAACACTTATGCTCAGATCACTTCTGAGCACACGAACATCGCGTAGTACGACCACTTCTACATCCAGTAACGCTGCAAGACATCGCACATATATATCACGATTTGTAGGTTGCAAATGCACTTCATAACCACAAGAGCACAGCTCGAACGTCGCGGTCACCACGGCGCATCGCAGCCGGCAAAACGGCTCAAACGCAGTATAGCACGCGCAGAATGGCAGCGATAACGAGGCGATAAAAACTTATCGCTACTGATCGTATCGTTACTTCTGAAAGTTGCGAAGGGCTGGCGTTCACCACTTCGCGTCAACGATCCGCATACACAGAACAGAAACCAAACGTGTACGGTGGGTGCGCCAATCGGACGCTACTTATTTCGCCACGCCTTGAACATGTGCGCTGCTCAGAATGCACGTGTTTGTGATGGAGTTCTCATCTGCGACGCACATGCGAAGCATGGCGCAAGAAATCACGAAGTCGATGGCTTAAAATATTTCTTCCGACGCTGTCGTAAACACAACACACACTTCCTGCGCTCCGTCTGTTTCTGTTGGCAATTGCACGCAGTGATGAGGTCTGGAAGGGTACACCGGCTTGCTGCTTTCGATGACTATCTCCGTGGGTGCCAGATAACTTTAATAAAAATCAATAAAGCAGACAAAAATTGCCAGGCTTAGCTTGGTTAAGCTAAGAATGCGTTGCATATTGCGCGGCCGCGCGCGACCGCGCGAGTTGGGGCCCAGCTTGTCCTCCGTGACGACGCGCCGGCGCAGCGCCCCTAGCGGGAGGAGCGGGAGTCAGGTGGTGGCTGCGGCCGCGCGCGACCGTGCGAGTTAGGGCCCAGCTTTTCCTCCGGCTGTCGTGACGTCACGTCACGTGGTTGTGCTAAAGGTCAATGGTGGCTGCCCGGCCGCGCCCAAGGGCTGAACTGAGTGATTGCAATATGCAACGCATAATAGACTGTTCCGGACGCGGCTGTAGCTTAGGCCTTACGTCCCCGCTTCGCTTCGCTTCGAGCACGCGCCATGTTTGCTGTGACGACAGCCGAACCGTCCGCCTCAGACCAGATAATGAGAAACGAGCAGGCGTGCGGACGGCAAAGTTGCGACCACTGCTCTCGTTTACCAGTAGAGAGCCATCAGCACGCGGGCGGAACGGACGAGCGGACTGACCATGTACGGGCCCGTCACCTCCGTCGCCTGTCGCCGCGGTATTGCACAACCTTCGGGATCAAGCAACTGAAAGAGAGTGCTTAACGCCTGCTGCACCTCCGTCGCATGTCGCCCCGGTATTGCACCATCTTCGGGATTGAGACACGTAAGGAGAGTGCTTAACGCCTGCTTCCCCTCCGTCATGGGTCACGCCGGTATTGCACAATCTTCGGGATCGAGCCACCTAAGGAGACTGCTTAGCACCTGCTTCACCTTCGTCGCGGGTCGCCCCGGTATTGCATTGTTCCGGGATAGCGGCACGTAAGGAGATTGCTTAACGCCTGCTTGACCTCTGTCGCGGGCGACTCCACTATTGCACAATCTTCGGAATCGAGCCACCAAAGGAGAGTGCTTTATGCCTGCTTCACCTCCGTTGCAGGTCGCGCCCGTATATTACTGTCTTCGGGATCGAGGTACGTAAGGAGAGCGCTTAACGCCTGCTTCACCTCCATCGCGGGTCGCCCCGGAATTGCCTTCTTTCTGTTTCGAGGCACGAAAATACAGTGCTTAACGCCTGCTTCACCTCCGTCGCGGGTCACCCCGGTATTGATATCTTCGGCATCGAGGCACGTAAGCAGAGTGCTGAATGCTCACTTCAGCTCCGTTGCGGGTAGCCCCGGTATTGCACTGCCTTCGGGATCGAGCCACGCAAGGCGAGTGCTTAACTCCTGCGTCACCTCCGCCGCGGGACGTTCCGGTATTGCACTGTTTTCGGGATCGAGGAACGTAACAAGAGTGTTTAACGCCTACTTCACCTCCGTTGCGGGTCACCAATGTATTGCATTGTTTCGGCATTGAGGCAAATAAGGAGAGTTTTTAACGCCTTCTTCAACTCCGTTGCGGTTCGCCCCGGTATTGCATTGTTGGGGGACCGAGGCACGTAAGGAGAGTGATTAACGCCTGCTTCACGTCCGTCACGGTTCGCCCATGCATTGCTTTGTTTCAGGATCGAGGCAAGTAACGAGAGTGCTTAACGCCTGCTTCACTCTGTCGCGGGTCGACACGGTATTGGATTGTTTCAGGATCGAGGCACGAAAGCAGAGAGCTTAACACCTGATTCACGTCCGCCGCAGACTGCTCCGGTATTGCACAATATTCGAGATCGAGGCACGGAAGGAGAGTGCTTAACGCCTACTTCACCTCCGGCGCGGCTCGCCCAGGATTGCAACATCTTTGGTATCGAGCACGTAAGGAGAGTGCTCAACGCCTGCTTCACCTCCATGGCGGTTCACCCCTGTATTGCACAATCTTCAGGATCGAGGCACCCAAGGAGAGTGCTTAACCTGCGTCGCGTGGTGCCCTGGTATAGCATTGTTTCCGGATAGAGGCATATAAGGTGAGTGCTTACCAGCTTCTTCACCTTTGTCGCGGGGCTCACCGGTATTGCAAAATCTTCGGGATCGAGCAACCTAAGGAGAGTGAGAATTCTTAACGCCTGCTTCACCTCCGCCGGGGGTCGGCCCGGTATTGCATTATTTTGGGCATCGAGCCACGTAAGGAGGGTCCTTAACCCCTCCTTCACCTCCGTCGTGGGTAGCCCTGGTGTTTCACAGTCTTCGAGATTGACCCATGGAAGGAGAGTGCTTAACGCCTCCATCACCTCCCCGTGGGTTGTTCTGGAATAGCAATATCTTCGGGATCGAACCACGTAAGCAGAGTGCTTAACGCCTGCTTCACCTCCGTCGCGGGTCGCCCATGTATTGCACAATCTTCAGGATGGAGACACCCAAGCAGAGTGTTTAACGGCTGGTTTAGCTCCGTCGCGGCGTGCCCCGGTGTAGCATTGTTTCGGGATCGAGGCACGTAAGGAGAGTGAATAACGCCTGCTTGACCTCCGTCGCGGCTTGCCCCGGTATTGCACAATCTTCGGGATCAGGCACGTAAGAAAAGTGCGTAACGCCTGCTTCACCTCCGTCGCGCGTCGCCGCGGTATTGCACAGCTTCGGGATCGAGCCACTGAAAGAGATTGCTTAAGGCCTGCTTCACCTCCTTAGCAGGTCGACCCGGTTTTGCATTCTTTAAGGATCGAGGCACGTAATGAGATTGCTTAACACCTTATTGACCTCCGTCGCTGCTCACCGCAGTATTGCACCATCTTTGAGATCGAGCCACTGAAAGAGAGTGCTTAACGCCTGCTTCATCTCCGTCGCTTGTCGCCTTCGGTATTCGACAATCCTCGGGATCGAGCGAACTAACGAGAGTACTCTACGCTTGCTTTATCTCTATTGCGCGTCGCGCCGTTATATTATTGTCTTCGGGATCGAGGAACGTAAGGAGAAAGCTTAACGCCTGCTTGACCTCCATCGCGGGTCCCCCGGCATTGCCTTGTTTTGGGTTCGAGGCACGAAAGTACAGTGCTTAATGCGTGCTTCACCTCCGTCGCGGGTCGCCCCGGTCCCGGTATTGCACTGACTTCGGGATGGAGGCACGTAAGGAGAGTGCCTTACGCCTACTTCAACTCTGTCGAGGGTTACCCCGGTATTGCACAATCTTCGGGATCGATGCACGTAAGCAGAGTACTGAACGCCTACTTCACCTTCGTTGTGGGTAGCCCCGGTATTGCACTGCCTTCGGGATCGAGCCACGTAAGGAGAGTGCCTGACGCCTGTTTCCCCTCCGTCGCGGGGTGCCCCAGTAAAGTATTGTTTCGGGATCGAGGTACGTAAGGAAAGTGCATAACGCCTGCTTCACCTCCGTCGCGCGTCGCCGCGGTATTGCACATCTTCGGGATCGAGCCACTGAAAGAGAGTGCTTAACGCCTGCTTCACCTCCTTCGCAGGTCGACTCGCGACGAATGCTTCACATTCCTCGCGGGTAGCCCCAATATTGCAATGTCTTCGAGATCCAGCCAGGCGAGGAGAGTGCTTAACTCCTGAGTCACCTCCACCATGGGTCGTCCCAATATTGCATTGTTTCGGGTTTGAGGCAAATAAGGAGAGTGCATAACGCCCTCCTCACCTCCGTCGCGGTTCGCTCCGGTATTGCATTGTTGGGGGATCCAGGTGCGTAAGCAGAGTGCTGAACTCTTACTTCACGTTCGTTGCGGGTAGCCTCGCTATTGCACTGCCTTCGGAATCGAGCCACGGAAGGAGTGTGCTGAACGGCTGCTTCACCTCCGTCGCGGGTCACCCGTGGATTCCACTATCTTTGAGAGCGAGCAACGTAAGAAGAGTGCTTAACTCCTGCGTCATCTCCGACGCAGGTCGCCCAAGTGTTGCATTGTTTCGGGATCGAGGCAAGTATCGAGAGTCCTTAACGCCTGCTTCACCTCCGTTGCGGGTCGCCTTGGTATTGAATTGTTTCGGGATCGAGGCACAAATGAGAGTGCTAAACACTTGCTTCACATCCGCCGCAGGTCGCCTCAGTATTGCACAATCTTCGAGATCGAGCCACGTTAGGAGAGTGCTTAACGCCTTCTTCACCACCATCGCGGGTCGCCCTGTAACGCACAATCTTCGTGATCGAGTCAACTAAAGTTTGTGCTTAACGCCTGCTTCACCTGCGTCGCGGATCGCCACGGTATTGCACAATCTTCGTCATCGAGCTACATAAAGGGAATGCTTAACGCCTGCTTCACCTCCGTCGCGGGTCGCCCCGGTATTGCACCACTTCGGGATCGATGCGCGTAAAGAGAGTGTTTAACGCCTGCTTCACCTCCGTCGCGGTTCGCCTCTGTATCGCACAATCTTCAGGTTCGAGCCACACAAGGGGAGTGCTTAAAAGCTGCTGCACCTTCATTTCGGGTCATCTCTGTATTGCATTGTTTCGGGATCGAGACACGTAAGGAGAGTACATAACACCTGCTTCACCTACGTCGCGCGTCGCTCCATTATTGCGAAATCTTCGGATTCGATGCACGTAAGGAGAGTGCTTAACGCCTGCTTCACCTCCGTTGTGTGTAACGCCGGTAATGCACAAGCTTCGGGATCGAGCAACCTAACGAGAGCGCTTAACGCCTGCTTCACCTCCGTTGCGGGTCACCCCGGTATTGCATTGTTCTCGGATCGAGGCATGCAAGGAGAGTGCTTAACGCCTGCTTCACCTCCGCTGTGGGTCGCCCCGGTATTACACTACCTTCGGGATCGGGCCACGTAGGGAGAGTCCTTAACCCCTGCTTCACCTCCGTCGTGGGTCGCCATGGTATTTCAGTCTTCGGTATCGACCCAGGTAAGGAGAGTGCTTGACGCGCCTCCATCGCTGCCTTGGGTCGTTCTGCTATAGCGCTATCTTCGGGATCGAGCCACGTAAGCAGAGTGCTTAGCGCCTTCTTCACCTCTGTCGCGCGTCGCTCCGGTGTTGCACAATCTGCGGGATGGAGCTACCCAAAGAGAGCGCATAACGCCTGCTCCACCTCTGTCGCGGGTCGCCCCTGTATTGCACCATCTTCAGGATGGAGCAGCCCAAGCACAGTGCTTAACGGCCGCTGCACCTCAGTTGCGGGGTGCCCCGGTGTAGCATTGTTTCGTGGTCGAGGCACGTAAGGAGAGTGCTTAAAGCCTGCTTCACCTCCGTCGCGGGTCGCCCCGTAATTGCACAATCTTCGTGATCGAGCCTCCTAAGTAGAGTGCTTAACGCTTGATTCACCTCCGTCGTGGGTCACCCCTGTATAGCATTGTTTCGGGATCGAGGCACTCAAGGAGATTGCTTAACGCCTCTTTCACGTCCGTCTCAGGTCGCCCCGCTATTTCAGTATCTTCGGGATCGAGCCACGTAAGGAGAGTGCCTAACGCTTGCTTCACCTCCGTCGCGGATGGTCCCGCTATTTCACAATCTTCGGGATCCATCCACCCAAATAGAGTGCTTAACGGCTGCTTCACCTCCGTCGCGTGTCGCCGCGGTATTGCACAATCTTCGGGATAGAGCCACCGTAACAGAGTACTTAAGGCCTGCTTCACCTCCGTTGCAGGTCGCCCCGGTATTGCACGATCTTTGGGATCGAGGTACGTAAGGAGAGTGCTTAACGCCTGCCTCACCTCCCTCGTGGGTCACGCCGGTATTGCAGTCTTCGGGATCGAGCCACCTAAGGAGACTGCTATGCAGCTGCTTCAGCTTCGTCGCGGTTCGCGCCTTTATTCCATTCTTTCGGGTTAGAGGCATGTAAGGAGATTGCTTAACGCCTGCTACACCACCGTCGCGGCTCGCACCGGTATTGCACAATCTTCGGGTTCGAGCCACCTAACTAGAGTGCTTAACGCCTGCTTCACCTCCGCCGTGGGTCGCCCCGGTATTGCACAAACTTCAGGATGGAGCCGCCCAAGCACAGTGCTCAACGGCCGCTGTACCTCAGTTGCGGGGTGCCCCGGTGTAGCATTGTTTCGGGATCGAGGCACGTAAGGAGAGTGCTTAACGCCTGCTTCACCTCCGTCACGGGTCGTCCCGGCCGTGCACTGTTTTTGGGATCGAGGCAAATAAGGAGAGTGTTTAACGCCTGCTTCACCTCCGTCGCGGGTCACCCCGTAATTGCACTCTTCGTGATCCAGCCACCTAAGTAGAGTGCTTAACGCTTGATTCACCTCCGTCGTGGGTGACCCCTGTATAGCATTGTTTCGGGATCGAGGCACTCAAGGAGAGTGCTTAACGCCTGTTTCATGTCCGTCTCAGGTCGCCCCGCTCTTTCACTATCTTCGGGATCGAGCCACCTAAGGAGAGTGCCTAACGCTTGCTTCACCTCCATCGTGGTTCGACTCTCTATTTCACAATCTTCGGGATCCATCCACGTAAATAGAGTGCTTAACGGCTGCTTCAGCTCCATCGCGCGTCGCCCCGGTACTGCACAATTGTCGGGATAGAGCCACCGAAACAGAGTACTGAACGCCTACTTCACCTCCGTTGCGGGTAGCCCCGGTATTGCACTTCCTTTGGGATCGAGCCATGCAAGGAGAGTGCTTAACGCCTGCTTCACCTCCTTCGCTGGTCGCCCCGGCATTGCACTGCCTTCGGCGTCGAGCCAAGTAAGAAGAGTACTTAACTCCTGCGTCACTTCCGCGCAAGTCGCCCAAGTATTGCATTGTTTCGGTATCGAGGCAAATAAGGAGAGTGCTTAACGCCTGCATCACCTCCGTCGCTGGTCACCCCGGTATATCATAGTTTCGGGATCGAGGCAAGTAAGGAGAGTGCTTAACAGCTGCTTCACCTTCGTCGCGGGTTGCCCCGGTATTGCATTGTGTCTTGATCAAGGCACGTAAGGAGATTGCTTAACGCCTGATTCACCTCCGTCGCGGGTGGCCCTGGCATTGCACTGTCTTCGGAAGCGAGGCAAGCAAGGAGTGTGCTTAACGCCTCCCCCATCTCCACCGCGGGTCGACTCGGTATTGCACAATATTCGTGATCGTGCCACACAACGAGAGTGCTTAACTCCTCCTTCTCCTCCGTCGCGGGTCGCCCCCGGTATTGCATTGTTTTGGGATCGAGGCACGCAAAGAGAGTGCTCAACGCCTGCTTCCCTTCCGCCGTGGGTCGCTCCAGTATTCCAGAATCTTCGGGATCGAGCAACCTAAGGAGAGTTCTTTACGCCTGCTTCACCTCCGCCGTGGGTTGCCCAAGTATTGCACTATGTTCGAGATCGAGCCTCGTAGGGAGAGTCCTAAACGCCCCCTTCAGCTCCGTCACAGGTCGCCCTGGTATCTCACTATCTTCGGGCTCGACCCATGTAAGGAGAGTGCTTAACGCCTCCATCAGATCCGCCATCGGTCGGTCTGCTATAGCACTAGTTTCAGGATTGAGCCACGTAAGCAGAGTGCTTAACGCCTGCTTCACATCCGTCGCGGTTCACCCTGCTATCGCATTGTTTCGCGATCGAGGCACTCAAGTAGATTGCTTAACGGCTCTTTCAGCTCCGTCTCTGGTCGCCCCCTATTTCACTATTTTCGGGACCGAGCCACGTAAGGAGAGTGCCTAACGCTTGCTTCACCTCCATCGCGGGTCGCCCCGTCATTTCATTTCTTCGGGATCGAGTCATGTAAGGAGAGTGCTCAATGCCTCCTTGACATCCGCCATGGGCCGTCCTGATATTGCGCTACCTTCGGGATCGTGCCACGTAAGGAGAGGGCTCAACGCCTGCTTCATCTACGTCGCGCGTCACCCCGGTATTGCGCAATGTTCGGGATCCATCCACCCAAAGATAATGATTGACGCCTGCTTTACCTGCGTCGTGGGTCGCCCCTGTATAACACAATCTTCAGAATCGAGCCTCCCAAGGAGTGTGCTTAACGGCTGCTTCACCTCCGTCGCGGGGTGCCCCGGTATATCCTTGTTTCGAGATCGAGTCAAATAAAGAGAGTGCCTAACGCCTGTTTCACCTCCGTCGCACGTCGCCGCGGTATTGCTCAATCTTCGGCTTCGAGCCACTGAAAGAAAGTGCTTATCGCCTCCTTTACCTCCATCGCAGGTAGCCCCGGTATTGCACAATCCTCGGGATCGAGCGGCCTAAGCAGAGTGCTCTACGCTTGCTTTACCTCCATTGCGGGTCGCGCCGGTATATTACTGTCTTCGGGATTGAGGCACGTAAGGAGAGTGCTTAACGCCTGCTTCACTGCAATCGCGGGTCGCCCCGGTATTGCCTTGCTTCGGTTTCGAAGCACGAAAATACAGTGCCTAATGCCTGCTTCACCTCCGTAGCGGGTCGCCCCGGTAGTGCACTGTCTTCGGGATCGAGTCATGTAAGGAGAGTTCCTTACGCCTACTTCAACTCCGTCGAGGGTCACCCCGGTATTGCACAATCTTCGAGATCGATGCACGTATCCAGAGTGCTGAGCGCTTTCTTCACCTCCGTTGCGGGTAACCCCGGTATCACTGCCTTCGGGATCGAGACACGTAAGGAGAGTGCTTAACGCCTGCTTCACATCCGTCGCGGATCGCCCCGCTATTGCACAATCTTCGGGATCGATGCACCTAAAGAGAGTGCTTAACGCGGGCTTTACCTCCATCGCGGGTCGCCCCAATATTGCAATGTCTTCGAGATCGAGCCACGCACGGAGAGTGCTAAACTCCTCCGTCCGCTCCAACGCGGGTCTTCCCAATATTGCATTGTTTCGGGATCGAGGCAAGTAAGGAGATTGCTGAACGCAGTCTTCGCCTCCGTCGCGGTTCGCCCCGGTATTGCATCGTTGCGGGATAAAGCCACGTAAGGAAAGAGCGTAACGCCTCCTTCACCTACATCGTGGGTCGCCCAGGTATGGCACTCCCTAGGCACGTAAGGAGATTGCTTAACGCCTGCTTCTCCTCCTTCGCGGGTCGCCCCGGCGGTGCATTATTTTGGGATCGAGCCACGTAGGGAGAGTCCTTAACCCCTGCTTCACCTCCGTCGCGGGTCGCCCTGGTACTTCACTGTCGTCAGTATCGACCCATGTAAGCAGAGTGCTTAACAGCTCTACCCTCTCCGCCGTGGGTCGTTCTGCTATAGCACTGGCTTCGAGATCGAGGCACGTAAGCAGAGTACTTAACGCTTGCTTCACATCCATTGCGCGTCGCTGCGGTTTTGCACAAGCATCGGGATCGAGCCGCAAAAGAGAGTGCATAACGGCTGCTTCACCTCCGTCGTGAGTCGCCCCGGTATTGCACAATCTTCGGGATCGAGGCACGTAAGGAGAGTGCTTAACTCCTGGTTCACCTCCGCCGCGGGTCGCCCCGGAGTAGCATTTCTTCGGGATCGATGCAAGTAAAGCTAGTGCTTAACATCTGATTCACCTTCGTCGCCGGTCACCCCGGGATTGCATTGTTTTGGGATCAAGGCACGTAGGGAGATTGCTTAACGCCTGATACACTTTCGTCGCGGGTCACCCCGGCATTGCACAATCTTCGGGATCGAGGCAAGCAAGGAGTGTGCTTAACGCCTCCCACTTCTCCGCCGCGCGTCGCCTCGGTCTTGCACAATACTCGTGACCGTGCCACCTAACGAGAGTGCTTAATGCCGATTCTCCTCCGTCGCGGGTCGCCCCAGCATTGCATTGTTTTGGGTTCGAGGCACGCAAGGAGATTGCGTAACGCCTGCTTCTCCTCCTTCTTGGGTCGCTCCAGTATTGCAGAATCTTCTGGATCGAGCAACCTAAGGAGAGTTCTTAACGTCTGCTTCACCTCCGCCGTGGGTCATCCAGGTATTGCACTATCCACTGGATCGAGCCAGGTAGAGAGAGTCCTTAACCCTTGCTTCACCTCCGTCGTGGGTCGCCCTTGTAATTCACTGTCTTCAGGATCGACCCATGTAAGGTGAGTGCTTAAGACATCCGTCACCTCCGCCGTGGGTAGTTGTGCTATAGCACTAGCTTCGGGATCGAGGCACGTAAGGAGAGTGCTTAATGCCAGGTTGCCTCCATCGCGCGTCGCTTTGGTATCGCCGCTCCTCTATTGCGCGTCACTCCGGACTCAGGGGGTACACATCCAGGCTTATGCAGACGATACCATTATACTCGTTTCCGGTTCGTCGCGCTTGCAGTTGCAGGCTCTTGCCGAATACCCTTCGGGGTAGCCGAGTACCTAAGGCGCTAGAATACTCGGCTCGAAATTGCGGACTAATCCCCGGCTCCAGAGATTGCAGTTTGAATGGAGGCACACTGCGAAGACGCCCGTGTGCATCGTAGCGCACGTTAAAGATCCCCAGTTGGGCAAAATTCTTCATCGGCGCTACGCCGTGGTATACTTCGTTCCTGCCCGACCTCAGTCCGGTCGGACAAAAAGACTCTCCTTACGGCTTCATTACAGCAGTGGCACTTGTACTGGCAGCGCGAGGGACAAGGTACCAGTCTTTATCGATGGGTCGGAAGTGTCTATGCCATCCCCTCTTGGTTCCCCCCGCCTCATCTGTTTACGCATTTTTTCACCGGCCACGGTCATTTTCCCTACTACCTCCATCGTTTCCGCCTTATTGCCTCTGATCGGTGCGCGTGTGGTACCTCTCCTGTCGATGACCTTCATTACATGAACTCCTGCCCGCGCACTGCATTTGTTGCTTCGCGGTTGCGCCGACTTCATCATGTCGATGCCCTTTCTCCCGACCTGTACCCCGCACTCATAAAAACCCCACAATCCCGCGCCCTGCTTCTGCAACTAATCCGGCTTATAAACCTCTCCGTTCCTTCTCCTCCTGTTCCTGTGCCTCCTCTACATACTATAACATATAACATATAACTCCTCTACATATAACAACATAATTGAACTTCATATAAGTACATTGGTGTTCACTTACAGTCTGATCTAACGTGGCATCATCACATCCGTCTGACGTTGGCATCAGCTAACCGCTCCTTAGGTCTCTTCAAACCCAACCTTAAGCATGCTCCAGCTAAACTACGCAGACTAGCATACATCACATTAACACGCCCCAAAATCGAGTATGCATAAGCTATCTGGGATCCTTGTCAAACATATATCACCCAAGAAATCGAATCACTGCAAAACCGCGTGGCCCGTTTCATTTTTTCTGGTTATTCACCCTATACTAGCATTTGAGCACTAAAAGCATGCGCTCAGCTTGACGACTTATCTCATCGCCGCAGAATTGCCAGCCTCTCGCTACAGCACTAACTTTACCATCATCCGCACCTTCACCGTATCTTCGAACCAGCGACAGCCTTCTTTCCACGCTTAGATCGTATCTGCAAGATAAAACGCATCAGTTGTCGCTCAGCTAGCTATGCTAACTCCTTCGTTCTCCGAACAATTGTTGCATGGAATAACCTACCATCACACATTGCTACTCAAAGCGATTTCGCAACCTTTCAGGAACATTTACGCAATAGTTAAGTGTAAATATCCATCATGTACTGTTTCTTCATACGTTGTTCAGTGTATATATTGTTTTGATCATTTGTCTTACCATTCTGCGTGCACATTGTACAAGTTTATTCATGTCTCATCAGTTTGTTAAGCTGACAACTGACGCAGTTTCGAGCAAAACCTCGTTTTACTTCTTTTTCATCGTGCATATTTAGTTCCCTTACTCTGTTGTCTCAGATAGTTTTGTATTTCCTATCTAAGTTTCAATTGGCTAATGTATTTTGTATATTGTTTTACTTGTGTATTTTGCTAGACACCGTACTTTTGCACAACTTTTGTGTTCTTTTTTGAAAAATTTTGTGTAACTTTCGTGTACTTTAGTTTTTCTCCGTAACGCACAAAGCTCGCATTTTTTTTTCATCTATCGGTCCCCCCTATGTAATACCCCTTCGGGGCCTTTAGGGGTATTATGAAATAAATAAATAAATAAATAAATATTCAGCCACCGTTATATGTTATGATAAACTGCAATACCATACACTAACAAAAAAACATTGGGCACATAGCACTTTAGTGAGTGAAACACCAAAAGCAGAAATTTCACTATCACTTTATTAACCTCTAATGCATCAATGCACTATACCTGGCAAAAACAGAAGACAGCAGTTTAATTTGATAAATTGGAATCAATGGCCAACCTTGAAAAACACTATGCTTCAATTTACAAGGCATACTAAACCGCTGCAATATGTCCAAGCTTATCAGGTAATGTAGCATTTCCGTCATTTGAACAAGGATATAATCCTTTGCCACAACAAAGGGCTCAGCTATTTCAGTATGCCATGGAGGCATACATGGACAGACGAATTAATTGATATTAAACGACAAATTTACAATCTCACCAAATCAAAGCAATCATACAGCATCGGTGCTAATAGAAGAAAAGAAATGTGCCTAAAGACCAGATAAATGCAAAACAGGGCATTATAAATAGCGCCAGTTCAATGTCCCAGTGCTGCCTGCATAGTAAGTACATCCCATAATGTTTCAGAAGTGCAACTTCTTGGCCATCCTTTCATCCAATTTGTCAAAAAGGACCGTTGTCACAACTCCTAAATGTTTCCGTTAGCACTGCCTCCATGCTTGCGTCAAATTCTGCCTGCTCCGGTTAAGATCTGCAAGAACAGCACAACTCTTAAAACTTTGTGAAAATTTGATTCGATAAAGATATGAACACCTCACAGTAACCTTTAGCAATAGTACATATAGTGGTCACAGGGAAGACATACTTCTTATAAGCAGAGCATCGAGCTTACAGCAAGAAGAGTCTGAGAATAGATATACTACATTCGTTGATGTTCTCTTGGAACGAAGCACAAATGGCCTTGCCATCAGGGTATATCGCAAGCCCACACATGTGGATACACAATAGGCAGAACTCCTGTAAATAAGTATAAGTATACAAGTATAAGTATATTTTCCAAGTTCAGCTGGAGGGTTTTCTGGCAGAAAGCTGCCTGCGCAGCTTGACTGTGTCCAGAAAACCCCTACAAGCAGTAGCACACGAGTGGTACAGGAAATCTTCAACAGACACACATAGAATAGCCACATTAAGTAAAGACAAACATTCACCATTTATGCATATAGTCTAATAATAGCCTTTGCACAAAATTTGAACAATAAAATCGAAAGTCGAAACGCTTGATATGGTCGTACACATGTTCAGAAATAATAATAGTAATAACGAAGCAAACATGCGGCATCTACTAGCGAAGACATAAAATCTCATTTCAACAAAATATTTCCGCAGCTCAACTTTGGTAGGTCCTATTGTATGTTTATACTTGTTTAGAACATAGGGCAGGTTATAAGACAACATTTGTAATTTATAAGTAGCACGAAAACAAGGTGTATTCCATGTATTAATAGTTCTGGTGTGTATGTTAGCACGACGCATGTCCAAAGATGCCAGAGAAGGTTAAAAATCGGCAGTGGATACCGTCGAAAAATAAATTTTTTGTACAAACTTAAAGTTATCAAAATTATTGACGCGGACAATGTTATGTGTTTCAGAAGCATACTTGGAGGTATTATCAACATTGGCGATTATTCAAACAATTTTCTTTTGCAATACGGGAACATTATTTATGTTTGTTTTGGTCATTGTGGCCCATACTAAACTGCAGTAGTTAAAGTGAGAATGCACATGGCTTCACTTTGCAGTAAGTGATTTGAGACGGCAGCTGTCTCCCAATAATAGGGCTCACTGCAGTGAACTTATAGCATAATGCCCTGCAACGTCACATTTTCATGAAATCTGCGGAATATTTCGATTATACATGAACGAAATGCAAGTTGCGATTCTTTGGGGGAATGGCACTGAGCTAATGCCTACTAAACAATCTGCGTAAATGTAAATGACAGCATCATTAACAGGACTACCCTTCTGCTTTGCAAGGAGTCACTTCATCTCAGTAACATCAAAAGCGCGTTGCGCGCATCACAGAGATGAGACAAAGTTCCAAATAAGGGCCAGAATTATGTCGTATTGTTTATTGATCAAATAATTCCCACTATGTTCTGTCAAGTTAACAACGTCACACAATACTGCGAATTATAATGACCGCGAGCAACTCAGTGCTGTGACATACCACGTCTAGCGACTGCCTCACAACACATGATCCTTATGTAATACTCTACTGGCACTTTCCTTTTGCAGCAAGCAGGTAAAGTATTAAAGTACTCCGATGAACTTGCAAAGAAGAGTTATTTTGCCATAGTTGGATCAAGACCACATAATAGAAAGGACACCACAGGTACAGCGTCGATGAAGTGTATTCTGCAGTACTGTATAAGTGCTGAAGCTTCCTTCTTGGTACTGCTGAGTGGTTTTCAAGCTACCTAGTAGCTGTTTTGTGGACTCACAAAGATTGTGCAATGATCAAGACATTGCGACAAGAGTCGCTAAAGCTAATTAATTTTAACCACTTTATTTGTTTAACCCTTTAATGACCGCACATATAAATACAAAGCAAACTATTTCATACCTAAATGTGCAAAAGATATTGAGAATTAGCATAATCAACGAAAAGAAACAATATTTTGCAGAAACTCCTGCAGTAATATGGGGGAATAAAACTGGAAGTGGGCTTCTCCCCAAGCCCCATGTGGCTGCATTTGGAATTTGTACAGAGAGCTATTTGCATATGTGTAGTATAGGTGTACATTTCTTCGCATTGTGTGTCTGAGGTCACTACAGCAGGAGATCTCGCAGCAGTCTGTCTCCTCTGACCGTGCTTTCAAAGGAAAGCGAGTCCCATGTCTAACTTTTTTTCTGCCTGTATCCTGTTCTAAACCAACAAATGACACCTGCTGCCTGTCATTCAGAGTTGGCTCAAGAGATTTAACCAGAAACTTCTCACTCAATGCCTGAAATCAGCAGGAAAAATAAATATTTTTGTTATGCTGTATGCAGAACTCACCAATAAAGGGTTAAAACAACTAAAGTGTCAGAGTAGTATAGCCACCCACCTTTCACTATATCTTAACATATATATCAATATACATTACAGTAAGAATGCCGTATTACTAGCCCAGAAATGCATCTACTACTACATCTTGAACTAATGTTTCACTCTAGGTTCAAGGTGGCGATACGATATCATATTTTGCTCCTTTGATCACGTACAATATCTTTGATGACAGCATTGCAGATATAATTGCTATAACCTGATTGCTTATTTGCATTTGTTAAAAAAATATGCAAATGAAACGAACAAGTGCATCAAGAGAAGCGACTAAATGTTTCAACTAAGCCACATAACAAAGAAAGGACAGTGAGTTTATCTAATGAAATATGCATGCAAACTAGCAGCTGATCAGCTGTCTTCAAAAATAGATTTTGCGCACGTGTCAGAACTTTCGCTTGCCTTTCTTGCTTTTACTTCTGCCTTTTCAGCATCGACTTCAGAGCATCCTGGTGGCATTCGCTTTCGCATATTTTCGTACTTGTTTCTTAGGCACCTATACCATGTGAACTGGAATGAAATGAAATCAATTGAGTTTACGTGCATAAATAACAGTTCAATGACTTGCAGTTTTCAGGTTGTGAAAGAAACTGCAAATACAGTACACAGTTAGGCACGGAGTTGCCCTAACCTTAGCTTGCTTTTTGTACTGTTATCTTCACTTTCCGAAATTTACCGACTGAGCTATTTTAGCACACCTTTCAATACAATAGCTGAGAATGTCTTTCAGTATTGGTGTTGGTCAAAACCTTAATGCATGGAAGCGGCTACAGGTAAAAAAATATATTGTTTAACGAAATATATATTTAGCTGAGCATGCAATTTGCTTACCAGATGCAGAGGTGCTGTCGGCATCTTCCTATTTAGCTAAGCTGCAAAGATTTAAAACCACCACATCTCTACTCAATCACAAGCACGCAGACCTGAACAGCTGCAAGCAAGGAAGGTCATAAACTTTACAAAGTACTAAGAAAGACTTTGACAGCATGCTCAACGTAAAAAAGGGTGGTCTCATGCGCCACAACCACAATCTGATTAAGAGGCATGATGTAATGGGGCACTCCGGAAATTCGCATCACGTGGCGTTTTTAACGAACACCTAAATCTAAGCACACGGGTGTTTTTGCATTGTGCCTCCGTCGAAATGCGGCCGCCTTGACCAGGATATGCTTAACATATAAAAGTGCAAAAGAAATCAAAACAAAGCAAAGGTATGCGAAAATGCTGTTACATGGCCTGGCTCCGATGCGTCCCTCAGTGCTAGGTAGTGTTTTACGAGGCTCCTTGGAGCAATATTGCGCAATTTATTTAGGTACCTTATGTTTGGAAAAGCATGTATCAACCTCCTTGATAAAACAATACGCAAAAAACAATATACAACAGCACTGTAGCGCAACCATTTCCATTAAATAATATCAAACAGTTGAACTGTGATTCATCAGATGGGAGAACTTAAGTGAACTGCACCATGAAAGCATTAGGTGTGTGACGAGACAGAAGTTAAAAAATTGATCGGATGGATTTGACACAAGACAGGGGTAACATTTAATCCTTTTGTCCTGCAATAGCCAAGATAAAGGGATAATCATGACCAGAGTTCACGAACTCTTAAAATACTTTCACCAAACAAGATGTTCTAAAAGATCTTAATTGACATTTCAAATGAGCTTATTACTAAAATATGCACACAAGGGAAAATTATTCATGAATACAAACTTGAAAGAGCATCTCCTATAAGAATTTAACAGGGCATCTTATTAAGCTAGTTGTCGATCCATTATCGCGAGTGTACAGCGCAACGGTTAGACGATGACTTAGGCACAAGTACTGACTACCAATGGAGGTTTTATTTCCGAATTCACACAATAGTGACATAGCTATCTGAAAAATAATAACTACTAAAATTGAACAAATAGACCATCAGGAGACACACGAAGACATGTAGAGTTGCGTAAAAAAACGCTAGCCGAAGGTTTGACTTCCCAGAAATTTGGGCTCTCTTTCTGATGAGGCAATGGACGGTTTGCTGATGCAAGCACTCTGTTCCCACGCCAATTGTGCTGCTTCAAGTGATACCCGCCGCTAACTAAAGCACGATTACATTGACTGAAGCTGTTACTACTTCAACTTCTCCCATCAAATAGGGCAGCGATTGCACACCTGACCTCAATATCAGTAGTAAACCAACCGCACAAGTTTTCAGAGGATGGAAGCCCTGAAAAGGCTGGTTTCCTTGCGGCTTCTCGACACGGCAATAATTATAGTTGAGCAACCTTGTGTTCATACGGGCAAGTATGCGTTACACTTCTCAATTTAAGGACAAGTGCATTGGCTGCCACGAAACAAAAATATTAGCACAGTGAAGTGACACAGGGCAATTTCGTAACACTCGATCTGTGTGTTCAACGCGCGGCGACCGAGCAGGTATTAATCGTGCTCGACATTTCCGCTACGCATACTGCTGATACTTTGCGCATGTGAAAAAAAACAGTGACCAAATCCTCTTTGCGCTCCATAACGCGCAGTACGTTTACGTATTAGAAGATCGTTGCCTGTCATCAGGTGCGCGAATCGTCCCATCAGCAGGCTTTCGTGGAGGTCGGCGAGTTTCCGGGCGCCTGTGAGCTTCACGATTTTCTTTGATGGACCGTGCGAAACGAGGCAAGCCGCTCCTTCCGCATCAGTCGCCGAGCGTTCAGTTGAAGCCGGATCGGACGGCATGCTGCCACCAATGTCAGGTTTCACAGGCACAACGCAAGCAAGACAAAAATTCCACTCGCGTTTAGATACTCGTTTGCCGCCGTGGTTTCACATTTCAAGGAGCCGCCAGACCCGTTGCCACGCTTCTCATAGTTGCGAATCCATTCGAAGTAAATACGAAAGCCATAAATAAGCCACTGTGCAGTGTCCTGATTAATTAGCTGCGCGCGTTCGCAAAAACATTTTCCGCTCACCACTGCACTATCCATCCATTCTCAAATTTAGCAGAACGATCACATTTTGTCGTCTACTTCGTTCAGTATAACACTTAGCACAGTGAATTGCCTCATTTTTTAATGCAAATTTACTGGCACTTATGAGAATGCGAGCTGCTGCCGCGACGGTGCGAGCATAAACTTGTATCGCCGCTTGCCGTCAGCTGCAGAAAGCAGCATTTCAGGGAGCGCTGCCCCTTGGCAACCGATGGTTACCGCAGCGGCCGTAGAGTACAGCGTAGCCCCACAGTCGAGGATGACAACACGCCCTCCGCTCCGCGCTATGACCAACGCGCTCAGCGCACGCCTTCTCGAAGCCCGATGTATCGTGGTGACTCACGCCACGTACCAGCCCACTACATGCGGGAAAATTATAATATCCGCTTCATGGACGAACAACCGAGGTTTAGACCTTTCCCGGTGTGTTATTCCTGCGGTGTCCCGGGTCATATATCGCGGTTTCGTAACCAGCGCATGACCACGTGGTATGGCCAGCCCTCAGAGTTTTCTCTGCCCTCCGAACGGCCACACGGGGCCCCGCGGCCAGGACACGTATCATCTGGCGACGAGTATTGGCGGAGAAGCTCCCGGAATCGCTCCCCGGCATCTGACAGGAGTTTGATACCCTTCCCCCCCCCCCCACCCGCAACGTCGTGCTCCCCGTTCTCCCTCACTGCTGCGTCGTACCACGTCCCCTTCGTCACCGGAAAACTAGCTAGCACGGCCGATGGAGGTGAGGTCGCTGGAGACGTGCTACTGACAGAAATACCTCCTGTGTTGATGCTGAAAAACAAAGTGCGCGTTGTTGTAGATAATGTCCCTGTGATTGCTCTGGTGAACACAGGCGCAACAATTTCGGTCATGAGTATGTCTTTTAAACAAGCGTTAGGGCGAAAGGGTTTGTTTAAATGGGACGAAGATTCAAATTTCTGTGGAGTGAGTGGCGAGCCGTTGCGACCTATTGGTGTGTTGTGCTGACGTGTTTATGGGAGGCCATGTTATTACGACAGAGTTTGTAATTATTCCTCGGTCGACCCATGATGTTATTCTCGGCATGGACTTCTTGCGGAAGTGTGGTGCTACTGTCGACTGCCGCACAGGGAAGGTATTCATAAGTGGTAGGATTCCATCAGGACTCCTGGAGAACCCTCTAGATCGCGAAGCTACACTGTGTGTTTGTGGTGATACGGTCATACCTGCATCATCTACCGTTTGCGTTCCCGTTGTCTGTTGCGGCGCCGATTCCGACAGCTTCTAAGCTACCGTAGAACCGATGCACTTTAACTGTGTGAAGAATGTGTTGGTGCCACATTGTGTGGTGTCGATCAAAAGCGGACGCACTGGATTATGGACCGTAAACTGTTCTAAGGAGCCTGTTATACTACCAGACGGCATGAAATTAGCCTTCGCCAAGAAACACGCGTCCTTATCAGTGGCTGAACTTAGAGATGTACCGGAAGAACCTGATGGCCGCAGTTCGAAAACGGCGCTTTTGTCGATGGTAAACAAATCGCTCAGCACGAGTGAACGCCGAACGTGAGTGGGTGTGCTTTCGAAGCACATTTCGGTTTTTGACTTTGCGCAGAAGGACAAAATACCTGCAATCTCTGCGTCTCGAACGCGCCATACCATCAACACGGGTTCGGCAAATCCGATTAGACAAAAGCCATATTGTGTTTCACCATCAGAGCGCCAGATTATCAACGAACAAGTGCACGAAATTATGAAAAAGGGAGTCGTACAAGAGTCAGCGAGTCCGTGGGCAGCTCCAGCGATTCTTGTTTAAAAAAAAAAGATGGATCTTGGAGATTTTGCGTCGACTATCGCCGTTTGAATGCTGTAACAAAAAAAGGACGTGTACCCACTCCCACGTATTGATGACGCAATAGACTGCCTTCATTCCGCCTCTTACTTTTCAGTAGACTTACGATCCGGCTATTGGCAAATTCCGATGCATCCTGACGAAAAGAAGACTGCCTTTGTAACCCCTGACGGGTTCTTCGAATTTAATGTGATGCCATTTGGATTGTGCAACGCTCCGGCAACTTTCGAGATATTTATGGACACTGTTCTCCGCGGCTTGAAGTGGAACATCTGCATGTGCTACCTCGACGACGTCGTCATCTTGGGCCGCACCTTCAGCGAACACAACTCGCGTCTGGATATTGTCCTGAACTGCATCAGAAACCCTTGTGCTTGGGCACCTCGTCGACAAGGATGGCATCCGCCCTGAACCCCAGAAAACAGCAGCCGTTGAAGCGTTCAGTGCACCGCGCTCTGTCACGGAGCTCCGTAGTTTTCTGGGGCTTTGTTCCTATTTCCGCCGATTTATTCCCAAATTCGCCGACGTCGCGTATCCGCGCTGACGTGCCTGCTACGAAAGGACACCCCCTTTGAGTAGACTCCGGAGTGCGACTCTTCGTCAGTTGAAGTTCCTGCTGACGTCACGACCGGTTCTTCAACACTTCAGTCCTTCAGCTCCGACGGAACTCCATACGGATGCCAGTGGCATAGGTATTGGTGTTGTCCTAGTTCAACGCTACGGTGACCGCGAACACGTGATCGCATATTGTAGGAGTTGACGAGGACTTCGGATGAAATACATGGGAGGTTTCTTTTCACATTATGTACAGTGAACGTCAATTAACAATTTTAGAGTCATTACGGACCGGCAGCAACTCGGACGCTGCGGCCCGCGGCAAGAAGTTCTAGAGAGATGAATCAAGGGAATGCTCTGGGAATGCTCCTTTGCTGCTGCCGGTCTGCGTCTTTTAAGCCCTTCGGTGTCTCGGCTTAAAACGACGTTCAGCCAGCAGGCGAGCCCGCTCAGATGACGCCATTTTCGGTCAATGGTAGGCGCCCGTGCGATGGTGTCATACCCGGCGAAGAGAGTCGCCGCTTGGTCCCCCTGCGGTCTTGCCTTGCTGACTTAATTACGCGCCGTCACAATAACCAGGTCGGGCGACGGCGGACCAAGGCGGGCAGAATTTCACGCTGCCTTACTTCTCCCTGCGGTCTTGCCTCGCTGGCTTGCAACGCGTCGGCACAATGGGCGTATGGGGGCTACGCTGCCAGGCCTTCCCGGTACATCACAGCCGTCTTGCTTCGGGACCCACTTTACTTGCAACAGTGCCGGGCTATCCCTTCGTTTTCTGGAAGAGTCAAGCATTGAATAGCTTCACCGGCGGCGTACGAAGTGGGGGCTTTCAACTTGTTTGCACTTGCGCGCCTCTGGAATGTGGCATCCGCGCTTCTGCGCTTCTCAATTAGCTGTGGTGCGATTCGATGTGGTCTGGGGAACGCGAAGGGGGCTCAGAAAAAGGTCCCGTATCTAACAATATGCAAGCCGCTCATTAAGTAGGCCCGAGCAGAATTACACTGTCACGGAACAAGAATGCCTCGCGGTAATATTTGCTGTTCAGCGGTTTCGTTCTTACCTGTATGGACGCCCCTTTGCAGTGATCACCGACCACCACTCATTGTCTTGGCTTGTGAATCTTCGTGACCCTTGTCGCCGCCTTGCGCGCTGGGCGCTCCGACTGCAAGAATACAGCTTCACCGTCTATTATAAGAGCGGTCGACGACACGCTGATGCGGACTGCCTCTCGCGTATGCCACTTAGCACTACGGACTGTGACACCGACGACTTCGATCACCTCGTGGCTTCTGTGTCGCCCCGTTTTCCAGACTTCGACTCCTTCAAAGCCGAACAGGGAAAAGACGATAAATTAACACCGCTGTTCACCGCTACTACCGCCTCGACGACAGCAAACCATTTCTGTGTACGTGATGGACTCCTGTATAAGAACTTTTCCGGCACTGGCGCACGTTTTCTCCTAGTGGTACCGTGGAGCCTTCGCACAGCGATTCTGAGTGCTATGCACGACGACCCTACGTCTGGCCATTTAGGTTCAGCGAGGACGCTCTACCGGATTCAGCAACGCTTTTATTGGCCTGGAATGCGACAGTCTGTTGAGACGTATGTGGCCAGCTGCATGCAGTGTCAGCGCCACAAACGGCCATCTACTGCTCCAACTGGTCTCCTGCAGCCGAGCCCGCCTCCAAGCACGCCTTTCCAACAAGTGGGGATTGACTTCGTAGGCCCATTTCCAAATCAGCCAAGGGAAACCGTTGGATAATTGTTGGCGTCGACTACCTCACACGCTACTGTCAGACGGCGGCCGTGCCCTCCGCAACTGCTACTGACGTTTCAACACCCCTGCTGCAATATGTGATCCTGCGACATGGTCCGCCTCGCGTGATCATCAGCGACCGTGGACGACAATTCACAGTGGATGTTGTAGAGGAGCTGCTTCGTTTGTGTGAATCAAACTTGCGTCACTCGACACCATACCATCCACAAACGAATGGGCTTACGGAGTGCACCAACCAGACACAAGACCGCAAGAATTGGGATGACGTACTGCCTTTTATCACAATCGCGTTCAACACCGCAAGAGGACGCCCGGCCACCCCGGTACACATTTGACACTGTTTTCCTCCTGTAGTCACGAAAATCTGACTGTCACCGAGACTCTCTGCCTCGCCGAAGAAGCTCGTCGTATTGCTCGTTTGCGCACTTTGGCATCGCAGGACAGATCAAAAGCATGCTACAACATTCGCCACCGTCCTGTAACCTATCGCCCTGGTGATTTAGTCTGGCTGTGGACTCCAGTACGGAAACGCGGGTTATGCCGAAAGCTTTTGGCCACCTACGATAGACCGTTTGTTATTATTAACAGACTTACGGAAGTCACGTATAACATAGCTCGCCTCACGGCGAGTGGTAGAAGAGCTGCCAAGACACAAGTGGTCTATGTCGCCCGCTTGAAATTATTCATGTCAAGACAAATGGATTGACTCGCCCGGCGGGCTTCGTCTGCGACGAGAGGAATGTTACGCATGAAGAAAACGAAGACCAATGAACGTGCTTGCGGTCCCGAGTGGGGAAAAGAAGAGTAGAACGACGCTGAGTTGATCAACCAGCTGGCCGCTCTGTGAACTCAGTGCACGCTACACGGTGCTCCCTTTCGGAGGGCGTCTGGTAACGGACTTGCCAATTGCGAGTAATTCGGAATGTACCGTTGATAGTACCCCACAAGTCCCAAAAATGAACGAAGGTCCGTTTTTGTGCGCGGCTGAGAAAATTCTCCAATCGTACCTATTTTCAGCTCAGCCGGCCGTCTCATGCCCTGGCCGACAACATGGCCCATATAAGTAACCTTCGAACAACCAAACCTACACCTTTCCGCTTTAAACGTTAAGCCGGCTTCCCTCAACCGTGAGAACAACTGTTTGAGGTGCGATACGTGTTGTTCCCAGCTGCCCGAAAAAAATGCTACATCATCAAGATAGGGCAATGCGAACTCCTGCAAGTCTTTTAGGACAATATCCATTAACTTAGAGAAGCTAAACGGCGCGTTCTTCAGCCCGAATCTGAGTGCGAGAGGGCGAAAAGTGCCTACAGGCGAGATGAATGCGGCATAGCGGCTGGCACTTTCTGAAAGGGGAACTTGCCAGTACCCTCGCACGAGATCTATAGTTGAAATGTATTTAGCAGCGCTAACTCTTTCAATTCGTTCCTCAATGTTGTGTATCGGGTACTTCTGATCCCTAGTGATGGCATTTAACTTCCTGTAGTCAACACACGGACGAGGGTCCTTGTTAGGGGTTTCTACGAGTATTAGCGGTGACGTGTAGTCACTCTCAGCGGGCTCAATAACTCCCAACTCTAGCATGCGAGGTATCTCTGCCTCCATAATCTCTCTCTGTCTTGGAGACACCCTGTAAGGCTTTGATCTTACTGGTTCGGTTGATGTCAGCTTAATTTCAGGCGTTATTAGTTCGGTTCTACCCGGCGGATCGCTGAATCTGTCGAGATATTTCCCTAACACCTCTTGTAGCTCATCTAGCTGCTCGGGTCTTAGAGCGTGCGAGCGTATATACCGAGTGTTCTACTACTTCTAGGCCGATTTCAGAGTTGGAGGTCGCCCTATACTCCTTAAACTTGGTACTAGTGCCATCCTGTTCTTTGATGGTATAGTTAACGACTCCGCTCCGCTCTATATACGGTATCATCAAATTGCAGTGATATATCCTCACCTCCTTCCTGCGACCAAGCATTTTCAGAGCATAGTTAGTATCTGAAAGTTGGTGCAACACTTTAACGGGCCCGTCCCAGTGAACTTCAATCTTCTTCTTTCTTGAAGGTTTGAGGATCATTACCTGGTCTCCGGCGTTAAACGTACGAAGCCTCGCATTCTTGTCGTAATAGAATTTGGCGTTCTTTTGAGCTACTCCCATGTTCTTTCCGACTAGTTCTTGGGTTGTGCTTAGCCCTTCCAGCAATTTTAGCAAGTATTCAACCACTGTTGGACTCTCCCCTCTTTCCTCCCACATCTCTCTTAACATTCTTAGTGGAGAACGGAGTGTCCTCCCTTACACTAGTTCTGCTGGTGAGAACCCTGTTCCTTAATGTGGAACCGTTCGCAAAGCGAACAAAGTTGCCGGCAGACAGTTCTCCCAGTCATCCTTGTGCTCGTAACAGAGCGCACGCAAAACTCGCTTAAGCACCGAATGCCACCTCTACACTGTTTGACTGAGGGTGATAGAAAGAACTGTGTATTAACTTTACCCCGCACTTCTGCAAGAATGTGGAAGTCAATGCGCTCGTGAATACTGACCCTTGATCTGCCTGAATTTTGGCTGGAAACCCAACTCGTGCAAACACTGTCAAAAGCGCGTCTACTACTTCGGTGGAACTGAGCTCTTTCAAAGGGATTGCTTCTGGAAACTTGGTAGCCGGACACAGCATGGTAAACAAGTACCTGTAGCCCGATTTTGTTTTTGGAAGAGGCCCTACCATGTCTATTACAAGTCGTCTGAAAGGCTCTGTTATTAAGGGCACTACCTTCAGTGGAGCTTTCCATGTCTCTCCTGGTTTACCAGAACGCTGGCAGGTCTCGCATGATCGTACAAAGTTGTCTACGTCCTTGAAACAGCCAGGCCAGTAGTATTCCATAAACAATCTTTCCTTTTATTTGTCTATGCCTAGGTGGCCGGACCACCCATTTCCATGACAGAGACTCAAAAGGTCCTCCCTATACTTAGTAGGTACGACTAACTGATCTAAAATCCTACCCTTTCGATCTCTGTAGTGCCGATACAACAATCCTACCCTCTCATGTATCGTCACGTTGCGCCTAGCAATGCCTTCTTTAGCTGTGTCATGTAATTTAGCTAAGCTCTCTTCATACATTTGCTCGGCTGCCAGTGACTCTCTATCCATACGTAGGAGCTGATCAAAGTTCTTTGAGGCCGGTGATAATAACGACCCTGTCTCGGTTGTGAGTGCGTCAGCTTGCTCTTCCTGCAGGCTAGAACTTTGACACTCTAGTGCTACGCCCTCATTGAGCTAGTCAGCTGGCAGGCTCTCCTCAACTGTTCTTTTGTCCCTCGGTTCTAGCTCGGATTCGGGTATTGAAGTTATCCCCTTTTCTGCTTCCGCTGGAGAAGCTTGTGCATTTTCAGCCGAAAGCGCCGCGATCTTACGAGCTTGGCCTCGGGTCAATGCTTGTACTATGCCCTCTCGCAGTTTGAGCCCTTTGTCACGCAGTAACTGATTCGAACGATTCGAAAAGACGTAAGGATACTGCAGTGACAAAAATTTGGAAACTGCAGCCTCAGTCTGTAGCTCCCCGAATGGTCCATTGATTTTGACTTTGGCCATGGGCAGACACACGCTGTGTTCTTCTACAACCTGTTTTATCCATGCTACTTCTCCGGTGAAGTCATCTACCGTCACGTAAGATGGATGGACAATGTCCATCGTGGCGGCACTGTCTCTTAACACTCGGCATGGTTTTCCATTAACTTGCAGGTCGTGAAGTTATGGACTTGAAAGTTCCATATTCTCATCTTTTTCCTCCACGTAGGAGAAAACTACGCTAGGCTTCCCGCAGTTTACAGCTGTATGTTCCAGTTTGTCGCATTTGTAACAGCGAATTGGTCTAAAAGATTCGATTTTTTTTTCTGTTCTTTCTGTGCGGTTTCTCCGTTGAGTTTCTCCTCGCTCTTTTCTGCGGGCGTTTCCGCCATGTCTACAGGCTCCGATCGTCTAGTCTGCGCACCCCTTTTGAACGGAAATGGTTTCCGCGGTCCATTTCGACCATCCAAGTTTCTGCCCTCGGTGTTCAACTTTCTACGGGTTACGTACTCTTCGGCTAATTCGGCCGCCCTTTCCACAGTGTTTACATTCCCTCTGTCTTGCACCCATAGTTTCAAAGCTTGGGGGACGGTTTTGTAAAACTGCTCTAGACACATGCATTCTATGATCATGTCTCTGCTGTCGTACGCTTCGGCGCTTTTAAGCCACTCGACTAGGTTGGCCTTTAAGCTATATGGAAACTCTGGATATCCCTCGCTATCTTTCTTGCCTGTGTTCCTAAACCTCTGCCGTAAAGCTTCGGCTGAAAGGCGGTATTTCTTCAGGAGACTAGCCTTAACTTTTGCATAATCCTTTGTATCCTGTGCACTCAATCTGGCGATTACTTCCGCCGCCTCACACGGCAACATAGACAGCAACCGCTGTGGCCATGTACTCGGGCAGAAGTTCATCTTTTCGCAAGTCCTTTCAAAATTGCTTAGGAACAAGCCTATGTCGGTCCCGACCACAAATGGCTTTAATAGCTTGTCCATGCGGTACCATTCTGCCTCACTTGATCGTCCCAGAGCGCCTTCACTTCCTTGAGACAACTCCAAACGTTTGCTTTCAAGTTCAAGTTGCATTTTTCTTAACTCGCGATCTTTATCGCGTTCCTCTCTCTCTCGTTTTTCTCTGTCCCGTTCTTTTCTTTCTCTTTCCCGTTTCTCTCTCTTTTTGAGAAGTTCCAATCCCATTTCAATATCTTCCTCACTGGCCTGATTGGAAATTAGCTCCAATTATTCCGATTTTAGCATTTCCTTGCGCACATCTAGGCCAAGTTCCTCACCAACATTCAACAATTCGTCTCTCAGCAGTGTCCTTAACTCCATGATTGCTGCTTTACTGCCTTGATCCTGCTCTCTAAATCTAGCTAGGAAAACACAACCTAGCTAACACTCAACATTCTAGCTTCCCTACTGTTCTAAACAGAACAACCACAAAATGAAGCCTAGAGAGTCAAAGCAAGAACCATGCACTGACCGCAGTCGCAGCACCACGTCGCAAAGCCCATCTCACCGCTGTCAGCCAGTTGTCAGGATTGGGGGCTCAATCCCGTCGCTCGTGATCGGTTGTCAAGATTGGAGCCCGGCATGAATTAGAAGGTAGCTGGCCCATGCCGTCGTCCAACTTATCCACGCTGAGGATGTTGATGAAGGGAAGGACTGCTTCTCATCGAGAACGAGGAATATGGGTTTATTTACAATATTTATATCGTCTAACATGACTGTTTGAGAAAGTACATCAGTCTAACATGACTGCTTCAGAGAGAGTGTCAGCCCAACATGACTGCTCAAGAGAAGTGTGTCGAGCATCCGCACAACAGCAGTTTTTAAACACTCGGTACGCCGGCGATACAAGGCGGCGAACGTTCGTTTCGTCATCGCAAAACAAGCCGCCTTCCGCTGGACGGCTTACGCACACAAAGGCACACACGTTCCAATGTCCGGAGCCGACGTCGGAGGGGCCCCGTAGAACTCGGGAGCCGTTCCGGGTAGCGCGTTGGGGAGTTTGGGAACAATAGTTGGCCCGCCGAACTCATTCCGTCACATAGTCGATTTACTCACGCTGTGGCTAGAAGTTGGCGGCGAAGCTCCCGGTATGTTGGCCGTCATAGTCGTAAGCGGGTGGCAATCTTGCACTGCAGCTGGACATTCTGAACAGCGCCGGGAGGTTGCCGTCATTGTCGTAAGTGGCTGGCAATCCTGCACGGCAGCTGGCCATTCTTAACAGCATTAATATGCCGAACAAAGCCGAATTTTCTTTTGAATAGCCGCAGGTTGCCCCGTTCCGAAAGGAATAAAAGATGGCTGCCGCCGATCGCTCAGGCACTGGCTACTCGCCCTTGCCGGAGAGCATGAGTGGTGCATGATAAATCATTTTGCGTGGCTGTGTAACGTTTTGGAGCACTTTCGGCACGTTTGCGACCTCACTTTGCCAACTCTTCTTTGCTGAGGATCCGTTTTAGCGGCATTCTTAACCTTCCGTTGCATACCGCCACGATTCTCGACAAGCCACCGCAAGCTAAGTAAGGCAAAGCGGACCAATCGCAGACGCCGGCGCCACCATCTTCATCCGGTTATCCATTTTCAGTACAGTGGCTCGGCCTCATCGAATCGCTCTCCACTTGAGCGTGCTCCTCGTCTCTTGTCAGTCAATTACATAAGACAAGCCGTTCAGTGTAGGCGATGTTATTCGTTTTTCAAGCAAACAAAAGTGACCTCCTATGAACGGGGAGAACGTTTGATTCGTCTGTTCAGGCAACCCTGCGGATGACCGGCCGATGCTTGCGTCGGCCGCTACGCAAATTTGACGTCAGGAGACTGGAATAAAAAACATGTTGGAATAATTTTACGTTACAGGGCCCCTGGTCTCCGAGAACCCTGTATCAATGGACATCGCGTAAACTTTATAAGGTACGAGCTAAAACATCCCGAAATAGTTCTGCAGCACGCGATAGCAATCCTTTCAAGCAGCGCCGCGCCGGATCGCACAAGCCAGACAGGAGGGACAGCTTGACGCGCGCCCTTTCCTTCTCTCCCAAAGAAAAGGTCTATATATAGCGCCGCTCCTCGTGGCTCTGCCAGTCGGAGCGGCGTTAGTGTTGGCGTCGGGCACCACGTGCCGAAAGGAATTTCAACCGACCATCTCACCCTGCCTCGTCGAAATCAGGCGTGACTTCACCTGCTATTGTTGGCGTCCCGCACCTCGTGCAGAAAGAACTTTCTCTCACCCGTCCTTCTTCCACCAGGCATCGTCGAAATGAAGCGTGACTTTCTCATTCGCCATGACCATTCCGAGTGCCTACCGGAAACCCCGCAGTGTACAGGCCTCTTTTGTGTGTGTATGTGTGCGAATTTAGAGAGCTTTTCCTCGAATTGGACCTAGAGGATAACTTCCACGAACGCGCAAAATAGACGGACAGGCGTCTACAATTACAGGAGGTGGGACGACCTCTTCCTTGCAGCAGACTCGGTGGAACCAAAAGCTCGATATGACCAGAGGAGCAGGGGCGATCTTTCTGTGGCGGTCACGTGACGTCGACAGACCCAAGATCCCTCCCATGATTGTAGAGAGCCTATTTAAGGGGCTCAGAAATGTACTTTTGATCACTTCATTCTGTTCTCTTCATATTTCGTCAACCTTTGAATAAACCGTGCAAGTTTCGCACTTGAATTCGTCTCGCCCTTGCTTGGTTGCCATGGTCTGCCGGATGCCTGCAGCCCGCCGACAACGCCACGCTACCCAATAAGTAACGTCGGTCGAGCTTCGATAGGCAGGCGCCGCTACAACTCGACAGCAGTACGATACGCTACCCTGGAGTACGCAACAGCGGTGATCGGTGCGATGCCGGAATATGTCGGGAAATAAAAACACGTATATAGGTGCGATAAAATTTCACATTTCAGAGTGTCATAATCTTGGGTGATTTTTTTTTCAAGCTAAAGAAAGAAAATATGTTCGAACACGCATTCTTTCTACTGGCTTTCCACTCACGAGTGCGGTGACCACGACGCCACGCCCGACAATCGGAAGGTGGAGTTTATTCTGACGCATTTCCCGCGCTTGCGTAACGCAGCTGCCTTGGAACAAACGGGTGACAACGCGTCCGCATCTTTGTAGCACCTAGACGCTGCCCCCACGTTATTCGCTCGCCACCCACATACGCGCACGCGCGTGAGATAGCGTGGCGTATCTATTGCGTGTCTGCGATACTGACAAAACGGAAACACGCCCTCCGCGCTTGCACGCTTCAAAGGCTCATGCGACTAAGAAGCGTTCGCAGAGACCGCAAAAACAAATTTCGATATGGCGACCCCAGCCGAGACCTCCGATGCATCGACCGTTCGCGAGGCCGGGCACGCGTCTCCGGCAGCCGCGGCGCCTGACCTCGGACTCAGTAAAATGCAAGGAAATTCTCGCTGTCATACCCATTTATTCGTCGCGAACAACCTCAGATGGCACTAAGTTGCTTTCAGTATCGCATGAACCTATATGATTAATGCAAGTTTCACGAGTGCAATGCCAGTGCGCAGCTGCATCCGAAGCGCAAGTCGACAGCACGCGAGAATGAGCTGTTCTCCCTGCTTATAGCTATGCTCTTAGGTGGTACACAACCTCGTCACGGCAAACATCGTTGGGGACCGTACAATTCTGCGTGGAGTGGGGTACGGTCTTCCAGAACGTATACCGAAAGAGCAATTACTTGAAACTGAGAAACTAGTTGTGCAAGACACCTCGGTATATCGCAAGCTATTCTGCTCACGATAGGAGGGCGGGGTATACCACGTCGAGCCTTCCTCAATGTCGTGGCCGCCAACGCACGGCCGTGTGGGTACTTGCAACGAGCATCATCCTCATAGCTGTATGGACGGGTGTTTACTGCTAAGTAATAAAATCTGGTTCGCGAGTTTCCTATCTGACTTACCGTTAGAGCTTTTCTTGTGGCAGATGTCGCAACAGTTCCATCCCATTGACACGATATTATTTAGCAAACATTGGTAAAGTTAATTGTTAAAGTTGATTGCTTGTTGCCTTGCTCGACACGTTAAACACCAGATTCTTGTAAGGATGGCTTTGAGCGTCGGGCTCTGGATGCAAACTATATTTCCTGTGTAATTTTGCAGCTGTTGTATATTTCTAATAGCTGTTCTTGCAGGTTAACGAGTAGGCTATCCCTCGGGCATGAAAACACGGCTCATACGAATAAGACGAGGAGAGCGGGGCCCTGCGCCTGCTTTTTCATAAGACATACGGTATTGCTCTCACGAAGACCTACACAACGCCAAGTGCTGTAGCACTTAGTCGAATTATAGAGAGCTTGTTTAAAAATTAAAAATTAAATTAGGGGGTGTTACGTGCCAAAACCACTTTCTGATTATGAGACACGCCGTAGTGGAGGACTCCGGAAATTTCGGCCACCTGGGGTTCCTTAACGTGCACCCAAATCTAAGCGCCGGGTGTTTTGCATTTGGCACCCATCGAAATGCGGCCGCCGTGGCCGGGATTCGATCACGCGACCTCGTGCTCAGCAGCCCAACACCATAGCCACTGAGCAACAACGGCGGGTAGAGCTTGTTTTAACCCCCTGCGCAAAGAGGAGCTAACTTGGTTAGCAAAATTTAACTGTTCGCAGGAAACCTGTGGCTAGACTGCTATCACTCTACCCGTTACACAGTTCCTACAAGTAGGAATTGACGCGCACTTTTCTATGTCAAGCGAGACAACAGTGCGCACAAGAATAGGGAACAGAAGGGACCAGAACACCAATCGGGATGTTGCTTGGACCCCCATAACAATAAAGAGAACCTGGCGTAGCGTAGATGAAACAATTGGCAGAAACCGATGCCCATGACAAGTTATTATTGCCACCCCGATCGTAGGACCAAGCCGCGCATGAAATATCGGTGCCCTTACAAATCTCGAGGACTACCCTATTTTCATCATAGATACTACCATAGACTACCGTAGACTGCTATTTCTATGGAGATACCCCTCGAACAAAACACAAACGCTTGCTAAAAATAGTGCTTAGTTCGTTTCTAAAGGCCACAGAACCAACAAGATATTGGATATAGCAAACGTAAATAAGTTTTCCTGTTAACGCAGGTAATGAGATAAATACACATGACTTTTGTTTTAGTTTAATAATTTATTTATTATGAGTTCTTTATTTGCAATGACTATTCATCATTACTAATACTACTTCATTGAATAATCTATAACTCGGTGAAATGGAACCCTATACACTTAAAGTAAGCTGTCGTTTAAACTACATAACCGCAGGAAAATAAGAAACACAAATACACAAGTCAAGCTTCGACACGTGAGCCGCGCACAAGCAGCACAACTGAGAACAGCAGAAACCAGCTAGGCATATTGGCTGTGGCATTTCTGTTGGATTGGCTGGCGCGTGCGTCTCCTAGTGCCAAAGCTTTCCAAGCTTGTCGACTCGCAGCAATATGATTGGCGCCGCCGCACCTGGACACACTTCGCCCTTCTGTAACACAGTATTGATAGCAGACTGAACCGCATGTACCTGTCAATGTTTATTCAAACTGATACTGCATAAAGGAGTGCAGAACGCACTGCGAATGCTATTGCGTCGGCGACCATGCTTCACATCAGAGAGCATGCGCCTGGTTAATTATGAAGGCCTCACGCTCTATGATTCTCTGATGTGCTAATATTGGGCATTTTTAATGTAAAGAATTCTTACTTCATACGAAGCACTTTGCGGTAGGGAACTTTACGTCCCGGCTCGTTTCCGTCTCCTGCATTGAAAATAAAAATGTATGACAGTGAGCCTGAACCTGTTTTCTAGCAAAAAAAACCCGACGCTTAACGACTTGGCCACTGTCGTGCACGTACTTCTCCCTCGCCAATCCATAGCTGGGTATATGGGATAGTTGCACGTATATTACGGTGCATAATATGTGTCGGACCATGTGCGCATATACAAGTTGCTTATCAAAGTGAGAGCATGTTTGTCTCTCCCATTCTTCCTTTGTGGCAGGTGCTTTGTTAAAATGCAACATCTTTGGGATTCGCTCAACAGTCCCCTCACTGTGGGAGCTAGAACAACATGGACACTGTACATTGTACTACATTTGCGCTATCATGTTTCTTCACTGGAGTACAAAAGGGAATCGTGTAGATCCAACGTACATGTTAAAATCAACGTAAAGCGTTTAATCAGAATCTATAAAACATGCATATCTAATGCATTGTTGCAATCGAAATGATGGAAAGCGTATTTGACTTGGCGAGCTAGCAGTAGCAGATATCACAAGCATGTTATGTAGGGAAGCCACCTCATCGCCTGTAGCTGTTATCCGTGCGGTGAAGATAAAGGTGATATGGGCTTGTTGAGTGGAGAACGTTGACAAGAGATGTGTGCACAGAGACCTGTGACACTTATCTTAATACTGCATATCAAGATTGGATACTTGTTGTGTCGCAGCGACACATACCCGTTCTAGGAGATGGGCGAAGAATAAGCACATGCCCATTTGCGCATGCCGCATAAGCCAGGTCTTCCACTCGGCAAAACAGCAGCCACCACAAAGTGGTAGGAAAGAGGCAAAGAAACCCTGGCTTTGCCTTCGTATTCTCCTCACAAAGCTTGTCATACATGTAATCACTCTCCATACACACATTGGTCAACATTGCAATGTCTGGCAGAACTAATGCTACACATCTATTTACCTGCAATATGCTTCCTGTAAAATAAATCGCAACAGTATTTGGGATGTACATATCGTCTTGTTTAATTTCTCAGGCATTTGGTGGTGGAGGCCAGTGCATTAGACAGAAATCCTGCTACATTGCAGCAATGTTCAGAATGGGGTAGGATGTACTCTCTGTGGCTGGAAGTTGGAGATAGCAATTATATTAGTCATTAAAATATAGTAGACAGTATTGAAACTACAGATGAACTCAATGCAGAGCCACATCATGAGAACACGGAAGAGCAGACTCACACAGCTGGCATTTTGTGTACCTTCACCAACAATCCCAGCTGTACACTGAAGTAAGGCATGTTTTTGGGCCAGTCAGTTCACACATTCAGCAAAATATCAACTACGCAAGGAAGACAGGACGCGAAGAGAAACACAGACGCACGCAAAGTCCAGATTTTCAACTGGCTTTAATTGGTGAAGACAGAGAATTTATACGGTTCTTCAAGATAGTAAAACAAGCAACAATCCCAAAGAAATCATGCAGGACGCAGCGACAAAAATATCAAGGCCACGTGTGCATTAAGAGCACAATAGAATGCAAATGTGCCCATCTAAAAATTCTAGTTCTTTCCTTGATAGGGATAATGGTGAGCTAACGCAGTTGTCACCGCTTTTAGCGATGTGGGATGCCTTGATGACTTCTCTTTTTGATTTTGAATTTGCCTTCGAAAGGAATTTAGTCTGTCTCAGATAAGGCAAGCAGCTTTTGCTCTATCAGCGCTTGCACTGCAAAAGAAGGTTCTCAAGGAAAGAAATAAAATTCTTAGAAAGGCCCATTGTGACTCTCCTGCACTCTTAATTCAAATATGACCTGCCTATTTGTCATCGCTGCCTCGTACACGGATTCTTTAGGATCGCTTTTTGTTTTGCTATTTTGAAGTACCTTATCAATTCCCTGCCTTCATGAAATAAAACCAGTTGGAAGTCTCCACTTTGTGTCTGCGTCTGTTTCAATTCACATCTTGTCTTCTTCGTGCAGTTTACGATTTTGCGTAACTAGCTGTATAGCTTGTGTATACGATGAGCAAATATTATTGTAACGTAGATTGAAGACGCAGTCTTACAAAATAGATGTTTCTCTTTTAATGGCGGGCCAGAAGAAGAACGTGCAGCTTACGCGCTATATCGTATTTCGTCGTGGCGCCGACCATTGCGCGCGCCGCCCGGCGGTGCGTTAGCCCCGCATCTTTGTGTCAATTGCCCCCCATGCGAAAAGCGACCGTCTCGGTCGTGTCAAAAAGTTCTTTCAGCGACATAACAAGTCGAGCTCCTCAGGTGCATCTCGGCGTTTACGTATGCGCATAGTATGGTTTCATGCGCACTACATGAACTTCAGCGCGAGGACGAAGCCTGAGTGAACCGGGGTCCAAACTGCAGGGGCGACTTCGTAGGTCACGTCACTGAGGCGGCGTGCAACCTTGTAGGCACCAAGATATCGGCGGATCAACTTTTCTGAGAGTCCACGGCGATGGACGGGCGTATAGACCCACACGCAGGCGCCGGTATTGTAATGGACGTCGCGTCGACCCTGGTTGTATCGAAGGTTGTCGGTATGCTGTTGGCTCCGGATACGATGCCGAGCAAGCTGGCGTGCCTCTTCCGCTCTTTGCACGAACTCTTCCACGTGTTCGCTGGTCGGGCTATTATCAGCCAGAGGTAGCATGGCGTCAAGTGTTTATGCGACGTGGCGCTCGTATACAAGTTCGAACGGCGTAAACTGTGTAGGCTCCTGTACAGCACTGTTATATGCGAAAGTCACATACAGTAAGATCTCGTCCCATGTCTTGTGCTCTACGTCGACATACGTGGAGAGCATATCAGCCAGCGTTCTATTCAGACGTTCCGTTAGTCCATTGGTTTGAGGGTGATATGCAGCGCTCTTGCGGTGAGAGCTGTGCGTCAGCTGGAGAACGTCCTGCATAAGTTCCGCTGTAAATGCTGTACCGCGGTCGGTGATGAGAAGAGACGGTGCACCATGTCGTAGGACAATGTGGCGTACAAAGAACTTGGCCACTTCATACGAATTTGCTTGCAGAATAGCTTCGGTTTCGGCGTACCGGGTTAAGTAGTCGGTAGCGACGACTATCCATCTGTTGCGCGAAGAGGTCACTGGGAATGGCCCAAGTAGATCCATTCCTATTTGTTGGAACGGTGCTTGAGGAGGGTCCACAGGATGGAGAAAGCCAGATGGTGGTTTCTTGCGGCGCTGACATTCGTGGCATGTCTTCGCCTACCGTTGCACAGAGGAATAAAGCCGGGGCCAGTAATACTTCTGTCGTATCCTTGATAATGTCTTAGCGAATCCCAGGTGTCCCGCGCATGGCTTATCATGGCAGGCTTGCGAAATGTCTCGGCGTAGCGCCGACGGCACGACAAGCACGTACGTATTGAGACCGCTTCCACAGCTTTTCCTGTAAAGGACGTTGTTGTGCAAGTAGTATGACGATAAGCCGCGCACGAGCGAGCGGGGTAAAACACCTTCAACTCCTTGGAGGTGCTCTATCAGCGGCAGCATCTCAGCGTCAGCGCACTGGTGCTCAGCCATCTTTATGGCGTCAATAACGTCGACAAAGGGCAAATCAGTCAGGGTCCGATGACGTCGTAGGGAGTGATGCGCGTGACGAACAGTCAGCGTCACTGTGCTTCCTTTCAGATCGGTAGACAACTGTAATATTGTACTATTATAAGCGCAGGCTCCAACGGGCTAGTCTGCCTGAAGGATCCTTGAGGTTGGTAAGCCAGCACAATATTATGATGACTGCAGCACAGCAGTGGTCTAGTGGCATAGTGTTGACCCTCGTATAGTGGAGGTACTAAGTTAAAAACCTTTATATGGCATAAATTACGCAATCTACCTTGATTCCTCGGTTTCCTGCAGCTGCAGAGCACTTCACCACAACAGCGGTCAGACATGCTGTATATTGGAGACTGCCAGAAATTGCAAGATCGAGACAGGCTGCCAGTGAAAGTTTGTTGTGACAGGTGATACCTCAAATGGGTCCAAATATTTCTAGATTTTACTATATAAAGCTTTCTACAATGAGAAACTTTTAAAGAGTCAAGTTGTTCCCTCCCAAAAAAACTATCACTAAGTAAGTAATACTTGTTGGAGGGCTAGTTGGTGCATGTTTCCAGAAGAGGGTTATAGCGCCGAAATAACACAACACACAGCAAGCGAGACGGGACAGGCGGTAGTGGCCAGTTTCTTTTGTTTTGTAAGCCAAACAGATTGCATGTGTTTGACGTTGCTTACTAACTCTTAGTTTAGCTCTGCGATACAAGCACATGCATTCACATATGTTTTCAAACAAAACTATTCTGTGGAACCATGTTTGTGGTAATGCAACGCAAGGTTAATGCTATGTTACATGACTCTTTGGTAATATCGGTAAGTTCCAGTGAGTTGTGACCAATCTTAACGTTTGGCTGTTTTTTATCTGGTTCCTGGCGAGTTCATGGAAATTCAGAGCAACAGGTGCCTTTTCCCAGTCATATGAAGATACTCGAAGTTTTTCTGTGAAGTTCTGTTTAAAACCCTAGCAGCTAGACATGATGCTAGCATGTGAATTGAGAGTAAATGTACATGATACAAAGTAGCTCCTGCCCTCTTTGTTTTGTAGCTGGATTCCTTGTTAAAAAGGTAGCACTGAACAGTTCCACAGCTTGCTGCTCACAGGTAAGGAGATGGGCAGCAGCTGCGTCGGCGATGATTGATATCTCCATTTTTGTGAAAGACAATGTAAGCATTCCAAGCATTTGCAAGCATTGTGTAAATGCGGTTCACTTTTAAGCACCCAACCTTTTATGTTTAACAAAACACAAAGAAACGTCTAGTGTTAACTTTTAGTACCCTTATCATCTAGCTCAGTGTTAACGTACAATGTTAAAATGCAGGTGAGGTTACAGAAAGGAAGAATTGATAGCAAGCACTGCCTGGATTGTGACAAACTTGTGAATTGTATCATTTTATTTTTGTCACATGTTTTATTTTTGTGGGCATAGGACGCTAAGCAAATGGTGATGTAGCAACACTTTAAAGAGTGAATAAGATGGATGGCTGCCTCTGCAACAGAACATCTGTGGATGTTGTGCGAACAACTTTTTCCATGTTTTCTCACTATCTGAGCAAGACTACAAGTAGTGATGCACCATAGGTAACTTTCCTTATGCTTCATCATATGATTTCTACACTCAACTTCCGTTAATTCTCCGCTCATAGACCGACAGGTTGAATTAAGATAGAAAAGCCTGCCGGAACACAGTTGATTCACGCCTCCAACAACAGCAACACGCCTCCAAAATTAACGCTCGCCAACTTTCTACTTGTCTAAAGTACAAAACTAAAGTAGAAATGACTAAAAACTTCGAACCTAAGTATAAACGTAACGTGTAGCTGATTTTTTAAAGTGGCAGCTCAGCTTCTAAAATTAGCTTCGCCGGATTACAGCCAAGCTATGCAGTAAAGCATATGAATGCCGCAACCGCTCTTTGTTTCGCAATCGATTGCGCAGCTAGAGAATTTTCGGCTTAATTTTTTTCGAAAAAAAGTGCCCTTAAGAATAGGATACATACCACAACCGGACATTGTCAGCTACCGTTATTGCTTGAAAATGTTCCTGAGGTGGGTGAAAAATAAAAATAGGCATTAAGACAGGGGATGGTGTTTGTCTAACGCATTCACTGTCCCCTAAGCCCTGCTCAGACACACTGCCACTAAAAGCGGTCGTTAATGTTGTCTGGTCAAGTTCGCATTATCCGGCCAATGCGAATTTTAGGATCGAACTAATGAATGTTTAGGCCCACAGAAATGAGTGGGCGCTGGCCAGGACCTTCGACCAGGATGGAATTAACTGAAAAATTAAATTAACCAAAGTTCGAATAAGTGAAGTTTACTGTACACCTTTTTCTGTTTAATAGAGAGTCGGCGTTTTAATGTGCAGTTTTCTTCTATAAGTGTGGCAATGGTGCTAACTGTAGCATTTGTTCAAATAATCCATTGTTCAAGTTAAAAGGAGAAGTAACAAATTAGGGGCACACATTGAGGCTTCAAAAATTTGCACATATAAAGGCAGGTAAACAGCTGTCTAATTAACGTAAGTTAGCTGTATTATCCGCATTGCATGTGGTTGCTTTTTTGGAATGTGGTTGCTCTGTAAAACAAAGCTGCATTTGTTTCAAATTAATTCCTGAACTATTGCTTGTGTTTTCTTGTGCTATCTGTTGTGATTGCGCTTTTGAAAGTGCACTGTGTGACTATAGACTGAAATGCACAACGCTTCACTCTATCATGCCAGGAAGCATTTTGGCTTGATAAAGACAGCCTTAACCCCTTCCACGCACACACACTTTTATGTAAAACGAATGAAATGAGAGAGGCTGACCTCTTCTCATGGATTTTAAAACCTGGCAGTGTTAAAAAACAGTGAAGTTGCACAAATACAATTTACTGCAAATATTGCTGCTAAAACCTCATTCGAGTGCATAGTATGCGCATGTAGTGCTGGCTATGCCTTGGTAGAGCTCTGAAACAGCTTTCACCGCATTGCTTGCTACAGCGTTGCTGTGTTCAGCTACCCGTGGGCAAAACTACAAGTCTCTAGAAGCTCACTAGCGCAATTTGCAGCTATTTCCGTATGTTTGACGCACTCCTGGCCAGGGACTTCACGTCTTGTAGGAAAAATAGATGTCCACCTCGGACGCCATTTGGGGAAGAGCGCAGCTTACCTCGAAAGCCCCCTCGCAGTGCTTTACCAGCAGGTTTTACCAGCGACAGTGGAGAGGGGCATAATCATTGGACTTTGCATGGTGCCGCACAGTACCTTAATATGCTGCTGCTTCGGGCTCTCATTTACAATGAAATGCTGTTTCTGCACCTCAACATCGAGCAACCCCATTTTCCCTGAAATTCTGAATTATTCTACCCACATGGTTTGGTGTGGCTATCTAGGATCACTATGAAACCAGGGCAAACAAAGTACGTCTGAAAAGTAAGGAGCTGGTGTAACTGTAATTAGTGACCTGAAGTATTCGGAAAGGTAAAATGGGAAGAATTCGCCAAGCTCATTTAAGCACTGTAGAATTAAGTAGATCTGGCACATTTTTTTTATTATGCTTGTGTCGATGTGATTGCACTGCGTCACAAACTGAAACTTCATGTTCGTTCTATGCGCAACAAATCCATCCTTAAGAGGAAGCTTTAGCTCGGGTGCTGCTATCTAAATGCATGTAAAAGGAGAATTCGTTTTTCTCGGCAACCACTGAACCAAGTTTAACGAGGTTTGTTGAATATAAATGAAAAAATCAAAATCTAGTGACTGTTGGTTTCGAATTTTTTAGTTAGATCGTCAATGTTTTATTAAAACTTCGAAAATATCGAAAATTTTCAGAAAACGAAACTATCACGTTTAGAATTCTAACATAACAAGAAAAAATGATAATACAATTCTGTTGATTGCATCTATCTAAAGTGGAGAAGCTTGATATGTTACATATGACTATAAAAATTTAGTAATATGGAAATACAGCCTTTGCAAAAACCTTGTAACCAACGTAACAAATTCACGTAAGCCTCTCTCCTGTCCAATTTGTCCGTTTTAAATGAAGTGGATGTCGTTTACAGAACCGCGATATCTATACTTGAATAGCTATGAATCTGTAAACTTCGTGCTTCTCTTTTTCTCAAGCTTTCAAATGTCTGAAAATCTTTTTAACAAAACTCACGACGTAAATCGAGATTCCGCTACCAACAGTCACTAGAATTTACGTTTCTCTCTCAAATGCAAGAAATTTCATTAAAATCGGTTCAGGGGTTATTTCAGAAAAAAACGTTTTTGAGTTTTACATGTATTTTGATAGGCCGCGTTGGAGTTGCGCCTGAGCTAAAGCTTCCTTTTAGCGCAAACATTTAAACACGTGCCAAAGGCAGTGTGGCTCCATGATATGGTGACATTGCGTGGTAGGACACAAACAAATGATGCATGCTGCAGTTCATGAGTAAGTCATGCCATTATTAGGTCATTGAAAGTTGAGCATGTTAGCAACTCTCTGCACCCCAACATTGGTTATTTCCTTTTTTGTCTAGGTGCATATTTGACCTGTGATGGAGGAGCCACTTCGAATGTGAGGGTGATGCTCTATGTTCTCTGAGAAGTGGAAGTAGAAAAGCTTCTAATGTAGATTGATTTTGTCCTGAATGTATAGAAATGTCTGAGAAGCAATGTGCTGCTGGGCTCATGGGTTCGACCTTGGCCGTGGCGATTGCATTCGGATGGGGGCGAAATACAAGAATGCTTGTGTGCTGTGGAGTGGGTGCACATTAAAAAACCTTAGGCCATGAAGGTTAATCCAGAGTGCGCAACTATGGCATACGTCGTAATCGTATCGTGATTGTGACATGGAACACCAGAATTAAAATAATTTTAATTTAAATGGTTGAGAAGAGTCAAAAGAAATTTTATTTAGTGAATCAGGTATTGGCAAACATTAAGAATCGCTCATATCACACCGAGCTTCCAGTGGCATGGTGCGGTCATAAAATCTGCCATCTGGAACAAGATTAATATAAAAAGATCCAGTACAAAGTTTGCCAGTGCTCTTTCACATGTAAGCATGAGGCAGACATCTTTAAAGGCATCATCTAAATCTGTGGAAGTATTTATTGGTGAACATCAAATGGCCCTACATTTAAGGCAGTTATAGGGTGTTAAGACAACAGGAAACTACAAGATTTGTGTTGTGCACTCTTCCTGTAGAGACAATATAAGCCAGCAACAAAATATTTGAGCTGAATAATTCATCTAAGGCTCTTGTCAATTTGGCATGTTCCGTATTGCTACATTATGTAGGCCAACAACCTTGAAATGTATGCCTAAAGCTCATCGGCATAGCATAACTTATTTCAAGTAACTTTGGTCGCTTTGCCAGATTAAAAGTTCTCAAAAACCTGCTCGGCTGGCTTCGAGAAGTTTTCGAGATTGTTTGCTTCCATTCAAATGCAGCATAGTCAATCTGTAGTGAAATAGACTCATTTTCTGACATGGAATCGAGTAGGTCAAACCAGATGCTGTGGAAGGGAATGAGACAGTGTGTTCGGAGTGGGAAGACCTGGGTGATATTGCCAAGACGGCAGTTGTGATCTCAATGCACACAGCAGCTATAGCGTATGAAAACCAACATTTATTATTTTTTACATACCGCAGACCTTTATGACCAGCATTAGCTGAAGCCTTGCTAAAGGTCTGCGGTATGAGGACCACTAAGCCCTTGGGGGCGACATTCAGGTTCGCAGCCGCGCTCGCTCGTCTCGCTGCTGTGTATTACGTGATTAGGCGAGTTTTTAAAAGGGCCTAGTCCGACGTATTGTGAGTAGGCGTACACGTTACGTCACGTAGTTCGACCAATACTGGACACCCTGGTGCAGCCAACGTTACCGGACGTTGCCAAAGCGCGTCCCGACGCACCCGCTCTTGAGCGACACTTGCGCGCACGCCGATAACAGGGCTATATAAACGCAACTCAATAGCTGCTTCGGCTGGGCTTGGTCGCTCATTTTCGTTTTGGATGAAGTACGCGCCATTGCGGGCGCATCAACTCCTTGCCGCAGGCGTCAGGCTCTGTCTGAGCACCCTGCCTGTATAGCTCACCGGTAAGAAGCACTAAAGAAGCGTGTCTAACCAAGCTTATGTAACTAGGTTCAAGCCGCGTTGAACCGCAGCCACATTATTATGCAGCGTTTGAACTAATTTCGAATTAGGTCACAGTACTCACTGTGCGACAGCTGCGACGGGTACAGCGTCCATGCATCAATGACAGGTAAATTGTGCGCACACGTACGTTACGTGCGCACGCACGTGTGTGGAAGTGCAGCGCACATCCATTCTCCTAGGCCCTCCACCAAGTGCAGGTGCGCTATGGAGCTAACTAAATTTCATCAAGCTTCCGTAAAAAAATTCGTACTACATCACACAAGCTGCAGACATGATGGCTTTGAATTTTATTTAAAATACGCGTAAATAACGGCATCGTCACGTGACGATATTGCCTGATGGAGTATTCTGATGACGTCATCACCTGACGTCAGGCGACGACGCCTTCGTCTGGTGATGTCATCTGATGACGTTATGTGATGACTTTTCGTGAAGCCCCAACGTGCTGTGCATCTCCCGCTTCTTTGCACCGTTTCCGGAATCGGCTCACATTCTTGTGCGAGCGAGAGTCGCGCACGCGTACACGAGAAATGCCAACCAACTGGAGGCTAGGAGCTTTGCTGTAAGGCAGCTCGGTGTGCCCGCTTCACCGCTTGTGACGCCATATACATAAAGCACCAGTACGACATCCATGGGGCCCTACTGCAACCATAGGACGGGCTCGAACAATCGTTTGGCGTATGGCGTCTTGCTTGCAATGTTAAAGCGCTTGAGCCCACTTACACTTCGTAAGGGGCATGTTTTGCGGAAAACAGCATTCGAGCAGCACCATGTTTATGCTAGAAGGGTGAGCTAATGATGTTCTAATACGTGTACATCAACTGCAAAGATCTTAAGTATAGCGCAAAAAACAAGGTGTTTTCACCATCCAATCCACCCTTGAGCTGTTATTTTGCTTAGCATGAGATCGACTCTGAAATACAAAAAGAATAAAGGCCTGAGATGAAGTTCATCGAATGCCATGCTCTTTCTAAATAAAAGAAGTTCGGACTCCTAAGACCGTGTATCATACATGAGTGTGACCACGGGGCGAGTGAAACGGTTTACGCTCCAAAGAATGCGATTGTGTGAACCAGATTGATGCGCAGCCACACAGATGTAACAGTGCCCATCGAAGCTGTTCAGTCACCGTGAAGTGTGACAGCCACTACGTACTTTGCTTGGAAATGACAGGTCCAGCCTTGAAATGATTTTACTTCGGGGCCATTGGAAAGCCGTGCATGCCCAGAAATACTTTTCTAGCCGCCGGATTTAGTAACACGATATCGCCGCTGAAACTTGTTGGTTTGCTGTGCAGGGACAACATGTACAAAGCCACGCTGAAAATTGCTCAAGCGTTGCACCTTATCCGAACAACGGTGGAGTTCACAGCGGTTAGTACCTCTTTTGATCATGCCGATTACGGAATGCGAGGGAAGTTTTATATCGACACCTGTGATACAGGTATAAATGGTGACCATATTCGTACATAGGAAAGAGCGAGAAACTTTTAAAAACAAGCTTTATTAAACGACATAGCTTCCCCAACAGTTGCTTAAGGTAAGATGGGTGTTTCATATACGGATTACACTTATGCGGGTTTGTTTTTGATTGAAATGGGGTTTGGACATTATAGTTTCTGCACTAGAGAGATGTCCAAAATTAGTAAAATTTGAGAATTTCTCGGAATTAACGCTGTAATGTTGAATTCTCCAAACACCGCGAGTTAACATTTTCTTTAATTTAAGCTGATGGTGTGTGCAAAAGAACAGAAAGTTTATAGGGGCCATTTATAGCTACTGCTCACTGGAGTGGAGAAAATGGTTTTTTGAGCGTTGTAGGCTCGCACCTGCAACGTTCATCTTCAGTGATGGTTTCAGCAGTAACAAGGACAACAACCTTGAAATGCATGCCTAAACCTCATCAGCATAGCAGAGCATAGTTGTTCTGTGGGCACAAAACCTTTGGTCTAAGGGACTCGGTTGACTGTTTACATGAGAGCCGGGGATGCCCTAAAATGTCTTCTGTGTACTGTCTGTCGCATTCTCTATTGCACCTTGTCTTCATTTCTCCTTGCCCCTCCTCGCTCGCTCTTTGCAAGCCATAAAAGAAGCAACTGGCAAAACAATACGTTTTCAACCTGTTTGTCGCTGCTACGGCCACGCGTATGTATGTTTTTAACGATAGAGATTCTTTTCACTACGATACCTTGGGCGCCGCCATATTAGAACCCGGGGTGAGCGTCGGTAGTTGGCCTCAGCTGTGTGCACGTTTAGTTAGAATCGATGTGCGTGACTCTGTTGCGGCTGAGCCAACCTGTTTCGGCGGATATCGTTGAAGGTGCCCGGGTGGATGACGGGAAGCTTTGGCCACAAATTTAGAGACTATGGAAGCGCGTTCGGAGCTCATTACACCTTCTTAGAACAGGGCCAGCAGCTTAAACGGTACCCGCACTAAAATCGGGGCTAGAAATCAGTTACTGCCTGACGGACGTTCCGCATTATGAATTAAAACCTAAATAATGTGCTTTTCTCTGCGTTCTTTATTTGGCAAGCAGCTCGAACCGGAGGCTTGCCATATTTCTGAATCCCGGTTCCTATCAGATTATATCGTGCCTAGTGGCTTGCGGGTTTACTCTTTTGCGATAAAATTGTTCTTGCAGCGCGCAAGGCTTGGAACGCAGGTGTTCCACACTTTCTGTTAGCCTGTAGCAAACACAGATTACGCTAGTTGCTCGACTATTTTGTGAGCTGTCATGAATGTTCAATGGATGGTGTAGGCGCCGTTACCCATGCCTCGGTGCACTTATTTTAAAAGCACGCTTATTCCATTGTTTTTATACGGTGGCGATAGAGTGGGCCTAACTTCGCACGTGAGTTGGGACGGTTGGGTGCAAGTAGCAGGCGAGAAACTCACTGTGCGAGGAGGCACCACTACTCCCTTTGTTACTCTGTGTGATAAGCGGTACTCACTTCCGAGGTTCAAGTCCTTTCTTCGGTGGCTAGCCATGGAATGCTGGTGATAATGAATTTTTTTATCCTCAAGGAAGGCCCATGTAACGGAGGGCCGATAACACACTCAGCCTAGTCCTCATGGCCACACAAATATATTCCATTCTTAAACAGGGAATTGACTAACTTTTCAGCCCACTACTGCACATGTTATCACTTCGTCGCACATCTTGCAGTATGAATGGAGCAGAGCGCGTTAGCAAACTTCCAGTCGCATTCCCAACAGTAGATCGCACACCAGCAAGGCAGGAAAGACAATGGTTTCGTATTAGCGCGCTGTCGCGGAGGCAACATGCGATGATGATGATGATGATGATGATGCTGATGATGATGCTGAAATGTGGCAGGGCTCTTTGCATCGGGTGGGCAAATCGAATATGCCCTAGCCAAACTAAACATGCACAAAAAAGAAGATATAACAATTCCACGTACGCAGTAGTACACTGCAAGTCCGCCGTTAGTGTAAGCGTCCTTGCAGTTCCATCGCGCAGTCGAATCACTGCGTCGCGCGCCCCCAATGTCCAAGCCTCGCGTTGGCGATGCGCATCACTAAAATCTGCGGCGCGCGCACTCTGACGTGCGATCAGGTGTTGGGCCGATACGTTCTCGCTGCAATCGCGTTGCGCGATCCTCGCAAATTTTTTTCTTCTTCCGTGAGCCCCATCTTCACCAATAAAAAAAAAATTACCCAGACCCGGAGAGGAAGGAAGGAAGGAAATCAACCCGGAAGTATAAAGCGGAAGTAATGACGTGGCTAAGGACCTCAGTGGTATATTAAACCGGCTGCTACTGCATAGAAGAGCGGATGTGACGTCATCACCCGGCCAGACGCTGCCAAAGATGACGTTATTGTCACGTTATGCCAGCTGTCTTAAATCTGCATTATTTCTTGTTTACCAGGCCTCTTCTCACGGTAAGAGTGCCTTTCAAGGTATTGCAGAACTTTAGCCTGTCCGTAAACGTATTGGTGTTGGCAGATTAACGGTGATTTATTTATTGGCATCCCCTTTGCAACGGGGTGGTGACCTGGCCTAGTTACTCAGGTACGCTATGCTACACGTGTTCTTATGCTAGCATATTTGTATAAATGTCCCGAATGTTATTGTTTTATTGAAACTTGTACCGTTAGCTATGCTGCAACGGATCTGGTCGTATCAATTTGTTCCCGATATCTTTTTTTTTTTTTTTGGGGGGGGGGCGTCGCCGAGAGCGCCATCCCGTTGATTTAGAGTAAAATGCTCCGCGAAAATGCTCGGTAAACAGCGAACGTAGAGAGTATCAATGGCGAGAGGCTAAATTCTGGATAAGTTGCGTTTTTGTTTAATAGCGTAGGCTTGTATTGCACGTGCACTCTTCGTTTACTCTTAACTACCAAACATGCAGTAGCCGTGTTTGGTGGGCAAAACACGACTAAATACGTAAATAACATGGTTTGGCTAAATGTAAGTTCAAGATTAGGGGAGTTTCCGTATGCCGATATTTTGAAGGTGCCCTAATGGGCGTTTGTACAAGATTTCCACTGCAATAAACGATAGTTGTGCAGCGATTAGCAGAGCTAGCACACCCTATTCAATAAGGAAAGAACAGAAAGAAGACCTAATAATTGATGCACGGAACGTATTTTCCATCGCTGCTCGTTCTACTGGCGTATGGATGCAAGTCATCGCTCCGCCAGTAAAGCGCTCTGATAACGCGTTCACTGCAATGCATCAACAGTCGAAATCTGCGCTATCGTTTGCAAGCATGTGTTGTGAAGGCCTATCCTTTGCGTCACCTCCATTACTGCAATTCACGTAGACTGTGGAAGAAGCAGTCCAGAAACTTAAGCTGCTATATTACCGCATCTGTGACTCCCATGTTCAAAGGCACATGCTGATCTGGTAAAACAAGAAACAAAAAGTTTGATATGCTGTATTCCAGCAGTTTATACGTAACTCTGCGCCAGGTCACCTATACGGATAGGAATCAAGATACATGGGTGCGTAAATATTGCTACACTTGCGTCCTGTTCTCCTAAGCTGGGCCCATTGTATTGTATTTCTACAGGTCAAAGAGGCAGCGAAAGCTACCCCATGCCTGGCCGACATAAGGTTCCATGGCATTGAAGATATGCTCGTCCCGGATGACGCGCCGCTCCACGATTGGATCGGAAATTGACCAGCCGATACCTTGGGGGCCAGTAAAAAAAGATTGCTTGCCGCCTATTTTGCGTGTTCGACTCGTACCTTCAATATATAGTCGTGGCCCCTACTCGCTGTTAACTAATGCTCTTAACCAGTAATTAAAAAAAAAGACATCCTAGTGATCACCTCGATCTTAATCTGATGTGAAGTTTAGGAACCGCCATGTGAGAACGACTTAGGCAAAATTCCTAGAAACCCGGAAGTATAAAGCGGAAGTAATGACGTGGCTAAGGACGTCAGTGGTATGTTTAACCGGCTGCTACTGCCTAGAAGAGCAGATGTTACGTCATGCTCTCCTCTCTCGCTTCTCTGCCCGCGCTCACCTGATAGCTCGCTCGCCACAGCTGCGCACGCGCGCTCGTTACATGACCTCACGTCTGCACCGGAGAATGAGACGGTCATTTGGGGAATCGCCAGTCCACAGGATTGGCCAGTCGTTTCAGCGGGTGCGAGAGAGAAAATCTGGGGGTGTTTTGCGCCTGAAATTTCTCCCTTTGCCTAGGTACCACGGAGGAGCAGTTTCTTTGCTCGTTCTATGTGCGTTTGCCATCTTGCCATGTGTCGGCTGGCGATCCTTCACCTCAATGTCTCCTTCCTTGACTAAGCTGTGCGGGCCGTGCGTCGTCTACAAGTTTTCCTCGTGCGTCTCCTTGGGTGTTGCTGGCGCAGTGCACTGGCGCGAACAATTGTTGTCGTTTGGTCAGTGGTCTCCCGTGAAGGCGAGTATGATGTGGCGTTGCCCTGTCGCTACCAGTGTCACACGTATACTTCTGATCGCGATCGGCACCGATCCGGATTGAAATTCTCGACTGCGATTGGGTCTCTCGCTCATTTTGTCCAAAGGAGGCAATCACGACCGCGAAATTCGATCAGGATCGGGCGTGATCGCGATGAGCAGTGCGCCGGAACACAAGATACACACACAGCGCACACTGTCAACAATTTCATTGCGAAAGCATTGCGACCTTTGAAGATTAGTGCATGGCACTAGTCACTTGATAGATATAGCATATATTACATATATAGCAAAATATATAGCATCTTCACAGTTTGCCCTGTGTGTGCGTTTTCGTGCCCCTGTCACACTGGTATCCTACCGCCCTCGCGAATTTTTCCATGCGTGGAACGCTTGGAGAAGGCTCAGTTGCGCGTTATTCAATTGCCATAATTTAAACTTTAAAATACTACTAACCTGTAGCGTGGGGTCTCTTTTTCACGTTTCTGTGTCTTCGTGAGCTTCCGCTGCTGCCTTAGTATGTCAAACGGCAAACTTCTGACTGCTGCTGCAGAAGTCTTAGCGTCACAAGTTGGCGGCTGGACGTAATAATATTTATTTTAAGTCCAGCACGCTTAGGCCTCCGCCACTCCAATCTGCGGGCCACCCTGCTTCCAGCTTTGATCTCCCCACTACCCTTTGGGTGCCCTGGGGATCCTGCGCCGCCTGCTTTATTATAACCTCAGGTCCTCTCCTGAGGGCCCCGGTTGCATGTGCCCTCCTGGAGCAGTGCTTATAAAAAATCCAATCTATCGTCGCGACTTAAACAGCGACCCGCGACTTATACAACACCAGTCAGAACTTTGCCTGTCGAACCAAGTCATTCTCACCTAATTATTTAAACGATTAAGCGACTTCTGTAGGTGTCGGTCAATGTCATATTAAAGGGCCCCTGAAACGGTTCGGACAAATTTTGTAAACGCGCAGGGTACAGTTTAAGTAGAACATTCGCACCACAATTTAAGTGAATCGTTACGTATTAATGGAGCTACAAGCGATTACAAGTTACTCTCCTCCCTAGCCATGCTTTTCCTCAACTCGTTCGCCGAGCGATCGGGGCTAAGCTCCGCCTTCGCTGGCTCTGCGTCACGATGCGACGTCACATCGTCCACTTCCGGTTGTTTTGGAGCCTGCCCTCGACCGCGAGAAACCTCTCCGTTTGCCGCTTGGCCGTCGACCCCAAGCGAAAGCTATCAAAGCAGCGTGCATTGCAAGCATTCTGTCGTGGCGCCGAACGTGTCTGGTATTTCGGTAATCACACATTACCTGAATATTTCGACGGAACGGTGGAGGCATAAACTCAAGCTGATGAAGGAACTTAAGCGTAGACGTACGGGACCTGCCTGATACGGGTGTCTGCCTCCACGGTCCAGCCACCCGTTGGCGCAGAGCTTAACCAGCGAAAGAAAGAGCTAATATTGCTCTAACCAAGTGTAAAATATTTTAAACATTTACAAAAACAACGTGTTAACGATTACACTCCTGCGAAAAATTTACACCAGCAGCAAAGAAGAATACATTTTGTTACTGCTACTGTGTGTGGTTGAGCTCTATACCACCAGGTGGCTGCACCGTGCAGACCATTCACATTTGCGCGTCTGTTCATCACCTCAAACGACACGCAATGGGACACTGCCAGGCCCTGTCCCCTTGCGCTTGCGTTTACCCTAATACCGGACTTGCGAAACCCTATTGCGTTAGTAATCTTCCGTTGTAAAGTGATATCCGCAATCGCACAAATCCTGGCGCCGATCGAATAGTGGCAATCTGATGCGCTGCAGCCAGTCAACTCATGTACTGGCTTGCAGAGGGACACGATGTCGCAGCTTGACATATTGCCAGTCCCTACGTCTGCAGTCCACAACGCAACAAAGTCGAATCAAAGCGCTCGCGAAAAGACAAACCGATACTGACGGCGGAGCTCTCGTCAAAGACGGAGCACGTTGTAACACAAGCAGACGATACTTGCTGTGTGCCGGAAGTGCTAAGTGTACTGAAATATTGTTCTTGTGAGTGAGTGAAGAAACTTTGTTGTGAACGCCTGCAGAACGGTTAGCCTTCCCCTGTGCATTCTCTTTATGTTACTTTCTCTTTATAAAAACAAATTAACTAACATTCCAACTATTACGAACATCATTTGTTTACCATAAAGTTGGAAAAATTATTGATCACGCGCCCTGGTCAGCCAATCGGATAGCTCGCCCCACTGACGTCATATGGGTGATTTCGGTCATATAGGTAGGGGCGGCTTAAAATTCTGCCGAGCAGTGTGCTGAGATCGGCGGCGATGTGCATTTTTAAAACCTTATAATAAATTACACGCTTTACGCAGAGCACTTAGATGTGTCAATTAATGATCAGAATGACCTACTCTAACGACTCAGTACGTTTGTAAAAAATCGTCAAAATCGTTTTAGGGTCCCTTTAAGCGACTGGAAAATTTGTTCCCTTTACTGGACGGATCCTGCATCTCGGCATGCATTTTATAGCTGTGTATTCGTATAGCTGTAGGAGCTTGGTCGGACATGTGTTAGTGCAGGCAGCATGCGCTAACACCATGTGGCAGATACTGCTTGATGATTTCTAGAATACCATACCTGCGCGCAGCTATCGTGTGCGCTACGGCCCAGTTACTTGGCTCAGCCATAAGTTCCAGCTTTGCTCCGACACCACTTAAGTGCTGGTTTCCCATGTCTGTCTCTCCACCCAGTTCTTTAAGCTGACAACGACCGCTGTCATCATCGATTTTTATTTTTCGTTGCCAGGATCGTGATCCACATCTTCACATTGCATTAGTACAAATAATAAGAAAACTTTGACTACTATTGTCACCACTTTGATTTAAGTTCAGGTCCCTGCAATAATGTGCATTTCACTGTTCAGCTACCCACAGCACTAGCTATTAAGCAGTTTTGTTCCATTGTGTATCTATCATGAAAAAGTAGCATCAACATACATAATTACGGACACTATGATTCATTTATGCACTCAGCATCTCTGTAAACTTTCAACATTCACTCTCTCAGGCATAAAGCGCACTCTCAAGGGCCATCATAAAACAATGCGTATACATTTTTCTTGGGAGTTCTTCGAAAGTATATTTTTTTCACTAGAAGGTTGGTAACAATGAGCACCTCACCGTCATGGGCTACCAGTTTGGTGCAATGTCCCACTCATTATAAAACAAACGGTCCATTCTGTGTTATGGTTCAACGTACCTGTCTTCTACAAGCTGTGCATTCACATAAGAAAGAACTGTATATAATGATAGTGATGAAGCGGTGCATCTGAAATAACCTTTGACATCATCACAGGAACTTGGAAACAGGTACCACATAGTGATAACTTTGATAATCATTAATCATGTCTTATACATGGCTGGACATGTTTTCGTTCGCTTCTGGCCTTCCTTGGGTCACATGATATTTTCTGTACCTCACAATGGGTCCTTGAAGCATAGGCATCTAAGGCTCTCACCTTAAAATAGAAGGACACAAAATTGATTGCTTCAATGTTGCTTACCATGAAAATGAACTACTTGTACTTTGTTTAATTTATTCACTTGAGAAATGTACATATAATACCATTCATGTTAACATAGCAGCATAGGTGGCGACTATGTGGGTGGCTCCGGGGCTTGAGTCCCCCACCCCAGGCGAAGCCGAAGCCTCCCTCCCCCTTCCCCCCCCACACACACCTAAAGTGCCAATACCAGTGCTTTGTCACCCACATCATTTGAGGTTTCTTTTCACTTTCCTCGACATTTTTCCCTTGAAATTTTACTGAGGCTAATAGCTTACTGCATCCTTGTTGGCGCAGACTTGAACGACTTTTAATTCATATTTGCAATTATTCCTGCAAAAAAAAATTAAATTATGCGGTTTTATGTGCCGAAACCAGGATCTCATTGTGAGGCACCCCTTAGTGGGGGACTCCGAAAACTTGGACCACGGGGGGCTCTTTAACATGTAGCTAAATCTAAGTACATAGGTGTTTTCACATTTCGCCCCCATCGAAATGCAGCCGCCGTGGCCGGGATTAGATGTGGCGAGCTCGAGCTTAGCAGCCCAACATCATAGCCACAAAGCAACCACGGCGGGTCACTTTATTTCTTCAAGTCGTGACAATAGCGGGACGCGCCCATCAGAAGCACTCGCGCTGGCTGCCTCATCCGTACTTTCTTACTTTAACATTATTTTAAATTTCCACTGTAAACATCATGCACATATACAATATATTTAAATATACACACAGGGCAAAGTTTATAATATTTTTGAAAGAGATGTAGGTAGCCAATTAAGAATTATTTCTAACGGTATGGATAGCCTGTACCTAGAGAATGAATATGTTGTATGCTCACGACACTTCAAATTGTTTCGAGTGGTTTTTTGATCGCGAATAAAACCTATAGACTTCAGTGACCCCTTCAGCAGACTCTTTTATCAACGGCGTGTGAAATGCACATGAATGTTGTGTGTCTCGGTATTGCTTCTCTTTACAGTAAGCAATGTCAGCAACTCATGAAAAAAAGAACATTTCTAATAATTTACAACATTTAATATGGATGGGAACATCGTCACTTACATTCAAACGTAAATATATACAGAGTGTCCCAATTAGTCATAATGCACCAAGATTTAAAAAGAGCAATGCGTTACTCGAAGAAAACCTAGTGCATATTGTTTACAGCACATTGCAGTAGCTGCCAGCAATTTTTTCTTTATAGAGATTTAATTTGATCATTGTAATTTTCTGAGTCAACATGCACTATCCTAATTATCAAATTATCAATGAGGCATCTGAAGGCACAGCCAAGGGACTGCGATATCTTCAGCGACGTACTAATTGCGTACTAATTTTTTATGATAGATAAATAAACCCTGCGAAATATGGAGAATACCACGTGACTGTGCTCCCACCCGCATCATAAAGCAGCGTGCTCGAACATGCTCCCTCTGAGTTATCCAGGATGAAATAAAGGAAATAAAAGAAAAACATTGTGATCGACCTTATGCCTTATCTGCCGCATCCCTGCCGAAGTAACAAGTCTCGTTTGGTGTTACCTGGAAAAAAGTTTGGATAGCTGTTGTCATAGCGTAGATAAAGTGCACGAATGTTTTTTTTTCTTTGCTACAGAGCCTGTCACCACAAAAGTGAATTGACGTCAGTGCAAAGATTTAAAGGTGCGTTTCGTTCCATCCCATTTGCAATGTGTTTCTCTAATGAGCACCCGGTAAGCATGATTCTTGCCTTGGCATCTGCAAATGGTAACAAGAGGAAGACCGCAAATATGTATATCACTCATGGAAGTGTGGCGGTAGACCAAATGCATCGACTATCATCAGAAATTGTAAGAATCAGACAAACCGGCAGCTTCAACAAACCGGCATTTATGGTTCTAGCATTTATGGCCTCAAACCCTCATGCTAGCATGCGGGACATGGCCGCCCAGGTACCAATTTCCAAGTCGTCAGTTTGGAGAATTCTAAATGACGGCCTTTCACCCGTCCCACCTTAACCAGCAACAATCCTTGGAAGATAGGGACCCGTAGAATCGTTTATATTTCTCACAAAAGCCCATGAGTCACCGTACTTTTTGAGCAACATCATGTGCACAGATGAAGCCAATTTTCGCCGAAACGCCTAGGTACGTTTGCATAATGCACACTAGTGGAGGGACTCCAATCCATGATGTGTGAAGTGCAATAGGCACCAGTACCAGTAGTCGCCCAAATTGTGGTTCAGAATTTATGCTGGTGCTATAATCGGTCCCATTTTCTTCGATCACATACTCACTGGACAATGTTACATCAACAAAATCCTTGAAGGAGTGGTGGATAAGTTTCTCTGTGAAGTCCCGCTGTCACCTCTTCCGCTTCTGTGGTACCAGCAAGATGGGGCACCCGCACACAGCAGCAGCCAAGCACGAAACTGGCTGGATGCGACTTTCAGTGCGCAATAGATTGGAAGGCACGGGCCTGTGAATTGGTCCGCTAGGTCATCTGACCACTCTCCACTCGATTTCTTTCTTTGGGGTTATTTATGTGAATGATCGTCCTTACGTAATTGAGATGGAGGTCAGATTAGTTCAAGGCAAGGATAACGGATGTCTGCCATAGAATTCCGGCGTTGGTCATGAAGAAAGCCACTGAAGATGTTTCACATTTAAAAGAGCGCCAAAACATTGAAAGGCAGGACACCTTTACTGAAGCATGCACAAATACACCAACACAGGGAATACACAGGGAAGGCGAGTCATCGTCGTTCAACTCCTGCTGCGCATGCGTCAATAACACTAAACTTGAGCAATGTTAGTGACATGTTAGTCGCACATTCAGCCACACAAACTATAAATAAAAATAGTGACCTATTTCACTAAGTGTCCCTTAATTCATAGAATAAGGGTTCTCTCTTCTTTAACATGTCCAGCCTGCTCAATTGTTAGCGGCGGTGTGGTGTACAATCTTTACAACGAAGTGACCAGTATTACGAACTATTTTGGAGGTCCCAGGCATTTTCTTATGTCTTTGACTGTACATGTCAATGCCTATCTATCTGTCACCCTGAAGGTCCAAGCCAAGTAGGTCCACTTGCTAAGTTCCTGTTACTGAGTAAGATGCATGTCAATCCCATTTTTTGTAAGACTTGCACGCCAATAAACCAGCAATAAGTGCAAATTTTTTTTTCTCATAGTATAAATCAGAAGTCACTTCTTGAAGCAAACCAGCTTGGTGCCTTTATACAAATGCTGCTTAGTCACTAAAAGTCGTACCATAACGTGTTTGAGGAAAATCAATTAGAACATTGATGCTTTAATGCAGTGCTGCTGTCGTGCTTAACACTGCACTGTAAGTCAATTATAACGCAGTATTTTCTCATTCCAGTTACAGTGGAATCTTGTTAATCCCAGTGGTTCTGAGGAACCACAATGCATTATTGCTATAAAAATTTCGCAAAGCCTTTCCCAATAGGCAGTGAGCTGTCATGCTCATTTCAAAATGCCTTTGTCTTCTTCACAACCTTGTGTTATACTGTGAGATGTGGATCCTTCAAATATTACAGGAACTTGCATGGCTTGTGTACAGGATACATTTCCTGTGAGTGTTCTCAGCCTAGGTTTTGAAAGACTGCTTTAAATTCATGCGGACAACTGCGAGTGACAAGAAGCATTATTTTGCTGAGGTAAGCAATCCTTAAGCTAAAACAAGAGGCAGTATGCATGATTGGAACTGAACTTTCATATTGAGTGGGCAATCCTCTAGCAGCACTGGCACGATGCTTAGATCTCTGTGCTTCGTGCAGTTCTTTTTCTTTGCCTTGTTGCCACAGTGTCTCACTTCCCTTCATTCGTGTCATTCACTCCTTCTAAGCTTGTGCAATTTTTCCTCCATGCAAGCATGGACTGATTTATCTTCTGTTTGAGAGACAGTCATAGTTTGTCCAGTCACCCACTGGGCTGTGTGAATAATGTACACAATGATGCCATTTCAGACTTTTCTATCATCATGATGTCGATGGCACTGTCTACAAGACTATCACCACTGTATTGCCCCTCTTCAGCGGGCAAGGCAGCAGCAGCACTAATAGGTGTGGTACCATGATAAAGCTTACTGCCTATGTTATGACCATCCCTCCATAGCTTCATTGCCCACATAGTCAGTGCCTTAATTTTATTCCTACATATGCCCAGGTGCTGTCCCAATCCTGTAGCCCTCTGGTGAATGGGGATATTGAGATGAACCATCGCCCTATTAGACCAACTAAAAGTTCATCATCATCATCATCATCATCATCATCATCAGCCTGGTTACGCCCACTGCAGGGCAAAGGCCTCTCCCATACTTCTCCAACTGCCCCGGTCATGTGCTAATTGTGGCCATGTTGACCCTCCAAACTTCCTAATCTCATCTGCCCACCTAACTTTCTGTCGCCCCCTGCTACGCTTCCCTTCCCTCGGAATCCTGTCCGTAACCCTTAATGACCATCGGTTATCTTCCCTCCTCATTACATGTCCTGCCCATGCCCATTTCTTTTTCTTGATTTCAACTAAGATGTCATTAACGCGCGTTTGTTCCCTCACCCAATCTGCTCTTTTCTTATCCCTTAATGTTACACCTATCATTCTTCTTTCCATAGCCCGTTGCGTCGTCCTCAATTTAAGTAGAACCCTTTTCGTAAGCCTCCAGGTTTCTGCCCCGTACGTGAGTACTGGTAAGACACAGCTGTTATAAACTTTTCTCTTGAGGGATAATGGCAACCTGCTGTTCATGATCTCAGAATGCCTGCCAAACGCACCCCAGCCCATTCTTATTCTTCTGATTATTTCACTCTCATGATCCGGATCAGCAGTCACTACCTGTCCTAAGTAGATGTATTCCCTTACCACTTCCAGTGCCTCGCTACCTATCGTAAACTGCTGTTCCCTTCCGAGACTGTTAAACATTACTTTAGTTTTCTGCAGATTAATTTTTAGTCCCACCCTTCTGCTCTGCCTCTCCAGGTCAGTGAGCATGCATTGCAGTTGGTCCCCTGAGTTACTAAGCAAGGCAATATCATCAGCGAAGCGCAAGTTACTAAGGTATTCTCCATTTACTCTTATCCCCAATTCTTCCCAATCCAGGTCTCTGAATACCTCCTGTAAAGATGCTGTGAATAGCATTGGAGAGATCGTATCTCCCTGCCTGACGCCTTTCTTTATAGGGATTTTGTTGCTTTCTTTATGGAGGACTACAGTGGCTGTGGAGCCGCTATAGATATCTTTCAGTATTTTTACGTACGGCTCGTCTACACCCTGATTCCGCAATGCCTCCATGACTGCTGAGGTTTCGACTGAATCAAACGCTTTCTCATAATCAATGAAAGCTACATATAGTGGTTGGTTATATTCCGCACATTTCTCTATCACCTGATTGATAGTGTGAATATGATCTATTGTTGAGTAGCCTTTACGGAATCCTGCCTGGTCCTTTGGTTGACGGAAGTCTAAGGTGTTCCTGATTCTATTTGCGATTACCTTAGTAAATACTTTGTAGGCAACGGACAGTAAGCTGATCGGTCTATAATTTTTCAAGTCTTTGGCGTCCCCTTTCTTATGGATTAGGATTATGTTAGCGTTCTTCCAAGATTCCGGTACGCTCGAGGTCATGAGGCATTGTGTATACAGGGTGGCCAGTTTTTCTAGAACAATCTGCCCACCGTCCTTCAACAAATCTGCTGTTACCTGATCCTCCCCAGCTGCCTTCCCCCTTTGCATAGCTCCCAAGGCTTTCCTTGCTTCTTCCGGCGTTACTTGTGGGATTTCGAATTCCTCTAGACTATTCTCTCTGCTATTATCATCGTGGGTTCCACTCGTACTGTATAAATCTCTATAGAACTCCTCAGCCACCTGAACTATCTCATCCATATTAGTAATGATTAGTAATTTTAGTGAACTAAAAGTTCACAGGATAAAAATTGTAATCTTGGTCCCCCACTTGATGAATGGCTAACGTCATGAACTATTGTAGTGTTGATAGCTCAGATATGTTGAGATAATTTTTGCTCTTCAAAACGAAAAACAACACATGACATTGCTGAACTGTGGCCGTTCGTCAACTCTTGATATTAAACAATAGAAGATCTTCTTACTGCCCTCAAATAGTTTGTGCGCGGTTTACAAGCTGGAACATACATTCAACAAAATTTCTCCTAAAAACTTAATAACCGCTTCTCATTGAAAATTGTTCATGGCAGAACAGCTCTTTTTGCATCATTTTGTAGAGTCTTGATAATAGCGATCCCTTGCTATTGAAAGTTGTAACATTCTTTTCATTAACAATGAAGTTCGAAAGCTTTCAAGTCCTCTTAAATAAAAAAAAAATAGGAGGCTTGGGACATATTGTGATATAGGGCCTATCCAGACATTTTTAAGCTGCTGGAATAAGAAGTGAACATTCACGAATGTTTGTACTGAGGAAAAGGTACCGAGTTCCATTTATCAAAGCAGTGGTTCATACACACCATTAACACCACCCCAGGAGGAGCCAGGCATTGCCAAATGTTTTCCAATATACCCCCCCCCCCCCCCACTCCTTACTTTCTCCCGCATGCAAGAGATATTCGCCAAATGCCAGTTAGGTCGGAAGAGACAAAATAGAAAGGCGTCTTTCTGCGCGTCTTGTTCATCGAGCAATGTTTCAGAAAAAATGAGGACATACAAGGCACTGTTTCCAACTAAATTTTTTATCCAAGAAAACCAATATACAGTAAACTACCACTTGAACGTCACAAATTATTCAGCTGTACGAACTTTTTTATATCCCCCATCGAAACACCATTCAACCCAATTCAAATGCCTTTCAGTTTAACAAAATTCAGTACAGTGGCCATTTCAGTTCTGTGACCATATTCTACTACATCATCATCATGATGATTTTTATTTCACCACTGGATACAAGGTGAAAAAGGGAGAGCCGGAAAAAAAGCCGGAATCTCTTCGGCTTGACAAAGCTCCGGTCTCCCAGACATGCACGGAAGCGGCTGGTGTAGCAATACAATCACGCATAAAGTGTGGATATAAAAGTATATTTAAACACAAATACATATAGAAATTTTCATGTTATTAGATAGAAACTAGTTATAATACAGTTGTGTTAAATGACTCCCAGTATACATTTATAATCTGTTATCTTGCATATTATTATGTAACACAGACTCAGTCTCATATATCAAAAGAATGCAAAAGCAATGTATGCATACATATATATACATATATACATACTTGAACAAAAAAACCAGTCAAAAACACAAAGGACAAGAGGAGAGGTTCACACCGCAACGACTGGCTAATAACTGAGGTTTATTAGAATCGGTGTAGTCCCAGCAAGGCCAGCAGAGCATGCGCAACTGCATCATCGTTAATCACATAGCATGAAAAGACAAGACCCCTCTTGTCCTTTGTGTTTTTGACTTGTTTTTTCGTTCAAGTATGTACCAACTGGCCCAGATTCCAACCCTTCTATATACATACGCACACATACATATATAAATATAACAAATTTCACAGAACTGTAGAATAAACACAAGTTACCATCAGGAAATGTTCTTTTCGTTAGAAATTATTTTACATACTTGCAAATATATATGTGCATCTATGTTAAAAAACAAAAAAAAAACAAAATCTGCATATAGGCTGCTTCTTTCACAACAGACATCTCGCCAGGATAGCCCAGGGCGTCGTCACATCCTTGAATTTTAACAAACGTGAAGAAGCCCTTTGCAGCATCCAGTTTACAACGCAAAACCCTGCCACGTGGTCCGGGCATAATCACTGCAGCGGAAACCTGGATTCTAGGAATAATAGTTACAAGTGTGAACGTATAAACGCAACGAGAGTATATGATAAGTTCTGCGGAACTGTTAGAGCAGTTAACAATACATATATATAAGAACAAATCCAATATTTTAGTTTTGTTTAGAGATAACACATCATGTTGTTGGTTAAAATAGTTAAGTAAGGAAAGTAGTGTATGTTTAAGGCATTGGCAGCCATAATTAGTATGTGTGTGGTGCCTGGTGACGATATGAATATGCACTTCTAGTTTGTTGTAGAGTTGCCAGGGCTAGGAATGAATCGAGCTTTCGCAGCATAGCATTTCTATAGCTTAGTAATGTTTTGAATTTATGTATGTCACGGGCTCTAATTATTCTGTTTTGTTGGAAAAGCTCTTGCGTATGCTCGAAAAAAGAAAGGTTCGCTATCGCCCGAATCGCTTTCTTTTGAAGTATTTCCAGCATTTGAATATTTTGCACTGTAGTGTTACCCCATATAAGTGAACAGTAACTGAGGTGTGAATGGAAAAGAGCATGATAAATGAGACGCTTAACTTAAAAAGGTAATGCGCTTCGATTGCAAATTAACAGACCAACAACTTTTGGTACCTTTGAGCAAACATGACTAACGTGTTCATTCCAAGACATATGCACTGTGAATATTACGCCTATGGTTTTTATGGATGACGTAATGGTAATTTTATACATACCCCACACAATGTTATCTGGCAATGTAGTAGAACTTCCTGGAGCATGAAAAATAACACATTTTGTTTTGGTTTCATTGAGGATGAGGCCGTTTGCTTAGACCATGCTCGAAGTCCATAACAAACGGAGCTTGCTATAGGCGTTATTTCTTTTAAATCTTTACCTGTAAAGAAAACAGAGCAACCATCTGCATACGTGACAAATTTACACATATCGCTCACTTGTACAATATCATTAATGTAATACAGGAAAAGTACCGGGCCAAGAATGCTACCTTGGAGCACACCTGCTGTAAAAGGTTTTATCTGCGATCTGTTCTCATTAATTTCAACAAACTGATGTCAGCTTTCTAAATAAGATCAGATAAGTTCAATTGTTATTCCTTGGAAGCCATATTTTTCCAGCTTTATCAGCAGCAATTTCTGGTTCACCCTATCAAAGGCTTTGCTGAAGTCTAAGTATAACCCTAAAGTCAGAATTTTTTTTTCACTGTTCTCTAGAATAACCTCCTTCTGTATTCTTCATGCAGTTTCCGTAGACCGCTTTTTCTTAAACCCGTGTTGACAGTCGGTTAGCAAGCTATGTTTTTGCGAAAAATTATCAATACGAAAGTTAACAATTTTTTCGAGTCCCTTTGATAGCACAGGAAGTATAGATACTGGCCGATAATTGCCCATATTATTTTTGCCACCTCCTTTGTGAACTATTACTCTCGCTACCTGCATATTACGCGGGAAAAGTCCGGTTGCCATGGAAATATTAAAGATTTGCATTACTGCAGGTGCAAGTAAGTCTCTGGTGTACTTAATTGGCCTAATTTCTAAATCATGTCGGTCTCGACTGTGGCTATTTTTCAAGGATGAAAATGTTGTAATCACCTCAGGGATGCTAGTATGCTTTAGGAATAAAGATTCTTTTAATGAAGCGGCATGCATTGTATCTTGAATATTGTGATCTATGCATCCTACTTTAACAAAAAGTTGTTAAAACGGTCCGCAAGTTCTGTAGCATCTACAAAAGTGCCATCAATGTTCAACGTATCTGTTTGTGTATCGACTGACTTCCGATTTAGTGTTTTGTTTATTTTTTTTTCATACTTTTTCACGTCTGCTATTACCTCCATGGGGTTGTTAGTCGAGTTTTCTTCTCTATTAGTTGCAGGTGTGCCTAATACAGTGTTTTCACTTTAACCTCCTTATTTGCCTTTCTTCACTCTCATTTCCACTTGATAATTTTGAACTTTAGGTGCCTACAACCCATATTAGGAAGTAGCCGCTAGCAACACTTTGGAAGCAATGTTATTTTCATTTTAAGCTTGAATGACATTGTCATTCACTGTATTTTGTGTGTAGTGCACCAAGCATCACATGACAATAATTCCTTTGGTAAAAGAACTGTAAAAGACAGAATGGCAAAAATTACTGCATATTTCATTTGGGATAGGTAAGTTGAAAACCCTGTATTTTTTTTTAGAATGCTTTTCTTCCCAATTAGATGTTTTAGTGGAAAACATTTTGCAGCATAAATTATGTTCCTGTGTCGTTCTTCCAAAAGACATAGTGAAACTTGTGAGCCCACTTAGTGTCTGCAAAACTGAATGAATTGGTTTTATGTGCAAGATTAGATTGCCCAAATTATAAAGAAATTTTTATGTTAACTATTAAGCTCAAGTGTGTAATTAATGCTTTGAAACATTCGTTCTATGCTTCCATATATGTAAATGTAAGCTTTCACACAGCGAACACACTAAATTAGAAATATGCCTGCTATCCATGCTTTTTGCGCGTTAAAGGAACTTGCATGGTTTTGCATGTTTAGGAAATTGCCTTTTATTCTATTTATACGACATAATTTTCTCATCTATACTAGTAGCTACAGTGTACTGAGGTTGAGTGCCAAGGCAAGGGACCCGGAAGTTTTACGGGAATAACTACCCAAAATTACTGTGGATGGATCTGGCAGAGGGAGTGGTTCAGGAAGCGGACTGAAACTGGAAAATTAATGTTCAGTGTGACCGCAGCATTCTGGAGTGAGGGTCTGTGCTGGAAGGAAACTATGAAATATGTTAGCAACTAGTCAAACATTGTTTTAACCCCAATGAGTCCTTTTAATGGTGCATAATGGGAAAGGACAACCTGTGACATCGATGCGAGCCTTCCGACTCTAAAGTTTGCTCTATGCATTCCTCTGCGTCATTTCATCAATGGCAACAGAGCAGGCGTGTACCCAGTAATTTTTTTCAGGGGGGGGGGGGGGAACCATAGGTGTCTTTCCTATGAAAATTAGGGGGGGGTTCCTTTATTATACAAATATGAATAATGCCCACCATTCACCATAAAGACGCATAAACCCGAAAAGAGAAATGAAATTAAGGTGCATCTTACAGGTAGGCCTGTGAAATGCACTTCTTTACATGGCAAACAAGGAACCACATCAAATGGACTCACGCTGGAAAGAACCACAGGAAGAACACTGCCAAGAACAAGTAAACAAGTGAAAATGTAAATTAAAGATTTCTATAGTAGAATACATAGCAACCATTGCACATGAACCACGCGGGGTTGTGTTACTTAGCCAGCCAATCACAAAAGCAAACAAAATCATCGTCATGTGGCCTTTTCAACAATGCGTCGTGCTTGATAGATCCGGAGAGCCTGCTGTTCTTGAGCCTTTTCATTGGCGGAAGCAATGAGGTGTGCAAGAGACATGAACAAAGTGTATGGAGTCTGAGCATTTCACTCTTCAAAAGTCTGCGGTACAGTTCATTTCACATCTGAACCCGTTTTACTGATGAAACTTCACTGCCAACAGCACTGAAACTTGAAAACAAATAGTTGCAGCAAAGCAAGCATTTTATAATTTTCAGTTCAATAAAGAATTCGACTTTCGCCATTATACTTTAATAGGCGAGGGAAAATGTAGAAAATTACGCGCTAATAATTTTATTTTTGTGGTTACCGCCTGATTTGCCTAAGAGGAAAAGTTTGAAGTATGAATTATTTGCAGCCTCACAGAGGAACAGTGGCTGGCGGTTATGAGGCCATGGGCGGAACTTCGCTGCATACTTAAGTTGCATCCAACTATAGTTGCGTTTTTTGAATTACCTCCAGAAGAATTATAGAGAAATATATATTTGAGGAACAATCACATGTCTTTTAGATCCCTCGTTTACTGCTCTACCAAGTGCCAAAACTGACTCTTATTGTTATTTGGGAAGTTGTGTAACGATGCGTGGCCGCCAGTCCCGTGCAACCGCATAGAGCGCAGGACACTGGGGTTCTAGACATGCTGCGCCCACCGTGAAAGGTTAGAAAAAAGCCCACATAAGCACATCAAAGAAGTGGCAACATCAGGCGGTTTGACTGGTAACTGTAGAAGCGTCATTCAAGACACACGGAATCGTTCCCTACTTCTGGTGGCGTTTACTCTACTTCCATAATTATCTTCATAAACAACGGTTAAATTTGTTCATTTTCGCTTTATTTTCCTCTTTGGCTGTTGCCTTGGCTCTCCCCCTTGGTAGATTGCTTAATTTCTCAGCTCCTCGTGACTCTTGTTTCCAGTTGCCAATTTTGCACGAAAGGTGCTGTACAATTAGGGAAAAACCAGATGACGTTACGCATGACACTCATATTGCTTATGGGTTTAAGGGTTATTGCAGGGTTTCATGATTGACGCTGTTTCGCATTATTTTATTTTCCACTTTATCTAACCCATATCGCGGGTATATTGTTTCAGCTCGCCAGCGTTGCGGCGAGCCGCCACGCGAGGAAATAATTAAGCAAAGGGAAAAGTTAAATGAAATTGGTGTTTTCTCTGAGTGCAACTCGTTCCACGAGCATACAGACCAGCTGACTAAGAAACAAATCCCTTTCCTGGTCCATGTATCAGTCTAAACAAAGAAGGTTGAACTAACGAAGCAACAGCGATGCGTGTGACTGTTGAATAGATGGTGAAAACTAAAGGCATCTCGAATTCATTGCGCAGGCACCGAATCTATGAGAAAACTGGCCTTCACACCCCAAGAAATGCCGATAACTACCATCATCCAAAAGGAGTGAAAAAGGCAGCAAAATGGCTGCTCAATAGCTGTCAAATATTAAAATTCGTTTGGCGCTGCTTTAGGAATGTGTGAGGAGTGGTGGCGGGCAGGGGGCGGGTAGGGCTTCCACCACCTGGGTTCGTGCCTGCAAGAGAGGAATACTTAATGTGTTGGAACAAGCTTAAATAGAACCTGGCCTTTAAACAAGCAAAATAGTCTTGCAAATCACCAGATGCTAACTGCGAAGGCCTGCAGTTACCATGCTGATGGTGCAAAACAAGCTGACAAGAATTAAAATCAGAAGGAGACAAGGTAGCTATGCATCTTGAGAATTTTTAGCTCTATTCATGTTTTTTGTAAGCACTGCAGGCATTTCAATTTTTTTTCTCTGGACCCATGTTATTGCATTTCCTTTATATACCAACAAGCATATGAGCAAATCTTTTTGCAATATTTTCGCTTAAACTTTCTACAGTTATTCTTAACATAGTTGGTTATTCAATGAACTGCCAAGATTGTATGACTTTTTATAAGACTCCATTTTATAGAAAGGCATATTTATTGGAAGAGCACATCTTTATGATGCTGGATGGTGACATGCTTAACGGACGCAGGAGAACAGTTCATTAGAAATGCGGTGGAGTATGAAATAGCCTTGACAGTCAAGCACTGTTATTGTAGATGTCTATAAACTAGGTTTTACTGTATTTCTTTTTCTTTCTTTTTTGCACAAAATGCCTAATGACAATTCACTATTTCAGTGGACTCCGTTTCTATGCTGGAGTGCATTTTGACCCCGAACAATAATCATCTGTGTCGCCCGTATTTCCTTTCTTTAACACTGCGAGCCCGGTACTTCTTAGTCACGAACAACTTGCGCCTTATAAGCTTGACAAAGCATTCTCGACACGAAACCGCAGCGTTTTCAAGGGAGGAAGCGCAAGCAAGGCAGACGACGATTATCGTTATGGGACAAGATAAGCCTCAAAGGGTTTAAACTTTTTTAAGAGAGTAGACCTGTGTCACACGGCCGCTTTCGACCTCGATCAAGTCCCATCCGCATCGAAATTCACAACCCCGGTGGCTTCCTTCCCGCAGATACCGCAAAGGAGCCATTCACGACCGAGTAATTCTATCCCGATAGAAAGTGTGTCGTACACTCCAAAGGGTGTAACTTTGCCTGAGAGTGTACACTCTAAGAAAAGTTTACACCCTTTGGAGTGTATATTTGCCACACAACAATAATCATCATCTGTCTCGCCCGCATTTCCTTGAAAACGCTGCGCTTGTTACTTTCCTGTTGGGAATGCTATGTCATGCTGATAACGTGCATGCCGTTCGTTACTGGAAAGTACAGGGCTCGCCGCGTTAAAGGAAAGAAATGCGTACGAGACAGATGACGATTATCGTTGTGTGGTAAATATACACCCCAAAGGGTGCGACTGTTTTTAGAGTGTAAGAGTGACGATTATTGTTGTGTGGCGGAGATAACGCTTTGGAGTGTACCTCTGCCGCACAACTATAATCGTCATCTGCCTTGCTTGCGTTTCCTTTCTTCAAAGCGCCGCGCCCGCTACTTTCCTTTCGTGAATGCCATGTCATTCTGATAACGCGCATGCCGTTCGTTACTGGAAAGTACCGGGCTCGCCGCGTTAAAGAAAGGAAATGCGGACAAGACAGATGACGATTATCGTTTTGACAAAAGGGTGTAATTATGCTTAAGAGTGCATGCTAGCCACCATACCTTTACGATAAACATATCTTCTCTGTAAAAAAAAAAATAACGCAGTGATTTTTAGTAAAAAAAGTTAAGTTCGTCTGGCAACGACAACAAAAAAGTCGCTTCCAAAGATTGTGCGCATCTATAGCCAAGCCGATCCATGCCTAAAACTTCCCAAAATGGCCGACTGCATCGTCAACATCGTTAATACACACTAATCGTTCACTTGATTTTTCGCTGCATTAGAAATGCAAGCGGTTAATTTCGCCGAATGAACTGTCTCGACGCTTTTCAGCGCCCGTCTCGTGCTTCTGAAAAGAGCTTGCGGTATTGGCGTGAACAGACAGGCAAGTGGACGTCTTTATTCTACAGTTATTGAACCGTTACTTATCGATACATATTGCAGTTAGCATACAAGCTGTCGTTAAAAGTTCCGTCTTTCAGTAAACCTTGTGCAGCGTACTCTCAGCTCAATACGAAATTCTTGACTGCGTTCTCGAGTTTTGTTTAACGGTAATGCGAAGGAGTTAGATAATGCACAGAGGCGAGGTTTTGTCTGGTCTTGCAGAAGTCCCAGGTGCTTTTTTCCGCCGCGTACACTGTCGCAATCGTTACACGTCTGAGGAACCAGACTGGCGGCGCATAGGTAAAGCCGGCTGCCAGTTTAAGCCACAGTCGCCTACCTTGTCGCTATAAAGAGGAAATTTGCGCGTTTACTAAGTGTACGCAACGTTTGTTTGTTTAGTATAATTTGGTGGTGCCTCCAGCAGACAAAATGTGGATCCCGTAATGCTCCGTCGGTTTGGGCTCGGCAATGCCTCCGCGTTATGGTGTCAAGATAGGCTTCTGGACACCATATCCGCGTGGCGGGCGCGTTTAAGAGGAAGCTTTAGCTCGGGTGTTCCGATCTAAATACATGTAAACGGAGTATTCGTTTTTCTCGGCAACCACTGCACCAAATTTGACGAGGTTCGTTACATTTAAAACAAAAGCTTAGAATCTAGAAATTTGCGTGGTACACAAAAGCAAAGTGGGGCATGGTGCTTCCAGTGCCAATTTTTTATCAAACATGTAGTTTTCCATTATAAAGGGGACTGTAATGCGATGTCTTGAAGTAAGGGGTTGTCTTATATTCAGAGTCGACTTATGTTTCAATATGAACGAAATTTCTTTTAAGGAAATTTACCCCTGCTGTTTAGTTCCATATTGTGCGTAGAAGCAACAGTGCGTGCACTTTCAGCTGCTCAGTTTCTTTTCAATGCTGCTCTCATTTTGTAGAGTTCATCACATGTGCATTTGCAACACATTGGCGGAGGCAATACGAACTGCATTTCTCGCTAGCTGCACAAGTCGGAATGGCAATGCATCTTGGAGAACAAGACTCGAATTGTGAAAGTCTGGTGGTAAGTCTGAAGTATTACATTTTCATTTATATTTGGTGTTAACTTTCCATCGCAAACTTTCTATCCTATTGAAGAAACATTTAGCCTCCTGTTTGGCCTGTTTCTTTAGAGCCTTTCATCAGGCCCCCTAGCAAGTTTTAGTTTACACTGCAATTTAGAGCTTCTTGAGACCCGAATACAGCCATGGGACATAATTACTTTTCAAGGTGATTATTGCCTCCTGGCATGTTACGAACATGAAAGACGTTATTTTTTTAATAACAACATCGTTTTAAATAACTGGCATCCTTTTTAAATATCACAGTCATACGTAGGCAGGCTAAGAGCTCCATCTCCAACAAGTAAACATCGCATGTTCGCTATGGTAAAAACTGCATTTCATTGCCTGAACGCAGAGGTGAAGATGGAGAGATGGAGTTATGTGTAGTAGACTGTTACTTTGCTGCTGCATCCTGGATTTTCATGCATTAATGAGGAATTCAACAGACTTCAAGGTTGCTTCCTGCTGTCTGTGACAATGCGGAGGTCTAGGTCAATTTAGTGTGAAATTTCTGGAAAGTAGATGAGAAGAATATGAGTGAACCACTTCTGACAGTTCGACATGCATTGGACTTCATATCCACAATGAATGTTTTGAGTAATGACTTCAGACTTCTCGCATTGCTTTACCGAAATAATCTTTTAAACTGGTTTATTATTGGAGGAGACAGAAGAAATTGAATGCCCTCTTACCACACCACCATGAGGTGAGCATGACTGCCAACAGAGACACTCTCTCCCTCTTCCTGGAGTAGCATCCGCAAGCGAGGTTCCTTCCTTGCCTTGTCACATACTTGAGCCAAAGAACCACATCGGGTTCACGTGACTAGCACCACCCATTTTTTTTCTTATCCAGTTTTGTTGCGTGGCACATTTTCCACCGTGGCATTGCGCATTCTGAATTGGGCGATTTACCGAAGTAATGCGTCATGGCGAGCGACACTTTTAAGACTGTGTTTGGCGTCGCACTGTTTGTTTGTGTTGCCTTGACTCTGGCTCGGTGTGGCACTTTCTCGAGAGCGAGCAAAGTGGTGTTTCATTTGAAATTTCTGCTGTCTGTATGACATGCACAGATTTGTCATGAATACCTGTGTCATGTGCTGTAAGGCTGTTAACTTAAGAATAGCATTAAATACATTCTCTTAGTGGTGAATGCAACGCATACTTATCTTTTGCGCTCAAAGAAAATGTGAACAGTGTACAGTGCTCCCACTTCTGCGTCAGTCTGATAAAAAGGCCAACAAAGAGTGATACTGCACTAAATCAAGTATCTGGAAATTTGTAGACATACTAGGGATGCTTCTGCAGCAGACATGATTGACCAGAGAGGTTAATAACGTACAGCTGCTTGCGGTGACCAAATGCACAGCACCATCAGCTTTGTGCCATGCTATAATTCTATCAAAACTGCCTAAAATTCTTGCAGCTTTTTAGGAAAGGATTAGTGGCACATAACAGTGTGCCTTTTTTCCCTGTTTTTTTTAATGTACATTTTGCTCCCACGTAGCTGATGCGACTCAAAGGTTTATAGTCCTGAAAGCTTGTTTGCTTTGTTATGAATGTTACCAAAAACTTACGTGTTCAAGCTTAGCCCTGCCCACACCGAACGCAGACCCAGTGAGTTTATTTAGTATAGAAAGCTAAAACAATGTAGTGGCAGCCCTATTGTTATGAATCTGTCGTGATGATAGATGTTACTGATTTTATGTACTGCTTGTTTTCATCACTCAGGATATCACCCAAAATGCTAGGAGGTGAAAAAAAAAGATGTATATAATGTTCACAAGATATGGTTATGTGATGAGTAGGGACTGGGTGGTGGCAGCCGATTGAGGGAACGAGCTCGCCTGCGGATCTTGCAACCACAAGAGAGAGGTTCAAGAAGATTTTATCGCATTAAAGTGCAACAAGTGACTAGAAAAAAAAACCCTGAGCATGTCATCAAAAGATACCGTTGCGAACAAAAGTCTGTGGATCTACACGCACCATGAAATACCCAATTTTTTTTCTTACATGCCATGTTGGCATACACTGGTCCACAGTAAAGTTGCAGAATGGGGCAGGGCCCTCCATTTCATCCCTACTTGACAGATTTGAGATCTCTTAATTCCACTCTTTTTAACTCCCCAGAATGCCAAGAGTTGTACCATTCCTCCAACTTTAAATCAAATTCTTACTATAGTTGTTTACTAGTTGTGCCTTACAACAAAAAACTTGTTCTTGAAGTTCTAACAACATTACAAATAATGTTATACTTTTTTCACGAGAACAAATTCGCTTTGTGACCTTTTACTTGTGCAGTACGTTGCTAGCTGTATAATCTCTCTAAAATCTGCTCTTTTGGACGGTACATACATGTTACCTGCGCAAGTTTAATTCATGAATAAATATTGTGATTGCAGAATATATTCAGTAATGTCAATCTATAATGGCATCAGTTGGGCAGATGTTGTTAGAATGAAACGGGCACACAGTCCTGTAGCGCTAAACCTTCACTTAGAATAATACTGCAAAAACAGGTCTCTTTGCCAATTACTGTAAACTAGACTAGGCCAAATTTGTTTACATCTATAAGTTTTTACTGAATACTGGCTCTTTCAGTATCTACCTATAGGTCACTACTGTAGTACAGTGTCGCCCCCTGCCAGATCTCTGTGTTATCATACATTTATGTTTCATAGTAGCCTAGCTAGATGGCGCACCCCCCTTCTGTCATGTGACAAGCTTGGACCAATCAGGAGGTGTCATCTGGCGTGTGAAGTCCCTTTTTAGTAATGAACGGCCGCGAGCCGGCTCAGTCCTAGTCCGGTTTTCATCAGCAGCAGTTGGCTCCGCGTCTCCCTCTCTGCGTCGGCGCTCGTCGTGCGTTCGCTGGTCGGGGGCCCCCGCTTGCCTGCCGCTGCCGACACATCGTATGGCGACGAGGATGGGATTCCCGCTGCGGTTCCGACCGAAGCCCCGGCAAACCAACTAGCTTTGTAAGTGAAGCGTCCCTTACGTGTCTGCACGGCCTGCAAACGCCGCCGACGCACTTGGCGTCGCGAGGCTTCCGAGCCTAGGCCTTCTCGCCCCCCTTGTTCTTTCTTACCCCATTCCTGCTGCGAGCTCCGGCTTGTTTTCTGCACTGTCTCCTGCACACTACCGGGCATGGCTTCCTTTTCGGCAAACCTTCCCGTTTTTCTTGAATTGCCCGGGCCATCGTTAATTCCATGGTATCGATGGAGAGAGAGAGAGAAACAACTTTATTCGGTCCACTATAGACGTAAGCAAGCTCCACGTCACCTGGCTAGGCCCACTCGGGGACCATCAGGTGAAACCTGACGGCCCTCTCGCGAGCCCTCTGGACTGCCAGGATTTGAGAGGTCTGATCCTGGGCCTTAATTAACTTCATCATTTCCTCTTGAGTGAAAGGGCGACCGGCAGAGGCGCAGCCCCACAGGACATGTTCGAAGTCCGCATAATCACCACACAGAGGGCAGTCCGGGCTTGGGAACCGTTCGGGGTACATTGTGTGCATCGCCGCGGGGCTCGGGTAAGTGGTTGTTTGCAGTAGCCTTAGAGTGACTGCCTGGGCCCTGCACAGCGAGGAGTGCGGCGAAGGTAGGAGTCTTCTTGACAGATAATTATATTTGCAGATTTCGTTGTACGAGCAGAGAGGCTCGGGTCGCCCAGGAGAGGACGCATTGCCCAGCGCACGGTCAGTCAAACCTCGTGCAGCCGAGTGCGCCTCCTCGTTGGGGTTGATCGAGGCACCCTCAATGGTTCCAAGGTGCGCAGGGAACCACGCCAAAGAGTGATGTTTCATGTCTTTGGCACTTTGGATGATACGTAGGGCCTGGGGAGCCACCATTCCCATCTGAAAGGCCCTGACAGCGGCCTTGGAATCAGAATAAATCGTGTCATGTACACTGTCCGTTTATGCAAGAGCATTAACGGACAAAATTTTTCAGGCCCACCTCAAAGCGGCCGGCGGTGGCGACTGGACGGACGCGCGACGAGCGTCCGCGCTCTCGGGCGTGAGGGACAACGAAAGTACTTTGCTGACGAGGAGCAGGAAGCAGCAAGGCAGTTAACCAGCGCAGCGTCAGCGTCAAGCGAAGCAACAAGCCAGTCGACCGGCGCAGCGTCAACGTCAAGTGATGCGGTCCCGCCAGCGTTAGAGTTCCAGAAACTCTTGCAGCGGCTTGACTGGCTGTTTGCCGCGTCAACAAATGTTCGGGCGGAGAGGCACGAATTCACTAGTCGAAGGCAGTTCGAGGGAGAAGGATTCCTGGAATTCGTGACCGGAATTCACTGAAGGAGAAGGCGGTACAGTGCAACTTCGGCACAACCTACAATGAGCGCGTCCGAGACCAAATAATACATGGGGTAGCGAACGCCAGCGTTCGCGAAAAGTTATTAGCTCATGGCGAAACCCTGTCCCTGAACAAGGCAGAAGAAATTGGATGCTCTTTAGAAGCCTTGCATCGAGCGAACCGCGCGTTCGGCTCCGAAAATGTACGAAGAATCGAGGCATCTCAGCTTGGCGTTGCGTCGACGGGCCAAGATGACGGACTTCTTCCGGGAAGATGCCAAGATGGCCGACTTCTTCCGGGAAGATGCCAAGATGGCCGACTTCTTCCGAGAAGACGCCAAGATGACCGACTTCTTCCGAGAGGCCGCCAAGATGACCGACTTCTTCCGAGAGGCCGCCAAGAGCGCCGACTTCTTCCGAGGCCGCCAAGGGGGCCGACTTCTTCCGAGAGGCCGCCAAGAGGGCCGACTTCTTCCGAGAAGCCGCCAAGAGGGCCGACTTTTTCCGAGAAGCCGCCAAGATGGTCGACATTTCGCACATGGCTCCTCCGGGGATCGTGGTGCATGCGATCGGTGTGGCAGCAAGAACCATATCGCGTCTTACAAGAATTGTCCAGCAAGAAATCGGCGATGCAACGCCTGTCACACGTTGGGCCATTTCGCTTTGGTATGTCGAAAGACCCAAACAGCGGTGCAACACGTCTCTTCCGCAGAGACGCTGTCTTCGACAAACAGCGGTGCAACACGTCTCTACCGCAGAGACGCCGTCTTTGTCAACTTCCGCAGGGCAGCCATCCGCGTCTGTCTTCACGGTAAGCGCTTTTGCAACTAAAAAATATTTGGAAGTTCCGGTCGTAGTTAACGGCGTCTCCATGCGACTGCTGGTAGATACGGGAGCATCTGTGTCATTCATGACGGCCGAAGTTAATCTAAGTTAATATTTAAGTTAATCTGGAAATGCTACACATTTTCGATTGCCGACCCTGTTTTGCCCTTCTATGGTGGCATGCCACTATGGAAGTGGCAATAACTTATGCTATGGAATGTAATTGGAAAATGAAGTTTTAACTGAAGAATAGAATTGTAAATAATGGCAATATTTAGCAAAGGAAATAAAAGTTGGAAGACATTTTTGCCCTGGGTAGGATCTGAACCACAATCTTCACATGTCCAGTCCAGTGCAATGCTTTCACAATGGTTCAGTAATGTCTTTTGTTCGAACAAGGTTACCAACAGTGAAGGATGAAATTGGCAGCCTAGCTGTAAACTTGGTGCACACAATAAATTTCTTTGCTTACGTACCTGATAACACTGGTGCAGATGATCCCTATGACCATTTATCAATGACACCAAACATTGAAACACTTAAATATGTAATCTTGCCTCTTCAGCAGCTGAAGGCTGCATAGCACCATGTCCTTGTAAATAGCTGACCTAAAAAGAACGAAAATTGCGACAGCTTGAACTATTTAACACACACCATTGCAAAAGGTATTTGTAAGTCAATGTAACTCATTATTCAAAAAAAGGAATTCTAAATAATGATATTAAAAATGTCCATCAGTGCCCATTTCACTTCCTTGCGTGCTCAGTAATTTTTACTTATGCTTCAACTAATATACACTTTCTCTTTACTCTCTCAAGATAAGCTGCGAGAAGGCGTGTCCATGGATGCAGTACTGGATAATGTGCGGTCCAACGTGGATGAGACGTTCCACTGCATTAACCTGTTAAGCAAGCAGGATCTCCGCAATATAATGAGGGATGGCAGAGTCTCAAAGACCGAGCGGCTGCATGATAATGACTACGTCAGCGTGCAACTAATGACTATGTCAGCAGCAACAGAGATTTTATGCTAGTCATCATGACCACACCACAACAGGAGCTTTTCAAGAGGCTTGGAACTGATTGTGTATGTGTCGATGGCACACATGGAACAGCAGGTGAGCATTACTATATAAATGCATTAATAATAAAAGCAAAAAAGAGGGAATGCTGTTTGAGAATAATTGCAATAGATATGATGAGTAGTATTCCTTCACACTTATGATTTTTCTCTTAATTTTTCTCGTATTTTTTATTTCATGCAGTTCTCAGTTATCAGTAAACTGAGCAAGAATGAATTCAGCGCTCTGTACACTGGTGATATCATTCCATTGCTACTGTCCTCATCGCTGCATGCCCTGCATATCCTGTCTGTATTGTCACCACGCAGTTATAGTAGGCCACATAATACAGCTCTTATGAAAGTTGTCCAGAGTGCAGAAACAGTGCATTGCACTGTGTATTAGTGCCTTCTATCAGAGGTATAGCTGTCTCGAGGCTGTTTGGCATCCTGAACTGTTTGCCAATTAGGCAAACCACTGATTACTGCTACAGCCAAAGGTGCTTTTTTTTGGGGGTGGTTCCCGGAGGACTGCGAAAACAAAACATTTAAAAAATCACGCAGTCCAAAAAAACAATTTATGCATGCCTTTTACTGCGATTTAAAGGGAGGTGCTAGTCGAAAACATAAGAATCTAGAACTATGAAACCCCAGCTGTTTACCTACTTTTTTATGGTAATTTCAAATACTATATAAATCAGTTTTATAGCAAGTTGCATAGGTTTTGTTCTGTACAACGACAATGTGTAAAACGTAGGCATTCTTGCCCCCAATTTTTTATTTCTACACTTCCATAATTGCAGACCAGTGATGGCGCATAATCCTCCAAATGAACTGTAGAATACTGAAATATGTTACCGAAATTGATACTGAAATCGTTATGCACTGTTATGTTTTAAAAAGTGCATATAAGAAGTGTTAAATTAGTACCTGTGAAACCATTTCAAAATGTTTAGACAACCAGTAAGTGTTACTCAAGATTTTATCTTAAGTATATAAGTGATGTTTAAGATCAACCCCTCAGTGGTGGTCAAGACAGTTCAGGATTTCAAGCAGAAAGTTGTCATTCTGGAGCAGTCTAGGAGCAGAAATTTTTTTTCTACTTCGTGTTCGAAAAGTCTTATTGGAAAACTTGGAGTAGTACAGAAGTAATCTGTAGCCATTTGGTGGAGCTTGTTATTACTGTGCAGTCAGTAAGTGCTGCTCAAGAGTGAAGCAAGACACAAAGCCAACAGCAACCAATTAAGCTTGTCTTCCCAAGGAGGGTATACCATGCACATCATGTTGCAAACATCTTTATTTGGGTAGGCAAGGAACTTAATTTTGTACCCGCCCTAGTTACTTAGTGGCTGTGGTGTTGGGCTGCTAAGCACGAGGTCGCAGGATCGAATCTCGGCCACGGCCGCTGCATTTCGATGGGGGCAAAATGCGAAAACACCCATGTACTTAGATTTAGGTGCACGTTAAAGAACCCCAGTTGGTCGAAAGTTCCGGAGTCCCACACTACTGCATGCCTCGTAATCAGAAAGTGGTTTTGGCACGTAAGACCCCATAATTGAATTTTTCTTAATTTTGTAAACAAACCACAACACTTATTAGGCTTCTTGGCGCTTGTGCTGTAACAGGAGAGAGTATGTATGTGTGTAAATAAAGAAATGCCTATCATGCCATGTTACAGTGGCCCCTTTCCACTGCTGGTATGCTTCACCACAATACATTGCATAAGCTTCTTCCCGTAGCAAGCTATATTGCTGCAAAGTTGACGCTTGAAAACCGGCATTATACAACATTTTTGAGAATGGTCGTGCCTTCCACACTTTAAAGGCAAAGCATTTCAGCATGCGAAATTTCAGCTGTCATTATAATTAATTGCCTCTATGGGGTACGTGGCGGTGTTGCAAAGATACCCGAATTCTCATGCATGCCCGAAAAATAGTTTGTTGGTTGTATTTCTGCTTGGTAATGAAGACGGCTAGGACAGTGCACACTAGTGACACAACAGTGGCCATATGCTCAGATTCTTTTAAGTAGAGTGCTGTGTGCTTTTATGATTTTGGTGAAGTTAGCTTTTCAATTTGCCATACACGCACCTGCAAATTATCTATTTATTAAACTCACGCACACAAAATAGCACTATAATGAGAAATGCATAGTGTTTTAGCTGTTCCCTGCAGAATGTTTTCTGACAACTGCTATGATAATGGATGGATGGATAACTTTCTTGAGGTCCGTTGGTACGCGCGATTACTACGCAGCGGGCCGCTCCCACGTCGGGACAGAGAGGCCATGCCTCTCTGTCACCTTGCGGGCCCGATGGACAGCCCAGAGCTGTGCTTCAAGGTCCGAGCTGTGTAGAGCTCGGTCCCACTCACCCCTGGTGGTCCCGACGCCAGGGGGCAAGCCCAGAGCATGTGATCAAGCCTAGCTATATCGTTACAGTAGCTACATGCATTATGAGGGTGCACATCCGGAAAGATTTTGTACAGGAAGGCCAGGTATGGGTAAGTGCCCGTCTGAAGCCACCTGTACGTGACTTCTTGTGCTTTATTGAGTGCTTTGTGCGGTAGCGGCATGGTTCTCTTGACTAACTTATAATGCTGGATGAGATCGTTTGTTGGCGAGTGGCGAAGGGAGTGACGAGGGGATCGCGCTCGCCTGCCCATCCTGCCGAGAGGGAGTCCGGGCTCGCACGGTGAGTTAGATCTCGTGCATGGCCACGATGTACATGAAGTGGCTGATTACAAAGGCAAGTCTAAGCAGGCTGTCCTCCTTGAGCCCGTGATGCCGGTTGGCTACTCGTCTCAGAAGGCGTGTGGCGTTCTCAGCCTTCGTAGTGAGCTTAGCGACTGCGATGGTGTTCGAGCCGTTCACCTCTATTGTCATGCCCAACGTCTTGATGTGACCGACCACCGGAATGGGAAATCACAAAATATGCTGCTGGCGTAAAGGCTGTCCAGTAAAAACCACAAAAGCATGCAAACATGCACATGCTGCTTCTTACCATTTTACAGGCAGCCATGAGAAGGTAGAAGCGGGTGACTAGATCATGTAACCGTCTCCTTGATAAAAATGGTGTATCTAGACAGTGAGACATATATCTCCCACTTTTTTAATTCATACAAAATGCTTGCTTGCTTTCAAAGTTCACTTTTTAAGAACAATATCTGATCACGAATATACTCTTAATGCTTCACACACAAAACAATTTGTTACCCTGCTGTGTCCATGAAAGGGTTGTATTAAGAATAATTTCTTGACAGCCTTGTTGACAGTTTGACATCATCATTCAGTGAATCCTTAACAGGCACTCTTCAACACTTTTTCAAGAAGGGAAAACCGAACCTACTGAGTCCAACACATGCGATTTTACATTTTCATCGTCATCATCATCATCATCATCATCAGCCTGGTTACGCCCACTGCAGGGCAAAGGCCTCTCCCATACTTCTCCAACTGCCCCGGTCATGTATTAATTGTGACCATGTTGACCCTCCAAACTTCCTAATCTCATCTGCCCACCTAACTTTCTGTCGCCCCCTGCTACGCTTCTTTTCCCTCGGAATCCAGTCCGTAACCCTTAATGACCATCGGTTATCTTCCCTCCTCATTATATGTCCTGCCCATGCCCATTTCTTTTTCTTGATTTCAACTAAGATGTCATTAACGCGCGTTTGTTCCCTCACCCAATCTGCTCTTTTCTTATCCCTTAATGTTACACCTATCATTTTTCTTTCCATAGCTCGTTGCGTCGTCCTCAATTTAAGTAGAACCCTTTTCGTAAGCCTCCAGGTTTCTGCCCCGTACGTGAGTACTGGTAAGACACAGCTGTTATAAACTTTTCTCTTGAGGGATAATGGCAACCTGCTGTTCATGATCTCAGAATGCCTGCCAAACGCACCCCAGCCCATTCTTATTCTTCTGATTATTTTACTCTCATGATCCGGATCAGCAGTCACTACCTGTCCTAAGTAGATGTATTCCCTTACCACTTCCAGTGCCTCGCTACTTATCGTAAACTGCTGTTCGCTTCCGAGACTGTTAAACATTACTTTAGTTTTCTGCAAATTAATTTTTAGTCCCACCCTTCTGCTCTGCCTCTCCACGTCAGTGAGCATGCATTGCAGTTGGTCCCCTGAGTTACTAAGCAAGGTAATATCATCAGCGAAGCGCAAGTTACTAAGGTATTCTCCATTTACTCTTATCCCCAATTCTTCCCAATCCAGCTCTCTGAATACTTCCTGTAAACATGCTGTGAATAGCATTGGAGAGATCGTATCTCCCTGCCTGACGCATTTCTTTATAGGGATTTTGTTGCTTTCTTTATGGAGGACTACAGTGGCTGTGGAGCCGCTATAGATATCTTTCAGTATTTTTACGTACAGCTCGTCTACACCCTGATTCCGCAATGCCTCCATGACTGCTGAGGTTTCGACTGAATCAAACGCTTTCTCATAATCAATGAAAGCTATATATAATGGTTGGTTATATTTCGCACATTTTTCTATCACCTGATTGATAGTGTGAATATGGTCTATTGTTGAGTAGCCTTTACGGAATGCTGCCTGGTCCTTTGGTTGACGGAAGTCTAAGGTGTTCCTGATTCTATTTGCAATTACCTTAGTAAATACTTTGCAGGCAACGGACAGTAAGCTGATCGGTATATAGTTTTTTAAGTCTTTGGCGTCCCCTTTCTTATGCATTAGGATTATGTTAGCGTTCTTCCAAGATTCCAGTACGCTCGAGGTCATGAGGCATTGTGTATACAGGGTGGCCAGTTTTTCTAGAACAATCTGCCCACCGTGCTTCAACAAATCTGCTGTTACCTGATCCTCCCCAGCTGTCTTCCCCCTTTGCGTAGCTCCCAAGGCTTTCCTTACTTCTTGCGGCGTTACTTGTGGGATTTCGAATTCCTCTAGACTATTCTCTCTTCCATTATCATCGTGGGTTCCAGTCGTACTGTATAAATCTCTATAGAACTCCTCAGCCACTTGAACTATCTCATTCATATTAGTAATGATATTGCCGGCTTTGTCTCTTAACGCATACATCTGATTCTTGCCAATTCGTAGTTTCTTCTTCTCTAATTTTAGGCTTCCTCCGTTCCTGAGAGCTTGTTCAATTCTATCCATATTATACTTCCTTATGTCAGCTGTCTTACGCTTGTTGATTAACTTCGAAAGTTCTGCCAGTTCTATTCTAGCTGTAGGGTAAGAGGCTTTCATACATTGGCGTTTCTTGATCAGATCTTTCCTCTCCTGCGATAGCTTACTGGTGTCCTTTCTAACAGAGTTACCGCCGACTTCTATTGCACACTCCTTAATGATGCCCACAAGATTGTCGTTCATTGCTTCAACACTAAGGTCCTCTTCCTGAGTTAAAGCTGAATACCTGTTCTGTAGCTTGATCTGGAATTCCTCTATTTTCCCTCTTACCGCTAACTCATTGATCGGCTTCTTATGTACCAGTTTCTTCCGTTCCCTCCTCAAGTCTAGGCTAATTCGAGTTCTTACCATCCTGTGGTCACTGCAGCGCACCTTACCGAGCACGTCCACATCTTGTATGATGCCAGGGTTAGCGCAGAGTTTGAAGTCTATTTCATTGCTAGTCTCACCGTTCGGGCTCCTCCACGTCCTCTTTCGGCTATCCCGCTTGCGGAAGAAGGTATTCAGTATCCGCATATTATTCTGTTCCGCAAACTCTACTAATAAGTCTCCCCTGCTATTCCTAGTGCATATGCCATATTCCCCCACTGCCTTGTCTCCAGCCTGCTTCTTGCCTACCTTGGCATTGAAATCGCCCATCAGTATAGTGTATTTTGTTTTCACTCTACCGATCGCCGATTCCACGTCTTCATAGAAGCTTTCGACTTCCTGGTCATCATGACTGGATGTAGGAGCGTAGACCTGTACAACCTTCATTTTGTACCTCTTATTAAGTTTCAGAACAAGATATGCCACCCTCTCGTTAATGCTATAGAATTCCTGTATGTTACCAGCTATATTCTTATTAATCAGGAATCCCACTCCTAGTTCTCGTCTCTCCGCTAAGCCCCGGTAGCACAGGACGTGCCCGCTTCTGAGCACTGTATATGCTTCTTTTGGCCTCCTAACTTCACTGAGCCCTATTATATCTCATTTACTGCCCTCTAATTCTTCCAATAGCAGTGCTAGACTCGCCTCACTAGATAACGTTCTAGCGTTAAACGTTGCCAGGTTCATATTCCAATGGCGGCGTGTCCGGAGCCAGGGATTCTTAGCACCCTCTGCAGCGTCGCAGGTCTGACCGCCGCCGTGGTCAGTTGCTTCGCAACTGCTGGGGACTGAGGGCCAGGGTTTCATTGTTGTGTTCATATAGGAGGTTGTGGCCAAGTACTGCACCAGGGTGGCCAATCCTGCTCTGGTGAGTTAGTGCGTTGCCGGTTCTGGTCACCGGGATCAGGCCACACTTCAGGCCTGTTTAGGCAATTTTATCAACACGCGGATTTTTTTTTTAATCCGATGGAAAATTGCGCGGCACCGGGATTCGAACCACGGACCTCTTGCACGCGATGCGGGTGTTCTACCTCTACTGTTCTGCAGCCACTGAGCACTGCAGCATGCCAATATTCTGCTATGTGTAGTAGGAGATACATTCTTGCTGCAAAGTCCCACTGCCATATGGTACAGTCGACTTCTGTTAATTCGACTTCGGGTAATTCAATCCTGGCCAAAGGTCTTGGCCGGCGGTCATATATTTCTACAGTCCCGAATCTCTTATTTTGGTTGTAAAATTGACCTTCGCGGGATAGTTTGAACTTGAGCCGTGACTCGCTGTTGACCCCTATGGTGAACCCAATAGCGACCCCTTTGTGGCACCACATCTACCTCGGCGATGCTTAGGAAACAATGTATGCATTCAACACCTGTGATTGCGTGTCGACAACTCCCACTTATGCCTGCCCTAGGAAACTTTTCAAGCAAGAACCATATATCACAACGTTTAATTACGGTATTTACCCGATTCTAATGCGTGCCTCATATGTTAGCACTAGTAGAATGCAATAATTGTGCACTTTTCTTTTCAATTACAGTGGTAAGCTCCCAGCCATGATTTGGAATGGTTGGAATGCCTGCCATATGCATTCCAACCCATTTTTATTCTTAAGTAAATTTCCTTTTCATGATCAGGGTCTCTTGCGAGCAACTGACCTAGGTAAAATTACTCCTGTACAGACTCTAAAGGCTGAGTGGCGATGTGAATTCTTGAACATTGTCTTCTGCATATTAATCTTCAAACCCACTAACACTTTTTTGATTAAGGTCCTCAATCACTAGTAATTTGTCCGCACTGTTGCCGAGATATTCACCATTGATCCGCACTCCGAATGTGCTGCAACTGCAGATTTGAAATGGCCTTTATCAAAGCCAGGACAAGAATAGGAAGGACCATTGCATTGAGGAATGATCAGGAAAGGAACTGTGCCACCGCCTCTTTGAAGGACCTTGAGCTCAAAAAGCAAAGTGTTGGCTGACGCTGAGATGCAGGTTACCCACATCCAAACCAAAATAAACCCCTAAAGCATTGAAACGCCACGCTGAGGCATGCGCAGGCTGAGAGTATGTCAGGACAGTTGAGGTTGCTTGGAGAATCTCACTTGTGACAAAGTTCGGGAATAATACCAATGAGCTTGCGATCAGTTGATACAAATAGCTCTATTTGCTTTCGTATGCATTATCGGGATTGGAACGGTCGTAGTTGTCGGGAGGACCCTGGGACGACAGGGCTAGGCGAGCAGGGTTTATTTGCAGGATTTATATTTAAAACATGATATACATCGCCAGTCTAGCGTGACTCCCATATGGAGCACGCAAGACGACGCATACAGCAAACAGCTTACGAGCACACAGCTCACTAGTACATTTCGAGCATGACAACGAGCACTCAGCTCACTACGACGAGCACGACAACTAGCACTCAGCTCATGACGACAAGCACACCCTAGCAGCCGGCAAACACTGCTTATAAGCACTTGTTCACCCCTTGATTCCCAGTGGACGGAAACGTTCGTCCAGTCATCGTTCGACGTCACCGTAGATGACCCGCCCTTTTGGAGGAGGGCTCACAAACACGTGTTGCACAGGTTTCAGTGCCGCACACACACACAGGTGTAAAGGTCCGGAGCCGACGTCAGAGGGCTTCTTAGAACTCTGCTCCATCAAGGGTGGCGCTGCCGAGTACCACATTCCTGAGCTGACCCCGCGCCACGTGGCTGCCGGTTATCCGCAGTTCTCTGAAGTGCGCCCCGTCTGGTTGAATTGGAACACATGCAGCGGGCTGAAATAGCTGGCACGTTGCCACTCCGTACGGCCATTCCTAACAGCATCTCTTTTTATTCGCATTTTAAGATGGTCAACTCTATTTGCCGTGAGCTAGACCACTTTTTTTACAGCAAAGCTGTCTATGGCTAGGATCTGGCGGATCGCAGCCGCGCATAGACGAACAATTTTTCATACGGTGGGCCGATCCCGAAGATAGTGCAATATCGGGCGGACCCGAGGCAGAAGTGAAGCAGGCATTAAGCACTCCCCATATGTGGGCTGATCCCGAAGGTCGTGAAATGCCAGTCCAACCTGAGGCTGAGATGAAGCAGGCTTTAAGCACTCCCCACGCACGGGCCAATCCCATAGGTAGTGCAATACCAGGCCGACCGGCGGCAGAGGTGCTATTCACCATTAAGGGGCCCACATACAGAGCTTCGTTGGTCATCCTTAACAGAGTAAAAAGGCACCGAGTTTCTTTCGAAGATATTTTAGTAGCTGTGCATTTTACAAACCCCTCTTTTCAGTTTTCTATTTTGAATAAAATAACCACTACTCCTTATTGTTCAAACTGGATTGTTGTTTTTATTTTTTTAACATGCTTACCAGAGAGTGACAGCATCAGGTGACATGGTGTCAGCCCATCTTGACATAAAACAAAGTTATGTAAAACTTGGCGAAAACCTGAAAAAATCGGGGAACTTGAAAATGTCAACTTGGTAAACACGTTCTTCTAAGCATGCAGTATGGCACATAAGCTTGGAGGTTAACGAAGAATCTCGAGAACATGTTAAGGACCGCACAAAGAGCAATGCAATGATAAATGTTAAGAGACAGGAAGAGAGCGGTGTGGATCAAAGAGCAAACGGGGATGGTCGATATTCTAGTAGACATTAAGAGGAAAAAATGAAGCTGGGCCGGCCATATAATGCATAGGGTAGATAACCAGTGGACCATTAGAGTCGCAGAATGGGTGCCAAGGGAAGGGAAGTTCCATCAAGGATGACAGAAAACTAGGTGGGGTGATGAAATGATGAAATTTGAAAGCACAAGTTCGCATCAGCTAGTGCAAGACAATGATAATTGCAGATTGCAGGGAGGCGCCTTCATCCTGCATTGAACTTTAAAAGAGGATGATGAATGCGTGCAACTCTTTAAAAAGAAATTTGGGCCGGAAATAGCTTGCACAGTTCACCAAGACACGAAACCAAATTCATATGCTTTGCCACTAACACGGATGTATTCCAGCGAAGATAACTTATGAAAAGCGGCCACCATTATGCAATCATCTATTTCATTGTTGGAACAGCTTGCGAAACGTAGCATGATGTGTTGGAAGGAGCCCTGTAACTTTTTTTTATAGCTGGCTATATGATGCACATGCTGAATTTTTTATAATTAATTCTAGGTGATGTGCAAATTAAGCAGTAATTTTATGCAGTATTAAAATGTACCTTAGTGTAACAGTACAATGAGAGATATAATCAAGAATTTGTATGTATGCACATCTGAGTGCGCATGCTGTTAGATATGGGACGTTTTCCTGAGCCTACTTCGAGTTCACCAGACCACATCGAATCGCGTCACGCCTAATTAAGGAGCGCAGAAGCACATCTACCACATTCCCGAGGCGCGGCATGTCCAAACCCACTGCTTGACTCTTCCCGAAAGTGTAGCGGGAGCCTGGCACCGTTCCAGGTAACGTAGGTCCCGAGCAAAGCTGCTTTGCAGCTTTGCAGCTCTGAAACGTCGCTCGAAGACAACCAGTCTCCCCCCATCCGCCAATTGTGAGAGTGCTTGCAAGCCGCGAGGCAACGATGGCCGTAATGCACCGTGAAGCTCTGGGAGCGATCCCCCCCTCCCCGTCCACCTTTGTGACGGCAGTTGGAGACCAGGAAGGCAATACCGCAGACAAGTAATCCCTCGGACAACTGGAGCCCAAGGAGCGACCCTCTGAGCCGAATGTGACTTGCACTTGCACGGGCACCTACCATTGGCCAAAAATAACGCCACCTGAGCGGGCTCCCTGATTGGCCGAACGTGATGTGACTTCGAGACACCGAAGGGGTTAAAAGCCAGAGATTGGGAGCACCAGATCATTCCTTCATTCATTTCTTTCGAGCTTCTTGCCACGGGCCGCAGCGTCTGAGTTGCTGCCGGGCCGTAATGTCTTTATGACTGTTAATTTCTTCATACTCTCACTGTAAATAATGTAAACAAACCTCCAGTTTTCATCTCACAGTTCTTCTCAACCTCGGCCAACTCCCGCACCCAACGGCAAGGTCCAAAATCTGGGGGACAGCAACTGTCCTCAAGATCCAACAATGCATGCGCGCTGTCATCCTTGAGTGTGCACAGACATGAAACTGGTGCACTGGTCATAGTGCAGCTTGGTAGCTCATAGTTTGTGAGGGGATTCGTGATGGCAATGCTCCACCACGTCCCAATGCAGCAGTCAACACTGAAGAGAGGAAATGCTAATCTTACCGACGCTGCACATGCTCAACAGGCCAACGAGAGGGCTGCGTCGTACATGGCAGCATAATCATCAATTCATTTCAACTACCATGTACGTCGATGTTGCTTCTGTAGTGTTGATACTTTGTTGACACCCCCGCCCCTTTTTTTTTCTTCAAGGATACCTCTGACAGTGAAAAATAACATTGTGAATGTCCGCATCAACAGGAACTGGCATAAGATGCAACCATTTGCGACCGCTTTAACAGAAGCTTGTATTGCCTCACTGGTGTCGGTGTTACTGCACGAAAAAACCCAAGCTGCGGAAAAATAGAAATTGCTTATCAGGCTGCGGATTTGAACCACCGACGTCCGGGTTGCGAGACCACCACGCTAACCGATTCGGCCACTGTCAGTTCATCAAACGCTGCCTTTTAGGAGGGTAAGTAGAAGCAGTGCGAGGCATGAGCCAATCGCGGGCATCCCCTTCCTCCAGAGGAGGGAAAGGGTGTGTTCGCTCGCCTGACACCCGCAGTTTCCCACACCAGTTCAGGCCCAGCAGTCAGTGGGGGGGCCGCGTTTGGTCTGTTCTACCGAAGAGCAGGCTGCGTTGAAGGAATGGTAGTGGGAGCAGGCCACGTGTTGTGCGTTTGGCCAAAGAACAGGCAGTGTTTGATTGATGCCACCGGGAACTCGCTCGAGAACGAGGTCGACAATGACGTGCCGACCTCGCCGTGAGGCGTTACAAAGAGCCGCAGATCCCAAGCTTCGCTTCCACCCCGCTTCACAGCAGTGGAAGGGCAGTAACTTTTTTGGCCTCCATCCTTGTGTCATAGTCCAAGCATGCTCTTGCTAAATAGAATCATTCTTGGCAACTAAAGTTAGTGTTTAAGTGCAATTAAAGCTCGTTCATGGAACAGTCTCCAGGACTTCAGAATTTCACAGTAAGTAAAATACCATTTTGTTGACAAGTACTATGGCAGAGGTAGTTGTTGTGTCGGCAGCGGCAGGCAAGCGGGGGCCCCCGACCAGCGAACGCGCGGTGAGCGCCGACGCAGAGAGTGAGACGCGGAGCCAACTGCTCCTGATGAAACCCGGACTAGGACTGAGCCGGCTCGCGGCCGTTTATTACTAAAAAGGGACTTCACACGCCAGATGACACCTCCTGATTGGTCCAAGCTTGTCACATGACAGAAGGGGGTGCGCCATCTAGCTAGACTACTACGAAACATAAATGTATGATAACACAGAGATCTGGCAGGGGGCGACACAATACTACATCATCCCCCCCCCCTGGAAACAAAGTAAGCATACAGTGAAACGCGCACACAAGACGCGCACTTAAGTCCGAGGACAAATTCAGCTCGTTCCCCCCCCCCCCCCCCCCCCACGTTCACACACACGCGCACCAGATGCACACAAGGCACGCACTTAAGTCCAAAACAAATTCAGTCCGTCTCCGCCCAAGTTCACATACACGCGCACCAGTCTTGGGCACCAAAACACAGGCAGTCAGTCAAAACAAAATCCGACACCTGTGTGAACGAAAACTGTGAACTGTCTCCTAAATGTCACAGCGAGGCCCCTAGCCGTGGCATTTCGAAGACGGCAATACGCTCTACATTCAAGAGACATAATCATCGAGCCACGGAGGCAGTTTTCTGTCACGATGAGGACGCGTGCGTACTTCAGAAAAACTTTGGCGGTTGCGACGCGTATCAGTCGACTTTGAAGACCCAGTCGTCCCACTACTATTTCCCTCCCCCTGGGCGGGCAATTGAATGTGGTTGTCGCTCAAAGCTAGAGAGGGTTGCTCAGGAAGCTCCTCTGGACGTCCCAACAAGTCCTGGGAGGCTACCGATTCCCCCACGGAATCAGAGACGACTGCTGACTGTGTAGACTCGGTAGTGATACAGTCAGACGAACTACTTAGCTGATGCTTATGACTATGAAAGGACGATGTCACGACAGACGAGTCATCGGAATGAATATCCAAATTTGAATATGAGTACAAAAAGTCTCTATCACTTGTACACAGTGTACTAGCTGCTGAATCCTTTATCACTTGGGTTAACTTAGACACATGCCACGTCTTCCCATCACTGAGTAGAAAAGTAGATGGTCCTATCTGGGCCTTAACTGTACGAGGTTTACTGTACTTAAAAAATCCTTTCCTGTTAAATCTTATTCTGACGGTCTCTCCCACCTTGATACGAGTTGCCTGAGCACCTCTACGTTTGTCTACATACTGTTTAGTCTGCCATTGTTTCTGCAAGACCCTTTCTTGAACTTGAGGCACCAAGACTGTCCTGTTCACGTAGATCTACACAGAGCCGCATGGTTCCATCCTTCTTGCGCACCACCACGAGTGGAGACACCCGCTCAGAAGCCTCGACGCGCTCGATGACGTCGCAGTCCTCGAGATGTTGCAATTCATTTGCGACCTGGTCACGGAGAGCCAGGGGTAGTCGGCGCAACTTTGAAGATACTAGTTTCGCATCTTGCTGCCGATGAATTCGGTGCACAAAGTTGTTGACGAGACCCAACTCGTCACTGAAGAGGTGATCAAAACCCGGAGGCACACCTGTGGGGCTCTGTGCTGAAGGAAGCGATGGTAGACGACATGTCAGCGACATACCGTCGATCTGTACGCCCAAGCGTTGGATGGCGTCTAAACCCAGCAGTGATGTTCCTGTAGTCGTTACGTGGAACGTGACGGAGCATGACATTTGGAAAAAACTGGACAGTGGCTTGAAACAGGCCTTGAATGTTGATGCGTTGCTTGGAGAAATTTCTCAAGTCCACTGTTGTTTGTGACAGCCTGTGCTGTCGACCAAAGTGATTTCTAAATTCTTCGGCCGTCATGAATGACACAGATGCTCCCGTATCCACCAGCAGTCGCATGGAGACGCCGTTAACTCCGACCGGAACTTCCAAATATTTTTTAGTTGCAAAAGCGCTTACCGTGAAGACAGACGCGGATGGCTGCCCTGCGGAAGTTGATAAAGACGGCGTCTCTGCGGAAGAGACGTGTTGCACCGCTGTTTGTCGAAGACAGCGTCTCTGCGGAAGAGACGTGTTGCACCGCTGTTTGGGTCTTTCGACATACCAAAGCGAAATGGCCCAACGTGTGACAGGCGTTGCATCGCCGATTTCTTGCTGGACAATTCTTGTAAGACGCGATATGGTTCTTGCTGCCACACCGATCGCATGCACCACGATCCCCGGAGGAGCCATGTGCGAAATGTCGACCATCTTGGCGGCTTCTCGGAAAAAGTCGGCCCTCTTGGCGGCTTCTCGGAAGAAGTCGGCCCTCTTGGCGGCCTCTCGGAAGAAGTCGGCCCCCTTGGCGGCCTCGGAAGAAGTCGGCGCTCTTGGCGGCCTCTCGGAAGAAGTCGGTCATCTTGGCGGCCTCTCGGAAGAAGTCGGTCATCTTGGCGGCTTCTCGAAAGAAGTCGGCCATCTTGGCATCTTCCCGGAAGAAGTCGGCCATCTTGGCATCTTCCCGGAAGAAGTCCGTCATCTTGGCCCGTCGACGCAACGCCAAGCTGAGATGCCTCGATTCTTCGTACATTTTCGGAGCCGAACGCGCGGTTCGCTCGATGCAAGGCTTCTAAAGAGCATCCAATTTCTTCTGCCTTGTTCAGGGACAGGGTTTCGCCATGAGCTAATAACTTTTCGCGAACGCTGGCGTTCGCTACCCCATGTATTATTTGGTCTCGGACGCGCTCATTGTAGGTTGTGCCGAAGTTGCACTGTACCGCCTTCTCCTTCAGTGAATTCCGGTCACGAATTCCAGGAATCCTTCTCCCTCGAACTGCCTTCGACTAGTGAATTCGTGCCTCTCCGCCCGAACATTTGTTGACGCGGCGAACAGCCAGTCAAGCAGCTGCAAGAGTTTCTGGAACTCTAACGCTGGCGGGACCGCATCACTTGACGTTGACGCTGCGCCGGTCGACTGGCTTGCTGCTTCCTGCTCCTCGTCAGCAAAGTACTTTCGTTGTCCCTCACGCCCGAGAGCGCGGACGCTCGTCGCGCGTCCGTCCAGTCGCCACCGCCGGCCGCTTTGAGGTGGGCCTGAAAAATTTTGTCCGTTAATGCTCTTGCATAAACGGACAGTGTATATGACACGATTTATTCTGATTCCAAGGCCGCTGTCAGGGCCTTTCAGATGGGAATGGTGGCTCCCCAGGCCCTACGTATCATCCAAAGTGCCAAAGACATGAAACATCACTCTTTGGCCTGGTTCCCTGCGCACCTTGGAACCATTGAGGGTGCCTCGATCAACCCCAACGAGGAGGCGCACTCGGCTGCACGAGGTTTGACTGACCGTGCGCTGGGCAACGCGTCCTCTCCTGGGCGACCCGAGCCTCTCTGCTCGTACAACGAAATCTGCAAATATAATTATCTGTCAAGAAGACTCCTACCTTCGCCGCACTCCTCGCTGTGCAAGGCCCAGGCAGTCACTCTAAGGCTACTGCAAACAAGCACTTACCCGAGCCCCGCGGCGATGCACACAATGTACCCCGAACGGTTCCCAAGCCCGGACTGCCCTCTGTGTGGTGATTATGCGGACTTCGAACATGTCCTGTGGGGCTGCGCCTCTGCCGCTCCCCCTTTCACTCAAGAGGAAATGATGAAGTTAATTAAGGCCCAGGATCAGACCTCTCAAATCCTGGCAGTCCAGAGGGCTCGCGAGAGGGCCGTCAGGTTTCACCTGATGGTCGCCGAGTGGGCCTAGCCAGGTGACGTGGAGCTTGCTTACGTCTATAGTGGACCAAATAAAGTTGTTTCTCTCTCTCTCTCTCCATCGATACCATGAAATTAACGGTGGCCCGGGCAATTCAAGAAAAACGGGAAGGTTCGCCGAAAAGGAAGCCATGCCCGGTAGTGTGCAGGAGACAGTGCAGAAAACAAGCCGGAGCTCGCAGCAGGAATGGGGTAAGAAAGAACAAGGGGGGCGAGAAGGCCTAGGCTCGGAAGCCTCGCGACGCCAAGTGCGTCGGCGGCGTTTGCAGGCCGTGCAGACACGTAAGGGACGCTTCACTTACAAAGCTCGTTGGTTTGCCGGGGCTTCGGTCGGAACCGCAGCGGGAATCCCATCCTCGTCGCCATACGATGTGTCGGCAGCGGCAGGCAAGCGGGGGCCCCCGACCAGCGAACGCACGACGAGCGCCGACGCAGAGAGGGAGACGCGGAGCCAACTGCTGCTCATTACTAAAAAGGGACTTCACACGCCAGATGACACCTCCTGATTGGTCCAAGCTTGTCACATGACAGAAGGGGGGTGCGCCATCTAGCTAGGCTACTACGAAACATAAATGTATGATAACACAGAGATCTGGCAGGGGGCGACACTGTACTACAGTAGTGACCTATAGGTAGATACTGAAAGAGCCAGTATTCAGTAAAAACTTATAGATGTAAACAAATTTGGCCTAGTCTAGTTTACAGTAATTGGCAAAGAGACCTGTTTTTGCAGTATTATTCTAAATGAAGGTTTAGCGCTACAGGACTGTGTGCCCGTTTCATTCTAACTACATCTGCCCAACTGATGCCATTATAGATTGACATTACTGAATATATTCTGCAATCACAATATTTATTCATGAATTAAACTTGCGCAGGTAATATGTATGTACCGTCCAAAAGAGTAGATTTTAGAGAGATTATACAGCTAGCAACGTACTGCACAAGTAAAAGGTCACAAAGCGAATTTGTTCTCGTGAAAGAAGTATAACATTATTTGTAATGTTGTTAGAACTTCAAGAACAAGTTTTTTGTTGTAAGGCACAACTAGTAAACAACTATAGTAAGAATTTCATTTAAAGTTGGAGGAATGGTACAACTCTTGGCATTCTGGGGAGTTAAAAAGAGTGGAATTAAGAGATCTCAACTCTGTGAAGTAGGGATGAAATGGAGGGCCCTGCCCCATTCTGCAACTTTACTGTGGACAAGTGTATGCCAACATGGCAAGTAAGAAAAAAAATTGGGTATTTCATGGTGCGTGTAGATCCATAGACTTTTGTTCCCAACGGTATCTTTTGATGACATGCTCAGGGTTTTTTTTTTTCTAGTCACTTGTTGCACTTTAATGCGATAAAATCTTCTTGAACCTCTCTCTTGTGGTTGCAAGATCCGCAGGCGAGCTCGTTCCCTCAATCGGCTGCCACCACCCAGTCCCTACTCATCACATAACCATATCTTGTGAACATTATATACATCTTTTTTTTTCACCTCCTAGCATTTTGGGTGATATCCTGAGTGATGAAAACAAGCAATACATAAAATCAGTAACATCTATCATCACGACAGATTCATAACAATAGGGCTGCCACTACATTGTTTTAGCTTTCTATACTAAATAAACTCACTGGGTCTGCGTTCGGTGTGGGCAGGGCTAAGCTTGAACACGTAAGTTTTTGGTAACATTCATAACAAAGCAAACAAGCTTTCAGGACTATAAACCTTTGAGTCGCATCAGCTACGTGGGAGCAAAATGTACATTAAAAAAAAACAGGGAAAAAAGGCACACTGTTATGTGCCACTAATCCTTTCCTAAAAAGCTGCAAGAATTTTAGGCAGTTTTGATAGAATTATAGCATGGCACAAAGCTGATGGTGCTGTGCATTTGGTCACCGCAAGCAGCTGTACGTTATTAACCTCTCTGGTCAATCATGTCTGCTGCAGAAGCATCCCTAGTATGTCTACAAATTTCCAGATACTTGATTTAGTGCAGTATCACTCTTTGTTGGCCTTTTTATCAGACTGACGCAGAAGTGGGAGCACTGTACACTGTTCACATTTTCTTTGAGCGCAAAAGATAAGTATGCGTTGCATTCACCACTAAGAGAATGTATTTAATGCTGTTCTTAAGTTAACAGCCTTACAGCACATGACACAGGTATTCATGACAAATCTGTGCATGTCATACAGACAGCTGAAATTTCAAATGAAACACCACTTTGCTCGCTCTCGAGAAAGTGCCACACCGAGCCAGAGTCAAGGCAACACAAACAAACAGTGCGACGCAAAACACAGTCTTAAAAGTGTCGCTCGCCATGACGCATTACTTCGGTAAATCGCCCAATTCAGAATGCGCAATGCCACGGTGGAAAATGTGCCACGCAACAAAACTGGATAAGAAAAAAAATGGGTGGTGCTAGTCACGTGAACCCGATGTGGTTCTTTGGCTCAAGTATGTGACAAGGCAAGGAAGGAACGTCGCTTGCGGATGCTACTCCAGGAAGAGGGAGAGAGTGTCTCTGTTGGCAGTCATGCTCACCTCATGGTGGTGTGGTAAGAGGGCATTCAATTTCTTCTGTCTCCTCCAATAATAAACCAGTTTAAAAGATTATTTCGGTAAAGCAATGCGAGAAGTCTGAAGTCATTACTCAAAACATTCATTGTGGATATGAAGTCCAATGCATGTCGAACTGTCAGAAGTGGTTCACTCATATTCTTCTCATCTACTTTCCAGAAATTTCACACTAAATTGACCTAGACCTCCGCATTGTCACAGACAGCAGGAAGCAACCTTGAAGTCTGTTGAATTCCTCATTAATGCATGAAAATCCAGGATGCAGCAGCAAAGTAACAGTCTACTACACATAACTCCATCTCTCCATCTTCACCTCTGCGTTCAGGCAATGAAATGCAGTTTTTACCATAGCGAACATGCGATGTTTACTTGTTGGAGATGGAGCTCTTAGCCTGCCTACGTATGACTGTGATATTTAAAAAGGATGCCAGTTATTTAAAACGATGTTGTTATTAAAAAAATAACTTCTTTCATGTTCGTAACATGCCAGGAGGCAATAATCACCTTGAAAAGTAATTATGTCCCATGGCTGTATTCGGGTCTCAAGAAGCTTTAAATTGCAGTGTAAACTAAAACTTGCTAGGGGGCCTGATGAAAGGCTCTAAAGAAACAGGCCAAACAGGAGGCTAAATGTTTCTTCAATAGGATAGAAAGTTTGCGATGGAAAGTTAACACCAAATATAAATGAAAATATAATACTTCAGACTTACCACCAGACTTTCACAATTCGAGTCTTGTTCTCCAAGATGCATTGCCATTCCGACTTGTGCAGCTAGCGAGAAATGCAGTTCGTATTGCCTCCGCCAATGTGTTGCAAATGCACATGTGATGAACTCTACAAAATGAGAGCAGCATTGAAAAGAAACTGAGCAGCTGAAAGTGCACGCACTGTTGCTTCTACGCACAATATGGAACTAAACAGCTGGGGTAAATTTCGTTAAAAGAAATTTCGTTCATATTGAAACATAAATCGACTCTGAATATAAGACAACCCCTTACTTCAAGACATCGCATTACAGTCCCCTTTATAATGGAAAACTACATGTTTTATAAAAAATTGTCACTGGAAGCACCATGCCCCACTTTGCTTTTGTGTACCACGCGAATTTCTAGATTCTAAGCTTTTGTTTTAAATGTAACGAACCTCGTCAAATTTGGTGCAGTGGTTGCCGAGAAAAACGAATACTCCGTTTACATGTATTAAATCGGAACACCCGAGCTAAAGCTTCCTCTTAAACGCGCCCGCCACGCGGATATGGTGTCCAGAAGCCTATCTTGACACCATAACGCGGAGGCATTGCCGAGCCCAAACCGACGGAGCATTACGGGATCCACATTTTGTCTGCTGGAGGCACCACCAAATTATACTAAACAAACAAACGTTGCGTACACTTAGTAAACGCGCAAATTTCCTCTTTATAGCGACAAGGTAGGGGACTGTGGCTTACACTGGCAGCCGGCTTTACCTATGCGCCGCCAGTCTGGTTCCTCAGACGTGTAACGATTGCGACAGTGTACGCGGCGGAAAAAAGCACCTGGGACTTCTGCAAGACCAGACAAAACCTCGCCTCTGTGCATTATCTAACTCCTTCGCATTACCGTTAAACAAAACTCGAGAACGCAGTCAAGAATTTCGCATTGAGCTGAGAGTAGGCTGCACAAGGTTTACTGAAAGACGGAACTTTTAACGACAGCTTGTATGCTAACTGCAAGATGTATCGATAAGTAACGGTTCAATAACTGTAGAATAAAGACGTCCACTTGCCTGTCTGTTCACGCCAATACCGCAAGCTCTTTTCAGAAGCACGAGACGGGCGCTGAAAAGCGTCGAGACAGTTCATTCGGCGAAATTAACCGCTTGCATTTCTAATGCAGCGAAAAATCAAGTGAACGATTAGTGTGTATTAACGATGTTGACGATGTAGTCGGCCATTTTGGGAAGTTTTAGGCATGAATCGGCTTGGCTATAGATGCGCACAATCTTTGGAAGCGACTTTTTTGTTGTCGTTGCCAGACGAACTTAACTTTTTTTTACTAAAAATCACTGCGTTATTTTTTTTTTTTTACAGAGAAGATATGTTTATCGTAAAGGTATGGTGGCTAGCATGCACTCTTAAGCATAATTACACCCTTTTGTCACAACACTGTAAGCAAAAATTAGCCGAGATGGGAGTTTTATCGGCTTATCAGCCCCAATACCTCCCATGCCCCAAGCATTTACTCCGTCATAGCGGAGTGAAGACGGCACATGTCTTCATTATACTCCGATAGGCTAGGAACGGAGTATAAAAACGACATGACACGATTATACTCCGCACGGAGTTTCAGGTCACGTGGTTGGAAACTCCCCACGGAGTTAATAGCGACGTGCGTGCGTGTGTCAGCGCGCGTCCGTGTGAACCTTGTGAAGCTCCAGTGCCTTCGTTGGTTATTTCATGTGATCATTTGCCGAGAGAACGTATCATCAGTGCACCGAGTAGCTGCAACGACCGATTAGTGTTTAGTGTGAACGTGTCAAGGTTATTTGCACCCGCTGCTCAAACGCGCTGGACGTCTTCCCTGGGTTGTACGCTTGAAAATCCGCGATAATATTTTCGGTGTCCGAGAAAACGCCAATGCGACAAGATGTCGTGCGCCTGTGCAAGGCATGTTTTGGCTGTGTACAGCCGCTCAGTCTACGAGATCGCGCCGTTTGTTCACTGAACGCAAAACAAGTCGTGGTATACAACTGTCGGTAGCAGTTCACAAACTTGAGCAAATTGCAGCAGAAAGTGCGACTTCTTCGTCACAGCGACGTTTACTAATCGAAACAGACGACGAAATGTATCACGCTGCCTCCTCGTTGCGTCGTCTGCAGCTGTCGCTGCCTCTTCCCTGGCAATCCTATTGCAAAACCCAGTACCCAGTGTCCAATACAACGCCGGATTATGGGCCCGTGTCGCGCGGTGCATGTTGGGGCGCTAGTCAGGCACGGCGTACTGGTGCGAAAAAGAGCTCTAGCGCGTTAAATACGCGGTGCCCGGAAACGTATATATGTTTTTATATTATAGAAAGCAATAAAGAACGTACTAGCGAAAAAAAAAAAAAGCAGTCAGATTGGGAATCGAACGATCACCTGCAGATCTCTAGCGCGGTGCTTTACCACTACGCCATGTCAGCAGGTGGTACCCTGTGGATAATTACCATACTGTAATTTGGAAGAGAGAGGTCTCGTACACATAGTAAATGTGTTATTGCCCAGCAACTAAAACTCACGCCTGTACCAGAGAACTAAAGTTGCTGTTCTTATTGAGTAGTATGCTTGGAAGTGTCACGACATCGATTTGCACTTGCGATAGGTACTTTAACTACGAAAAAAGTCCTAAATTAACCGCCGGCCCGGGAAGCTGTATGGGCTGTTACTACTGATTGCCGTTTCTTGTTCTTCAGGCATGGGATATGCTACGTTTTCTAAGTTCAGTTATGCGATTCCATTGACACGTCCGTTTAGTCATATATTTTCGTCAGAGAAGCGCAGGCTAGTGCTGGCAGCCTTCGGCGACAGCACGTATACTTAATTGTGTTTATGACGCGTCACATCGGCGCGCATCGCTTCTTGTACTGGCTAAAGAAAAAAACAGTTTATTTAAGAACATCGATGCGAAAGTTGAAATATGGAGTGATTTATCCTTGTTTAGTCTTGTTGATTTCTGAGCCCAGACGCGCCGATAGCGTGCAGACGGACTCGGCGGATACGCCTGAGCTTCCGTGGGGACCACTCCGTGGTGGGGAGCGATCTCGGCGCGGGTAGCTGGCGAAAGCTAAAATGCGTGTGTTTGAGCCCCAGAACCTTCTTTTAGTACGATAGGGAAAGTGGAAGCGCGCGAATGGCCTGAACTTCGTTGTCGGTGCGATAATATCAATCAGCGGTAGGCTTCGAACTCGGGGTCCGTTCGAGCGCGTCTGAACAACTGGATTTCATGTCCACTCCACAACACTGCGACAAATCCCAGTCATATGTTACGCGCAAACTACTAAAAAACGCGGCGTCCTCTGCGTCTGTGTGATTTCATTCAAGAATTTAGCTATCTGCCCAGTCAAAAGGGAAAATGCAAGAAAAACGAGAGTGATCTTCAGTGTCAAATGTGCATGTATAAACAGGGCAACTTACGCACCTTTGCACCAAGCTGCGATACGAAATAGAGTGTTATGACCCCAAGATATAACGTTATTTAGGACAAGAGACTAGTATCAAGCGATGAAATTGTATAAAGCATTTAATATTCAGCAGCGATCATCCTCGCGCACTGGAACCAGCGCGGCACAAACACACCCAGCGCAGTTTCCAGTGCGAACCAGCGAACTGCTGTGAGAACCAGCGCCTGTACAGCACAAACCAGTGCGCCCGAGAGTCATGGCAGTGGAACCAGCGTCTCGTCCAGTGGGACCCAGCGTTCTCACGTGTCCCAGTCAGTCCCAGCGAGCGCCAGCGTCCCGATGTGCGATCCAGTGTCAAAAAACGTGCTGGTTTCACACTGGAAGGCACTGGAAGCAACAGACTTGAGCGGTGGCGCTCTCCGTCGCGTTCGGGAAACACCTGCTTTGCGCGCGATCCACCGTGCAACGCGTCGGAGTGGTTTCCGCGGCGATTCGTGTGGTATACGAACAAGCCCCTGCAAACACGACCAGAATACTTCGCAGCCAAGAAGCTGCAAACAAACGTCTATGCTCAGCACTCCTTCGTTTTACACAAAACGATCTTACTAAACGCGAGTGTCGATGTTACGTCGACGCGATGTTATCAACGCGAGTGTCGCCGCAGCGGAGTGCCGTGTATTTAGGCTCCCCTTGCAGCCGCTGATATCGCTGGGAGCCACTAGGCTTAGAACCTATATTCGTCAGGACAATAAACGTCTCTACAATTTTGTCGTGTCTGATGAAAATGCCGCTGGCTGTCCTGACATGGTTGGCAGCGATGAGCAAACACATATGCAAGCCACGCAAACCACCGCGACTCACGATCGCTGTGCTGCCCGCCTATATACGAGTCAACTTGTATCGCGGATCTCGAGTTGTGACTAAATTAATTAACGTCGTGCCTCAGGGACGGGAGGGCCACATTTAAAACGCCAGGTCCTTTAGAGCTGGCTACTTATATACGTCGAGGTGGTCTTCAAGCACAGTTGCAGAACCAATGAACCAAGAAAAATTGCCGTCAGCCGACATTGTCTGGCCATGACATAAATAAACTGCCAACATATTTAAGCAGAACACGCATAATCACGTAACTGTAACCAGAGATGAGGAATAGTGTAACCTAGTGTCTCATGTTACCAAAGTTATATGTGCTATGCTGAATAAAATCTCTATAAGCTTACGCCAAGACAAACTGCCCTAATCTAACTAAACATAGAAAATTAAGGCTAAGCTTTAATAACATCAGCTTTACACGTGTGACAGGTGGGCCAGTATGTATCGATTCACCCTAGCTTATGGAACATGCTAACGTACCGAAACTCCTTCAAAGTGTAAGCTGCTATACCATATCTAATACCTGTCACACTGGACATTTTAATGTCATTAGATGCAAATTACATTCAGTGCAATAAATGCCATTCGACCTGTGGTGGTGGTACACAACAAAAATTGATGTCATTCGGTCATGATATCAATGGCAATCATTGCGAAAAAAATTGGTGAGAGAACAAGAGCAAGGTATATGTAGAATGTCTATGTAGAAAGTCAATTTATTTTAACATAAATATGGCGTGTCACTTCACCAGAATAACACGCATATAAAACTTCCAATTCCAGAATTTCTAGCCACTACAAGCAAAAACAAGGCTTGACCAGCTTAGTAGCCATAGCCAATAAATTGAAGACAAACAATACGGCTGACATGGCAGTGCTGGACGACGCTCGGTTGCAGTAGCCGAAGCAGTTAGTTGTTGTGTGCTTTGAATTGTGAACAAAGCAATCGGAGGAAGAGGCGAGACTGTCAAATAGATGCATACAGGCGCTCGACTGCTTGCAGTATGACTGACCAGTAAAGCAACAGCCGCCAGACGCCACTGAGGTGGAGAGTAAAAAACATTTTGTGAAAGCCTGCTGTACAGCTTTCCTCTAGTCTAAATAGCAGATGCCTTAAATAACACAAAATTAATTACCTCTTTACATCACTGCTTCTGAAATTATGAATGCTCAATGTCATTTTAGTCATTCGCCACGAATGCAAAGCCGACTGATTTTTTTCAGATTCATTTGATTGCAGAATTAATTCGATTCTAATGGCATTAAATATTGCTGTGTAACAAACGAATAATGTCATTCAATGCTGATGCCATTCGATTCGAATGACATTAAAATGTCCAGTGTGACAGGAGTATAACACAACCACTTGTGAGCCACTGGCGATGTTACCACTATCCATTCATCTTTAGAATGCTGATTAATTATGTTTCAGAATGATTTCATTAAATATGCTAGTCCTATTCCCAAGCCTCTGTGAATCAGTCACTTGTGAAGAAACTTTCCATTTTTCTGTGAAGTATGGCTTAGGTTGCTGCATCAGCTCAGATAGGGTACCAGAAATTGTTTCTACCCGTCGAATGACGAAACACAAGTCTACAGTTACCTTCATTGCCTTTACATTGCACTTATTGCGCAAAGTATAAATGGTATTGCAGCTTTCAAAAAACTGATTCAAAATCAGCTATTTATTTTGCATCCGTATTTTGCTCATGGTGCACATCTTTCTACAGAAATTGCTATATCAATGTCAGCAGCAGAAGCAAAACTAAGGTAGATCATTCTTGTCGCAGATTTTTAGAAAACATTTCAATATGAAGTGTATTGCAAGCAATCAGTGCAGGCTGAAATTATTTGCTTCATGACTTACAAACAACAGGCGATGGAGGAATCAGATTTTGTGTATTCATACAAATACTTTGTACGTACAAAGTAACTATGCACGGCACAACATATAATACTCCTGAATTCATGTCGAAAGATTGTAACGCATACTGTTGAGTAATATCTTATGTGTCTTTTTAACTCTAGAAGTCAACAATGCACCTATGAAATTTTTGTAGTTGGAACAAATGATATGAAGAAATCATATATACTAATTCAGATGAGTAGACAATTACATTTGCCTTTAACATAGTGCACAGCCCTCAGCACTGAGAACATGCTAGAGATATTGACACATCATAGCAAGATTCACATACTGTAACAAGTTTAGATATATTGCTTTAAAGCTCGATGTCCAGAGCTGGATTGCTATTATCTTGTAAAATTACCACTCACGCCAATTTTCAAGGAATAAAAAGCCGGATTATTTCAGCCCCATTACAGATATTTATTTTTTTTATTATCAAGCAAGAACGTCTATAAAAGGCCACTCATTGAAGAAGGCAAACAAAACACAAAATGCCACAATCACAATGCAAGGTCATGCAAACGCCTCGTGGGTTCTATCGCAGATGCAGGTAAATCACAAAGATAACCAGGAAACACTACGTAATCGCGTTTATTCGCTGGAACGCACTGCAGCCACTTGGCTGCAAAAACATCGTACACCACCGCACATTTCTAGTACACACCACGTAGGACACATGTACGCTGCAGAGATATGTGTTTTTTTCTGAGGAATGTTCGTGAGTCGCACGAAAAACACAGAAGGCACGGGCGACAGGCGCGCAACCCGCGCACATTGAACACACCGGCACGAAAGCAAATGCGGACGACACCGGTGTAACCTGCGCTACACGAGTGATGAACCCTGGTAGATTTGATGCTTTCCGACTGAAACAGCTACAACACGCTCGGAAACATCGCACGCTGCACAAGCGTACACCTGATACCGTGTCAACAATTCCTGAGGCTACAGTTGATGTTGACGACAGCAGCAGAAAGTTATTTAAAACGAAGTGACAACGCACGTAGCACGGGCAGGAGCTCATAACGCCATGAAAAAAACTTTAATACAGCTGACTTGAAGTGCGGATCTCGGAGGCCATACTTTTGCGCATACGGCAGAAGTTGTTCAAAATCGAAAATACGCCATAAAATATTTTTCTACAGTAAAGTATAGCGTGCACTATAGACGCTTCAATGTTCGTTTTTTTTTGTCTCGCAACTATACGTAGTTGGGCGCAATACGGCACTAAATGAGTGGGTACTGGTTAATATTAAGGCATCACGGGGGCCACACAACCGCAAAGGTCTACAGATGACGCTCGCCCCATGCGATCGGTTGGTGGCGCAACCCACCACCCTGTTTCAAAGGAGACGCTCATAGCATTCATTCGTCTACTCTGCTCTCTATTTTGCAACTGCCGGTCGCCGGGCGGTTGCGCGAGCCGTTGTGGCGTGTTTGTCTAATCGTGTGGTTTTGTGTTTGGTTTAACGAAATGTGACTTAGTTCGCGAACACAGAAGTGCCAGAAGATAGCTTGTGTCTCTCTGAAACTCGCCATATGCGTGGCGTGCCAGGCAAATGGGGACCAACGATTTTCATACCCTGGAGTGCGTTCTCTTTTGTGTCTGGTTGTGGGAAGTTCGCTGGACGTCGCAAAGAAATAATGTGTATTATTAGCGTGCCTCAGCTCGTCCACTACGTAACGGCGTGTAGGCTGGGAGTCGACGCAGCACCGGCAACTTGGAGAGCGCTTTTCGACCACGTCGTACCATTCAAAAGGTAAGTAATCGTGCTTGCTAACTACACGTGTATTGTGCGTGCACTCGTGTGTGCACAGAGTGCACGAGCGTAGAATAGAACCAACTGCCAAGGCAACAGTGGAACCCGTGCTGATGCTTGCTGAGCGCTGGTTGTCAGAATTTAGCTAGGCAAGTTTATTGTCTTAATGCGAAATTGAAAATCATTATAAGCGTTTTCTTCCGTTGAAAAATATTACGTTCGGAAATAATCGTGTTCATTATCTGCGCCTGTGCGTGAGCTCCCGCTTTTCTGCTTAAGTTGCATAACAACGCTCATCTGCATTTTAACAGATTCTTACTGCAATGACGTTTCCTCGCGTATAAATGCTTCTACGTTGTAAATAATCTGTGCCTACGCGGTTCTGAATTTACGAGTTCTGAAAAAAAAAAAAAAACGTAAGCAGTCAAAGCTTGCAACAGGTGCAGATTACTAAAGATGTTTAAGACAAGATGTGTTGACATAACTTATGCATAACTAAACATGACACGAGACAGTTGCTTAAACTAAGTCATGAAAAAATTGAATTCGTATGTAAACAAAGATTCTTTGTAATGTGTTGCTGCTGTGTGTGTGTTAAAAATTTTACGGTGATGAAGGGGTCCCTCTGTTGCCACCCTTCATTAATGCAAACATGATTTTCGTGACTATTTTTAAATGCTCCTTGCATGTGTTCACACTGTGACAGCGTGAATGTGTCACTGCTATAAATTAACTGCGAACTTTCCGAACTTATTTTGTAGTGGCGAGGCCGTAACCCACACCAGTGTCCACATAATGGAGGAGCCAGCAGAAATGCAGAGAAACCTTGAATGACTGCCATAGCGCAGTGTGTAGTCTGATTGCTTGGTTCAGGTATGTATGATGTGTATGTGTTCCAAAGAGTAGGACCTCAGTATCATTCGTGAATAAGTTTATGAACATATTACTCAACACAGCTTACTAAGTAGTCTAAGTATTTTTGCAACTTGCTGCTTATTTGTGTTCATAGCTGTTATTGTTTTCTATATAAAACTAGATCTAACATGTCCTGATGTTAAGCATTTTTTTCTTGCATCAATTGCTTGGCTGCAATTTGAATTTCATTTTTTTTTAATGATGGGGTTTTACTTGCCAAAACCACTTTCTGATTATGAGGCACGCCGTAGTGGGGGACTCCGGAAATTTCGACCACCTGGGGTTCTTTAACGTGCACCTAAATCTAAGTACACGGGTAAATTTCATTTTTGTTTGACAGAATAGTTCTTGCGGAAACCCGCAAGGTGGAGAGAAGTAATTAATAAAGGGAAAATCAGACATCCACCCATTCATTGCAATTGCTACAAAGGAAACCCGTACAGGTTCCTCGAAAGAAAAGCCTCGAAGTTCAAGAAAAATTCGTCATGGTCCGGGACTCAAAACCGGGACCGCTGCCTTTCCAGGGCAGCCACTCTACCATCTGAGCTAACCAGGCGGCTAGCGAATGGTAGGGTGAAGTCAAATTTGTCAACAGCTGACAAATTCTGTCTGATTTTCCCTTTATTATTTTTGAAAGAGCGTAGGTTTGGGCATGTTGGCATTCCATAACGTTTAGGTTTTTGGCGCACAGAAAGGGGTGAGAGACAGAGGTACGACGCGGACACAGCGCTAACTTCTAGCAATTGTTTTATTCTACGAAGCGGTACACATACATATAGGTAACAGACAACAGCGTACGCATGCGCATATGTACTGGTTTCTAATCAAATGAGACAGCAACGAGACATGTCTAATGGAAAGTTAAGATGACATCGAAGATGAAAAAGCGACCATGCATACCCAAAAAATTTTGTGTAATTGCACGATTAAAATTTGATTTTTTGAACGTGGCACAGAGGGTGGCTTGATGGAGATGGCATTTTAATCTTGCAATTACAAAAATTTTTTGGCTATGCATGGTCGCTTTTTCATCTTCGATATCATCTTAACTTTCCATTACACGTCTCGTTGCTGTCTCATTTGATTAGAAACCAGTGCATATGTGCATGCTTATGCTGTTGTCTGTTACCCATAAATATGTGTACCGCTTTGTAGAATAAAACAATTGCTGGAAGTTAGCGCTGTGTCCGTGTCGTACCTCTGTCTCTCGTCCCTTTTTGTGCGCTAAAGGCGTAAAAGTTATTTTTGCTTAGTACACGGTGTATTTCTCACTTTTTTATTTTGGCTTTATTGTTTTGAAACTGTTTCCTATGCTGCAGCTTTTATTTCCATCTTCTTTTCTGTTTATTCTACATGCTTGTGCAGTTTCTGTGCACATAAGAATTCAAAGTGTAGTGGGACAACTATGTTGCATGTCTAAGCACATGGCGTGCTTACCATTGTTTAACATTCATATTTGCAATTATTTACCTCTTATTCCCAGAATAACTGCCACTGGCAAATACACATTTGATGAGCCTGAACTTTTTGAAATTATACATAAAGGTCATTATTCACTGTGCTGCAGTTACTGCTGTAACATATGGGTAACAGCACAAACATGATCAGAAGAAGGGGGACACATACACACAGTGCTGGCTAATAACTGGTTTTATTGGCAAGGATAGCACACCTTATATACGCCAGTGAAGCAAAGGAAATGAAGGGGAAAACACGTCAAGGGTGATAGCGTGCTAACCACGCAAGCACAATACAGCCAACCAAGCGCAACAATATGCAAACAATTATTTTTCTTTGCCGTCTGAAGCCCCGGTAGCCACATGCAGAAGATCAAATTCAGCATCACAGAGAGCAAGGGAAGGAGTGCTAAAGCACCTGCTACCAAATTTTCTAATGTAGTAGGCTTCTAAACTGATGCGTGCGGTCGTGTCACTGCCCTTTCCTAGAATCGTCTCTTTCAACCAGGCCACCCAATCAGTATACTTGCTAACGTTCGCAACTAAATGTGCATATTTATCATCTAGTTTCTTTTTTTCACTTTTTGAGCGTGTTCCCCTAAACGGTCATTGACACAGCGACCAGTTTCGCCGACATAAACCATCCCACATGACATGGGGATGCAATACACCACTCCAGTGGAACATTTTACTAACAGCGGTTGGTGGTTCTTCTGGCATCCACGTTTTCTGGCGTTACAGATATGTGGACACGACTTTCCCAGCTTAATTGGGGCAGAGCAACAAATTGACACGCCGTGCCTACTTGCCACCTTCTTAAGATTGTGGGAAAATTTATGGATGTAAGGGACCACCTCTGTCTTACGTGCCTTCCATTGATCCTCAGCCATTGTACTTCCTGATCCTCACTTGAATTTTGGAAGTAGGATTTCAGAAACGGCAGTCAAGACCAAGACGGGGAACCTGCAGCCAAAGGCGGCTTGCCTGATTATAAAACGTGGGCTTAATCTGATGTGGGCACGATTTTTGGAGAGCTGATGCCATACGCAACACCGCTATACCTCTCTTAATTGTCTTGGAGTGTGCTGAGTCAAAGGGCAGCAACTTCTTAGCTCGTCGGTAGTAGCCCCAGCAAACATGTCCATCACAGAACATGATTTCTAGGTCTAAAAACTGTAAACTTGAAAGGTCCGGGAGTTCATGGGTGAAACGCAACCCATGTCTATGTTTACTAGAAATGGAAAATATTTTGCCTAATGTAGAGGGGTAGGGGAAGGTAGGCTGCTTTTTTTAAAAGCACTAAAACATTCTCAACATACCTAAAAAATTTTAAAACTGGCATCCATTAAACATCTGTTCCAGTGCATTTTCCACCTTGGCCAGAAAAATGTCAGAAAGAATAGGGGCTACGCAAGAGCCTATGCAGATGCCATCGCGCTACAGAAATGACTACTCGTGAAATACAATAAATGTAATTAATTTAGGGAAAATGAGGTATCCACCAAATCATAGCAATTGCTACAAAGGAAACCCATGCGGGTTCCTTAAAGAAAAGCCTCGCAGTTGAAGAAAAATTCGTCCTAGTCCGGGACTAGAACCCAGGACCACTGCCTTTCCAGGGCAGCCACTCTACCAGCTGAGCTAACCCGGTGGCTAGCAGGTAGTGGGGTAGCAGATGTCAATCGTAGCAATTAATTGCTACGATTGAGTGGATGTCTCATTTTCCCATAATTAATTACTTATCTCCACCTTGCGGGTTTCCGCAGAACTATTACCACAATAGAAGTAGAGTTCAAATGAAACTGCAATTATGATAGAAAGTTATGAACGGACAAACCGACAGTGTTCTGGAAGGATACGTCGCCATTATTTTTAATGCAGTCTTTGATACACGCTAGCAGTTGATTCTGCGGAACAGAATGAAACAAGTCCTGCACGTCTGCTGAAAAACCGAAACCAACATGATCATTTCGCTCTAAAAACTGTACTACTGAGACTGATTTCTTTAAAAGTAATGAGTCGTTTAAAGCTAGCGCCTTGAGCTTCTTTAGCAAAAACTGGCTAACACTTCTGCCACGATCCCTGTTCACTAACAATAGTGCTAAATGGAACTTCGGGCTTATGTGTCTTGGCTGTGAAAAACCCCCTCAAACTGTTCCCTCTGCTGTTAGATATGTCCCTGGCAAAATTTTAGAGGTCTAATTGCTTACAAAACTCAACGAACTTGGTTTTTACTTGCACTTCACTTTTCTCTCCAGGGTCAAAGTTCTTATTAGCCGCTACCAAACCTTTTTCATTGTAAGTTCTCTTGGGCAAAATAATGAACCCACCCTGCTTGTCAGCTTGCATAAGCATCAGGTTGTTACTCTTAAAGAAAGAGATGTCATTCAACAATCTAGTACGGTACGAGTCCGGGGTTTTCGGAGCAAACATTCGCAGGCAGTCAATACCTTCAAGAAGGCAGCTGTCCCGATTATCTTATCTTTTCCTGAGTGGCCACTTTTCGATTCATTGCAGTGATATCATGCACAGGAACATCAGCTTGGACCCCAAATTTGGATCCTTTCTGCAGATGTTGCATAATCTTCTCTGGTATATGGATGTCCCCCATGACGCTGACATTGCTTCCATCTTGCGTCATTTTCTTGTCTCCTGTACAACAGAGCAACATATTCAAGATGCACCTCCACCTGCACTCCATGAGCTGTGCCACTAGGCGCTTCAAGGATGCGAGCTTCTTAATCACAAGCCGGTCAGGATGGTCCTTAAATCACAGAAGGTGCAACCTGTCCTGAGCGACTTATTCTGCAAAGTCATTTCACGTGCCCCCATGCTGGTTTCACAGGGCCGAAGAGGGCACTTACTTCGTTATGGATGAGTCATTTCCGGATGGAAAAGGCGAACTGTCTTGACTAGCATGTTGCATGGGCGATGTGACTGAGTAGAAGGTTGATGGTGGAAAAGGAAGGTGCCTTACAACCTTACAAGAGGAAGGAAAGACACTTCACTTTTTGCATCCGGAAAGGACTCGTCCCTAATGAAGTAAGTACCCTCTTCAGCCTTGTAAAACCAGTGTGGGGGCATGTGAAAAGATTTTGCAGAATAAGTCACTCAGAACTGTGACAACAAGTCCAACTTTTTCAGGACTGGTTCCATCTTCTGTGTTTTAAGGACCATCCTGATTGGCTTGCGATTAAGATGCTTGCATCTTGAATGAGTTGCTCCGGTGTTCAGGAGGAAAATGACGCAAGATGGAAGCAATGTCGTCATGGGGGGCGTCCACATACCAGGGAAGATTATGCATCATCTGCAGAAAGGATCCAAATTTGGGGTCCAAGCTGATGTTCCTGCACATGATCTCACTGCATTAAATTGGAAAGTGGCCACTCAGGAAAAGATGATAATCGGGACCACCGCCTTCTCAAAGGTGTTGACTGCCTGCTAAAGCTTGCTCCAAAAACCCCGGACTCGCACCATAGTAGATTGTTGAATGACATATCTTTTTTTAAGAGCAACAACCTGATGCTTACGCAAGCTGACAAAGAGAGTGGGCTCGTCGTATTACCCAAGTTAGAGAGAGAGAAATTTATTTACAGAAAGGCAGAGAGGTCGGCCTGAGCTATAACTTGCTCTGGCCTGCTACTCTACACTGGGGAAGAGGGACGGGGAGGGAAAGGGCTGATGAATGATGATGGTATAAGGAAGAGATGCGTATATACAAATTCAGAGTTGTGGCCTCTAAAGCCGTGCGTCCAGCCCAGTGGCTTGGAGAAAAGCTACAGCGGCTCTTGTTACCAGGGCTGCGCTGTTTGCATTAGGCCAAGGACCTAAAAGAAACTCGTCCGATAGCGGTCTCTCATGGATCTTTGCAATGGAAGAGACAAGTTGCTGTCGTTCTTGCGCGTAGGTGGGACACACACAAAATATATGTTCAAGCGTTTCTGGCACCTCACAGAATTCACAGTTTGGGCTAGTATCACTGGCACCTATCATATGTCTATAACGGTTGGTGAATGCGACACCAAGGCGAATCCGGTGCACCATGCTCATGTGGCTTCTTTTGAGCTTGTGAGGCATACGAAATTTCATTTTTTGGTCCCATTTGTGTAATCGCTTGTGTCGTCGATCTGGTTGGGTCCAGTGTTCTAACGTAGAGTTGCGGTTTACGCGACAAAGTAGGACGTTTGTGTCTGCACGTGAGAACGGAATGCGTACTTCACAAGCATTATCTAAAGCAGTTTTCGCTTCAGCTTCTGCCTGTTCGCTCCCGATCAGGCCACAGTGTGAGGGTATCCACTGAAAGGTGACATTGTGGCCATATCTAGTTGCGTGGTCGAGCCGTTCTGTAATTTCTATAGCCATGGAATAATACGGGCCCCGTCTGAGGACACAGTCAATCGTTTGAAGAGCTGGCTTGCAATCACAGAATATTGTCCATGCGTGAGGAGGCTCCTCGGAGAGAAATCGAAGTGCCTCCCGGATAGAAACAAGTTCTGCGGCAGTTGATGTTGAGCTATGGCCTAGTTTAAACCGCCGAGCAATGATCATATGTGGAATGACGAAGGCTGCAGTGGAGGCATATGGTGTGACAGAGCCATCGGTAAACACGTGTGCAGTATCTCCGTACTTTGCAGAAATGTGCCACAGGGTGAGTTGCCTGAGGCCAATATATGCAACGGATATGACTTTTTAGTAATTCCAGGTATCTGCAATGTAACGACAGGTTTAGGCAGAACCCACGGGGGTATTCTTGGAATACAGGCGGGAGAAAATCTAGATTGCAAAGCGCGTTGATGGCGCGATATAGTCCTTGAAAAGCTGGAACCTGGGTGGGTGGCAGGGAGCGATGACAGAGGATGGTGCCTGTGTCGGGTCAACACGCGAAGGTACATTCGAAGAGGCTCGCAGAGCAAGTATACCCCAATATGACAAGTAAGAGCTTCCGCTATTGTTCCATTGGTTGACGTGCATCGTGGGAGGCCTAAACATGTGTGCAATGCTTGAGCTTGAATGCTCTCCAGCGCGCGCACACAGCTAAGTCTCATGCTTGAGAGCGCCGGAATGCTGTACCGTATATACCCTACGAATAGTGCTTGGTACAATTGGAGTAACGACGACTCCGAGGGGCCCCATCTTGTTCCTGCAACGACGCGAAGGACGTGAACAAAACTCTTCAGCTTTGCTTTCAGTGCGGCGACGTGTCTTGACCAAGATAATCCCCGGTTTATGACTACACCAAGGAATCTGGTGTGTAACCGTAGGTATAGCTTCTCCGTTAATGATTATCGGATACCTGGTCATTTGTTTTCGCGTGAATGTAATCACGGAACATTTTTCTGTTGAGAGTTGGAGGCCTTGACGCCGCAGATACTTAGCTGTGATTGTCACTGCACGTTGAAGCCTAGCACGCATTTGGGGACAGGTGGCTCCAGATGTCCATATGCATATGTCGTCCGCATATGCGCTAATCTTCACCGTGCTAGGAAGTTCGGATGCAAGGCCAATCTATGCAACATTGAAAAAAGTTGGACTGAGAACTCCTCCTTGTGGAACACCTCAATGTATATGGTACTGTCCGGTGTCGCCATCACTTGTCGACATATACACCGTGCGGCCACTGAGGTAGCTAACAATCCATGCATATAGCCGGCCACCGACGTCTAAATCTTCCAGTGCATCAAGGATTGCATAATGGAGTACATTGTCGTATGCACCCTTAATATCCAGAAAAACAGCTCCAACTAACCGACGGCGACTTCTTTCTTGTTCAACAGTGGATACCAAGTCAATAACACCATCAATGGAAGAACTGCCTCTTCTAAATCCATGCATAAAATCAGGAAAGCAATTATTTTTCTCTAGAAACCATTCCAGCCTTGACAAGACCATTCTTTCCATTACTTTGTCGACGCAACTGGCTAAGGTGATCGGTCTGCAGGAGGAGAGCTCGTTAGGGTATTTCCCCGGTTTAAGCAGGCCTACAACGCAACTGCATTTCCAAGAATCTGGAACATTTCCTGTCTCCCACGTCATATTATAATAAGATAGAAGAAGACGTCATGATTCGATGCCAAGATGGGTCACGTCGGCACCAGGACCAGACGGAATCCCATACGTTACCCAAGGGAATTTACAATTAAAAATGTTTGGTAGCGGCTAATAAGAACTGTGTCCCTGGAGAGAAAAGTGAAGTGCGAGGAAAAATTAAGTTCGTTGAGTTTTGTAAGCAATTATACCTTGGGAAGTTTGCCAGGGACATATCTAACAGCAGAGGGAACAGTTTGAGGGGGGTTTTCACAGCCAAGACACATAAGCCCAAAGTTCCGTTTAGCACTATTGTTAGTGAACAGGGATCGTGGCAGAAGTGTTAGCCAGTTTTTGCTAAAGAAGCTCAAGGCGCTAGCTTTAAACGACCCATTACTTTTAAAGAAATCAGTCTCAGTAGTACAGTTTTTAGAGCGAAATGATCATGTTGGTTTCGGTTTTTCGGAAGACGTGCAGGAGTTGTTTCTGTTCCACAGAATCAACTGCTAGCATTTGTCAAAGAGTGCATAGAAGATAACGGCGACGTATCCTTCCAGAACACCGTTGGTTTGGCCGTTCATAATTTTCTATCTTTATTGCAGTTTTATTTGAACTCGAATTTTATTGTATTTGACAAGCAGCTGTTTTTGCAGTGCGATGGCATCTGCATAGGGTCTTGCGTAGCCCCTAATCTTTGTGACATTTTTCAGGTAAAGGTGGACAACACACTGGAACAAGTGTTTAATGGGGGCCAGATTTAAAAATTTTTCGGCATGTTGACACTTATTTGGTGCTTTTATAAACAGCAGCCCACCTACCCTCTACAGTAGGCAAAGTGTTATCTATATTTAGCTAACATAGACGTGAGTTGCCTTTCACCCTTGAACTTCCGAACCTTTCAATTTTAGTTTTTATACGTATAGATTACGTTCAGTGATGGACATGTTGGCTGGGCCTCCAACCCACGGGCTAAGGAATTGCTGTCCTTTCACTCGGCACACTCCAAGACAATTAAGAGAAGTATACAGGTGTTGCGTATGGAATAGGCTCTCCAAAAATCGTGCCCACATCAGATTAAGCTCAGTTTTCATAATCAGGTAAGCCGTCTTTTAGCTGCAGGGTTCCCCATCTCGGTCTTGACTGCCATTTCAGAAGTCCACCTTGAAAAGTTCAAGTGTGGATGTGGAAGTGCAATGGTTGAGGATCAACTGAAGGCACTTAAGACAGATGTGGTCCCTTACATCCACAAACTTTCCCACAATCTTAAGGTGGCAAGTAGGCACGGTGTGCCAATTTGTTTTTATGCCCGAAATGAGCTGGGAAAGTTGTGTCAACGTAGATGTAATGCCAGAAAATGTGGATGCCAGAAGAAGCACCAACCGCCGTTAGTAAAATGTTCCACTGGAGTGGTGTATTGCATCCCCATGTCATGTGGGATGTTTTCTGTCCGTGAAATTGCTCGCTGTATCAATGACCGTTCAGGGAACACCCTCAAAAACTGAAAAAAAAAAACACTAGATGAGAAATATGCACATTTAGTTGCGCACGTTAGCAAGTATATGGATTGTGTGGCCCAGTTGAAAGTCACGACGATTCTAGGAAAGAGCAGTGACAAGACTGCGCACATCAGTTTAAAAACCTTCCACATTAGAAAATTCGGTAGCAACTGTTTTAGCACCCCTCACTTTGCTCTCTTTGATGCTGAATCTGATCTTCTGGGTGCGGCTATCGGGGCTTCAGATTGCAAAGGAAAAGAAAAATAATTGTTTGCGCTTTGTTGTGTTTGGTTGGCTTCATTGCGCTTGTGAACTTGGCACGCTGTCACCCTTGACATGATTTTCCCTTTCATTTCCCTTGCTTCACTCTGGCATATACAGGGTGTCCCACATAATGTGAGCCAAGAATTTAAAAATGAAAGGCACGTGTGAAGGGAATTGAACGAAACCCATACTATTCGCAATAGCCTATAGTAACTCAGACAATTTTTTGTTTTCCCCATAACTTGCTAATTAAATAAGTTTAATTGCAGAACTTTTAGTTATTGGTACGCAGATTTGTAGAGCACCTTCAGAAACCACCGATCGAGTTCTTTCCTTTACTAAATGTCTCATGTAGTCCTTTTTTCCTGGTTGCAAAGGAAGCCCATGAAATATGAAGAAGGCCACGTGATGGAACATAGTGGTATTGTGCTGCTCTCAAGCGTGCGTTCGGTGAACAAGGTTGGCTGCATCGTGACTGGTGACGAGAAAGTGGCAGGGCATTCTTTATCTCATTGGCACTGCTCTGCCTGCAGCATGCATTTTCGCCATCATCCGACGGGAGCCGACCTTGTTCACCGAAGGCACGCTTGAGAGGAGCACAATACCACTGCGCAAGCACTCTGTCACGTGCCTTGTTTCATATTTCGCGGACTTTCCTTGCAACTCAGAAGAAATGACTATGTGAGACGTATCGTAAAGCAAACAACTCGATCGGTGGTTTCTGAACGGGCTCTACAAATCTGTGTGCCATACTTGGGGTCCTCAGCCAATAATTAGAGTTGGGTAATTAAATTTAATTAATTGGCAAGTTATGGGGAAAACAAAGGATTGTAGGCGTTACTATAGGCTATTGCGAATAGTATGCATTTGGTTCAGTTCACTTCCAACGTGCCTTTCATTTTAAAAAAAAATTCTTGGCTCAAGTTATGTGAGACACCCTACAAGGTGTGCTATCCTTGCCAATGAAATCAGTTGTTAGTCAGCACTGTGTGTACGTGTCTGCCTTCTTGTGGTCTGTTTGTGCTGTTACCCATATGTTTCGAGATGAACCAACTCTCCCAAAAGGAAGCATTGATGACGTTACTGCTGTACTGAGGTGTTTTCTAGTAAGCTTGATTTTTTTCTCTCCCATAAAAAAAAAATTTTGGCAAGCTATGCCCATTCATGCAAATAGGCATTGTAGCAGTTAAGAGTCTATGTCCAGTTACATTATTTTTCACTTTAAGTAAACACAGTATAGATCACATAGTTAGCTGATAGATCCGTGTATTGATGCTAAATCATTAAAGAACACTATTTCATACATAGTGCTAAATTGTCTGGTTGCTTTTGCTGTAGCATTTGCTCGTTGTTGCTCATCAAATGAATTTAATTTCAACTTCACCACATAGAACATTCCGATTGGCACTTCTGTAATTTTAATAGTGATAATCAAACAACAAGCCCTAATTCAACAGCTGTCATGAATAATTTCTAATACTTTGGGTCCCTTTTCATGTAATCTGTTTCACACTATGTATTTGGTCAGCGCAGTGGGCATTTTTATATTCAATCTGCTTGGTGCTGTTGAGGTCAGAATATCTTCAACCAGCAAGTCTAAATTATAATGCTATCAATAAAACTTCGATTACTGGGCAGATGAAAGCATTTTATCTCATTCTAAAAGTATCTTTGTTGTAACCACCAGTGTCTAGAGCAAGCATCATATGCACAGCAACTCATAATAAGTTGTTAAGTTGGATGGGCGAGTACCTATAGCTAAGTATACCTGTGCATATACTTTCTACATATTAGCTAGTATTTTAGCCACACGAAACAGCCTATGTTGTGTTTGCTGAAGTCAAATTTATGGTTGATGCACCTGCTTTTTTTTGTTGTGCACTTACACTTCTGTGGTCTCTTAAGCACTGTAGTCGTGTGACAGCTGAAGTATTGCAGTAGTGTCAAAGTTAGCGTGCTACACTATGCCGACACATACCTATCACCGTATTCATGCATTTTCCGAGAACCAGCTGTGTTCACTAGGTGAAATTTGTAGTGTCCTTATGAGTTTGCCATTCAGTTCATGTAACTTTTCAGGACAGAATTTGCACAGGGAGGGAAGGGAGACCATACAACATGACTGGTGCTATGCATCAGATTTAGATTGTTCATCTGTTTTTTTCACCTCTGGTAACGGAATGGCCAACAATAACAGCAAGGAATATCACTTAAATACTGGGACGTGTCAGTCCGCTCTCATTATGATTGTGTGAAAAAGAGGAAGACTCTCTAAATGACACAGAATAGCAATCACTCTGTGCTTTCTAATTCTATTTGTTTGCAACATTTGCCCTCATTCTAAAAGAACGTTTGTGCAGTACAAGTGCACATGCAGTGTAAATATTTTCTGTATTCCTTCCCATAAAATAAACATTTAAACATTGAATTGGTAGCTTTTGTGCGCTGTGGTCTCTCTTCTGTCCCTTGTGTTGTATGCAAAAGTTAAACATGAACATGCACCAACTTTCTCAGTTACTCGTCAGTCAGTGTTGATAAACTCACAATGTTTCCAGCCAGAACATTCTTACCATTTATGTCACATCCAGTCAGTATAGTACTACTCTGGCTTTTCATAAAGCATGCTAATATATACTTCTGCATTTATAGTTTATGTAATGATAGCCTAACAGCACAAGCCAAAAGTTGTAGAGATACAAGCCGTCTAATTGCTCAGAGGGTGATCAGAGGCGGATACTAAGAGAGCTCTTCTGATTGGCTGGTACCACACAGTAACTTTCTCTTGAGCGACTTGGTCATTGCTAAATGCCATGCTGTTGTAGTGCAACAAACTGCAAAAAGAAAGATACAAAAGGACAGAAAGAAGGGAAAGAAAGATGGCACTACACTTACAACTGTTTATTAGGCACAAAACTTGCTACATATATATTGCGCACACTCTTGACATCAGGGGCAGCAAAAAGAGCAAGTGACAGGTCATGTTGTTTGTGTGAAACCCAACAATTTTATTTCCACATCATATAAAAACATGTTTGACTAACACATGCTTGACCACTGATCTGAATGTGATATGCCTCTAGTAGTTCCCGCGCGGTTTTATCTCTACTCATACCTGGGATTCTCACCTCAGAAAAACGTGACTTACAGGAGCACGATTTGCAATGTGCAGAGAGATGGGTGTTCATATCCTTTTTTAAATTGTTTTTGTTCCCTCATTCGGTCATTCACACAATGGCCAATCTGCCCGACATAGGTTTTCCCATAACTTAACGGTGTCTGGTAAATCACGTGGACCGCTGTTCCACATAGCTTTTTTGTCTAGTTCCAAGCATCGTGTCCAGCAGCTTTTAAATGCCAGATTTCCTCATTCGGTCATCACCTAGTGGCAGAAACCTCGCTGCAGCAACTCAAATGTTACAATAATCCGAAGGGGAGTGAGGGAAGTAAGCACGATTCCCAAAGAAAGGCTCAAGTGGCTCCTTATTACCACAGGGTGAGCCACAGCCTCAAGGCGGCGAACAGATATGAGGTACCTGTTGTTTTCTTCCTCGAACACGCTGTCATGCCTATGTCCCCGAATCATAGAATGTGCAGTGCAAGTGTACGAAGTCAAACATGCAAAGTACTACGTGGAAAAGTGTTCCACTGCTGTGGTTTACCAGATACATGTACCGCTATGTTACAGGAAAACCTACATCGGGCAGACTGGCCGTTGTGTGAACGACTGAATGAGGGAACATGCAAACAATTTAAAAGCGCATATGAATGCCCATTTTTCTGTGTATTGCATACCGTGCTGCTGTACTGTAAGCCAAGTTGTTCTGTGGTGAGAATCCTAGGTAAGAGTAGTGATAAAACTGCGCAGGAAATGCTAGAGGCATGTCACATTCGTATAACTGGTCAAGCGTGTGTTAGTCAAACATCTGTTTTGTTATATGATGCAAAAAGAAATTGTTAGGTTTGACACAAACAAGATGACCTGACACTTGCTCTTTTCTTCCCCTGATGTCGAGAGTGTGCGCGGTATATATGTAGCAAGTTTTGTGTCTAATAAACAGTTGAGTGTGGCGCCATCTTTCCCTTTTTTCTGTCCATTAGAACCTTTCTTTTTCCAGTTTTTCGTGCTACACCATGCCGTACAACCTGTACCACTTTCTACGCTTCACAAAGCTGAAAGTCAACTTGGGCTCACTGAAAGTCGTTGTGTATTGCTTGTGTGGTCTCTTTAAAGATTACTTTCAAACAGAGGTAAGCCATATAATTTTGTGTGGAGCCCCTACACTAATGCCACTGGACATACTTCTTTTTGCTGCCAGCAGTTAGTGACATAAAACCAATGGCTGATTGCACAAACAATAAAGATGCATAAAAAATGCTTGATGTCAGATTTCTCAGGTTCCTGTAAACAAAGCAAATTAGCTGCTTTAATGAGAAAGTTTGGCAGACTGGGTGGGAATAGAACCTGGGGTGTGAAACAAGGACACTTCTGTGATGCCACAATATCCATGTGCTTTTGGAAGTAACCGTTGCAGATGTAAACGCTACTGAGGGTGAGCTTTGTGTTGTGCCAAGAACTAGGTCTTTAAAAATCGGTTGTCAGTCCCTTTAAGGTGTGCCTACTGTGTGTCATATTGTGCACGTCACATTGCAGCCATCTGGTTCACTAAAGATGCTTTCACGTTCCCACACCTAAGCAGTCTTAACGTGTCTCTGCCCTTTTATTGCAGGTACACCTAGCAAATGTATACATTGACGAGGAGTGGCACCTGCTCTAGTGCCATGGCTAGGACTCCCTGTTCTGCAAAGAACTGGCGAAACTGGTGTGCGGAGTTCTGGCACTCAGGATAGGAGCATCACAGGGGCTCTTTGGTGGTGCTTCCTGAACGACCGCAATTTCATTGAGAAGCCGGCATTGAGCCTCCATAAATTGGAAGCTGTGGACAGTATCATCGACATTGTTTCAAATTTGTTTGTGTAATGTTTGTAACAATACATGTATTACAGTGAAATGATTAATTTTCCAGATGCACTTGATGCATATCTTTCGAGATGTGGTGCCCCTGAGGAGGAGAAATTGCGGTGCTCAAAATGAACCAGACATGCTGAGAGAAATTAAGTAAGCGTGTAATTGCAAACATGTGTACATGCAGTAAACCTCATTAATTTGAACTCGTGGGGGCCATGCGAAATGTCAGGACTAAGCAAACGCAACCAAAATGGTTTAAAATATATATTTATGTCTCGGCTTCCCACGGGAGCCTTGTTCACAATGAAACCAGCAGCAGAGTAGGTAACGTTCTTATCTGCAGCTCAAAACATGATTAAGGTACTTGGCATACATTGACATGGATGATTAGAGATTCAAGATAACGACGCGTAAAATGATTTCATTCCTTAACAATCAAGCGATATTTTTCCTAGCTAATTGTGACGTCGTTGCGCAGTGCTCGGCCAGGGCATTCGATGCAAAGTATCGTTTCTGGACATCATTCCTGTGCTGTTTAAGTCTTTTTTTGGAGTTGCCGGTTTCTTCGATGTAGACGTACCGACAGTTCGCACACCGAAGGACCTACACTATGCCTGGGAACTTGCCCTTTTCCGAACGGTCTTTCACATGCATGAGCTCGTGTTTACGTTTTGGAACGTGCACAGCCTGCACATCATATGACCACAATGCATGCAAGGGTCTCGCTTATGCAGGGGGCATATGGTATTGAAGCCCATTTTTCGGGGGGTCCAGGGTGGGTCGATACTGCGCAAGCCAGCTGGCACCCTACTGTGTCAATGGAGTACTCAGGGTATCCACAAGCCATCAATTCCCACTGCACAAGTGAATTGTCTGCCATGTGGTCTTCTACTGTTGTGCACACATTTTTCACCCAACGAAGGAGAGAGCAGACAACAGACCTCTTTTGCGAAGCAGGGTGCACCAATGTGTAGTTGAGGTAGCGCCCCGTGTGAGTTAGCTTCCTAAACACCTCGAATAATAGGTTTGGCCTTTTATGTTGCACGAGGCTGTCCAAAAATGACAGTTGGCCTTCAGATTCCACTTCTATGGTGAACTTAATTGCTGCTTGCATTACTGTTTAAGTGAGCCGTGAAGAGGTGAATATTCTGTTGTTGCAAAACTCTGCAACAGTCGACATATCTGAAGAAGACCTTAGGTGTCGATGTAAACGAGCTAACCTTGAGTTAAACCTCGACCTCTTCATGGCTCACTTAAACAATTGCAAGCGAAATTAGGTTCACCATAGAAGTGGAATGTGAAGGTCAACTGCCATTCTTGGACACCCTTGTGCCACGCGAAGGGCCAAACCTGTTATTTGAGGTGTTTAGGAAGCTAACTGACATGGGGCGCTACCTCAACTACACATTGGTGCACCCTGCTTCGCAGAAGAGGTCTGTTGTCTGCTCTCTCCTTCGTTGGGTGAAAAATGTGTGCACAACAGCAGAAGACCACATGGCAGACAATTCACTTGTGCGGTGGGAATTGATGGCTTGGGGATACCCTGAGTACTTCATTGACTCAGTAGGGTGCCAGCTGGCTCACGCAGTACCCACCCACCCTGGACCCCCCCAAAAAACGGGCTTCAATACCGTACATCCGTGGCATAAGCGAGACCCTTGCTCATGTGGAAGAGCACGGCAGGAAGAACAAATCCTGACAGGCTTGCCAACTGTCACGAATTTCAGCGCTCCAGGAATGGACAGAAACGCAATGCAAATATGTTAAATATTTTTCCCAAGACACAATATAACCCAAAACAAATGACCAGCAAAGTAAGTGCACACAATATATACCCTGTACACAAGAGATTAACAAAACTAGGTATATACACAATCAAAACAAATGAGAAATTAGCTGTATAATGTTTATAGTCTGACTGGCCAAGTGACAGTCCCCAAGAATTGAATGTTCTGACTGTCAGAGTAGCAGTGAACGTCGGCAAGGCGTGGTGCAAGATGTCAGCCTGCGTAGTTGCAACACGACGTAGACATAGACCTTTGTTGTGAGTGACGAGGTTGTAGCCCCCTTACGAGACTTGCATTGCACAGGACGCAGTCTGGACTAGTCAGGCATTGCGTGGCCGACGTGGTCAGGTGATTGTGGCACTGGACAAGGCCGGTTATGGCAGTGTGGCGTTAGGTTGGGGTTGCAGAGCATAGTCATGGCGATGTAGTCGGGTCTTGGAAGCTGTTGTTGGCCAACTCTTGGATGTCCTCTCGTCTGTCTGTGGTCCCAAGCTACTACTTCCCATCTCCAAACACAGCTAGAGATGCAACTGCCTTGCTTCTCATCCATGTCAGCAATGCACGCTCCTTGGTTTTCCTCCCCTTTTCCTTCACTTTTTCTCTGACACTTCACATGCTTCCTCACCTCATGTATCCATTCTCCATTTCACTGACCAATGTCGTCTGCTCCACATTATCGCACATGCTCTGCCAGTGACTCGTGACAGTGTGAAAAGGGAAAGCATGGCAGCAAACGTATCCACTTGTCAGTCAGCACTGTGTTTGTCTTTTGTTTTATCTCATCTGTCGGTACTGTTCCTTGCCAAGGTGGCCAAGGTTTGTATTCAACATATGAAAAGAGTGCAGTGCAAACCGGAAAAGAGATGGTACCCTGGCTTGAATGGAAGCATACTTCGTTGACTTCAGTTGCACAAATGGCCAGGAGTGTACACCTTGAGACACTAGTTTATGGCATTGTAGGTCTTGAAGGCCGTGGAATTAGCTAACATGGCTACACTTTTCTGCATGCTTCACTTGATGATTATCGTAAACCACAAGTGTTCTCAGCATTATGTTCAAATGCCTTATGCCATTTTAATGTGATGTTTAACATGCCTCCCTTCTCTGCTACTAGTGCACTTTCTATTTCGTTGCTTATATGTACCTTTTATTTACTTATTAATTGTGTAATATCTGCAGTGTCATTGTCTTACAGCGACACTGTTACGAGGTGTTTCACAATGGTTACAGTCTATATTCTTTTTTTAATTATGTGCAATATATGCAGTGCCATTGAGGCTTCCAACATCTTAAGCGATGCTGTTAAGAAATGTTACAATGTGGATGCAGCTACATTAAATGTAAATGCAACGCTGGTTCGGAGCCTTGAACTTGTTTTGAGACATAATTATCAACAATTATAAAATAAAAGTTACCTGCATATACCTTGTTTGAATACATAGCTTATTTGCACGGTTTCTGAATAAGTAATTCATAATTTTTGTTTCTCGCATTTTATTATACTGGCTTTGTGTTAAAAGTCGGCAAGGACCTTGTATGGCTGCTGCCGTAAAAGCAGATGCCAAGCTGCTGCTAGCCTGCATGCAGGCTATCACTAATACAACCAGCCTTGACCATGCTCGAGCGCAGCAGCACTTGCTGTGTGCAAGCAAGGCTGTGAGCCAGCAATCAGATCCCTTATTCCTCTGAAGGGTGTGAGAAATCTCTTATAACAGTGTTGTCAGATTGGCACAGTAAAACTTCATTTGGGCCTAGTTGGTACATAATTCTGAACTTAACGTTACAGCGCAAACACCTAAGACGAACCACAAAAAGCGCCAGTGTGTGTCGTGTCTTTTTGTGGTTTGTCTTAGGTGTTTGTGCTGTAATGTTAAGTTCAGATTGGCACACTTCTCTAAAAGATTTTTTTTTTACTTTTTATCCTTCCCAAGATGTTACGGAATGAAGCTTCCAAAAGTTGTCATCTCAACTAGGCCACATGTTCTTTTATGATGCGGTCTTCAGCATTGTCCAGGTGGAATATCAGTAAGGAAGTTTGGATGATGGTCATCAGAAGCCCACTTGTCATTATTCTGCCACTTTTGTTGCTTTTCTTGAGACTGCTTTTTCTTTCAATGTTATTGTGTTAAGAAATTTAAGCATGACGTATGTTCGGAGCTAAGGGCATGATCCACCGGCTTCAAAGTTCCTAGAGTCAGTCTGTGCAAGGAATTGTGAGGCGGTGCTGCTATTAAGGGCATGCACTTTCACCCGCTCTTAAAATCGGGGTACAATACAATGAACATTTTACCATCCCTTACGACTTCTCTTAGCCACTATGTTTGCCTTTCGGTAATATGGGGGAAAAAAGCAAAGCTGAACTCTGCTTTATTTAGTTCACTCTGCCAGCTTGTCACAGTAAAAATGGCTCTGTTAGTGCCTACCAGAACTTTCATTTGCCTAATCATTTAATTTTGAAGTGCAATAAGTGTTTTGGCGTCTTCTCAACTTTTTGCTGCTTTAACTCTTGCACATGTCAATATTAATGAGAAATGATGTCCTCTTTACCTTTTGTAGTACCACAGTCTAGATTTGTCAGAGAATGCACTGTTATAGCTACGTTATTTCTACAATAACTGTATTGCACCTTGTTTAGGCACTTGTGGCTGATTTCCATGTAGTTTTTATGTACTTCATAAGGTCTTGGCTTAAACCTGCAGCTGGATGAGTTGCTTTCTATTCTTACTGTTTGGTTTGTGCAGATAACACATGGGCAAGAAAGAATCAAAAACCAGTTGAGAGATTGTGCTTGCGTCGTCCATTTCTTCCTTGCCTCTGCTTATGCAATAAATTTATTTTCTACAAAGCACTACTTTGCTTACTTTTGTTTGCATTTTCTAGCTTGCAAACCAATATATTGTGTATTTCTCAGTGTGGAAAATCAATATTGAAAATTCTTAAATTGGCATACTAGCCGAGTCATGTGAACAGATACTCCCATATGTTCCTGTAAAACCTCCATGATCATTGAAAAGAAATACTATGGTAGTTTGAAAAGCCTCCCTCGAATGTAAAAAAGTATTCCCATAGCTTCCTGCAAAAGCTCCGTGATGGATGTAAACGCATGCTCCCATAATTCCCTGCATAAGCTCCTTGATGGAGGTAAACATATACTCCCATATTTCCCTACAAAAGCTCCGCAATGGAGGTAGACACATGCTCCCATAGTTCCCTGCGAAAGCTCTTTGATGGAGGTAAACATATACTCCCGTAGTTCCCTACAAAAGCTCCGCGATGGAGGTAAACACGTGCTCCCATAGTTCCCTACAAAAGCTCCGCGATGGAGGTAAACATATACTCCCATAGTTGCCCGCAGAAGCTCCGCGATGGAAGTAAACATATACTCCCATAAGTACCTCCACAACCTCCGCGATGGAGGTAAACATATACTCCCATAGTTGCCCGCAGAAGCTCCGCGACGGAAGTAAACATATACTCCCATAAGTACCTCCACAACCTCCGCGATGGAGGTAAACATATACTCCCATAGTTGCCCGCAGAAGCTCCGCGATGGAAGTAAACATATACTCCCATAAGTACCTCCACAACCTCCGCGATGGAGGTAAACATATACTCCCATAAGTACCTCCACAACCTCCGTTCAGCAGCGGAGTAAATCTTTTACTCCGCTTACCCGGAGTATATTTACCTCCCATCAGGGAATGCGCTAGAGGACAAGCCATTTACTCCCATCTCGGATCATTTTTGCTAACAGTGAACGATAATCGTCATCTGTCTTGTCCGCATTTCCTTTCTTTAACGCGGCGAGCCCGGTACTTTCCAGTAACGAACGGCATGCGCGTTATCAGAATGACATGGCATTCACGAAAGGAAAGTAGCGGGCGCGGCGCTTTGAAGAAAGGAAACGCAAGCAAGGCAGATGACGATTATAGTTGTGCGGCAGAGGTACACTCCAAAGGGTTATCTCCGCCACACAACAATAATCGTCACTCTTACACTCTAAAAACAGTTGCACCCTTTGGGGTGTATATTTACTACACAACGATAATCGTCATCTGTCTTGTACGCATTTCCTTTCTTTACCGCGGCGAGCCCTGTACTTTCCAGTAACGAACGGCATGCACGTTATCAGCATGACATAGCATTCCCAACAGGAAAGTAACAAGCGCAGCGTTTTCAAGGAAATGCGGGCGAGACAGATGATGATTATTGTTGTGTGGCAAATATACACTCCAAAGGGTGTAAACTTTTCTTAGAGTGTACACTCTCAGGCAAAGTTACACCCTTTGGAGTGTACGACACACTTTCTATCGGGATAGAATTACTCGGTCGTGAATGGCTCCTTTGCGGTATCTGCGGGAAGGAAGCCACCGGGGTAGTGAATTTCGATGCGGATGGGACTTGATCGAGATCGAAAGCGGCCGTGTGACACAGGTCTACTCTCTTAAAAAAGTTTAAACCCTTTGAGGCTTATCTTGTCCCATAACGATAATCGTCGTCTGCCTTGCTTGCGCTTCCTCCCTTGAAAACGCTGCGGTTTCCTGTCGAGAATGCATTGTCAAGCTTATAAGGCGCAAGTTGTTCGTGACTAGGAAGTACCGGGCTCGCAGTGTTAAAGAAAGGAAATACGGGCGACACAGATGATTATTGTTCGGGGTCAAAATGCACTCCAGCATAGAAACGGAGTCCACTGAAATAGTGAATTGTCATTAGGCATTTTGTGCAAAAAAGAAAGAAAAAGAAATACAGTAAAACCTAGTTTATAGACATCTACAATAACAGTGCTTGACTGTCAAGGCTATTGCATACTCCACCGCATTTCTAATGAACTGTTCTCCTGCGTCCGTTAAGCATGTTACCATCCAGCATCATAAAGATGTGCTCTTCCAATAAATATGCCTTTCTATAAAATGGAGTCTTATAAAAAGTCATACAATCTTGGCAGTTCATTGAATAACCAACTATGTTAAGAATAACTGTAGAAAGTTTAAGCGAAAATATTGCAAAAAGATTTGCTCATATGCTTGTTGGTATATAAAGGAAATGCAATAACATGGGTCCAGAGAAAAAAAATTGAAATGCCTGCAGTGCTTACAAAAAACATGAATAGAGCTAAAAATTCTCAAGATGCATAGCTACCTTGTCTCCTTCTGATTTTAATTCTTGTCAGCTTGTTTTGCACCATCAGCATGGTAACTGCAGGCCTTCGCAGTTAGCATCTGGTGATTTGCAAGACTATTTTGCTTGTGTAAAGGCCAGGTTCTATTTAAGCTTGTTCCAACACATTAAGTATTCCTCTCTTGCAGGCACGAACCCAGGTGGTGGAAGCCCTACCCGCCCCCTGCCCGCCACCACTCCTCACACATTCCTAAAGCAGCGCCAAACGAATTTTAATATTTGACAGCTATTGAGCAGCCATTTTGCGGCCTTTTTCACTCCTTTTGGATGATGGTAGTTATCGGCATTTCTTGGGGTGTGAAGGCCAGTTTTCTCATAGATTCGGTGCCTGCGCAATGAATTCGAGATGCCTTTAGTTTTCACCATCTATTCAACAGTCACACGCATCGCTGTTGCTTCGTTAGTTCAACCTTCTTTGTTTAGACTGATACATGGACCAGGAAAGGGATTTGTTTCTTAGTCAGCTGGTCTGTATGCTCGTGGAACGAGTTGCACTCAGAGAAAACACCAATTTCATTTAACTTTTCCCTTTGCTTAATTATTTCCTCGCGTGGCGGCTCGCCGCAACGCTGGCGAGCTGAAACAATATACCCGCGATATGGGTTAGATAAAGTGGAAAATAAAATAATGCGAAACAGCGTCAATCATGAAACCCTGCAATAACCCTTAAACCCATAAGCAATATGAGTGTCATGCGTAACGTCATCTGGTTTTTCCCTAATTGTACAGCACCTTTCGTGCAAAATTGGCAACTGGAAACAAGAGTCACGAGGAGCTGAGAAATTAAGCAATCTACCAAGGGGGAGAGCCAAGGCAACAGCCAAAGAGGAAAATAAAGCGAAAATGAACAAATTTAACCGTTGTTTATGAAGATAATTATGGAAGTAGAGTAAACGCCACCAGAAGTAGGGAACGATTCCGTGTGTCTTGAATGACGCTTCTACAGTTACCAGTCAAACCGCCTGATGTTGCCACTTCTTTGATGTGCTTATGTGGGCTTTTTTCTAACCTTTCACGGTGGGCGCAGCATGTCTAGAACCCCAGTGTCCTGCGCTCTATGCGGTTGCACGGGACTGGCGGCCACGCATCGTTACACAACTTCCCAAATAACAATAAGAGTCAGTTTTGGCACTTGGTAGAGCAGTAAACGAGGGATCTAAAAGACATGTGATTGTTCCTCAAATATATATTTCTCTATAATTCTTCTGGAGGTAATTCAAAAAACGCAACTATAGTTGGATGCAACTTAAGTATGCAGCGAAGTTCCGCCCATGGCCTCATAACCGCCAGCCACTGTTCCTCTGTGAGGCTGCAAATAATTCATACTTCAAACTTTTCCTCTTAGGCAAATCAGGCGGTAACCACAAAAATAAAATTATTAGCGCGTAATTTTCTACATTTTCCCTCGCCTATTAAAGTATAATGGCGAAAGTCGAATTCTTTATTGAACTGAAAATTATAAAATGCTTGCTTTGCTGCAACTATTTGTTTTCAAGTTTCAGTGCTGTTGGCAGTGAAGTTTCATCAGTAAAACGGGTTCAGATGTGAAATGAACTGTACCGCAGACTTTTGAAGAGTGAAATGCTCAGACTCCATACACTTTGTTCATGTCTCTTGCACACCTCATTGCTTCCGCCAATGAAAAGGCTCAAGAACAGCAGGCTCTCCGGATCTATCAAGCACGACGCATTGTTGAAAAGGCCACATGACGATGATTTTGTTTGCTTTTGTGATTGGCTGGCTAAGTAACACAACCCCGCGTGGTTCATGTGCAATGGTTGCTATGTATTCTACTATAGAAATCTTTAATTTACATTTTCACTTGTTTACTTGTTCTTGGCAGTGTTCTTCCTGTGGTTCTTTCCAGCGTGAGTCCATTTGATGTGGTTCCTTGTTTGCCATGTAAAGAAGTGCATTTCACAGGCCTACCTGTAAGATGCACCTTAATTTCATTTCTCTTTTCGAGTTTATGCGTCTTTATGGTGAATGGTGGGCATTATTCATATTTGTATAATAAAGGTACCCCCCCCCCCTTATTTCATAGGAAAGACACCTATGGTTGCCCCCCCCCCCCCCCTGAAACAAATTACTGGGTATACGCCTGCTCTGTTGCCATTGATGAAATGACGCAGAGGAATGCATAGAGCAAACTTTAGAGTCGGAAGGCTCGCATCGATGTCACAGGTTGTCCTTTCCCATTATGCACCATTAAAAGGACTCATTGGGGTTAAAACAATGTTTGACTAGTTGCTAACATATTTCATAGTTTCCTTCCAGCACAGACCCTCACTCCAGAATGCTGCGGTCACACTGAACATTAATTTTCCAGTTTCAGTCCGCTTCCTGAACCACTCCCTCTGCCAGATCCATCCACAGTAATTTTGGGTAGTTATTCCCGTAAAACTTCCGGGTCCCTTGCCTTGGCACTCAACCTCAGTACACTGTAGCTACTAGTATAGATGAGAAAATTATGTCGTATAAATAGAATAAAAGGCAATTTCCTAAACATGCAAAACCATGCAAGTTCCTTTAACGCGCAAAAAGCATGGATAGCAGGCATATTTCTAATTTAGTGTGTTCGCTGTGTGAAAGCTTACATTTACATATATGGAAGCATAGAACGAATGTTTCAAAGCATTAATTACACCCTTGAGCTTAATAATTAACATAAAAATTTCTTTATAATTTGGGCAATCTAATCTTGCACATAAAACCAATTCATTCAGTTTTGCAGACACTAAGTGGGCTCACAAGTTTCACTATGTCTTTTGGAAGAACGACACAGGAACATAATTTATGCTGCAAAATGTTTTCCACTAAAACATCTAATTGGGAAGAAAAGCATTCTAAAAAAATACAGGGTTTTCAACTTACCTATCCCAAATGAAATATGCAGTAATTTTTGCCATTCTGTCTTTTACAGTTCTTTTACCAAAGGAATTATTGTCATGTGATGCTTGGTGCACTACACACAAAATACAGTGAATGACAATGTCATTCAAGCTTAGAATGAAAATAACATTGCTTCCAAAGTGTTGCTAGCGGCTACTTCCTAATATGGGTTGTAGGCACCTAAAGTCCAAAATTATCAAGTGGAAATGAGAGTGAAGAAAGGCAAATAAGGAGGTTAAAGTGAAAACACTGTATTAGGCACACCTGCAACTAATAGAGAAGAAAACTCGACTAACAACCCCATGGAGGTAATAGCAGAAGTGAAAAAGTATGAAAAAAAAATAAACAAAACACTAAATCGGAAGTCAGTCGATACACAAACAGATACGTTGAACATTGATGGCACTTTTGTAGATGGTACAGAACTTGCGGACCGTTTTAACAACTTTTTGTTAAAGTAGGATGCATAGATCACAACATTCAAGATACAATGCATGCCGCTTCATTAAAAGAATCTTTATTCCTAAAGCCTACTAGCATCCCTGAGGTGATTACAACATTTTCATCCTTGAAAAATAGCCACAGTCGAGACCGACATGATTTAGAAATTAGGCCAATTAAGTACACCAGAGACTTACTTGCACCTGCAGTAATGCACATCTTTAATATTTCCCTGTCAACCGGACTTTTCCCGCGTAATATGCAGGTAGCGAGAGTAATAGTTCACAAAGGAGGTAGCAAAAATAGGGCAATTATCGGCCAGTATCTATACTTCCTGTGCTATCAAAGGGACTAGAAAAAATTGTTAACTTTCGTATTGATAATTTTTCGCAAAAACATAGCTTGCTAACCGACGGTCAACACGGGTTTAAGAAAAAGCGGTCTACGGAAACTGCATGAATTATACGGAAGGAGGTTATTCTAGAGAACAGTGAAAAAAAAATTCTGACTTTAGGGTTATACTTAGACTTCAGCAAAGCCTTTGATAGGGTCAACCAGAAATTGCTGCTGATAAAGCTGGAAAAATATGGCTTCCGAGGAATAACAATTGAACTTATCTGATCTTAATTAGAAAGCTGACATCAGTTTGTTGAAATTAATGAGAACAGATCGCAGATAAAACCTTTGACAGCAGGTGTGCTCCAAGGTAGCATTCTTGGCCCGGTACTTTTCCTGTATTACATTAATGATATTGTACAAGTGAGCGATATGTGTAAGTTTGTCACGTATGCAGATGGTTGCTCTGTTTTCTTTACAGGTAAAGATTTAAAAGAAATAACGCCTATAGCAAGCTCCGTTTGTTATGGACTTCGAGCATGGTCTAAGCAAACGGCCTCATCCTCAATGAAACCAAAACAAAATGTGTTATTTTTCATGCTCCAGGAAGTTCTACTACATTGCCAGATAACATTGTGTGGGGTATGTATAAAATTACCATTACGTCATCCATAAAAACCATAGGCGTAATATTCACAGTGCATATGTCTTGGAATGAACACGTTAGTCATGTTTGCTCAAAGGTACCAAAAGTTGTTGGTCTGTTAATTTGCAATCGAAGTGCATTACCTTTTTAAGTTAAGCGTCTCATTTATCATGCTCTTTTCCATTCACACCTCAGTTACTGTTCACTTATATGGAGTAACACTACAGTGCAAAATATTCAAATGCTGGAAATACTTCAAAAGAAAGCGATTCGGGCGATAGCGAACCTTTCTTTTTTCGAGCATACGCAAGAGCTTTTCCAACAAAACAGAATAATCAGAGCCCGTGACATACATAAATTCAAAACATTACTAAGCTATAGAAATGCTATGCTGGGAAAGCTCGATTCATTCCTAGCCCTGGCAACTCTACAACAAACTAGAAGTGCATATTCATATCGTCATGAGGCACCACACACATACTAATTATGGCTGCCAATGCCTTAAACATACACTACCTTCCCTACTTAACTATTTTAACCAACAACATGATGTGTTATCTCTAAACAAAACTAAAATATTGGATTTGTTCTGATATATATGTATTGTTAACTGCTCTAACAGTTCCGCAGAACTTATCATATACTCTCGTTGTGTTTATACGTTCACACTTGTAACTATTATTCCTTGAATCGAGGTTTCCGCTGCAGTGATTATGCCCGGACCACGTGGCAGGGTTTTGCGTTGTAAACTGGATGCTGCAAAGGGCTTCTTCACGTTTGTTAAAATTCAAGGATGTGACGACGCCCTGGGCTATGCTGGCGAGATGTCTGTTGTGAAAGAAGCAGCCTATATGCAGATTTTGTTTTTTTTTTTGTTTTTTAACATAGATGCACATATATATTTGCAAGTATGTAAAATAATTTCTAAAGAAAAGAACATTTCCTGATGGTAACTTGTGTTTATTCTACAGTTCTGTGAAATTTGTTATATTTATATATGTATGTGTGCGTATGTATATAGAAGGGTTGGAATCTGGGCCAGTTGGTACATACTTGAACGAAAAAACCAGTCAAAAACACAAAGGACAAGAGGGGTCTTGTCTTTTCATGCTATGTGATTAACGATGATGCAGTTGCGCATGCTCTGCTGGCCTTGCTGGGACTACACCGATTCTAATAAACCTCAGTTATTAGCCAGTCGTTGCGGTGTGAACCTCTCCTCTTGTCCTTTGTGTTTTTGACTGGTTTTTTTGTTCAAGTATGTATATATGTATATATATGTATGCATACATTGCTTTTGCATTCTTATGATATATGAGACTGAGTCTGTGTTAAATAATAATATGCAAGATAACAGATTATAAATGTATACTGGGAGTCATTTAACACAACTGTATTATAACTAGTTTCTATCTAATAACATGAAAATTTCTATATGTATTTGTGTTTAAATATACTTTTATATCCACACTTTATGCGTGATTGTATTGCTACACCAGCCGCTTCCGTGCCTGTCTGGGAGACCGGAGCTTTGTCAAGCCGAAGAGATTCCGGCTTTTTTTCCGGCTCTCCCTTTTTCACCTTGTATCCAGTGGTGAAATAAAAATCATCATGATGATGATGTAGCAGAATATGGTCACAGAACTGAAATGGCCACTGTACTGAATTTTGTTAAACTGAAAGGCATTTGAATTGGGTTGAATGGTGTTTCGATGGGGGATATAAAAAAGTTCGTACAGCTGAATAATTTGTGACGTTCAAGTGGTAGTTTACTGTATATTGGTTTTCTTGGATAAAAAATTTAGTTGGAAACAGTGCCTTGTATGTCCTCATTTTTTCTGAAACATTGCTCGATGAACAAGACGCGCAGAAAGACGCCTTTCTATTTTGTCTCTTCCGACCTAACTGGCATTTGGCGAATATCTCTTGCATGCGTGAGAAAGTAAGGAGTGGGGGGGGGGGGTATATTGGAAAACATTTGGCAATGCCTGGCTCCTCCTGGGGTGGTGTTAATGGTGTGTATGAACCACTGCTTAGATAAATGGAACTCGGTACCTTTTCCTCAGTACAAACATTCGTGAATGTTCACTTCTTATTCCAGCAGCTTAAAAATGTCTGGACAGGCCCTATATCACAGAGGACTTGAAAGCTTTCGAACTTCAATGTTAATGAAAAGAATGTTACAACTTTCAATAGCAAGGGATCGCTATTATCAAGACTCTACAAAATGATGCAAAAAGAGCTGTTCTGCCATGAACAATTTTCAATATTTTAATTCTGAGAAGCGGTTATTAAGTTTTTAGGAGAAATTTTGTTGAATGTATGTTCCAGCTTGTAAACCGCGCACAAACTATTTGAGGGCAGTAAGAAGATCTTCTATTGTTTAATATCAAGAGTTGACGAACGGCCACAGTTCAGCAATGTCATGTGTTGTTTTTCGTTTTAAAGAGCAGAAATTATCTCAACATATCTGAGCTATCAACACTACAATAGTTCATGACGTTAGCCATTCATCAAGTAGGGGACCAAGATTACAATTTTTATCCTGTGAACTTTTAGTTGGTCTAATAGGGCGATGGTTCATCTCAATATCCCCATTCACCAGAGGGCTACAGGATTGGGACAGCACCTGGGCATATGTAGGAATAAAATTAAGGCACTGACTATGTGGGCAATGAAGCTATGGAGGGATGGTCATAACATAGGCAGTAAGCTTTATCATGGTACCACACCTATTAGTGCTGCTGCTGCCTTGCCCGCTGAAGAGGGGCAATACAGTGGTGATAGTCTTGTAGACAGTGCCATCGACATCATGATGATAGAAAAGTCTGAAATGGCATCATTGGGTACATTATTCACATAGCCCAGTGGGTGACTGGACAAACTATGACTGTCTCCCAAACAGAAGATAAATCAGTCCATGCTTGCATGAAGGAAAAATTGCACAAGCTTAGCAGGAGTCAATGACACGAATGAAGGGAAGTGAGACACTGTGGCGACAAGGCAAAGAAAAAGAACTGCACGAAGCACAGAGATCTAAGCATCGTGCCAGTGCTGCTAGAGGATTGCCCACTCAATATGAAAGTTCAGTTCCAATCATGCATACTGCCTCTTGTTTTAGCTTAAGGATTGCTTACCTCAGCAAAATAATGCTTCTTGTCACTCGCAGTTGTCCCCATGAATTTAAAGCAGTCTTTCGAAACCTAGGCTGAGAACACTCACAGGAAATGTATCCTGTACACAAGCTATGCAAGTTCCTGTAATATTTGAAGGATCCACATCTCACAGTATAACACAAGGTTGTGAAGAAGACAAAGGCATTTTGAAATGAGCATGACAGCTCACTGCCTATTGGGAAAGGCTTTGCGAAATTTTTATAGCAATAATGCATTGTGGTTCCTCAGAACCACTGGGATTAACAAGATTCCACTGTAACTGGAATGAGAAAATACTGCGTTATAATTGACTTACAGTGCAGTGTTAAGCACGACAGCAGCACTGCATTAAAGCATCAATGTTCTAATTGATTTTCCTCAAACACGTTATGGTACGACTTTTAGTGACTAAGCAGCATTTGTATAAAGGCACCAAGCTGGTTTGCTTCAAGAAGTGACTTCTGATTTGTACTATGAGAAAAAAAAAATTTGCACTTATTGCTGGTTCATTGGCATGCAAGTCTTACAAAAAATGGGATTGGCATGCATCTTACTCAGTAACAGGAACTTAGCAAGTGGACCTACTTGGCTTGGACCTTCAGGGTGACAGATAGATAGGCATTGACATGTACAGTCAAAGACATAAGAAAATGCCTGGGACCTCCAAAATAGTTCGTAATACTGGTCACTTCGTTGTAAAGATTGTACACCATACCGCCGCTAACAATTGAGCAGGCTGGACATGTTAAAGAAGAGAGAACCCTTATTCTATGAATTAAGGGACACTTAGTGAAATAGGTCACTATTTTTGTTTATAGTTTGTGTGGCTGAATGTGCGACTAACATTTCACTAACATTGCTCAAGTTTAATGTTATTGACGCATGCGCAGCAGGAGTTGAACGACGATGACTCGCCTTCCCTGTGTATTCCCTGTGTTGGTGTATTTGTGCATGCTTCAGTAAAGGTGTCCTGCCTTTCAATGTTTTGGCGCTCTTTTAAATATGAAACATCTTCAGTGGCTTTCTCCATGACCGACGCCGGAATTCTATGGCAGACATCCGTTATCCTTGCCTTGAACTAATCTGACCTCCATCTCAATTACGTAAGGACGATCATTCACATAAATAACCCCAAAGAAAGAAATCGAGTGGAGAGTGGTCAGATGACCTAGCGGACCAATTCACAGGCCCGTGCCTTCCAATCTATTGCGCACTGAAAGTCGCATCCAGCCAGTTTCGTGCTTGGCTGCTGCTGTGTGCGGGTGCCCCATCTTGCTGGTACCACAGAAGCGGAAGAGGTGACAGCGGGACTTCACAGAGAAACTTATCCACCACTCCTTCAAGGATTTTGTTGATGTAACATTGCCCAGTGAGTATGTGATCGAAGAAAATGGGACCGATTATAGCACCAGCATAAATTCTGAACCACAATTTGGGCGACTACTGGTACTGGTGCCTATTGCACTTCACACATCATGAATTGGAGTCCCTCCACTAGTGTGCATTATGCAAACGTACCTAGGCGTTTCGGCGAAAATTGGCTTCATCTGTGCACATGATGTTGCTCAAAAAGTACGGTGACTCATGGGCTTTTGTGAGAAATATAAACGATTCTACGGGTCGCTATCTTCCAAGGATTGTTGCTGGTTAAGGTGGGACGGGTGAAAGGCCGTCATTTAGAATTCTCCAAACTGACGACTTGGAAATTGGTACCTGGGCGGCCATGTCCCGCATGCTAGCATGAGGGTTTGAGGCCATAAATGCTAGAACCATAAATGCCGGTTTGTTGAAGCTGCCGGTTTGTCTGATTCTTACAATTTCTGATGATAGTCGATGCATTTGGTCTACCGCCACACTTCCATGAGTGATATACATATTTGCGGTCTTCCTCTTGTTACCATTTGCAGATGCCAAGGCAAGGATCATGCTTACCGGGTGCTCATTAGAGAAACACATTGCAAATGGGATGGAACAAAACGCACCTTTAAATCTTTGCACTGACGTCAATTCACTTTTGTGGTGACAGGCTCTGTAGCAAAGAAAAAAAACATTCGTGCACTTTATCTACGCTATGACAACAGCTATCCAAACTTTTTTCCAGGTAACACCAAACGAGACTTGTTACTTCGGCAGGGATGCGGCAGATAAGGCATAAGGTCGATCACAATGTTTTTCTTTTATTTCCTTTATTTCATCCTGGATAACTCAGAGGGAGCATGTTCGAGCACGCTGCTTTATGATGCGGGTGGGAGCACAGTCACGTGGTATTCTCCATATTTCGCAGGGTTTATTTATCTATCATAAAAAATTAGTACGCAATTAGTACGTCGCTGAAGATATCGCAGTCCCTTGGCTGTGCCTTCAGATGCCTCATTGATAATTTGATAATTAGGATAGTGCATGTTGACTCAGAAAATTACAATGATCAAATTAAATCTCTATAAAGAAAAAATTGCTGGCAGCTACTGCAATGTGCTGTAAACAATATGCACTAGGTTTTCTTCGAGTAACGCATTGCTCTTTTTAAATCTTGGTGCATTATGACTAATTGGGACACTCTGTATATATTTACGTTTGAATGTAAGTGACGATGTTCCCATCCATATTAAATGTTGTAAATTATTAGAAATGTTCTTTTTTTCATGAGTTGCTGACATTGCTTACTGTAAAGAGAAGCAATACCGAGACACACAACATTCATGTGCATTTCACACGCCGTTGATAAAAGAGTCTGCTGAAGGGGTCACTGAAGTCTATAGGTTTTATTCGCGATCAAAAAACCACTCGAAACAATTTGAAGTGTCGTGAGCATACAACATATTCATTCTCTAGGTACAGGCTATCCATACCGTTAGAAATAATTCTTAATTGGCTACCTACATCTCTTTCAAAAATATTATAAACTTTGCCCTGTGTGTATATTTAAATATATTGTATATGTGCATGATGTTTACAGTGGAAATTTAAAATAATGTTAAAGTAAGAAAGTACGGATGAGGCAGCCAGCGCGAGTGCTTCTGATGGGCGCGTCCCGCTATTGTCACGACTTGAAGAAATAAAGTGACCCGCCGTGGTTGCTTTGTGGCTATGATGTTGGGCTGCTAAGCTCGAGCTCGCCACATCTAATCCCGGCCACGGCGGCTGCATTTCGATGGGGGCGAAATGTGAAAACACCTATGTACTTAGATTTAGCTACATGTTAAAGAGCCCCCCGTGGTCCAAGTTTTCGGAGTCCCCCACTAAGGGGTGCCTCACAATGAGATCCTGGTTTCGGCACATAAAACCGCATAATTTAATTTTTTTTTGCAGGAATAATTGCAAATATGAATTAAAAGTCGTTCAAGTCTGCGCCAACAAGGATGCAGTAAGCTATTAGCCTCAGTAAAATTTCAAGGGAAAAATGTCGAGGAAAGTGAAAAGAAACCTCAAATGATGTGGGTGACAAAGCACTGGTATTGGCACTTTAGGTGTGTGTGGGGGGGGAAGGGGGAGGGAGGCTTCGGCTTCGCCTGGGGTGGGGGGCTCAAGCCCCGGAGCCACCCACATAGTCGCCACCTATGCTGCTATGTTAACATGAATGGTATTATATGTACATTTCTCAAGTGAATAAATTAAACAAAGTACAAGTAGTTAATTTTCATGGTAAGCAACATTGAAGCAATCAATTTTGTGTCCTTCTATTTTAAGGTGAGAGCCTTAGATGCCTATGCTTCAAGGACCCATTGTGAGGTACAGAAAATATCATGTGACCCAAGGAAGGCCAGAAGCGAACGAAAACATGTCCAGCCATGTATAAGACATGATTAATGATTATCAAAGTTATCACTATGTGGTACCTGTTTCCAAGTTCCTGTGATGATGTCAAAGGTTATTTCAGATGCACCGCTTCATCACTATCATTATATACAGTTCTTTCTTATGTGAATGCACAGCTTGTAGAAGACAGGTACGTAGAACCATAACACAGAATGGACCGTTTGTTTTATAATGAGTGGGACATTGCACCAAACTGGTAGCCCATGACGGTGAGGTGCTCATTGTTACCAACCTTCTAGTGAAAAAAATATACTTGCGAAGAACTCCCAAGAAAAATGTATACGCATTGTTTTATGATGGCCCTTGAGAGTGCGCTTTATGCCTGAGAGAGTGAATGTTGAAAGTTTACAGAGATGCTGAGTGCATAAATGAATCATAGTGTCCGTAATTATGTATGTTGATGCTACTTTTTCATGATAGATACCCAATGGAAAAAACTGCTTAATAGCTAGTGCTGTGGGTAGCTGAACAGTGAAATGCACATTATTGCAGGGACCTGAACTTAAATCAAAGTGGTGACAATAGTAGTCAAAGTTTTCTTATTATTTGTACTAATGCAATGTGAAGATGGGGATCACGATCCTGGCAACGAAAAATGAAAATCGATGATGACAGCGGTCGTTGTCAGCTTAAAGAACTGGGTGGAGAGACAGACATGGGAAACCAGCACTTAAGTGGTGTCGGAGCAAAGCTGGAACTTATGGCTGAGCCAAGTAACTGGGCCGTAGCGCACACGATAGCTGCGCGCAGGTATGGTATACTAGAAATCATCAAGCAGTATCTGCCACATGGTGTTAGCGCATGCTGCCTGCACTAACACATGTCCGACCAAGCTCCTACAGCTATACGAATACACAGCTATAAAATGCATGCCGAGATGCAGGATCCGTCCAGTAAAGGGAACAAATTTTCCAGTCGCTTAAAGGGACCCTAAAACGATTTTGACGATTTTTTACAAACGTACTGAGTCGTTAGAGTAGGTCATTCTGATCATTAATTGACACATCTAAGTGCTCTGCGTAAAGCGTGTAATTTATTATAAGGTTTTAAAAATGCACATCGCCGCCGATCTCAGCACACTGCTCGGCGGAATTTTAAGCCGCCCCTGCCTATATGACCGAAATCACCCATATGACGTCAGTGGGGCGAGCTATCCGATTGGCTGACCAGGGCGCGTGATCAATAATTTTTCCAACTTTATGGTAAACAAATGATGTTCGTAATAGTTGGAATGTTAGTTAATTTGTTTTTATAAAGAGAAAGTAACATAAAGAGAATGCACAGGGGAAGGCTAACCGTTCTGCAGGCGTTCACAACAAAGTTTCTTCACTCACTCACTCACTCACTCACTCACTCACTCACAAGAACAATATTTCAGTACACTTAGCACTTCCGGCACACAGCAAGTATCGTCTGCTTGTGTTACAACGTGCTTCGTCTTTGACGAGAGCTCCGCCGTCAGTATCGGTTTGTCTTTTCGCGAGCGCTTTGATTCGACTTTGTTGCGTTGTGGACTACAGACGTAGGGACTGGCAATATGTCAAGCTGCGACATCGTGTCCCTCTGCAAGCCAGTACATGAGTTGACTGGCTGCAGCGCATCAGACTGCCACTATTCGATCGGCGCAAGGATTTGTGCGATTGCGGATATCACTTTACAACGGAAGATTACTAACGCAATAGGGTTTCGCAAGTCCGGTATTAGGGTAAACGCAAGCGCAAGGGGACAGGGCCTGGCAGTGTCCCATTGCGTGTCGTTTGAGGTGATGAACAGACGCGCAAATGTGAATGGTCTGCACGGTGCAGCCACCTGGTGGTATAGAGCTCAACCACACACAGTAGCAGTAACAAAATGTATTCTTCTTTGCTGCTGGTGTAAATTTTTCGCAGGAGTGTAATCGTTAACACGTTGTTTTTGTAAATGTTTAAAATATTTTACACTTGGTTAGAGCAATATTAGCTCTTTCTTTCGCTGGTTAAGCTCTGCGCCAACGGGTGGCTGGACCGTGGAGGCAGACACCCGTATCAGGCAGGTCCCGTACGTCTACGCTTAAGTTCCTTCATCAGCTTGAGTTTATGCCTCCACCGTTCCGTCGAAATATTCAGGTAATGTGTGATTACCGAAATACCAGACACGTTCGGCGCCACGACAGAATGCTTCCAATGCACGCTGCTTTGATAGCTTTCGCTTGGGGTCGACGGCCAAGCGGCTAACGGAGAGGTTTCTCGCGGTCGAGGGCAGGCTCCAAAACAACCGGAAGTGGACGATGTGACGTCGCATCGTGACGCAGAGCCAGCGAAGGCGGAGCTTAGCCCCGATCGCTCGGCGAACGAGTTGAGGAAAAGCATGGCTAGGGAGGAGAGTAACTTGTAATCGCTTGTAGCTCCATTAATACGTAACGCTTCACTTAAATTGTGGTGCGAATGTTCCACTTAAACTGTACCCTGCGCGTTTACAAAATTTGTCCGAACCGTTTCAGGGGCCCTTTAATATGACATTGACCGACACCTACAGAAGTCGCTTAATCGTTTAAATAATTAGGTGAGAATGACTTGGTTCGACAGGCAAAGTTCTGACTGGTGTTGTATAGTCGCGGGTCGCTGTTTAAGTCGCGACGATAGATTGGATTTTTTATAAGCACTGCTCCAGGAGGGCACATGCAACCGGGGGCCTCAGGAGAGGACCTGAGGTTATAATAAAGCAGGCGGCGCAGGATCCCCAGGGCACCCAAAGGGTAGTGGGGAGATCAAAGCTGGAAGCAGGGTGGCCCGCAGATTGGAGTGGCGGAGGCCTAAGCGTGCTGGACTTAAAATAAATATTATTACGTCTAGCCGCCAACTTGTGACGCTAAGACTTCTGCAACAGCAGTCAGAAGTTTGCCGTTTGACATACTAAGGCAGCAGCGGAAGCGCACGAAGACACAGAAACGTGAAAAAGAGACCCCACGCTACAAGTTAGTAGTATTTTAAAGTTTAAATTATGGCAATTGAATAACGCGCAACTGAGCCTTCTCCAAGCGTTCCACGCATGGAAAAATTCGCGAGGGCGGTAGGATACCAGTGTGACAGGGGCACGAAAACGCACACACAGGGCAAACTGTGAAGATGCTATATATTTTGCTATATATGTAATATATGCTATATCTATCAAGTGACTAGTGCCATGCACTAATCTTCAAAGGTCGCAATGCTTTCGCAATGAAATTGTTGACAGTGTGCGCTGTGTGTGTATCTTGTGTTCCGGCGCACTGCTCATCGCGATCACGCCCGATCCTGATCGAATTTCGCGGTCGTGATTGCCTCCTTTGGACAAAATGAGCGAGCGACCCAATCGCAGTCGAGAATTTCAATCCGGATCGGTGCCGATCGCGATCAGAAGTATACGTGTGACACTGGTAGCGACAGGGCAACGCCACATCATACTCGCCTTCACGGGAGACCACTGACCAAACGACAACAATTGTTCGCGCCAGTGCACTGCGCCAGCAACACCCAAGGAGACACACGAGGAAAACTTGTAGACGACGCACGGCCCGCACAGCTTAGTCAAGGAAGGAGACATTGAGGTGAAGGATCGCCAGCCGACACATGGCAAGATGGCAAACGCACATAGAACGAGCAAAGAAACTGCTCCTCCGTGGTACCTAGGCAAAGGGAGAAATTTCAGGCGCAAAACACCCCCAGATTTTCTCTCTCGCACCCGCTGAAACGACTGGCCAATCCTGTGGACTGGCGATTCCCCAAATGACCGTCTCATTCTCCGGTGCAGACGTGAGGTCATGTAACGAGCGCGCGTGCGCAGCTGTGGCGAGCGAGCTATCAGGTGAGCGCGGGCAGAGAAGCGAGAGAGGAGAGCATGACGTAACATCTGCTCTTCTAGGCAGTAGCAGCCGGTTAAACATACCACTGACGTCCTTAGCCACGTCATTACTTCCGCTTTATACTTCCGGGTTTCTAGGAATTTTTCCTAAGTCGTTCTCACATGGCGGTTCCTAAACTTCACATCAGATTAAGATCGAGGTGATCACTAGGATGTCTTTTTTTTTAATTACTGGTTAAGAGCATTAGTTAACAGCGAGTAGGGGCCACGACTATATATTGAAGGTACGAGTCGAACACGCAAAATAGGCGGCAAGCAATCTTTTTTTACTGGCCCCCAAGGTATCGGCTGGTCAATTTCCGATCCAATCGTGGAGCGGCGCGTCATCCGGGACGAGCATATCTTCAATGCCATGGAACCTTATGTCGGCCAGGCATGGGGTAGCTTTCGCTGCCTCTTTGACCTGTAGAAATACAATACAATGGGCCCAGCTTAGGAGAACAGGACGCAAGTGTAGCAATATTTACGCACCCATGTATCTTGATTCCTATCCGTATAGGTGACCTGGCGCAGAGTTACGTATAAACTGCTGGAATACAGCATATCAAACTTTTTGTTTCTTGTTTTACCAGATCAGCATGTGCCTTTGAACATGGGAGTCACAGATGCGGTAATATAGCAGCTTAAGTTTCTGGACTGCTTCTTCCACAGTCTACGTGAATTGCAGTAATGGAGGTGACGCAAAGGATAGGCCTTCACAACACATGCTTGCAAACGATAGCGCAGATTTCGACTGTTGATGCATTGCAGTGAACGCGTTATCAGAGCGCTTTACTGGCGGAGCGATGACTTGCATCCATACGCCAGTAGAACGAGCAGCGATGGAAAATACGTTCCGTGCATCAATTATTAGGTCTTCTTTCTGTTCTTTCCTTATTGAATAGGGTGTGCTAGCTCTGCTAATCGCTGCACAACTATCGTTTATTGCAGTGGAAATCTTGTACAAACGCCCATTAGGGCACCTTCAAAATATCGGCATACGGAAACTCCCCTAATCTTGAACTTACATTTAGCCAAACCATGTTATTTACGTATTTAGTCGTGTTTTGCCCACCAAACACGGCTACTGCATGTTTGGTAGTTAAGAGTAAACGAAGAGTGCACGTGCAATACAAGCCTACGCTATTAAACAAAAACGCAACTTATCCAGAATTTAGCCTCTCGCCATTGATACTCTCTACGTTCGCTGTTTACCGAGCATTTTCGCGGAGCATTTTACTCTAAATCAACGGGATGGCGCTCTCGGCGACGCCCCCCCCCCAAAAAAAAAAAAAAAGATATCGGGAACAAATTGATACGACCAGATCCGTTGCAGCATAGCTAACGGTACAAGTTTCAATAAAACAATAACATTCGGGACATTTATACAAATATGCTAGCATAAGAACACGTGTAGCATAGCGTACCTGAGTAACTAGGCCAGGTCACCACCCCGTTGCAAAGGGGATGCCAATAAATAAATCACCGTTAATCTGCCAACACCAATACGTTTACGGACAGGCTAAAGTTCTGCAATACCATGAAAGGCACTCTTACCGTGAGAAGAGGCCTGGTAAACAAGAAATAATGCAGATTTAAGACAGCTGGCATAACGTGACAATGACGTCATCTTTGGCAGCGTCTGGCCGGGTGATGACGTCACATCCGCTCTTCTATGCAGTAGCAGCCGGTTTAATATACCACTGAGGTCCTTAGCCACGTCATTACTTCCGCTTTATACTTCCGGGTTGATTTCCTTCCTTCCTTCCTCTCCGGGTCTGGGTAATTTTTTTTTATTGGTGAAGATGGGGCTCACGGAAGAAGAAAAAAATTTGCGAGGATCGCGCAACGCGATTGCAGCGAGAACGTATCGGCCCAACACCTGATCGCACGTCAGAGTGCGCGCGCCGCAGATTTTAGTGATGCGCATCGCCAACGCGAGGCTTGGACATTGGGGGCGCGCGACGCAGTGGTTCGACTGCGCGATGGAACTGCAAGGACGCTTACACTAACGGCGGACTTGCAGTGTACTACTGCGTACGTGGAATTGTTATTTCTTCTTTTTTGTGCATGTTTAGTTTGGCTAGGGCATATTCGATTTGCCCACCCGATGCAAAGAGCCCTGCCACATTTCAGCATCATCATCAGCATCAGCATCATCATCATCATCATCATCATCGCATGTTGCCTCCGCGACAGCGCGCTAATACGAAACCATTGTCTTTCCTGCCTTGCTGGTGTGCGATCTACTGTTGGGAATGCGACTGGAAGTTTGCTAACGCGCTCTGCTCCATTCATGCTGCAAGATGTGCGACGAAGTGATAACATGTGCAGTAGTGGGCTGAAAAGTTAGTCAATTCCCTGTTTAAGAACGGAATATATTTGTGTGGCCATGAGGACTAGGCTGAGTGTGTTATCGGCCCTCCGTTACATGGGCCTTCCTTGAGGATAAAAAAATTCATTATCACCAGCATTCCATGGCTAGCCACCGAAGAAAGGACTTGAACCTCGGAAGTGAGTACCGCTTATCACACAGAGTAACAAAGGGAGTAGTGGTGCCTCCTCGCACAGTGAGTTTCTCGCCTGCTACTTGCACCCAACCGTCCCAACTCACGTGCGAAGTTAGGCCCACTCTATCGCCACCGTATAAAAACAATGGAATAAGCGTGCTTTTAAAATAAGTGCGCCGAGGCATGGGCAACGGCGCCTACACCATCCATTGAACATTCATGACAGCTCACAAAATAGTCGAGCAACTAGCGTAATCTGTGTTTGCTACAGGCTAATAGAAAGTGTGGAACACCTGCGTTCCAAGCCTTGCGCGCTGCAAGAACAATTTTATCGCAAAAGAGTAAACCCGCAAGCCACTAGGCACGATATAATCTGATAGGAACCGGGATTCAGAAACATGGCAAGCCTCCGGTTCGAGCTGCTTGCCAAATAAAGAACGCAGAGAAAAGCACATTATTTAGGTTTTAATTCATAATGCGGAACGTCCGTCAGGCAGTAACTGATTTCTAGCCCCGATTTTAGTGCGGGTACCGTTTAAGCTGCTGGCCCTGTTCTAAAAAGGTGTAATTAGCTCCGAACGCGCTTCCATAGTCTCTAAATTTGTGGCCAAAGCTTCCCGTCATCCACCCGGGCACCTTCAACGATATCCGCCGAAACAGGTTGGCTCAGCCGCAACAGAGTCACGCACATCGATTCTAACTAAACGTGCACACAGCTGAGGCCAACTACCGACGCTCACCCCGGGTTCTAATATGGCGGCGCCCAAGGTATCGTAGTGAAAAGAATCTCTATCGTTAAAAACATACATACGCGTGGCCGTAGCAGCGACAAACAGGTTGAAAACGTATTGTTTTGCCAGTTGCTTCTTTTATGGCTTGCAAAGAGCGAGCGAGGAGGGGCAAGGAGAAATGAAGACAAGGTGCAATAGAGAATGCGACAGACAGTACACAGAAGACATTTCAGGGCATCCCCGGCTCTCATGTAAACAGTCAACCGAGTCCCTTAGACCAAAGGTTTTGTGCCCACAGAACAACTATGCTCTGCTATGCTGATGAGGTTTAGGCATGCATTTCAAGGTTGTTTTCCTTGTTACTGCTGAAACCATCACTGAAGATGAACGTTGCAGGTGCGAGCCTACAACGCTCAAAAAACCATTTTCTCCACTCCAGTGAGCAGTAGCTATAAATGGCCCCTATAAACTTTCTGTTCTTTTGCACACACCATCAGCTTAAATTAAAGAAAATGTTAACTCGCGGTGTTTGGAGAATTCAACATTACAGCGTTAATTCCGAGAAATTCTCAAATTTTACCAAATTTGGACATCTCTCTAGTGCAGAAACTATAATGTCCAAACCCCATTTCAATCAAAAACAAACCCGCATAAGTGTAATCCGTATATGAAACACCCATCTTACCTTAAGCAACTGTTGGGGAAGCTATGTCGTTTAATAAAGCTTGTTTTTAAAAGTTTCTCGCTCTTTCCTATGTACGAATATGGTCACCATTTATACCTGTATCACAGGTGTCGATATAAAACTTCCCTCGCATTCCGTAATCGGCATGATCAAAAGAGGTACTAACCGCTGTGAACTCCACCGTTGTTCGGATAAGGTGCAACGCTTGAGCACTTTTCAGCGTGGCTTTGTACATGTTGTCCCTGCACAGCAAACCAACAAGTTTCAGCGGCGATATCGTGTTACTAAATCCGGCGGCTAGAAAAGTATTTCTGGGCATGCACGGCTTTCCAATGGCCCCGAAGTAAAATCATTTCAAGGCTGGACCTGTCATTTCCAAGCAAAGTACGTAGTGGCTGTCACACTTCACGGTGACTGAACAGCTTCGATGGGCACTGTTACATCTGTGTGGCTGCGCATCAATCTGGTTCACACAATCCCATTCTTTGGAGCGTAAACCGTTTCACTCGCCCCGTAGTCACACTCATGTATGATACACGGTCTTAGGAGTCCGAACTTCTTTTATTTAGAAAGAGCATGGCATTCGATGAACTTCATCTCAGGCCTTTATTCTTTTTGTATTTCAGAGTCGATCTCATGCTAAGCAAAATAACAGCTCAAGGATGGATTGGATGGTGAAAACACCTTGTTTTTTGCGCTATACTTAAGATATTTGCAGTTGATGTACACGTATTAGAACATCATTAGCTCACCCTTCTAGCATAAACATGGTGCTCCTCGAATGCTGTTTTCCGCAAAACATGCCCCTTACGAAGTGTAAGTGGGCTCAAGCGCTTTAACATTGCAAGCAAGACGCCATACGCCAAACGATTGTTCGAGCCCGTCCTATGGTTGAAGTAGGGCCCCATGGATGTCGTACTGGTGCTTTATGTATATGGCGTCACAAGCGGCGAAGCGGGCACATCGAGCTGCCTTACAGCAAAGCTCCTAGCCTCCAGTTGGTTGGCATTTCTCGTGTACGCGTGCGCGACTCTCGCTCGCGCAAGAATGTGAGCCGATTCCGGAAACGGTGCAAAGAAGCGGGAGATGCACAGCACGTTGGGGCTTCACGAAAAGTCATCACATAACGTCATCAGGTGACATCACCAGACGAAGGCGTCGTCGCCTGACGTCAGGTGATGACGTCATCAGAATACTCCATCAGGCAATATCGTCACGTGACGATGCCGTTATTTTCGCGTATTTTAAATAAAATTCAAAGCCATCATGTCTGCAGCTTGTGTGATGTAGTACGAATTTTTTTACGGAAGCTTGATGAAATTTAGTTAGCTCCATAGCGCACTTGCACTTGGTGGAGGGCCTAGGAGAATGGATGTGCGCTGCACTTCCACACACGTGCGTGCGCACGTAACGTACGTGTGCGCACAATTTACCTGTCATTGATGCATGGACGCTGTACCCGTCGCAGCTGTCGCACAGTGAGTACTGTGACCTAAATCGAAATTAGTTCAAACGCTGCATAATAATGTGTCTGCGGTTCAACGCGGCTTGAACCTAGTTACATAAGCTTGGTTAGACACGCTTCTTCAGTACTTCTTACCGGTGAGCTATACAGGCAGGGTGCTCAGACAGAGCCTGACGCCTGCGGCAAGGAGTTGACGCGCCCGCAATGGCGCGTACTTCATACAAAACGAAAATAAGCGACCAAGCCCAGCCGAAGCAGCTATTGAGTTGCGTTTATATTGCCATGTTATCGGCGTGCGCGCAAGTGTCGCTCAAGAGCGGGTGCGTCGGGACGCGCTTTGGCAACGTCCGGTAACGTTGGCTGCACCAGGGTGTCCAGTATTAGTCGAACTACGTGACGTAACGTGTACGCCTACTCACAATACGTCGGAATAGGCCCTTTTAAAAACTCGCCTAATCACGTAATACACAGCAGCGAGACGAGCGAGCGCGGCTGCGAACCTGAATGTCGCCCCCAAGGGCTTAGTGGTCCTCATACCGCAGACCTTTAGCAAGGCTTCAGCTAATGCTGGTCATAAAGGTCTGCGGTATGTAAAAAATAATAAATGTTGGTTTTCATACGCTATAGCTGCTGTGTGCATTGAGATCACAACTGCCGTCTTGGCAATATCGCCCAGGTCTTCCCACTCCGAACACACTGTCTCATCCGCTTCCACAGCATCTGGTTTGACCTACTCGATTCCATGTCAGAAAATGAGTCTATTTCACTACAGATTGACTATGCTGCATTTGAATGGAAGCAAACAATCTCGAAAACTTCTCGAAGCCAGCCGAGCAGGTTTTTGAGAACTTTTAATCTGGCAAAGCGACCAAAGTTACTTGAAATAAGTTATGCTATGCCGATGAGCTTTAGGCATACATTTCAAGGTTGTTGGCCTACATAATGTAGCAATACGGAACATGCCAAATTGACAAGAGCCTTAGATGAATTATTCAGCTCAAATATTTTGTTGCTGCCTTATATTGTCTCTACAGGAAGAGTGCACAACACAAATCTTGTAGTTTCCTGTTGTCTTAACACCCTAGAACTGCCTTAAATGTAGGGCCATTTGATGTTCACCAATAAATACTTCCACAGATTTAGATGATGCCTTTAAAGATGTCTGCCTCATGCTTACATGTGAAAGAGCACTGGCAAACTTTGTACTGGATCTTTTTATATTAATCTTGTTCCAGATGGCAGATGTTATGACCGCACCATGCCACTGGAAGCTCGGTGTGATATGAGCGATTCTTAATGTTTGCCAATACCTGATTCACTAAATAAAATTTCTTTTGACTCTTCTCAACCATTTAAATTAAAATTATTTTAATTCTGGTGTTCCATGTCACAATCACGATACGATTACGACGTATGCCATAGTTGCGCACTCTGGATTAACCTTCATGGCCTAAGGTTTTTTAATGTGCACCCACTCCACAGCACACAAGCATTCTTGTATTTCGCCCCCATCCGAATGCAATCGCCACGGCCAAGGTCGAACCCATGAGCCCAGCAGCACATTGCTTCTCAGACATTTCTATACATTCAGGACAAAATCAATCTACATTAGAAGCTTTTCTACTTCCACTTCTCAGAGAACATAGAGCATCACCCTCACATTCGAAGTGGCTCCTCCATCACAGGTCAAATATGCACCAAGACAAAAAAGGAAATAACCAATGTTGTGGTGCAGAGAGTTGCTAACATGCTCAACTTTCAATGACCTAATAATGGCATGACTTACTCATGAACTGCAGCATGCATCATTTGTTTGTGACCTACCACGCAATGTCACCATATCATGGAGCCACACTGCCTTTGGCACGTGTTTAAATGTTTGCGCTAAAAGGAAGCTTTAGCTCAGGCGCAACTCCAACGCGGCCTATCAAAATACATGTAAAACTCAAAAACGTTTTTTTCTGAAATAACCCCTGAACCGATTTTAATGAAATTTGTTGCATTTGAGAGAGAAACGTAAATTCTAGTGACTGTTGGTAGCGGAATCTCGATTTACGTCTTGAGTTTTGTTAAAAAGATTTTCAGACATTTGAAAGCTTGAGAAAAAGAGAAGCACGAAGTTTACAGATTCATAGCTATTCAAGTATAGATATCGCGGTTCTGTAAACGACATCCACTTCATTTAAAACGGACAAATTCGACAGGAGAGAGGCTTACGTGAATTTGTTACGTTGGTTACAAGGTTTTTGCAAAGGCTGTATTTCCATATTACTAAATTTTAATAGTCATATGTAACATATCAAGCTTCTCCACTTTAGACAGATGCAATCAACAGAATTGTATTATCATTTTTTCTTGTTATGTTAGAGTTCTAAACGTGATAGTTTCGTTTTCTGAAAATTTTCGATATTTTCGAATTTTTAATAAAACATTGACGATCTAACTAAAAAATTCGAAACCAACAGTCACTAGATTTTGATTTTTTCATTTATATTCAACAAACCTCGTTAAACTTGGTTCAGTGGTTGCCGAGAAAAACGAATTCTCCTTTTACATGCATTTAGATAGCAGCACCCGAGCTAAAGCTTCCTCTTAAGGATGGATTTGTTGCGCATAGAACGAACATGAAGTTTCAGTTTGTGACGCAGTGCAATCACATCGACACAAGCATAATAAAAAAATGTGCCAGATCTACTTAATTCTACAGTGCTTAAATGAGCTTGGCGAATTCTTCCCATTTTACCTTTCCGAATACTTCAGGTCACTAATTACAGTTACACCAGCTCCTTACTTTTCAGACGTACTTTGTTTGCCCTGGTTTCATAGTGATCCTAGATAGCCACACCAAACCATGTGGGTAGAATAATTCAGAATTTTAGGGAAAATGGGGTTGCTCGATGTTGAGGTGCAGAAACAGCATTTCATTGTAAATGAGAGCCCGAAGCAGCAGCATATTGACACGTGTACTTGTCTCTATCGGGCGACAAGTTTTGCCGCCGAACAAATGTTATCGCACAGCGCGGGACACGCCTGCATGTATCCGAAGTTTCTGGAAAGTTATCGATGCTTCTACCGTCTGTCTGTTGTCGCCGAACGTTGTGTTATCTGATTTCATCGCGTGACACGAATGGTGTAGAACTTTGTGGAAGACACGCGGGTCCCATCAGTTAATCTGGAACATTCGACGACTGATCTATAAAAGCCGACGCGCTTGACCCGCTAATCAGATTTCCGACGATCGCCGACTGTGTTCGCCGCTTTCGTTGTGCTATAAGTGTAGCCTGTTTTGTGGGCACAGGTTCGCCCAATAAAATCTAGTTTTGCCTTTCACAGTATCGCCACTGTGTTCTTAACGTCACCACCACGTGACATCTGGTGGAGGTGCTGGGTAAGTCCGGTCATGAATGGTAATTCTTGCCGTGCAGATTCCACTCGGCGTGATGAGGTGTCCTCCAGCGGTCCGAATTAACGGGCCTTCCCATGCAGTCTTAACTTTCTTCAATTGGGCTGCGATGGGTCCACTCATGACGGAGTAATCGGCTCCTGTGTCTACTAAGGCGGTAACTGCGTGGCCGTCGAGAAGCACGTCGAGGTCGGTGGTTCTTTGTCTTGCGTTACAGTTAGGCCTCAGCGTCGGATCACGGCTGCGTCGAGTTGACCTGTGGTTGGTACGTGGCGTCGTCAAGTGGTCTTTCGTCGGCGTGTTCTTTCCTGCCAGACTTCGTCGGGACGGCGGTGTGACGTCGTTGTTATGTCGTCGAGGTAGTCTTTTCGGCGTCTTCGTCGGCGGCGGAGGATCTTCGTCAGTTCGACGAACAGCAACCGCACCTCCATCGGTTGCTGCTTTTAGTTTTCCGGATATGGGCTGACGGACCGACCCCGGGCTGGGCCAGTGTATGGTCGGCGCTGTGGCGACAGGTAGCGGCCTGGTGACGGCGAACGGGACGGTCGTCGAGGGCTCCACTGAGTAGCGGCGAGGTAGTCGGCGATGTCACGAGGGCGTTGACCTTCCCGAGGGCGCGGTGCGTCGACGGCGAACCCTCGCAATCCCAGGTCGCGGTATGGGCATCGGCGGTACACATGGCCGGCTTCTCCGCAGTGATAGCAGAGCGGGCGGTGGTCGGGGGCTCGCCAAATGTCCGTCTTCCTCGCGTAGGTACGCTGGGCGACGGGTGGGCGTGCTGGCGGTGGCGGCGGCGGACGACGGAATTGCGTCGTTGCAGGGCCCTGGCGTGGTCGCGGAGGGGGACCTTGACGGCGTGCGACGGCGGCGTATGTCATCGCTTCTGGATGGGGCTGCGGTAATTGTAGTTGCAGCTCGGGAACTCCAAGCGATCGGTGCACCTCTTCTTTGACGATGTCGGCGATCGAAGCCACTTGGGGCTGCGACGAAGGCAGGACCTTGCGCAGTTCTTCGCGCACAATGGCCCTGATGGTCTCCTGAAGGTCGCCGGAATCCAGTCCTTGGATGGCGTACTGCGGCGTGAGCCCCTGGCGGTTATATTGCCGGGTGCGCATCTCCAGGGTTTTCTCGATCGTCGATGCCTCTGCCGAAAACTCAGCTACGGTCTTCGGCGGGTTACGAATAAGTCCTGCGAAAAGTTCTTGCTTGACGCCCCGCATCAGGAAGCGGACTTTTTTCTCTTCTGACATTTCCGGGTCGGCGTGCCGGAAAAGACGGGCCATCTCTTCCGTGAAGATCGCGATCGTCTCGTTTGGCAGCTGCACTCTGGTTTCTAGTAGTGCTTGGGCTCGCTCTTTTCGCACGACGCTTGTAAACGTTTGCAAGAAGCCGCTTCGGAACAGGTCCCACGTCGTTAAGGTGGCTTCTCGATTCTCGAACCAGGTCCTGGCGGCGTCTTCCAGTGCGAAATAGACATGCCGCAGCTTGTCGTCGCTGTCCCAACTGTTAAACCTAGCGACCCTCTCATACGTCTCGAGCCAGGTTTCCGGGTCCTCAAATGTTGATCCGCGGAACGTCGGAGGTTCCCTGGGCTGCTGCAGCACGATGGGGGACGCTGGGGCTGCCATTGGGGTTGCCTTGTCCACAATCTTCTTGGTCTTCTCAGGCAGAAGTCCGTGCTCCGGGGGCAGCTGTTGAAGACGGCGGCTTCCTCGATGCTCCGGGACTACGTTGGTGTTCTCTTTGCGGTCCGGGCTTGGATCACGGCTTGTCGGGGGCGTCCGGTACATGAACGAAAAGCACCTCCACCAGATGTCACGTGGTGGTGACGTTAAGAACACAGTGGCGATACTGTGAAAGGCAAAACTAGATTTTATTGGGCGAACCTGTGCCCACAAAACAGGCTACACTTATAGCACAACGAAAGCGGCGAACACAGTCGGCGATCGTCGGAAATCTGATTAGCGGGTCAAGCGCGTCGGCTTTTATAGATCAGTCGTCGAATGTTCCAGATTAACTGATGGGACCCGCGTGTCTTCCACAAAGTTCTACACCATTCGTGTCACGCGATGAAATCAGATAACACAACGTTCGGCGACAACAGACAGACGGTAGAAGCATCGATAACTTTCCAGAAACTTCGGATACATGCAGGCGTGTCCCGCGCTGTGCGATAACATTTGTTCGGCGGCAAAACTTGTCGCTGTGCGGCACCATGCAAAGTCCAATGATTATGCCCCTCTCCACTGTCGCTGGTAAAACCTGCTGGTAAAGCACTGCGAGGGGGCTTTCGAGGTAAGCTGCGCTCTTCCCCAAATGGCGTCCGAGGTGGACATCTATTTTTCCTACAAGACGTGAAGTCCCTGGCCAGGAGTGCGTCAAACATACGGAAATAGCTGCAAATTCCGCTAGTGAGCTTCTAGAGACTTGTAGTTTTGCCCACGGGTAGCTGAACACAGCAACGCTGTAGCAAGCAATGCGGTGAAAGCTGTTTCAGAGCTCTACCAAGGCATAGCCAGCACTACATGCGCATACTATGCACACGAATGAGGTTTTAGCAGCAATATTTGCAGTAAATTGTATTTGTGCAACTTCACTGTTTTTTAACACTGCCATGTTTTAAAATCCATGAGAAGAGGTCAGCCTCTATCATTTCATTCGTTTTACATAAAAGTGTGTGTGCGTGGAAGGCGTTAAGGCTGTCTTTATCAAGCCAAAATGCTTCCTGGCATGATAGAGTGAAGCGTTGTGCATTTCAGTCTATAGTCACACAGTGCACTTTCAAAAGCGCAATCACAACAGATAGCACAAGAAAACACAAGCAATAGTTCAGCAATTAATTTGAAACAAATGCAGCTTTGTTTTACAGAGCAACCACATTCCAAAAAAGCAACCACATGCAATGCGGATAATACAGCTAACTTACGTTAATTAGACAGCTGTTTACCTGCCTTTATATGTGCAAATTTTTGAAGCCTCAATGTGTGCCCCTAATTTGTTACTTGTCCTTTTAACTTGAACAATGGATTATTTGAACAAATGCTACAGTTAGCACCATTGCCACACTTATAGAAGAAAACTACACATTAAAACGCCGACACTCTATTAAACAGAAAAAGGTGTACAGTAAACTTCTCTTATTCCAACTTTGGTTAATTTAATTTTTTAGTTAATTCCATCCTGGTCGAAGGTCCTGGCCAGCGCGCAATCATTTCTGTGGGGCTAAACATTCATTAGTTCGATCCTAAAATTCGCATTGGCCGGATAATGCGAACTTGACCAGACAACATTAACGACCGCTTTTAGTGGCAGTGTGTCTGAGCAGGGCTTAGGGGACAGTGAATGCGTTAGACAAACACCATCCCCTGTCTTAATGCCTATTTTTATTTTTCACCCACCTCAGGAACATTTTCAAGCAATAACGGTAGCTGACAATGTCCGGTTGTGGTATGTATCCTATTCTCAAGGGCACTTTTTTTCGAAAAAAATTAAGCCGAAAATTCTCTAGCTGCGCAATCGATTGCGTAACAAAGAGCGGTTGCGGCATTCATATGCTTTACTGCATAGCTTGGCTGTAATCCGGCGAAGCTAATTTTAGAAGCTGAGCTGCCACTTTAAAAAATCAGCTACACGTTACGTTTATACTTAGGTTCGAAGTTTTTAGTCATTTCTACTTTAGTTTTGTACTTTAGACAAGTAGAAAGTTGGCGAGCGTTAATTTTGGAGGCGTGTTGCTGTTGTTGGAGGCGTGAATCAACTGTGTTCCGGCAGGCTTTTCTATCTTAATTCAACCTGTCGGTCTATGAGCGGAGAATTAACGGAAGTTGAGTGTAGAAATCATATGATGAAGCATAAGGAAAGTTACCTATGGTGCATCACTACTTGTAGTCTTGCTCAGATAGTGAGAAAGCATGGAAAAAGTTGTTCGCACAACATCCACAGATGTTCTGTTGCAGAGGCAGCCATCCATCTTACTCACTCTTTAAAGTGTTGCTACATCACCATTTGCTTAGCGTCCTATGCCCGCAAAAATAAAACATGTGACAAAAATAAAATGATACAATTCACAAGTTTGTCACAATCCAGGCAGTGCTTACTATCAATTCTTCCTTTCTGTAACCTCACCTGCATTTTAACATTGTACGTTAACACTGAGCTAGATGATAAGGGTACTAAAAGTTAACACTAGACGTTTCTTTGTGTTTTGTTGAACATAAAAGGTTGGGTGCTTAAAAGTGAACCGCATTTACACAATGCTTGCAAATGCTTGGAATGCTTACATTGTCTTTCACAAAAATGGAGATATCAATCATCGCCGACGCAGCTGCTGCCCATCTACTTACCTGTGAGCAGCAAGCTGTGGAACTGTTCAGTGCTACGTTTTTAACAAGGAATCCAGCTACAAAACAAAGAGGGCAGGAGCTACTTTGTATCATGTACATTTACTCTCAATTCACATGCTAGCATCATGTCTAGCTGCTAGGGTTTTAAACAGAACTTCACAGAAAAACTTCGAGTATCTTCATATGACTGGGAAAAGGCACCTGTTGCTCTGAATTTCCATGAACTCGCCAGGAACCAGATAAAAAACAGCCAAACGTTAGGATTGGTCACAACTCACTGGAACTTACCGATATTATCAAAGAGTCATGTAACATAGCATTAACCTTGCGTTGCATTACCACAAACATGGTTCCACACAATAGTTTTGTTTGAAAACATATGTGAATGCATGTGCTTGTATCGCAGAGCTAAACTAAGAGTTAGTAAGCAACGTCAAACACATGCAATCTGTTTGGCTTACAAAACAAAAGAAACTGGCCACTACCACCTGTCCCGTCTCGCTTGCTGTGTGTTGTGTTATTTCCGCGCTATAACCCTCTTCTGGAAACATGCACCAACTAGCCCTCCAACAAGTATTACTTAGTGGTAGTTTTTTTGGGAGGGAACAACTTGACTCTTTAAAAGTTTCTCATTGTAGAAAGCTTTATATAGTAAAATCTAGAAATATTTGGACCCATTTGAGGTATCACCTGTCACAACAAACTTTCACTGGCAGCCTGTCTCGATCTTGCAATTTCTGACAGTCTCCAATATACAGCATGTCTGACCGCTGTTGTGGTGAAGTGCTCTGCAGCTGCAGGAAACCGAGGAATCAAGGTAGATTGCGTAATTTATGCCATATAAAGGTTTTTAACTTAGTACCTCCACTATACGAGGGTCAACACTATGCCACTAGACCACTGCTGTGCTGCAGTCATCATAATATTGTGCTGGCTTACCAACCTCAAGGATCCTTCAGGCAGACTAGCCCGTTGGAGCCTGCGCTTATAATAGTACAATATTACAGTTGTCTACCGATCTGAAAGGAAGCACAGTGACGCTGACTGTTCGTCACGCGCATCACTCCCTACGACGTCATCGGACCCTGACTGATTTGCCATTTGTCGGCGTTATTGACGCCATAAAGATGGCTGAGCACCAGTGCGCTGACGCTGAGATGCTGCCGCTGATAGAGCACCTCCAAGGAGTTGAAGGTGTTTTACCCCGCTCGCTCGTGCGCGGCTTATCGTCATACTACTTGCACAACAACGTCCTTTACAGGAAAAGCTGTGGAAGCGGTCTCAATACGTACGTGCTTGTCGTGCCGTCGGCGCTACGCCGAGACATTTCGCAAGCCTGCCATGATAAGCCATGCGCAGGACACCTGGGATTCGCTAAGACATTATCAAGGATACGACAGAAGTATTACTGGCCCCGGCTTTATTCCTCTGTGCAACGGTAGGCGAAGACATGCCACGAATGTCAGCGCCGCAAGAAACCACCATCTGGCTTTCTCCATCCTGTGGACCCTCCTCAAGCACCGTTCCAACAAATAGGAATGGATCTACTTGGGCCATTCCCGGTGACCTCTTCGCGCAACAGATGGATAGTCGTCGCTACCGACTACTTAACCCGGTACGCCGAAACCGAAGCTATTCTGCAAGGAAATTCGTATGAAGTGGCCAAGTTCTTTGTACGCCACATTGTCCTACGACATGGTGCACCGTCTCTTCTCATCACCGACCGCGGTACAGCATTTACAGCGGAACTTATGCAGGACGTTCTCCAGCTGACGCACAGCTCTCACCGCAAGAGCGCTGCATATCACCCTCAAACCAATGGACTAACGGAACGTCTGAATAGAACGCTGGCTGATATGCTCTCCATGTATGTCGACGTAGAACACAAGACGTGGGACGAGATCTTACTGTATGTGACTTTCGCATATAACAGTGCTGTACAGGAGCCTACACAGTTTACGCCGTTCGAACTTGTATACGAGCGCCACGTCACATAAACACTTGACGCCATGCTACCTCTGGCTGATAATAGCCCGACCAGCGAACACGTGGAAGAGTTCGTGCAAAGAGCGGAAGAGGCACGCCAGCTTGCTCGGCATCGTATGCGGAGCCAACAGCATACCGACAACCTTCGATACAACCAGGGTCGACGCGACGTCCATTACAATACCGGCGCCTGCGTGTGGGTCTATACGCCCGTCCATCGCCGTGGACTCTCAGAAAAGTTGATCCGCCGATATCTTGGTGCCTACAAGGTTGCACGCCGCCTCAGTGACGTGACCTACGAAGTCGCCCCTGCAGTTTGGACCCCGGTTCACTCAGGCTTCGTCCTCGCGCTGAAGTTCATGTAGTGCGCATGAAACCATACTATGCGCATACGTAAACGCCGAGATGCACCTGAGGAGCTCGACTTGTTATGTCGCTGAAAGAACTTTTTGACACGACCGAGACGGTCGCTTTTCGCATGGGGGGCAATTGACACAAAGATGCGGGGCTAACGCACCGCCGGGCGGCGCGCGCAATGGTCGGCGCCACGACGAAATACGATATAGCGCGTAAGCTGCACGTTCTTCTTCTGGCCCGCCATTAAAAGAGAAACATCTATTTTGTAAGACTGCGTCTTCAATCTACGTTACAATAATATTTGCTCATCGTATACACAAGCTATACAGCTAGTTACGCAAAATCGTAAACTGCACGAAGAAGACAAGATGTGAATTGAAACAGACGCCGACACAAAGTGGAGACTTCCAACTGGTTTTATTTCATGAAGGCAGGGAATTGATAAGGTACTTCAAAATAGCAAAACAAAAAGCGATCCTAAAGAATCCGTGTACGAGGCAGCGATGACAAATAGGCAGGTCATATTTGAATTAAGAGTGCAGGAGAGTCACAATGGGCCTTTCTAAGAATTTTATTTCTTTCCTTGAGAACCTTCTTTTGCAGTGCAAGCGCTGATAGAGCAAAAGCTGCTTGCCTTATCTGAGACAGACTAAATTCCTTTCGAAGGCAAATTCAAAATCAAAAAGAGAAGTCATCAAGGCATCCCACATCGCTAAAAGCGGTGACAACTGCGTTAGCTCACCATTATCCCTATCAAGGAAAGAACTAGAATTTTTAGATGGGCACATTTGCATTCTATTGTGCTCTTAATGCACACGTGGCCTTGATATTTTTGTCGCTGCGTCCTGCATGATTTCTTTGGGATTGTTGCTTGTTTTACTATCTTGAAGAACCGTATAAATTCTCTGTCTTCACCAATTAAAGCCAGTTGAAAATCTGGACTTTGCGTGCGTCTGTGTTTCTCTTCGCGTCCTGTCTTCCTTGCGCAGTTGATATTTTGCTGAATGTGTGAACTGACTGGCCCAAAAACATGCCTTACTTCAGTGTACAGCTGGGATTGTTGGTGAAGGTACACAAAATGCCAGCTGTGTGAGTCTGCTCTTCCGTGTTCTCATGATGTGGCTCTGCATTGAGTTCATCTGTAGTTTCAATACTGTCTACTATATTTTAATGACTAATATAATTGCTATCTCCAACTTCCAGCCACAGAGAGTACATCCTACCCCATTCTGAACATTGCTGCAATGTAGCAGGATTTCTGTCTAATGCACTGGCCTCCACCACCAAATGCCTGAGAAATTAAACAAGACGATATGTACATCCCAAATACTGTTGCGATTTATTTTACAGGAAGCATATTGCAGGTAAATAAATGTGTAGCATTGGTTCTGCCAGACATTGCAGTGTTGACCAATGTGTGTATGGAGAGTGATTACATGTATGACAAGCTTTGTGAGGAGAATACGAAGGCAAAGCCAGGGTTTCTTTGCCTCTTTCCTACCACTTTGTGGTGGCTGCTGTTTTGCCGAGTGGAAGACCTGGCTTATGCGGCATGCGCAAATGGGCATGTGCTTATTCTTCGCCCATCTCCTAGAAGGGGTATGTGTCGCTGCGACACAACAAGTATCCAATCCTGATATGCAGTATTAAGATAAGTGTCACAGGTCTCTGTGCACACATCTCTTGTCAACGTTCTGCACTCAACAAGCCCATATCACCTTTATCTTCACTGCACGGATAACAGCTACAGGCGATGTGGTGGCTTCCCTACATAACATGCTTGTGATATCTGCTACTGCTAGCTCGCCAAGTCAAATACGCTTTCCATCATTTCGATTGCAACAATGCATTAGATATGCATGTTTTATAGATTCTGATTAAACGATTTACGTTGATTTTAACATGTACGTTGGATCTACACGATTCCCTTTTGTACTCCAGTGAAGAAACATGATAGCGCAAATGTAGTACAATGTACAGTGTCCATGTTGTTCTAGCTCCCACAGTGAGGGGACTGTTGAGCGAATCCCAAAGATGTTGCATTTTAACAAAGCACCTGCCACAAAGGAAGAATGGGAGAGAAACATGCTCTCACTTTGATAAGCAACTTGTATATGCGCGCATGGTCCGACACATATTATGCACCGTAATATACGTGCAACTATCCCATATAGCCAGCTATGGATTGGCGAGGGAGAAGTACGTGCACGACAGTGGCCAAGTCGTTAAGCGTCGGGTTTTTTTTGCTAGAAAACAGGTTCAGGCTCACTGTCATACATCTTTATTTTCAATGCAGGAGACGGAAACGAGCCGGGACGTAAAGTTCCCTACCGCAAAGTGCTTCGTATGAGGAAAGAATTCTTTACATTAAAAATGCCCAATATTAGCACATCAGAGAATCATAGAGCGTGAGGCCTTCATAATTAACCAGGCGCATGCTCTCTGATGTGAAGCATGGTCGCCGACGCAGTAGCATTCGCAGTGCGTTCTGCACTCCTTTATGCAGTATCAGTTTGAATAAACATTGACAGGTACATGCGGTTCAGTCTGCTATCAATACTGTGTTACAGAAGGGCGAAGTGTGTCCAGGTGCGGCGGCGCCAATCATATTGCTGCGAGTCGACAAGCTTGGAAAGCTTTGGCACTAGGAGACGCACGCGCCAGCCAATCCAACAGAAATGCCACAGCCAATATGCCTAGCTGGTTTCTGCTGTTCTCAGTTGTGCTGCTTGTGCGCGGCTCACGTGTCGAAGCTTGACTTGTGTATTTGTGTCTCTTATTTTCCTGCGGTGTATGTAGTTGAAACGACAGCTTACTTTAAGTGTATAGGGTTCCCTTTTACCGAGTTATGGATTATTCAATGAAGTAGTATTAGTAATGATGAATAGTCATTGCAAATAAAGAACTCATAATAAATAAATTATTAAACTGAAACAAAAGTCATTTGTATTTATCTCATTACCTGCGTTAACAGGAAAACTTATTTACGTTTGCTATATCCAATATCTTGTTGGTTCTGTGGCCTTTAGAAACGAACTAAGCACTATCTTTAGCAAGCGTTTGTGTTTTGTTCGAGGGGTATCTCCATAGAAATAGCAGTCTACGGTAGTCTATGCTAGTATCTATGATGAAAATAGGGTAGTCCTCGAGATTTGTAAGGGCACCGATATTTCATGCGCGGCTTGGTCCTACGATCGGGGTGGCAATAATAACTTGTCATGGGCATCGGTTTCTGCCAATTGTTTCATCTACTCTACGCCAGGTTCTCTTTATTGTTATGGGGGTCCAAGCAACATCCCGATTGGTGTTCTGGTCCCTTCTGTTCCCTATTCTTGTGCGCACTGTTGTCTCGCTTGACATAGAAAAGTGCGCGTCAATTCCTACTTGTAGGAACTGTGTAACGGGTAGAGTGATAGCAGTCTAGCCACAGGTTTCCTGCGAACAGTTAAATTTTGCTAACCAAGTTAGCTCCTCTTTGCGCAGGGGGTTAAAACAAGCTCGACCCGCCGTTGTTGCTCAGTGGTTATGGTGTTGGGCTGCTGAGCACGAGGTCGCGTGATCGAATCCCGGCCACGGCGGCCGCATTTCGATGGGTGCCAAATGCAAAAACACCCGTGCGCTTAGATTTGGGTGCACGTTAAGGAACCCCAGGTGGCCGAAATTTCCGGAGTCCTCCACTACGGCGTGTCTCATAATCAGAAAGTGGTTTTGGCACGTAACACCCCCTAATTTAATTTTTAATTTTTAAACAAGCTCTCTATAATTCGACTAAGTGCTACAGCACTTGGCGTTGTGTAGGTCTTCGTGAGAGCAATACCGTATGTCTTATGAAAAAGCAGGCGCAGGGCCCCGCTCTCCTCGTCTTATTCGTATGAGCCGTGTTTTCATGCCCGAGGGATAGCCTACTCGTTAACCTGCAAGAACAGCTATTAGAAATATACAACAGCTGCAAAATTACACAGGAAATATAGTTTGCATCCAGAGCCCGACGCTCAAAGCCATCCTTACAAGAATCTGGTGTTTAACGTGTCGAGCAAGGCAACAAGCAATCAGTTTTAACAAGTAACTTTACCAATGTTTGCTAAATAATATCGTGTCAATGGGATGGAACTGTTGCGACATCTGCCACAAGAAAAGCTCTAACGGTAAGTCAGATAGGAAACTCGCGAACCAGATTTTATTACTTAGCAGTAAACACCCATCCATACAGCTATGAGGATGATGCTCGTTGCAAGTACCCACACGGCCGTGCGTTGGCGGCCACGACATTGAGGAAGGCTCGACGTGGTATACCCCGCCCTCCTATCGTGAGCAGAATAGCTTGCGATATACCGAGGTGTTTTGCACAACTAGTTTCTCAGTTTCAAGTAATTGCTCTTTCGGTATACGTTCTGGAAGACCGTACCCCCCTCCACGCAGAATTGTACGGTCCCCAACGATGTTTGCCGTGACGAGCTTGTGTACCACCTAAGAGCATAGCTATAAGCAGGGAGAACAGCTCATTCTCGCGTGCTGTCGACTTGCGCTTCGGATGCAGCTGCGCACTGGCATTGCACTCGTGAAACTTGCATTAATCATGTAGGTTCATGCGATACTGAAAGCAACTTAGTGCCATCTGAGGTTGTTCGCGACGAATAAATGGGTATGACAGCGAGAATTTCCTTGCATTTTACAGAGTCCGAGGTCAGGCGCCGCGGCTGCCGGAGACGCGTGCCCGGCCTCGCGAACGGTCGATGCATCGGAGGTCTCGGCTGGGGTCGCCATATCCAAATTTGTTTTTGCGGTCTCTGCGAACGCTTCTTAGTCGCATGAGCCGTTGAAGCGTGCAAGCGCGGAGGGCGTGTTTCCGTTTTGTCAGTATCGCAGACACGCAATAGATACGCCACGCTATCTCACGCGCGTGCGCGTACGTGGATGGCGAGCGAATAACGTGGGGGCAGCGTCTAGGTGCTACAAAGATGCGAACGCGTTGTCACCCGTTTGTTCCAAGGCAGCTGCGTTACGCAAGCGCGGGAAATGCGTCCGAATAAACTCCACCTTCCGATTGTCGGGCGTGGCGTCGTGGTCACCGCACTCGTGAGTGGAAAGCCAGTAGAAAGAATGCGTGTTCGAACATATTTTCTTTCTTTAGCTTAACAAAAAAAAATCACCCAAGATTATGACACTCTGAAATGTGAAATTTAATCGCACCTATATACGTGTTTTTATTTCCCGACATATTCCGGCATCGCACCGATCACCGCTGTTGCGTACTCCAGGGTAGCGTATCGTACTGCTGTCGAGTTGTAGCGGCGCCTGAATATCGAAGCTCGACCGACGTTACTTATTGGGTAGCGTGGCGTTGTCGGCGGGCTGCAGGCATCCGGCAGACCATGGCAACCAAGCAAGGGCGAGACGAATTCAAGTGCGAAACTTGCACGGTTTATTCAAAGGTTGACGAAATATGAAGAGAACAGAATGAAGTGATCAAAAGTACATTTCTGAGCCCCTTAAATAGGCTCTCTACAATCATGGGAGGGATCTTGGGTCTGTCGACGTCACGTGACCGCCACAGAAAGAGCGCCCCTGCTCCTCTGGTCATATCGAGCTTTTGGTTCCACCGAGTCTGCTGCAAGGAAGAGGTTGTCCCACCTCCTGTAATTGTAGACGCCTGTCCGTCTATTTTGCGCGTTCGTGGAAGTTATCCTCTAGGTCCAATTCGAGGAAAAGCTCTCTAAATTCGCACACATACACACACAAAAGAGGCCTGTACACTGCGGGGTTTCCGGTAGGCACTCGGAATGGTCATGGCGAATGAGGAAGTCACGCTTCATTTCGACGATGCCTGGTGGAAAAAGGACGGGTGAGAGAAAGTTCTTTCTGCACGAGGTGCGGGACGCCAACAATAGCAGGTGAAGTCACGCCTCATTTCGACGAGGCAGGGTGAGATGGTCGGATGAAATTCCTTTCGGCACGTGGTGCCCGACGCCAACACTAACGCCGCTCCGACTGGCAGAGCCACGAGGCGCGGCGCTATATATAGACCTTTTCATTGGGAGAGAAGGAAAGGGCGCGCGTCAAGCTGTCCCTCCTGTCTGGCTTGTGCGATCCGGCGCGGCGCTGCTTGAAAGGATTGCTATCGCGTGCTGCAGAACTATTTCGGGATGTTTTAGCTCGTACCTTATAAAGTTTACGCGATGTCCATTGATACAGGGTTCTCGGAGACCAGGGGCCCTGTAACGTAAAATTATTCCAACATGTTTTTTATTCCAGTCTCCTGACGTCAAATTTGCGTAGCGGCCGACGCAAGCATCGGCCGGTCATCCGCAGGGTTGCCTGAACAGACGGATCAAACGCTCTCCCCGTTCATAGGAGGTCACTTTTGTTTGCTTGAAAAACGAATAACATCGCCTACACTGAACGGCTTGTCTTATGTAATTGACTGACAAGAGACGAGGAGCACGCTCAAGTGGAGAGCGATTCGATGAGGCCGAGCCACTGTACTGAAAATCGATAACCGGATGAAGATGGTGGCGCCGGCGTCTGCGATTGGTCCGCTTTGCCTTACTTGGCTTGCGGTGGCTTGTCGAGAATCGTGGCGGTATGCAACGGAAGGTTAAGAATGCCGCTAAAACGGATCCTCAGCAAAGAAGAGTTGGCAAAGTGAGGTCGCAAACGTGCCGAAAGTGCTCCAAAACGTTACACAGCCACGCAAAATGATTTATCATGCACCACTCATGCTCTCCGGCAAGGGCGAGTAGCCAGTGCCTGAGCGATCGGCGGCAGCCATCTTTTATTCCTTTCGGAACGGGGCAACCTGCGGCTATTCAAAAGAAAATTCGGCTTTGTTCGGCATATTAATGCTGTTAAGAATGGCCAGCTGCCGTGCAGGATTGCCAGCCACTTACGACAATGACGGCAACCTCCCGGCGCTGTTCAGAATGTCCAGCTGCAGTGCAAGATTGCCACCCGCTTACGACTACGACGGCCAACATACCGGGAGCTTCGCCGCCAACTTCTAGCCACAGCGTGAGTAAATCGACTATGTGACGGAATGAGTTCGGCGGGCCAACTATTGTTCCCAAACTCCCCAACGCGCTACCCGGAACGGCTCCCGAGTTCTACGGGGCCCCTCCGACGTCGGCTCCGGACATTGGAACGTGTGTGCCTTTGTGTGCGTAAGCCGTCCAGCGGAAGGCGGCTTGTTTTGCGATGACGAAACGAACGTTCGCCGCCTTGTATCGCCGGCGGACCGAGTGTTTAAAAACTGCTGTTGTGCGGATGCTCGACACACTTCTCTTGAGCAGTCATGTTGGGCTGACACTCTCTCTGAAGCAGTCATGTTAGACTGATGTACTTTCTCAAACAGTCATGTTAGACGATATAAATATTGTAAATAAACCCATATTCCTCGTTCTCGATGAGAAGCAGTCCTTCCCTTCATCAACATCCTCAGCGTGGATAAGTTGGACGACGGCATGGGCCAGCTACCTTCTAATTCATGCCGGACTCCAATCTTGACAACCGATCACGAGCGACGGGATTGAGCCCCCAATCCTGACAACTGGCTGACAGCGGTGAGATGGGCTTTGCGACGTGGTGCTGCGACTGCGGTCAGTGCATGGTTCTTGCTTTGACTCTCTAGGCTTCATTTTGTGGTTGTTCTGTTTAGAACAGTAGGGAAGCTAGAATGTTGAGTGTTAGCTAGGTTGTGTTTTCCTAGCTAGATTTAGAGAGCAGGATCAAGGCAGTAAAGCAGCAATCATGGAGTTAAGGACACTGCTGAGAGACGAATTGTTGAATGTTGGTGAGGAACTTGGCCTAGATGTGCGCAAGGAAATGCTAAAATCGGAATAATTGGAGCTAATTTCCAATCAGGCCAGTGAGGAAGATATTGAAATGGGATTGGAACTTCTCAAAAAGAGAGAGAAACGGGAAAGAGAAAGAAAAGAACGGGACAGAGAAAAACGAGAGAGAGAGGAACGCGATAAAGATCGCGAGTTAAGAAAAATGCAACTTGAACTTGAAAGCAAACGTTTGGAGTTGTCTCAAGGAAGTGAAGGCGCTCTGGGACGATCAAGTGAGGCAGAATTGTACCGCATGGACAAGCTATTAAAGCCATTTGAGGTCGGGACCGACATAGGCTTGTTCCTAAGCAATTTTGAAAGGACTTGCGAAAAGATGAACTTCTACCCGAGTACATGGCCACAGCGGTTGCTGTCTATGTTCCCGTGTGAGGCGGCGGAAGTAATCGCCAGATTGAGTGCACAGGATACAAAGGATTATGCAAAAGTTAAGGCTAGTCTCCTGAAGAAATACCGCCTTTCAGCCGAAGCTTTACGGCAGAGGTTTAGGAGCACAGGCAAGAAAGATAGCGAGGGATATCCAGAGTTTCCATAAAGCTTAAAGGCCAACCTAGTCGAGTGGCTTAAAAGCGCCGAAGCGTACAGCAGAGACATGATCATAGAATGCATGTGTCTAGAGCAGTTTTACAAAACCATCCCCCAAGCTTTGAAACTGTGGGTGCAAGACAGAGGGAATGTAAACACTGTGGAAAGGGCGGCCGAATTAGCCGAAGACTACGTAACCCGTAGAAAGTTGAACACCGAGGGCAGAAACTTGGATGGTCGAAATGGACCGCGGAAAACATTTCCGTTCAAAAGGGGTGCGCAGACTAGACGATCGGAGCCTGTAGACATGGCGGAAACGCCCGCAGAAAAGAGCGAGGAGAAACTCAACGGAGAAACCGCACAGAAAGAACAGAAAAAAAAAATCGAATCTTTTAGACCAATTCGCTGTTACAAATGCGACAAACTGGAACATACAGCTGTAAACTGCGGGAAGCCTAGCGTAGTTTTCTCCTACGTGGAGGAAAAAGATGAGAATATGGAACTTTTAAGTCCATAACTTCACGACCTGCAAGTTAATGGAAAACCATGCCGAGTGTTAAGAGACAGTGCCGCCACGATGGACATTGTCCATCCATCTTACGTGACGGTAGATGACTTCACCGGAGAAGTAGCATGGATAAAACAGGTTCTAGAAGAACACAGCGTGTGTCTGCCCATGCCCAAAGTCAAAATCAATGGACCATTCGGGGAGCTACAGACTGAGGCTGCAGTTTTCAAATTTTTGTCACTGCAGTATCCTTACGTCTTTTCGAATCGTTCGAATCAGTTACTGCGTGACAAAGGGCTCAAACTGCGAGAGGGCATAGTACAAGCATTGACCCGAGGCCAAGCTCGTAAGATCGCGGCGCTTTCGGCTGAAAATGCACAAGCTCCTCCAGCGGAAGCAGAAAAGGGGATAACTTCAATACCCGAATCCGAGCTAGAACCGAGGGACAAAAGAACAGTTGAGGAGAGCCTGCCAGCTGACTAGCTCAATGAGGGCGTAGCACTAGAGTGTCAAAGTTCTAGCCTGCAGGAAGAGCAAGCTGACGCACTCACAAGCGAGACAGGGTCGTTATTATCACCGGCCTCAAAGAACTTTGATCAGCTCCTACGTATGGATAGAGAGTCACTGGCAGCCGAGCAAATGTATGAAGAGAGCTTAGCTAAATTACATGACACAGCTAAAGAAGGCATTGCTAGGCGCAACGTGACGATACATGAGAGGGTAGGATTGTTGTATCGGCACTACAGAGATCGAAAGGGTAGGATTTTAGATCAGTTAGTCGTACCTACTAAGTATAGGGAGGACCTTTTGAGTCTCTGTCATGGAAATGGGTGGTCCGGCCACCTAGGCATAAACAAATAAAAGGAAAGATTGCTTATGGAATACTACTGGCCTGGCTGTTTCAAGGACGTAGACAACTTTGTACGATCATGCGACACCTGCCAGCGTTCTGGTAAACCAGGAGAGACATGGAAAGCTCCACTGAAGGTAGTGCCCTTAATAACAGAGCCTTTCAGACGACTTGTAATAGACACGGTAGGGCCTCTTCCAAAAACAAAATCGGGCTACAGGTACTTGTTTACCATGCTGTGTCCGGCTACCAAGTTTCCAGAAGCAATCCCTTTGAACGAGCTCAGTTCCACCGAAGTAGTAGACGCGCTTTTGACAGTGTTTGCACGAGTTTGGTTTCCAGCCGAAATTCAGGCAGATCAAGTGTCAGTATTCACGAGCGCATTGACTTCCACATTCTTGCAGAAGTGCGGGGTAAAGTTAATACACAGTTCTTTCTATCACCCTCAGTCAAACAGTGTAGAGGTGGCATTCGGTGCTTAAGCGAGTTTTGCGTGCGCTCTGTTACGAGCACAAGGAGGACTGGGAGAACTGTCTGCCGGCAACTTTGTTCGCTTTGCGAACGGTTCCACATTAAGCAACAGGGTTCTCACCAGCAGAACTAGTGTAAGGGAGGACACTCCGTTCTCCACTAAGAATGTTAAGAGAGATGTGGGAGGAAAGAGGGGAGAGTCCAACAGTGGTTGAATACTTGCTAAAATTGCTGGAACGGCTAAGCACAACCCAAGAACTAGTCGGAAAGAACATGGGAGTAGCTCAAAAGAACGCCAAATCCTATTACGACAAGAATGCGAGGCTTCGTACGTTTAACGCCGGAGACCAGGTAATGATCCTCAAACCTTCAAGAAAGAAGAAGATTGAAGTTCACTGGGACGGGCCCGTTAAAGTGTTGCACCAACTTTCAGATACTAACTATGCTCTGAAAATGCTTGGTCGCAGGAAGGAGGTGAGGATATATCACTGCAATTTGATGATATCGTATATAGAGCGGAGCGGAGTCGTTAACTATACCATCAAAGAACAGGATGGCACTAGTACCAAGTTTAAGGAGTATAGGGTGACCTCCAACTCTGAAATCGGCCTAGAAGTAGTAGAACACTCGGTATATAAGCTCGCACGCTCTAAGACCCGAGCAGCTAGATGAGCTAAAAGAGGTGTTAGGGAAATATCTCGACAGATTCAGCGATCCACCGGGTAGAACCGAACTAATAACGCCTGAAATTAAGCTGACATCAACCGAACCAGTAAGATCAAAGCCTTACAGGGTGTCTCCAAGACAGAGAGAGATTATGGAGGCAGAGATACAGCGCATGCTAGAGTTGGGAGTTATTGAGCCCGCTGAGAGTGACTACACGTCACCGCTAATACTCGTAGAAACCCCTAACAAGGACCCTCGTCCGTGTGTTGACTACAGGAAGTTAAATGCCATCACTAGGGATCAGAAGTACCCGATACACAACATTGAGGAACGAATTGAAAGAGTTAGCGCTGCTAAATACATTTCAACTATAGATCTCGTGCGAGGGTACTGGCAAGTTCCCCTTTCAGAAAGTGCCAGCCGCTATGCCGCATTCATCTCGCCTGTAGGCACTTTTCGCCCTCTCGCACTCAGCTTCGGGCTGAAGAACGCGCCGTTTAGCTTCTCTAAGTTAATGGATATTGTCCTAAAAGACTTGCAGGAGTTCGCATTGCCCTATCTTGATGATGTAGCATTTTTTTCGGGCAGCTGGGAACAACACGTATCGCACCTCAAACAGTTGTTCTCACGGTTGAGGGAAGCCGGCTTAACGATGAAAGCGGAAAGGTGTAGGTTTGGTTGTTCGCAGGTTACTTATATGGGCCATGTTGTCGGTCAGGGCATGAGACGGCCGGCTGAGCTGAAAATAGGTACGATTGGAGAATTTTCTCAGCCGCACACAAAAACGGACCTTCGTTCATTTTTGGGACTTGTGGGGTACTATCAATGGTACATTCCGAATTACTCGCAATTGGCAAGTCCATTAACAGACGCCCTCCGAAAGGGAGCACCGTGTAGCGTACACTGGGTTCACAGAGCGGCCAGCTGGTTGATCAACTCAGCGTCGTTCTACTCTTCTTTTCCCCACTCGGGACCGCAAGCACGTTCATTGGTCTTCGTTTTCTTCATGCGTAACATTCCTCTCGTCGCAGACGAAGCCCGCCGGGCGAGTCAATCCATTTGTCTTGACATGAATAATTTCAAGCGGGCGACATAGACCACTTGTGTCTTGGCAGCTCTTCTACCACTCGCCGTGAGGCGAGCTATGTTATACGTGACTTCCGTAAGTCTGTTAATAATAACAAACGGTCTATCGTAGGTGGCCAAAAGCTTTCGGCATAACCCGCGTTTCCATACTGGAGTCCACAGCCAGACTAAATCACCAGGGCGATAGGTTACAGGACGGTGGCGAATGTTGTAGCATGCTTTTGATCTGTCCTGCGATGCCAAAGTGCGCAAACGAGCAATACGACGAGCTTCTTCGGCGAGGCAGAGAGTCTCGGTGACAGTCAGATTTTCGTGACTACAGGAGGAAAACAGTGTCAAATGTGTACCGGGGTGGCCGTGCGTCCTATTGCGGTGTTGAACGCGATTGTGATAAAAGGCAGTACGTCATCCCAATTCTTGCGGTCTTGTGTCTGGTTGGTGCGCTCCGTAAGCCCATTCGTTTGTGGATGGTATGGTGTCGAGTGACGCAAGCTGGATTCACACAAACGAAGCAGCTCCTCTACAACATCCACTGTGAATTGTCGTCCACGGTCGCTGATGATCACGCGAGGCGGACCATGTCGCAGGATCACATATTGCAGCAGGGGTGTTGAAACGTCAGTAGCAGTTGCGGAGGGCACGGCCGCCGTCTGACAGTAGCGTGTGAGGTAGTCGACGCCAACAATTATCCAACGGTTTCCCTTGGCTGATTTGGAAATGGGCCTACGAAGTCAATGCCCACTTGTTGGAAAGGCGTGCTTGGAGGCGGGCTCGGCTGCAGGAGACCAGTTGGAGCAGTAGATGGCCGTTTGTGGCGCTGACACTGCATGCAGCTGGCCACATACGTCTCAACAGACTGTCGCATTCCAGGCCAATAAAAGCGTTGCTGAATCCGGTAGAGCGTCCTCGCTGAACCTAAATGGCCAGACGTAGGGTCGTCGTGCATAGCACTCAGAATCGCTGTGCGAAGGCTCCACGGTACCACTAGGAGAAAACGTGCGCCAGTGCCGGAAAACTTCTTATACAGGAGTCCATCACGTACACAGAAATGGTTTGCTGTCGTCGAGGCGGTAGTAGCGGTGAACAGCGGTGTTAATTTATCGTCTTTTCCCTGTTCGGCTTTGAAGGAGTCGAAGTCTGGAAAACGCGGCGACACAGAAGCCACGAGGTGATCGAAGTCGTCGGTGTCACAGTCCGTAATGCTAAGTGGCATACGCGAGAGGCAGTCCGCATCAGCGTGTCGTCGACCGCTCTTATAAGAGACGGTGAAGCTGTATTCTTGCAGTCGGAGCGCCCAGCGCGCAAGGCGGCGACAAGGGTCACGAAGATTCACAAGCCAAGACAATGAGTGGTGGTCGGTGATCACTGCAAAGGGGCGTCCATACAGGTAAGAACGAAACCGCTGAACAGCAAATATTACCGCGAGGCATTCTTGTTCCGTGACAGTGTAATTCTGCTCGGGCCTACTTAATGAGCGGCTTGCATATTGTTAGATACGGGACCTTTTTCTGAGCCCCCTTCGCGTTCCCCAGACCACATCGAATCGCACCACAGCTAATTGAGAAGCGCAGAAGCGCGGATGCCACATTCCAGAGGCGCGCACGTGCAAACAAGTTGAAAGCCCCCACTTCGTACGCCGCCGGTGAAGCTATTCAATGCTTGACTCTTCCAGAAAACGAAGGGATAGCCCGGCACTGTTGCAAGTAAAGTGGGTCCCGAAGCAAGACGGCTGTGATGTACCGGGAAGGCCTGGCAGCGTAGCCCCCATACGCCCATTGTGCCGACGCGTTGCAAGCCAGCGAGGCAAGACCGCAGGGAGAAGTAAGGCAGCGTGAAATTCTGCCCGCCTTGGTCCGCCGTCGCCCGACCTGGTTATTGTGACGGCGCGTAATTAAGTCAGCAAGGCAAGACCGCAGGGGGACCAAGCGGCGACTCTCTTCGCCGGGTATGACACCATCGCACGGGCGCCTACCATTGACCGAAAATGGCGTCATCTGAGCGGGCTCGCCTGTTGGCTGAACGTCGTTTTAAGCCGAGACACCGAAGGGCTTAAAAGACGCAGACCGGCAGCAGCAAGGGAGCATTCCCAGAGCATTCCCTTGATTCATCTCTCTCGAACTTCTTGCCGCGGGCCGCAGCGTCCGAGTTGCTGCCGGTCCGTAATGACTCTAAAATTGTTAATTGACGTTCACTGTACATAATGTGAAAAGAAACCTCCCATGTATTTCATCCGAAGTCCTCCTCAACTCCTACAATATGCGATCACGTGTTCGCGGTCACCGTAGCGTTGAACTAGGACAACACCAATACCTATGCCACTGGCATCCGTATGGAGTTCCGTCGGAGCTGAAGGACTGAAGTGTTGAAGAACCGGTCGTGACGTCAGCAGGAACTTCAACTGACGAAGAGTCGCACTCCGGAGTCTACTCAAAGGGGGTGTCCTTTCGTAGCAGGCACGTCAGCGCGGATACGCGACATCGGCGAATTTGGGAATAAATCGGCGGAAATAGGAACAAAGCCCCAGAAAACTACGGAGCTCCGTGACAGAGCGCGGTGCACTGAACGCTTCAACGGCTGCTGTTTTCTGGGGTTCAGGGCGGATGCCATCCTTGTCGACGAGGTGCCCAAGCACAAGGGTTTCTGATGCAGTTCAGGACAATATCCAGACGCGAGTTGTGTTCGCTGAAGGTGCGGCCCAAGATGACGACGTCGTCGAGGTAGCACATGCAGATGTTCCACTTCAAGCCGCGGAGAACAGTGTCCATAAATATCTCGAAAGTTGCCGGAGCGTTGCACAATCCAAATGGCATCACAATACATTCGAAGAACCCGTCAGGGGTTACAAAGGCAGTCTTCTTTTCGTCAGGATGCATCGGAATTTGCCAATAGCCGGATCGTAAGTCTACTGAAAAGTAAGAGGCGGAATGAAGGCAGTCTATTGCGTCATCAATACGTGGGAGTGGGTACACGTCCTTTTTTTGTTACAGCATTCAAACGGCGATAGTCGACGCAAAATCTCCAAGATCCATCTTTTTTTTAAAACAAGAATCGCTGGAGCTGCCCACGGACTCGCTGACTCTTGTACGGCTCCCTTTTTCATAATTTCGTGCACTTGTTCGTTGATAATCTGGCGCTCTGATGGTGAAACACAATATGGCTTTTGTCTAATCGGATTTGCCGAACCCGTGTTGATGGTATGGCGTGTTCGAGACGCAGAGATTGCAGGTATTTTGTCCTTCTGCGCAAAGTCAAAAACGGAAATGTGCTTCGAAAGCACACCCACTCACGTTCGGCGTTCACTCGTGCTGAGCGATTTGTTTACCATCGACAAAAGCGCCGTTTTCGAACTGCGGCCATCAGGTTCTTCCGGTACATCTCTAAGTTCAGCCACTGATAAGGACGCGTGTTTCTTGGCGAAGGCTAATTTCATTCCGTCTGGTAGTATAACAGGCTCCTTAGAACAGTATACGGTCCATAATCCAGTGCGTCCGCTTTTGATCGACACCACACAATGTGGCACCAACACATTCTTCACACAGTTAAAGTGCATCGGTTCTACGGTAGCTTAGAAGCTGTCGGAATCGGCGCCGCAACAGACAACGGGAACGCAAACGGTAGATGATGCAGGTATGACCGTATCACCACAAACACACAGTGTAGCTTCGCGATCTAGAGGGTTCTCCAGGAGTCCCGATGGAATCCTACCACTTATGAATACCTTCCGTGTGCGGCAGTCGACAGTAGCACCACACTTCCGCAAGAAGTCCATGCCGAGAATAACATCATGGGTCGACCGAGGAATAATTACAAACTCTGTCGTAATAACATGGCCTCCCATAAACACGTCAGCACAACACACCAATAGGTCGCAACGGCTCGCCACTCACTCCACAGAAATTTGAATCTTCGTCCTATTTAAACAAACCCTTTCGCCCTAACGCTTGTTTAAAAGACATACTCATGACCGAAATTGTTGCGCCTGTGTTCACCAGAGCAATCACAGGGACATTATCTACAACAACGCGCACTTTTTTTTTCAGCATCAACACAGGAGGTATTTCTGTCAGTAGCACGTCTCCAGCGACCTCACCTCCATCGGCCGTGCTAGCTAGTTTTCCGGTGACGAAGGGGACGTGGTACGACGCAGCAGTGAGGGAGAACGGGGAGCACGACGTTGCGGGTGGGGGGGGGGGGGGGGGGGAGGGTATCAAACTCCTGTCAGATGCCGGGGAGCGATTCCGGGAGCTTCTCGGCCAATACTCGTCGCCAGATGATACGTGTCCTGGCCGCGGGGCCCCGTGTGGCCGTTCGGAGGGCCGAGAAAACTCTGAGGGCTGGCCATACCACGTGGTCATGCGCTGGTTACGAAACCGCGATATATGACCCGGGACACCGCAGGAATAACACACCGGGAAAGGTCTAAACCTCGGTTGTTCGTCCATGAAGCGGATATTATAATTTTCCCGCATGTAGTGGGCTGGTACGTGGTGTGAGTCACCACGATACATCGGGCTTCGAGAAGGCGTGCGCTGAGCGCGTTGGTCATAGCGCGGAGCGGAGGGCGTGTTGTCATCCTCGACTGTGGGGCTACGCTGTACTCTACGGCCGCTGCGGTAACCATCGGTTGCCAAGGGGCAGCGCTCCCTGAAATGCTGCTTTCTGCAGCTGACGGCAAGCGGCGATACAAGTTTATGCTCGCACCGTCGCGGCAGCAGCTCGCATTCTCATAAGTGCCAGTAAATTTGCATTAAAAAAATGAGGCAATTCACTGTGCTAAGTGTTATACTGAACAAAGTAGACGACAAAATGTGATCGTTCTGCTAAATTTGAGAATGGATGGATAGTGCAGTGGTGAGCGGAAAATGTTTTTGCGAACGCGCGCAGCTAATTATTCAGGACACTGCACAGTGGCTTATTTATGGCTTTCGTATTTACTTCGAATGGATTCGCAACTATGAGAAGCGTGGCAACGGGTCTGGCGGCTCCTTGAAATGTGAAACCACGGCGGCAAACGAGTATCTAAACGCGAGTGGAATTTTTGTCTTGCTTGCGTTGTGCCTGTGAAACCTGACATTGGTGGCAGCATGCCGTCCGATCCGGCTTCAACTGAACGCTCGGCGACTGATGCGGAAGGAGCGGCTTGCCTCGTTTCGCACGGTCCATCAAAGAAAATCGTGAAGCTCACAGGCACCCGGAAACTCGCCGACCTCCACGAAAGCCACCTGATGGGAGGATTCGCGCACCTGATGACAGGCAACGATCTTCTAATACGTAAACGTACTGCGCGTTATGGAGCGCAAAGAGGATTTGGTCACTGTTTTTTTCACATGCGCAAAGTATCAGCAGTATGCGTAGCGGAAATGTCGAGCACGATTAATACCTGCTCGGTCGCCGCGCGTTGAACACACAGATCGAGTGTTACGAAATTGCCCTGTGTCACTTCACTGTGCTAATATTTTTGTTTCGTGGGAGCCAATGCACTTGACCTTAAATTGAGAAGTGTAACGCATACTTGCCCGTATGAACACGAGGTTGCTCAACTATAATTATTGCCGTGTCGAGAAGCCGCAAGGAAACCAGCCTTTTCAGGGCTTCCATCCTCTGAAAACTTGTGCGGTTGGTTTACTACTGATATTGAGGTCAGGTGTGCAATCGCTGCCCTATTTGATGGGAGAAGTTGAAGTAGTAACAGCTTCAGTCAATGTAATCGTGCTTTAGTTAGCATAACTGGTCGCAGTATGCCATATTCTGCAAATTTCTGCAGCGTTTAATTAACTAATAAAACAGGCAAGAAGAGCAAAACGGACTTGTTTGCCTTATCAGACAGATCCAACTGTGTCATCTTTGTCATTTGTGCGCTGCAGCAATCACGCAGCTATGAAGTTGAATTGAACTAACTGAGGCAAAAAAATTGTTGGCATTTTCAGCAAAAGGACTATGTAAACCTTGTGCAATCCTGAAATATGGTTCTATCTTTGTGAAATCATCTGCTCTTATACACTGATGGTTACTGACATTGCTAAATAAGCTCAGCCTTGTTTGTCTAATGTGTCCTGTAGTTAGCTCACATATGGCCAGCAGGGTTAGTGTCGTGCTGTGCTGTGATGGCTCTAAATAAACCTGTTTGGGACAGTACAGCAACCATAAAAACGGCTGTTTAATTAATCAATGCCTGTTAAGTGTCTACTGCTTCACTCCTAATGTGCAAAACTATTGATAAACCATCTCGGTGTGCTTTCAGATCTCCAACGACCGGTTCCAGTGCTACGGACATGGGTGGAAGCACGACAGTGTATGATGGAGCATTGATTAACTTGGTTGTCTCCCCAAGCCACTCCGAAGCATCAGAGGCACCAAAAAGCCGTATGGACCCGGTCTTATTCAATCTGTACTCATGCATTAACTCTGTACAACACAAAAACCACTGTTCGTCCATTGAGCAGTACTTTAAAAGCCCCTCACCAGGCCCCATAGCTAATTTAATTATACGCTGGAAGTTGTTAGGTGCCTTCTTGGGAGTGCTCTACTGCAAAAATTCAGATTGGCTCATTATTAATAGCTGAGATAGAAATATTGCAGTGCCGCAAACGCATGATTTAAGGAGGCGAGCGTCACCGCCAAACAGAATGCTTGGATATCACTTGCCAAGCCACTAGTGGAGAAAAGGTCGCATGTTGTTCCGTACATGCATGAAGTGACCCCCAATTTAATGAAAGTGGCTAGCAGTTTAAAAATACCGATTATTTTCTTGGCTCCACGGATGCTTACTGGCCTGTGCTCACGCATTTCTGATCCACTGAAGCTGATCCTTTGTGGTAAAAATTATACAAGGCCATTTGTGTCTTGCGCGGTCGGTATGGTGTACGAAATTCCACTTGATTTCGGCAGAGTGCATATCAGCCAGACAGGGAGTTGCATCAAAAAGTTGGCAAGGGAACATGAGCTCTCTGTCAAGAATAAGAATAATGCACATTTGTTTATGCGCTGCTATTCCGCATGTGTGCGCCATATCTTTTCCATATCCGCATTCTTGGTAAAAGCAAATATTCTCTGGCATGGGAATTATTGAAGGCCTGTTTCATCAACAGGCAACATGACGTCTATGTCAGCGATACATCTGTGGCTTGAACTGAACTGAACGGAGGTTTCTGCACTGTATGACGGAATAATAATGCAAACTTGTTTGATTATCGTGTGCAAACATATGTGCCCCCATGGCCACCTTCACCTATAAGTATGATCCTGTTTGCTTTCAATAAAGTAGTAGCAAGTGACACTCATTCCTGTGCTAAAGCTTTTTTCTGCCCTTGGTTGCGTCTTAACTTGGGGAATAGGCTCATGGGAATTTAGTAAACAAATAAATGCATGCCATAGGGGCAATTCCACTATGTAAAAATAAAAAGGTTTTTCCCCCTAATATTTTTATGTATCTATACAGTCCTAGTTCCACTTCTGTAGCATACCACTGTCCTCGTTAAATATTGGAATACTCTGCTACTAATGGATATGACAAATGAGGTGTATTTAAGAAAACATAAGAACAAGAAGCTGCTAAACATTTTTTTATTTTGTGCACTTTGACAGACCAAATATAACTGATGCTATATGAAGAGCTTAAGAAGAACAATCATGTTTCTGACTGCTCAATCCTTCCATATCACCTTTCAAAGTCTTACCTGACCGTGACGTTTCTATCTATCTCAGTAGCTCAGATTTATGTAATGCTTTGGGAAAACTTGTCTTCCCGTTTCAAATAATGGCCATGTTTCGCAAAAAAAAAACTCATAAGCAATGGCACCAAGAAGTATCAGAAAAAAATACATTCATTTAAATACTCATTCTTTAGCCACCAGAAATGCGATAGGGAGTTAATAATGTTTGGATAAACACAAGCAGTCTAGCTTGTGTATTCGAGAACCAGAATGTTCTAGTATATTTTGGTTCTATCATATCATCCTTGGCCTCTATATGACCTGCTTTTGTTCTGTGCTTCTGTTCCCAAGACTTAATGGTATTCTGGACTTGGCACATTATGGCCCAGCTTTTGTCCTTCACAAAAAAATACATCTGTAGACAATGTAGCTAGCAACAAGTTTTCCTCAGACGGAATGTTTGCAAATGCATCCCTATGGTTGCTTTTTTCACCTTGGTGGGGATGCTTTTTGCTCGCGATACCCGTGTCTGTAAAGGGACCACTAATGAGCCTTCATTGTACGTGGTACCAATGCGAAAAGCGGGAGAAGGGTCGTGGTGTGTTGGTAAGGAGGTATTTGTATAGAGGGCGGTTAAATTCCTCTACAAATTTGGTTTGACAACCCATTCGTGCTGCAATAAGTCGGTTATATCAATCAGTGATTTTTGCTGTTTGTACATCATTATCCCTGAAGATCAATGGGCTCCATTTGCCATGGCAAGTGTGCCCATATTTATGAAGAGCCCTTCCTGTATTCTTAGCTCGTCACTAACTGTAGTAGATAAATTTGAGCATGTGGAGTGATAGACTGTGATACCATATATTTCGCTCTAGATTTTGTTGTTGATTTCAATGAATACTTCTCTTTTTAAGGCTGTCTGGTAGTGCATTTGAACATGTGGAGAATGCTGTCAAAGGACAGTATAAGGAATCGTCAACGTACATACTGCCTCCGATGCCCATTGACACCTCTGAAATGTCACAGCAGATGTGCCAGACAATCTTCGAAAGAAAATTGAATGGATTGCTTACAAGTTGTCATCTCAGACAATGCAAGTCACAACAATTACCTGAATGCATAGGTCAGCAAAGTAATGAGAACTCACTCACACTCACCAAAATTCTACCCAGCCGGGTTCATTCGGGCTAAGACTCATCGAAATTCGATTCATTCGGACTCGCTGAGACTCAATTTCGAGATCAGTCTGAGTGAGTCAACTCATGCATCACTTTGCCGGCCTATGCCAGATCTAAATAAAGTTGGGATCAAATGTACCTAATGAGAAATCATTGCACATTAAATGTCTCAATTATGTTCGGTCACGCATTTTCCCCAACCTTGTATTGCAATATGAATGTTAGGCACAATGTTAATTAGAAAGGGTATTGACCTCCATTCTCATGCGGTTACGTCACTAAGGCAAGTGGGAGGTGTCTATAATCAAAACTTGATTTCGTTGTCTAATTTATGATTATAACTTAGTTGCTGTGTAGTTCCCCTTGAAAACTCTCGATAGCCTAGGGGAAAAATTGTTTTTCTAAAGCTTTGCATTGGGGTAGTGAGCAACGTTCAAAGTTTCCAGTGCCTTTTAAGCGCTTAGCAGTGTAATGGCACTGCTGGTAGAAAATGTTTTTATGACTGATACAGTGTTGACTAGCCCTGAATTACAGTTCACTCATTTTCTGACCTCGAAATTTAAATATTCAATTGAAATGTCGACATTGCAGCCATGAGGCAATTTTTTTATTCTTTCTAACACGTAACCTAACACTCCCAGCACTACATTTATTGCATGTATACAAATACCAAGTGAATTGGATGGAAAGACAGTTGTGACTAGCTGAATTAGTACAGTGCTGAGTGTGTCATGTGAAATTTGGTGGTTTGGTTACCAGGATGAAAAGGCAGTCATGGCTAGATTAATTGGTACAGCGCTGAATGTGTCATGTCAAATTTGTAGATTCGGTTACCACCAGTAGCATTTCTCCTACTTCCATTCATCTTTCTTCACAAAAAACAGCCACGAAAGCTACAGAAAGGTTAACACTCAGTCATAATTAATGTAATGCTTCAATGGAGCAATATTCTCCTTGCCATGAGTTAATGAGTGAGCGAGGGCGCTAGAATTATGCGTTGAATAAAGCTTCTTTAGCTGCTGGTTCCAGTTCTTATAGGCATTGTACAGCACAAAGGTAAACGAGTACATAGACCGAAGTGCCGGCTATCAACTGAGATATTATTCAATGTGCCGAATTTACACAAACGAGTGAAATAGCTATCTGAAAAACCTTAACTTCTGAAGATAAAAATAAGAAAAGCAGACGATTGGGGAAAAAATGAGCAACGCAGGAAATCGAGATACACAAAAAAAATGCAAGGTTGCATAACAAATGCGGACCGTTCACGTGACTTCCAGAAATACTTTAGCTCTTCTGAGAAAGGCATCCGCAAGGTCAAGCGCAGGATTTGGCATCTTGACTCCACCATAAAAGGTTGTTTGCGAAATTTCTTTTTCATGCGGCGTTTGTCACATGGGGCAGAGTGCCAGATGCCTTCATGAGAGGTTGTGCGAACGGGTATATAACATGCGCAATCGTAGAGAAAGTTTTTAGAACATCATACTAGCATGCGTGGCTCCACTCTTTGGTTTGAAAGAATGTCAGTTATTCACAAGCACAGGGATGGTCATACCCATATCATACTTGAATTAAAAATTTAATTATGGGGTCTTACGTGCCAAAACCATTTTCTCATTAAGAGGCACGCCGTAGTGGGGGACTCCGGAAATTTCGACAACCTGGGGTTCTTTAACGTGCACCTAAATCTAAGTACACGGGTGTTTTAGCATTTCGCCCACATCGAAATGCAGCCGCCGTGGCCGGGATTCGATCCCATGACCTCGTGCTCAGCAGCCCAACACCTTATCCACTGAGCAACAACGGCGGGTATCACTTGAAGCAGCACAATTGGCGTGGGAACAGAGTGCTTGCATCAGCAAACCGTCCATTGCCTCATCAGAAAGAGAGCCCAAATTTCTGGGAAGTCAAACCTTCGGCTAGCGTTTTTTTACGCAACTCTACATGTCTTCGTGTGTCTCCTGATGGTCTATTTGTTCAATTTTAGTAGTTATTATTTTTCAGATAGCTATGTCACTATTGTGTGAATTCGGAAATAAAACCTCCATTGGTAGTCAGTACTTGTGCCTAAGTCATCGTCTAACCGTTGCGCTGTACACTCGCGATAATGGATCGACAACTAGCTTAATAAGATGCCCTGTTAAATTCTTATAGGAGATGCTCTTTCAAGTTTGTATTCATGAATAATTTTCCCTTGTGTGCATATTTTAGTAATAAGCTCATTTGAAATGTCAATTAAGATCTTTTAGAACATCTTGTTTGGTGAAAGTATTTTAAGAGTTCGTGAACTCTGGTCATGATTATCCCTTTATCTTGGCTATTGCAGGACAAAAGGATTAAATGTTACCCCTGTCCTGTGTCAAATCCGTCCGATCAATTTTTTAACTTCTGTCTCGTCACACACCTAATGCTTTCATGGTGCAGTTCACTTAAGTTCTCCCATCTGATGAATCACAGTTCAACTGTTTGATATTATTTAATGGAAATGGTTGCGCTACAGTGCTGTTGTATATTGTTTTTTGCGTATTGTTTTATCAAGGAGGTTGATACATGCTTTTCCAAACATAAGGTACCTAAATAAATTGCGCAATATTGCTGCAAGGAGCCTCGTAAAACACTACCTAGCACTGAGGGACGCATCGGGGCCAGGCCATGTAACAGCATTTTCGCATACCTTTGCTTTGTTTTGATTTCTTTTGCACTTTTATATGTTAAGCATATCCTGGTCAAGGCGGCCGCATTTCGACGGAGGCACAATGCAAAAACACCCGTGTGCTTAGATTTAGGTGTTCGTTAAAAACGCCACGTGATGCGAATTTCTGGAGTGCCCCATTACATCATGCCTCTTAATCAGATTGTGGTTGTGGCGCATGAGACCACCCTTTTTTACGTTGAGCATGCTGTCAAAGTCTTTCTTAGTACTTTGTAAAGTTTATGACCTTCCTTGCTTGCAGCTGTTCAGGTCTGCGTGCTTGTGATTGAGTAGAGATGTGGTGGTTTTAAATCTTTGCAGCTTAGCTAAATAGGAAGATGCCGACAGCACCTCTGCATCTGGTAAGCAAATTGCATGCTCAGCTAAATATATATTTCGTTAAACAATATATTTTTTTACCTGTAGCCGCTTCCATGCATTAAGGTTTTGACCAACACCAATACTGAAAGACATTCTCAGCTATTGTATTGAAAGGTGTGCTAAAATAGCTCAGTCGGTAAATTTCGGAAAGTGAAGATAACAGTACAAAAAGCAAGCTAAGGTTAGGGCAACTCCGTGCCTAACTGTGTACTGTATTTGCAGTTTCTTTCACAACCTGAAAACTGCAAGTCATTGAACTGTTATTTATGCACGTAAACTCAATTGATTTCATTTCATTCCAGTTCACATGACATGGTATAGGTGCCTAAGAAACAAGTACGAAAATATGCGAAAGCGAATGCCACCAGGATGCTCTGAAGTCGATGCTGAAAAGGCAGAAGTAAAAGCAAGAAAGGCAAGCGAAAGTTCTGACACGTGCGCAAAATCTATTTTTGAAGACAGCTGATCAGCTGCTAGTTTGCATGCATATTTCATTAGATAAACTCACTGTCCTTTCTTTGTTATGTGGCTTAGTTGAAACATTTAGTCGCTTCTCTTGATGCACTTGTTCGTTTCATTTGCATATTTTTTTAACAAATGCAAATAAGCAATCAGGTTATAGCAATTATATCTGCAATGCTGTCATCAAAGATATTGTACGTGATCAAAGGAGCAAAATATGATATCGTATCGCCACCTTGAACCTAGAGTGAAACATTAGTTCAAGATGTAGTAGTAGATGCATTTCTAGGCTAGTAATACGGCATTCTTACTGTAATGTATATTGATATATATGTTAAGATATAGTGAAAGGTGGGTGGCTATACTACTCTGACACATTAGTTGTTTTAACCCTTTATTGGTGAGTTCTGCATACAGCATAACAAAAATATTTATTTTTCCTGCTGATTTCAGGCATTGAGTGAGAAGTTTCTGGTTAAATCTCTTGAGCCAACTCTGAATGACTGGCAGCAAGTGTCATTTGTTGGTTTAGAACAGGATACAGGCAGAAAAAAAGTTAGACATGGGACTCGCTTTCCTTTGAAAGCACGGTCAGAGGAGACAGACCGCTGCGAGATCTCCTGCTGTAGTGACCTCAGACACACAATGCGAAGAAATGCACACCTATACTACACATATGCAAATAGCTCTCTGTACAAATTCCAAATGCAGCCACATGGGGCTTGGGGAGAAGCCCACTTCCAGTTTTATTCCCCCATATTACTGCAGGAGTTTCTGCAAAATATTGTTTCTTTTCGTTGATTATGCTAATTCTCAATATCTTTTGCACATTTAGGTATGAAATAGTTTGCTTTGTATTTATATGTGGGGTCATTAAAGGGTTAAACAAATAAAGTGGTTAAAATTAATTAGCTTTAGCGACTCTTGTCGCAATGTCTTGATCATTGCACAATCTTTGTGAGTCCACAAAACAGCTACTAGGTAGCTTGAAAACCACTCAGCAGTACCAAGAAGGAAGCTTCAGCACTTATACAGTACTGCAGAATACACTTCATCGACGCTGTACCTGTGGTGTCCTTTCTATTATGTGGTCTTGATCCAACTATGGCAAAATAACTCTTCTTTGCAAGTTCATCGGAGTACTTTAATACTTTACCTGCTTGCTGCAAAAGGAAAGTGCCAGTAGAGTATTACATAAGGATCATGTGTTGTGAGGCAGTCGCTAGACGTGGTATGTCACAGCACTGAGTTGCTCGCGGTCATTATAATTCGCAGTATTGTGTGACGTTGTTAACTTGACAGAACATAGTGGGAATTATTTGATCAATAAACAATACTACATAATTCTGGCCCTTATTTGGAACTTTGTCTCATCTCTGTGATGCGCGCAACGCGCTTTTGATGTTACTGAGATGAAGTGAGTCCTTGCAAAGCAGAAGGGTAGTCCTGTTAATGATGCTGTCATTTACATTTACGGAGATTGTTTAGTAGGCATTAGCTCAGTGCCATTCCCCCAAAGAATCGCAACTTGCATTTCGTTCATGTATAATCGAAATATTCCGCAGATTTCATGAAAATGTGACGTTGCAGGGCATTATGCTATAAGTTCACTGCAGTGAGCCCTATTATTGGGAGACAGCTGCCGTCTCAAATTACTTACTGCAAAGTGAAGCCATGTGCATTCTCACTTTAACTACTGCAGTTTAGTATGGGACACAATGACCAAAACAAACATAAATAATGTTCCCGTATTGCAAAAGAAAATTGTTTGAATAATCGCCAATGTTGATAATACCTCCAAGTATGCTTCTGAAACACATAACATTGTCCGCGTCAATAATTTTGATAACTTTAAGTTTGTACAAAAAATTTATTTTTCGACGGTATCCACTGCCGCTTTTTAACCTTCTCTGGCATCTTTGGACATGCGTCGTGCTAACATACACACCAGAACTATTAATACATGGAATACACCTTGTTTTCGCGCTACTTATAAATTACAAATGTTGTCTTATAACCTGCCCTATGTTCTAAACAAGTATAAACATACAATAGGACCTACCAAAGTTGAGCTGCAGAAATATTTTGTTGAAATGAGATTTTATGTCTTCGCTAGTAGATGCCGCATGTTTGCTTCGTTATTACTATTATTATTTCTGAACATGTGTACGACCATATCAAGCGTTTCGACTTTCGATTTTATTGTTCAAATTTTGTGCAAAGGCTATTATTAGACTATATGCATAAATGGTGAATGTTTGTCTTTATTTAATGTGGCTATTCTATGTGTGTCTGTTGAAGATTTCCTGTACCACTCGTGTGCTACTGCTTGTAGGGGTTTTCTGGACACAGTCAAGCTGCGCAGGCAGCTTTCTGCCAGAAAACCCTCCAGCTGAACTTGGAAAATATACTTATACTTGTATACTTATACTTATTTACAGGAGTTCTGCCTATTGTGTATCCACATGTGTGGGCTTGCGATATACCCTGATGGCAAGGCCATTTGTGCTTCGTTCCAAGAGAACATCAACGAATGTAGTATATCTATTCTCACACTCTTCTTGCTGTAAGCTCGATGCTCTGCTTATAAGAAGTATGTCTTCCCTGTGACCACTATATGTACTATTGCTAAAGGTTACTGTGAGGTGTTCATATCTTTATCGAATCAAATTTTCACAAAGTTTTAAGAGTTGTGCTGTTCTTGCAGATCTTAACCGGAGCAGGCAGAATTTGACGCAAGCATGGAGGCAGTGCTAACGGAAACATTTAGGAGTTGTGACAACGGTCCTTTTTGACAAATTGGATGAAAGGATGGCCAAGAAGTTGCACTTCTGAAACATTATGGGATGTACTTACTATGCAGGCAGCACTGGGACATTGAACTGGCGCTATTTATAATGCCCTGTTTTGCATTTATCTGGTCTTTAGGCACATTTCTTTTCTTCTATTAGCACCGATGCTGTATGATTGCTTTGATTTGGTGAGATTGTAAATCTGTCGTTTAATATCAATTAATTCGTCTGTCCATGTATGCCTCCATGGCATACTGAAATAGCTGAGCCCTTTGTTGTGGCAAAGGATTATATCCTTGTTCAAATGACGGAAATGCTACATTACCTGATAAGCTTGGACATATTGCAGTGGTTTAGTATGCCTTGTAAATTGAAGCATAGTGTTTTTCAAGGTTGGCCATTGATTCCAATTTATCAAATTAAACTGCTGTCTTCTGTTTTTGCCAGGTATAGTGCATTGATGCATTAGAGGTTAATAAAGTGATAGTGAAATTTCTGCTTTTGGTGTTTCACTCACTAAAGTGCTATGTGCCCAATGTTTTTTTGTTAGTGTATGGTATTGCAGTTTATCATAACATATAACGGTGGCTGAATATTTATTTATTTATTTATTTATTTCATAATACCCCTAAAGGCCCCGAAGGGGTATTACATAGGGGGGACCGATAGATGAAAAAAAAATGCGAGCTTTGTGCGTTACGGAGAAAAACTAAAGTACACGAAAGTTACACAAAATTTTTCAAAAAAGAACACAAAAGTTATGCAAAAGTACGGTGTCTAGCAAAATACACAAGTAAAACAATATACAAAATACATTAGCCAATTGAAACTTAGATAGGAAATACAAAACTATCTGAGACAACAGAGTAAGGGAACTAAATATGCACGATGAAAAAGAAGTAAAACGAGGTTTTGCTCGAAACTGCGTCGGTTCACCTTAACAAACTGATGAGACATGAATAAACTTGTACAATGTGCACGCAGAATGGTAAGACAAATGATCAAAACAATATATACACTGAACAACGTATGAAGAAACAGTACATGATGGATATTTACACCTAACTATTGCGTAAATGTTCCTGAAAGGTTGCGAAATCGCTTTGAGTAGCAATGTGTGATGGTAGGTTATTCCATGCAACAATTGTTCGGAGAACGAAGGAGTTAGCATAGCTAGCTGAGCGACAACTGATGCGTTTTATCTTGCAGATACGATCTATGCGTGGAAAGAAGGCTGTCGCTGGTTCGAAGATACGGTGAAGGTGCGGATGATGGTAAAGTTAGTGCTGTAGCGAGAGGCTGGCAATTCTGCGGCGATGAGATAAGTCGTCAAGCTGAGCGCATGCTTTTAGTGCTCAAATGCTAGTATAGGGTGAATAACCAGAAAAAATGAAACGGGCCACGCGGTTTTGCAGTGATTCGATTTCTTGGGTGATATATGTTTGACAAGGATCCCAGATAGCTTATGCATACTCGATTTTGGCGCGTGTTAATGTGATGTATGCTAGTCTGCGTAGTTTAGCTGGAGCATGCTTAAGGTTGGGTTTGAAGAGACCTAAGGAGCGGTTAGCTGATGCCAACGTCAGACGGATGTGATGATGCCACGTTAGATCAGACTGTAAGTGAACACCAATGTACTTATATGAAGTTCAATTATGTTGTTATATGTTACATACGATGTTGGAATACGGTGGTTGCGCCTAGTAAATGATAACTTCGTTTTAGCTGTATTAAGAGTCATCAACCATGTTGAACACCATGTGTTAATAGCGTTAAGATCGGTTTGAAAATATCTTTGGCATTGTCGCATGAAATTAATCGATATATTACGCAGTCATCGGCATAAAATCTGATGTTTGAAGACAAGCAGTTAGGCAGGTCATTAATATAGATTAAGAAAAGTAAAGGGCCAAGAACGCTGACTTGCGGAACACCACAGGTTAATTTGGTAGAAGAGGAATCAGTGTTCTTAACAGACGTATATTGCATTCTGGATGAGAGGTAATCGTTAATTCATCCAATAACGGTTGGGTGTATGTTAAGGTTCATTAGCTTCAGTACTAGTCTATGGTGAGCAACGCGGTCGTAAGCTTTAGAGAAATCCAGGAAGATAGCATCAACTTGAAACCCTAGGTCTAGGTATGAATGTAAGTCATGTAAAAAGCCGGCTAGCTGTGTTTCGCATGAATAACCACGACGAAAGCCATACTGGTAATCAATAATAATTTTGCGGTCTTAATAACTAGGCATTCTGTTGCACACACGAACTAAAATCATGTGAGCTTCCATCTTAGCTTAGGGATAGTCTATTGACTACCGAGGCAGAGGTCACAGCAGTTACAACAAATGGTCCGGTTGAGTACCAAGCGGTAGTTTTACCAACTCTTGCAATGGTAGTCATGTACATCACCATTGTCAGTCTTCTGATAACTACCATAGGATGCGTACTTGCATGGACCACTGAGTTAGCCGCATCAACTCCTGCTTTAGGAGTAATACATACACCTCAGTAGTTGTTGCGGGAGAGAGCCACCGGTGCTGTGAGGGATTCCGTGTCCAAGAGAGTCCGTGTTACCACCCAAAAATCATATGTGCAACGAGCTCATACACCTCGAAAAGAGTCCCTTTAGACTACCTTTTCTTTAAGAGTGTGTGTACAACACCGTGCAGGAGTGCTTGTACTGGAGTTCCAGGAAATGCATTCGGATTTCTATCTTTGGAGCGTGCTTTGTAACTTGTAGAAAGAATATATCACATTGAGTCAGCTATCACTCCCAAGGCGGTGGCAGCTTAGTTGGAGGCATTAAGCGATGTTTGAGGAGTGGGACATCCATTTCAACACTATGCTCCCTCACACGCAGTGAAAAGGGCTGTCTTACAGAGGTAAGATTACGAAAGAGTGTAGCACATGTCATATCGTTAACGGTATTAAAACACGGATGTTGATAATTAGACTGGGCTTTCAGAAAATATTTGGCTGATGTAAGCTCTCTGCAGATGGAGTGATCACTCATTTGTTTCTACGTAAACTTTCAATGGAACTTCTAAAACCGCCAATGGCCAGTCGGATCCCTAGATAGACAGGATCTAGCATTTTTAGCGAGCTCGGGGCGGCAGAATGATAGATCACGGCAGCATAGTTCAATCGCGATCCAATCAGGCTCTTGTGAAGATTGATTAAACACTTCCTATCGCTGCCCCATGTTGTGTGGGATAAACTTTTCAGCGAGTTTACAGTTTTTAAGCATTTGACCTTGAGATACCTTATGTGTGAAATAAATGTTAGTATGATGTCCCAGAACTTGTGCTCTTTGTTCACAGGTATTTGTTGCCCATGCATTTCGATAGTGGGATCTGAAATGAGCCCTTTCTTTCTTGTGAAAAGCACAAAAGAACTTTTGTTGGGGTTCACTTTAAATCCCTTGTCGTCTGCCCATTTGCACACTTTGTTCAAGGCCTGTTGTACTTGCCTCTCACACACTGCAAGGCTGCAGGATTTGAAACCTATTTTATGTCACCTACGTAAACAAAATAAAAAATTGCTTGCGGTAATGAAGCACGAAGCGTGCTCATTTGCACGATAAAGAGCGTGCAGCTAAGCACGCCTCTTTGGGGTACACCAGTTTCTTCTATAGAAGGTCGTGACAATGCATTGCCGATTTTCACACGGATGGTACGCTCAGACAAATAGCTTTCTAGTATGTTTAACGTATTTCCACGAATGCTCATTCCCAACAAGTCTCGCAAGATCCCGTGTCGCCACGTTGTGTCATACGCCTTCTCCATATCCAGGAATATTGATAAGAAGAACTGTTTATGTACAAATGCATCACGGATATTTCCGTCAAAGCGCACAAGAGGATCAGTCATGGACCGCCCCTCTCTGAAGCCACACTAATAGAGATCAAGCATATTGTTCCGTTCAAAGAAATGTATGAGTCTCCGATTAATATTTTTTTCAAAAAAGCTTACACAGACAACTCGTAAAAGCTAACGGGCGATAACTTGCCGCCAAGGAAGGCTCTCTGCCCAGCTTCAAGACGGGAATAAGAATAGCTTCCTTCAATGAGAAATGGAGGTATCTGGCAGCCCAGATAGAGTTGAAAAGTGCAAGAGGTGTCATTTGTGTGTCTTCGCGTAAGTTGTATGTCATGTCATACGTGATTCTATCAGCTCCGTGCAGAGCTTCTACAAGGGCTGAAGGCGGCTTTAAGTTCGGGAATATTAAATGGACCGACTATGGTTCATCCGGACGGCATTTGAGATTGAGTGCCTTAAGTTCAGCTAAATGTTCATATTTGAGGAATGATCTTGCGCAATGTGCGGAGCTTGATAGATGTTCGAAGTGTTCGCCCAGAGCGTTGTCCTGGCCTTCCAAGGTAGTCCCTTGGTCGTAAAATAAGGGCAATGGGATTCGTTGTCCCTTTACCTTTCTTACGCCATTTCCTACTTTAGACTGTCGGGTAGTAGGAAGCGAGGCCCGAAGGAAACTTCAACGAGCACGCCCTCCTTGCCTGTCTTCATGTGCGCTTTCCTTGTTATTTTGCTAGTTTAAATTCTATGAGGTTTTCTGCAGTCGGTCAGCGACGCAACAAACCTCACACTTTGTTTTGTTTGTTTCGTGCCAGTCTGCACTGTTCACCACTTTTTTCCTTGAAAGTCCTTGTGTTTGTGGAATGAATTTTCTGCTGCGTCGAGTATAAAAAAAGTAAAATACGCTACTGCTCCATCTATGTTAAAGTTGGCGATCACATGTGATAAGTAAGTGGATTCCTTAAAATGATTCCATTCGGCGGAAGCTAGTTTCCACCGGGGGGTATGTGGGGGGCATTCGTATTGGCGTATTAAATTTAACATTACACGGAAGTGACCACTTCCATAGGGAATTTTCGGTTACATGCCATTGCACGTCTGGAAAATTGAACAGAGCAAATCGACAGGTCTATTGATGAATATTAATTATGATAAATATTATGATACGTTGGCTCCTTGTTGAAGAGGCACGCATGAGAGTTCACAGAAAAATAAAAAAAAATACCTTTGGCGTCCCATCGCGAGTCTCACCACATGGTGCTGTGGGCATTAAAATCGCCTACGAGTATGTAGGGGCCCGAAAGCTGATCAACCAGGTCTTAAAAATTGCATTTTCCGAAACAATTATTTGGAGGTATGTATAGGCTATACAGAATGTTCAAATAATTAAAAATAATTGCCCGAACTGACACTGCCTCAAGGAGCGTCTGAAGGGCGACGTGATGAGAAGCTACAGACTTGTCTGCAACTCTTGCTACATCGCCAGACGAGGTGTTCGCCTCGTTGCGGTGTTTACTATAGATGGTGTACTGATGAAGAATGTTTGTGTAGATTTGAGATATGTCTCCTGAACACACAGCGCCCTTCGGCTGCATTTATGTTGGAGTTCTTTAATGTCATCGAGGTTGTGGATTAGACTTCTAAAGTTCCAGTGTATTATTTGTGTAGCCATATTGTTCGTGTTTTATGGTGTGTCAAAAGGAGCCAAGTTCGAAAGACGGCTTACGGAGCCTTCTCAGGCCCCGCGATTCGGGTTTTGTCTTTCTTGGAGGGGTCGCGAGATTTACGCAGCTCCCGGAGCGTTAAATGCGCCGTCTGGCTCGGGGTTGTGTCCATCGACTCCTGGGAGCCACTGGATTTCCGCTCACACAGTCTGGATGTTTCCACCTTAGGCCTTGCCTCGAAAAGCAGAGACTTGGAGGCCACCAAACCCGAGGTCGATGGGCCCTCCTACAGGGACGGCGCAGCAGCCCTGGCTACTGAGGCCAATGGGGCTGGTGGCACGGCCGCCACCTTTGGGGGCCGGGCCGGTGCCGGAGTCTGCTGCGACGCTGCCTCATTGCGCACCGCATCAGCATACCATGAGGTACGGAAAAAAATACAAATATTGAAATGAGATGTACTCCTTGGTTTTCATTGCGGTTACGTCGTTCTTTTTTCCATGTGGGGGGCAAGTTCCGAGAGTATGGTGCGTGTCCACCCCCACACTTGGGGCAGCGGAGTGTACCACTACAGTTGCCGGATTCGTGTTTGTACGCGCCATATTTTGCACAGGTCAGTCGGTCTCGGCAGCTTTGCGAATCATGGCCATATCTCTGACACTTGAAACATCTTCGGGGAGTTGGGATGTAAGATCTGACTCGAGTTTTGGCAATTCCTGTTTCTAGGGTTACGGTAGCACACTTGACGCAACGGTGAGGTTGAGATGTTTAGTTGGAATATACTGGTTGTCCCACTTGACCTTTGTTCTTTGCACTTGAATCACGTTGTGTTCTTTCCAGCCCTCCAGGAGCTATTCCTCGCTCAGACTCGACATCGTCATCAGAGATGAATCCTTTACATGTGTGTAATGATCGATGGGTGGTAACAGTGATTGCCACATTACGGAATAGTTTGCCATGCTTTTGAGTATTGCGGACCTCAAGAAGAAGGTTGCCGCTGCTCATTTTCGTCACTTTGTAGCCAGCACCTAGTGTGTCGGTGAGACATTTAGCTACGACGAGAGGTGAAATAGTTCTGACTGAGATTTCGGGATCTTTACTGTGTACCACGTGGAAACGGGGGAAAGATTCTTTGCACTGGATGAACAGCTGGAAAGTTTCTTCAGTGCGCCCTCTTTTGGAAAGACGACTATTGGAAAGAGGCGGGGAACGTAGTCTTAGCCATACAGAATTAATTTCATTTCGGTAGCTACGCCAGCCACCCACCACCGAGCCCAACAAGGGGACGCCACGAGCCCGGGAGGAAACGCAGACGCCAGTTGTATGTAGCTGCTATAACCTAATAGAAGATACCCAAGGTTGGATACATACAGCATGTTATTCCTTGCCGCCAAGAAATTCCAAAGTGAGAAGAAGTGATAAGAAGACAGGACAGAAGAGACAGCGAGAGGGAAAGCAAAAGATTGAATAGTGGGATAGGAAAAGGCGACTGCCAATTTCCTCCATAGTAGGTCTGTCTGGAAGGGCCGTCTATGTGAAGCAGAGGCCGAAGAGGTGTGTAGCCTCCACCTCCGCCTTAAAAGGCCAAACATCCGGCATCAACTCCACCCACAGGATCTCCCTTTCCCAAGACACAGCTATGCCGCGAACGGCTACTCGCGGGAGGGCCCAACCCTCATGTGCTCGGGTACGTGCTGTCGCAACACACCAAACGCCTGCTGACGAAGACGCCCCTGCGGGCAGTTCTACTGAATCGCGCATTCTCTGGCTAGGTACGAACGGAGCAAATAGTCCTCCGTAGGATGTAGGCGCACTCCCAAGATTGTTCGTTCGCAACTTCCACGCGCTCGCAAGCGTCTCGCCAAGGCAGCGCAGCTCTCGATCGTCTGCTAAGGTGCCCAGAATAAAAAAAAAATTTTCTGACCGCAGAGATACATAAAAACGCAGCGCAATCACGCCTGTAAGCGCGCGTGCTTGTGGCTGCGTCGGTTTATCTATACGTACCAACACGCGCACGCGTTTGGTCAAAATGGAAGCACCCACGTTGTTTGCGCCGGGTTCTTGAGGATCCACAGCGCCCTTTCCCGCAGGCCTCGAGGTACTCGGATGGCAGCGGCAGCCGAACTGGTCCAGGCATTCTGGAGCACCTCGTTGTAAACTCTAAAGAACGAAATATCGGTCATCGGCTCAGCCGCAATGTTTCTATGAAACCAGGCTGATAGGATTCTGCAGAGATGCAAGTAATGCGGGTCAAGTAGTACATGAAGTGGACAATAATTTAATAGATTTATCGTTTCAACCATAAATGTATGCCGCGATGTTATCTGCGTATTACAATATATTGCTGCCAGCACAGACTGACAGTGCAAGCGAGGTAACAACGATTAGTGACGCCATGTCTTACACCTGCGTGGCCTTCGTCAAGACTGCGACATTTAGACCATACTCAGAATAAGAACACCTAACAATGCGACAGTATTACCTGGCTCATAATGCGACTACGCCGTCATCAGAAAGCCTTCACAGAAACCTGTGGCAGAAAAACGGCATATAAATTATGTCATCTTCATGTAACTAAAGAAAGAGTGGCCAGGGGCAGGATTCCATTCTCTGTCCCACCGCCACTGCAACCACTCCGTAGCCTAGCGCGCTATCCACGGCGTCTACGTTTCATCGCGCCACCACTGCAACACGCGACAGTGATGAATATGTTCGAGGCTGTGCATGTTGTTGGGCTGTGCGTGGTGGGCGATTCCCTAGATGGCGCATGATAAGAGTGGCGCCTGTGTCGACGCTATGGAGTATCCATTACCATTAGTTTAATTGTTCGCGTCTACACCATCAGTCGAGGCTGCAAAGCGTGGCCGGACAAAGTACGACAAGCATGCCGAGAAAATACGAGGCCATTGCAACACACAGAAGCGTGCGAAGCGAGCTGCGGCAGAGAAACAACGTTCACCACCCATGCCCACGACGACGGGAAAGGCAGAACGAGCACGGCGGGCTATAGTGGCAGCAGCGAGGCAATGTGCATCCCCTAAGTCAGACTCAAGGCAGTGCGCGTGAACCACTACATACTATTATGACAACTCCGCAAATAAAACTACACTGAGACCAAAAGATGGCCGGTTTGTTGTCTTGCGTTCTTGTGACCTCGTAAGCACCAACAATACACTCTGAAACAAAACGCAGCAGCAATAAACAGTGCAATATTTTGCCGCAACACTAAACACAGCGCCATGGCGCCGCTAGACGATCAGCCACAAGTAATGTTCTCACATTTACACATAAAAAATGCTTAGGTGCATCCGTTGAATTTTTTTACATTAGAATAATTTTCAAGGTAAATATAGCCGTACCTTTCGTGAAAGCGTTTGTCCATTTAGACAGGCGCCCTGGTGACACTCCAAAACGCATCATTTTTTACTCAGGAGTCTTAGACCAGGCCACTAATACCGTTTAGTTTTCCATTGCGGAATATAGCCAGCAGCCCTACTGACTTCGTGCGCAGAGGCGCAAAAGAAAATAGGGCTCAAGAACGGACATCATGGCAGGTGCTCTGTCCCGCTGTCCTATCTTGTGTTCTATGTATTGCTTTTTGCACCTTCAAAATACGTATAATGAATAAATGCCAACTTGCCCAGCGAAAAGCTCTCCTATGTCATGAGCACAGGTTAATGGTAACGTGTAGCTGTGTTGTGTGTTTTCTTTGTTATTTTCAATCGTACAGGATACGTTATCCATAGGAACAGCGATTGATATTTACTGCAACATCAGTAATCCCTTTTCTCGTAGTTATATCATAGCATCTGGTACAGCAGCATACGCTTGCTTACTTCTTGTTGTTCGCATACTTCTGTTTCTCTTCCGTGTGATTTTATTTTATAGTATATTTCTTTGGCAGTTAAAAGAAGTTTGGGCGCACCAAAAATAATTGTTTCTACAGGTGAAAGAGCACACTTACTCGTTGATTTTCGCGTCGACCTCCGGGGCAATCCCACTTGGCACGCAACCGCAGAAGGCGAGGCGCACCGACAATGGAGGCTCCGTGACCATCGACTGTTGAGAATTTAGCTCTATTTGGGCTGCGAAGTCACCTGTTGTTCTAACCAGGGAGCCGGCATAGCAAGCCACAGCCTCGGGGGACATGGGCTTGCTGCAGTACGCATGCGCAGAAAGGTGAATGAGCTACGACAGCCAATGAAAGCACAGAGTGCAAGGCATACAGTCTGGGTGGAGGTCCCAGAACAGCATAATATCAATTATCATCGGTAAATTTTAGTTCATAAGGTCCATTTTGATTATTATTGCGATAGCCATTAGACAGACACTCTAGGCGCATTTTTGTCGTCGACGTTAGCGTCGCCGTGATATGGCGTATAAAGCACAAGGGCGATACCCCGTCGCCACACAACGCATACTACACGTGCAAGTGAGAGTTTGCGAGGCGAGCCCGCGATCGCGCCTTAATCTCGCGCACGCAAGGGAGGAAAGCGGGAAGAAAGCGCACAGTATTCCGTCACGCGCTGCGTTCCTGGGGAAGGGGGAGGGAGGAGGGCCGGCGTTGTGCTCCCACGGCAACTCCGTATTCCGTGGCCGAGCGTGCGCCATATCTTGAAAGCGATCTGCGTTGAGGGCAGAGTCTAGGCGCTTCGACGGCTCGCACCTTTTTTGCGTGGTGCGCTTGCTTTGAAGCGATAGACAGTACGAACGATACCTCGCTGACTGCTGCTGCCGCGCTTGCTCACGCCAGCGAGTTTCCGCGCTCATTGAGTGGGATGTGTTCGTGTTTACCTGTATGCGCCGACACCTTGCTCGTTAATTTTGTTAGTAAGCGAATGTTTACAAGTTCACGCGGCCGATAAAACTGTTACGCTTGCTTCGTATAGCTGTCGTATAATTCACTACCGCAATAGATGCTTCGCATTTCGGTCAAAACTGTGACTTTTTTCATAAAAATGATTACGGCTTTTTATTTCAAGCCGGCACACTGGTAAGGATAGTTAGTATGACGACATTGATTTCAACTTTTTTAAATTGAGACATATTGGTCCATGAGAGGATAATTCTAGTGTCATTTCAGCCACCACGGCTCTATAGTTGCTTCCAAACAGAGCAAAAAAAAAACAGGCTCGCGATTTGAGGGAGCTGTTTTGAGTCGCACATGGGCAATCTCGTGTTAGCAAATCCACTACCACGTGGGTACAGCTTCTGACTCGATGGCGCACTGACGTGAAGGAACGTAGGAGCACATGCACGCGTCCCAACGAGCATTGCCCTAAATCGCGATACAGACGCGGGCGTGCTACAGTTGGAAGTTGTGTGCCGAGTTTGCGGTCTCCGTACCGTATGGTCCGCTATGTTTGGGTTGCACAAACTGCTCCGTCACTCTGTCAAGGCTCTCTTCCCTAATATGTCCCCTAAATGCGCCATTCATGGTTCTCGCGTTCTACCAGCCGTATAGGTCGCGAGGAGCCATGGTGTCATATGCATATTAAGACAATAATGCAGAAGAGGGGCGGGGGGTGCTGGATATCTTAAGAATGTTGCTCGATGCCAACTTATGTTGCCGCATTTGACGACTTCGGTGCTGATTAGTCACAAGCAACGCGAATTGCCTAAATTGAGTACGTAGCACTAAGCGCTTAACCGGACTATAGGCGGGCAACTTGGTGTGTAATGCTTAAAGGAGAACTCCGGCGATTACTCGATGTGAACTGATCTTAATGATATCTTGAATATACCTTCTGTTTTTCGCTCTGAACATTTGTGCCAAACAATACGGCTGCAAGTCATTTAGTATTCGTCAAAATAAATTTTAAAGATTCGTTGCGTTCCCGACTCAATTTTTTACTGACCGCCATGTGTTTGTGACGTCAGACAGTACACCGCCACCGTCGCTGAAATCGTAACTGACATCGACGCTGTGTAATGCGGAAAATCTGAAAAACCTCCCTGTGTCATCCGGAGACACCAGCAGCTTCGCTTGTTTGGCGTTAGCGCCACGTGCACTTCGCGTGTAGGACGCGTTCTGCTTGTTTATAATATGGTGGTGTAGGACCTGACGTAGTCAACTCATCCTGACGTCACACAAAGCAGCTAACCGTTTCCGTTTCGGTATCTCATTTATTGATTATTTAAAATTGTTGATAAATTTCTAAGCAAATTGAACCTCCTTCCCTGTGACAGGACTGTCAATGCTGTTTGAATATGACAATATTTTAACTTGGTTAAAAAACGCCCGAGTTGCCCATTGGCGGCCCTAAAGGAGCACATAAACGACAAACTCGACAAAAGCGCGATTTCTGCTACACGCAGCATACAATAGGTCAAAAATTCAAACACTAATAGTATACCTTACGTCTGCCTGTCCGCAACTAAGGCAAAGAACTATCCTGACGAACAAGAATAGCAGTGAACTCCTTCCGGAAACCAAATTGTAACATTGAAAACTTGCAAGCATTCTTGTTAAGAGAGACAAAACATGCGCTATATCAATCAATCAATCAATCAATCAATCAATCAATCAATCAATCAATCAATCAATCAATCAATTATTCCATCAATCAGTTCATTATTCATAAAAAATAGAATAGAGTGCATCGTATTTATACAGTTGGGACCTCAAAACTCAAAGGGAGCTGTAGAAGGGGTACCTATGATTCTATTATTTACATCCTTGTAACAAAATCGTGTATACACATTTAAAAAAAGTTATGCAATACATAAAAGGAAACTAACTTTTTGTGAATTTAGGGATTGCACAGGAAGTACTGGCGCAGTGATTGTGCGAAATACTGAATGGATGATGATGAAGTTCCGTCTTTACGGAGGATGTTACAAAACTAGCTGCAGTATTTGTAAAGGAAGATTTTCAACAATTTGCGCGTGTACTTGAAACTATTACCGTTAGTAATGAGGATCGTGTTGGACACTGTGTTACGGGTTCATTAAATTCAGCTTAAGACTATGATAGTTCTTTTTTTAATTTGTACGCAAGAGCTGCAACGCAAAATGAAACGTCATAATGCAAAGTTGAAACGTTTAAAAGAGGATAAGCGAATGATATACACTGCGTACGTTGGGCAAAATTGATTATTCATAGAACTGTAATTTGAGCTTGTAATTGACCCTAATGTAGAATAGGCGAGTCCATACACTGAAATACAATATGACACATACGATTCGACAAAACTATGATGAAGGATTAGAAGGGTTTGTAGTGAAAATAAATGCCCGAGCTTATAAAATATTGGTATATTTTTGTAATTATTCCTAATTGCCTCATGTACATGATTGTGCCACGTCAGATGTTAGTCTATCACTCCACCAACCGGCAACTTGGGGTGCTCACTAAGCGGTGTGTTTTTAGCAGAAAAATGATGTAAAATTGATTTTAGTAAGACGTTTCAAGCCAGTGTTGCACGGCGTTTCGCCGCCCCATCTTTACGAAGGATGTCAGAAAAACTGGATGCAGTATTTGTAAAGGAAGATGTTCCACAGTTTGCGCCTGTACTTGAAACTGTTACCGTTAGTAATGAGGGTCGTGTTGGATACTGTGTTACGGGTTCTTTCGTGGTACCGCTTCCTCAATTACACGATACCAACCAAGTCTCGTGATGCTGCGGAGTGATTGCTGAAAGTGGAGTTCGCGTTTACCGTTACACAACAGAAACCTCCTACTATTTTTCTAGTTAGAGGACAGCGAGACGGGAGGCTATAATTCTTATGCAGTAAACATATATAAAGCGGCAGCAATGCTGAAGCTGTTATGCTTGCACCCCCAGAGGGGCTCTTGAAAACCGTTCGTTGTCTAAGCCTGTAATTCATATGTTACGGATGCAAGCACAAATACAAATTAGGCAAAAGTAACTTTGTAGTACCTAACTAGAGCGCTATGCTTTGCTACTCACGGCTTAAACTTGTTGGCAATGGAGATGATGGGGTCGCTGACGAAGTTGGCGAGTATTATACGCTGACAGCCGGGGATCGGGATCTCGCACAGCATGTCCAAGAGGAGGGCGGTTGTCGTATTTAATCTGCAGGCAACGAAAGACGAGTGAAAATCCACCTTGGGCTAACGACAAGGTGCGTGGTCTGGAGCAACTCGGGCTGCACTGCGCATATTCTTACGCTAAGACAGACGCGAAGACAGTAAAACAAAATATGCAGAAACTGTTGACGATGATTGCCGATGTAAGTGAATCGACGAAGACTACAAGAAAGCGTTTCTGCCTAATAAAACAATGAAATGCTTGACGGCCTATAGTTCTCCCTTTGAGGACATTTAGGTAGCTTTTGTAGTTGCATTGTATATATCTGTATAAAGCGAAGCCGTTAACCACCACATCATTAAACGAGATATGGGCGACTGCGCCTGCTTTTTAAATGGTATGCAGCGGATGGCCTACTCGCCAATTTCTTTGTACCGGTGGTGATAGTTCAACTGCCACCAACAACAGACCGTGCAACCGGGCGAAATGAAATAGAAAGCTATTCACTTTGGATATTTGCAATTTCGCAAGGAGGAGTTGAATTAGTACCGACATCAGTGTTTAGTGCTGCGCCGCAGGTCTCTGAGAACGTGTGCATTGTGGTGAGATCTGCCAGCGGTGTTGCACGTGCCCGATCGTGCCCGATCGGGCACGAGATGAGAAAGGAGAGCCTGTCAGCGCCCAACGAGCGATAAATGCAGCTGCACATTTACTATCTCTTCCCTTGAGACCAATGTATGTACAACGTTCTAGACCAATGTAGTTCAATGGGAACGCTTCTTCTCATGTACACAATGCCAACTGCGGAATACAGAACACTGCCCTGCCTCCAGCAGATTCGAATGAGCGTTCAGCGAAGGTGCAGCGAGTTGGCTTCGTCATTCTCCCTTATTCTATAGTGTTGTCACGTTGCAGTCACGATGGAGAGCGCCGTAGCAAAACCGTTAAAACAGTGAATCACCAAACTAACTTCATTGGGCGATCGCGTGCCCAGAAAAAACAGTACAGCAATAGCGGCGAGCTCAGTCGGCGATACTCGAATTTTGGTCTCAAGGCTAAACGCGTCTGCTTTTATGCATCGTCTGCATTATGCTTTTATGCATTTTACTCATCGAACGTTCCAAAGTAATTGCTTGAGCCCGCATACCTTCCAAAAACCGCGATAACAACGTGTTAGTAGTGAAAAACTGTCCCCATGAAAAGGATAAATAAATACGCGTCAGTATATACTCAGCTATGCTTTACCCCTCTTCTCTTATTCTAACCCCCTCCTCCTCCCTTCACTGTTCAGCGCTATTCTGAAATCAGCAGACTAAGCTAGGCGATTACGGTGGTCAGTAGTAAATTTTTTTTCTCGGCCACTTTATTATGCACTCATTTATTTGTTTAAATAAACACTAAATTATACCTATTACTACTTCTCAAAGCAAACACTCCCAGCCCATCTTTTGAGGACGTGCGATTCCTCCTTCCTTTTGTGGGCAGTCCATGCGCATCAGTATAATGACAGCACGTCAGCGGCGCCGCAAACAGAGACGGGCACGAACACCCTTCACACGTCCGTGTCGTTAAGATCGCAATAGAACTCTTCAAGCGTACGAAAATCTGTACCATTCATACATCAAACAAGGAAATTGAACACGTAAATCCACGCAGAACTACATTGAATTGCAGTTCAGGCAGAAGCCCACATTTATTCATTTATCTATTTTATTTTATTTTGTGGTACTGTCAATCCAATCAGGGATTTCTACAGGAGTAGGTTAGAAGGGTCTGTGGATATTGTAGTACAGGCATTTACATAAGAATACAAAAGGGTACTTAGTAAGTGTAAAGGTTCATGAACCTATGTTAACAGCAATAAGTATGGCAAAAACGTAACGCACAAAGAGCTTATTTCAGGTACATATGATGTTTAGTAAAGAGACAAATAGGAAGAAAGGAAGGATAAGCATATGGGATATACAATTGATAGCATCATCCATCATTTCACATCACAGATTTCCAAAAACCTATGGTAATTAATACAATGATAAAAACAATGTTGATAACATCACTATGTCGTGGGGGGCAGTACTGTTGGGCCAACAAATTCAACAAATTTGTCAACAGTGGGCTGTGCGACTACCGTCTGGTAAAGCATTCCAATCGCGAACAGCTCGGTGGAAGAACGAAAAGCTAAATGTATTGTTAGTGCAAGAATATTCGCGGAGTGCAAGGTGATGCTTGTGATGGGTTTCTCTGGATGTGCTATAGGAAATATAGGTGTTAGAATCCACATGAACATTATTATGCAGGATGAGATACAAAAATTTCAGTCGGTACAGCATCGCACGACTGCTTAGTGCGTGAAGGCTGATCTCGGATAGCATCTGAGTATGCGAGTCGGTGCGCCGAAATCGGTTACAGATAAACCGCGCGGCTTTTCGCTGGACAACCTCAAGAGTAGCGATTTGATTTTGGGCAAAGGGAAACCACGCCACGTTCGCATATTCTAAGACAGGACGTATGATTGTAACAAAGGCCAAGAGCTTGGGTTCCTTCGTAGAGTGTCGCAGGGCCCGTTTTAAGAACATGAGCTTTCGCATCGCTTTGCTTGCTACGTGCTCTATATGAGCCGACCATCGTAAGCCTGATGATATGATAATGAATGAATGCTTTATTTCAACAGACCTAATACAGAGCCTGCTAGAGGGGCAGAGGCTAAAGGCTTAAAATGCCTTTACCGTTTACAAAACCCCTTTACAGTTTGGCAAGCGGTTTTAGGCAAAGATAGCAGTCACGCTTTCATCACAAACGAAAAAAATCATGAAAAAACACAGAATATAACCATTTTACATTTTTGTAAGAACAGTATCTATGTCTACGCATGTCTGTATTACATACATAATGTATGAAGTACATATACACATTGAACATACATTTCAGTGCGTGTTTCTTTTTTATTATGCAACTATATTCATATAACATACGAAGACGTTTTATACACACATACATATCGCACGCATTTGCATATTTACACACACCAAAAGAAATCAAATAGTAAGCGGATAAACAAACACAGCGAACATTATTTCTGAGAGGGGTTTAATTCTGAGATGATTATTACATTTGTAATGTTATTTTTGAAAATATTTATAGTGATACTAAAACCCAATTTTCCTTTGACCTTATTTAATACATCAGCTACCTGATATTCCGTTTTCTGTCGTCCGTATTCAGTTCGTATTTTAGGAGTGCGTCGTTTTTGGAATCTTAGGCAATAGCTAGGATTTTTTTCCCTGATGCCTGAGAGTTTCTTTTTGTGTATTAATTCCAATAGCTTGAAATAGTATAACTGGTCTGCCCGAAGTATACCATGTTTTATAAATCTTGCATTTTACCATAATAATTTTCAAGAAACCGTAAAATCCTTTTTTGGTGTATAACAAGCTTGTTGTAATTTGTTTTAGTGGTGGTACCCCAGACAAGTAAACCATATGTAGTCAAACTTAGTTTGTCTTGAAACAACACCCCGAGAAATTTTCGTTTTTCAACATGTTTAATTACGCTTTCCTAAAATTTTAGCATTATGTTTCTGTACAATGGTTTGTTGGTAGGACGAAATATCATGTATGTAGTTTTGGAGGCATTTAATGTCAGCTTGTTCTGTTTTAGCCATCTGGATAGATGAAAAATATATGCATTGGCATCACGTTCAACTGTGATGATGATGATGTGTGGTGTTTTGTGGCGCAAGGGCCAGGTTTGGCCAAAGAGCGCCATGACAAGTGGTAATGTTGATGTATTATGGATGGCGTGCACAATGAATTCCTTATGGTAGATGTCACATGGCTGTAAAAGGGCCTAAAACCTGTAGCTGTAAGTGGAGTAGAATATATAGTTGCTAAAATAATGACGGTGACTAGGCAGCGTTGAGGGTTATGGCAATGGGTTGTCGTAAAAACACTGTGCAATAAAACAACACTGACACCAGAGTTTTAAGAGAGCCCTTGAATGCAGGGCTGTTAGTCACGTGCTAAAAATTGCCTGGCCAAATGATTTTCAGGATGTCGGTTTCGTCTAAAAAATCTAAGACTGTTTGCAGTTTGAAAAATGGTTTGTCACTAAGAAAAAATGCAGGATGGAGAGGTATATTTTCGCGATATGCAGAAGGGAAATACTTTTTCTTCTCCGTTTCTATTGCAGGGCACTGGATAAGAGCATGGATGACTGTGAGGCCATCGCCGCACCTACTACAAGTAGGAGGATCCCCGCCAGTCAATAGGTAGGAGTGAGTGCTGTAAGTGTGTCCTATTCTTAATCGGCAAAGAAGTACTTCTTTGTACCGTGCTGTTTTCTCACTTATCCAACTCCGCAATCTTGGTTTTATAATATGTAACTTATTCAATGTTTGTGTATCCCACTCTCATTGCCAATGTTTCCTCAATTTACGGCGTAAAAAGGGCTTTAGGTCTGTGGCAGAAATGGGGATATTTCCATCTGTGTCGCTAAAACTCACTGACGTAGCGTTTTCGTCAGCAGCTACGTTGCCTTTTATACCTTTATGGCCAGGTACCCCGCATATAATAATTGCTTGGTTGCAGATATATGCGGAGCACAACAAACTATACAGCGCATTAAAAACGGGATTCTTATGTTTTCGTAAGCTAATCAGGGCTCTCACGACACTTAGTGAGTCTGTAAAGACAACAGCCTTAGCGACATTTCTGCGCCTTATGTGTTTAACAGCCGAAAGTATACCGTATGCTTCTGCCGTAAAGATACTGGTGTGTGGGTTTAGTGGCCTTGATGTTGAAAATGAGGGCCCGAGAGCTGCGTAAGCAACACCAGCAGGAGACTTCAAAGCATCTGTGTAATATTCGTCACAGGAATACTTCTCTTTAAGTTCAAGAAAATGTGATTGTATGTGAGCCTCAGGTGCTTGTTTTGATATTTCTAAGAAGGAGATGTCACATTCGATAGTTTGCCACTCCCAAGGCGGTGGAAGCCGAGAGGGGGCCATTAAGATATTCTCTAGAAGAGAGACTCCTGTTTTTTCTGAGAGTGCTTCCAACCGGAGGGACAGAGGAGGCCGGACACCTGGGCGGTTACGGAATAGCCTGGCCGTGGAGGAGTCGTGAATAATTGAATGACATGGATGATCCACAGCTGATTTTACCTTCAAGGCATACGAAAGACACAAATATGTCCTTTGGTAGTACAGCGACCATTCATTAGATTCGACGTAAAGGCTTTGCACAGGACTAGTTCTAAAGGCGCCTGTTGCAAGGCGGATGCCTAAGTGGTGGACAGGATCTAGCATTCTTAGAGTACTAGGTCCAGCAGGATTATAGACTATGGCCCCATAGTCAAGGCGTGTTAATATTAGGCTTTTGTACAACTTTATTAGGCATCTCCTGTCGCTTCCCCAAGCTGTGCGAGACAACAGCTTCAGAAGATTCATAGTCTTGAGGCACTTTGCCTTAAGATACTTCAGGTGTGGCACAAAGGTTAGCTTACTGTCTAGAAGGATCCCTAAGAATTTGTGTTCACAGCTCACAGATAACCGTTCTCCATTGAGATTGATTACTGGTTCCGCCAGTATACCTCTTTTATTAGAGAACAGGACGCACGTACTTTTTCTCGGATTTAGCCTAAAACCATTTTCGTCTGCCCACTTAGACAAATTATTTATGCAAAGCTGTACATGTCGCTCACAGATACTTAGATTACATGATTTAAAACCTATCTGGACGTCATCTACATATACAGAATAAAACATACTACGTGGTATGGCAGTCTGGATCGAGTTCATTTTGACTATAAAAAGAGTGCAGCTGAGCACACCTCCTTGTGGAACACCAGCCTCCTGCGTAAATGGACGGGACAGAACGTTACTAAGTCTTACACGGAACGTGCGATTGGAGAGGTAACTCTGAATGGTGTATAGCAAGTTGCCTCGACCTCCCATTTCAGACAGATCGCGGAGGATTCCAAAGCGCCAGGTTGTGTCGTATGCCTTCTCCATATCTAAAAATACAGACAGGAAAAACTGCTTGTGGACAAAGCCATCGCGGATATTTGTCTCGATGCGGACAAGGTGATCTGTTGTTGATCTACCCTCTCTAAAACCGCACTGTAAGGGATCGAGTATCTTGCTGCTTTCAAGAAAATGGATGAGGCGACGGTTAATCATTTTCTCAAATAATTAGCATATACAACTTGTCAGAGCTATGGGCCTATAATTGTTGGGTGAGGAAGGGTCCTTGCCCTCTTTGAGAATAGGGATTACGATTGCTTCTTTCCAAACAGAAGGAATGTAGCCTGCAGAGAACATGGAATTAAAGAGTGACAGTAGTGTTTTTTGTGTTTCGGGGTGTAAGTGTCTGATCATCTCATACATTATCCTGTCACTTCCTGGAGTGGACTTGTTGCAACAGTTCAGTGAGGCCTGGAACTCAGCCATTCCAAATGGACGGTTGTATGCTTCGTTGGATGTGCTTTTCCGATCCAAATTCATCTGCTCTGCTAGTCGCTGGTATTTTAGGAATGTATCTGTGTAATGTGATGTACTGGAAATGTGCTCGAAATGTGCTCCTAGACAATCTGCCTGATCCTCCAGGGTGTCTCCTTGTGTATTTTATAAAGGTAAGGGATGAGTTTCGCGGCCTTTTATTTTGTTAACCCTGTTGCAGGCTTTTCGTTCGTCTGTATATGAATTGATGCTGCTTATGTAGTTTTTCCAACTTTCGCGTTTAGCGCGGCGGCGCGTTCTTCTCCCTTGCGACTTGATCGCCTTGAAATTAATGAGGTTCTCTGCGGTTGGTGAGTTACGGAGGAGATTCCAAGCCTTGTTTTGCTTTTTCCTGGCTTCTCTACACTCCTCATTCCACCGTGGAATACGTCGTCTTGAGGGCGACCCTTTTGTTTGGGGGATACATACTGATGCAGCATCAATAATGAACGCTGTTATGTATGCTACTGCGTCGTCTAGGCTAAGTTCAGATATCATTCCAGGGCAGCTGCGTTAGTTCACGAAACCTCGTCCAGTCGGCTGAATCAACTGTCCATCGAGGAACATGTGCAGGATACTCACTTTGTTTTTTAAGGTTTAGGACGATGGGGAAGTGATCACTGCCATAAGGGTTATTAATGACATCCCACTGGAGATATGGCACAATTGTACTAGACGCTATGCTTAGGTCTATCGAAGAAAATGTTTTATGTGTAGAGCTGTAAAACGTTGGCTTTTTCTTATTAAGCAAGCAGGAACTCGAAGTGAATAGGATGTTTTCTATAAGCCGTCCTCTCGCATCACAGCGTGAATCCCCCCACAGTGTGCTATGCGCATTTAGATCACCGACGACTATGTAGGGGTGACGCAGTTCATCAATAAAGCTTTGAAATATTGTGCTAGAGAGTTGATAATTTGGGGGGATGTATACGGACGTGATAGTAACTAGTTTATTGAATAGTACTGCTTGGATAGCAACTGCCTCAAGGGGAGTTCGGAGTTGCAGTTGCCGACAAGCAACGCCTCGGTCTACTATTGTTGCTACGCCGCCGGACGATGCAACAGCATCATCTCGGTCCTTCCTGAAAATAGCATATTGCCTAAGAAAGTTTGTTTGCGTAGACTTAAGATGTGTCTCCTGAACACACAGCACCTTTGGATTGTATTTGTGTAAGAGTTCTTTGATATCATCGAGGTTGTGGATCAGACCTCTCACGTTCCAGTGTAATATTTGTGTATCCATATTGTTTGTGTTTATGTGCTGTGTGTCAAGAGATATGAATTAGCTTGGCTCAAGGGTCCTTTCCAGGCCCCTTGATGCGGGGTATTTCTTTTTTCTTGGCGCGCTCCAGGGAGCAACGCCGTTCCTTCGGCGTCTGAGACGCCGGAGAAGTTTTTGTTACATCCATCGCCTCGTCAGAGGCGCTGGATGACGCCCGCTCAGCGGGAACGCGCGGGGGTTTTTCGGGCCTGTCTGCACGAGCAGTGGCCCTGGGACCAGCAGGCTCGGAGGTCTGCTGGCCGTTCGTGGTAGGGGGCGGAAGAGCCGTGGCTGCTCCCGCCAGATGGGCTGATGGCGTAACCGCCGTCACACTCCGTGTGACTTGCGCGGCCGCCTGAAAATGTAGCGCTGCCCCCCGGCGCGCCACATCGGTGTAGGAAAGACTGGACTGATTTTGGAGTGAAAAACGCTTACGTGCCTCTGGAAAAGAGATGTTTAGTTTGACTTTCAGTTCTATTATTTGTTTCTCCTTTTTCCACGAGGGGCACGATCGCGAGTAGGCGGGGTGATCTCCTTCACAGTTGGCACAGTGGTTTGGTGAAGTACAGATGTCAGAAGCGTGTTCAGAAGAACTACACTTAGCACAAGTAGCACGTCCTCTGCAGGTTTGCGACCCATGCCCAAAACGCTGACACTTAAAGCATCGACGCGGATTTGGGATGTACGGTCTAACACGAAGCTTGCAGTAGCCGGTTTCTATTGATTCAGGGAGAATGCTGGTTCCAAATGTTATGATTATATGCCTAGTTGGTATTTCTTTGTCATCTCGTCTTATTTTAATCCTTTGCACTTTGACAACGTTCTGTTCTTGCCATCCTTCTAGTAGTTCGCTTTCACTCAGTTCGAGAAGGTCATCTTCTGAGACGACTCCGCGCACGGTGTTCATGGATCTGTGTGGGCCCACTGAGACTGGAATTTCTCCAAATGCAACAAGTTTCGAGAGTTTGTCATATTGCGCTTTGTCGCGAAGTTCGAGAAGAAGATCACCACTTCCCATCATAGTTACTTTATAGCCTGGGCCAATTGCTTCAGTGAGAGATTTCGCTACGACAAATGGTGAGATCATTCTGACTGTTTTCTTATCGTGCTGACTATGTACAACGTGGTACTTTGGAAAGGATTGTTTTGGCTGCATGAAGAAAGTGAATGTTTCATCGGTGCGCCCCCTCTTCAGGGAGCGATCAGGTAGCGGAGGAAAGTTATTTGCCATATAGAGCAGGAAAGTTCGGCGGCGATGGTGGCCACCCACCACCGAGCCCAACAAGGGGACGCTACAAGGTTGGAAGAATACCTGCAGACGCCAGCCATACATCGCCGCTATAACCTAATATATATATACCCAAGGCAGGATACATAACACACGGTTAACCCTTGCCGCCAGGAAATACGGAAGTAATAAGAAGTGAAGAGAAGACAGAAAAGATGGAAAAGTGGGAGAGAAAGACGAAGATTGAAGAGGACAGGAAAAAGCGACTGCCGATTTCCTCCAGGTGGGTCAGTCTGAAGGTGCCGTCTATGTGAAGCCGAGGCCGAAGAGGTGTGTTGCCTCCGCCGGGGGGCCTTAACGGTCCAAACACCCAGCATCGGCTCAACCCCCAGGATCCCCTTTTCCCCAGACACGGCTAAGCCGCGCACGGCTACACGCTGGAGGGTCCAACCCTCGTGTGCTCGGGTACGTGGTGTCGCAACACACCAAACGCCTGCTTGCGCAGACGCCCATGCGGGGATCACGTTCAACTGTTGCAATGTTATTGGAAGAAAAAAAAATATATTTGTGCCATCTGCGTACATGATGACATCAGAGGTACCAGGGATAGAGACAATATCATTTATAAAGATGATGAATAATAGTGGCCCAAATATGGAGCCCTGAGGGACGCCTTGTTTTATTCTCATTTCCGTTGAAAATGCTCCGTTATTATTTACAAGTTGAAAACGATCTGATAAGTAGCTTCTGAGAAGGTCAAGAGCAACGCTTCGGACTTCATACCTGCATTATTTGTTTAGTAATAAATCGTATTCTATAGAGTCAAAGGCTTTCCTGAGGTCTAGAAACCGACCAAGCGCATATTCCCTATTTTCCATATTTTCGATGATTTTCTCTTCGATATTTAGTAGAGCCTGCTCAGTTGATTTGTGCTTGCGAAAACCATATTGATTTTCTGCTATTAGTTGATGTTTTTCAAAGAATACCAGGAGTCTTTCATAAATAACGGCTTCAAAAATTTTGATATTGTGGGAAATACAGAAATGGGACGATACTTCGATAAGTTGTTTAGGCCACCCCCTTTATAGATCGCAGTAACTTTCGCTGTCTTTAACTGCCTCCGAAAAATGCCTTTTTCCAGAGAAAGATTAACGATGTGACTAGGTACCCCAGAAATTAACGGCGCAACCAATTTTATTTCAGCTGGGCATATTTCATCGATCCCTGGCGCTACATTATTCTTTAATTGTTTTATTATATTTGATATCTTTACCGGGTCCGTAGGCTGCATGTAGATAGAGTGAAAGATTGTATTTGCATTGAGAGCGCCATAATCGCATTCTGTTTCACAAGAAGATACAGAGGAACCGGCGTTAATAAAGTGAGTATTCATAGCATCAGCCAATCTTTCCCCGCGCAGCGTTTCTCCATCTATGGTAAGCTGCTACCAGACATTAGAAACTTTTTTCCTTGATGTTAGTGAGTCCACCACGACCCATATCTTTCGTTGGTCGTTGTAAATTCTTTCAAACGTTTTCTCGTAGTATTGTTGCTTTGCTTTTTTCAGATCAGACGTGAGGGCGTTTCGGTATTTTTTGTATAGTTCGAATTTATCAGGCGCCCGCGTGCTGACAAAGTCATAATATAACTTATTCTTTACTTTAACATGATAATATAAATCTGAGGTAACCCATGGCTTCCTTCGCCTTTTTTTATTTCTAGAAGATATTTTTACTGGGAACGCAGCAACATAGCAAGCGCGAAGCAACTGTATGAATGTATCATACGCATCGTTTACATTTTCTTTGCAATAGACATCGTGCCAATCAACTTCTTCAACTATATGAAAAGACGTTTCCCCCGTTTCGTCATTTTTTAGTCGCTCACTTGTCGGCTGTTTAATTGGTGCGGTGTATTTTTCCGGAGAAAATGAAGCAAAAAATACAGGGAGGTGATCGCTTAAGTCATAGGATAGAATCCCAGTTTTTGATTCGCATGGGTTTACATTTGTAGCACATATATCTAGTACTGTTGCACTGTGCGTAGTAATCCTGGTTGGTTTTGTGATGTAGTTTGTTAAACCTTAAGTGGAACAAACAAGTTCTAACTTTTTTCCATATGGGTCATCTGAAATGAGATCTATGTTGGTGTCACCCATAACGACACAAGGAGTATTAGGAGGCGCGCTTTAATTATAGCGGCTCTGCTTCTGCGCGCCCTGCGTAAGTCACCTGCTTCACATATTTGCATGGCGTTTATTTTTCAGAAATAGCAGCAAGGTACTGTACCTTCAAGGTAAGCTTATCCTGTGTATCCACAACCGCTGTCGTATATTAGTTGGGTTTCCTTGCCTTCTCAAGTCACCTCACCACTCTCTTGTATGGGAACTGCCACTTGATTTGCTTCTCTCTACAGTTCTATCTGCGTCCCCTCTGGCCTCGCATGTTAGTAGAAAGGGAAGCGCTGCAGTTTCTGCTATGGTTCTGAGGGCAGTCACGGATAATGAAGGCTGTCAAGCGGCTAAGATGGCTATGGCCAGGGAGCTGCCGAGGGTATTGTGCACGTTCGACGTGGTCGGGAGAAAACGAGTTTCTCCCGTCGTCGCTCCTTTCTTACTCGCGCCCGTCATCTATATACACGTTCTAAACACCCCCCCCCCCCCCCCCCGACGCCGTGTGCGTGACAGCAGCCCCCAGCAACAGTGGGAAAGTCGAAGAAAGAGGCAAAGAACGCTTCGCCCTAAAAAATTGGGTACTGTATTCAAGCAAGCCACAGATGTTGAAAGGAGACGCACGCTTCATCTGCGCGACATTGATAAACAAGGGAAGCCTAAGCCTGGAGCCAAGGTTTCAAGGAGCAAACATTATTGTGAGGGTCGTGACTGAGACAATTCCCCACGCAGAGACATATCTTGCTCGTCCACAGTTGATCGGGTTAATGTGAAGCTGAACTTCCTACCCTGAGTGTCCTTCAAACATTTTGGAGGGAGCCCACTGTGCTCACGCTCGTCATTCGTTGTTTGGTGCCAAACAAAAATTTGCTTTTAGGATTTGTAATGTTCGTGAAATTTGTAGCTGGCCGGTTGTCTGAGCTTGCGGAGCACTTCAGGCCAAGTTGGATTTCTGTGCACTTTTATCGCGAACACATTTCGACTATTATATAGCTCTTGCAACTCGTGATGCCACAGCCTTCTTCTGTGGATTAATCCGCATCTTGCAAAAATCGCGGCAATTTCGCGACGGAATAAAAAAACTACGATTCGGGGCAATTTTTAGCGGTTAGCAGGTACACTGAACATCTTGCGACGTACCTGTAAAGCACGCAAAAGACTTGGCTCGTGTGTGCGCGAAGTACCGGGAAGTTCTGCAGCTAAGGACCTCAACATAAAAGATCGAATGTATTCAAAAACACGGTCAACTTTGCTTCACCTACAAACAAGTACTGGTTCAGAGGATGGAGCAATAAAAACCGCATCAGGCTAGAAAAGGCGTTCTATAAGTATGTCATACTTTGACTGGCATGAAAATTTTCCTGATCCAGCTATAGGTCGAAAGACTTCGCGAATATGGCCCAGGACTTACTTGTAACTGTCAGTGATATCGGTTGGAGTCATTGCATTGAGCCAGAAGTTTACTAAGTCCTCGATGCGTGCCTGTAGGGAAGAAGGGGAAGAGGAATACACCGCCAATGCGCATGCCTTCAGGGCATTCCTGGACACAAATGCTTGGACACTTTAAAAAGCACAGGCAAACTTTGTCCCGGCTGCTAAAGTGGTTTACGGTATCTTTCTGCGCTTTAAGGAAGCAATGTTGCGGATAGATTCTCTTGCTGTAGTCAATGCACCATGTATTGGCAGTTATTCAATGAAAGGATATTTTAACGGAGGCCTTGAATACTGATAAAACTGTCTTCTTCATGCTCACTTATTCCACTTGTATAAATTGTTTACGCGACTCATCAACGGTCCGTATTCGCACAGTATATCCTATGGAAACGAAAGCAGTGCTGGCGGCACCAACTAGCCGTTGCGATTCAACTCCAAGGTTTCTGGAAAGTCCAACTGCAGGCCTGAAAGGAGTGCTTCATATTAATCTGTTATATCACATTAGGAATGTTTCCCTTCGACTTAGTACCTCCCAGGAGGATGACAAAATTAAGAAAGCCTAACTAAAATCGCTGCATTATTTCTCACGTGTATTTGAACGTCGGAAACTTCCTTGCATCAAGTGCATAAGAACGTGCACGTAAGCGGTTTTTATTCGCGCATGTTTTTATTTGCAGAAAACTTCGAACTGAGCTTCCAGGCGCGCCGCTCGGCTGACACCTCATTCGTGCAGCAAATCAGCCTAATTTTCTATTCAACGTGGATGCTTCTTTCTTTACTATCTCCGTGACGAGACTTAAGTTTACCACTGTCATCTTTGTTGTCTGGTTAGCCGTTTAGGGCGAGTATTAAAAAAGGCTTACTATACGCGAATACACGACTATTCTGAAAAATGGTGCTCAGTATTGCAGGCATTTTTTGAAAATGAAGCTACTACCCATAATTCTGACAATCTGAAAAGGCTTATCGCAATTCCCCAAAATTTCGCTCGCGCACTAGGCATTGGAGGGAGCTATCCAATTACTGTACTAGTGGAGCATTTTTTTTTTTTTTTTGTAGAAGTAAGCGGAAATAAGGAAACAAATTTTTGACGTCGAAGAGATCAGGAGGTGAGCTACACCACTTAGCCACTTCTCCCGGCGTTAAGCTATCTCTGCTGTTACCTCGACCACGTTGCGAGAAAAATATTTCTCTACTGGCTTCTACAACATCGCAGCCGAGATTCAGCCAACTTTTCTGTCAGAAGAGCCTTCTGTTTCCTTTCTTCTCATTCTCCCTAACACTCTCCTGCAGGCGTTTTGGTGAGCTTTGCATTTTACTACAAGAGGTATTTAATTGCAATGATGGCTGGCTGGTTTCCGCTGCAGGCACCACGCCGGTAGCGTCTCCTCAAGGGCAGGCTCAAAAGCTTCCTTCTAAAAGGGAAGGTTTGCTCAAGCTGTTTGAATTTTGAACGGTTTTCACAGCATACATCGCCTGAAAACTTGCAGAAAATGATCGTCGCCGCGTGATCAACACACCGCACTTTGTAGGCCCAAACCTCGTATGAGGTCCGCTGAACAGCTCTGGCCATCCGCTGCGTTCAAAAGCTAACCTTGTACTTAAGCTCCTCCTCTTTGCTGGTGACCATGGAGTAGGCCTGCCTCTCGGTTTCGACGAACTGGCCCGCGTGTTCATTCCACAGGTCCTTGTCACCATATTTCAGCGCCGCCCATATCCACATGTAGCCGGTGAAGTCGTGCGGCCGGCCACTGCGGGACGCACAACAAGCAGCGTTTTTTTTTTTATTATTATGGAGTTTTACGTGCCAAAACCACTTTCTGATTATAAGGCACGCCGTAGTGGCAGACTCCGGCAATTTCGACCACCTGGGGCTCTTTACCGTGCACCTAAATCTAAGTACACGCGTGTTTTCGCATTTCGCCCCCATCGAAATGCGGCCGCCGTGGCCGGGATTCGATCCCGCGACCTCGTGCTCAGCAGTCCAAAACCATAGCCACTGAGCAACCACGTAGGTTAGCAGCGGGTTCGTTCTATGGACTTGGTCTTGTTGAAGTGATTGTGTCCTCACATCATGCAGTTCAAATAAAAACCGCATTATCGACCGATCGAAAGTGCCCAAATAAAAGGAAGTAAAACCGCACTCAACCTCCTCCGTAACGGCATACTCTTCAATTTCTACACTGTTGCCCTCAATTGCAAGAAACAGCCTTCATTTGAAGACGAGTTTTTTTCGGTTTCCTAGTGTGAGATCGTTAGAATTGTTCGACTGGGTTGCCCGGCTAGGGAAGTGAGCTGGAGAAGCACAACTGGCTACTAAAATATTTAAAGCTGTAGTCGCCTTACAACCTAGAAAATTCTACTTTGACTATTTTCACCGATATATGCGCCATCTGTCGGTGATAACTCACTGCCAGCTTGTGATAGCATCGCATGCGGCATCGCATTCTACATCAGAGATTTGATGGAATAGTGCAGATTGGCTACAAATGAGCGCAAGAGCAAATAAATATAGCATTTTCTTCTGTCATGGTAAGTTCGACGGTTTCCTTAAAGGGACACTAAATTCAAATATTAAGTCAAGTTAAAGTGATAGATTAGTGTTCAAGACTCTCTAAGAGGTCAGTATTATTGCGAACAAAGCCTTAATACTCGAAAAATTTGGGCAACTTCGAGACTCCTCCGGGACTTTCAAGCACTTGCCCGATGACGAAAGCACTCATCAGGTAAGTTCTGTCACTAGTACTCAAGTAGTCGTTGCAAAAAAACCTTGTATTGTATCATACGACAAAATAACACGCTACTTGTCCACATGTAGCCGGTGAAGTTTCTAAATTTCAATTTAAGAATAAGAACTAATTGAAATTACCCTTGACATCGACACGGGCGGTCGAAAGGTCTCGTGTTCGTTTCCAATTTGCACCACCCACGCTTTCGTGTTTCAGTACTTTCAGTAGTTTCGTGGTCGCGTAGTGCTGACCTGGTTTTGCTGGCTTGCGAAACTCGCACAAACTGCAAGTAGCAGAGAATTCAACTTCCACGTGATATCGCGGATGTCCGAACAGTCTACGCCACTAGGCCAAAAAGCAGCTGCAGCGCCGGATGCTGTCTTTGCTCGGTACTACCGCCTGTCGAGCGCCGTTTTCCTCACCGACGGCAGCAAAGGGTGGTGATGGCGTATGCACTGTACCAACTCCCTCGGTTGGGTGGCAGGAGATTTGAATTTCAAAAAAGTATTCGGACCCTTCAGATGCAATTTTCTCGGAAACTAAGTCTTTTTTGGCACGAAACAAGAGTTGCGAGGTTTCTGGAATGGTATTTATACAGTCCACGTCGACTTAGTATTAGTTTTTAGTGTTCCTTTCACAATTTCATTCGTCACTGCGGGAATAATTATGTCAAGAAATATACACTGCCGCATTTTCTCTTCAAAAATAATTCCACCTTTTGTAGATCATACCCTACGAGCGTCTGCCTACTGTGTTCTGGGGTTAGTAGCGTTTACTTTTTGACATATTACAGAAGTAAAACGTTACTATTTGGAGGCATAGATGGGTATAAAACTACCCTATACGATATTTCAATTAGTTACTTCAGGATACATATGCAAAGTAGAGAATCAGCATCTAACTCTAATTAGGGGATATGCATCTCGGCGAAACACTATACTTTGCGCAATTTTTGGCTGATACATCTTTAGAATACGTTCCCCTGTGGAAAGATAGAAGTGTTGACAACTTTTGCATAATACATTATATTTCCTTACAACATTTTAAGGCGTCTATCTCGAGGCTTATGCTATGCTCATGATCTATGGACGCCACTTGGCTTCAATTCCACAATTGCGACGTGCGCGCCAAAGTTAATGCGCTAATATCACACGGAAACTTGTGATGCGAGTAATATTAGCTAAATATATCCCGTTAATGTCGCGAGACTGCGCTTCAGCCTCAAGAATTCATTTTGTTTTTTGTGAAACATTTACAGATATAGTGTAACCAATGGGAAAATTTCAGTTTTCTCCGGCTAACTGAAAATCAAGTGTAGATCGCGCTCGCGAGCCCACACACACAAACGTTCAGTGATTACATTGAGATTTTGTACCTCTACTGTTGCCAGTCAATATTTTCTCTGCGAATCTATACTCCGATTCAGAAGAATGGCATTCTTTGAGTAGTGCGAATTCTACGAGGCGTGTTAGCGTAACCACTGTGCCATTAGACAGAACTTCACTAGGCCTGTATTCTCTGTGGACTATGCATCCCATCCGCCTCAGATTTAGGTCGCATAATCATCAATTATGTAAACGTTCCTGCCCCTCGTTACACTGTGGCATCCGTAAAACTTAAAACAGGAGCGGAGCTGAAAGGTAGGCAAGGCTCCGCTTAGCGGTGCAACCCAGCTGTAAAGCACTAGCTTAGCGCTGATGAACTCGTGAAGGGTGGTGTCGTTATTCGGCAGAAATAGAAATTTAAAAAAAAACAAAGAAATGAAGGCAGAGAGATTCCCCCATTGTATCGGTTTCGGTACAGACGTCATGATGCGGTACATGTCATGATGAAGGGATTTGCGCTTTACTGAAAACTACGCTAAATGACGTAGCTGGCATGCTACAAGAGGGCAAGTATCTACATTGCAAACGTTTGGCTATATCACTTTGTCCTAAGGCACATAGACGGGCTAAAGGTCAACAACTAAAGAGCTTTTCTTGTTGAAAACATTTAAAGGGAAGTGGACCAGAGCAGAGCCAATACTTTTAAATGGAATGGTGCCGGAACTTACACTGCTCTAAACTGCTTCGCAGCCTCGCCCAGAAGGTACCAAGCGTTGATGGCACTCGGCTGGTTCTGAAAATGCAGCCGTTATTAGAGCGAACCACTCTTCAAAGTCGTTTCACGCTGACGAGTACGAAATAGAACATTGAATTTTTTCAAGTCTCCCCGCGAAGTTGCTCACAATAACCTGAAATGCTGAGCCCGCATCTTGAGCTATGTTCTCCTCAGCGCACATGACTAACGTGTGCGCTCCTTCTTTACTCGGAATGAGGAAGCTAGCGTTCTAGTGAGTGTTCTCACGCTGCGACTGCTCGTTGTCGTGCACTTTCGCAGGTGTCAGCCAATCGTCATGGTGACCGGTGAAAAGAAAAGCATTTGGCTCAAATAAGGCTTTTTGGATACCATAGATGGTTATCACCAACGGAAAAAATATAGAGTAAATATTGTTTACAATAGCTTTTTTACATGGTGCTTTGTGTCTGCAAAGTAGACAAAGTGGTCCTGTAAACCACTTTGTCTACTTTGCAGACAAAGTGGTCCTGTAAAAGCCGCCCTTTCACACTACACGCGTGTCACCAACACACTCGCGACAGGCAGCGGCACGTTAAGAAAGCGAAGCTTTTTGTTTGACTACTTCACCAGCTCTGGCGTCGCTGCCTGGCCGCTAGGTCTCGTTGGGTCGGCCGCTACTGCGGTGAATACAACTGTGGATGTAATATATGGGTTATAAAAATTCAAAAATTCACCGACCATTACGATACTCCCTAATGCGAAACTTGAGCGCAGCGTTATAGACGTTTTCATTTCGCCATATAGTGAGGCAAAGAATTTGAGACAGACAAGCAGCAGAGTAGGCAGTCGTCGAAAATCTGATCTGCCGGTCAAGTGCGCCGGCTTTTATGGTTCCAGTGTAATCGTTGGTGCCGTTTGGCTTCCAGACAGTAGCACAGAATTCGCGTCGTGCATATAATTACGTTACAAAAAGCTTTCTTCTGAACAGCCAATGGATGGAACTATCGATACCATTCGAGAAAGTTCCGGCAGTGCAGCTGCGTCGTGCGTCGAGGAGTGACGGTTAACATTTCTTAGCCGCTGGAAAGCTGTGACCGAAGGAACACAAAGAAGTCTTGGGCTAAAATACAACGGCGCGCTACTCTGGAGCCATCTCGTAGTGGTCGTCGCCGCAAACACTACGCTTCCGTGGCACTATGCTTTACGGATGCTTTCGCCAAACCCTCACCCGCTTTCCACCTCGTGCTTCGCGCTGCACCTTCCTCCTCCCCTTCCTTGCTTACGCTCTTCTCTCTCGCCGCTTTTTTTTTCAGCCCCTGCTGCGCTCCACGTTCTCGCTTTCATCCGCTGCGCTCGTTCACTCGGTTACGTCGGGAACGCCTTCCGACGAAGGAACGGACGCCCGAGAGCTGCGCTCTAAATGGCACCCGCGATGTTGCCCATATAAAACTTGCAAGCCGGCCATGTATGTACATGTATGTCTGCGCAAGAAAAATATCTCCCTATGTAAAACCTGATTATATATTGCCGGATTTCGGGCATTTATCTAAAGCACAACGACCACCTAATGGAATGGTGAAATATATTTAACGGATTCTCTCATTCATTTTCTTTGATTTAGTTAATCAGTATATCCCACTGACTGTTTGCAAATGGGTTTGTCTCACTGAGATACAACAGGTGCAAAATCCTTAAATGCTGCTTGATAAGTATCGTACTTTTCTGTACACACGCCTATTATAACCAAATTGTTCCCAACACCGTTCCTTGTGAAGCATTTAATCAACCGCTCTACTTAAGCGTGGCTTAGCGTAGCGGCCAACACGTGCAGTAGATCTGGTTTTCTTTATTTGCCGCTTAAAATGTACGTGTCGCCCTTAATGTGGCGCCGAAATATTCGCAATTCCCAGTGAAAAGTGGAACGCGTTATAGGTAGCGGCGCCAGGGTACAGCGTACTATATCCGCGTGCAGTCAGGGCCGTTGCGACGTGCCGAAACGTCTATTCAGCGCGGTGGAACACTTGCCAGAGCGCGCAGGTGGGTTGCAGTTTTGAATTCAATAGCTTTCGCTCTATAGTGAAAATGCATACAAAAATGCATCCTTAGTTCCTTCAGAATTTTTTCCAACTTTCTACCGACTCCATTACCATCCTATTCACTTTTATTTCCTACTAACGCATGTTCCAAGAAAGTTGGTAGGCTCCGTTTTTACTTTCATTTGAAGAAAGTTTGTTAAAAGGAAGTTTTAAAAAAAGTTGGTAGGCTCTGTTCCTAATTTCGTCTGAAAAAGTTTCTTAATATAAAGTTTTAGAAATGTTGACAGGCTCTCTTTATACTTTCGTTAGAGGAAAGTTTGTTAAAAGAAAATTTTAGAAAAGCTTGTAGGCTTTGTTCTCACTCACATTTGAAGAAAGTTGGTTTAGAGAAAGCTGGTTGGTGGTGTTCTTTTATTTAAAGAAAATTATAACAGGTGTACTTAATTCATTTGCTCATTCAACACTGAAATAAAGAACCACAACATGCAAAATTGGTAATGTACGAATAGTACAAACATACGAATAGCAATAGTAACTAGCACGAATATACCACAGTCTCAGTGATAATTATTTCGTGCAGTTTAAAAGAAAGCAACGAGACAGATTAACTTTCTGCTTCGCGTGCACATGTAATCAGCAGAAGCAAAGGTAAAATATGTTTGCCCTATCAAATGAAAATGTCTATTTATAATGTTTCTTCTATTCTAAAAAAAGGAACAGTTTTACACATTGGGAATCGAATCATTTACTTCTCCGTGTGCAGCAGAGACGCTACCACTTCTCCATCTAAAGCAGTTCCACTATTGTATTGTTTGACATATTGGAAGGCTGTTTCCTTTTGTTCGCGACGCCCCTCGTTTTTTTTTTTTACCTCGGCTTCTTAAGAAACTTTTCTTATACTATTCCGTACAAATCACGCACAAAACGTGGTTGTCTCCCAAATGCAGTACCTGCGGCTGTTGTTAAAAGTATTTTTATTTCTTTTCATAGCTAAGGGTGATCTCTGTGTTGAGATTGGTGGTTGAAGAGAATACGACAGCACGAACTGGGTGCACAACTGAATAAATTATGATTGTCTGGTTGAGCAATGAAAGTGGCGAAAGTGAACCTAGCGCGGCCGTATCTGTTAGTTTACGCATACGTGCAAACAGTACGCTTGCCGCACATCGGCCGTAGCGCCAGCTGCTGAAGCAGGCCAGCCATCGCCACGTTTTGTCATCTTTATTCCTGACGCTAAGAGAAATATCGTCTCGCCAATTCAATGTGAGGACACATATTCTCGTAAACACGACTCTTGGCGCCATAGGAAGGCTGTATATAAGCGGCGACCGTGAATTTGTGCTCGGTAGCTATCAAAGAAGCCCGTGGGCGTCCCGCCATTGCAAGCAGACGGAGCTGCACGGGAGGTGCTTTTATTGGCTCGTGTTCGACAACTAGAGTTCGCTCATGGTTTGGCTTAAGTCCCTCTATATGCCTTACAAATGAGCAAGCCTGCCCAGGGACCGTCAGCTCAACAAATTGGGCCTAAATACCGGCCGTCCTTGAGTAACAAACACGAATATCGAAGGCCCCGCTTTTGCAAACTGCATGCGCCTGAAGCGGACGCAAATCTTGGAGGTTAAATCCGCTTGGTTAACCACAGTACACTCTAGCCACAGTGTGGCGCTGCTGTAGTGTTTGGGATTTGAGAGAAATTGTCATTGATGAGGAAGGGTATAGCAGCATAGGCAGTGGCCATGAACGCATCATTTTGAACATGGGATATGTAGTTGTGAAAGAGCGCAAGGGTTGCAAAATGGCCCGTCCAAATTTGAACGCTGAGCAAATAACAAATTTAGTGACAAGGGTCGAGGAAGAAATCGGCAAATAGCCAAGTAAAGAGTAGGATTATAGTGAGCTTCTAAGTGCAATAACGACAGAAATACGGAAAGAGAAACATTATGTTTCTTGGCAAGGAAAAAAGAAACCAAAAAGCTGGTGGAACAGGGAAATACGAGAAGCTATCGCCAAACGACAGAAAGCTTCCCGAGAGCACAGGCAGGCAAAGAAGGTGCAGTTTCCGCAGGAATAGGTAGCCCGTAAATGGGAAATATACCAGGAGAAAGAGTCCATGGTTCAAATAGTGGTGCAATCAAAGAGAAAAGGGGAAAGGGAACGTTCGTTGTCATAAATACGTGGGAAAAAGAAGGCCGCACCAACAATATTTTGGAATCACATAAAATTCTTAACAGCGAAGTCAACACTCACACAACAACATACCCTAGACGAAGATGGAAACAAACTGGAAGGAGAAGCGGCATTAAATTGCACCCTAAAAATAACAGCCGAATCTTTCCAAGGGAATAATGTTGTATTTGAAGAAAAAGAGAGCATGAAAGAGAACTAGATGGAAAAGGAGCTAGCGCTGACAAATTTCAATTGGAAGAAAACAGGAGAAAATTCCGTAGCGCACAGCCACATGGCTAGACGAGGTTCCCGTTAGACTGATTAATAAACTAGGACCAAAAAGTAAGGAACCTCTGGTGACAGCAGTGGAAAAAATAAACTTTTAAAGATAGGCGAATATCAGACTGTCCACGACAAAAGAATGAATTTACTTTATAAAGACAAGGACGGAGAAAGATAGAATTCATTCGTATAGAGCGTTCACCATTACATCGGTATTATACAGGCTAGCTATGCAGGCGATCAAATCAAAGCTAGAAGCATGGGCAGAAAATAATGGCATTTCTAGAGAACTTCAGAATGGCTTCAGGATAGCTAGGCGTTTGGATAACTTATTTGTTCTTACTCAGTGTATATAAATATCAAGAGTCGAAAGCAGACCGTTATATGTTTTTTTTTTTGACATTACAGAAGCCTATGACAACGTAGCGCCCAACATTTTGTGGGATATTCTGGAATGGGAAGGCTTAGGCGACGATTGTCTACAGCTTTTGGGAGAGACATAGAAAATACCGTTTGCTTTGAACAGTTTGTGTTGAATGGGAAGGGATGAGGAGCGAGGAGAAAGGTTATGTCGACAAGGCACTGAGGCAGAGGTGCCCTTTATTCCCACTGCTGTTTATGTTGTACATGGTGAGGAGGGAGAGGGCGCTAGAAAGAAGTAATACCGGGTTTAATCTCTCATACAAACAGGCGGGTACAATACCAGATCAGCAGCTTCCAGGTTTAAATTATGCGGAGCCCATTGTGTCGCTAGCTAACAAGCAAAGTGATTTGCAAAGTCTGGCTATAATATCTATGGACAGGAAGGCAAGAATTTAGGTTGGAAATATAGGGTCAGAAAATCAGGTGTTATGGTATTCAATGAAAACAGTGAACAGACAGTGGCAATACAGGGCCTGGCCCTGTATTCCCCTAGCTCGGGTAGGAAAATATAAATACCTTGGTATATGAATAAACGAAGACAATGGATACATGAAAACACAGGAAAAAACAGTAACAGTAAAGGGGAAGAGAGATGCAGCCATAATGAAGCATAGAGCGCTATGGGGATATAATAGGTACGAGGTGCTCCGTTTATGTGGAAATGTGCAATGGTTCCAGGACATATTTTAGGAAATGCGGTCGTTTGCTTGTTGCTTGTAATCAGGGGTGTCATTAGGACTTCATGGGAACTTAAAGTCAGTGGGACGCCTCGCATTGGACGCTTACAGGAAGACTACAAATGAAGCTGGGCAGGGTGATATGGGCTGGACTAGTTAAGTGAGGGAAGCTCGCAGTAAAATTGATTATGAAGAGATTGATTGAGAGTGAACAAAAAGAACTAGGAAGCTTACCAGTAAGTACGCGGCCCGTAGGGTGAGCAACACAGCAACAAAGAACCTCAAGCTGGAACGTTCTTCAAAAGAGTATAGGCTTGTGCTGGTTGGTTAAACAGTTGCACTGGAAGCACAGCGGGCAAAGGACAATCCGCAAAGACTAGACAGTACGTTCAAAGCTAGCGCTTGTCCGGTCTAGTCTTTGTGGATAGTCCTTCGCGCGCTATGCTTCCAGTGTAACTCAAGCGGAAAGTCAGAGAGGCTGAAATAATCTCATAGGTGGCGGCAATGGAAAAGAAACCTGCCATGAGTAACTACTTACGAGGAAAAAACGAAATCAGGAAAGAAACAATTTACGATAATTCAAAGGGAAGCTCATTACTTTTCGAAGTGAGATCTGGATGCCTTAGAACACGCACCTATAGCGCGAGGTATAAGAAGGAAGAAGAAGCATGTGCTTGCTGCGGTAAGCTAGGGAAACGATGGAGCATGTTTTATTAGAATTGCAAGACATCTGCCTAGCGGTTGATTTAGGCACCACTGACCTCCTTGAAGTCCTTGGGTTCAGCGAGAGTTCGTCTGCAATAGAGATTGGAGTCGAATGGAAGATTGGTGCAAGAAAAGTAGGGAAACGACAAAAAACGGAGACGTACGAAATCAGAGTTCGCAATAAGGAGTCTGAAAATTTGGTTGTGGAGGTCATAGGGATTTTTTTCTCTTTTCTTCCTTTTTTAACCTAGGTAGGACATTAGGCAGTATAATAGCAAGAGCTTGGTGGCGCAACCCACCGCCACGTTCGAAAGGGGACGCTCATAACCATCCATCCATCCATTTGGACCCCCGACGACGTTGGCTGTGCCTGAGTGCTCGTTGCACAAAAGCGGTACTTGAGTGCTTAGACAAAATGTGCTCCTTATCCTGTGCATGAACCAGTGCAGAACCTCTGGACTCGTGTAACGCTAAGAGTTCGCTGTGTGTTTCGTGCGATGCACCACTGTCAAAAGTGCCCTACTGCAGCGCCCGTCCGAGCAGCCTTTGTTCTGCCGAGCTGCATGCCAGAACTCTCGTGAAAAGCCTGGTACTCGGGCTCGACTTATAGTGTATGGAAGTGTGTAGTGCTGAAGGTTGTGCTTTCCTGGAGCTGCAGTTCATCTGAAGTTCAAAGGTGTGTGTGCCAGAAAAGCTTCGGTGACACGGAACCTGTGATACGAAGGAGTGTTTTCCAACCACGTCTTGAAAGGTGCGCGAATTTGGCGCGTTATCTTTGTGATTCCTTTGAAATCATTTTCTTGAGCGCGCAGAAGTGCGTGTTTTACATGATATGCAATGACGTGTCTGTGACACGTTTGCGCAAATGTATAAAAAGGGCCATGCTTCTTTTAAATAAACGTTATTGAAAGTCAGCGCTCGTGTTGTCGTCTTCTCGTCTCGCGGCCCGTCTACGTTTTACGCTGTTGACACCCGGACTTTACATGTGGAATGTACACGTCGATGTCTCGCATGCGTCGCGCACACGATTGATATGTTTGACGTTTGAGCAGATATCAGCATGCATGAAGATTTTTTCATGTATACAGCTCGGTTTGAAGGCGCAGTACATACATGGTCCCATATTATATAATATATATATATATATATATATATATATATATATATATATGGTATCAGGAGCACGATGTCAGGTCTTGCAGTCATCACCAACTACTATTTGTATAATTTCTTGGTACTCTTTTCTTGCTACGAAATGGCGGCTTAGGTTTATGATTGCATTTCATGGGCTCAACATTCATTTCTTAATCCAATGCTCCATGTTTTACTTCATATTTGAGTTTGGGGGAAGATTGTCCATGTAGTCCGATGTTTTCTGCTGATTTAATTCCTTACTGAAATTTTTCTTGTTACAAAATAGCGCTGTAACCTCCTGAGATATAACGAAGAAGCATTTGCATGACCAGACGCAGATTTATGTACCTGCCTATGTAAGGTTCTTTTTGCAATTCCACTTGACGCTGGTAAACCACAATTGTCCATTTTCGCAGTGCTATAAATAAAGGTTTCTAACTCTTGAAGGCTATGCCCATTCTGGAGGCATCCCTACACCCCGCCTGAACCTGCTTCAATGCTGGAAGCTGGACAGCACAACGATAAAGCAACTGATCTGCGTGCTTTCACAATATTGCGCACAACACTGTCGCTACCTTGCGAGCTTTAGGGTAGGTTTGTGTAATATGCAATCATTTTAATGCTTATTCAATCTTCAGAATTTGTAGTGGCGTATCACTTGAATTTGATCTTTTGGTGATCTGGAGGGCCCTCAGTTTAATCAACTTACCAAAGTAGCCTCCACTGAGTGAAATGTAATCGGGGGGCTTGAGTACGTATGTATAATATACTCCATACAGGCTCTATATTAATCTAGCCAAATTGCCTTTCTAAGAACTACGTAGAGATGCATGAGGTGTCCAGACGTGTATCCTCTTTGTCTTTTCATTATGTAGTCTTATGAAGTTAACTTCCCACACTATTGCATGTACGCCTATATTCTTCCCTCCGGTCGGTCACACTAATGTATTGCATGTCATACTTCATCTGCTGAAAATGCTTGCATAAAACAGTATATTTTGTTGCTTTATTAGGTAGCTGCTGAATACCTAGTCACAGTATGAGAGTTCAGTTCCTCAAGCTAATAACAAATCATTAACCTTTTAATGTTAGAAGCTCACTATGAGTCCCAATTGCAGGTTCGCTTCAGACTGGTCTCCTTTATACATTACTGAAAGTTGAGTAGGCAACGTGGTAAAAGAAACTGATGAATCATGACAATCAGCCCAGTGCAGTAATTGCAAGCCACACCATGACAGCGTAGCTGAGCGGTAAGCATTCACTGTTACATAGCTATTTTTTCTCCATTCCTTTTTTTTTTCAGTTGGCATAGGATAAAGCTCGTTCGTTACAGTTACTTATCTGTTATTCAAAGAATTCATTTTGCTTTCCCTCAATTTACCAAGATGTCACAAGGATGCTTGTTTCAAGCTCAAGCTGCCTTGCACTTAATTTTTGAAATATTCACTTTTTAACCCTTTCGACCCTGAATTTTTTTATCACACATACTTTTTCTACCATATTATTCCGGTTGGTTGCCGCATAAAAAACCGAAATTTATGAAAAAAATGTTTGTGTTTACTTTCATGTAATGTCTGGGATCATGTCCCCAAATGAGGACATGAGGGCCCAGTGGGTGAAGAAGAGACAAATGTGGATCTTTTGTAATAGTTTATTTTCCATGTTACAAACATACTTCGATGCAGTAAAAGTTGCTAATCTTGAGGCTGCAGTGTGGCCTGCATATTCTGAGATCTTTTAGAAGTCAAAGAAGCCGACCCGTCAATAAAGACAAAGCTGCAGAGTTCACGCGATGTGTGCGCATGGAGCCCAGATACGCTGCTGGCACTTCTTCCTTGCTGACGTCAATTTTCCGTTGTTTCGTTTAGTATCTCTATTTCCCGATACTTGAGCTACTGGCAATACGCCATTTTCAGTGATGGCTTCCAGTATAAGCGCAGACGGGGGTATTTAACGACTCCCATTATCAAGCGTAGAGAAATAAGCTTCCTTATTTCTTCTTCTTTCGTTTGGACCGATTTTCCTTTTTTGAACACAATATACAAGTTTGTTTTGTTAGCCAGCTCAACAAAGACGTTCTTTGGCACGTGGCGCGAGAAATATTCGTACGGAGTTGGCAGCTCGTCAAGACAATGCTCATTTTCGTCACAAACTCCACTAAAATCAGCAGATGGTTTGTCAAAGGCTCTTCTGGACCATGGCATTTCATTACACGGTTGCTCTTCATCTGATTATCCAGAAGTTTCCGACAAATCGAGGACGCAATCATCGCTTCCTGTTTCTTCAGGAATGAAGTCGTCATCTTCGTCATATTCTTCATTCTCCCCAACGTCTGATAAATTTCTATGATCAAGTAGGGCGAACATTTCATCTGCGTCTTCGAGAGGCACTAATCAAGACCTGCGGGCCCTAGTCGCTGCGTAGAGGAAGTGAGGTTTCATTCCCGCGCCTGAAAAATAAACAGAAGTCGCTTTACTTCAAGGCGCCACCCTAGCCCGACATGCGAGACACGGCACCCACTCAGCGCTCGTGTACTCAAATGAGCACACACATTATTATGCATGCGGTGACTCAACTACGCATCCGTGCGGGATGTTTTAAATAATTATATCTTCTATAGGGGGTTAAAAACATTCTCCTAAATTCTCAACTCGCCAGTAAGAGCACCTCGCAAGTAAAAAAAAAAAAGAAAACGCACTTACTTGGTCCAGCTTCGACGTTGTCGTCTTTCATCTTTGTTGTTTCTTGTCGCTGCTCAGGCAAACGCGAGCGCACGAGAACTGATGTCCATGGCGATGGAGATGCCTGCTGAGTTATTTGGGTTTCGGTTTTATTTCGTTTTGCTTGTTTATGGCGCAACCCAAGGCTTTAATGTCTTATTCTCATTTGAGGACACCAGGGCCGAAAGGGCATCTCACACACATCGCACAGCACGGGACGCGCATGCATGTATCCGAAGTTTCTGGAAAGTTATCGATGCTTCTACTCGGCTGTCTGTTGTCGCCGAACCTTATGCTATCCGATTTCATCGCGTGACACGAATGGTGTAGAACTTTGTGGAAGGCATGCGGGTCCGAACGATTAGTCTGGAACATTCGACGACTGCTGTACAAAAGCCGACGCGCTTGACCCGCTGACCAGATTTTCGACGATCGCCGACTGTGTTCGCCGCTCTCGTTGTGCTTTAAGTGTAGCCTGTTTTGTGGGCACAGGTTCGCCCAATAAAAGCTAGTTTCACCTTTCACAGTATTGCTACTGTGTTCTTTGACGTCAAGACCACGTGACAATATGGTGTAATTATTTGATGCATTCTACTGGAATTGAGGTTTCTAACTGCGAATAATGTGCTCTACAGCGCCTACAAAAATGTGCTCTAACAACTAAATACATGGTTTAGGCAAAAAGTGATTTCATGCTTTCGCACAAAAGTTATGTCATTGACAGTTTGATAAGAGCATGTCTGGTGGGGATGAAATATGACAAAGAAAGACATGAACTAAACAAATAAAACTTTAAAAGCTGGACAGTATGGCTTCCATACGAAAGCCTTATTCACACTGGGGCAAAAAAGTTGAAGTGCCTATTTAAGTAGGTTTTAGCATGTGACGCAAGCCCCGAACATATGGGGAGAGGGGTCGTTCGTTTCGATAAGCGTGTGTCCTGCCGATTGTATCTCTAGGGATCCCGTAAGTAGAGGCGGGGCTTCCAGTTCCTCTCCTGGCCAATTATACTACACTTGATCCAGTCACTCTTGTACTTAATCAGTGCTGCGTGCTCTGCCAAAGCGTTTGACGCCAGGAGTTGCCATTTGCTTCAAGCAAAGTGCTTTTCAGCTGCCTGTCTGCCACAGTTCAAGCTAGTCGAGCAAAATATAAATTTACATGCACATTGTACTCATGAGTATAGGGCAAGTAATTGTGGAACATTGCTGTAATAGTACGTATATATTTCCTTCATGGTGCATTCTGCGCATTTAATTGTTTCACTCTACAAGCAAGAAAATATAGAATTTGGCAATTACTGTTCTTGAAATTTCCTACCTCTGTTCAATAGGGAGCATTTCTCCTAAATACATGTTCAGAAGTAATCTGTCAAATAGAATGTAGAAGACTCTTTGTAAGACACTATGGTTATGGATACCCTATAGCTGAGTAGTACAGGAAGCCGCGTTTACAGTTGCTAAATACAGTAAAATTGTAGTAATAAGGACTGTTTAAAGGACCTTTCAAGTTTGTAAAGTCGTATGCTGCATAAGTGACGTCATCGCATTTATTGACAGGCACGTCTGGCTGAAGCCATTCTAGAAAGTTTGAATATCCTTGCTGCAACTGATTTATGGCAACTTTACACAACTGTTTGATTCCCACATGTCATCATCATCATCATCATCATCAACCTAGTTACGCCCACTGCAGGGCAAAGGCCTCTCCCATACTTCTCCAGCTACCCCGGTCATGTACTAATTGTGGCCATGTTGTCCCTGCAAACGTCTTAATGTCATCCGCCCACCTAAGTTTCTGCCGCCCCCTACTACGCTTCCCTTCCCTTGGAATCCATTCCGTAACCCTTAATGACCATCGGTTATCTTCCCTCCTCATTACATGTCCGGCCCATGCCCATTTCTTTTTCTTGATTTCAACTAAGATGTCATTTACCCGCGTTTGTTCCCTCACCCAATCTGCTCTTTTCTTATCCCTTAACGTTACACCTATTATTCTTCTTTCCATAGCTCGTTGCGTCGTCCTCAATTTCAGCAGAACCCTTTTCGTAAGCCTCCAGGTTTCTGCCTCGTACGTGAGTACTGGTAAGACACAGCTGTTACACACTTTCCTCCTGAGGGATAGCGGCAACCTGCTGTTCATGATTTGAGAATGCCTGCCAAACGCACCCCAGCCCATTCTTATTCTTCTGGTTATTTCAGTCTTCTGATCCGGTTTCGTGGTCACTACCTGCCCTAAGTAGATGTATACCCTTACCACTTCCAGTGCCTCGCTACCTATCGTAAACTGCTGTTCTCTTCCGAGACTGTTAAACATTACTTTAGTTTTCTGTAGATTAATTTTCAGACCCACCCTTCTGCTCTGCCTCTCCAGGTCAGTGAGCATGCATTGCAATTGGTCTCCTGAGTTACTAAGCAAGGCAATACCATCAGCGAAACGCAAGTTGCTAAGGTATTCTCCATCAACTTTTATTCCCAATTCTTCCCACTCCAGGTCTCTGAATACCTCCTGTAAACATGTGGTGAATAGCATTGGAGATATCGTATCTCCCTGTCTGACGCCTTTCTTTAATGGGATTTTGTTGCATTCTTTGTGGAGGATTAAGGTGGCTGTGGAACCGCTATAGATATCTTCCAGTATCTTTACATACAGCTCGTCTACACCCTGATTCCGCAATGCCTCCATGACTGCTGAGGTTTCGACTGAATCAAATGCTTTTTCGTAATCAATGAAGGCTGTATATAAGGGTTTGTTATATTCCGCAGATTTCTCTATCACCTGACTGATAGTGTGAATATGGTCTATTGTTGAGTAGCCTTTACGGAATCCTGCCTGGTCCTTTGGTTGAAAGAAGTCTAAGGTATTCGTGATTCTATTTGCGATTACCTTAGTAAATACTTTGTAGGCAACGGATAGTAAGCTGATCGGTCTATAATTTTTCAAGTCTTTGGCGTCCCCTTTCTTATGGATTAGGATTATGTTAGCGTTCTTCCAAGATTCCGGTACATTTGAGGTCATGAGGCATTGTGTATATAGGGCAGCCAATCTTTTTAGGACTGTGTTCCCACCATCCTTCAACAAATCTGCTGTTACCTGATCCTCCCCAGCTGCCTTCCCCCTTTGCATAGCTCCCAAGGCGTTCTTTACCTCTTCCGGGGTTACTTGTGGGATTTCAAGTTCCTCTAGCCTATTCTCTCTCACCTTATCGTCATGGGTGCCACTTGAACTATCTCATCCATATTAGTAACGATATTGCCGGCTTTGTCTCTTAACGCACACATCTGATTCTTGCCTATTCCTAGTTTCTTCTTCACTGCTTTTAGGTTTCCTCCGTTCCTGAGAGCCTGTTCGATTCTATCCATATTATAGGTCCTTATGTCCGCTGTCTTACGCTTGTTGATTAACTTAGAAAGTTCTCCCAGCTCTATTCTAGCTGTAGGGTTAGAGGCTTACATACATTGGCGTTTTTTGATCAGATCTTTCGTCTCCTGCGATAGCTTACTGGTTTCCTGTTTATCGGCGTTACCACCGACTTCTATTGCGCACTCCTTAATGATGCCCATAAGATTGTCGTTCATTGCTTCAACACTATGGTCCTCTTCCTGGGTTAAAGCCGAATACCTGTTCTGTAGCTTGATACGGAATTCCTCTAGCTTCCCTCTTACCGCTAACTCATTGATTGGCTTCTCATATACCAGTTTCTTCCGTTCCCTCCTCAAGTCAAGGCTAATTCGAGTACTTACCATCCTATGGTCACTGCAGCGCACCTTGCCGAGCACGTCTACATCTTGTATGATGCCAGGGTTCGCGCAGAGTATGAAGTCGATTTCATTTCTAGTCTCACAATTCGGGCTCCTCCACGTCCACTTTCGGCTAACCCGCTTGCGGAAAAAGGTATTCATTATCCGCATATTATTCTGTTCTGCAAACTACTAATAAATCTCCTCTGCTATTCCTAGAGCCTATGCCATATTCCCCCACTGACTTGTCTCCGGCCTGCTTCTTGCCTACCCTGGCATTGAATTCGTCCATAAGAATACTGTATTTTGTTTTGACTTTACCCATCGCCGATTCCACGTATTCATAGAAGCTTTCGACTTCCTGGTCATCATGACTAGATGTAGGAGCGTAGACATGTACAACCTTCATTTTGTACCTCTTATTAAGTTTCACAACAAGACATGCCACCCTCTCGTTAATGCTATAGAATTCCTGTATGTTACCAGCTATGTTCTTATTAATCAGGAATCCGACTCCTAGCTCTCGTCTCTGTGCTAAGCCCCGGTAGCACAGGACGTGCCCGCTTTTTAGCACTGTATATGCTTCTTTTGGCCTATTATATCCCATTTACTGCCCTTTAATTCCTCCAATAGGACTGCTAGACTCGCGTCACTAGATAACGTTCTAGCGTTAAACGTTGCCAGGTTCATATTCCTATGGCGGCCTGTCCGACGGAGAGGGGAGGCTTTGTGTCCGGCCCGCAAAGCGCTCCCCATCTCAGTAAGGTGCCAGGTACATGTAACAGATGCATATTGTCACGTGGTGGTGACGTTGAATAACACAGTAGCAATACTGTGAACGACAAAACAAACTTTTATTGGGCGAACCTGTGCCCACAAAACAGGCTACACTTATAGCACAACGATAGCGGCGAACACGCTCGGCGATCGTCGAAAATCTGATCAGTGGGTCAAGCGCGTCGGCTTTTATACAACAGTCGTCGAATGTTCCAGACTAATCGTTGGGACCCGCATGCCTTCCACAAAGTTCTACAACATTCGAGTCACGCGATGAAATCAGATAATACAAGGCTCGGCGACAACAGACTGCGGATAGAAGCATCGATAACTTTCCAGAAACTTCGGTACATGCAAGCGCGTCCCGCGCTGTGCGATAAGATTTGTTAGGCGGCGAAACGTGGTCGCCCGATAAATATAAGTACACGTGTCAATACCCCCCTCTTAAAAAGCATCGTCCCGATGCTACAAATATAAGAGAGCGAAACACAAAAGGGCACTTATTAAACATAACAAAACAACGAAAAGAAATCAAGTCCAAAGGTCAGTTACGCAAAGTCGCAAAGTTCGTCAACGCTCGTGGTACGGCTTTAGTCGCACAACGTGGACAATTTCAGGTCGTGAGCGGCGCCGCTGTGACAGCGAAATGCCGTCTGGCACGACCTCATAGTCCAGTGCGCCAATACGCCGGATGATCTTGTACGGTCCGAAATAGCGACGCAAGAGCTTCTCGCTCAGTCCTCGTCGGCGTATAGGGGTCCAAACCCAAACACGGTCACCGGGCTGGTACTCGACAAAGCGTCGTCGGAGGTTGTAGTGTCGGCTATCGGTCCTCTGCTGGCTCTTGATTCGCAGGCGGGCGAACTGTCGGGCTTCTTCGGCGCGCTGGAGGTAGCTAGCGACGTCAACATTCTCTTCGTCAGTTACGTGCGGCAGCATGGCGTCAAGCGTCGTCGTCGGGTTCCTGCCGTAAACCAGCTTAAACGGCGTGAACTGCGTTGTTTCTTGCACCGCCGTGTTGTACGCAAAGGTTACGTACGGCAGGACCGCGTCCCACGTCTTGTGTTCGACGTCGACGTACATTGCTAGCATGTCGGCTAGGGTCTTGTTCAGGCGCTCCGTGAGACCATTCGTCTGCGGATGGTAGGCAGTTGTCCTCCTGTGGCTTGTCTGGCTGTACTGCAGAATGGCTTGGGTGAGCTCTGCTGTAAAAGCCGTTCCTCTGTCGGTGATGAGGACTTCTGGCGCACCATGTCGCAGCAGGATGTTCTCGACGAAAAATTTCGCCACTTCGGCTGCGCTGCCTTTTGGTAGAGCTTTAGTTTCAGCAAAGCGGGTGAGATAGTCCGTGGCCACGACGATCCACTTATTCCCGGATGTTGACATCGGAAACGGCCCCAACAAATCCATCCCAATCTGCTGGAATGGTCGGCGAGGAGGTTCGATCGGCTGTAGTAATCCTGCTGGCCTTGTCGGTGGTGTCTTGCGTCGTTGACAGTCTCGGCATGTCTTGACGTAACGGGCGACGTCGGCGGTCAGACGCGGCCAGTAATACCTTTCCTGTATTCTCGACATCGTCCGGGAGAATCCGAGGTGCCCAGCGGTTGGATCGTCGTGTAGGGCGTGCAGTATTTCTGGACGCAGCGCTGACGGTACAACAAGAAGGTAGCTGGCGCGGACTGGTGAGAAGTTCTTCTTCACGAGCAGGTTGTTTTGTAGCGTGAACGACGACAACCCGCGCTTAAATGCCCTAGGGACAACGTCGGTGTTTCCTTCCAAATACTCGACGAGGCCTTTTAGCTCCGGGTCTGCTCGTTGCTGTTTAGTGAAGTCTTCCGCGCTTATTATCCCAAGGAAGGCGTCGTCGTCCTCGTCGTCCTGCGGCGGGGGATCGATGGGGGCGCGCGATAAGCAGTCGGCGTCGGTGTGTTTTCTTCCGGACTTGTATATTACCGTGACGTCATATTCTTGTAGTCTGAGGCTCCACCGCGCCAGCCGTCCTGAAGGGTCCTTTAAGTTAGCTAGCCAACACAATGCATGATGGTCACTTACGACTTTGAATGGCCTGCCATAAATGTAAGGGCGGAATTTAGCTATAGCCCAAATGATGGCGAGGCATTCCTTTTCAGTCGTAGAATAGTTGCTTTCCGCTTTTGACAGCGACCGGCTAGCATACGATATCACCCTTTCAAGTCCTTCTTTCCTCTGGACTAGGACGGCACCGAGGCCTAGGCTACTGGCGTCAGTGTGGATTTCGGTATCGGCGTCCTCGTCGAAGTGTGCGAGTACCGGCGGCGACTGCATGCGTCGTTTGAGTTCTTGAAATGCCTTGGCCTGCGGCGTTTCCCACTTGAACGCGGCATCACATTTGGTTAGATGTGTTAGCGGCTCCGCGATGCGTGAGAAGTCCTTGACAAAGCGCCTATAGTAGGCACACATGCCAAGGAATCTGCGCACTACCTTCTTGTCGGTTGGCTGCGGGAACTTTGCGATGGCAGCTGTCTTCTGTGGGTCGGGGCGTACTCCTGATATGCTGATCACGTGGCCTAGGAACAAAAGCTCATCGTAAGCGAAGCGGCACTTTTCCGGCTTCAGAGTGAGCCCTGATGACTTGATGGCTTCTAACACTGTCGCAAGCCGCCTAAGGTGATCGTCGAAATTTCCGGCGAAGACAACGACGTCATCCAGATAAACAAGGCACGTCTGCCACTTCAGTCCGGCTAACACCGTGTCCATGACGCGCTGAAACGTTGCAGGCGCCGAGCACAGTCCGAATGGCATGACCTTGAACTCGTAGAGGCCGTCTGGCGTGATGAAGGCAGTCTTTTCGCGATCTCTCTCGTCGACTTCTATTTGCCAGTAGCCAGACTTGAGGTTCATCGACGAGAAGTATTTAGCGTTGCAGAGCCGATCCAATGCGTCGTCTATCCGTGGAAGGGGGTACACATCTTTCTTCGTGATCTTGTTCAGTCGACGATAATCGACGCAGAAGCGTAGGGTTCCGTCCTTTTTCTTTACCAGGACTACAGGAGAGGCCCACGGGCTTTTTGACGGCTGGATTATGTCGTCGCGCAGCATTTCGTCGACTTGTTGCCTAATAGCTTCACGTTCTCGCGTCGAAACTCGGTAAGGGCGCTGGCGGAGTGGTCGAGCGCTCTCTTCGGTTATTATGCGATGCTTTGCAACTGGTGTTTGTCGAATCCTCGATGACGTCGAAAAGCAGTCTCTGTATCGTCGGAGAAGACTTCTGATCTGTTGCTGCTTACTCATAGGAAGACTTGGATTCACGTCGAAGTCTGGTTCGGGGACAATGCTCATCGGGGTAGATGCGGCTGAATCCGAGAGGACAAAGGCATTGCTGGTTTCCACAATTTCCTCGATGTATGCGATTGTCGTGCCCTTGCTGATGTGCTTGAACTCTTGGCTGAAGTTGGTTAGCATAACTTCGACTTGCCCTCCGTGGAGTCGAGCGATCCCTCTTGCGACGCAAATTTCACGGTCGAGCAGTAGATGTTGGTCGCCCTCGATGACGCCCTCTACGTCAGCGGGTGTTTCAGTGCCGACGGAAATAATAATGCTGGCGCGCGGCGGGATGCTCACTTGATCTTCGAGCACACTCAAGGCGTGGTGACTACGACAGCTCTCCGGCGGTATCGCTTGATCTTGTGACAGCGTTATCGATTTCGACTTCAGATCGATGACTGCACCATGTTGATTCAGGAAGTCCATGCCGAGAATGACGTCTCGTGAACACTGTTGGAGGACAACGAAGGTGGCAGGGTAAGTCCGGTCATGAACGGTAATTCTCGCCGTGCAGATCCCAGTTGGCGTAATCAGGTGTCCTCCAGCGGTGCGAATTTGAGGGCCTTCCCATGCAGTCTTAACTTTCCTCAACTGGGCGGCGATGGGTCCACTCATGACGGAGTAATCGGCTCCTGTGTCTACTAAGGCGGTGACTGTGTGACCGTCGAGAAGCACGTCGAGGTCGGTGGTTCTTTGTCTTGCGTTACAGTTAGGTCTCGGCGTCGGATCACGGCTGCGTCGTGTTCAACTCAAGCTGGAACGTCGCGTCGTCAAGTCGTCTTTCGTCGGTGTAGTCTTGGCTTCCTGACTTCGTCGGGACGGTGGCGTGTCGTCATTAGGTCGTCGAGATGGTTTCTTCGTCGTCTTCGTCGGCGGCGGAGGATCTTCGTCAGTTCGACGAACAGCAACCGCACCTCCATCGGTTGCTGCTTTTAATTTTCCGGATACGGGCTCGCTGACCGGCCCCGGGCTGGGCCAGTGTATGGACGGCGCTGCGGCGACAGGTAGCGGCCTGGTGACGGCGAACGGGACGGTCCTCGAGGGCTCCAATGAGTAGCGGCGAGGTAGTCGGCGATGTCACGAGGGCGTTCACCTTCCCGAGGGCGCGGTGCGTTGACGGCGAACCCTCGCAATCCCAGGTCGCGGTATGGGCAACGGCGGTACACATGGCCGGCTTCCCCGCAGTGGTAGCAGAGCGGGCGGTGGTCAGGAGCGCGCCAAACGTTAGGAGGGGAGGGGGAGTACTGATTGCAACCAGACATGAACTATCATGTACAACCATTAATATTTCATCAGACATAGAAATGTTATGGGTCTTATGTCACGCTTCACCTCAGTCCGTTTTGATTGGCGTTTGCTACAGACCTCCTAACAGTCCGGATTTCCCCACAAAACTGAATAACGCAATAAATGAAATTAAAACGAAGCATCCAAACACCTGTACTCTTTTATTTGGAGACTTCAATTTCCCGAGTATTGATTGGCATAATCTAACTTCCACAGGTAACAGAGATGCTAACGAATTTCTTGATGTTTGCCTTAATTTTAATCTTGTTCAAATTATATCGGAGCCAACCCGTGTAACTGAGGACTGCGCTAACATTCTCGACCTAATATTAACGGATAATCCGGAATACGTTCATTCCATCACGCATCTACCAGGCGTCAGCGATCACCAAGTCATACAAGCCGACTTCACGATTAAACCATTTTCACGGACAACTAGCAAACGTACCATCCGGCTTTATGAGAAAGGAAACTATACTGCCATAAATAATGAACTTCGCACATTCTTACCCCGTTTTCAGTCTGACTTTAATCAAAGAACTATCCACGATAACTGGTACTTGTTTAAGACAAAAATTGAAGGTTTGGTTGACAGGTTTATTCCGAGCATAAATATAAGAACTAACCCCCTAAACCCTTGGTTCACAAACTCACTCAAACGCCTTGAAAACAAAAAGAAGCGTCTTTTTCGTTCAGCCAAGTTGCGGCCTAGTCAGAACGCTTGGGACAAGTATTATGCAGCTGAAAAAAATTACCTACAAAATGTGCGAGAAGCCAAGCACTCTTTCTTTCATTACGACCTGCCAAACATGTTGTCTACTAACCCCCGTAGGTTCTGGCAAGTCATTAATCCCCAAAATACACGCACAATTTCCCTCACCGATGCATCAGGTGAAACTATCTGTGAATCCGAATGCGCCAACATTTTTAACGCAGCTTTTTCATCCGCGTTTACTAATGAAACCGATCCGGTTGTTTCTCCAAACCCCGCAATTATTCAGGAGACAATGCCTTCACTTGTATTTTCTTCAGAAGGGATTTTGTCCCTAATAGAAAACTTAAAGCTTTCATCCTCTTCTGGCATTGACAACATCAACGCTAAGATTCTGCAGAACACCAAAGATACATGTTCATCTCTGTTGTGCATGTTATTCACTCAGTCACTCCTCACAGGCCAACTGCCCAAAGAATGGAAACAAGGGAAGGTCGTTCCAGTCCACAAATCAGGTAACAAGAACTCCCCTCTAAATTACCGTCCCATTTCTCTAACTAGTATTCCCTGCAAAATCATGGAACACGTCATCTATACTCACATCATGGCATTTCTCGACTCGAAGAACTTTTTTAATCCTGCCCAGCACGGGTTTCGCCGTGGTTACTCCTGCGAGACTCAGCTTGCCGCTTTCTTACACGATCTGCACTCTAACCTTGATTGTAATCTTCAGTCTGACGTATTATTTTTAGATTTTGCTAAAGCCTTTGACAAAGTGCCCCATAAACGCCTTCTTATAAAGCTTTCCCACTTAAATTTTGACCCTAATATACTGAAGTGGATTGAAGAATTCTTGACTAATCGTTCACAATTCGTCACCATTAATAATAGGAATTCTAATTCAGTCTCTGTAACATCAGGCGTCCCACAAGGATCCGTGCTCGGCCCGCTACTTTTCCTAATATACATAAATGATTTACCATTAAACGTAACATCTAGCATACGTATGTTCGCGGATGACTGTGTGATATATCGTGTTATTACTTCTACCGCTGACCAATCTTCTCTTCAAAGTGATCTTAATGCAGTCCAGGACTGGTGTAACGAGTGGCTAATGGAACTTAACCCGCGTAAGTGTAAATATTTGTCCATTCACCGTCGCCGTAATTCTCTCCTATTTCCTTATGTAATATCTGAAGTTCCGGTTGAACTAGTTCATCCATACAAGTATTTAGGAGTAACACTTTCAAGCGATCTTTCCTGGAATCCTCATGTTACTAACCTAATATCATCCGCGAACAGGACGTTAGGATTTCTAAAACGCCATCTGCATCATGCTCCTCAACACGTAAAATTGTTAGCCTACAAATCATTTGTCAGGTCAAAACTAGAATTTGCATCGCCTATTTGGAATCCTCATCAGGCATACCTAATTAATAATCTTGAATCTGTACAAAATCGCGCCGCTCGTTTCATCCACTCGTCATATTCCTTTGACATCAGCGTTTCCTCCTTAAAAACTGCATCCGCATTATCCCCCTTATCGCTCCGTCGTCGCATTGCCAGCCTATCTTTACTTCACAAATTCTTTCATAGCCCTATGCGCATCGCACCTTATATCCTTCCTCCTACACGCATATCTCACCGCACCAGCCATCAGCTACAGGTTGCCCGTCCACGCTCACGCACTGTCACGTTTTCAAATTCTTTTTTTCTTCGCACAGCTGCAGACTGGAACGGCCTTCCTAACGACGTTGCTGTCATTATGTGCCCATCCAAGTTCATCGAAAATGTAAAAAACTTCCTGTTATTGTGACTATGTATTTTTATTCTTGCCACCCCTTATGTAACGCTCCATTTATTGGAGCCTTTAAGGTAATAAAATGAAACGTCTGTCTTCCTCGGGTAGCTGCGCTGCGCGACGGGTGGGCGTGCTGGCGGCGGCGGCGGTGGTCGACGGAACTGCGGCGTTACAGGGCCCTGGCGCGGTCGTGGAGGGGGACCTTGACGGCGGGCGACGGCGGCGTAGGTCATTGCTTCGGGCTGAGGTTGCGGTGATCGTGGTTGCACCTCAGGAACCCCAAGCGATCGCTGAACCTCATCTTTCACGATGTCAGCGATCGAAGCTACTTGAGGCTGCGACGAAGGCAGGACCTTGCGCAGTTCTTCGCGCACAATGGCCCTGATGGTCTCTTGAAGGTCGTCCGAACCCAGCCCTTGGATGGCATACTGCGGCGTGTGTCCCTGGCGGTTATATTGCCGGGTGCGCATCTCCAGAGTTTTCTCGATCGTCGATGCCTCTGCAGAAAACTCAGCCACAGTCTTCGGCGGGTTACGAATAAGTCCGGCGAAAAGGTCTTGCTTGACGCCGCGCATCAGGAAGCGAACTTTTTTCTCCTCCGACATTTCCGGGTCGGCGTGCCGGAAAAGACGGGCCATCTCCTCCGTGAAGATCGCGATCGTCTCGTTTGGCAGCTGCACTCTGGTTTCTAGTAGAGCTTGGGCTCGCTCTTTTCGCACGACGCTTGTAAACGTGTGCAAGAAGCCGCTTCGGAAAAGGTCCCACGTCGTTAAGGTGGCTTCCCGATTCTCGAACCACGTCCTGGCGGCGTCTTCCAACGCGAAATAGACATGCCGCAGCTTGTCGTCGCTGTCCCAACTGTTAAACTTAGCGACCCTCTCATACGTTTCGAGCCAGGTTTCCGGGTCCTCGAATGTTGATCCGCGGAACGTCGGAGGTTCCCTGGGCTGCTGCAGCACGATGGGGGACGCTGGGGCTGCCATTGGGGTTGCCTTGTCCACAATCTTCTTGGTCTTCTGAGGTAGAAGTCCGTGCTCCGGGGGCAGCTGTTGAAGACGGCGGCTTGCTCGATGCTCCGGGACTACGTTGGTCTTCTCTTTGCGGTCTGGGCTTGGATCACGGCTTGTCGGGGGCGTCCGGTACATGAACGAAAAGCACCTCCACCAGATGTCACGTGGTGGTGACGTTGAATAACACAGTAGCAATACTGTGAACGACAAAACAAACTTTTATTGGGCGAACCTGTGCCCACAAAACAGGCTACACTTATAGCACAACGATAGCGGCGAACACGCTCGGCGATCGTCGAAAATCTGATCAGTGGGTCAAGCGCGTCGGCTTTTATACAACAGTCGTCGAATGTTCCAGACTAATCGTTGGGACCCGCATGCCTTCCACAAAGTTCTACAACATTCGAGTCACGCGATGAAATCAGATAATACAAGGCTCGGCGACAACAGACTGCGGATAGAAGCATCGATAACTTTCCAGAAACTTCGGTACATGCAAGCGCGTCCCGCGCTGTGCGATAAGATTTGTTAGGCGGCGAAACGTGGTCGCCCGATAAATATAAGTACACGTGTCAATATTCTGTGCAGCTGTACTGCTTCATTCGCTTTTTGTGTGGTGTTCCAATGCCAACAAAAACGTCGCCAAATAAGACGCCTTGGGCTCCAGACGTGTGAATGCCATTCTAAGCATGTGTGGCAAGGCAATCAGTTAAAATCCCCGCTTTCATTGTAGGTCGTTTAACGTTCTTGTGCATGACTGCTACATGCTGTCCCGTTCACATACACTGACACAATGCATCAGGTTATTCTAAATATTTTTTGCATTTTTCCTCCCTTAGGCTCACAGCAAGGCATCTTAACTTCACCAAAGAAATATGAAAAATGCGTTATTGTTGTTGCTTGTTTGTGGCTTCGAAGGACAAGTATGAAAGGGTTGCAAATTAAATATCAGTGCTGGAAATATTGTTGTGTTTTGCCAACAAATGCGTTTATATCCCACTCATGAGCAAGGTTACAGCAGAACAGTAGCACAATACTTCGAAAAATTGTCGAGAAAGCGTGAAATATCACCAGGGCTTTTCTGAAACATACAAGAAATTCGCAAGGATGTTTCTAATTTGAGCAACGAAATTTAAAAATATGTTACTAGGAAGTTTCTTGCTGGAGAAATAAAAAGTTGGTAGAAAGTTGCGATAACGTTTCTGAACAGTATGAAGACGGTTTGTAAATTCTGCTTTCAATGTTTGAAACATGTTCATTCATCGTGTAAAGAAAGTTTGTAACTAAACTTTTTTAATTCAATATCGGTGGCTAATAGTCTACAGGATGTTGCTATGAAGTTTGTAGGCAGTATAAAAACGGTTTGAAAACATTGAATAAGTTGTTGGTAGGTTCTAGTAAGATTTCTCTTTAAAAATTTTATTCAGATTTACTAGAAATCTTTGTACGACCGCTGCCAAAAATCGGCCAAAATTTGAAATCTTTGGTAAGTCCAAACTGCTATTTTCACCCGCCAAGATTCCTGCGCTTCATAGAGAAGTTTCATAGAGAATCATGTTTCATTTAGAATTTAAAGTGTATAAACGCGGAACATTTCCGAATCTTTGAGACAGGAAAGAGCGCCTACACATCTCTTCTTTAACGATGCTGCCTGTCACGTGATGAAATATTTAAAACCGGAACGCCTTCAGATCCTACGAGCGCACAATGATAGTTACAAAGGCAACTATGGACAGACCAGCCTGGCAGAGAATACCGATAGGCATTTGTTAAGCTAGACAAGCTCATCCAGAACTGCCAATTAGGTGCGTTCGAGACATTAGGTATGGTACTTCAAACAATCCGTGAATGCTTTGCTGAAGCCTCTGGTAAATTCTTCCTTTCATTTGGCGTGAACACACCAATGCTTTTCTGACAGTTTTTTTTTTCATTTCCGTAAATTCATTGCCCATGCATATGTGTTAGCATTCAATTACGACAGATCGAGTAGGCCGTTCGCATACTCCGACAAGCTACTATCACTTAAACAATATTACGGTACAATTATTTGCCACTTCTTTGAACCGACAAACAACGTCGCTATAGTACATTAGCAGCAGTATTAGAATGTTTTACGAGGCCTCTGCTGTACAATAACACTGGGATCGGTGCCCTATATTGTTCTCCCTTTAGCAGCTGATCAAGCAGAGGGTTGTGTTGCATATTTCGCGTGGGCCTTCATAATAGACATGGCCAAGAAATCTGTTTTTTCAGCACAGAGAACCCAATACGAAAACAACAAAAACGCCGAAACTCCGAATTGGGTTAGGATCTGGTCACAACTTCTACTTTGATACTATTGAAACATGGGAAATTTTGCTTTTAGTACAATATCGTAGAGGTGCTCTCGCAAGTCATGTTCGTGCACCATGGGCCACGAGAGCATGAATACTGTTCTCACCCTCTCCTTGTCCTTCCCGATGAGCGACCACCATTTGGAGTCCAGCTGGATTCCGTAGCAGGCCATCATCGAAGGGTTCACGTAAACGGGCATCGTGTCCCCGATCGAAGTCGTCATATCGGCTGCAGTCATGGCACGCAATGGATTGTTTAATGGTCTCATGTCCCATTTGTCGGTGAATTCCCTTTTCTCTCGTTAACGACAGAGCGCATCAGCGCAATTACCTAGAGAAACTTTAGGGTATATTTGGTAGCTGAACTATACGCCAGTATTGTAGCGCATTCATTTTTAAATTATTATGCAACACAGGGTGGTCGTTGTATATCACCATTGTGATTCAAGCAATGACCCCACATACAAAATTGCACAGCCTAGGATTCGCTAATGCGAGTGTACCTAGCAATAGGTAGAAAAAGTCTTGTTCTTTTACGTAATAGAGGCAGCACTCTCAAAGTATTACGTGACCCAAGCTGACGACGCTTTCTGCGCGGGGCCAACTTAAAATAGAGATGCCACACGGCCTACTCGCTAACATTTCTCGACAAATTGCGACACCTGCAATTCTCTGCATAGTACGATATGCGTTCGGCAGGCCTCTTCTGCGCCGACTTTCTACGACAACAAATGTAACAGCGCTAGTGAGTACAGTCGAGCATGTGACGCATGTGAGGTTCGCGTGCGAGGGGAATGAGTCCCTTTGCAGTAGGGTGTCAAGATACCCTATGGCAAGAGTTCAAATGCAACCGCAATGAAGCACGTCTACATAGCACGAGCGTGCATATTTTCGCCCACACTGTTCACAGCATCGCTTACGGTGTATTTTATCGAAAGGCTTTAGTGACGCTTCGGTGTGCTTATCTTACACGGCAGGATAACTATAGCCCGCCATTATGGATGGAACGCGTGTCATAGTGTGCCAGCTTTGATCGACAGCAATGAGTAGGCTGAGGCCTGCGAAGCCGAACTGCTTGGCGCGTACTTTCCCGAAAATCAAAGGACAGTGCTTCTTGACAAGTAACACGAAAAGAAACCCCCAAGAGTATGCGTCGCTATCCTTTAGTGAGCTTCACAAAGCGGAAATTGCGTTGCCTTTCTCGTAGTCCAACCACCGGAGGAATGTTCGTACCTTTACTCTTGTTCAACCAGGTAACTGCGACGGCAGAGGGCGCCCTCAGCTCGAAGCCATTGTTGTCGGTGGCCTGGGCGAAGGGCGTTGGAGGGTCACGTCTGCAGAACGCAATGTCCAGTTGTATAGCGTAGGCGGCCAAGCGTTTCTGTATACCGTAGTGAGCACCATACGTTACACCAGAGAATTCCTTCGACGTGCTATACGAAAGTAAATCAACAACTTGTTGGGAATGTTGGCTAGTACATGTCCCGGCATCGTGCTTGTGCATTGAAGTCTTCCCCTGACGTCATTTATTACGACGTTTTATCTTTCTAAATTCCCAAGATGTTCTCGCTGCACAGCCCTGCTACCCGATCTCTCTCGCACGAATTGTTAATCCATGCGCGTCGAAGGCCGAGGTTTGCGTGAGAATGATCAGCGATGTGCGCTAGCACCCGCCTACGGTTCCGAGGAGCTTCCGGCCTCCTGAGTCGAGCAAGGCGCGTTTTCTTGCGCGTTCCGCAGTTTACGGGACGCGTCTTTTTTGCTCGTGCGCAATAAGAGAAAGAAGGCATTCTTCCAGAGTCACTCACATTCATGTATAATTTCTCAAGTATATCACTTCTAAATAAAATAAAGCTACCACCTCAACTTAGCAGACTATTTCAGTGGGTAGCACAAAATGACTTCTAGGGTTCCTCCTCGTAAACGGCGAGAAAGCAGATACAGAGCGCAGCATCATGCTTTAGCCAATTGCACATCTTGATGCTACTACTAATCAACGATAGTACTTTTAATTTGAAATTTATTTTTACCATGACAATAAGTGGCATCTGTTCCATCTTTTTCTTTCCCGCGAAATCCGCCAATATTTTTGTATGTTTGAATGCCTTGTTTAGACAAAAGATTGCCTGGGATGTAAGGGCTAAAGGAAGATGCAACTGCCTGACAAAGCCCCCCCTACCCCTACATTGCTCAGGGAGTGGGACATCACGAAAATACAGTGCAACAATGTAGAAACAAGAAAAGAAACAAAATGTATGCGGCATGCAATTGAGTATACAATAAAGTAAGATCGTTACACTTTATTGATGGTATATCATCAGTAATGCGAGAGAACAAAAAAATATTTGAACAAGCAAATGATACTGATGAGTTTGCAAACATTATATAGCAAATAGGAGAAAAAATAGCACAAACAAAGAAGGAAGAGTTGTCGAGACTGCAAGGATAGCTAAGTACCGTTAGGAGCATAGCCAAAGGTAATTCCTAACGTTTTTCTTTAGATTGTAAGCTGACCTGCATTCCTTGAATTAAATTAGCGATTTGTCGATTATTATTTAGCAAATGAGGTACTAGGTAGGCGAGTGTCGGAGTACCATATTTCGTTCTAAACATAGGAGTTCTAAGTCGGTTATGCCTAAGGTGACATTGTCAGTTGTCGGATGACGAAAATGTGGAGAGGGTATCTGGGTCATGCCGAATTTCCCTATGTGTATACATAGCAAGCCTTAATTGGCACAGATCCTCTATTGTGGGTACCTTTAGCTTGGAAAAGTATGGTGCAGTGTGGTCGCTTCATTTAAGGTTCTCTATGCAAGGCACAGTTCTTTTTTGTAGCATTGTTGATCTATTTGTTTTAGTAGTTGTACCCCAGATTAGTAGACTGTAGTGTATATGTGAAAGAACAAGGGAATAGTGTAACTAATTTCAGCCATATTGGGACCAACGTTCTGGTATTACGCAATAAAGAAATTGCCCTGCACAAATTTGCATAGATGTTGTTTACATGTGGTGTGCAGCTCAAGTTATCTACAAAGACGACACCTAGAAATTTTTAAGTAGGAGCCCATTAGATAGCACAATTTGTAAATCTAATAAAGGTGCTATAGTGATCAGGTTTATCACGGCTTTTAAAAGTAATATACTCTTTTCTACATTTAGTTGAAGTTGATTAGAATGCAACCAGTTTAATAATTTAGTTAAACATCTACCAGCTGGCTTTTCAAGTTGAGTTAAGTGTTTACCTGTAAAAAAAGACTTGCCTCGTCTGCATAGAGAGTTATGTCAGGAGTTCGCGGTATGTTCACAATATAATTTATATAAAGAATATAGAATGGTCCAAGTCCATTATTCTTTGTGTACCTTGCGGTACACCACATTTTATTAGCTGTAAATGGGAATAGTGACGATTTAGACTAGTAAATTGCACCCTGCCTGATACATAATTGCGTATCAGATTTAATACGAAACCATTACCACCGTTGCGTGGGACATTGCGAAACAAAATGAGATGCTTTTAGAACCTAAGGCCTTTTTAAAGTCTAGAAATAATCCATGAATGCATTGCTTGTTATCAATATTATTAGCTATATTCTCTGTATCATGCAAGAGTGCCGTCTCGCTTGATTTCTTTTTACGGAAGCCAAATTGTTGCTTGAAAAGCATTTGGTGCTCGCCCAGGAACTTCATTAATTGCGATTTTATTGTATATTCTAACACTTTCGAAAATAAAGGCAGCACAGATACAGGCCCATAGTTATTCGTCATTAGGAGAGCCACCTATGTGGATGACTCTTACTCTGGCTATCCGGCAGGGTGCAACTTACTAGTCTAACTCGTCACTATTCCCATTTACAGCTAATAAAATGTGGTGTACCGCAAGGCTCTAGCCTTGGACCATTATTCTTTATTCTGGCTATCTTCATGCCTTCAGGAAAGGCTCCCGTGGCGAAACCTTGATTGCAGATGGCCACATAGCAATTGAGCAAAATGTTTAATTGGATCAACCATAATATCATCATAACCAGTGGCAGTATATTTATTTCACTATTTCAGGCACGTAACTCTCTCTAATCCAAGACGTTGAGTCAGGAAAATAGATTGCGCACAGGAAGAACAAATGTATCGTTCACTGTCATTTGTTGTACGATTTGTCTGACCTGCTGCATTTGAAGTTAGGAAATGAATATTGAATTTGTCAGATCAGCTTCAGCGAACATCGCTTAAATACCGCCAACTCTACACTTGGGACTAAGCACAACCTGGTGGTGACAAATCAAGTCATTCGTAGTATTAAGAAAGTTACTACGTCTTCAATTACCGTTCTAATATACCCATCAATGCTTTCAGGTTTCCATAACTGTAGCATACTCATAAAACTACTAGCCAATGTGGTCATGAGTCAACTTATTTGTCCTGTAGTGAAATGGAATGCCCGGCGCCACAGCCACATCGCCAGTTGCCCGGGAGGCGCGAGCTCGAGGTTGCCTGAGCTGCTCTGGTTGAGACACGCTGCCTGCTGCTCTCTTGTGCTGTATTCATATTAGATTCTGGTGGAGGTGTTACGGTTTTCGCCAACGTGGAATTACGCACCCGAACTCTGTCATCCGTCATGCCTGACGACCCCAGCCCGACATCCCTACCGGTTACTCCAGTCATCGTATGTGCCTGTGCCGAGCATCAGCGCGATCCTGATATCCTCAGCGGCACCGATGAGAAAGACGTTGAAGATTGGCTGGAATCGTATGAACGCACCAGCAAGTACAACAACAAATGGGACGATCCCCTAAAGCTCGGCAACGCGCTCTTCTACTTATCGGCCGTCGCCAAGCTGTGGTTCCAAAACCACGAAGCCGATCTCCACACGTGGGATAGCTTCAAAACCGGCATCGCAGAAGTTTTCAGCCGCGCTGGCGTGCGCGAACTTCGAGCTGAACAACGCCTACGAAGCCGATCTCAGCAAACTGGTGAAACGTTCACCAGCTACATAGAGGACATCGTCGACCGCTGCCGGCGTGTTAACCGTACGATAGCGGAGGCGGACAATGTACGTCACATCGTGAAGGGCATTTCCGACGATGTCTTTCATATGCTCCTCTCCAAAAACCCAGGCGCTGTCTCTCAGGTCACTGAGCTTTGCCAGAGTTTCGACAAGCTCTGCAGGCAGCGCCTTCTCACGCGGCGCCCCCCCTGCGTCCGACGAAACCCTCACGAGAATGACCGCGGCTCCTGAGATGGACTCCTTGCTTGGCCAGATAAAGGACTTCGTCCATACTGAGGTCGCTCGTCAGCTCTCGCTGCTGTCCTCAGCCACGCCACCGCATTCGCCTTTGCCGGCCAACCTTCCCCAGGTAATCCACGAGCAAGTGTGCTTAGCTCTCCCTCCTGCCCACAAGACGCCGCCTGTTCCGACTCCCGTTGCTTTTCCCTAGATGACCGCACCTCTCATCTGTGCCCAGGCTCTCGCGCGGCCACCACCTCCGACCTTTGCGCCATCCCCATCGGTCGTGCCACTGCGTCCAGCTCCTCACTTCGTACAGCCGCGGCATAGCAGCGGAAAATGGCGCTCTCCTGACAACCGTCCAGTATGTTATGCGTGTGGTATACCTGGCCACATTGCATTATTTTGTCGTCGCCGCGCAACGTCCTAACGCCGTAGCTTCGACGCCGCATCATAAGTTTCCCCATATCCGTCATCCTTCGCGTCTCAGAACCCCGGCCAGATCTCTTCGTACTCGGACCACCGCCCTCTTGTTGACCGCCTTTCGCCATCGTCTCAACACCAGTCGCTTTCGCCGATGCGCCGTCGTCCTTCGCCGGGACGGGAAAACTAGTCGTCACAACTCCAGAGGCTAGAACCGCGTCACCCACGAACAGACCAAGGCCTCTCCCTTCTCCAACTGATGTTATTGACGCATATGTGCACGGCGTCGCTGCACTCGTCCTCGTTGACACTGGTGCCGCAGTTTCAATTATTAGTGTCAAACTTTGTCGTTCGCTTAGAACTGTCCAATGTGTCACTTCGTAAAGGCCCAACCACACGTGGTGAATCGTGCGCGCCTGGCTGCGCGTCACGCGTCTGCGAGGCCGTACGCGCCTGTCCTACGCGTCTAGAGAGGGCAGACGCGCAGGAAACGCGCGCGCCAAGGAGGTCTTGATCTTGTGCGTCATTTTGACCGTACGCGACGGAAGTGGCAGCTTGTGCACCGACGTCACGTGGGCCACACGTACACTTCCGGCGGTTCGGAAAGGTTGTTGAAGTTTCAGAATCGTGTGGAGACGCCGGGAGTCGCTGCTGGTTTCGTGTCGATGGAGCACAGAGGCTATGGAGGCGATCAACAACGAAGCGCTGATCGCCTGCGTTGAGGCTCGACCTGCGCTTTGGTAGCAGGCGAAACACAAGCGCCACTAGAACAAGCACTTGACGAGGTGGTCATGGATCGTCATGCCCAACGCTCCCGAACAGGTGGGTGCTCGGAATTTTATACGGGCGTCATAGCGGAGCAGTTTCAATCGCGATCGAGCCCGATCGGGGTCGTATTTTGTGATCACGATTGCCTCTACCGCGCAATCTGCGTAGAGCCAATCGTGATCGAGAAATTTGATCGCGCTCGATCGCCATCGAAAGCCTAGCTGTGTGGCACTGGTATAAGCTGCCTCTCTCATCAGCCGACTCGCAGATGTCGAAAACGCGTTTCATCTGTTCAGATGACGTTATCACAGCGCTGCAGAAGTGATGGAAGTCCCTGGGGAATAAATTTCGGCGCCTGGGAAGACGTTTCAGAAAGAAAAGAGCCGCGCCGTGCCAGTCGACGTTCACGACGACGTCATCTGGCTGTTTTTCGACGAGATGTTTGTGCGCTACACAATGGAGTGTAGACCGTAAGTGATCTGGAAGTTTCCATCTTAGCCGGCGTGTTAAAAATGAAACACGGGATTTTAGTGCTTTCCCTTTACCACGTTGACCGGCGATGCCGTATGTTTGTACTATAGATGGCAATGCACCGCACTTATGGGAATCGACTCAAAATTGGGCTGACACAAGCAAGTCGACGCACAGTATGCATTATATTCAGCTTTGTCTAATTGGCGATAAAATATTTGTGCTGCATCGCCGCTCCGATTATCGCATATTTCGTTAAATATGATCCGGTAAGGGGACATACAAGCAGTACAAGAATAGCTTTGTATTTATTTATTTACTACCCACAAAGCCAGTTTGGGTTTGCAGTGGGGAGCAGAGAAAGCGGAAATACAGGTACAAAATAACAAGTAAAATAGCACTTAAACACCTAACAATAAAGCATAAGACAGAAGTACAGAGAATATCACATACAAATTAGCAGGATGAATAAAAAGAAAAGGGCTTGCATGATGCACATACAAAAACAAAACACAAAACATGCAAGTAGTTTCTTTTTATTCTGTGCACTGATTCTAGAAGGCAGCGTACAATTCAATGGCCAGTATTTGACTATTCAATGTTGCTATATTCACGCGTACCTTGGGCACTTCAATGCACAGTTTTAATTTTGCATTTTGTTGCTTGCCAGCAGTGTGCAAATTGGTGCTTCATCACAGACCCTCAAATATTACCTAGCTTGCTTAGGGATTCATTCAGTGTCATCATGCGGTAGGAATAAATGTGTCATAATACTGACGACATTGTCAGCTGTGTAATTGATAATTCTTTTTGTGTCTGCTCAGCAGTGTCCTAACCTAATTATCAGCCTGCGGTTATTCTGCAGAACCCAGGTGCTGTGGTTACTGGTTTAAGCGAAGCTTTCACGATGTTTGTGGAGAACGCTGTTCCTGCTTAGCAAAATTTCCAAGGAAGGACTAGATGATCCAGTTTAACACATTCGCACTGTGCAAAAAATGATTATTGAAATTTTACATGCCAAAACCACGATCTAGTTACATTATTTTAATTGGTATTTGCATTACGTCCAGTACTGGTCACTCGTGCAACACAGTAGCCAGTAGTCAGCTGTTATGACAATGGTTCAACGACTACATTAATATCAGTATAAGGCGAGCTTTTTGACAAGACAGTAGGAGCAGTGGTAGGAAAGTCCAGAGAAGAGGCAAAGAAAGCTTGGCTGTAAGAAACCTTCTGGAAGGGTTTGCTCGCTAAGGTCAGCTTTGCTGGGCCAAAACACCCGTTACAAGGCAGATGGCGAGAAGACAAACATTATTAGACGTAACTTCCTAAATACAAACAACAAATGCACTGACCACTACGTACAAAGCTTCACACTGTGTTTAGACGTACATTCAGTTAAGAAAAACAGCTTAGAATGAGATGAAGTTTACAAACAAGTGAAAGGAAAACAAAGTTATAAGCCAAGGACGTTTCAAGCAGGAAAACTAGAACAAGAGAGAGCCTTATGCTAAAGCAAGACCTAACAGTACCACTACTCTATGTTTAGAAAGTGCAAGCATAGGTCTTTACACATGAAATTTATTAGGCGGTTTTACTGAGCAAATGTAGTGCAATGCTTCCTGCTAATTATTTGAAAACTGAAACATTCCAAATATCATGCACTGTTTTGAGTAGAAGTAATCACTAGGCTTTAGGCATGCAGATCTCGTAAGAACTGCTTAAATGCATCACAAGCAAAAACAGAAAAAGATACAAAAGCTACACTTACGCGCATGCAGAAACTGTTCATTCTCGTTGAGTAGGCAAGCCACTTTTGTCCCTACAAAACTGATTCAGAGCTTCAGTGTACTCTAACAAAATCACACACTAAAACAAATGTGGACGGATTTGAGCCTTCATATATTTTTGCATCCAGACTGGCACAGTATTTACACATTGACAGTATGTGCAAACCTTATTACGCTCACATGCAGGATGTCCGCCAACCTTCCACCAGTGCCCCCATCGAGTGAGGAGGGAAGTGCTGCAGACATCTTAACAAAAAATGTGCCAGTTTTCCGATCTAGCAACACTTGAGGTGCCATCACCGTCAAGTGAAGGGTCACAAGCGCCAGCATCGACTCTGTCTTCGGCGTCGCATGAGTCTGTGGAGTCTCAGGACATTTTGGAATCTCTTGAATCACTGATGTTTCAAGAAGTTCTGGTTCCTGAGGATACTGAGGCACACCATAGCAGTCCGCAGTCAGAAGCATCGCTGGTTTCAGCAGGCAGTCGTAGGCTGGATACGTTAGGAAGCATTGCTTCTGAAGCAAAGTCAAGGGGGAGGAAAAGGAAAAAGAAAGATTAGAGTCAGTTAATATTGGAGGAATTAGGCAATGTCTCAAGTGCAATCAAAAGATGAAAACCACAGGACGACCTTGAACTTTTGCCGTCTCTCTGCTCAAACACATTAGAGAGGTCAGTGATGATACGCATCTCGACTTGAAAATTAAATTGATGCAAGTAGGAGAGTAATTCAAAGAATAATGTTTCTTAATGTATACCTTATGTATAATAAAGCCAAGAGACAATGAAACAAAAGGAAATCATTGATGAATTTGATTACTTTATATTGAAATGAAAAAATAAGGAGGAAAATGAAAGTATATGAAAAGGTAGCTTCCCACTAATGGGAGACGAACCCACAACCTTTGAATTATGCTTGCATTGCTTTACCAGTAGAGCTGCAGCAATGGCTATCCCTCTGCAAACTTTCTTGGGCCTGTATGTGCATGTACTAGATCTCACCCTGGTAATGTTAGCCAGTGCTACTCGTGCAAGGACACTCCAAGAGCCTAATCTAGTACACATAAACATTCTATGAAATTGATGGTGGAATAGCCTCCAGCTCAATTGGTTTTGGTTTATCTCCCACCAGTGGCAAGTTATATTTTGTCCACTTTCACTTCCCTTCTCCTCGTGATGTTGAGATTACAAATAAAATGACAGTTATTTTCCTCTATGCTTTATATACGTTTCCTTGTCTGTTTTCATGTCAAAGCCCCTCAGCACTTCCTTTTTGTTCATTTTGCATTGTGTTGTAACCATATTTTTGTGCGGTATTCAAGAATTTCATAAAGTTGATATCTGTGGTCCTGGTTGGCTGGCCATTGCTGCTGTAGAGATGTGTGAACATGTTTTAGCAACCCACCTACGATAAGAAGCACTGACTTGCAACTAAAGGTTTGTTGTTGCAAGACAGGTGTTTATCGCTTTCATCTGTGTTTACTCATTCAGCCTGTCTTGCAGCAATGAACCACCTGTGCATGTAGAGTTTGTGCATGCATGTAGAGATGCCTGTACATGCCTGTAAATAAAAAGAAATGTAATGAACCTTCAACCAGACCCCATTGAAAATTTCGGTTATATGCTGCAAGTTGTAAAGCCTGTCGGGGCGTTCTAGCAGCGCAAGCATTTTTCAAATTGTTTTATTATTATTAGAAGAGGTAGCAGAATAGGAAAAGTCTTGCCACCACAAAGCCAGAAGGCAAGGTTCACTGCCAACATAGACAACCTCTACCTCTCCCACAACTATCATCCACAAGCAACATTCCTTGCATTTTTTTTCTTTGTGTTCCGTGGCTCAGTTCCAGAGTTGGTTTTGCATGTTCTGCATTGGATGTTTGGCCAAAGTCTTTGTACGCAATCAGTGACATTGAAGGCAGTGTGTAAATGAGACATTTATACGTATGACCCTGCTTCTCTGGCAGGAAGCAGGGCTACATGACGCGAGTCGTGAACAGCATGTGAGCTTTAAAAAATTTCTTAAGCTGAAAAAAAATGTAAGAAATTTCTGCGGCTGTCGTGCTGTTCTGCAGTTGTTTAATACTTTGCAGGCACGATCGCCACTATATGACTTACACACCACTGCCGAGTCTAGCCGCCTCAATCTCCACACAGTAAGTCAAGGCAACGTCTTTTATGTCTTACCGGGATGCCAAGTAGCTTAAATGCAAGTTGAAAAAAAATTAGTACGCATGTCTCAATTGTTTGAATACTAATAATGATGACATGATTTTTCTTGACAAAGATCTACATGGCTGTGGGGGCCCTTTTCAGGTTACATACGATCAAAATTCATTTGGGTAGGTTAGCCACCACCTTTGTTTAATACTACATGTGCAAGCATACCTCAGTGCATGTTTTACAGGTTGCGCAAGGTCAAAAGCACTGAGGTAGCTTTTGTGCGATGCCAGTCGATGGCAGTTTTTTTTAGAGTTAGCCGTAACTGTTACACTGGTGATGCAGTAAGTGGAAACTTTCAGTCTCTGTGATCATGCGATCATTTTTTTCTTGTATTTCTTTTCACGCGCATTGTCAGTACCATCATTACTATTTCTCGTTTTGTATCAGCATTTAGTGTCCCATTTTTTTATTTCTTTATGAGTTAATAAATAGTTAGTTGTGTATAATTCTGTATTCTGTGGAAAGAGAGAAATAAAGCTGATTATTAATATATTATTATTATTATGTATTAGTATTTTTTATGCACGCTCATTATCAGTCGTTTCCTTCTTTCTTTTGTTTTGCTTCAATGTTTTGTGACTCCTTCCGGATTTGGCTTCCAAAAGGCGGCGGGCAGTAATATGTAAATGAAATAAAATGAATCATACATTAAATGACAAAGAAACGGTGTTCTGTATTCCTGCAATCGCACATTATTACTCTAGGGGCAACTGTCCTTCACCAACCTCAATGCTACAGCAAGTCGTTCTCCAGGCTCCAGGGGTTTCTCGAATGTGGTGCTGCCGTGTGAGGTCCTCTGCTAAAAAGCTCAACAGCTTGTCCAAGAGCTGCGGCGCCTTGCGAAAGAACTTGTAGAAAAATCCGTGGTCATCCTGACGTATCCATTGCATCTGTAAAAAATGGTGCATTATTGCCTGGCAGCAAGACCATGCCCTGCCCACATACACTCGCAGGTATCAGGAGCTGCACACTTTTCACTGACACACACGTATAGCCACTAGCCATCAATAATTTTACCCCCTGCTTTGTTTATGTGCTTGAATACAAACAGTGGTTCGGCAAAACAGGAGAGCCAGTCAACGGTATAATAAAATAATGCGGCCACTGCCAAGAAACTTCCGAAATTAGTCGCACAGAATTTTAACCTGCCCCCCAGGTCACAATTTAATTACATTACACTTCATATTCTACAGCCACACTTCTGAGAGACAGAAAATATAGGAAATCGTATCTCGTCCACAAGCTTCATATAAGACAACCAACACGTGTAAAAAGGTGTGCTTGAATCTATGTGCTATACTAATGGCACAAATATAACTAGCAGTCCTTAGCTTTTTGTAGGGGTGTACTAATACCGAAAAGTAGATTTAGAATCGAATCAAATGAAGAAAAAATAATGTGGTTATCAAATAAAATATCGAATAGCAGAAAATGTATTACAAAACTTAATCCTTACAAACTTTGTGCAAGAAAAGAGGGTGCTACACAATATCTGTGTAAACAGTTTGGTCTACTGTTAATAATGAAGGGAGCTCCAAACTAGTATTACAGACTGTCTGTTAAATAGAATCAAGCGCTTCTTCCCCTCTGAAGCTGAACAGTTAATGACCGTATGTCGTACGGCATACACGGGTTAGACAGACGGCGGTTGAAATGTCGTGAGGTGTCGTCACTACGTATTCAATATACTATCTGTATGCTTCCGGGGGCTATTCAGCCCGATCTTCACCTATGCTTTCGCCCCTTCCAAACTACATCCTGCTCTTGTCGTTCCCCCCTGTTCGCGTACGTCACGTTATCGTTTCGATCGGCGCTGTCAACCTGGACGAATCTTGCACCGACGACGCGATGCTGTTCTGCGAATTGGGCGTTCGCGCGCTGCGAGTACGATCCCCGCATTACTACTTTAACCCTTTCACTTATGCGCGCACTTAGAAACGCTAAGTAATTGCTGTCCTAACGAAGATAAGTCCCCATGTCCAAACACTGGCTCCTAGTTCTACAAATGTAGATCATCGAAAGGAAAGAAGTTACTCACACCCGTTAAGTCCTTCTTTACGCAGTTGAAAGACTGGCCGGAACCACCAACGTCGCCGCAGAGGCCGCAGACGCTTTCTGCGCTGCCACCGCCTTTGCAAGAGCAGCAGCAGCAAAAGCTTCTTTCTCATGAGGTACATTGCGGGGGAAGAACGCTGATGCCGGCGAAGCGAGCGGCTAAGCAAGAGCTCGGCAGCAACGTCGTGCGTGGTCGCGCGCAGATGTCAGCTGCAGTTGTGAGCAATTAGGCAGACGCTATCGCGCGTGATGTTGATAATCGATGTAGCTTTTCTGGCCATAAGGATGTATAGATACGAACAGCGTGCATTTCTCAACTTAAAAACAATGTACTAGCTCTAACATTGATAAATTAAATAAAAATGGCTAGCCATAATGAAATTAAAGATAAACTTTTCTCAAAGCCAAAGACGACCGTTTCCGCCATCGCTGAGCCACTGGTCTGTCAGCCCTGTGCTACGCGCAGCGTAGCGCGCACGTGTGCGCGTATCGTGTGGCTGGACGCCCTTCCCTTCATCACCCGCGTACGGGCAAGCAGACGCGTACGCTTACGTGTACGCGTAGCGAGACGCGTATCCCGGGCTGCGTGTGGTTGGGCCTTAAAGCCAGCGCAGACCGCATCACATCTGCAGCTGCGTGTACTGCTCGCGTTGCGATCAAAGGCCTCCTCTACATCGTCCAATATTTGGTGCTGTGTTCTTGTTCCCACGATATTATATTGGGCTGGGACTTCCTTTCCACTAATACGGCCGTCATCGACTGTTCTCGTGCTGAAGAGGAATTTCAAACGCTGTGTAATGCCCCACTCCTTGACGCTCGTGAACCTGAAGATAAAGTATTTGTTGCCGAAGACGTTACAATTCCACCGCACTCATCTGCCCTTGCCAGAGTGTCATGCAACATTGTTGCTGATGCCAGTGCATTTTTTACGCCATCTGCAATTTTCACTCGTCGCAAAAGTTCTCCGCTGCCTTTCGCTCTTTTGGACGTTCATGCCGACATCAGCAGAGTGCTCGTCACCAACCGGTTATCCTGTCCTCTCACTTTGCTTCGTGGAAAGTGCGTTTACCGTGCCCAGTGTGTCGGCCCTGCTACCGTCATTGACATGCCAACTGGTCCCAACGCGACTCATGAGGTCGGCGGAGTGACCTGTAACCCCGCGCAGGAGCCGACTTCGCCCGATGTTTTACATAGCTCCATCGCCGACACGTTGAGTGTTTCTCAACGCACCCAGCTTCTAGGCCTTCTCGACAAGTTCCGTTCGTCTTTCGACGGCCAGCATGTTTGCTCGGGCTGCACGTCAACTGTTTCTCATCGCATCGACACGGGTACCAGTACGCCACTGCGACAAAGACCATATCCCGTATCCGCGACAGAGCGCCGTATTATCGACGACCAAGTAGCTGACATGCTCAAGCGTGGCGTCATTAAGCCTTCGGACGGCACCTAGGCATCTCCTGTTGTTCTTGCTAAGGATGGATCGATACGATTCTGTGTCGATTACCGTCGTCTTAACAAAATAACTCGTAAAGATGTTTACCCTCTTCCAAGAATTGACGACGCCCTTGACTGTCTCCAAGGCGTGGAGTTCTTCTCTTCTATCGACTTACGCAGCGGGTATTAGCAAGTCCCCATGGCACGCGAAGACCAACCTAAAACGGCCTTTGTAACACCAGATGGCCTATATGAATTTCGTGTGATGCCTTTTGGGCTTTGACAGCCCCCGCAACATTTGAGCGTATGATGGACTATCTTTTGCGTGGTCTCAAGTGGAAAACGTACCTGTGCTACTTAGATGACGTGGTTATTTATTCGCCCGGTTTTCGCACCCATCTCTGTAGGCTGGAGGAAGTGTTGCAGTGCCTAACTGCCGCCGGCCTTCAGCTCAACCTGAAGAAATGCCACTTTGGCGCAAGTCAGCTCACCATCCTTGGCCATGTAGTATTTAAACACGGAATTCTTCCTGACCTCGCCAAGCTCCGTGCAGTTGCTGATTTTCCCAAACCTTCCCCTGTAAGAGAACTTCGCAGCTTCCTTGGCCTGTAATCTTTCTTTCGCCGCTTTATTCGGAATTTTGTGTCCATCACCGCTCCCTTGAATCAGCTTCTACGGAGCGACTTGAACGACTACGCCTGGTCGTCCGCTTGTGACGATGCCTTCCAAGAGTTGCGTCGTCTACTGACCTCGCCGCCTATACTGCGTCACTTCGACCCGACAGCTCGACCGAAGTACACACCGACGCCAGCGGTGTTGGACTCGGCGCTGTGCTCGCGCAGCGCAAATCTGGATATGACGAGCACGTCGTTGCATACGCAAGCCGCACCCTCGCCAAAGTCGAAAAGAATTATTCCGCTACGGAGAAGGAATGTTTGGCCATAATCTGGGCACTTGGTAAATTTCGACCGTACGTCTATGGCGGCCCCTTCGACATGATTATCGACCACCATGCACTTTGTTGGCTGTCCACGTTGAAGGACCCCTAAGGTCATTTAGCTCGCTGGCCTTTGTGGTTGCAATATTTCAACGTGCGCGTTGTCTACAGGTCTGGCCGCCGCCACACCGATGCCGACGCGCTTTCCCGTTCGCCCATGTCACCCTAAAGCGATGCCTGCCTCTCTGCCGTTGACCAAGTACTTTCGTTCCCAGCAGGCTTAGGAGCAACGCAAGGATGCCTGGGATTAATACTCTTATCCGCTTCCTTTCAAACCCGTCGACTGTTCCTTTGCCTTCTCGAGCTTTGCGCCGTCAAGCATCTCACCTCTAAATTCGGTATGGACTTCTCTATCGCCGGAATTAAGTCACTGACGTCCGCAAGTAGTTGCTGGTCATACCTCGACATCGTGGTGAAATATGCTCTGCCTGCTACACTGACCCGCAGTGTGCACATGTGGGTGGCTTCAAGAGGTACACCCGGCTTCGCTCCATGTTTTATTGGCGTGGCATGCACACCTTTGTGTGCAAGTACATTCGGTCGTGCCCTCAGTGCCAACGCCGCAATGTTCCTGCTCAGCATGTCCCTGGTCCACTCCAACCAATCCCGTGTCCTGCCAGGCCCTTCAAACGCATTGGCATTGACCTGTATGAACCTCTTCCGAGCACGGCTTCCGGGAACCGCTGGATAGCCGTCGCCATCGGCCATTTGACGCATTACACAGAAACAGCCGCTCTGGCTGCTGCCACCGCTCGCGATATAGCATCCTTCCTCCTGAAGAACTTTATTCTCCGTCACGGTGCACCTCGAGAACTTTTAAGTGACAGAGGACGTCTCTTCCTGTCCGAAGTCGTAAACGCGGTCCTTGCTGAATGCCGCATCCTTCATCGCACCACCACCGCCTACCATCCTCAAACTAATTGTTTGACAAAGATTCAACCGCACACTTCGCGACATGCTCTCCAAATACGTCGCCTTAATCACACTGATTGGGACCTCCTTTTGCCATTCATCACGTTCGCATACAACATTGCACCACAGGCGACCACAAACTTCTCCCCATTCTTCCTCTTGTAGGGCCGCGAACCTTCGACTACTTTTGACACCATTCTCCCGCACAGACCCAACTCATCCGAATGTACGCCTCCTCTCTGAAGCTGCCCCCGCGCAGAGGAATGCCGTCAGCTCGCCCGTTTCCTTACAGCCGTCGACCAATGGAAACAAAAATCTTGACTTGACGATGATTACGCGCATTGTCACTTTCTTTCGGACTCCCTTGTGTGGCTTTGGCTTCCCGCCGTTCCTGCTGGACTTTCTTCCAAGCTTGTCTCTAAGTATCAAGGACCCTACCGTGTTGTCGCGCAGACATCGCCTGTGAACTATATTGTCGAGACTGTCACGCCACCTACGGACCAACGCTGTCGTGGTCGTAAAAGCGCCCACGTACAATGCCTGAAGCCGTACTACGACCCCATGATTCTATGTTCACGATGAGTCGCCAGGACGGCTCCTTTTCCTTTGTGTGTGTGTGTGGGGGGGGGGGGGGGGCGATTGTAGTGAAGAGTTATGCCCGGCGCCGCAGCCACATCGCCAGTTGCTCGGGAGGTGGAGCTCGAAATTGCGTGAGCTGCTCTGGTTGAGACACGCTGCCTGCTGCTCTCTTGTGCTGTATTTATATTAGAGTCCTAATTAGAATCTGATTAGAGCAAGCACGTTTCTGTAATAAGTAAGTCTACCAAAGATTTCACACTTAGCTGTGACCTCAACGAAAAAAAAAACGTGCCCACAAAGTAAGTTATGGCTACCACATTGATTTAAAAAGAAACTACAGAGATATGCTAAGTGCGGAGCTACGACGCAGAGCACAGGATCACAAAGCTATTCGCTCTCCTTGGTGGTTCCCATGTACAGTTGCGACATGACCACTATTTTAAAATGTGAACATCGGGATTGGCAGCAATAGCAAGCTATGCAGCCCATCAATATATTTTGCCCTTTATTACAACAGAAAATTTTCAGATTGTTCTTACAATTGCCGAGTAGGGGTGTTCTGTGTTGCTCGCGTATTAAATTTGGAAGCCAGCGTGGGTCCCTACATAATGCTTCCTGTAGAGCACGTTGATACGACGTTAGTCTTTCTTGAGAAATCTACACAAAGTTAGTGTAGGAAACACTTTCTGCATAAAGTAGCATAAAATTCAGAAGAACAATTAATTGATGTCAAGTCTTTCTTGTGTGTGTGTTGTTTCGGCGCAAAATCTTTGTAGTATTCATAGGAGTTATTCACGACTGCTAACGCTATGCACGAAGGCAAGCTTTCTCATAGAAACATGGCCTCTTGTTTGGGCCCAACCTGAAGGTCGTGCACAACGGCGCCAAAAAAAAAAATTCATCACTCTCGTCCTCATTATCATCAGCCTGGCTACGCCCCCTGCAGAGCAAAGGCCACTCCTATACTTCTCCAACTACCTAGTTCATGTGCTAATTATAGCCATGTTGTCTCTGAAAACTTCTTAATTTCCTTCACCCACCTAACTTTCTGCCACCCCCTGCTACGCTTCCCTTCTATTGGAATGCAGTCCTTTACCCTTAATGGCCATCGGTTATCTTACCTCCTCACAACATGCCCTGCCCATGCCAATTTCTTTTTCTCAATTTCGGCCAAGGTGTTAATACCTCACGTTTGTTCCCTCAACCAATCTACTCTCATCTATTCTACATTTTCAGGTGTCTGCTATTGTTTCGAATTTTCAATATTTGTGTCAGAAGATTTAACATAAAAGGCACCCGCTGTCGTGGTTTTGTTTTACGTCATTTGTGGGCTGTCATTCTCAAAATTCCAAGCAATAGCTTCGTCAAGAATTTAAGACAAATTATGAGCAACTTTAGTGATGGTGCCACAATATAAGCAGCATATGCCGCATCTCACATAGCAAGGCGTGGCATATACAAAGCCTAGAGCAGGCTGGTGAACAAGCAATTGGCAACTACGGCGTCGGTTCTAGAAGCACTAGAAGAGGGATGCAGGTTGAATTCGCGCAAAGGAAAAAGCTGCGCATATTGAACACCTGCTTCGGGAAGCCCTGGAACAAAAAGGGGATCTGGAAAAGCCCAATTGATCAACAAGAAATGAAACAGATATCATACTTTCTGCCGACCCCCGCATAGTGCAGGATGTAGAAGTAATAGGTAGGGTAAAATGCAATGATCATAGGCTAGTGAGGGCTAGCATTTACCTCAATTTGAAGAGAGAGAGATCTAAATTTGTCAAGGAGAACAAGTCAACCTAGAGGCAGTGAGGGTAAAAGCAGGTGAATTCAGCCTGGTACTTGCGAACAGATATGCAGCCTTAGAACAGAGACATGAAGATGGCATAGAGGTAATGAATGAAACCGTAACTAGGCTGGTTTCAGAAGCAGCAAGTTGCCTGGGAAATAAGGCACCAAGGCAACGAGTAGACAAGCTCTCCCAAATAACAAAGTACCTAGTAAAGAAATGACAAAAAATAAAAATGTCCAAATGAAGAAATAAGATAGAATTCGAGGAACTGTCCAAACTGATCAGCAAGAAGAAAAGGGATATTCGAGGTTATAACGCGAGAAAGACTGAGGAAGCAGTAAAAAATGAGCGCAGCATGAAATCAGTGAGAAGGAAGCGTGGCATAGGACAAGCCAAGATGTAGGCACTCAAGGATAAGCAGGATAATATCAGCAATCTCGGAGGTATAGTAAAACCAGCGATTGAATTATATACTTACCTGCACAGTACCCAAAGAAGCCACGATACCTCCATTCGAAGTAATCAACAGGTTACACAGACCCCATCCATAACTAGCAATGAGGTTACAAGGGCCTTGCAAGACATGAAACGGGGAAACGTAGTAGGAAAAGATGGCATAACAGTCGATTTATACTTATTCTAAGATAGACGACACGTATAGTTTGAAAAACTGGCGGCCCTCTATATGAACTGTCTGTCGACTTAAAGGGACACAGAGAACTGGAAGAATGCCAATATTATACAATTCCACAAAAATAGAGACGTTAAAGAATTGAAAAATTATAGGGCCATCAGCTTACTCCCAGTGTGATATAAAAGATTCGTCAAGAAAATTTCCAATAGAATAATGGCAACATTAGGCTTTAGTCAACCAAGAGAACAGGCTGGCTTCAGGAAGGGGTACTCTATAACGCATCATCGTAATCATCATCAGCAGCAGCAAATTTATTTCCACTGCAGGACGAAAGCCTCTCCCAGCGGTCTCCAATTACCCATTTCCTGCGCCAACCGATTCCAACTAGCATCCGAAAATTTCCTAATTTCGTCGCACCACCTAGAGCTCTGCCGTAATCTACTGCGCTTCTCTTCTCTTGGTACCCATTCTGTCACCCTCATGGTCCAGTGGTTATATAACCTGCGAATTTTATGACCTGCCCAGTACCATTTTTTTCTCTTGATGTCTATTAGAATATCGTCTATACCTGTCTGCTCTCTGATCCAAACCGCCCTCTTTCTCAAAGTTATGCCTAGCATTCTTCGTCCCATCCCTCTTTGTGCGGTCCTTAACTTGTTCTCAAGTTTCTTTGTCAGTCTGCAAGTCTCTGCCCCATATGTCAGCACCGGTAAAATGCACTGATTGCATACTTTCCTTTCCAATGATAGCGGTAAGCTCCCATTCAGGAGCTCACGATGTCTGCTGTATGCGATCGAACCCATTTTTATTCTTCTATGAATTTCCTTCTTATGGTCCGGGTTCCCTGTGATTAGTTTACCTAGGCAAACGTACTCCATCACACATTCTAGAGGCTGACTTGCAATCTTAACTCTTGTTCCCTTGCCCGGTTATTTGTTATTGTGTTTGTCTTCTGCATAATAATCTTAAGCCCCACTCTTACACTCTACCTATTAAGGTCCTCAATAATTAGTTTTAACTCATGCGCAGTGTTGCTGAATGCGACAATGTCATCGGCAAACCAAAGGTTTCTGAGGTATTCGCCAGCGATCCTTACTCCTAAGCCTTCCCAGTTTAAATGCTTGAATACTTCTTCCAAGCACGCAGCGAATAGCATTGGAGAGATTGTGTCTCCTTGTCTGACCCCATTCTTTATAGGTATCTTCCTACTTTTCTTGAGTAGAATTAAGGTGGCTGTGAAATCTCTGTAGATATTTTCCAGGGTACTTAGCTAAGCGGTCTGTACTCCTTAATTACGCAATGCCTCTATGACTACTGGTATCTCTACTGAGTCAAATGCTTTTTCGTAATCTATGAAAGCCATATAGAGAAGCTTATTGCATTCTTCGGATTTCTCGAAAACCTGATTAATAACACGGATGTGATCCATTGTAGAGTATCCTTTCCTGAAGCCAGCCTGTTCCCTTAGTTGACTAAAGCCAAGTGTCACCCTCATTCTACTGAACATTATTTTGGTAAATATTTGGTATAATACTGGGAGTAAGCTAATGGGCATATAATTTTTCAGTACTTTAGTGTCTCCCTTTTTGTGAATTAGTATAATATTTGCATTCTTCTAGTTTTCTGGAACCCTTGCAGACAACAGACACTTCGTAAAGAGAGCCGCCAGTTTTCCTAGCAATATGTCTCCTCCATCTTTGATTAAATCGACTGTTATTCCGTCTTCTGCTGCCGCTTTTCCCCGTTTCAGGCCTTGCAAGGCCCTTCTGACCTCATCTCTACATAAAAGAGCAGTTTCTGTATAGTGCTCATTATTGTTCCGATTAGAGTACTCCTGAGTCCTCTGGGTACTGCACAGGTTATTACAGAATTATTCTGCTGCTTTTATTATACCTTCGAGATTGGTGATGATATTACCCTGCTTATCTTTCAGTGCATACATCTTGGTTTGCCCGATGCCAACTTTCCTTCTAACTAATTTCAGGTCGCATCCATGTTTCATGGCTTCTTCAGGCTTTCTCCCGTTATAATTTCTAATATCACTTATTTTCGCTTTGTTGATCAGTTATGACAGTTCCGCGAATGAATTGTACCTTATCTCTTGAGTTGGACAATTTCATTCATTGTCGTTTTATTAGGTCTTTTCTTCCTTGGGAGAGCTTGCCTACTGGCTGCCTTGATGTCTTGCCTCCCACTTCAATTACTGCCTCTGATGGCAGCCTCGTTACGGCTTCATTCATTCCCTCTATGTCATTATCATGATCTCTCTCTTCTAAGGCAGCATATTTGTTTGCCAAGTACCAGCCTAAATTTGTCTGCTTTTATCCATATATATATATATATATATATATATATATATATACATATATGTATATATATATATAGAAAACTATCAGTCATAGCTCTCGTAGCATAGCCCTCTGGGCCGTTTCCTTTTTTTTTTCTTTTGAAAGTAGTCCTATTAGGGTTATTATAATTACACGAAGGTATTTCGCCGTCGTCAGCAGCAGTCCTTGGTATAGTTATTCTGGCGGCTAGCTTCCCACGCTATGCGTGCCGCCATCGCACCTGGTGAAGCTTTTCCTAGACGCTAGAGTTCTGCTTTGTCCGCGCAACCTTGAGCGATCGGAAAGCGCGTTTTCCCCTCTTGGCCGGCGGAGAGGGGATGCTTCGTTCCGGCCGCGAAGCTCTCCACATCTCTGTAAGGTGCCTTGGGGTGGTCCCGTGCTGAAGATGCCCTCTCGGTGAGCGCATATTTCCCCCCCTCATCTTTTAAGAGGTTCAATACATACAAGCATTTGTCTCGCAAACCAGATTTTTTTTCAAGGGAATTTTCCACGTCTCAGTAATTTCTCTCGTCGTATTCGAGTGCTGATTGCCGTGTTATAGTTTGTTTACGAAGCTTTCCCTAAAGTCTAAATATTTTAAGGCAGTTTTCCTAGCCTCTAAAGCCGCTCGAGTTCGCTCTTCTCCTCGAGCGGCCATTTTTTCGCGGACATGAGTCTCTTTCCACGTAAGTGTGACGCTCGGAGCAGGAGCTGTGGCGCTTGAAAGTAGCCTGGGGCCTGACGAACCAACCTACTGAGCTATCTTTCCGGGCAACATCGAAGGGTCACGAGTTCAAATCACCTCTTATGTTCCTTTTTTTTCGCCCCTTTTTCTTTCTTTTTTTTCTTTCTTTTAATGTATTTTCCTTTATTTTATCGCTGTACGGACACCCTCCTAAAAAAAAAAAGATATACATCTTCAAATATGTATGGCCTCGCATGTGCAGGTCATAAATACCAGGTTCTCTAGCCGAGTGCCATCCATGCGGTATAACCGAGCTCAGATTGGTCCACCATGACTGATCAAATAGGGCACCACTGTAGGTTAAATGAGGCGTACAACTCCTGCGGGACCCGCCATGGTTGCTCAGTGGTTACGGTGTTAGACTGCTGAGCACGAGGTCGCGGGATCGGACCCCGACCACGGCGGCCGCATTTCGATGGGGGCGAAATGCGAAAAAACCCGTATACTTAGAATTAGGTGCACGTTAAAGAACCCCAGGTGGTCGAAATTTTCGGAGTCCTCCACTACGGCGTGCCTAATCAGAAAGTGGTTTTGTCACGTAAAACCCCATAAATTAATTTTTAAGTTAACTCCTACGGGGACGGTAGAGTATCCGTCTCCAGTGCAAGAGGACCGTGATCCAAATCCCGGTGCCGCGCAATTCTCCACCGCAAAATACAAAAAAAAAAACCGTGTGTTGAGAAAATTGCACAAACAGGCCTGGAGCGCGGCCTGATCCCGGTGACCAGAACCGGTAACGCCCTCTCTCACCAGAGCAGGATTGGCCACCCTGGTGCAGTACTTGGCCACAACCTCCTATATGAATACAACAATCGAACCCCGGCCCTCAGTCCCCAGCAGCCGCGAAGCAACTGACCACGGCGGCGGTCAGATCTGTGACGCTGCAGAGGGTGCTAAGAATCCCTGGCTCCGGACAGGCCGCCATTGGAATCTGAACCTGGCAACGTTTAACGTTAGAACGCTATCTAGTGAGGCTAGTCTAGCAGTGTTATTGGAGGAATTAGAGGGTAGTAAATGGGATATAATAGGGCTCAGTGAGGTTAGGAGGACAAAAGAAGCATATACAGTGCTAAAAAATGGGCATGTACTGTGTTACCGGGGCTTAGCGGAGAAACGAGAACTAGGAGTCGGATTCCTGATTAATAAGGAAATAGCTGGTAACATACAGAAATTCTATAGCATTAACGAGAGGGTGGCATGTCTTGTGAAACTTAATAAGAGGTACAAAATGAAGGTTGTACAGGTCTACGCTCCTACATCTAGTCATGATGACCAGGAAGTCGAAAGCTTTTATGAAGACGTAGAATCGGCGATGGGTAAAGTCAAAACAAAATACACTATACTGATGGGCGACTTCAATGCCAGGGTAGGCAAGAAGCAGGCTGGAGACAAGTCAGTGGGGGAATATGGCATAGGCTCTAGGAATAGCAGAGGAGAATTATTAGTAGAGTTTGCAGAACAGAATAATATGCGGATAATGAATACCTTTTTCCGCAAGCGGGTTAGTCGAAAGTGGACGTGGAGGAGCCCGAATGGTGAGCCTAGAAATGAAATCGACTTCATACTCTGAGCGAACCCTGGCATCATTCAAGGTGTAGACGTGCTCGGCAAGGTACGCTGCAGTGACCACAGGATGGTAAGAACTCGAATTAGCCTAGACTTGAGGAGGGAACGAAAGAAACTGATACACAAGAAGCCAATCAATGAGTTAGCGGTAAGAGGGAAACTAGAGGAATTCCGGATCAAACTACAGAACAAGTATTCGGCTTTAACTCAGGAAGAGGACCTTAGCGTTGAAGCAATGAACGACAATCTCATGGGCATCATTAAGGAGGGCGCAATAGAAGGCGGTGGTAACGCCGTTAGACAGGAAACCAGTAAGCTATCGCAGGAGACGAAAGATCTGATCAAGAAACGCCAATGTATGAAAGCCTCTAATCCTACAGCTAGAATAGAACTGGCAGAACTTTCTAAGTTAATCAACAAGCGTAAGACAGCGGACATCAGGAACTATAATATGGATAGAATTGAACAGGCTCTCAGGAACGGAGGAAGCCTAAAAACAGTGAAGAATAAACTAGGAATAGGCAAGAATCAGAAGTGTGCGTTAAGAGACAAAGCCGGCAATATCGTTACTAATATGGATGAGATAGTTCAAGTGGCTGAGGAGTCCTATAGAGATTTATACAGTACCAGTGGCACCGACGACGATAGTGGAAGAGAGAATAGCCTAGAGGAATTCGAAATCCCACAGGTAACGCCAGAAGAATTAAAGAAAGCCTTAGGAGCTATGCAAAGGGGGAAGGCAGCTGGGGAGGATCAGGTAACAGCAGATTTGTTGAAGGATGGTGGTCAGATTGTTCTAGAGAAACTGGCCACCCTGTATACGCTATGCATCATAACTTCGAGCGTACCGGAACCTTGGAAAAACGCTAACATAATCCTAATCCATAAGAAAGGGGACGCCAAAGACTTGAAAAATTATAGACCGATCAGCTTACTGTCCGTTGCCTACAAAGTATTTACTAAGGTAATCGCAAATAGAATCAGGAACACCTTAGACTTCTGTCAACCAAAGGACCAGGCAGGATTCCGTAAAGGCTACTCAGCAATAGACAATATTCACACTATCAATCAAGTGATAGAGAAATGTGCAGAATATAACCAACCCTTATATATAGCTTTCATTGATTACGAGAAAGCGTTTGATTCAGTCGAAACCTCAGCAGTCATGGAGGCATTACGGAATCAGGGTGTAGATGAGCCATATGTAAAAATACTGGAAGATATCTATAGCGGCTCCACAGCCACCGTAGTCCTCCACAAAGAAAGCAACAAAATCCTTATAAAGAAAGGTGTCAGACAGGGAGATACGATATCTCCAATGCTATTCCCAGCATGTTTACAGGAGGTATTCAGAGGCCTGGAGTGGGAAGAATTGGGGATAAAAGTTGATGGAGAATACCTTAGCAACTTGCGATTCGCTGATGATATTGCCTTGCTTAGTAACTCAGGAGACCAATTGCAATGCATGCTCACTGACCTGGAGAGGCAGAGCAGAAGGGGGGGTCTGAAAATTAATCTGCAGAAAAGTAAAGTATTCTTTAACAGTCTCGGAAGAGAGCAGCAGTTTACGATAGGTAGCGAAGCACTGGAAGTGGTAAGGGAATACATCTACTTAGGGCAGGTAGTGACCACGGATCCGGATCATGAGACTGAAATAACCAGAAGAATAAGAATGGGTTGGGGTCCGTTTGGCAGGCATTCTCAAATCATGAACAGCAGGTTGCCGCTATCCCTCAAAAGGAAAGTGTACAACAGCTGTGTGTTACCAGTACTCGCATATGGGGCAGAAACCTGGAGGCTTACGAAAAGGGTTCTGCTGAAACTGAGGACGACGCAACGAGCTATGGAAAGAAGAATGATGGGTGTAACGTTAAGGGATAAGAAAAGAGCAGATTGGGTGAGGCAACAAACGCGGGTAAACGACATCTTAGTTGAAATCAAGAAAAAGAAATGGGCATGGGCCGGACATGTAATGAGGAGGGAAGATAACCGATGGTCACTAAGAGTTACGGACTGGATTCCAAGGGAAGGGAAGCGTAGCAGGGGACGGCAGAAAGTTAGGTGGGCGGATGACATTAAGACGTTTGCAGGGACAACATGGCCACAACTAGTACATGACCGGGGTAGTTGGAGAAGTATGGGAGAGGCCTTTGCCCTGCAGTGGGCGTAACTAGGCTGATGATGATGATGATCCTTACTGCCTCTAGGTGGAGCTGTTTCTCCTTGTCCAATTTTATTCTTTCTTCAAATTGAGGTGAATCCTAGCCCTCACTAAACTACGATCATTGCACTTTACCCCACCTATCACTTCTACATCCTGTACTATGCTGGGATCGGCCGAAGTATGAAATCAATTTCATTTCCTTTTTCCCAATTAGGGCTTTTCCAGGTCCCGTTTCTGTTGCTACGTTTCCTCAAAATGGTATTCATTATTCTCAGCTTATTCCTTTCTGTGAATTCCACCAGCATCTCTCCTCTAGCGTTTGTAGAATCGACGCCGTAGTGTCCCATTGCCTGTTCACCCGCCTGCTTTTTCCCCACTTTTGCATTAAAGTCACCCATTGCTTCGGTATACCGAGTTTACACTTTTTTGATCGCTAATTCAGCATCTTCATAAAACTGATTTACTTCAACTTCGTGACTGGACGTTGGAGCGTAGGTTCGTACTACCTTTAATCTATACCTCTTATTGAGCTTGATTACGACTACTGTTACCTTGTCGTTGATACTGTAGAATTTGTCAATGTTGCCCGCTATGTCCTTATGAATTAGGAATCCTATCCCGTATTGCTTCACATCATGGAGACCTCTATATCATAGGACATGGCCGTTATTTAGCAATGTGTAAGCCTCACCAGTTCGTCTAATCTTACTAAGGCCGATAGTATCCCAAACCATGTCTGATATTTCTTCAGAGCTTCACTCGAGAAGGTTCGGATGTTAAACGTTGCAAGGGTCAGTTTCCATTGGCGGCCTGTCCGGACCCAGAGATTCTTAGCACCCTCTGCCGCGTTACAGGTCTGACCGCCGCCTTGGTCAGATGCTCCGCAGCTGCTCGGGACTGAGGGCCATTGGTTAATCGTAAATATTGTTGCAGGAAGAAAGCAGGCCCACGAGTGTGAAATAATGTATATTTACAAATGGTATATGGCATTCAGGCAACTGCCAGACTTCGTCTTCTTCTAATCCAATACAACTTCTTCCTTCACTTCACCGTAACATCACCATCCCGGCAGGGTAGCTCCGTCCCGGTGCAAGTTATAGAGCCTCACTTAATGGGGGGACATAGAGATTGAGCCTGGCGACGTGAACAACGTCGCTGGTGACGTTGGGAGGCACTGAAGGCTTACCGACTGGGGCGATCTCGTATGTCACGTCGGACAGTTGGCGTAAGGTTTGCTACGGACCACAATAACGGGAAAGTAGTTTTTCCGACAAGCCGACGCGACGTGAAAGCGTCCAGAGAAGGACAAAGTAACCAGGTGAAAAACGGTGGTCTCGGTGCCAAAAGTCGTAGCGTCGCTTTTGAGAAGCTTGCGAGACTGAGGCGATGACGGGCGACATCTCGGGCCTGGGCGGCTAAGTCAATATCATTGCTCAGCGTAACCAGTGCTCGGTGATTGTACTGCGGATGGTAGCAACGGGTCAAAGCGCAAGGTGGGGTCGTGGCCATACAAAAGGTAAAATTGTGAAAATCCGGCAGTGTCGTGACGGGACGAGTTGTATGCGAAAGTGATGTATGGTAAAGCGACGTGCCAGTCGCGGTGATCGTCAGAAACGTAGATGGCGAGCGCTTCAGTTAGTGTGCGGTTGAGTCGCTCGGTGAGGCCGTTCGTTTGGGGGTGGTACGCGGTAGCAATCTGGTGTTCTGAAGAACATGAGCGGAGCAGATCATTGACAACCTTCGATAGAAATTAGCGGCCGCAATCCGTCAGCAACTGGCGAGGGGTGTCGTGATGCAGGATGGATGACATCGTATAGTAAGAAGTTGGGGACATCTGTAGCGCAGCTGGTTGGCACCACTCGTGCGATGGCATATCTCGTAGCATGATCGGTTGCTACAGCAATCCATTTGTTTCTTTTCATGGAAATTGCAAAGGGACCCAAGGAGATCGAGGCCCACACGGAAGAAGGGCTCCGTTGGTATATCAATTGGTTGAAGCAAACCAGCGGGAAGTATAGCAGGAGTCTTCCGGCGCTGACACAGGTAGCAAGAAGCGACATAACGGCGCACAGAGCGATAAATGCCGGGCCAGAAGAAGCGGCGCCGCAGGTGGTCGTAAGTATGAGTGATGCCCAAATGTCCAGCAGTAGGAGCGTCGTGAAGTTGCTTGAGCAGGGCGAGTCGAAGGTGCTTGGGAACGACTAGGAGGAGCTCCGGGCCGTTAGGGCGAACGCTGCGACGGTATAAAGTTCTATCCCGCAAGGTGAACATACGATGGGACGGGTCATTGGGCGAGGAGCTTAGGCGTTCCATAAGTGTTCGAAGAACTGGATCTTTACGCTGCTCGTCATCAATATGGAGGAAGCCGAAAAGGGATAGAACACTGATGTCCGAATCTGCATCGGTATCGTCCGGTTGATCCACGGGATTGTGGGACAGGCAGTCAGCGTCTTTATGAAGGCGCCCTGACTTATACATGATAGAAAATGTATATCCTTGAAGACGCAATGCCCAACGTGCAATTCGTCCAGTTGGGTTCTTCAAAGAGGAGAGCCAGCAGAGGGCGTGATGATCGGTTACGACGCAGAAGCTCCGACAGAAAAGGTACGGTCAAAATTTCGCGACCGCCCATACGAGCGCGAGACATTCTCTCTCGGTAATGGAGTAATTTCGCTCGGGCGTGGAAAGAAGGCGGCTAGCGTAAGCGATGACACGGTCTTGGCCCTGTTGACGCTGAGCGAGCACAGCGCCGATACCATCACCACTCGCGTCAGTTCGTACTTCAGTGGGCGCAGAAGGGCGTGACCGTGTGGTGTGACGAAGGCGGTTTTCTCGCGGTCCATCTCATCGACACTAATCTGCCTATAGCCACAGCGCAGGTCAATTGATGAAAATTATTGGGATCCGTGAAAGCAGTCAAGAGCGTCATCAATGCGAGGCAGGGGATAAACATCCTTCTTTGTTATCCTGTTGAGGTGACGGTAGTCAACGCAGAAGCGCCACGAGTTGTCTTTTTTCTTGACAAAGACAACCGGTGATGCCCACTGGCTACTGGAAGGTTCAATGATGTCCTTGTTCATCATCCTGTCTACCTCTTTCTGTATGATGGCCCTTTCTGTTCCGGAGACACGATATGGCCGCCTATGAATGGGGCTGGCGTCACCGGTGTTGATGCGATGCGTGACAACAGATGTCTGGCCAAGTGGACGGTCGTCCAAATCAAAGATGTCCCGAAAAGATGACAGGAGGTGACGAAGAGCTGTTGTTTGCTCGGAAGGAAGGTCAGGGGTGATCATCTTAGCAACATCGTTCGCAGGCGTCGAGTACGAAGGAGTGGGTGACAAAGTTCCGTTGGTACTGAGGAAGGATTCAGAGGTCAAAGAAGAAATCTGAAATTCTTCCAAAGGAGTGATATGTGCTATGGCGATACCGTATGGCAGCACATGCGATGAAAAGCCAAAATTGAGGATGGGCACGTGAGTGCAGTTTTCGCGGATCCGGATTAACGTGCTCGGTAGGGCAATATTGCGCGACAAAACCACGTCAGTAAGCGGTGACACGACGTACTCGCCATCAGGTACGGGAGGCCAGGGCGTCAGGAGGACATTTGTAGTCGCCTGTGGAGACAGCCTTGAAAACTCGGAACATAAGCGGTGTGAAGCACAAGTGGTTGCGTCGGCAGGAAGCGGCAGATCCAACTGTACAATACCTGCGGAGCAGTCAATTTGGGCAGAGTGTTTCTAAAGCAAGTCGAGGCCGAGAATTAGGTCGTGTGCACAGTGTTCAAGGACGATAAATACAACAACGGTATAATGGCCCCAATGGTCACACGTGCTGTGCACATTCCAAGGACAGGTGAAGTACTCCCATCGGCGACTCGCACAGTGCACGGTACGGCGGGTGTCAAAACCTTTTTGAGCCTTCGGTGGAGAGTAGCTGAAAGTTGCGCTCCTGTATCAACGAGAAATCTAACAGGAACGCCATCAACTTCAATCTCCAGTAGGTTTCCACAAGTAGGCATGATCAACAGAGGATTTGTGGACCGGGTCTGAGTTGCAGCTTCACCTCTGGGAGCTGCACCGCCTAGTTTCCCGAAGCGAAGCCACCGGTTGCAGAAGGGGACGAATAGCGGTGAACGAGAAGCGAACGGGACCTACGACCTTGCGGAGACGGGGAGAGGCTGGATCTTGCTAGAGCACTGCCGGCGTTGATGTTCCTAGTCGGCGTATAGGGCGAGAAAGTACGATTGTCTGGTACTTGGCGGTAGTGACTCGGAGACGACCACCGAGGAGGCGACCACCAGTGGTTGCGGCAATGACAGGCGATGTGTCCAATACCGGAACAACTAAAACAGATGGGCTTATCATCCACTGTGCGCCAGTCAGCTGAGTTGCGACGGAGTGGCGGAAAGATTTGCGTATGGCAGCAAGCGGCGGGGGAAATCTGGTAGGTGTTTGTATGGCGGACCGAGCAGAGAGATGGAATGCCCAAACTAGCTATTTCCTCCCGAACGACCGCTTGTATAAGGGAGATAGCGGGTACGCTTTCCCGACAGTCTGAACGAACTGCAGCCGGGGCCATGGCCTCAAGCTCACGGCGAACGATGCGCGTTATTTCTTCCGGTCCTGTGGGCTGAATGAACTGCGGCGGGTCTTCGCAAGAAGATGTCGCGGCGGTATTGGGCAATCGCTTGAAAGTTTGAGCGACGCAGCGGCCCTTCGCTTGTTCGAAGTGCCTGCACACCTTCATAATTGAATCCACAGTGGCACAATCCTTACACATCAGGAGATTGAAGGCATCTTCTGCAATACCTTTCAGTATATGACCAATCTTGTCTGCCTCGGTCATGTTGTTATCAGCCTTCCGACAGAGGGCCAGCACATCCTGTATGTACACGACATAGGATTCTGTGGACGTCTGAGCGCGGCACGCAAGTTCTTTTATTACTGCCAGTTGACGACCGACGGGTCTGTCAAACAGGCCTCGGATTTTTTCTTTGCAGACATCCCAGCTCGTTAGGTCAGCTTCATGTGTGTCGTGCCATTTCTTCGCAGTTCACCTCAGATATAATATCACGTTTGCTAGCATCATTGTTGGATCCCACCTGTTGTTGTCGCACACTCGCTCGTACATCGTAAGCCAGTCCTCGACGCCAGCGTTGTCCGCGCCACAAAATGGCCCCAGGTCCCGCGGATGAGTGAGGATGACCGTTGGCACGGGCTGCTGAGGCGTTGTCGCTTGTGTCAGTTGAATTGCTATTGTGGCAACAGGTAGATGACGTCCGCTGCGAAGTCCCGTGATTGTACCCCGCACCTTGCACCAAAATGTTGTTGGAAGAAAGCAGGCCCACGAGTGTAAAATAATGTATATTTACAAATGGTATATGGCGTTCAGGCAACTGCCAGACTTCGTCTTCCTCTAATGCAATCCAACTTCTTCCTTCACTTCACCGTAACAATATCATCAGGGAGGTTGTAGCCGAATACTGCACCAGGGAGGATAATTCCTGTTCCGGTGAGGGAGTGTCTTTGTTCAAGCTTAGTGGGCCTTCCTAATTTGGTCGTACCTGGGTTAGTATAGGCCTTCTCGCTCTCGGCATCTATCGCCGTTGTCAGGCGTCACTCCAAGCCTGCACATGTAGTGCACTGGAGGGAAAAAGCGGGGGCGGGTGGGGAGGAATTTGAACTTTCGGCTACCGCAACCGAGCATTCGACATAGCTCACTAACATAATCCCGCAGGCAGTAAAGCTACCTTGTTGCCAATAAGTACGGCCCAGAGGGCCTTACATGCCTAAGTGTCAATTTTCGGCCCTACGATGCCTAAGTTTCCATTCTCGGTCGCCCTAACCTCTTGTTTCCCGAAACTGCACGCGGTCTTGAGGGCGCCTAGGCACACGGTATAATTTCGCTGAATTTGAACAACACTTACACTTGTGTGCAGAAATAAAAAGGGAAATGTTTTCAGCGCCTACCGAGAGGCCGCCAGTCGCATATCGTCTACTAGTCGCGTCTGCTTGTCCCTTGGCGTCCGCAAACTAGCGCTCCCGGATTTCAGAATGGTCAGTCGCGCCGCCGTATCAATACCACTCTGAGTCTCGCACAAAGCAGGCGACCTTGACAGCTTTCAGTGGTGTCTTGGGCCTTTCTAGAGCTTTGGACTACTAGAGCTCATGGGGAGGAGGAAATGGGGGGGGGCGGGGTAACTGACCCCGTAGTATTTATAGGAACGCTGCGGGTCTAAACGTACGCTAGGGATTTGGGAATTGTATGCCTCATTTAACCTACAGTCGATCAGTCAGACGTGGCTTGAGCATTTCGCACTTGTAAGAAACTGACGGCCCTGCTACCGCCGCAGTCGCAATAGAATTATCGGGAATACAAACGAGAATAAGCAAGAAAGACTAACTGCAGATGCAAACGAAACGAATGGACGCATATACGATCGTTCTGACGTGCCGAAACTCTGTGTGTTAACTTTACAGGTAGGTGTTGTTGCTACTTGATTTCCCTTATTCTTTGCGTGAATACTGTAAACAAAAACCTTCCCGTCATTTTTCACTGTACCTTATGTGCGAAAATGTCACATCCTCAAAGAAAGGCTGTGTTGGCAGCGCGCCTCGTGAGCTGCTGCTGATAAGTTCTTGAACATTTGTAGTGTTATCGAGTGTAGAGTGCCAACATATATTTGCGTATTTCGTTCCCCGAATACGTTGTCCAGATCTGTATAAGCTTGTATCGATATATCGTGGGCTTATAAAAAGGGAATCGCGGCACGTGCAGACGTTCCGAATTTGTCTGTTATATTTTCTAGTGTTGTCACGAGAATGCATGTGCAAGGTATGTCGGTATAGTGTATTTGCAAATCCCTTTTCGTAGAGATTTCATATTGCACGACATAATGTCGATTCTCGGTCGCCCTAACCTCTTCTTTTCCAAATCTCACGCATGCACGCGGTCTAGAGCGTGCCTAGGTACACGGTATAGTTTCGCTAAAATTGAACACCACTTACAGTGTATCGCATCATCGTAATTACTCGGGTAATCGAGAAATCCGCAGAATAATATCAGCCTCCGTATATGACTTTCATAGATTACGAAAAGGCATTTGTTTCAGTAGAGATGCCAGCAGTTATACAGGCATTATGTAATGAAGGAGTGCAGGACGCTTACGTAAATACCTTAGAAAATATCTACAGAGGTTCCACAGCTACCTTAATTCTCAAAAAAAAACGTAGAAAAGGGCTGACTGATGGGAGGAAATATACGGAATCATACCCCATACACAAGTTTAAATCCCTACGCCCTACGCGAATTAATATGGCACGTGCAACTTAGAATCTTTAAAAGCTGAAATTCTCATATTATCAACCAAGGCACAAAACGCATTGCGCCACCAGCTAATCTTAATTTCTAGCCTCACCTATTCCTCCATTTCCAATGTTTCCCTGCCTACTACTCAATTTAATATACTCTTGCATGTTTTTACGTTTATATCAACTGTACGACCCCTTTTTCCATGCACACCTACCCCCGACCGGTTTTACTCATGTCACCCTAGAATTTAGTGTTCCGGTATCGTTCCCCCCCCCCCCTTTCCTTGGCTGTTTTTTTAAACACCCTAACCAACCCATTCCAAAGTCCCAGACGCCAGGATACCTTTTTCGGCACCTCAGCACACAGGGTATCGCCACTTCTGTATACCGCTGTGACGACACCTACCTTGAACTACTGGGCCTAAGATCCCTTGAAAGACCATACTTCCAACTATCCAACTAGAAACTACAGGTTTTCCAGGTGCCAGCCAATTTAATCTGAGCGCCAGCATTTTTAATCCAAGTGCCAATAATTTAATCCAGACGCCACCACATTTAATTGCAGCGCCATCCGAATTAATCCGCGTGCTAACTCATTTAATCCTTGCGCCAGCCATTTTAATCCAAATGCGACACATTTTAATCCCATTGCCAGTCAATTTAATCCTGTGCGAAATTCATTGAGAAAAATATTATTCTTGCAGAAGAGGTCGTAACAGGTGTCATGAATGCCGTCTATTCATTGATGTGGTCACCATATTGGCGTCGGCACTATGGGAGCACAGTTTCCACGCTACCGGTTTCGTCATGGCTGCTTCAGAAACACTCCCGTGTGTTGTTATACCGCTCGCTCTTTGCCTCCTTGTCGAGTCGCATTTCCGAGTGACAAGAGTCACCCACATAAGTGAGTCAGAATCATGACGGATATTACGCGGCTTGAGTTACGACCATTACATGCGATTTCCTTCCCTATCGTCTTGCATATCGATCGACATCGTTCGCAAGGGTAAAAACTTGCTCGCCATTGCTCAGGCACTTGACATAAACACTAAGCGATTCAATATAGCTCATTAAGCTTGTGTCTTGCATACACTGTTATGCTTCCAACATGCTTATGAAACGAGATGGTTCTGAGAATGTACCAGCTTATTCTTGAGTGACATGATTAGGTCACTAGTGACCTACTAGACGTCACCACCGTCGCACATCTCCTAACCTGCCTACTAACATATCAAAGGAAATCACTTTCATAGCTTAAAACCTTCTCCCTATCATCGTCTCAAGTGACGTGTTCACTAGTGACTCTCGTGATGTCACCACGCTTCTCACGCATGCACTATCCAAAACTGCCGGCACGTATATCAAGCGAAGTGCCTTATAAAGGGTAATAACCGGCTCACTATCACGCAGCCAGTGAGGCGATCCCTAGTGACTCACGTGATGTCATCATGGTTCTCACCCAACCATGCACTTCGTTTGATAAGCATGCCAGCAGTTTAGGATATTGCATGCGTGAGAAGCGTGGTAACGTCACGAGAGTCACTAGTGATCACGTCACTTGAGTCAATGATAGCCAGCAGGTTTTTAAGCTTTCCGAGCGATTTCCTTTGATATGTTAGTAGGCAGGTTAGAAGATGTGCGCCGGCGGTGACGTTGAGTAGGTAACTAGTGACCTAATCATGTCACTCAAGAATAAGCTGTTACATTCTCAGAACCATCTCGTTTGATATGCATGTTGGAAGCATAACAGTGTATGCGAGACAAGCTTAGTGAGCTATAATGAATCGCTTAGTGATTATTTCAAGTGCCTGAGCAATGGCGAGCAAGTTTTTACCCTTGCGAACGATGTCGATCGATATGCAAGACGATAGGGAAGGAAATCGCATGTCATGATCGCAACTCAAGCCGCGTAATATTCGTCATGATTCTGACTCACTTATGTGGGTCACTCTTGTCACTCGGAAATGCGACTCGAAAAGGACGAAATGAGCGAGCGGTATAACACACGGAAGTGTTTCTGAAGCAGCCATGACGACACCGGTAGCGTGGAAACTGTGCTCCCATAGTGCTGACTCCAATATGGTGACCACATCAATGAATAGACGGCATTCATGAGGCCTGTTACGACCTCTTCTGCAATAATTATTTGTTTCTCAATACAATTTCCAACAGGATGAAGTTGACTGGCACTGGAATTAAAATGTGTGGCACTTGGATTAAAATGGCGGGCGCAAGGATTAAATGAGTTGGCACGCGGATTAATTCGGATGGCGCAGGGATTAAATGTGGTGGCGCCTGGATTAAAGTATGGGCACTTGGATTAAAAATGCTGGCGCTCTGATTAAATTGGCTGGCACCTGGAATCTTTTCAATGGCGTTTCGATTAAACTGAGCGGGAAAACCTGCAGTGTTTATTCGACACACCCAGAACGCCAGATTATGGCTGAAGCAAAGTTGTGGAACAAAGCACTTTGACATCGAAGAGTTTACACAATAAATAACGCGTCGGACGCACGTACCTCACTGAACCAGCAAGAAACAGGAAAGAAAAAAACAATGCGTGCATCCGCTTTTGCAGATTGTCTAGGCGTCTCTTACCCATTTTTCCAGGTGATAATCTTGGTCTTCCCAAACGTCCTCGCCAGCTCCTTTGTCTCGTAGGATTCCTTGCGCCATGCTGCGAGACGCTCCTTCGAGACGTCCTGCGTGTACGCGAGCGTCACTCTCGCATCCAGATCAAGCACACTTCGATAAATATCCAGGAAAGTGCACGGATGGCTAGCCGCCACAGTAGCTCAATTCGGGGAGCATCGATCGCACACGCATTGCCGAAGCTCCACAGGTTGGTAGTTTGTCATTCCCTTTTGTTTCTCTTTTCCTTATTTCAACCTTTCCGTTAATAAAGCAATTAAGTATCTTACATAATATGCATGTTAACACATCTATGAATGTATATAAAAAGTGGTGGCTCGGTTTTTTGGGGGGAGGTACTCTCATCATTAAGCAGTAAGATGGAATCGTCGACAGGGACAAATGTTCTGTAAACTTCTTAGCGCAACTGAACACGATAGCTACCACGAACAATACGAAAACTACATCAATTAAACAGAACTAGACATTACTGTCAGACTCTTCAATTGTAACAATTATTGTACGCTTTTCTACTACGATTTGTGCACTGGAGAGTGTAGTTCGATATCGCTATCCTGTGCAATACAAATTTTATCGCCTTCCACATGAGGTTACACGCTTGAGGGTGTAAACAGCTGTAGCGGATAAGTTTTCGTTGGCTTCATTGTGTACTTCTCGTGGTTATGACTAGTACTGTTCCGGACAAGTTCTGTAGTTGCTTTTTTTCGTGTCTTCATTCACCAGTCATGTGTGCATTGTATTTGTACGTGTATAACTTTGAGTGCTTGCACATTACCCTGCACATGTTTGTCTTTTTCCCGAATTAAGTTTCACTGTGCGCATCGTAGCGTTGTTTTGACATATTTGTCGCGCCTTCTATGTACATTTTTTTTTGCCTTTATATTATTACTGCCAACTGTATGGGTACCGGGGCCTCGTCAGGCTTTACCGCCTTTTGTCCCGGTTCCCTCTTTTCGTTGAAAAGAAGAATAAACTTCACTTCACTTCACAAATATCGAGAACCTCGTTTCATTTTCTTCAAGTTCATGTAACCAGAAGGTGGGTCTTGGAGCAATAAAGCAGCAGTTGCAGTCCAGACCCGGTGTATGTCCTTTTTCATGGGTGCGTGAAGGTGTCCGATTTAACTGGGCTACTTCAATATCATGGATCTCAAACAAGCCCATCATTATCTATTAGTCATGTAAGCAGACTGTCTTATGGCGTTCCACAACTTGAAGGGGGCTTTGGGTTTTTCTGTAAGTGTCCACGTAGTAGACATGTTTATATCCTCTGCTGCACTGACGTTCTGATGGCTGGACGGGGGTAGGGTGTCAGAAGGACGCAGGCGCTCTGAGAAACCAGAAGCGCAATAACTGAGCGTCTGTACTGTAAGATTTGGCGGTCGTAGCTGTAGAGATGAACTTGGGACGACAGGGCTAGGCGAGCAGGATTTAATTGCAGGATTTGCATTTAAAACAGGACATACATTGGCCGTCTAGCGCGACTCCCATATGGAGTTTACGAGCACACAGCTTACTAGTTCATTTCGAGCATGACAGAGCACTCAGCTCCCGACAACGATCACGACACGAGCACACTCTAGCAGCCGGCAAACGCTGCTTATAAGCTCTCCGCTTGACGTCATAGTTCGACGTCATCGTTCGGACGAGGACGGAGCAGGAATGGAGGGTGAGGTGTGCCGACTTGGAGGAAGGGGTGCGTCGGAGCAGGAATGGTCGGGAAGGTTCGTCCAAGCATTGTAAACTTGCCGCCGCCCCACACTATCGTTTATCGCCCAAACACACGCAAACACACAGGTGCGAAACCATACACACAAAGGCTCCGGAGTCGACGACCGAGGGCTTCGTAGAACTGCTCCGTCTGGTGTGGCGCGGCGGAGTGCCACATGCCTGAGCTGACCGCGCGCCACGTGGCTGCCGGTCATCCGCAGTTCTCGGTACTGCCCAGCTTTCAGTGCCGACGTCAGAGGGCCTCGTAGAACTGCTTTGTCCCGGGTGGTGCGGCCAAGTACCAATTTCCGGAGTTGATCACGCGCCTCGTGGCTGCCTGCCGACCGCAGCTCTCGGAAGGGCGCTTCGACTGGTGGCCTTGGAACGCGTGCAGCGGGCTGAAAGCTGGCACGTTGCCACCCCGTATGGGCATTCTTAACAGCTCCTCCATGGCCCGGAAAATCTCGCCTGGCCAGTGCAGGCAACCGCTGGGCAGGAAGAGAATGGCTGGCGAGCAAGACGATGGCTTTGCTCTCTGCAACCCCTGCGCACTTGGAATGCCTTCAACCATCTTACAACAACTGGCACAGAAGAGCCGACCCGGCAACACAATACCGCTCAGCGTTAAAACGGCTGGAATCAGCTGCTAACCCACCAGGCCTCCTATCACAATTTCCATGCAAGTCACTCAACTGGGAATCCCAAATTTTGCCCCAAAATTTTGTGCCGCCAAAGCGAGCGTTCAAGTTCCTCCTGAGTTCGACCAAACCCGACCGTCGCGCTGCACAAGAGTAAAGGTTTACGCAGAATTAAACCGAAGCCTTTCAAACACCAATACTCAATCATAACTTCAGCAGCATAACTTCGCGAACAGCCTGTTCCTACCCTATCACAGTGGCGTACTTATCTCATGTACTGCTGTCACTGAACCGTCTGGCCAACTCCACAGGTACGTCATCACAGACGCGCTAAGTTTGAGGTCCCTATTCCGAACACGGGCTTGCATCATACAAAGTTTTCATCACGCTGACTCACATTTGTTCCTTTAATCCACACAGGACACATTCCTTAAACCAACAACCACACTTGCGTAACTTACGCAACACAGAGGAACCTTTGAACAAATGTGTCTTTTACTAACTAGCTCTTCGCACGCGTACTAGAGAAGTCAGAATACGGCTGCCTTCGACACACACGAGCAACCCAGTCATCAACGTTCTGCTTCCTTCCGTCCGCACAGGACACGCGCTAATAGACCTAAGAGCTCTTCCCAGTGCAAATCACGCACTTACTGAAAATCTACGCGCTTAACCTTAGAAAATTCAAAAACACTTAAAAAGAAAGAAGGTTAAATAACACACACGTGCGTTAGGATAGGCCTCTCAACGATAACCTTGTCACACAGGTTACTTACACACAAAAAAAGAAAGCCTATATACTTATTAATGAACACCTCGCGAGACTACAGGTTTACATAAAACGCATCTTTCAAATCTCGGAGCTTCTCTGACGAAAACACAAGCAAAGCTCAAACCTTACACATTGAAAGAAATCCCAGTCTCAATTCGCGAAAATTCTCCGATGCTCAAAAAATCAAACAAAACAACATGTTTCTACGGAAGGGCTCTTGGCCTCCCTTTCCAAACGCTTTTGTCTGACTCATACTTTGAGTCGGACCCGAGGTGGCCGCGGTTTAAAAGCTACTCTGGCTACGGAGGAACAACAAAAGGGCTGACTATCTATCAGCTCCCCCAAGACGTTACGGTCTCCTGCCAATTTGCGTCCTCGCGCCCCGCTTTCAACATGACCTCGACTGACCGCGTCGCTACTCCCCACCTGGTCTCGTCTTGCCACCTTGCGCTTCTTTGTACTGCACGCTGAGCTTCGAAGAGAACGACGGAATGACGAGGAATTTGACTGCCCCGTGCCCTTTGTCCGCGTCCGTGCAGAACAAGCTTCTCGGTCCCCCTTTGACCGGTGGCTCGAACGATTAGGATGCGTCAACATCGTCCGTGACCACCGCACCTTTTTCCTCGCGCCCTGCCCTCTTGGGTCTCTCGCCATATTTGGCGGCGCTACATTAGTTACCGTCTTTCGGTCTTTACCGCGCTTTCTCTTCGCACTCACTTTCATGTCGCCTTCTCGTGCCTCGTGCTGGCCGGTACACATTTCGTCGGCCCGGATCGGTCTCTTACCCGCACAGTCTGAGTGATTTACATTAAAATCTACTCTCACTTTGCCTCGACTGGCGGACAGCTCAACCGACTCTGGCACGATGCAGCAGGCTTTACTCGAGTTAGACAACTCGCACTCTTGCGAACTGCCCTCAACTACATTGCCCAGCTCACGCTGTGCATCTGCACACAGCCCGTCGGTATCGATCGCTGTCTCACGCGCACAGTCCGAATGATTAACAACTGAATCATACCTATCTAGGCTATCTAGACTGGCGGAGAGCCGCACCGATCCCTGAACAACGCAGTTGTTCTCTCGTGAGCTACGGAGCTCGCCACCCCGAGAACTACTCTCAACTACATCGTCCAGTTCGCACTTCACTTCTGCACGCATATCTGGCTCGACATGGGTGCTCGCGTCTGTCAAGTCCGTAGTATTCTGTACCTCGCTAACGACCTCGCTACCATGAGATGCGACGCACACGCGCGGTAACTGTGCCAATTTGATCGCAGCTGGCCTAGCTGTCTCTACAGTCCTCTGTTGGCACAGCACCTCGTCGCTCTCACTCTGGCCTTTAACGGCCTCTGTTGCCACTAAGGCTTCGTTAGCTGCTAGCACTTCGAGTTCACTCTCACAGGTACTACTACTTTCCTCGGCTTTTGAACAAAATCTGCTATTTACTTCCTGCCACTTTCGCTGCGTCCAGCTTACAGATTTCTCCAGCCGCTGTTGACTTCGCTCGATTGACTGCTCAAAACCTTGAATCTCTTTGTTCAATGGATCAATGTACCGCCTCGTTACTTCTGTTAGGCCTTCTTCCTGTGTAATGCTTTTCAGTTCCTGCCTAGCTTTTTCCTGTTCTTGCTCAAATTCTTTCTGTTCTTGCCTAATTGCTTCCTGTTCTCGCTTCTTACTTAGAATTCGTTTGCCCATTTGCTCTATGAATTTCAAATCATTCTCACTTTCGAGAATTGTCTTACGAATTTCTGATTCCGTCAAGTCCTCGTCTACGTTTACCTCTATCTCCTCACACAACCACAACAGGTCAGCTCTCGTCAAACACATTAAGACCATGGTCGCTACTTTAAGCTTTGGCTCTGCTGTCACACAATACTTGTTGCGATACCCACGCAAATCAAAATACAAGTAAAAGATCCCAGCGAATCAAATCCAAAACACAGTGAAATTGAAGCCTGGTAAATCTTACAGCCAAAACCAAACGCTTACCCACTTAAGCAGCACCATATCACCAGTCCTTCCCCGCCGTATCCAGTCAGTTGCAAGAGGTGGTCTATCTCAAGTCGCCTCCAACTTGATCAGGATGCCGGTCGGTCACCATGTGCCAACGGCCGTCAGCTGCCGTTGCTGTCTCCGAGTCGTAGGCCGATCTAGGAGCCGTAGTCGGATCCCTCCGCTGCCAACCAGATATAAGATTTGGCGGTCGTAGCTGTACAGATGAACTTGGGACGACAGGGCTAGGCGAGCAGGATTTAATTGCAGGATTTGCATTTAAAACAGGACATACATTGGCCGTCTAGCGCGACTCCCATATGGAGCCCACAAAACTAACATACAGCAAACAGTTTACGAGCACACAGCTCACTAGTTCATTTCGAGCATGACAGAGCACTCAGCTCCCGACAACGATCACGACACGAGCACTAGCAGCCGGCAAACGCTGCTTATAAGCCCTCCGCTTGACGTCATAGTTCGACGCCATCGTTCGGACGAGGACGGAGCAGGAATGGAGGGTGAGGTGTGCCGACTTGGAGGAAGGGGTGGGTCGGAGCAGGAATGGTCGGGAGGGTTCGTCCAAGCATTGTAAGCTTGCCGCCGCCCCACACTATCGTTTATCGCCCAAACACACGCAAACACACAGGTGCAAAACCATACACACAAAGGCTCCGGAGTCTACGACCGAGGGCTTCGTAGAACTGCTCCGTCTGGTGTGGCGCGGCGGAGTGCCACATGCCTGAGCTGACCGCGCGCCACGTGGCTGCCGGTCATCCGCAGTTCTCGGTACTGCCCAGCTTTCAGTGCCGACGTCAGAAGGCCTCGTAGAACTGCTTTGTCCCGGGTGGTGCGGCCAAGTACCAATTTCCGGAGTTGATCACGCGCCTCGTGGCTGCCTGCCGACCGCAGCTCTCGGAAGGTGAAGTAAGTGAAGAATTTAATCATCACTTTTGTACGGTTGGAACCCAGCTTCTTTTTGGCATGCAAAGTAGATTCGAGTCATCTTTGCCTGCTTGGAATTCATGTTCCTTTGGCTACATAGATATTTCAATCCAGGAAGTAATAGCAACTGCAAATCTATTAGATAGAGGAAAGGCACCTGGTTTCGATGGTATTGCGGTGTCCGTAGTGAAAAATATTATAAGAACCTTGGCACCTACTCTCGCTAAATTGTTTAAGAAAGCATTTTACACGGGCACATACCCGGACGTATTGAAAATAGCAAGAGTGACGCCTATATATAAAAGTGGGGACCCCAACGATTTCGGTAATTATCGACCTATATCGGTATTGAACTGCATAAACATAATTTTTGAGAAACTACTGGCTAGTAGAATAAGAAAATTTCTATACAAAAATACCATCCTTTCCCCGCGTCAACACGGCTTTCAGAAGTCCCGATCGACAACTACGGCAATTCTGTCTTTAACTAATGTAATCAATGAAGCCTTGAACAACAACAAAATATCAATAGGAGTATTTTTAGATGTAAGAAAGGCATTTGATACTTTCGACTATCGCATATTATTCATGAAACTGGAAAGACTTGGATTTCGAGGCATTTCCTTAGACTTTTTAAAAAGCTATCTAGATAACCGTAAACAAGCAGTGGTCATCGATGAGCAAACCTCAAGTCTCTCTGATATTACCATGGGTGTACCACAAGGATCGGTACTTGGGCCAATATTATTCACAATATACATAAATGACCTTCCGGACGGCCTAAATGAAGCACATGCCTTCATGTATGCTGATGACACAGCTCTTGTGGTCAGTAGCAAATCTTTAAATAATGCTGTTAAAACAATCGACAATGAACTTCAATATATTAGCAAATGGTTTGAAAGTAATCGACTTTCCTTAAATGCAAATAAAACTAAATTTGTTATTTTTATGTCCCCGTTTAAGAAAAAACCTTTTGAGGAGCCATGCCGCATTACGATTGGCCGTGATGAAATTGAAAAAGTTGAGTCAGTGCTCTACTTAGGGGTAACCCTTGATTCCGCTCTGAATTGGAAGCCTCATATCGATAGGCTGTTCCGCATGCTTCGTACTCACAAAGGCGCGGAGTAATTTCAGTTTCGAAACGTTGAGAACCTTGTATTTCTGTCTCGTTCATTCTCACTTAGCCTACTGTATTGAAGCCTGGGGATTTACATACAAAACATACTTGGAGCCTGTAGTACGGCTTCAGAAGAGGGCTTTGCGGATAATCAACTACGCTAGCTTTACTACACCGTCAAGAAATCTTTTTCATGCGAACAAAGTCATGTCATTATCGTACCTGCGAGATTACCGCGTTGCATTATTAGTGTGGTCGATAACGAGATGCAACACGCCATTTCCTGCCACTATCTTCAATGAATCGACATTTAACAGTCGCTCAGCCTCCCTCGAGAAATTTCTCGTGCCGATATGTTACAACCAGTACGGCCAGCGACGCATACATTATATAGGTGTCAAAATATGGAACTCGCTTCCTGCAAACATTAAGCAGTCAGCAAATTTTAATACTACTGTAAAAGAATTCTTTCTTTCCGATCTAAACTGATTAGTCTTTAACGAAATGTATAATGATGTCAACAACTGGGTACAGCGTTGCTGCTACGCTTCTTTGTTGTTTATACGTACGTATGTGTTTATGGATGTATTGTAACGTAAGTGTCAATGCCGATGTACCCTTGTTTTTACTCGACACACCATGCATCAAATGTATATATGGCATATCGGTGTACATTCTTGCTACATTGAGTGGATGATAGTTGCATGTTGCCGTTCTGCTGACGGCTGGAGTCGCGTCTGTTCGGCCGGTTCTTTTTGTATGGCCGCTTCATGTGTTCTTGTCGCGGGCATGTATGTGTGCGAGCTGCCGTGGGGGGGAGGCCATGGGTCTTGTCTTCGATGCGTGCTGCCTCACAGGTGGTGTGGGGCTCCTGTCATGAGGGACAGCGCCTTGCTTTATTGGTATTTATTTGGTTGCATTTCCTTCTTTCTTTTTTCTGTTTTTGTTTTGTTTGTTTTATCCAAAACAAATGATTGTGTCTGAATCGTTTACTTTTTCTTTGTATAACTGCATGGATCCATAACTAGCCTATGGCTAAGGATCCAGACGTTTTCGCATACCATTGTTTTGATTATCTGAATAAAAATTTCTGTTCTGTTCTGTTCTGTTCTAGTGCACCGTTCTGAAGCGCCACAAAAGAAAATGAACTATCAGTTTGCCTCACCTTCAATTGTTTAGCGTTTTTATTGCTCCTTAACAAAGCAAGCATACTGGAATGTCCGCGCTCCAGGAGCACACTCGTGCAGGCACATCTGCATACTCCCCTGTCTTGCGGAGTAACTCTACATGCCGTATATCATATTTGCTTAGCACAGCCAGCAGCGAAGCTGCGCTTTAACCAGCAGAGCTGCTTTCAGAAAGGAACGCTTTCGTGACACGCTTACTGAAGTGCTATTATATGGCCCCTTCTCATTCCTGCTTCTTTGGCATCGAGAAAACTGGCGGGCGTGCATACACCCTCGCCTAACTATGCTACGCAATGTGACACATGGGCCAACCACCTTAGTTACCTCTCAAAACACACATCAGCCAGCTCGCAGTGCCATTCAAGATTGTTGCGATGGCATTTTTTAATATCTGACAGTGAGCGCTTTCCTCGTCCCGTTCGATGTGTTGTTCGCTCTAACAATGTTTAACAGCTAGCTAACCGACTGTTTCCTAGGATGCAGTCTTAAGTGAGGTTTCTGCTATTGAAACCTCTGTGAACTAGTTGCCATCTAGTTTTATGCGTTATTTGCATTCAAACCATATTTGAGCTAGCTTAACCCGTTCAACCCGACTCTAGGCGAGTCGGGTGCTATGGGCCACTGCGACAGCAGTTCGCATTTCAACTTCAGCGGTTCCCGCTCCTGTGAACGCATTCTCCGACTTCTTTTAGGCACTGTTCCCATTGAGAACATTTCTCAGCTAGCTAACAGAGTCGCGCTTATGTGTACAGCCATGACAGGTTTCATACTAATTTCTACTCTTCATACGACAGTAAACTCTTGCCTGTAATGTTTTGATATACACCAAGAATATGAGAACAGGACACGTGTGTAAGACTGTGTTACGCAGCGCTTTGATATTTCTGCTTTACAACGAACAATGAACTGGCTCCCTGAAAAGATCTTTAAATACACGAACAATAATTGCAGAACGGGACGGCCTTAAAGCACCTTGTTGCGCTGCGGTTCTAAATTTCTGCTCTTCATTCAACAGTCAACTGGTTCACCATAAAATATTTGAACTACACCAATCATGTTTGGAGAACAGAACGTCTGTAATGTATCTCGTTGCGCAGCTCGTTGAAATTTGAGCTGTTCATCCAACAGTAAATAGGTTCCCTGTCAAGTCTTTGACTACGGTAAGAATAATTACAGAACATGACGCCTGCACTGCACCTTGTTGCGCAGCGCGTTAACATTTCTGCTGTTATTCCAACGGTAAACAGGTTCCCTGTCAAGTCTTTGACTACGCTAAGAATAATTACACAACATGACATCTGTAATGCACCTTGTTGCGCAGCGCTTGAATATTTCTGCTGTTTATCTAACAGTAAACTGGTTCCCTGTAAAATTTTGTGATTCTACGCCGAGAATAATCGGAGAACAGGCCATCTGTAATGCACCTTGTTGCCTAGTGCTTTGAAATTTCTGCTGTTTATTCAATAGTAAAATGGTTCCCTTTACAGCTTTTGAACTGCACCAATTATATCTGGAGAACAGGATGTCTGTAATTCACCTTGTCGGGGACGCGCTGTGAAATTTCTGCTCATCATTCAACAGTAAACTGGTTCCATGTAAAGTTTTTGACTCTATGGAAAGAATTGCAGAAGAGGAAGTCTGTAATGCACCTCGTGGCGCAGCGCTTTGACATTTCTGCTGTTCATTCAACAGTGAACTGGTTCCCTGTAAAGTTTTTGAACTACGCCAACAATAATTAAAAAAACAGGACGTCTGTGATTCAACTTGTTGCGCAGCTCTGTGAAATTTCTGCTGCTCATACAACCGTAAATTGGTTCCCTGCGAAGATTATGCCTTTGCGCGAAGAATTGGAGAACAGGTCGTTTTTATGCATCTTGTTGCACAGCACTTTGAAATTTCTGCTGCTTATCGAACAGTAAACTGATTCCCTATAACGTATTTGAGCCTACGCCAAGAATAATTATAGAACAGGACGTCTGTAATGCGCATCTTTGCGCAGCGCTTTGAAATTTCTGATGTTCCTTTAACAGAAAACTGGTTGCCTGAAAAGAATAATTGGAGAACAGGACCTCTGTAGTGAACCTTGTTGTGCAGCGTTCCCAAATTGTGCTCTTTATCCAACAGTAGTCTGGTTCGCTGTAAAGTTTTTGAACTACACCAATAATAACTGGAGAACAAGACGTCTGTAATGCACCCTGTCGCTCACCCGCTTAAAATTTCTGCTCTTCATGCAACAGCAAACTGGTCTCCTGTGGAGTTTTTGACCCTACACCAAGTATATTTGGAGAACGAGACGTCTGTATAGCACCTTGTTGCACAACACTTGACATTTGTGCTGTTCATTCGGCAGTAAATTGGTTCCCTCTAAAGTCCTTGAATATCCCAATAATAATTGGAAAACAGGACGTTTGTAATGAATTTCTTGGGCAGCGCTTTGAAATTCATCCAACAGTAAACTGGTGCCCAGTAAAGACATTTACACTACGCCAAGAATAATTGGTGAACAGGACGTTTTTAAAGCACCTTGTTGTGCAGCACTTTGAAATTTGTGCCCTTCATTCAAAAGTAAACTTTCTGTAATGTCTTTCACTACGCCAAGGATAATTGGAGAACAGGACGTATGTAATGCACCTTGTTGAACAGCGCTTTGAAATCGCTGTTGTTCAATACGCAGTAAACTCGTTCCCTGTAATGTTTTTGAACTACACCAAATATATCAGGAGCAGAGGACATCGGCAACGCACCTCTTTACGCAGCGCTCTGAAATTTCTGCTGTTAATTTAACAATAAGCTGGTTCCCTGTTAAGTTTTTGACACTGCGCCATGAATATTTGGACAACAGGACGTCTTTAATGCAACTTGTAGCGTAGCCCTTCGACATTTTGCTGTTCATTCGAATGTAAATTGTTTCCTTATACATTATTTGGCTACACCAAGAATAATTAGACAACGGGACGTCTGAAATGCAGCTTCTTGCGTAGCGCTTTGAAATTTCTGCTGTTCATCTAGGAATAAACTGGTTCCCAGTAACATTTTTGAACTACAACAACATCAGGAACTACACCAATTATATCAGGAGAAGAGGACATCGGCAATGCACCTCTTTACGCAGCGCTCTGAAATTTCTGAAATTTCTCTTAAGCGGCTTTGTTCGCGCAGCGATGCTCCAAATCTCATCTCCGAGGAGGACATTGAACATACCATGTGCACTGGGGCGCGCACCTATTTGCAGTTGGATGCCTGCAAAACAGGACGTCTGGAATGCACCTTGTCGCGCAACGCTTGGAAATATATGCTCTTCATTCAACGGTAAACTGGTCCGCTGTAAAGTTTTCGACCCTACGCCGAGAATAATTGGAGAATGGGACGTCTTTAAGGCACCTTGTTGTGGAGGGCTTTGAAATTCCTGGTCCTTATCCAACAGAGAACTGGTTCCCCGTAATGTTTTTGACACTATGGCATGAATGTTTGGACAACAGGACGTCTTTAATGCGCCTTGTTGCTGTTCATTAGACAGTAAAGTGTTTCCCTGTAAAGTCTTCGGCTACAATAAGAATAATTGGACAACAGGACGTCTGTAATGCATCTTCTTGCGCAGCGCTATGAAATTTTTGCGTTTAATGCAAAAGTGAACTGGTTCCCACTAAAGATTCTTACTTTTCGCCAAAAATAATTACAGAACAGGACGTCTTTAAAGCACGTTGATGCGCTGCACTTTGAAATATCTGTTGTTCATTCAACAGTAAACTGTTCCCTGTAAAGCTTTTGACTCTACACCAAGAATAATTTGACCATAGGACGTCTTTAATGCACCTTGTTGCGCAACGCTTTTAAATTTGTACTGTCCATTACGCAGTAAACTGGATCCCTGGAATGTTCTTTAACTACACGAACTGTCTGGAGAGCCGGGGGTCGGTAATGCACCTTGTTGCGCAGCGGTTTGAAATTTCTGCTGTTCATCCAACAGTAAATTGGTTCCCTGAAACATTTTTGTACTACACCAGTAGTAACTGGAGAACAGGACGTCTGTAATGCACCTTGTTGCGCAGCACATTGAAATTCCTGCTGTTCATTCCACAGTAAACTGGTTCCCTGTCAAGATGTTGAACTACACCAATTATACCTGGAGAACAGGACCTTTGTAATGCACCTTGCCGCAGAGCGCTTTGAACACGCTGCCCTTCATCCAACACTAAACTGTTCCCCTGTAAAGCTTTTGACACTACGCCATGAAGATTTAGCCAACAGGACGTCTGCAGCTTGTTGCGCAGAACTTTGACATTTCTGCTGTTTTTTGACAGAACTGTCTCCCTGTAAAGTATTTGACTACAGCTAGAATATTTGGAAAACAGGACGTCTGTGGTTCACCTTGCTGCGCCGATCTGTGAAATTTCTGCTGCTCATTTAACAGTAAAATGGTTCCATTTAAGGTCTTTGTCAACGTCAAGTAGAATTGGAGAACAGGACTTTTGTAATGCACCTTGTAGCGCAGCGCTTTCAAATTTCTGCTGTTCATGCAATAGTATCCCGATTCCCTGTAAAGATTAGACTCTACGGCAAGAATATTTGGGGAACAGGATGTCGATAATGCATCTGGTTGCGCAGCGCTTTGAAATTCCGGCTATTCATTCAAAAGTAAACTTGTTCCCTGTAGTGTCTTTGACTACGCCAAAAATAATTGGAGAACAGGACGTCTGTAATGCACCTTGTTGCGCAGCGATGTGAAATTTCTGCAGTTAATTTAACGGTAAACTGGTTCCCTGTAATGTTTTTGACTCTACGCCAATAACAATTGGAGAACAGGACCTCTGTATTGCACCTTGTAGCGCAGCGATTTGAAATTTGTGTTGTTCATCGAACAGTAATCTGGTTCGCTGTAAAATGTTTGAACTACACGAATATTAATTGATGAAGAGGACATCTGTAATGCGCCTTGTTGCGCAGCGCTTTGAACTTTCTATTCTTCATCGAACAGTAAGCTGGTTCGCTTAAAGATTTTTAAACTACACCAATATTCACTGGAGAAGAGGACATCTGTAATGCACCTTGTTGCGCAGCGCTTTGAAATTTGTGTTCTTCATCGAACAGCAAACTGGCTCACTGTAAAATTTTTGAACTACACCAATATTAACTGGAGAAGAGGACATCTGTAATTCATTGTCACGCACCACTTTGAAATTTCCGCTCATCATGCAACAGTAAACTGGTCTCCTCTTAAGTTTTTGACTCTACGCCAAGAATGATTGGAGAACTGGACGTCTGTAATGCACCTTGTTGAGCAGCGCTTTGAAATTTCTGCTGTTCAATACGCAGTAAACTCGTTCCCTGTAAAGTATTTGAACTACACCAATTATATCTGGAGAAGACGACATCAGTAATGTACATTGTTGCGCAGCGCTTTGAAATTTCTGCTGTTAATTTAACAGTAAACGTGTTGCCTGTAAAGTTCTTGACACCGCAGCATAAATATTTGGACAACAGGACGTCTTTAACCCCTTGGCTTCCGCGGCCTCCGCGGCCGTTCCTGCCTGGTACTCCGCAGCGAAATTTTTTCGCCGGTAGACCGCGCGCGGCGCTGTATAAAAATAGCGATAAATTCCGCTAAACAGGTGGGATAGCAACAAACCTTGATTTATTGGATGCGAAATTTCTCAGTGCACCAAAACACTCAAAATGACTTCCGTTTGTGAAATGCCGACTTTTTCGCTTGCGCTTTGCAGACGAAGCACAGCCTGGATGGATTTTGTGTAACCTTGTTTTGTGGTATCTGGCGAAGGAAATGGGCCCCCCTTGTTGCCTGCAGCCGCATTGGTGTCGCGCCGACAAGCGGCTTTGTTCGCGCAGCGATGCTCCAAATCTCATCTCCGAGGAGGACATTGAACATACCATGTGCACTGGGGCGCGCACCTATTTGCAGTTGGATGCCTCTCTTGATGCCTAGTTGACCACTGAACGGGTGCTTGACCACGTTTTCAGCACTGTCGTTTTCTTCCCATTCCCACTCAAGTTTTTGCACCTTCGGAGACGGTGGAGAAGAGCCCATGGGATCTCCATCTGAACAAAGATGCTCTTCATCATCGCTGGCACTGTCATTACCTTGGGACTCCGCATCGTCTAGCTGAACGTCCTCATCATCGCTGACGTCGCTCTCAGCCTCACTGTTGAACACAAGTTCAAGAATTTCCTCTTGTGTCAAAGAATGTTTTTTCCGCGATGCCATGTTTGCACGACCCTGGGAAGCGAGCTTCATGCCTTCTAAAAAAAAATCGACCTCAAACAGTGGACAACTACGTCCATCTAGTGGAAAACAAATGAAGCAAAAGGAAAAGGATGGATGGTATGAGCGTCCCCTTTGGAAAGGCGCGGTGGGTTGCACCACCAAGCTCTTGCTATTATACTGCCTAATGTCCTACCTAGGTTAAACAATGAAAAAAGAAAAAAAAAAACACTATGACCTACCACGTCCAAATTTTCTGATCCCATATTGCGAACTGTGTTTTTGTACGTCTCCCTCTTTTGTCGTTTGCCTACTTCCACCAATCCTCCAATCGCCTCTTACTAATGCCTATAACGGACATGTTTGCTCTACCACTGCTCCCGCGGAACCAAAGGGCTTCAAGGAAGCCAGTAGTGCCTAAATCGGTCGCTGGGTAGACGTCTTCACATTCTAATAAACATGCTCCGTCGTTTCCCTAGCTTTACCGCAGCAAGCACATGCTTCTTCCTTCTTATTATATCTCGCTTTATAATTGCGTGTCCTAATGAATCCCGCTCGCTTCGAAAAGTAATGAGCTTCCCTTTGAGTTATCATAAATGGCTTCTTTCCTGATTTCGTTTTTTCCTCTTAAGTAGTTAATCATGCAGGTTTCTTTTCCATTGCCGCCACCCATGAGTATATTTACGCCTCTCTTTCTCCTCGATGTTCTTTGTTGCGGTGTTGCCCACCTTACAAGCCGCATACTTACTGGTGAGCTTCTTAGAATCAATATTTTTCCTTTACAGATACCTGAACACCCTCCCAGTCCATTCACTTTCTTCCATATTCCTCAGCCGTTCTTCATACTCAATTTTACTGCGAGCTTCCCTCACTTCAAAATTAGTCGAGCATATCACCCTGCACAACTTTATTTGTAGTATTCCCGTGAGCGCACAATGCAAGGCGACCTCCTTTGCGACCTCCTGACCTCCTTGGCGACCTCTTTGGCGAAGCGAAAGCACCTTGTTTTGTGCTGCCATCTACTGAATAAAGTCACAAGCAACCATTTCCTGAGCGGCCGGCGAATCGCCGCTATAGCGACTTCGGCCTTTCGCGGCGTAGCAGGCGATCCGCCGGCCGCGAAAGCCACTGCGTTAATGCACCTTGTTCCGCAGCCATTCGATATTTTGCAGATCATTCGAAAGTAAACTGTTTCCCTGTGAATTATTTGGCTACGCCAAGATAATTGGACAATGGGACGTCTAAAATGCTGCTTCTTGCAGAGCGCTTCGAAATTTCTGCTGTTCATCTAAAAATAAACTGGTTCCCAGCAACGTTTTGGAACTACACCAATATGAACTGCAAAACAGGACGTCTGGAATGCACCTTGTCGCACACCGCTTTGAAATTTGTGCTATTCATCCAACGGTGAACTCGTCCCCTGTAATGTTTTCGACTCTACGCAAAGAATAATCGGAGAACAGAACATCTGTAATGCACGTTGTTGTGGAGCGCTTTGAAATGCCTGGTCTTTATCCAACAGTGAACTGGATCCCCGTAAAGTGTTTGACACTACGCCATGAATATTTGGACAAGACGTCTTTAACGCACCTTGTTGCACAGGACTTTGACATTTCGCCGTTCATTGGACAGTAAACTGTTTCCCTGTAAAATCTTTGGTTACGATAAGAATACTTGGAGAACACGACGTCTGTAAAGCACCTTCTTGCGCAGCACTATGAAATTTCTGCTGTTCATCCAACAGGAAGACTGTAACTGTAAGGTTTTTGTCCACGCCAAGATAAATGTGAGAACAGGACCTCTGTAATGCACATTGTATCGCAGCGCTTTAAGATTTCTGCATTTCATGCAACAGTAAACTGGTTCCCACTAAAGATTTTTACTCTTCGCCGAAAATAATTGGAGAACAGGACGCCTTTAAAGCACCTTGTTTCGCCGCGCTTTTAAATTTCTGCTGTCCGTTACACCGTAAACTGGATCCCTGGAAAGTTTTTGAACTACACCAACAGTGTCAGGAGAGCAGGACGTCGGTAACGCACCTTGTTGCTCAGCGGTTTCAAATTTCTGCTGTGTGTGTAAAAGTAAATTGGTTCCATGTAAACATTTTGACTCTGCGCCAAGAATATTTGAACTGGACCTCTGTAATGCACCTTGTTGAACAATGCTTTGAAATTTGTGTTGTTCATGCAACAGTAAACTGGTTCGCTGTAATGTCTTTAACTACACAGATAATAATAAGAGAACAGGACGTCGGGAATGCACTTTGTCGCACACCGCTTTGAAATTTATGCTCTTCATGCATCCGTAAGTGGGCCCCTGTAAAGTTTTTGACTCTACGTCAAGAATAATTGGAGAACAGGACGTCTGCAGTGCACCTTGTTGAGCAGCGCTTTGAAATTTCTGCTGTTCAATATGCAGTAAACTGATTCCCTGTAATGTTTTCGAACTACACCAATTATATCTGGGGAACAGGACATCCCTAATGGACCTTGTAGAGAAGCGCTTTGAAATTTCTGCTGCTAATTTAACAGTAAATTGGTTTCCTCCAAAGTTTATCACACTGTGCCATGAATATTTGGACAAGAGGACATCTTTAATACAACTTGTTGCGCAGCACTTCGACACTTCGCTGCTCATTCGATAGTAAACTGTTTCCCTGTAAATTATTTGGCTACGCCAAGAATAATTGGACAACAGGATGTCTGAAATGCACCTTCTTGCGCAGTGCTTTGAAATTTCTGCTATTCCTCTACCAATAAACTGGCTCCGTGTAACGTTTTTGAACTACACCAATATTAACTGCAAGACAGGACGTCTGGAATGAGCCTGGTCGGACACCGCTTTGAAACTTTTGCTCTTCATGCAATGGTAAACTGGTCCCCGGTAAAGTTTTCGACTCTACGCAATAATATTTGAAGAAGATGTCTGGAATGCACCTTGTTGCGCAGATCTTTAAAATTTTTGCTTATCATGCAACAGTAAATTGGTGTCCCGTAATGTTTTTGACTCTACGCCAACAATAATTGGAGAACAGGCCGCCTGTATTGGACCTTGTTGCGCAGGGATTTGAAATTTCTGCTCTTCATTCAATAGTAAACTTGTTCCCTGTAAAGGTTTTGACGCTAAGCCTAGAATATTTGGTGGACAGGACGTCTGTAATGCACCTTGCCGCACACCGCTTTAAAATTTCAGCTCTTCAAGCAACAGTAAACTAGTCCCTTGTGAAATCTTTGACTCTACGCCACGAATACTTGGAGAACAGGACGTCTGCAATGCACCTTGTTGCGCAGCACTTCGACATTTTGCCGTCCATTCGAAAGTACTCTTTCCTTGTAAATACTTTGGCTACACCAAGAATAATTGCACACCCAGACCTATAAAATGCACCTTGTTGCGCAGCGCTTTAAAATTTCTGTTGTTCATATAACATTAAACTGGTTCCCTGTACCGTTTTTGAACTAGACCAATATTAACTGCAAAGCAGTACGTCTGGAATGCACTTTGTCGCGCATCGCTTTAAAATTTTTGCTCTTCATGCAACGGTAAACTGGTGCCCTTGGTAAAACCCAATAATAATTGGAGAAGGGGATGTCTGTAATGTACATTGTCGTGCAGCGCTTTGAAATTTCTGGTCTTTATCCAACAGTGAACATGTTCCCTGTATATTTTTTGACGCTACACCATGAATATTTGGAGAACAGGACGTCTTTACGGCACCTTGTTGCGCAGGACTTTGACATCTTGCTGTTGATTGGACAGTAAATTGTTTCCCTGTAAAGTCATTTGCTACGCCAAGAATAATTGTACAACAGGACGTGCACCTGCTTGCGCAGCGCATTGGAATTTCAGCTGTTCATCAAACAGTACACTGGTTCGCTAGAAAAATTTTGACTCTACGCCAAGAATATTTGGAGAACGGGACGTCTGTAGCGCACCTTGTTGCGCAGCACTGAAATTTCAGCTGCTCATTGAACAGTAAACTGGTTCACTGTAAAGATTTTGAACTGCACCAATAATATCTGGAGAACAGGACATTTGTAATGCACCCCTGCTCTTCATCCAACAGTAAACTGTTTCCCTGTAAAGTTTTTGACACTACGCCATGAAGATTTGGCCAGCAGAACGTCGGCAATGCAGCTTGTTGCGCAGAACTTTGATATTTCTTCTGTTCGTTCGACAGTAAACTCGTTCCTTTTAAAGTTTTTGAACTCCAGAAAGAACTATGGGAGAACAGGACGTTTGTAATGCACCTTGTTGCGCAGCGCTTTGAAATTTCTGCTGTTCATCCAACAGTGAACTGGTTCCCTGTTATGATTATGACTCTACGCCAAAAAGAATTGGAGAACAGGACGTCTTTAATGCATATTGTTGTGGAGTGCTTTGAAATTTCTGCTGTTCATTCAAGAGTAAACTGGTTCACTGTAATGTTTTTGACTACACTAATAATAACTGTAGAAAAGGACGCCTGTAATGCACCTTGTCGTGCAGCGCTTCTGTTCTTAGTCCAACATTAAACTGGTTCCCTGTAAAAATGTTTAGTCTACGCCATCAATGTAATGCACGTTCTTGCCTAGCGCTTTGCAATTTCAGCTGTTCATTTAACAGTAAACTGTTGCCCTATAATGTCTTTGATTACGCCAAGAATAATTGGAGAACATGCAGGATGTCCGTAATGCAACTTGTCGCACAGCGCTTTGAAATGTCTGCTGTTCATCCAACAGAAAGCTGGTTCCCAGTAAAGATTTTAGGTCGGCGCCGAGAATAATTGGAGAACTGGACGTCTTTAGGCCTCTTGTTCTGCAGCACTTTCAAATTTCTGCTGCTAATCCAGCAGTAAACTGGTTCCCTGTAAAGGTTTTCAGTCTACGCCATGAATAATTGGATAAGAGGATGTCTGCAATGCACCTTGTCGAGCAGCGATTTGAAATTTCTGCTGTTCATGCAACAGTAAACCGGTTCCCTGTGACGTTTTTGTCCACGACATGAATAATTGCAGAACAGGATGACTCTGAAGTACCTTGTTGTGCAGCGCTTTGAAATTTCTGATTTTCATGCAACATTGGATCCGGAGGATCTCGGCCACAGCGACCCCTTATTAACCTTTCATGAGATCGTCTCCCACTATAAAGAGGAACGGAGTCGCTTCCCGCCTGCACACCCAAATCTATGCAGATCTCCAACGATCACGCTTAGGAAGCTTCAGACGAGGTCATATCCCTCGCGAGGTTTCTCAGGCAGGATTTACCCAGAAATTGACCCACAGTGCCCGGATTGTGGGGAGGAGGTTAGCACTCTATCTCATATGCTCTGGCAGTGCCTGCCTTACGGGATACGTCCCTCAGCAGTGAACGGGACTGGGACGAGGCCATATCTAGTACGGAACTGAAGCTCCAGTCCATGGCTGTCCAGAGGGCCCGTAAAAGAGCGGAGAGGCTTAGCCTCCCGATTACGACATGGGAGCAGCCAGCGGCGAGCCGGGTGCCCCAACGGGTCTCCGCCGGCTAGTCCCTCAGGACCTCAATAAAAGTTCATTGTCTGTCTGTCTGTCATGCAACAATAAACTGGTCCCCAGTAAAGTTCTTGAATCTACGCCAAGAATAATTGCAGAACCGGATGTCTTTATTGCAGCTTGTTGCGCAGCCCTTTGAACTTTCTGCCGTTCATCCAATAGTAAACGGGTTCCATATGAAGATTATGACTAGGCCAAGAAGAATTTGGAGAACAGAACGTCTTTAATGCGCCTTGCTGCACAGCGCTTTGAAATTTCTGCTGTTCCTTCGACAGTAAACTGGTTCCCTGTTATGTCTTTTACTACGCAACGAATAATTAAAGAAGAGGACGTCTGTAAAGCACCTTGTCGCGCAACGCTTTGAAATTTCTGCTGTTGATGGAACAGTGAACTATTTTCCTGTAACGTCCGTAATGCACCTTGTTGCGCAGCGCTCTAAAATTACTGCGGTTCATCCAACAGTAAACTAGTTCCCAGTAAAGATTTTTACTCTGCACCAAGAATATTCGGAGAAAAGAACGTCTTCAATTCACCTTGTTGCACAGCGCTTGGACGGATGAACAATTCTGGGCTGTAGAGCAGGCTCACGACGTGGCCGTGAGGCTTGGCCTTCCGGTCCCGACGTGGGAGTGGCCCGCTTAGTGGTTAATTATCACTACTTGGAGGACCAAATAAAATATTCCTTCCTTCCTTCCTTCAAAAGTAAACTGGTTCCCTGTAATTTCTTTTACAACGCTATGCATAATTGAAGAGGACGTCTGTAAAGCACCTTGTCGCACAGCGCTTTGAAATTTCTGCTGCTCATGGAACAGTAAAATATTTTCCTTTAGAGTACACCAAAAAAACTTGTTGCAAGCGCTTTGAAATTACTGATGTTCATCCAGCAATAAACAGGTTCCCAGCAATGCTTTTTACTATACGCCAAGAATAATTGGAGAAAAGGACGTTTTAATGCACCTTGTTTCACAGCGCTTTGAAATTTCTGCTGTTAATTGCACTGTAAACTGGTTCCATTTTATGTCCTTCACTACACCAGTAATAACTGGGGAGCAGGACGTCTATGCTCCATATCATATTTGTGCTGTTCATTTCACAGTAAGCTGTTTCCCTGTAAAGTATTTGACTACGACAAGAAAAATTGGAGAACAGGGCGTCTGTAAGCGGCTAGTTGCGCAGCGCTTTGAAATTTTCGCTGTTCATCTAACAGTAAACTGGTTCCCAGCAAAAATTTTTGAACTACACCAACAATAATTGGAAAACAGGACCTCTGTGATTCAAGTAAAACTCTTCCTTGGGCTAGTTGGTTCCTTCTTGAATGAGTAAATGCAAGGCGCAAAAGAAAGGGACGGATAAAGCACACAAACGACAGGACCGGTCCTGTCGGTTGTGTCTTTTCTCAGTCCTTGTGTTTTGCGCCTTGCCTTTACTGATTCTCTGTGGTTCACCTTGTTGCGCAGCTGTTTGAAATTTCTGCTACTCATTTAACAGTGAAGCGGTTCCTTATAACGACTATGACTCTACGCCAAGACAAATTTTAGCACAAGATGTCTTTAATGCATCTTTTTGAGCAGGGCTTTGACATTTCTGCTGTTCATTCAACAGTAAGCTGTTTCCCTGTAAGGTCCTTGACAACGCCAAGAATAATTGGAAAACAGGGCGTCTGTAGTGCGCCTTGTTCCGCAGCGCTTTGAAATATCTGCTGTTTATTCAACAGCAAAATGTTTTCCTGTATAGTGTTTTCAACTACGTTAACAGCAGTTGTACAACAGGACGTCTGGGCTTCACCTTCTTGCGCAGCTCTTAGAAATTTTTGTGGTTCATCCAACAGTAAAGTGGTTCCCTGTAAAGTTTTTGACTCTACGCAAGAATAATTGGAGAACAGGACGTCTGTAATGCACCTCATTGCGCAGCGCTTTGACGTTTCTGCTGCTCATCCAACAGTAATCTGGTTCCCTGAAAGCTTTTCAACTACACCAATAATAATTGGACAGCATGACGTCTGTGAGTCACCTTGTTGCGCAGATCTATGGAATTTCTGCTCCTCATTGAACGGTAAAATGGTTCCCTGTAACGTTTTTGTCTACGTCAAGAATAATTGGAGAACAGGACGTCTGTAATGCACCTTGTTGCGCAGCGCTTGGAAGTTTCTGCCGTTCGTTCAACAGTAAACTGGTTTCCTGTAAAGAATATTAGTCTATAACAAGAAGAATTGGGGAACAGAACGACTTAACTACATCTTGTTGCGCAGCGTTTGAATTTTCTGCTGCTCTTCCGAAAGAAAACTAGTTCGTTGTCACGTTTTTGAGTGTACGCCAAGAATAATTGGAGAACAAGACGTCTGTAATGCACATTGTTGCCAAGCCCTTTGAACAGGAGTCAGGGGGATTACGCCCTCCTTTTGCCTTACCTTGCGGGCAAACCTTGTATTTATGTTGCCCAAATAAAAAAAAATTAAAAAAAATTACTGATGTTCATTCAACAGTAAACTGGTTCCCAGTAATGAGTTTACTTTACGCCAAGAATAATTGGAGAACAGGAAGTCTGTATTGCACCTTGTTGCGCAGCACTTTGAAAGTACTTCTCTTCATCCAACAGTAAACTGGCTCCCTGTAATTTTTTTAACTCTACGCCACGAATAACTGGACACGAGGACGTCTGTAATGCCCCTTGTTGCGCAGCGCTTTGAAATTTCTGCGGTTCATCCAACAGCAAACTGGTTCCTGGTAAAGTTTTTTACTCTATGCCAAGAATAATTGGAGAACAGGATGTCTTTAAGTTGAAGTTGAAGTTGAAGTTTATTTATATTCAAATCATAGGTAAATAAAAGTAATATACAGACGAGGGTCCCAAAGTAATGATACTAAAAACGGGACCCTCGGTTAGTAACGGTTAGTGAATTGTTGGCAGCATAAGAGTGGATAGCATAATATATTAGTTGCAAGAAAAGCAAATGATATCGAAAGAAAAAGTAAGAAAACCAAACTATGGTCTTGTCCATGTAGTGTAACAGAAATAACAACGGAAGTGACAAAAATTATACAATTGTTAAAGGCAAAAAGAAAAAAAAGAACGAACGAAGAGAAAAAAATTGGGCGCAATCTGAACACTGCAAAAGAAGAAGAAAGAAGAACGGGTGTTACTTATTAGTTAGGTGACTATGAAAATACAAATATTTATTAGGAAAAAGTATGAGAGGTTAGCAGAAAATCTTTGCAGAAATTTAGCAGAAAACCTGGTGACCCTTAGCGAAGCTGTGAAACGCTGAAATGTAGGTAGTACTTTAAGCCAGGCAGGAAAACGATTCCAAAGTGTAATGGTAGCGAATGTAGATGTTTTTACCATAGTTAGTGCAAACTGATGGTAAAAACTTATAATTAGAAGCGAACCTAGTAGGGTTTGTATTTCTAAGGGAGCTGCTTTGAGTATATTGAAAGATCAGCTGTGTCCGGGAATCAAGCAGTTTATAAAAGCAGGCCGATAGCATTAGAGCGCGGTGAACGGTGGGTGATGATACGGATTGCTTGATTTCGTATATGCTGAACTGAATACAGTTAAACGTGTGAATGAATGAACGCAAAGTAGAGGGAAAGCAAAGCAGGAGAAAAATAGGTCGTGCCTTGATAAGCGCACGGATACCAAAAGCGCACTTCATCTTGACATGATTGATGTGCAGGTGAAAGTTGAGATGGCTGTCTAAGATAACCCGCAGAAATAAAACGGAGTCGCTAATGGGAATAGAATAATTGCCTAAGGTTAACGAAGGAGGAATAATTAGCGGCTTTTGGTGCCAATTGAATACTAAAAATTTCGGTTTAGATGGAATAATGACAAGATCGTTGTCATTGCGCCAATTCATTAGGTGGTCAAGAGCAATATTTAGCTTGATTACTAGAGAAGAGATACACTTATCAGCTATAGATATAGTTGTATCGTCAGCATATAGAACGTAATGACTTAATTCAGTGACGTCTGGCATATCATTAATGTAAAGAGAAAAATGCAAAGGCCCGAGTATTCAGCATTGTGGTACCCTTTGGTTAAGTTTTTTAGAACAGGAAAAAGTTTCACATGCATAAACATTAAGTTCCCTATCAGAGAAATAACTTTTTAAGAAGGCTAGGGCAGGGCTAGTTATTCCATATGCTTCCAGTTTACGAAATAAAATCATGTGATTATTAGTATCAAATGCCTTAGTAAGGTCTAAGAAAACTGAACCAACAAATTCATTATTGTCAAGGCTATACATAATATCAGTTAAGCAAAGTAAAGCTAAGTTGGTGGAGCTTCCAGACCGAAAACCGAACTGGCAGGATTTAATTATATGAATTTTTTCCACATACTTGCTCAATCTCATAAAAAAATAATTTTTCAATATTACTTAGAGAAGAAAGAATCGAAATTGGACGATAATTTGAAATTAATTCTTTATTATCTTTTTTTAAGAACTGGAATAACCTTTGCACGCTTTAGCAATGGCGGAAACACACCAGATTAAAATATCAGGTTAATTACTACGCTCAGGGTTTCGCATATGGCATCAGCGACTACCTTTAGGTGGCGCACTGCGATACCATCTAATCCTGGACTTGTGTTATGAAGATTACGCATAATAGAAAGCACTTCATGCCGCGTGACAGGATGAAGGAAAAATGAATGGCTCAGGCGTTCTATTTTAGGCTGAAAAGTTGTTTGTTTGTTTCTCTCAGGTAATGCGAAATGATAAGAAAAATGCGATTGCTATCTAAGCAGGCTGACAAAAACTAAGATTGTCGCGTACAATTTTTGAGATACACTTAGGCGGCTCATTGTTGAAAAAGTCATTCAGCAACTGCCATTGCTTTTTAGGGTTCTTTTTATTCTTCACGAACGCTGTTTCATAGTAAAGCCTTTTGGCTTCTCTGAGAGTCCTGTAAGAACGTTGCAGTATACTTTGTACCGATTTCTCAGAGAACAGTTAAATGGTTATCTTTTAGTCTTCTTATAAAAATTATCTTTTTTGCGCGAACTCTTCAGTAGACCATCTGACATCCAAGGATTATTGGGGCATTTAAATCGATTTTTACATCGCACTGTTCGAGAGGAAGTACTGATAGCTTTAGTGAATAAATTGCCGAAAAAATTAAGAGCTTCTATAGGGTCTTCAATAAAATTCAGATATGACCAGTCAATGGAGCTAATGGTAGAAATAAATTATCTGTGTCGAGTACTGTAGTGAACTAAGAGGCCACAATATTGGCCAAACGTGTTTCGAAGATTGCAAAAATCGGAAAGTGATCAGTGATGTCAGTGTTAACAACGCCCGCCAAAATGGGTACGCCTAGATTTGTTAAAAAATGATCAATTAGTGAATGAGAGCCCTCACCGACGCATCTTGTAGGTGATGCAATGAGAGATTCAAGGCCGTAGGCACTAAAGGAGTCAGTGTAGGCTGTATACAAGCTAGAATTAACATCCAGCAAGGTGATGTGTACATCTCCCACAATCATTACATTCTTATTTTCCGATAGCAGTTTGTTAAGTACGTTATCAAAGCATAGATGAAATCCAAAACGTTAGAACCTGGTGCTCATAAACACAACCGAGCACAAATCTTTTAATGCTGCATGCCTCGATGGGCTCGTTAGTTTCAACCCATACAGTTTCGCAGCAATTTACGTGACAGTTTAAATCATTTCGGTCAGTGTAACTGATGCGCGGAGAAAGGAAGATGGCAGCCCCACCATGCCTACTCCATAAACGGTGACAGTATTCAGGACTGTAAGAATGAAACCCATACATGTTACTATCATCGCTAGGAAGCCAAGTTTCGGAAACACAGATAAAAGAGAAATTATCAAGCGAAGATAGAAAATTATTTATCCCCTCGTGATTCTTCCGTAGACTGCGTGCGTTAAAATGAATCAGTGAAGGATTAGTGTGACAAAGTAAAGAATGAAGTTCACGAGAATACGTAAGGGACATAGCGATGAAAAAGTGACCAGGCACGTGTAATCAGCACAATAGCCACTCTTACGTGAATATGCGCTGATCCGACTCGGCTGAAATTCGGAACACTCTGCAATCACTAGCTCTCAGAGCTATAATCTGGTTGTTTTCAGTCCAGAGGTACTGCAACTTTTTTTTTCTAAAGCACATTGTTGCGTAGCGCTTTGAAATTTCTGCGGTTCATTCAGCAGTAAACTTGTTCGCTGTAAAGGTTTTTACTCTACGCCAAGAATTATTGGAGAAAATGACGTCAGTAATGTACCTATTTACGCAGCCCTTTGAAATTTCTGCTGTTCATTCAGCAGTAAACTTGTTCGCTGTAAAGGTTTTTACCCTACGCCAAGAATTATTGGAGAAAAGGACATTGGAGAAAAGGACTTCAGCAATACACTTTTTACGCAGCCGTTTGAAATTTCTGCTGTTCATGCAACAGTAAATTGGTCCCCAGTAAAGATTTTTGCTCTACGCCATGAATAATTGGACAAGACGACGTCTGAAATGCAGCTTGTCGCACAGCGCTTTGAAATTTCTGCTCCTCATCTAACAGTTAACTGGTTCCCTGTAAAATTTTAGGCTCATCGCCATGAATAATTAGAGAAGAGGACATCTGTAACGCAGCTTGTCACGCAGCGCTTTCAAATTTATGTTGTACTTATAACAGTAAACTAGATCCCAGTAAAGATTTTATTCTACGCCAAGAATAATTGAAGAACAGGACGTCTGTAATGCACCTTGTTGGGGCGCGCATTGAGATTTCTGCTGTTCATTCAACAGTAAACACCTTTCTGTAATGTCTTTTACTACGCCAAGAATAATTGGAGAACAGGACGTCTGTAATGCTATTTGTTGCGCAGCGTTTTGAAATTTCTTGGGCTTATCTAACAGTAAACCGGTTACCTCTAAAGATTAAAGTCTACGTCAAGAATAATTGGAGAACAGGACCTCTGTAATGCACATTGCTGCACAGGGCTTTGACATTTCTGCTATTCATTCAACAGTAAGCTGTTTCCCTGTAAAGGCTTCGACTACACCAATATTATATGGAGGGCAGGGCGTCCTTAATGCACCTTGTTCCGCACCACTTTAAATCTCTGATGTTCATCCAACAGTAAATGGGTTCCCTGTAAAGATTTTTACTCTATGCCAAGAATAATTGGTGAACAGGATACCTTTTATGCACCTTGTGGCGCAGTGATTTGAAATTTCTGCTGTTCATTCAGGAGTAAACTGGTTCCCTGTAATGTCATTGACAACACCAATAATAACTGGAAAACAGGAGGTCTGTAAAGCGACTTCTCGCGCAGCGTTGGGAATTTATTCTGTCCATTGAAAAATAAATAAGTCCACTGTAAAGTTTTTTACTCTACACCAAAAATAATTGGGGAAAAGGACGTCCGTAATGCACCTTGTTGCGTAGCGCTTTGAAGTTTCTGCTGTTCATCCAACAGTAAACTGATTCCTAGTAAAGTTTTTACTCTACGCAAAAAACAATTAGACAACAGGACGTCTGTAATGCACCTTGTTGCGCAGGGCTTTGACATTTCTGCTGTTCATACAACAGTAAGCTGCTTCCATATAAAGGCTTTAACTACGCCAAGAATATTTGGAGGGCAGTGCCTCTGTATTGCACCTTGTTGTGCACCGCTTTCAAATGGCTTATGTTCATCCAACAGTAATCTGGTTCCCTGCAAAAATTTTTCCTCTATGCCAAGAATAATGGGAGAACAGGATGCTTGTATGCACCTTGTTGCACAGTACTTTGACATCTCTGCTGTTCATTCAACAGTAAACTAGTTCCCGGTAAAGTTTTGACTCTACGGAAAGAATATTTGGAGAAAAAGATGTCTGTAATGCACCTTCTTGCGCAGCGGTTTGAAGTTTCTTCTTTTAGTCCAGCTGTAAACTGGCACCTCGTAAATATTTTTGCTCTGCGCTAGAAATATTTGGACAAAAGGACGTCTGTAATGCAGCTTGTCGCGCCGTTTTTTTGAAATTTGTGCTCTTCATCTAACTGTACATT